>NC_072373.2:219452500-221852500 GCF_028885625.2 Pongo pygmaeus
CCTGCTTCCCACCCCTCGAGGGAGACTGGGGTCACCCCTCTGTGCCCTGCCATCTGGAGACCAGGGGGAGCAGCTGTCTCCTGACCCTAGGGTGTGGGCAGGAGGGAGCTGCTGCTCAGGATTAAGGGAATCCTCAGTCAGTGTCCCCAAAGTGGTCTCAGGTGACATTAGCTTGCTTTGTGCCCAAGAGTCTGAGAGACTAGCCGGGGTCTCCAAGAAAGCTACAGTTTCCCTGTGGCCTCGAAGGCGTCTCCTCCTGTCATCCCAGGAAGCAAGGACAGGCTGGCTGGGCTGGGGGTGGGAGGAGAAGGGCTGGCCGCTGCTGGTCCAGAGGTTCTGCTGCACAGCAGCGGGGGGCTCCTGGGGTGCCTGGCACCTGAGTTGGGCTGCCTCCTGCGCCAGGCAACGTACGGAGGCCAGCAGCTGGTGGACGGCAGCATGGGATGGGGCCCGAGTCTGGTTCTGACTGGGGACAGCCAGGTCCTCCATGGTGAGAGGTTCCCCCACCAGCCTGGACCTCCAGCTCCCCAGGCCACCCCAGTATCTGAGGTCTGGGTGTGTGTGCCCATCGAGAGGGGCAAAGGCTTCAGTGGGCCTGAAGTCCCCGCTAGGGGTGCCTGGGGCCAGCAGTCTGGACTGCCTCAGGCAGGGAGACGGGCAAGCCAGTGGCTCTTGGGATAGGAGATGACCCCAGGGCAGCTTGTGGGGCCCAAAGCTCCCCCCAGGCTCTGGGCAGAGGTGGGGGCTGCTGGTCTCGTTGATGCTCAGGTTGCTCTGCTGGATGGCAAACTCTCGGGCCTTCCCTTGGCGCCTCCTGGCCGGGGACTGCAGGTTGCTCTGTTGCCAGAAGCTTGAATTGACCAGTCGGCCAGTCGTGTCCTTCAGAGCTAGGCCCAGGCAGGGACCAGGGCTGGCCAGGTTGGTCTGGACTCGGCAGGGCTCCTGGTCTAGCACTGCCCCTGGGGAGGGTGTGGCAGGAGGCCCTCCCCTCTCCACCTGGCACCTAGGCACCCACTGGTCATGTCTACTGCTCAGGCCGATGCCCAGGCTCCTCCGGAATCTTCGTTGCTCTAAAGAGAGGAGAGACAGTCATGCCTTGGGGGAGGACTTGGGTGGCTGGCACTCGGGTGGGACAGGTGGAGCTGTCCAGGCCTCGGAGCCAGGGAGGGGATGGGGCCCCAGCAGCGGGAGGGAGCTAAGACTTCCAGGGTCTGCTGCCAGCTCTGTCTCCCTGGGTGAAGCGATGGGCAGTCCCTGGGGCTCTTGGAGTAGGGGGGTCTTGGAGCTGGACAGAGGGAAGCAGAGAGATATTTAGGAGGCTGTTGAGGGGGTCCCAGGAGAGAGATGATGGTGGCTGGGATTGGGGTAGCAGGTGGGTAAAGAGAAGATTCAGATAAATTTCAGAGGTGGAGCCAGAGGGCTTGGAAGAGTCAGGTAATAAAGGGGAAAAAAAAGAAAAGAATCAAGGGGGACTCCTTGATTTCTGGCTTGAGCAAAGAGGTGGTGGGGGCAGAGGGCTGGGGTGAAAGCAGGACCCCATAGAGCAACGGCTAAAGGTAAGCTGCTCTGGGAACATGCAGAGGGGCCTTGGAGCTCCTCCCCAGCCCCCAAGCCCACTCCACAGGCACAGAGTCCTTGTGGGGATGGATGAGGTACCGGGAGGCTCTGGGCGCAGGGCCTGGCAGGTAGAGTGGGTCATAAAAGTTGCTGCCTTTGTGGATGGGAACTAAAGCTCAGAGAGGTCAAGCAACTTGCCTCATGGTCACACAGCTGGAACACGAAGAAACTGGGATGTGAATTCAAGAATCTGCATTTATTCTTGGGCTGCTTCCCTTCTTGGCTGGCGCCCAGCTCTGTGGCTTTCTTTCTTTCTTTCTTTTTTTTTTTTTTTTTGGAGACAGAGTCTTGCTCTGTCACCCAGGCTAGAGTGCAGTGGTTCCATCTTGGCTCACTACAACCTCTGCCTCCTGGGTTCAAGTGATTCTCCTCCCTCAGCCTCCTGAGTAGCTGGGATTACAGGTACCCGCCATCATGCCCGACTAATTTTTGTATTTTTGTAGAGACGGGGTTTCACCACGTTGGCCAGGCTGGTCTTGAACTCTTGACCTCAGGTGATACACCCACCTCAGCCTCTCAAAGTTCTGGGATTACAGGTGTGAGCCACCATGCCCGGCCCTCTGTGGCTTTCTTAAAGCCTCAGCAGCCTGAGCAGGGATGTCCCCAGGACTGACCTGTGGGGGCCCCATCTTAGCCAGGGGCACCAGCCAGGCCTGCTCCTGGTCCCCTCTCTTCCTGACCTCATTCTCCCAAGACCCCCCCTCCTTAGGCCCCAGGCTGGGAAGACTCTGTTCTATGTCCAGCCGACCGTGGGTGGCTGATCTCTGGAATTAGCCAGGCCCTGTAGGCTGGCCTGCCTGGGAGGGGGGCTCTGGGCCGATACCTAGAGGGGGCCCTGCTTCTGTAACCACCCATCCAGGCCCACTAAGCCTCTTGCCTGGCTTCGGGAGCACTGCAGGCTTTGGGGACACATTCTCCTTGTGGCTGGCATCAGACCTTATCTCCATGGGCTCAGGGACAGGAGTATCTTTGGTCCACTCCACAGTGAGTGGCCTGGTCTGTTTAATCAGATGGGCCCTGCGGGGAGAGGACAGGTTGCCCTGGCTCTCATTCAACCCCACCCCATTCTGATCCCTACCCCCTCCCTTTAGCAGTACTCCTGGCTGCTCTTGGCCTGGTCCCAGTTGCCTGGGGCCTGCCCCTCACTGTTCTGGTCTCTCAGGGGCTCCTCTCCCTGCCCTACTTATCACCCCCCTTTCCATAGTAAGTGTCCAGGTCAAATGCTGCCCCATCCTGCCCCCAGACCTCTCTGCATACAGGTCGGAACATGCAGGTCCAGCGACCTCCTCCACGCCTACCCAGACGTCTAACAGGCATCTCAGCATTAATATGTCCAAAACTGAACTCCAGGCGTCCCCACAACCAGCTCTCTCCCATCTCGGTGCCCCCCTTTTCCACGGATGGCAGCTCCGGCCTTCTGGTGGCTCAAACAAAAATCCTGGAGCCACCCCGATCCCTCTTCTCCCTCACACCAGCGGCTGCTCTGACAGGCTCTGCCTCCCACACGCATCCAGGATCTGACCCTGGAGCACTGGGCGGAGCGGCCCTCACCTGCCATCTCCCAACTGGTCGCCCTTATTCTGCCCTTGTCCTCACACCCAACAGCCTCCTCTTCACACAGCGGCAGGGTGATCCTGTGAACACTGAAATCAGATCATGCCCTGCCTCAACTCTAATGCCACAGAGGCTCTCCAGCCCCCTCAATGCCCCGTGAGCCTTCAAGGCTGTAGGCCAGAGGTTAGCAAATTACTGCCTGGGCCAGTGGTCTGTTATGTGAATAAAGTTATATTGAAACAAAGCCCATTTGTTTACAGATTGTCTGCTTTCCAGCTGCAATAGCAAAAGCTCAATAGCTGCAAGATACCTTAGGCTGCAAAACCTTTTCGTTTTTTTTTTTTTTTTTGAGCCAGAGTCTCACTTTGTTGCCCAGGCTGGTACAATGGCGTGATCCTGGCTCACTGCAACCTCCGCCTGCCTCCCTGGGCTCAAGGGATCCTCCCGCCTCAGCCTCTAAGACACTGGAACCACAGGCGCATGCCACCACGCCCGACTAATTTTTGTATTTTTGGGTAGAGACAAGGTTTCGCCATGATGGCCAGGATGGTTTCAAACTCCTGACCTCAGGTGATTGGCCTACCTCGGCCTCCCAAAGTGCTGGGATTACAGGCGTCAGCCACCACACCCAGCCCCGCGAAGTCTTTAAAATCCGGCTCCCAGTGATGGTCCTCCCCAACTCCTCTTCCCCTTGCCCACTGTCTTCCACACACACCAGCCCCCTGGCTGCTCCTCCAAATGGCACACATGCCCTCACCGCAGGGCCTTTGTGCTGCTGTCCCCAACGCCTTCAAGTCTTGCCTCCCACATCACAGCGAGCCCTCCCTGCCCACTGTCCCTCCAACTGCAGCAACCTGGCCTCTCCTCACTCTCTTTGCCCTGCACTTGCGGCCACCTAACATAGTGAAGAAATTAGTGTATTTCTCCCTCCAGTGGCCTAGGAGCCACACAAGGGCAGGCTGTCTTTTTTTTTTTTTTTTTTTCTTTTTGAGACGGAGTTTCACTCTTGTTGCCCAGGCTGGAGTGCAGTGGCGCAATCTTGGCTCACTGCAACCTCCGCCTCCCAGGTTCAAGCAATTCTCTTGCCTCAGCCTCCCAAGTAGCTGGGATTACAGGTGCCCGCCACAACACCCGGCTAATTTTTTGTATTTTTAGTAGAGACAGGGTTTCATCATGTTGGCCGGGCTGGTCTTGAACTCCTGACCTCAGGTAATCCACCCGCTCGGCCTCCCAAAGTGCTGGGATTACAGGCTTGAGCCACCACGCCCGGCCGGCACGCTGGTTTTGTTTTTGTTTTTTTTTCTCTGCTGGATTTGCAGCCCATAGAACAATGCCTGACCCCATACAAGCCCAGCAGGGGCTTGTAAATGTGTATTGAATAAATGACAACCGTGCTAAGCACCTTGCAGCCTTCAGCAGGCGTCCTGCCATTTAATCTGCATCGTAGCCCTGAGACTTAGGTTCCCTGTTTTAGAAATGAGGACAGGAGTTTAGAAGGGCCTGCCCCGCCCAAGGCCTCAGAGGGGGCACCCCAGGGCTGGCTGCACAGCGCAGGCTCCTAACCAGGAACACCCCACCATCCCCTCTTTCCCAAGTTGACTTGAGGCCGCTCAATCCACAGGAGACCTTCCTGCACCCCTGCCCCTCACGCCGGAGCTCTTCGGTCCATTTCTCCGCTCCTCGTCTCCCTCCCTTAGACTCCCCTCTCCCACTCCACCTCCACTCCTGTCCACTTAAGGGGGCTCACAGCCTCCCTCCTCTTCCCCCAAAAGAGTCTGAGGTCAGTTTCCTGCCCTCACGAACCTGCCCTCACGTGCGTGGGTCCTCCTCAGGTCCTCCTTCACCCAGTCGGATTTGAATCTAGACGGGGGCTGGGACCGCTAACGATCCCCGCAGGTCGCGGGCGGGAGGGGACGTCGGAAAGCAGAGCGTGCTGCCCCGCGCTTGGCCCCGCCCAGCCCTGAGCCGTGGGCGTGGCCACCGACGTCCTGGCACAGGTTTTGCGGGGTCCTCCGCAGGCAAGGCACGTGGTCCCAGGGCAACTTTTGCACGTGCAAGATGAGCGACATTCTCTTGGCCATCAGGTCCCTGGGAACCTCCTCCACCCTCTGCCCCGAATCCTGTGGCCGCATCATTGCTGCCACCAGGCGTGCCTCCTCCTGGCTCCTTCCCACACCTAGAGCTGCCTCCTGGAGCCCCCACCCACACCTGGGATACCCCCAGCCATGCCCCCACCACCTATGCCTCTTGGGGCTGCAGGACATGCCCCCGGCTCCCATTGGTAGGAACCCTATGGGCAGGACATCCGTCCGGGTCCTTGACACTCACATCCTCACCCGTTCCCAATAGGTGCGATGCCCCATCCAGGGATGTCTCAGATGCGGCTGGCACACCATGGCCCTCATGGCTGAGGACACCCCCGTGATGGGTCCCCAGGATCTGGGGGGCAGCCACCACCCTGATCACCACCTGGAATGCCTCATCCTGGACCTCCTCCAATGAGCATGTCCCCCGGGGGGTCTCGGTCTGGATCTCCCATTGGTCACCCAGGTCCTACGCCTCCATGGTATGTGTGGACCTCTTCCACTGATGCTGCCTCATGGATACACTGGCCCTCCCCAACACCCACCCTATGGCTTCCGGGTGGGCCTCTGCCTCCACCCAGACCCACTCCCTGGCCTCCAGTTCCCCCTCAAGGCCCACTTCGGGGCCCTCTCCCTCAGTAAATTCACATTCTTCTTCCTCCTGTTATATCTTCCCAATATCTTTTTGATTCCTTGGACCAGAGATGCTGCAGCTCCTTGCAACTAAGGTACTAATCCCTTTTAGCCTTCCCATCTTCCTTTTTAATGCCATTTTTTTTCCCAATAGAAGGTATTTCTTTTTCATGTTGGTCCTAAGTATTTTGCAAATGCAGAGGAAAATAAAACTATAACAAATTTCTTGTTAAAAAAAAGAAAGAAAGAAAGGCCAGGCACAGTGGCTCACACCTGTAATCCCAGCACTTTGGGAGGCTAAGGTGGACGGATCACAAGGTCAGGAGTTCAAGACCAGCCTGGCCAACATGGTGAAACCCTGTCTCTACTAAAAATACAAAAATTAGCCAGGCATGGTGGCGGGCACCTGTAATCCCAGCTACTCGGGAGGCTGAGGCAGGAGAATCGCTTGAACCTGAGAGGCAAGGGTTGCAGAGAGCCAAGATCCCGCCATTGCACTCCAGCCTGAGCAACAGACCAAGACTCTGTCTCAAAAAAAAAAAAAAAAAAAAGAAAAGAAAAGAAAAGAAAAAAAGAAAAGATTGGATGTGGTGGCTCATGCCTGTAATCCCAGCACTTTGGGAGGCCGAGGCAGCCGGATCATTTGAGGTCAGGAGTTCAAGACCAGCCTGGCCAACATGGCAAAATCCCATCTCTATTAAAAATACAAAAAGTAGCTGGTGTGATGGTGTGCACCTGTAATCCCAGCTATTCAGGAGGCTGAGGCAGGAGAATTGCTTGGACCTGGGAGGTGGAGGTTGCAGTGAGTGGTGATCATGCCACTACCCTCCAGCCTGGGTGACAGAGTGAGATTCTGTTTCAACAAAGAAAAAAAGAAAGAAAAGAAAAGAAAAAAAAGAAAGAAAAACTCTCCCAGCCTTCAGGCACCTCAGAAACTGGCCGGACTCCACCTTACTACCCAAGCTTCGCCGTGCAGTCAGCCTAGCTCGATCATACTTCCTTCAAGGCTGCAAAGGTCCGTCCACTTTCCACCTCCCAAACCTTTGCCCACATTGTTCCCCACTGTGCCCAGCCATCCCATTCCTTCCTCTGTCCAGACTGTATGTTTTCTCCTTTCTAAGCACCTGCTGGGAGAGGAAAGAGCATTCAGTCAGAAAACCTGTGATGAACTCCTTCTGCTGGCCAGGCGCA
The DNA here is from genome assembly GCF_028885625.2 of Pongo pygmaeus. Lineage (NCBI taxonomy): Eukaryota > Metazoa > Chordata > Mammalia > Primates > Hominidae > Pongo > Pongo pygmaeus. The sequence continues at coordinate 219,459,580 of NC_072373.2, forward strand.
GTGGCTCACACCTGCAATCCCAGCACTTGGGCAGGCTGAGGTGGGAGGATCTCATAAGCCCAGGAATTCAAGACCAGCCTGGGCAACACTGCAAGACCTCATCACTACGAAAAAAAATACAAAAATCATCCGGGTGTGGTGGTGCACACCTGTGGTCCCACCTACTTGGGAGGTTGAGGCAGGAAGATTGCTTGAGCCCAGGAGTTCAAGGCTTCAGTGAGCCACGATCATGCCACTGCACTCCAGCCTGGGCAACAGAGTGAGACCCTGTCTCAAAAAAAAAAAAAAAATCCTGCTGCTGCTGTGTGATCTTAGGCAAGTCCCTAACCTCTCTAAACCTAAGGCTCCTCATCTGTAAAAGGGGGATGGTTAGGCCCGATGCAGTGGCTCACGCCTGTAATCCCAGTACTTTGGGAGGCCAAGGTGGGTGGATCACTTGAGGTCAGGAGCTCCAGACCAGCCTGGCCAACATGGCGAAACCCCGTCTCTACTAAAAATATAAAAATTAGCTGGGTGGTGGTGGTGCGTGCCTGTAGTCACAGCTACTGGGGAGGCTGAGGTAGGAGAATCTCTTGAACCCGGGAGGCAGAGGTTGCAGTGAGCCAAGATCGCGCCACTTCACTCCAGCCTGGGTGACAAGAGTGAAACTGTCTCAAACAAAACAAAACAAAACAAAAGTGGTGGGGGTGGTAACACCTCCCTCCCCTACCTCTCTGGCTTGATGTGAGGGTCAGATGTTTAACAAATAAATGCCAAAGAACTTTTTAAATGCTAAAGCAATTCTTGAAGAAGGAGTGGGGTGATTACTGCTCCCTTCATAGGTGTGTATGTCTAATCTTTCCTCCTAAACCTGGTGGATGGAAGCTTTTGTTCTTTAGGTTTATTTATTTTATTGTTTGTTTGTTTATTTTTTTTTTTGAGACGGAGTTTCGCTCTTGTTGCCCAGGCTCGAGTGCAATGGCGTGATCTCGGCTCACCTCAACCTCCACCTCCCAGGTTCAAGCGATTCTCCTGCCTCAGCCTCTGTAGTAGCTGGGATTACAGGCATGTGCCACCACGCCCGGCTAATTTTGTATTTTTAGTAGAGACAAGGTTTCTCCAGTTGGTCAGGCTGGTCTCAAACTCTCGACCTCAGGTGATCCGCCTGCCTCGGCCTGCCAAAGTGCTGGGATTACACGCATGAGCCACTGCGCCCAGCCTATTTATTTTTTGAGAAGGAGTTTCACTCTTGTTGCCCAGGCTGAAGTGCAGTGGTGCAACCTTGGCTCACTGGAACCTCCACTGGAATCTCTACCTCCTGGGTTAAAGTGATTCTCCTGCCTCAGTCTCCCGAGTAGCTGGGATTACAGGTGTGCACCACCATACCCAGCTAATTTTTTGTATTTTTCATAGAGACGGGGTTTCACCATGTTGGCCAGGCTGGTCTTGAACTCCTGACCCCAGGTGATCCACCTGCCTTGGCCTCCCAAAGTGCTGAGATTACAGGCGTGAGCCACCGCACCTGGCCTGTTCTTTAGGTTTTGACTCTCTTTTATCTGTAGTAATATTTTTTGCCTTAAAGTCAAATTTGTGGGATATTAATTTAGCACCACCAGTTCCACTTTGGTCCCTATTTGCCTGGTATAACTTTTTCATCCTTCTACCTTCAGCCTTCCCCTGTCCATAATTTTAGGTTTGTCATTTGTAAACACAATATAGCTGGAATTTTAAAAAATCTGATCTGATAATCTTGTATCTTGAGTTTAATTCATTTACAAATGTATGATTTTGACATATTTATTTTAACCATCTTATTTTTGTGCTTCTAGTAGCCAGAGTTTTCATCTTTCTCCTTTCTTGCATTTTTTTCTTTTTTTTTTTTTTTTTTGGAGACGGAGTCTCGCTCTGTCGCCCAGGCTGGAGTGCAGTGGCGCCATCTCGGCGCAAGCTCCGCCTCCCGGGTTCATGCTATTCTCCCGCCTCAGCCTCCCGAGTAGCTGGGACTACAGGCGCCCGCCACCACGCACGGCTAATTTTTTTTGTATTTTTTAGTAGAGACGGGGTTTCACCGTGTTAGCCAGGATGGTCTCGATCTCCTGACCTCGTGATCCGCCTGCCTCGGCCTCCCAAAGTGCTGGGATTACAGGCCTGAGCCACTGCACCCGGCCTCCTTTCTTGCATTTTTAAGACTTGATCAAGGTTTTCTTTTTCTTCAGGTCCCCCCTGCTCCTCGTTGGCTTGGAAACTGCACATTTCATATCTATTCTTTCTGTGGTTATCCTATACACACACACACACACACACACACACACACACACACACATATATTTAGAGACAGAGTCTTGGTCTGTCCCCCAGGCTGGAGCGCAGTGGTGCGATCTTGGCTCACCACAACTTCTGCCTCCTGGGTTCAAGCAATTCTCATGCCTCAGCCTCCCTAGTAGCTGGGATTACAGACGCCTGCCACCATGCGTCTGTAATAATTTTTGTACTTTTAGTAGAAACCGGGCTTTGCCATGTTGGCCAGTCTGGTCTTGAACTCCTGACCTCAGGGGATCTGCCCACCTCGGTCTCCGAAAGTGCTGGGATTACAGGTGTGAGCCACTGTGCCTGGCTCCAAGATATTTTAATATGTATATTTAACAAAATCTAAAGTTAATTGCCAGTATTTAATCTCGTTTTAGGTCAAAATAAAGGGCTTCAGCACACTCTGTTTCTGGTCAGATCATCCTGAATTACATATTATTATCTTGGAGACTAAACCACGTTTACTATTTCCTTTGTGCATCTCAGATCTTCCTTCTGAGAAAAATTCCATGTGCCATCAAAAGATTCTTCATATGTTTCTATATCAAAGATCTATGGGTGATAAACTCAACTGTATTTTTCTCAGTATCTTTATTTTACCCTCATCCCTGAAAGATAACTCACAGGTGCATAATTTTAGGTTGACAGTTATTTTTCTCACCACTTTGAAGATATCATTCCACTGTCTTCTGACTTCTATTGTTGCTGTTGAGACATCAGCTGCCAGTAATTGTCAATCTTTTTGAGGCAATATCTTTTCTATCTGGCTGCTTTTGGGAGTTTAATTTTTGTCTTTGGTGTTCTGCAGTTTTCATTCATTCATTCATTCATTCATTCATTCTACAACTTTTACAAAGCATTAACTGGGTGCCATGGGTGCCAGCACTGTTCTAGGTGTTGAAGGTATAGAAGTGAATGAACCATGTTCTGTTAGAATGACGGTCATCCAGGCTGGCTGGGGTGCAGTGGTGCCATCACAGCTCACTGCAGTCTGAAACTCCCTGGGCTCAGGTGATCCTCCCACCTCAGCCTTCTGAGTAGCTGGGCCTACAGGCACTACTCCCGGCTAATTTTTGTGTCTTTTGTAGAGATGGGGTTTCGGCATGTTGCCCAGGCTGGTCTCCAACTCCTGGGCTCAAGTGATCTACCCACCTTGGCCTCCCAAAGTGCTGGGATTACAGGTGTGAGCCACTGCGCCCAGCCTCTTTTTATTTATCCTGTTTGGGAATTGCTTAGCTTCTTGAACCTGAACTTTGCTGTCTTTCCATTTTGGAAAATATTCTGACATTATTTCTTTGAATGTTGCTTCTCTCTCATCATCTCCTTCAGGAACTCTGGCTGTATTTATATTGTTCCTTCTCACTCTATCCTTTGTGTCTTCTTTTCTCCCCCCGCCCCCCCCAAGACGGAACCTTGCTCTATCACCCAGGCTGGAGTGCAGTGGTGTGATTTCGGCTCACTGCAACCTCCACCTCCCAGGTTCAAGCAATTCTTCTGCTTCAGCCTCCCAAGTAGCTGGGATTACAGGCATCCGCCACCACGCCCAGCTAATTTCTGTATTTTTAGTAGAGACGGGTTTCACCATTTTGGCCAGGCTGGTCTCGAACTTCTGACCTCGCGATCTGCTCATCTCGGCCTCCCAAAATGCTGGGATTACAGGCATGAGTCACCATGCCCGGCCTGTCTTAACTTCTTTTTTGTATTTTCTGTCTCTTTCTACTGCATTCTGGGTGATTTCTTCAAATCTATCTTCCAGGCTACCATTTCTCTCTTCAGATGAATCTATTCTATGTATTAACCTAGGCATTGAGTTTCTGATTTCAATCACATATTTTTCATTTATACTTCTGTTTCATTCTTTTAAAACTCCACTGGCAATCCTGATCTCTGCATTGCCACATTCCAGCTCTCAAATCTAGTCTCCGCGTGCCCTAGTCCAAGGCTGTCCCTTCTGGGCCTGTGTCTAGGGGATTCAGGATCTAGATCAGCTTTCACGTTGTGCTCTGGGGATCCCAGGGTTCCCTGGTATTGATGAGAGGGTACTTGATCAGACCTGCTGCCTCTTATATATTGAATATTTCTTTTAAACAAAAGATTTGAAATAATTTTTTTTTTGAGACAGTCTCACTCTGTCGCCCAGGCTGGAGTGCAGTGACACAATCTCAGCTCACTGCAACCTCTGCCTCTCGTGTTCAAGTGATTCTCCCACCTCAGCCTCCCGAGTAGCTAGGACCACAGGCACGAGCCACCACGCCTGGCTAGTCTTTGTATTTTTAGTAGAGATGTGGTTTCGCCACGTTGACCAGGCTGGTCTCGAACTCCTGACCCCAGGTGATCCTCCCACCTCAGCCTCCCAAAGTGCTGGGATTACAGGTGTGAGCCACTGCACCTGGCCTTGAAATAAAATATTTTTAAAACCACTGGGCTAAGGGAGGTCTAAGTTTCCTTCAAGTTCAAATTTGTGGTACTGAATTTTCATCTCAGATATGACAATGTTTTATGACAACCTGTTGACTCTGTAGATAGTTTCTGGACTTAGAAGTGTGCACAAAAGCACCTGACCACCTGGAGAACTGTGTCCTGAGTTCTGTTGCCAGTGAGGAAAATCTGTTTTGCTTCCTGAAAAATTTTCCAATCTTTTGAAAACTTGTAGAAAGCACTCAAGAAATGTTCACAGAAGTGGGTCAAAGAGATGAATTGACTTGCCCGAGATCACACAGCTCAAAGCTGATGATGCTGGGATCCATGCCTAGGCAGCCCAGCCCAAAGCCAGGCTCCAGGCCACTGTGCCATGGCCTTCCCCATAGAAGCTGATCAGAGGGACACCAGCCCCAGGCCCACACACTCCTCTCCATCTCCCCTCCCAGGCACAAGGGCACCATATTACTGTATCCAGACAGCCTCGGAGGCTGGGGCTGGGTCCAAGGCAGGGCCGTAGGGCCCCAAGTACCCCACACTCCTCACGCCCATCCCCTCCTCTGTACATTCATCCTGGGACCCTGAACAAGTCCCAAGGGCTGCAGGCCTCAGCTTCCTTGTCTGTCCAATGGGAGAAACGTTCTGGTGCCCCTCACCTGGGGACAGGTCTGGTAGCGATGAGGTTAGCCAAGGTGGGAGACCCCAGGTCACTCCTGCTCTTGACCGGCTGGTACCAGTCACAGGCCACCTGGACTCCTTCCCTCTCTAAATGATTACACAGTCATACAGATAATGAGATCTAACATTTATTAAACACTGATGTTGCACCATTTTCAGTCCTCACTAATACCCAAGTCAGGCACTATTATTGTCCCCAATTTCAGATGAGGAAGCTGAGGCACAGTGAGGTTAAGAGATAGTGTCTTTTACACAGCCAGTTACAGAGTGCATAGGGGATTTAAACCAAGGCTCACTGACTCCAGAGCCCGTTTAGAGACACACTGTGAGAGTTGGCATTTCCAGGCCATTCTGGAGACTCTGAGAACCGGCCTGAGGTGGGGCCCTGTAGGTACTGCAGCTCTGGTCCAGTTCTGGCCAACAGGAGAAGGCAGTGACCTCCGGTGGGGCAATTTCTCTGGCTTCCTCATGTGGAAGGCTCAGCTTTGTGAAAACAAGCAATAGATTTGCAAACTGGACAAGTGTGACTTCAGTCCTGATATGGTTTGGCTGTGTCCCCACCCAAATCTCACCTTGAATTGTAATAATCCCTATGTGTCAAGACCAGGGCCAGGTAGAGATACTTGCATCATGGGGGTGGTTCCCCATACTGTTCTGGTGATGGTGAATAAGTCTCATGAGATCTGATGGCTTTATAAATGGGAGTTCCTCTGCAAGGGCTCTATCTCTTGCCTGCCTCCATGTAAGACGTGATTTTGCCCCTCATTTACCTTCCACCGTAATGGTGAGGCCTTCCCAGCCATGTGGAACTTTGAGTCCATTAAACCTCTTTCCTTTATAAATTATCCAGTCTTGGATATGTCTTTATTAGCAGCATGAGAACAGACTAATACAAGCCCTCTCCAGCAGGAGACCAGAGGCAAGAGGAATTTGCTTCCTGTGGTTGACAGCCTCTAGAATGTCAGACACTATATAAACCTGCAGGGTGCCCTACTTCCAAGTCCCTACAGACACGGGCCTTTTAAAAGTTGCACGGTGGTGAGAATGTCTAGTTGGAAAGCCTCGTTAGCACAGTGCAGCCCGTCCATGGCTGAAGTCCTGGCCTTATCCTGGACCTGCCCTCCCACGTCCTCCCTCCTGGCTAGCGGCAGCTCCAGCCTCTTCCAGTCAGGCCCACACCTCACAGTTCCGGGCTCGTCTCTGCATCCTCCATCCAGCCCACCACAGGTCCTGCTGCTTTGCCTTCAGAGAGTGTCCAAGAGTTGACCACTTGTCACCACCCCCACCTCTGCCCCCATTCAAGCCACCAACATGGTCCTTTTAGAATGCAAGCCAGGTGCAGTGGCTCATGCCTGTAATCCCAGCACTTTGGGAGGCCAAGGTGGGCGGATCACCTGAGGCCAGGAGTCCAAGAGCAGCCTGGCCAACATGGTGAACCCTGTCTTTACTAAAAATACAAAAATTAGCCGGGCATATTGGCAGGCACCTGTTACCCCAGCTATTTGGAAGGTTGAGGCAGGAGAATCGCTTGAACCCGGCCGCAGTGAGCCAAGATTGCACCATTGCACTCCAGCCTGGGCAACAAGAGTGAAACTCTGTCTCAAAACAAAACAAAACAAAAGCCGGGCGCGGTGGCTCACGCCTATAATCCCAGCACTTTGGGAGGCCGAGGAGGGTGGATCGTGAGGTCAGGAGATCAAGACCGTCCTGGCTAACATGGTGAAACCCCATCTCTACTAAATATACAAAAAATTAGCCAGGCGTGGTGGTGGGTGCCTGTAGTCCCAGCTACTCAGGAGGCTGAGGCAGGAGAATGGTGTCAACCCGGGAGGCGGAGCTTGCAGTGAGCTGAGATCTGGCCACTGCACTCCAGCCTGGGCGACAGAGCGAGACTCCGTCTCAAAAAAAAAAAAAAAAAAAGAATGTAAGGCAGACCTTGCCCGGCTCTGACCAACACCCTCCAGGGGCTCCCATCTCATTCAGCCAGAACTGGAGTCCTCAGAATGACTTGCTAAGCCTGCACATCTGACCCCAGCCACCTTCTGACCTTATTGTCTTCTTCTCTCCCCCTCCCACCCTCTGCTCAGCCACTCTTTGCCTCGGGCCTTGTTAGCTGTCACGCTGCCTAGAACCTCTCATGCCAAATGGAATGCCCCTGGGTGACTTTTCCTGCACCCTGGCATCCGCTGCCTCTGGAACACGGCCTCACTCACAGTGGGCTCTGGGGCGCTTGTTGTATGTTAGAAGCTCTCCCTGTTGAGGCCGCTGTGTGGAAGGGGCAGCCACACGGGTGCCTCCTCCACCGTTTCTATCTGCCTCTGATGGTCCTCCAGCTCCCGACTGCCTGCACGGTCAGGGGGGCACAGTGCCTGCAAATCTAAGCCACCCTCTCCCACTCCCTGAGCAGCTCCTGGCCAATCACCGGAAAGCCCGGCGCCCTTGCTTTCATCGCAGGCTCTGCTTCTGGGGGACACTCCGAGACAGGAGCTTTCCTCTGTCCTCTCCCGCAAACAACCAGTTCGACCTGGGGGTCTGGGATGATGAGGGACCGAGGTCTCTGGATACACTCCCCTGTGCGTGGCCCAGGCTCCATCACCTGCCCTGACTGCCTGGGCCAAGCCCCTGCCCTGGCTTTTCATTCCCTTTGGGAATCTGACACGTTCACGACGCAGGTACACAAGCCTTCCTGTGGCCAGGACGCCATATACACAAGATAAGTGGACTTGGGTCTTAGTCCCATTCCCCTCGGGTCACGCTCCTCCTCCACCCAGGGTGGCTACAGTCATAAACCTGACAGGTGTCCTTCTAGTCCATGCTTCTCTATTTTACCGCACATACACCCAGGAACAGCATATGGCATTGCTGTGAAGTCTGAAAATTCATCCTGTTGCCATTCTGCAATCTGCTTTGTTTACATTTGCGGGGGGCCAACGTTGGTGGAAATAGGTCTGGTTTAACAGCTGTAACTGCTGCACTGTGCTCCATACAATGAATGGACCGTGGCTTACTGCACCGCAATCTCTATAATGAATGGATGGTGGCTCACTGCATCGTACTCCATACGATGAATGGACCACGGCTTACTGGTCCGTACTCCCTACAATGAATGGACCGTGGCTTACTGGTCCATACTCCCTATAATGAATGGACCGTGGCTTACTGGTCCGTCTCCTGACAGCGAGGCTGTTTCGTTTCTCACAACTGCAGCTGCTCAGCAGCCCTCTGCCCGGAGCACAGCCCCTTCCCCACAGCAGCCTCCCTCCCTGACCCAGAGGCCCATGTCCCCTTCTTTCGGGGCTCTTCCCTCTATCTGTAATCCTCCAGGTGGGAAGACTCCTAGGTTGAGAGAGCAGGCTCCCAAGGTCACCACTGCAGCCCCAAGCCCGCTCGGCACCAGGCAGGTACTGAGCCTCTTTTGACTGACAGATGGATGCAAGAGAATGATGGGGATTGTGCACTAGGCCTTGACCCTGTGCCAGGGACAAGCCAGGATGGCCTGGGAAAGCCCTGGCACTTGGTGTCCAGGGGGCAGAAGAGCAAGCTGTGTGAACAGCTAGACCTGTCCGTGGGGTGGGCCTGGGCCCTGGGGAACTTCTGGACGTGTCAGCCCAAGTCAGCTGTGACCAGACACAGGGGCCGCCAGGAAGAGGTCGCCCCTGCCTCCTAACCTAGCATCGTCACTGGCCTGAGGAGCAAGTCCACTGCTAACAAGTTCGCCATCACTTAGGGAGCCCTCCTCACACCAGGCACTTTATACCTGGAGCAGGCACCAACCCTTTCTAGAAGACACTGAAGGCATGCAGCTATTAAGTGGCAGAGCAGGATTCAAAACAGTGCCTGCATCATTTGGTTCAGAGAAACGGACGCCCACGCACCACACCCACCAGTGTCTCTCTCTGCTGTGGCCTCTGCTAGGCCAGAGCCAGGCACAAGCCCAGCTCAGCCAACACACATGCCCGTTTCCTCCTGCCGTGACAGAATGGGGCAGCACAGCGCGGCTCCACCTGGGAACTGGCAGGAGAAATCTTCCCAGGAACAAGGCCAGGCCCCAGCTCAGCCAGGAGATTGAAAGTGGCTCAAAACACAGCCCATCTACAGAATTCCCCGAACTTTAATGATGTGGCTCTGAAAGGGAGGCTGGAGGTTGTGGTGGGTCACAGTGTTGCTGGCGCCTCTGGCCTCCAGCCCTGCACCCCTAGGCACCATGTGACCAGGCAGTGAGAAGGACGGGGCCTCACTCCCATGCCAGACTGCTCCTTGCGCTGAGCAGGACCTGAAGCTCTCAGGGCTTCCACCGAAGCCCAGCAAACTTGGGGGAGACCTGAAGGGGCATCAGCAGTCCTTAAAGACCTGAGCTTGCAACACTCAGGCAGGACTCGGCTGAGGGCCTCTGTGGTGCCACGATGGGGTACGAGGTAAAGAGAGACCGTGGTTCCAGCCTGGGAACCAGTGGGTGCTCTGAAGGGAGGGGAGGCCTCAGGGAGTTCGGGACACGAGTGTGCAGGGCACTGGGCGGCCCATGGGGGCTCCTGGCCTCTTGGTTCAGGCAATCCCTGAGCTGGGGACACATTCCATCTTAGGTCCAAGAGACGGAGGTCAGGAGCATCCCTAGAACGACCTCCCAGGCACGAGGAAGGCCCGGGGCAGGGCCAGGCGCAGCGTGGCTGGCTTCAGTACCCTCGGGCATCTTGACCCCTGCCCTCTGGGACTGCAAAAGCATTGGCGGGCGCCTCTGCTGAGTCAATCGTCTGGTAGGCACTACGGTCCTGAGAAGACCCAAGGAAACCTGGGTGACAGGGGACATGGTGGGAAAGAAAAATGAAGGGTGAGAACTCGGGACGTTCAGCTGAGTCCAACCCAAGATCCACCCCCGCCACCCTCGGGCTGGGCATCCTGACACCATGCACAGAGACAGAGGCAGCAGCCCCAGGCCCTAAACCTTTAGCATGTACTGTTCATTCAATCCTGCCGTGTCCCTGTGCAGCGGGTATTTTTATTGTCCCCACTTTACAGATGAGGCAACTGTGGGTCAAAGGGATGAAGTGACTTGCCCGAGATCACACAGCTCAAAGCTGATGATGCTGGGACCCACGCCTAGGCAGCCGAATCCAAAGCCAGGCTCCTGGCCCCTGTGCCATGGGCTTCCCCAGGCGGCACATGCTTAGGAACCTGGGCAGAGGGACATCAGCTCCGGCTCACACACTCCTCTCCAGCTCCCCTCCCAGGTACAAGGACACCACATTACCATATCCAGACGGCCTCGGAGGCTGGGGCTGGGTCCAAGGCAGGGCCGTAGGGCTCCGAGTACCCCACATGCCTCACTCCCATCCCCTACTCTGTACATTCATCCCAGAACCCTGAACAAGTCCCAGAGGATGTGGGCCTCAGTTTCCTCATCTGTCCAATGGGAGAAACATTCTGACACCCCTCACCTGGGGGCAGGCCTAGGCAGTACTGAGGTCAGCCACTGTGGGCAGTCCCAGGCCATTCCCACCCTCAACCAGCTGGCGGCAGTCACAGGCCACCTGGGGCATCTCATCTCAGGAGTGAAAGGCAGAAGGCCACACCCCACCACCTCCCCCCACTCCTCTCAAAGAGAGAGAGAAAGGAAAGAGAGAGAGAGGTGTCAGAGAGCGGGCAAATGGCTCGGCCACCAGGAAAAGGGGTACAGGAGTTCAGACAGGGCATGGGAGAAGGCAGGTGTAAGGCTGGGTGAGTGGGGAGGGGCCGGTGGGCAGGGAAAGTGCCCCCTGTTCAGGGCTGTCTTCACTGAGGCTCCCACAGCCTACAGTGGCGTGGGCTCTGCCCTGGCCACCTAGCAGTCTCTGCAGCAGGAGAGGGAAGACCCCATGTGGCAGGAAATGGGGTTCCAGTGATGGGCCCCGGTGAGAACAGAGAGGAGACCTGTAGGTGCCCGTGGCCCTCAGGATGGTGACAGCCCAGGGCTGCCCCTGGGAATTAAATGGTACCCCCAGCTGTGCCTGTGTTCTGGGCTGAGAGAAGGGCCCAGCCTTAGCTTCACAGCAGAAGGTCACAGCAGACCAGGACAACCAGGGGACCCCTGGGCTCCTGCAGCAGAGACTAGGAACTTGGACCTGTCCAGCCTGGTACAGAGCGCCCATGCCACACTCTCCCTGCACCTTGAGCCCTTGCCCCATGGGACAAGGCTGGCTCACTGAGGGAGAGGCTGGAGGCCAGGCAAGGGAGAGATGGGAGCGGTGGGGAGCTGGCTGGAGGTGGTGGCCTCACCGGTGTGGACCAGGAGCTCACCCCCGCGCTGCCGGTACATGTGGTAGACAAAGCAGCAGGAGAGCGGCTTGAGCAGCAAGCTGAGGATGGCCATGCCCGCGCCAAAGCGGCCCGTGTCCGTGAGGCCGGCCCGCGGGTAGAAGATGCTGATGTGCACGATGTCCAGGAAGATGGTGGCCAGCAAGCCACCCAGAAACTGCAAGACACACCACACTGATGAGCACAACACCCCCACCACGCTCCGCGGCTCCCCCACCATACACCGGATGGGAAGCTGCTTCGTGCCCTGCTGTGTCCTTGGGGCTTGCTGGAAAACGGATCAAGCAAGCAGGCAGGGCCCCGTTGGGGAGCCGCTGGCTGAGACTGCAGTCTGGGGGCAGGGACGCCGGGGGCCCAGGTCTCGGTTCCACCAGAGCCTCCCTCCCCACCCATTTCCCGTCACCTCCAAGGCCATGCTGGGCACAAGACTTGGCTCTAGAACCTCCATAGAGGAAGGTTCCTTGGAGTTCACCCAGTCCTTCTCCAACACAAAGAAAATCTCTTCTCAGTCATCCTGAGGCCCTGGCCTCGGCTTGAAGAGCCCATGCAGGAGCGCTCACTGCCCCACGGGGCTCGGTGGGTGCTGAGAAGCTCCCCCTGTGGGAGGTTTTGGTGGGGCAGGGTCACCTCTACTTCCTAAAGTAGTGGAATGCCCTCTTGGCCGGGTCTCCCAGCCATATCCCCTCCCCTAAAAGAGAGCCCCAGAGGGAGGTTACAGGGGATGTTCCACTGCTCTTGCGAAGTGGCTAATCTGAGGCACTGGTGGGACCCACCCCATGGCTTTCCTCGGGGAGATAATGGCAGACTTAGGGTTTTCTAAGCCAGACAAGAAGAGCAGCAGGCTGGGCTCCTGAAGACAGGCATGGGCCGGAGCCCAGGAGGCTGATGAACAGGCTTTAGACAATGGGAAGTGGCGGCCCAAGGAAGAGGGGAAGATTGGGATGGGACGGGGTAGCAGAGTCAGGCTGTCTTGCCCTGTGCTGCGGCCCCCCGCCCTGCCGCCCCCGCCCCCAACCCTGGCTCACCATGCTTATGGCGTCGATGGAGTCCCGCTGAGCTACAGCCCACACGCCCAAGGCCAGGATGGTGAAGTTGGCCCACGCATAAGAGCCCGAGAATACAATGCAGCCCCTGTAGGAAGAGGTAGCTCAGTCCCGTCAGGCGGCCACCACCCCGCAGGTCACCTCCCTCCTGCTCCGGGGTCTCAGGGCCTCCTCCCAGAACACACCATAGTCTTCGAGGCCACCCGGCTGTGTGCCAGCAAATCCCATGGGCTCTGCCTCCTACCCAGACCCTGGATCTGGCTGTGTCCCTGTAGATCCAAAGCACCTCCCTCTCCTGGCAGATGACAGCCGCAGCCACGCTGTGCCAGCGTCCTGACTGCCACTCTGTTCTCTAAACAGCAACCGGTAATGTAGTCAGATGCTGTCACTCCTCTGCTAAAAATCCTCCAACAGTTTTCTGTCCCATTTGGAATAAAATGCAGACTCTTCACCAGGGCCTAAGGGGCCTGTGGGATCCTGGACACAGCCCCGCTCTACTGACCTCCCAGCCACTGCCCTGTGCGGCGGGCGCCCTCTACCCTGACACCTGGCCCTGCTTTTGTCATTCACCCTGAGACTCGAATGTTCACCCTGAGACTCCTTCCCTCGCCCACCGGTGCTAAGTACAAGTTCGTCACTTTCCTAATCCAAGGCCCGCCCTATTCTATTTTTAGGGTATTGCTACTGACATTATTGACTTACTTGTCAATCCAATCAAAATCATAGTGAACACAGATCACTTGCTAATACCTAGCATGGTTCTGTTTTAAATTAACTCATTTATGTACATTTATGTTAATAACCATAGGAAGGAAGTATTATTGTTATCCTCACTTTAGAGATGAGGAAAATGAGACACAATGAGGTTAAGTAACTTGCCCAAGGTCACACAGTTGCTGAGCAGTGGGACTGGGATTTGGAGTCTGGCTGGAGAGGCCATGCTCTTGCTCACCCTGCCGTGCTGCCAGGAAGACTCAGGAAGACAGGGACTGAGTCTACCTTGTTTATTACCAAACCCACTGGGCCTTGCCTTCCCCTGCATGCAGCAGGCGCTTCCTAGATTTATAGGACATTCACTGAAGTGTAACATGCAGAAGATATGTGCAAGGCAGGTGTCGAGTGCCATTCGGTTCAATAGGTCTTTGAATAAACCATCTTATCTTTTGCTTTTAAGAAAGCAGGTGCCTGGGTCCCAGCCCAGAATCACCAACTCAGAATCTTGGGGAAGTGTGACTAAGAAATCTGTATTTTGGCCCTGCTTCTCAAGGTCGTGAACCATGATGGTTACGGTTCACATTACTCACAGCTGTTGCCCTGTGCGCTGCACTTCAAAGTTTGCAAAGCGCACAGGTGAGCTCAATGGTTTCCAATCTTGGTTTGGCAAAGAAATGTCTCCAGAAGCTCAACAGATTAAAAGAGATGGTAAAGGTGAACATCAAGCTGCAGTGCTGAGGCCTCACTGTGGGGCAGGCCCTGGGGAGCTCTGATGAGCACTTCCACGTCTCCCTCCCAGCTCCTGCAGGGTGTGCAATCCTTATGCCTATTGTACAGATGGAAATCAAGACCCGGAAAGGCCGAGCTGTCTGGCCCAAAGTGACCTGGCTAAAACATGGCAGAACCAGGACCTGACCCGGCTGACACAGACCATGAGACCGCAGGAGACACACACATACCCACAGAGTCACTTACCAGGTTGTCAGCAGCCAGTGACCTAGGAGAATCACCTGTGGCACAACAAGGGGGAGAGAAGACGTCTGTGAACATGATAACCACGGGGGCAGGAAAGCGTCGGGTGCAGAAAACACAGGAGGCCCCCGCGCCCGGCACCTCTGAGGGCCTCAGTAATGTCTGTTGAAAAGGCACACCAGCAAGTGCAGGTGGCCCAGGAGTGAAGGAGGAGGAAGAAAGCAGGCCAGGCCAGGGAGGGGCCGCTTCATGCCTTCACCCCTCTCCCATGGGGCATCTGACACCCACACCCCTTCCAAGTATCAGAGGCGTATGAACCAGAGCAACTCCATCTTGAATAGCAGCTGGGTAAAATAAGGCTGAAACCTAGTGGGCTGCATTCCCAGATGGTTAAGGCATTCTAAGTTACAGGATGAGATAGGAGGTCAGCACAAGACACAGGTCATAAAGACCCTGCTGACAAAACGGGTTACAGTAAAGAAGCCGGCTAAAACCCACCCAAATCAAGATGGCCATGAGAGTAACCTCTGGTCGTCCTCACTGCTACACTCCCACCAGCACCGTGACAGTTTACAAATGCCATGGCAACGTCAGAAAGTTCCCCTATATTGTCTAAAAAGGGGATGTATTAATCATCCACCCCTTGGTTAGCATATTATCAAGTAATAACTATAAAAATGGGCAATCAGGCTGGGCGCGGTGGCTCACGCCTGTAATCCCAGCACTTTGGGAGGCTGAGGTGGGTGGATCACCTGAGGTCAGGAGTTCAGGACCAGCCTGGCCAACATGGTGAAACCCTGTCTCTACTAAAAAATACAAATATTAGCCGGGCATGGTGGCACATGCCTGTAATCCCAGCTACTCAGGAGGCTGAGACAGGAGAATTGCTTGAACCTGGGAGGTGGAGGTTGCAGTGAGCCGAGATCGTGCCATTGCACTCCAGCCTGGCTGACAAGAGAGAAACTCCATCTCAAAAATAAGTAAATAAATAAATTAATTAATTTTAAAAAAAAGGGCAACCAGCAGCCCTCAGGGATGCTCTGCCTATGGAGTAGCCATTCTTTTATTCCTTTACTTTCTTAATAAACTTGCTTTCACTTTACTCTATGGACTCGCCCTGAATTCTTTCTTGTGCGAGATCCAAGAACCCTCTCTTGGGGTCTGGATCGAGACCCCTTTCCTGTAACACAAGGATGGAAGGCTCCTTTGTGGAATGCAGGGAATCTGCTCTGAAATCAGAAGAGGGCTGGATGGGAAGCGGAGCAGTGGGGGCTCACGTGAGGGTGATTTCTTGGGACACTGGAGCTGGCGCGCTGTGGGGGGCAGAGGGGAAAGCAGCTGTTATGGCTGGAGAGAGCGGGCAAAGGGAGGGTGGCTGGGGACAGGTAGGGGGGCCTGAGGGCCTCAGGAAGGAGCGTGGGCTTCATGCCAAGTGCAATGAAGGACACCACTGAGACTTTTCTACAGGGAGACAGCTTGGTATGCCTTATGGTAAAGAAAAACAACAACAAAATCCCCCTGGCTATTTTTCTGGATTTCTGCAATATTCTACTTTTTTCTTTTTAAATTTTGAGACAGGGTCTTGCTCTGTGGGTCAGGCTGGAGTTCAGTGGCGCCATCACAGCTCACTGCAGCCTCGAACTCCTGGGCTTAAGTGATCCTCCTGCTTCAGCCTCCCCAGTAGCTGGGACTACAGGTGTGTACCACCACGCCCAGCTAATTTTTGTTTTTTTTGTAGAGACAAAGTCTCCCTATGTTAACCAGGCTAGTCTCAAATTCCTGGGCTCAAGCAATCTACCCACCTTGGTCTCCCAAAGTGCTGGGATTACAGGCAGGAGCCACTGCACCTGGCTACAATATTTTACCCTTTTTAATGTCCTCTGTGTCCTTAAAATAACAGCCTCCTCTCCTGGAACTGGTCTCTACTCCGGGACATCAACAAGGCCCTGACTGGAAAGCACATAGAAAAAGGGCAGATGGAGGCTGGGCGCAGTGGCTCACGCCTGTAATCCCAGCACTTTGGGAGGCTGAGGTGGGCAGATCACCTGAGGTCGGGAGTTCGAGATCAGCCTGACCAACACGGAGAAACCCCGTTTCTACTACAAATACAAAATTAGCCGGGCATGGTGGCCCATGCCTGTAATCCCAGCTACTCAGGAGGCTGAGGCAGGAGAATCGCTTGAACCCAGGAGGCAGAGGTTGCAGTGAGCCGAGATCGTGCCATTGTACTCCAGCCTGGGCAACAAGAACAAAACTCCGTCTCAACAAAAAAAAGAAAAAGAAAAAGAAAAAGGGCAGATGGGCTGGGCGCAGTGGCTCACGCCTGTAATCCTAGCACTTTGCGAGGCCAAGGCAGGTGGATCACTTGAGGTCAGGAGTTCGAGACCAGCCTGGCTAACATGGTGAAACCCTGTCTCTACTAAAAAGACAAAAATTAGCTGGGCATGGTGGTGGGCACCTGTAATCCCAGCTACTCCAGAAGTTGAGGCACGAAAATTGCTTGAACCTGGGAGGCAGAGGTTGCAGTGAGCCCAGATTGGGCCACAGCACTCCAGCTTGGGTGACAGAGTGAGACTCCATCTCAAAAAAAAAAAAAAAAAAAAAAAGACAGATGCCTCGGGAGGGCAGGCAGCTGCAGCAAGAGCTTCCAAAGGGAAGGGACCCAGGCTGAGCACAATGTATGAGTGGGGCTCGGCCAAGCAAAGGTGGGGCCAAGCCCCAGGCCCTGCATGGGTGGCAGTGGGCATGGAGATAACTGAGGTCAGGGTGGGGTGGCACAGAGACTTTGGGAGGCCGGGAGCCCCAAATTGGAGCTTCAATGGGCCTGGTGGTCAATGAGGGCCCTAGAAGAAGTTTACTCAAGGGATTGAGGGGTCAGGCTGGAAGGGAGAGATGCCACATGCCTGGGGCAGAGGCAGCGTCCTGGCGCAGACACAGGCAAGGTTTGCAAAGAAGGCCGGGGTTTCTGGCCTGGGTGGAAGGGCAGAAGGAGCCCTCACCACCTGCAAAAAAGAACTCTGGGCCAGATCTGGTGACTCACGCCTGTAATCCCAACACTTTAGGAGGTGGAGGGAGAAGACTGCTTGAGCCCAGGAGTTCGAGAACACCTGGCCAACAAAGTAAGACCCTATCTCTACAAAAAATCAAAAAATTAGCCAGGCATGGTGGAGTACACCTATAGCCCCAGCTACTTGAGGGGCTGAGGTGGGAGAATCACTTGAGCCAGTGAGGTCAAGTGTGCAGTGAGCCACGATCGCGCCACTGCACTACAGCCTGGGGGACAGAGCAAGATCCTGCCAGAAAGAGAAAGGAAGGAAAGAAAAAAGAAAGAGAGAAAGAGAAGGAAGAAAGAGAGAAAGAAGAAAGAGAGAAAGAAAAGGAAGGAAGGAAGGAACGAAGGAAGGAAGGAATGAAGGAAGGGAAAGAAGGGAAAGAAAGGAAAGAAAGAAAAGACAGAAAGACAAACTCACTCTGGCAGAGGAGGAAAAAGCATTTCTAGAAGAGTTACTCTTGACCACACACCAACTATGTGCCAGGCCCTATGCCAACCGTTTCACATGACTTTATCTGGACCTCACAGCAGCTTCTGGAACAGATACTATTATTCCCATTTCACAGATGAGAAAACAAGACTCAGAGATAAATTATGTTGATCAAGACTCCACAGGTAGCAAGTGGCAAAACTGGAATTAAATTTCAAACTCGCCTCCAAAACCAGTGCACCCAACCTCCCCGCTGGGGGTGCAGGCCTTCAGCTGGGAACTGTTTGGGCTTGTGAGAAAGGTCCACACATGGGGGCAGATGGAATCCAGAGCTGGTGGCTGAGATACTTCACCTTCACCTCCAGGGCCCAGGGCCAGAGTGAACCACAAGGGGCCTGGCTCTGTGGCCCAAAAGAAATTCCTTTCCCAGCTCCAAGAGACTAGGAAAATAATTCTGTAAGGACCGATGCACCCAGCTTTAAGATCTCGAGACTCTGACCAGGCTGAGTAGTGTGTTACAGAAGTCTAGCTCTACAAGGAATCTTCGCCATCACCTCACCTACCTTCGTCTACTATTGAGTGCTTCCTACGTGCTAGGTGCCATTCTAAGTGCTTTCTGTATATAAATGCACTAAATCCTTACAATCCTCTGAGGTCTTATTATCCCCATTTTACAGCTGAGAAAACTGAGGCTCAGAAGGAAGTAACTTGCCCAAGGTCACAGAGCAGGCCAGTAGCAGAGCCAGGACTCAGACCCAGGCTGTGCTGTCCAGCCATTAGGCCTCTCCCCGTTACAAAGATGGGGAAACTGAAGCAGGAGAGGTGTAGTCTTCCATGGATTCCAATCCCCAGGGGCTTGAAGTGATAAATGGTGTTAAGTTTCTTTAACATTTAGTGTCACCCAGCATCACTGGCACCTGCTTTTCATCCATCCTGGGGAGTCAGAGGTGTGCAGAGCAGATTCGGAGCTGCGCTCTCAGTACTGACATCGCTAACCAGGTACTCTGCCCTAGGAATGGAGGTGCAGTGAACCCTCATCCTGAAGGAAAGCTATAGCAAGGGAAAGGGCACCTGATTGAACAGCAGGGAGGCTGGGAGGGTGGAGTGGTCAGGGGCTTCTCTGAGGAAGGGATGGGGGAGGCAGAGGGGGAAGAAGAGTATTTTGAGCAGGAGGGGCGGCACTCACAACGGCTCTGTGGCAGAAGGGGGGCATGGAACTTTCTGGAAACTGAACAGAAGCCAGTGTGGCTGGAGTGGAAGGTGAGGGGAGTGGAGGAGGGAGGGACAGGAAGTTGGGGGCAGGTAGGGATGGGCATGAGGATGATTCTGATCTTTATCTTCAGAGCTAACCACTGTCCCCTCCATCTGATAGTAAACCCCAGACCACAGACAGGAATGAACTCGCTCAGGGCCACACCGCACAGTCAGCCACAGTGGTCCCAACATCCAGCTTTTAAAGAAGACACTGAGGAAAGAGACAGAGGGGAGGTAGCTCCCATCACCCCTTTCCTCCCCAAAATCGACACCTAACTCTTCCCACTCTGGGCTTGTTTTGGAAATGATCTTCATTTTTAATGCTCTGGCTCCTATGCCTAGACTGTACACAGAGTAGGTCTTTAATAAATGGGCCCTGCAGAGCCCTGGATTATTCCGGAAAGAATGACAGTTAGCATGAAAGGCTGAGTCCCGGGGGGGGCCTCTGATCCGCAGGGTACCCTAAGAGTCATGCTTACAACCTATGAGATAAACACTTTTCCTAGCACTGGAAGGGCCTGTAATACGGAGTGAACACCCAGCTGGGTCCACACCTCTGCCATCTCTGTTAGGGAAGAAAACAACGTAACCTGGAAATACTGCAGATCCTTAGAACACACACAATCTCCTCTGCGTGACGTCACTTTGGTTTGATAAATATGAAGAAAGCACCATTTGCTCCTTTAAACCCCTGGGAAAAGAAATGTCCGGAAGCCTAAGCCTCCCCTGCCTCAGTTTCTTCATCTGTGTAACAGGAGGACACCCAGAGAGGCCTTAATGTGCAGGAAGGCTCCAGGGAGAAACTGAGCCAAACGGGCCCTGCACTTCCTGGCAGCCCAGGGAAAGAGGGGCCAGTAACTGTCGGGACAAAACCACTGTCTGCTGGCCCTGGGGGAGCTTCCTGGTAGCCAAAGAGACACAGGATTCTCAGGTACTGCCTGAAAGAGGAGCTGGAAGCAGAGGAAGGACCTGAGCTAAATGGGTGGCAGGGCCAGGACCTTTCCCAGCTGGGCAGGAAGAAAGGACCTGAGCCCCTGGACTCTCACTACAGTGCTCAGCCCAGGGGAGGCTGCCCAGCTCTTTCCCAGACAGGGGTCAATGGGCCAAGGCAGCAGAGGGTCCCAGGATGCTATGTTGGAACAGGAGACCTGGGTGCTGGTCCAGGCGCCAAGGCCTCAGGCTCCTTTCTGCAAAACGGACGCAGTACCCATTTGTCCCACGGGGTGCCTCAACTGCCAGAGACAAGCATCTATCTGGACGGTCACTGTAAGTATCCGTTTACTGACTGTTAAATACCTATGTGGGGCAGGGATCCTATATTGTCAACGACAGCAGCAATTCCTGCTACTGACAAGCACCTGCCTGCCCTGCATCCGCACTGCACTGCACCTAACTCATGTCATCCGTGTAACTGTATGGGGTAGAACTGAGGCTCTGAGAGATTAAGTAAATTGGCCCAATTCATAAAGCTTACAAACAACAGAGCCCAGACACAAATGTCAGAATCGATCTATCCAGCCAGAGTTTTTGTTTGTTTTTTGAGACAGAGTCTTGCTCTGTCGCCCAGGCTGGAGTGCAGTGGTGCGATCTCGGCTCACTGCAACCTCTGCCTCCCGTGTTCAAGTGATCCTCGGTGCCTCAACCTCCTGAGTAGCTGGGACTACAGGCGAGCACCACCACACCCGGATAATTTTTGTATTTTTAGTAGAGGTGGGGTTACATCACGTTGGCCAGGCTGGTCTCGAACTCCTGACCCCAAATGATCCACCTGCCTGGGTCTCCCAAAGTGCTAGGATTACAGGTGTGAGCCACCATGCCTGGCCCAGCCTGAATTTGTAACCCTAATTCTAGACTACGTCCTGGACCATGGATCCATCATCCTAGGAGGTAGGGACTGTATTTATCTTCTTTTTACAGTGAAGAAATAGATACTGAGAGAGTTCAGAAACCTACTCAAGGTCACACAGAAACATACTCAAGACCTTGAATGCAGACCTGCCTGCCCCCAAAGCTTGTGCTCTGTCTACTGTGCTACACCGTCAGGATCTCGAAGAGCCGTAGAGGGCGGGTGGAAATGAAGAAGTCTAACCTGGAGAAGGAAAGGCTGAAGAGAAACCAGCAGGGCATGCAGACCAAGACTTAAACCCTTTGTTTGCCACTAGAGGACCCATGGTGGGGTAGGACTTCCCAGAAATGGAATATACTCCTACCAGTCCTGTGCAAACACTTGGTGGCCCGTTACATGTGCTAGTGAGATCTCCAAGGGTGGCCGGGGCCCAGGGACACCAGTCAGGGCTGCCAAGGATGGGAGGCAGAGTTGTGCAGCGGTTAACTTAGTGGGTACTGGAGGCGAACAGGTGGATCTGATCCTGGCTCCATGATTTTAGAACCTAGTGACCTTAGGCAAGTCACCTGACCTCTCAGAACAGCTGTTGGCTCTTCTGCAAAGCAGGGCAATAATGCCTAATTCAGTTTTGTTGTGTGGATCCAGTGGTACAGGGAGGTGGGGAGGTGTGGGAAGCGCTCCACACAGTGCCTGTCAGGAATTCAGCCCTCCATCCCAGCAGTCCTCATTACTGAGTTCTTCACCCTAATGCTACACGACTACCTCCTAGACCACCAGATCCTCCTCCCAAGGGCTTCTTCCCACAAGACCTCTGTACCCATAGTCCAGCCCTTTCTAAGCTCATCACAATGTCATTCTTGCAGCTCAGGACCTGGCTTCAAGAGACATGGACGGGGCTTGGTCAGGAGCTTCCCTTTGTGCAAAGGGCCTGGGGCAGCTGTTTCTTCTCACCTGGCACCACTGCCCACTCTGGCTGAGCTGGGCAGAAGCAGGCACTCAGCCCTTGCCCAAGGAATATACAAAATGAGGGAGTGGGGAGGGAGTGCAGGCCACAGGGAGCAGTTCCCCACCTCCTGAAGGGCTCTGAACTCAGAACATCCCCTAAGTGCCTGCAAGCAAGGAGTCAACAGCTGCCCTCCACAGGGTGGCCAGATTCAGCAAACAGAAATACAGAACACCCAGTTAATTTCCAATATCAGATAATGAATAATTTGTTAATATGTCCCACATATTGCCTGAGACTTAATCATACTAAAAAACTGTTCGTTGTTGATCTGAAATTCAAATTCACCTGGATCTCCTGTACGTGACCTGGCAACCCTGACCCCTCAGGGCCTCCCAGCACTTTGTTGTCTCTGACTGGTAGCAGCTAACACCCTTGGAGACTGGGGTCTTGTTTGCCAAGTCAAGGGGAGGACCAGCCTTTTCATCTTGGGTACCGAGAGCCGGCATAGCTCATACCTGTGGATGCTCTTAGCCTGTCAGGCCCAAAAAGTTGCTCAAAAAAAGCCCCAAAGAGACTAAGCCCTCCCAAAGGACAGAAACAGCCAACGTTAAAGTCAGCCCTAAGCTGGTACCCCAGAAAGGACCTGGCCCTGGAGTCTGATCCCCATGGGTTCAAATCCTGATACTGCCACTTACTCCCTGTGGGACCTTGGCAATTTACCCAGTCTAAGCTTCTGCTTAGATATGTAAAAAGATGACCATATCAGCTTTCTCATAAGCCTGCCTTGATTAAATAACCTGGCACACCACAGAAGCCCATAAATTAGAGCTCTGTCCCTCCCACTGCCCTCACCTGATCCTCTGTCAGCAATTATTTTAAGCAAATCCCTCATCAGAGAAAAGGCAGTTGGTGTTAACCCCACATTGTCTGGAATAGAGTTGGAATATTGATACCAACAAACCTCGGTTGCTGTCACATAAATTTCTTCCCAGCTGAACGTTCCATCCAAGCCCATTCCCTTGCTCCAGCCATGTCTCCCCACCACCTTTGACTGGAAGCTTCAGGAAGGTTTGCTGAAGCAAGTATGATTAAGAAGGGAAACATGCCCATGGCAAATCATAGCACAGATGTTGTGTAATAATAAAGTGTATTAAGCCATTGTTTTGTAACCATCTATTTCTCAGGTTCCTTTAGACCCAGACACCAACAGGGAGCTAAATGCTTTGTCATTCATGAGTAAGAGGACATTCCTGGATATTGCCTCAAAGGAGGCTGCACTAAGACCCAAAATGGCCGGTTTGGTCCAAGGTCCACACCTTCCGGACCAAAGCTAAAGCCCCTAGCCCCTCTAATGCAAATGGAACCCAGACACGTGGGCGGCGGGGCTGGGCGGGGCTGGGCGGGGCTGGGCGGGGCTGCGCGGGGAGAAAAAGAACAGCCGCTGGCACCCAGACCCGGACTGAGCTCACCGCTCGGGAAATGAAGACACCACAGGAAGCCCTGCAGCATTTTCCCCAGTGCACAAAGTTGGGGTTTTCTGCTTTTAAGTAATTTCTGTTGGAGTTCGTGCTTCTTGATTATGAAATAAGGGCGCTGGATGTGTAAACTTTATAAAACCAACTGCTTGGGAACATCTGATTTCCTTAACCCGACTTAGCAAACAAGGAGGCCCCTGGAACGGTGCTGGGACCCGGGGGGCAAGCCCAGTCCCTGACCCCCGCGCGGGGGAGGTGAGCCTCCTACAAGCCCCTCCCGCGCACCTTCCTCCTCCTCCAGGGGAATACTGGGCGTGCAGGCAACAGCAATGCTGGGACCGGCGCTGCCCGCTGGAGGGTCTGAGTCCGGGAGGGGGCGGCCCTTGCCCTCCGCTGCCACCTCCAACGGCCCCTCTGCGTCGCCCTGCTGGCCTGTGCCTGGATCACTCTCCCTGCTGTGGCCTGCCTGCCCACCTCCTTCTCGCGTGGGGTCTGTACCTTCCCTTCCTCGCTACCATCCCTCTTTACCCAAAACTCCCGGTCCTTCCTCCCACCTTCCGGGAAAATGCAAATGTCCCACCTCCTCCCGCAAAGGGGACCCTCCCCCCAGCCCGTCGCCACCTTCAGGTTCACAGCAGGCAGCTCCATCCCGACTCAGGCCGAGGGCACCTACGCGGCAGCCGCGGGGGCTCCTGGGCTCCGAACTCGGGGAACAAACTTGCTCGGCCCCGCCCCGCCCCGCCCCGCCCCGCCCCGCCCGTTGCGGCGACTCCAACCCCAGCGCAGCTCAAGACCACGTGAAGCGGGCTGGAGCGGGCTGGAGCGGGTCACGTGACCGCCGCCCGGTTGCTAGGAGACGGCGTCGACCGCTCGCGCCTTCAGCCATGCTCCAGACTCCCGCCACCGCCCAGGCAGTACCTGGGGGCCGCTGGCAAAAGTTGGAGTTTCTGTCGCCCAGGGCGTATCCTGCCTGGCTAATATTCCAGGAAGCGGGCTGTTTGGGACTGCCTGCAGCCAGGACAACTGGGGGACCGTCCAGGCGCAAAGTGTTGATGTGGCAACAGCTCGTGTCTCATCCTTGGGGGCACCCTCTCTCCTTCCCACTTCCTGTGTAAATGGGCTATTTAGGATACCTACGTTATTGGGACTGTTGTTAAACCAGTACTGTTCAAGACTTGCTGTAGGGTTATTGCCATGGAGTGAGAGTTTGGGCTCAACACCGAATACAACAAGGACCAAGGAGGGATTTATAGCCAGAGCAGAATGAGGGAGCCAGGAATGGAAGATTCCTAGGAGGAGACATCAAGGATGGGGGAGTTCTTGCTAACTTAGCAGGACTTGCTGAAATTGGTTTATGCAGGCTCAGGCCCAGCAAGGACAGGAAGACACAGAGGTCCAAGGTCGAGGCCTAGTCAAGATGAGGACTCAGAGGAGCCTAACTACGGTTTGGTCTAGTAGAGAACAGTGCCTGGCACTTAGTAAATGGGCAGGACACACAAGCTATTGTTATTACCAACACAAGATGAGGCTGGGCGCAGTGGCTCACCCCTGTTATCCCAGCACTTTGGGAGGCCAAGGAGGGTGGATCACCTGAACTCAGGAGTTCGAGACCAGCCTGGCCAACATGGTGAAACCCCATCTCTACTAAAAATACCAAAATTAGCAGGGCATGGTGGTGCGCACCTGTAGTCCCAGCTACTCAGGAGGCTGAGGCACGAGAATTGCTTGAACCAGGGAGGATGCAGTGAGCCGAGATCATGCCACTGCACTCCAGCCTAGACGACAGAGTGAGACCTTGTCTGGGAAAAACAAACAAACAAAAAACAACACCTGAGGAGCCAAATTGGTGGGAGCCCACTTTAATCAGCACACCAAAAGTTTTAGAAAACTCTAGCTGAAAAACCATAAGAAATTCCTCCCCTAATTGTGCATGAGGAAAGAAAGGGCTGTTTCCTGCCTCGCCTGGCACCTCTCTTAAAGATCATTGACCACCACATCCCCCAACCACAACAAGAACATTAATCCGCTCTACCTCCAGGTCCCTTCCTAACATCAACTTTCCTTTAAGAGAACACCAGCTTTTGTTTAGTGTCACCTAGGTATGGAAACCTTCAGGGTACACCTGAGCACTTGGTCTTGTTCCTAGGATGGGGGAAACCAGGTGGGAACCTACAAAACTGCCTGGGTAAGTCCTTAGATAATATCAAGACCCATAGTCTCTCCAGATGCAAAGAAAGGGTTTCTCTGGATGGATAAGGAGAGTTTTGCAGGGCTGCAGGGCCCATAGGCCTAACTTAATGCCCTCTTAGGAGGCACAGATCCCCCCAGTCTAGGGGTAAATTAGAGACCAGCCAAATGGCTACATCCAGTTTGATTTAGGACTGGTTGCTATTATTATTATTAGTTCATTATTGGTAATTGATTATTGTTATTAGTAAAGTACTTAGAAGAGAGTAGTTTCTCAGTAAGCAGTCAATGTTAGAATATTAAGTTATTATTATCTTTTTTTTTTTTGAGATGGAATCTGGCTCTGTCACCCAGGCTGGAGTGCAGTGGCGCGATCTCAGCTCACTACAACCTCCATCTCCCGGGTTCAAGCGATTCTCCTGCCTCAGCCTCCTGAGTAGCTGAGATTACAGGCGGGTGCCAACATGCCTGGCTGATTTTTGTATTTTTAGTAGCGATGGGGTTTTGCCATGTTGGCCAGGCTGGTCTCAAACTCCTGACCTCAGGTGATCTGCCCGCCTCGGCCTCCCGAAGTGCTGGGATTTCAGGCGTGAGCCACAGTGCGCAGCCTGATCAATTTCCTTCTAAAAAATATTTCCCATACACTCCAGATTCTAGAGGGATTTAATCCAAGCCTTTAGGTATGTAATAAAGTTGTGATCACTTTGTAAGGAGAAAATGAAAAACAGGCCGGGCACGGTGGCTCAAGCCTGTAATCCTAACACTTTGGGAGGCTGAGGCCGGTGGATCACTTGAGGTCAGGAGTTCAAGATCATTTTGGCCAACATCATGAAACCCTGTCTCTACTAAAAATACAAAAATTAGCCAGGCATGGGGGTGCGCACCTGTGGTCCCAGCTACTTGGGAGGCTGAGGCAGGAGAATTGTTTGAACCTGGGAGGTGGAGGTTGGAGTGAGCCGAGATCCTGCCACTGCACTCTAGCCTGGGCAACAGAGTGAGATTCCATGTCAAAAAAAAAAAAAAAAGGCAAAACAACTCCTAGGATTAGAGCTGACATTTACTAAGTACTGTAGGGGCGGAAGGGTGTGATACCTTTCCTCACCCATCATAAAGTTCACAGCTGACACTCCTGTAAAAAAAAGACTGCTTAACAAGAGAAAAGCATACCAAGCTGAGTTAAGCAAAGCTTTATGTGACATGGAAGGCTTCAGAGATGAAGATTCAAAGGCCCTGGGAAATCTGTCCATTTTTGTGCTTAGTTTCAAGGAAGAATGAACAGCCCTGTAGCAATGCAATTGGATAAAAAGAAAATGAACAAGTCTTGTCCAGATTCTTCTTGGGCTCTCCATGCAGCATTCCTTCCTCCTGGGTATGGGGTAGAACCCCTCTGTAATGAGGTCTTCATAGAGAGAAGGGAGAGAGCCACCTTTCTAGGTTTTATGGCTACTTTGGAGACACGGGTTCTAGTTTCTGTGACCCACCTTGGAGGAGGATTTTTTTTTTTTCTCTTGAGACAAGGTATTGCTCTGTTACCCAGGCTGGAGTGCAATGGTGTGATCATGGCTCACTGCAGCCTCAACCTCCTGGGCTCAGATGATCCTCCCACTTCAGCCTCCTGAATAGCTGGGATTAGAAGCACCTACCACCATGACTGGCTAATTTTTGTAATTTTTTTTTATAGAGACAGGGCTTGCCGTGTTGCCCAGGCTGATCTCAAACTCCTGGGCTCAAGTGATCCACCTGCCTCAGCCTCCCAAAGTGCTGGGATTACAGACTTGAGTCTCCTCACCCCCTGCCAAAGGAGGAATTCTTGTTCTGTGACTGCCTCAGGGGAGAAGCAGGGGCTGGAGACAGAAGGTCAGGAGGGGGTCACAGAGACCTTGCTTTTGAGGCCTCCAGTCTTCTGGAGTTCATAGTACTTAGCATGCCAAAGCACCAGATATTGGGGTGACATTTTCTGAGCCCCAACAGTAGTTGTCGTGTGGCAGACAGTGTGAAAGGGCTTCATAGTGGGCCGGGCACGGTGGCTCACACCTATAATCCCAGCACTTTGGGAGGCCAAGGCGGGTGGAACACCTGAGGTCAGGAGTTCGAGACCAGCCTGGCCAACATGGTGAAACCCTGTCTCTATTAAAAATACAAAAATTAGCCGGGCATGATGGCACATGCCTATAATCCCAGCTACTCGGGAGGCTGAGGCATGAGAATTGCTTGAACCCAGGAGGAGGAGATTGCAGTGAGCCGAGATCGCGCCACTGCACTCTAGCCTGAGAGACGGAGCGAGACCCTGTCTCAAAAAAAAAAAAAGTTCTTCATAGTAAATGCTCACAACAACACTATAGCACGCGCTCTTCTTATTCCTGTTTACACTGAGGCAACTGAAATCAACAGAAGTTAAGCAGCTTGCCACAGGTACAGCACTAATTGCTGCTGGAACTGGGGTGGGACCCAGGAAGCCTGGCTCCAGCACCCTGACGTGTAACCCACACAGCAGAAAAATCCAGCCAGGGCTGAAATGAGAAGGATAGAGCAAAGCAAGGAGGGGAAGACAAGGATCGGAAGACAGCACAAGGCTGGGCCTGTGGAATGTCCCTGTGGCTCAGACACTGACACTGTATTCATCTCGACCAGCTGGGGCCAAAGGCAGAGGGAGGAGGGCGCGAGAAGACCCAGCTGGCTGGGCGGGCTTGGCAGGCTGGTGGGGTTGGGGGGATGGAGGGAGGTGGGAAGCACGGAGAAACAAAAGAAAGTGAAACTGTCGGTATCCTCAAAGGAACCGGACGGAGTTCCTGCCACGACCTATTCTTGGCTATGGAAGGACATAATAGACCCCCACATGGCATCCCACAAGGCTTGGGGTCATGTATTGAGTGAGTACAGACACTCCCTAACTTACAATGGTCTGACATGATTTTTCTACTTTCCAACCGTGTGAAAGCGATCTGCGTTCAGTAGAAACATATTTCTAGTCCCCAGTATAACCGTTCTGTTTTTCACTTGCGGTATAGTGTTCAATAAATTCCATAGGGTTTTGGGCACTTTATTATGAAATAGTCTTGTTTTTCATGATTTTGCACAACTGTAGGCTAATGTAAGTGTTCTCAGCATGTTTAAAGTAGGCTAGACTAAGCTATGATGTTCAATAGGTTAGGTGTATTAAATGCATTTTATTTTCTTTTTTTGAGACAGGGTCATGCTCTGTCACCCAGACTGGAGTACAGTGGTGCAACCTTCGCTCACTGCAGCCTCCAACTCCTGGGCTCAAGTGATCCTCCCATCTCAGCCTCCCAAGTAGCTGGTATTACAGGCTCACACCACCATGCCCAGCTAATTTTGCTTTTTTTTTTTTTTTCTTGAGATGAACTCTCACACTGTCGCCCGGGCTAGTGTGCAGTGGGGCGATCTCGGCTCGCTGCAGCCTCCACCTCCCGGGTTCAAGCAATTCTCCTGCCTCAACCTCCCAAGTAGCTGGGACTACAGCCGCATGCCACCAAACCTGGCTAATTTTTGTATTTTTAGTAGAGTCGGGGTTTTACTGTGTTGGCCAAGCTGGTCTCGAACTCCTGACCTCGTGATCTGCCCGCCTCGGCCTCCCAAAGTGCTGGATTACAGGCGTAAGCCACTACGCCCGGCCTAATTTTGCTTTTTTAGAAAGTTTTTTTGTGGAGATGAGTTCTCACTCTGTTGCCCAGGCTGGTCTCAAACATCTGGGCTCAAGCTATACCCCCTCCTCCTCGGCCTCCCAAAGTGCTGGGATTACAGGCATGAGCTATCTCACCTGACCTAAGTGCATTTTGGATTTATGATATTTTCAATAGGATGGGTTTGTGAGGATGCAACCCCACTGTAAGTTGGGGAGTACCTCTACACTTTTGGAATTCAAGTTTAAATTTTTCATGTTCCTTTGCCAACCTGTCTGTCTCAGTCAAGGTTGATATTTGTACCTTCAATAAAGAAACTGACATGTAGGATAGATTCATTCATTCATTCATTCATTCATCCATTCAGCAAATAGTTATTGAACACCTACCTGGGCAAATACCTAGAAGCGAAAAAGCCACACACACCTGCTAGAAAGCAGAGCCCTCAGGCCCGGTGTAGTGGCTCACGCCTATAATCCCAGCACTTTGGGCGGCTGAGGTGGGTGGATCACCTGAGGTCAGGATTTCGAGACTAGCTTGGCCAACATAGTGAAACCCTGTCTCTACTAATAATACAAAAAGTAGCCAGCCGTGGTGGCACACGCCTGTAATCCCAGCTACTCGGGAGGCTGAGGCAGGAGAATTGCTTGAACCCGGGAGGCAGAGGTTGCAGTGAACCAAGATCGTGCCATTGCACTCCAGCCTGGGCGACAAGAGTGAAACTCCATCTCAAAAAAAAATAAATAAAAAATAAAAATAAGAGAGCAGAACCCTCCACAAGAAGCACATCAGAGAAAGCCCCTTTAGTGGCATAGGAATTGTCAATGGGATTCTATCTAGAGCCCCTTCCTGTGATGTTTCCATTCAGCTCGTCACAGACACACTGGCTGTGTGTTTCTGGCCTGAGGTCTGGCAGGACTGGGGAAGGCCTGTGTGTTTTGCTGGGCAGTGTTGTTCTTTGTGTCTGTGGACACGTTCTCTCGTGCACTGAGAGCCAGCTACCATGAGCAGCGAGGCAGGAGAAAAACGGAGGCAGGAGAAGGGGAGGGAAGCCAATGGAACCCTGTAGGATTGGAGTCGGGTGGCTTGGTGGCTCTGCTGACCTCCCAGACCTCATCTCCTGCCCTTCTGCCCAATCTCTGGTTGATGCCAAGATTCTCAAAGCATCAAACACCATTGTGACTTGTTAGCACCATCGGCCATGTCCACACCCCATTCGCTGACAGCCAGGAGGGAAGCATCCTGGCAGGAGTGGGCACAGAGGGAGTCAGCATGGTTGGTTCTTCTATTTCCTTCTTCCTGTGTTTTCCGGAGGAGCCTGGACACTGCTGGGAGGTGTGAGACCCCCCACTTCCCGCTTCAGAGGAGACATGTGTTTATTTATTTATTTATTTTTGAGACAGAGTCTCTCTCTGTCGCCCAGGCTGGAGTGCAGTGGCGTGATCTCGGCTCACTGCAAGCTCCGCCTCCTGGGTTCACGCCCTTATTCTGCCTCAGCCTCTCGGCGTAGCTGGGACTACAGGCGCCCGCCACCACGCCCGGCTAATTTTTTTTTTTTTTTGTATTTTTAGTAGAGATGGGGGTTTCACCGTGGTCTCGATCTCCTGACCTCGTGATCCGCCCGCCTTGGCCTCCCAAAGTGCTGGGATTACAAGCGTGAGCCACCGTGCCCGGCCAGAGGAGACATTTGTTTCTGTGACTACTTAAAACTAATGAGGGCTGACTCTGAACGATTTGTCCCAATGGCACAGAATTCAATCTTACGGCGGCATCCCTTGCTGACACTTATGGACCCCAGCCAGCCTCCATAAATACTCCTCCTTGAGCTTTAAAACACAGGAAATCATGCCTAATGTTCCGGCTGCTCTGCCACCTCATCAGGGTCCTATGAAAATTACTGCCGGTTAAGAATGATTCCCAAACATGTGGCAATAGTGCCCTGTCCCTCCAGAGACCCTCGTGCTCAGAGAACCCATCAGAATGCCCTATGGAACCCTTGGTGATTGTGGAAAAGGCAGAAAAGGAAATTGCCTGTGCCCTGTTGGAGTCCAGGAAGCTGTGGGTGTGTTAGAAACCACCCAGAACACAAGCGGAAGTAAGAGGCTATTGCCCAAGAGGAAGGAGAGGGCACTTCAGCTACTCTCGAATTATCTGACCTATGGTATTTCCTTCAACCCCTGCTGCATACAGCAGCAATCCTCTTGTGTGTGTGTGCACATGTGCGTGTGCGTGTGTGTGCGTGTGTGTGCATGCGTGTGTGCATGTATGTGTGCACGCGCATGTGTGCATGTATGTGTGCACGCGCATGTGTGCGTGTATGTGTGTGTGCATGTATGTGTGCGCGCGCACGTGTGCATGTGTGTGTGCGTGTATGTGTGTGTGCATGTATGTGTGTGTGCGCGCGTGTGTGTGCATGTGTGTGTGTGCGTGTGTGTGTGCATGTGTATGTGTGTGTGTGCATGTGTGTGTGTGTGTGTGTGTGCATGCTCACGTGCTTTCCTCAACTCTGAGCATCTTGTTCAGAGCTCAACTCCAGCCCCTGGCCCAGGCCCTGCACGGAGCAAGCCTCAATGTGTGCTGCCCGCCTCAGGCCTCCCATGGCCTGTCCTGGTTGTGTCATAACTTCAGGCTGCTTCCTCCTTCTCTCTTCGTTCTCCCATCTTTCCACGTGGATGCTGCTGGAATTCCAAGGGAGGCATTGGAGGGCTCTGGCTGCATCTGAGTGATGGCTCAGATACACACATGAGGCCTGTTGTGGCTGCTGAGCCCGACTGCCCGAGACGCCTATCTGCTGCGGGTTTATTTTTGGTGTTTGCTTCCACTGCGTTCAGGCTTCACTGGCGGTGGCTTTCACGTCTGACTCTGCTGCAGGCTCTTCGAGGTCTCATCTTCCTTGCAGGGGGCCAGTGGCCACAGGGGGAGAGAAGAGAAGAACGAGGAAGTGGGTGGGGGAGGGGAGGGTGCTTCCACTGGCTCTCTGGAAGGAATCCAGCCCTCTTCCTCTCTGGGGAGCCAGCCCGAAGGTGAATCCAACTTCGGTCGTGGCAGGCCCCTGCCTGACAGCAGCCTCGGTGGGTCCTAAATGAGTGGCACAGTGCCTGTGAGGTGGGAGTAGGGGTGAGATCAGTGATCAGCTCCTAGTAGGTGCTCAGTAAACTTGAGGTAGTTGAGCGGCAACATGGGGTCATGGACATGATCAGGTTTTGGAGTCAGGCAGACCTGGGTGGGGGGCCTCTCCAGCACCACTTTGGGCAAGTGGCCTTAATTCCTTTGTGCTTCCATTTTCATGCTTGGCAAAAGAAGGTCTAACAATTCCCAGTTATGCAAGAGGAGGGGCGCCTCATGCTGTCAATGGAGGCCAGGGCTGTGTCTGGAGGAAGGCGTTCCCTCTGTACGCAGGTATTCTGCTCTGTGCCAGGTGCTGACACAGGTCAAGGTCGGGATGCACAGCGCCAGTTCAGGACCACAGCATGTAGCGCCGTCCAAAGTGCCCTTGCCACAGTGCCTAATTGCCAGCAGGGACAGAGCCCAGGCTCCTGACTGTGGTTCCCCAGTGCAAATGTGTGAGTTTCAGGATATGCCATTGTGTGTTGGGGGAGGTGTGATGAAGGGACAGGGGCAGCTCTGTTTAGTCATTTGCTGACCCAGTCAGGCATCCATTCATATCCCTCCTCACCCAATCCCTCCCCACCCCATCCCACCCCGAATTGCAATTTCATGTCCTGACACTGGGTAGACACTGGTCTGGGCTCACCACAGCATGTGTGTCTATGTTCATGACCACAGTTGGCCACTGCTACACCGAGGCTCAAGCTGCCAAACAGAATGAGGAAGCCCAGAGCTTCATGACCTGCCACGGTCAACTCTGTCGCACGTCCAGTCACCGGGATCTGAGCTGGGGAGCTGAGCTCCAG
The DNA here is from genome assembly GCF_028885625.2 of Pongo pygmaeus. Taxonomy (NCBI): domain Eukaryota; kingdom Metazoa; phylum Chordata; class Mammalia; order Primates; family Hominidae; genus Pongo; species Pongo pygmaeus. The sequence goes on from NC_072373.2 coordinate 219,492,724, forward strand.
AAAGCTCCATGATGGTCAATTTCGTGTGTCAGCTTGGGCAAGTTCTAGTACCCAAGGTTTCAGTCAAAAAAGAATGTAGGTGTGTGTGAGGGCATCTGCAGTCAGTTGGCTTGAAGGAAAGGAGGGCACCCCTGAGAATGTGGTGGGCCTCATCCTATCAGTTGAAGGCCTTAAGAACAAAAACCGAGGTCTTGGGAGAAGAAATTCAGCCTCAAGACTGCAGCATTAACTCCTGCCTGAGTTTCTGGCCTGCCTGCCTGTCCTACTAATTACAGACTTGCCAGCCCCTACAATCATGGGAACCAATTCCATAAAATAAATCTCTTTATAAACAGTCACGCATTGCTTAACAGCAGGAATGCATTCTGAGAAATATATCATTAGATAATTTCATTGATGGGCAAACATCATAGCATTACACACTGCAAACATCATAGTGTGTACTCACACAAACCTAGATGGTGAAGCCTCCCACACACCTAGGCTCTCTGAGATAGCCTGTTGCTCCTGGGCCACAAACTTGCACAGTATGTTGCTGTATTGAATACTGCAGACAACTGTGACACAATGATGAGTATTTGTGTATCTAAACATATCTAGACATAGAAAAGGTACAGTAAAAGTATGAAGGCTGGGCATGGTGGCTTATGCCTGTAATCCCAGCACTTTGGGAGACTGAGGCAGAGGATCACTGAGGCCAGGAGTTTGAGACCAGCCTGGGCAACATAGCGAGACCCCGTCTCTACAAAAAATACACTAATTAACCAGGCTAATTACTGTATTTATAATACAATAATTATTATTGTATTAATAATACAAAACTTCAGAGGCTGAGGCAGGAGGATCATTTGAGCCCAGGAGTTTGAGGCTGCAATGAACTATGATTGTGCCACTAGACATAGTATCATGATTGTGCACAACCTAGACATAAAGCCAGATTCTGTCTCAAGAATAAAACAAAACAATCTTATGAGACCACTGTTTTATGTGTGGTCTGTCGTTGACTGAAATGTTTATATGACACGACTCTGTATATATATATACACACACACACACACATATATATGAGATATATAAATACATAGATATTTTAAGATATATAAATGTAAATATCCAATTGTTTCTGTTTCTCTGAAGAACCCTGACTGATCCGCCCCAGTGCAGCCACCTGCCCCCCACCAAGGGCTACACCCAGGCTGCTGGCACTGATAGCTGACATCCTGTGGCCTTGGGCTTGACTGACCCTAGCCCCTTATCTCGGCACTGTTCTGACCTTTATTAGTAGAAATGGGTTCCAGTGGACATCCCAGGACAGAGGGGTTGGCTTTTAGATGGCCAGCATGCCCTTCTGTAACCTTTGACCCAGGGGTCAGTAGTACAGACTGGGGTCAGCAAGCTACAGCTCCTGGACCAAATCTGGCCTGCTGCCCTTTTGTGTAAATAAAGTTTTATTGGAACGCGGCTGTGCTCACTCATTTGCATGCATCTGTTTCTGTGTGGTCCATGGCTGCTTTCATACCACGATGGCAGAGTTGAGTAGTGGGCAGAGAGGGTATGACTTGCAAAGCCTCTTGGAGGGGGACAGGCCTTCTGGGCTCAGCTCCTCAGAACCATCCCCCGTGGGAGCTCCTCCAGCCACCTGGGGCTATGTGGGGAGGACTGTGAGTTCTCAGAAGATTTGGTGCAGCAGCTCTCAGACTTGAGTTTCGGTTGTGCAGATTCCCAAGCCCATGCCTGGAATTCTGAGTCAGAGGCCCAGGTGGGGCTCAGAAACCTGGGCTTGCTGTCCACAGGATTCTGATGCTGGGGGTCCGAGGACCCATGTTTTAGGAAACCCTGGATTTGGGAAGCCTGGTTTTCCCTGTCCTGGCTAGGCAGAGACATCTCTGCAGGTATGGACACCAGGCTCTCAGGGCGCCCCACCTCTGTGGTCACCACGGCCCCCAGGGGTGTCTGGGCCACACCTTGGCTTTAGGATCAAGGTCACAGGGAGACATAACAGCCTGCCCGAGGAAGCCCTAGTCAGCAGAGCTGGGCGGCACTGGCTGGAACTGCCACCATGATAAGAGATGTCCTTCCTAGTGCCAAGCCAGGCCACCCCCTCACCAGTTCACGCCCTTTCCCAAGACGGCAACTGACCCTGCCCCAGCCCTGGCTTCCGTTGAGCTGCCTTGTCCTTTCTTATCTTTCAGGAGTCCCACGTCTGCTCTTCTCTGCACTCGGCCACCTTGGCTCGGACGGAAGCTGCTGGGGACCAGCCTGCTGCAACCAGCCTCAGAATCTCTTTGGGACCTCAGCTGCCCCAACCCTAAAATGGGTAGGGAGATAAAAATCTGGGACTCTGGCCAGGTGCGGTGGCTCACACCTGTAATCCCAGCATTTTGGGAGGCTGAGGTGGGTGGATCACTTGAGGTCAGGAGTTTGAGACCAGCCTAGCCAACATGGTGAAATCCCGTCTCTACTAAAAATACAAAAAGTAGCCTGGCGTGGTGGCGCACGTTTGTAATCCCAGCTACTCGGGAGGCTGAGGCACGAGAATTGCTTGAACCTGAGGGGCAGAGGTTGCAGTGAGCCGAGACCATGCCACTGTACTCCAGCGTAGGTGACAGAGCAAGACTCTGTCTAAAAAAAAAAAGAAAAAAAATCTGAGACTCGCAGTCAAGAGGTCTGGCTGAGGGATTATGATGAGGACCAGGCGAGGGCAGGGGTCCTGTCTGCCTTGTTTGCTGCTTAGCTCGGGGCAAAAGCTCAATCCAGTGTGTTGAGAAGTCATAGGTGGAACACCAGGCTTAGGATCCCTTCCAAATGCCCCTGTAGAGCTCACTACCAGCACAGACAGACCATCTCCTGGAGGAACAAAGAGAGACACCAGGTGGGCTTTTTAACCATCGTCTCTTTATTTACAGCTCAAGAGCACATGCAACATGACATCATGAAACTACAAGGGTGTGGCACTTTCCCCTCCCCCTGCCGCTCCCCAACTTTAAAGAGGAACTACAGCACCCTAGGAAATTGCCTAAGAGTCAGAAAACCCTACACTGAGGGTCCCAGGCCGAGGTGCTCCATTCACTTCCTCCAAAAATAAAGACCAGTTGCAGCCCAGGAGGCTGGGCTTCAGAGCCTGGGAGTTTGTCATTGCTGGTAATTAGCTAGGCAAAATGGGTCTCGGATTTGCCAGCTCACACCTGAATACAAATACCCCGAATTATCCGAATGTCTCTGACCACCCCACATTTCTGTTTTCCCCGTCGTATCCTAGACCTGTGATTCTCAAATTTGATATTTCCCAAGAATGACCTGGAGAACTTGTGAAAAGCCAAATGGCTGGGCCCCACCCCCAGAGATTCTGGCTCAGTAGGCATGGGGTGGTGGGGCCCAAGAATCTGCATTTCTTTTTGTTTTTTGTCTTTTTTTGAGACAGGGTCTTGCTCTATCGCCCAAGCTGGAGTGCAGTGGCACGATCATGGCTCACTGCAGCCTCGACCTCTTGGGCTCAAGCAATCCTCCCACCTCAGCCTGGAGAATAGCTGGGACTACAGGTGTGCACCACCATGCCCGGCTAATTTTGTTATTTTTTTGCAGAGACAAGGTCTCCCTATGTTGCCCAGGCTAAGATTCTGCGTTTCTACCAAGCTCCTAGGTGCTGTTACTGGCCCAGGACCGTAATCTGAGTGTCTGAGGTCTAGAAAGCCTCTTGCACCCAGAAGTGACCCAGCCATGGATCCTGTATCAGACCGCTTGTTCTGACTTAGAATTCAGAAAATACACTCCCTGCAATATAAACCCCTGGTTCTGCAAACCGCCCTTCCCAGGAAAGGCGACCGTCCCTGCTAACCTCCTCCCCAGGAAACACACACAGTCACCATTGCCTGTCAGAGTGAAGACTATCACAGAGATGACAGGGCTCAGTCCAACCCCGTGAAACCCCCAGTGAGGAGCCACAATGGTTTGCTTCTCTGGCCTCTCCACTGTCTGTCCCAGCACCATTTTCCTGGCTGTTCTGTTGTTTTATAAACCTGTTCCTTGCAGGTTTCAAGTATGCTGTCTCTCCAGCTGCAGAGTGAACCCCACCGCAGGGGCCGTGTGCCCACCACCTCAATGTTAGGTTTTGTTGGGTGGGTTGAATGTGGCTTGAAATAAGGACCCACCTCCAGCAGCTCAGTGGTAGAAGGGGTTGTGGCTTTAGGATTTACTTTGTGGCTTGGTCACTCCTCAAGGGGCTGTGAAGCTGTCATTTTCCCACAAGCCTTGGCCCTCATGTCATTGCATGCTCAGCCTATTCCCAGCAGGCATGGAAACCACTCTTGGTGTCTCCAGGCAAATCACGGAAAGGCAGCCCTGTGGGAACGGCAGGTATTCCTGGGAGTCCCGGTGACTCCAGCTGGAGGAGTGCAGGAGAGCTCAGCCCACAGGCCAGGTAGCTACTGGTTGCCACCTGGCCTCCTGCTCAGCTCCCCCACTCCACCCAGGGTATCTTTTTCGACTGCAGCACCCATTTTATTGCAAAGCCACTTACTCCTCCAGCCCTGCCTCGGTGCCTGGAATCTGACATGCTGCCAAGGACTGAGGCCAGCACAGTTTTCCAAACCTCTCTGACCACAGGAACCGTACCCTGACCCTTCCTAATGGAGCATCGCATGGTCCCAGTGTTCTATGTAACACACTTTGGGGAAGGAGCTTGAATAGTGACTTAGAAATGATCTCAGAGTATGTAATGGGTCATTGTCAAAGAACTGACATCTCCTAAAATTCTCCTAGAATAACGAATTAGCTAATACTGGAGGTTTATTAGGTGCTAGGCACTGTTCTAAACACCTTATAAGAATTCTGCATTCACAGTCAGGCATGCTGGCTCACGCCTGTAATCCCAGCACTTTGGGAGGCTGAGACAGGTGGATCACCTGAGGTCAGGAGTTTGAGACCAGCCTGGCCAACATGGTAAAATCCCATCTCTACTAAAAATACAAAAATCAACTGGGCGTGGTGGTGCTTGCCTGTAATCCCAGGTACTTGAGAGGCTGAGGCAGGAGAATCACTTGTACCCAGGAGGCAGAGGTCGCAGTGAGCCGAGTTTGTGCCACTGCACTCCAGCCTGGGCAACAAGAGTGAAACTCTGTCTCAAAAAAAAAAAGAAGTATGCATTCACTCCTCACAACAACCCTATGAAGGAAGAGTTATTATCCCCATTTTACAGATGAAAAAATCAAGGCACAGAGACCTTAAGAAACTTTCCTAAGGTTGCCAAGGCGGTGAGAGGTGGAATAGGTGGATTTATCACCAGCTGCACTGCTACAGATGGAAGGGGAGAGCAGAGACTCTCAGCCCCAGCTGCACCTGAAGTTACCTGGGGGAAAACTATGAAGCCCAGACCAAACAAAACAGAAGCCTTGTGGGTGGGCCCCAGGCCTGTGAATGTTCCCCGATTATTGCAACGTGCAGCCCAGGTTGAGAGTGAGCAGGCTTGAGCAGGGGTTGGCAAACCGTGGCCCTCAGGCCAAATCTGCCCCACTGCCTGTTTTTGCGCAGTTGGCAAGCTAAGAGCAGTTTTTGCACTTTTAAATGGTTTTAGAAAATTAAACTAATAATATTTTGTGGCCAGGTGTGGTGGCTCACACCTGTAATCCCAGCATTTTGGGAGGCTGAGGTGGGCAGATCACCTGAGGTCAGAAGTTTGAGACCAGCCTGGCCAACATGGTAAAACCTTATCTCTACTAAAAATACAAAAATTAACCAGGTGTGGTGGTGCATGCCTGTAATCACAGCTACTTTGGAGGCTGAGGCAGGAGAATTGCTTGAACCTGGGACGCAGAGGTTGCAGTGAGCTGAGACTGAGCCACTGCATTCCAGCCTGGGCAGCAGAGCAAAACTCCATCTCCAAAAAAAAAAAAAAAAAAAAAAAGAGAGAATAATATTTTGTGACATATGAAAAGTATATGGAATTCACATGTGTGTCCATAAATAGTTTTCCTGGAGCATGCCATGAATTCATTTACACACTGTCTGTGGCTGCTTCGAGCTATGGCAGAGCTGAGTAGCTGGTGGAGATCGGATGGCTTGCAAAGCCTAAAATATTTATTTGGCCCCTCACAGTAAAAGTTTGCTAAACCCTGGATTGGAGGAAATTGGCTTCTGTATGAGCAAAATAAATTTAAGATAGACCTAAGGAAGAACTTCCTGGCAGAGAGGTTGGTTAGACACTTGAGTGGGCTTTGGGATTCCCAGCTCTGGAGTTAAGAGGGTTCCATCTACCCAACCCTCTTTGGAAATGTCAAATAGAGATAGCTAGGGCAGAGATGGGCCTTGGATTTCCAACCATGGAACTACCCTGGCAACCAGTGGCAGTTCTATGGGCCTTTTAGCTTTGTCCTGACTCTCTGTGTTCTCCATGGCTGATGTCCTAGGACCATCTAACAGCTGTCCTCCAGCCATAGTAATGCTGGGCTTTCTTCCTGTGGTACTTCTTGGAGTTCTAGCCCCACAGAGCCAGCACAGTCCTGAGTCACCACTTAATGTAAGGCACACACAGCATATGGGTTGTCTGGTCTCAAGTATGAAGCTGCTGGCAGATCTGCCTTTTTAAATTTTTAAGTGTTTTATATTTTTGGAGTCTCACTCTGTCGCCCACGCTGGAGTGCAATGGTGTGATCTTGGCTCACCTCAACCTCTGCCTCCTGGGTTCAAGTGATTCTCCTGCCTCAGCCTCCTGAGTAGCTGGGATTACAGGCACCTGCCATCATGCCTGGCTAATTTTTGTATTTTTAGTAGAGATGGGGTTTCATCACGTTGGTCAGGCTGGTCTCGAACTCCTTACTTCAAGTGATCTGCCCACCTCCGCCTCCCAGAGTGCTGGGATGTCAGGCATGAGCCCTCGTGCCCAACCTTAATTTTTATATTTTTGGTAGAGACAGGGTTTTGCCATGTTGGCCAGGCTGGTCTCGAACTCCTGACCTGAAGTGGTCCGCCCACCTCGGCCTCCCAAAGTGCTGGGATTACAGGCATGAGCCATTGCGTCTAGCCTTCAGCCTCCCAAAGTGCTGGGATTACAGGCATGAGCCATTGCGTCTAGCCTTATCTGCCTTTCAGCTAGCCTGCTTTGATCTACCAGTTCCCCTGCCCTCCCTGCTCCCTCCCCACAAGGTTCCCATGCCCATCAAAGTTGGATAGGGAGAGAACAAGCATATTTAGTTTCTTCTAGATCTGCCTGCTTTCCTTGGTGCCTGACCCCTGACCCCGACTGATTTTTCCAACGCAGTAAACATCTCTGGCATCTTATGGGCGTGATCCAGGCCAGTGAGGAATTTGGCCAGGAAAGTCTTTTGTCATTTGCAACCTGGTTCGCCCTGGAACAGAGGGTTGGCCAGGAGTGAGATGCCAAGTGGGGGGATTTAAATGGTTCTCCTGAAGTGACTCCTGAAGCCCGATCTGCTGGGACAGATGTTCTGGGTGGGCATTGTGAGTCTGGCCTGTTAGGGGCAGTTAGCTTCAGATAGCACCTCAATTTCAGGGGAGCCTCAACTTCCCAGTGGGCTCTGCTGCAAAAATGTGGCGTGGGGTCCAGGGATGGTTTTGTGGTCCTGGAAATCACTAAACAGTATGCAAAGTGGGTAAACATGGGCAATATGTGTGGTTTTTTTTTGGATTCCATGCTTGCATCAGAACCCCTGGGGTGGAAGCTCTCCAGAAAACTGTAAAGTGCCTGTCCAGGACTGGATGAGCAGGACCACAGGGACATAAAGGCCAACATGATTCTTTTCCCCAAACACTTCTTATCCCAGGATATCAGCTACCAGACCACAGGGATCAACCTGCCCAACTTATTGCCGCAAGCAAGTGTGTGCTTAAGTTGTATTTTGTTTTGTTTTTAAATAGGATACACCTTTGTCCAGGGAAGGCGGACAACAGTCAAGTTATTGCAGCCACAGAGGAAGGGAATACCAGGGTGTGAGCCTCTCTTGCCAAAAGCCTTGGAGAATCTGGAAGAAATTCTTGGCTGTGGAGCAGCAAGAATGTGAGCCTTGGAGCTGGACAGCCTTGGCCCAGGTTCATGTCCTTGCTCTGCCATGTACTTCCCAGGACCTCTCAGTGGGTCCCTGGGCCATCAGCCTCGCGTTCCCTGGGAGCTTGTTAGAGCACAGAGCCCACTGAGTCAGATGTGCTTTTTTTTTTTTTTTTTTTTTTTGAGATGGAGTTTCACTCTTGTCCCCCAGGCTGGAGTGCAGTGGCACGATCTCTGCTCACTGCAACCTCTGCCTCCCAAGTTCAAGTGATTCTGGTGCCTCAGCCTCCGAGTAGCTGGGATTACAGGTGTGTACCACCACGCCTGGCCTAATTTTTGTATTTTTAATAGAGACAGGGTTTCCTCATGTTGGCCGGGCTGGTCTTGAACTCCTGACCTCAGGTGAGCCACCCGCCTTGGCCTCCCAAAGTGCTGGGATTGCAAGCGTGAGCCGCCGCGCCCGGCCAGATGTACATTTTTAACCGGACCTCCAGGTGACTCTTAGCATGTTCAGGTTTGAGGAGCACTGACCTGGGACCCTGGGCAAGTCGAGTCAAATAACTCCAGCGTGCCTCACGGTCCTCAACCTGTCGCATGGTGATAATGCCTACTTGAAAAGGTCGTTGTGATAATTCAATGAGATAATGTATTCCAGCACTTAGCACAGTGCCTGGTACATAGGAGATGTTCCATATTCATCTACTGCCGGTGGACCTTCTTTCGGGAAGTTTAAATTTCTTTTCCACTCTCAAAAACGTCTCTTGGTTTTGAACTTGAAGCTGTTGCAGTGCTGGAGTCGGACAGTAGAGGGCACTCTCGGCATTGCCATCGCGGAGAGCAAGACACGCGGGATGGAGGCTGCATGGGTCTGGACTTCGGGTGTGCAGGTGCTGCGGGCCGGCTCCTGGGTACCCACCCAGCTCATTCTCCGAGCGGCTCCCCTCCTGGGGTTGAGTGTCCTGGGCCTGAGTCTGCAGCCTCAGCCATCTGTTCCCCGACTTGATCTCCCACTGCTAGTTACAAACAAATCGCCCGGCTTGTGCAAACCTCCCGGGCTTAGTCCCCAGTCCCGCGGGGCCGCTAGACGTTGATGAAGGATCCCTGGTCGCCGTTGGCCGTCTCGGGCTCCACACAGCGCCCTTTCCTCCGTGTAACCCTGCGGTTCCGGTGGAATTTGGCATAGCAGCGCAGCCCTGGGCGAGTGGAGGCAAGGGGTCAGAGGCGCGAAGGGCCCGTGCCCTCCCCTTCCTTCCCCTGCATGCTCGGGGCCAGCCAGCTGTCTCCTGCCTTCTTTACTCTGCCCTGCAACCCAACTTCCTCACGGCAGCCCCAGTGAGCTTAAAAGACACGAACCCGGGAGAGGGGAGGAGTGAACACGGAAGGAGCACGGAGAAGACTCAGGGCGGTCGGGGCGGTGAAAATATTGTGTGTGACACGTAATGGTTGGGACATGGCATGCATTTGTCAAAACCCACAGAATGTACCGCACAGTGAACTATAACTTACACTATGACTTCAGTTAGTAATAATAATACATCACTATTGGTTTGTCAAGCAACAAATGTACCAAGAGAGGCCGGGCACGGTGGCTCACGCCTATAATCCCAGCGCTTTGTAAGGCCGAGGCGGGTGGATCACTTGAGGTCAGGAGTTTGAGACCAGCCTGGCCAACATGGTGAAACCCCGTCTCTACTTAAAAAAATACAAAAACTACCCGGGCATGGTGGTGGGTGCCTGTAATCCCCACTACCTGGGAGGCTGAGGCAGGAGAATCACGTGAACCCAGGAGGCGGAGCTTGCAGTGAGCCAAGATCATGCCACTGCACTCCAGCTGGGGCGACAGAGCTAGACTTCCTCTCAGAAAACAAACAAATAAACAAACAAATCTACCACATGATTGAAAGATGTTATTAATAGGAGAAACTGCATGCGGGGGCAAAGGAGGTATATGAGAACCACATTCTGTGCAATTTTTCTAGAAAACTGCTCTAAAAATAAAGTCCTCAGGGTACGGTGGCTCACACCCGTTAATCCCAGCATTTTGGGAGGCTGAGGTGGGAGGATCGCTTGAGCCCAGTAGTTCCAGACCAGCCTAAGCAACATAGGGAGACCCTATCTCTACAAAAAAATGTAAAAATTAGCCAGGCATTGTGGCATACACCTGTAGTCCCAACTACAGGAGGGGCTAACATGGGAGGATCCCTTGAGCCCAGGAGTTCCAGGCTGCAGTGAGTCTTGGTTGCGCCACTGTACTTCAGCCTGGGTAACAGAGTGAGACTCTGTCTCAAAAAAATTAAAAAATAAAATACACAGATAAATTCAGTTAAAAAGTCTATAATCTTGAAAATTGGAAAGGAAAAAGGTTATTAAATTTTTCTTTTAAGTGGCTCAAATTCTGCCCTTCCCTGTAAAACATCCTATGGAGAGCCATTGCTTTTTTTTTTTTTTTTTTTTTTGAGATGGAGTTTTGCTCTTGTCACCCAGGCTGGAGTGCAGCGGCACCATCTTGGCTCATGCAACCTCTGCCTCCTGGGTTCAAGTGATTCTCCTGCCTCAGCCTCCTGAGTAGCTGGGATTACAGGCATGCACCACCACACCCAGCTAATTTTGTATTTTTTTTTTTTTTAGCAGAGATGGGGTTTCACCATGTTGGCCAGGCTGGTCTTGAACTCCTGGCCTCAGTGATCTGCCCGCCTTGGCTTCCCAAAGTGACGGGATTACAGGCATGAGCCACCATGCCAAGCCTCCCTTTTTTTTTTTTTTTTTTTTTTTGAGACAGGGTCTTGCTCTGTTGCCTGGACTGGAGTGCAGTGGCGTGGCAAGATCTCGGCTCACTGCAATCTCTGCCTCCTGGGCTCAAGTGATCCTCCCTGCTTCAGCCTCCCAAGTAGCTGGTACTATGAGTGTGCACCACCACACCTGGCTAATTTTTTTTTTTTTTTTTTTGTATTTTTGGTAGAGACAGTGTCTCTCTACCTTGCCAAGGCTGGTCTCCAACTCCTGGGCTCAAGGATCCACCTGCCTTGGCCTCCCAAAATGCTGGGATTACAGGCATGAACCACCCCACCTGGCCTCCAATGCCCACTTCTGTCTACCCTTTCTTTTTTTTTTTGAGATGCAGTCTCTCTCTGTCGCCCAGGCTGGAGTGCAGAGGCACGATCTCAGCTCACTGCAAACTCTGCCTCCCGGTTTCAAGAGATTCTCTTGCCCTAGCCTCCTGAGTAGCTGGGATTACAGGTGCGTGTCACCACACCCGGCTAATTTTTGTATTTTTAGTGGAGATGGGATTTTACCATGTTGGTCAGGCTGGTCTCAAACTCCTGACCTCATGATCTGCCCGCCTCCGGCCTCCCAAAGTGCTGGGATTACAAACATGAACCACCCCCCTGGCCTCCAATGCCCACTTCTGTCTACCCTTTCTAAAACAACTGTAGGACTCATTATCATATTATTATCTTTATAGCCCTTATTCCTTACTTTTATTTTCTTTTTGAAACAGAGTCTCACTCAGTCACCCAGGCTGGAGTGCAATGGCACGATCTTGGCTCACTGCAATCTCCGCCTCCTGGGTTCAAGCAATTCTCATGCCTCAGGCTCCCGAGTAGCTGGAATTACAGGCAAGTGCCACCATGCCCGTCTAATTTTTGTATTTTTAGTAGAAACAGGGTTTCACCATGTTGGCCAGGCTGGTCTCAAACTCCTGACCTCAAGTGATCCTCCTGCCTTGGCCTCCCAAAGTGCTTGGGATTACAGGCGTGAGCCACCATGCTCGGCCATAGCCCTTATTATTTTCTAAAGACATCCTATCTATGTATTTGATTGTTGTCTGCTCATATCAATAGAATGTAATTCATGGGCACAGAACTTGATGGTTCTTTTCACTACTGAACCCCCCAGTGTCCAGAACAATGTCTGATACAGAGTAGGTGCTCCCTAAATATTTAACTGATTAGATGAGTGAATAATCAGAACTACATAGCTTTATTGCCAAGGCGGGAGGATCCCTTGAGCCTGGGAGTTAAAGCTACAGTGAGCTGGGATTGCGCCACTGCACTCCAGCCTGGGTGACAGAGTGAAACCCTGTCTCAAAAAAAATAATTAAATTAAATTTAAAAGTCTACAATTTTAAAAATTGGGAAGAAAACGATTTATTATTATCATTTTTAAGACAGGGTCTCTCTCCATCATCCAGGCTGGAGTGCAGTGGCACGATCACGGTAGATAATCTCTGAGGCTAATATGAGCAAAACGGGGCATGTATCTCAGGTCCACAGAGGGGCTGAGCCCCAATTCCCCCATCCAGGAGATGTGTGAATGCTGATTTGATATTGGATGGAACTGATTAATTATCGTTCATGTTTGGCATTTTGTTTTTAAAAGAGTACTTGTCTTTCAGAGGTACACACTAAAATATTCGCAGATGATATACCCGTAAGCTCCCAGGAGTTGCTTAGAAATCATGTCGGAATAAGGAAAGCATGTGAGAGATGACAGACACAGATTGGCCATGAGTTGGTATTTACTGAAGCAGAGTGATGAGAAATGGGTGTTCATTAGACTATTCTAACTACTTTAGTATATATTTGAAATTTTGCAAAATACAAAATTGAAACTGGCTGGGTGTGGTGGCTCATGCCTGTAATCCCAGAACTTTGGGAGGCCAAGGCAGGTGGATCGCTTGAGGACAGGAGTTTGAGACCAGCCTAGGGAACATGGCAAAACTCTGCCTCTACCAGAAATACAAAAATTAGCTGGGCTGGTGGCATGGGCCTGTAGTCAGAGTTACCTGCGGGGCTGGGATGGGAGGATCACCTAAGCCTGGGAAGCAGAGGTTGCAGTGAGCCAAAATTGCACCGCTGCACTCCAGCCTGGGTGACAGAGTAAAACCCTGTCTCAAAACAAAACAAAAACCTGAAACTATTCCCCCCACTTTCCTGGCTGTGTAAGTTTGGGCATCATTAAGCTTTCTGTGCCCCAGTTTGCTTATTTGTATAGTAGGGATCATCATAGCCCCTTTCTAGGGGTGCTCATGGGGCTTTCAGTAGAAAAGTGCTCAGCACAGAGCCCAGCACACCTAGGCGAGGTGGGGGCACGGAGGAGTTAAAGAGGCAGCTGGCCAAGTGCATCCTTCCCTGGGACATGCTGGGAAACCCACCCCCACCCCATTATCACACTTCAGTGCCTCCGCTGGGATAGAATTCTGGTGTGAAAGCGGCAGCCTTCTGAGGCTGGATCTAATTTAAAGAGATGTACTCCTGTCTCCTCCCTTCTCCCTCCTCCAGATAGTGGGAGATTGCGCCAGCTTGTATTTCAAAAGTTGAGAAAAGCAAATCTCAGAAATGATGCCAAGAATCAGGACTAAATGAGTTCACAGATTGGGAAGGCACTGATAAAGCTGTTCTTGCTCACGTCTTCGGCTCCCGAGGGATTCTCCCACCTACACCCCCGCCGCAGGCCCCTGATCCACCCTCTGCCAGGAAAGCTTGTCCCCCACTCAGTGCAGAAGCAGCTTCGAGAAAGGGAGGCTTTGTGGTTCTCAGAGCATGGGGAGCCCCCCGCAAAGGAGTCTGGACCCACCTTCCACACACATGCAGTCATCGAAGCATTTGTTGTTGAGGCCTCGGTTGTGGGGTGTGCAGAGATGCTCCCGCAGGTCGCAGCAAGTCCCTGCCAACACAGAGAGCACATGCAGTCAGCCAAGCTGAGCTGTCCCTCCCCGCAGCCCTGCACTCGGTCCCACTGGACAAGAGATCCATCATCTCTGTGGCAGGCCGTGCCCTGGCGGGGTGGGCCATCTGGTGTGCAAGGCTCCTGGGTGGAACCACAGAGGGATGTCACGGCCGAGGCCCCCAAGGGTCGGTGGCAGAGACCCCAGCTGCCTCAGATAGGCAACTGATTGATCATGGGAAGAGCGAAGGTTGTGTGAGGTCTCCTCCCAGACACAGCCAGTAGAACAGCTGGGGGCTGCCAGGTGTGGAGTCAGCTCAGAGCTGGGAGGGGCCTCAGGATCCCCAACACCAATGTACTCTTGACAGATGGGGAAACTGAAGCCCTGGGCACCTGCCGTGGAGCCGGCTCCCAGAGCGACCGTCCAGTCGGCCCAAACACGGGTCTTTTCTTTGCGCCCAGGGTGAAAACAATCGTTTGGGAATGAAGCAGCCTGTCAGGGAGCTGGTGGTTTGCCTTATATGATGCTAATTGCTGGTTTGGTTGCTGTTTTGTAGAATATTCTGGTCACTGATCTAACAATCGTGGTGCCGTGGAGGTGTGCCGCTCGGATCTCTCTTGGGGAAAGCGCTTGCTGGCGGCCTCCAGCTGGTACAGCTTCGGGGCCACCTTGGCCCATGGCAGGCTGTTCCCAGCAGCCCCTGCCAATGACGGGCATGGGGGTTCTGGGGCCCAGCCATTTCTGCCCAGCATGGGCCTTGTCTAACAGGCCACCTCTGCACCGGAGCGCCCATCTGGTGCGTGATGTCTGAAGCTTCCTCCATCCAATCCGGCTTCCTCCCCCTTTCATCATTCACTAGTGTTTCCCACCCCTAGCCCATCGCAAAATAAATCTGTTGCACTTTTTGTTTTGTTTTGTTGAGACAGGGTCTTGCTCTGTCACCCAAGCTGGAGTACAGTGGTGCGATCATATCTCGCTGCAGCCTTGACCCCCGAGGCTCAAGTGATCCTCCTGCCTTAGCCTCCTGAATAGCTGGAACCACAGGCGCACACCACCAAGCCTGGTTGGTTAATTTTTAATTTTTTAATTTTTAATTTTTATTTTGAGACAGAGTCTCGCTCTGTCAGAGTGCAGTGGTGCGATCTCGGGTCATTGCAACCTCCGCCTCCCAGGTTCAAGCAATTCTTTGCCTCAGCCTCCTGAGTAGCTGGGATTACAGGCACCTGCCACCATGCCCGGCTAATTTTTGTATTTTTAGTAGAGATGGGGTTTCACCTTCTTGGACAGGCTGGTCTTGAACTCCTGACCTTGTGATCCACCCGCCTCGGCCTCCCAAAGGGCTGGGATTACAGGCGTGAGACACCACACCCAGCCAAGCCTGGTTATTTTTTAAAATTATTACTACTTTTGGAGATGGAGTCTTCCCGTGTTGCCCAGGCTGGTCCTGAACTCCCGGGCTCATGGAATCCTCCCACCTCGGCCTCCCATAGTGCTGGGATTACAGGTGTGAGCCACCGCGCCTGGCCGTGAATAATGTATTAAATGAATGGATGTCTGACAGCAACTCTCAGGAAAGTGGCAGCTGTTGTTATTATTTATCATCCATGAAGGGTCAAGGATTCTCAGGTCCTGCACACGTGGGAACCCCCACTCCCACCCAGGTTCCCTCCCAGCACCCAGCCTGGTGCCTTGAATGTGGGTGCTGGCTGGTACCTGGCAGGCAGTCTTGGTGATGGTCGCATGGTTCCCCTTCGGCTGGTGATGTTTCGTTACCATCACTGGAGAGTTTACTGCGGTGTTTCTCTGGGGACAAGAAGATCTGTGGTCAGAAGCTGGGGCCCAGCAGAGCAGAGGTTAAGCACAGGGACTCAGGTGTTGGAGTGCCCATACCACCACCCTACAGCATGGCTTGGACAAGGCACTGTACCCCTCTGTCTCTGCCTCAGTTTTCTCTTCTCTAAAATGGGATCAACAGTACTATGGACCTAACAGGTATTTTCCCTCAGGGTAACATGAGTGGAAACATGGAAGCGTGTGGCATGTGATAAGCATTTGACAGCATTCTCCATTCCAAGTGGTGTTTCCAGGTTAGGCTCCATGCTCCCCGTCTCCCCGCATCCCACCTTTGGACATCTGAAGATCAGACAGGGCTCACTGGGGCCCCCACCTCAACAGATGGTGCGGGAGGGCAGGGCGCCCAGGCATGGAAGGTGGTGGGGTAGGTGGGCATACCTTTCTTCTTTGCAGAGGGCCAACCATCAGGTTTTAAGTCTTCATAATCGGTCCAGTCGAACAAGGCCATGTCCAGCGTGGGCATCACCTCCCCGTCAGACCTGGGCTGTGCCTGCTGGAGACAGTGGAGAAGGGGGATGTTGGAACCTTCAAATCCATGGAAGCAGGAGTGTGGAGTCCCAAGGCCAGAGGGCAAAAAAGAGGCTTCTCAGAGGCCACCTCATCCTCTGCTGGGCAGCCTGGAGTCTCAGCCCCAGGACATAAAGACGGCTGCCGGAGGCTCCTGTTCCAGTGGCCACTAGGTAATTTCCTTCCTGTGCAGCCATTACTCAAGAAGGACCATGCAGACACACACAGGTGAGTTACCCACCAGGCCCTCTGAGGAGGGGCAGAGACCACCTGCA
This sequence comes from Pongo pygmaeus, assembly GCF_028885625.2. NCBI lineage: Eukaryota > Metazoa > Chordata > Mammalia > Primates > Hominidae > Pongo > Pongo pygmaeus. The sequence goes on from NC_072373.2 coordinate 219,509,024, forward strand.
GGCTGGGAAGGCAACCTTGCTTGCCCAGGGTCTTTAAGCCCACAAGGAGGGAGTTGGAAGTAGCCCAGCCACTCACTGGACTTTCCCATCCCTTCCTCTCTCTGCAGAGGTTACCAGCTCTCCGCTGCACCATTGAGGCCACAACCAGGGCTCAGTTCCACTCACAGCCTGGGCCAGTGGCCCCAGGAATGCAGAGGGCTAGAGGTCCTCAGCAATAGCTGAATCTATACACGGGCATGTGCGCGTACTAGGGCATGGGCAGGAACCGCACCTTCTAGGCTGGGCTGCAGGGGGCCTTGGATGATGAGACGGATAACCATGTATTCCTGGGAAACGGTCCGCAGCTTTCATCACAATCTCAAGGGGGTGCAAGACCCCAAAAAAGGATAAGAAAGATCTGCTGCTAAAAAAGCTTTATTTCTTTTGTATTTTTGTAGAGATGGGGTTTCACCATGTTGGCCAGGCTGGTCTCGAACTCCTGACCTCAGGTGATCCACCTGCATCGGTCTCCCAAAGTGCTGGGATTACAGGCATGAGCCACCCACTGCACCTGGCCTATTTTTTTTTATGTATTATTTTTTATACATATATATTATTGATCCCTTTAAATAATTTTAGTTTGGAAACCTTTTTTTTTTTTTGAGACGGAGTCTCACTCTGTCACCCAGGCTGGAGTGCAGTGGCGTGATCTTGGCATCGGTCTCCCAAAGTGCTGGGATTACAGGCATGAGCCACCCACTGCACCTGGCCTATTTTTTTTTTATGTATTATTTTTTATACGTATATATTATTGATCCCTTTAAATAATTTTAGTTTGGAAACCTTTTTTTTTTTTTGAGACGGAGTCTCACTCTGTCACCCAGGCTGGAGTGCAGTGGCGTGATCTTGGCTCACTGCAAGCTCTGCCTCCCGGGTTCAAGCAATTCTCTGCCTCAGCCTCCCAAGTAGCTGGAACTACAGGTGCCTGCCACTACGCCCGGCTATTTTTTTTTTTTTTTTTTTTGTATTTTTAATAGAGATGGGGTTTCACCGTGTTAGCCAGGATGGTCTTGATCTCCTGACCTTGTGATCTGCCCGCCTTGGCCTCCCTAAGTGCTGGGATTACAGGCGTGAGCCACCGCGCCCAGCCCACATATCTTTTTTAAAGATCTGATGCAGATGCGTCCAAGTGTTAGCTAATGCTTATTAATTCTGGGTCTTGACAACATAGTTTTAAAAATCACCATTATTATGCTTCATGCTCCTCTGTACACAGAAAGCTCCTCCCCAGGCCTTGCTGCTCTCCATGCAGACACCAGCGTGCTGAGCTGCCGCTTGCCTCCTTGGCTGTCCCCAGAGTGGGCCCCTGAGAGCACTTTGCCCTGGACAGTGGCAGCCCCTTGTCAGGATGGAGCACCCACCATGGCTGGAGCTAGACTGGATGGGCAGCAGGAGATCTGGTTTCAATCTAAGCTCTGTGGCCTCCTGTCCCCCTGCCTCAGTCTCCCTACATGTACTAAGAGGGCTTTCCATGAGATGGGCTCAAGGACCCTTCCAGATCCGAGGCTGTTTGGGGACCCCTTACCTGGGGCCGCAGGGAGGTGACGGGCAGGATCAGGGACTCTTCTGTGGCAGGTGCTGCCTCAAAGGTGGTGAGGAAGAACATGGTGGGCGCCAGGCTGGTGGAGGATTCCTCCATGGCCGCATCCAGCACCTGGGCTTCGGAGAACTCTGCCTTCTTCATCAGGGAGCTGGGACCTCGGACCAGGGCTCGGCCTGAGACACAGAGTGCGGAGCACAGGGGCTGTATCTGCTTGCCACCTTGTGGCAGTCTGCAGTAGAACCCACGTTTTATGCTGCAAACTAGGAAGCAGCAGGGACCGTATGACAAGCCCTTGGTTCAGCCCCCATTCCTGCTTCCTATCCTTCTTGGGAGGTGGGGGGAGGGGAACTCAGAGGAAAATGTCTTGGAAGAACTTGCAGTGTCGCTGGGGAGACAGTCCAAGGATTCTCCCTGTAAAGCAACATTCCAGCAAGTCCAAGTCCAGGTTGGCTGGGCACAGCCAGATATGTAAGTGTAACAAATAGGAACTAGTAGGATTAACCATGGAAGGCTTCCTGGAGGAGGTGAAGTTTGAGTAGGGAGAAATGTCATGAGGCTGAGAATCATTGCAGTGGCCTTTGAGGAAGCTGGGAGGTGGGAATCACTGCTTATCACACACAAGTGAGTGCATCCTGTGTGGTGACAATTAGTCATCACCCCATTAACGGAGCACCTGCTGTGTGCTGGGTCCCAGAGGAGCTGTGTCACAAGCGTTATTTCATCTAACTACTGCAAGAGCTCTGGGAAGTGGGCACTCCTTCAGTCTCATCTACAGGGAAGGAAACTGAAGCACAGAGAGGTTAGGTGACTCGCCCAAGGATGCACAGCTCATGAGTAGCAGGGCCTGGATTCAGCTCCAGCAGGGCTGGAGTGCAGGGGCTCAATCTTGGCTCACTGCAACCTCTGCCTCCAGGGTTCAAGTGATTCTCCCACCTCAGCCTCCTGAGTAACTGGGATTACAGGCATGCGCCACCACACCTGGCTAATTTTTGTATTTTTGGTAGAGATGAGGTTTCTCCATGTTGCCCAGGTTAGTCTCCAACTCCTGATCTCAAGTGATCTGCCTGCCCAGCCTCCCAAAGTGCTGGGATTACAGGTGTGAGCCACCACGCCCAGCCTGGCCTGAGGTTTCACAGCCAGTCATTAGCAGAGCAGGGCCTAGCCCGCAAACCTTCTCCGTTCCCCACCTCCTCCTCACCATATCAACTCTCCCAGGAGGCCTGGCTGCAGCCCTGGAGCTGGGGGAGCGGGAGCCCAGCAGGATGGGTCCACACCCCACGTGTGCCCTCTAGCTGACCTCAAAGGTGCCAGCATCCTCCCCTGAAAGCTGACACAGGTGACCCCAGGAGTGGGAGGCTGAAAGTCAAAGCCGGATGACCCTGACTGGCCTCTGCCCTCTTGGGGGGTTCTCAGGCCTCACAGGGAAGCCAGCCTCAGCTGTTTGCACGAGAAGGGGCATTGAGGCTCCATTGCCTTCCTGCCAAAGAACCCCACTGTCACCACTGCGTTTGTGGCACTCGGCATGTCCCTAGAGGCAGTCGGGTCACATGGAGAGCTTAGAAGCCAAGTTCCCTGGCTTAGGGCCAGGCAAGGCTGGGAGGAGCCACCTGACTGGAGCTGCGGGACATGTCTGCTCCGAGACTGAATGGGCACGGGGAGGGGGATGCACAGGCCAGGAGGGGGCTAGCTAGCTCCCAGGGGATGTGGGGGAAACGTTAAGGAAGGGGGAAAGGGCTAGGGGAGCACCGAGACAAACAGGGCAGAGGCAGGAGCAGTAGGCAAGTGATGCCTCTCCTGGAGTCACCTGCGTCCAGGTTGGAGGACACTGATTTGGCCTCAGCAGGGGGCTGAGATTAACCAGAACAATCACTGCTCATGGCCCTGCCAGCTGAGCTCCAAGCGCCCCACTAACAAAGTCTCTGCAACGACACTGAGGGTAGATGGGATGGGACCAGTCTCCTTGCTTTACAGAGGGGAAAACTGAGGCACAGAAAGAGAACTTGCCCAGGGCCACACCTGAGTGGTGGAGGCAGGACCTGATCTCGGGCAGACCTGGCTTCAGAGTCTAGGCTCTTAGCCCCTACCCAATGCATCAGAGTCAAGTAAAAAATGTGCTTGCAGGGCGCTGAACTGTTCCATTTCCACTCAGAACTTAAAGTAGGAGAAATTTAGGTCAGATACAAAGTAGAACTTCCTGATTCAGGAGGATGATCTGTTGATAAGACAGATTATTATTATTTTTTTGAGACGGAGTCTCACTCTGTTACCCAGGCTGGAGTGCAGTGGCGCGATCTCAGCTCACTGCAAGCTCCCCCTCCTGGGTTCACGCCATTCTCCTGCCTCAGCCTCCCAAGTAGCTGGGACTACAGGTGCCCACCACTGCGCCCGGCTAATTTTTTGTGTTTTTAGTAGAGACGGGGTTTCACCGTGGTCTCGATCTCCTGATCTCGTGATCTGCCCGCCTCGGCCTCCCAGAGTGCTGGGATTACAAGCGTGAGCCACTGCATCCGGCCACGATAAGACAGATTCTATTGCAACACATCCCTCTCCTCTTCCCATGCCCCAACCCCAGGCCTCTCCCAGCCTCCTCCCCTTACCAGGTCCCTCTGGCTTCAGTGAGACCCCTCCTCTTCTCTGGACCTCACGCCCCTGACCCTTCCCTGCATCCTCTCCTGCTCCCCTCAGTCCATGGCAGGAATCACCCCTATCCCCACCCCTCGCAGCCCTCCAGCTACCTCGGTGCAGCCTCAACCTGTCCCTGCGTCTCTTGTGCTCCCTGCTGCGTTTCCTGGTCCTCTCCCAACCTGGAGGTCGGTTCTCCTTCTCGGGGTAGGGCAATGCCAGCCCCAGGAGCAGGTCCTTGTCCTGCAGCAGGCCTGCAGGACTCTGCTCAGGCAGCAGCCCCTCAGCCTCTGGCAGCCTGGAGGCCTGCCTGGTGGTGGTGGCCACAGCCCCATCCTGGGCCTGGCTGGGCAGGCCTGGGCCCCACTCCTTCTTGCCCGGGCCCCGCCGGCGGTGATGGCTGGCCTGAGGCGTCCACAGCGCTGGGCCTGGGAGGTCGATGTGATTCTCAGGGAGGTTCCAGGCAGGGGTCCCAAGTGCAAGGGCGTCTGCCAGGCTCAGCTCCAGGGGCAACAGGAGGACAAAGAACAGCATGGGGGCGGTGTGGATGGCAGGCCCAGCCATTGGCTCCTCCCTGCAAGAGAAGCAACACCATGAATGCGCGGCCCCAGGCCTCTCTCTGCTGCCCCTCACTCAAATGATTAAAGCCCAGTTTTTCTCAACAGCCATAGAGGGGGATTTTGCTCCCGGTGACATTTGGCAATGCCTGGAGACATATTTTAGTTGTCAAAACTGGGGAGTGCTACGGGCAGGTAGAGGCTGCAGCCCGGGGATGCTGCCAAACGCCCAACAATGCACAGGACAGCCCCCCAAACCAAGAATCATCCGGCCCAGAAAAACAACAGTGCCGAGGCTGAGAACCCCCGGCTTAAATCATTTCAGCAGCATCCAAGTTCCAGATTAGTCCAGAATTCCTTTCTCTGCACAAACCTCTACCCCTCACCAAGTCCCCTAGAAGGGAACTGAGTCCCTCAGAACTCAGAAATATGCCTCTGGCCCCTGAGACTTGACTCAGAGCCTAATTCCATACAAATGGAATAATAGCGTTTGAGTGCACGCTGTAGGCAGGATCCACGTTAAGTGCTTTGTGTGAATTCATGTCACTTCGCCCTTTCAACAGCTCTCTGAAATGGCTCCTGTTATTTTCCCCATTTTTCTGAAGTGGCAATTAAGGCTCAGAGAGGTTAAGTCACACCTAGTAAGTGGCACTGTGTCATTCCTGTCCCTGAGCCCTGAACTCCGTGTGGCTGTCCCAGGATGGCCCAGCTCTGCCTTTCTCTTCTCTCACGATGAACTCTGAGGCCCCAGAATGTTCTGACACTGTCCCTTCCCCTGATGGAGGGGCTTTGGCAATAGCTTTGCAGACTTGGCTCTGACCCCTGCAGGGTAGACTGAGCCAACCCGACCTAGCCTCAGGACAGCCCCCTCAGGGCACCCAGTGCCCTCCCTCCACACTGGAGGGAGAAGCTGCAGCTCAGGGGATGGTGGGGGCGTCTGTCAGACTCTGGAGACCTCCTGCCCCCGTGCACCACCTGCAGCTGCTCCTCCACGCACCCCCTTCCATTGCACCAGCCTCACTGTATCCTGGAGCTGGGCACTAGGTTAGCCAGGCTAATTAAATTTTTATGGCCTCCCGAGTATTCCACTAGGCTGGCAAGGGTGCTTACGCCACCGTTTCTTTGTGATTTGTGGCCATATAATTGTCCAGGGCTGAGAAAAGGTTGGCGGGCCTGTGATGTTTTCCTGCTTCCCAGCGCCTCTCCCTGCGGCCCCCATGCTGGCTGGCCCACCCCAGTGTCACCTTAGCCGACCCTGAGCGAGGGTGGTAGGGCAGGGAAACTGCTGTGCCCTCGAAGCCCTGACCACCCACTCGGGGAGGGGAGGGGGGAAACACCTTCTCCAGCCTCGCAGGGTCTGTGGTGGCTTCACCCAGTTCTGCCTCCATCCCAGCCTGGCATGTCCTGGTCCCCTGGGATCCTGGGCCCTGGCCTCCACTGCCCACTGCTCGGCTCTTCCTAGAACTGTGGGTGGAGACAAGGAGGTGGCCGTCACTTTCCATCTTGTCTCCTATCCCGGGGATCCGGCTGAAGATTCTAGGTGAGCCTTGGTGACGTGCGTGGGACCCTGGGACAGGCTTGTTGTGACAACTCTGTCTCCCGTCACACCTGCATCCATTCCTAAGGCCACAGACCCTGCACCACAGTCCCTGCTACTGTCCTGGTCACCTCACCAGCAACGGAAGGCTCTGTCCCACTGGCCTTGCCTCCAGCCCTTCCCTAACAAGTGCTCTTGAGGCCAGAGCTCAGCAAGCGGGACCTGTGTCCCTGGTTCCTGAGGCAGCCCAGGGGGAGGAGGGGCCCATTTTAAAGGCCTGTCACTCAAGCATTGTTCGGCGCAGAGGGAACCTCAATCCTGCTTCGGGGCCAGTGGATCGGGGCTGCTCTCTGGGCTGGCATTTAGCCTGACCACTGCCAGACTTCGTCCCCTGCTCTCCTTGTGACTGGAAAGGCCAAGCGCATATGGGATCCCGTCCATGTCCGAGACCCAGCCCTGCCTTTCTGTCCTGCAGGGACATGACAGACTGGGAGAAGCCCAACGAGCATCCTAGGGACAGGGAAACCTCGGGACATTGGCCAATGAAAGGAATCACCACCTCCTCTTTGTCCTGGGGGTTGAGGGGAATGAGGTAGAAAACCCAGACAGTGCGGGCAAGAGAGCAGAGGAGGCTCAGTAGAGAGGTGGGCAGCTTCTCAGCTAGTCTGCTGTCCCCGGTGACACACAAGGCTGTCAGTAAACCTCAGAGCCAGCCTCTGAGCCTGTTGAGCAGCCTAGGTGCTGGTCTTGGAGGACAGCTCCTCCCCTGCAGAGCCAGGAGATGAACTCCCACTCCTGCCCCACTCCAACATCCCCAAGCAGCATGGTCCCACCCAGACTGCCACCTTCCCAAGCTCCGTTGCCAAGACCCTACTTGGCTGTGGGTCCGTTCACAGTACCCATCCTGCTTCAGGGCCAGTGGAACCCCAGTCTGAATGCCATCTTTGTTCTGTCCCACCTTTCAAGCACCACATAGCACCCACGCAGCCAGCCTGGGACAGAGGAAGTGGGATTTCAGTGCACAGTGCCAGAGCACCCATGGGGGTGCATCCAAGGGGGCTCCATCCTCTCCCCAGACCCAGTATATACTGGTGGCATGGCTACTCGGGTTGTGACCCTTATCTGCTCAAAACTGTCTATGGCTCCCTATTGACTTCCCATGTAACCACAGACTCCTTACTTTGGCACTGAAGACCTTGTGTAACGTGGCCCCAACCAAGCTTTGCAGCTCCAACTTCTACTTTCTCCCCTTCACAGGCAACAGAGACTGCTCCCTGGGCCCCAAACACACCCCTGCTTTCTGGCTCTCCGTTCTCACTTTGCCTGTCCCCTCTGCCTGGAACCTCTCCCCTCCTCCCTCATCTCTCTCCGTCCACGTCCTGCTCATCCTTTGGGACTGAACCCAAATGTCTCTTCCTCCAGGAAGCCTTGTTTAGTCCCCTGACTCCATGTGCTCTCCTCTTGGTACTCCCACATGCCTTTGTCCTGCTCTTGAAGACCTCGTGTGTCATTTAATGCTGGGACCGTCAGGTTTTTTAAAGCCCCTGGCTAGACTGGAAGCTCATAACGGACTCTGCCCAGTCTCCCTTCTGCTCTGCGGCACCTCCAGGGCCCTGCACATAATAGGCGCCGGTAGCCATGGATCAGAACAGAAGTGAATTGAGCACAATCCAATTTATGTATCAGGCCGGGCACATTTGCTCATGCCTGTAATCCCAGCCCTTTGGGAGGCCAAGGTGGGCGGATCACCTGAGGTCAGGAGTTCGAGGCCAGCCTGGCCAACATGGTGAAGCCTCGCGTCTACTAAAAATACAAAAATTAGACGCGCATGATGGCATGCGCCTGTAATCCCAGCTATTCAGGAGGCTGAGGCAGGAGAATTGCTTGAAACTTGGAGGCGGAAGTTGCAGTGAGCCAAGATTGTGCCTCTGCGCTCCGACCTGGGCGACAGAGAGAGACTCAAGAGAAAAAAAAATTCATACCTCGGCAGAAGATCATAAATAAATCCCCAGGATGTGTGAGTGTGTGTGTGAGCATCTGGCATGTATGTGTGAGCATGATGTGTGTGTGGAGCATGTGTGAGCATGTGTGTGTGTGTACTATGATCATATGTAAGCGTGAATGTGTATGGGTGTGTAGGTGTGTATGTGTGTTGTGTGTGGGAGTGTTAGCATGTGTGTGTGAACATGTGTGAGCATGCGTGTGTGTGGAGCATGTGTGAGCATATGTGTGTGTATACTATGATCATGTATGAGCATGAATATGTGTGGGTGTGTAGGTGTGTATGTGTGTTGTGAGTGTGTAGGAGTGTTAGCATGTGTGTGAACATGTGTGAGTGTGTGTGTTGTGATCATGTGTAAGCGTGAATGTGTGGGTGTGTGTGTTGTGAGTGTATGTGTGGGAGTGTTAGCATGTGTGTGAGCGTGTGTGTGTGCTGTGAGCATGTGAGTGTGAATATGTATGGGTGTGTATGTGCACGTGTGTGTGTGAGCATGTGTGAGTGCGTGTATGTGTTGTGAGCATATGTATGGGTGTGTGTGAGCATGTGTGTATGTGTGAGCATGTGTGTTGTCAGCATGTGTGAGCGTGAATGTGTGTGGGCGTGTACGTATGTGTGAGCATGTGTGTGTGAACTCGTGTGTGTGAGAGCATGTGTGTTGTGAGCATGTGTGAGCGTATGTGTGTGCACAAGCATGTTTGTGAGCATGGGTGTGGAGTGTGTGCAACAGTGTGTGTCAGCTGGAGGAGGGGCTGGGGGAAGACTACACGGGCCCCTCTCTCCAAGCCCAAAGATTTGTACACAGCTCTTGGCACAGCCCAGCAACTGAGATGCCAGCCTGGCAGGGAGCTCCCGAGGAAACGTGGGCTGCTACAGAAGTCGTGCCAAGGATCCACAGCGACCGAGGGCTCCAATCCATTTCTGTCACTCTGAAAGCCAGTTGGAGGCTGTGTCACAAAGCACCAGGCAACCAGGCGGAAGGAGGAGGCAGCCCCCTCCGCCTCCCCGCAGCCCCAGGCGGTTCTGCCCGGCCCGGGTTGCTCACAAAGCCTGCGCTTCTGGCCCTGGGTCTGCTCCTCCCAGCCGGGCACAGTCAGCAGCCCGGAGTAGCCCTGGACCAGAGTTGCTGAGGGATGGCAGGAACATCCACAACCCAGAGCCGGCCCCTTTCACAACTGAGGTCTGATAGCGAATCATTAAAAACAAAACAAATTAAAACAAAAGCAATCGTAATTGTAGGAGCTGCTGTCCCCGAGCAGCTGTGAAGCCCAGGCCTTTCCGCGTTTCTTTCTTTCATCCACATCTCATTTTTCCTCTCAACTGTGCTGTACATCAGGGAGACTTTTCCATGGTTTTAAAATGACGAAATCGAGGCTCTGGGGGTGAGGGGGTCGTAAGCCACAAATCCAGGATGGCACAACTGGCAAGTGGCAAAGCCCATCTCAAGGCCGGGGTTCTCCTGGCACCTGGCGCACACAGGACATGGTTCTTGTCCCCATTGCCCGTGGGGCCACCTGCCTCCCCCACGCAGCCGCTCATCCTCGCGGTAAGAGGCATCTTCCTCCTTGAGTGCAGTCAGGGCCCAGGAGCCACCAGCAGCTGGGAAACAGACACTAACCAGGGAGGGGAAGGGGCTTATCTCAAGCCCCCATCCTGTCCCCCATCCTGTCCCCCATCCTAGGGGAGAGTTGGAGAGCTGTCAGCATCGTCGTATGCAAACGAAGGCGATGAATCGAGCCTGGAGTCAGCTTTGATTCCTGAGCCCCTCCCCCACAACAGCCTTGCCTTTGGGGGCCAGGAGACTCGCGGGATCCTGCCCCGCCTGCCTGAGGGACAACTGTGGAGCTCGGCCACCAGGCTTCTCGGGACAGCTGTCGGACCAGCATTCCTGCGGCGCTGATCGGCCTTCCTGTTGCATAGTGGGTTGGGGGGAGCAAGTCATGGCTGGCCAAGGCGGGTCCCATGGGAATCCTGGGTCAGGGATATCAGTGATGCTCAGATGGTGCGGAAGGATTATGATGTGAAGCAGACAACCCCTCACTGGGAGAACCGGAGCCCATCAGCCTCCCTCCCTTACCCCGAATCTACTCATGTGCCAAAGCGACAAATTCGTGCGACTGTATTTGGCAGGAATGTTTCAGGGGTTCTGTAAGCATCTGATTCTAGCTTCACTTTAAAAATATATTTTTAAAATTATTTTGAAAACTGTGGTAAAAATAACAGACACTCTCGAATACATTCTCTACCCAATTTGAACATGGGCACGGCCCCATCATAACTTGGGCTTCTGGTTCACTGAAGAGTATTCCAGGGATATAAGGTGAGCAGTTTCAAAGACTCGCTGCCATTTGCAGTTACTTAATTGCATGCTCCAGGATTTTCTGAACATGAACAATCAAAGCCAGTTAGAAGCGCAGCCTCATATCCATGAGGGTAATGGATATCCATTACATTATTTTATATCATGGAGAACAGCTTCTTTTTTCTCATTGGTTTACTTTATTTATATTTATTTATTTATTTTGAAACAGAGTCTCACTCTGTCACCCAGGCTGGAGTGCAGTGGCACAATCTCAGCTCACTGCAACCTCCATCTCCCGTGTTCAAGCAATTCTCCTGTCTCAGTCTCCTGAGGGATTACAGGCGCTGCCACCACGCCCAGCTAATTTTTGTGTTTTTAGTAGAGACAGGATTTTACCATGTTGGCCAGGCTGGTCTTGAACTCCTGACCTCGTGATCCACCTGCCTTGGCCTCCCAGAGTGCTGGGATTACAGGTGTGAGCCACCACACCTAGATTTACTTTATTTATTTATTTACTTATTGAGAGTGAGTCTTGCTGTGTCACCCGGGCTGGAGTGCAGTGGCGCCATCTCGGCTCACTTCAATCTCCACCTTCTAGGTTCAAACGATTCTCCTGCCTCAGCCTCCTGAGTAGCTGGGATTACAGGCACGCACCACCACGCCCAGCTAATTCTTGTATTTTTAGTAAAGACGGGGTTTCACTATGTTGGCCAGGCTGGTCTCGAACTCCTGACCTCAGGTGATCCACCCACCTTGACCTCCCAAAGTGCTGGGATTACAGGTGTGAGCACCATGCCTGGCTTGAGCCACCGCGCCCAGCAGTTGACTTTAAAATAAGTAAATATTAGTCCTGGCTACTTGGGAGGCTGAGGCAGGAGGATCCCTTGAGCCCAGGAGTTTGAATTCAGTCTGGACAACATAGTAAGTCCCTGTCTCTAAAAAAAAAAGTTTTTTTTAACAAAAATTAAAATAAGTAATTATTATAAACTGGGGCAAAGCAGTGGTCGCACAGAATCTAGGTGGGAGAGGCCAAAGAGAGTTAGTCTGATCGTAAGTAGGGCTTAAAGTCGTGTTGTGTCTGCATAAAACAGAGACATTTTTGATCTGGGGAAAGGAATTCTTGGTGGTGGTGGGGTGCTACACTGCTTATAAAACACTGTTTTGTTGATTGTATGTATTGGGATTATCGGTCGAATTTCATTTGGGAAAAGATTTGCACTACTCAAAACATTGCTTTTCGGCAGGGAGTAAGGGAGGAGGACCACTGGGCCATTGGATTAGGTGGTCTCAAAGGCCCTGTCTGCCAAGGGAGCCTGAGAATTTATGATCCATGACGACAAGACTCCTCCATCTGTCTGTCTGTTCAACTGCCAGACCCCTATGGGGAGGGGTGACAGACAATATCCAGTAGGGTGTGGACTGAGCCTCCAGGAGCTAGGGACAAAATATTCTTCCCTTCCAGATACTGCCAACCTAGGAGCTCTGTGGGGAGGAATTGTATCCTCAGATTCAGGAGATTTTGTGGAATGCAGGAATCATCTCAGGTTTTATGTCTCTGTAGTTCCAGGAAGATTTTAAGATTGCTTTTTTGTTTGTTTGTAGACAGAGTCTTGCTCTCCCCTACAGGCTGGAGTACAGTTGTACCATCATAGCTCACTGTAGCCTCAACCTCTCCGGCTCAAGCGATCTTCCTGCCTCAGCCTCCTAAGTAGCTGGGACAACAGCCAGAAACCATCATGCCAGGCTAATTTTTTCTTATTTTTAGTTGAGATGAGGTCTCTCCCTATGTTGCCCAGGTTGGTCTTGAACTTCTGGCCTCAAGTGATCCTCCCACCTTGGCCTCCCAAAGTTGTGGAATTACAGGCGTGAGCCCCGGGCCCAGCAATTGCTTTAACTTGAGATTGATCTGCCCAACTTTTCCCTCTGGCTACTCCTCATCACTCACATGGACACTTCCTGAAATGGCAGGAATTGGAGATGGGCAGTGCAGTCCCCAAGCCCCATCTGCTCTTAGCAGAGTGTGGCCACTCTGCAGTCAGCCCCAGATCTAGTTAGGGCTTCCTGGAGCCCCGGCACCCTAGGAGCAGACTTCTGTCTTGTTTAGGTGGAGCTGACACCCCTAGGGCTAGAAAGTGGGTAATTTTCTTGTTCAGTCAAAACAGTCATATCCTACCTGAGAGTTGGGGAACAACTGTGTGGATTCTAAATTAATTCCTGGGCTGAGCTCTTCCCAAGGTAATTTGGGATGAGAGTGTTCTAACCCCCCTCCTGATCCTTCCCAACATCTCCTCCCTTCATGAGTCTATTCCCTTGTCTGTGAAATGGGATTATTAGGCTGCCATGAGACTTGACTACTTAGGAAGTCAGTGCTTCTATGTGGTTTGTGTGTGGGTGGGTGGTGGTGGTGTTCCGGGTATGGATGGAGCCCGACAGTGCAGGTGGCGTAGAGGATGGGGCGGGTGAGACTCACAGCAGCTGCCCTGCTGGGTGTTCACTGGCATACTGGTGTGTTGATCATCCTGGACTAGTCCCTACCCATCTCCCTGCCTCCCTGTGGCTCTGTATCCCCCAAAGTGCCACTTGGCCAATAGGAAGGGGCCTCTCAGCAACCCCTAGGCCTCAGAGCAGCCGGAACCCCAGCTACCCCTCCACGGGTCTTTCTCAGGCACAGAGCTCTGCCTCTTGCTCTGCTGGGGACTGCTGCCTCCTTGCGATGGAGATCGCAGGGGAGAGTGAAACCCGGTGGTCAGCCACTAGCTGAGCCCCTCTGTGTGCGGAACCAAGATGCCAGACAAGGACACCTGCTCCAGTCTGAAGGGAGAGACCTGGCTTCTGCTCCTGGAAACCACCAGTCTGAGGGGGGACACATAGTCCTGGCTCTTTGGGATAGGAGGGAGCCAGGTCATGCCTTAGAGGACTCTATGACCATTAGGGGACCCAGCCCATGGCTGCAGAGTGCTTTCAATCTAAGCCAGAAGTAGCCCCTGCCCTGGGGAAGCCTCCCATCTAGCAGGGTAGATACAGTTGCTGTCCTCAGGAATTTGCCAATCTGATAGGAGAGGCACAGCTCTGGCCTTGGGAGGGTCCTAGAACATGGAGCTGCTGATCTGCCATCAAAGACACAGTGCTTGCCTCCAAGTGTCCCCACTGATAAGGGAGACACAGTCCGGGTGAGAGGCCACAGGTCTAATGAGAGGTGGAGGCCCAGACATCACTACTACTGACTCCAGCTCACAGATGTCAGCCCAAAACCAATAAGCTGACCCATGGGAGGGCCCTCACTCAGCAAAGCAGAACGAGCTAGACAACCTGGGCAAGTTTCTTAACCTCTCTGGGCCCCAGTTTCCTCTCTTGTAAAATGTTAGCTGTCATGAGGATTGGGGAGTAAAAGTTGTTGTTGTTTTTTTTTAATTATTGAGACGGAATCTCGTTCTGTTGCCCAGGCTGGAGTGCAATGGCACGATCTCGGCTCACTGCAACCTCTGCCTCCCAGGTTCAAGTGATTCTTGTGCCTCAGCCTCCCAAGTAGCTGGGATTACAGGCATGCACCACCATGCCTGGTTATTTTTATTTGTTTTGTTTTTGTTTTTTGAGATGGAGTCTTGCTCTGTCGCCAGGCTGGAATGCAGTGGCGCTATCTCGGCTCACTGAAACCTCCGCCTCCTGGGTTCAAGCGATTCTCCTGCCTCAGCCTCCCGAGTAGCTGGGACTACAGGTGCACACCACCACACCCAGCTAATTTTTGTATTTTTAGTAGAGACGGAGTTTCACCGTGTTGACTAGGATGTTCTCGATCTCTTGACCTCGTGACCCGCTCGCCTTGGCCTCCCAAAGTGTTTTTTGTTTTTGTTTTTTTTGAGACGGAGTTTTGCTCTTGTTGCCCAGGCTGGAGTGTGATGGCGCGATCTCAGCTAACTGCAACCTCCGCCTCCCAGGTTCAAGCGATGCTCCTGCCTCAGCCTTCCAAGAAGTAACTGGGATTACAGGCTCCGGCTACCATGCCTGGCTAATTTTTCTATTTTTAGTAGAGATGGGGTTTCACCATCTTGGCCAGGCTGGTCTCGAACTCCTGACCTCATGATCCGCCCGCCTCTGTCTCCCAAAGCGCTGGGATTACAGGTGTGAGTCACCGCGCCCGGCTGGGGAGTAAAGGTTTATAAAGTAAATGGGACACAGAGAGGGTGAAATAAACAGTAGTTGTTACTATGGGAAGGGGAGACAGAAGGAGCAAGGTGGCGGGAGTGGGTGTGGTGGGGGCAGGGGAGTTTCCTGGAAGCATTTGTGCATCTGTGCCTGGGTGTGCAAAGGGGCAGGCGCAGGTGGCTGCGTCCTCTGTCCTCGGTGGGGTGATCGATGGCAGGGCAGGACCGTCCTAGGCCAGCCTGGAGGGGACTATTGTCCTGGCAAATGAGGTTTGGCTTCCCCGCAGGGGCAACTCCATCTGCTTTTATTGTTTCCGACAGCAGCCTTGGGATTTTTCAACGCACCCCAGGCCTCACACCTTAAAAAACCTGTACAGGGGCTTTGCGGGAGTTCATCGGAGGCCCCACCCATCCAAAGGCCTCCAGCTTTCTGCTTCCCTCACCCAGCATTCCCCGCTCACCCGCTGAACTCGAGTCCTACCTCCTGCTAGATTATAGGTACTTGTGGCCCCTCTTCCTCCTCTCCTAGGCAATTTGTGGGTAGGGGAAGCAACCCTCAGCCTCCATATTCCTCAAACTTCATTATCTTGGTACCTAGACCATTTAGCTCTGTATGTTTGTTTGGGTATCATCTACTGTTCTAGGTTCTAGGCCCAGAGCTTTATAGGCATTATTTAACTTGACTCTTTGAAGTATATATATATATATATATTTTTTTTTTTTTTTTTTTTTGAGACAGAGTCTCACTCTGTTGCCCAGGCTGGAGTGCAGTGGTGCAATCTCGGCTCACTGCAGCCTCTGCCTCCTGGGTTCAAGCGATTCTCCTACCTCAGCCTCCCAAGTAGCTGGGATTATAGGTGTGCACCACACTTCCCAGCTAATTTTTGTATATTTTGTTTTAGTAGAGATGGGGTTGCACCATGTTGGCCAGGCTGGTCTCGAACCCCTGGCCTCAAGTGAGCTAACTGCCTCGGCCTCCCAAAGTGCTGGGATTATAGGCATAAACCACTGCATCTGGCCTGAAATGGATAATATTTTTCAGATGGTAATAGCAACAATGGCTGTGTAGGAACATTAAGACAATGACCAAGGAACTTGCCCAAGGTTGCCTAGTAGAGCAAGTGATAGAGCTGGGATTCGAACCCACAGCCGTCTGACTCCTCAGACTCATCATCCCTGCTCCATCACATTCCTGGCTGAGACTGCTCCTCATGCTGCCATTCAGTAACCAACACCAGTGCAGCTGCTGTGAGTCCCAGGAAAGGTGGCATGAGCTGGGGCCTGACCCAGAGCCTGGTACACCTGAAAACCATTAAGTCCTGCAATAAGCTCCTTCCAGTTGCTCTGGGTTCTAGCAGGAGCCTCATCCCTCATAACCGCCCCTTCAACCCCATCCCATCAAGGGAAGTCTTGGTGCTGGGGCATGAGGGGGTCATGGTGTTGGGGCATGGGGCGTTGTCAAGCTGGAACCTGGGGTGGCAGAGCCTCTACTGGCAAGGATTCAGCCATCCTCCCACAACCTTCTTCTTCTTGGGGACCATTGGCCACAGCGACTCACCCCTGAGAGGGAAGGCT
The DNA here is from genome assembly GCF_028885625.2 of Pongo pygmaeus. NCBI lineage: Eukaryota > Metazoa > Chordata > Mammalia > Primates > Hominidae > Pongo > Pongo pygmaeus. The sequence goes on from NC_072373.2 coordinate 219,525,340, forward strand.
GGAGTAAGGCAAGCAGAGAGGGCCAGCAGAGCAAGAGAGAGGCAGCTTCAACCCACTGGGCCAGAACAGGGGTGCTCCTATGACCTGCCCCCCAGGAACATGCCCATGCCTCTGACGGAAGTTTGGGGAGGCCAGGATGCAAGTCCCTGCTCCATCACATTCCTGGCCGACACACGTGAAGGAACTCCCTCTGGGTTCCATAGCTGCTAAGTGATCAGCTGGGCTTCAAACCCAATCTGCACGGCTGGGGTGAGCCACTTCCTTCTCTGGTCTCAGTTTCTACCCCTATAACAGGCACAGAGACCACCCTCATTTTCCAGAGTGATGCAGGGCCTCAGTATCACAGGGGTTTCCGGGCAGCCTGCTCCCCCTCCAACCTCCCCAGCCAGAGGGCCAGCTCCATCCTGGCCCCGCCAGTGGGACCCAGCAGAACTCAGCAAGACACTGGGGCTTGCAGTTTTCAGTTCATTCCTGTGCCTTTGACCCGGAATCACATTCAATATAACAGGTGTGCCCAGAGCCCCTACTGCGTGCCAGGCACTGGGACCACAAGCAGAAGGAGACCCAGCCCCCACCCAGAGAGGAGCAGACCCCTCCCAGATAGGGATTATGCCATGCAGTTCACAAGAGACAGGGAAGCAAGGGAGTGCCGGGGTGCTTCCCACAGGAGAGGACATCAGACCTCCTTGGTCAGCAAAGACGGAGGGCTGAGATCAAACACAGGGCAGGGCAGAAAGAGCCCTAGCAAAAGCTCAGAGGATGGCAGGCTGTGGAGATGGTCAGCTCTCCATCGTGGCTGCAACCTGGGACGCAGAGGGGACAATGCTGGGAGGCAGGCAGTACAGGGCTATGCTGGGCTGAGGTCTCTGTAGTTAACTGAGTGGCCACAGGGAGCCACTGAGGACTATGGATTGGGGAGGGCGATGAATTGAATAGTGGGGAGGAAAGCAGCGGAGGGAGCAGAGAGGAGCTGAGCAAGGTTCCCGAGCCTCTGAGCTGGCTTTGCTGCAGAAGGCAGGGGGTAGAGATGGTGTGAAGGGCCGGGTTCACCAAAGTAGGGCCTGTCTGCCAGGTAGGATTTCGAGCAGGAGCCTGGATGGGGGATGTCGCGGGGATATCCGGCCGTTCTTTCCTCTAAAGAGAAAGGTTCCAGTTGCCAGCCCTGGCTGTGGCTGAAACAAGAACTCAGCCAGGGGAGCCTGGAACCTGCCAGCTGGGAGGTTTCCCTCTTCTGAAGTTGCCCTCATTAAGACACTCAGGCCACGTCACTGCCAGACTCCTGGAGTGGTGTGTCACCTGTTATGACAACCTAGACAGTGGTCAAGGGGCTTGGGCAAGCACACAGCAGGTCCAGGAGCCAGCAAGACAATCCCCTCAGAGGAAAGGAAGTGGCCGGTGAGCTGGTGCCGCTATAAAAGACATCAAGCCAAGATCGAGGTTCAGAAATGGGGATGAGTCACCGGACGCCTTCTGATGGGCGACCAGCTGTTGGCAACACCAGCACAGCCACATTGATCTCATTTTGAAAAAAAGTGACCCATTGGCCCTGATTGTTTTAGCTGATTTTAGGACAAGCAAAGAGGAGGAGAGAGAGAAAGAGAACAGTGCTTGCAAGGGTGTGGACGCCTGTATGGGCATGAGGAGGTGAAGGTGACAGGAAGTGTGATGGGGGAAGGGGCTGTGGTGGGAGGGTTACTCTGAAGTGTCTCTAAGCCTTGACTTTGAGATCCATTTCTGTGGAGCCCCCTGTCCCCACCCCATCCCAGGTCTGTAGACTCCCCTCCCTTCCCCTCCCTTCCTCCATTGGGTGTGTGAACCAGCACCAAGCAGCACCCCACAATTTCCACACACATCCCTATAGGTAGGGACTAGCACCATCCCTGTTTTGTGACAGGAACACTGAGGCTCAGAGAGGTGCATTCCTTTGTCCAAGATCACTCCCAGAGCCCCAGTGTGCCCGACCCCAGACGCATGGTACTGAAACGGTTCCAGACACCGGTGTGTCACTGGGCTGGGAGGTGGGCAGCGTGGAGGGAGCATATAGAGCAGGGGAGACCACCGGGCGGAGAGGATGGCCCAGGGAGCACCCAGCTGAGGAAAGCAAGAAAGACTTGGCGGGAAACCCCAGCCCTCTCTCATCTCATACCCCGGCCCCGAAGGCGGCTGAGACCCTTGGCGAGCGGACGGAAAAAAGCCAAAAGCCGGCGGTGGGGAGGGAGCAGGAGGGACAGAGCGGGAGACCACAGGCGGGAGACCACAGGCGAAAGACCAGCGCCGTCGGGTGAGCCAGGCTGAGTACCGTCCTGGGCACAGATGGGACGGCGTGGGGCCACCGGCGGTGCTGGTTCTGGGCGCACTCAGCGACCCCGGCCACACACCCCGGCCTCCTGGGCGGCCTCGAAAGGGGCAGGAGGGCACACCCGCCAGCTCTGCTCGGGGCTCAGGGAGTCTTCGAAGGCTTCTTCCAACGGTGGCGGACTGGGGCCCCCCGCCTGAGAGACCACCCAGAGACTCAGAGACAGAGAGACAAAGGGAGACTGGGTCCGGGAGAGAGAAGGCTAGTGCCGAGGAGAGTAGGCGCGAGCCGGGACCCCAGAGGGCGGCGAGGGCGCGCGCGAGGCCGAGTGTCAGAGCGTGGAAAAGTGGGCGTCCAGCGGCAGGTGGACGGATGGGGAGCCCGGGAGCAGAGCCAGGGGCCGTGGGGAGACGCAGCGAGGAGAGGAGGCGGCGGAAGGACTGGCGGATAGACGGGTCCGAGGGCTGGGAAGGAGGCAGCATCCTCACTTCCAGCCTCGGGACCCCGCGCACCCCGCCCCTGGGCGCGCCAGGTAGCCCACCTTTGTCCGGGCTCGCAGCCAGGTGCGGCGGGAGGGGCGGAGCCAGGGGCGGGCCGAGGCCGTGCCTTACCTGTCCGGCCGGCGGGGAGGGGGCGGAGGGGCTCGGGGCCGAGCGCCCGCGGCAGCCGAGCGCAGCCGAGGGCGAGCCGCGGAACGGGGACGGCGTGGAGAGGTGCGCGGGCAGCCGGAGGATGTGCCCAGGCTGAGCGGGACTGGAAGGAAGGGGGAGTGGGCGGGCAGGAGGGAAGGGGGCGGGAGCGCGGGGAGGGGACAGAGGAGGGGCGGCGGGTGGCGGGCTCGACTGCCCCCAGCCGAGGGGCAGCCCCGGGGCCGGGCCCCGCGCGCTCCCGGCCAGCGCGCCCTCGCCAGCTGCGCTCTGAGTTCTGGGCCAGCTCCCCAGAGGCCTAGGCGCCGCCGCCTCCAGGGCGCGGGGCAGACAAAGGAGGCAGACAAAGGCAGGCGCAGCCCAGCAGCCGTGCGGGCACCGGGCGAGGCAGGCCCACTCCTCCCGGTGCGTAGGAGCCGCCTCGGCGCGGCCCAGGGCGCGTGGGACGGGAGGGGCTCCGGCAGCGGTGGCGCATCTGGAGCGGCCCCGCGGAGGGCGGGCGACAAAGGGCCGCGGCGGGGGGTCCTCGGTGGACCCCAACAATGGAGCGAGGCTGCGCGCTCAGCTGCGGCCGCGTCTGGCCGGGCAGGGGCCCGAGGCCGCAAAAGGATTATTCCGCCTAGACTGTCAAAAGGGACGGAAGAAATGCCCAGGGCGGGGGAGGCGAGACGGGGAACGGCGGGGCCTTTGTAGTCTCAGAAAGTGCGCAGAGTGGGCGGGCGGGGTTCTCCGAGAGGTCGCTCCTGGATGTGGGGGTACAAAGGGTCTTCAAAGTGCTACCAGCTCACCTGGGGCGCTGACGGCGCACCTGTGCCCTCTTTCCCGGTAGGGAAGGGAGAAAGACAATCGCCCCAACACACACACACACACACACACACACACGCGGCGCGGCTCTCGCCACGCCCCGTCCAAAGCCGGCCTGAAGCTTCTCAGACCGGCCCAACCTGGACAAAGCCAGCGCTGGGGCCGACTCATCCATCACCGCGCGGGGCGCCGTGTCCTGACGACCCTGGGAGTCTGGGAATGCTGGGTTATGGGTCCCGTGCCTCCCAAAACTCACGACGGGGTCGGTGGGGCCACGGACGCTGCAAAGATCAAAGAGCGATGGGGCCGGACTCCCATATGTGGGAAGCAGTGCTCCCACCTGGCGCCCTGAGCTCGCCAGGTGGCTTCCATTTCGACTGTTTTCTTTCTCTAGCGTGTGGCAAATTATGACTTTGAGGTTTTAGAACACAGTTCTGCCGTCAGGCTAAATGTCTGTGTTCCTCTTCTGATGCTGTCCCCTATGACCTCCCCTATGACCTCGGGCAAGTCGCCTGACCTCTGAGCTCATGATTATACCTAAATTTCAGTGTTCTAGGCTTGAATGCAGTGCCCTGTGTAAGGAGATAACGTTTCTAAGGTCTGGCCCATAGGAAATGCTCCTGAAAAATTAGCTGCCATCGTTACTGTGATATTATTAGCTTGGTGGGCACCAGGATGGATTGATGAGAACACTGGACTGTTTATTCACCGAAAGGTTTGAGTCATCCATCCCATAAATACCTATTGAACACCTACTATGTGCCGGCACCGGAGGTACAGTAGTAAACAACATGGACAAGAATCCCTGCCCCCATGGAGCTCAGATTCTAGGGAAGGAGACAGAAGATAAGTGAACAAATAAATATAAATGATGTCAGGTGGTGATTAGTGCTATGAAGAAAAGTAAAGCACATTACAGACAAAGCATGAAGGGACAAGGTGTTGTTTTACATAAAGTTGTTAGGAAAGGCCTCTTTGCTGGGGCAGTTCTTTTGGCAAAGAAAAGGAGGTAATGAGCCACGTGGCTGTGGGGAGAAGACTTGCAAGCAGAAGAGCCAGTGCAAAGGTCCTGGAGCGGGAGTGTGCTTGGTGTGTTTGGGGAAGAAGAGTCAGGCTGGAACAGAGTGAGGTGACATCAGACAGGGAGCTGGGATAGGACCATGTTGTTACAGGAAAGGGGTCCCGACCCAGACCTCAGGAGAGGGTTCTTGGATCTCGCACAAGAAATAATTCAGGGCGAGTCCATCGAGTAAAAAGTTTATTAAGACAGTAGAGGAATAAAAAGAATGACTACTCCATAGACAGCACAGCACCAAGGGCTGCTGGTTGCCCATTTTTATGGTTATTTCTTGATGATGTGCTAAACAAAGGGTGGATTATTCATGCTTCCCACCCCCCCACCCCGCTTTTGTTTTTCTTTTTGAGAGGGAGTCTTGCTCTCACCCAGGCTAGAGGGCAGTGGCACAATCTCAGCTCACTGCAACCTCCACCTCCCAGGTTCAAGCAATTCTCCTGCCTCAGCCTCCCAAGTAGCTGGGATTACAGGTGTGCACCACCATGCCAGGCTAACTTTGTGTTTTTAGTAGAGATGGGGTTTCACCATGTTGGCCAGGCTGGTCTTGAACTCCTGACCTCAGGTGATCTACCTGTCTCAGCCTCCCAAAGTGCTGGGATTACAGGCTCGAGCTACAGCACCCAGCCTTTTTTTTTTTTTCTTGAGACAGAGTCTCACTTTGTTGCCCAGGCTGGTATAGTGGCGCAATCTCAGCTCACTGCAACCTCTGCCTCCCAGGTTCAAGTGATTCTCATGCCTCAGCCTCCCAATTAGCTGAGGTTACAGGCACACACCGCCACGCCCAGCTAATTTTTTGTATTTTTAGTAGAGACAGGGTTTCGCCATGTTGCCCAGGCCGGTCTCGAACTCCTGACCTCAGGCAATCTGCCTGCCTTGGCCTCCCAAAGTGCTAGGGTTACAGGGGTAAGCCAGTGTACCTGGCCTTTGCTTCCCCTTTTTAGACCATATAGGATCTAAAACATCCTGATGTTGCCATGGCATTTGTAAACTGTCATGGCGCTGGTGGGAGTGGAGCAGTGAAGACGACCAGAGGTTGCTCTCGTGGCCATCTTGGTTTTGGTGGGTTTTGACAGACTTCCTTACTGCAAACTGTTTTATCAGCAAGGTCTTTATGACCTGTATCTTGTGCTGATCTCCTGTCTCATACTGTGACTTAGAATGCCTTAGCCATCTGGGAATATGGCCCAGTAAGTCTCAACCTCATTTTACCCAGCCCCTACTCAAGATGGGGTTGCTCTGGTTCAGACACCTCTAACAATGTGAGCCTGCAAAGGCCACAGGGAAGACTTGGGATGTTTAGAGGGACCATGAGCAGAGCACAGACATGATCCGACTTAGGTTTTTAGCAGGTTTGCTGATTCCTTTTTCTTTTTTTTTTTTTGAGATAGAGTCTTGCTCTGTTGCCCAGGCTGGAGTGCAGTGGCGCGATCTTGGCTCACTGCAACCTCTGCCTCCCGAGTTCAAGCGATTCGCCTGCCTCAGCTTCCTGAGTAGCTGTGACTACAGGCGCGTGCCACCACATCTGGCTAATTTTTTGTATTTTTAGTAGAGACAGGGTTTCCCCACGTTAGCCAGGATGGTCTCGATATCCTGACCTCAGGTGATTCGCCAGCCTCGGCCTCCCAAAGTGCTGGGATTACAGGCGTGAGCCACTGTGCCCGGCCACGTGTGCTGATTCCTAAGGTTGGGAGTAGTTTGCAGTGGGACAAGGGTGAAAGCAAGAGACCAGCTAAGGACCATGGCAGAGAAGAGATGATGGTCACCTGGACCTGGGAGAGGGGGCAGTGTGCAGCAGGCATGATTTGTGTCGCCAAGGATAGAGCTGTGGCCTGGCATTCATGAGCCAGGAGAAAAACCTTGGAGTCTCTGGTTCAAATGCTGCTGCTGTGGCTGTCCCCTGGCTGGGTGATCTTCCGATGTGATTGGAGCTGGGGTGACACAATATGAAAAGGTGTATTTTAGGAGAGGCCTGGACTTGTATCCCATCCAGGTTATGACTTTAGGGCCTCAGTTTCCTTGTCTGTAAAATGAGGTACTTGAGGGGCCAAAGTAGGCGCCAATATTCATCAACTGATGACTGGATAAGCAGATGTGGTCTATCCATACACGGGAGTATTTTGGTTCTACGAAGGAATGAAGTATCAATATATGATTCGACCTGGATGAATCTTGAAAACATTATGCTAAGTGGAACAAGCCAGTCATAAAAGACCATATTTTGTACAATTACATTTATATGAAATGTTCCATATTGGCAAGTCCAGGTCAGGCGCAGTGGCTCATGCCTGTAATCCTAGCACTTTGAGAGGGTGAGGCAGGAGGACCTCTTGAAGCCAGGAGTTGGAGACCAGCCTGGCAACATAGTGAGACCCCTTCTCTACAGAAAATTTTAAAAATTAGTCTGGGTGTGGTGGCTCATGCCTGTCATCCCAACACTTTGGGAGGCCAAGGTGGGTGGGTCACCTGAGGTCAGGAGTTCGAGACCAGCCTGGCCAATATGGCAAAACCTCATCTCTACTAAAAATTTAAAAATTAGCCAAGCATGATAGAGGTCGCCTGTAGTCCCAGCTACTCGGGAGGCTGAGGCAGGAGAATTGCTTGAACTGAGGAGGCGGAGATTTCATTGAGCCGAGATTGCACCACCGCACTCCAACCTGGGTGGCAGAGAGACTCCGTCTCAAAAAATAAATAAATGAAATAAAAATTAGCTGGGTGTGATGGTGCACACCTGTAGCCCCAGCTATTGGGGAGGCTGAGGTGGGAGGATCGCTTGAGCCCAGGAGGTTGAGGCTTCAGTGAGCTGTGATTGCATCACTGCACTCCAGCCTAGATGACAGAGTGAGACCCTGTCTCCAAAAAATAAAATTAAAAAATAAAAAAAATCGACAATCCATAGAACAGAAAGTAGATTAGTGGTTTCAGAAGTGATGTACCTGGCAGCACACTTTGGGCATGAACAACGCTTCTCAAGACATCAGGAGTGATGAAAATGTTCCGAATTAGAGAGTAGCGATGTACAACATTGTGACTATACTAAAAACCACTGAATTGCACCCAGTGAAAAGGTGAACTTTATGGTTTGTGAATTATATCTCCACAGAGAAGTTTTTTTTTTTTTTAAAGTGGCAGTCGAGCTGGATCAAAAGTTCTTACCTTGTGGCCCAGGATGGCTTCAGAATATATCTGGACACTCCTGATGTTGTGTAAGACATTTAGTGTCTCTGGGCCGGGCGCAGTGGCTCAAGCCTATAATCCCAACACTTTGGCAGGCAGAGGCGGGCACATCACTTGGGGTCAGGAGTTCGAGGCCAGCCTGGCCAACGTGGCGAAACCCCATCTGTACTAAAAGTACAAAAAAATTAGCTAGGCGTGGTGGCGCGTGCCTGTAGTCCCAGGTACTCGGGAGGCCGAGGCAGGAGAATCACTTGAACCAAGGAAGTGGAGGTTGCAGTGAGCCAAGATCATGCCAATGCACTCCAGCCTGGGCGACAAGAGTGAGACTCCATCTCAAAAAAAAAAAAAAAAAAAAGAAAAAGACATTTTGTGTCTCTGGATAGAAGCCCAAAGTTTAAGAACATATGACCAGGCTAGGCGCGGTGGCTCATGCCAGTAATCCCAGAGCTTTGGGAGGCTGAGGCAGGAACTCTGGAGGCCAAGTGTTCAAGACCAGCCTGGGTAACACAGCGAGACCCTGTCTCTATGAAAAAAGAGCAGATGATCAATAAGGTCCCCCTGACCACTGAGGGGTCAGCAACACTGGGAATCAGTAGAACCCCACAGAGGGAATGGTGGGTGAGGGCTTTGCTCTGGCTGAAGTGTTGGAAGCCATCTCAGGTCAGCAGTGAACCCCGGGATCTGGGACAGCTGTCCAGGTCAGGCCTCACACTAGAAGGCAGATGAGAGCAGAGAGGAGCTGTCAGCAGGAAGTCCTTGTCTTTAGGCATCTCGTTCCGTGATGATGCATGTCCTCCCTAGGGCACCTTGGGAGTTGCCTGCTGCCTTGGGAAATGGAAATGGAGCTATGGGGATGCCGCTAAGGATGGTTTGAATGGGGTTTTGAAAAGTGTGACAGCTTGTCCAGTGTTTGTTCTGGGGGCTTAAATAGTGTATAAAGACCTTAATATCATTGTCGTAACAGTCATTAATTGAGCATTTATGTGCCAGGCATTGTACACTTTATTTGTTTATTTTGTGAGACAGGGTCTCACTTTATCACCCAGGTTGGAGTGCAGTGGTACAAACATGGCTCACTGTAGCCTTGATTTCCTGGGCTCAAGTGATCCTCCCACCTCAGCCCCCTAAGTAGCTGGGACTACAGGTGCACGCCACCATGCTCAGCTAATTTTTATATTTTTTGTAGAGTTTTTGCCATGTTGCCCAGGCTGGTCTCGAACTCCTAAGCTCAAGTGGTCCATCCACCTTGGCCTCCCAAAAAGCTGGGATTATAGGCGTGAGCCACCATGCCTGGCATTGTGCACTTTATATTTTTTATAAACATGAACATGGACATAAACATTTGCTCTTTGCTCAATCCTATGAAATTGGAACTACCATTATACCATTTTACAGATGAGCACACTGAGGTTCAGAGAAAGAAGGGCCTCACAGCTGGTTAAGGGGCAGTGTTTGGGAGAGAAGCAGCAGGTTGGACACATGAGCAGGCCCAGTGGGTGCTGGGGACACCATAGGGAACATGCCACAGCCCTTGCTTTTGTTTTTGAAAATAGCTTTTCTCTGCATAGCGCCACTCATAGTCCAGGCACTGAAGTCGATGTGTTTTGCTCCTCATCCAGACTCAGTTGGGATTCAAGTCAGGCAAGTGGTAATGAGCCACTGTCCACCATCATTTTATTCCTCTGTCATTCATTCTTTCATTCACTCATTTGACACACATTCGCTGAGAACCTGAATTCAGGCTGGGCATGGTGGCTCAAGCCTGTAATCTCAGCATTTTGGGAGGCTGAGGCAGGAGAATCACTTGAGCCCAGGAGTTCAAGACCAGCCTAGGCAACATGGTGAGACCCTGCCTCTGCAAAAAATTTGAAAAATCAGCCAGGTGTGGTGGTGCACACCTGTAATCCTAGCTACTCAGGAGGCTGAGGTAGGAGGATCCCTTGAGCCCAGGAGTTTCAGGCTGCAGTGAGCTCTGATTGCCCCATTGCACTCTAGCCTGAGTGACAAGGAGAGACCCTGTCTCTGGAAAAAAAAAAAAAAAGAGAGAGGGAATCTGAATTTGGCCAGGCACTGTACTGAAATAATGAATGAGGCTGGGTCCCTGCCCAGGAGCATTGCAATTGGATGGGCCCCTAAGCAACAGGATATCAGGAGATTGTCACCAGGCTATGTGTGGCTCACTCTGTATATCCCCCGTACCCCACGTGATTGGTGTCCTGGGAACCTTAAGCAGGGTGGGAGAGATGATTCATTCTGCCATCAGCCTGGTGGGGATGGAAGGGGTCTTGGAATCATCTTAGGGGTCTGGGAATCTCATTGCCTGGTTCACTCACTGTGTGTTTGTTCCATAAACCCCAGCAGTCCTCCTCTGCCCGTGCAGGTCTTCCTCTTTGCTGGGCTGGTGCTCACACTCACCTTCTCAGTTTCCATTTCAATGTCTCTTGGGAGTGATTTTCCCTCCGTCCCCATCACAGATCCTCAGGGACCTGCTCTAGTTGGCAAATAAGCTCTTGCTCCCCCTAAACACCCATCCTTCCTTCCCAGCCGCCCTCCTACATATTGTCATTATGGTAAAAAATATGCAAATAACTTTGAACAACAGTCTCCCAGCAGACGGATGTTCAAAAATGTAATAAATTAACCCCATAATGTAATCTGGATCCCGCGACCATCCATCATGCTGATGCGATTAAGATATGCAAAACCAGATGCTGAAGAGTGCATGGATGGAGTGTTGGCAGAGCTCCCCGGATGGGCCCATGCTGACTCGGCCCCCTGCTCCTGCCCCTGCCCCCATGGAACCTGAGGCCATCAGAGGTTTAGGGAACATCTGTCTGGCCTGTTCATTTCACTAATGAGATTGAAGCCTTTTGGGGGTTTGGGGTCAGATCGGTTTGAATCCCTCCCCATCTGCTTCCTAACCCACCTTCCTTCTGTTTGTGATTGGATCTGAACCCAAGGCCCCAAACCCAGACTTTTTTTTTTTTTTTTTTTTTTGAGATGGAGTTTTCGCTCTTGTTGCCCAGGCTGGAGTGCAATGGTGCGATCTCGGCTCACCACAACCTCCGCCTCCCAGGTTCAAGCGACTGTCCTGCCTCAGCCTCCTGAGTAGCTGAGATTACAGGCATGTGCCACCACACCTGGCTAATTTTGTATTTTTAGTAGAGATGGGGTTTCTCCATGTTGGTCAGGTTGATCTCGAACTCCTGACCTCAGGTGATCCAGCAGCCTCAGCCTCCCAAAGTGCTGGGATTACAGGCATAAGCCACCCACCGCGCCCAGCTGACATTTTTTTTTTTAATTGCAATAATTTTTGGTTACATGGGTAAGTTATTTAGTGGTGACTGCTGAGATTTTGGTGCATCTGTCACCTGGCAGTGTACACTGTACCCAGTATGTAGTCTTTTGTCCCTCACCTTCCCACCCTTCCCCCAGAGTCCCCAAAGTCCAATATATCATTCCTATGCCTTTGCATCCTCATAGGTTAACTCCCACTTACAAGTGAGAACATACGATATTTGCAAACCCAGATATTTTTATCCACAGGTTTCTAGTTGACAGGGTAGGTACTCCAATGTCAAAAGCTGTTGGGACCTCAGTTTCCCCAAGGAAAAATGAGGGTTGAGTTTATGTCCTCCAAGGTTTCTCTGACGTTCTTAGCTCCGTGTGTCAGGAGTTCTATGGGTGGCTTGTATTGTGTCTTCTCAGGGCAGAGGGCTGGGGCTGGGAGCCCATGGAGGGAGGGCCTGACTTGAGCCCCAATGCCCCTCACACTGTGTCCTGAAGGCCATCCCACAGGAGTCACTTGGCTCTCAAGTTTCCCCACCCCAGGCCCCAGTCTGAAGGGCTCCTTTGCAAGGAGTTGCCCCCTATGACCGCCACTGCCTGTCACCAATGCAAAAGCTGCTTAAGCAGCCTCCAGAGAGGGAAAGGAAAGAACCTTGCTTTTCCCAAGTTCTGCAATGAGTCAGTCTCAAGGAGCCATGGGACTCTGTCTATAAGTCAGTGAGCTGCTTGGCCAGCTCTGTGTGGAAATGGCATGATGTGGGCAGGATCCCCATGTCTTGAGAAGGGTTGCTGTGCCCAGAATGTCCTGCCAAGTGCACCAGTTCCTAAAACAAAATAATCCATCTCTTTGGATGGATGATTTTACATCACAATTTTACAATATGCATCGCAGTTTTACAAAATGCAGATATTCTCTGGGAACAGTCCAAACCTCTGTGGCGATTCCCACACTTTGCTGGGCATCCGGGCCCCTGGGGAGCTTGTTAAAGGGCCAGTGCCCTGCTGTGCACCCCACCTCGATCAGGTTGCTGTGGGCAGCAGGGCAGCTGTGATTAATGGGCTCCTGGGGGATTCTGATGCAGATTTCCTAGGACTGCATTTGAAGAAATGTTTTGCTGACATTCCTAGCTTAATGGGTTACTTACAGGTTACTTTTTCTCTCCCCATTAGAAGTCTGGAAATGCAGGTTTGAAGGCATCAGGGGGCGGGGAGAGGGATCCAGGTCTTCTATAATGAGCTGTAAACGATAAACAAGTCTGGCTAGATCTGTGTCCAAACAGACGGATGGGACTAACAAGCTCTTACGTCCCTGGAGATCACAGACAAAGTCCTCTTGGCTTCTGGTCCTGACTTGTTGCCCACTAACTCCGTAGCTGCTTCTCAGATCTTAGTTTTCTCACTTGTAAAATAAGGGGGCTGTAAATAAGTGGAAGCCCTGGTGTCAGAAGAGGCATCAGAGCCGGTTTGTATTCCCACTGTGTGATTTTGGCGAATTAGAGAACGTTTCTGGCTGGGCCTGTTTAACCATCTGTAAAGTGGGGCTATAAAATGGAGACTTAGCTGCTAGGGTTAATGAGGGAATTAACGGAATCAGTGTTTGACACCTAAGAAGTGCTCTATGTTAGTCATTATTTTTTATTATTTTAATAATATCATCTCTGAGGGCCTTTTTAGGACTTCCAGACCGAGTCCACGCCCCTGGGGGACTTCGGAGCAGTAAAATGTAGTGGCAGGAGGCACCTCGGCCATCGCCCACCCCACCAGCTGGGAGACTCGGGCAGGTTATTCACCCTTCTGCATCTCGCTTGACTCACCTGTATAAAGGGAACAGTCACAGTAACTGCCTCATGGAGTTACACTCCGAGGACTTAGATAATCCACGGACACATTTAGCCCAGTGCCCAGCACTCGGCTGGAGCTCCAGAAAGGTCAGCTATTGTTATGAAGCGTAGGGCGGGGAGGGTTCATCCTCTTGAGCGGTCAGGCCAGCCTGCATTTAGGTACCCGGTGCGGGCGGAGCAGGGGCGGCGCCGGTGCACGCACTCTTTTTTTTATTTTTAAAATTTCACCCGGGTCTTGACAACCGGTACAACCCTGTTCTCCCCTGTTCCGGCCCCCGAGCCAGAGGATTCGCTTTTGGGTGAGCAGCTGCAGGGATGGTGACTCGGGCTAGCTCAGATGTGGCTGCCCTTAGTCCCCAGCTGCGCCCTCCCCCGGCCCTCCCCAGCCCTCTTCCGGCGCCTGCTAAAGCGAGAGAAATGCCCTCGGGGGAAGATATGTAGCAATCCAACGGAACGTGGAGATCAACGTTGTGTTTTCTTCGCGCCCACCCGAAGTTAAAGGGAGGTGGCGCAGCGGGTCTCAGCCCCTCCCGGACGCCAAGGCCCGGCCCCCGCCCCTCGGAGCCCCGCCCCCGCAAGCGGAACCGCGCTGGGCGAGGCCCGGTTTGGGCCGTGCGAGAATGGGCGTGGCCTGGCCTGGGCGGGGCGGGCGCTAAGTCCCGCCGGAGCGCCGTGAACGTCACCGAGCGGCGCCGAGGTCCCGGGTTGAGCGGGAGGCGCGATCGGTCCGGTCGGTGGCTCCCCGCGGCGGGGCCGGGCCCGATCTCGGGCGGGAACCGAGCCCAGAGCCGGTACTGGGGGAGGGGAGAGGGGGCGTGATTCCCGCCGGGAGGGATTCCCGCTGGGAGGGATCCGGCGTAGCAGGGGGCGGAGTCTTATTCCAACCCAGCTTCGCTTTCCGCCTGTCCGGTTTTGCGCTCTCGGCCCTGGGCATCCAGCTGTTTCCCTCTGCGTCCGCGGCCCTGCCCTTTTCGGGGGTACCGCTGTGGTCTTTCCACCCCCCGAGACAGCGGGGCGAGGGGGCGCGGGCGGCCAGTGGATAGAGGCTGATTCCCCCAAGCACGGACGCCAGCGTGGGGGTGGAGGTTCTTCCAGCTGCCCTGAGCCTGTGCGAAGCTGGAAGTCCTGCTCCAGTTCCCAAAGACTGTGGGGAGGGAAGAGACGGTGGAAGCGAGCGGGTTCTGGGCTCCTGGGTCTCTGGAACTACCCTCTGCCCTTGCCCCAACACTCAGGTAGCGGGAAGGATGACCACGCTCACACGACAAGACCTCAACTTTGGCCAAGGTAGGGAGGCTGGACCTGCGGGCCCGGGGGCGGGGGCGTCTGGGCTGGCGGGCTTCCTCGAGCGCACCACCGGCTTGTGCCCCCCTGCAGTGGTGGCCGATGTGCTCTGCGAGTTCCTGGAGGTGGCTGTGCATCTCATCCTCTACGTGCGCGAGGTCTACCCCGTGGGCATCTTCCAGAAACGCAAGAAGTACAACGTGCCAGTCCAGGTGAGGCACGTCCCAGACCACAGAGTAGTTACAGGGTGGACTTTTAAAAACTCTTTGGTCAGGCGCGGTGGCTCACGCCTGTAATCCCAGCACTTTGGGAGGCCGAGGCGGGCGGATCACCTGAAGTCAGGAGTTCGAGACCAGCCTGACAAACATGATGAAACCCTGTTTCTACTAAAAATACAAAAATTAGCCGGGTGTGGTGGCCAACGCCTGTAATCCCAGCTACTCAGGAGGCTGAGGCAGGAGAATCCCTGGAACCCGGGAGGCGGAGGTTGCAGTGAGCCGAAATGGTGCCACTGCATTCCAGCCTGGGTGACAAGAGCGAAACTCCGTCTCAAAAAAAAAAACGTCTTCCACTTCAGGCCACGCCACCTCATTCCGCAGGGCCCTGCCCATGCCTTCCAGTTCCAAAGTGGTGTTGCCTACCCACCCCTCAGAAGGGAGTTCCCCTTGCCAGAAGTTAGGGACCAGGCCTGATAAGAGTTACCCCGGGAGTGGCCGGGCATGGTGGCTCACACCTGTAATCCCAGCACTTTGGGAGGCTGAGGTGGGCAAATCAGGAGGTCAGGAGTTCAAGAAACCAGCCTGACCAACGTGGTGAAATCCTCTCTACTAAAAATTAGCCGGGTGTGGTGGTACGTGCCTGTAATCCCAGTTACTAGGGAGGCTAAGGCAGGAGAATCGCTTGAACCCGGAAGGCAGAGGTTGCAGTGAGCCCAGATCGTGCCACTGCACTCCAGCCTGGGCGACAGAGCGAGACTACGTCTCAGAAAAAAAAAAAGAGTTACCCTGGGGGCATGGTGGCACTTTGAAGGAGCTCCTGAAGCTGGTGAACCTTGGTGTGAGGAGGGTATTTCCAAAAACCTCCACACCTTCTCCCTGCCATTTATCCTAAACTCAATAGGTTAAAGTTAAAAGGTAGACAAAGCAGTGTGCATCGCACTGTAGCTCCAGTCCCTAGAAGTGCCTGTCTCTGGAAGGCACTCAGGAAACATGACAATAAGTGGTGGAAGCTTAAAGGACATCCAGGTGGTCCCCGCTTCAAGTCCCCACACCACCATTGTTTTCTCACTTCCAGTACGGTATTCAAGACATTACATGAGGTGGTCAGCACTTTATTTTATATTTTATATTTTATTTTATTTTATTTTTTGAGACTGAGTCTCTCTCTGTCGCCCTGGCTGGAGTGCAGTGGTGTGATCTTGGCTCACTGCAACCTCCACCTCCCGGGTTCAAGTGATTCTCCTGCTTCAGCCTCCCGAGTAGCTGGGATTACAGGCGTGTGCCACCACACCTGGCTAATTTTTGTATTTTTAGTAGAGACAAGGTTTCGCCGTGTTGGCCAGGTTGGTCTCGAACTCCTGACCTCCGGTGATCCACCTGCCTTGGCCTCCCAAAGTGCTGGGATTACAGGCGTGAGCACTTTATTATGAAACAGGTTTTGTGTTAGATAATGTTGCCAAACTGTGGGCTAATGTAAGTGTTTTGAGTGTGTTTAGGTAGGCTTGGCTAAGCTATGATGTTCTGTATGTTACGTGTATTAATTGTATTTTCCACTGGTGATTTGATGGGTTTATCCAAACATAAACCCATAGTAAGTTGAAGGTCACCTTTAGAGGGAAAAGGAAAAAAATAATTGACATTTACTCAATTCTTTGTGATGAAGTGATTGAAGCTCAGAGAAGTTAAGGAATTTGCCTGAGGCCACACAGTTCCTTAGTTCTTAACTTTTGAAATCTGATTACGTTTTCCTGGATCCTTTTTCTGGAAAAATGCCTAAGTGCACAAATATACAACTTTAGGGACTTTTCAGACTCTGGAGGAGTCCATGGACCCCACATTAAGAACCCCTAATGGTATATTAAATGCTCATATTGGGATTGAGTTCTTATCTTTTTTTTCCTTTGAGATGGAGTCTCGCTTTGTTGCCCAGGCTGGAGTGCAGTGGCTTGATCTCAGCTCACTGCAACCTCTGCCTCCCAGGTTCAAGTGATTCTCCTGCCTCAGCCTCCCAAGTAGCTGGGATTACAGGTGCCACCTCACCTTGCCAATTTTTGTATTTTTAGGAGAGACGGGGCTTTGCCGTTTTGGCCAGGCTGGTCTCAAACTCCTGACCTCAGGTGATCCACCCACCTCATCCTCTCAAAGTGCTGGGATTACAGGAGTGAGCCACTGCGCCCAGCCTGAGTTCTTATCTTCTAACTTCTTTCTCTATGGATAAATTCACAGTTCTTAGCCTCTTCTTTTTTTTTTTTTTTTTTTTTTTGAGATGGAGTCTCGCTCTGTTGCCCATGCTGGAGTGCAGTGGCGTGATCTTGGCTCACTGCAACCTCCGCCTCCTGGGTTCAAGCGATTCTCCTGCCTCAGCCTCCCAAGTAGCTGGGACTAAGGTGCCTGCCACCATTCCCGGCTAATTTTTGTATTTTTAGTAGAGCTGGGGTTTCACCATATTGGCCAGGCTGGTCTCGAACACCTGACCTTGTGAGCCACCCGCCTCAGCCTCCCAAAGTGCTGAGATTACAGGCGTGAGCCACCGTGCCTGGCCAGTTCTTAGCCTCTTGAGGGAAAGTGGGGTCTCCTGGGTAGGGAGCCCTGGAGAGCTGCTGGGCCTCTGACCGAAGGCAGACAGGGCCTTGGGCTCCTGGTCGTGTTGGGTGGTTTCCCCATCTGTGCTTTGGGCCTCATCAGCCACATGGTGTTGTGTGCAGATGTCCTGCCACCCGGAGCTGAATCAGTATATCCAGGACACACTGCACTGCGTCAAGCCTCTCCTGGAGAAGGTGAGGGTGCACTGGGCTCCCCAGCCACCTCACCCCATGCTCATCCCTGTCCCTGTGTGCTCACAGTCCAACTCTGGGATGGGGTGATGCTAGGACTCTGGGGGGTCTTCATGGCTCCGATACCCAGAAGCCTGTTCCCTGCACTCTGGAGACCATCCCAACCCAGGGGTAGGCCCCAAGGCATGTGGGCCATGTTCAGGGTGCTTGGGCCTGGGAGCCTGGGTTGGAGCTGGCTCTGAGTAGGGGCTGCCCCGGAGGGTTCGGGGTT
The DNA here is from genome assembly GCF_028885625.2 of Pongo pygmaeus. Taxonomy (NCBI): domain Eukaryota; kingdom Metazoa; phylum Chordata; class Mammalia; order Primates; family Hominidae; genus Pongo; species Pongo pygmaeus. The sequence continues at coordinate 219,543,009 of NC_072373.2, forward strand.
CTTCTCACATCCGTCCCGTTCTCCATGCTAAACATTCTGTCTGAGCCGAGCCCCTCAGGGTTTCTTCCCCATCTAGTCCTAATCTCAGACTTCCTGGGACCTTCCCTATGGGGCTCGGGCATTCTGTCAGCCTACACCACTCATGCTGGAGGGTGCCAGCTTCTCAAACCCGCTGTCTGTGCTTTTGGGGACCCCCAGCCTAGCAGCCGAGCAGGGCTGTGAGTGGGCCATTTCCCCTCCTTCCTTGGGCAAGGGGGTGGAGGCGGGGTGGTGGAGTAGGGGTGGGGTGCCTGGCTCTGCAGTGGGGGTTCCTCTCTTTGCAGAATGATGTGGAGAAAGTGGTGGTGGTGATTTTGGATAAAGAGCACCGCCCAGTGGAGAAATTCGTCTTTGAGATCACCCAGCCTCCACTGCTGTCCATCAGGTGGGCTGCCCCTGTCCCTCGCCCACTAGCTGGCATCAAGTCTGTCTCTGGCAACACACCCACCCCTTTAAGGCGGCCCTTGAATACCTTGGTAAAGGCCTGGGAGGAGAAAGGGCAAGACACGTGAGCCTGACGAGGGGACAGCCTGTGAGCAGCTGAGATGGGTCCAGAGACATGACATGAGCTACCCAGGGTCACCTGGGTGGGGGCAGAGCCCAGGACACAGAACCAGTTTTCTGACTCCCCAGGCAAGTGTCCAGTCAACTCGAAGTTGACCCCTGGCACATGCGTTAGTTGGTCAATTGCATGCTTCCAATGGTGAGGTCAGGGCACTGGAATCTGGCACCAACCTGTCCCCATGGGCTGTGTGGCCTTAGGCAAGCCCTTTCCCCTCCTGGCTTGGTGTCCTGGTTCTTGGGCCTGGCTGCACATTAAAACCACCTAGGGAGGCCTCCTCAGACCGGCCCTACCTCCCCTGCCTGTCGCCCCCCGCCAAATTCTGACTTTGTCTAGGGTGGAGCTGGGCATTTCTTTTAAACTCCCTTGCTGGTTTGAACGTGTGGACCGGATAGGGAGCTGGGTCCTAGGCATGCAGCACTCTCACAGGTACTGGAGGGGGTTCTGTACCCCAGGTCTGCATCCAGGCTTGATGCCTGTGGTGGAGGGGAGGGCGCCAGTGTGATGGGAAGACCTCCTCTCACTCCCAGCTCAGACTCCCTGTTGTCTCATGTGGAGCAGCTGCTCCGGGCCTTCATCCTGAAGATCAGCGTGTGCGATGCCGTCCTGGACCACAACCCCCCAGGTGTGTCCACTCCCCCCCCACCCTCTCTTCCCTTGGCGTTTCCATGGTTATCTCGGGTTGGTCTGTGTTCCCAGGTCCATGTTTAGCTGTTCCGAGACTCATCTCTTCCTAACCCTGAGAGTCCACCTCCTCTGGGAAGCTTCCCTGATTGATTCTACCTGGCTTCTATCTCCCTATTGACCGGGGCTTTTCTTAGCACTTGCTTTGCCATCTGCTCTGGGGGTGCTGCCGAGCCAGCAAGGGAAGTGGGAAGAGGCTGGGCCCAGTGGCTGGCACCAGGGCGGCGGGGGAGCCTCCACCAACCCCTTGTCTCTCCAGGCTGTACCTTCACAGTCCTGGTGCACACGAGAGAAGCCGCCACTCGCAACATGGAGAAGATCCAGGTCATCAAGGTGAGATGAGACGGGTCTGGGTCTGGGCGCAGGCTCTAGAAACGTGATGTCGCAGTTCCAGGCGGGCAGGGGCATTGCCTGTGGCCAGCCACCCATTACATTGGTGCGGCAGCGCCTGGCACCCAGCAGGTCCTCAGGCCTGGCCACTGCTCCATCTGGGCACTTGGGGCAGTGAGGAGCCCAAGTGGAGCCACCTACTGGGGCCCCCAGCTCATCCTGGCTCTTCTGAAGTGGGGGCTCTCCAGGGAGGGGTCCTAGCCCACCAGGTTCAGCGTTGGTGCCTGGGGCCTGTTCGTCACTTGGGTTCTATGGACTTGGCCTCTGTGGGGGATGTGAGGGGTCCTGGGGTCTGCATCACCAACAGCTTCCTAGTGATTCTGAGGTTCAGGTTGGAGGCCCTTGGTCTGGAGTGGGAGGGACAGCAAAGTGAGGGCAGGCTAGGGCCCAGCCCCGTCACCCCCCCTGACCTTTGTCTCCTCCCTAGGATTTCCCCTGGATCCTGGCGGATGAGCAGGATGTCCACATGCATGACCCCCGGCTGATACCACTAAAAACCATGACGTCGGACATTTTAAAGGTGAGCTTCGTGGGGACCCGGGAAGCTTTATTTAGGGGCTGCTTACAAAGTGAGGCCCGGCGCTGAGGCCTTACTAGAGGGCTTTCGAGAGAGAACGAGGGAATGCCTGGTGGAGGGGTCCTCCCATCTCTACTCTTCTCCACCTCGGCTATGGCCACGAGACCCCACCCTTGGCAGAGATCTGCCCATCAGGGGCTTCTGTGTCCTCCAGCAGGGATGCCCTGGGTGTCTTCACTGACTGTGGCTGTTTGCTTGTGTCTGTCAGATGCAGCTTTACGTGGAAGAGCGCGCTCATAAAGGCAGCTGAGGGGGCACCTGCCACCCCACTGATGCCCGAACTGTCAGACTTTGGGGGATCCCCGCCTAGGGCAGTGCTGCATGGCTGCCCTGATTCCAAGTGCTCTTATCGCCTCTGTGTGGATCGCCCACCCCAGCCCGGGGCCGCTCAGGTCTGCTTGGAGGATGCCTCCCCCAGGAGGGCAGTGAAGGATGCCGCAACCTCGACTTCTCAGCCTCCTGGGGTTCCGCCGGCCAACACTGTCTGTCTCAAATACTGTGCTGTGAGTTGTTTCAATAAAGGGGCCCCAAGGGCTGGGCTGAGCTGAGCCGTCATTAATTGGAGGGGGAGGGACAGGTATGGCCAGGGTAACCTGGGGGAGGGGCTGCTTCTCCACCAAAATGCCAGGGACCCCCCTCTCCCCACTCCTAAAACCAACCCCAGGCTGGTTTTACTGAAAACATTTATTATTTATTTATTTATTTATTTATTATTATTATTTTATGAAACAGAGTCTTGCTCTGTTGCCCAGGCTGGAGTGCAGTGGCGTGATCTCGGCTCACTGCAAGCTCCGCCTCCCGGGTTCACACCATTCTCCTGCGTCAGCCTCCCGAGTAGCTGGGACTACAGGCGCCCGCCACCACGCCTGGCTAATTTTTTGTATTTTTAGTAGAGACGGGGTTTCACCATGTTGGCCAGGATGGTCTCGATCTCCTGACCTCGTGATCCGCCCGCCTCGGCCTCCCAAAGTGCTGGGATTACAGGCATGAGCCGCCGTGCCCAGCCTGAAAACATTTATTACAATAAAACGTCAGAGCTACGTGACAGTAAGTTTCCACAAGCTGGTAGGGTTGAACCGGGGCAGGAGTCGCTGGTACAGGGACTTCACTGCCCACCCCATGCTCAGCTCCTGCCTGGAGGAACCTCTGGCTGACCCGGACACAGGATGGACAGCTGTCAGAAAATCTGGAGAACAGCTTGGTAGGGCGATTGGGCAGCCTCTTCCTGTCCATGCTTCTGCCCAGGCTGAGTCTCGGAGGAGGCCTGGTTCCTGGTCATCTTGGGGCTGACGACGATGCTGCTGTTGGTGACTCGGGGCCCATACCAGCCTGCCCAGTACTGGGTGTCCCTGCCCCCGTGCTGGAAGAGGATGTAGCGGACACCCCGGGGGTAGTCTGAGAAGGTGTAGGAGACCTGTCGGGAGGAGGGGAGAGGAAGTGACCACCGGGACGGGGGAGGGGAAGGCAGGAGCCAGGTCCTCTAAGAGAGCTGCCCAGGCTGGAAGGCAACAGCTCCAGGCCAGAGAGCAGGGGCACCCTGGGCCCTGAGGCTGCCCTTTGCTTCCTGCCATCCTGGCCCTGGGAGGAGTGGGTAGAGAGAGCAAGTGGGTGAGGCCTCACCTCTGTCCACGCGGCATTGTTCCACTGTTGGATGGTCACAGGTGGGGGCTCGAAGGAGGCCAACACGAAGTAGTCAGCCGAGGCCAGCTGCACCTTGAGTTGGTAGGTGCAGCCACAGTCGGCTCTGGCAGCAAACCTGGTGGAGGAGTTGAGAGCCCTGTGTCCAAGCCACCGAGGGCTGGCCCCAGGGGTGGGGGCAGGTGGGACCTACACATTGGAGCTTGGAGCTTCATTTCCCATCAGCTGACACTGCTCTGCCTGGCCTGCAAGGCCCAGCTGGCTTCAGCGCTCCCTATGCCCCACTGTGGCCCGGGGGTAAGCTGTCTGTCCATGCTGGCCTCCGTTACCCCATCTGAGAAAAGGGACCCTTTTGGGCATCCTACTAAAGATGTGACCTCAAAAATCAAAAGACCCCTCCAGAGAGGCCTGGTCTGTCTGAGCCATGTCACCTGTACTTACAATGGACCAGGCTGTGGATTCAGTGGGAGAGTCAAGGGGGTGGCCTGTGTAATGGGGCTGGCACAGAGCTCACCCTCTGCTCAGCCCAGCCACCTCTCCCCACTGCAGCTCTGCCTACCTCTCCATCCTCGCCCCTTTATCCTCAGAGTGGCAGCCCTGGGGCCTGCCTAGAACTGGGGTCCTGCTTCTGCCACCGGGCAAGCCAGAGCCTGGCACAGTTCTGTGCATAGAGTAGGAGCTCCAAAAAGACTCATGGGATGAATAGGGAAAGGGGCAGGGGAGGCAGGTAGGTCAGGAGACCTGGGGGTTCCCACCCAGTCCAGAGAGGGCTGAGGTCCTCTGTTGCCCAAGTGCCTGTCAGTGTCGGCTGGGCACAGTGGCTCACACCTGTAATCCCAGCACTTTGGGAGGCCGAGGTGGGTGGATCACTTGAGGTCAGGCGTTTGAAACCAGCCTGACCAGCATGGTGAAACATCGTCTGTATTAAAAATATAAAAAAAAAAAATAGCCAGGTGTGGTGGTGGGCACCTGTAATCCCAGCTACTCAGGACGCTGAGGCAGGAGAATTGCTTGAACGCAGGAGGCAGAGGTTGCAGTGAGCCAAGATCATGCCACTGCACTCCAGCCTGGGTGACAGCAAGACTCCGTCTCGAAAAAAAAAAAAAACAAAAAAACAAAAAACGTGCCTGCCCATGACAGCGCACCTGGGGGCCTCAGCCTCCTCATCTGCACACTGGGGCTACAGTGTCCTGCTGACTACGTCACAGGGTGGTGGGGAGGCCAGGAGGTGCCGCAGGGTCTGGGTGCAGAGCAGGGGCAGAGGCCGGGGCTACCTGGCTCTAGGACACTGCCGTGCAGAGTGGGCACTTGCTATGGGTTGTCTCACTCGGAAGCGCAGTAAGAGGAGCATGTGGAGTGTGGGGACACAGGCCATGGACCCTACTCACCAGTCCTTAACCACGATGTCCGGCCGGAATGTGTCTAGTAGCTCCTCCCAGTAGCCCTCGGCTACAAGGTCCACCAGCTGGGACTTGAGGCACATTCTGGGGAGCAGAGTTGGGGGCTTGCATACCTGGGTGTGCTCTGCGTGGCCCCCCCTCACCCAGGCCTTGGCAGCCCCTGTGAGCCCAGGGAGGTGGTTTGGGGACCTAGCGTATCCCTTGGCCGCTGTGGGACAGGCACTGGCTGGGGCTGACTGGCTCCTCCTCCAGTGCAGGAGGGAGTTTGACCCACTTGTGCCTGGGCGGCATTTGAGCCCAGTCCAAAGGCCCATTGTTCCAGGGCACTCTTGTAAACTCAAGTTCCTAGCTTAGGATGGATGCCTGTAGATAGCCCTGGCTTATCTTAACCGCCCAGTGGACTCCTGGCCTGCTTCAGTGATCCCTACCCCCACTGTCCATGAACACAGCACTGAGTGATTCCAGGAAGCAGTGACTCTGGGCAAGTTTTGGGGCCACCTCCCTCGAGCTTTGCAGAGAGGCCTTCTCTTAGGAAGACTTTGCCTGAGACTTGGCAAAGGTGTCCTGACCCTCTGTCCCCTCCACGCAAGCCTGGTAGGTTCAGTTTGCCTTACTCGTAGGATGTGACAAAATACTTCTTGACTTTGGGGTCAGGAAAATCTGTCCCGTGGGCTCCAGGGAGGCTCTCCACCTTCCAGCGGTCCCCACCATTGAAATCGATTTGCCATGCAAACATATCCTCTAGGAAGAACAGAAGCCGAGGTGAGACCCTCTGTGTAAATTCAAAGTCCAACCCTCCCCACCTAGTCCCGGGAGGGCGGGAGGGAGGGTGGTTGGCATTAGTGACCCTCTTGGGAGGCAGGACTTGCTCATGGTCAGGTCTCTGGGGCTGTGGACACCAAAGGGTTAACCAGCTTGTTCCTTCTCAAGGGCATTGTGTGGCCAAGGTACCCCACCAGCCCAATTGTACCCCAACTGCACCTTGGAGCACCCCTACAAAGCACCCCTTCCAACACATTCCCACCTGTCCTCACCATATCAGCTCTGATCTGACTCTGTCCCTCTCACTCAGTCCCAAACTGGCCTCACTCCTAACACGCAGCTGGAGAAAAGAATGCGTGTTACCAGAAATTCTAAACCAACCCCTTCCTCACTTCCATGTTGCGGTGAACTCTGGGAAATACCCAAGTATCAGTTCTAAAAAAATTACATTACAAGAGGCCTGTGAGAATACTGTCCTCAAAGACTAATGTGAGGCCGGGCACGGTGGCTCGCGCCTATAATCCCAGCACTTCAGGAGGCCGAGGCAGGTGGATTGCTCGAACCCAGGAGTTCAAGACCAGCCTAGGGAACATAGCGACACCCCCTTTTTTTAATAAGTAAAATAATTTTTTAAAAAAGGCTAACAACACAGACTGCTTACTTGACCCAGATGGCACCCCAGATGTCCAGGAGGGAGAGGCCCTTGGTTAACTACATAACCCAGGTTGGAGGCCCTGGAGGATGGGTTTGTGGGTTTGTCGGTGGGTCATGGGAACCAAGATTCCCACAGGGCTCAGATGGCCTCTGCCCAGGGCAAGAGTGCCAAGTGGAGGAACAGGTACCCTTTGGGCTGGGTGCTGTAGTAACATGGGTGGACCTCCATTAGGTGGGCCTGGTGGGTTCAGGGGGGGCGATCATCCTCTTCACACCAAACTTAGAGGACCTTAGAAGACAATGGTGCTTCTCTACCAGCGCTGCCCAGGCAATCACCGGGGCACTTTTTTTTTTTTTTTTTTTTTTTGAGATGGAGTCTTGCTCTGTCGCCCAGGCTGCAGTGCAGTGGTGCAATCTTGGCTCACTGCAAGCACCGCCTCCCAGGTTCACGCCATTCTCCTGCCTCAGCATCCCAAGTAGCTGGGACTACAGGTGCCTGCCACCATGCCCGGCTAATTTTTTTACATTTTTAGTAGAGACGGGGTTTCACCGTGTTGGCCAGGATGGTCTCGATCTCCTGACCTCATCGTCCGCCCGCCTCAGCCTCCCAAAGTGCTGGGATTACAGGTGTGAGCCGCCGCCACCGGCCCACCGGGGCACTTTTCAAATGGCTCGCTTGCTCCCCCTCCAGGAGCCCGCTATTCTCCAGGTGCTCTGGGGTCCCCAGTAGAGAACCAGAGGAGTAATACAGAAATCCAGGAGCTGGGCTGGTGCTGAGCACAGACCTGGGGGTATCCCAGCAAGGCTTGACTGAGCACTGCCGGCCCCGGGCAGGCCAGGCTGCAAGGCCAGCTCTGTCAGGTGGTATTACGCCGAGCGGGCAGCTTAGCCGGGCAGCTGCTAAATGGAATCTGGGGCAGGCAGAGGGACCGAGTGTCAGGCACTGTCTATGGGGGCTCTGGGATTTGGGGCGGGGGAGTTTGAGGCCTTTATCTGTCGGGACCAAACCCTGGAAGCTGGGCAGTTGTGCGTCTTTGGGGAAGTCACTCATCTTGGGCCCAAAGCTCTACATCTACACAATGGAGTCCACCCCAGTTGTCCTGGCATCTTCCAGGTTCCGTGTGTGTGTGTGTGTGTGTGTGTGTGTGTGTGTGTGTGTGTGTGTGTGTGTGTGTGTGTGTGTGTGTGTGTGTGTGTGTGTGTGTGTGTGTGTGTGTGTGTGTGTGTGTGTGTGACAGAGTCTCGCTCTGTCACCCAGGCTGCTGGAGTGCAGTGGCGCGATCTCGGCTTACTGCAACCTCCGCCTCCCAGGTTCAAGCAGTGCTCCTGCCTCAGCTTCCCAGGTAGTTGGGATTACAGGCGCCCACCACCATGCCCGGCTAATTTTTGTATTTTTAGTAGAGATGAGGTTTTGCCAGGCTGGTCTCGAACTCCTGACCTCAGGTGATCTGCCTGCCTCGGCCTCCCAAAGTGCTGGGATTACAGGCGTCAGCCACCGCACCTGGCCTATTTGTTTTATTTTTAAATTATTTTTTCAGAGACAGGGTCTCACTCTGTTCCCCAAGCTGGAGTGAAGTGGCATAATCTTGGCTCACTGCAACCTCCATCTCCTGGGTTCAAGCGATTCTCCTGCTTCAGCCTCCCGAGGAGCTGAGATTACAAGTGCCTGCCACCATGCCTGGCTAATTTTTTTGTATTTTTGTAGAGATGGAGTTTCACCATGTTGTCCAGGCTGGTCTTGAACACCTGACCTCAAGTAATCACCCATCTCAGCCTCCCAAAGTGCTGGGATTACATGTATGAGCCACCACGCCCAGCCAATCTCCGAGGATCCTAATGAGGATGAAGAGAGTACAGAGATAGCAAGGGGATTCTAAGTACACAAACCAGGTCTCAAAATCAGTTGCTGCTGGAGCCCCAACAAGAAGTATGGTGTGTCCGGGGTGGATGGTGGCTCATGCCTATAATCCCAGTACTTTGAAAGGCTGAGGCGGGCGAATCATTTGCACTCAGGAGTTTGAGACCAGTCTGGGCAACATGGTGAGACCCTGTCTCTAATTAAAAAAAAAAAAAAAAAAAAATATATATATATATATATATATATATATATATATACACACACACATATATGTATACACACACACACACACATATATATGTGTGTATATATATGTATATGTGTATATATATAGGAGATGGAGGTTGCAGTGAGCCAAGATTGTGCCATTGCACTCCAGCTTGGGGAATAGAGTGAGACCCTGTCTCTGAAAAAATAATTTAAAAATAAAACAAATAGGCCAGGTGCGGTGGCTGACGCCTGTAATCCCAGCACTTTGGGAGGCCGAGGCAGGCAGATCACCTGAGGTCAGGAGTTCGAGACCAGCCTGGCCAACATGGCAAAACCTCATCCCTACTAAAAATACAAAAATTAGCTGGGTATGGTGGTGGGTGCCTGTAATCCCAACTACTTGTGTGTGTGTGTATGTGTATATATATATATATATAAAGTGTGGTGCCTGGTACATAGCAGGTACCAAATGAAGGAAGGGAAAAGGGAAAAAAACCCTGGGAAATACAAGAGAATGTAGCAGGCTAGGTGGGGACCTTCAGCTATGATCATGGGCCCCTCTGGATCCTCATTTTGTTTGTCTGTATAATAGGGCTAACAGGAGGATGGATAAGTACATTTGTAAAGACCTCCCACAAGCGCCTGGCACAGAGGAGGCCCTTGGTCAACATGAGGCAGCTTGGGCTGAGCTCTGGGGGACAGGCAGGTCTGCAGTGTTCTTGTGCATTCAATGAGCGTATCTTGGGCACCTGCTATGTGAAGGTGTCACTGTGGATGCTATAGTGTGGCAAACAAGGTCCATTTGGTCCCTGGAACTTGAAGTTTGTGGCAGAAAAAAAATAAGGAAATTCTGAAAAAAAAAAAATTTTTTTTTTTTTTTGAGACTAAAAGTTTCACTCTTGTCACCCAGGCTGGAGTGCAGTGGAGCCATCTCGGCTCACTGCAACCTCTGCCTCCCAAGTTCAAGTGATTCTCCTGCCTCAGCCTCCCAAGTAGCTGGAATTGTAGGCGTGGGCCAGCATGCCCAACTTTGTGTGTTTTTAGTAGAGACAGGGCTTTGCCATTTTGACCAGGCTGGTCTCCAACTCCTGACTTCAGGTGATCCGCCCATCTCGGCCTCCCAAAGTGCCGGGATTACAGGCGTGAGCCACCGCGCCTTGTGAAAAGTGTTACAGGGCATGAAATGGGGGTGCTATGCTAGAGGTGGAGAGTGCTGTTTTTAGATTGGGAGCACAAGGCAGGTCTCTGAACTGAGACCTGAAGAATGAGAAGGAACCAAGGGAGTGAGGTGAGAGTTTAGGGTTAGAGAACATTCCAGGTAGTGTGGGAATCTCAAGTGCCAAGGCCCAAGGATGGGAAGGAACGAGCCCGGTGGCAGCCTCCACCCTGCCCCCATGCCACCTTCAGCACACGGGTTGCGCAAGAGGTTCCTATGCAGGCTCCGTAGGAAGTAGAAGATTTTCCAGTCGGCCACGGGCTGGTCCCAGTCCTCGGTGATGAAGCCCTCTCGCAGGCACTTGCGCTTCCAGAGGGTCATGAGGTCGATGAGGTCCCGCCAGAGGCTGCAGACCAGGCGGCAGTTCAGCAGCAGCTGGCGGGCGGGCACATGCGTGAACAGCTCCAGCAGGATGTTCTCGGGCAGCTCGTTAATGCTGTCCAGGGCTGCCTTGGGGTGGGGAGCATCCATGGCCTGTGGGGACAACAGTAGTTATGAGCCTGACCAGGGAGGTGGGCCCTCAGGTCCCCAGGGAACCAGGCCAGGGACTCCTCTCCAACCCTGCATTAGCCAGGTGTGGTGGCACATGCCTGGAGTCCCAGATACTTGGGAGGCTGAGGCAGAGGATCCCTTGAGCCTGGGAGTTCAAGGCTACAGTGACCTATGATCACGCCACTGCACCCCTGCCCGGGCAACCAAGCAAGACTGGCTAAAAAAAAAAAAAAAACCCACAAAAGAGCATTTCTGAGGCTGAGGGTCCTTCCAGTAAACAGTACCCCCTCAGTGGAAAGAGTAGTCATGGGACACACATTCAGAAGAGTGCAATACAAATAGTAAAGTCTTTAGAGACACATTTTTTAAAAGGCCCCTCCCCAATTAAAAAAAAAATTGCTTAATTTTAAAGCCAGTGGGTTGGGTGGACTGTAAGATTTTGTGGAGGCCACGCTTGTCTGCAAAGTTCTGTGAGGGTTTTGGTGATTGTTATTTTAATGCTCTGGATTCACTGTTAGACTATAAAATCTTTTTTTTTTTTTTGAGACAGAGTCTTGCTCTGTCACCCAGGCTGGAGTGCAGTGGTACAATCTCGGCTCACTGCAACCTCCGCCTCCTGGGTTCAAGTGATTCTCCTGCCTCAGCCTCCCGAGTAGCTGGGACTATAGGCGCATGCCACCACGCCCAGCTAATTTTTTGTATTTTTAGTAGAGACGGGGTTTCACCGTGTTAGCCAGGATGGTCTCAATCTCCTGACCCCGTGATGCACCCGCCTCAGCCTCCCAAAGTGCTCGGATTACAGGCGTGAGCCACCGTACCCGGCCAGAATATAAAATCAGTTTTACATCCCAGACTCATTAATGTTCATTTAGTGGTGGGCTAGCGCTGAGAAACCACCTTCCTATCTCCAGAAGCTTACTTTGGCCTGGAAGTCACATGTGATAAAACAACCCCATGGGAAGCCCCCACAACACCCTGCTGAGCTGAGCTGCCTTTGGTGTCAGGCCAGAATCCACTTGGAGATGGCTGGAAAAAAAAATCAGATGGAGGGTGGCTGAGAAGACTGCCTGGGTTTGAATCCTGGTCTGCAGTGACTAGTTGGGAAGCTGTGAAAAGGTGGGGGTAACTGTCCCGTCCCTGGAAGGGCCAGGAGGACCAAGTGAAGCACAGAGCTTCAGTCAGCATTGCTGTCAGCACAAACCTGCTGTCAACACTGTCTTCCCTGTACCTCTGCATTGCACACAGGTTCTGGAAAACTTCAAGCAGTGCCACAGCCCTGGCCTGAATCTGTCCCTGGGGGCACCTGGTTAGTTCTCTAAGGGGATCCCAGGTACTTACCCCAGGTAGGTGGGAGTTGGCCGGCAGCCAGGGCTCTGCACTGTCACTCAGGTGGGCCTCATCTGCTTACACATGAGGAGAGAATGTTCTCCACCTACAAGCAGGGAAACAGAACCTTGCTGGCCTCTTTTTTTTTTTTTCTTCCCCCCCACCCCGAGACAGTTTCGCTTTTGTTGCCTAGGCTGGAGTGCAATGGCGTGATCTCGGCTCACTGCAATCTCCACCTCCCGGGTTCAAGCAATTCTCCAGCCTCAGCCTCCCAAGTAACTGTGATTACAGGCGCCCGCCACCACATCCAGCTAATTTTTGTATTTTTAGTAGAGACGGGGTTTCACCATGTTGGCCAGGCTGGTTTTGAACTCCTGACCTCAGGTGATCCACCCGCCTTGGCCTCCCGAAGTGCTGGGATTACAGGCGTGAGCCACTGTACCCAGCCTTTTGCTGTGGCCTCTTCTGATTTTCCACAGAGGCTTGGCCAAAGCAGCAGTTCATAGTCTTCTGAAAGCTCCCATCTCAAAAAACAGGAGGGTGGGTGCATGTTCGCTCCTGCCCAGGGAGGAACACTTTACATGGCAGAGAAAACAGGTGAGGTACTTGTGCCTCATGAAAAATGCTTTGCAGGCCGGGTATGGTGGCTCAAGCCTGTAACCCCAGCCCTTTGGGAGGCTGAGGCGGGCGGATCACAAGGTCAGAAGTTCAAGACCAGCCTGGCCAACACAGTGAAACCCCGTCTCTACTAAAAATACAAAAAAATTAGCCGGGTGTGGTGGTGTGCGCCTGTAATCCCAGCTACTCAGGAGGCTGAGGCAGGAGAATTGTGTGAACCCGGGAGGCGGAGGTTGTGGTGAGTCGAGATCGTGCCACTGCACTCCAGCCTGGGTGACAGTGCCAAGACACCATCTCAAAAAAGAAAAAAGAAAAAAGGCTTTGCAACCTTGGCAACACAGGGAGACCCTGTCTCTATAAATAGTGAAAAAATTCGCCGGGCATAGTGGCGAGTGCCTGTGGTCCTAGCTACTTGGAAGGCTATGGCGTCAGGATCTTCTGAGCCCAGGAGGTCAAGGCTGCAGTAGCTCACAGGCGTGAGCCACCGAACCCAGCCCCTCAGAGATTCTCTACCTTAGAGTCCATGAGGCCTGCCGAGGTCACACTCTAGGAAAAGAAGGAGCCTGCTGGAGCAGAGTGAGCCATGATTGCTCCATGGCACTCCAGCCTGGGCAACAGAGCAAAACTGTCTCAAAAAAATAAAAGAAAAATGCTTTGATGGAAAACAAACAAACAAACAAAAAACCCAATGTGGCCAAGTCTTCTAAGTTCTGAGAAGCAACTGTAAGCATTTGAAAAAAAATGTAAAACTTGTCAATTAAAAATGCTTGTAGTCTGGGCAACATAGTGAGACTCTGTCTCTAGAAAAAGAGAAATTAGGTCCGGCGCGTGGACTCAGGCCTGTATTCCCAGCACTTTGGTAGGCCGAGGTGGGCGGATCACAAGATCACGAGTTCGAGACCAGCCTGGCCAATATGGCGAAACCCCGTCTCTACTAAAAATACAAAAATTAGCCGGTCGTGGTGGTGGACGCCTGTAGTCCCAGCTACTCGGGAGGGTGAGGCAGGAGAATCGCTTGAACCCGGGAAGCAGAGGATGCAGTGAGCCGAGATCACACCACTGCACTCTAGCCTGGGCGACAGAGCGAGAATCTGTCTTAAAAAAAAAAAAAAAAGGCTGGGCGCGGTGGCTCACGCCCGTAATCCCAGTACTTTGGAAGGCCGAGGTGGGCGGATTACGAAGTTAGGAGATCGAGACCGTCCTGGCTAACACAGTGAAACTCCATCTCTACTAAAAATACAAAAAATTAGCCGGGCGTGGTTGCAGGCCCCTACTCGGGAGGCTGAGGCAGGAGAACGGCCTGAACCCGGGAGACGGAGCTTGCAGTGAGCCGAGATCGCGCCACTGCACTCCAGCCTGGGCGACAGAGCGAGACTCCGTCTCAAAAAAAAAAAAAAAAAAAAAGAAATTAGCTAGGCCTGGTGGCCCGTGCCTGTAGTCCCAGCTACGCAGGAGGCTGAGGCAGGAGGATCGCTTGTGCCCAGGAAGTCGAGGCTGCAGTGAGCCGTGATCATGCCACTGCACTCCAGCCTGGGTGACAGAGCAAGACTCTGCCATAAATAAATAAATATCGAGGCTGCAGTGAGCCGTGATCATGCCACTGCACTCCAGCATGGGTGACAGAGCAAGACTCTGCCATAAATAAATAAATAAATAAATAAATAAATGCTGGCAACTTCTAAAGGCACTGTCTAGACTCTAGACCAAATAAAAGTCACTGGGCTCCAAGCTAGAGACATCTAGGCACCAATAGCTTCCCACCGTGGTGACCGAAGTCTGGTCTCTGGCCCAGTCCGAATTTTCTTGTGCCCCTTCCCCGCCCCCGCCCGGGGCATTTTGTGGTGGGGAAGTCCATGCCAGCCCTAGGAAGCCCTCTCACACCGATCGGGGTCCCCAGCTGCCCGGCCCGGCGTCTCGTGCTCGCCTTCTCCGCACCCACCCTCCCAGCAAGCTCTGGTGGCATTGTTACTTCACCGGTTTTTCGGAAACAGAAACTGTGGCTGGGGAAAGGCAGGCGCCGGATCTCGCAGGCGTGTGGGGGCCTGGAGGTCCCCTGACAGTTCTCCGAACCCGGCGCCGGCCTCGGGATGTGGCCAGGGTGGAGGCGGCCGCAGAGCCTCCGCCTGGGTGGCCCCGGGGCCAGGCCCCCAGTCGAAGTCCGGGCCCAGCCGCCCGCGCCCCCCACCCCTGGCCGCCTGGACCAGCGCCCGCAGGCTCCGTGAACGCCCAGGCGCCGGAGACCCCGGCTCCCCACTCGCCCGCCGCCCGTCCCCCCGGGGACGCGACCTGGGCGCAGCGGCGGAGCTCCGGGTCGGCCCGAGCCTACGGCCTCGGCGTCTTCGTCGCTGGGCCCCGCCGGGCCCCGCCGGGCCCCGCCGCCGCGTCACGCGCTGCGCTGGGTCCCCACCCCCGCCCCGGACACCGCTGCCGTCCCTCTCGGCTCGGCGCCTAACCCTCGCCGCGGGAAGACGAACCTGGGGTCCCCAGGGCCCGGGCCCTCGCTGCGGCCTGCGTGTCCTGAAGCTGTCTCCCCCTCCAGGCGGCGGGCGGCTCAGCACCCACACCTGCACCCGCCTCCTCCGCAGGGCAAAAGCTCCCGAACGGGCGGCTGGTCCCCGGACCTCCGCACTAGTTCCTTCCTTATGTGGCCCAGGGCTCCATCCTTGACCCGCGGTCCCTTCCCTAGAGGCAGGAGCTGACACCCAGCGGGCTCCTTCTTTCCCTAGGGCGTGATCTCCGCAGGCTTCATAGACTCAAAGGTAAAAAACCTGAGGGGCTGGGAGGTGGCTAACGCCTGTGATCCCAGCACTTTGGGAGGCCGAGGTGGGGGAGGATCGCTTGAGGTCAGGAGTTCGAGACCAGCCTGGCCAACATGGCAAAAACCCTGTCTCTACTAAAAATACAAAAATTAGCCGGGCATGGTGGCACACGTCTGTAATCCCAGCTCCTCCGGAGGCTGAGGTGGGAGAATCGCTTGAACCTGGGAGGCTGCAGTGAGCGGAGACTGCACCACTGCCCTGCAGCTGGGCGACAGACCCAGACCTTGTCTCAAAAAATAAAAAACCTCTAAGGTTTTTTTGTCAGGATTAAGTTCATGAATTTCTTCCATCAGTCAACAAATATTTAGCAAGCACCTTGTTCAGGCAACCACCAAGGGTTGTGCAGGCTGTGCACTGCACAAGGGGACTGGCCCAGGACACATTAATTGCAGTCAGGGCTACTGTCAGGCCTCTGAGCCCAGGCCAGGCCATCGCATCCCCTGTGACTTGCACGTATACATCCAGATGGCCTAAAGTAACTGAAGATCCACAAAAGAAGTAAAAACAGCCTTAACTGATGACATTCCACCATTGTGATTTGTTCCTGCCCCACCCTAACTGATCAATGTACTTTGTAGTCTCCCCCACCCTTAAGAAGGTTCTTTGTAATTCTCCCCACCCTTGAGAATGTACTTTGTGAGATCCACCCCTGCCCACCAGAGAACAAGCCCCTTTGACTGTAATTTTCCATTACCTTCCCAAATCCTATAAAACGGCCCCACCCCTATCTCCCTTCGCCGACTCTCTTTTCGGACTCAGCCCACCTGCACCCAGGTGAAATAAACAGCCATGTTGCTCACACAAGGCCTATTTGGTGGTCTCTTCACATGGACGCACATGAAAGCTACATCTTCTCCGTGGAAGGCCGTCCTTTTGCAGTTTGCCATGGGCTGGTGGGTGGTGATCCTGCCCTGGCCAAAGCCCTTATCTAGCTCACCCTTGACTGAGATAGCTAAATGTAAGGAGTACTTATTGAGCACTGGATTAGTCCATGTTCACACTGCTATAAAGAAATACCCAAGACTGGGCAATTTATAAAGGAAAGAGGTTTAACCGACTTATAGTTCCATATGGCTGGGGAAGCCTCAGGAAACAATCGCTGGGCGCAGTGGCTCATGCCTGTAATCTCAGCACTTTGGGAGGTCGAGGCGGGCGGATCACGAGGTCAGGAGATTGAGACCACCCTGGCCAACATGGTGAAACTCCGTCTCTACTAAAAATACAAAACAATTAGCCGGGCGTGGTGGTAGGCGCCTGTAGTCTCAGCTACTCCAGAGGCTGAGGCAGGTGAATGGCGTGAACCTGGGAGGCAGAGCTTGCAGTGAGCCGAGATTGCACCACTGCACTCTAGCCTGGACGACAGAGCAAGACTCCATCTCAAAAAAAAAAAAAAGAAAAAGAAAAAAGAAACTTACAATCATGGTGGTGGAAGGTGAAGGGGAAGCAACGACCTTCTTCACATGGCGGCAGGAGGGAGCCGGGGAAACCGTCACTTGTAAAACCATCAGATCTCGTGAGAACTCACTCACTATCATGAGAACAGCATGGGGGAAAACCGCTCCCATAATCCAATCACCTCCCACCAGGTCTCTCCCTAAACACCCAGGATTACCATTCAAGATGAGATGTGGGTGGGGACACAAAGCTTAACCATATCACGCACCAACTGTGTGCCAGGCACCATTCTAAATGCTTCTGCTTCATCCAATGTCAGTAAAGCTGTTGGCAAAGAGTAACAACAGGAGGCAGAGCCTGGGTGGCACTGCTGATCTGGCACAAGGTGGACTCAAGGGCTGCTCGGAGATGTCCACACACCCCAACCCCAGCCTGTGGCTGGGTCTCCAGAGGAAGCCAGCAGTACTGGACAGCTGCCAGGTGAGATACCTGCACTCACTGCGGGGTCTGCCCATGAACCTGTTTCCGTGATGGCCTGGTTCCTGAAATGCCAACCCCTCTGTACCTTAGACAGAAGCCATGCCGTTGTACCATCTGCAGGTCCAGGCAGGACCACCTAAAATCTGCCTTTCCTTCCAGAAACCACAGGGCACAGGTTAGACTGGGCACACCTTTTATTTGGCTGCATGCAGTAAGGCGAGGTCAGGAGAACACTGTTGTCCTTCCAGCAGGACAAGAGGCAAGTTCCAAGGGTAGCTGGCTGGGAGACAGAGGTCTTGGGAATGGCAGTTCTAGAGGGGGGTGGGGGCTTGGAATGTTCTCCAAGCCAGAGGGGGCCTGGCCTGGATTTCGGAGGTGGACAGGGGATCCTTCAAACCCCCTACCACACTCATCCAGGGCTCACGTGTCCAGCTGTCAGAGCAGGTCCCAACCCTGCTCCCCACCTACCCTGGGACATCCTGTGCAGGATTCCCTCAGTCCTCTGGGAACCTGACCCCACCTGGTACCCATCTAGCTTCTGGGGCTCCACTGATAGTGAGGACAGTCCACACCTGGTACCCATCTAGCTTCTGGGGCTCCACTGATAGTGAGGACAGTCCACACCTGACCTGGACCCCACCCTGCCCTAGGTCTGCCCATCTCAGTCCCGGCCTGAGCCTCTGGGCCAAAGCCACCTCTTCTGAGCAGGCAGGCAGAGCGAGAGACTGGGAGCAGCAGACAGAGGCAGAGCACGGCCCACAAGCCCACCCTCTACTTCCCAGATTGGTCGGAGTTACATGGTCACCTCCCTGCACCTGCACCATCAGGGCAGCTGCAAGCTTGCCAGTTGTCTTGCCTGTCCCTGCTCCGAGGGTCAAAGAATACAGGTAGAACGGTCCCAGGAGGGGAAGGGAGAGACAGATCCAGGCTGGCCTCCAAGCTCGACTTTCTGAGGGGCCCAGGGGAACACGCTGCACCTCCCACACCTCAGGTGCTCCGTCTCTGAAAGGGGTACATGCAGGCTTCCCCGGCCATCATTCAGGTCACGACCTTTCGGGGAGAGCTGACCCGACCCCAGCATGTGAGGGCTGCCCACACTGAGAGGCTCCACAAAGAAGAGGCGGCTAGGGGCAAGGGTTAGAGGTCTGGGGATGCCTGGCCTCCGCCTCCCCTTCCCAAGCCCAGCCCTTTTCTGACAGCAGTTGTTCACCAGTCAGGGTTCAGCAGATGGGGGCTCAGGGGGTGTCAGGGCAGCGGGGGCCCGATGGTGATGCTGCTGTTGGTGACCCTCGGGCCGTACCAGCCGGCCCAGTAATGAGTGTCCACGCCGCCGTGCTGAAACCAGATGTGGCGGACGCCGGGCGGGTAGCTGGAGAATGTGTGGGAGACCTGGCGGGGCAGGTAGAGAGGGGAGAAAGGTCAAGGGAGCTTTCTCAGGCTGGGTGTGGCGGCTCACACTGGGAATCCCAGTACTTTGGGAGGCTGAGGTGGGAGGGTTGTTTGAGCCCAGGAGTTTGCAACCAGTCTGGTCGCAAACCAGAGATAGTGAGATACCATCTCTACAAGAAAAAAAAAAAATTAGCCAGGCATGGTGGTGTGTGCCTGTAGTTCTAGGTAGGCTGAGGCAGGAGTACAGGCTAAGGTAGGAGTTCAAGACTGCAGTGAGCTGTGATCACGTCACTGCACTCCAGCCTGGGCAACAGAGTGAGACCCTGTCTCTAAAAAACAAAAGAAATAAAAGAAAATGAGCCTTACAAATAAAAGAGTGGGAGCAGACTCTGAGTGTGGCACTGCCTGAGGGGGGCAGGGGAACAAGGAAGGGGCTGAGTTCTTGGTGCCAGACTAGAAATCAGTGGAGTTCTAGTTCGAGCTCTGTGATTTGGGACAGACCAATTCCTTTCTCTGTGCTTCAGTTTCCTCATCTATAAAATGGAGCAAAATCCTGCTGGTCTACTCCACAGGATTATCATTCAGCCCAAAGGAATGGAAAGAAACTGCAAGCTGCCAAAGGATGTCCAATACACTCATCACAGGGCACATGTATTATTTAAGTTAAAATTAAGTAAAAGTGCCCAGCATGGTGGCTCATGCCTGTAATCCCAGAACTTTGGGAGGCCGAGGTGGGTGGATCACCTGAGGTCGGGAGTTTGAGACCAGCCTGACCAACATGGAGAAACCCCGTCTCTACTAAAAATACAAAATTAGCTGGGTGTGGTGGCGCGTGCCTGTAATCCCAGCTACTCAGGAGGCTGAGGCAGGAGAATCGTTTGAACCCGGGAGGCAGAGGTTGTGGTGAGCTGAGATCGCGTCACTGCACTCCAACCTGGGTGACAGAGTGAGACGCCGTCTCAAAAAAAAAAAAAAAAAATTAAGTAAAATTAGATGAAATAAAAAATTCAGGTACTCAGTTGTACTAGGAACTGGCTTTTACTAACTGTTCAGTGGTCACATGTAGCTACTGGCTACCTTATGGATAGCATAGACACAGACCATTTCTATCACTACAGAAAGTTCTATTGGACGGGGCTGGGGTTGGTAAACGATGGCCTGTAGGCCCATTGCCTGTTTTTATAAATAAAGTTTTACTGGAACATAGCCATGTCCATTCGTTTACATATTGTCTAGAGCTGTTTTCACACAACAACAGCAGAGTTGGAGAGTTGAGTAATTGTGACAGAGACAATGTGACCTGCAAAGGCTAAAATATTCATATCTGCCATTTTAAGAAAACATTTGCTAGGGCTGGGCACAGTGGCTCATGCCTGTAGTTCCAGCACTTTGGGAGGCTGAGGCAGGAGGATGACTTGAGGCCAGGAGTGCGAGACCAGCCTGGGCAACAAAGCAAAACTCCATCTCTACAAAAAAAATTTTTTTTTTAATTAGTGGTGGTGCACACCTGTACTCCCAGCTACTCAGGATGCTGAGGCAGGAGGACGACTTGAGCCTAAGAGTTTCAGTCTGCAGTGAGCTATGGATTCGCCAGCCTGGGTGACAGAGACCCTGTCCCTAAAAATATGTAAGTAAATTAAAACAAACAAACAAACAAACAAATATTTGCTGACCCCAGTCTAGAAAACAGTAATAATCAATACTAGTAATTAGTAACAGTCAGTCAACCTTTTGGAATTTTTTTTTCTTTTTTTCTTTTTTTTTTTTTTTTTTGAGATGGAGTTTTGCTCTTGTTGCCCAGGCTGGAGTACAATGGCACGATCTTGGCTCACTGCAACCTCCGCCTCCTGGATTCAAGTGATTCTTCTGCCTCAGCCTCCCAAGTAGCTGGCATGCGCCACCACGCCTGGGTAATTTTGTATTTTTAGTAAAGACGGGGTTTCTCCATGTTGGTCAGGCTGGTCTTGAACTCCCAACCTCAGGTGATCTGCCTACCTGGGCCTCCCAAAGTGCTGGGATTAGAGGTGTGAGCCACCGTGCCCTGCCAACCTTTTGGAATATTTTTTGGCCCTGGCTTCGCTAGCATCATTTCACTGATTTCTTTCAGAGCTCTATGAGGGAAACTATACCCATTTTACAGAAGCAGTGAGTGAAGCTCAGAGCACTGGAAGCACAGGTGAGAAGGTGCAGAGCTCGGATCTGAACCTTGGCCCCGTCTGACCACAGCCTCAGCCTTGGACGATCTGCCTCTGCCCCCGCCCCCTAGTCCCACGCACCTCCCTCCACTTGGCATCGCTCTTCTGCTGGATGGTCGCTGGGTCTGGCTGGAAGGTCACCAGAGGCTCGTACGTGGACGACAGGAGCTGAACGCACAGATGGTACTTGGACCCGCAATCTGGCCTGGCTGCGAACCTGCAGGGAGAGGGAGGGCCCATCAGGGCCTCGGAGATTGGGGGCAGGGCGGGGGTGGGGCACCTGATTGGCATGCCCCACCCCAGACCCACGCCCCAGGCACTCACCAGTCCTTGACCTCGATGTCCGGCCGTGTGATATCCATCAGCTTCTCCCAATACCCTTTGGCCCTGAGGTCCACCACCTGGGACTTGAGGCAGGTGCTGGGGGCAGGCAGAGGGGTGGGAGGGGCTGGGCTCACCACTAGGGCAGTGAGGGGCTAGGACTGCCCCTTCCAGAGTGGGAGAGACCCCAGGGTAAATTGATTTGGGCTTTCCCCTACCCCAAGTCCCCGGATCTTACTAATATGAAGTAACGAAGTATTTCTTGACCTGGTCATTGGGGAATTCTTTCCTCTGGTCTCCAGAGAGATCCTCCACCTTCCACTCATCACCTCCATTCATATCCAGGCTCCAGAACTGGAACCCCTCTGATGGAAAAGCAGAGTTCACACTGAAGGGAAGCCCCTCAGTGGCCACCTTCTCCCAAGTGTCCCTTCCTCCCCACTCCTCTGCCCGCATCTTGGCGGCTGCCCTCAAGCCCTGTGCTGTGGGACGCTGCAGATCACAGTGCCCACCACGTATTAGGTGCTTCCTGTGTTGCAGGCACAGGGAGGTGACTTCCCTGGGGGCCCTGAGACACATGGTGATGGGAATGACCAGACCTCTTCTGTGATGGAGAACGCTCTGATGTGGGCCAGACAGACCTGGGTCTAGTCCCAGCTCTACCAGTACTCGGTTGTCTGACCTTGGACCAGTTGCTTTTCCTCTCTGACCCTTGGTTGTCTCTTCTGTAAACTGGAGTAAGAATAGGGGCTAAGAAGCATTTTTGGCAAAGTGCCAAAATGTTTTAGGACTTGTGGCCCACATACTTTCTCTATTGTATAGTTTTTTTGTTGTTGTTTCTTTTCCTATAACCCTTTAAAAACACAAAAACTTTTTTTGTTTTTGTTTTTTGAGATAGGGTTTCGCTTGTCACCCAGGCTGGAGTGCAATGGCTTGATCTCAGCTCACTGTAACCTCTGCCTCCTGGGTTCCAGTGATTCTCCTGCTTCAGCCTCCCGAGTAGCTGGGATTACAGGTGCATGCTACCACACCTGGTTAATTTTTGTATTTTTTTGTAGAGACGGGGTTTCACCATGTTGACCAAGCTGGTCTCGATCTCCTGACCTCAGATAATCCACCCACCTTGGCCTCCCAAAGTGCTGGGATTACAGGTGTGAGCCACTGCACCCAGCCCAGATGCCTTCTGTGATGGAGAACACTCTGATGTGGGCCAGAGAGACCTAGGTCTAGTCCCAGCTCTACCAGTACTCAGCTGTGTGACCTCAGGCCAGTTGCTTTTCCTTTCTGAGCCTCAGTTGTCTCCTCTGTAAACTGGAGTAAGAATAGGGGCTGGGAAGCTTTTTTGGCAAAGTGCAAAAATATTTTAGGACTTGTGGGCCATAAACTATCTCTATTGTATATTTTTTTGTTGTTTCTTCTTCTTTTTATAACCCTTTAAAAATGTAAAAACAATTATTAAAACAATTATTAATGCCTCAGCCAGATTTGGCTCATGGACAGCTTGGAGGAGTGGTTTTATTATCATTTTGCTCCAGAATTTGGTCAAGTTGTGGAAAATGAGGTTCCCATGCCATCCCAGTGTCAACCCAACAACACAGCAAGCAAGGATCAGTAGAAGCCCTGCTTTACCTGTTGTTGTAACATACTGAGAAGAAGACTGGATCTCCCATTCTTCCACAAGCAAAACCCCTTTGGCCCTCTGGGACCATGTCAGTAGGCCCAACCCTGGAGCCTAGAAACTAGGCCAACAAAATATGGCTTTGACTTCCTGGCCTTGTGTCTTGAGCAGAATTAGTCTCAGTTAGCCAACATTCCCTTGCCTAGGAAAGGTCACTGGGGAAATAATCTTAAGAGTAGAATAAGAGGCCGGGCGTGGTGGCTCATACGTGTAATCCCAGCACTTTGGGAGGCAGAGGTGGGCGGATCACTTGAGGCCAGGAGTTTGAGACCAGCCTGGCCAACATGGTGAAACTGTGTCTCTATTAAAAATACAAAAAATTAGCTGGGCATGGTGGTGGGCACCGGTAATCCCAGCTACTTGGGAGGCTGAGGCAGGAGAATCGCTTGAACCCAGGAGGTGGAGGTTGCAGTGAGCCAAGATCGCACCATTGCACTGCAGCTTGGGCAACAGAGTGAGACTCCATCTAAAAAAAAAAAATTAGCCAGGTGTGGTGGCACATGCCTGTAATCCCAGCTACTTGGGAGGCTGAACTTGGGAGGTAGAGGTTACGGTGAGCCAAGATTGTGTCACTGTACTCCAGCCTGGGTGACAGAGTGAAACTCCGTCTCAAAAAAAAAAAAAAAAAAAAAGAGTAGAATAAGAATAAGAAACACCACTCTTGGCCTCAGTTTGCCCATCTGAAAAATGTGTGCACTATCAGTAGCTACCTCTTTGGGTTACTGTGAGAGGAGTAAAGGTGTTAAACCATCCAAAGTACCCGGCTCATACTAAGTGCTCAATACATGTTCCTGGTGTCATGACAGTGTGTGTACTGGAGGCATGCCAGACCCAGCCTGTACCTTACCTTCAGCGCACGGGTTGTGCAGGAGGTTCCTGTGCAGGCTCCGTAAGAAGTAGAAGATCTTCCAGTCGGCCACGGGCTGGTCCCAGTCCTCAGTGATGAAGCCCTCTCGCAGGCACTTGCGTTTCCAGAGGGTCACGAGGTCGATGAGGTCCCGCCAGAGGCTGCAGACCAGGCGGCAGTTCAGCAGCAGCTGGCGGGCGGGCACGTGCGTAAACAGCTCCAGCAGGATGTTCTCGGGCAGCTCGTTGATGTTCCCCACAGCCATGGCTTGTGGCTTCTGGACACCCTCCTGTAGCTGTTGAAAAGCTATGCTGCAGGCCTCATCCCTGCTCTGCCATTTATCTCGGGAGAGCATGGTGCCTCTCCCAGCCTCAGTTTCCTTCTCCGTAAATGGATGCCTTACCTCCAGGGGTCACTGGGGCGGTCCAAGGAGCTTGGGACACATCAGGTACTTTAATAAAAGGTGAGCTCTGATTTTTTTCTCTGGCCTCTCACAACAGAGGTGGAAGGCACTGCCCAAGGTCAAAAATAAGGGCAGAGAAGGAAGGAGCCTGGATCTTCTTTGATTCCAGGGCCAGCCTTTTTCAGTAGGCCAGTCTTTAATGGGGATATAATGCGCAGCCGGGCAGAGCACCCCAGGCCTCCGGTGCCGTCACCATCCTCTCTCCCATCCTCAGAACATGATGAGAGGAGGAAGCTAATTATCACTGCCTCCCGCGGAGGTCCAAAGGGCTCCAGCCACCTTCTCAAGATCTCAGAGGACATGATCTCCTGCCTAGGTGGGAGTGGCAAGAGGGTGGGCGACAGGGAAGGGCCCTTCCTATTTCCCCACCCCCACCCCCAGCCCCGCAGCTGGGCTCCGTCAGCCCCAAGTCCGCCAGCGCGTCTGCAGCTTCCCCTTCCCACGCTGTGCCTTAAAATGCCCCCCAAAGTCTGGGCTCGGACCCCTGCACATCGATGGCGACCCCAGCCCCCGTTCGCAGCCGCGCAGCACAGCCCGGGCAAGCTCGGCGGCCTGGGCCTGGTCGGTGCCAGGCCTCCCTCGGCAACTGCGGCGCGACCCGGAACCCAGGAGCCTTCCCGGCAGCCCCCGCCCAGCCGCGCCCCCTCCCCAGCGCTCCCCGCGCCCCCTCCTGCCGGTCACCTGCGCTCGGCCGCCGCGGCACGATCCACTGGGCCGCCAAAGCTGCACAGCCTGGACCTGCGCTTGCCTGGGAAGTGAGGCCCCGCCCCGGCCCACCAGGCCCCGCCCCCGCGCCCCGCGCCCCGCCCCGCGCAGCGCTGGGCCAGGGACGCACCCCCACCGCGTCGTAGGAAAATTACCTGGTGTGGGGGGTGGGGCGGAAGGCACCTCCTATACCCCGACTCCGCCTGGGCCACCCGCCCCGCACCCTCGGCCTGACCCAGCCTCTCCCTGCCTCCCCTAGCCGCCTCCTCCCAGCAGTCCCCCAGGAGCGAGCTGCGAGATGCCCCAAATCGGACCCCTCCCCAATTAAAAAAAAAACAACTCCTGACCTTTCCCAGCCTCCTCGGTCCGCTGAGGAACCCGCAGCCCCGGGCCTGGAGCAGACTGCTGGGACTGCGCGGCGGCCGGGCGCGGGGCCAGAGGCGGGGCGGGGCGGGTCCGGTCGGGGGCCTTTAAGAGGCGCGGTCGCCGGGACCGACACAGACGCGGACAGCGCCGGGACTCGCCGCCCCGGGACTCGCGCAGCCCGCAGCCCTCCGGCTCCTCCTTCTCTCGCGACCGCCCTCCGCAGCGATGGACGGAGACGGTGACCCAGGTAGCCGCCGCCTGGACCGCTCGCTGCGGCTGGGAGGGGAGATGGGGTCGGCGGGCGAGCGCTGCACAGAGGGGCGTCAGAGAGCGAGGCGACCCGGAGACCTGCCGCGGCAAACTTTCACGCCAGCGAAGTCCTAGAGGCGGTCTCCAAAGAGCACGTCTCTCTGCTGTCTTGGTCTGGCGGGAGGCCTTGAGAGGCGACTGGCAGGGAGAGAGGACTCCTGGGTCCCATTTAGCCAGGAAGTAGCACCAGAGGACCCCCACATTCCCGCCTCCCAGCTTCCTGAGGTTCTGTCTGACGGGGGCCTGGGATGCGTCTGGGAGCGAGGCTGCGAGCCTTTTCTTTCATCAGCTCTTCCAGCTCTGGGCCTTGGGCCGTCTGGATCCCCGTGGGTTCCTTGGGGTCCCTGGCCTCGCCTCACCTATTCCTGCCTTCCTCCTGAGCTCCCTTGTCTGGAGGGGCTGCCCCTCCCCGGGGTGGTGAGATGCCCAGTGGGGACCCGACTGGCGGTGAGGGAGCGTTGGAGGCAGCTTTGGCTGGTGCTCAGGGCCTTCCCAGGCTGCCCAGTCATCCTCTCTGGCACCCAAGACCCCTCACCCCCATCCCTCCAACTCCCTGCGGGGCCTGCAGGGGTTGCTTGCTGAGTCAGGATGGAAACAAGACCTGCCTGCAGACAGCCCTCACTCTTTCCTCATCAGGTCCAGCTGGGGATGGGCATTGCTTGGGGTAGGCGGTGGCAAACAGACTGATGAAAGCTCAGGCCCCCGCCCCCCCATTCCCCCGCCTCCAGCCCTGAAAATTCCAGCTCCTGCAGCCCTTGCTCCCAATCCACGGCCTTCTGGCCACACCCTCTGTAGGGCTCCAGAACTGGCTCCTGCTTTTTCCCAGGGCTCAGCTATTCCCTGGACTCTGGGGCCCACTCCAGGTGAGTGAATCAGCCTCGCAGGCAGGCAGCTTCCAGGGGCCAGATAACTTTCCGCTGGCAACAATGTGGGGAGTTGTGTGTGTAAGAGAGAGGGTGGGGGGAGCTGTAATTGGACCTGGGGCCTCGAGTGCCAGGCCCAGGGGCCAGAAGAGGGGACTGGGTGAGGTGCACCTTTCGGGGAGCATCAGGTGTCCGATGGGGCCAGGGCCGGAGGGAGGGCTGGAGAGGTGAGGACACTGGGTCTAGCTCCCCAGAGAGCTGTGGGCATCCGCCTGGGCAGACGATGTGACTTCAGGGCCTGGCATTTTCCTCTGTCTTTCTGCTGTTCTGCGATGTGGTCTGGGAGAAGCTGTTAAGCCTTTTTTGGCCTCAGTTTCCTCTTTGCCAAAGGGGCCGGTGTAAATCCCCACATCATAAGGATGTGGCCAAAAAAATGCTAATAAGGAGAAGTGCTGTGTTCAATGAGGTTCACTCAGTAAGATTGACTGAGGACTCACTGTGTGCTCTGGGCTCTGTGAAAGCTCTCAAGGGCCTGACTGTGTGTTGGGCAGAGAGGAGAGGCTGCATATGAGGAGGTTAGGGGCTGGTGGGCCTGGAGACTTGGGTCTGGGTCCTGCCACCTGTCCCCTTCCCCAGTGCCTGGCCTGTTCCCACCACCGCCTTGGCTCTCCAGGGCCTAGCCCACGGGAACTCCCCATCCGTAGGTCTGAGAGCTGTAGTCTTCCTGATCACCCAGAGTGGCCCTGTCTCCTTGTCACTGGCTCTCCCTCGTCCAGGCATCTGGGGCACTCGGTGTTCACTTACTCAAGGCTGTGACGGCCCAGCTGAAGCCGACTGGGATGCAAGAGACAGTCCGGCTGCCGCGGTGACATCTGCCTGCCTCCTTACAATTCAGAATGCCCTTGTCCCCCTCCTCAGGGGATTTGGAGATCTGTTCTGTTTGTATGGCCTGGCACAATGATTACCCCCATTTTATAGATGAGAAAACTGAGGGCCAAGGATGGGAAAAGGAGGTGGAGAAAGTTTCCTTCCCCAAGCCCCTGTGTCATCTCCTTGCTTGATACAGTTTCTTTCAATAAGTCCCTCCTCATCCCCAAGTCACACAATAGCTGGGGACAGCTGGGTCTCCAGGCTCTGTTCTCCAGCCCCGGAAGGCCCCAGGTCCCATGTCCCCTTCCCTAAATACTGGCAGTGTGTCATTCAACAAGTCACTTCATCCCTGAGCCTGAGCATTTGCACCTGCAAAGTCAAAATCCTGGCCTGGGTGTAGTGGAGCATGACTGTAATCCCAGAACTTTAGGAGGCCGAGGCAGGAGGATTGCTTGAGTCCAGGAGTTGGAGGCCAGCCTGAGCAACAGAGTGAGACTCTATCTTTAAAAAGAAATGTCAGCCAGGCATGGTGGCTGACGCCTTTAATCCCAGCACTTTGGGAGGCCGAGGCAGGTGGATCACCTGAGGTCAGGAGTTTGAGACCAGCCAGGCCAACATGGTGAAACCCCGTCTCTACTAAAAATACAAAAATTAGCCAGGTGTGGTGGCACATGCCTGTAATCCCAGTACTTGGGAGGCTGAGGCAGAAGAATTGCTTCTGAGCTTCCAGCTACCCGGGAAGCAGAGGTTGCAGTGAGCTGAGATCGAGGAGCGACAGAGCGAGCAAGACTCCATCTCAAAAAAAAAAAAGTCAAAATCCTAACACTGCCTACTAATTCAGTGAATTATTTTGTGGAGGCTGTGATGGTTTAAGATGGCTCTGGAGCCAGGCTGTCTGGGTTCAAATCCAAGCTCCAACCGCTGATTAGCCATGTGATCCTGGACCGTTTCACCTCTCTGTGCCTCAGTTTCCTCATCAATGAAATAAGGACAGCAATAAGAGCAACCTCAAAGAAATGGTATGAGGATTTAAAGAGTAAATGAGGTTGAAATGCTTTGGACGGTGCCTAACACTTGATAAGTGCCCCCAAAACATGAGTTCCTGACAACAGACCAGGAAAGTGCCAGATGCCAGGCACAGGGCATGAAGCTGTGTGTTTTCCAGACCATGTTCTGGCCCTTATGAGGCTCCATATGGTCCAGAGACAGGCATTTATCACAGGATCACACCCCAGGACAAAAGCTAGGAAGGGCTGTGAGAGGGTGTCATACAGGGAAGTCCCAGAAGGCTTCCTGAGGAGGTGAGGGGAGCAGGGATCTCAGAGGGTGGTTGGGAGGGTGAAAGAAGTTCCTGTGTGAAGCTTCCTGTGTACAGTGTACAGAAAGAAGTTCCTGTGTACAGTGCTATAGATGGATGTCATTAATAATAATAATATGATCCTTGCTGCCATCTGCCCAGGCTTGGGGTTTACTGGTCCAGCAGAGGAAACAGGCCTCTGAGGCACCTCTTTGGACTTAGGGGCTGATCCGGGGTTGGTCTGTGGCCTTGTGGCCCTCCTCCTTGGGCACCAGTATGGAGTCACAGAATCTCCGGCCCCGGCTGTAGATTGTCCCACGGTGGGTGGGGGAGGATATGGGCACATTGCAGTCCTGGGGCCTGGAGGAGTACAGGGTGGAGGAATCACAGCCCCCCACCCACCCCTGCCTGCAGAGAGCGTGGGCCAGCCCGAGGAGGCAAGCCCGGAGGAGCAGCCAGAGGAGGTGAGCGCTGAGGAGGAGCGGCCGGAGGACCAGGAGGAGGAGGAGGCGGCGGCCGCCGCGTACCTAGACGAGCTGCCCGAGCCGCTGCTGCTGCGCGTGCTGGCCGCACTGCCGGCCGCCGAGCTGGTGCGGGCCTGCCGCCTGGTGTGCCTGCGCTGGAAGGAGCTGGTGGACGGCGCCCCGCTGTGGCTGCTCAAGTGCCAGCAGGAGGGGCTGGTGCCCGAGGGCGGCGCGGAGGAGGAGCGCGACCACTGGCAGCAGTTCTACTTCCTGAGCAAGCGGCGCCGCAACCTTCTGCGTAACCCGTGTGGGGAAGGTGAGAGGCCCTCGCTGGGCAAGCTCAGCTTCCCCTGCTGCGAAATGGGCCGAAACGGCGCCGGCTGGCTTTGAGGGAGAAATGGGATTAAGCGCCTGGCTCAGTGCCAGCACCGGGTAGCCCCAAGGCTGTCTATTACTGTAGCTCTGTGGCTACCTGCGCCCTAGGGTCTCCCGGGTCCTCCCACCCTCAGCCAGCTGGGGCAGGGCGGGATGGGGGACATACCTCCCGGCAGGCAGATTTAGAAAGTGCCCACTGGTCCACCCTCTCATTCATCATCTGCCCACTCAGACACCAAGTGCCACCTTTGCCCTGCCACCCTCCACATAGTGGCAAGAGCCAGCCTTAGCAGGGACTGAGTGACCAGGGTGGGGCTGTCGTGTCCCTACAGAGGACTTGGAAGGCTGGTGTGACGTGGAGCACGGTGGGGACGGCTGGAGGGTGGAGGAGCTGCCTGGAGACAGTGGGGTGGAATTCACCCACGATGAGAGTGTCAAGAAGTACTTCGCCTCCTCCTTTGAGTAAGGAGAAGAGGGTGGAGGAGGTGGGAAGCGGGGAGCGTTCGCTCTGTCCTAACTCCTGTTCTCCCAGGTGGTGTCGCAAAGCACAGGTCATTGACCTGCAGGCTGAGGGCTACTGGGAGGAGCTGCTGGACACAACTCAGCCGGCCATCGTGGTGAAGGACTGGTGAGAGGGCGCTGGGGTGGCATGGGGCTGGGAGGAGCAGGGTAAGGCAGAGGGGAGAGCCAGCTGGGGAACCCCCCGCCCGGAGGTGCTGCCTCCCCACTGCAGGGGTTGAGGCCACGTGGACCACGGGTCTGCAAAGGTTGACAGCTTCCGAGTTTGCAGGAGAACCTGGAAACCCACCTCCCCTCCTGAGTTTTAAATGTTGGCAAATATATGCACATATATATGTTTTTATATACGTAATGTATATATTTCAAAATCAGTCTGCGGTCCAAACCAAAGGCCACTCTGTGGACTGGCTTTGGCCCCAAGCTGGGGTCTGGCCAACCTGGAATGTAGTCCTTGTGTTTCGCTCTTGGGCTGTCACTTTCTCTTGCTGGCCTCCTTTCCCTTATCTGTAAACTGGGAACACTGGCAGTGCTGGCCGACAGGGATGTTGGGCGCACAGGATGACTTTTGTGGAAATCCCCATCCCCAGGACGTGTTCAGCAGAGCTGAGGCCATGCCCTCACCCCACCACCCGACCCCCACCTCGCTCCCTCCCTCTGAGCAGGTACTCGGGCCGCAGCGACGCTGGTTGCCTCTACGAGCTCACCGTTAAGCTACTGTCCGAGCACGAGGACGTGCTGGCTGAGTTCAGCAGCGGGCAGGTGGCAGTGCCCCAAGACAATGACGGCGGGGGCTGGATGGAGGTGAGCCTGGGGGACCCAGGGCGGAGGTGTGGGGCGCGGATGTGAGGCGCGTGGCTCGAGGAGACGCCACCCACGGCGCTTCTGGGGTGGGCTGGGCTGAGATAGTCACCGGGTGGTGGAGAGACCTCTGAATACCGCGGAGAAACCGAGTGGGGGAGCTGCAGGTCGGTCGGTGTACCGGGGTGGGGAGGCAGGAGAGGCCTCAGGACCTCCGAGGCTGACTCTTGCTACCTCCACCCCCAGATCTCCCACACCTTCACCGACTATGGGCCGGGCGTCCGCTTCGTCCGCTTCGAGCACGGGGGGCAGGACTCCGTCTACTGGAAGGGCTGGTTCGGGGCCCGGGTGACCAACAGCAGCGTGTGGGTAGAACCCTGAGCGGCCCTGCCTCCACTCTCCCCCAGCTGCCTGGAGGGGCAAAGGTCGGGGGTAGATAGGCCTTAACTTAGTCCATAGCATCCTCACCTTCCCCAAGCCACACAGCCTCCTCCCATCCCTTGCTCCGAGCCCAGCCCCTGAGCAGGGAGAGAGAAGTTTTGTTGGCATAGGTTTGCTTAGGTAGCCGGCTTCTAGAATGTAGATCCGTGAGGGCGTGAGCTTGGACTGGACCCACTGCTGAATCCCTTGCACCTAGCACAGTGCCTGCCACAAAGTGGGCTCTCAATAAATATTATTTGTCCAAGGAAGGCATGAATGAACAAATGGATACGCACTGCTCCCTTCCCATCCTTTTCTGTCTCCTGAGGGCCCCCGGCGTAGCCTGGAAAAATACTTGGTAGGGCTCCAGCTGCTCTGGTTTCCAGCGGACCTTGGGCCAGTATGGAGTCAGCTGGGCCCGGCCCTGCCAGGCAGGACAAAGCTGGGATTGTGAGACCAAGGAAGGGTGAGCTGAGCTTGGCGCCTGACTGACACCCAAGCTGCCCAGAGGCCAGAATAGGGCATGTCGGCGGGGGGCGGGGGCTGCCCTCCAGGCCTCTCTTGGTCCAGTGAGTATCCCAGGCCTTGCTACGACCCCCCATCCTTTACTAAAGGCAGAGTGGGGTTGGGGGTGTACCAGTTCTCAGGGCCCGGGTGACCAATAGCAGCATGTGGGTAGAGCCGTGAGCGGCCCTGCTTCCACCCTCCCCCATCTGCTTGGAAGGGTAGAGGCTGGGAGTAGATAGGCCTTAACTTAGTCCATAGCGTCCTCACCTTCCCCAAACCTCCACAGCCCTTCATCAAGCTGGGCCCCTAGGGCAAGGTGTCAGTTCCTTTGTCTGACTGGCAACTGGGGTGGGTGTGGACTGTGCTAGGGTCTAGGGTACCAGTTCTCTTGGGCCCAGGGATGGAGGTGAGGGGCCTGGGGTAGGGGATGGGAGGTGGAGATGGGGAAGCACAAAAAGGATTGGTTTGGGGTTTCTCTTAGTTCATGCCCACCCCCTGGAGTCATTAGCATCCGGTCTCATTGGCCCTTTTCCAAACGTGGCCCAGAGGTTGGCCCAGGCTTTGGCCTGGGGGAGGGGAGGTGGGGAGGGCAGTGTGCCAGACTCTGTGCTCCGGCACGCTCCTTCCGGCCAACCGAGCCCCTTCCAAAGACTGTCAGCTGCTGGTCCTGGGGGTGGGCATTTGAAGGGCCTGGAACCCTCTGCCCTGCTCTCCTGAAATGGAGACCAGTAAAATCACTGAGTGTCTCCAGCTTTGCCTCGGTTCTGAACCCTGATGCTACCTGCTGTTCTGGTGGGATTGCAGGGTTCAAGCTGGGGCCTGCCTGCAATTGTTTATTCATTCACTAGTTCATTTATTTACAATTCCCAGAGCCCCAACCCCAGGCCAGGTCATGTGTGGGGGCCCTGAAGTTACAGTGGGGAATAAGAGACTTCTTCCCAGGAAGAATCAGCAGCCTGGCCACACGAAGGGTGGGACCCCAGGGGAGGGGGAGCCAGTGTCCTGGGCCCTCCAGTGCAGTGGTGGAGATGCGGCCCCTCTTCTGGGGGCATCCTCAGTCTGACAAGGGAGACAAAACATTGACTTCAGAAAACTCTCGGTTTCAAGGCAGAGGCATAGCCTCTTCAACAAGGATGCCCTCTGTCCTGTCTAGGGGATTTTAGTCTGGTGGGGAAGGCACAGTCCATGTTCACCCGAGCTGCCAATCAGACAAAGGAACTGATGCCTTGCCCTCAGGGTCCAGCTTGATGAGGAGCTATGGAGGAATAGTCTCACCCCATGAGCTCCCATGCTTAGGGGTGGGAGACTAAGGGTGGGTGTGTGGGGAGCCAGGTTAAGAGGAGATGGGGTGAGTGGAGAAAGGACCGGAGCCCGCACTGGGCTACGGGAGGAAACTGAAGATGGAGACAGGTTGTGGGCATGAGGGGCCAGGAGGCCAGGTAGGGCCTGGCCCTTCGAGGACTGGAGGTCAGCGTCAAATGTGGGGGATGTGGAAGGTGCTGCAGGTGGAGGGGAGCGCCCCTGAGTTTCAGGTGCCCATGGAACATTCAGGAAAGAGGCCCATAGAGAGTGTGGGGCCCTGGGCTGCCGATGCAGGTATAGGAGTTGCAGTGTCTGTGGCCAGCAACCAAAGCCAAGGGTGAGAACAGGTGCAGAGTGAGGCAGGAGAGGCCTCTGGGCTCACGACGGACCAGACCGACCGGGGACAGGGGAAGCAGGGCAACCAGGAAGGCAGGGGGATGGGTGGGAGAAAGGTGCAAGACCAGAAGGCCACCAGCAGCCAAGAGCCTGAGGAAGGAGCCGGAAGCCCAGAGGCTCTGAGCCTGCTGTGGTCTCTCCCCAGAGCATGGGGCCCTCAGAGGAGACTAGAGGGGCCTCAGGCTCACTCTCGCTGTCACTAGAGGGACATCGGATACACCAGTGGTGTTTAGGTCAGGAAGATAAGACAACTGCTTCTCAGCCTTCAAAGGGCTGTGTGAGGCGGGCCAGAAGGCTCACTGGGCATAGCGCACTTCCTATCACACTGTAGGGTGCTACAGTCCAGTCAGAGGTGGGACGGGGAGAGGGCATGGCCATCCCTTTTACGGTTTCCTGGCAAGTGACACAGAGTAACTGGGGAAGCAGAAGCTCCCATCCAGGCACATCTGGCTCTTAAGTAAGTGCTCGTAACTCCTCTCAGCATTACTGTCCCCTACCCTGGAGGACAGAGCTGGACCCATGTGTAAACGTTATAGGATGGCATATACCAGCGGCCTGTAAGGAAAAACCTGTGTGGCGTCCAGCAGGGGGCACCCTAGGGCTGTCTCTGGGACAGTGGGGACAGTTGAAGCCAGAGACAGCAGATAAGGCTTTCATGTCTCCTATGATCCTATTTTTTATTTAAAAATTAAAAAAAAATTTTAGAGACACGATCTCACTCTGTCACCCAGGCTGGAGTGCAGTGGTGTGATCATGGCTCACTGCAGCCTCAATTTTCTGGGCTCAAGCGATCCTTCCACCTCAGCCTCCTGAGTAGCTGGGATTGCAGGCATGTGCCACCACACCAGGCTAATTTTTATTTTTTGTAGAGATGGGGTCTTGCCATGTTGGTCAGGCAGGTCACAAACTCCTGACCTCAAGCAGTCCTCCTGCCTCGGCCTTCCAAAGTGCTGGGATTATAGACGTGAGCCACCGTGCCTGGCCAGTTCTTCCTAATCATTTGATATTTATTGAGCACCTACTATATGTAAGGTAGGGGCAAAACAAACAGCCTCTGGTCTCTTGGAATATACAGTCTAGATGGAGAAACATAACACAAGCAACTAAATGAGTGAACAAGATAATTACCCACATGAGATAGCCCTTCATCAGTAAGCCAGGCACTACTCTAAAAACTTTATCTATATTAATTTGTCGTAATAACCTCACAAAGTGGAAACTGTGATTACTTCCATTTTTACAGATGAAAAAATTGGGCCAGGTGCAGTGGTTCACGCCTGTAATCCCAGCACTTTGGGAGGTCAAGAGTTTGAGACCAGCCTGACCAACATGGTGAAACCCCGTCTCTACTAAAAATACACAAAAATTAGCCTGGGCAAGAAGAGCCAAACTCAGTCTCAAAAAAAAAAAAAAAAAAAGAAAGAAAGAAAGAAAAGAAAAATAAAATTGAAGCACAGAGAGATTAAGCAACTTGCCTTAGGCCATACTGCTAAGAAGTGATGGAACTGGAATTCTTTTTTTTTTTTGATACAGAGTCTCGCTTTGTCTCCCAGGCTGGAGTGCAGAGGCATGATCTCGGCTCACTGCAACCTCTGCCTCCCGGGTTCAAACGATTCTCCTGCCTCAGCCTCCCGAGTAGCTGGGATTACAGGTGCCCGCCACCACAACTGGCTAACCTTTTTTTTGTATTTTTAGTAGAGATGGGGTTTTACCATGTTGGTCAGACTGGTTTTGAACTCCTGACCTCAAGTGATCCACCTGACTTGGCCTCCCACAGCGCTAGGATTACAAGCATGAGCCATCACGCCAGGCCGGAACTGGAATTGTACTCGGCCACTTAGGCACTTGACCTCTGTAGTGTAGAGAGTGAGGGCAGGAGTGCTACTTTGGTCGGGGTGATCAGGGAGGACCTGTCTGAGGAAGTGACTTTTTTTTTTTTTTTTTGAGATGGAGTCTCACTCTATTGCCCAGGCTGGAGTGCAGTGGTGCTATCTCAGCTTACTGCAACCTCCACTTTCCGGATTCAAGCGATTCTTGTGTCTCAGCCTCCCGAGTAGCTGGGATTACAGGCGTGCACCACCATGCCCAGCTAATTTTTTTTTTCTTTAATAGAGACAAGGTCTCACCATGTTGGCCAGGCTGGTCTTGAACTCTTGGCCTCAAGTGATCCACCTGCCTTGGCCTCCCAAAGTGTTGGGATTGCAGGCGTGAGCCACGGCACCTGGCTGGAAGTGACACTTGAATCACATGATGACGAGAAACCAGCCATACGGCTCTGGGGAAAGAGGACTGCAGAGGCAGCCAAAGGCTCTGAGGTGGGAATGAACTTATTCACAGGTCAGAAAGGCAGCCAGCATGGCTGGAGCAGTGAGCAAGTGAGGAGGTGATCTGACGTGAGCTTGGAGATGTAGGTAGGTGACCCAGAGAGTTTCCTGAGGACCTACTATGTGCTCTTCCCTATAAGATATAAATGCTCTAGGAAGCAGATATGATATCGTTTCTGTTAAGGAAAAACCTTTGCTCTGTTCAGCAGGAGCTAGGGATGGGGGTTTAGACATCAGCTGCTGACAATCTTGTTTGATGAAACCAAATTTCCCAAGAGTAGCAGGATGATCAGGATGATGACGATGGTGATGATGCTGATGGCAGCAATGATGGCGATGACAGGCATTTGCTGAGGGCCTAGAGTGCCAGTTCATGTGCTAAGTGCACAGGCTCATTTAATCTGCGCAGTGGCCCCCTTAGATAAAATAGCTAAGACTCAGAGTTGCAGGGTAGCTTGCCAGGGTCATGCAATGAATAAGGAGTTGAAGCTGGCTTTCCAGCTTAAGACTTTTTTTCTTTAAATTGACATTTTATATGTGTATATAGACTTTTAATTAACATTATTTTCACAGAGCCAAGCAAATATTTTCAGTCAGCAGGAGGGAAAGAGGGGAGTTGTGGGTTGTGTTTTTTTTTGTTGTTTTTTTTTGTTTTGTTTTGTTTTTAGATGGAGTCTCGCTCTGTCGTCCAGGCTGGAGTGCAGTGGCGCAATCTCAGTTCACTGAAACCTCCGCCTCCCAGGTTCAAGCGATTCTCCTGCCTCACCAGCTTAAGTTTTAAAGACTTTGCTGGGGTACAGAGTCAGAAGGGGCCACATGCTGGGGGACAGAGCAAGGACAGAAGCTGGGGGCTCCCAGGTGAGGAAGAGCAGAAAGAGTTGGAGATGACGAGGACACTGGGCTCCGGAGTGTCTGTGCGTACCATTACCCCAGGCAGTAGGCGGGATGCTAGGTGTTTGGGGGCTATTTTGGCTAAGGGGTCAGGGAAGGTAAAATGAATTTCCTCTTAGATTTCTCAGTGGAAACGTATGTTTAACAATTTTGTAATGGAAAAGTCCCTCTTCCCTTTTCTGATTTCTTTTTCTGTTTTTGAGACGGAATCTTGCTGTGTTGCCAGGCTGGAGTGCAGTGGCGTGATCTCCGCTCACTGCATCTCTACCTTCTGGGTTCAAACGATTCTCCTGCCTCAGCCTCCCGAGTAGCTGGGACTACAGGCGTGCGCCACCACGCCCAGCTAATTTTTGTATTTTTAGTGGAGATGGGGTCTCACCGTTGGTCAGGCTGGTCTCGAACTCTTGACCTTGTGGTCCGCCCACCTCGGCCTCCCAGAGTGTTGGGATTACAGACGTGAGCCACTGCGCCTGGTCTCTGATTTCTTTACCTTAAAAATCTGGATTTTTTTGTACGTGGTGTATTCAGTTGTGGACATGGTATATTCAGTTGTGCACAGAGGGAGGGAAGGGCCAGTTCCTCCAAGTACCACTAGGTGTCAGGATTGTCAAGGCTGTCCCCAAGCTGTGTCTGTCCTGCCCATTTCTCTGCGGAGGAAAAGTCGAATTTGAATCCAAATCCTGGTCTCTTCCCATTGCTTGGGGCTGATCCTGGGTCCTCAGGGGCTGGGATTTGGCGCTGCTCTGGCCCCAGAGGCTCTATGAGAAACATTTAGGAGGCTAGGTCTCCAAGGCCTGGAGGCCCCTGGGTCTCACCCCAGGCCACATAGCAAGGGCTTTGGATGGCTGGAATCCCCTCCAGAGCTGGGCCCCTCCCAACTAGGGAGGGCTGGTGGTATCCTGGGATCTAGCTCCAAGTAGGTCTGGGAGTCTAGAACCCCCCCAAGTCTATCCCCACTCGGCAGAGCCCTGGGCCTTGCTTGATGGTGCCAGGCCTGCAGTGAACACGGAACACCCAGACAGATCCAATCCTGAGCTCCTGGTGCGTAATGACTTTGCTATTTCCCCCCACCATAAATTAAACCTAATCTTGTGTTGACTCTGCTGAACAAGGAGAATAACGAAGAAGATTAAGATGAGATGGTATTCATTCTCCTCCAACAAAAGCCAATTAATCGTCAGTAGAATTACCGCCGGAGCCAGGAGCTGCTTGCTAGGAGCTCTGCAGACAGGATGGAACAGGGCTGGGGGCCATTTGCTAGGGCTGCCACTGGGGTCTGCTGGTCGTGCAGCAGGAAATATTGCAGGTAGATGTTAGGGAGGACTGCCTGGATGAAGGAGGGGGCTGGCACCAAGGAGGAGGGTGCAAAGAGCTTGGAATCACCCACAGAGGTGATGTTTCTAAGTCATGGAGGGGAACGCTGTGGAAGTTCCTGACCACCTGACCATGTCCATCCGAGGCCCCCTGGGACCTTCCCCTGCCTTTCTGCGGTCACCTTTGATTAATGAAGCTGCATTCAGGGATCTCTGGCTTCCTCCCCACTCTGCTTTTTTCCCTCCTTCCTCTCCTAGGAATCAGGGAGGCCATTTGTCCAGTGTTAACAGCTTGGGTTTAGAGACAGAAACATGGCCAGGAGCAGTGGCTCATGCCTGTAATCCCAGCACTTTGGGAGGCTGAGGCGGGTGGATGGCTTGAGGCCAGGAGTTGCAGACCAGCCTGGGCAACATGGTGAAACCCCGTCTCTACCAAAAATACAAAACAATTAGCTGGGCCTGGTGGCACATGCCTGTAGTCCCAGCTACTTGGGAGGCTGAGGCATGAGAATCGCTTGAACCTGGGAGATGGAGGTTGCAGTGGGCAGAGATTGCACCACTGCACTCCAGCCTGGGTGACAGTGAGATTTTCTCTAAAATAAAAATAATTAGAGACAGAAACACTTGGGCTTCACCTGGCTTTGCCCCTTGTCCTCAACCACACAAATGGAACCTACGATCCTCACCTGCCAACCTGGTTTGATGCTCCCAGGCACTAATGTGCCTCCAGTTCCTGCACCCACTAGATTCTTGCAACAAGACAGTAAAGCTGAATGGAGCGGCCTGACTGCTGTGGGCCGTTGCTGAAAGGTGAGGGAACCAACATTTGTTGGTCTACTGCTGCATTATCTCATCGACTGCCTACAGCAGCCTCCTTGGGAGGCTTTATTTTGTCATCACAAAATTTATTGAAGAGGAAGCCTAGGCTCAGTGAGGTGGGGCCCTTGGTTGAGGTCACCAAGCTGTAGGCTGCAGAGTTGGCTGGGACGGGGCTTTTGTCGCCGTGGCCCCCAAAGCTTAGCCCTTTCTCCATCTGCACGTTGCTTCATGCACATGGAAGGCATTCAGTGCGTGCTGGCCAGATGAATGAAACGCTCATCAAATGCTATTTCTGGTCCAGTAAGTTCCGTTTCAGACTCTCCCACATCCTGATAACTCCCAGAAGTAAATTGATTTGTGAAATTCTTCTTGGTAATTCTTGGCAACTCACCCACCTTACTACTACTGTGAAGAAAACTCTACCCTCCCATCCAGATCGAAGTTTGCTTCATTTACTCGGATTGATGAGGTTTATTTTTTAATTTATTTTTTATTTTTTTTATTTTCTGAGCATGGCAAAAGTATCCTCAAAGTCCAGTTTTACAATCTATGTTATCTCAACACATGCTGAGCACTCACCATGTGATAGGTGTGTTCAAAACATCACTTGTGTATGGTTTTATTTAATCCTCCAAGCACATCTATGTGCTATTATTCCCATTTCAGAGGCTGAGATGAAACTGAGGCCCAGAGACGTGCGTTCTCGCCCCAGGTCACACAGCAAGGGCTTTGCATGACTAGAATCCTGCAGGCTTTCCTGGGTGAAGTGATTCTTGTGGAGGGATTCTAGTCCTCTGTGGCAGACAGGAATCATGGTGGAGGCCATGGGCTTCCGGGTTCAGTTGGAACTGGTGGAGTTTTCTCTGTCCCACAAATCACACACTTAGACTCAGCCTCAGGAACTGATCTTTGGTTCATATGTGAAAGGATTTAGCACTTAAGCTTCTTTTTTTGAGACAAAATCTCGCTCTGTCACCCAGGCTGGAGTGCAATGGCATGATCTTGGCTCACTGCAACCTCCACCTCCCAGATTCAGGTGATTCACCTGCCTCAGCCTCCGAGTAGCTGGGATTACAGGCGTGCACCACCACATCTGGCTGTTTTTTGTATTTTTAGTAGAGACGGGGTTTCACCATGTTGGTCAGGCTGGTCTCGAACTCCTGACCTCAAGTGATCCGCCCGCCTCGACCTCCCAAAGTGTTGGGATTACAGGCGTGAGCCACTGTACCCAGTCACTTAAGCATTTATTCAGCACCTTCTGTGTGTCAGCACCTTGTTATGCTTTGAGGATACAACAGTGAACCAATGAGGTCCTTGTCCTCTAGGAGCTCACAGACTGGAGGGAGAGAAGGATCTGGGTTCCCAGTTCTGACCCTCCCCAGGTGTGTGACCAGTTAGTGCCTCATTTTCCACATCTGTAAAATGGGGATGATTTTGTTACTTACCTGATAGGATTGTTATGAGAATCAAATGAATTAATATAGGTAAGACACTTAGATCAAGGCCTGCACATAAAAAGGTGCTACATACAAGTTTGTTAAATAAAATGGACAAGTCTGGCAACTACAGTCTAATATATAGTAAAAGGATGGCGAGGGGAAGCCTACTGAATTTTAGAGGAGGGACATCTAACATAGACCTTGATCAGAGAAGGTTTCCTGGAGGAGGCCGTCCATGGACTCTTAACCCAAGTGATGGTAGGAGGGTGAACTACTTTCCTAGACAGCTTGTAGCTTCCTGGGCTGTCACTGGGAGCTGCAGTACTAACTGGCCTTTTCCTGGGGCTTATTGTCATAATTTGTCAGTGTGCTAAGCACTGTAATGGCATCTGGATTCGAATAGAAATCTCTGTGCTCAGGGACCCTATGATTGAGAGGGGTGGGAGGAAAGCATCCTAAATATGTTCTAGGACAGAAGAACAGGCCCCCAGATGCTGTGGGCAGTGTCCAGTGGTCTCCAGTGGGGTAGGGTGTAGAGAGGACCTCAACGTTGCAGAAAGACAAAGATGTCCTTGAAAAAAAGAAAACTAAAAAAAAAAAAAAAAAAAAAAAAAAAAAAAAAAAAGGAAGGGGGAAGCCAGCAGGGAAAATGATTTTCTCGGCTGGCATTTCTTGGGGAATTAAATCTTGTTTTTCGTCACCACCAAGTGGAATAATCCAATATATTAAAGCAGAAGTCCCCACTCCTATTTATTGCCGCGACTTTGACCTAACAGTCTCGGGTCTGCATTTGGATTCAGACCGTCCTGGGGAGGGAGAGCAGGAGGGAGGAGGCATCAACCCCTTGGATCAATTACTTTCCTCTCCGACACAGGAAAAATGAATTATTCCCCGAAAAGCAGGCACCTCATCTGATGAATTCTGCACTGCAGAGCTGGCGGAGTTCTACCAAATTGAATTTGGTCTTTGAGAGACATTCAAAATCAAGTGGAGTGTGTGTGCTGGTGGGGTGTGTCTGATAGCCACTGGGGCTTCTGTTAGTTGGGGTCGAGGAAGCCCCCCACTTACAGTTCTCTGGGTTCGGGGGCAAGAGGTAGCCATGCTTCCTGCCCCAGGGACCCCTAGCACTCTGCAGGGGCAAGATGTTTTTGTTCCCAGCCTGAGGCTCAGAGAAGTGAGGTTGCTTGTCTGAGGCCACACAGTGAGCTGGTAACCATAGCAACCTGTTACCTTTATGTCCCTGTCCTCTGGGTCCTGCTGAAAATGTCCCCCGCCCTCCAAGGGAACCCCAGGTTGAGTAAGTTGGAGTTGGGAGCTTTCCTGTCTGGAGCACTGGTTCTTCATGTCCATAGCTGTATGACCTGGGGCAAGTAGCTTCCTCTCTCTAGGCCTCCGTTTCCTGACCCAGAAAACAGCGTTAACCACAGTCCTTGTAGTGTTTGCTACTCTATCAGATACAAAGGGCAGAAATGCAATTCCAAGTGTTTTAATCCAAAAGCAAAGGTTCTGGCTCACATGGATGAGAAGCTCCGTGTGGATTTCTGGCAGTGTCCTTTCAGGTACAGCTGGATCCAGAGGCCCCAACAGTGTATTCAGAACTCGGCTTTTCTCTCTGTGTCTCCAGTCTGTGTGGCTTCATCCCAGGCAGGCTCACTCCAGAAGGGGTTGGCAGCCCCCTAGGTCTATGTCCTTCCAGTGTCAAGTTCAATGGGTTCACGTGCCCACCTCTGAGCTGGTTGCTGTGGCTAGAGGGCCGGTGCGCTGGTGGGCAAGGCTTGGGGTGGAGTCACCCAGTGAGAACCATGAGGCTGACAGAAGAGTGCAGAGGGTGCTGGGTTAAAAACCTAACACAGAGCCCCGTTCCTCACAGGTCTCGACATGGAAGTCACCATGGTGCTTGCTACAGGGCAAGTGCTCAGCCAGCCACAGCTCTGCTGACAGTGACTCCTTCTGTTTCCACTAAGGGGGCTGCCACGTCCTCCTGGGCAGGGTGTAAGCGGCCCTCCCTGGACTTCCTCTGCCTCCCTTGTGGCCTCTCACAGCCTCTGCTCCCATCTCCAGGCCAGGTACCAGGCATCGGCCCTCTGCCTGGCCAGGAGTCCCCAGGGAAGGGGAGGCATTCCTCACTCCACACATCCTGGGAGCCGCAGAGACTGCAATTTCACTAATGATGTGGGGAAGAGAGGAAAAGACTAGCCCAAGAGGGAGATATTTTAGCTGAAAAACCTCCCCCTGGATTTGGGCAGGTTTTTCAGGGCTAATGAGCTGGGGCCAAGGGAGTTTCCAGGGAGGGAGGTGGCTGTGTCTGGTCCAGGCTCTGGTTCTAGAGGGGCTGGAGGTCTGGCCAGTGAGAGAGGAGCTGGGGGCCGGGGAGGGTGCAATGGGGGGCTCTGTGCCCCAAGCTGAGAAGCGCTCACTGGCTCACCCCACAGATGCACTGCTCACTCTGTGTTACCCCTGTTCTCCTTATGTAGGAAAGATCCCCAGTGGCCAAGATGATCTTGCCAAGCTTTATTATCTCTGTAGCCCTTACTGTGAGAACACTGCGTATCTGTTTTATTTTCCCCTGATATAAAGTCACGTCATGATATTGCAATTGCCTTTTTTTTTTTTCTTTTAGACAGAGTCTTGCTCTATCACCCAGGCTGTAGTGCAGTGGTGCTATCTCTGCTCACTGCAACCTCCGCCTCCCAGGTTCAAGCAATTCTCCTGCCTCAGCCTCCTGAGTAGCTGGGACTATAGGCACGCGCCACTGCAAACTTACAGACTGGGAGATACTGTTTTCACCAGATTCTGGGCTGCAGCCTGACCCCATTCCCCAATTTCTAATGTCTTTGGGAGAACATTTACCCAGTCAGTTAGCTTCGAGGGTAGACTGGAGCTCTAGGCCTGACCTGACCCCTTGGGTGGATTGCTGGTTTTCTCTGGGCCTTGGTGAGCTAGACTATAATGTTGAGGTGATAATCCCTGTCTTCTCCCCCACCAGTGCTAATTCCACCTGAGAAAATGTTGGTCTGGCTGTGAAGGGACAGGCAGTCCATGCAAATACACACTATGCAGCCATATGAGGTTTCTCCAAAGCCAGCATCTCCCTCAAATACTGGAAGTCAGCACACACTGTGGCCAGAGAAGACAGCCCGTCCATACCCTGTCCAGAACCCAAAAGAAGAGCAGGGATCTACCTGGCACAACAGACACCGCAGACAAAACTTGCCAGAGTCCAGCAGCTGCACTTTTGCTTAGCTGAAGCAGGGTGTTTCCTGTGTCCACAGGGCCTGGCGGTTGGGGACCAGTGATGCTATTCCTTTGAGTGACTTTGCGCCCCAGCCCTGAGTTTTAGTCACTTTGGGATGTGGGGAAGCAGACCTTTAGGGAAAGATCTGGTCCTGTGCCATTCAGATCACCTGCAGCGGCTGCCTTAGGGTGGGGAGAATTTTCACAGCCCGCCAACCAGGCTGGAGGGTGGAAGGGAAACCATGTGGAACCCGGACCTAGAGAGAGGCGCTTCAGCACCGCGGACAGCGCCCTGCCAGCCTCTGAGACCCACAGACCTGAGCTGTGAGGAGTGGGGATCCTGAAGGAAAGAACCCCGGCCGGGCGCGGTGGCTCACGCCTGTAATCCCAGCACTTTGGGAGGCCGAGGCGGGCGGATCACGAGGTCAGGATCGAGACCATCCTGGCTAACACGGTGAAACCCTGTCTCTATTAAAAATACAAAAAAATTAGCCAGGCGTGGTGGTAGGTGCCTGTACTCCCAGCTACTCGGGAGGCTGAGGCAGGAGAATGGCGTGAACCTGGGAGGCGGAGCTTGCAGTGAGCCGAGATCGTTCTACTGCACTCCAGCCTGGGCGACAGAGCGAGACTCCGTCTCAAAAAAAAAAAAAAAAAAAAAAAAAAAAAGCCCGAAGTGGACAGGGCGACCCAGTCCCTTCCCTCAGGGAAGGAGAGAGGGGAGGCACAAGGATTATTAGCCCTTCTATCAGCCAGCACTGGTGATGGACACTTTAATACATTAGCTCACCTTGACCTCCTCTTTATTTTGTTGCCCAGGCTGGAGTGCAGCGGTGCGATCTCGGCTCACTGCAAGCTCCGCCTCCCGGGTTCATGCCATTCTCCTGCCTCAGCCTCCCGAGTAGCTGGGACTACAGGCGCCCGCCACCACTCCCGGCTAATTTTTTGTATTTTTAGTAGAGATGGGGTTTCACCGTGGTCTTGATCTCCTGACCTCGTGATCTGCCCGCCTCGGCCTCCCAAAGTGCTGGGATTACAGATGTGAGCCCCAGCGCCCGGCCGGCCTCCTCTTTATGCTTATTTTACGGGGGAGAGAACGGAGGCTCAGCAAGGCTGAATAGGCTTCCCAGGTCACACAGCTAGTTAGCGGTAGAGCATGGACTTCTGTCCAAGTTCATCTGGCTCCAGCATCCCCATCTTACTGTCTCTCTAATCAGATGGGAGAGGCACAGCCTTCAAACACTTGTGGCAGCCATGGCCCCCAGAGCTGCTGGCATTTGTGGCTGGAAGGCTGGATTTGCATTTGTGTGTGGTTTTGTGAGTGCTTCTGGGTGTGCACAAGGGTGAATTCAGTGGAGTGTGACTGTTTACAGGAGGCTGTATGAGACCCCGTGGGAGCTGGAAGATGAGAGGTGGTGTCATATCTCAAAGACTCTCCCTCCTCCCTCCTCCTAGAAGGAGACCTAGAATTCACTGGCCTTTTTTTTAAGCACTTAAAGAACAGACCAGAACTGATAGCTAAATTAAACCTGCTGAGAGTGCCTGTTTAATTGAAAATGCCATCTGTAATTTAAATGTCAGAATCGGGATG
The DNA here is from genome assembly GCF_028885625.2 of Pongo pygmaeus. Lineage (NCBI taxonomy): Eukaryota > Metazoa > Chordata > Mammalia > Primates > Hominidae > Pongo > Pongo pygmaeus. The sequence continues at coordinate 219,587,821 of NC_072373.2, forward strand.
GTTATTACAGGCGCCTTGAAGACTGGGGCTCATTTCACAGTTTCAAAACAGACCAGGAAAAGCAGCAAATGGACCATGGCCTGCAGTGTCGTGAAGCGATTAATAACTTCTCTGGTCCTGCTGAGCTCCGGCTTCCACCACTGCCCTAACAGAGGGAGTATGGCCGGGAGCTAGGAGTTAGGGGCTTGGGCTCTGGGACTCCGCCTCCTGCCTCACCCACTCTGCGCCTCTGTGCCATCCTCCACTCAGCTTCAGGGCAACCATTCCAAAGGGTGAAGCTTATCCTGTCTCACTTCAGGGTCTCCCTGGCACTTCTGGAATGAAATCCTAATCTCTTAGTCTGGCATTCAAGTCCTTTGGAAGGCAAGGCCCTGCCTCCCTCTCCAGGTTTCGTGCCTGCCACTGGCTGCTGCAGACATCCTGAATGCCTCCAGGCCTTTGCACGAGCTGAGCCCTCTGCCTGGACAGCCATTGCTTTTCTTATCCACCTGGTGAGCACAGTGAATCGTTCATGATTCAGCCGTCATGTCACCACTTCCAGGAAGCCTTCCTTGAGTACTCTATGCCTCCCCAAAGCACTGATCCAGGCCAAGTTAAGTTTCCTTTTCTCCCATGGCCCCTTGCTCACCTTCATAGCTGACTTAACATGGGGTTGTCTATTCGCCAGTCTCTGTATACTGTGAGCCCCTTAAGGACAGTGATAGTGCCTTGTTCTGAGACCCAGTGCTCTGCCGTGAACAATGACAATAGCTAACATTGAGTACCTGTTATGTAGCAGGCACTATCATTAGTCCCATTAAAATATTTTTTTCATGAACCATACATGGGACTTAATATTAGTCCCCCCCGCCCTTTTTTTTTAAATGGAGTCTCAGCCGGGCATGGTGACTCATGCCTGTAATCTCAGCACTTTGGGAGGCCGAGGTGGGTGGATCACTTGAGGTCAGGAGTTCGAGACCAGCCTGGTCAACATGGTGAAACCCCATCTCTACTAAAAATACAAAAATTAGCTTGGCTTGGTGACATGCGCCTGTAATCTCAGCTACTCGGGAGGCTGAGGCAGGAGGATCACTTGATCTCGGGAGGTGGAGGTTGCAGTGAGCCGGGATAGTGCCACTGCACTCCAGCCTGGGCAACAGAATGAGACTCTGTCTCAAAAAGTAAAATAAACAGAGCAAGACTCTGTCTCAAAAAGCTAAAAAAAAAATGAAGTCTCACTCTGTCGCCTAGGCTGGAGAGCAACGGTGCGATCTTGGCTCACTGCAACCTCCCCCTCCTGGGTTCAAGAGATTCTCCTGCCTCAGCCTCCCGAGTAGCTGGGATTACAGGTGTGCACCACGATGCCTGGTTATAATTTTTGTATTTTTAGTAGAGATAGGGTTTCGCCGTGTTGGCCAGGCTGGTCTCGAACTCCTGACCTCAAGTGATCTGCCCGCCTCAGCCTCCCGAAGTGCTGAGATTACAAGCATGAGCCACCACAACCAGCCTAGTCCCATTTTTGAGATGAAGAAACTGAGGCATGGAGGGTGACTTGTCACAAGCCAAATGGCTACCAGTGGCAGAGCTGGGAGTGGATGGAGGCAGCCTGTCTCCAGATTCCAGCTTCTTAACCACTATACTATAATGCCACATTCAGGGCCCTCTGCTTGGAGAATGTTTGTTCATTGAACACATAAAGCGCTCATCGGGTGTGTTCTGTCCCTATCCAGGGAGGAGATGCCGTAACAAAGTGATCCAAAGGGAGCTAAGCTAAAGCCCACCCAGATGAACTTTGTATTCCTGGACCTCAGGCCCTGGTGCTTCTTTCTTGCACTAGAGGCTTTCAAGAGGGGGGATTCTTTTGCCAAGGCCCCCAGAGCTTAAAGGGGGGGTCTTTATCCCCTCTCCCCCTCTCTACCCTAGATAACTCCCTGCCGGCTCTGTGCTCTGTCTGTAATCCCCCAATTGCACTTAATGGGGCAGTGAGGTGCAGTTGGATACCATGGTTTGTGCCCCAGCTTTGCTACTTACAGCCTACATAAGTAGCAAACATTTCACCTCCTGCTCTCACTGCCTTCGTCTCTGAAATGGGGTCCTAATCATACCTAACTCAGAGTGTTGAGGATTAAATGAGATCGTGGAGGTGCAGTGCTTAGTAGAGGCACACAGCAAAGGCCCAGCATATGATAGCTGTAACTTCCTTTCCTTCCTTCCTGCCTTCCTTCCTTCCTTCCTTCCTTCCTTCCTTCCTCTCTCCCTCCCTCCCTCCTTCCCACCCTCCCTCCCTCCTTTGCTCCCTTCTGTTTTTGTTTTTGTTTGTTTTGTTTTGTTTTTTGTTGTTTTTCTTTTGAGATGGAGTCTCCCTCTGTCACCCAGGCTGGAGTGCAATGAAGTGGTCTTGGCTTACTGCAACCTCTGCCTCCCAGGTTCAAGCGATTCTCCTGCCTCGGCCTCCTGAAGGGCTGGGATTACAGGCTTGAACCACCATGCCTGGCTAATTTTTGACAAGGTTTCGCCATGTTGGCCAGGCTGGTCTTAAACTCCTGACCTAAGGTGATCCTCCCACCTCGGCCTCCCAAAGTGCTGGGATTACAGGTGTGAGCCACCACACTTGGCCTACTTTTTCTTTTTCCTTCCTTCCTTCCTTCCTTCCTTCTTTCCCTCCTTCCCTCCCTCCCCTCCCTCTCCCCTTCCCTTCCCTTCCCCTTCCTCCCTTTCTCTCTCTTTCTTTCTTTCTCTTTCTTTCTTTCTTTCCTTTCTTTCTTTCTTTCTTCCTTCCTTCCTTCCTTCCTTCCTTCCTTCCTTCCTTCCTTCCTTCCTTCCTTCCTTCCTTCCTTCCTTCGTTCATTCCTTCCACTTTCTCTCTCTCTCTGAGCCCATGTCCTCAGTAACAGTCTGTGCCTACTCAGTGTTACTGGGCCCCCAACTTCCAGTGTTGGGGCATTTTTAACTGCTTAGTGGAAAGAGAGCTGCCAAGATCACATTTTTACTCTGCATCTGATGCTGCGCTCATCACACTCTCAGCATGGCCCCAATCTCCCAGCCCCCTGCCCACAGCCCATCTTCGTGTTCTTTCCACTCTCTGTCCTGCTCCATCCTCGACCTGGTCTTCTCTGGGGTTGTCGTGCAGCCATGTATTCCCTCAACCAAAAGAAAAACACAGAAACTCGCTCCTAATTAGATGGTTTCCGTCTCCCCAGGTCTTCACTTCTTGCATGTTCTCAACTTGTTAGAGGAAATCGTATACCGACATTGGTTTTGATTTGCATAATTCAGATATAATTAGGAGAAAGACTTGCCGGAGTGGCAGGCAGCGGGATTGGTGCTGCTGTATCCTGCTGACCTTGGGGAGAACTTAGAACTGGGCCCTTAACTCTTACCAAGTTCATGTTTACTTTCTCTGCAAAGCCCTGTAGGCACCAGTTCCCTGAGCTTCACTCTTTGATGAGGTTTTAAGGCAACAGAGAAGGCTCCCTTCCCCCCAGAGTGTCCCCTTGCCCACCCCAGCATCTGGAATTCTGACCATGAGGGCTGTCGTGTGGGGCCTGCTGGGGATGCAGAAAGACTTTCTGCTGTCCTGGAGGTCAGCAGGCACAGGAGTCATTGTGCATGTGACGCCCACCATCTGGAGCTAGCAAGAGGATTTCAGGGTAGTGTCATCTTGACAGTTGGAGGAAGAAAAAATCCCAAGCCCAAGCAGTACTTGAAGCAAGAGAGTAGAAATTAGTGTGACCCAGTGAATTCTATTGCTGCCGTGATGAAAAGTGCTGGTGCATCCTTGGAAAGATTAGGAACATAACGAGCCAGAGAAACAGATGAAAAATGCACGCCTGTGCCTGTTCTGTTTGTAGCCGTTTCTTCATGCCTTTATTTGTTCATCTATTCATTCAGCAAGTATTTATTGAGGGGCTAATATGTGCCAGGCACATAAAAGAATTAGGAGGCCGAGCATGGTGGCTCATGCCTGTAATCTTAGCACTTTGGAAGGCCAAAGCAGGATGATCGCGTGAGCACAGGAGTTTGAGACTAGCCTGGGGAACACGGTTCAACCCCATCCCTACAAAAAATTAAAAAAAAAAAAGTCGAGCATGGAGGTACACGCCTGTGGTCCTAGCTACTTGGGAGGCTGAGGTGGGAAGACTGCTCGAGCCCAGGAGGTTGAGGTGGCAGTGAGCCGAGTTTGTGCTGCTGCACTCCAGCCTATGACAGAGGGAGACCCTGTCTAAAGACAAACAGGCAAACAAAAGAATTAGGTGTTCACCTTGGGAATGGGGATGTGATCTCAGAATTTGGTTCCCATCCACCCCAGCCTACATGGGTGGATTTGGGTCCAGGATTTAGGGCCTGGGAGGCAGGCTCTGGAGGACTCATGCCCAGAAGACCATACGATGCCCGCTTTGAATTGTGCCTCTATCTGTTTCACCTGCCAGCTGGCACTGTCCCAGGAAGGCCCCTGACAGCACAGGGCTGGGGTGGAAGCAAGGGACATTTCTATTCACAATGACCACCCTGGGGTGGAATGATGGGCACTCCCCATCAGGTGAGCTTCACGGGAAGCAGGACGATGGGCAGGGAGTCTCTCTCTACATGTACCCCTACCCCTACTCCTGCCCCAGTGTGACCCCTCCTCTCCCATACAGCCCCTGCGAAGTGGCCATCACCAGAAGCCACAGCCAATTTCCCCAGGGAACAGTCTCCAGGGCACTGATTTACTCGTTAGCTGTCACCACGGGCTCTGAATAATCAGGTCTCTTCCCTCAGAAAGGATATTAGAGGTTGAGGTGGGAAGGGTTAGGGCAGCGTGATATTTATTTCCCAGGCATTTGCTGCCATGAATCACGGGGCTGTCTCTAACCTGCTCTCACACAGCACCGCAGGCCTGTCCGCAGGCCCGGAGAGACTTTCCAGGGTCCCAGGGGGCAGCTTGCCTGGCAATCCATTCCAGAGCCCAGCTCACGATTCAGGCTGCCTGTCAGGGTGCTGCGCTGGGGAAGCTGAGAGAGGGGAGGAGGCAGTCATCCTCTATTTGGGGAGAACTCCATGATTCATTCATTCCCTCATTCATCTGGGAAACATTTATTGAACATCTGCTGCTTCCTGCTGCGCACTGGGCTGGGGGCTGGGCGTACAGGGGCGAACCAGCCAAGCCGGGTCCTGTCCTTGGGAGCATAAGTGGTGTTTCCTTTTCCATCTTTCTGCTCCCAGCCAGGAGGCAAGACTGTTCTGAGCTCTGGCTGGGGGTGGGAATATATCTCTACATTCCCTGTCCTGCCCCCTCTCCCAGTCCCGTCCCCACCCCATCCCACACTGGCCCAGATGGTTGACAAGATAACTCAGTCCCTTAATGCTGCAGTGATATTTCCCAACGTTGTCCCAGGACTCCTCTGCTTTCCCTGGGCGGGAGAAGGAAACTCTTACTTTTTCAACCCCAACTCTTCTCCGGCCCTTCCCCAAGGCTACTTACGTTATCCCATTTAACCCCCATTGTACAGAGGAGGAGACGTGCCCGGGGTCACACCGCAAGCAGCAGCGTGCTGCAGTGGGCTATAGCAGTATGCCTCTCTTCCCAACTTGGCCTTCGATGACTTCAGGTTGGTGGTGTGAAATTGACTGCAGTGGGAGTATTTACACCATGGGAATGGGCAGGTGTTGTCAATCAGGGCGTTTCCTCTTTGCAGGGCTATCTCAGCATGGACCAGTGCACCACTGCACCCAGATGTTTTGACTGATGCTCTTCTCTGGAGCAGCAGCAGAGGATGGCTGTCACATTGGAGCAGCAAAAGATGTCTCTGCTGCTGGGAAGCGGTTGCTTGTTGTGGAAGAATGGAGGAATAGTAACATGAATTCGCGTTGGAGAGTTAAGAGTTTTCAACCCCTGCATGGCCACTTTTTAACATCACAGGTTGCTTTAACAGTCGAGTGTGGTGCCCTGCCACCCTTCCCTCCCATACCCAGGTTGATGGTGGAGCTAAGGCCTTGCTGCTAATTGAGGTCTCACTCAAGGTTAATGGGTACTTTTATTGGTGTGAGTGATAGCTTTTCGCTGGGCTCTGAGAACATGGCAGGAATCTGGTCAGGGGGCAGTGCACTGAACACCCCCCTGCAAGAGAAAAACACATATGTGTCCTCTAGGATGCATTTTTTCTATGCTGGTGTCTTTTTTTTTCTTCGCTCATCCTTCTGATCTCAGCTTAAACATCATGCCTTCAAGGAGACCCTGACCATCCTATCTTTTATTTATTTATTTATTTTGAGACGGAGTCTTGCTCTGTGGCCCAAGCTGGAGTGCAGTGGCGTGATCTCGGCTCACTGCAAACTCCGCCTCCCGGGTTCATGCCATTCTCCTGCCTCAGCCTCCGGAGTAGCTGGGACTACAGGGGCCCGCCACCACTCCTGGCTAATTTTTTTGTATTTTTAATAGAGACGGGGTTTCACCTGTGTTAGCCAGGATGGTCTCAATCTCCTGACCTCGTGATTCGCCCGCCTCAGCCTCCCAAAGAGCTGGGATTACAGGCGTGAGCCACCGCGCCCGGAGACCCTGACCATCCAATCTATGGTATGTTTCTCTGCCCCACAGTTCTCTTTTAGTTTATTTTCTGTTGACTTCCTCTTTTTCTATTTCTTTCACTAGACTACAATGTACATGAGTGGAAAACTGAGGCAAGAGAGGCTTAGTTCTTTTTTTTTTTTGAGACAGAGTCTCACTGTGTCACCCAGGCTGGCATGCAGTGGCGTGATCTCAGCTCACCACAACTTCCACCTTCTGGGTTCAAGTGATTCTTGTGCTTCAGCCTCCTGAGTAGCTGGGATTACAGGTGTGTGCCACCATGCCTGGCTAATTTTTGTATTTGTAGTAGAGATGTGGTTTTGTCATGTTGCCCAGGCTAGTCTCGAACTCCTGACCTCAGGTGATCTGCCTACTTTGGCCTCCCAAAGAGCTGGGATTACAGGCAATTTGCAACTTCTGATGCTTCTTGTTCATCCTCTCCTCCCTGTGGCTTTCTGGTGCTTGATCTGGGAAGACTTTACCCCTGGCTGATTTCTCCCTAATATACCTGCCTTTCAGATGCCAGATGAGGGGGTTTGAGGCCAGGGTTAGGTCTCCGAACTTGGAGTCAGAGCCCTGACTTGGAGTCTCCGAACTTGGAGTCAGAGCCCTGGTTTTGGTGCCTACTGGCCATGGGGCCACAGGGAGAGGGCAGAAAGGACAGCCTGGAACAGAAGCTGCAGAAGGAAATGGCATCCACTCCCCACTGGGCCCTACCCCAGCCCTCTGTAGCTCCTTTCTCCCAGGGACAATTTCACAGCCACTCTAAAGCTTTCCTGCCTTTAAAAAAACTTACTTTTCATGTTATAAAAATAATGCTTTCCGGCCAGGTAAGGTGGCTCATGTTTGTAATCCCAGCACTTTGGGAGGCCGAGGCGGGTAGATCACCTGAGGTCAGGAGTTCAAGACCAGCCTGACCAACATAGCAAAACCCTGTCTCTCTTAAAAATACAAAAATTAGCCGGGCGTGGTGGTGAATGTCTGTAATCCCAGCTACTCAGGCGGCTGAGGCAGGAGAAATCGCTTGAACCCGGCGGGGGGGTGGAGGTTGCAGTGAGCCGAGATCGCTCCATTTCACTCTAGCCTGGGCATAAAAGCGACACTCCGTCTCAAAAAAAAAAAAAAAATTGCTTTCCATTGCAGAAAATTTAGAAAATACAGAACAATAGTAAGGCAAAATAAAAGACATCTTTTAGACGAGGAAGAACCATGTTGACTTTCCTCCTTTCTTGTCCTGGATTAGCTCCGCCCACCTAAGCCCAAGATTCTGCCTCCTCTGGTAATTATAAGTAGAATTAAAACTGCCTCCCAGACCAAGTTATTACTTCCAAGAATAATAGTCTCTGTTACTACGAGAAACTAATTAACAGCATGCAATGAGGGGGAAAAATTCAATTAATTAGTGGCTTAATAAGTGCTCACAACGACTCTGGGCTTGGCTTGGGCGTTGGGATGGGAGGGATGGAGACCCCCAGAGGGCTAGGCGTGGGGGGCTGCAGAGGTGGGGGAGAGCACAGGGCTTGGGAATGGGTGGGGTCCTGTAGGAACCTGAGAAGCCGAGAGAGCCTAGTCAAAGAGGAAAGAACCCTGTTTGTTTCTGTTTCTGTCTGTTTTTTGCAGACCCCCTCCTGAGCTGAGGCTCTCAGCCTTACTGGTAACACTGGTTGGGGAGGGGTCCTTGGTCTGGTGTTGTCCCAGCATGGTGGTTTGGCAGGTGCAGGGAAGTGAGGAAAGACTTGCTTTTTTCTGTCCTGCAGGCTGGAGGTGGGAAGGGGAGGTGAGCACATGGGTGCCCTCTTCTCTGTCACAGCCCCCGCCCACCCCACCCCTTGGGATTTTCCCAACTCTCAGCCAGAGTCTTGGAGTCAGCTCTGACGTTGCTCCTCCCCAAGCCCACCTCCCACCTGGCAGAAACTCTTGGGGCTGCTCCCTGATAAGCGGTTCCCCTGCTTCCCTTCCTCACCCTCACCCCCACCCCACCATCTCCTCCACCACGTCCTGAAGGGGACTCCTGCAGTGATCTGCCCGGCACCCACCCCTTCTCCTCCAGCCCGTCCACCATCCGACAGCCACTGGGGTCTGATGCCAGCAGCACTGGGGAATAGGACGAGGTCAGGCCCCTGCTTTGAGCCACGAAGCCCCGGCTGAACTGGCACCAGCTCCTCTTCCAGGCTGTCTGTGGCTCCAACACCGCATCTGCTTTGAGTTATTTGAATGAGACTAATGCGGAGTTGCCAAACACCGATGGCTCTCAGGGCTTGGGGCCTTCTATTGCACAGATCCCTTCTGAGGCCCTGAGAGGGGCTTTAGCATCATGTCCACACGCTTATGTGTGTTTGTAAAATTTGCAGATGTAGATGATGTGAACTGCAATCCATGAAGACCGACCATACTATTGTCTCTGTCCACTCAGACTTCCCGCCTCTGCAAAGTGATCAGATGAAACGGGATTGATCGGAATGCCTGCATTTGGAGGTGCGTTTGTTTCTGACAGCCTCTGTAACAAACAATCACCAATGCAGTGGCTTCGGCAACACAAATGGATTAATTCACAGCTCTGCAGGTCAGAAGTCCAAAGTGGGTCTCCCTGGGCCAAAATCAAGGTGTCAGCCTGGCTGCATTCCCTTCTGGAGGCTTTAAAAGGAAATTCACATCCATGCATTTTCCAGCTTCCAGAGGCTGCCCGCATTCCTTGGTGTGTGGCCCCGACCCTCATCTGTGTTGATTTGGGTCCTTCTCACACTGCTCTGTCTCTGATTCTCCCTCTTATCTCTCCCATTTTTTGTTTTGTTTTGTTTTTTTGAGACAGAGTCTCGCTCTATTGCTCAGGCTGGAGTGCTGTGGCACGATCTCGGCTCACTGTATCCTCCACCTCCCAGGTTCAAGCAATTCTTATGCCTCAGCCTCCTGAGTAGCTGAGATTACAGGTGTGAGTCACCATGCCCAGCTAATTTTTGTATTTTTAGTAGAGATGAGGTTTTGCTATGTTGGCCAGGCTCAAACTCCTGGCCTCAAGTGATCCGCCTGCCTTGGCCTCCCAAAGTGCTGGGATTACAGGCGTGAGCCACCGCACCTGGCCACCCTCTTCCACTTTTAAGGACCCTATGATGACTTTGGGCCCACCTGGCTCATCCAGGATAATCTCCCTATTTTAAAGTCAGCTGATGAGCAGCTTCAACTCCCTTTGCCATGTAACCTAATATAGTCACATGTTCTGGGGATTGGGGCATAGACAGTTTTGGGGGGCTATTATTCTGCCAGCCACAGTAAGGCACAAACCTGTCGCAGCTCTACAGACAATAAATGTGTGTGTGTGTGAGTGTGTGTTAAGACACATGTTTTGTACATCCTACATAACAAAATACATTTATTATATATGTATGTATATATACACATATGTGTCTGTGTATATGAATGTGTATATATATATATTTTCTTTTTTTGAGACAGGATCTTGCTTTGTTGCCCAGGCTGGAGTGCAGTGGCACAGTCACGGCTCACTGCAGCCTTGATCTCTCATGCCCAGATGATCTTCCCACCTCAGCCTCCCAAGTATAATATTAATAGCTGGGATCACAGGAGTGTGCCATCACACCTGGCTAATTTGTATGTGTATATTTCACTCAGCTATGCTGGAGGAATTATCTATCTTCTCTCTAGAAAATGATATTACAAAATCTTGACAGTTAAAGGGGGAATCCAAAAAGAATATGCCGCCAAAAATGTAAGAAAAAAAATAAGTGTGTTGAGCAGTTAATGAAAATATATTTTAAAATGTATTTTAAATGTAATTTGTAACACTTTTTCCTTCTAAATAAGCATGAACTTTCATGCCTAATTTTACATTCTTTTAAAAAAGTCCAGTGGGGTGTGGTGGCTCATGCCTATAATCTCAGCACTTTGGGAGCCTGAGGCAAGAGGGTCACTTGAGCTCAGGAGCTCAAGACCAGCCTGGACAATATAGTGAGACCCCAATCTACAAAAAATTTTTAAAAAATTTAGCTGGGTGTGGCAGTGCACGCTTGTAGTCCCAGCTGCTCAGGAGGCTGAGGTGGGAGGATCTCTTGAGACTGGGAGGTCAAGGCTGCAGTGAGCCGTGATGGTGCCACTGCACTTCAGCCTGGGTAGAGTGAGACCTCATCTCAAAAAACCCACAAACCACAACCTGGGATCCTCTGCTGCTCCCACCCCAGGGCCTTTGCACATGCTCTCATCTGTGTTGAGAGCGCTCCATGTCTCCTCCATTCTCTTCTCTTGGCTTAACCCTCAGACTTCAGCTCAAGCTTTAGTGCTCCACAAAAATCTTCTCTCTGGTCGGGCACGGTGGTTCACGCCTATAATCCCAGTACTTTGGGAGGCCAAGGTGGGCAGATCACATGAGGTCAGGAGTTTGGGACCAGCCTGGTCAACATGGTGAAACCCTGTCTCTACCAAAAATACAAAAATTAGCTGGGAGTGGTGCTGGGCGCCTGTAATCCCAGCTACTTGGGAGACTGAGGCAGGAAAATCGCTTGAACCTGGGAGGCGGAGGTTGCAGTGAGTCGAGATTGCGCCACTCACTCCAGCCTGGATGACAAGAGCGAAACTCCGTCTCAAAAAAAAAAAAAAGAAAAAAGAAATCTTCTCCCTTCATGTTCCCTCTTCCCCATGGTTGGTCTCCTGGACTTCTGCTTTGTGGCCCCTCTGCAATGATAACTCATGGTTCATGAACTTGCCTGTTGCTGTGTCCCCTGTTGGAATGCTAGCCCCTTGACCTTGCCTGTCTTGCTGCTGTTTTCCCCACTGATTGGCACAGAGTCCAGCACACAGTAGGTGCTCAATAAATTACAGGCAAAATGATAGGATGAGTACAAGGGTGGGTGAAAGGTGTTCTCAGGGTGGGAGTGGGGGAGTACACCTGAGTGCACGTACCCATCCCAGGTCCCACTGCTCGCATGTACTGGAGTTGGGATTCAAACTCAGAACCTTCCCATGTCAAATGCGTCCCTTCCACCACCCTGTACATTTGAGGCCAATGGCCATTTAATGGATGCCCAAATGATGGGTGGCAGAGATGTGTGTCAGTAAATCCTAAGGCAGGAAGTTGGTGAACAGCTAAGCTGGATTAAATGGTGGGGTGATAGGGAGCCATGGCGGGTTCTGGAGCACCACCAGTGGTCATGGCCTGCCCTTGGGGGAGTCTGCTCTGGAGAAGGGTCCCCGACCTGGCCCCAGTCAGCTGGGACCAGCAGCTGAAACTGCAGCCTGCCTGTCTGCACTGACCTGTCTTCCCATGGCCCCTCTGTTATGCTTACCAAAGCCAGCTCCTGTGGGCTGGCCACTTCCAGAGGGAGGCCGAGAAGGTGTTTATTGAATTTATGATTTTAATTTATTACAATTCTAATCCCATTATGGGTTCCCTTTTGTCTGCAGCCTGCGCAGCAGTGGAGTTTAATTATGGCCAAGCAAGATTTCCCCTACTCAGGGGACCTTTCCTGCCAGTCCTGGTGGCCTCCTGATTGCTTGAGAGGTGGTGGTGGGAGGGTAGGGAGGTGCAGAGTGGAGAAGGAGAGGCTCACTGGTGCCCGGGAGTGGCAGGCTGCTGCAACCCTTCCCGCAGTTGGCAGCTGTACTGTGCAGGACATGTGGAGGTGCCTAGTGAGTGACAATTAGGACTGCAGTGTGTGGCTGTGCTGGGCGAGCAGTGTGCAACCCGCACAGCTGTACAGACAGTCTTGGGTTATCCAGAGATAGGCAGGTCCTGGAAGTAGGAGGGAGGGGACCCTAAGGGACTTGCCAGGGTGCGTGTATCAAAGGTTCTACAAAAATAACTGTCTGGGGTGTGTCTAAGACTCTACTGCCCACTCAGAAAAAGGAATGTCTCCCAGGTGGTCAGGGTCCCCAGAGGGAGGCCCGAGCAGAGAGAATGGGTCACAGAGCGGAGAGAAAAATGTGGTAAGACAGGGGTTGGGGTCAGGTGCTGCCGCCAGCTTTGCCAGGAGTCCCTGTGTGACCTTAGGTCATATTTAGCCTCTCTGGGATGCTCTTTCTTCTGTTGGGAAATGAGCAGAGTCCAGGCCCCACCCACACCTGGAAGGACAGTGTAGCTGGGCCAGATGTGAAATGGAGGAGGTGGAACAAAGGGCCGGAATATCAGACAAGGAGGCTCAGGCACAGCACCAAGCTAGGGCTCCTTGAGGCCCTGTGCCCAGGCAAAGGTGAGGGGCCCAGACCTGGTCCTAGAGCTCAGGGACTGATGGAAGCATCAGGAATACTGGGAGGGCCAAACAGCCTTGGCCTGTGGTCAGGGAGCCCTCGGAAGTGAGAGCAGCCTCAGACATTGCAAAGAGAGACCCAGCATCTTGCCTCAGTTCCTTCATCCATAAAATGGGCACGAGAACAACCCCAGCCCTACCTCCCCAACAGGTAGGAAGGGGCATGCTGACCTTGTTGGCGGACAGGGCTTGATGACCGTTAGGTGTGGGACCAGGCGGACAGCAGCATTCCTAGCTCTCTGGGCCTCAGTATCCTCATCTGTAACTGACGGGTTAGAACCAAATGACCTCAAATAATCCTTTCAGCTTAGACATTTGCAGCGTTGATGATTAAGCAGGGAAGGCTTCTTAGAGGAGTCAGTCTGTAGGAAAGGGAAGGGTCGAGCTTTCTGCAGATTTACAGGCCCCAAATCCTGATTCCTGAAGGAGATGAGAGTGAAGGAAGCATGAGGGAGAAGGCGGCATAGTGTAGAGGTTGACAACTCAGACACCCATAGGTGCAGAGCAAGTGACTTAAATGAGTGAGGCAGACAGGGTGTAATATAACAGGGACTGGTGGGGACTGTGGCAAATTGGAACAGCATGTCCCACCTAAAGGGGCAGCCATTTCTCTGCTCCACTGATCATTGCCATGTAAGGGTGCTGATCGTGGGTTGTCAGATGGACTCAGTCTTTGCAAGTGTCCCCATCTGTAAAATGGGCACAGTATTAATAATTGTCTTATTGACTTGGTGTGAGGACTAAATGAGCTAAGAAATGCAAAGTGTCTATTAATAGAACAATGGCTGGCATATAGTGAGTGGCAATGACTTTGTACTGACAATTACTGTGATTGTTGTTATTCTCCATCTGTACAAAAGACCAGATGTCTTCCTTCCCCGGTCCCCAACACACTCCTGGCAGGAAGATGGGGAGCATCTCATCATTGCAGTGTGGTTGTTTGGGGTCTCCAGGGCTGTGGGCTTCCCTGGCTGCCTGTGGGCTTGGCTTGAATGGCTCCAGCAGATGAGAAATGTTTGTGATCCAGAGAGAAAGCAGATGCCGGAAATGCTGCTGCCAACAGAACGCTTTGAGTCACCTGGACTCACTTCATGGGGGTTTTATTTTCTTTTGGTAGGTTATTCTGAGCCCGAGACATGCACGTTTGCAGGAAGGATTTGTCAGGTTTCACTGGGCTGAGAGAGCAGCCACTGAACAGCTTGGGGAGAGGCGGAGTCACGTGGTGAGGCCTGGAAACAATGCCAGTTGAAGGGGCCCAATTGTGAGCCTTAAAGAGATTCCCAGTTGTGTCCAAGGACGAGGAGGGAGAAATTAGAAGCAGGAGTGACAGGAAAATTGTCTAGCCAGTCCTCTACAGCACATGCATTCTTAACTCAGCCAGGGGCTGGCAGAAAGAGACAGTGTGCATGAGTGTGTGTGCATACATGGTGTGCCTGTGTGTGGCGTGCGCCTGTCTACCTCCTCCAAGACACACTCCTTGGTTAACCCCAGCTGGCCTGGATTATTCCTTCTTCTGTTCTTGACTTCCAGTTATGGATCTTTGGGAAACCATCTGCCTGTCTTAGGGCAAGGCATTTACCTTGCTGTGCCTCAGTTTACCCATCTGAAGAGTAGGATGATAATTCCAGTTCTACCTGCTCCAAAGGCAATCTAATGGTAGTGTTCTAGAAAGACTGTCTTTGGGTTTGAATACACCCTCTCATCTGCAGAGCCCGCTGTAATTTCAAGGCTTTTTACACAATCACGTCTGATTCCAGACATGGTGAGCTCAACAGATTAGGAGACAACTGCCATTGAAAAGACAGCTTGTGGCCGGGCACAGTGGCTCACGCCTGTAATCCCAGCACTTTGGGAGGCTGAGGCGGGCAGATCATATGAGGTCAGGAGTTCGAGACCAGCCTAGCCAACAGGGTGAGACCCCGTCTCTACTAAAAATACAAAAATTAGCTGGGCATGGTGGCGGGCTCCTGTAATCCCAGCTACTCGGAAAGCTGAGGCAGGAGAATTGCTTGAACCTGGGAGACAGAGGCTGCAGTGAGCCGAGATCACGCCATTGCACTCCAGCCTGGGTAACAAGAGCGAAACTCCGCCTCAAAAAAAAAAAAAAAAAAAAGACAGCTTGTTACACTCACAGATCCCAAGAGGAGCGAGGTTGTCCAGCCATGAGGGGGGACATAGGGGTGCTCAGGAGGTACAGGGAGGGGGAAATCGTGGGCAAGAACATTTATTGTGGTTTCCATGAGAAGGAACGAATGAGGCAGAGCAAGCCGGCTTAGGGTTGGCTAGTTTGAATAATTTCAGTGCCTTCCGGGCCACAAGGGCTGCTCCTAGTTGTCTGGTAGATGACCCTGGAGTGATCAGGGCAGGTGGACAGTGGTCCAAAATGTGAGAGCCAGTAAAGGAGGTAGTTGCAGATACAGACTCTGGATTGGTTGGTTTGCATTTTCAAAGCAAATGGGCTCATGGGCAAGTTGGTTACTATCTCTAAGAATTTACCAGCTCTTAACCCTCCTGGGTCACAAGCTCCAGATGTCAAAGTATTAGAACACAGAAAACAAAAGGCATGGTTGTTAAAGAGGGGCTGGTTAACTGGTCGAAGGTCACGCAGCTTGGGAGTGAAAGAGCCCAGGTGTTTTGACTCTCGGTCCAGGACATGCCGCTGTGATTTTCAGGTGGCTTCTCCTGAGATCCCATGCCTTCCTTATGGACAAGGGCCTCCCTAGACAGTCACAGGGGCTGAGGGCAATGAAAAGTTCTGCCTCCCACTTTCTGCCCCCAAACAGGTGTGTCCCAGGACCCTAGTCAGCACTCTTTTCGTTGCAAGTGACAAAAACCCCACCTTAAACAAGCTTAAGTCAAAAAGTGAGTTTATTGGCTCACGTAACTGGGTGCTTAGGTTTTCCAGTTTCAGGAAAGGCTAGATCCAGGAGCCCAAATGCTATTGTCAGGACATCATCTGTTTTGCATATCTGGAGTCTGTGTCCCTTCAGGGGTTCTCACAAAGCCTTTCTCCGTGTGTTAGGGAAGAAGGCCAATGGTAGCCCCAAACCCCTATAACTCATTACCCAAAAGGAAGAGAGATCTTCCTTGCTGGGTTCAGGTGTCAAATCTCTGATTGATCTTCTTGGGTCAGGTGTTTTTTTTTTTGAAACAGAGTCTTGCTCTGTTGCCCAGGGTGGATTGCAGTGGTATGATCTCGGCTCACTGCAACCTCCACCTCCTGGGTTCAAGTGATTCTCCCGCCTCAGCCTCCTGAGCAGCTGGGATTACAGCTGCGTGCTACCATGCCAAGCTAATTTTTGTATTTTTAGTAGAGACGGGGTTTCACCACATTGGCCAGGCTGGTCTCAAACTTCTGACCTCAGATGATCCATCTGTCTTGGCCTCCCAAAGTGCTGGGATTACAGGTGTGAGCCACCACGCCCAACCCATGGTGTTCATTCTTGAGCCAATCAGTGTGATCAGGGGGATTAGAATTCTGGGAAGCCTGGCCTGATCTCACACCCACGAAGTGTGTGTGTGTGTGCGTGCGTGCACACATGAGTGTGTATGTCTGTGTGTTCCTGTATGTGCATGAGTGTGTGTGTGTTCCTGTGACTATGTTTTGTAGAGCATTGTGACTAAGCCCTACCAGGACCTCATGGAATGGGGGAGAGACAGGCAGAAACAGGCAGTATCTGCCCCCAATTCAATGTTCTTCATTCCCATCCACCAATTTTCCACAAAGGTCTTGCTCTGTGCCAAGCACGACTTCCTGCCCTGAGCTGGAAGGACTTTCTTGCCATCTTCCCAAAATGTCTTAACAGAAGGGCAAGCTTCCTGGTCTAGAAGTTGGGACACTGGGGTTTGGGTCATAGCACTGTCACTGAGTCACTCTGTGACCCAAGACAAGCCCCCTAAGCCTCAGTGTTCCTGTCTGGGCAATGGGTGGGTTAGACTAGAAGGTCTTTAAACTGCCTCCAAATTTGACCCTCTGTGAGTGAAGTGCTTGCTCTGAGCAAAGAGAGGTTCCGAAGCCTGCTTGCCAGGATGACATGGGTGGGAACAAGGCTGTTAAAATACAGATTCCTGGGCCCTCCCCAGGACCAGCTGGATCACACTCTCTTGGGAGTGGGACCCAGGAAGCTATTATTTTTGAGGAGTGATTCCATTGTAGCTGGTTCACAACCTGGTGCTCGGGAACCACCGCCCAAGAAATCTGGTCCCTCAAAAGGGACAATGAACGAATTGGCTTTTTGAGGCATCTGGGCTTGTTGGCTCTGCTAGCCCAAAGCTAACAGGGTGTGTCCTGCATACAGTTGGCAAGAGACAGTAGCTGCTGAGCCAGACTGGCCCAAGAGCCTCCTGGTGGTGACTGCCCTGTGTCCTCACGTAGCAGGTGGCCTCTATGGGGACCTTGCCCTGCCAGCTGGTGGAGCATCTCAGAGCTGAGAGCTCTTCCTGGGACATTGGTAGGAGGTCTCACTCCATGCCGTTGTTGGGGATGAGATTTGGGGAAGAGATGTGGATGCTGGCTTGGGATGGGGACCAGAGGCTGTGGGGCAGGCTGCTTAAGTCTAGTGGGGAGGGGAGCAGGGTGTGGCCTTGGGCAAGTCAGGTCATCCTCTTTGGGGCATCTGTCTTCCCATCTGTCCAGTGGGTTTGTAGCTTGGACCTTCTGAGTCTGCTTTAGTCCGTCGAGAGGGCTCCGCGGGAGAGAGGGCCACACAGAGGGGTGCTGTGAGGGCGGGGGAGAAGGCAGCTTTCATGGAGGAGGGGCTCAGCTTGCAGGTGCCAGAGGGCAGGCCCCCAGCTAATCAGGCCGGATAAGTAGCAAACCAAGAGCTCAGGAAGGGAGGGGAGAATGGGGCAGAAACGCTTCTGCTGGACAGCTGGAGGGAACCACAGGATGCCCTGGGGCCCCCCCGTACCACCGTGTGAGCAGAGGCGGCTCAAAGCACGGTCCCAGGGCTGCCCTTTCTGGATTCAAATCCCAGCTCTGCCCTCAATGGTGTGACCCTGGACAAGCCACTCCCCTCTGTGCCCCAGTTTTCTCTCCTATCAAGTGGGAGATGCTAACAGCCCCTCCTTCAGGGGGTCCTCAGTGGGCACTTAGCAATTGTTGTTGCTGTTAGTATTAGTGAGGACTGTACCTGCTTGGGGTTATGGGCAGGCCATGGAGGCTGAGCTGCTGACCAGCCATGTGACCTTGTTGCCTGACCTCCCTGTGCCTCAGTTTCCTCTCTTCTAAAAGGAGGAGAAAAGCATCTACTTCATTCCAGTGAGTCTGCTGGGTTACTCCAGGTGAAGGCTTAGCATGGTGCCCCGCCCACGGGAAGCACTCTACAAAGGACAGCTATTGTTTGTGTTATTATTTATAGAGTTGAACTGGGTTAGGTATGTCACACTTTCCGGGGTGGGTTGGAGGTGGGTTCTGAACCCTCCAGGCGACTGTGGGTGACAGACAGGGGATCCTTGGGGTCTGGCAGGGAACCGCTGGAGCAGGCGACCTGCAAATCCCCAGGCCCAGACGCCTCCTCCTGGGGATCAGCAGAATTTGGTGTGTTTTGGGTGAACCATCAGCTTTCCTGATATTTGTGCCCTAGAGTGAGGCAAGCTCTGGCCTTTGGTCTCAAGGCGTGTGTTCGAGTTCCAGTCCTTGGCCTTGGCCAGGACTTCTCTTTTGCTAGTCTGAGACTCAGCTTCCAAATCTGTGGTGTGTGATTGTGATGTCTACTCCACCAAGATGCTGGGGGAGCAGAAGGCAGTGGGGAGAACGAGCACAGCAGAATCTGCCATGCAAACGAAAGGGGCTGGTGGCCGAGGTGCTCTGCCTGGCATGCAGTCAAAGAAACTTGAGTTTGATTCCCAGCTCTGTCACTCACTGGCTGGGCAACCCCAGGGCAAGTTCATAAATCTTCTCACCTTTACTAAAATATGGATGATGATGATGGTTATTATTATTATTATTTTGAGACAGGGGTCTCACTGTATTGCCCAGGCTGGAGTACAGTGGCACAGTCTCAGCTCACTGTAACCTCCACCTCCCAGGTTCAAGCAGTCCTCCCTCCTCAGCCTCCCAAGTAGCTGGGACTATAAATTAGTCATGCAACATCATGCCTGACTAACTTTTTGTATTTTCAGTAGAGATGGGGTTTCGCCATGTTGCCCAGGCTGGTCTCGAACTCCTGGGCTCAAGTGATTCCCCGGCCTCGGCCTCCCAAAGTTTTGGGATGACAGGCGTGAGCCGCTGTGCCTGGCTGAAATACAGATTATTTTGTGAGGCTTGCAGGTTATTACTGTGAGGCTAAAAATGAGATCCTATATGCCAAGTGTCTGGTGGCTTGAGGAGGGTGGGGCCAGGCTGGGCCACAGGGCTGGGCCGTCAGCGTGGGAGAAAGCACACCGTTCTTTCCTCTTCCTCCTCTCCTGCCTCAAATCCTCTCTCTTCCTCCCTGAGCCTCTAATCTCGCCTCTGCTTCTCCATTCACTATCTCTGCTCTCTCCCTTCCGGCTTCCCTTGTAGTTTAAGATTAGATGTTATCGCTTCTGTCTTGAGGACACGGATATGACACGCTGGCGTCTCTGCATATTCCTCCCCTGCCAGCCTCAGCCCCGACGTGATTGCGAGCGCTGGATTCCATGCACAGCTGCCGGGTCCTGCTCCTCGCGTGGCCGTGTGGACCTGCAGCTACATGGGGGGATGTTTTTCCTTTTGATTTGTGCTTTTTGCCTTCTCATCCCCGGTGCTAGATATGGGCTCCCCTCTTTTCCTGTGATGTTCAAGATTCTAATTAAGTGGAAGAGACTTTTACTCCTTACAATTCTCCAGTTATGAATAATGATACTGGCTCATAAATGAAAATTGCTTTTCTATTTAAATTCTGCGTGGTTTTTTTGTTGTTTAAAAAAAGAAGGTATGAAACCAGGGCTCTTGGGTCATTTGCAAGTTATTAATTTCAAGCGGAGCTCTTAGCTAGCTTATTAACGGTGAGAGTATTATAGTCCAGTTGAATGGAGTTAATTACATTGCAGGCTTTTATGCATGGAGAAATGGCTTGTTTCCATGTTGGTGGGTGGTCTAGGTGGGGGAACACAACCCCCCTTCTGGGAGGCATGGGACGAAGAGGGTCCTGGTGAGATGCTCTGTTGATAGACATTGGGTTGCAAGAACTAGTGCCAGACCCTTTCCTGGGACTACAGGGTTCTGGGGCAAGGTGGCTGGGCACACCATGGTGCCTCAGGTGTCTCAAAGCTAGTAAGGCACTTCTTCCCAACACATAAGACCCCCTCCACTGATGACAGGTCAAGTGGAATTGGGCACTGGGCTGACATGGTAGCAGGAGACATTTCCATCAGTCCAGCATTCCTAAAACCTTCAGTCATTTCATCTCTGTTTTGGCCATATCAACATACTGCCGGTTCTATTATTTACTTACTATTTTTATTTTCATTGACTCACTTTTAAAAAACTGAAATTTCATTTAAAGGGAAACTTTATATCACCACCATAAATAGGAAACCAGCATCCCCAGCCATAAATTCAGAGCAACATAAAAATGAATACATGACTATTAAAATAAAAAATGTCCACACGTGCACCGCCTGAAAGCGACACCCACGTGGGCAGTGGTGCATCAACACTGTGGAGAACCCAGATCAGGTCGAAGAAAGGGCTTCCTGCCCTGGTGGCCCTTGCAGTCTCAGGGCCAGCG
This sequence comes from Pongo pygmaeus, assembly GCF_028885625.2. Taxonomy (NCBI): domain Eukaryota; kingdom Metazoa; phylum Chordata; class Mammalia; order Primates; family Hominidae; genus Pongo; species Pongo pygmaeus. Next base: position 219,608,295 of record NC_072373.2, read on the forward strand.
TCAGGAGAGGGCAGAGGGCAGGTGATCCACCCAGAGAACCAGTACCCTCTGGGGTCCTTCCAAACAGATGCAGCTGAAACCAGGAGGCCATAAGAAAAGAAGCAGAACTAGGGAATTTCTGTGTATTTTGAACTTTAGGGAACAACATGGAAATAATATGCAAATTGCATGCCAACCTGAATTTGTTCTCTCAGGCCAATGACTCAGGCCTGTTGCCTGTGGCTCCTGTTCTTGTCTGTCTCCTCTGGTCCCTGGGTTTCCACAAGCCATAAAGGAGAAAGGGGACTGTCCAGAGACCCCTGGCCTGGGAGTCAGGATGGAGGCAGTGGGGCTCTGCTGCTACATTGCCCTGTGACCTTGGACAGACCGCTGGGCCTCTCTGGACCTCTGATTCTTTATCTCTGCATGAGGAGGTCGAACAAGATGCGTCTGGGGACCCAGTGATGGTTAATTTGATGTGTCAGCCTGACTGGGCCATGGTGCCCAGATATGTGGCCAACCTTATTCTGGATATTTTTCTGAGGTGTTCTTGGATGAGCTTAACATTCAAATCAGTGGACTTTGAGGAAAGCAGGTGGCCCTCCATAATGTGGGTGGGCCTCATCCAATCAGGTGAAGGCCTGAATAAGACCAAAACCTGACCTCCCCTGAGGAAGGAGTAATTCTGCAGCAGAAACCTTGGGACTCGAGCTGCAGCATTGGCTCCTCTCTGGGTCTCCAACCTGCTGGCCCACTGTATTCGTCTGTTCTCACACTACTAATAAAAACATACACTAGACTGGGTCATTTATAAAGAAAAAGAGGTTTAATGGACTGACAGTTCCACGAGGCTGGGGAGGCCTCACAATCACAGTGGAAGGCAAAGGAGCAAAGGCATGTCTTCCATGGCAGCAGGCAAGAGGGAGCTTGTGCAGGGAAGTCCCTTTTATAAAACCATCAGATCTCCTGAGACTTATTCACTATCATGAGAACAACATGGGAAAGACTCAGCCCCATGATTCAATTACCTCCCATGGGGTCCTTCCCATGACACATGGGAATTATGGGAGCTACAATTCAAGATGAGATTTGGGTGGGGACACAGCCAAACCGTATCACCCACCCTGCAAATTTTGGCCTTGCCAGCCTCTGTAATCACATGAGCCAATTTCTCGAATCTCTCTCTCCCCACTCTCTGTCTCCCTACCTACCTATACATGCATACACAACCTATGGGTTCTGTTTCTCTGCAGGGCCTGACCAATACAGGCCCCCTTTAGCCATTGGCTCCCTTTGGAATGAGGCAGAACAGATGCGAGCAGGGAGAGGATGGCAGCTGTTCTCCAGCTCCCTCAGCTTTTCCGCTGGCCCTGCAGAAATGTAATAGAAAAACTCAGCTTGAAGTGGCTTAAACCACACCAGGGCTTTATCAGCAGGTGTCACTGGGAGTGCAGGGCTAAGGCAGCCTCCAGGGTTATTTGACTTAGCAGCTGGTATCAACAAGGCCCAATTATTTTCCCATTTCTCCAGTCTTTTCTATTTCTGATGTTAGTTTTGATTAGAAGAGGGCTTCCCTCATGGTGGCAAAAGGGCTGCATAGTTCCAGCCATACCTCCCAGTCCAAAAGGAGAGAGATGTCTGTGTCCCAGAATCCCAGCAAAAGTCTTCAGCCTGAAGGAGGGCTGACTGGCCCCCCTACTTCAGAGCCAATACCTATGGCCAGAGGAATAGCACAAACTGATCAGCTCAGACCTGGTTTATCTAAACCAATTGCTGTGGCAAGGGGCATAGGTTACCTCTTGGCAGGAGGGTTTGGGGTTATCGTGGGGTTGGCCTCACACAAACAGGGTGGTTGTTACACAGTGGATGTGTGTGTTTTGGGAGCCCATATAGATGCTGAGCTCAGGTTTAGCCCTGGTGGTCCAGGCCCTACCCCTTTCCCTTATTCCCACTTTACTTCCTTCCCCTCTCTTCTTCTCTCTCCTCTGTGCTCACGGGCTGTGGCCCCGCCCTGGCTAGCTGCCCAGGCCCTCTGCTGGGAACCCCTGACATAGCCATACCGTTTGTACCTGCCCAGGCTCATTTCTTCCTCTTCTGGTAATAGAACCCTGTCCTCTGGAGAGACATCCCTGTGTCCACTCCATTTGGCTGTGGGGACCGTTGCATCCCTGCAGCCCTCCCTACTTACACAGCCATGAGATCCAGGCCGGGCCAATCAGACTTCTCTGGGATTTTGCTTCCCTCTTTCCTGTGAAGCCATTAGCTGGGTTGATGTGAGCTGGAGCTGTCTGTGGCCTCACCCTGCCCCTGTCACGTGGAAGAAGTTGTGTGCAGAAGAGACAGAGACAGAGAGAGCGCACTAAGAGGTCAAAGGATATGCTTTAGTCCCTGGATTCAGCTGTGTCTGAAGCCAGTGCTATCACGCCTGGCCTTTTCCATTACCAGAGCTGCTAGATGCCCTTCCCCTTGAACTAGCTTGGTTGGGCTTTTGTGGCTTGTGACCAAAAGCCCCTGACTGGCATACCAGCATTCATTTCTTTATTCATTTAATCAACAGTCAACACTTCCTTTGAGCCAGGTAATTCTGGAAGATAGGTACCGTTACTATGCTGATTTCATAAGTGGGGAACTGAGGCATGGAGAATTTAAGCAACTTCCCCAAGGTCATTCGAGGTCATTTAATTAGTAATAGTGGTGTTGGGATTGAACCTGTCTCTGTCTGTTTCCAAATAGTCAACTTGCTCCAGCCAGAAGCTTCTATGAAGTTATCCAGGCAGAGTCTGGCGAGAGGAGAGGCCAGCTTCTTTTAGACAGTAATAATAATTATAACAACAACAACAACAACAACATGCAATGGAGACTCATGATGTGCCAGGTAGTATTCCAAACACTTGACGTGGATTCTCCTCTTTAGGTGCTTATATGTATTTTTTAATCCCCATTTTTTAGATAGAAACACTGAGCTTCAGAAAGATGCAGTAATTTTCCCAGCATCTTGCAGCTAGGAAGTGATGGGTTGAGATTTTCTCTTGGCAACAATTTCCACTGGAGGGTCAGAGCCCAGGGCTAGGATTGGGTCTCTTCTGTTCTTCAGGAAGGCAGAACCTCCCAGGCCATCCCTGGGCCAAGCACTGGTGTTAAATGCCCAATGACTGACCAGGTGCCTCTTCCCTCCCTGGTCTTCAGAGCTGCTGGGTCAGGGACCTGGCTGATTTCCCAAAAGTAAAGCCTCAAGGGTGGGTCGTGAGAGGGTATAAGTCACACACAGTGTGATTCTCAAAGTGGCTTTGGCTTGTTTGTGACTGACTTCAAACAGCTACGGGAGAAGAGGGTGGGAGTGAGGAGGAGGGTGGGAGTGAGGAGGAGGGTGGGAGTGAGGGGGAGGGTGGGAGTGAGGGGGAGGGTGGGAGTGAGGGGGAGGGTGGGAGTGAGGGGGAGGGTGGGAGTGAGGAGGAGGGTGGGAGTGAGGGGGAGGGTGGGAGTGAGGGGGAGGGTGGGAGTGAGGGGGAGGGTGGGAGTGAGGAGGAGGGTGGGAGTGAGGGGGAGGGTGGGAGTGAGGGGTAGGAGTGGGAGTGCGGAGGGGCTGGTGCCAAGAACGCAGGTCTCCTTTGGGTTGGAAGCGAAGGCTTATGTTTGGACTGTGGTGGCATCATGCCCCTCACAGTGGTGCCCATCACTCCAGGTTCTTCAGGGTTCTGTTCTCTCGGGGGTGTTGGGGGGCGGCTAATCTATTGCCTGCACACTCTCCCTCTTGGTAGGAAGTGTGCATTGTGACAGGGGCCTTCTAGAGCCAAGGTCTTACCCCAAAGATGAGGAGGCACGGGCGTGAAAACACTAGAACAACAGATTCATCTTCCTGGGGGTCCCTGCAGGGACCAGGCTCACAGAAGACCCCAGAGAACCTGGGTAGCTCTTTCAGGGGTGCCCTGCTCCCCTCCTGGGTCCCTCAGGTCCTCCCGTCAGTGCCTTTGCCCTACGCTGCTGCATTTCCTGTGTCCTGAAACACACAGGGCTACCTTCCTGAGGGCCCAGGTCACCCTGCTGTTTCCCCGCTTGGACTGGCTGTGTCCACTGCTGCCAACCCTCTGTGGCAGTTGATTATGTTCAATTTAGCACTTGATTAAGCCCTGATATTTGCTTTTCCTTAAATTGCTTTAACTTTTCCACCTAATTTCAATCCCCTTTCCCCGAGTCTGCTCTGGTACCCCCCACTTGACTGCAGGCCACACTTTTTGGGCCTCTGCTGTGTACCCATCCTGAGTTGCTCAGGCACAGAGGATCCAGGCTAAACACGTATGTTGGCTCCAAGGACATCTCTCCCCTGCCTCAGCTCTGCACCAGATGCTGCCTTGGCCCCAGGTTGAGGGAAGCCATGGGTGAAGCTGGTGGAGTGTCTCCGATGCTTCCTATGAGGCAGGTTGGGGCAGGCCGGGCTGTGACAACAACCACAACCACGCTGAGATTGCAGGGGCTCGAAACAACAAAGGCGCGTCCCTCACCCGCTGACAGCTGTCCTGAGCCACAGGGGGCTTTGCCTGTGTCTTCTCCATCCAGGACTCAGGCTGGTGGGGCAGCCACTACCTTGAATGTTGTTGGCCACCCTGGTGCGGGGAGTTCCAGCACCTCTGGGACCAGCAGCCGAATGCCTGCCCCACCCCACTTGCACATCCCTCTAGCTTACAAGTGCCTGGAGGAGAACCGCCCTAATGACCACCCCAACACGTGGAGTCTAACAAACGTGAAACAGAAGCTGTTCCGGCCCAAGTCTAGTCTGCTCCCTCTTGACCAGTAGTGGCAACTTCCACCCACGGGCTCAGGCCTGGGGTCCTCCCTGTTCCTTCTTTCCCTCCTCCCCATGAAGCCCTGTGGGGGAGCTGACTGGGCGCCTCCCATCACTGCTGCCTGGTCTTTTGCACGGATGCCCGCAGCACTTCCTGCTGTGCTTCATGATTCCAGGCTCCTGGCTAGTTAGTTGCTGACTCTCCATGGAGCAGCCAAAAGGATCCTTTCCCCACATCCACTAAAAAAAAAAAAAAAGCTTGTTTCTTTTTTTGAGACGGAGTCTCGCTCTTTCGCCCAGGGTGGGGTGCAGTGGCGCGATCTCGGCTCACTGCAACCTCCACCTGCTGGGTTCAAGTAGATTCTCCTGCCTCAGCCTCCCGAGTAGCTAGGTGCCCACCACCATGCCAGTCTAAATTTTGTATTTTTAGTAGAGATGGGGTTTCATCATGTTGGCCAGGCTGGTCTTGAACTCCTGACCTCAAGTGATCCACCCACCTCAGCCTTGCAAAGTACTGGGATTACAAGCATGAACCACTGCACCTGGCCTAAAAAAAAGTTTTTATTGAAACATAATTCCTATAACATAAAATTGACCTTTATTTTTTTTTTGGAGGTGGAGTCTTGCTTTGTCACCCAGGCTGGAGTGCAGTAGCTCGATCTCAGCTCACTCTAACCTCCACCTCCCGGGTTCAAGCAATTCTCCTGTCTCAGCCTCCCAAGTAGCTAGGACTACAGGTGCATGCCACCTCACCCGGCTAATTTTTGTATTTTTAGCAGAGACAAAGTTTTACCATGTTGGTCAGGCTGGTCTCAAACTCCTGACCTCAGGTGATCCACCCACTTTGGCTTCCCAAAGTGCTGGGATTACAGGCATGAGCCACTGTGCCTGGCCTAAAATTCACCATTTTAAGGGGAACACTTCAGCCATTTTTAGTATAGTCGCTGGGTTGTACAATCATCAGTGCTATCTAATTCCGGAACATTTCCATCCCCCCAGAAAGAAGCTCTGTACCATTAGCACTTGGTCCCATTCTCCCTCTCCCAGCCCTTGGCAACCACTGAGCTGCTGTCTTCATGGATTTGCCAATTCTGGGTATTTCATTTAAGTGGAGTCACACACGACGTGGCCTTGAGTGACTGGCTGCTTTCATCTATCATGGTGCTTCCAGGGTTCGCCCATATTGCAATGTGCATCAGAACTTCATTTCTTTTGATGGCTGAGTACTATTTCATTGCATGGACATACCACATGCTGTTAATCAAAAGGTTCTTTTTTGTTTTGTTTTGAGACACAGTCTTGCCCTGTCACCTAGGCTGGAGTACAGTGGCACAATCATAGCTCACTCCAGCCTTGGAATCCTGGGCTCAAGTCATCCTCCTGCATAGCTGAAACTACAGACATGCTCCACCATGCCTGGCCAATTTTTAAAATTTTTATAGAGATGGGGTCTTGTTATGTAGCTCTGGCTGGTCTCAAATTCCTGGGCTCAAACGACGCTCCCACCTCAACCTCCCAAAGTGCTGGGATTACAGGCATGAGCCACCATGCCCGGCCAAAAGTTTCTTTTAAAGGCAGGATCAGGTTCTACCATGTCCCTTCCCGCAACTCTGTAATGGCTCCTCTGGCAATGAGAGCAAACCCCACGCCCTTCTGCTAGCCCCAAGGCTCTGCAAGGCAGGCGCCTCCTGTGTCTGAGCTCAGTCTGCTTTTCTCCCGGGCATCTCCTGGGTTTCAGCAGCTCTGGCCTGGCTTACCCTCGAGCTGGTCAGACTCACAGCAGCTTCAGGACCTTGGCAGTGGCCTCTGAAGCCTGTGTCTGGATCGGTCACTCCCATCCTATTTTGTTTGTTTGTTTTTACTTTTTATTACGGAAAACTTTCACAGACAGTAGAAACGCAATCGAATAATGAACCCCTCTCCCCAATGTATCGTGTTGAAGCAAAAACCAGACATCTTGTCATTTATTCTGTTGATATTTTAGCATTACCTCTAAAAAAATGCTCTTCCTCAAAACATAATCGCAATGCTCTTATCAAACCTAAGAAATAAAACTTATTCTGTTAATATCATCCAAATCTAATCAGTGTTCCAATTTTCCCCATTGGCCCATACGTTTTTTAAATGCGAGGTTTCGATTTATTTTTATGGAACTTTGTCTTGGAACGCTGTGGGTTCCTGCCCGTCTCCAGAATTAGGTGGCTTTTTAATGCAGCTGAGTGTTCTTTTATTTTATGCTTCTGCCTTGTTTTTTCTGTAAGTTAACCCTTCATGTTTTTCTTTCTCTCTCTCTCTCTGTCCTTGCAACTGACGTGGTGAAGAAACTGAGTTGCATATACTTTAGAGTTCCTGCTGTCTGGACTTTGCTGATCGTATCTTCAATGTGTCATTTAATATGTTCTCCTGTCCCTTTTGCTCCTGCAAAATGGCAGTTAGGTCTAGAGGCTTCATCACAGTCAGGTGAGATATTTAGCAAGAATACGTCAAAGGTAATGCAGTGTGCTTTCTTTTTTATTTTATTTATTTATTTATTTATTTTGAGGCGGAGTCTTGCTCTGTCACCAGGCTGGAGTGCAGTGGCGCCATCTCGGCTCACTGCAAGCTCTGCCTCCCGGGTTCAAGCGATTCCGCTGCCTCAGCCTCCCGAGTAGCTGGGATTACAGGCGAGCACCAATGCAGTGTGCTTTCTTTGGGAGGCTCACAATGACATGCTTTCTCTTTTTGTGAGTTTAACCAGCCACTGATGAGCATAGCATAGATGCTTTAACTCATAAGGGCATGTATAATGGTGGTATTGGATCCAGTGGTCCAGTGGGGGTGGTTTTGCCCCCAAGAGAGATTTGGCCATGACTAGAGACATTTTTGGACCGGGGAGATGCTACTGACATCTGGTGGGCAGAGGCCAGAGATGCTCCCAAACATCCTATGATACACAGGGTAGTCCCACACGCCCAGCAGTCGCCCAGCCTAGATGTCACTATCTCCAAGGCTGAGAACCCCTGAGAAACCCTGTCCTAATCCAGCACCCCTTCTTTGTGGTAGACTGAGTCCATTCTTCACTGATCTGTGTAAACGTCCACACAGGTTGGGGCCACCCAGCGAGCATAAAGTACATCCTTGTCCATCGACTTTGGGCTTGTTTGGGCCAGTGGGATGTTAGCAGGCCTGATGTGATCAAAGACTTGAACTGTACCCTTCCTATGCTTACTTTTTAAAATATAAGCACAGCTGGGCGTGGTGGCTCACACCTGTAATCCCAGCACTTTGGGAGGCTGACGGGAGGATCACTTGAGTCTAGGAATTTCAGAGCAGCCTGGGCAACAAAGTGAGACGCTGTTTCTACAGAAAATGAAAAAATTCTGGCCAGGCACAGTGGCTCACACCTGTAATCCCAGCACTTTGGGAGGCCGAGGCAGGTGGATCACCTGAGGTCAGGAGTTCAAGACCGGCCTGGCCAACATGGTGGAACTCCGTCTCTACTAAAAATACACAAAAATTATCCAGGCGTGGTGGCACATGTCTGTAATCGCAGCTATTCGGGAGGCTGAGGCAGAAGAATTGCTTGAACCTGGGAGGCAGAGGTTGCAGTGAGCCGAGATCGTGCCATGGCACCCCAGCCTGGGCAATAAGAGTGAAGCTCCATCTCAAAAAAAAAAAAAGAAAAGAAAAAAAAAAGAAAAAGTCAACCAGACATGGTGGTGCACACCTGTAGTCCCAGCTACTTGGGAGGCTGAGGCCAGAGAATCACTTAAGCCCAGGAGTTAGAGGTTAGTGCTATGATCGCACCACTGCACTCCAGCCTGGGTGACAGAGTGAGACCCTATCCCTGCACAGCAGTTTACACAGATTCCCTCACTTCTGTCTACAGCTGCGTAGCTTTCCTCCTTCGTGGGCCTGTGCTATCACTTATTCGACCACTCCGTTATTAATCATCCTTGAGTTGTTTCCAGTCTTGCTTTTACGGGTGGAGCTGCCATGAATAAACTTGTGCAAACATCTTTTCATATTTTCGCCAGAGTATCTTTGTTACTGTAGAGATTTTCTTGACCGTCTTCTTATTCAGAATTCATCTTAAATAAATGTCACCTCCTCAGAATGGTCCTCCTTGATTGCACTGGCCAAAGCGGCCACTCTGCTCCCCAAGTCACCGTTGAATCTATCCTTTGCCCTGCATTATTTTCTGTGCCTTACCCTGGGTATGTGTTTACCATTGTGTAAGCTCCTCGAGGGTGGGGACTTTGTCTTATTCTCTATACTCCCACCGCAGCATAGCACCAAAGCTTAGCACAGTACCTTGCTAAGGAACTGAGGTGGTTCCCAGGATGTGAGACTTTCAGTTTTTTTTTTTTTTTGGAGACAGAGTCTCACTGTGTCACCCAGGCTGCAATGCAGTGGTGCATCTTGGCTCACTGTAACCTCCACCTCCCAGGTTCAAATGGTTCTCCTGCCTCAGCCTCCTGAGTAGCTGGGACCATAGGCACGTGCCACCACGCCTGGCTAATTTTTTGTATTTTTAGTAGAGACGGGGTTTCACCATTTTGGCCAGGCTGGCCTCGAACTCCTGACCTCAGGTGATCCACCTGCCTCGGCCTCCCAAAGTGCTAGGATTACAGGCATGAGCCACTGTGCCTGGCTGAGACTTTCAGTCCTAAAACTGGGACAGTCTTGGGCACATGGGGACTATTTGGTCACCCTACCTGTCACATAATAGGTGCTCATTAAATATTTATTGAAAGAATTTATGCAGACTGGGGGTAGGTATGTCTTATTTGACCTACACAACATCTAATTAAATGCATTTTCATTAGATAGCTTTTACAAACCAGAGTATTTCATATAAAAATCTGAATTCCTGCTTTCTGGAAAAATCAGCTGGTCTCATAACATGGGGGCCTGCATTTCCATGGGGCAGCCATCAACAGCAACTGGACTTTGGTTGTCTCTGCAGATGGCACCTGTGCGTGCCAGCTCCTGGTGGTGCCTACCACTCACAGTCCACTCACCTCCTGACCTGCTTGACCTTGTTAGGCAGGCGTTTGGGTTTTTTGTGGCCTGATGGTCCAGTGGTTAGCTGCACAAACTTTTGAACCAGGCAGATCTGGATGTAGGCCACGGCAGGGATGCCTACTAGTTCTGCAACCCAACTGTGGCTGGTTCCCCAAGCTCTCTGGGCCTCACTTTCCTCGACTTCACCTCTGACCCTTCTCCTGAGGGTTAAGGCACTGTCTCTAGACACCCCTCTTGAAACGTGAATGTCTTAGCAGGTCGGAGGATGTAGTAATCCATCATTTCTCCTTTCCCGATTCCCCTCCCTATCACCATCCTATGGGAGAGCTGGGCCCTGGAGGGCCCGGAGTTCTCCCTTCCCCCATTATATGGTGGGGACACCGAGCTCAGGGCCGGACCCAGCCAAGAGTGGGAGTTGTTGTTTAAGACTCAGTGTTCCCCAGGCTAATCGAGGAAATAGGAGCCCCAGTGTGGGCCACCCCACAAGATGTGTGCTTGGGTCTGGGGCTGGAGACTAGAGGTGGGAAGGGAGAGGGGAGAGGGTGCCTGAGGCGGAGGCTGGCTGGGATGGAGAATGAGGAGCAGGGGCTGACACAGGGGGCGGGTCTTTCTGTTCCAGGCTTGGATCCCTCTTAAAATGAAAATCCCCTTGGGGGGCCAGGCAGGGCTGTTTTCAGTTTCTCATGCTGCTCTGGAAAGTGGAAGACTTGAGGCCCTGGAAGCCTGAAATTGGGACTTAGACCCTCTCCACGGGTGCCCCTCCCCATCCCCAGTGACTATGTGGGTGCTGATGCTGCTGCTGCTGGAGGCAGGCCTCAGGGCTCTGACTCTGGTGGAGCTGAATGGACCATCCTGGCTCCAGGCTCCCTGTGGAAATCCCCTCCTTCCTTCCCAGCCGAGCTGCTCCTCTTCCAGGAAGTCTTCCCTGAACATTCTGCCTGGGGAGGCATCCCCGCTCTGAATTTCCCCCATCAGAGCGTGGCTTATTCTCTTGTGACTGCTGTACTTGTCTGTTTCTCCAGGAGGATTGTGAATTCCAGCGGCACGGGGCTGTTGTCTGCCTTGTTCACCGCCATCTCCTTTCCACCAAGTGTCTAGCCCAGTGTCTGTACATAGCAGATGCGAAGTGCATGTGAATAAGTGGAGGAAGACACAATCCACTCCTGTGTAGTTCAGCCAGGCCTGCAGTGAAGGCCAGAGAGGGGTGGGAGCCATGGAGGCAGAGCTCAGAGAGGAAAAGAGATTCTTTCAGCTTGGACAGGTTCTTCCTCGCCAAAGCCCATGCTTGTGGTGGCCTTGCAAAGTCACCCCTGTTGGTGCCTTTATCGTCCCTGGCCAGTGTGGATGGGAATGTCTCCAGCTTGGGTGATGGTGGGCTCCCCAGCCGAGGTCTTCCTCTCCAGAGGGTGAGGCCTTGGGCTCCTCCCTGGAAGGTGGCCCAGCCTTTTTTATTTATTTATTTATTTTGAGACAGGGTCTCACTCTGTCACCCAGGCTGGAGTGCGGTGACACAAACACAGATCATTGCAGTTTTGGCCTCTTGGGCTCAAGTGATCCTCCCACTTCTGCCTCCCAAAGTTCTGAGCCCACAGGCATGGCCCACCATGCCTGGCTAATTTTTTAATTTTTATTTTGTAAAGATGGGGTCTCACCATGTTGCCCAGGTTGGTCTAGAACACCTGGGCTGAAACAATCCTCCAGCCTTGGCCTCCCAAAGTGCTAGGATTACAGGTATGAGCCACGATGCACAACCCGCCCAGCCTCTTAAATAGCCCAGGGAGCAGTACTGGGTTGGGGGAAGGAGAGGGAAGTGTGTGTGTGGCTGGAACCACTGGTCCCCCCTGCCATGGAAAATTCAGGACCCAACCCCTATGCCTCCTCATGGATGAGCACATCTGACACGGGTTTCCCTTCTTCTCCTCTTCCCATGAGTGTGTCCCCGTCTCTCTGGCCTTTTCTCCCAAACCTACTCAACTAGGTAGAGGGCTCTGGTCAGTTGTTAACCTCAGAGCCTGCCTGGCAGAGGAAGGCAGTCCCAGTCACCTTTACCCAGTTAAGATACCTGGAGGGGAGCGCACACCTGTCTGCTGAGGATTCTCCCCGAGCAAACCCAGAACACTTATGATGCAGGTGCAAACGCTTTCCTGGCAGGCTTGTCTTGACCGGGCTGTTGGGTCCACAGCTGTGCAGCACTGCCCTGCCCAGACCTGCAGCTGTCAGCTGCCGGCTGCGTGGGGGAAATATTGCAGCTTTTCCCCGTTTCTTTTCCCCATTCCTCTCTATTGAATTGAAAAAGGGAGGTCATAAATGTGGCAGGTTCATTAACTAGGAAATACACTTCAAACCACACAAATGAAATTCAACCGACTGGCAAAATAACATTTTTTATTGCTTTGCTCTTGATGGGTGAGAGGAAGGTTTTTGTTTCCATCTTTGTGCAGTTCTATGCCTCTCTCCATTGTGGGCATTGCTGGCAGCTCCCGTTGGCCTTGGCCTTGGACTGACCAAGTGTGGTTCTAAAGAGTACTTCCTGGGGCTGGAGAGCAGGACAGGGAAGCTGAGGCCCAGAGAAGTTCCTTATTCCAGGTCACTCTAGGACTTTGGGTGTATGAGCTTTTAAAGATCCTGCAAAAATATCTGAGCCCTTAAAATATTTATTGGCTACCAAATGGGAAAAGAAAACTGTGAAATCGAAATTAATAAATGTTAAATGTCTACAAAATGTAACATTAGGTCAACTGCATTAATTACCACATTAGGTATTCATAAATGTGTCATTATGCGTGAAAGCAATTTGTCAGCTACATTTTCTCACTTGGTAAGAATTCTCAAGTAGACAAGAGAATGGATGAGAAAGCATAGCCAACTGCCAATTAAATCAGTGCCTGGTAGCCAGGCAATTCCAAAAGCAAAATCATAAAAACCCCTTTAAAAATTGTTGGCAAATATATTCTATTGAGTGTGGGCTGTTACTGGACATTGTTTGCTTTGATACTGGGGAGGGCTTTTAAAGTCCTTTTGTGTTGGGCCTGGCCCAGGTCTAGGGCCTGCCATTGGCTTCTGTGAAGTCTCAGTCAGAGCCTTTCTGGCACCTTCACTATCCCTGGCAGGAACCCCTCACCATGGCTGAGAGAGGGGCTCAGAAGAGGAGCCCGGAAGAAGCGGGAAGGAGCCAGCGGCAGTCCCTCCTGCCCCTTTGATTCAGTCATCGTGGTCCCTCTGCCATCTCCTCATTAAAAAAAAAAAAAATCCTTGGAACCAAGCTGCAAGCCCAGAGCATAGACAATATTGGGATTAAAGCCATGGAGCTTGACTAGGGGAAAGTGAGGTCTTGGGAGAGTCTCAAAGGTTGGGTTTGGCCCGGCTCAGCTGGGCAGAGGTGTCTTGGAACTAGCCCAAGAAAGGACGTGTATGACTGGACTGGTGGGCCATCTCCAGTCCAACGTCAGATCTTTGTCTGGTTCTTCCATGAAGAGCTGTGTGACCTTGGGTGAGACCCTGCCCTTCTCTGAGCCTCAATTCCTTCACGTGACATCTGAGAGGATTGGATCATCCCTTTGAAGTCTGAGAGCAAGAAAGGGCAGCTTGAAGATGGAAACCTCTTCATTTTACAGCTGAAAAGAATGAGGCCCAGAGAGGGGAAGGGATCTGTCCAAGGTCACACAGGGAGCTAGGATCAAAGCAAGGCCAGAACCCCATCCTGATCCCCTGGTTCCCACCATGTCATCTCACCGCCCACGTCTGTTTCCACTTCCCACTGCAGGGCCTTCCACTGGGGAGACCAAGGGACCCAGCCCCTGTGGTGGCCAAAAAGCAGGTGACCTCTAATCATTTCCCCAAGAGACTGTCTCTCCATCACTTCCCCTACCCCTGAGAGAGGTCTGGGCTTGGAGCCAGAAACCTGGGCTTCAGACCCTTCCTTCCACATTTACGAATGTGTGACCTTGGGCAAGGCATTCAACCTCTCTGAGTCTGTTTTCTTATCTTCAAAATGGAGCAGTGGTGCGCTGTACCCACCCTGAGGGATGGCAGCAGCTCCCTGGCTTCCATTTCCTGGGACCTGGACCTTCTCTGCAGGAGGCACCCACCTGCCCATCCAGGAGAGATGCAATTACATCGGTGATTTGTCACACAGGAACCACTCCATCTGGAGAGAGAGCAAACCAGAGCGTGTAGCTCCTGGTGCAAGCAGTTACAAATACCACCCTCCAGGACCCCTCCCTCTCCCAGGGTCCTGGGAGTCCCCGGAAGCCCAGGCTTGCAGTGGCACCTGCTGCTGCTGGTAACTGGCCCAGCTCTGGTTCCATGTCGTCCCCATGCCCACTCTCAGTCCCCTCCCGACTCTGATCAAAGAGTGGAGCCGGGGGACCCAGAGTCCCTGGATGTTGCCAGGAGTCTCCTGATTGGCTCCTTTGCTGGGTGAAGGCCCTGCTCCCTGGGGTGGAGTTGCCAAGGGGTGGGGCTTCCAGGGCGGGGGGCCTGGGCACCTGGGTGTCTGGCCATACCTTTTCTGAGTGAGAGGTTGCAGGGAGCAGCAATGTGTTTTTGCTTTGACCAGCTGATATCGAAGAACATTCTAGACAATGCTGAGCACAGTCTCCCCTGAGTCAGACGATCTGGAAGGAAATGAAATTGGATGGAGATTATTCACCAAGGAAACGTGTGGCCCTCTGCCTCATTCCGAAACGAATTCAAAGATGAAATCAAATGAACACCGAGATTTCTTGAGCACTTACTAGGTGCCAGGCACTGTGCTGAGCATTTGACCTGCACTATCTTATTTAACCCTCCCCACAGCCCTCTGAGGATAGGTACTGTTATTGTCCCCATTTTATAGGTGAGGAAGCTGAGGCTCAGGCCATTGGCCTAAGGCCACACAGCTTGAAAGTAGCAGAGCAGGGATTTGAAGACAGGCCAGGGTCTCCAGGGCCCAAGCCCCCAACCACTAGGAGATGCTTCCCCTGCTGACACTTTGACCTTCAACACCGTGGGACCCCAGAATCCTCCTGAGACTCCATCCTTGGAAGGCCACCTTTCCCTCTGGGCCCTCTGGTTCCCCAGAACTGGGCCTGATGCTGGTGGAGAGGGCTCAGCTGCCTCCCCCGGGGCTGTTTCCTGCAGGACTATCAGCCCTTGGAGGCCTCCATGCCCGGCCCTGACACCAGCCCAGTGCGCTCACCAGTTCCACTCTTGCAAGCAGGGAGCTGGGGACAAGGAGGGATGAAGAGTGGGGCCTATGGGCGGAGACCACGTGGAGAGGCTCCAGGAGAGGCCCATCGGGTTAATGAAAATCTGTCCCTGCAATGTTGGCAGCAACAAGACTGTGATTATTTCTCCGCCGTAGACCCCTGGCCCTGCCTGCCCTATTGACAGGATTCAGTGTCATTGATTGGCAGGGGCTGTTGGAAGAGCCAGAGGGGCAGGCAGGTCGATGGCCCAGGACTTGGCGGGGCTGTCCCTGCGGAGCGATCAGGCGGAGACAGTGGCTTGGGCTCGGGCCCCAGCTGTGGTCCTGGGTGGCATTTCAGATCTGTCTGAAGAAGGGAAAGGGATGTGCTCCCAGGAGGCCGTGTGACAGGGGTCCTGTTTCTGTGACTCCCTCCCCATCTCCCTCTGCAAGGACCATCTGGGTAGGTTCCCCAAGGCACAGGGTCTGCTCCCCTTGGCCTGTCTGACCCGCCCTTTCTCTCTCTCTCTCTTTTTTTTTTTTTTGAGATGAAGTCTCTTTGTTGCCCAGGCTGGTCTCGAACTCCTGGCCTCAAGCTATCCTCCTGCCTCAGCCACTGTGCCTGGCCACAGCCCTTCTCTTTAGGCCTCCCCACTGCTTGCTCAGAACCTGCTGAAGCTGCCAGCTCCTCTTGTGTGAATCTACTTCCTCTTCTCATTCTTCAGCCCCTTCTCAGGGAGCGCATTAAGATTCCCACGTCTGGCTGGGCGTGATGGTTCATGCCTGTAATCCCAGCATTTTGGGGGGCAAGGCAGGCAGATCACTTGAGGTCAGGAATTTGAGACCAGCCTGGCCAACATGGCAAAACCCCACCTCTACTAAAAAATACAAAAATTAGTCTAACATGGTGAGACACACCGGTAATCCCAGCTACTCAGGAGGCTGAGGCAGGAGAATCGATTGAACCCAGCAGGTGGAGGTTGCAGTGAGCTGAGATCACATCAACGCACTCCAGACTGGGCAACAGCATTGAGACTCCATCTCAAAAAAGAAAGAAAGAAAGAAAAAGAACAGATTCCCACATCCAACTCCCAACACCCTCCTGAGTCCCAAGCCCTTTGGGCATCCCCACCTGGCCAACCCCAGGACCCTCAGGCTCAACACAGCCCAGCAGGACCCACTGTCTTCCTTCTACAGACCTCCCCGCCACATGGCTTGCTCTGCCCCGAGTTTCCCCCATAAGTGAATGGCAGAGACACACATTTTCTAGACACACAGGTGAGCTGAGTGTCTCAGCGGTGTCCAGTTAGCATGATGTGGTCAGTATTGGGATGGAAGTGGCTGGGAGTGGGGTGAGAGGGGTCCAGTGGTCAAGGGAGCCCTCTCTAAGAAAAGGACATTTGTTCTGAGAGCTGAATGATGAGACAGAGCTGGCTTTTCAAGGAGCTGAAGGAAGTTTTCTGAACAGGAGAACTAGCAAGTGCAAAGGCCCTGAGGTAGAGGCAGCAAAGCTGGCATGTTTAGGAAGTGACAGGACAGCCAGTGCGAGGTGAGGGTGGTGGCTGAGGAACGATGCCTGGGGTAATGTCAGCTAAATCAGCAGGCAGAGCTTGAATTTTCTCCAGAATTCAGCGGGAGGTGTTGGAAGCAAAGGTAACATCATCTGATTTATATTTGAAAAGGATTCTGGCCGGTGCGGTGGCTTACGTCTGTAATCCCAGCACTTTGGGAGGCCGAGGCAGGTGGATCACCTGAGGTCAGGAGTTCGAAACCAGCCTGGCCAACATGGAGAAACCCTGTCTCAACTAAAAATACAAAAATTAGTCAGGCATGGTGTCACATGCCTGTAATCTCAGCTACTCGGGAGGCTGGGGCAGGAAAATCGCTCGAACCCGGGAGGCAGAGGTTGCAGTGAGTTCAGATCACACCACTGCACTCCAGCCTGGGCAACAGAGCAAGACTCCATCTCAAAAATAAAATAAAATAAAATAAAATAAAATAAAAGGATCCTGGCCATGCACAGTGGCTAATCTCAGCACTTTGGGAGGTTGAGGCAGGAGCATAGCTTGAGCCCAGGAGTTTGAGACTAGCCTGGGCAACATAGCAAGACCCCATCTCTACAAAAAATTTTAAAATTAGCCGGATGCAGCAGCGCACACCTGTAGTCCCAGCTACTTGGGAGGATGAGGTGGGAGGATCACTTGAGCCTGGGAGGTTGGGGCTGCAGTGAGCTGTGATTGAGCCACTGTACTCCAGCCTGGGTGGCAATATCAATATTTAATTTATCAATAAATCAATAAATAACATAATAGAAGGATCCCTCTGGCTGCTGGTGGGCGGTAGAGCTGGAAGCATTTAGGGAGTTGACTTGGAGAAGGAATGATGGGCCAAGGTGTGTTAGGAAACAGTGAGAACTGGGACGTATTTTGGAAATGGAGCCAATGGAATTTGCCAGTTGGACACAGAGGGTGGCACAAAGAGGATGATGCCTGAGCAGCTGAGACGGGGAACAGGAAGGGAGGGGTGGGTGCAGAAGGAAATTGAAATTCCTGTTTCGAATTCCCATTGTAGTGAGCATTTCAAGCAGGCATCTGCATATCTGAGCCTGGAGCTGAAGAGAGATGGCAAGGCTGGAGGTGTGAGCATTGCTGGATACACAGAGCCTCACTGCCTGGTGTCATGCTCGTGCTCCCCTGCTCACTCCTGTGCTTCCCATTGGACTGTGAGCTCCCTGAGGGCAGGACGGGGGCTTATTATTGTTATACCCCCTGGGCTCTGGGACAGAAGCCGCTCAATAAATAGTTGAGGAATGAATAAAGGCATAAATATTGATTTCACTTGTCCATTTAAAAGTGTTTGCTGAGCACTTATTCTGTGCCTGGTTTTGTTCTAGCAGCTGGAAATACGGCTGTGAGTGAGGCAATGTTCCCGCAACTTAGATTTCAGTGGGTGAGGCAGGCCAGAACCAAGCCAACAAATATATAATGTAATGAAGAACAATGACAAGAACTAGGACAAAAATTAAGCAAGATAAGGAGATAAAGAGTCCTAGGGATGCTCCTTAGAGGGAGGTTAGAGGAGACTCCTTAAGAAGAGGACATTTGAATGGAGACTTGCGTGAGGGTCAGTGCTGTGGTTATCTTGGCAGCAGGAATAGCATGTGCAAAGGCCCTGGGGCTGGGACAAAGATGTCTATCCGTGTGGTGTTCAGGGCAGACACACTTGGGGGCTGATGGGAGTAGGTGAGGGGCTTCCTATTTTTCACTCTAAGGCGAAGTACATTCCCTTGACTAAGCGGCTAGAGATGGAGGTTTGAAAATTCACTAGCAGGAGCATTTTTTCTTTTTCCATAATTTCTAGGTTCAAGAAGAGCCACTGAGTAAAGAGGTCAAGAGCCTCTTGTAGGGAAAGAGAACAGGAGAGGCAGGCAGGACTCTCAGCCTCCCCAGGGCCCGTCCTGTCATTGGGGGTGGGGCGCGAGTTAAGTTCAGAGACACAAAGTTCCTTGATGATGGCGCTGAGTAATAGCGCGCCGTCTTGATGGGGCTGTTATCCACAATCACGGGAGGCATCTCCGGCTACACTGCCTGAGTGTTGAAACGCCTCTACTCTGGAAAGCTTTTGCCCTGATTATGTTATTTTAGCTTCATGACATTCTCGCCTAGAGGGGGCGGGGCACAGGAGCAGCATCCCGAGTTTTGCAATGTCGGCTTCAGAGGGTGGAGGCAGATCTAAAGTCAGAGCCTTCACACTCCCCACTCTTGGCTCCTCTCCCTTCCCCAGCAACCACCGAGGGGAATTTTGGGGAAACTGAGGCTGCCGTCGGCTCTGTGTCTCAGTGGAGAAGCCTGTAGGGCAGCAGGAGGGCTGAGGCAGAGGCCTGGTTCCCCGCTCCCAGCCTGTTTTCCAAAGCTGGATTTGATTGGAGGGATTTGGATCAGATGTTGGGCCAGAAGGGACACAGGGAGGGATGCTTGTGGAAGGGGATGGGGACAAGGACCTCCCAACTTCCCAGAAGAAACAGTTATTTCGTTTCCTGGTAACTGTGACCCTTTGAAAATGTTGTGCAAACTCATGTCTCCATTTCCTCCTGGGCACACCTGTCCAGGTGCCTCCGTCCTCTGGCTCTCCCTCTGCGGTTGGCCTCTCCTCCATCCTGCCCAGGCCAGAAATCCTGGGGGAAGCTGGACACAAGTCACTGCAGTCGCTGGCTTGGGAGAGACAGCCGTTCTAAGTGACGAGAGTCACAACCAGAGAGAGAGCCGCCTTCCCTTTAGAAGAACTATGCTAACAGCAGCAACGACAGCGGTAATAATAAAGCTGACACTTCTACCGTCTCGTGATGGATTGTTACTAACCCCATTTTATGGAGGTGGAAACTGAGGCTTGCAGAGGTTGGTGGCGTTCCCAAGGTCACACATTTAGGAAGAGTCAGAGGTGGGATTTGAACCCTCACCTGGCTGACCACCCTGCTTGCTCTGCCTGTGACTGAGCTCAGAGCCCTGTCACTCACCGGGGGGCCTTGACCACTGCCTCTCCTTGGACCGCCTCCGGAGGTGGCTGTTGCTTTCAGGGCCCCCTGGCACTGGAAAACCTCTCACTCTCCTGCAAAACCCCTGCTCTGGAAGCCCAGAGCTGGCAAGGCTCGTTCTGCTTGCAGAAGTGTGAGGCAAGAAAAGGTTTTGGGATTTCAGATGCCTGTGGGAGTCCAGGGAGCCCCCAGGGACTCTGCCTTCTGCCCGCCCCTTTCCTGTTCCTGCCACCACCTGCCCCTCCCTCTCGCCTCCTCAGACTCTTAAGTTGCTTAGCCTTAACCCAGGAGGCTAGGAGGCCAGGAGCAGAGCCTCCTGCTGCTGTGACTCTCCCCAGTTTGTAGTTCTCAGCACTTTCTCACACCCTGGGAGGGAGGCCGGTGGTGACAGTCACGACCCACCTGGGAAGGGTCTGAGGCTCAGACAGGTGAGGCACCCAGGATGGCACAGCCTGGCAGGGGAGAGCCAGGACTGGCAGCCTGGTCTTTGAATGTTGGAAAGGAAGTGCTGGTAACGGATTCCACCTGTGGCTTCCGCCACGACCAGCTGATCCTGCCTGTGCTGAGACCACGTTCCCCTGGGAACAAATGGAAACTAATATCTGTTGAATAATTGCTAACAGGCCAATTCCAAGAGCCTTGTGGGTACTACGAATTCATTTCATTCCACCACAACCTGTGCGATAGGCACTGATCATCGCCATTGTACAGATGGGGAAACTGAGGCACAGGGAGGTTAACATCACACAGCTAGTGAGTAGCACAGCCAGGATTCAAATGCAGCATATCTCCAGAGTACTGCTAGGCCGGATGCTACAGTATTTGATACTGCTTTATGGAAAATATTTTAAGTGTAAAGTTAAATAAGTTTAAAATTTAAAATTGCCTTTATTAAAAAGAATGCAATGGTATGAAATTGGGAATGTCTCGGAGAATCCGCTCTGTTGTTGTTGTTGTTGTTGTTGTTTTAACCTGTATTTGGTATTAGGTGGGGCAGCTGCCAAGGAGCAGGCTCTGGAGTCAAGTCAGGAGGTCCTGGATTTAGGTCCTGCGTCCCCTCTCATCAGCAGTGGGCAGATTACAGAACTTATAGTCTGTTTCCTCCTCTGTAAGGTGAGGATGATAATACCTTCTACCTCATGGGGTTGTTGGGAGGATTAAGTCAGAAAATACACATAAAACACATGGCACAGTGTTTGACATATAGTAACAATTCAATAAATGATAGCTTTTATTATTTTAAGAACTCTTTTCGTGAGTATTTAGGTGGTGTGGTGGGGAGATCTCCAGGGCCTGTGTCCCCATTATATTGCTTGCATGACAAATCACCCCAAATCTCAGTGGCTTAAAACAACATCATTTATTTTATTCAGTTTGGGTGCTCTGTGTGGCATTAGCAGGGCAGCCTGCATTGGGACTGGGGCACCCACTTTCAAAATGGGCTACTCACCTGCCTGGTATGTTGGTGCTGGCTCAGCTGAGAGCTTGGCTGAGGCCATGGGCCAAGGGCCTCGTCTTCTTTGCATGTCAGTTTCTCCATGGGCTGCTTGGGCTTCCTCACAGCGTGGTGGCTGGATTCTAAGAGTGAGCATCCCAAGAGAGGTGAATAGAGGCTGTGTTCTTTGGAAGGGCCATATATTCAAAAAAAAAAAAAAAAAGACCCCAAATGCAGAAGGAGCCAAGAAACCTAAGAATGAGGCAGACAAATCTAATTTGCCAGTAAAGGGTGATTTATTGGGCAACTTATAGACAGAAGCATGATCTTGGAAAGCCACAAGACAGGTAGACTTCCGTCCTGTCACTCCTCAGATCTGAGGCTTATATACCACAGGGAAAGGGGGTATGTGCTCTAGCAAGACAATTAAAGGCAATCCGCCAGAACAGGTGAGAGTGCTGTGTGTATTACAGCTCACCATGTATGTGATAGCATCATGGTTGATTTGTTCTTACACTAGGGACAGTAAACAAAGTAGGATCAGGAGACATTCATGAGACTTGGGCTAATCAGAAGTCAACACGGCAGATTAGTATCCAAGGTAGAGTCACTTTTGTCTCCACAGGCTGTCTCACCCTTTATGACCTAGATTTGGAAGCCACATAACATCGTTTCTATTGAAGCAGTCACACAGTTTCTCCAGACTCAAGGGAGGAGACATTGAACCCTTACTCAATGAGAGTATCAGAGAATGTAGCATGGGACGTATTTTTTGTGTGTGTGGCTTTATTTTTCTTGAGACGGAGTCTCACTCTGTGGCCCAGGCTGGAGGGCAGTAGTGTGATCTTGGCTCACTGCAACCTCTGCCTACCAGGTTCAAGCGATTTTCCTGCCTCAGCCTCCTGAGTAGCTGGGATTATAGGCATGTGCCACCATGCCCAGCTAATTTTTGTATTTTTAGTAGAGATAGGGTTTCACCATGTTGGCCAGGCTTGTCTCGAACTCCTGACCTCAAGAGATCTGTCCACCTTGGCCTCCCAAAGTGCTGGGATTACAGGTGTGAGTCACCATGCCTGGCCAGTATTGTTGACCATCTTTGGAAAATACAATTTCCCACACTCAGTCACCAGCCTATTTCATTACTCAGCAGTGGCTTAACATGAGGGAGCTATGTTTCTTACTCTAGCTGCAGTCTCATGTAGATTGGTCAATGCCAGTTGGCTGCCCTCTTCCAGGCAGGAAGTACAGGATCCAGGCTTATCCTGCTGTGTGATGCTGCCCATCTGAAATTTGTGCCCTTGAAGTCAGTGTAAGAGAGGAAGAGAAAGTATAGATGAAATTACAGGGGTTTTATGGTCAGACCCAGAAGTGGTGCCCAGTTCCACCTGCACCTCATTGGCTAGAATCCAGGTAGATGGCCCCACCCTGGCTGCAAGGGGAGCTGGGAAATGTAGTTTTCCAGCATGCCCAGGAGAAGGAGAGGGGAGGGGTGAGCCACACTCACCTTCTAAGACCTTGTCTCTGGTAGATCAGGGCGTGAGTCTGTTTTGTTCACTGCTGTATTCCTAGTATCCATCACATTGCCTGGCACATATTAGGTGCTGTGTAAATATGCCTTCAATGAGTGAACCAACAGGGAGGTGGCCTCCTCATTGGCCCTGGTTTCTGAGCTTTGGGGGTCATATTCATGAGGTTGAGTAAATCTTGCTGTTGATAAGTTTGGGGTGGTCTACATGGAAGATCTAGAGTTCAAGTTTTACCCCACCTTCATCAATCCACCAGAAGCTGTGCCCAGGGTGAGGCTGGAGTGGCCACCATGTCAGGGGGTGCCCTTGCTTCCTGGGACATGGGGAGTGAATTGGAGGTATTTGCAGCCAGCAGCTTTGGTGTGTGGAGGTGAGTGCTGAGGGACATGGTGCAGGACCAAGAGCATCTGTCACTGGAGGAAGTCACAGAAGGTTATGGAGGATCAGGAGGGCTCCGGTGGGTGAAAGGGCCTCAGAAAGGTCAGACTCATCTTCCAAGTGTAAGTTTCAAGGTGAAGATGGATTGGGTGTAAACACCCACTCACCCGAACCCCAGCGTAGACGTCCTGGAGATGCCCCAGCCGCCAACGGCACAGTGACCGATGCCCAGTGCATCCATCTGGCCGCTGCCTGTGGCCAAATGAGAAATGAAGTCTTGATTGACTTCCTAGTGAGAAACTAGTCTCCTGGATCTATCAGGAAGCTGACCCACCTCCAGCCTGGGGTATGTGGGTGCTGCCAGGGACCCTGAAGGGCTGTAGATACGAGATGTCCACCAGTCCTCCTTGGCTTGGAAGCTGACCCTTCCCATACCCCATTAACTCCCAGCCACATCCCTTCTCTCAGCTCCTTGTGTCCCCTAAGCCATGGGTGCTGGAGCCACTAGTGGAGCTAAGAAGATTGGACGAAGCATCATTGGAAGAAAACTGAGAGGAGGAAAATTTGAGACATTACATTTCAAGGGCTTTGACAGCATCCAGTTTGCACCAGCTCACAAAACAGGCAGCTAGAAGATTCGCAATAAAGATTCCATTAATTTGGAAAGAAATAGAAGAAGGTTTTAAAGCAGCTCCTCTTTCATTAATAATAATGCTAATAAAATAAAAACAACAGCCTCACTTTATTTACTTATTTACGTATTTAGAGTTAGAGTCTTGTTCTGTCATCCAGGCTGGAGTGCAGTGGCATGATCACAGCTCACTGCAGCCTTGAACTTCCTGGTTCAAGAAATCCTCCTGCCTCAGCCTCTTGAGTAGCTGGGACTACAGGTGCACACCACCGTGTCAGTTAAGTTTTAAATTTTTTTTTAAATAGGGTTTTGCTATGTTGCCCAGGCTGGTCTAGAACTCCTGGCCTCAAGTGATTCTCCCACCTCAGCTTCCTGAGTCACTGGGATTACAAGCATGAGCCGCTGTAAATAAACAAATGTCTAGCCACCATTTATTGGGCAGGATGCATCCCCACTTATGATGAGTAACTTATGAGCAGTTTTCTGATTTAATACTCTTGCCCCAAAGGGGCCTTAGATAAGGCACTCCCGGTGACTTCTTGTACATCACCTCCTTCCTGATAAGCACGGCTGGGTGGATGTGTGTCTGTGGGGGGTAGGGGGCAGTGGAGGGGGGCTGCACCACTTTTCCCTTCTCTGTAACTGGACCCTCAGTGTCACTTGATTGGTGTCTGTTTCTCCTGTGGAACTGTCAGTCCCAGGAGAGCAAAATCAATTTCTGTTTCTCTCACAGTTTTGTCTTAACTGCTCACATGGCAGAACTTAATTCACATTTGTTGAATAAATAAACAAACCAGGCCGGGTGCAGTGGCTCATGCCTGTAATCCCAGCACTTTGGGAGGCTGAGGCAGGCCGATCACCTGAGGTCAGGAGTTCGAGACCAGCCTGACCAAAGTGGAGAAACCCCGTCTCTACTAAAAATACAAAAAAATTAGCTGGGTATGGTGGTGTGTGCCTGTAATCCCAGCTACTCAGGAGGCTGAGGCAGGAGAATCACTTGAATCTGGGAGGCAGAGGTTGCAGTGAGCTGAGATCGCACCACTGCACTCCAGCCTGGGCAACAAAGGTGAAACTCTATCTCAAAAATATATATATAATAATAATAAAATAAACAAACCAAAGGGTTAGGTTCACCAGGACCTCTGACAGCCTCCCTTGGACCTTGGAGTGATGGTTCTCGTGGAAGATCTAGAGTTCGAGTTTAACGAACATTTAACTTGGAAGGAGGGACCTGAGGACCCTGGTCTCCAGCTGCTGTAGCTTTCCTTCTTTAGAAAGTCAGTTATATTCTGATGACCAATTGCTGTGTAACAAACCAGCCCAAAACTTAGTAGTTTACAGCAACAATGTGTTATCGACTCTTACATTTCTGTGGGATGACTAGACTCAACTGGGTGGATCTCTCTTGGGGTCTGTATTAGTCCTTTCTTGGATTACTATAAAGAAATAACTGAGACTGGTAATTTATAAAGAAAAGAGGTTTAATTGACACACGGTTCTGCTGACTGTACAGAAAGCACAATGCTGGCATCTGCTCAGCTTCTGAGGAGGCCTCAGGAAACCTACAATCATGGTAGAAGGCAGAGCGGGGAGCAGGTATGTCTTACACGGCTGGAGCAGGAGGAAGAGAGAGAGACAGGGAAGGTGCTACACATTTTTTAAACAAGCATATCTTACAAGAACTCACTATCATGAGAGTAGGACCCAGGGAAATGACGTTAAGCCATTCATGAGAACTCCATCCCCGTGATCCAATTACCCACCAGGCCCCACCTCCAACACTGGGGCTTACAATTCAACATGACATTTGGTAGGCACATAGATCCAAACCATATCAGGATCTCTCATGTGCTTATAGCCAGATGGTGGCTGGGGCTGAACCATAAGAAAACTCAGCAAGTTGGAGGTCCAAGACAGCTTCATTATGTGCATGTCTGGCTCCTCTTTTGAGATAACTAGAACAGCTGGAGGCCTCCAAGGAATCTCTGCTAGCTTGGGCTTCCTCACAGCATGGGGGATAGCTGGACATCTTACATGGAGACTGGCTTTCCCTAGAGCTAGGGTTCCAAGATTCCTAGGTGGAAGTGATAAGGTTCCCTGTGCCCTAGCCTTGAAAGTCACACAGCATCACTTCCATCACATCCTGTTGGCCAAAAGCAAGTCGCAGGCTCTGCCTGTCCTGATAAGGGGAGGGGACCACAAAAGGTGTGAATATCAGAGGTGTGGTTCATTGGGGGGTCATCTCTGGAGACCAGCTTCTCCAGGGCTAAAGAGGAGATGTGATTTAGCAGCCAGGTCTCTGTGTGGGGAGTCAGAAGACCTGGGTCTCAGTCTTGGCTCTGATGGTCACCCTTGGGCAACTCTCTTGACCTTTCTGGCACTGAATTTCCTAATGTACAAAATAAGGAAAATCGACTAGATGATCTCGAGGGTTCTCCAGCACTGACAGACCTGGGCTTGACTCTCCGAAGCACAAGGCTGTTCCTGCTCTCCAGCCTGAGCCTCTGGCGGGGTGGATGGGGCGGTTGCCCACCTCCGACCCCCGGAGTTCATGACCCCCATCGAGGCTCCTAAACTTGAGAACTGAGAACAGCTGGGGCTTGAAGTCCCGCGCTTTGGGGAACAAACTAGTCCTCCCTGGCCATCCCAGGGCACATTATTCACGGGTTCATTACTGTTTAATTTAATCACCAAATGTCATCCAAATGCCATTTATTCTGCCGTCTCACTGGAGATTTATCTATTTATTTTACATTTCAAATGAATTGCTCATTATTCTGTCATTCGGGGCTTTATTTTGTAATTCATCTGGTGAGTTCCAACAAGTTAAAAATGATGCTGTATTGAGCACAGTAACTTCTGAGCCCCTTTCAGGAGTCCTTTCCTTAAAAGGACCTCCCCTGAGCCTCTCCCTTTAAGAGGCCACCCCAGGCTCTCCCCATCTTTCTCATGGGGGATGGAAAGAGGCACACAGACTAAATTCTGCTCTTCCCTCCAGTCCAAACCCTGCATCCATGTGACTCTCAAATGTGTACACCGATAGCCAAGGCAGGTAAATAAGAAGGCTCAGGGCAGGCTGTGCAGTGAACACACTTAGGTTCAAGCTCAACTTTGTTGCTTAGCTATCAGCCTGGGGCCTTAATTTCCATGGGCAATTAACTCTCTGAGTCTCAGTTTCCTCAACTGTAAGATGGGATGGTAATAGATGTTGTCTACAGGGACGGCGTGAAGATTAAATGGGATGGGGCATGTCCACTGTCTCCCCAGGACTAGTCACATCTTCAGTGCTCCCTAAATTCTCTGTAGACTCATTTCATCCTGAACTCAACGTAGGACATAACAATCCAAATAAGTCCCTGCCAAGAAGCAGGGGATTAAAGGCCAGAGGTCATGAGGACTTGCAAGCAACAGGCAGTTCTGAGGCACCTGCAGTCTCTGGCAAGGTGGTCGTGGACCCCGTTCTCTCAGCCTCAGCCCTGGTTGAGGGGCTCTCGGTTTCTCGGGATTGGATTTAATCCCAGCAACCCTCCCAGGCATTTCAGCTGCTGCCCAAGAACTGGCTGCTGAGCCAGCAACCCGGGACGGGCCATCGATCTAAGAGAATGATGGACCCAAAGCCCGCTTCTGTGTCACAAAGCCTTATTGTACTCCAGGCAGGTTGATGTGCTGTACTGCCAGAAAGCTCTGAGCCAGCTTCCTGAACAGGCTTCCTTCAAAGCCAATGGGGAGCCCCTACCCCAAGATTCAGATTCCATAAGCCTAGGGTGGGGTCTGGGGTGACCCCCGGGAACGCGGAACAATTGCTTTCTGTGTGCCCTTCTCCGATGCAGAAGCTTCCCGGGCCTCTTGGAGTCTTAAAAATTGTTATTTGTTTTCCTAATTACATAATCAATACCTGCGCAATGAAGGAGAGTTGGAAGACAGACTCAGAAAAACCCACAAGGGGGAATATAGTAATCCTACCGCGCACAGACTGCTAATGCTTTTGGCAATTTACTCTCAGCCTTTTTCTAAGGGTATATTACAACACGTAACATATTGTTTTGCATTGTACTGTTTCAGGCTGCCGTTTCAGTTAAGAGAATAATGCCCATAAATGTTCTTCCTCAGTAGGAATTTTATTGTCTGCCCCCATCTTCCATCCCCCATTTTGGGACTGGCTGAATATGTTCTTCCTCTCAAATATATTTGCTCTCCCCTCTCTTGCGCTCAAATTTTTAGCCAGTATTCTTAGATTTCCTCATCTTGGATCCTCTCTCCTCTTCTAGGTATTTGTCCACGTTCTTCTAGGAATTTACTGTCAATTTTCTGAAAAAAACTGTCTTCTCCATGCTCCCCCTCCACCCCATCTTTCTCTGCTTTTAAGATATTCATTCCCCGATCTTAAGCTGGGGCTCTTGTCCCTCCCCGGTCCCTGGGATGCTCTCGGGTAGCACAGATGGTAGAAATAGGATGTGAGCCACATATGGAATTTAACATTTTCTACTAGCCACGTTCAAAACTGGAAAAGGAACAGGTGAAATGAATTTTAATAACATATTTCATTTAACCCAATATAGCCAAACTATCATCATTTCAACATGTAACATGTAATCAACATAAACATTATTAATGAGATATTTCACTTACTCTTTTTTGTACCAAGTCTTTAAAATCCGATGGGTATTTTGCATTTATAGCACATGTCTATACGAATTAGCCACATTTTAAGCGCTCAGTAGCCACTTGTGGCCAAGTGACCGTGGTATGGGACAGCACATACCTGCAGGACTCACCAAGGACCCAACGGCCAAACCCAACCACCTCTTTTTCAGGGAGTGGATGCCTAGAATTTATTCTGTAGCTGGCACAGCTGTCCCTTGTCTCACCTTCACTTGTTAAATCTTTACTTCAGAAACTTCTTTTGTGTATCAGTAATACATGACCATTTCTAAATATCAGAAAAAAACTCAGATATGGTGATCTGGGGGTCTCCCTATCTCACTATGTTGCCCAGGCTGGTCTCAAATTCCTCCTGCCCCAGCCTCCTAAGTAGCTTGGACTACAAGCTTAAGCCACCAGGCTGGTGTTCTAGATTTTTGAAATAGGATCTTTGTGACTTTGTCTGCACTCCCTCGCCAGACCCCTCCCTCCTTGTAGCCAACCCATCCTGGTCAGGTAGAGGGCTCGCTTTGCAAGAGGGTTAATTATGGCTGGAGCCCAGAGACAGGAATAGTCACTGCTGGGATTTTTGAAGATGAAGAGGGAAGTCCCAAAGGAAGCTGGGTTTGAATTTTGTGCAATAAAAGCAGAGCAGAGAAGAAGGGTGATCCCAACTCCACATCCCCTGTGCCAGGGAAACAAGACAAGGACACTAGGGTCAGTTTTAGAGCAGAGAAGGGCTATTTTGCAGGGTCTTCAGTGATCTACAGAATCACTGGGGGCTAAAGGCCCAAACTTCCACTTGAGCTTTCAGGATCGATCCCTACAGTCACATGGCAGAACTGGCCACCAACAGGGAGGTCGTCTCCTCTGTGGTCAGGAGGCCACTTGTGAAATCAGGAGGCTGCTCTTACAGCTACGGACTCCCAATCACACTGCCCTGAACGTGCTGCCAAATTAGGATGCAGCTGCCACCATTTACACCAGCAAAATTGGGGCCCTGAACCCTGCCACTCCACTCCAGGTCACTGGAACCCCCTGTAAGTGGGGCTGTGAGCAACCAGACAGAAATAGCCAAAGTAGCCTAGACCTGTGTAAAAGGAGGAGGTCATAGCATCTAGAAAAGAAGTTTACCTTTAAGCAGTGGAAGATAATCAGACATCAGAAGACCGGCTTGCCACATAAAACACAGACATGGTATTTATATTAGTTTACTTGGGCTACCATAGAGAGGGTGGTTGAAACAACAGACATTTATCTCTCACCATTCTGGAGGCTGGGAAGTCCAAGATCAAGGTGACTGCTGATTTTATTCCTGGTGAGGGCTCCCTTCCCGGTTTGCAGACAGCCACCTTCTCCCTTTGTCTCTGGTGTCTCTTATTATAAGGGCATCAATCCCATCATCAGGGTCCCCTGCTCATGGCCTTATCTAAACCTCCCAAAGGCCTCATTTCCAATACCATCACACTGGGGGTTAGGGTTTTAATATATGAATTTTGGGGGGATAAAATTCAGTCCGTAGCAGTATTTTTAAAATTGCAAGATTACTGAGGCTACTGAGCTGCAAGGGAGCCTGGGAAATATAGTGTTTTTGCTCTGGGTTTCCCAATCTCTGTAATAGGGAAGGTGTGTTAGAAGAGAGTTGGGAGACGTTGACACAATTGGGGTGGGCATGACGTGAAGGCGGCACTAGGAACCCCTTGGAAGCTGATGCCCCACCCCACAGACACCCTCACCATCTATCACCAAGAAGATCCTCTTTGACACTGTGTTTTAGTTCTCATAGACTTTAATAAATATATATTAATGACTGGAAAGAGATTTGAGATCCTACTCAACCTATGATTACATGAGTTGCTTTTCTATTTGATATATCGTTGAATCTTTTCTCATGTCTACAAACATTCTCACCATCAATTTTAACACTTTCCTGATATTTCACAGTCTGGATTTTAAAAACCCATAATTTATTTAACCAAATGCTTATTGTTGGTATTTTTTAGAATGTATTAATATTTACATTATTCCCAATTTTCCCCGTTAGACACAAAATGACAAAAAAGAAGTGAAATCTAATGACAAATGACTGAGAGTAAAATTGCTCAAAAAGGGTATATGTATTTTAAAGGCTTTGGATACACATTACTAAATTGCCCTCCAAAAAATTATGTCAAATTATACTCCCACCAGTCGTGTTAGAAAGTGCTTATTTCGGCTGGGCACAGTGGCTCGTACCTGTAGTCCCAGCACTTTGGGAGGCCGAGGCGTGTGGATCACGAGGTCAGGAGTTTGAGACCAGCCTGGCCAATGCGGTGAAACCCCATCTCTACTAAAAATACAAAAATTAGCCAGGCATGGTGGCACGTGCCTGTAGTCCCAGCTACTCAAGAAGCTGAGGCACAAGAATCGCTTGAACCTGGGAGGCAGAGGTTGCAGTGAGCCAAGATCGCGGCACTGCACTCCAGCCTGGGTGATAGAGCGAGACTCTGTCTCAAAAAAAAAGGGGGGGGCTTATTTCCTTACCTTATGTCTTCAACAACACTGTGGATTGTTATTAGAACTTTTTCCAATTTGATAGTGAAAAATTTCCCCAACCCATCTCCACCACTCTGATGTCCTCCTCCTTTGACTTCACCGGTAATTCTTCCGCCCTGTTGGTTGGCACAGGTTTCTCTTTCTCACTTGGCCTCCAAATGTCTGTGCCCCCAGCTGTCTGTCCAGCCACCTTCTTTTCCTCCCCAACATTCCCTAGTACATTTGAGTGAAACTAACGTCTAAAATCTCCTTCTGCCAGACACCCACTTTAAAAGCCTTCAAAACAATGCAGGCAAAGCCCCAAAGTGGGGCTTAGCCCATGAAGGTTCTTGGCTTTGCTCAGGAAAGAATTCAAGGGCAGGCCAGTGGTAGAAGAAAACAGCTTTATTGAAGAGGCAGTGTTACAGCTCTATGACTGCTCCCACAGAGCAGGGCTGCCCCGTAGGCAGAGAGTAGAAACTCGGGGCAGTTTTGCAGTCATACTTATACCCACTTCTAATTATATGCAGATTAAGGGGTGGTTTATGCAGAAAATTCTAGGGAAGGGCTAGTGACTTTTGGGTCATTGGGTCATTGCCATGGAAAAAGGTGGTAACTCCCAGGTGTTGCCATGGCAACGGTAAACTGACAGGGCACACGGGTGGGCGTGTCTTATGGAAAGCTGTTTCTACCTTGGCCCTGTTTCAGCTAGTCCTCAATTTGGTCCAATGTTGGAGCTCTGCCTCCTACCTCAATAACTGTGTCTCTCGCGTCCTTGGCCCCAGATAAATATGTGATAAATAAACAAATGAGAAATAACACTTCTAGTTACGATTTGCAACTAGATGTGGAGGGGCCATCCTCAGAACTTGACCTTAAGGGAAAATTGTTCACATTCAGTACAGTCAAGATTTCACAAGTGAGAACCAAAGAGAAAGCCCTGTCTTAAAGAATCGGCTTGAATGTGTCTTCCTGCAGTTTCCTGGGAGCACAAGACAGACCTGGAACAGGGCAAGGCGGTACTTCTTAGGAAGCACATCCGCCTGCAGATTGAGGAAAAGTTTACTACACGTCTCGTTAGAAAGATCTGCTGCAATACAATACCTTCAGGGGGTACTTTGGTTCACCCTAAAACAGGTTTTGTTTCCACCTCCAACAGGGTCTGGCCAACTCATTTCTGCTTCTAGAAATCTTTGGAAAACAAGAACCAAACAACAAAAAAAGCCTTTTCTTGTCTCTGTAGGTAATCCTTAGTTGCCACCTTCATCTCTGGAGCGTTATTTTTATTTTTTAGAGATGGGGTCTCACTGTGTTGCCCAGGCTGGCCTCAGAGTCCCGGGCTCAAGTGATCCTCCCGCCTCAGCCTCCTGAGTAGCTAGGACGATGGGGGTGCACCACCAAGCCCGGCTTCTCTTGAGCTTCGGACTGGACATAAACTAGATGCTCTGCTGAGATCTCAGATTCAAGAGGCTACTGCGTCATAAGTATTCTTATTTTTATTAATAGCTGACATTGAGCACTGTCTTTGTTTTCCTCAGGAGCAGGCTCGGAGATGAGACATGAGTGCAAATAGTTTACTTGGGAGGTGATCCTAGGAACACTGGTTGGAAGAAATGAAGTTGGAGAGGGTGAGGGAAGGAAGCCAATACAGGGAATATTGATGGGCAGAATGACTGTTGTGGGCAACTGGGGCTCACTCTCCTGGGGACTCCTGGGAGAATTGATAGAACAGACTTCATGTTTCCCAGGTGAGGAGCAAAGAGGCTGGGTATATATCCACCAATCCTTCTTCATTCCTACGGGAGTGCTGAAAGGCCTGTTGCCGTGAGGTCTCTGGCCAAGGACCCACAGAGGCTTGAAGAGGGAAGCCATTGGCTGTGCAGGGAGGGTGAGTGATATGGTTAGGCTTTGTGTCCCAACCCAAATCTCATCTTGAATTGTAATCACCATAATCCCCATAATCTGCTCGTGTCAAGGGAGACACCAGGTGGAGGTAACTGAATCACGGGGCTTGTTTCCCCCTTGTTCTCGTGATAGTGAGTGAGTTCTCACGAGATCTAATGGTTTCATAAGGTGCTCTTCCTGCTTCACTCGGCATGTCTCCTTCCTGCTGTCCTGTGGAGAAGGTGTCTTGCTTCCCCTTCTCCTTCCACCGTGATTTTAAGTTTCCTGAGGCCTCCTCAGCCATGCAGAACTGTGAGTCAATTAAACCCCTTTTCCTGATAAATTACCCATTCTTGGCTATGTCTTTACAGCAGTGTGAAGACAAATACAGTGAGTGTCAGTGGGCTCAGAGGGTGCATGTGACATTCCCTGTGAGAGTGTCTTGCTGTGTGATTTGCACATGCCATCTCCTTCATCACCACCAGCAGCTCAGGAAGCAGAGACTCTGATGACCCCCATTTTCGGATGGGGAAACTGAGGCTTGAAGAGGTCAAAATATTGGCTCAGGGTCGCCTCCAGGAGGGGAGGAGGCTGGGCTTTGGACCCAGGGAATCTGACCCAGAGCCTGTGCTTCTACACTCCTCACCTCCTGCTTCCTGACACACGACTGTGCTCCTTCGAGGACGGCACCTGGGGAAGAAGTGGGAGGCAGAGAGAATTCAGGAGCTTACTTAGCTTCCATGCTGTGCATTTCTTTAAATCACAGGATTCTTGCAATTTTCTGAGCTGTCGGTTCCCCACTTGGCGGGATTTTGGGCTCTGAGGTGGGAATTCTGCCTGGGAAGCCCTGCAGAGGGGAAATGAACCGGGAGCAGCCCTGGGGGCTTGGTAATCACATTAGTTGGATTTTGATTAAAGCAAATACGTGTATGTGAGATTTCTTAGAGTGCTTTTCTGGGGGGTTCGGTTGGAAAACAACCATTTCTTGTGCTTTGAATGATATATTCTAAAGGCGTTCCCTCCTCTGTCTATTGGGTTCAAAAATCTCAGTCAAGCACAGGAGAAGAAAAGTATTTTCATTCTTGATTTTCTTTACCTCTTCATTTGTTATTTCCTTCTATACAGTAATAGTAGCAGTAGTAATAGCGGTTATTGGCAGAGGGCTTACTGTATATGCAAAATGATATATATGTAATATATAAATATATATTTATGTATATCTAAATATGTAAGTATAAATATATAAGTATTATATTACTTAATCTCCACAACAACACTGTGAGATGAGTGTCTGACCATTTTGCAGAGGCTGAAACTGAGGCTCAAGAGGAGATGAAGTTATTTGCCTAGGTTCACATAGCCAGGAAACGGTGGGCATGCGGTCCACTCCCAGCTGCCTGGTGTCAAAGCCTTCACTTCTAACCACTCCCCACTTTGCCTCCCTCTAACCCCACTCCCCAGTAGCCCTGCATACTCCGTACCATTTTCCAGATGGGACCTAAGTTGTTGTTTTTGTTGTTTTTTGAGACAGGGTCTCACTCTGCCTCCCAGGCTGGAGTCCAGTGGTGTGATCACGGCTCACCGTAACCTCCGCCTCCCAGATTCCAGCGATCCTCCCACCTCAGCCTCTGGAGTATCTGGGAGGCCTGCACCACAATGCCTGGCTAATTTTTGTAATTTTAGTAGAGACGGGATTTTACCATATTGGCCAGGCTGGTCTCGAACTCCTGACCTCAAGTGATCCGTCTACCTCGGCCTCCCAAAGTGCTGAGATTACAGGTGTGAGCCACTGTACCAGGCAGGGACCTAAGCCGAAGTGGGCTCAGCTTCTATTCTGGCTCATCCGGTGGAGTCGGCAGTGAGCCTGGGAACCCCGGGAGGGGCCCTGGAACCCCGTCTCTGTTCTGTGTCCCAGGAGCTTCTGACTGTGCCCTCTGCCGAAGGCCTCTCATCACAAGTAAAAATGTCACAGCATGATTTGTTGAGAATCAGGACTGTGGGTGATTTTATTTTATTTTATTTTTTACCTTCCATTTCAATTACTCTGGCTGTGGTGTAGGTGCAATGAAAATGAGTTCCAAAGGCTTTATCTTCTTTTCCTGCTCTGTCTGCTGGCCATCCTCTTTCATCCTGACTCTCTTTGGGCACGTGTTGGATGTGAACGGCCATTCACTAGTTCCAGCAGTAACACGGAGCCATTCTCTACCCCTGAACATGGGTCTGTGTGGGGACTGGGCTCTCTCTCCACCGGAGAGAATCAACACAGTCACTTAGCGACAGATGGAAAGGGCTCAGAAATGATGTTCTAAACAGCCACCAAATAAAAGACAGGGAGATCCAGATCCCACAGCCACTAACTGAGCTCCCACCGCGGGCAGCTGTGTGCATTACTGATGTTGTCCAGGGGGAGAGGAGGGGAGGGATTGAGTGCTGAGCTCAGCTTCTCAGTCTCTAAGCTCCGCCAGGTCATTCTCTCATTCAATAAACATTCACTGAGCACCTGCTATGTTCCACGCCCAGTTTTAAGGTACTGGGAATATAGCAGGCAAGTATTCTTGCCTCCTGCGACTTAGATTCTAGTGGAGAAAAATCAAATAGAACAAGATAAATCAAATAGAACAAGATAGGTAAATGGTTACTAATAACTATGGCTTGTGGGATGGTGATGAGGTAAAATGGGGAGTGGGGCTGGTTGGGGGGATTTGCAATTTTAAACAGTGTGGTCTGTGAAGGCTCTCTGAGGAGGTGGCCTGTGAACAAAAAGACCAGTAGCAGGGGTGGGTGTGAGCCCTGTGCGTCTGTGGAGGGAGAGCATCCGAGGTAGACGCGATGGAGCAGGGCAGTGAGTTTGAGGAACTCACTGGAGCAGGTGAACGAGTGACCAGTGCCAGAGGATGCAGGACCTTGGGGTCAATGCCTTAAGTCAGAAGGCAGCCATTGGAAGGCTCTAAGCACAGCAGGGGTGCAATCTTGTGTGTGGTGTGTGTGTGTGTGTATATGTGTGTATGTGAGTGTGTGTGGAGAGAGAGAGAGACAGAGACAGAGACAAGGTCTTGCTCTGTAGCCCAGGCTGGAGTGCAGTGGCACAATCACGGCTCATGGCAGTCTCAGCCTCCCAGACTCAAGTGATCCTCCAGCTTCAGCCTCCTGAGTAGCTAGGACTATAAGCGCACACCACCATACCTGGCTAATTTTTCTATTTTTTTGTAGAGATGGAGTCTTACTATGTTTTGTTTTGTTTTGTTTGAGATGAAGTTTCGCTCTTGTTTTCCAGGCCAGAGTGCAATGGCATGATCTCAGCTCACTGCAACCTCTGGCTCCCGGGTTCAAGCGATTCTCCTGCCTCAGCCTTCCAAGTAGCTGGGATTATAGGTGCCCCCACCACACCCGGCTAATTTTTTGTAATTTTAGTAGAGACAGGGTTTCACCATGTTGGCCAGGCTGGTTTTGAACTCCTGACCTTCAGGTGATCCACCTGCCTCGGGCTCCCGGAGTGCTGGGATTACAGGTGTGAGCCACCGCTCCCGGCTGGAGTCTCACTATGTTACCCAGGTTGGTCTTGAACTCCCAGGCTCAAATGACCCTCCCACCTAGGCCTTTTAAAGTGGCATAAGCCACTGCACCTGCCCTGGGAGCACAATCTGATTTAGGATTTAACAGAATCCTCCAGCTGCTGCTTCTGGAGAAGACACTGCAGGGGCCGGAAGGGCAGATGCTGGATCCTGGCAGGGAGACCCGGTGGCACTCCAGGCTTGGGCCAGCAGGTGCTGGGAGGAGACGAGGAACCACGGGTTCTGGATGTAGAAGGCGGCGCTGAGGGGACTTGCTATTGGGCTGGTTGAGGGATGTGAAAGAGCAGTCAGGCTGACATAGGGGTTTGGACCGAGACAGGGCAGGTTGCGGGAGCTGTGGGTTTGGGACAGGTCGGGGCTGCTCCAGTGAAGCAGGGAATATGCAGGTGGCTGGTAAGACAGCCTAGGCCCCAATCGCTCGGCCACTTTCCTAAATGCATGTTTAACTCTCTGGGCCTAGCTCCACATCAGGAAAACGGGCCACCAGCCTCTTCACATGTTGTCATGGGGATAATAATAACAGCCGACATCTGTCATAGGCCACCCGTGCCAGATATGCTGCTAAGTGCTTTATTCACCTTAACTCATTTAATCTTCACAGCAGCCCTCTGGGCAGTGTGATGGTTAACACTGAGTGCCAACTTGATTGGATTGAAGGATGAAAAGTATGGATCCTGGGTGTGTCTGTGATTAACATTTGAGTCAGTGGGCTGGGAAAGGCAGACCCACCCTTAATCTGGGTGGGCACCATTTAATCAGCTGCCAGCGAGGCTAAAATATAAACAGGCAGAAAAATGTGAAAGGAGAGACTGGCCTAGCCTCCCAGCCTACATCTTCTCCCATGTTGGATGCTTCCTGCCCTTGAACATCGGACTCCAAGTTCTTCAGTTTTGGAACTTGGACTGGTTCTCCTTCCTGCTCAGCCCTATTGTGGGACTGTGTGATCGTGTGAGTTAATACTTAATAAACTCTCCTTTATATATATATATCTATTCCATCAGTTATGTCCCTCTAGAGAACCCTGACTAATACAGGCAGGTATGATGATGATTAGCCCCACTTTAAAGATGAGGCAACTGAGGCACAGAGAGGTTAAGTAGCTTGTCCAAGGTCACAGAGCACGTGAATAGTAAGGCAGGACTCACACCCAGGCCATCCAGCTCCAGAAACCACCCACTGTCCTGCTCTCTCTCCCTACCCTTGGCCTCTGGTGAGACGATGGGTGAAGGGCCCCTGCCACATGGCGCAGGACCTTTTTCTCTGCTTTCCTGACACCCCCAATCCCCTTTCCACAGGTTCTGGGGTCTGAGATGGAAAATGAACTTTTTTTTTTTTTAACCCGCTTTTGGGAGGTGGAAGAAGAGGACTTTCTTTCCAAGGCAAGGGCTGTGGGAAGGGGGAAGGAGGGAGAAGAAGTGGCCTGTGCCCGGGCTGCCCACGATCGGAGGCTGAATCAGGAAGGCTGCTGTTTGGGTCTGTGGTCCTTGCATTGAATTAGTGTCCCGGGACTGCCACAACAAAGCACCCCAGACTGTGCGGCTTCAACAGCAGAGATTCCCGTCTCACAGTTCTGGAGGCTGAAGTCTGAAGTCAAGGTGTCAGGGCCAGGTGCGGTGGCTCATGCCTATAATCCCAGCACTTTGGGAGGCCGAGGAGGGTGGATCACTTGAGGCCAGGAGTTCACCAGCCTGGCCGACATGGCAAAACCCCGTCTCTACTAAAAATACAAAAATTAGCCAGGTGTGATGGTGCACACCTGTAGTCCCAGCTACTCGGGAGGCTGAGGCAGGAGAATTGCTGAACCCGGGAGGTGGAGGTTGCAGTGAGCAGAGGTTACAGTGAGCCAAGATTATGCCGCTGCACTCCAGCCTGGATGACAGAGCGAGATTTTATCTCAAAAAAAAAAAAAAAAAAAAGTAAAAGAAATCAAGGCATCAGAGGGAGGGTTCCTTCTGAGGGCTATGAGGGAGAGGTCTGTTTCAGGCCTCTCTCCTGGGCTTGCAGATGGCCATTTTCTTCCTGTGCCTCTTCCTATTGTCTTCCCTCTCTGTGTGTCTGTGTCCAAACCCCCCATCTTTTTCTGAGACAGGGACTCACTGTCATCCAGGCTAGAGTGCAATGGCGTGGTCATGACTCACTGCATCCTTGACCTCCCAGGCTCAATCCATCCTCCTACCTCAGGCTCCTGAGTAGCTGAGACTACAGGTGTGCACCACCATGCGCAGCTGATTTTTAAATTCTTTGTAGAGATGGGATCTCACTGTGTTGCCCAGGCTGTTCTCGAACTCCTGGGCTCAAGTGATCCTCCCACTTTGGCCTCTCAAAGTGCTGGGATTACAGATGTGAGCCAATGTGCCTGGCTAAATTTCCCTTATTTATAAGGACACTCGTCATATTTGATTAGTGTCTACCTTAATTTAAGACCTCATTTTAACTTAGTTGCCTCTATAAAGACCTCATCTCCAAATAAGGACACACTCTGAGGTACTGGGGGTTAGGACTTCAACATATAAATTTGGGGGACAGGGACATGATTCAACCTTGACAGGCAGAGAGGCCTGGAGGCTTGGGCCATGGCCTTCGGGCAGAAGTAACCCCACCTCTTCCTCCACCATGTGAAGAAAGAAACCAAAATGATGGTCTTGGATGGAGCTTGGATGGTTCTGGGATCTACTAGGAGCCGTCTGAACTTGAAGTTGGCTTTTTATGGTTTCTGAGCTGAAAAGACATAGATAAATTTAGCTTTTGTCAATCAGCTTGCCCCCCCCACTGCTGTGGGATCAGTTGGGTGTCATTTGTTCCAGGACCTTTGTACTGGGCAGGTGTGGCCTGGCTTTGCTCCTGCCAAAGGCCAGAACGGTGGTGGGCACCTTCTGGAATCCAGCTCCGGAGACATTGGCCATCTGTCCTGCACACAGCAGGGCTCAGGATGGGAGAAGGACCAGTCCTGCCCAGGATGGAGCCGGCTTCTTTGTCTGTTTCTTCCTCTGTCCCCTTTGATGCACTGTCATCCTTAGGAGGTGAGGGGGTCCCCAGGACACACCAGATCAGCTGACCAGTGCTTTGGGAAAGAGTCAATGGCAGGGCTGGCCACAGCTCCCTGACTTCCCAGCAAAGCATCTTTCCTTTAGAATTTCCTTTAGAATTTACGTGCCTGCCTGGATCCTGTGGTCGTTCATGTCCTGTGTCACCTTGGCTAGGCCACGGCGCCCAGCTGTTTGGTCAAACACTCCTCTAGATGGATGCTGCGGTGGGGGTATTTTTTAGATGTGATTCACATTTACAACCAGTTGACCTTGAGGAAAGCAGATGACCCTCCACAGTGTGGGTGGGCCTCGTCTAATCAGTGGAAGGCCTCAAGAACAGAGACTGAAGTTTCCTGCAGAAGAAGCAATTCTGCCTCAGCTGCAACACAGAAACCCTGCCTGAGTTTCTGGCCTGATGGCCTGCCCCGCAGATTTCAAACTCCAGATGGTAACATCAACTCTTACCTGAACCTCCAGGCTGCGCTGGGAATTTCAGACTTGCCAGCCCCATAATCATGTGAGCCAATCCTTAAAATAAATTTCTCTTTCTCTCTCTATGTATATACACATATATGGTACACATATGTACAGATATATATATATACACACACACATACACAGAGATAGCTAGCTAGCTATAACTATGGATTTATCTTACTGACTCTGTTTCTCTGGAGATCCCTAATTAATACAGATACGCACCAAGTTTTCTGGAGCCCTCTTTGATGAGGGAGGGTCTCAGATATCACAGCTCAGACCTGTGCATCAGCCATTAGATGTGTCAGATGGGATGGCCCAGCATGTGTTTAAAGCAGTGATTCACCCCTTGAAAAGCCCAAAGAGCAGTCATCACATTTTTGCAAGGCAGTGTGAGTAGTGATTGGGGGCACGAACTCTGTAGCCAGACTCACTTCTTGGCTGTGTGACCCTGGGCAAATTGTTCAACCTCTCTGAGCCTCGGCTCCACCTGGACTGGGTGCACAGAGATTGGTTGTGAGGATTTCAAGGATTAATACTTGCAAAATGCCTGGCGCGTGGTGAGGAATGTGTAAGTGTTAGCTCTGATTATTTTTAAAGTAATGCAAAGAAACTTTAAACAAATGTTGGAAGTAGAGAAAAATGGAACCCCCTAGCCTACACGGATAGCACAGTTGATTTGCTTTTTGCTTTTTACTTGGGAGACATGCCCAGCTGAACATCTAGAGCATCTCAGGTCTGAATGGGTCCAGAGACCCCTAGTCCCTTGGTATAAGAAAGCAGTAAACTGGAGGTGACCAGGGCAAGCAAAGTTATACTTCCTGCCTTGGCCAGAGCTGCCGAATGTTCCCAGGGGAGGAGCTTTGCTGCAGTGCTTGCAGAAGAAAGCTGTTTCCTCCCCACTCTTGCCTACCTGCAGCCTCCTAATCTTTTCAAGCTTGTAATTTCCCTTCGCCTCCACAGGAACCAAAGCCACTGCATTAATCCACATTGCAGGGGGTGCTGTTTTAAAAAATCTTTTTGATTCTACATGGCCCTGGCTTAGCTCCTGGGCAAATAGGGTGTCTGCTGTGGCCACCTGCATCCAGCTGAATGGAGCTTTCAGGAGCTGACCCTACAAGTGCCACTAGTGGTTCCGAAAGCATGGGTAGTAAATGCCAAGTCTATTCCAAGACATGGCCACGGCCTCCAGGCAATTCTTCACTGTTTCTGAAGAGGAGGCTTTGGGCTTTTCAAGGGATGAATCACTGCTTTAGACACATGCTGGGTTGTCCCATCTGACACATCTAATGGCTGATGCACAGGTCTGAGCTGTGATATCTGAGACCCCCCAACTTGTCAAAGAGGGCTCCAGAAAACTTGGTAGGTATCTGTATTAATTAGGAATCTCCAGAGAAGCAGAATCAGTAAGATATATCTATAGTCATAGCTATCTATCTATCTATGTGTATGTGTGTGTGTGTGTATATATATATCTGTACATATGTGTACTATATATGTGTGTATACACAGAGAAAGAGAAATTTATTTTAAGGATTGGCTCACATGATTGTGGGGCTGGCAAGGAAGAGGTTGAGTGTGTGTGTATGTGTGCAAGTGTGCGTGTGTGTGCAGGTGTGCATGCGTTTGTATGGGAGAAAAGCAGGAGCTGATAGCCTAGAAATGCAACTAGCACTATACGCATGAATTTAACCCTTATCAATTCACACTTACTGGAGACACACTATGTGTTTCTCTCCAAAAACCCCACCAGGTAGGCACTTTTCATCACCTCTGTGCTACAAATGGGGAAACTGAGGCACAAGGAGATACAGTAAATTGTCCAGTCTTCCATAGCTGATAAGTGGAGGAGCTGGGATTTGAACCCACAGAGTCTGCTTCTGGAGCCTGTGGGCTAAACCATTGCACTCTGCTGCCTAGAGAGTCAGCACTCGCCACTTCTCCAACTCTTGGGTCATTTCTGGTGGTGCCCATGGGCTGATTGCTTCTGCCTGGTGCTTCTGGGTCAGGGTGGCCAGTAGGGGACATGCATGTGGCAGACCCAGAAAATTGTGCGTGGCAGTCCTCCCCCAATCCCAGAATCCTTGCCAACATAGTGCTCCAGGCGGCTGCTACCAATCCTGGTGAGAAAACCCCACTCAATCTGGCTTACGCTGAAAAGGAAACACATTGGTTCCTGCAGCGGAACTAGGGGTGCACCTGTCTTCCAGTGCCCAGTTCTCTCTCCACTGGCTGGCAGCTTCTGTGTTGGCTTCAAACAGGCTCTCCCCCTGGGGCGGAGATGTGCAGCTCAGCCTCCCGTCCTTCCAGGTCTGGGTCCGGTATCTGCTACTGAAACCCACGGTCCACTGCAGTCGAGGGACTGGAACGGCACAATGGGCCAGCTCAAGTCAGCTGTGACCTCCGGCTCAGGGTGGAGCCTTTTCCCAGCACGAGGGCGGAGCATGCAGGAGTGAGTGGTTTCGGGGTACCTCATCCCCTTTCTCTCTGCAGAGGTCCTGCTCCTTCCTGCTCCTCCCTGTCTCTTGGCTCCGAAGGCCCTGGCTCCCATTTTCTCAGATAGCATCTCTCCAGGGGGTTGAAGATTGCCCCAAAGTGTGAGAGCTTCTGTTTTCTCCCCCTGCAAACCACTCCCCACCCCAGGCAAGGGAAAATTAAGCCCAGCTACCTGGTGTGTGTGTGTGTGTGTGTTGTGTGCGTGCGTGTGTGTTGTGTGCATGTGTAAAGACTGCACATACACAGGTCAGTATCCCAATAAATTATCCTGACACCTTGGTGATGGAGTGATGAGTGAATCATCTCCACCCCATCAGGAGTGGAAGCCCCGAAATCTCTCAGCCCTACTTGTGGCCCCTCAGGTTCCCTGCACAGGACAGCTGAGCTCTGTGCCTTACGTCCATGATTTACTGGAACTTCATTTCCGCTCACCCTGGCCACCCACAAATTTGCTGCTGCCTCTGCCTCTGTCTGGACAGCATACTGATAGAAGAGGAAGGTGGCTGAGCAGATTGTCACGAGCCCTCCCAGGAGCCAGGCTCTGTGCTGTGCCCCGAATACAGATTTTCTTATTGGATTTTCACAGGATGCCTGCATGTGAGTTTCCTGAGGGCAGGGTCCTGCTGCCTGCTTCCAGAAGAAACTCCACTAATAAGTATTGAATGAATGAATGAATGATCGTATGAGCTAGCTACTCTTATTATGCCATTTGCTAGGAAACAGAGGCTCAGAGAGGTTTAGTAACTTACCCAGGGTCACACAGCTCAGAGATGGCAGAGGTGAGATTCCAACACAGGCAACCTCTGCCCATAAGTACTACACTGGCCTTGCCTGCTGCTCTGCTGGGAAGAGTCCAAAGCGACAGAAACCAAGGACAAGGCCAGGACAAGATGGGGCTGAGTCCTGGGTTCCTGCCTGGGTTCCTGCCCTGGTTCCTGCCAGGGGCAGCAGCTCAGCAAGCTCCTGGGCCCTCCCTGGTTCCGCCCATGCTCGCTGAGTGGCCGAGCCACCTGCTAAGCCACACTGGCTCCTGTGCTCATTCTCCCAGATACAGTGTGTTCCGGGTCACCGGGTACCTGTGATGCAGCCTAAAACATAAAGTGTACTTATCCATCGGCTGTGTTCCGGCGCGCAGGCCATTACCACTGAACGAGCCAGAATGTTCTGCCTTCTTCCTTTATTAGGTGTGACACAAAACCCCTGCTCCCGGGGAAGTCCAGGGGAAAGTACAGCCCGCTTCTCTGAGGAGGCGGACAATTAAGAGGTGAGTCAGCCAGGACCCTTCTTTAGAGAGAAGGCATCCATTCCCTGACTGCTGCCTGGCCTAGAACATCCCCCAACTCTCCCCTCTCTCTCTCCCGCCGCGCCACCCAGCTGACCCCCACTCATGCCACTCCCAGAGTCCCCAGAGCACCCCCAGCTCCCTGTCCTCTCATCGTCACTCTTGTTATTGCTGCTCCTTCATCTTATTTTCTTACTAGACTATGAACTCTATGAGGACAGTGACTCCAGGTTTTGTGTTTGCAGCTCTTTCCTCAGAACCCAGTTCACGGTCCTCTGTGCAAATCCAAAAATGGAGCCTCTTCCTCAAAATATTCTATTGTCATCTGATAGTCATAGATAGTCATCCTAATTCATATACACATCTATGAACACAAAGTGTGATCAGTGTCTTCTAGATTTGTGCAATGCACAGCCTACATAGCTGTATATGACAACCTCCATGCACCATATATTTATTAACTGACAAGAGTTATAAACAAAATGTAATTCAAATGTTCAAATACGTAAATGAAGTAATTTAAATTAACAGCATCTGCTGGGGCTGAAGAGAGTACAACCTTTGGTACACAGGGAAGAAAACTGGATCGGTGATACATAGACAACCATCAAGAGGCTATTTACAATGGCAAGACCCAAAAATGGGTCAGGGCTTGATCCTGTGCAAATTAAGGACTGTTTATTTAGTGACTTTTCTCGAGTGTATGTGGCTAACTCATTCTGTGGTTGAGTTGCAATAACAGAATTCCTTTTTAAAAATATCTTTCTATTCTTAAAATGAGGCCTTTTCTGGCCAGGCGCGGTGGCTCACGCCTGTAATCCTAGCCCTTCGGGAGGCTGAGGCAGGTGGATCACTTGAGGTCAGGAGTCCGAGGCCAGCCTGGCCAACATGGTAAAACCCCATCTCTACTAAAAATACAAAAATTAGCTGGGCATGGTGGTGTGTGCCTGTAATCCCAGCTACTAGGGAGGCTGAGGCAGGAGAATCTCTTGAACCTGGGAGGCGGAGGTTGCAGTGAGCCGAGATCATACCACCGCAGTCCAGCCTGGGGGACAAGAGGGAAACTCCATCTCAAGGGGAAAAAAAATAAGTGAGGCCTTTTTTGCTG
This sequence comes from Pongo pygmaeus, assembly GCF_028885625.2. Classification (NCBI taxonomy): domain Eukaryota; kingdom Metazoa; phylum Chordata; class Mammalia; order Primates; family Hominidae; genus Pongo; species Pongo pygmaeus. The sequence continues at coordinate 219,652,729 of NC_072373.2, forward strand.
AGGCCAGGACTCAACATAACTGGCCCGCTGGCGCAGGCAGAAGCAGGGACAGTAGAATCTCTTCTTTTGATTTCCTGACAGCTTGGAGTCCCTAAATCCAGATCAGCCTCTCCTGCTATGTGCCTCTGGTGCCCAATGAATATGTTGTGATGGGGGCAGTGGCAGTCAAGGATGCGTGTGTATGGGAGTGGGGAGATGAAGACAAGTGGGAAAAGAAAAGGTGTAACACCGGCCGGGCACGGTGGCTCATGCCTGTAATCCCAGCACTTTGGGAGGCCGAGGCGGGTGGATCATGAGGTCAGGAAATCGAGACCATCCTGGCTAATATGGTGAAACCCCGTCTCCACTAAAAATACAAAAAAATTATCCAGGCTTGGTGGCAGGTGCCTGTAGTCCCAGCTACTCAGGCAGCTGAGGCAGGAGAATCACTTGAACCCGGGAGGTGGAGGTTGCAGTGAGCCAAGATCGCACCACTGCATTCCAGCCTGGGTGACAGAGCGAGACTCCATCTCAAAAGAAAAAGAAAAGGGAAAAAAAAAAAAAAGGCGTAACACTTAGTGAGGCTGGCTATGTTTGGGAGCTCACAGCACTTGTATGCAAGTGATCTCATTTCATCTGCCCGACAGCCTCAAGAGCAAGCCTCACCACTGCTGTCATTGAGCAGATGAGAAAACAAGGTTCAGGATCAAGGGTTAGCAAACTTTTTCTGTAAAGAGCCTAAAGTTCAACAGCTTAGGCTTGGCAGGCTGTATAATCTCTGTTGCAACTACTCAACTCTGTCCTTGTCACGTGAAAAGATGCCATAGACAATGTGTAAACAAATGGACATGACCATGTTCCAATAAAACTTTATTTACAAAAACAGGTGGTGGGCTGGATTTGGTGCACAGATGCTCAGGATGATTAACTTGCCGTGTTGAGGTCTAATAGATGAAACGTTATGGTGGATAAGGACATGGGGGTTGGAGCTCGGATAAGGACATGGGGGTTGGATCCCATCTCCCCAGCTTACCAGCTGACCCTGCACAGATTTCATAACTGCTTTGTGCCTCAGTCTTCTCATCTGCAGAATGGGGATGAGCTCAGTACCTCCTGCATAGATTTATGTGAGGATGGCCAGGCGAGCTAAGTGCCTGGTGCCATTAGTCAGTGCTCCACAAGCCTAGGGCAGTTTGGGCTCAAAGCCAGAGCTCTTTGTCTTGCAGAAGGGTAGGGTAGGGGTAACATCCTTCCCTCACCCCTCCCTGCCACCTCCCATCCACCTTGTCAAATATGCATGTGCTACAGTTGAACCCTCCAGCCCAGTGCTAGTCTCGCCAGGTGAGGATGGGGAATGGGGGATGTGGGGCTTGTTTCTAAAGAGAATCTGAGGTCTCACCTTCTGGGCTGGAGTTCTTTTCCTTTCATGCTCCCCACTGTCCAGGTGCCCCCTGACCCCAGGAGGACAAGGCCTTAAACTTTTTGAGAAGTGGGGTGACACCCAGTTGTCACCATGTCACTGTGCCACAGGCAGGTGGCTGTGCCCAGGGCAACTGCAAGACAAGGATTTATGGGGTGAAGCGAGAGGCAACCTCATTGGTGGATTAGCTTCATGCGGCACCATTTAGCACGAGGAGGAGAAAAAAACATAACGAATGAGATGCCATCCTGGAGAGTCAGCTAGCACAGCCCATATATTTCTGCCTAAAAGAGATTTTATACAACTAGGCACTCGCTCAGCAGGGCTGCTGTGTGTTTACAGACAGGGTTTTTAAAGGAACGTCTACTACTAGTCCGTAAAGTCACAATTAGCCAAACCCTAATTTACGAGTCTAATTTGTGGTTGCTGTTAGAGCTGGCGCTGCCGTGGCCTGCTGGAAGCCGCAAGTGTCTGCACTGTGCTGGCTGAGGGGGGCTGGGCTCCTGTCTGCCATTGCAGGGCTGCTTGTGAGCAGATGGGGTACAGAGGGTGTCCCTAATCTGGGGAGGCTCCCTGGTGCACAGCTTGACACGAGATCTCAAATCCTCAAGACAACCCCACTGGTAGTTTCTGATGTTCTCTCTGATTTGTAAGTGAAGGAACTGAGGCTTGGGGATGTTAAGTAACTTGTGTGGGGTCACATGGTCCATAAGTGATGGAGCTAGAGCCTGAGTCCAGAGCTGGGGACCATGAGTGTAAAGCTCTTAGCGTGATCCCTGGCACCGCTAGTCGCTCTTAAGGACAGCAGACCTGGGTCCCAGGTGCAGCCTCATGATCACTGCTGTGTAGCCTTAGGAAAGTTACTTACCCTCTCTGAACCTCATTTTCACTGTCTGTAAGATGGGGATGATGAAAGAGCCTATCTCATTAGACAAAGTGGTGCACAGGGCTTAGCTGTGGATTCCTTTCCCAGGGCTCCCGTAACAAATCACCACCAACCAGATGGCTGAGAACAGTGGAAATTTATTCTCTTACAGTTCTGGAGACCAGAAGTTGGAAATCAAGGTACCACCATGTTGGTTCCTTATGGAGGCTGAGGGAGAATCTGATCCGTGCCTCTCCCCCAGCTTCTGGTGGCTGCCAGAACCGTTTGGTATTCCTTGACTTGTGAACACATCACTCCTGTCTCTGCCTCCATCTTCATATCACTTTCACCTCTGTGTCTCTCTTCTGTCTCTTACAAGGACAGGTGTCATTGGATGTAGGAACCACCCAAGTAATCCAGGAGGATCTCATCTTGAGATCCTTCATTTAATTTGTTTGCAAAGACCATTTTTCCAAATAAATTTACAGCCACAGGCTCTGGGTGGCCACACTTTTTGGGGAGCCACTGTTCCACCCACTACAGACCACAAAATGGGCCCAGTGGTGTGGTTCTTGCTGTCATCATCAAGGACTTGCTGAAAACCTCTGTAGCGGCCTCCCTAGACACCCCAATCCCCCCAACCCAACTTCTGTTTTTGAAAACTCAGATCTGAGTTCTGTCTCTTTCGCTTTTCCATCTCTGGGTGTCAGGGCTGAAGGACAGATGCTCCGCCACCCTCCGTGATCCTCCGGCAGGCTCCCCTGCATTTGTGAACATGGGGTACTGAAGGCTCGTTCTTGGGTGTGAGGGGGTGGGCTGCGTGGGGCCGCCCAGCTCTCAGGAAGCTCCCCTTGCCTCCAAATTGTGGCTGGAGGGGTGAGTGTGGAAACTCCCTCGGATATCCCTGAAAGATTCAGGTGACTAATGGCTCAGACCCCTAGCTCAGGACAGGAAATGTGGGCTTGGGCCTCAAGGAGGCCAGGCGGGGAAAGCTGGAACTGGTGAGCCCATGTTCTCACCCCAGGCCTGCCCTTGCCCTGTGGGTGCAGGAGGCAACGAGCTCAGATGATGAATAGACATAAAGTCTATTTATTTTTAAAATAGACTTTGTTGCTGCTATTACAATAGCAGACGTGTTCAGTATGGGAAATTTGGGAACTGTAGAAAAGAAGAAAGTAGAGAAAGAGATCACTCCTGTTTCTACCACCCAGGGGCAACCATCAACATTTTGGGTCGTCTTTCCTTCCAGGTGTTGTTTGTTTTTTTCTCTATGAGTTATTTTCATTTCACTGGGTTGAAACTGGTGGTTTTTTTTTTTTTTTTTTTTTTGATATGGGGTCTCGCTCTGGTCACCCAGGCTGGAGTGCAGTGGCACTGATGCAGGGCAGGCGAGCCCCAAAGTGGGGCTGAGTCCATGAGGGGTCTTGGCTTTTCCCAGGAAAGAAATCAAGGACAAGCCGGTGGTAGAGTAGAAGGAAACAGCTTTCTTGAAATGGCAGTGCTACAGCTCCATGACTGCTCCTGCAGAGCAGGGCTTCCCTGCAGGCAGAGAGTAGCAGCTCAGGGCAGTTTTGCAGTTATATTTATATTCACTTCTAATTACATGCAGATTAAGGGGAAGTTTATGCAAAAAATTCTAGGTAAGGGATAGTAACTTTTGGGTCACTAGGTCATTGCCATGGAAAGGGGTGGTAACTCCAGGTGTTTCCATAGCAACACTAAACTGACATCGCACACTGGTGGCATGTCTTATGAAAAGTTGCTTTCACCCCCCATCGTCCTATTTTAGCCAATCCTCAATTTGGTCCAATGTCTGAGCCCCACCTCCGGAGTTGAGCCCTGCCTCCTACCTCAGTGTACCTCACAGCTCACGGCAGCCTTGACTTTCTGGGCTCAAGCAATCCTCCTACCTCAACCTCCTAAGTAGCTGGGACCACAGGCATGCACTGCCATGCCCAGCTAATTTTTTTATTTTTTTGTAGAGACAGGGTCTCACTATGTTGCCCAGGCTGGTCTTGAACTGCTAGGCTCAAGCAATCCTCCCTCCTTGGGCTCCCAAAGTGCTAGGATTACAGACGTGAGCCACCGCACCTAGCCTGATACTGTCGATATAATTTTGTGTCTTGCTTTTTTCCACTTTCTCCTATGGCTTATAAGTATTTCCCCATGTAATGCCCAAGTCTTTATAGATAGCATCTTGAATGGCTGGAAAGTATCCCACAGATACTGGCCAACATGGTAAAACCCCATCTCTACTAAAAATACAAAAATGAGCTGGGCATGGTGGTGTGTGCCTGTAATCCCAGCTACTAGGGAGGCTGAGGCAGGAGAATCTCTTGAACCTGGGAGGCGGAGGTTGCAGTGAGCCGAGATCATACCACCGCAGTCCAGCCTGGGGGACAAGAGGGAAACTCCATCTCAAGGGGAAAAAAAATAAGTGAGGCCTTTTTTGCTGAGGCCAGGACTCAACATAACTGGCCGGGTCGTTTCCCTAGCCAGTCCCTCTTGCTGGACCTCGTGGTTGTTTCTGGGACATGAGTAGCCATCAGAGCTGGCAGCCAGCAGCAGGGAAACTGGTGGAGGCCCGGTGTGGGATCTCGGGCCGACTGGGCAGGGCTGGGGCAGCGAGTCTGGAAGGCTGGCTGAGCTGCATTCACCGGCCACCTGCAAGGCCTGGCGCCCAGCTGTCGCCACTGTCAGACCTCCTCATCTGCAAGCAGCTTTATCTTCATTTCTGACGGATCTGCGGGGCCCCAGCCCTGACACTTCCTCTTTATGTCTCTCCCTCTCAGAGCCTCTCTGTCAAGTAGCTAATGAACTGTAAACAGACACTCCAGTGCTCCAGGGGGGCCCTCCAAGGAGCTCACAAAGCTGCCTCTCTACAGCAAAGAAACCTCAGGGAGGCGGATAACGGCCGGCCAGCATCAGCCCCGCTGGCTTGGGGGGACAGAGACTGTGAGTCCCTGCATGTGCTCTCCCTGCTGGGGACACAAAGGCCCAAGGGGCAGAGGGATGGTGGGGGCTCTCCTTAGACAGCCTGTGCCCTCAGATGTTATTGCTTATTGCTTTGGAAGCCTCAGCGGGTCCCTGCCCCACCTTCCCTCTCCCTGTCCCCCAGCCTCCCAGCTGTGTGTAAGCCTGGTTCATGGCTAAACTCAACAGAGGACCTTTTGGAAAATGCAGATTCCCAGGCTCCTGAGGCTAAAGATTGGGACTCATTGGGTTGGGTGGGACTCCCATCTGATTAGATTGTCAAAATGCTTTGGGGACCACTGGTCTAGGCCGGGGACACACCCAAAGCTCTGTTCACAAGCCCTCTTTTCTGGGCAGCACCCCAGGATTGCCCCCTCCTCTCTTGGAGCTTGGGGTTGCTGTGCTTTTAAGGAGCCCCGATGTCACTCCATTTGGGAAGGGATGGGCCCTTTATACTGCATCTCTCTGTTAGGCTTGGAGCCCTTTGAGGCCTGGCGCACAGTAGGTACTCGACCACGTTGAAGGCACACTTTACCTTGGGCCAAGCGTTATCTTACATTCCCCCCTTTCGTCCTCACAGCACTTTGTGACGTGGGGCCTTTTATTTCCACTCCCATTTTACAGATGAGAACACTGAGGCCCAGCAAGGTTGCATAACTTCCCCAGGTCACATGACCTGTAGGAGGAAGATAGGATTCAAATCCTCTCCCCTCATCGCTATGCCATGGATACAAGTCTGTTATCAGATACCTGATTCACAAATGTTTTCTCCCATGTTGCACAATGTCTTTTTACTTCCTTGACAGTGTTCTTAGAAGTTCAGAAGGTTTTTTTGTTTTTGTTTTTGTTTTTTGAGATGGAATCTCACTCTGTCACCCAGGCTGGAGTGCAATGGTGCGATCTCAGCTTACTGCAACCTCTGCCTCCCGGGTTCAAACGATTCTCCTGCCTCAACCTCCTGAGCAGCTGGGACTACAGGAGAGTGCCACCACGCCCAGCTAATTTTTGTAGAGACGAGGTTTCAGCATGTTGGCCAGGCGGGTGTCGAACTCTTGACTTCAGGTGATCCACCTGCCTCGCCTCCCAAAGTGCTGGGATTTCAGGTGTGAGCCACCACCCCCAGCCAGAAGTTCAGAAGTTTTTAACTTTGTTAAAGTCCAACTTATCTGTTTTTTTATTTTGTTACTTTTGCTTTTGGTGTTGTATCTGAGAAGGCTTTGCCTAACCCAAGGTCATGAAGATTTACTGCTATGTTTTCTTCTAATAGTTTTATAATTTTAGTTCTTACATTTAAGCCTATGAGTCATTTGGAGTTAGTGTTTGTGTACAGTGTGAGGAAGGAGTCTCATTCCTTTATTTTAAATTTTTTTTAGAGACAGAGTCTCACTCTGTCACCTAGGGTGGAGTACAGTGTGGTGTGATCATAGATCATTGCAAACTCTAACTCCTGGGCTCAAACGATCCTCCTGCCTCAACTGGGACTGAAGGTGCACACCATCATGCTGGCTTTCTTTTCTTTTCTTCTCTCTTTCTCTCTTCCTTCCCCTTTCTTTCTTTCTTTCTTTCCCTTCCTTCCTTCCTTCCATCCTTCCTTCTTTCTTTCTTTCTCTGTAGAGACAGGGTCTTGCCATGTTGCCTGGCCTGGTCTTGAACTCATGGGCCCAAGCAATCCTCTTACCACGGCCTCCCCAAGTGGCGGGATTGCAGGCATAAGCCACCATGCCTGGCCTCTACTCTTTTCTTTTGCTCACAAATATCCAACTGTCCCTGCATTGCTTGAAGAGGCTCTTCTTTCCCCATTTAGGGCTCACTTTTGAGGACAGGAGGGAGGCGGGTTTAGCAGTGTGTCTCCCCTGGCAAGTCCCATTACTCAAATCTCAGAGGTCCCAGAGAGGCCATGACAAGCCTCCAACTAGAGCCACCCCCAGCCCTGGATTTTCCGTCTCAGGGTGACTCTCTCCTGGAATGGGGAGACACAGAGGGGAATCGGAGGGACACAGAGTTGGGCACAGCCTGTGAGGGAGGGCAGTCACCCCAAGGAAGATGACCCAGGCCATATACAACTTTCTAGGGAGGTGCTGGAGCTGACCTCTGCCTGCAGAGGGAATTTTGCAGGTCTGGGGACTCTAGAAGGAACACCCGGGAGGGGTTCTGCCAAGTGTTTGGGTGGGGGCAACAGGACAGTCTGAGTCAGCAAGATTCTCCCAAAGCCAACTCCTTCAGCCCATCTGATGGCGACTCCTCAGTCCACAAGAGGGCTTCCCTGTGCCAGCTGGGGCCCTCGCGTGGCCTTCTCCCAGGACTCCTGTGTTCCTGCATCCAGGTCTTTGCACCTCCTGCAGTCTGGGATGCTCTACTGAGTCTCTCCAGTGCTGCCAGCTGTTTGCTTCAAGGGCCGCCCAGAACCCCACCCCGTTTCTCCCCACCTGCTCTGGAGCAGGACATTGCCTGCTCTCACCTGGAAAATCCAGGGACAGCAGAGCCCTGAGACCATTGAGGCCAGAGGTTTGCACACTGTTCCTCAGGGGTCTCTGCAGGGCAAATGGGCAGAACTTTGGATCCTCCCAGCCACCACCTTCCAGACCCATTTCACATATGGAACTTCCACTGAAGACTTTATACAGAGGGTCCCATGATATGAGAAGTTTGAAAACTGACTGATCTAATCCAATTCCATCATATTACAGCTGCATGAATGAAAGCTCAGGAAGAAGGGCCTTGTCTAAGTCCCCAGAGTAGAGCTGAAATAGAACATGGCTCCCTGATCCCCGTTCCCCCAGATCCTGTGCCTGTGTCCGAGAGCTTCATGGTCCCCTCCCACCCCCTGCTGCTGAAGCCCCAGTTGGGCTGTGTGCTCAGATGGAAGTAGGGTGAGTCCCCCACCCTCTGCCCCGCCTGTCTCCCCGTGGTTGAGTTCGCTGCCCTGATTCCCCTGCCTATCTACAGCCAAGCTAATAAAATCCTGCAGTTTCCATAGATTGTTGGGTCCCGCCGAGCCCTCCGGCTGCTTTAGTTTCCAGTTAGTTTTGCAAGGAGGGGGAAAAGGCAAATGCCTATCACTCCGCCTTTGGAAGGAGACAATAGTAACTCCTTTATCTCTGAAGTCCTTTTCATGCTTGAAATTCCCTGATCTTGTCCCAGATCTGCCTGCAGGGATTCAAGATGGCCTCCCCGACCTCATGCAGATTTGCTGACATCCTCAGGTTTGTGTCAGGCGCAAGGACCAGGTCCCTGGGGGAGGTGAGGATGCCCAAGCGGGAGGCATGAAAGAGCAGGGTCCCCGCCCTGGTGAGGGGGGTGAGTAGCTCTTCTGGTGCCACAGAGGGAGGGGAGGGTGGGGTCTTGGGCTCAGAGAGGGGCTTGAACTCATCATAGAATGCGGTATGTGTGTTTGTGTGTGTGTGCGCGCACATGCGCGTGCGCGCGCATGCACGAACACTTGGGTGAAGGGACTGGCACTCGGAGCCTGCGTGTCCCCTCTGGTTTGGGGTCTTGTTGAGGCAGAGAGGCGTCAAATGGGTCCACAGAAGGGAGCGGTGGCAGCTGAGGGAGCCCAGTGTCTGAAATGAAATATGGATGAGGCTTTAGCGTCCTGGTAAATTGGTAGCTGGGGCTGTGGGCGGTGCTCCAGCTGGGGCTGGAGGCCCTGGTACTTGTCTAAACTGATAATGGCTGTTCTCAGTGACTCCCGCCTCCTCACCTCTTGTCTTCCCTCCTTGTGTGAGCTTATCGCTGTACCTCTGGGGTGGGGGTTGGGGGATGAGTGAAGAGATAGGATGGGGTGGGGTACAGTGGGGGGCCTGGAGAGGGCTGGTTTTCTAGGGAAGAAGCCCAGGGGGCTGGATGAGTTCCGTTCTGGGGAGGGGGGCAAGGGATGTCCTGATTGTCAAACTGGGGCAGCTTCTTTCAACCCTACAGGGACAGGGACAATTCATGCCCTATTCTCCTGCACCCCAGTGCCCAGTACAAGTCCTAACATGAAGGTTTAACTAGTATTACTAACTGGATGAATGAGTAATCTCTGTATCCTGTTCCTTCAAAAGCTTACTCTCTGCCAGGTGTCAGCTAGTAAGATAGTCTGAACTAATCTATGTGCTTGCACCATGGACACTAATCTATTCATTGACCAATATTTATTGAGCACCTACTATGTGCTAGACAAAGTCCCTGTGGTCAAGAAGCTCACAGTCAGTGCTAAAGGCTTGCTGCTCTCAGGGAACATTTCAGAGGCAATTTCTTTAACCAAAGGAGAAAGCTGAATGGTGGACATGTTGGGAGCATGTAGGTAGCAGGGAAGGAGATCTCTGGTTTGGGAAAGGAGAAGAGAGACTTCTGAATTACTACCTTGTTGGAGCCTCCCATGGATCTGAGCCAGACAGGGCAGGCAGGTGAGGAAGTGCAGGCTCCAAGGACTCATTCCAGTTTTCCCTGGGAGTTGGTAGTAGGGCTGGCAGCAAGACTGTGGATTGAGAGGGGAAGCATCTTTGGGCTGTTTTCCTGGTGCTGTGGATAGCCCAGGCTGGGAGGAGCAAAAATCTTTCTTGTACACCAACTCCCCCAACTCTGTGACTGGCTGCAGCCCTGAGTGGGCTGGGGTTGGGCGATGTAAATGTCAAAGTGGAGATGCTGACGCTGCCAGGAAGAAAGGGGATGGAGGACACCGAGTGTCCTTGTCACACTGATGAGGGTCTGACAGGACAAAAAGGATTCATCTGGGAGTGTCCCCAGCCTGTCCCTTCCCCTGCTTGCTAAACAGAGCTCTGGCATGGCCTATTCAGTTCTTCCAGAGCCCCCAGTCCCCCACCCACCTCCAGGGAGTGCCCTCCTGTTGAGATGAGTCTGGCTCTTTGGCTCTCTGGGATGTAGAATAGGGGGAGTAACAGGAAAATCTAGGGCTGAGATGAAGCTGGGACTAGGGGGGTTTTGGTGGAAGGAGGTACTAGAAGACTCTGCAAAGTGAGAGGGAAGCGGGTGGGAGAGGACGAGGCAATGCGGAAGTTTCTCCGACTATGCGCCCCCCTCCAAAGGTTTGAGAGATGCAGTGGAAGCCTTTGAAATAATTTTCATTAACTTTTTGGTGGCTGGACCATGTGTCTTCATGTGACAGTGACCGTGTGGACCCAGGTTTTAGTCGGGTTATGTGCCATAAGAACAAAGACAAAAACAATACCTAACAGGTACTGAATGTTATTATTCCCTAGGTAGAAACAGAAATGATGAAACACCCCACATTTCACTCAGCAACACTCCTCTGCCTTTTTCTCCTTTACATGCTAAGTTTTGACTTCCTCAGGCTGCTTTTTCCCCCCTCAGTGCTGACTAATAGAATTTCAATATTTGGTCTTAAAACCATGGATCCTTAATAACTGCTGGAGAAAGAAATCTCAGCAAGATAAGAATGTTAAAAAACATCTCCACTCTCCCTGCAGCTACAGGAAAACACATTCTGGTCTGCATCAAAAAATCCATCCTTGTAAATATTATTTTGAACAAGAGTTTTAGAGACTTCAGAACAGTTGCAATGATCAATGGTAAATAACTTTTACTCCTTAAAAAACTCCATAATTCTGTTTGATTGTCTTACTTAATAATTGATTACTCTGGTAATAGTATTTAAATGGACATTCCTGTTTTCTGAAAGGTATACATACTTGTGAGTAGTCTTTGTAAAACCAGAGGGGATGGGCACTGCCTTCTCTCCGCAGGAATGAGGTGAAAAAAAAAAAAAAAAAAACAAAACCCAGGTCTCTATTAGAAGTCTTATTTAAACAAGGAGTTTGAGAACCTTTGTCTCATTTGACTTAACATGAGCAAAGTGCTGAGTTCTTTACCTGGGTTATCTCATTTAATCCTAACAACCTCACAAGGCAGGCTGTATGGTTATCTCTCTTTTACAGACAGGACGATGAGACAATAGGAGATTGGCAAAAGTGCTGAAGGACACGTAGCTGGAAGGTGGCGAAGCCGGGAGTTTGAGCCAGGCGGTCTGACACGGACTGTCTTACCCGCAGTGCTGTGCCACCTGCCTAGGAGGATCTTCATTTCTTCCTGTGGGTTGATGACCTGGGAAAAGGAGGATGGAGAAACTGGATCCTTCTTGAGAACCTAAGCATTCGGAAAGGAGGAGAGAAAGACTTCAGAGGAAGGGCAGCTTTGGAGAGCCTGGAAGGAAGGAACAGCCTAGAAAAGAGGAGCAGAGTTCAGAGTATTCCTGGGTCAGGGTCCAGGAGGCTGCAGGGGAGCAGGGAGGGGAGAATAGCCCAGGGAGGGGCTGCCAGAATGGCTGGGGTGGGTCTGACAGGCGAAAGGCATGGGGACCTTAGGCCAATGCCATGGACATGGCACAGCTCAGCTCAAGGGGCACCACTTACCAGGAAGCCTAGGTGACGAGTGGCCCCTGGATTTGGGTAGAATGGAGACCTAACTTGGAGGAGCAGCCAACTCACTGGATAAAAGAAGAAGAGGGTATATGCAGAAGAACCTGATAAATGCTCTAATGCTCTGGCAAGCCAATTGGACAAGTGAGGCTCCGTACCTGGAACATACCTACTTCTACATTGCCTGGATGGTAAAATCACTCCTCCTAGTAATGAAAGCTGGTACATTTCAAAATAGCGGCCACCATAGGTTCTTTAGGTGTAAGACCCAGTGCCTGTTTGCCTAGTGTGCTTCCCCATCCTCCTTCTGATTCTGTGGGAAACTATCCTTCACACACACACACACACACACACACACACACTCTTCCAGTTATCTTCTGCTACATAATACGTTACCCAAAACTGAGTGGCTTAAAACAACCAATCTGTTATGCTCACAATTTCTATGGCTCAGAAATTGGGAAAGGGCACAGCAGGGACAGCTTGTCTCTGCTTACGTGATGACTGAGTCCTTATTCAGGAGGTTTTGTGGCAACTTTTGAGTGTCTGAAAAGGTAAAAAGTGAAAGCTGCAAGTTTCTGAGGCTGGGCCCAGAAATGAGGGGAATGTTACTTTTGCCACATTCTGTTGGTTGAGGAAGACAAAAAGATCCATCCAATTTCAAGGGAAAAGGGCATAAATTTAACTATGAGATGGGAGGAGCAGGTAAAGCAGGTTCCTTTTGCACTGGTTACCAACTTGTTGGAGTCTGGAGAGACAGAACTCCCCCACACACCACAAGGTATATGAAGCAGATTTATTACTCACAGACAGAAGACTGGGATCCATTGTGAGCTGGTCTCCCAAGGCTCAAGAAAGCTGCCCAAGGCAGATGCGCCTCAAGTGCACATGCCCTACCTACACCACAGCTGAGTGACTCCAAATGGCAGCCCACCCTGGGTTATTATATATATCAGGACAATGAGACTCACTGGGCTAAAGCTTGGAAGGGCATCTTGCTTCCTGGGGAGAAAGGAACCAAGCATGGGCTGTCCCAGGCACTTCCTCCCTAACTCAAGATGTTACATTTCCTAGGAAGGACTGGAACAAGACCCAGGCTGTTTCAGGCAGTTCTATAGAGTAGCCTTATCTCAGGATATTGCATTCCCAATGGATTCTATAGTTATTCTACAAGGAAGGAGGGCTGGGTCGGTCCACAGACACCCAGAGAACTGTCCTGCAATGCCAATGAAACAAGGAGGAAATCATGTGAGATGGGAAATATTGTGGGGTCCATCTTTGAAAAATATGTATACCTTTGGTGGTCTTGGCATGGTTGCCAATTATAGTGTTCCCTGTCCCCCTCCAGGAATGGTCACCTGGTCTACACCGGTTCATTAGATTACCCCATCCATCTGTCACAGTGAAATGTTCAGGGTTAGATATGTGACCCAAGCAGAACCATTTGAATTTTTCCTGTTGTTGGTCTATGGATTTGGGGGAGGAATTTTCTGGGAGGATACATGTCTGGGCCTGCTGGGGACCCTCTCGGCTGCCAGCTAGGGCAAGCCTGCCTATAGAATGATTCCAAGCAGACACATGCAGAGCTGGGAGTTAGAGACAGTCAGGGGTTGACCACATTGCTTGAGCCTCTGGGTAGTACCATGCCCCTAATGTGGTCCTGCCCAGGATTTTTACGTTTCTGGCATAAAAGAGAATTCTTACCAACAGGCTAGGGGACAGGGGGATGATTAGACCAATTAGACCACAAAGGTAGTGAAAGAACCAAGATTTGGAGCCCCAAGACTCATTCTATGGAGGAGAAATTTCCTCCAGAGGGAAGGCAGAATATCTTCAGGGAAGAAATAGTGACAGATGCTTTCGGGAGTCCCCACCCCCATGAAGTATGTGACCCCCATCTCTTCCTCTCCTCCCATGATGATCTTATTTGCCAAAGATTCCAAGAATCATGGAGATGATGTAGAAGTTGGGTAATTAAGGGTGTCTGCTTCCCATTCCTGTGATACTGAGCAAGCCACTTAAATCTCAGTGTTCTCATATAAAATATGGAGATTGGTGTTATTTGAGGATTCAATGAGGTGATGGATGTGAATCCCTGACAGCAGTGCTGGGGACACAGTGAACTCATGAGGACTGGAAACTGTTCCACGAGCTCTTTGGGTGGCTAAGATTCCTCTGATGTTAGCACAAAGAGGTGTCAGCATCTCCAAAATAGCCTCAACTCTGCCTAGGCTTCTCAGTGTTGCTGTGGAACAATCAGAAATGATAAGAGGCTGTGTTGTAGATTTATATGCACGGGCAAATGGTAATTTCCTTAACAAACAGGCACACACAGCAGGACACAGATTCCTCCAAGGCCCAGGAGCTGCAAAGGGAACACCTAGTAAATCAGGACTGGTGGATAAAGCCCAGAGTGGCCTCCCCACCTTCCTCATGTTAATGAGCTGACAGATTCCAATTACAAGCCCAGTGGAAGGACCTCAATGGTGAAGTTTGACAGTGGTCTTAAAACTAAAATAGCGATACATACGGAGAGTGTGTATGGTGCACAGGCATCTTCATAGCCCCGCACACCTCTTGACAATAGCCAGAGTTCACAGGAAAGGAACAGGAGGGGGCTGGGAGGAAGGGAAGGGAATATCTGGGGAGTGAAATGAAGAAGGCCCTGCAGAATGAGCTGTTGGTAGTCCCCTCTGGGAAAGGAAGGGTTTACCTGGTGGAGTTGTAATGGTATCTTTATTCTCACTAGCTCAGGCAGTTTGAAAATTTGTGAATAGTTCCATGTGACATTGAGGTCTCATCCTGAAAAATGGGCACAACAATACAGGCTTTTCATACTTACTGGCAGTTTTAGGAGCACCAGTGGGGATACTCAGGCGTGGAAGCAAAAGCGATGTGGAAAGTGCAGCTGCTAGGGCCACCAACAGACTTCCAGACTGTTGGAGCTGGAGGATCATGGAATTCAAACCAATCCCCTGGTTTTACAATTGAGAAGAATAAGGCCCAGGGACAGGAAGGCAGTTGCCTGGTATCCTTGAATGAATTAGTGAGGGAGAGGGAGCCCTGACGCTAAGCCATGTGATCCTTGTTTTCCTTTCATTGTTCAGTTTGCTTTCTTCCTGGCAGTCATATCTGGTGCAGATCCCCAAGGCACCTGTGGCTGGTGATGAAGTAGAAGGCAGGACTCAACTCAAGAGGCCAGGCTTGGATTGAGGACTAGCTAAAACAGGGACAGGAGGTGAGCACCTCCCCATAAGACACACCCACCAGTGTGCCGTGTCAGTGTGCTGTTGCCATCGTGATGCCCAGAAGTTACCACCCCTTTCCATGGCAATGACTTGATGACCCGGAAGTTACCACACCTTTTCTAGAAATGTCTGCACAATCTGCCCCTTAATTTGCATATAATAAAAAGTATGTGTAAATATGGCTGCAGAAGTGCCTCTGAGCTGCTACTGTGGGCACACTGCCTCTGGGGTAGCCCTGCTCTGCAAGGAGCACTGCTGCTGGGCACTGCCGCTTCAATAGAAGTTGCTGTCCAACAACACCAGCCTGACCTTTAATTCTTTCCTGGGCAAAGCCAAGAACCCTCCTGGGCTAAGCCCCAATTTGGGAGCTCACCCGCCCTCCATCACTGAGTCTCATGGGCTTGCCCACCATGCACTGATGGTCTCTTGGGGTCCTCTGGGTGGTCTGGGAAGTGATACCCTTGTTTTATTAATACTTTAATTATCATGTATGTTGATGCTTTGTTCACTGCATAACCGATCGTGTATGGTCTCCCTGTCGGCCTCCCATCAGCATGAGCCCAGACTTCCCTGGCTGTGGTGAGGTTTGTTTCTTGGGTGATAAGAGTGGATTAAGCACTCTGCCAGCCCTCCCTCCCCAGCTGGTAGCCCATGAATTAAAAGGGTTTGAGAAAAACCAGCATAGAAGCGGCAATATATTCTGTTTCTAGATGAGCCAGGTGGTTCCAAAGCTACCATTCATTCATTCTTTCAACAATAAATAACTAAACCATCGTATGTGACCCTACTCAACTTCTCTCACCATATCTCACATCTCATTACATCTGGTGTCATGAGAGACACCAGAGGAAAGGAGCATGGTTGACTTGGGAACGTTCATCCTTAATTTTGGAGAAAAAATTGCTCCTCATGGGAGACAAGGAGAGGTTATCATCACCATAATCTCAGTGGAGCATTGTAACAGCCTAAACTGGTCTCCCAGCGTCCCATCCTGCCTCCCTAGTCTCTTCTCCACAGAGCAGTTCTATTAGTCAGGGTTCTCCAGAGAAACGGAACCAATAGGAGATATATACACATATCTTTGATTTATGGATATATATATATATACACACGCATATATATAGAGAGAGAAATTTATTGTAAGGAATTTATCCGTGAGATTATGGCGGCTGACTGGTCCCAAGATTTACAGTTAGCAAGCTGGAGATCCAGGAGAGCTGATGGTGTAGTTCCAGTTCAAGTCCAAAGATATGAGAACCAGGAGAGCCAACGGTATAGTTCCAACCTGAGGGCTGGTATGCTTGACACCTAGGAGGAGCCATTTCAGTTCAAGTCCAAAGGCAGGAAAGAACTTATGTTCCAGCTGAAAGGCAATCAGGTGGGAGGAACTTCCTCTTATTTGTTGCGAGGGCAGCGTTTTGTTCTATTCAGAACTTCGATTGGATGGGATCCATCCACATTAAGGAGGGCCATCTGCTGTACCCAGTCTACTGATTCAAATGTTAATCTCATTCAGAAGCATCCAGACTAAGTTTTGACCAGATGCCTCGGCACCCCATGGCCCAGCCAAAGCTTTTTAAACTGCTGTGATGGTTATTTTTGTTTTAAACATAAATCAGATCATATCACCCCCATGCTTAAGAACCAAACACCTTATATAACCTACAAGGACCCCTCCCACTTCTCCAACTTTATTTCCCTTCCATCTTCCCTTCATTCACTACATTCCATCCATACTGGCCTCCTTCCCATCTTTTTTTTTTTTTTCTTTTTTTGAGACAGGGTCTTGCTCTCTTGCCCAGGCTGGAGTACAGTAGCACAGTCACAGCTCACTGCAGCCTCAACCTCCCAGGCTCAAGCAACCCTCCCACGTTAGCCTTCTGAGTAGCTGGAACTGCAGGTGTGCACCACCACACCCAGCTAATTTTATTTTTGTGTGTGTGGAGACGGACTCTCCCTATATTGCCCAGGGTGATCTCAATCTCCTGGGCTCAAACGATTCTCCCACCTCGACCTCCCAAAGTGCTGGGATTACAGGTTTGAGCCACCATGCCTGGCCCTTCCCATCTTCTGATGCCACAGTTCTTTCCATCTCAGTGCCACTGCAGTTGCTGCCCCTTTTGCAGGATGCATTTCTGCTAGATCTTCACAAATCTGGCTCCTTCTCATTGTTCAAGTCAACTCAAACCTCGCCTCCTCAGAGAGGCCTTCCCTTACCATCCTAGCTAAAGTAATTCTCACTCAATCACCACAGAGCCCATCACTCTGCTAATTTTCTTCGCAGCACCTAGAACAAACTGAAATTATCCTAGTTATGGATATGTTTATCATTCATGGTCTTCCCCTCCCACTAGAATGTAAACTCCATGAGAGCAGAGGATTTATTTGGCTCATTCTTATAATTCCAGCTCCTTCTGCAGAGTAGGTTTTAAGCAAATAGTAGTTGAATGAATTAGTTAATTGATGGTGGCACAGATTTTAAAGGAGAGATTTTAAAATAGCTTCTCTTCACCCTCTTAGAGAGGAAAGACTTTTTGTGTCTATGTTTCAGAAAATAAGGTGGGTCCCAGGGGTTCTGTTCTTTCTACCCATGTGATGGACTGACAGCTCTAACTATGAGAAACTCCACTTACTTGGGCATTCCCTGAAGTGTGGGTCCTTTGGGAAGCACCTGGATTGGAAGAAGGAGGTGTCAGTAAAAGGGAGATAAATGTTGGGTGTTTTCCAAACCAATCTTCTCATCACACATACTTTTTTAATGCTGTCAAAATTGAATTTGTTATACAAAGCTGGAAGCAGTAGCGTTTTGTGTAAATAGCAAATCGTGGGAAGACTGCTCTCCTCAAGTACTTTTTTTTTTTTTTTGCCAGCCCAGTCTATTTCCATATCCATACAATGTGTGAGTTCCAGTCCCTGGTGCTGAAACAATTGAATCAGCCGGACGCCTGGGCTTCGGGAGGCGGACACCTCTATCCGAGGTGCTGGAACTCCCTCCCCTTCACCCTCTCCTCGCTCTCATGGAGCTGCCCAGAAGTGTGTGGTCACTGCGCCCTGCCATTGCTGGGTCACGCTGCAATGATAGCTGCTGGAAATCACAAGGCTGGACTATAATTCCATCGTCATTTGGAATCTCTTGAAACTCATCCAGGTGCTGCTACAGCCATCCTGTTCTGCTCTAGGGAGAGGGGCTATGGGATTCTAAGCCCTTTTGGCAGCTCCCTGGGATGTGTCCAGCCTCAGGTGTTGTGAACATATCAGTAATGCCACGAGAAAGGGCAGAAAGTCCACAGATCTCGGTTCACCATCTCCTCTTAGTATGACACCTGCCAGTCCAGCCTTAGATTGCCTAGTCTGCAGTGGTACCTCTGCAGGAGTCCATGTGTCCAATGGGCAGGTATGTTTCCATTTCCCTCAGGACGGAAGGAAGGAATAAGCTCTGTAAATCTTGTGGCCCACAAGAAGTGACAGATAATAACTTAGATTTTGTAGTGACAGGGTGACCATTTAAAAATATTTGTTGGCTGGGCGCGGTGGCTCACGCCTCTAATCCCAGCATTTTGGGAGGCTGAGGCGGGTGAATCACCTGACGCAAGGAGTCCAAGACCAGCCTGGCCAACATGGTGAAACCCTGTCTCTAGTAAAATTACAAAAATAGCCGGGCCTGGTGGTGCGCACCTGCAGTCCCAGCTACTCAGAAGGCTGAGGCAGTAGAATCCCTTGAACCCAGGAGGTGGAGGCTGCAGTGAGCTGAGATCATGCCACTGCACTCCAGCCTGGGTGACAGAGTGAGACTCCCTTTCATAAAAAAATTTGTTAAAAATTTTGAGATATAACATATAAAGTACACAAATCTTAAGTGCACAGCTTAAAGAATTCGTGGGCCGGGCGCGGTGGCTCACGCCTGTAATCCCAGCACTTTGGGAGGCCGAGGTGGGCGGATCACGAGGTCAGGAGATCGAGACCATCCTGGCTAACATGGTGAAACCCCGTCTCTACTAAAAATACAAGAAAATTAGCCGGGCGTGGTGGCAGGCGCCTGTAGTCTCAGCTACTTGGGAGGCTGAGGCAGGAGAATGGCGTGAACCCAGGAGGTGGAGCTTACAGTGAGCCGAGATCGCGCCACTGCACTCCAGCCTTGGTGACAGAGCGAGACTCTGTCTCAAAAAAAAAAAAAAAAAAAAAAAAAAGAATTTGTGTGTATGCATGTGTGCGTGTAACCACTATCCAGATACAAACACATAACATTTCCAGCATGCTTCCTGCCTTGTGCTATCTAACAAGAAGCATTTTCCACCAAAGGTAACTACTTTTCTTATATCTGTCACCATAGATTAGTTTTTCCTGTTCTCAAACTTCATGTAAATGGGATTATTCCATATGTACTCTTCTAAGTTTGACTTCTTTCATTCAACATTATGTCTTCAGATTCATCCACGTTGCTGTGTATCAGCAGTTCATTCTTTTTCTCTGCTGTTTAATATTCTTTTGTGTGAATAAATCACATTTTATCTATCCATTCTACTATTGATGAATATTTGGGTTGTTCCCAGTTTGAGTCTATGATGAATGAAGCTTTGAACACTTTTGTGCATGTCTCTTGATGAACAAAGCACTTGTTTTTGTTGAATACATACCCAGGAGTGAAACTGCTTGGTTGCGGCATATACCTATGTTTTCAAAGTGGTTGTATCAATCTACAGCCATTGCTTGAAAAAAATTAATTTCTCCTTTCTGATTTTAACTTTTCTGTCTTCTCTTGATCAATGGAGATGTTCTGGGGGAGGCTCTGTTTCAATAGTCGTGGCCTTAGAGTTTTCTAGGGTACTCTATTGATCAATATTGATTAGATGACTATTCCCTACTAATCCCTCCCGGGAAACTATTCTCCTCTCACATCTTTCTTTTTGGATATTACCAAGACTGACTCCTATAATGGAATCTGAATGAGATGGTGCAGAGTTTAGAATAAATCACCTGCTTTTCTTCCTCCACACCTCAGGCTAGAATGTGCCTGAGAGAACACTCCAGCCAAGGAGAGCCAGGAGTGTGGTCTTCATCCCCAGGACCCTAGATGAGTCCTAGAGCTCCAGATAGGCAAAGGACAATTAAAAATCTGCAAGGAGGCTGAGTGCAATGACTCATGCCTGTAATCCCAGCACTTTGGGAGGCTGGAGGATTGCTTGAGCCCAGGAGTTCAAGACCAGCCTGGGCAACATAGGGAGACCCCACCTCTACAATAAATTTTAAAAATTAGTTGGATATAGTGGCACATGCCTGTTGTCCCAGCTACTCAGGAGGCTGAGGTGGGAGGATCACTTGAGCTGAGGAGGTCAAGATTGCAGTGAGCCAAGATCATGCCACTGCACTCCAGTCTGGGCAACAGAGTGAGACCCTGTCTCAAAAAAAAAAAAAAAAAAATTGGCCAGGCACACTGGCTCATGCCTGTAATCCCAGCATTTTGGGAGGCCGAGGTGGGCGGATCACAAGGTCAGGAGATGAGACCATCCTGGCTAACATGGTGAAACTCTATCTCTACTAAAAATACAAAAAAAAAATTAGCTGGGCATGGTGGCGGGCACCTGTAGTCCCAGCTACTTGGGAGGCTGAGGCAGGAGAATGGCGTGAACCTGGGAGGCAGAGCTTGCAGTGAGCTGAGATCGTGCCACTGCACTCCAGCCTGGGTGACAGAGCCAGACTCCATCTCAGAAACAAACAAGAAAACAAACAAAAAAAATCAATCTGCAAGGAGCTTTTTGCTCCAAGAAGAGGAGTGGGCAATTATCAGGGAAAAGAGCAAGCTCCTCCTTTGTTCTCCTTCCTCAACTTTTCCTTAGATTCTATGAGATTTGGGGCAACATGTCTACTCCCAGTGTGTGTATAGTGTTTAGATAACTTTAGGCTCAAACTTTCAAACTGGGACTGTTTTATAGACAGCTCAACAATCTCAGGGGCACACATGGAGTACTTTATAGACTGTCCTAGACATTGATCCGTTCATTACAGCACCCAGTGCTGAGTTTGCCTCATCCTGCTGCTATCCTCTCTGATGCTGGGGTCACAAGATTTCTAATCACACACTGACTCCTCTGTAACATCAATCTGTGTGTGTCTCTGTCTCTCTCTGTCTGTATCTCTGCCTGTCTGTTTCTGCCTCTGTCTCTCTGTCTTTGTCTCTCTCTCTCTCTCTCTGCCTCTGTCTTTATTTCTGTCTCTATTTCTCTGTCTCTCTCTCTCTGCATGTCTCTGTCTCTCACTGTCCTTTTTCTTTTTTTAGATGGGATCTCACTGTGTCACCCAGGCCAGAGTATAGGGATGCAGTCATAGCTCACTGTAGCCTTGAATTCCTGGGCTCAAATGATCCTCCTGCTTCAGGCTCCCTAAGTGCTTGGATTACAGGTATGAGCCACCCTGCCCAGCCACTCTCTGTCCTTTTGAACACCAGGTCTATATCGTCCTCCTTGCTCCTTATCCCTGGACCTCTCTTTATCCCTGTCATCTTCTCCTCCCACTTCCTCTTCTCTGCTATACTCTTTGGAGAAAAGAGCTCTCAATTCAGAACAGCCAAAGTAGCTGGTGTAGAATAAAATGAGGCTCCTGTGTCCTCCTCAGATGGAGCTAAAGGTTCTCGTAGCCCTTGCAGAGGCAGCAGTAAAGATGAGTAATGTTTTATGCTTTGAGAGATGGGAGCAATCAGGGCTATGCCAACAGGACCATAGACCTTTCACCCTGCCTTTCTGAGTTGGGGTCAAGAGAGCTTTTGGCTGAGGGTTAAAGGACTCCAAACTTAGGATGAGGAGGGAGAGTACACATTTGTGGTGTACTTTGGCTTGGATTTCCTTGTCCTGGAGACTTAGAGGCCAGGCAGGCATGGTAAGCAAAGAGAAGGTACAGAGAGTTCATTCTGGGGCCCTAGGAATATTAGAGGATCACGTAGATCTTTGACATGCTTTTAGGGCAGTTCTGAGTACAATCTGCAGGACTGGGCATCAGAGTTCTGCCTGTCTCAAGGTTATTTAGTTCCCCCGTTAGCCATCACAGCTACCTTCAGGTCATAACAGGAAATGAGCTCAAAATGCAACACAACTGCAGGAGGCTCCCATGGCCCACCAGCCCCTCTGGCCTGATGATGGTCACTGTCAGCACTTTTCCTCTCTATGCAGATCAATAGGGCCCTTGGCTATGACCTCAGGTTCAATTATGGCTTCAATTATGGAATAAACAGGCTGCTACTGCACACCTACCTCTTATTAAAAACACTGCACTGGGGGCTGGCGGAGACTGGACCTGGAGGGAATCATTAGCCTGCTAATTTGAAATCAATTTAAAGTGCATTTGCTTAATGGTATGAGCATTGTGAATTATCTACAAATTGTTAATTTAGTTGAACGTGACACCAGATTTTCATTTTATAAATTGCATTTTTGGGTTGGCAAATGTGAGTGTGTGTGTCCTTCCTCTCCCCTCAACTCACGCCTTCTCCCTTTTTGTAAAAAAAAGGTTTGATCACCTGTCTTGTGGTCTGAGCTTGCGATCTTCAGCTACTCAAAAGTCTTTGGTGTTTGAAGTAATTAGGGCAGGAAGGATGCTGCAAAGAGCTTGCACACCTGTGACCCACCTATGCAACAGTGACAGCTCAGGGAGGAGGGTGGAGCAGAGGAGGGAGCCTGGAGGAGCCGACCTGTCTCCGAGCTGGCTCTCCTTGGCTCAGAGTAGGAGATGGCTGTGCCCTTTTCTTTGTGGGTCACTTCCTCTGTCTGGACCAGGAGACAGGAACATGTGCCCCAGAGGCAGCGAGTGATGAGTGAGCTCAGAGTGGCTCAGAGTGAGCTCAGAGTGGCTAACAGGCCTGTATGTTCTTTGCAGCCACTGCCATGGGAACAAGGTTGTTGGCTTCAGCAGCAGCTTTTACGTGGTGGACTGGGCAGCTTCAGATACGAGGCGGCACTGGGTGGGCCCTTGCGGTGGGCGGGGACTCTCGATACCAAACCGGCTGGAATTTGTAAGATTATTCCTGAGCCTCTGTTCCATGCCAGGCGTTGTAATAAAACTGGAGGTCAAACATGAGCAAGGACCCTGCCCTCAAAAATAGCTTTGTTGCTAAATCATCATTTGCTTTTATGGAGCCTTTGCTCTGTGCCAAGTGCCTCCCAACCTTGCCATATTGAATCCTTACCGGAACACTGAGTTAGGTGCATCTTTGGTCCTTTCTGATGGATGAAGTAACGGTGAGTGGTAGATTGTTTGCACAAATTCACCTTCCTGTGTCCCCACGCCTTTGTAATATCATTTCAAATTTCCTCCCATTAAGAGGTAGAGCCTATTCCTCCACCATTGGAACTTGGGCTGACCCGGGACTCACCTTGACAGCCAAAGGTGGCAGAAGTGATGTGCCAGCTCTGATGCCAGGCCTGGGGAGGGTGCTAGTTCCCGAAGGCTGCCATAACTCCGTAGCATAACCAGGTGGCTTAAACAACAGAAATGTCTCATCTCACAGTCCCGGATACTAGACTCTGAAACCAAGGTGCTGATAGGTTCCCTGTCCCTCTGAAACCTGGTGGGGCGGGATTCCCTCCTTGCTTCTCCGTAGCCTCTGACGCTCTGCTGGCCCTCCCTGGCTTGTGGGTACACCAACCTACTCTTCATCCTCACACGGCATTTTGTCCCAGGGTCTTCACCTTGTCTTCCTTCAGCTGTGTCTGTGCCCAAATTCCCTCTTTTTATCAGGATACCAGCTGTGTTAGTTTTCTGGGGCTGGCATAACACGTGCCACAGACTGGGGGCTTAACCCAGAAAGGTTTTCTCCCACAGTTCTGGAGGCTGGAAGTCTAAGATCAAGGTGTGGACAGTGTTGGTTTCTCCTGGGCCTCTCTCCTGGGCTTGCACGCAGCCGCCCTCTTGCCACCTCTGCACGTGGCTGTCAGTCTGTGCTTACAGGCCACTAGTGTCTCTCTGGGTGTCCTAATCTTCTCTTCTAATAAGGACAGCAGTCAGATTGGATTGCAGCCCATCTGAATGGCCTTGTTTTAACTTCATCACTCCTTTAAGAAACTTATTCTAAATACAGTCGTATTCTGACGTTCTGGGGATTAGGGCATCAAGATAGAAATTTTGCAGTGGAGTGACACAATTCAGTGGATAATCCCAGGCATGCTGGGATGAAGGCCCATGCGAATGAGCTCACCTTAACTTGGTTCAATCTGTAAAGACCCTGTTTCCAAATAAGGTCACATCCTGAGATACTGGGGGTTAGAACCTCAACATGCTTTTTTTTTTTTTTCCTTTTTTCTTTTTTTTTTTTTTTTTGAGATGTAGTCTATCTCTGTCACCCAGGCTGGAGTACAATGGTGTGATCTCCGCTCACTGCAACCTCTGCCTCCCAGGTTCAAGCGATTCTCCTGCCTCAGCCTCCCGAGTAGCTGGGATTACAGGCGCCTGCCACCACGCCATTTTTTTTTTTTTTTTTTTTTTTTTGTATTTTTAGTAGAGACAGGGTTTCACCATGTTGGTCAGACTGGTCTTGAACTCCTGACCTCAAGCAATCCACCCGCCTCAGCCTCCCAAAATGCTGGGATTACAGGTGTGAGCCATCGCACCCGGCCCAACAAGCTTTTTTGGGGAAATAAAATTCAGCCCATAACAGAAGGCCATGGGCCTTTCCACTCATTCTCCAGGAACCCTGGCGTTGCCCTGTGAACAAGCCCAAGCTAATTTGCTGGGTGGTGAGTGGCATATGACCCTGTGACCCCTGCCTCCAGCCTGACAGCCAGCTAAGCCCCCAAAGCAGAACCACCCAGTGGACCTACAGCTGACTGTGGAAGAGCTGACTGCGGAACAGCTGACTGCGGAACAGCTGACTGCAGACACACCAGGGAGCCCTGCCAGGGCCAGAACCTCCCAGATGAGCCCCACTACTTTTGTGACAGAATCATGAGCTAAATATATGGCTGTCTTAAGCCACTAGATGTTGAAGTGGTTTGTTAGGTAGCAAGAGATCACTGATACCCAGAGGCTCAGAGAGATCAGGAGGCTTGTACAGGTCACACAGCTATGGGTGGAATGTAGGGAGGCTGATGGTCTCATCACCACACCAAAGGGACAGGATATGTCCCAAGGTATCAGGTTCTGCCAAAGTGTCCCTGGGACAAGGGATCCCCTGGGTGGGACCTCTGGAATTCAGTGATCCAGGGGACGAGATGGGAAGAGTCTTGCCTCAGCTTCAACATTTGCTGTGAGCCCCTGGGAGAAGTCACTCCACCTTGCTAAGCCTCGGTTTTCTCATCTGTAGAATGGGGTGGTAACATGCTGCCTCACAAAGTCGTGAGGAGCTGGTAAGTTTCTGAACGAGTCAGCCTCTTGGGAGGTACATAGTCTCTCTTCTTATTGTAATAGTGTCACAAATGCCCTCTCTCTCCTCTGATGCCTCCTGCATCACTGAGGCCCTCCGAGCCATTGCTCCCTGTGAGGCATTCATACGTAGTGCAAACTGTCCTTGAAGTCAGCTGGCCTGGCTTCCAATCCCACCACTCGATGAATGTGGGTGAGTCACTTTTCTCTCTGAGAAATGGGACTGCACCTTTTTCGCGGGGTGGGTAGTGGAGAGGAAGCGAGCTTAGGTGGAGAGGAGGCCTGTGGAAGGGACTCGGTTACAGCTCAGCTTCCCTCCCTCCCACCCTCTTTCCCTGGTGCCCTGGCTTCTGCCTGTCCTCACCAACAAGGCAAGGCAGATCAGCCCTGAAGGCGCTTGGGCAGGCAGATTGGAGTGACTGGGGACAGCCCCGGAGGAAGCTCTTCTCTTCTCCCCATGCAAACCAGGTAAGTACAAACAGCGTCCTGTCAGGTAGACCTGGGCATTCACTTTCTGCTGACAATCCGCATCTTCACCTGGAGTTCCTTGGAGAAGAGGCAGGAGGAGGATGGGAAGTAGGGATGGGCAGGCAGAGGTGGCTGGAGAATGAAAGGTGTGGTGCTGGCTCCTCCTGCTGCAGTAAGGACAGGCCAGGACACTGCTCTGCCCCAGTTTTGATGAGATTGTTCCCATTTTACAGAAAGGTAGATTGAGGCTTGAAGGGATAGAAAATGTGTCCAGTTAATAGATATTTATGATGAATAGACTATATGCCAGGAACTGGGGATACCCAGTCTTTGTCTTCATGGAGCCTTCATGACTTCTCCCCACAGTGCGGGGACAGAGCCAAGTACCAGGTCATTAACAACACAGGGAAGAGGAAGTACAGCGCTGTGTGTTCATATACCAGGACGACGAACCCAGACTTGGGCACCAGTGAAGGCTTCCTGGAGGAAGCTGCGTCCTGAAGGAGAAGGGGGAGGCTATGAAGGTGTAGCAGGTGCAGGAGGAGTGTTTAGGCAGTGAGGGAGCCACAGCTCGGCACAACTGAGGAACTGAAAAGTTGGTTCTGCTGAGGCCTGAGGTGCAACGTGGAGGCAGTGACATGAGATAAAAACACAGAAGTCATTGAGACCCTAATGGGCCTGGAAGGCTGGGTGAAGCAAATTCAGTTTGATTCTGGAGGCAACAGGCAATGCTTCAGGCAATTATTGCTGCAGTAAAACTGAGAAACAAACCCCTCACACTCCATGGCTTTGCATGACAGTTACTTGTTGGTGTCAGCTGGGAGTCAGTTGACCTATACCAAGACCAGCGCAACCTGGCTCCAGGCCACACGTTGGCTCAAGTGAGTTCCATGTGTCTCTCAACCTGCTGGAACCAGTGGGCTTGCTGGGGCTTGCTCTTCCCAGGGAGGCACAGAAGCACAGGGAGGTCCCCTCGGACAGGAACTACAAGCCTGCACTGGCCTCGCTCTTGACAAGATCCCCAGGGACAACAAAAATCACATGGCTGGGCCCGACGTCAATAGGACAAGAAAACATATACCACCAGCAGTTGGAGAGGGACCAGCCAGGGACAGAATAGTTGCTATTTATCGAAGTGCTTCGCAATTCCAAGTGCATAAATGCTGTCCTGAGTTGGGAGAAATCTGTTTCATAACAACGATGATGTCGGGATGATGGTTTTAGAGGTATCGCTGTGGCCAAGCCCTTGGCAAACATCATCTTATTAAAACACGATCACGCACGATGGGTATTATTCTATTGAATGGATGGGCAAACAGGTTAAGATGGGGAATGTGACTTGCCTACATTCACATGGTTGACGGAAGCAGGGTGAGGAAGGGTTCTGTGACTGCACTGCAGGATGGCTGTATCCGAACTCCGGCCTCTTTCTGTTACCCTATGCGGCCCCCTCCCAAGCACCCCCTCTGCTCAACTACAAGGGTGCGCAAGGGAGCAGCATCAGGCAATGTCATGCTGCTCAATGCTCCAAAGCTTCTGACTGGGACTCTGGCTCTGGAGCAGGCCAGGGCGGTCCCGCCGCGTCCTGACTCAGGGAAGGCAGGGAGGGTGGCTGGCGCTGGTGCCAGCATCTCCTGGCGACGCCTCCAGGGCAGAGCAAGTCAGTTGACACTTGCTGATGCCTTCTGAACAGGGTGAGCTCCTTCTCTCCTTCCTCCCTGCTCTCTCTGCCTCCCCTCCACCCTCAGCACTGCAGCCAGAGAGAGCTTTCTAAAGAGCAAATGACAGCCACGTCTCTCCGCTGCTTACAAAATATCATCTAGATAATACATTTCCGTAGTAATATCTCTTGGCAATTTTTTTCATGTCGTTACATAGAATGCTTCCTTGTTCTTAATATGGCTACAGAATGTTCCACCATCCCTGTGCCGATGGATGCGGGGGGCTCACAGCCCTTTGCTGCACCAGACAAGCCTCTAGTGAATAACTTCCACACTTGGCCAGCGCAGGAAGTTTAGCTGCAGGATACATCCTCAGAAGCAGGATTGCTCAATCAAAAGAACTGTGAGATTGTAATTTTGATAGTGACTGCCAAATTACCCTCCACTCCAGTGGAATCTGTTCCATGCCCACCAGCAATGCGTGGCAGCCCGTGTCCCCTTAGCCCGGCCATCAGCGTGCTATCAACCTTGTAGATCTTTACTGAGTGGATAAACATAAAATGGTCTTCTGTTGTTAAAAACCTTTCATTGTAATTTCCATTCCCTCCAGGATAAAGTCCAGCTTCCTTGGGTGGACATGGGAGTTGGCACAACCTTGCCCTTCCTCAAGGCCCCTTGTCACCTGGTGGGGTGGACCTGGGCACAGCTCATGTCTCTGGACTTCAGTTGCTTAGCAGTGAAATAGGGCAAAAGCATTCCCTCTGACCAGTGCTCTAAAGATTCCGGAGAACGCACAGATTCTCGTTCAGGCAAGGCAGGCGCTCCATACACACAAGCACACATTGATACCTCCTCGTCTCCAAGGGGAAGGAGAGAGAAGCGGGGGCTCAGGGAACCTTGGCAGGGGGTAGGGGTCCCTCTCCTCTTACTCTCCTCATGCCTTTAGCTCCTCCTCTGTGCCATGCGCTGCCACCTTGGCACGCTAAATGTCTGCACATCCTCATAGACCTCGGGCTACCTGCTGTGCCCGAGCTAACAAAGAGCATCTCATTAACGCTCAGCAAAGCTCATTAAGACCATGAGCTGTGCATCAGTGGCAAAGGAAGGTCAAGGTTCTTTTCGTGGGAGTTTGCGCCTCTGGGACCCTGTGGTGCCAGTATTCACAAACAAGATGAAGGGGGATCTATTTAGAGGTAAGTAGGCAACTGGTTGTGTGGCCAGAGTTCTTGGAAACTCCCAAACATTCACAGCCTTTCCCCAGCCTGGCCGTGGCCCCGCGCCTGGAGGAACTATCACCCGCCGAGAGCTGGACAGATCAGGCACCGCACAAGGCCAGATGAGGGCCAGACAGGTCAGCTTTGATGAGACACAGACCTGCGTTGAGAATGCCATCCCCAGGGGTGACCCTGGCCAGAGGCCGGCGGGGAGGGAAGCTGCCTGGCAGCATGCTGGGTGTGCGCTCTTTCCCCTCTCTGGGCCTCTGAGTGCTCATCTGTGAAATGGGAACTCCACTCACAGGAGCATGAGGGTTACATCAGAGGTGTACATGTGCCACGGAGCCCTCGCCACCCTGGGGGAGATGACAGTGACATAGGGCCTGGCTCCTCCACCCTGGACCTGCCTGCCCAAAATCCCCACAACACGCTGAAAAGACAGAGGCCAGGGGAAGGAAGAAGAGCTGTACCACAAAAGGAGATGGGCGAGGTGAGGGTTTCTTTACAAACGGGCATTATTATTATTATTATTTATTTATTTGAGAAAGTCTCACTCTGTCTCCCAGGCCCAGTCTTGGCGCACTGCAATCTCCACCTCCCAGGTTCAAGTGATTCTTGTGCCTCAGTCTCCCAAGTAGCTGGGATTACAAATGTGTACCACCATGCCCGGCTAATTTTTGTATTTTTAGTAGAGACGGGGATTTGCCACGATGGCCAGGTTGGTTTTGGACTCTTCGCCTCCTGTGATCCACCTGCCTCGGCCTCCCAGAGTGCTGGGATTATAGGCCTAAACCACTGCGCCTGGCCAAATGGGCATTATTTGAACTGCATGCAAATGATATGCAAATGATTCTATCTCCATATTAAAACTAAGCTTTTGGGAAGGTCTCAGGACAAGCACTTGGAGATGCAGATCCTTTTTCTAAGCACCTTCTGGGGCATCCTGTCAATTTGCCAGCCCCCTCCCCTCCCCTCTGCTCCTACCAGGCTTCCTCCCACCAAGCCTGCCCCATTTCCCTTGCATAGGTGGTCGTTTGGATGAGGACTGACCCTGCAGATGTGGCCTCCTGCACATCTGGGGACCGCCACCAGTAGGTCCCAGGTCAGAACCCAGCCTGTGCCCTGATCAGCCCCTTCAGGGCTGTGTGCTTCGGGCCATGGTCCTTCCCCTCAGCCATCACGCTCTTGGCTGGGCCTCCAAGGGTCCAGGTTTTCCAGATGTTGGATGGAAAGATGCTCAGTTATGAAGCATTGTACAAACACAAGGTTATCATTCCAGATTTTCTAAGAACAGGCCTCTTGATCTGACCACCAACCTCAGACAACCCTGTAACCACCATCAGCCTTTGTTTGACTGTATTGGGGGGCTGTGAATCTTAATGGCTGAGGAAACACCCTGAGGACAGGCTGGTGGGGCTCGGAGCCTGGCTCCACCATTCAGTAGCTGCGTGATCCAAGCAAGTCAATCTCAGTTCCTTGGCTGCCCCGTGTGCAAAATGGGTGTGACAACACCTATTCCTTATGGTTAACAAGTGAGCTCACACATGGGAACCCAGCTGTGTCCCTGGAAAGATGTTGAAGTCCTAACTCCTGGATGGATACCTGTGAATGCGAGATTTGGAAATAGGCTCTTTTTAGATGATCAAGTTAAGATGAAGTCATTAAGGTGGGGCCTAATCCAGTATGCCTGGTGCCCCTCTTAGAAAGAAAGAACGTGACCTAAACAGAAACAGACTAAGGAAGTCATGTGAGGACAGAGGCAGAAGCTGGAGTGACGCCTCTTGGAGACAAGGGACAGCAAGGCTGGTTTGCTACCAACCAGCGGAAGCCAGAAAAGCAGGAGACGGACTCCCTGAAAGCCTGCAGGAAGAACCAACGCTGCCAACACCTTGCTTTTGGACATCCAGCCTCCGGAACTGTGAGAATAAACTTCTGTTGTGGAAGTCACACAGTGTGTGGAGCTTTTTCATGGCAGCTCCAGGACACGGACACAAACTCTGAGGAGAGCCTCTGGCAGTCAGTGCTGCCTGCTAGGCTCACTCATTGCTTATTTGATGCCTTTCTTCACTATGCATGGTGGGCCAAGGTCTGACAGTCCCTCAACAAACACTTGCTAAGTGGAAGACACAATGGTGTACGTCTGTCTTGCATCCCCAGGCCCCCAGTTAATATTTACAGAAGGCCAGGAGGGCTGGCCTGGAAACCCCCTTTGATGTCTTTCCCACCCGCAGGGATTCATTCCAGCTCAATCTGAGTCCACACTCATAAAGCCCAGTGGCAATATCTGTCCCCAGGGAAAGAGCTCAGTGCCCAGCACGATACTCGGCACACCAAAGGCATCCTCAAAATGCCCCCTCTGTGGAGCCAGTTGGACCCCTTAAAGAGAGAAGCATCTCTTGAACCCCACCTCCCCCAGAGCGCCCTGTGACCTGTTCCAGGAAGGTCGGTCACCCTCCAGCTCACCCACCTCTCCCTCTGGTGCCAGCCCCAGCCTTTGCGCCAGGTTCAGGCTGGGCAGCGCCCAAGGTCACTTCAACTTTAGAAACGCGGTAGAGACAGCGGTGCTTAAAATGCTCATATTAACAGCAGCGGTCTGCAATCCTGTGTCATTTTAATAGGAACCTTCTGCCATGAGCAGGCGGCAGGCACGGCAGCTCCTCCCCACAGGGGCCATCCCCCAAAACATCCACTCAGACTCAGGTGGGAAAGACGGGGGCTTAGATCCATGAGGAAAGCTGTGCTGAGCCCCAGAGCCCCCAGAGAGGGCCTTTGAGGGGCCCCTTGAGGCTGGGGTCAGGGGTAGGACACGCAGAAGCCCAAGCCGGGTCCTTCTGTCTTCTCTGGCCAGGACCAAAAGGCCCATGGAGGGCCACAGGGCCATTCAGCACTGGCCACCGTAAAGCTGAAGGGGAGGGTTGCGGGGGGAGCGGGGGTAGTGGGTGAGAGGCCCCCACCCTGGATCCACTGTGCTCTTCCTGTATGATTCCCGAGGGCAGCATGGAGCTTGGAGGCAGCTCTGGCTCTGCTACTGATCCAGCGACAGGGCAGCCACTGTGTCCTGGCGCCTCAGTTTTCACATCGGTAGAATGGGGGCCACCCTGTAATATCCACACTGGAAGGTTGTGAGCACTGAGGCAGTGTGAGAGGCAGACCCCCTACACAAATAACCTGACCCCCATGGTGACAAGGCATGGGAGGAGGGCTGGTCTCTTGGCTGGGCAAAAAGCCGAGTGTGGCTGCCAGTAGCCCGGCCTGTGGGGTGGCCGCCGTCTCCAACTCCCAGCTCCGCAAAGGCAGCGTGGTCCACACCATCTGTGTGGGTGTCAGCCTCCACGCTGGCCCGCAGGGCGCCCTGGGCCCAGGCCTGGGGACACAGCTAGCTGGAGCGGAGCTGGGAAGCAGCTCCTGTCCCCCCACCCACAGGACCAAAGATGCAAGTGTCCAGAGCCCGTCCTGGGCTATAGGGAGGCCCCTGCGGGCAGGGGAATCTTATAGCCACTCCGCAGAAGCACGAGGCAGGCACCCAGCCCCAGGGCCCCTGCCAGCAGCACGGCACCCAGGGCCTTGAAGAAGGAAGTCCGGGTCCGAGTGAAAGAGCCGGGCGCCATGATGCCCAGCAGGGCGGTGCTGACGGTCAGCGTGTAGAGGATGGACACGCCCGTGTTGAGTGCCACGATCTTGCCGAACTTGGCAAATGGGGCGATGATGCAGAAGAAGAGGGGCACTGTGGCGATGACCGTGGTGAGGGCACTGGAGACGATGGCCACACCCACATGCCGCACGGCCTCCAGCGTGCGCCACTGGCGCTGCGTTCGGGCGTCCTGGGGGGCAAGAGGAGAGCTGGGAATCCAGCCTGCCTGCGGGACCCCTCTGGCCAGCACCTGGGGAATTGTGCACCCCCGCCCCAGGCCAGGTTCCTGCTCTGTTACTGGGATGAGAGCTGCAAGCTGCTCTGTTACTGGGATGAGGCCCAACCTCTGGGTTGGGAGGGTAGGCACCAGGTGGGTGTTGCTATGGCAACAGGACGCGAGGGTCTGCACAGTAGGTCCTCATAAATGGGAGCCCTGCTTGGAACTTATTTTGTTCCTTTGACCACAGGCAGTTAAATGCGTAACTGATTTGATTTTTACATATTTGTGAATGTTTTCACACCAACGCAATTCCAAACTAAAGAAAAAAATCGTTATTAGGCCCAGAGCCGGTTTTGGCACTGAGTATGTGAACATGTCCTCACCAAGCCACCAGGGGCTGGAGCAGACTTGTGGCCTCTGGGTCATGGCTGTAAGGAGAATGAGCCATGGACTTGGGGCAGCGTGAAGCAGGCGGGCTCCCTTGGAATCCTGCGTCTGTCCAACCCTCTCATTGCTCACTTGGGGAGCCTGAGGCTGGGGGAGTGTGGACCTTAGAACTTGAGTCCCTGGGGCTTGGGGATCAGCTTTGGGAAACCTTAGTTTCTAGAACACAGCCTGCGTGGGGGTCCTGGTGCTGGGATGTTCAGCTGCCCTTGAGGGTGGGAGAAGAACCAACGCAGTGGGAGGTGGGTAAGGCGGGCAGGGTGCGCACCTCGGCCTGGTGGGGGGGCAGGTTCTCTCCAGCCAGCAGGTAGCCCTCGACCAGGTGGACGCAGTAATCCACGGAAGAGCCAACGAGGATGGACAGGGAGATGGCTTCCACGGCCCCCATCTCCCAGCCGCTCCAGTACATGATGGTCACCACCAGGCACACGATGCCTGCAAGGAGACAGCAGGGGAGGCAGCTCAGACCCCCCGCCCTGGAGGCCTCAGGGGAACAGAGGTCTGGAGTCCAGCCCCCACCCCCAGGTGACAGGAGAGACAAGGCACACTGAGGGAGGGGACAGGTGCAGCAAGGACCCCCGAGGGAGGGGACAGGTGCAGCAACACATCACTGAGCTGAGGGCTACCACCTGGGTACCCCGGCTCTGCTCCGGATCACAGACGTGCAGGAGAGACAGTCCTGTGAGCCACTGTCCCAGATGGCACCTGGCAGGTCTTGTGACCTGGGGTGGGGGTGGGGGAAGCCTCCGCCGAGATGTGACAGTGAAGGGTTCAGAGGCCTGGAGGCTACCTGGGGCCACCGGGGAGACGGCCTGTTCCCGTTCCTACCGGCCGGGTGCCCACCAGCCCCTCGCCCACGTACCCAAGATGCTGAGGAGCACGGGCAGCAGGAGCAGGATGTGGGTGGTGAACACGGCCACCGCGGCCACGCAGATGAGCAGGGATAGCACCAGGCCGCACAGGGCGCTCTGCACCCCTGCAAGGGAGGACAGGGCCTTAGTGTGCTGCTCTGTGGGCGGTCGCAGCAAGCTGTGCTGCTAGGGTGAGCCCTTGACCTCTCTGAGACTCCAATTCCCAGTCTGTAAAACGGGGTCATAACAGGACCTACCCTACTGGCCTTGTTTGGAGTTGAAGAGAACACGGGCCAGGCCCTCAGCCCGGAGCCTAGGCACCTAGGAGGGGCTGGTAACTGGCAGCTGCCACCATGGTCATGACTGTTACTTTTTAGGTGGCCAAAGTCCAGATCAGAGAACGTGGCCAGATGCCCCCGACAGGAGAGGACCCAAACTCCAGCCTCTGATCAATGTCCCAGCCACCGTGCCACCCGGTTTCCCCAGGGCTCTTGGCCAGGATGGAGAGTGTGACTCAGGCCGCTCTGTGCCCTCCCGGCCCCAGGTCCCTCTGCCTCCTGCCCACCCAGGGTGGAGGGGCGAGGCTGCCGCTTGCCTACGATTTCCATGAATATCTGCTTCCAGTGCTCGCAGGTCTGGAAGCCCCGGCGCAGGGCTGAGCCCTCAGGGAAGGCCTGCAGCTGCTGCTGGAGGAAGCTCTCCCAGCGCAGGTAGTCCGAGTAGGTCTGGAAGGAGGATTTGCCTTTGTACGTTGTCTGTGGGGGGAGACGTGAGCTGGTGAGACAGGCAGGGGCTGTGGCCCACCCGCCCTTCTCAGGCATGGCTGGTCTGTTCTGTGGCCACCAATGGAGTGCTGCGTGTGTTGGGGAGGGTATGAACAACGATTCAATCCAAAATGAGTCCCCACCAGCTTCTGGAGGCATCATGTGATTGTGACAGCAGCACTGGTGCACATGCAACCACAGTCCCTGCCCACCAGAACCCCCTTCAGCTCCCAGGGCCCCCCCACGCTCTCCTGTCCACACAGAGTGCATGCTGTTCCCTCTGCCTGCTCAGCCAGTTCCTGCTCATCCTTCAGGGCTTTCTGGGGTTCCATCTCCTCCAGGAAGCCTTCCTTGATGCTCCAAGGTGGGCCTCCTTAGTGTCTCCAAACCCTCAGTGCTTCCCCTGCTCTTGTCACTGCCTGGCAACCTGCCTGGCCCTGGCAGGTGGGACTGTGAATTGCAAGGGCAGGAGCAGCCTGGCTGGCCCACAGTGCCCAGCCCCGAGGGGTGCTCATGGATGATGAATGAGAGAAATAGGCACTCGCCCTGCTCTAAAAGATTCTTAAGGTATCTGCTCATCAATTCTGCTCTTGCTGAGCACAAGCCAGTTCACGGTAGGTCTGCGTGCGTGTGTGTGTGTGCGCGTGCGTGTCTGAGTGCTGGTGGGGTCAGCTTGGAAGTGGGCGCCTTGCCGTGTGGTGAGCCTGAGTGGGGACTTCTCTCCTCCCTGGAACTGCCTGGGGCTTCAGCCTGCAGAGGGAGGTGAGTTCTGACACTTGCTGCAACATGGTGAACCTTGCACTGAGTAAAATGAACCAGTCACCAGCTGGGCGCAGTGGCTCACGCCTGTAATCCCAGCACTTTGGGAGGCCAAGGTGGGCGGATCACCTGAGGTCAGGAGATCGAGACCAGCCTGGCCAACATGGTGAAACCCTGTCTCTACTGAAAACACAAAAAATTAGCCAGGCGTGGTGGCGCACGCTTGTAATCCCAGCTACTTGGGAGGCTAAGGTAGGAGAATTGCTTGAACCCGGGAGGCCGAGGTGGCAGTGAGCCAAAATTGCGCAACTGCACTCCAGCCTGGGCGACAGAGTGAAACTCCATTAAAAAAAAAAAAAGAACCAGTCACCAAAGGACAAACACCGTATGATTCCATTCACATGAGGCCCCCAGAGTTGTCAAATTCATGGAGAAAGTAGAATGGTAGATGCCAGTGGCTGTGGGAGGGGAGAGGGGGAGTTAGTGTTTACTAGGGACAGAGCTTCAGTTTGGAAAGACAAAGAAAGCTCTGCAAGTAGATGATGGTAATGGTTGCATAACAGTGTGAACATACTTAATGCCACAGAGTTGTATGCTTAAAAATGGTTCAGGCCAGATGCCGTGGTTCATGCCTGTAATCTCAGCACTTTGGGAGGCCGAGGTGGGTGGATCACCCAAGGTCAGGAGTTCGAGACCCGCCTGGCCAATATGGTGAAACCCTGTCTCTACCAAAAAATAAAAATAAAAAAAATTAGCTAGGCGTGATGGTGTGCGCCTGTAGTCCCAGCTACTGGGGAGGCTGAGGTGGGAGAACTGCTTGAACCCGGGAGGTGGAGGTTGCAGTGAGCCAAGATCGTGCCATTGCACTCCCACTCCAGCCTGGGTGACAGAGTGAGACTCTGACTCAAAACAAACAAACAAACAAACAAACAAAAACCCGGTTAAGATGGTCAATTTTACCTTATGTATATTTTACCACAGCAAAAAAAACATAACCTAAAAAAGACCCATCTGGGGCTTTGAACTGGTGTCTGCATTTGCCTGGGGGCTCGCTGAGGGCTCTGAGGCCCTCCTGGCTGGTGGGCTGGTTTCATTGCTTGTGCAATGAGTTAACACAAATACATAGTGGGAAAGAAGTCAGGGCGGGGGGCCAGAGGAGAATTACCTCCCTGGTTAAGCTGTCACATTGATTCTTAGTCCCCAGATTTTCCCAAGTGTTCTTATCTCCAACACCTGCCAGAGGGGTGCAGGGATCTTCAACCTGCTCCTACAGATGAGGCCAGAGGGGATGAGTAACTTGCTCACGGACACAGAGCACACCAGGATCCCAGCAAGGATTGAGCCCAGGTCTCTGCATGGAGGCAGCAGGGACGGACTTGCCAAGCTTGGGAGAGCCACGTGCCAGGGCCGAGAGTCCCCACAGTGCCCAGGTCAGGAGTGTGTGCATGTGTGGGTATGTGCACACAGGTGTGCCTATGCCTCCTTGGGCAGAGCCCAGCGAGAGTCCAGGGGTGACAGAGGCAGCAGGAAGGTACGGGGGATGGCCAGACTCAGGGTCTGGGGCCCCAACCTGGCCTCCCACAGTGGCAGAGGGGGGCATCCTGGACTTCCACCGGCCCCTACAGACCAGAGACTAAAAAATACCGTGGATCTCCGGTTGGTGGAGAGGGAGGGAAGGGGAAGGGTGGGCGGAAGGGAACTGGCAGGCCGCCCATGGGGAAGAAAGGGCAGAGCTCTGCAGTTAGGCGGCCTGGTTTCGCACTCGACACTGACACCCACTAACTGTGTGACCTCCGGCAAGTCACTCCACCTCTGTGGGCCTCAGCATCTCCCCCCGATCTGGGAAGAGGGCTGGGATCAGAGGTGGCACACCCAGGGCAAGTACACAGCATGGCACCCAGCGAGGCTGCCTGGGCTCACCGACTCGAAAGCCATGGAGATCCACTGCACGCGGCCCTCCCTGACGCCCACTGCCCCGTGGGACAGCTGCCCCGGGAGCAGGTTGGGTTCGGGCAGCTCCTTGCACTCAGGGTGCAACATCTGCAGGAAGGAGGAGGTGCTGTAGCCTGAGGGGAGAGGCAAGAAAGGGAGTGGATGGTGGCCCTGGAAGAGCCTGTCCCCCTGCATCACACCTGTGCCCACACACTCACGTACCTCTGAGGCTTAGAGTGCTTGTAACCATTGGCAATGGCATTGGGAAACCTACAACATGCATTTGCCATCGGGGTGGAACATGACATGTGGGCCCCTCCCAGGGACACCCCGGCGGTGACCTCATCCACATTGGCTGTGGGCCAGCCCCTGGCCCCACCCACTAATTTTGGAAAAGCTACTCCTGCAGATGGACCCCACATCCCACACACGTGCACCTCTGCACCAGTCCTGTTGACACACAAGCTTGCTCACATCCAAAAACCCTCGACTGCCGGCACACACCCCACCCTGGTGTGGACACACTCAGCACAGATACACATCTGCAAAAGACCCCCACATGCCAGACACTGTGTCCTTCGGGCTGTCTACCTTGGACCACGGCCTCTGTGCCTCCCCAATCAGTCCATCCTCCCTTGGAGGAACCAGCTCCCCACACCCCACACACCTGAAGGCAGGCACTGGGCCCCGCCCGGCTTCACCAGCTCGGAGTTGGCTGCAATGGCCTTGCAGAGGCGACACAGGTGCCCAATTTCCTTGAAGAGGTCAAAGCTGCTGTCGTAGACAACACTACCCTTTCCCAAGGAGACACAAGCCGGCCCAGGTCGCTCAGTGAGATGGGGACTCAGTCCTGGGTGCTCACCCCCAACCCCGGGGAAGAACCTCCAGCAGCTTCCTGCTACCTGTCACCCTCACGTTGCCAGTCTCCAACTGCTCACCCACTGCCCCACCCTAACCCTCTGCCCTGCCCCCGCCAGCATCTTCTGCTCCCATCACT
Source organism: Pongo pygmaeus (assembly GCF_028885625.2). Taxonomy (NCBI): domain Eukaryota; kingdom Metazoa; phylum Chordata; class Mammalia; order Primates; family Hominidae; genus Pongo; species Pongo pygmaeus. The sequence continues at coordinate 219,690,876 of NC_072373.2, forward strand.
GCCCACCCCACACAGGACCCTCTGTCTCACCTCCTCCCCTTCCCTCACCACCTTCTCACCTGGACTTCTTGCTTTTCTCCCCACCCTTCCAGACAGCCACATCCTCACTGTCCTGCAGGACCTGCCTGGTCCCCCCACGCCTGCTCCAAGCGCCTGCAGACGCCCAGTGTTGACTGAGCACGCAGATCTCCTCCGCACCTTGCCCCCGACTTACTCCATGGCTGCCATTCCCATGTACCCCGCTGGGCTGTGACTAATAAAGGCAAAGGACACCCGCCTGTCCTTCCTCCTAGGAATCCTTAGCACCCACTACGTGCCCAGAACAGTCCCGGCTCAACCAGTGCTTTCAAAAACTGAAGAGCCTCACATTGGACAGGAGTGCATTGAGGGAGGGAGGCCTCAGAGAGGAGAAAGCCACAGCCGAGCGCAGAGGAAGGGGGAAGGCAAGGAGGTGTCCACCTGGATTGCCCTCTCTCCATTCCAGTCCCTCACGGGCATCCAGCTGGGGCCCTAAATCCAGATTCCTGGGTGAGTCTAAGAGGTCAACGCTGTTGAGTCCTCAAGAAAAACCGGACCCCCAGGAGCGCATCGAGGTTCTGTCTGGGCTAGAGAAGCCATCGAGGAGCCAAGAGGGGGTGTGAGGAGCTGGACATGGTTCCCTGGACAGGTGCTTATTTGCAAGACTGTTGCAGCTGGGGCCCTCGGCATCTGCCCGACGCGTGCCCCGTACCAGGTCTCCAATGACGTGGTTGTCCACCTGCCGAGTGTGGTTGACGCCAATAATGCCAAAGACCACGAAGACCATGGCCCCGGTATCCACTAGTGGCCGCACCGCTGGCTTCCCACAGCCTGTGTTCACGCAGGGGTTGAAGCCAAAGGTGGCCGAGAGACGGGCCTTGGACACTGCGAACAGGGAGTCAGAGCTGTAAGCGAAGTCGGGGTCCAGCTCTTGAGTCCCGAGGTCTCAGATCCTGAGGTCCCCCCCTGTGTGCCCCTGCCATACCTTTCTCACTAGGCACAAAGAAGAAGCCTTTGGTAGGCCCATCGGGGCTGGAGCTGAGCAGGCAGCCAGGGGGTGCCATGCACACGCGCCCGTGGAAGGGGGGCTTGTGGGACTGGGCGAAGTACAGCTTCCTGTGGAGGCAATGCAGGCCGGGCTGAGGCCGGAAAGGCCAGGAGGAGTCAGGGGAGGCGAGGCCAGCGGGCCAGGGTTGGGACTGGGGCTGGGGCGTCATAGGGTCTGGACTTGGGCTCTGCCCTGGCATGAAGATTTGTTCTCAGGTTGAGGGCTGGGGAAAGTGCCCTGGGCTGGGGGTCTGGAGGTTGTTCTAAGCCCCGCCCCTGCCAAGGCTGACTATGGGAACCTAGTAAAGGCCCTGCTCCTCTGCCTCAGTCTCCCCACAGGAGTCATGAAAGGTGGAGAAGACCAGCAGCTTTCAAACTGTCCCCAGGGGGTACGAGGGTTCAGGAGGGACCCCAGGGACAACCCTAGCAGTCCTCGCTCAGAAGCCCCCAGCCTTGCCTCAACCCCAACAGTTAGGGAGTCTCTAGATTCTATAGGAAGGAAGGGCTCCAGGGTCAACAGCTGGCTAACCACTAGACCCAGTGTACTTCAAAGTTCTTTCTAGAATGTTTCCAGCTTATCCAGGCAGCCTGCCTGACCCCTGGCCACTGATGTGTCTGTGCAGAGTGAGCCCAGCCTGGGGCTCAGGGGAGGACAGGCAGAGGGGTCCCCACCCCCGAGTCAGGGTCCCAGGCTGGAAAGGACCCAGTGGGTGCTGCTCTGCCATTCCCTGGCGCCCAAGCTGCAGCCCTCAGCCCCATGCAGAGTTCAGGCTCCTGTGGATGTTTGACACTCCAAAGCTAGCCCCGTCAGAGACCAGTCTCCATGTGTCACCGAGCCCCAATGGAGACCACAGTCCCCATGTATCACCGAGTTCTGTCAGAGACCACAGTCCCTGTGTGTCACCGAGCCCCGTCAGAGACCACAGTTCCCGTGTATCACCGAGTTCTGTCAGAGACCACAGTCCCTGTGTGTCATCGAGCATGGCCTTGTACCACTGTTCTCCACCACAATGACAGTGAGGCTATTTCTTTCAGAGCACGTATCATAGTTTGTAATGATATTGCTGTTTACTTGTTAGCGGCCTGTCTCCCGCTAGACGGCCCGAGGGCAGGAGTCACATCTGTCTTTGTCACTACCATATCCCTAGCACAGTGCCAGCACAGTTGAAGCCCACAGTTTGTTAAATCAGTGAACGGCGGAGAGAGGAGACCTTTGGCTAATATGGCCTCCACAGATAAACGGAGTTGTTATCTGCACAGATGCAGGGCTGTGTTTACAACATGGGGAATGAAACCCCAGAAAAGGTGCCCCTGGATGGCGTGGAGACCCCGAGAGCACAGAATGCAGCCTCTGACTCGGCATGTAGTGGGGACCCGACTTCACACTGGGCGCTAGCAGGGACTGGGCCTGTGGCAAGTGAATACAACAGGGGTCCTCCCCTCGCTCTCCTTCCAGCGGAAGGGGCGGGGGCATTAAATAAACATTTTCTGAATTAATGATATATTTAGAGTGTGGGTGAGTGCCTTGTCAAGGAAGTGCGGAGTGTACTCATTCATTCATTCAGCAAGTACTTATTTGTACCTACTATGCCAGACACCGTGACAGGTGCTGGGGAGGCGGCACCAAATGAGACGGCCAAGGTGCTACCACAGGATGCCTGTGTGCTCCTGTGGGAAGACAGGTAACACTGCAGGTCAGCATGGTGGCAGGTGGCAATGGGGCCAGGAGAGCAGTGGGTGATGTATGGAGAGAGGCTGGATGTGGCACTTGGAGAGGGACAGCCTCTCCCAAGAGGTGACTTTTGGACAGGGACTTGAATCTTGAGAAGTTGTCTCGCACTTGAGGAGCGGGGGAAAGCATTCTAGGCACAGAGAACAGCAAATGCAAAGGGCCTGAGATGGAAAGGGGCCTGGTATGCCAGAGGGACAGTCAGGTAGCCACTGCAACCCCTGAGGAGCTATCAAGGTAGGGAGAAGCTCCCGGGCCCGTCTCTTTGCCAATGTTCTCCACTCCCCAGCCCTGGGCAGAGACCCATCTGAGCAGGTAGGTGGAAATGGACAGATGGACAGCAGTTTCTTTTTCTCTAATTTTTTTTTTTTTTTTTTTTTTTGAGACGGAGTCTTGCTCTGTCGTCCAGGCTGAAGTGCAGAGGCGTGATCTTGGCTCACTGCAACCTCTACCTCTGGGTTCAAGTGATTCTCCTGCCTCAGCCTCCTGAGTAGCTGGGACTACAGGTGCGTGCCACCATGCCCGGCTAATTTTTTGTATTTTTAGTAGAGAAGGGGTTTCACCGTGTTAGCCAGGATGGTCTCGATCGGCTGACCTCGTGATCCGCCCACCTCGGCCTCCCGAGGTGGGATTACAAGCATGAGCCACCGCACCTGGCCAGCAGTTTCTTAAAGGGATCTGCTGGCATCCCTCAGGACTGGGTGCAGTGGCTCACGCCTGTAGTCCCAGCACTTTGGGAGGCCAAGGCAGGTGAATCACCTGAGCTCAGGAGTTTGAGACCAGCCTGGCCAACATGGCAAAACCCCATCTCTACTAAAAATACAAAAATTAAGCAGGTACCAGTGGTGGTGCATGCCTGTAATCCCAGCTATTCAGGAGGATGAGGCAGGAGAATCACTTGAACCTGGGAGGCAGAGGTTACAGTGAGCCAAGATTGTGCCACTGCACTCCAGCCTGGGCAACAGAGTAAGAAAAAAAAAAAAAAGTGAGGGGGCCTGCTGGCATCCCTCACGTGAAAAGAAGAGAGAAAAGAGAGAAAAGGGCAAAGAAGCAGCCGGGCTGATGGGCACCGGCTTGTCTGCCAGGCTCTGTTACCGGGTGTGCTGCTGCTCCTTGGTGGCCACGTAGAAGCTGAAGTCAAACTTCCAGCCCCGCTTGGCATCACAGGCCAAGGTCGTCAGCATCCACTTGCGGGAGGGGCTCGCCGCCTGGAGCAGCCCTACTGTAGACATACAAGCGGTCAGCTTCTTGGTGAAGTTACCAAAAGGCGCTCTATACACCTAAGCAGTGGGTTGACAGAGACAAGACACGTGACTCGGGGGGGCTGCCTCAGCCCGGGCCAGGCTCAGGCTCCGTCCCCTCCCTCCTCGGCATAGTTCACCCTGTCCCAGTCCTCGGAGTCGGGGACAGAGCCCTGGGCAGAGGCTTGGGAGGCCTGGGTTTGAGTTCAGCACTTGGGCAAATCCCTTCCTCCCTCTCTAAGCCTCGTTTCTTCCTTCAACAATCGTTCACTGAATGTCTGTCCCATGCCAGGCATTGTGCCAGGCTCTGAGGGGCACGGTCCCTGACCTCTTGGAGCTGGCAATGAGGATGGCTTCCAAGAATAAGGAAGATAAGACAGGATAAATGGCAGGGAGAGGACCTGACCTCTTGGAGCTGGCAATGAGGATGGCTTCCAAGAATAAGGAAGATAAGACAGGATAAATGGCAGGGAGAGGACCTGACCTCTTGGAGCTGGCAATGAGGATGGCTTCCAAGAACAAGGAAGATAAGACAGGATAAATGGCAGGGAGAGGACCTGACCTCTTGGAGCTGGCAATGAGGATGGCTTCCAAGAACAAGGATGATAAGACAGGATAAATGGCAGGGAGAGGACCTGACCTCTTGGAGCTGGCAATGAGGATGGCTTCCAAGAATAAGGAAGATAAGACAGGATAAATGGCAGGGAGAGGACCTGACCTCTTGGAGCTGGCAATGAGGATGGCTTCCAAGAGTAAGGAAGATAAGACAGGATAAATGGCAGGGAGAGGACCTGACCTCTTGGAGCTGGCAATGAGGATGGCTTCCAAGAGTAAGGAAGATAAGACAGGATAAATGGCAGGGAGAGGACCTGACCTCTTGGAGCTGGCAATGAGGATGGCTTCCAAGAATAAGGAAGATAAGACAGGATAAATGGCAGGGAGAGGACCTGACCTCTTGGAGCTGGCAATGAGGATGGCTTCCAAGAATAAGGAAGATAAGACAGGATAAATGGCAGGGAGAGGAGGGCAAGGCGAGAAAGGCGCCGGGGCAGGGCTCTGTGGGGCCCGACAGGCGTGTCGAGACCTGAACAAGCACGAAGGAGTCAGCCACGCACGAAGCTGAAGGAAAAGCTTTTCAGGCAGTGGGAACAGCACATGCGGAGGCTTAGAGGCAAGAAAAGCCTCAGAGACCTCATCTTCCAAATGGAAATATAAATCCTGAACAAACGAATTGGCACATGTCCCTGTCACCATGGAGGGCATGTACCATGTTAAAGAAACACAAATGAGCCTGGGCAACACAGAGAGAGCCCGTCTCTACAAAAGATAAAAGACAAAATTAGCTGGCGTGGTGGTGTGTGCCTGTGGTTGCAGCTACTGAGGAGGCTGATGAGAGAGGATGGCTTGAGCCCAGGAGGTCGAGGCTGCAGTGAGCTATGATCATGCCACTGCACTCCAGCCTGGGTGACAGAGCAAGCCCCTGTCCTCCCCCCACCCCCAAAAAAAAGAAAAAGAAAAGAAATACAAATGACCCCCATGAAGGGGAAAACTCAAGTCTGGGCTTGGGGACTCCTTTCTGCAGCGCTGGAGCAGCTACCAAGGACAGCAAGATTCCTGGCCACCACTGCCTGAGGAGGGACTGCACCCAGGCGTTCTGCACGGCACAGGCCTCACCTCACACACCTCCAACAATGCTGGCTGGTGCTTGTCGCATCCCCATGTCACAGATGAGGAAACTGAGGCTCAGAGAGTAAGTAATCTGCCCAAAGGCACACAGTTAATAAATGGCAGAGCCAGGATTTGAATCCAGGCCTGGCTGACTCAGAAGCCCACGCTGCCACCACTCGGCAGGTCCCTGTCATAGACATGGCTGGTTTAGGGGAGGGGGGTCTTCATCCTCAAAGCTGCTTCTCCCTCCCTATGTGGCCAGTGTCCGCCAGTGTGGCCCTGAGAGCCCCCCACCACCCCCAGTGGCGGCTCACTTCACGACAGCCCAGGCTCACCTGGAAGGAGGGCACCTCTCCATCCCCAGGCGACACAGCCTGCCAAGGGGCAGGCAGGCTGGCATTGAGGGAGAGCCTGTAGACAGCGGGGTGGCCTTGACTCTTCACTTTGGAGATGTACACAGTGCCTGGGAAATCTACAGACAAATAAGGGATGAAAGAGGGGTGGACTTGACCTCGACTGGCTTCTCCTGACCCTGGAGCAGCCCACCCTCAGCTCTGTCGACTAACAAGCTCAGTCCTGGCCTTGGGCTCATCTCAAAATGCTGGCTGTGCCCCTCTCTACTGGACCAGGTCCATGGCAATAATAGTGGGGGAGGTGGTGGGCACTGGATGGGGTGGCAGGGATGGTGGGGGAGATAGTGGGCACGGGGATGGGGTGGCAGAGATGGTGGGGGAGATAGTGGGCACGGGGATGGGGTGGCAGAGATGGTGGGGGAGATAGTGGGCATGGGGATGGGGTGGCAGAGATGGTGGGGGAGATAGTGGGCACAGGGATGGGGTGGCAGAGATGGTGGGGGAGGTGGTAGTCACTGGGATGGGGTGGCAGGGATGGTGGGCACAGGGATGGTGGACACAGGGATGGGTAGGAGGGATGGTGGGGGAGGTAGTGGGCACAGGGATGGGGTAGGAGGGATGGTGGGGGAGGTGGGCACTGGATGGGGTGGTACAGATGGTGGGGGAGGTGGTAGTCACGGGGATGGGGTGGCCTAGATAGCGGAGGTGACAGTGATGGAGGGCATCCTGGTGAAAATGTGCTAGTGTTGGTACAGGGCTGGTGCTGGGAGTGACAGTAGTAGGACAGAGGTGGCAACAGTGCCATAGGGTGACAGGGACAGACACAGCTGCCTGATGGGGCATTCATTCCCCCAGTACACTTGTCCCAGCACCCACCTCTGAGGGAGACTCCAGCAGGGACAAGCCAGTGTTCAGGGCCCAGGATGCCCGCCTCTGCCCCTGGACACTCAGGATGGCTTTGGTGCACAGGGAGGCTTTGGGGGCACCACAGACCAGGGTGTCGCGGGAGCCTACTGTCCCGGCGGGATGGCAGGTGAGGGCCCCAAATTCACCCCCCATCCCCCTAGCTCCTCTGCAGTGACCAGGAACACACAATCTCCTTCTTGAAGGAGAATCCAGAAGGAATTTTATCTGCTCCCCTTACAGGGCCTTCAACCCTAGCACCAGGGAGGATTTCCCTGCCCTCCACCCCCAGTGCTCACCCTGCAGGGTGGCCTCAGGCCGGCTGGCCCAGGGGACCCCTGAGCCTCGCCTCTTCTTCTCCAGGGATGTCCGGATGTTGTTCTGCAGGCTGTGGGGCTTCTCCTGGAACAGACCTGCCCCCCAACGCCATGTCAAGGACAGAAGGACAGCAGGACAGCAGGACATCCCAGCCTGGGCCCGATGGGCAGAGGGAAGAGGCTGGGATCTGAGACAGTCTCAGGAACTGGGGCCCAGGGACTGGAGGGGGTGGGTGTCAGGGGTCAGAAAGAAACTAGGAAGAACTTTTAAAAAATCAAATACCAAATTTACAGGAATTTTAGGCCCAGAGAAATGCACCATCAGCCTGCCCAGAGAAAAACACTGCAACGCTCCCTGCTCACCCTCTCTGTGCCACTCTGCCCCCTGCTCGCCCTCTCTGTGCCAATCTACCCCCTGCTTGCCATCTCTGTGCCACTCTGCCCCCTTGCTGGCCCTCTCTGTGCCACTCTGCCCCGTGCTCACCCTCTCTGTGCCACTCTGCCGCCTCTGTCGGGTGGAGATGATGCCACACTTCCCTCGGGGGTGGGACATCACATCCTCTGCATCCAATTAACAGGAGTGACTGTTAGAGTGACCCAAGGTCATCAGCTGGCAGACATGGTGGGAGACATATACTCCTGTTTTGCCTCAAGCGTTGTGTGTTAGCCCTTTCTTTGGGTTTTTTAAATTAGAAATGAGAGAACTATACCTTCAAAGTTTTAATCCTCACAGCCATCCTGAGGCTGTTCCCATGAACCCCACTTGATGGAGTGGAAAGCAGACGTGAAGGGACCTGCCCAGGGAGGGACTCACAGCCCTGTTGGGTTCTGGCCTCGCCTGCCCTTTGTAAAGCCGAAGCACTCTGCTGTACTCTGAAGGGGTCCCTCCAAGAGGCAGTTCCCAGAGGAAGAGGCACAGGGAGTAGGGGCTGGGCTCTGGCTGGGCTCTGGCTGGGCTCTGGCTGGGTCCTGGCTGGGCTCTGGCTGGGGTCCTGGCTGGGCTGTGGCGGGGGTCCTGGCTGGGCTCTGGCGGGGGTCCTGGCTGGGCTCTGGCTGGGTCCTGGCTGGGCTCTGGCTGGGTCCTGGCCCCAGATGTTGTCAGGGAGCTTCGGGGTTTGTCCATCTGCGGAAGGGGAGCAGGCCCTTTGGGTGGGCAGGAGGTCTGTGGCAGCGGTGATGATGGGGAGCAATGCCACGTCCTGGCAGTGGAGGAGAGGAGCTGAGGACGTGGCCAGGGCTGGCTCCGAAGTGCGAGGGGCTCTTCTGGTGCCTCTCGGAGCTGCAGTGGATTATCACTCATTTGGCTGCTATTACCAAGGGGAATGCCAGGTTAATCTCAGCACCGCCCTAATTAACTAAAGGCAATTACAGCACCAGCAGATCTGCTCCTGTGAGCTGGAAGCACTCACCCAGGCGTCTTCTCATTTGGTTTCTAACTGCCCTGGCAAAGTCAGATGACCTTGGGTTGACTTCGCCTGCTCCCTCTGTAAAACGCGGCCTGGGCCAGCTACCTCAAAATCAAGGAGCCATCTCTATCTTTCCTCCTGGCTCATTCCCGACTCCCACTCCGTCACCAAGTCCTATGGAAAGCACCTCCTAAAAACCTCTTGACTCCACCATCGCTGCCGTCAGCACGCTGGTCCCAGCATCAACAACTCTCAGCATCCCAGCTAGCTTCCACCCCAGTGCCCCAATCCACCTCCACACAGCACGTGGGAGATTCCCTCACCCCGCTTCTCCACTTAAACCACGTGACTAGTTTCCAGTGACAATCAGAATAAAATCCAGACCCCTCACTTCAGCCCACCTGCCCTATCCCAGTCCACTGGGCCAGCCTTAGCTCCTGCAACTGCCTCTCTCAAACGTGGCATTGGTTTTTCCCACCTCTGGTGCTCTCCTCTGCCTAGACTCCTGCCTCCTCTCCCCTCTCAGCCTGGCTAACCCCTTCTCCTCTCCCCTCCCAGCCTGGCTAACCCCTCCTCTTCCCTCCTTTCTCTTCCCAGCCTGGCTAACCCCACCCCTTCCCTCTCTCCCCTCCTCAACTGGCTAACTCCTCCTCTTCCCTCCTCTCCCCTCCCCACCTGGTTAACCCCTCTTCTTTCCTCCTCTCCCCTCCCAGCCTGGCTAACTCCTCCCCATTCTTGTGAGTTCTGGCCTAGACGTTACTTCCTCCAGGAAGCCTTCCATGATGTGGGCCTCTAAGACACCCTATTCTTCCTCCACCAAAGCTCAGATCTACTATTACAGTGACCAGTCCCTAGAGCTAGAATGTGAACTCCCTGAGCTTGGGAAGCCTATGCCTCCCCCACAGTACCTCCCCAGAGCCAGCACCCAGCAGGCACCCAGCAGGCATCTGTTGAATGAACTGTGGGAACATGGGGACTCAGAGGGGAGTGGGATTTGCCTGAGGTCAGGCACTGATGGGGACCCTGGATCCTGCATCTCTCAGACCAACAGCCTTTGGGACCTGGACACCTGAGCGGGCCGGGGACGGCCTGGCTGGAAGCCTCACCTGAACAGGTGATGCAGGAGATGCCCTCGGCGCTCAGGTTGTACTTGAGGTCCAGCAGCACCTGGATGTTGGTATCAGGCCGGAAGAGTAGCGGGGCCCGGCTGGCGGGGCGGAGCCGGCTGGCGAACACCAGGGACAAGATGAGGATGGAGACGAACAGCCCTGTGAGGAAAGGGCGCTACACCAGGCGGGGCTGGGCCCAGGTGGTCCATTCCCAGCGGGGCTCCAAAGTGCCAGGAGACAGCTGCTCTGGTTGTTGGGGGGCGGGTGTCCTAAGGGCACGGGGGAAGGCCCTGCATGCCAGCCCGTGGGCAAAGCTTGCTGGGGATGGTCCTACAGGGCCAGGGATCAGTGGCTTTGTGGTGTCCCGTGGGGTCTGACTATAAGCTATAATCTAATACTCCTGGACAAGAGGCGGCCACCACCTCAGAGCACCTCATAGTTTATGAAGAGCTGGTACACTACTTGATCTCACACAACTCTGAAATACTGTCGAAGATGACAATGACAATAGCACTTGACATTCACTGAGCACTTACCGCATGCCACGCACTGGGCTGAGGTCTTAATACATACTCTCCACTTACAGCTGCCTTCCTAGCCACCGTTCTCATCCTCAATTACAGAATAGGAACCGAGTGCTAAACAGACTGGAATAGCCAAATTCACACAGCTAGGACGCGACCAAACTGGGACTCAGACTCAAGTGGGTCTAACTCCAGGGCCCATGTGTGGCATGCTCTGTGCTACTGCCCAGTGTGAGTGGCTGGCACACAGCAGGGGCCAATGAGCAACAGCCGCCATGACCAGCTTCATTCCGCACAGGAAGGGGAGGGGGTCAGAGAGGGAGAGACCCCAGCCCAGGCCTCTGACCCTGGGGCATCTGCGAGAGGGGGTGGGCTCCCAGTTCCTGTGTGTTTTGGGGGTGGAGCTGTGAGACAGGGGGCAGGGCCGGAGGGCCCACTTACCCACGATCACCCAGCGGCTCTTGATGGCTGACCACAGGACCCAGTGGTGCAGCAGCTCCTGCAGCTGCACAATGAGGTGGCCGCGGCTGCCCGTGTTGGAGGCTGGCTGCAGACCCTCCGAGGACACAGACACCAGGGACACGTCTCCCAGCTCCAGTGACACTGCCAGGGCAGAGCAGTGGCCCATCAGAGCCTGAGTCAAAGCCCACTGTGGTCCATGCTCACTTCCAGGGAAGCCCAGATGCCTGGTGAGGAAGCCCGCAGGCCATCTTGTCCAGTCCCCAGCCTCAGGACCAACTTGTCAAGTGTTACTCCCCTGGCAGAGGCAGCGCTGAGTCTCACTGGGGTCAGTAGGGCATGCCTGTGCCAGCTCTCACCTGGCTCTTCCTCGACCTCCAGCAAGGGGATGTCATCATCCAGGTAGGGTATGGGGCCCTGGGCGGGGCTGCCTCCAACCTGCTCGGGAGCGGCAAACACGTCTCCGGGGAAGTGCAGGGAGCTCTTGCGGCTGCAATTCTGGTGGCAGCTGTGGAGACAGTAGGGCACAGGGGTGAGCCAGAGGGTCCTGGGTACCCAGGGAGGGTAGGGCAGGGCCCTGAGGGTCAGATGAACCCAGGTATCACAGTGCTGCTGACATCACACACAGGATGAGTACCCGAGACTTCTGGGAGCTGGTCACCTGGTTTCTTTCTAGTACCATCTACCCCAGGGCCCTCAGGTGCCAGTCTTCCTCCAGAGAGACAAACGGCGACAGCAAACATTACCCAGGAAGAGGGGATGACAACACACAGCGGCCCGGGCACTAAGGTAATCAAATCAGGGGACTCACTCCTCTGCTGCTGTGTGGCCCAGGGGCTCTGCCACCAACTTAATACTCAGGGGAGCCAGGAGGAGGGAGCAGGGCTGGGCTGAGGGTGTAGCTGCGTGGCCGAGGTCTCAGCTGGAGTGAACACATGAGAGACACAGCCCACCCTAGGGACCGGGCACCAGAATAATCCTCACGGCTGATACGAGCGCTGTGTGTGCGGCTAATACCACTGCCACGTGCCAGCGGTGAGCTGGGAGCCCTGCGTGGATTATCTCACTTAATCCTTATGGGACTCACACACAGATGAACCCAGGTATCACAGTGCTGCTGACGTCACAACCATTTCACAGAAAAGGAAGCTGAGACGCAGAGGTGAAGTCACCTGTCCAGGGTTTCATGGCTGCCGAGGGAGGAGGCTGGGCTTGGAGCCCACATCTGACTGACTGGGAAGACGACTGTTGCCCAATAGGACCACTGGGGAGACAACCCCAGGCAGGGGGGGCGCGGAGGTGGGGCTTATTTGGCATCTCTGTAGAGATCAGAAAAAGGCACCCTTTCCCCACGACGCTGCTTCTATATCGTGAAACTGCCACAGAAAACAGTCAAATTTGAGCGCCCATGGTACACAGAACAGTGCCTCCGCCAGGGCACCTGTGTGCAGTGCCAACCCACACCACCACAGTGGAGTCCTGAAGGGTGAGGATGTGAGTGGGGAGAGCTGGGGAGTCCATCTCAGGCCCAAGTCTAAGCTCCTCGCTGGGCCCTTCTCTCCCTCCAGCCCCTCCAGGGCTCACCACGGGCAAGCGGACATTGTCATGGGTCCCTGAACACGACTGACCGAGGCCTTTATCACAGTGAGTGGGCCCTGTTCCAAGCCCAGAGACCCTCCATCCTTCCAACCCCAGGCAGCCACCCAGGCCTGATTCAACTCCACCACCATCCCCCTCCATCTTCCCAACCACCAGGCCCCCTCCATCTTCCCAACCACCAGGTTCCCCCTAAACCTCCAGCAGCCACTCTGAACTGACCCGTTCAACTCTGCACACGTCTCATTACATCTAAAGACGAGAACCTGAGGACACGTAACGTGGTGGCTAAGAGCGTGGGATCTGGGGGCAGAGTTCTTGGGTTTAAATCCAGGCTCTACTGCCTACTAAATAGGTGACCTTGAAAAAGCTGCCCAACCTCCCTGAGTCATTGTTTTCTATCTGTAAAATGGGCACAGCAAGAGAACCCAGCTCCCAGGGTCCTTTGGGAAGTGAATGGTGATGTCATAAGATCTTGGACAAAAGTGCTCTGCTCACTTCCTGGTGGCACTGGTGATCCCGAATTGCAGTTACTGAATGGAAGCACCTTCTCCTTCCCTGTTCCCTGCCTAGCAAAGGGCTGGGCATACAGAAGGCTTTTGGAAGAGAGGTTGGTGCACTGAGTGGCTCACAGAGGCCTGTTGTGGATACCCTGCTGTGGGTAGAGGCCCCTCCCGACTTACCTGGTCTGGCAGGAGCTCTCCAGCGGTGCCAGGTAGAGGCTCCAGAGGCCCAGGGCTGCAGGCATGGTGACAAGCACGGCCAGCCAGCAGCAGGACACGATGAGAGACATGAACAGGCCAAAATCGTGGACGGCTGGGATCTGGTGATGGAAAGGAAGAGAGGGATGTGGGACTGGTTGGACCTGCAGTCAGGGAGCCTGGGTGCCCCCTGCAGCCAGAGACACTCAGGACCCCAGATCCGGCCCAGACTGAGGCAGTAGGAGGAGGCCCAGGCTGCCAGAATGCCAGCCACCAGCCTCGCAGGACACCAGGAGCCAAGGGCTGGTGTCAGGGGACACAGCAGCACAGGAAGGGTCCCCACCTCAAGTGGAGGCTCTTGTCTATCTGCAGTCCACTGCCCAGAACAGTGCCTGGCACAGAGGCAGTGGTCAGTAGCTATGATGACACGAATGAAGGGGGGACAGAGGAAGACACATCCCGTTAGACCAGGCCATGTGCTAGTGAGGGGGAGGGAGAGAATGCTGCCACATGACAGAGGCAGGGACCCTGGGGACTAGGAGCAATGGGTATGTTCCAGAAGTAGGACAGGGACCACACAGGGAGGTGCTAGTTGGAAGGAAGCTGTAACCACCAACAGAGCAGCCTGCACTCTGTGAAACACTTTCACAATCATCCTCGCATCTCAGTTCCTGGATAATCCACACATGAGGAAAGCAAGGCTCAGAGAGGTCACACAGCCTGCCCAAGGTCACACAGCAGAAACCCAGCTCTGCTACCTTCTAGAAGTGATTCTCTAGAAGGACCTGGATAATCCTAAAGCATCTACTGGTTTCCAGAGGGGCTACTCAGCCCAGGTCGTAAAGTCTCTCAAACACTTGGGCCAATTCACTGTCTTTCTGTACCAAGGACCCAGCCTGGGCTCAATGCCTTCTCCTAAGCCCCACTCAGAGGCAGCAAGAGGAAGTCAGCACGAGGGAGGAAAATGCAGCCAGAAGCAGGCAGAAGGGGAATCGCTATGGACTTGGTCAGGCTTCTCACTTATCTGCTGTGTGATCCTGAGGAAGTCACTTTACCTCTCAGGGGCCAAGTTTCTTTTTTGGAAAACAGGATGGTCATTGTACCCTTGTCAATTACCGTGGTAATGAAGATTAAACGAGAAAGAGCTTTGGAAACTGCCAAATGTCCTCCACGGTGGAGGCTGGATTACTACTACTGAGGATTCCTAACACATGCTGTCTGGATTATTATAATATCCCCACTTGTTAAGTTTGGGTAATGGGTGATTTGTGACAAAAATGAACTCTAGAGATGGGGCAAGTACTTGAGGTGAAGGCTATGTGGCCACTGAAGCGGTGGTGGGAAGGGCAGAGACCAGGGGCTAGGTAGGCATGAGCGTGTGGGCGGCCCGGACAGGAATGGAGGGCGGGTCCGCACCTGGGAGAAGACGTTAGCTGCGTAGGCGGCGGCTGTGGTCAGGGAGGTGAAGAAGGTGGCCTTGCCTGCAGTTTGGACGGTGTGGATCATGCGCAGCTGTGGGTCTTCCAGGTGGGTGGCCTGGCGGTAGGTGTTGATGAACACAAAGACGTCGTCCACACCTGTGGGAGGGAGTCCCTGGCCAGGCTCAGGATTATTCTGCTGTCTCTAGGATCAGGCCCAACCTGGCCCTAGACCAAGTGTGAGTGGCCTCCTGGGAGGTCAGGCTGCAGGAGTCCTGCTTCTGAGCTTACAGTTTGGAGAGACCCCTCTGACTGGCTCCTCCCACCAAGAGTTCAAGCCCCACCCACCACACTCCTTGGCCCCAACCTCACCAAGAGCTAGGCGCCTTCCCCCACATCCTGGCCTCCTTCCCACACTTCCTGGGCCTTTCCCACCATCCTCACCTCCATCCAGCAAATGTTCCTTCTCTCTCCACTCACCCTATGCCAAGGATCCGCCCACCACCCACATTCTAACCCTGCACTCCAAGGTTCTAGGCCTCAGCGGGCGCTGTGTAGAGCCCCCAGGGAAGCCAGGCTTTGTATCCAGGCAGAAAGGGGATGGGGCAGACTTCCCATGTGGGAGGTGCACTGCCATGGCAACAGAGGCGACTCACCAATGCCCACGATCACGAAGGCGGCCACCCCATTCAGGATGCCCAAGTACTGGATACCAAAGACCACGTGGTACAGGAAGAGGGCCACCAGGCAGCTGAGACCAATGCTGGCAATCCCAAAGAAGGACAGGAACACTGGGCAGGGTAAGAGGCACAAGGGAGACGGTGGGGGGACCCTCATGGGACGCAAACCCCACTAGAGTCCCTGACCTCAGCTGGGTCCTGTCTCTTCCCCCAAACCCTGGTCACCATTCACCACTCTGTCTGTTCCCAGCACAGGGACAGGGCCAATTCTCAGTTTTCCACGCCCAAAGAGGGCACCGGGCAGGAGGCCCGAGTGGCAGATGAAGCCATCTCTGAGTAAGTCAGGTTGTCCTCCTCTTTGCAGACCTTCCCTCAAGAGCCTTATGAACATTACATATTACCTGGGGGTAAGAACTGTGTCTGGATCCCTGGCACCTTACAGCATCTGGCATATAGTTTGGTGCCCAGTAAATATCTGTTGTATGGATGAATGAATGTCTTTTCCATTTTGGAAACTATTACCATTGTCTTGTCTGCTTGGGCAGTAGAGTGTGCCTACTGTATACAGACAGGAGTAAGCAGCAGCTAGTATCCAGGGGCACACGGAGGTGAAAAAGTGATTGGGGGTAGAGGGCAGTTGACTTGGGACTCCAAAATAGGCTACAAAGTAATCCACAAAGGAATACTATACCCCAGACTCCCCAACACAAGGCTATCAACAGGAGAAAGATGGTCAACAGGCAAAAGGTCCAACTGTACAGGGGCCCAGGGTAGAGGGTGTGACCCAGGCTGGTACAGCCCAACCTGCCTCCAGGCCTCAGTCTGCCTGCCTGGGGTTGGAAGACGATTTCTGTGCATATCCCTGTGTCCCCAGCTCTGACACGCTGGGCTCAAGAGTACTGCGGCATTCTTGAGAAGGCAGGCTCTGGGCAGACAGGAGCACCCTGGGAGGGGAGGAGGGGGCTGGCTTGAGAGAAGCCCTACCTGAGCAGGAGGTGAGGACGTAGACCAGGGCAGCGATGCAGCTGCTGCTGATGAAGGCCAGGAGCATGTCATTGTTGAATGTCCTGCGCACTTCATAGTCAAACAGGTCTGTCCCTCCATAGAGAACCTGGACTTTGCTGAGGGTAGGGAGGATGTGGAGAAAATGACAGGAAGAGGATTAGAGACGGCTGTGAACACGTAGAGGAGTATCAGGAGCTGTCCACTTCACCTGTGACTCTACCTTGGTTGGACATCAAAATCACCTGGGGGCTTCCAATAATCCTGATGTCCAGGCCAGGTTCCAGACAAATTAGATCAGAACTGCTGGGGTGGGTCTGAATCATCAGTGCTCTTTAACTCTCTCAGGTGATTCAAATGTAGGGTCAAGGTTGAGAACCACTGCTCTACGCAGATCGTGATCAATTATAATCAGCTTCTACGTCATCTTCCAATTCTCCATATCTATGGCCAAGTTCTAAATTCAAACTGGCTGCTAGATATCCAGTTTTACACTGCTATTCAATGTGTCCTTAACACAAGCTATTTTTAGTTAAAAAAAAAAAAAAAACCAGGCTGGTCAAACTGTGTCTTAAAATACAAACATAAGTGACATCTGCTTCTGGCCAAGATGGAGTAACAAGATGGAGTCCATATTTATCTTCTCGCTGGAACTAACAAAAATGTATGAAACAAGGCAACCAAGGATGACGATCCCTGAGAGATGAGAAACAAAATGAGTCCTATGCTTATCCTGACTTAGTGCTTTGAGAGTTTCCAGTCCTCAGTGCAGCCTAAAATATGGGTTATTGGACACCCCAAAGGAGGCTGAAAAATTTCCAAACTTGATGAAAACTATAAACCCACTGATACAGGAAGCTTCAGCAATGAACCCCCAGCACAAAAAAACTACAATGCACATCATAACCAAATTGCTCAAAAATAGTGACCAAAAGAAAATCTTAAAAAGCAGCCTGAGAAAAAGACACAGAGGAACAAAGACAAGGCTGACAGCAGACTTCCTATTAAAAACAGGGTACGTGAGAAGGCAGGGGAGCAACATCCTTTGCAGATAGTGGGGAGAAAAGTCAGCCCAGGATTCTGTACCCAGCAAAAATACATTTAAAAAACAAAGACAAAATAGAAAACTTTTTTAGATAGACAAAAACTGAAATAATTCATATCCAGCATACTTGCACTAAAAGAGATTTTATTTATTTATTTATTTTTTGAGCCAGGGCCTCACTTTGTCACCCACGCTGGACTGCAATGGCAAGATCATAGCTCACTATAGCCTCTAACTCCTGGGCTCAAACAATCCTTCCACCTCAGCCTCCTGAGTAGCTAGACTACAGATGCATGCCACCATGCCTGGCCAATTTTTTTATTTTTTAGTAGAGATGGTGATAGGCTTTGGCTGTGTCTCCACCCAAATCTCAACCTGAATTGTATCTCCCAGAATTCCCATGTGTTGTGGGAGGGACCCAGGGGGAGGTAATTGAATCATGGGGGCCAGTCTTTCCCGTGCTAGTCTCATGATAGTGAATAAGTCTCACGAGATCTGATGGGTTTATCAGGGGTTTCCACTTTTGCTTTTTCCTCATTTTCTCTTGCTGTCCCCATGTAAGAAGTGCCTTTTGCCTCCTGCCATGATTCTGAGTCCTCCCCAGCCATGTGGAACTGTAAGTCCAATTAAACCTCTTTTTGTTCTCAGTTTCAGTTATGTCTTTATCAGCAGCACGAAAACGGACTAATACAGTAAATTGGTACCAATAGAGTGAGGCTCTGCTGAAAAGATATCTGAAAATGTGGAAGCAACTTTGGAACTGGGTAACAGGTAGACATTGGAATAGTCTGAAGGGCTCAAAAGAAGACAGGAAAATGTGGGAAAGTTTGGAACTTCCAGAGACTTGTTGAATGGCTTTGTGCAAAATGCTGAAAGCGATACGGACAATAAAATTCAGGCTGAGGTGGTCTCAAATGGAGATGAGGAATTTGTTGGGAACTGGAGCAAAGGTGACTCTTGTTATGTTTTAGCTAAGAGACTGGTGGCATTTTGCTCCTGCCCTAGAGATCTGTGGAACTTTGAACTTGAGAGAGATGATTTAGGGTATCTGGCAGAAGAAATTTCTAAGCAGCAAAGCATTCGAGAGGTGACTTGGGTGCTGTTAAAGGCATTCAGTTTTATAAGGGAAGTAGAGCATAAAAGTTTGGAAAATTTGCAGCCTGACTATGCAATGGAAAATAAAAACCCATTTTCTGGGGAGAAATTCAAGCCAGCTGCAGAAATTTGCGTTAAGTAGCAAGGAGCCTAATGTTAATCCCCAAGACCACGGGGACTAACATTCTCTGCAATGGAGAATTTCAGACAATTTCATGGCAGCCTCTCCCATCACAGGCCTGGAGGCCCAGGAGGAAGAATTGGTTTCGTGGGTCAGGCCCAGGGTCCCCATGCTGTGTGCAGCCTAGGGACTTGGTGCCCTGTGTCCCAGCCACTCCAGCTGTGGCTGAAAGGGGCCAATGTACAGCTCAGGCTGTGGCTTCAGAGGGTGGAAGCCCCAGGCTTTGGCAGCTTCCATGTGGTGTTGAGCCTGTGGGTGCAAAGAAGTCAAGAATTGAGATTTGGGAACCTCCACCTACATTGCAGAAGATATATGGAAAAGCCTGAATGCCCCGACAAAAGTTTGCTGCAGGGGTGGAGCCCTGATGGAGAACCTCTGCTAGGGGAGTACGAGAGGGAAATGTGGGGTCGGAGTCCCCACACAGAGTCCCCACTGGGCCACTGCCTAGTGGAGCTGTGAGAAGAGGGTCACTGTCCTCCAGACTCCAGAATTGTAGATCCACTGACAGCTTGCACCGTGTGCCTGGAAAAGCCGCAGACACTCAATGCCAGCCCATGAAAGCACCTAGGAAGGAGGCTGTACCCTGCAAAGCCACAGGGGCAGAGCTGCCCAAGACCATGGAAACCCACCTCTTGCATCCGTGTGACCTGGATGTGAGGATGTGAGACCTGGAGTCAACGGAGATCATTTTGGAGCTTTAAAATTTGACTACCCTGCTGGATTTCAAACTTGCATGGGCCCTGTAACCCCTTTGTTTTGGCCAATTTCTCCCATTTGGAATGGTTGTATTTACCAAATACCGGTACCCCCATTGTATCTAGGAAGTAACTAGCTTGCTTCTGATTTTACAGGCTTATAGGCGGAAGGGACTTGCCTTGCCTCAGATGAGACTTTGGACTGTGGACTTTTGGGTTAATGCTGAAATGAGTTAAGACTTTGGAGGATGTTGGGAAGGCATGATTGGTTTTAAAATGTGAGGACATGAGATTTGGAGGGGCCAGGGTGGAATGATATGGTTTGGCTGTGTCCTCACCTAAATCTCAACTTGAATTGCATCTCCCAGAATTCCCATGTGTTGTGGGAGGGACCCAAGAGGAGGTAATTGAATCATGGGGGCCGGTCTTTACCGTGCTATTCTCATGGTAGTGAATAAGTCTCACGAAATCTGATGGGTTTATCAGATGCTTCTGCTTTTGCTTTTTCCTCATTTTCTCTTGCTGTTGCCATCTAAGAAGTGCCTTTTGCCTCCTGCCATGATTCTGAGTCCTCCCCAGCCATGTGGAACTGTAAGTCCAATTAAATCTTTTTTTTTTTTCTCCGAGTTTCAGGTATGTCTTTATCAGCAGTGTGAAAAGGAACTAATACAGATAGGGTCTCATTATGTTGCCCAGGCTGGTCTTGAACTCCTGGCCTCAAGCAATCCTCCCACTTTGGCCTCCTAAAGTGGGATTACAGGTGTTAGCCACTGTGCTCAGCCTATGAGAGATGTTAAAGGAAGTCCTCAGGAAGAGGAAAATGGTAACAGATGGAAATAGGGAAATATGGATCTATACAAAGAAACAAAAAACATTGAAAATGGTAATGACATAAATAAACACATACAATTTTCTTATTTATTTAAATCTCTTTAAAAGATAATTGACAGTTTAAACAAAAATAATGTAGTGTGGGGTTTATAATATACATTAAAATGAAATGCATAACCACAATAACATAAAGGCTAGGAGGGAAGAAATAGTAGTATATTATTGTAAAGCTCTTATACTACATATGAAATGACATAATATCATTTGAAAATACACTGTAATAATTTAAAGATGTATACTACAAACCCTAAAGCAACTACTAAAAGAGTTACAGCATAAAAGCCAACAAAGGAGATAAAATAGAATCATAAAAAACATTCAATAGTTCAAAAGAGGCAAAATACAGGAAAGGGGAAACAAGAAGCATATAGGACAAATAGAATAAAATATACTTAAGTCTAACCATATTAATAATTGCATTAACTGTAAATGGCTTAAACACCCCAAGTAAAAGGCAGAAAGTATCAGAGACCTTTATTTATTTATTTATTTATTTTTTGAGATGGAGTCTCGCTCTGTCACCCAGGCTGGAGTGCAGTGGCGTGATCTCAGCTCACTGCAAGCTCCGCCTCCTAGGTTCACGCCATTCTCCTGCCTCAGCCTCCCCAGTAGCTTGGACTACAGGCACCCGCCACCACGCCCAGCTAATTTTTTGTATTTTTTAGTAGAGATGGGGTTTCACCATGTTAGCCAGGTTGGTCTCAATTTCCAGACCTCAGGATCCACCTGCCTCGGCCTTCCAAAGTGCTAGGATTACAGGCGTGAGCCACCCAGAGACCTTTAAAAAAGTCAAGACCTAGCTGACTACAAGAAACCCACTTTAAATATAAAGACACAAATAGGATAAAAGCAAAGGGATAGAAAATGGTATACCATGCTAACATGAACCAAAAAAGAAGCTGGATTGGTTATATTAATAAAAAATAAAGTAAATTTCAGAGGAAAGAATATAACTAGGGGCAAAGAAGATAATTTCAAAATGATCATCAAAACTACAATCCTAAATGTTTTTATAGCTAATGACAGAGCTTTAAAATACATGAAGTAAAAACTAACAGAACTGAAAAAAGAAACAGACAACTCCCCGATTGTAGATAGATATTTCAATATCTCTCTCTCTCAATATTGCTAGAAAAATCAGACAAAAAATGAGTAAGGATATAGAAGACCATGAACAACACAATCAATGAACTTGATCTAATTAAGACTTATAGAACATTTCATGCAAAAACAACTTTTCTTTTTCCAAGTATACAGGGAACATTCAGCAAGAAAGACCACGTACTGAACCATAAAACAAGACTCAATAAATTTAAAAGAACTTACATCACACAAAATATGTTCTCTAACCATCACGAAATTAAATTAAAAATCAGCAACAAAAAGCCTGAAAAATCCCCAAATATTTGAAAACTAAATAACACACTTTTAAGTTATACACAGGTCAAAGAAGAGATCAAAAGGAAAAACAGAAAGTATTTTGAACTGAATGAAAATGAAAACAACGTATCAAAATTTTGAAATGTGCTAAAATAGTCATACTTAAGGGGAATTTTATAGCATTAAACACCTCTATTAGGAAAGAAAAGTTTCAAATCGATGGCCTTAGCTTCTACTTTAAGAAAGTAGTACAAGAGAAAATGAAATGTAACATAAACCAAACAAAGAAAATATAAAGATCAGAGCAGAAATCAAGGAAATAGCAAACAGAAAAGCAATGGAGAAAATCATTGAAATGGGAAGCACAATAGGATAACTACAGTCAATAATAAGTTAATTGTACATTTTAAAATAAGAGTGTAATTGGATTGTTTGTAACTCAAAGGATAAATGCTTGAGGGGACGGAGAGCCCATTCCCCATTGATGTGCTTACCTCACATTGCAGGCCTCTATCGAAACATCTCATGTACCCCATAAATATATACACCTACTATGTGCTCACGAAAATTAAAAATAAAAATAAATAAATCTAATTCTTAAAAAAGAAAATCAATGAAACCAAAAGCTAGTTCTTTGAGATCAATAAAACTGATAAGCTTCTAGCCAGACTAATCATGAAAAAAAAGAAGACACACGGAAGGTGACATCACTACAATTTCTACAAACATTAAAAAGATAATAGGGAAATATTATAAATCACTTTATACCAACAAATTTGACAGTTCTTTTTTTTTTTTAAAGAGACAAGGTCTTGCTCTGCCACCCAGGCTACAGTGCAGTAGCACAATCATAGTTCACTGCAGCCTTGAACTCCTCGGCTCAAGGGATCCTCCAACCTCAGCCTCCAAAGTAGCAAGGACTACAGGCATGTGTCACCACGCCTGGCTAATTTTTCTGTTTTTTTTACAGAGAGGGTGTTGCTGTTTCCCCAGCTGGTCTTAACCTCCTGGCTTCAAGGATCCTCCTGCCTCAGCCTTCCAAGTTGCTGGGATTATAGGCATGAACTACGGTACCCTGCTAGTGTTCACTGTCTTGATGGTGGTGAGGGTTTCCCAGTATATACACACATGTCAAAACTAATCAAATTGTAAAGTATGTGAAGTTGGTTGTATGTCAATTATGCTTCAATAAAGCTGTTAAAAATGTAAACAGGACTTTAAAAAGCCAAGTTGAAAGGATCTCTGGATTATCTACTTTGTTGAATTAAATAGGTTAACTATCCTTTCGTTAGAGTAGAAAATCAATCATTTATTCATTCACACATTAATTTGAAAAGCATTTACAGAGTATCTTCTAGATTCTGGGTCCTGTGCTAGATGCTGATTATAAAAAGACATAGGTCCATACTTTTGCTCTCAAGTTGAAAGAAATAGCTCATGGAAGACCAGTATCCTTACCTAAAACTACTAAAATGTCTGCTAAAATTCAGAAACTATCTGTGATGACAGTAGAGAGTTGCTGAAGTAATCGAACTAGACAGCTAAGACTCCAGAAAGGAAAGAACCTAGGAAAGGTAAGCTGCCTTTCTATAGCCATTTTTACCCTGGAGGCATTTGCTGATTCTAAACACGGGCAGAAGGCTGAAAAACTTGGCTGGGAGTCAGATAAGCTAGCAGAGCTTTGGGCAGACACTTGCAGATCAGCAGAGCACATGGCCAGGTTTTCCCTCGGCACTTCTGCAGAAGTCTGGGGCTGTGTGGGGCCTGAAGCCAAAAAACCTAAGCAGAAAGCCTCGGGAAAAGCAGAGTGGAATTTTGTCTTTGTTGTGATTTTTTTAGCAGCTTTTGAGAGATAGAAGATAGAGTTTAGAACCTATCAGGGGAAAGGACTCTGCAGAATACACCAAGCTCTCAGTTGAAAATCCTAGAGAATCTAGGGCAAACTAGAGATAGACTGAGACTTTCCAGGATTGCAAACCATCCTCAACTCTCACTGTGGTCACTGCCTGTTTAAGGTGATCAGCCACAAATCTATGTGCCTTCTGAAGTGAAGGATAAATTTTCTCTGGAGGAAATAACATCATCTGGACCTCTGTGTTTGTGTGTTTTTCACATAATGTTCATCACTTAATAAAAGTCACACTTTGAGAGGCCAAGGTGGGAGGACCACTTGAGGCCAGGAGTTTGAGACCAGTCTGGGCAACATAGTGAAACGCTGTCTCAAAACAAAAACAAAAACAAAAAACTAGCTGGGCATGGTGGCACACGACTGTAGACCTAGCTACTCAGGAGGCTGAGATGGGAGGATTACCTGAGCCCAGGAGTTTCAGGCTGCAGTGAGCTATGACCATGCCACTGCACTTCAGCCTTAGTGACAGAGTGACACCTTGTCTCAAAAAGATAAAAATAAAAACATAAAAATTACCAGGTATACCCACAGGCAGGAACACATGATCCCAAACCAAGTGAAACAACAGATTACAGAAACAAATCTGCAGGTTATCCATATATTAAAAGTTGGTAAGAATTTTAGAACACTATAATTAATATGTTTAAGAACAGAGAGGAAAATGTGGACAAAATTAACTAAATGATGAATAAAATAATTGCACCAGTGATTTAGATCTATAAGAGATTCAAATGGAAATTCTCAAAAAGGAAAAACAGAACAATAACATTAAAAACTCAATAGACATTAAATGGCAGATTAGAGACAACAAATAGAAAGCAGGATCAGTGAACTAGAATATCTAAACCAAAGCATAGAAAGAAAAATAAAAAAATAAAACCCAGAAAAAAAGCATTGAAAACATATGGGGCTCAGTGAAAAGATCTAACATTTGTGTAATCAGAGTGCAAAAAAGAGGAAACAGAGACAAGATAGAAGCAAATCTGAAGAGATAATAGCTAGGACATTCTTAAAACTGATTATGGTCATCAACCTACAGCTTCAAGAAGCTCTGTGTCCCCGAACAGAACAAACACAAACAAAACACACTAAGATACGTCACAGTAAGACTGGTGAAAACAAAGACAAAGAAATCTTAAAAGCAGAAAAAAGAGAATTTTTAATGGCACAACAAAAAAGATTTACAGCCTACTTTTCTACAGAAATGATGGAAGTCAGAAGACAATGGAGTGACATCTTCAGGTAAAGTATTAAAAGAAAATAACTGCCAATTTATAATTCTATACCAGCAAAAATATGCTTCAAAAATGAAAGTAAAATAAAGATGTCTACTAGACAAACAAAACAGAGAATTTATCACCAGCAAACCTGTACTGAAAGAAATGCTAAAGAGTTCTTTAGACACAAGGAAAATGATCCCAGAGGGAAACATGAAATTATACAAAGTAATGAATACCAACAGAAACGGTAAATATGTGAATAAATATAAATGAACACAGACTCTGTAAAATAATGATGTCATGTCTTATGGGGCTTAAATGTATTAAGAATTAAAATGCAGCAACATAAATGCAAAAAATTGAAGCTCAATAAATGCAGTGAGCACATTCTAAGATTCCAGTATTAAAAGCAATAAAAGTGATCATTTATATTATTCTGTTGTAAGTCAAGGTACATGTTGCCATCTCTTGGGTAACGAATAATAGAGTAATTTTAAGAATTTTGTTCATCCAAAAGCACTAAAGTCAAGTCTACAGGATTGTCACCACTGCTGTGATGCTCTAATGGGAGAAAACAGAAAAGAGTGGCTTTTTCCCTAAGGGCAAGGGATTTGTCTCAGCAGCTAAACATCTGGGCAGAGTTAATACTGGTACCTAAAACCGTGAAGGTCCTTCTATAGTCATCACCTCTCAGTTTCCCAACCCAGCCAAGTACCTTTCCTTGAGGCATCTCCATTCATTTATTCATTCACTCCCCTGACAAATCCTTACTAATGGGTACCTGGCCTTGTGCTGGGGCTTGGCCCATAGAAACTGAACCAGCAACAATCCCCGTCTTCAACAAACTCACATTCTATAGAGACAGATAATTAAACCAGACCTCTCTCAAACTTAAATGTGCAAACAAATCACCTGAAAATACTGCAGGTCTGGGAGAGAACTTGAGCTTCTGCATTTCTAACAAGCCCCTAGGTGATGCCGATGTTGTTGATTGGAGGAATGTACTGTGAGTTACAATTAAAAGACAGAGTGAGAAGCACTGTGATAAAATTGTAGCTCAGAGGGGTGAAACAGCTCACTAAAACTCACAATAATTTGAATAATTGGGATCGGACCCAAGATATATCTGACTCCAAAGTCTGCGTATGCTCTTTCCTGCCTCCCTTAGGAAGAAGAAAGGGGACTGTGGAAACAGGTAGTGTCTCAGTCTGATTTATGTTGCTATAACAGAATACCTGAGACTGGGTAATTTACAAAGAAAAGAGGTTTATTTAGTTCATGGTTCTGCAGGCTGGGAAGTTCAATGGCAAGGCATTGGCTTCTGGTGAAGCCTTTTGTGCTGCATCATAACACGGTGGAAGGTCAAAGGGGGAACAGGCAAAAGGGACCAAAAAAGAGGAGGAACCTCACTTTATAACAACCTGCTCTCTTGGGAACTAATCCATTCCCACAAGAGTGAGAACTAGCTCATTCCCACAAGACAGCATTAATCTATTTATGAGGGATCCACCCCCATGACCCAAACATCTTCCACTTCCACTAGGCCCCAC
Source organism: Pongo pygmaeus (assembly GCF_028885625.2). Lineage (NCBI taxonomy): Eukaryota > Metazoa > Chordata > Mammalia > Primates > Hominidae > Pongo > Pongo pygmaeus. Next base: position 219,717,013 of record NC_072373.2, read on the forward strand.
CTCTCAACACAGCTGCACTGAGTTTTGCGGGGGACAAAGCATATCCAAACCATAGCAGGTAGTGGGCATTTAGTCCAGCCTCTGGGCAATGTTGCCCAAGTTGGATCTTAACAGATGAATAGGAGCTTGCCAGACAAAGAAGTAAGGCAGGGAGAAGGCTCCCAGTGCAGTAACTGGCACAAAAACACAAAGGGTGGGGGTCTGTATTTGAATCTCATTCCACCACTGATGAGCTTTAAAATTGTGGACAACTTACCTAATTGCCATGTCTCAGTTTCCTCAACTGTAAAATGGAGATAATCATAACAGCACTCACCTCATTGGGTTGGTGTGAGAATTAAATGAGCTGGTATGTATAAAGGGTTTCAAACAGTGTGTGGCACAGTGTAAGTGCTCAATAAACATTAGCTCTGATTATTCCAGCAGTTGCTCAATATAAAGGATGAGCAGTGGAAGGAATGAGGGTATTTCAGGCAGAATGATTCCTCCTGTGCCTGGGACTGGCCTATCAGGGTGGGGGACTGGGAAAGCACTACAGTTATTGCCCAGAAGGACTGCTGCTCTGTTCTGGTGGGGAGGGACCCAGTTGTATTCCTGTGCACACCATCCCAAAGCACCTTCAACCCCAAAGCACCGTCACATCTGTTAGCTCATCTCTTAGTGACTCCAGAGGGCAGCCAGAATTGTGTTCTCCATTTTAACGATAGGAACACTGACACTCAGAAAAGTGAAGTGACTTGCCCATTACCTCCCTGGGTATTAGAGGCAGGAAGTGTGGTTAATTTTAGGTGTTTATGTGATTGGATTAAGGAATATGGAGAGAACTCATAAAGCATTGCCTCTGGGTGTGTCTGTGTGGGTTTTCCCAGAGGAGACTGGCATCTCAGTGGCCGGGGTGGGCACTGTCCAATTGGCTGGGGGCCCAGATAGAATGAAAGGGCAGAAAGGTGATTTCCTCTCTCTCTTTCCCCCCTGGAGCTGGGACACTCTTCTCCTGTCCCTGGACATCAAAACTCTAGGCTCTCTGGCCTTTGGACTCCAGGACTTACGCCAGCAGTCCCTGGGGTTCTCAGGCCTTTGGTCTCGAACGAAGAATTACACCATTAGTTTCCCGAGTTCTGAGGCCTTCAAATTTGGACTGAGCTAGACTACCAGCATCCAAAGGTCTCCAGCTTGCAGATGGTATGTCATGGGATTTAGCCTTCATAATTGCATGAGCCAATTCCCCTAATAAATCTCCTCTCACATATCCCTCTCTCTATCTATCCTACTGGTTCCATCTCTCTTGAGAACCCCTACTAATACAGTGAGGAACTCCTTATTCCCTGGCCAATACTCTTTACAGAAAGACCTCGAGCACCATCTCAGGAGAAAATCAATACCCAAGACCTCCAGGGCAGAGTCTAGGATTTCCTACCTGGCCCAAAGCTGTCATGTTCACTAACTATTAGCACTGATCAAGCAAAGCGGACTTCCATTTGTCAGAGAGACTGCAAGGATGTACTTGGTTCTACCCCAATTTGGAAAGAAAGACTTCCAAAGGAAAAGATTATAGGGAAAGGGATATGGGGTTTAAGAGTAAGAGGCAATAGGAAATCAAAAATGGGCATGCACACACAGGATGCAGCTGGACTTCCTACCTGGTAGACTGCTTGGCCAGCATGGCCACGTAGGTGACCACGAAGCTCTGAAACTTAGCCCGTTGTTCCTCCCAGCGGTCATCTACTGAGTAGTAGTTGGGCAGGGGTGCTCCAAACAGGATCTCACTGCGCAGGAGGGAGCTCTTCAGATTGTCTGCAGAGAGGCCCTCATCCACATACCAGTAGAACTCAGGGTGAGTCATGGCCAGCTCCAGGGAGCCTGCAAGGACAGGGGTGGGGGCCCCAAGAGTTCAGCTGGTCAGCTCCCACCAACCCTCCCTCAAGGTCATCCAGTCTCATTGCAGCCCTGCCTCCCAGGATTCCCCCTGTCCATATCCACCAAAACTCCACCCCAGGCCCCACAACCTCTCTCTGACCCTGCCCCACTCTTCCTCAAGCCCCATCCCTAATTTACCTAAAACGAACCCTTCCTCAGTCTTTTTCAACCCGTCATTTCTCCTGTCTTCCTCTGGCCAGATTTCTGGTTCTCTATAACCACATCCCGGCCCTTCACTAACCAGCCTCACACCCGAGCCCCACCCCACGATTTCTCTACCTCTGACCACAGCAGAATCCCCACCATCCTTCACCTGGGTCTGCGTCCAAGCTTCCCTCTTCAGTTCCCTCTTACGCTCATCTCACACCTGAGCCCAGCCCTTTTCACCTTGCCCTCCGGCCATGCCCGGGACTCAGCTCCAGACTGACTGGGCCTGGGCCTGGGCCTGGGCCAAATATCCATAAAGAGCTGTATGAAACCTGGACCTACGCCCCGTCCCAGCATCCCGGCGGCTCACCCCGGATGTCCGCTAGGTCCTGGCCCATGCCGTCATAGTAGATCTTGCCGCCCCTCTCGGTGGGAAAAAAGTAGGTCATGAGCGAGCTGGGAGGCGAGCAGTAGGAGTAGGAGCCCAGCGGCAGGTCCTTGAGCACCTCGCGGGGCTTCCAGCAGAACTCCCGGAAGCCTGGGTGGTCCATGATCTTGCGCTCGATCTCATGGATCGTGACCAGGCGCTCACTGGTGAAAATGTTGCGCTCCGCGTCGCCGCGCGCCAGGAAGATGAGCTCGATGCGCCAGTGCGCGTGCGTCTGAGTGTTGGCACTCACATAGGCGCGCGAGTAGTCCCAGCGCGAGGCGCCTCGGCGGGCACGGCTCTGATTGGCCGAGGCTATCGCGTGGGGCGGGATGCTGGGCTGGTACCGCCCATTCTTGCTCCGCCGCTGGTTTCGCGGGTCTTCACTCTGGTTGGCTGCCAGATCCTCCAGGGGAGGGGTCTCACGCCGAAGTCGCCCGCTCCGATTGGCTGTGGGCTTTTGGGCCGCGGAAGTGTCCCGGTACGGGCCTGGGCCACGGAGTGAGGTCGCGGGGATGACGCGGGGGGCTCGGGAGGCTTGCCGCGAGCGGTTGCCGAGATGCAGCTGCTGCAGCTGCTCTGAGATAAGGCGCTGAAGCGTCTCGGAGGTGAAGTCGGCCAAATCGCGCCGGTTCCGCCCCCAGGATCCAAACTGGGACTTGAGCGCCAGAGTGAGAGCGTCGAAACGCTGTGAGGCCTCGTGGTTGCGGATCTCAAAGGCGTTGTAGGAGATGTCAATGTCCAGCGGTGGGTAGTAAAGGAACATGAAGGCTGACAGGGCCATGGGGATGCTGCAGCCCAGGAAGAGCACCAGCCCAGCACAGCACGGATTGGTGAAGGCCCAGCCCAGGGTACTCCAGAAGCCCGAGGCTGGGGGCCGGGAAGGCAGGGGCCAGTGCCGCCAGCAACACTGTCCCCCTGCCCCAGGTTGGGGCCCTGGCTTCTGGGCCCCTAGAAAGGCCTCACCTGTTGCTTCTTCTTCCTCCTGCTCCTCCTCTAGCCACACATCCTGCAGCAAGGGGTCATCCTCCGTGTCCATAGTCTGCAGGAGAGGGAGAGGGGAAGGTGCCCTGTGGTGCAGTTCGCCCAGCCCTAGGTACCAACCCTGTTCACTCATAACCAAATACTAATACTGCAATGGAATTGCATTAAGCATACATCAACACAACTGAATTAAACCACCTGTAGAAAATACAAAGAAAATTCCTGTTATTTGCCGATCACTTCTCCCTTTTGGGTCTCGTCTTTTGAGGCCACAGAAAAAGGAAAATCGCAGAACAATTGCAAACAGAAAAGATGTTTCTCCTGGGGTGAGGGATTTAAAAAAAAATATGACTACACAATTTTCTAATGTTTGCTGCATCCTCTGAATTTAGAACTCAAGGCCAATGTAAGATGTGACTCCACTGCAACCACTCATTTAATGAGCAGCTGTAAAGTACCTCTAGGAAGTATCAGGGTGCAAGGGAAAGAGCACGATCTTTGGAATCAGGCAGACCCTGATTTGGATCCTGGCAGTATGAGTATCAGCAAGGCAGTGAGCCTCCCTGAACTTCAGAGTCCTCATCTATAAAATAGAAGTGGCCATTGCTGCCTCGTATGACTGTGGAGTCAAAGGTGGAAGTACTCTGCAGTCTGTGTAGTACGTTAGTTATCAGTCACATAAGCAGATTTCCCTGCTCCCGGCTGGGGACTGTAACAGCTCAGCCATTGCCCAGGAACTGTGCCAGGGCTAGGTGCCTCTCACGGCTCTCCTGGAGAACCCTCAGTAGCTTCCCACCCCTTCTATGGGGTGCTGCAGCTGCAGCACTGTTTGTCAGGCTCGGGCCACTTAATATGCAGCTCCAGCAACATCAAACCTTTGGGCATGGGCAGGGGCCAGGCATCTGCCTCCCAGAGACTTGAGCGCAGCAGCAGGAGGGCCTGGCAGGAGAGGGCAGGGTGGGCAGTCCGAGGACTCCAGCGGGGTGGCCCAAAGAGAGGAGGCTTTCCGGCATCCCCGGCATGGCCTATCCCGCTTGTCCTGCCTGCCCTCTGGACAGAGAGAGACTCATTATCCAGTTAGATGCTAGGCGGTGAGAGGAGGAAGCTAATTATGCTAGCGCTAGCTAATTAATGCTGCCTTTCCTATTAACATTCTTTGGAGTGCTCCATTTCAATTAGATGATCTGTCCAGGAAGAGAGGCTGCCGTCAGTCCAGAGAAAGTAAGCAAGAGGAGGTGACGGAAGGAGGGAAACAGAGACAGAGACAGAGGAAAAGAGGAGAGTAGAATGGTGGGGGATGAGGGAGAGACTGAGATGCAAATAGGGAAACAAAAGAAGAAACAGAAAGGAAGAGTGACTGAGGATGTGGGGGAGAGGAGGGGTGCGCAGCAGAAAACTTGCAAGAGAGAGGCCTGGAAGGGGCGGGACTTGTTCCTGTAATATGCAAGATTCCTATCAATGAGATAATTAAACTTCCCATTTGCAACGCCCTAACACGAGCCTGCCAGCTTGACGAGGGGATGGTAACTGCTCTGAGTCCCAATTTGTATTCGCACTGGAGGCAGCTCAGACTCACCCCATCTCCAAAGTGAAAAACCAAGTCTGCATGTGGAGGTGAGGAGTGTGGGAGCCTCTGCCCGATTCTTGTCCTTAGAAGAAGAAAGCTGATGGGAATAAGGTGGAGAGGGGAGGGGCCGTGTTTGCAGTTTTCTGGGAACTAAACCCATCCATCCTGCCTGTGCCTCAGCCTGCCTTGTGGGGAGTACAGTTTACAGTGTGTTGGTGTTGCAGGGGGTCAAAGGCCAGGATTCTGGGTCACAGCAACACTCCTTGGGTGATCTGAAGGTCCCTTGATCCCATTGCTATTCCACCAAGAATGCCACCCCCGTCCCCTAGGGGTCCACATTGAATTCATCATGCAAGTCCTTGCTCAAGCGTTACCTCTTCCAAGAAGCCTTCCCAGACCTGAATCCCCCAGCTTCCTGTCTCAGCTTCTCGCCATCCTCACTAGATTTTGCCTGGTAAAAATTACTGCGGGGAAGGGAGGGAGAGGCAGTGTAGCAGCGTGTTAAGAGCTATGGCTTTGGGGGCAGACAGACTTGGGTGCAAATCCCAATTATAAGATTTAGGGCAGGCAGTGTAACCTTGATGAGCTTCAGTCTCCCCATCTGCAGAATGGGTATAACAGTACTCACCACAGAAACTGTCGGAAGGATGACGTACACAACAGACTGAGTACAGGGCCTGGTAGGTATAAGTGCTTGGGAAATGACAGCTACTATTCTTTCATAGGCTACTTCCCTCCAAAGGCTGGAACCCCTAACAGATACATGCAGCGGGCTATGTTTTCCAAAGATGGCTGCAACAGTATCTGCCATCTCACATGCTTATCTCGTGATGTGACTTTGACACTCCTCCCATCAAGCAGGCAAGGCTGCCAAAATCACCGGCCCACCCAGATTCAAGGGGAAGGAATGCAGGCATTAGGAAATAAAGGAAGATGCAGCTTCCTTCTGGCTCTCTTCGGACGCTCATCCTTGGGATCAGCCACCGTGTTACGAGAATGTCCAAACTAGCCCATGCAGAGAGATCACTCGTAGGACTTCCTGCTGACAACCAACCTGACAGCCAGCATCAACCACCATGTGATGTGAGCACGTGAGTGACGCTGCTGCAGACAATTCCAGCCCCCGGTCATTGAGTAACCCCTAGCCTTGATGTCTTTCCAGCCGAAGCCCAGATACCACAGAGTAGAGCTCAGCTATCCTCTCCTGTGCCCTGTCCTGACCCACAGAATACACGATAGTTATTATACATCTCTGCACTCTGGGATGTTTTGTTACATAGCAATAGCAACTGGAACAATTGCAGTGAAGCCTTGTTCTGTATGTGTGGCTCCATGCCCTGCAGACAGCATTTGCTGGATTTAAGTGACCAGAAAATTGGGCCCAGCCACTCCACCTCCCAGTGAGAGCCCCACAGGCGGGTAGATGTGAGCTTTAAGGGAGCAGGGACTTACTTGGCTGTCATATTCCCTGCTGGCTTCTGGTGGCCTGAAACACCCTTGGGGACGGGGGCAGTCAGATATTTGTTGAGAGAAAGAAGGAAAAGGAGTCTCCGATGAACTTGGGTTAGGTATTCAATAGAACTTTCCCCTGGACAAATGAATTAACAGCATTCACAGCAACCTGGATGAGATTGGAGACTATTATTCTGAGTGAAGTAACTCAGAAATGGAAAACCAAGCATCGTATGTTCTCACTGATACGTGCGAGCTAAGCTATGAGGACGCAAAAGCACAAGAATGATACAATGGGCCGGGCGCGGTGGCTCACGCCTGTAATCCCAGCACTCTGGGAGGCCGAGATGGGCGGATCATGAGGTCAGGAGATCGAGACTGTCCTGGCTGACACAGTGAAACCCCGTCTCTACTAAAAATACAAAAAATTAGCCGGGCGTGGTTGCAGGCGCCTGTAGTCCCAGCTACTCGGGAGGCTGAAGCAGGAGAATGGCCTGAACCCGGGAGGCAGAGCTTGCAGTAAGCTGAGATCACGCCACTGCACTCCAGCCTAGGCGACGACAGAGCGAGACTCCGTCTCAAAAAAAAAAAAAAAAGGATACAATGGATTTTGGGGACTTGGGGGGAAGGGGGGGGGCAAGGGATAAAAGACTACAAATAGGGTGCAGTGTATACTGCTTGGGTGATGGGTACACCAACATCTCACAAATCACACTAAAGAACTTATGTAACCAAGTACCACCTGTACCCCAATAACCTATGGAAAATTTTTTTTAAATTTTAATTTTTTTTAAAAAAAGAACTTTCCCCTGGACAGAAAGGGCAGTCAGACCCCAAGCCACATAAGCATAGGCAGGGGATATAGCTTCCTCTGGGTTGGGAAGGATCTGGAAGAGTGTGAAATGGACAAGGCAGGAAGTGGATTTGATGAGTTCTTGGTCTATCATACACCCTCCCCACCCTGTGCCTGCCTTCTCAGTCTGCCCCCACCATGAAAAGTGCCACAAGGGAATCACACCAGACTGGTGGTCAACCCACGTGTCTCCAGGCCTGGCCCAGCCACCAGCTTTCTGGGTGGCCCTGGGTATGTCCTGCCCCTCTTGGGGCTCTGTCTCCCCTATCTCTGAGCTGGATGGTAAAAGCCCAGGTCCCTCCAGCTGTGCCACCCCTGGAGTCTCCAAGAAACCCCAGCTAGGCCTTCCCACCTCCCAGTCTGCAGCCCAAGTAGGGCAGGAGCCATCTGAGAGTCCCTCGCACCAAACTGAGGCCAGGCTGGTAAGGGTGGAACACCAATGCCTCAGCCAGCACCTCCCTCCACAGGCCCCTCCACAGCTGGTAGGATGGGCAGCAAATTGTAAATTTGTTTTCCTTCCTCAAATGATGGGAATTGATTAGCTTAGCAAGGAGCTCCAGCTGCTCCATGGAAAGGAACCAAGGTGGTTCCTGCAGTAGCTGTCACTGATTCAGACAAAGCCCGGAGTAGGACTAGGAGGACTGTGGCCATGGGGGTGGAGTGAGGTGGGGCAGAGTGGGGGCTGTGATCAGGCCTTTCTGGGCCCTGGGAATGTTCTTCTCAGTGACCAACGCCCTTTTTCTCTGCCTCTGTCTCTGTCTCTCTCTCACACATACAGGCACACTCAAAAGTAGTCAAAAATTAAACTCTGGGCCTCGCCGGGGCCCATGAATCAAGGTGGACGCATATCCACGAAACCGATCATCCTCCTCTTGGGAAAGGCAACTGGGGCAGCTGCTTAAAAGAGAACAATAGGCCCTAGGGAGCCTCATAAGGAAAGACTTCACCCACTTTCAAGCCCAGGCTTGTGGAAATCCAAAGCCATATCTGCAGTCAAATCCCAGCTTTATAACAGAAAAAAAAAACCACACATCTATATGCATTTAAAAACCCATTAATAGCAGTAACCTGTTTGGGAGGATTATGGGTGATTTTTATTTTCTCCTTTGTACTTGTCTGTTTCTAATTTTTCTGCAATGATCAGGTATATCCTTACTTTTAGAATCAGAAATAAGTGTTATTTAAAAATAGAATATGTGTTTATGTGTGGGGAAGGGATTTTGCTAACAGCCTTCAACTCTTTGAGGAATTACTGTAATAGGCAGGGGAGGAGGGCTCTGCCCTCCGAGGAGAGAAACCAAGGAGAGTTGGCTTAGGTTGGAGCAGGAGAGAGCCCAGTGAGAAAGCAGAAGGACCTTGGACAGGGGGAGTTGGCAAATGCCCCGTGGGTGAGTGTGGAATCACCTATTCCCCTGAGATGGGGAGAGGGATCGTTCAATGAGCAGGAAGTAGATAATGGCCCACTGGACCCAGAAGAGACCTCAGAGTATACCTTGTCCAGTGCCTTCACTTTACACATGGGGAAACTGAGACTTACCCCCGGTCAAGTCAAGGAGAAGGGACTAACCCAAGATCATCTTATCAGTGGCAGGACCAGGACTCCTGGATGAAGTGTTCACTCTACTCCATCCCCAGATTCTGGGGGCAGTTTTTGGCAGCCCCAGGAAACAACCAGACCTGGGAGGAGATGGCTTCTGGACTCAAAATGCCAAAATAGGAGAGCTATTTTTGTTTTTGTTTTGTTTTGTTTTTTGAGACAGAGTCTCGCTCTGTCACCCAGGCTGGAGTGCAGTGGTATGATCTCAGCTCACTGCAACCTCCACCTCCCAGGTTCAAGCGATTCTCGTGCCTCAGCCTCCTGAGTAGCTGGGACTACAGGCACGCACCACCATGCCTGGCTAATTTTTGCATTTTTTAGTAGAGATGGGGTTTCACCATGTTGGCCAGGCTGGTCTCGAACTCCTGACAAGTGATCTGCCTGCCTGGGCCTCCCAAAGTGTTGAGATTACAGGTGTGAGCCACCATGCCCAGCTGGGAGAGCCATTTTTGAAGTTGAAGAGAAAAGCCAATCTTCAAGTCACAGGCCAGATGGACTTCCCCATTTGGACAGAATGGGGCTTTGGTGGGAGGTGGTGTTGCCTCAAAAACACCCGCCAAGTCCCTGCCAGGCCTCACTCCTCTCCAGAGCAGATGGGGCTCCCAGGGATGTGAACCCGTGCCAGAGCCTCCCTGTGGTCCTGTTTATAACTTCCCTCCTCTGGCAAAGGATGACAGAACCCTTCCTTCTCCACTCCCCCATCCCAGCCAGACTATTAAAATGTAATCAAAAAATCACATTAGACATGCAGATTTGACTTAAAATACGTATATGTATATACAATTTAACGGCAATTAGGAGCTAATCAGCTTTTTCTTCCTGGCTCAGGGTGTTTTGCCTTCCCTGGTTCAGCTCTGGTCCTTGAACATCTTGAGGTCTTTGATTCTCTTACCCTTGGGTCAAGAGTTTTGGGCAGAGGCTCAAAATGAGTTATTTTGAGTTGAACAGCTCCAGAGAAGGGAGGAAAGAAAAGAGGAGGCCTTGGTGCCTCCCAGGCATCACTGTCCTAAGTCCTGATACTCCATCTTCTGAGAATCCACCGCTCTCCGGACGCCCTGGCTATGTGCCAGTCATCAGAATCCCAAACCTTTCCCCGAGACCTGGATACTCCACCTAGGCCAAGAGGCTGGAGAGGCACTGGAGATGTGGTGGTGAAATTGGGGCAAAATCACACACATGGAGTGAAGTCAAAAGCCCAGCTAGTTCAATGCAGAAACTCTGACACCCATTAAGACCATCATAATAATTAACTCTGCATCTACCACGTGCCAGTACTCCTTATCCATCCTCTGTCATCTTCACATCAGCCCTGCAAGGACGCTAGGGAAGGCATTATGAGCATCCACTTTTTACAGAAGCAAAATCAGAATCAGAGAGGTTAAGTGACTCCCTGGTGGTCACACAGCTACTAAGGGGCAGAACTGGAGTTTGAACCTCAGGTCTATTGATCCTAAAGCCCAGGTTCTTTTGGCCATACCAGGTAGCCTATGAGCTCTTTGAGAGCTGATATGTCAGTACTCGTTGAAGAAACCCATTGCCTTTTAGCAAGCTTGCACCATCCCCATAAGACCACAAATCACTCAGGGCCTGGCAATTCTGCTTTCAGCAGGTGGCAACTCAGGGCATGATGTAAAGGAAGTCTCCCACCAACCTTAGAAGCTTGGCTTTCCTTTCAATGGGTCATGGGTGTGACAGTTAATTCAATGTGTCAACTTGACTGGACTATGGGGTGCCCAGATATTTGGCCAAACATGATTCTGGGGGTGTGTGTGAGAGAGAAAGTGTGTTTCCAGATAAGATTTTTTTTTTTTTTTTTTTTTTGAGATGGAGTCTTGCTCTATCGCCTAGGCTTGAGTGTGGTGGCATGATCTCGGCTCACTGCAACCTCCACCTCTGAGGTTCAAATGATTCTCCTGTCTCAGTCTCCCAAGTAGCTAGGATTACAGGTGCATGCCACCATGCCTGGCTAATTTTTGTATTTTTAGTAGAGATGGGGTTTCGCCATGTTGGCCAGGCTGGTCTTGAACTCCTACCTCAAGTGATCCGCCCACCTCAGCCTCCCAAAGTGCTAGGATTACAGGAGTGAGCCACCAAGCCCAGCCTCCAGATAAGATTAGCATCAGTACACAGAGTAAAGCAGATGGTGCTCACTAATGAGGGTGGGCCTCAACCAATCAGTTGAAGATCTGAATAGAACAAAAAGGCTAAGAGGGAATTGTTTTTGTTGACTGCTAGAGCTTGGACATTGGTCTTTTCTGGCCTTTGGACTCAAGCTGAAATCGGCACTTCTTGGGTCTTCAGCCTGCCAGCTATCAGACTAGAACTTACACCATTGGCCCTCCTGGTTCTCAGGCCTTCAGTCTCAAACTGCAACTATACCATCAGCTCTCCTGGGTCTCCAGCTTGCTGCCTGCAGATCTTGGGGCTTCTCAGCCTCCATAATCACATAAGCCAATTCCTTCTAATAAATCTCTCTCTGATATATATATATGCTATTGGTTATTTTCCTCTGGAGAACCCTCATACAATGGGGCCATGAAGCATCCCAGAGAGAAAGTAGGAGTGAAGCAGGGAGCCCCATCCTAGCAGCTGGATCCTAGGGCCCTCCCAGAGTCTTCTCTGAAGAGGTTCCAAGTCCTACCTAGAATCTCAAATAAACATGGCAACAGAGTCAGGGAATGCCTTCTAGATCCATAGACGAAGGGGTATGGCTGGGTGACTTTCCACACTTGTCTGAGCTCTTTCCCCAACAAGAAGATCCTAAATCTATCACCCCATATCTCCTGCCCCAGCCCCAGGGAAACCTGGCTTTGTGGCTGCAGCTGAAGCAAGCACCCACCTCTACTCCCCATCACCCCTGCTGCCCCCTAAGAAACACGATCTTTGTTGGCTCAATTTGCCAGCCGGAAATTCAGAAGGGGTACAAATGACCATTCCTCTCTGCAAAGAAAATCTGGGCTTATTATTAGGAGCCCAGGTGGGGGTGGGTGGGGAGAGGAATCGGGTGGGGGCTCTGTGGTGAGCCTGTCCAAGCCCCCCATTTCTCAGAGAAGGTCAGGCTGCACAGATGGAGTGGATGAAGGATGACTGACCTCCTGGGGCTGACAGCTGGTGAGGAAACTGTGGGCACTGACTCGAAAAACCCAATGGCTCAATATTTATCAGGCAAACAAGCTTTGCCCGGGTCAATATATTACCTGAGGAAAAGTCCCAGCCAACACCAGAGGGATCCAACATTTATGGGCACAGCAGCCACTATCACTTTCCCTGTTCTGTGTCCCCTCTCTAGTGGGCTCAGTGGGACAGAACCCGACGCCCTAACACCAAGAGGGAAATCTGTAAAATGGGGATGGTGATACTGCTCCCCTGCTAAACCAGAGCAGCTAGTATGATTATTAACTTCTTAGCCAGCCAGAGCCCAGGTCTGGCCCCTGCTGTAAGCAGGTCCACAAGTCAACTGGAGCGGACTCCTTTATTCTCTGCCCCAAAGATTCTTGGACGTTAACGTGAATCGGAGTCACTAGGCATACTTGTTAAAGTGCAAACTCTAGGGTGATACCAGGTCAGATTCTGAGGAGGTGGGGCCCAGGAATCTGGGTTTTGTTTTGTTTGTTTGTTTGAGATGGGGTCTCACTCTGTCACCCAGGCTGGAGTGCAGTGACACTATGACGGTTCACTGCAGCCTCAACCTCCCGGGCTCGAGGGGTCCTCCCCCCTCAGCCTCCCAAGTAGCTGAGACTACAGGTGCATGCCAACACATCTGGCTGTTTTTGTTTTTTGTTTTTAATTTTTTGTAAAGATGGAGTTTTGCTAGGTTGCCCAGGCTGATCTCAAACTCAAGCAATCTTTCTGCCCCAGTCTCCCAAACTGTTGGAATTACAGTAGGTGTCAGCCACCGTGCCCAACCTGGAATCTGTATTTAAACCACCTCCCCAGGTGATTCTGATACAGGTGGTCCAGAAGCATTCTTGGAAAACCCTTGCTGCCCTGGTCATCCTCCCCTGTTCCCAGTGGTTCCCTCCAGCAACCGATTCAGCCTTGGCCTCCCCGCGCCCCTCCACCACGGCTCACATGTGTCCCTGGGGGTTCGGGGTATGGACTCAGGCTGTTGTATCTCTAGCCAAGGCTCACTCCTCAGGGTGTCTTTTCCTCCAGCCATGAGGAGGGAAGAAATGATGGTATTTGGGCCAGCCAGACAGGGGGATACAAACAGCTCACCCAGATCTGCCAAACAGCTCTTCTTGGTAGGGCCAGACAGTAAAAGCAACTAGAAGTCCAAGGGCTTACTATCTGCCGGGCCCCTTACAAGGGGACTGGGTGGGGAGTTTACCATCCATTGAGCACTACTGTGTGTCTGGCACATGGGAGGTGCTTTATTTATTTATATCACGTCTGATCCAACCCCCACCCTACAAGGCTGCTTACAGAGCTGGGCTAGATTGGAGCCTCTGGAGGCAATGTCAGAGCGCATCCTTTTAGCCACTGTGCCCTGATGCCAAAAGGAATTCCACCCGACTAACCCTCTCTGGCCACCTCCTGCCCCGCCTGCACAACTCAGGCCTCACCTCCAAGACCCATCAGTGCTGGATCCTGGAGCCCACAAAGCAGCCTTGGCATCAATGAGGAAAAGACAATGGAAGCTTAATAAAATCAGCAACACAGCCGGGCACAGTGGCTCATGCCTGTAATCCCAGCACTTTGGGAGGCCAGCGCGGGCAGATCACCAGAGGTCAGGAGTTCGAGACCAGCCTGGCCAACATGGTGAAACCCCGTTTCTACTAAAAATACAAAAAATTAGCCAGGCATGGTGGCGGGTGCCTGTAATCCCAGCTACTTGGGAGGCTGAGGCAGGAGAATTGCTTGTACCCAGGAGGCAGAGGTTGCAGTGAGCCAAGATCATGCCACTGCACTCCAGCCTGGGCAACAAGAGCGAAACTCCGTCTCAAAAACAAAAACGAAAAACCCCAGCAACACTTACAGAACCTGTGAAATATGACCAGGTTCCCAGATGCCCCTGGCTTGACGGGTCAGCAGGTTCCTGGAAACTCTCACTGCAGGCCTTGGCCAATCCGTCCAGACCGCCCCCGCCCCCCACATCTGTCCCACCCTCAGTCCCAAGTCCTGGGTGTGTGAGGCTGGAGATCACAACTGCCAAGTACAGAGGAACCTCTGGGCCCAGCAGCCAGTCCAGCACCCCAGCCCCTAGACTGCTGGATTAATAAAAAATAAAAGATCCCAACAATATATGACCAATAACTACGGCCATAAAAGCTAAATTGGATTTCTTCCTGGCTGATGAGCTCAGGGCCCTTTTCATTCTGAGACGTGATTAACTAATATGTAAAACAATTCCCCCAGCATCTCATCTTGGGATCTTGCTGCAAGTTCAAGCTTGGGGGCAAGGGAGGTGGAGGAAGCAGGGGATCTGTGCCTGGGGCAGCAGAAGTGGCCCCAAGGACTTGGGGTTGGAACCTGCCTAACCACTGGCCTGTGTGACCTAGAACAAGTCACTTAACATCTCTGGATAGGTAGTTTCTCTGTCTGCCAGATGGGGAGCGGGAAGAGACGCTCTCTAAATCCTCTGCCTCTGATTCTCAGTCACCACCCAGTTGGGGGAGGCAGAGCAAGGGGAGCTGGATGCTGGGAGAGGCTCCCCTTTACCTCTCTGCAGAATAACTGGAGGGGGCAGCATGCAGGGGTCCTGCTGTCTTTGGAGGGGAGCACACACAGGGGCCTGGCCAAGTGGCAAAAACAGCTGAATAGCCAATAGCCATGTACTGGGTGCCATCAGCTTTGCTGGGACACAGCAGGTGGTCACCTGCCAGTTCCTAGCTCTGCGGAAGGCTTGAGAGAGTGCAATCCCTCCCACAGCCCCAGCATGCCCAGACCACAATCTGTGGGTCCAGAGATGTTGCAAAACTCTTCTTTGCCCCATAGCCCCCAAAGAGAAGCTGGAGGATACATCAGAAGCTAAACGTGCTCAAACCTGCTGAGGGGCCGCCATGAGGCGATCGGGATGGAGCTCTGGGAGAGGGCTGTACCCGCAGCCTCACTGCCTGGGAAGGAACAGAAACCCTTAGGGCAAATCTCTTTCCCTCTGAGAACTTGGGGCTCCCCCATCCCCTGCTGCCTGGGCCTGTGAAGGGCTAAGGAGGCCAGCAGCAGATGAAAGGGGCACAGTGAGGAGATGGTGGAGGCTGCCCTTGTGTTCCTGAGCCAGAGCCCCTTCTCTTCCCATCCTCAATCCTCTCATCACGGGGGTGGCAGTGGGACTGAATTGTGTTGCATCCATGCAGCAAATTCCAGCTTCCAGGTCATTTTTGTGTAGGTTTTCTCCTCCTAGGAATTACTTCCAATTTGCACACAAGAAAACTGAGGCTAAGGAAATGAAGGGACTTATCTGAACCTGATTTCTGATGAGCTCAGTACCCTTCTCACTGTGGTAGATTTTATTTGAGTCTTACATGTTTGAAAATCTCAGGGTCCTAGAATCAGTCCTCCCAACCCCCACTTGGGTGTGTCTGCACGCATGCATGCACGTGTCTGCAGACACACACACACACACACACACACACACACACACACACAGCATCAGCCCTCAGCTGTTCTGGTCACAGCTTAGGTACAGCGCTGGCTGGACTGTGGGTCCCACGGAAGGGAGGGTGGAGACATGAGAGACTGACCTTCAAATTCCCCATCACGGGTGCCCGGGTGGAATCTCACCTTCGGTGCCCACACAGGTCAGTGGCTCCAGGGAAGGCTTCCTGGCTCCCTTGCTGAGTGACAGCTCAGGCATGGACAGTGGGGAGCAGGTGTCCATCCAGGAGATGGGCTCAGTACCCCTCAGCCCCTGGGGCCAGCACAGAGGCCCTTGCTCTGGGGTGCGGGGAGTCTGACACTGGCCTCAGCCTCAGCACCCCCTCCACAATGATGCAGCTGCCTACGGAGACAGGAGTCGGGGGTTGGTGCTCAGCCGCTAGGGCTGGGGATGGAAAGTGGCCCCTCAAGTACTGACCCCCTCCAACTCTGCTGCCTTTCTCATAAAATGCTTGGGAGGCTCAGGGCCCCAGGAACTAAGAACTGCTGCTCCCAGCCCCAAAGGCCAGGAGAGACCCAGCGAAGCTACCTGGGCTCAAAAATCCCAGACTGCTTCCCTCACACCCCCACCCTGCTCAATGGTGGAGTGTTATCCAAAGTTTAATGGGAACGCCCCTCCCCACGCACCAGTTATTCCATGATAACAGGGCTCTGTCTCCTATTTGAACTTGGGCAAGGCTTTCCTTCTCCTCGGCCTCAGTTTGCCTTTCTGTCAAATGGGAGGACTGGACTCGAGCTTTCAGGTACCTCCCAGTTCTGTCTTTTGGAGTCCCTAGAGGGCCAGGACACAGGAGTATGACACAGGAGAGAGGATGGGGTAATTTAGGGCTGGGGAACCAGTTGAGAAGGTCAAAAGTGTTGTAGGGTCCTTGGGGTCCTGAGGCAGCAGCTTCCATCCGCTTTCAGCCTCCTGGGTTCCAATCCATGCCATAGCCAGAAGCCAGAGACACCCCATGACCAGAGGGTCCTGCAGAATGGGATGAGGGTGGGGGCAGGCAGTGAGAGGGCAACGCTCAGGGAGTCAGTCTCTCTACCGAACCTGAGCCAAGTGTGTTCTGGGCCCCTCATTACTCCAGGACAGCAGAAGCAGCTGGAGGAGGTGAAGCCTGGGAATGCTTTGAGAGTAGGTCTGCAGAGGGAGAAATAAGCTACTTAAGCTACTTAGTCTTTTAGGCTGGTGACAGCAGGAATGATGCAAATTGATTCCTACTCAAGTGCTGTCCCAGGCAAGGTGGTGGCAGGGAAGGCAGAAGCCTCCTTTTCCAGAAGCAATCACCTCCAGCGTACCCGCTGAGCATCAGAGCAGCATCAGAGCAACTTCTGAGCAGGGGTAGCAGTGGCAGCCGCCCCATTCCCCCAGACCTGGGCTCAGCTGCCCATTCTCCATGTCCCCTCAGGAAGGATGTCCAGGACTCTCTCCAATCCAGAGCCAAAGCTCCCTCCCCCGCTCCCCAGGCTCCTCCGACTCAGGGCACTCTGCTGCTGAGCAAGGCGGCTCCTCAGCTTTTCCTGGGGGGGGGGGGGACATTCTTTCAAGATTGGAGGGATGAGGACAAGAGAAGGACCCTTCCCTTTGTCCATACTTGGGGTCAAGCCCTGCCAAATCAAAGCCCTGACTGTCAAAGTCCCTCAGCACCATTCCCCAATTCACACATTTACCAATTCATTCACTCATTCTAGCTTCATTCCCTTGTTGGTGCTTGCTATATAAAATAAGGACTTTCTGTTAAGTCATCATAATCTGGCCAGGTGTGGTGGCCCACGCCTGCGACCCCAGCAC
The DNA here is from genome assembly GCF_028885625.2 of Pongo pygmaeus. Taxonomy (NCBI): domain Eukaryota; kingdom Metazoa; phylum Chordata; class Mammalia; order Primates; family Hominidae; genus Pongo; species Pongo pygmaeus. The sequence continues at coordinate 219,734,334 of NC_072373.2, forward strand.
AGTGGGAGGCCAAGGCAGGCAGATCACTTGAGCCCAGGAGTTCAAGACCAGCCTGGGCAACATAGGGAGACCTTGTCTCTACTAAAAGTAAAAAACTTATCCGGTGCGTGGTCATGCACACCCGTAGTCCCAATTACTCAGGAGGCTGACGGGGGAGGATTGCTTGAGCTCAGGCATTTGAGGCTGCAGTGAGCTGTGATTGCAGCACTGCACTCCAGCCTGGATGACAGAGAGCTTATCTTAAAAAAAAAAAAATCATAATCTTAACTTAGTGATGTCTTCAACTCTTTTCCTCCTGAAGGCTCCATGAACCTTTTCACCCCAGATCTATTCACATGTTCATTAACTCCCCAGAATGCCAACTGGCTGACATGTCCCTGTTCATTGCAGATTCCTGGCTCTGTTACTCTGGGATAATCTGCTGGAAGTCTCTGGAGCACCAGGTCGGAAAGTCAGAAACCCTTGGAGGGAACCCACAGCAGCTATTAGCTTGTAATGCACACTCTCAGCCAGCCTTTTCCCAGCTTCCCCGGCTAAAGAAGGGAAGGGGGTGGGGGTTCTCTTCCGGCTGCTGACACTTCTCCAAAGCCTGATTCCTCTCTAATGTCTCCCAGGCCTGGATTGCAGGGAGGAACAAAAACCAACATCCTGCCTTTGTGAAGTCACAAGATGATGCCTTAAAACCAACAAATACTTTTCAACCTGGGAGTCCCCACACACGATCATGTCCAGAGGGGTGCAAGTCTCAGCTGTGTCTACATGGAAGGAAAAGGGGGAAACATCTGGATGAAAGCCAGCAACGTCCTGCCACTCTGCCAGATGCTGCGCACATCTGGACATTCAAAAAGTGATCTGTTCGGTGGCTTAGCAGTCAAGAAGCAAATGGTCAGCCCACATCACCCTATCCATGAGGACACAGCCCGAGTCCCTGTGTACAATTACCCAGATTACTGAAGGACTCATAAGGTACTCTGGCTTCAATCATACCCATCCTCAAAGGCCCAAATCAAATGAAAGTAAAGGCCAGAGTGTGGGGCTCAGTCCTTGTGCTCATGGCAGCTGGGTCCCATCTCCACTGCTTATTAGTAAGCTGCTAGGCTCTCTGCACTTCACATTTCTCATCCTTAACATGGAGATAACAGTGCTATCCCCCTTGCTGAGCAGGTATGAGGATGAAATGAGATCGTATCTGTAAAGTTCTAAGCCCAGGGCCCGGCAGGTAGTAAACATTCAAAATATGTTGACTGTTATTATCATGATCATTATCATCGGGGTGATTGCCCTGCAGAGCTCCCTAACGAAGAACACAGAGATCTCCCAGGACAGTGCAAAGGTCAATGCAGCTGCAGGGTGTGGGGGACACACACTTTTCCCAAACCTCCCAGGAACACCAATTTGCCACCACCTTCCCCAGCCTGACCCCCATTGAAGCTGCCTTCCCCAGAGACAAGAAGAACACCACATCCTCCTTCACGACAGGAGTGGCTTCCAGCTGGCAGTCACGTCTCCTTTATTAACAAGGTTTGGCAAAGGACACATCATCCAGGTGCCAGTGTATGTGCTGGACACCCCGAGCAGATGGCTGGGCGGAGTGAGCCTTCTCCACTGCACCCTCCTCCTACCAAGACATCAAGCTCATGGACAGTCTAGTTGTACTGGGGGCAACACCTACAGGAAACCTTCCTCCTGACCCTGGAGAGACCACTTGACTGGATCATGCCCTCTCAGCCCCAGGGGACAGCTGGGTCCCTCTTCTACTGTGGTGGGGGTCCTAGTTGAGACACCATTAATCATCTATCACCTCTGCTCCTTCAGCCAGAGGTCCTGGGGGATGGGAATGGGGACTCTGATGAGCTCTACAGGGACAGAGACAGAGACCTTTCCATTAGGTTGGTGCAAAAGGAATCAGGGATTTTGCCATTACTTTCAGTGGCAACAATCACAATTACTTTTGTACCAACCTAACACTTCTACAAGCCCACACCTGGCACACAGTAGGACTGCTCAGGCAGATGCTTGTGAGATGGGAGATAATGGAGAAGGCCTTTTCTGGCAGAGGAGGTTGAAGTCCCTGGACACTATCTCCCAGGACATCACTCTGTGGTTCCAAGAAGTGCCCCTGTAAATGGTACCTGCTAGAATCTAAATCCAAGCCAATCCTTCCCATTGTCCTTACCACCCCCTTGTTCCCAAGTCAAGCTCACTGTATACAGAAACACCATAACCTGCCACCCAACAGCCTTTTCCAAACTGGCAGGTTCCCCACCTGGTTTGCTCAGAGGGAGGAACGGATGGGAGGAAGTAAATTGCCAAGATCAAGGGCATGCCACGAGTTCTGCAGGCAACGAGACCCTCTCCAGCATCTTCTCTCCCCTGAGTTCAGGGAGAAACATACCCAGACCTTACACTTCACTAATGCCCTCAAGGGATGGCCCCAGGATGCTGCACCGGGTTCTTCCTTCCAGGTTTTGGCAGAGACACAGCCTCTGCTGGTACACATGCCAGCAAGCGTGACCAGCCTGGAGGTGTAATATAAATAGCCTGCCGCTGCCCATCAGCTCCTCCGCCCCCTTGGCATTAGTTCCAAACCTTCGCCTTCTTCACCCCCAGAGCGAGCCAGCCAGCAGGGGCTCTGCTGGGCTCCACCTGCCTCCTCACCAGCAGTGTGACCTTGAGCGGGTGCCTTGACCTCTCTAGCCTCAGGCCCTTCCATTGTGAAATGAAATCAGAGCACCTCCCTCTTGAGTGGTTATGGGGATCACATCAGCTAAGGTCCATGAAGCATTTAGCACACTGCCTGGCATGTGGCTGATGTCAGAGGGGATGCAGCGGAGAGGTCTGGAGCGATGACAGCAAGCAGCATTTCACCTCTGCACTTGGAAGGAAGTTGTTAGGTTTACTGGCTGCATCAGTTCGGTCCCCTTCCCTGGTGTGGTTTAGACACTTCCCACACACCCAAGGAAGCCAGTCCGGCTACTTGGGAAGATCCCTGGCCTGGGATTCTGAGACTCAGAGCTCTGCTACCAACATGCTGTGTGATGCTGGGCAACTCACTTGCCCTCTCTGAAGTAAATTCCCCATCTGCAGAGGCTTCTCATATCCTTGACCTCTTACAGAGTTAAGTTGTCTTTCACACTCCAAGCTTCACGGCTTGAGTCCCATTCGACTCTCACGGGGACTCAGCTCCAGCCCAGCCATGGCTCAGAAGCCTTGAGTACCCAGCCCAGGCCACTGACTGATAAACACAGCTGAGGGTACTGCCCTTCACTTCTGGCCTGTCTGGCAGAGGAATTTACATTCTTTTGAAACCCATCATATAAACAGGTTTCTCGACAAGAAAATATTTATTGAATGACAGTAACCAAAACAATACAGGGTACTGGGCAAAATGGGGGTTTCTGCTTCATTCAGATCAAAATCTGATCCCAGCTTGGCCTCTTCTCGCTGTGTGACCTTGGGCAAGTCTCTTCACTTCTCTGAACTTTGTTTTTGCCATACATTAAATGAGGATGACAATTCATGTGCCATGAGATGGTGGCAAGGCTTAAGTGAGACAGTCCACGTAAACGCTTAGCACCTGGCACATAGTAGGTATTCAACACATGGCAGCTATGATTGGTTGGTATTGTTATCACCAGCCTCCCATCATAAGGCGGAGGACCTGAGGCCATCAGCCATGTCTGGTGCCTGTTTCCAAAGAGCTTTGACAACACACAGACACATATTCCTCGCAATCCTCCCGCCCGTGTACCTTCCAGCTGGTGCAGAGTGGAGTGCGGCTGTCTGGTCTCCCAGCGGCCAGGCAGAGAGTGAGCTCACTGGGGGAGGTTCTGCCGCCATCCCTGGACTGGTCCCGCAGCATCCATGCCTCCGGCCTTTGTTGGGCAGCTGCAGCATGAGCCGCACTGTCTGCCCGTGAAATGTGACTTTTGGAAAACATGCATATTTGTGAGTTGGAGCATGTTTCTATTTTAGGCCGACACTGCTCTCTTTATTTATTTTCCCCGGGCTTCGATGCTTTGGAATCTAGCTTGGAAGGGTGTTTTGACAGACTTTGACACCTCTCCCAGCTCCTTTGGCAAGACACCATGCTTGGGTAGGGGGAGGGCAGGCAGAGAAGACAAGGATTTCAAACGACAAGCCCTCTTCCTTGGCTAGGACTGATGGACAATCCCACACCCCTGCCTCACTGTCCCAGCCCTCCGTTTCTCCACATTTGGGTGTGGGGAGGAGTATAAGAGGGGTTCAGGTGGGGAAACCATTTCAAAGAGGGGGAAGGGAACCAAAAAGGCTAATCACTGCGCTCTCGATTTTAACAATGCTAACATCATTATCAACACCTATAGTATTGTTATTGCCAACCATCACTACTACCACCCCACCATTTTGGGGTGCCTACTTTTATTGCTGGCAGTGGGCTGACTGATGGCCCTTAGGGACACCACCTCCTTGCTCAGCCTCTCATTTGGCTCATCTGTGAAGGCTATTTTTGCCATCCCCAGCTCATGGGGCTATGAAAAGAGGCTACTTAGCCACATGGTGGTCATGGCCGTCTTCCCTCTTGGCATCAGAGCCTGGCAAGCAACCAACTGCCCATGGGCAGTCTACTTGCTTGGGTCCAAGGACATCAGGCTGATTGCAAAGCCCCTACTCACTGGGCAGGACCTCTAAAGCTGCTCTCAGCTGTTCTCTTCTCTGTGGCCATTTACAGCCAGCCCAGTGTCTGCCACTTGGGAGGAAGGACCTTAACTCAAACAATTCCATCTGCCTTTGATGACTAGGGGAATGGGGGTGGGGAGGATGGGGAGACGAGGGAAGTATGTCTATACTAGCAGAGAAAGGGGCTTAAACCATCCAAGGACCCGGGGATCAGGAGATCCAGCTTTAAATCTTCTATTCATTCATTTGTTCATTCATTCATTCATTCACCACACATCTACCAGCAGAACCGGTGGTATATGCAGAGGATATATAGACAGTAGAAGTAATGCCCACCCCGATGAAGATTGCACTTCAGCAGTATGACCTCAAGAAAATTACTTGACATCTCTGGTCCTATTAAGGAAATCATCTAAACATCCCTCACTCAGGGAACAGGATGACTTCACTAGTGGTGGGTGCTCTAAGGAAGGGGAAAGGTAGGATAATCTTTGGGGTTAGAATCCCAATTTTCAATCCCACCCACACTCAAGAGACTCACTAGAGAGTCAATGTTCCAGATTATTAGGGCCAAAAAGTGACCCTACAGGTCACCTCAGGCAGTCCTTTAACAGACGGAAAGCCTGAAGCTCAGAGAAGGGAAGTAGTTTGCCCAAGGGCAAACTGGGAGTCTGTGGTTAAGCTCGGACTAAGATCCAGGACCCCTCACTTCCAGTCCAGTGCTCCTTCCACCACACCATGCTGGGACTGTTCTTCTTTCAACCCAGTTTCTGGATTTGAAGGACAACAGCAGGAGAGGTGTCAAAGGGCAAGCCAGGTCATGGCTACCAGATCTCATGGCTAGCCAAATCTCCAGGGGGGTTCCAGAATGCTTCACCCAAAGTTCTTGGCCCCTTGGAGAGATCACTGGGGCTCTGGGGCAACTGGCCCTAGAAAACTTCCTGGAGAGGGGAACAGAAGCTGCTGAGGCCACGGTGGAGGGCCGTCAGATTTCCAAAGAGAGAGTAATGGGGACATGGAACCTGCAGTGAAGAAGGCAAGTCTGAGAGAATGGAGTCAGCTCCCCCTAAGGGTCAGCTGTGCCCACATCCCAGCAAAGGCTGGGTCAGACCCAGCCTAAGGAAAGCTAGGGAGAAAAGTGAAGGCAATGGGGAAGGATGACTGGAAAGACCAAAAAAAGAGGGTGCATGTGCATGTGTGTGTGTGTGTGTGAGAGAGAGAGAGAGAGAGACAGAGAAAGAAACCTGGCGGAGGGAACAGAGCAGGGAAACAGAGGGTACAAGCAAAGAATGCGGACCCTGATTGTACATGTGTGTGTCTGGACTAAGGTTAGAGAAAGAGGAGTTAAGTAGTGAGGTAGAGAGCCAAGCAAAATGGACCCTGGGCTGAAAATGGAGATTCTGTGAGGCACCTGTCCAGGCTGGGCTTCTGCCGGGAGCTTCCACCGAGCCACAGCCTCCTCCCTCCCTCCAGAAGATCCCCTGGTCCCCTGGCAGGTGTTGTAGTAGGAGGTGGGGAGGGGGTGTTTGCTCTAAATCCCCATGCTTCGCCCATAGGAGCAGGACAGTGTGTGTGTGTGTGTGTGTGTGTGCACGCGCGCGCTGGGGGTGGGAGTGTGTCTGTGCTTGGGAGTCTTCGTGGCTTTGTGAGTCACTGGGCATCGGTGGGAACACCAGGTGGTGGGCTCTGGAATCTGGGGCTTAGTCAGTGAGTCCGGAGACAGCAACCTCGAGTGCGGAGCGGGGGCGAAGATGCTGCCAAGGTCCACGAACGTGTGTGCTTGTGAGATCTGTCCGCCCACGTGCGTGTGAACCGTGGGTCTGCGTGGATTGTGTGCGCCTGAGGATTGTGGGTGGGTGTGTACTTGCGCGAATGTATGTGTGTGGACTGTTTTCCAGTGGTCTGTAGATATGTGTGTGCGCATGGATGGGTGTGAGTGTGCGCGTGGACTGTGGGTGTGCGCGGGCTTCTGAGTTTCTAGGGCGGCCGCGAGGCGCTGTCCGCGGTGCTAACCCGGGGAGTTGGCTGACGGAGACCTGCGCGCAGTCTCGCAGTGAGTGGGGCACAGCGGGAAGCTGGCGCCGGCCGTGGAGCAGAGACAGGCCGAGAAGAGAAGCCCCCAAGGAGGCGCCTTCCCAGCCCTGCTGCCGGCCTCCCCAGGGAGTTGGGAAAAGTTCTCCCAGCGGTGGGGTTGGCTCCCGGGACTCGGCACCCCTTGCGGTGTGAATCTTTCCCGACCCTCAGCGCCGCCACTGCCCGGCTGCCCACTCCACCTCCACCCTCGTTCGCGTTCCCGGCAGAGCCTGGGGACCCTCGCGCGCGCGGATCCATCGCTGGCCCGGCCCGCCCCAAGCCCCCACGCGCCCTCCCCGGCCGGATCTGCAGCCAGGTTCATCGGCGAAATGTCCCTCCGAGAGCACGAGTACGCTAGGTAGGGGGTGGGTGGAGGGGGTCATTAGCCTTACTCTGTCCCCTCCCTCTGCTCTAGCATGGCCGAGAGCCCGATCCAGGGGCGGCTTCAGACTGACGCTCAACTTTTATGGACCTAGATATCCCTCAGAGGGGACGAGCAGGGGCCAGAGGTCGGAAGCCTTGCCGTTCCCGGACATCCAACATCCAACTCCCCTTGGCCGACCGAGAATGCTGCAGTCCCGCGGGGAGATGGTGCGGAGCTGGGACCGGGTAGCAGAGGGCAAGCTTGGGTTCTGTCCACCCCTGACCGTCTTTCCCGGGGGCCTCCGAGGCCCGCATCCCGGGCTGGCTGGAGAGCGGGAGAACTTCGCGCGCGGCGCCACGCAGGTCGGGGTGCGGACGGCGCGGAGGACTTCCCCCTCCTCCTAGCAATGCACCCCCCAGCCCCGAGACCGAGCCCAGATGGCGCCCCGCGGCCGTGCACTCACCTCGGCCGGCCGAACGGGGCTAGGCTGAGCCGCCGGCGCGGGAGGGAGTGCGCAGAGGGTCGGGGGGCGGCGGCCACCACGCTGCGCAGACTCGTCTCCTCGCGGGAGTCGCAGGGGAAAGCTCCTCGGAGCCGCAGGAGGCTGGGGCTCCCCCTCCGCTCCAGGGCAAGCGACCCCAGGAAGCTACGCGCGAATCCCAGTCCCCAGCTCGCAACCCGAGCACTCGGCGCCGCCGCCGCCTTTTATTCGCTGCCCGCCTTTGTTTGGGTCCGGGCTCCTACCACGGGTCGCGGGGGTGTCCGAGCCAGGCTCTGGAGCCGCGCTGCCGCCCAGCCCCTGGAGCCTCCTCGGACTCTGCGCCGCCGCGCCTTGAGTCCGTGGCCGGCGAGATCCTGTGCCACGCCGCGCGCTGCGGTCTCCAGGGCCCACTGTCTGGCGCTGTCTTCGCTGCCTCTCCCCCTGCCGATCCGCGCGGTGGTTCAGCCCGGCCCTGGCGCCCGCGGGCGGGGGAAGCGCGCGCGGCGCAGCGACCCCTGGGGGTCGGTCCCCGCCCCTGCAGACGGTCCGGGCCAGGCGCCTCACAGCCCCGCCCCGGAGTTTCCTGATACCCAAGTCTCTCCCGGGCCCGCGCTCCCGCTCCTCTCCAGCCAGCCCGCCCAGCCTTGGCAGGTCACCAGCCTCCTGGACACTCGCGGGCATCCCCGGGCGCCCTCCGGAGGGAGCTGCCAAGCCCAGGCTCCTGGCGCCGTCCCTTCCTCGTTTGTTCTTCAGTTACCCCTCTGGCACCAGAACCCGGAGCCATGCCAGCCCCTGGGACCGGGCATCCCTCCAGCTCTAGCACATGGCCTGCCTGACACCCCTAGCCAAAGGGCCACAAGGAGAAAGAGCCGGGGGAGGGGGGCAGGCCAGTGCCCTGGCCCATTTCTCTCCATCAGGGCTCAGAGAGCATTGGCATTGGTGTTGCCCAGGGAGAGTGAAGTGGGACCCCTCAAAAGGGAGCCAGCTGCCAGCCCTCAGCTGCAGGGTGGAGGGATGGCAGTGATGGAAGCCAGAAAGGAGGGAGGCCATTGCCATGCTGTGTGAGGGTGAGCCATGAGCTTGTCATTTGTCCTGAGTGTGTGCCGACCAAGGACCTGGGAAGATAGGGCAATGGTGAGACACAATCCTTGCCTTCAGGAGGTTTCCGGCTTATGGGAGAGAGAAGAATATGAGAGAGTTATGAATGGAACATAACAAGCCCCGCCAGCCAACACGCTGATGCGGAACCCACGGCAGCCCCTCCCCACCCCCAGCCCTTATTTTTAAAAGAGGAAAACTGGTGGGATGCACCTCTAAACGTCAGGGTGCTGAGTGGAGCTCCTGTGCTGTTCACCTGCTGCTCCTGCTCTGTCTCTCTGCTGTACAGTCCCTGGAGAAGCTGTACCCACTGACCGGCTGTCAACTGGACACATTGGTATTTATGACCCTGGGTGCCCTGAGAGCTTATCTATGCAGAAGTAAATGGCCCGAGCCAGTGTCCCTGCCCTGGCACTCACTCCCCATGTGCTCAAGGTCTCAAGAGAGCCATTGCCAGGCTGGCCAAGTCTGTCAGAAGACTCCCAATGGCTCCATCTGGCCTTAAAGACATTAGAGTTGAGGGCAGTTCCTGGGGTGAAGGATGCCACTCTGAGCTGTGAGGGGAGAAAGAGACAGGAGATCTCTCCCAAGAAGTAGAGGGTGTGCAAATTGCTGTCCCAGAATCAGAGGCCAACTCTGATATGAGTACAGAGGACCAGACTTGGCACCGTCCTGCAAACTTCTAGTCCCATTTGCCATATCCTAGAGGGAGGGCAGAGAGTGAGGGGCCATGTGAGAGGGTGGGAGGAAGGAGAACAAGGAAAAGATTTGTTTTTAAGGGAGAAATAGAGAGACACAAAGTGTGTTCCCAAGCCCAGCTGAGAGCAAAGGGTTTTCTTGGCTGGGAGAATGGCTTGATTATTTTCTGTTTGTTTTAAGGCTGCTTCTAGGAGCCTCCTCAAAGTTCTCCAAGGCTCCAGCACTGTTCCTCTCAGTCTGACAAATCCACAGGCCATCCCATTGGTGTGCCCCATGGTGCTGTGCCACCCTCAGCCCATGCCTGGGAATACAGCCCCCAATCCCCTGGGAAATAGATTTAGTGGGTTTGATATAGGTTCTTGATGAAATTCTCACCACCTTCAAAGGGGTCCTGCTTCATGTTGTCTAGCCGGCCATAGCTGTGGCCACCTTAGTCACACCCTCCTCAGAACCCTCCCTGGCCTCTTGAGACCTCCAGAGGATCTCCAGTGGGGCTGGGCTTGCTCTGCCCTTGGTGGGGGATTTTCTATGAAGGGAGGGTGCAGAGGCAGAGGCCTGTGGAGGGGGAAAGGAGGTGCAGAGTGTGGTATCCAGGAACTCTGGAAGGATGCAATTTTCCCAGGCCATCAGTGAGGTTTTAAAAATGCAAATGGAACCAGGCCTTTGAAATACGCCTGCCATAAAGGGGAACCGGTGGTGGCAGTGCAGCTGTTGCGGGTGTGGAAAGTCATGAGAATCCTCCTCCTGGGGTTCATCCCCAGGTTTCCTCCCCTTCCCCTGCCCACGCCTGCTTGCAGGAAGCCTGTTTACTACAGGGGCCTGGGGATGCTGGCCTCAGACATCCCTGCCCAGCCACAGGGTACTTCCCTGAAGCCTCCTGTACCTCCAGGTGAGTAACAAAGATGACTCTGGTGGATAAATGATCCACCCAGCTGAAAGGCTTCAGAGAATAAGACTCTGTGTCCCCTCTGGCTCCTTGTTCCAGTGCTGTCTGGTGGAAGTTCTTCCTGGGTCTGATTTAAACGCCTCGTGGTGCCGATAAGCTGCTTCCTTTATACTCTGTCTTCATGACTAATTGAAAAGCCTTCTTTGCAAGGGATATGAGCTATAAAGGGCTGCTTTGTCTTCTCTTCCTATCCCTTTATTTCTACTTCTATTTTCTCTCCAAATAGGTCTGAAGCAGAGTCTCTGAGCTGAGTTTCTGATTCTACCTCTCCCAGTAAAATCATATTTCTATTCTGCCCCTTACCAGCTGTGTGACCTTGGGAAAGCCACTCCACCTTGCTGAGCCCCAGTTTTTCTCATCTATAAAGTGGGGATGGTAAGAATATCTGTCTCATTGCAGTGGTTATAGTTATAAGTGAGATCATCTCTGTGCAAAAATTGCATTTAGCACAGTTTGTGGCACACATTAAGCACTAAATACACATTAGCAGTTTCTTCATCATATTGTTACCGCTTACTTGGCAGGTGCTGACCATAACACGTCTCACTTTTTGTGATACCCCTACACCCCGCCCCGTGAAGTGGGGTTGTATGCAAATCAAGTCCTCCCACCAGATGGGTGAGCAGCTGAGGGTTGAGCATATGGGGAGGGTTGGGAGTGTTTATCTTTTAAAATATGGTATTAAGGCACTGTCCCAGCACCGGGGAATAGAATAAATGGATTTATAAGTAATCCCCTCTTCAATCTGCTAAGGCATTGACTTTGGCGCTCTTGGCCCCCAGCCCCAATCTCACCTTCTCCAGGAAGCCACTGGGCAGAGTCAGGTAGGCTGGGGTATGCTGGAAAGAGCTCTAGATTTTTATATGTGTCTTTTATTAGTATGACCTTGGGTTTGATTTTTATATGTGTCTTTTATTAGTATGACCTTGGGCAAGTCACTGCATTTCTCTGAGACTTAGTTTCCTCATCTGCAAAGTGGGAGTCATAATGACCACTGCCAATAATATTCCTGCTTAGTAGTCTCTTCAGCTAAAGTAGAACACAGATTTATAGGTAGCCATTTGATAATTAGTTCTAGATATAGTTATAACTATATATAGGAAGTGATAATAGGATGATTAATCCCTGTTTCCATTATTTTCGGGGTTGATTGCACTTCATGTGACATAAAGACACAAAAGAGCTCAAGGAGCTTGCCCAAGTTCCTGGTGAATGAATTTCTGAATCCAAGTCACATAGAAACTTAGTGGAAGAGCTTGGGTTGGACTCCAGTTCTCCCAGCTTCCAGAAACACCGTCCTTCCTCTCCCCAGCCCCTTCCTCCCTGAAGCTCTGTTCAGGAGGTGAGCATGAACTTATGGATGGGGAAGACATTAGAGGGTCTCATAATTAAAGAGAAGAGAGAGAGAGCTCTGAAGAAGGGCCTGAGGAAGGCTGACAGGGCTAGGCTTAGGGCAGGGGTACTGCAGACACGGCCTGGGGGAGGCTGGACAGATGGCAGCTCTCCCCTCCTGCCTCCCCCAGAATTCTGCAAACAGCCAGGCCTAGCACTTCTTTCTCAGCCTTGCCTGCCTCCTCCAAGGGAGCAGGCATCCTGTGCCAGAGTGAGTACAATCCAAGTTATTAATTGCCTGCAACAATTAGCCCTAGCGCCTGGGCCTGCAGACACCCAGGCTCTGAGAGAGGGAGCCAATTACAGCTTCATCAATATTCACGCTGTCGCATAATCCTCTTCCAACAAGATGGCCCCCTTGTCCCCCATCCACATTTCTAGGGGTCTTTGCTCTGACCCCAACATCTGGAGAAGACTAAATACTGCTGAGTTCTTCAAGAGGAAAAGTCATTGGAGGGGTTAGACCCGAGGGGCTATTTGCATAGCAGAGCCAAGGCATTGGCAGGGAAGAGCAGGATCCTGCCAAAGATCTGGACAGTGTGGCATTAGCCAAAGACAGTCTCATAGTTGGGGAGAGATTATAACCTCCAGGTTGAGGGTTTTACATAGATACCCTGAGGGTTCTTATTGATAGAACCGGCTTGAAAGGAGGTCATAAATACCCAAGAAGTTCTAGTTTTCATCCCAGCTCAGTCACATACTAGCTTTGTGGTTTCTGGAGAAGCTCTTTGCATCTCTGAGCTCATGTCCTGACCTGTAAACTGGGGGCAGTGGCCACCCCTTCCCATGGAGGAGGATTAAGGGACATGCTCTGCAGAAGCACATAGCAGTACAGTGAATGGTACAGAGTGGGCTGGAAATAAATGGCTGTGCTTGTGTTCTATCCAGAAAAAGCTCCAGAAGGAGATCTCCTGACCCCTAGAGAAGTGTAGGGTGATGGAGAACAAGGCAGATGGGCAGTTAGGAGGCCAGGATGCTGACCCTAGATTTGCTCTAACATGCTCTGTGGTCTTGGTGACCTTCCATCTTTGGCCTCTTGTTTCTATTTGACAGATGAGTACATGAGCTAGATGTGCTCCAGGGCCCCTCTGACTGTGATCTTCCAGGAGAATATGGGAAGACAGAATGAGTTCAGACTGGGTAGGAGGCCACCGGGAATATGCAATCCCCGATTTTCCAAGGAGGTAAACGGCAGCAGTGGTCAATGTGATGGAACCGCCAAAAGTGTGTGAAGGCAGGCACAGAAATAGTTAAGCCACAGTCACACATTTGTTGGTTCTGTGGTGGTAAAAGAAACCACATATCTTTTATCAAAACAGAAAATAAAAATCATCATCCTGTTCAGAACTCCTGGGAAAGGCTGAGTAGAAGTCCCAGCGCAGGCCTTGTCCGTGGGGTGTTTCAGAACCATGGACAGTGGCTGCTGGCAGCTGTGGTGGAGATGAGGGTGAAGGGATAAGGGGCATGAACTCAGCCACCGAGTTGAGTACTTGGAGGTGGTATGATGTTCAGGGTGAGTGATGTTGAGCAGGTCCAGGTTCAAGAATAGCAGTTACAACTGGCTTTTTTTTTTTTGATATGGGTCTCTCTCTGTCACCCAGGCTGGGGTGCAGTGGTGTGATCACAACTCACAGCAGCCTCGATCTTCCTGGGCTCAGGTAATTTTCTTAGCCTCCTGAGTAGCTAGGGCTACAGGCATGTGCCACCATGCCCAACTAATTTTTTTTTTCCCATAGAGGTAGGGTTTTGCCATGTTGCCCAGGCTGGTCTCAAACTCCTGGGCTCAAGCAATGTTTCACCTCAGCCTTCCAAAGATTGATGCCCAGACATAAGAAGTGCTCAGTGAATGTCAGCCATTATCATTATTATTATTATTATTATTATTATTATTATTATTATATTTTTAGAGAAAGAGTTTTAGAGACCTCGGCCTCCCAAAGTGCTAGGAGTACAGGTATGAGCCACCACACCAGGTCACACCTGACTTTTGAGTGCCCAGTGGGGCTGCTTAAACCTTTAGAGAGTAGGGGTCTTCCTCTGTGCCCCCTCCCAGGAATATCTAAGGTTCCTGGTGCACCTACCTGTGTACGGGCTCTTCATGACTCAGCACAGAATCCCAGCCCCACCTCCCCACTCTGCCCCGCTCCTCTGTCTCTCTGGCTTTGGTTTCCTGGCACAAGTTGGCCAGTGCCTTTGACCACCCCAGTCAGTCTGGCTGGCCCACTGGCGCCAGGAGCTAGGTCAGCTTTAACCCTGGCCACCAAATCCCATCTGGGCCTCAGCAGTGACAGCAAGAAAGAGCTTTTCTGGCATCTTCCCAGTCAGGAATCTGCACAGCTCTGATGGGCTGCCTCAGTGCCAGCTCCTATTCCGGCACTTTCAGTGTAGGCAGGGCGGAGCATGTTCAGTGCCAGGACCCCTGAACTGACATGTAGGGCTGGTAGGTAGATCATCAGTGTCCTGGCAGTTAAAATACTTTTTTATGCAGCAAGGGATGCTACTAACAACATCAGCAACAATAATCATTAATGGCTGCCGTTTCTTGATTGCCAGATCCTATGTATGTATTATTTCATTCAAACTCACAACCACCCCATGAAGCAAGTCGTCTTATCATCCTCATTTCCAAATGAGGAAATTGAGGTACAGAGAGTAGTAAGTTGCTACAGCAGGTAGCAACCCAGTCAAACCCACCCAGGCAGTTTGACTATAGCCCAAGTTCTATATGACATTATTCTTCCCATTTTACAGATGGAAAAACTGAGGGTCAAAGAGGTTGAAAGACATGGTAAGGGTCACAGTAATGGAGAAGATTTGAACCCAGCATTGCTGATGCGGTAGATACTGTTTATCTGCTCTACTCTACTGCTCTCCATGGAACTAAGTCCCTGTTGGGTGCCCACTCTCAGCGCTCCCTACTGTGGCACTGAGGTGTCACCCTAAGTCTAATCACAACTAAACTCATCTTCCTGTTCATCCTTAGGGAAGTCACAGCCTCTCTCGGAGCCCAATCTACCAAGGGAAACTTTTTAAGGCAGAGCTCACATTCCAACTTGAGAATGGCTTCGTTTGATGAGATTCTTCCCTGGAAATCAGCGGAGTCATGCCATCCTGCAAACTGGCAGGGTAGTTCCCAGGACCCAGGAGGGCTGAGTCATGCCCATACTTCCAGGACAAGATTCAGGGGCCAGGGCCACTAGCTGTAAACACACCGTGGGATTGGCATCACCTGGCACAAAATGCCAAGTCATCGCCTAGCCTATCATTTCACAAATGGGGAGACTGAGGCCCAGGGCAGCTGAACATGGTGATGTGGTTTCCTCCTGACAGTACTGTCCTTTTGGCCACCCCTCCAAGCCTCTGCACCCTTCCCAACATCCCTGCATTCTCATTTTGCAGCTGGGCACGACAAAGGACAGCTGTTCTTGCTGGCATCTAGGGCCACATCTGGCAGCAGGATGCAGAAGGAAAGCATGAGTGGCCTAAATGGCCACATGGGGAGCAGCCCAGGCCAGGACAGCACAGCTGGCTGTGCTTGGAGAGCTGGGCTGGTAGCAGGTCCTCCTCCTCTACTCCTCCTCCTCCTTCTCTTTTTCCTCCTCCTCCACCTCTTTTTCCTCCTCCTCCACCCCTTCTCCTCTTCCTTCGCCTTGTCTTCTTTCCTGTCTCTCTCCCACACTCCCAAACTCCCTGCCTTCTTTCCTTTACAATCATTCCTTGCTTTGATAATGACGACAGTAAACATTTACTGAGTACTTACTGTGTGACAAGGCCTGTACCATCTTCTTTAATCTTCATAACAACCCTTGGAGAATAATCATCTCTCCTTTACAGATGAGGAAAATATAGGTCAGAGAGGTCAGGGTTTGTGTAGCCCAGCTGACTTCAATCCCACACTCTCCTGCTCCTTTGCTCTTTGGGGGACAGTAGCACTTCATCACACATGGGGCAAAAAGACCAGAGATGGTGCCATCCATTCTCTTTTGATCTTGGATGTGTTGTTTGGCAGATGCCTTTTTTTCTTTTAATTTTTATTTAAAACTCTAAGCTGATTTCATCCCCACCCCTAGTCTGTTTCATTCTCTGTTCCTTCTCAACCTCCACTTCCCAACGTGTGTGTGCACAGCCAGGGGTCAGCTGATGGTCATCATTCCACTGACTCAGGAAAGTGGAACCAGACCATCACATGTGGGACCTAAGTTCAGAGGACTTCCCCTGTCCCCAAGGATGTTGTGGTTGTCATCATTTTTAATCCAATCAAAGGGGCATGCAGAGCAGGTGGCTCAGAATATGGAGTTTGCGGTCAGACATACTTCAGTCTATTCATAGCTGCGTCACTTACTGGCTGGGTGATGTTGGCCAAGTCGCCTCAACTCTCTGAGCCTCAGTTTTCTCACCTGTGAAATGGAGACAACACCTGCCTTAAAGAGCAGTTGTGAGGATCAAGTAAGTCTGGGTGTATAGTGTGACCAGCGCATAGCTGTCCCTAGGTAATGTCATTGTCCTGCTCCATCTCATTGTGGATCTAAATAACTTGGAAAAACATGTTCTTTCCAGTCCATGGAGGCCCCTGAAGACTCATTTCCTAGGAGTTGTTTCCTCTGCCAAATATATTTGGTAGGATTTAGATAACAAGGTAATATCCAACATTTTTCTATGTGCCCTTTGTGTGATGTGCAAATTGCTCATATCATATATAGAGCATGTAGGTTCAGAGCACAAGCCCTGGAAACCCAATGATCTGGGTTCAAATCCCAGCTCCGCTGCTTACTAGCTGTGTGACTTTGGACAGGTCACCTAACTTTTCTGTGCATCAATTTCCTCATTGTAAAGGAGGCTAATAGAAGTGCCTACATCTCGATGCTGTGCTAAGAAGTTAGGGGGTGCCTGGAAAGTTGTGAAATCGATGCCCAGACATAAGAAGTGCTCAGTGAATGTCAGCCGTTATTATTATTATTATTATATTTTTAGAGACAGAGTCTTGTTCTTTGGTCCAGGCTGGAGTACAGTGGTCCCTTCATAGCTCACTGCAACCTCAAATTCCTGGGCTCAAGTAATCCTCCCACCTCAGCTTTCCAAAACATTGGGATTACAGGTATGAGTCACCACATCTGGCCTCAGCTGCATTATTATTATTATTATTATTATTATTTTGAGATGGAGTCTTACTCTGTCACTGAGGATGGAGTGCAATGGCATGATCTTGGCTTACTGCAACCTCCCTCTCCTGGGTTCAAGCAATTCTCCTGCCTCAGCCTCCTAAGTAGCTGGGATTACAGGCACCTGCCACCACACCTGGCTAATTTTTGTAATTTTAGTAGAGATGGGGTTTCGCCATGTTGGCCAGGCTGGTCTTGAACTCCTGACCTCAAGTGATCCACCTGCCTCAGCCTCCCAAAGTGCTGGGATTACAGGCATGAGCCACTGCACCCAGCCCAGCCATATTATTGTTTTGTCTCCGCAATAATCTTGGAAAGTGAGGTTAAGTCATGAGTCCAAGGTCACACAGCTAGTAAATGGCAAAGCCCTTTGAATTGGGGTCTGACTGGTTCCTAGGCCTGAGGGTTTCCCGCTGCAGCCTCATGTCTCTAAGGTTCATGGGTCCCACCTGTGGCTCAGCCAGTCTCCTCCAATGCCACAACCCGGGTGAGCTCCTCTTCCCACTCTCATGCTTTCTCTTGCACCTGTCTCAGCTGGAAGCTTGCCTTTCTTACTGAATTGTTTATTTCTAAAACACACTCCTCCTTAACTCCAGCTGAGTGCCTTGGGGCTTCCTACCCTTGAAACTTGCTCACTTTGCAGGGTTCCCATGGAATGGGTGCCTGTAGAAACCCCAAATTCAAGTCTTGCTCCCCACTGGGCCTGGCTCATAGGACACCTAAGACACTCCAGCCACTCCTGCTGGTCACTTGGGGAGGGTCTGTTGCTCCAAGCACTGCATGTCCCCCACCCCACTACCTGAGGGACACAGCCCTGACATTGAACATGGCACTCAAGGTCTGCTCCTCCTCAATGATGTCTCTCTGACCCCATTAATTGGCAGTCCCTGTCCACACCCCCAGAACCCCCTACCCGCCTGGCTTGATTGTTGCTCAAACATGCCGGCTCCTTCCTGCCTCCCAGCCCTTCCCCACACCACTCCCTCTACCTGGAGTGCTCCTTCCCTTTTTCCCTACCAGTGGGAATATTACTCATCCTTAGGGCCCAGCGCATCCCTTCCATGGGGAAGCCACCCCCAGCCCTACCCTACTCTTTCCCCCAGAGAGCCTTCAACTCTCTCTCCTCTTTGCTCCTGGAACAATTTCACACATCTATTTCTGCATTTATCATAGGCTGACGTGTTTTCTATATAGAGTCTGTTGTCTAAGCGTGAGGGTGCATGATGACTCTCTAGGGGGGCCATTTCCCAGGCCAGGGCTGGGGTATGGGGGAGACAGATCATAAGCAGCAGAGCCGGGACCATCTACTCCAGGACCTGGCTCATAGGCCTGAAGCTGGAGTCAGACCATATTCTTCTCATTTTAGAGATGGGACAATGGAGGAACGACTCTCTCATGATCATATGGTGCTTCGTGGGGGATGGCTGAACCTAGGCTTCCAACTCCTAATCCTGCAGGGCTCCCAAAGTCCCAGTTTCAGGGCTGGGCTGATCCATACCAGAACCTCTAATCCTCCTCATCAGCTATTGCCACAACAGGCTGTGCTTCTGAATCTCAGCAGCACTTAACAATTAACACCAGTACTTTGCTCACAGGTCTAGAAGTTAGCAGGGAGCTCTGCTTCAGGCTGTAGGTAGCTCAAGTCTGCTCCACTTGTCATATTAGGGGCCAAGGCTACCCCGGTCAAGTTCCTTTTCTGGCTACAGCAGGAGAATGAGAGGGCAAGCAGAACCACGCCAACACATCTCAAGGTTCTTCCCTCATTATACCTGCTACCATCTCATTGGCCAAAGCAAGACACCTGACCAAGCCCAGAGTCAAGTAGTGAGGAAGTAGACTCGGCTCACTGTGTGGCCTTGGCAAGGATGTGAACGTGAAATACTACTCCAGGAGAGTGAAGAATGGAGCCCAATAATTCAGTCTTCTATGCTGCATTTGTGCCTCCACTTTCTTTCTTACAGATTCAGATTGATAGCTGGCTGTCCCCCAAAGCCACTAGACAAAGCCCCCGAGTTCCCTTCCCTGCAGCCACTACTTGCAGAGACTGTGGCTCACTCCTCACCATCCCCATCTGAAACTTAGCCATGCTGACTGCAAGATGACAACAGAGAAGGAAGGTAAAGAGGACACTCGGGCTCCAAGAGTTGGGTGTAAAGGAAGAGTGAAGGGCACGTGGTCTGTTTCACTCTGGAAGGGCAGTGAAGGAGATCTCCCTTCATCCCCAGCTTCCAACACTGTCCATTGTCCCAAATCTGAGAGATTAACTTTAGGAATCCCTCAGAGCTTTGAGTCAAGTTCTCATAGGATCACTGCTCTCTATAGCCTCAGAATCTCAGGATGCAGTTTTTATGTTTGCCTTCCTGCATCTGTTCACCTTTCTTCTAATAGCAGCCCCTCAATTTCCAAAGAACTACCCTCCTGCTTCAGGCCATGTGATTTGGTTGGGGTGCATGCACACGTGACTCAGGCCTAAGTCAATCAGAATATCCCGTCATCCCCTTGACCACAGTGATGAGTTCAGGGATAGACTCATGGCAAATCCATGCCAATGAGAACTCAGTCGTGAACTTTTTGTGAAATTGCTGGGGAAGAGACTATTTTTCCTGCAGGACTTGAACCTGAGAGGATATAGGCTTTGTGTTACCAGCAGCCATCATGTCACAACATCAATGCCAAGAATAAAGTAACCATGAACTGAAGGACAGAGGCATGACTTGAACTCCTGGATCAAGCTATACCTGAAGTCCTAGTTCTACTTTTGGACTTTTCTATGACTATGAGACCAGGCAGAACATATTTTCTGTTGCTTGCAACTAAACTTAGAATCCTTTAATAATGAAATTTTAGATTCCTAGAGCCGAGGATGCTTAGAATCATAAATGTGTTGATTCTCAGAGTTGGAATTTCTTAGAGATTAAGCCTGACTCAGGGAACAAATGGAGGGGCCCAAAGCTATGAGTGTGGAGATAAGGAAGAACCACATGCCTTTATGTACCCCCACTAGTGCTGGCACATTTGTCCTGGACCAGGAAGTCCAGCAGGGCCAGGCTCTTGACTGCAGATCAGCCTAGATGAGCTGGATACAGTGAGATTCATAATCCCAGCTTCTTGTCTGGGCCATGGCACCCACTTGCAGCCCTTCATGGTTGTGTTCCTAGATGCCACCCTCTCATCCAAGGAGGAGATGGGGTCTAAGCTGGCCTGGGACACTGGCCAATGTTGGTAGGAGAGACTGCTGCAAGGAGGGGACTGGGAAGCACAAAGGCAGCTCTGAGAGAGAAGTGGGCAGTGAGGTCGCCCCTCTGCAGGGTTGCATTTGGCCAGCAGGGAAGCCTGCCCCAAACCAGACTCCTCTGAGCCAAGCACTGGTCCCAGCGAGCCAACCTCCAGCTTGGCATCATCACCGGCTCCTGCTGGCTGACTTTTCTGAGCAGATATTCCAGGAAAGAGAAAGAAGGCTCCTACCTTGCTCTGGTTTTTCCACCTGCACAGACAATCTTCGAAGGTGCCAATGACTGACCTGGCTCCTGGACCACTTTCCTCTGCCAGGGCTGGGGCTGCCACTGGCTGTTTCCAACCAGCCCACAGAACTTCCTGCTTGGCTTCAACTCCCAGACCCAGCAGTACTGCTGACCTAGCCACTCTGCCTCAGAAGGCAAAGGACTTTTTTGCCTTGAATGGAGGTTCCTGAATGTAATAGACATGGGTTCTAATTCCACTTTCTCCAATGACTTGCTACTTGTGTAACTTGGAGCCCTCTCCAATAATGGTATGCCTCACTAAACACATGAAATAGGCCTTTGCTCTACTCCCTATTCTACAAGCAAATAAACCAAATCTCTTTAAGCTCATGACTTCCTTCAACAGCATTTATTTAGCAAATGTTGTTGAGCACTCACTAACTTTCCAGCCACTGTGCTGGACACCAAGGTGATTAAACAAGGTCCCAACCCACATGCTGCTCAGTTGGGGTGAGTAACAGATTTGCTCACAGTCACAGAGCACACTGTCATCCCCCTTGCACATAGTAGGTGCTCAATGAATGCATGAATTGGCTGAAATAACTTGGGGTGGGGGGGCACTGACAAGAAGGAATCATGGGCAAAAAGACAGTGTGATGCAAAGGATGCATCAGGAGAAAAGGAGACGTCAATTTCCAGCCTCGAGGCTGGGTTTGCAAACAAAAAAAAGTCTATCATATCTGACGCTGTTTGCTAAAGATCAGAATGGAGATGAGGGAAATGAGCAGTGGCGGATGGTGTGCTTGGCTCCTGTCTGACAAGCAGCTTTGGGCCTGCAGGGGCTGCGCTTGTACAGTGAACTTCAGAGTGGTCCCCAGGTCCCCCAGTCAGGGCTGAGAAAGGGTAGGAATACTGCAGTCAGCGAAGCATGTTGGGAACACTGGGAACAGGAAGGAGGGTTTGCAATATGAGAATGAACACTTAATGCCTAGTTGAAGCATCTTGAGCTGGGCACAGGGCAGCGGGACGGGGGCGGGTGGATTTGCCTATAATCTCAGCTATTTGGAG
The DNA here is from genome assembly GCF_028885625.2 of Pongo pygmaeus. NCBI lineage: Eukaryota > Metazoa > Chordata > Mammalia > Primates > Hominidae > Pongo > Pongo pygmaeus. The sequence goes on from NC_072373.2 coordinate 219,755,734, forward strand.
ATGGGAGAGTCGCTTGAGCCCAGGAGTTCAAGTCCAGCCTGGGCAAAGTAGCAAGACCCCAATTCTTTAAAAAAAAAAATCTCGAAATGTGCCGAGTACCGACAATGATGCCAGCAGCTTCTTTCTCTCCTCTGGGACCTTGCTTCTCAAAGCATGGTCCATGGACCAGCAGCATTGGCCCATAGGCATTTGTCAAAAATGCAGGTTCCAGGGTCCCTTCCAGACCTGCTGAATGTGAATCTGCATTTTTTCTTTTTTCTTTTCTTTTCTTTTTCTTTCTTTCTTCCTTCCTTCCTTTCCCTCCCTTCCTTCCTTCCTTTCTTTCTTTCTTTTTCTTTTCTTTTTCTTTCTTTCTTCCTTCCTTCCTTTCCCTCCCTTCCTTCCTTCCTTCCTTCCTTTCTTTCTTTCTTTCTTTCTTTCCTTTCTTTCTTTCCTTCTCTTTCTTTCTTTCTTTCTTTCTTTTCTTTCTTTCTTTCTCTTTCTTTCTTTCTTTCTTTCTTTCCTTCTTTCTTTCCTTCTCTTTCTTTCTTTCTTTCTTTCTTTCTTTCTTTCTTTCTTTCTTTCTTTCTTTCTTTCTTTCTTTTCTTTTCTTTTCTTTTCTTTTCTTTTTCTTGTTGAGATGGAGTTTCCCTCTTGTTGCCCAGGCTGGAGTGCAATGGCGCAATCTCAGCTCACCACAACCTCCACCTCCCGGGTTCAATTGATTCTCCTGCTTCAGCCTCCTGAGTAGCTGGGATTACAGGCATGGCTAATTTTTGTATTTTTAGTAGAGACAGGGTTTCTCCATGTTGGACAGACTGGTCTCGAACTTCCGACCTCAGGTGATCCACCTGCCTCAGCCTCCCAAAGTTCTGGGATTACAGGCATGAGCCACCGCGCCCAGCTGAATCTGCATTTTTAACATGATCCTCCACTGTTTCTCAAGTTGGGCTGTATGTTAGAATCACCCTGGGCAGTTTAGAAAACGCTGAAGCCTAGATGTACCCCCAGAGATTCTAGTTTAATTGGTCTGAGCTACCGCCTGAGCATCAGGATTTTAAAATCAAGCAGGTATGAGCCAAAGTGAGGACCACTGCTTTAACTTCACAGAGTATATTTCCAAACTTTGCCTCATAAGCCCTTATACACCCCTAGGAGCTCAGGAGGGTAAATGGTTATCCCCATTTTTCAGAAAAGAAAATTGAGGCCCTCTACTCCCAGCAGGTTGATGTACAGCAGCAGTTCTCAAAGTGAGGTCCCCAGACCATCAGCAGCAGCATCACCTGGGAGCTTAATAGAAATGCAGACTTCTAGGCTAGGCATGTGGCTCACACCTGTAATCCCAACACTTTAGGAGACTGAGGTGGAAGGATCACTTGAGGCCAGGAGTTTGAGACCAGCAACATGGCAAAACCCCCGTCCACACACACACACACAAAATTAGCTGGCTGTGGTGACATGCACCTGTGTTCCCAGCTACTTGGGAGGCTGAGGTGGGAAAATCACTTGAGCCCAGGAGGTTGAGGCTGCAGTGAGCTGCGTTTGTGCCACTGCACTCTAGACTGGATGACAGAGCAAGACCCTATATCGAAAGAAAAACACAAAAGAAAGAAATGCAGGTTTCTGAATCAGCGCCTCTGAATCAGACATGGGACCCAGTGTCTATGTTTTAACAGGCCCTGCAGGTGATTCTGATGCACGCTCAGGTTTGAGAACCTCTGGTATCATAGAAAGAGCCCTGGGTTGGGAAAGGAGATCTGGCTTCTCTCCCTCACTCTGTGTGTCCTTGGGCAAATGATTCACCCTCTCTGGGGTTTCTCCATGTGTAAAATGAGGGGGACATGGGAAAACAGATCAGGGATGCCTCCCTCCCAGGGTGTTTCCATGGCAGACATGGCTAATCCATCACAGCACTGCTTCCCACTGCTCCCTGGATTGACCCAAGAGGCTTTCTTGGTACACTTTCTCACTACTTGATGTCCTCTTCTTCACCTCCTCCTCTGGAGTAATCTTCAGCAGCCACCAAGGCCCAACTCAAATATTACCTTCTCCTGAAGCTCCCCCCCCCCACCCCCGATGACTCCAGGCAGGGACATCGGAGCTTCCTTGGAGACAGAAGCACTTCCTACCTGCATTGTGACATCTCTGTTGTAATCCACCTCCCCCAGGGGACTGTGGCTCCTGGAGATCAGGGACCATCAGGATCCCTAGCACCAAGCTCTGAGTGTGGCAGAGGTAGTGCTCAAGACAAATGAGATTGGATGAAGCACCCAGACTCCTAGTGGGGGGGAGGGCGTGAGGTGTCCTCATGGGCTCCAGCACCCTCTGGGTCACGGTGCCTCCTGTGCTTCCTTTGAAAGGCATATTGGCTGACTTCCCATTTGCCAATCCTCCATACACAGAGTCCAGCCCTGGTCCTGGCACAGATTAAGAAATGTGGAGCCTGGAAGCTGCCAGGGTGCCCTGCACAGCCTGTCTTGCCTGGTTGCTTCTCAGGAAAGTGGCAGGGAGGGAGAGAGAGGCAGGTGGTGGCTGCATACCTGCGGTCACCAGCAAGGAGCCCACAAGCAGGTTAGCCAGGCGGTGACTGCAGTCAGAGTATTGACCCCATCACGCCTGTAATCCCGGCACTTTGTGAGGCCAAGGCAGGTGGATCACCTGAGATCAGGAGTTTAAGACCAGCCTGGCCAACATGGCAAAACCCTGTCTCTACTAAAAATACAAAAATTAGCTAAGCGTGGTGCCAGGTGCCTATAATCCCAGCTACTCGGGAGGCTGAGGCAGGAGAATCGCTTGAACCCAGGAGGCAGACGTTACAGTGAGCAGAGATCACGCCACTGCACTCCAGCCTCGGCTGGACAGAGTGAGACTGTCTCAAAACAAAACAAAAAAACGAAAAAGAGTATTGATCCCAGAGGGCTGGGAAAGGGGCGCCGGGACTGTGACTGTGTTCACACATCGGGTCCAGTTCACAGATGTGGAGCAGCTGTCCTCTCTCCATGTGCCTACATGGTCTTCATTCGCTGTGCTCACCCCAGCTAGGAAGGAGGAGGGTCCGTTCAGTCTATATTAACTGTACACGTGCTGTGCATTCAGCCACAAGTGTGGTGCAGTGGGGCATCCAGGAAACACGGAGTCTCTGCTCTCAGCAGGGAATGAGCAGGGGAAAGATGCTGGTACGTATTGAACATAACTATGTATCGAGCCCTGCGAGAGGGGAACATGCATTCAGCACCGACGGCGTGCCAATCCTTGAGTAAAAGGAAGTGCATAGAGCACCTACTGTGTGCTGAGCCCTGTGGGGCTGAGTACATTGCATATCCACAAAGCACCTGGCCCTGAGAGAGGAGAGCATGGGTTGAACGCCTGTTGTATACAAAGTCCTGTGGGAGAAACCTTATACCAGTCCTTCCAGGGAGCTTAGAAAATGGGCTTCTGTGCCTTTGTCTCCCTCCTCTACAGGAATCCAGTTCCTCCTCAACGAAGGCCCAGCTTGGGAGACTAAGAGACTTTCCTGAAGCGATGTAGCCAGCAGGTGACAAAGCTGGAGCTTGACCCTAAGCCCAGCTCTTCCCAAGGCCACTGGGTGAATGACACAGCCCAATTCCAGGCCCTGGAACATGGCTGGCCCCAGAGGACAACGAGATATTTTAACAGCAGAAAACCAAAGCCTTCTTCCCAACGTGGCTGCCCTCGCCCCATCCCCACTAGCCACTGACTTGGCAGGCAGGAACCCCTCCCCTGGAGCGCAGCAAAACTCGATACGTTATATTTCCAAACTGGGACACACACTGACATTTCTGGGGAGAGGAGCAATCTGGAGGAGCTGTGTTTTCACCCTCCCGGGGGAATCTGCACACCACACTTAGCGTGGTGCTCTCCCTCCCACTTCACAAAATAATTGTTGAACAGATTGTGTCGGAAAGAGAATTCCTGGATTATGGAGTCATGATTCTAAATGGCTGTTTAACTGTGTTTTCCTTCATTTCTTTAAAAAAAATGTTAAAATTTAAGTAAATGAGTTACATGCAAAGGAAATGAGGAGCACTGCGCCCATCATCCCGTGGAGGACAGTATTGAGCACCACGGGAGGAAGAGGCTGGGAGGTATCATGGCTACTAGCGACTGCCTGCTGGCTTTTTGGACTTGCTCCCCACTTGTCTGGCATAGTATCCTTCATTGTCTGCCCCATCTTATACATGAGAAAAAGAGAGCCCAGAGAGTTCAAGTAACTGGGCCAAGGTCACACAACATTGGAACTCAAAGACCAATTGGTCCAACCCCAAAGCTGAGCTTTCCTCCTTCCCGTGCTGAGTTAGAGCATTTTTAGGCTGTCTCTTCTTGAGCCCCACTGATGGCTACTCTAGAGTGACAGAGAAGAACCCAGAGGTCCAGAGAGAAGTGACTCCTAGATCACACAGCTGGCAGCAGAACCAGGGTTAGGATTCCTACCCGGAGATGCCAGGTTCTGCCTACTATGGGCAGGGCTCTGCCAGAACTGGGTGGGGAGATGGATACAGGGGGAATCATGGTCCTCCCCTGCCCCCAGGGAGGTTACAGTCTCAGGGATAGGATGAAGGGCCCCAGCATGGTGACATGCAAGACCACGCCATCTCCTCAGTCCAGGGCCACATCTCTAGACCCTGGCTTCCCACAGCACCGATGTTCTGAGCCTCCCTTTGGGCCCTGGAGTGTGGATCCCAGACACTAGGGAAGCTCTCTCTGCCCCTCAGTGCATGGCCCTTCGAGGAATCCTTCACGCTGCCAGATTCAAATCACAGCCTCTACAGTTTATCAATCACTAGACCTTGGACAAGTTGCTTAACCACTCTGAGCTCAGTTTTTTCATCTGTAAAATGGAATTAACAATGACACCCACTTGGTAGGATTAATATTGGATTAAATGAGTTAAGGCAGGTAAAGGGTTTAGAACAGTGGCTGGCATGGGGACACAGGAAGTGCTCAATTATTCTTCGTTCAAGAATTCGTTTACTGGCCACGTGTGTGCATCCCATGCTGGGGAGGCAGAGGTGAGCCATGGACCCTGCCTGCCTGGAGCTCGTGTGCGCAGGGCCTGGGGAGGGCATGGTAAATGGGTAAAGACCCTTGTGCAGGTGTGAGCTGCGGTGCAGGTGAGCGCGCGGCATTTAGGGGCCTAGAGGCCAGGATCAGTGAAGGCTCCCAGGAGAGATGGCAAAGCTTAATTTTTTTTTTCTTTTTTTTTGAGATAGAATCTCGCTCTGTCGCCCAGGCTGGAGTTCGGTGGCGTGATCTCGGCTCACTGCAACCTCCCCCTCCCGAGTTCAAGCAATTCTCATGCCTCAGCCACCTGAATAGCTGGGATTAGAGGCACCTGCCACCACGCCTGGCTAATTTTTGTATTTTTAGTAGAGACGGGTTTCGCCATGTTGGTCAGGCTGGTCTCGAACTCCTGACCTCAGGTGATCCACCACCTCGGCCTCACAAAGTGCTGGGATCACAGGCGTGAGCCACCGCGCCCAGCCAGCAAAGCTTAATCTTGATAGATGAGGGGTCGTACACCAACTGGACAATGGTGGGGTCAGGCATCCAGGGAGGATGACAGCACAGACGGAGGCCCAGAGACCAGGAAGAGCCAGGCACAACCGGGAAGCTGCAGGTGCCCAGGATGGCTGGATGGCTGAGGTGTGACAGGCGGTGATGAGAGATGCCACCAGAAGCCTCAGCAGCTGGGATGCATTGCATTCTGTCCCCAAAAAGAAATGTATTGAACTCCTGACCCCCAGTACCTGTGAATGTGACCTTTATTTGGAAATGGGATCGTTGCAGATGTCATTAGTTAAGATCAGGTCTTACTTAACATTGGTTAAGATTAGGTCCTAATACGACTGGTGTCCTTATAGGAAGGGGAGGGACGCAGGGAAGAGAAGGCTGTGTGAAGACAGAGGCCGAGGCTGGAGCCACGCAGGCATGGAATGCCAAGGGCAGCTGCCGCCACCAGGAGCTGGAAGAGGCCAGAGGGAGCTTTCCCTCGGGCCTTCAGAGACAGAATGGCCCTGCTGACACCTTGAGCTTGGACTTTTGGCTTCCAGAACTGCGAGAGAATACATATCTGTTGCTTTAAGCCGCCCGGTGTGTGACACTTTGTTACAGCAGCCTCAGGAAGTTATGTCCACGTAGGAAGGGTGGGCCCAGCTGTGCCCAGATAGGGAGGGTGTGGCCATGGTGGCTTCTCTGAGTTCCCCTCAGTGCCCAGTGCTCAGCGGCACTTCACAGAGACCCGGCACCCTGCTCCCTGCTCCCTGCTGGTGCCCCCACGTCAGCCCTGTCTCTGCCCACAGTGCCCTTTCCTCACGCCTGTGTCCATGGCCCAGATCCTCACTGCAGCCAGCTCAGCACTCATTGCTGAGAAATACGGCTGGCCTTGAGCTGGTGACAGGGCCCGGCTGGACTGGCATGAATCATGTTTATCGCAAACAGGAAACAGAGGGAAAAAGGAAACAAAGCCCGGGATGAGGGGAGGGGAGCAGGCGGGAGTGAGGGGGAAGTGGGGGCCAGGCCAGGCACTGCCCACGGAAAGGCCTATTAATTTCCTGATGTTTGCTCCAGGACCGAACAGCCCAGCGCCTGTTGAGGTTTATGTGCGTGGCTCAGCTGTGGAGCATGCTGCCTGCCAGCTTCTGGGTGCTTCAGAGATTTGCCAGGCCCAGGAGGGGGCTGGAGGCGCCTGGAGCAGCTTCTGGCCCATCCATGACACCAGCCAGGGCTGCTTTTCAGTGCCAGTCATGGGTGAAATCGAGGTACATTCTGCCTGGTAATGAGGTGCTGCGGGCCTCAGCCAGGGGACAGGAACTGTTCCGGCTGCCTGGCCCAGCAGGTGCCTCCCAGCCCAGACTGACCTGGTCTGAGAAGCCAGTGGGGAGGGGAGTGGGTTTGGTGGGGGTGGAGGATAGTGAAGGCAGAGGGTCAGCAGTGAGGGAGTGGAGCTTATTGGGCACCACTGTGTACCCAGAACCGCGCTCGCTTTACTGCGTTGAAACAACAGTGTATTCGTTTCTTAGGGCTGCTGGAACAAGTTAACATGAACAGTAGACAACAGAAACTCATTCTGTTACTGTTCTGTAAGCTACATGTCCAAAGTCAAAGTATGGGCAGGGTTGCCTCCTTCTGGAGGCCCTGAGGGAAATTCCATCCCAGGAGTCTCTACAGCTTCTGGTGGTGGCAATCGCGGGGTCCCCAGCTTGTAGATGCGTCGCTCCAATTTCTGCCACATCATCACGTGCTGTTCTCCGTCTGTCTACGTCTGTGTCCAGATTTCTCTCTTATGAAGACAACAGTCATTGGATTCATTGTCACTCTAATGCAATATGACCTCATCTTACTCATCTTAACTTGATCACATCTGCAAAGACCCTTCTTTTTTTTTTTTTTTTTTGAGACAGAGTCTCACTCTATTGCCCAGACTGGAGTGCAGTGACGCAATCTCAGCTCACTGCGATCTCTGCCTCCCAGGTTCAAGTGATGCTCCTGCCTCAGCCTCCTAAGTAGTAGCTGGGATTACAGCCATGCACCACCACGCCTGGCTAATTTTTGTAATTTTAGTAGAGACAGGGTTTCACCATGTTGGCCAGGCTGGTATTGAACCCTGATCTTAAGTGATCCACCTGCCTCGGCCTCCCAAAGTAGTGGAATTACAGGCGTGAGCCACCGAGCCCGGCCCAAAGACCCTGTTTCTAAGTAAGGTCACATTCTCAGGTCCTGGGAAGTTAGGACACCAGCATATCTTTTTGGGGGACACAATTTGACTCTTAAGAAACTATTAACATTTCCTGATAGCTTATTTGCTGCACAGCACTCTGCTATTCATGAGCTCTCTGATTGGATCGTCACAACAGAAATATGAGGTAGGCACTGTTACTTCCCCATTTTATTGATGAGAAAATTGAGGCTCAGAGACAAATAGCTAAAATGTGGCAGGTCCCAAATCGAGATCCAGACCTAGGAAGATATTACACAGAGTCACGCTGTGAGGTGAGGGATATAGGGTATGGCAGTCCGGAGCACTAAGAGCATTTAGTAAAGGCATGCGATGCGGTTGGAGAGGCCAGGGTGGCTTCCTGGAGGAGGTGTTGCAGAGGCAGATGCTAGGGGGTCTTCCTGGAGGAGATGCTGCTGTAACAGAGATCTGGAGTGTGAGTAGGAGATTGTCATTTTACAGACAGGGAGACAGAGGCCCAGAGGACGGGAGGACAAGTCCAAGGCCACAGTGCTGAGGGCTGAGTGTGGCGGCTCCAGTCTCTGCATCTGGGGGCAAAAGGAGACAGGAGCCCTGGCCCCCACTCTCCCTTCCTCCATCCCTTCCCCATCAAAGGGGTCCTGGTCCAACCCCGTTCCCTAGAGAGTGCCCTGGTGGTCTTGGCCATCCCCCAAAGGTGCTAGGGACATGAAAGCAGGGCTGGGGCCCAGCTCTACCACTTCCTAGCTGTGCATCCTCGGGCGCCTCTTCACCTCTCTGACCTGTTTACTGCAACAGCAACTGAACAGGATCAAATAAGATGACAGATGTGAAGGTGGTTTGGAATCTAACACCCAGGAAATGTGGCCACTTCTAAAACACTTGAGATCCAATCACAACCACACCTCTCCCCCGACTCTCCCTGGCACACCCAGCTGCACCCACCACCCACTGTCCTGTGCCACGGTCTCCCTCCCCTCTGGGTCTTCGCACAGGCTGTGCCCTGCCGGGAATGTCTTCTCCCTGTTCCTGTCTTCTTTGCTGTACAACGTGTTGTACACCAGCTGCACCCACCACCCACTGTCCTGTGCCACGCTCTCCCTCCCCTCTGGGTCTTCGCACAGGCTGTGCCCTGCCGGGAATGTCTTCTCCCTGTTCCTGTCTTCTCAGCTGTACAACGTGTTGGCTGGGTGACCCTGGAGGAGTGATGATGTCTCTAGACCTCCATTTCCACAAAATGGGGATAACTCACGTGCCTACTTCCTAGGCTGTGGTGCGAATGAGATGAGTTTATGTTCTTAAAGCCTTGAGGGCAGTAGCTGGTATTAGTCTGAGAAGATGGTGGTTTCAAATGAGTGGCTGGGAAAATGGCAGTGGCCCCACTTACACAAATGGGGAGGACAAAAGGCAGGGACAGGCTCGGGCAGGGGATAGATAGGAGAGCCAAGAACTTTGGAGCTGACTTCAGAGGCAGGATCTGAGAATAGAACCCAAGGGTTCCTGCCTCCTGAAGACACCAACCATTCCTCTTCCCAGCAGCACTCCTAGGATCGCCTGTCCTGCTTCCTCCAGATAGCCAGTCTTTTGCAGGGAGCCTGTTTCACTCATGCTCCAAAACTCATCTTGGTCACTCTTTTATGAGGACAGTCCCGATCTCTATCCCCTCTACCCCAGCCTTCGCCCGAGACTCTATGCTTCTCCTCTCGCTGGCCAATCTCCAGGACACAGCTCCTGCAAGGCAGCTGTGGACTTTATTTCCGATCCCTAGGCTAGCATGAGACTGAATGTTTCTCAATGAAGCAATGAATGAAATGAGTTCACGAATGACCGCGTGGGAGACAGAGCCAATGACAGAGTCAGCAGCCCCGGCAGCCCCCACACGACCCGCATCCCCACCACTCCTGCCTCTGCCTTCCCTCCATGTGCATCCCAGTCCACACCCTACAAGGGAGGGAGCCCTGGGAGACGGGGGGAGGCTCCATCACTGCTCTGCCCATCACCCCCAGCAGAGAGGCCCTGGCCAGCATGCAGCTCCGTTGGGCACTGAGTCACTGGAACCCTGACAGCTGCACCCTCCTCTTGTTACAGCCTCAGCAGAGGGGAGACCTGACGGTTGGCAGGGCTACCTGGTAGGTCCTGGGGAGAGGTGGGCCTCACTAAGGGAAGGGTAGCAGCGTCCCAGCTGTCCTCCGCACCCCAGGTGCACCGTGTCCTCACCCACTGGGCAGGCTCTTCAGCTTCCAGGGCCCCTGATATTTAAGGAAATTAAGGTCAGGCCTGGCTGCTAAATATTTGTCTAAGCAGAATGAAAATGGTGCCAGAAAAGAAGGCCTTCAATTTTATGAGCAAATAAATCGTATGAGGGCGAATGGGCTGGGGAGAAGGAGGCGGGGTGGGGTGCACAATTATTTAGAGCAGATAGTATCTCCCCACATCTGGGAGCTGTCCCATTTCCCCCTTCATAAAAGCATGGCTCCTTCACCTTGCTCCTTGGGGCGAGGCAAGGGACAGACCTCTTGCAAGCTGTCATCCCTCTTCCCTGGATCCACAGCAGGTGATTCGGGTGCCCATCCCCGATGGCTGCAGATCGGGACACCCCCGCCCCACCACCACTCGGTGCAGCCGAGCAGAGGAGCTTGGCCTCTGAACTCAACTGGGCCTGAGTCTGACTCCAAGCTCCACCACTGGCTTCAGCAAGCCTGGACCTCCCTGGGCCTCAGTCTCCCCCCTCTATATAATGGGGTAAGCTAGCACTGACTTCCTTGAGTTGTTGTGAGTGGGAAGTGAGATGCCTGCTCCCCGTGCATGATCCATGGGAATGCTCCCAGGGCCAGCGGAATAACGGCCCCCCAGAGATGTCCATGTTCAAATCTCCAGAACCTGTGAATATGGTGCCTTGCGTGGGAAGGGAGGATCCAGGTTGCGGATGGAATGAAGGTTGCTGATCCATTGACCTTGAGATGGAGAGATTATCTGGGTGGCCTAGTGTCATCACAAGGGGAATGTAAGTGGAACAGGCAGGCAGGAGAGTCCATGTCAGAATGATGTGGTGTGAGCAACTCGACTGATGTTGCTGGCTTTGAACATGGAAGGGGACTGTGGCTGAAGAATGTGGCAGCCTCTAGAGACTGGAAAAGGCAGAGATCAATTGTGCCCTGGAGCCTGCAGGAAGGAACACGGCCCTGCTCACACCTTGACTTTAGTTGGAGTGAGACCCATTTCATACTTCTCACCCCCAGAACTGTAGGGTAGTAAAAGTGTGTTGTTTCAAAACACTAAGCTTGTGGTCATTGTTAGAGTAATGGTAAGACGATGGACAATCACCACTATCGCCTCTAAATAGTCACTCGAGGAAAACATGTTGATTACATGGATAAAAATAACTCTGGCCTGGGCATCAGGAGTCTCGGAGTCTAGTTTCAACCTTGTCCCCAATAGGCTGTGCTACTGAGGCATTCCCTCTGCTCTCTGGACTCAGTTTCCCCATCTGGAAACTAAAGAGTTTGGATTACAAATGCTCTTCAGGGTCCCTGCCTCCCAACTCTAAATGTTTTCTTCTGATAATTGTCCCTCATAAGGGCTTCATGCCCCACCCCCAACTCCCCTCCTCTTCTTTCCACCTGCACTCTGCTTCCTGCTCGAGGGCAGTGTCCAGGCTGGGACTGGCGGAGCCGGCAGCCCCTGGAGGAGATAGTTAATAAAGGCGGGAGGAGGAGAATCAATGTGCGCTGACAGCCCTATGACAGATTGGTGAGAGCGACAGATTTAATATCCTGCCGTTTTCCTTCCCCAGCCTGGGGACCAGAATTGATTAAATAAATTAAAGCTCTGCAGCCTGCGAGGCTCTGGGTAAGGTCGTCTGGTCCTCCCGCTGTCACCATCCGGCTGCACGGCTCAGCCTGCCGAGGATGGAGTCCTCAGAAGCACGGTGCCTCTCTCGTCTTCTCTGCTGGGACCACACGAGGGTGCAGATGAGCCCTGGGCCAGGTGGGAAGCGCGTGATGGGACGGGGAAGTGGGGAGGAGAGGGGGAAGACAAGAGGCAAAGACAGAATGGGACTTTACGGAGCACCAGGTATAGGGGTTGCAGCCGTGAGCTAGGCGGCATGGAGCCTGCTGTACTCAGGCTTGGTCAGGGTACGTGCCCAGGCTGGACAGAGCAGACAGAGAGAGCCCTTGGCATAGACCCAGGACAGCAGAGAGGGGAAGGGACTTGCCCAGTGAAATTTGAGGCTGAACGGGAGCTGAGCCCCATATTCCTCCCTTTAGGTCTGCTGAGCCCCTCCCCCGCACACCAGGTGGGCCTGTGTTGACCTCCCCAGCCTGTTCCTGTTCCAATTTCTCCCATGACTGGTTCATGGAAGGCAGGCTCCTGAGCCTGTAGAATTCGGAGTAACTCAGGTGTTAAAAATGACAGCAGAATGCATCCTAAGGCTCAGCTGAAATGATGGGCTGTCCAGGCACGGTCTGCGTCCCAGCTCCTCTCCTTGTGTGCAGAGCTGAGAGCTACTTGTAAGGCGGAGGAATGTCCATGGGGCCCTCTCCCCTCCCATCACCCACAGCCTTGGCTTTGAGTCTCTCAGCCATTGACAGTGGCTGGTGGTGTCTTTCAGTCATTTTCCTTCCATAGTGCTCACTGCTATCATCCCAGTTGAGTAGAGGGCAGATCCCCACTTCCCAGATGAGAAGACTGAGGCCATAAAAGGGGAGCAGCTTGCACAATGTCATGGTTGCAGCCTGAACTGGAGCCTGGGGTGACTGGCTGTCTCCCAGATCAAAGCTTGTTCCACGTCAGGGGAAGTACAGAGGCTGGCTGGGGGCTGGGCTGGGGCAGGGGTGATGGTGGGGCAGGGGCAGGTTGGGAATACAGTGACGAATTTGGCTCTGGCTCTGGGACCACCCTACCCTTTGTATTCTGCCAAAGACATCACCAGCTGTCTTCAGCCTCTGGAGTCAGATCAACCAGGGTTCAAGTCCCAGCTTTCCCACTGATGTGGCCCTTTGGACAAGCCATCAGCTCCTCAGAGCCTCAGTTTCCCTGGCTGGAAATGAGGGTGGTGATGATGAGGCCACCAACTCCATGCAGAATGACCTGTCCTGGGCCTTGCTACAGGTGACAGAGTGGAGACTGGAACTCAGGCCTGCCCATTGCTTGCCTGAGCCTGTGATGCCTTCATGTTCAGGGAGAATAATTCCTCCGCATCAAGTCCCGCAGGGGCCAGACATGCAGCAAGCGCTCAGCAAGCGTCAGCTATGCTCAGATTTGCAGGCAATGTCACACCTACCAGTGTGATATTTTGCACCCGAGCCCTCAACTATTTTCTGGGATTCAGTTTAATTCGTGAGTTCATTCAACACAGAGTCTGAGATGTTAGTGGAGTTCACCGTGTAACCCTTCCCTTTTTCATGAGGATTTGGTCAGCAGCACCCAAGACACATGTCCCAATCACTGAAAATCTCATCGTTGCAGAGAAACAACAAAAGGTGCTCAGGACTCACGGTTTGAGCCACCTGGATAGGGCTCGCTTCTCCTCCGTCAGCCCACGATGCACTTGCTTTGCTTGTGGGGCTTGGGCTGGCCATGGTTCTTCATTCCCCGTCGAGCCAGGTCCCCTGTCTTTCTAGGCCTCAATTTTCTCTCTGTTGCAATTGAGTTGGAACATGTGGAGGTGAAAGGCAGCCAGGTGCTTGGTGAATCCCAAGCACAGTGTCCACACTCAGCCATCAGCTTGTCCTACAGCCAGCTCCTCCCTGCAGCCCATGGGGCAGCATTTCTCCCTTGCAATGAATTCTTGCTCCAATTTAAACCCTTTCCAGGGAATGCTAAGCAGGTGCCCTAGGAATGGATGAGTCCCAGGAAGGAAGGAAGCAAATCAGGGCGAGGTGATCGCAGGGTTGGGGGAGGGGGGCAGCTGGGAAGACCAACGGTGGGCACTCCAGGAGAGTGGGGTTCCTGTGTCTCATTTTTTTAGCTCCTGCTTTTGAGTCCAGAGCCAAATTCATCATCCTCCTCCCAGCCTGCTTCTGCTCTACAGTTACCCCTGCCCGGCCCCAGCCCCAGTACAGCCAGCTCTTCGCTTCTGTGCTTCCTTTTTCTCCAAATGCACCACCCAAAAACAGTCTTCCAGGTGTTCAAGATGGAAACACCCATTGTCAAGGTTAACAACAGCAGTAATAATAACAGCTCCCATCCCCAAGCACGCACAGGCCGAAGGGCGAACAGGCATGGTGCCAGGTGCTTTGGACAATCATGTCCTTTCATTCTCACACCGCTGAACTGGTAGGTGTGACTTTGCTGCCGGTTTGCAGAGAAGGAAATTGAGGCTCAGAGAGGAGCCTCCCTGTGAGGCAGAGCTGGGGATTTGCACCCAGGCCCACCTGGCTCCAGAGCTGGCTCCCCATCACCTAGGGGGACCCTTCTCACCGCACCTACAATTCCCGGTCTTCTTCTCTCACCTGGTGGTGAGTCTTTTTTTGTTTTGTTTTATTTTTATTTATTTTATTTTTTTGAGATGGAGTCTCACTCTTTTGTCCAGACTGGAGTGCAGTGGCATGATCTCAGCTCACTGCAACCTCATCTCCCAGGTTCAAGCGATCCTCCTGCCTCAGCCTCCTGAGTAGCTGGGATTACAGGCACCCGCCACCACATCTGGCTAATTTTTGTATTTTTAGTAGAGATAGGGTTTCACCACGTTGGCCAGGCTGGTCTCGAACTCCTGACCTCAGGTGATGTGCCCGCCTCAGCCTCCCAAAGTACTGGGATTATAGGCGTGAGCCACTGCACCCGGCCGTGTCTTTTAGATCTTTCCTCCCGTACGCTACCCACCCCCTTCCCCAGCCCCAGCCCAGGCTCTCGGACTCTCCTGGGACAGTGCCATGGTCTGCCCTGGTCCCCTAGCCTCTTTGCTCTACCCACCCAGTCACTGTCCAGCAGAGGCTTGTCCTGGCTGGGAGGGTGCAGAGCCCAGTCTCTGCTCATCAGTGCTCCAGAGCTGGGCCACATAGGACAAATGGCTTCACTCCCAGGGCTCCAGTCACCCCATCTATACAATGGAGGAAACTCGTCCCCCCGCAGCACCAGGTCCATGGAATTCACCTGCTCCTACTTTGCTCAAAGGCGCCACATATGCTGGTAATAGCCTTGACCAGCCCTGAGGAGCCCCCACGAGGCTGACAGTGAAAGTTGCCACTTTGGAAAGCAGAGAGACTCACTTCCAGCACAGCCTGTGCTGTAGGGGATAGGGGCAGGTGAGGGTGGCAGGAACTGGGGCGCGCTCAGAGGGCAGGAGCGGCCAGCTCGCCGGGAGCAGGCACTGGCAGAGGCTGCACCAGATGGCTCTGGCTGTCCCTGCTCCTCATTAAAGCAGCCGCCCGAGGGCTGCTGCCCACCCGAAATGCAGGGGTAGCTCACCCAGCCCTGCCGTGGGTACTGTGCCCAGCCAAGCTGCCGTCCTTAGATACTTGGCCTGCTCAGCTGTGCCCTGGAGGCCCCTAACTAAGGTCTGAAAGCCGGAGGCTAGTGAGGGCAGGACTGGATACAGCCTCCTCTCTGCATGGATGGGACGTTGACTGAAACCCAGAGAAGACCAGAGACACCCTAGATCTCCCTCGACTCACACAGCAAATGTCTCGAGACCTGGAAACAGCAGCTCCAGGCCAAACCCACCCCTGGAACACTGACCTGTCTGCATCTTCCAGCACCCCAAACCTGGGTGAGGTGTGTGGGGGCAGAAGAGAGGTCTCCGTGATGTAACTATGTCCTTTGTAATAGATGTATATGATTTTTTAAAACTCAAGCAGTATAAAAGAAAGTAGATAAGTGATCTTCCCACGAACCCTGCCCCTGTCTACCTTCTTTTTACTGTGGTAAATTAGATGTAACATAAAATTGACTGCTTTAACCATTTTTAAGCATACAGTTCAGTGGCATTGAGAACATTCACACCATTGGACAACCTTCGCTGTCATCCACCACCAGAATTTTCTCATCTTTCCAAACCGAAACCCTCTCCACATTGAACATTAACTCTCCATTCCCTCCCCCAGCCCCTGGCACCCACTGTCCCTGTCTCTGTGAGCTTGACTCCTCTAGGGACCTCATAAGAATGGAATCAGACAGTATCTGTCCTTCTGCAATGCTGCCTCTGCTCTACCTGGGTCCCCGTGTGCCCTTCAGTCCCCCTTGTCTCTTTCCCATAGCAGAGGATCAGGGTGATTCTTCCCTCCTGCACAAGTGAGGCCGCCTCACTCTTTCAACCTCATCTCCCTGCAGCGTGACAGTCCCCGTCCACAGGCATCATGTCATCTCCAGTCCCCCTGCTCTTGTGAGAGCTGCTGCGCTCAGGCACATGGCTGTCTGTGCACGGGTGAGGGTCTCTGCAGGGCGGGCTTCTTGGAGTGGACATGCTGGATCAAAGGGAATGCGTGCCTTTTTAGTCCCGAGAGGTACGTCGAATCACCTTCCAATGAGGTTGCTACGGGTGCACACCTCCCCGGTGGTGCTTTGGGGACAGGTAACAGCTTTGGGGAAAGGGCAGAGGGGCTAAGGAGCTAAGCCAGGCTCCACTTCCCCCAGCTTCTCCCTGGGTTTGAGGGGAGAAAGCAGGTGACACCGCATCTGCTGTCCTCAGTGACATGGATCCCTGGAAGCTCTCTGACTCTTGTCCCCAAGCCAGAAGACTAGGCTGGGAAGAGGCTCAGGCCCCTCACCAGTTAGCCCTCAGGTTTCTCAACCCCCCACCCAACCCAACACCGCAGGCCTGCAACCCAGGGATCCTCGGTCTGCCACGGAGGCCCTGGCTGAGTTATGGCCTCATTCGTTCCTCTAGCGGATTCGTCCAAGTGTATTTATCTTGGGCCTTTCTTTCCTTGAGATAAACTGAGAAAATTCACAGCCTGCCATTCTCCAGAGCAAGGCGGGAGTCGGGGGCATTGAAAGTCTGGAAGTAAGGCCTAGGGAGGGAGAGTCCTGGGGAGACGGTCAGGACATTGTGGGGTGAGACCTGGGACAGGGTGGCCGATAGGGCTTTGTGCTGCGATGGGGACGGGCCCCGTCCACCTGCTCTGCTCCCAGGCAGGTGTCCTCAGCAGACTGTGAGCCCCTCGGAGAGCCAACTGGCAATGAAATAAACTTAGCAGCCGCCACCTGCCGAGCTCTCGCAGTGTGCCAGACTCTATATTTACATGTTCTCACTTCACCCTCCCTCAAGCCCTGCACCCCCGAAATGATCCCCTTTTACAGAGGAAGAAACGACGTCTGGCAAGGCTGACTCACCAAGGCCACACAGGTGATAAAGGGCAGAGCTGAGATTTGAACCCGGGCCTCCCTGGCTCTAAACCTCAGCTCCCAGCCCCTTTTCTACAAATGAGTGAAAACCAGAAACCTGACTTCTGCTTCTAGGGTTATTTAGTTTTTCCTTCCTCCCCACCCAGACCACTTTCTCAAGGCCAAACCCAACTGCAGATGGGGATGGAAGTTTCTGGATGGTTTTTCGTGGGTCTCCTTGCTTATCACAGCCACACAGCTGTGAGCCTCAGCTGTGGGGCCGGCCACAATCACAGTGAGCAAGGCAGAAGCCTCGTCAGTCCAACGTAATCCACCAATCCAGCAGAAGCTGGGGAAGCTTGTAGAATTAGTCTGTGAGAAGCCCGCTTCAGTCCCCTCTGCACACCACACACCAGCCTTTTTTACTCCACCCCACAACCCCGACACAACCCTTTTTCTTTTCCAGGACAAGCAGAGAAGCACAGACTGCCAATTTCCCTCTTGAGATCTCTCCTGAATTGGGAGGATCTCTCATGAGGCTGGGTCAAGGGATCAAAGATCAGAGACTGTTGTGAACTTCCTGCCGATGAGGCATGGATGCCTCAGTCCTCATGGGACATGTCTTAGGAGAAAAATCCCTAATTCTGGGGACGGTTGAGAGGCACAGCAAACCACTGGCCGTCTCACTGGCCTCTCAGATGGCCCACGTTGACCAGGGGGCGTGGCCCCCAGCCCTTAGGCCACCCTGTGTCCAGACCCCATGTGCCACTGGCCCCAAGGATCTGCCTACCTCTTCCTCCCTGCCCTTAATCCTGCAGTCTTACAGGATTCATTGCTGACAATAATTAGGTTTCACAAGGATAAAACCTAACCGAGTCCGAAGCCTTCGGGGACAGTATTAGCACGCTAACTCTGTTTGTGGTTTAAATATTAATGTCAGAGTGTAATTACTACCCCTTGTGTCGAAGGCAGTGGTTTGGAAACAGTTTCAGCCCAGCAAATGGGATCCATCCATCCTCGATGGTGATGTGCAGCAGGGAGAGTTTAGCATTCTGGAGAGTTCTGGAGCACTTAGAACTCGGGGCATTTAGAACAATGATTACAAATGGGCAGCCTGTGGCCCCAACCTGGCCCACATACCTGTTTTAAAATATCGGCCTGGCCAGGCGTAGTGGCTCATGTCTGCAATCCCAGCACTTTGGGAGGCCGAGGCAGGCGGATCACTTGAGGCCAGGAGTTCGAGACCAGCCTGGCCAACATGGTGAAACCCCATCTCTACTAAAAATACAAAAATTAGCCAGATGTGGTGGTGGGCGCCTGTAATCCCAGCTACTCGGGAGGCTGACGCAGGAGAATCACTTGAACCCGGAAGGTGGAGAGTACAGTGAGCCAAGATCACACCTTTGCACTCCAGCCTGGGCGACAAGAGCAAAACTTGGCCAAAATAAATAAATAAATAAATAAAAATTAAAAAGTTGGCCTGCAAGCCATTTATAAAACAACAAAAAATAGATGTGTATAAACCTAGATTTATAATTTCTCTTGAACAACAGGGACCTGAGGCCATGCTGGGCCACAGCCCCACAGGGTATCAGTGGGCTGGGCTGAGTAGCAGCTATCCCCTGGAGACAGGCATCCACCTCCAGCTTACCACAGTCCTCACCACTCCCTATTGTACCACACCCAGCCCACTTTGCCCATTGGCTGCAGCTGTCTGGGCCCCAAAGGCAGTGGAGTGTGCAGCTCCTGGCTCGGAATTTGGAAAGATTAGAAATAAAGAAGGTTGGAACTGCAGAGCTAAGAACTAGGACCCAGGAGCCCCAGAAGGACACTAGCTCTTGATCTAGGAGAAGGGGCATGCCTGGGGAAGGAGTGGCACCTATACTCCCCTGTCCTGCCCGTTACTAACCTCCTTGACATGGATCTTGGCCAACACCAAAAAGGCTCCAGAAATGGATCCTCCCCACCAGAGGCCACCTGGAGAGAGGGGCAGGGTGAGGAGTCTTGAGTCTTGCTGGGCATTTTCAAGGGTTATTCTGCCCCTGACTTGCCACCACCACCGCCATCATGCCAAAGTCTCCCTACCTCCATGAAGTGAGAGCCAATGGCCCTTGGATGGGGGCAGCTGTCGGGTGACCCTGGAAAGGTCCTGTGGCTGCCTAAACTGCTCATCTGGACAAATGCATCTGCTTGACCACTTCACTCAGAGCTGAGGCCACTCAGATGGAAGGTCACCCAACACTCTCCTAAGAAAGGGGCTCTGTGGGGTCCAACACAATGTGCCATCTATGGAAGGGGTTTGAGTGCAGCAGAGAAAAGCTCTGGAGTTAGAGTGAGAACAGGAAGCAAATCCCTGCTTCTCCTTTTGCCAGCTATATGAGCTCAGGCAAGTTAACCTTTCCGAGCCTGTTTTCCTAATCTGTAAGTGACAGAAATGGTGCCAGCATCACGGAGGTGCTGGAAGGAATGAATTAAGCCCCAGGCCCAGCATTCGGCACAGCGCAGGTGCTCAGCACACGCCGGACAGGATCTGCTGAGCTCAAGTCAGAAGAATAAAGGCGTCGCGCGAACCCAAGAAATGCCAGGGTAGGGGAGGAGAGGCTGAGCTGGGGCGGGGGCGACAGAGGGAGTGTGAGAGGTGGCGGAGAGAGGAGCTCGGGACAAGAGGACAGGAGGGGCCCCAGGAGCAGGGGCTGTACTGCGTGCCCCATACACACTCAAACGAATCAGGTTCACAGCAAGATACCTGTGGTTGCCAGGGACAGAAACCCACCTGTGCCCACCTGTACAAAAGGGGAATTTATTCGGCAGTTTTAAAGGTGCCTCATGGGACCAAGGGCAGGAGTGGAGGTAGGGGGTAGGGGCTGAATGGCAGAACAGCAGGATGAACCCACCCACCCCCTGCCCCCAGTTATGTAGTTCTGCCTTTTATGTGAATCTCTCTGTGTTGTCAGCCTGTCTCTCCCGGTCCCCATCACTGGGCCCTCATGCTCCTTCTGTCTGTCTGTCTCTACATCTCTCTCTGTCTCTCTCTCTGCCTCTCTGACTCTCTGCCTCTCTGTCTCTGTCTCTCTGTCTCTCTCTGACTCTGTCTTTCTGTTTCTGACTCTCTGTCTGTCTCTGACTCTCTGTCTCTCTGTCTCTGTCTCTCTGACTCTCTGTCTCTCTGATTCTGTGTCTCTCTATCTCTGACTCTTTGTCTCTCTGTCTCTATTTGACTCTCTCTCTGTCTCTGACTCTGTCTCTCTGACTATCTCTGACTCTCTGTCTCTGACTCTCTGTCTCTCTGACTCTCTATCTCCGACTCTCTGGCTCTCTGTCTCTTTGTCTCTGACTCTCTGTCTCTGTCTGTCTCTCTGACGCTCTGTCTCCCTCCCTCTCTGTCTTGTGCTCTCCTGCCCCTCAGCTCGCAGAGCATCCCTCTCCTCTGACTCCTTGCCCACTCGATTTTGTGCCTTCTCTCCACCCACTAGCCTGCCCATCGTCCCAAGCTGAGAGTCAGATGCGGTCACCGAAGCCTCAGCTTTGCATCACACCCCAGTTCAAGTGTCTGCCCTTCAGAGACAGAGCAGAACCTCCCGGGGCCTGACTGCCCACATCTGTAAGGAGGCTGTGGGGCTTGCCTGGACTGGTGCACACACTCCTGGTCTGGCTCACCTCCAAGGCCGGGCAAAGCACACCCTCCTGAGGGACTTAGCACTCAGGTGATGGCACAGTTCGCACAGAGGACGGGCTGGGCTGAACCAACCCCCCAGATGCATCTACTCCAAGGGCTTGAGAGGCTGTGGTTGGGGGTCAGCGTTAGCCCCTGACTGGTGGTTAGCAGTGGAGGTCAGGCTTTGGCTGGCAGTGACCCTGGCATACCTGGGGTACCCTAGGGCCAGCTGTCCAGCCATGACTATCAGAGTTGACACAGGGATGCAGCACTCAGAGCTAGAGAGTGTCACCCCCACCTTCCAGGGGAGTCAGTGGGGCATATGGGGGCTCCTGGAGACATCGGCACCCTCATGGCCTGACGTGGGCCCAGGCAGCCCTCTGCCCAGGCAGGTGGGATGGCAAAGGGGGCAGCAGGGACCCTGATGTGTGGCTCAGTGAATGTTTGCTGAGTGGTTCCATGAGTGAGTGGGAGAGTGCTGGGCAGAGTCACGGATTTTAACCGATCCAGGAGGGAGGGAGCATGAGGAAAAGAAGATTGAGCAGAGGAGATGGAGTGGGGGCCAAGGGGCTGGCTGGGAGTACCAAGGAGGCAAAGAGAGGAAGGGAAGGAAGACAGCAGAGAGGAGAAGGAGAGACTGTAATTCATTCCACTTCATCTCTGTTCATTTTGGACAAATAGAGCAGAAACTGCAGACCAAGGAAGGAGGAAACAGGGCATGAAATTGCACTGTGCCTTGTAATAGCTCTGCCAGCCAGGCAGTCCGGGGCTAATAACCCACAGGGTCAGCCCCCACCCGCCCAGGAGCTGTGGGGTGGGCACTGCGATCCCCAAACCAGGCAGCCACGGCTGCCTGGTTCCTGCCCCAGGGAATCTTCTCTCCAGTTACCGACCTTCCTTGGCCTGAGTGGCCGCAGAGCCAGGAGGATGCTGGGAAGCCTCAGAGGAAGACGCCCGAGGAGCCAGGGAAGGGACCTCCTTTAGACATCAGAGAAAATCTCTGGGAATTTAAGGGATTTGGCGAATTAATACAACCTGGATTTAGATGATCAAAAGCATTTCTTGAGGCAGCTAGATGGGAGCCACTGGAGGCTTCTGGCTGGATATGGGCTGCAGGAAACCTTCCTTTCCGTCTGCAGGAGCCTGGTGGGATATGGGGTGGAAGAAGGTTGGGCCAGCTGGGGTCTCAGAGAGGGAAGAAAGATCTACAGACTTGAGCGGGCCTGTTCCCCGCTGCCCTGCCCAGGCTGATTGGCTGGGGCTGTGCCCATCAGCAAAATGTTTAGATACAAGGAAGAGGTTTAGATATGAGAATGAGTTCCTGGCTGACAAACACTGGATGCCCAGCTTCCCAAGGAGGCCCTCCAGGAGGGATGGGATGATTGGAGAGCCTCCAAGTATCCATCTCCCCCCTACCAGATTTGGGCCCAGACAAATGGCCTGGTGGGCCCCCAGCCCAGGGATCTGATCCTTCTGCTTAACCTTTTTAAAGTTCCCTATGGCTTAACTTTCTCCAGCTCAGCTTCAGCCCCAGTGCTCCCCTCCCTAATGGGCCCCACCGGCTTTGAAATAAATCACATCAAGCTACATAGCAAGTGCGACTGTAGAGTCAGTACTCACTACCTCCCAGATGCCGTGCCTGGGATGCTGTGCGTTGGCCCAAGATGCCATCAGCTCCTTACAATAACTCACATATGATCATCACCCTCATTTCAAAGACAACAACTCTGAGACACAGAAATGTTAAGAAAGTTGCCCAAGACTCCACAGTAGAAAGTGACAGAGTCAAGAATTGAACCCCAGCCATCTACCCCAGAGTTCATGCTCTTCCCCTGGGCTGGTGGGTTGGGTGGTGGGTGGAAGAGCTGGCTCAAGCTGGTGAGGTGAGCTGGTGGGTTGATGACAGATGTGGGGTTGGGTTAGGCTGGTGGCTTGGATGGGTGGGTTGGGTGGTATGTGGGAAGGTGGTTGGGTAAAGGGGTTGGTGTGTTGGTTTGGGTAGATTAGGACTGGATAGTTGGGTGGTTGGATAGAATGAATGGATGTGGGACTCATTGGCCCTAGAGCACAGCATGAATTCCCTAATCTCCAAATCTTGCCTTGGCCATTCTTCCCACTTAGAGCTCCCTCCCTCCACCTCTCCCTTTTTCTCACTCCCCACTCAGGTCTCAGCCAAACTCTTGTACCACCTTATGCAACCAGAGCAAAAAGCAAGTTCATCCCTCCAACAGCCTAGGCCATTCCTGCGGGTACCACTCAGCTCGCACCTGTCACCTGCTGTCTCTGGCCACTGTTACTTCTGCTTAACAAATGAGACTGGAAGCTCCTGAGGGCAGGCAGCATGCCACATCCATCGCAGTATAGGCAATGGTGCTTCTTTGTGCCAGGTATGTGGGGAGCAGGAGCAGTGGCAAATCTCCGGCCAGGAGAAGGAAATGTCGGAGCTCCTGTCCATGGCCTCCCTGCCATTTGCCCAGGACCTTTCAGAGGGTCCCCAAAACATAGTAGTGTGAGGACCCTTGGGCCATGGCCTCAGAACTGCCACGTGTCTCATTCCAGATTCTTCCTCCATGAGACATCATCAGCTACGTGCCTCCAAGCTGCAGAAAGTGAGCTCGGCTACAAAAGCCACACAGGTTTGCACACAGCAGGGACATGGCCTGGGGCAGAGACAAGAAGCTCCAGGGGCTCCTATCAGCACCAGAGACCAGCGTGGAAGGCAGAGCCTGGGACAGGGGACTTCTAGGCCAGAGTTTCTGGCAGCCTTCCACAAGGCCAGCAGTCACCCGACCCTGGCTAGGTGGGGCCCCTGCCTCTTCATTCTCCTCTGCTGGTGACATTCACTGTAGCCCCCTTCCTCCATGCTGCCACAATGCCCCTTCTGTTTGTTTACTCTCTTGTGGGGACAGTAGGGGGGCATTGGAAGGAGAACCAGCCTCCCCATATCAAGGCAAATACATTCCCAGTTAATTGGTATTTGCATGGCAAATCTCGGGTAAAGACGTGATCATTTGCATGTTCTCAGAGTAATGATATTTGATGTTGTCAACTTATTACAACCTTAATCACCACTCAATTTCCTGCTTTCCAAGCTCCCAATCACACTGCCACCCAAAAATAACCACCTCTTTGAAACTCATGCAGAGCCCCACAGGGAGGGAGCCACGTGGGGATCCCCAAGCCGAGGGGGCTGCGTGACATTCCAGCTCTTCTATGGCGCTTCTCCTTCTCCCTTCCCCACTCCTCCTTCCCTCTCTTCCTCCCTCATCTTCCTCCTCCTCCCTCCTCCTGTCTCCTCTCTTCCTCTTTCTCTTCCTCTGCCTCTTTCTTCCCTCTTTCTCCCCTCCTCCCTTCTCCTCCTCTCCTTCCTTCTTCTCCTCCTCTCCTTCCCCCTTCCCTCCTCCTCCTTGCTCACTGACCTCTCCTGCCCAGTGCAGAGAGGCCTCACTTTATTAAATCCACTTGTTGTCAGTGGGAAGCCGGACCAAGAAGCCAGTCTCTATTCCAAGAACAGGAAAATAAACTCCCACACAATGGGACAAGCCTCTAATTGGTCGATTTGCTTCCAGGAGCAAGAGGGAAACTTCTCTGCAAGGCTGCACTGGCATCCCACCCGGTCCCTTTACACAAAGGAGAATTACTGAAAAGGATTAACAAAGAATAACTAATATTTGCCAGCACTCCCTGTGCCAGGCACTGCATGCAGCACTTCACCTAGGCTCGTCACCTCAATTCCACTCAGAATAAAGCCAAGGTCCTTACGAAGACCCCTGAGGTTCCCTGGTTTGCTTATTTCCTGGGATGCTCTCACGCTCTCTGCTCCAGCCACACTGACCTCAAACACCCGGGGGGTGCTCCTTCAGGCTTTGCACTGGCTGTTCCCTCTGGTTGGACCACTCTTTCCACGGATGTCTGCTTGACCCACTGGGCTGGCTCTCTCCTTCTCCCTGTAGCCTGACCTCCCTGCTTTGATTCTGGGACATGGCTTCTCCATCCCCAGTGAACGGGACAGGCACACGCCCGCGTGCGCATGCACACACACACACACACACACACACACACACACACACACACACACACACACACACATGACCCCGTCCTGCCTCCAGCATTTGGAATCCTAGTTCTACCCTCTTCCGCTCTCCCTTTTAACCCATCTCATCGTCAACTTACTTACTATGCATGTTGTCCACCTCCCACCACCAGGCCAGGGCAGGGATCCTTCTAGAAAATATTGGGCACTTGCTGAATATGTATTGCATTGGGCACTTGCTGAATATGTATTCCTTATTCAGGCATAAATAAAGGAATCTTCACGGTAACCTTAGGCGGTAAGCCCTGGCGGTATCTTTATTTGACAGTGGAGGAAACCGAGGCAGAAAGCGGTTTAGTAACTTGCACAGGGCCACATGGCTGTTGTTAGGTGTCGGGCCCAGGATCTGAACCCAATCTGCCTGACCCTGGAACTGTGCCCTTACCCCACCCGATGCTGCCCAGAATGACAAGCTTGCATCCCACCCTGTGTGGCTGTATTGGCATGAAGCTGCCCTGCCAGGTCTGATGAAGCAATCCCTGTTAGCAGCCCTGTATGGGGTCAGAGAGATGTGGGTGCCAATCCAGGCTTGCCTCCTTATCCTGAGTGACTGAGCAGTTCCACCATCTCAAACTGCCTCAGTTCACTCAGCCATCAAGTGGCACCTGCCTCCCAGGGTTGGGCGAGGACTCAGTGAGCTAATGACTATCATCTCCTTTGCACAGCAACTACATATGCTAAGTGCCCAGTGGATACTGGTTCCTCTTACTACCTTTTCTAAGATTCTCATGAATACCTTCCAAGGTTTTGGGTGTGGCAGGGCCACCCACCAGGTTTTCTGCTTGGTGGGATGACCAGGCCAGTGGGTAGATGGAATGTACTGACTGAGGAGTCCATGTGGTGGGACCATGGGGTTCCCCCAACTGATTCAGTGGGTCCCAACCCCAGGGCTGAGGCCCCTGTTTTGTCCCCATCCATGGCAAGATATGCCCCAGGTGGTCTGTCCCTGGTGACCCTAAAGTTAGGGTTAGGGTTAGGGTTAGGGTTGTTAGTGTTAGAGTTAGGGTGGTTAGGGTTAGGGTTACGGTTAGGGCTAGCGTTGTTAGGGTTAGAGTTGCATGGGATTTGCTTCTGGTTATAAATTTGGCTGACATTATGACGTCACTACTGTACATAGTGACGTCAATTCTGCAATGGGCGGGAGAGAAAGAGAAATTGGACATAATCCTGGACATACCCATGGAAGGCATAGTTCAAGGGAGCACCATGAATTGTGGGGGTCCAAGGAGGGTCAAAAGGGGAGAAGGGCTGAACATGGTTCCTGTGGACTGGGTTTCTCCCCATCCTCAAGCCTTACACAGCAGAGCCCAGGTGGGCAGGAGAAAATGGGCTCACATGTCCCATTCCTGAGAGGGTTCCTGTAGACCCAGCCACCAAACTCAAACTGGATCTTTCAAGTGCTCAGGAAGTTGAGGTGGGGATGGGAACTCCAGCGTGTGTGCAGGTGTGCAGATAAACCCAGTGTGGTCTGCAAGCTCCCACAGAAAGTGATCACCCCTTCACTGGCCCCATGTAACCTGCTGGAGATGAGCCCACAGCCTGGCCCAGGGCAACAGGGCCCTTCTATGCTGCTGACCACAGCTGTGAGAGGATGGAGGTTCCCTCCCAGAGATGCCCTCATGCCAGCAGCACTCCCCCAACACACACACACACACACCTGGGGAGCCACAGCCTCTGATCAGCATCGTTGGTAATCAATGCCCTCATTGTTTGCCTCTAAGCGGCCAAGGAAGATAATCATTAAATACTCATGTAGTAATTCGACAAATCACAGCCTTTTAAACTATCTCAAGGAGGGGAACCTGGGCTTGCACCCAGCCTTGCTCGTTCCTTATAGATTTCTTGAGCTGAATAACAAATCATTTTCAGCTAGCCGAGGAGGAGCGTGGCGGGAGAGGCAGCTTGGCAGCTCTGCTGAAAAGCAGGGAAACAGCCCTCGTGCCGGGAGGGTTTCCCAGGAAAGCACTCTGAAGGAAGGAGGTGTTGGGGGGAGTTTGGGGGAGCAGCTCGGAACCAATGAATTAAACATTCACTGATCTCTTTCGAAGCAGCTGCTACCAAAGAGGGGAAATGCTTTAATTAATAAAGCATTGTCGGGGAGAGAGAGCTGTTTTCCAACACACCCCAGGGCTCCAGGAGCGAGATCAACAAAGCAGATGCCCACCACCCCTGCTGGGGCCGTGCCGGGAGGGGCAGGTGCTCTCTGTCTCAGGGTCTGGGGAGAGATGGCTGGCCAGGTGACTACCCAGCCCCAAGGAGGTGGGGGATGTCCTTTCTTGGCCCCAAAGCCCAGCCCAGAGCTGAGGCCACCTGCCCTGGGTGAGACCCCGGAGATGTGGCAGAAAGAGCACTAAGCTGGGAGTCTGGAAAAGGCACTCTATTTTCAGTTCTAGTTGCGGTGTGACCTTGGGTTAGTCATTTCCCCTCTCTGGATCTTGGTTTCCTCATCCGTGGTTCTCAGACTGGGCTCTGGGAAACCATCAGGTTCCTTGAAGGTATCTCAGACATGGCTTTGTTTGGCAGCGGTGGGGCAGGCAGGCAGGGCTCTAGGCCCCAAACCCGGCTTCAGCCAGAGTAGCTTTGCTTTCATCTGCTAATATCTTGAGCTTCATGTAAAATGTCCTTTGAAGAAAGAACACTGCAGGTTTTTCTAAAAATTGAAAACCATTGGCTTAGATGTTTTCTCCTGTCTCTTCAGGAGCCCAGACCTCAAAGTTGAGCAATTCTCAGTTGGCCAATCAGCCAGCCTTAGTCATGGCCAAGCACCTAGCCCGTGCCGGCTGCTAGGGTGCCACAAAGAAGAATAAGAAGGCTGTATTTTCTTTCCAGGGGGCTTCCAGTCTAATCCTGGTGTGTCAGATATGTGGCACATGTGCCATTGTTCCTGACTGTATGCCCATGGCAGGCATTACTAATTGATCACAGTCCTCTCCCTCACAGAGGCCAACTGTGACCTCAAACCCTTTTTCAGCCTAGTGCTCTAAGCAGCCCCTACCAATCAATTGGCCCCATCACTTGAAATGACACCTCTCCCTCCCATCTATGTCTGTTCCAACAAACAAGTTTCCCAAAGCACAATGGGCTGCCTCACATGTTTATCCATTCATTCCACAGGTATTTGTTCAGCACCTACTATATTCTGGACACTGTGCTACAGCTCCAGCAGTTCTTGTGGATCTTATAGTAGAGAAAGAGATGGATGATCAATGCGTAAACAAGTTAAAAACCAAATGGTTTTTAATAAATAGTGACACAGACAGTGAGAGTGAGCTGAGAAGAAAGGACAGGCTGGCTGCTCTACCATGGTGGACAGGACCGGCCTGAACACAAGGAAGTGGCGTATAAGGAGGTATCCCAAAAATGAGAAGGAAGTGGTCATGCAGAGGTCTAGGGAAAGAGCATTCTTCTTTTGAAGGGGAAGAATCTTGCTCTGTCACACAGGCTGGAGTGCAGTGGCGCGATTTCAGCTCACTGCAACCTCTGCCTTCCAGGCTCAAGCAATTCTTGTGCCTCAGCCTCCTGAGTAGCTGGGATTACAGGCACGCACCACTGCACCCGGTTAATTTTTGTATTTTTACATGGTTTCACCATGTTGGCCAGGCTGGTATCGAACATCTGACCTCAAGTAATCCACTCGCCTTGGCCTCCCAAAGTGCTGTGATTACAGGAGTGAGCCACCATGCCTGGCCAGAAAGAGTGTTCTTGACAGAGGTTTGAACAGCTGGTGCAACGGGCCTGGGGCAGGACAGGGCTCAGGGTTCAAGGGTTTGAGGGACAGCAAAGAGGTCCCTGGGGCTGGGATATAGGGGAGGAGAAGAGATACAGAGTAAGGTGGAAGACGCAGGCAGGGGCCGAATCTGTTGGGTCCCATGAACTGTCATTAGGAGTTTATTTGAGTCTAGGAGCAATGGAAGCCATTGGAGGGGAGTGGTGGGGTCTGATTTGTTCTAGAAAGATCTTCAGCAGCAGCTGGACCACTCTCTGCTGGGGGCCTGACAGATGAGACTTCTTTCCCTAGGGAGGAGTTAAGGAGTTTCTGAGCCCAGCATGGAGATTCTATATTCTTGCTGGCTACTGGTCAAACCCTGAAGAAGGCTGGATCTCAGTGTCTTCCCACCTCCACTTCTGGAAATTTCTACCTGGGGATTCTCCTCCCTTCATTTCGAAGGCTGTCCTGTGGCCCCCCCGTAGTGCCCCACCTAGCCGACCCTCCTAGGTCCTCCATGCCCATAGCCTTTTCAACTCTCTCACCCACCAAACTGCCCTTACCTGCGTCTCCCTCCTTGACTGTCCAGCCAGCTGTCTATGCTGATGTTGAAGGGGGTGGATTACCAGGGGTTGATTAGTAGGTTACCTGCCCCAGGCCATTCCTGGAGTGGAGAGGAAGGGGGCTGGGAGAGAGGTCCAGAAACACCACCTTCCCCCAAGGAACTCAGACTAGGAGAAGCAGGAATTTGGAAGCAAATACAGCAAACCACAAATCACGTTTCAAGTGGACACATCTATATGTGGGCCACTCTACAGGTCCAAGCCCATCCTTTCCCAAACCCCACCACACACACTAGGCACTTTCACCAGCTCCTCTCAACCCAAGGCGGCCATGGAGCCCAAGAGGTGACCAACTGATTACAAAGGATCTATTACACACACATTCACGATTGCCTACAGATGAAATAAATAATGTGCCTTGCTCATCTACATAAGAGCATTTTCAAGGGCATTAAGATGCTGTTGTGGTTCACGAAGGAAAAGTTGATGTATGCATGTTGGCTGGATTCATAGTCGCTGCCATCATATTGAATGTTCTCAATCAATGAATGAGAAAGCACAGCTAATGTCATGTGGGGCCCCATGGACCAGATGGATGCCGAATGGAGGTGGCTTCACAGACGATGCTCATCATCGTGTTAGGCGGTGGGCAGGAGTAGCTCACAAAGAAACAGGTATGGCAAAGCCCGTGTTTGTAAAGATATAGGAAGAAAGACCAGGAAAACCACAGCTCACAATAGTGAAAAGGTTTATAGGAATTTTAATTTTTTTCCTTTGTGCTCATAACCTTTTCTCAATATTCCACCATGGGCCCGGCATGGTGGCTCACACCTGTAATCCCAGCACTTTGGGAAGCCGAGACAGGCAGATCCCTGAAGGTCAGGAGCTCAAGACCAGCCTCGCCAATATGGCAAAACCCCATGTCTACTAAAAATACAAAAATTAGCCAGGCGTGGTGGCAGGCACCTGTAATCTCAGCTATTCAGGAGGCTGAGGCAGGAGAATCACTCGAACCCGGGAGGCGGAGGTTGCAGTGAGCCGAGATCATGCCACTGCACTCCACCCTGGGCTACAGAGCAGGACTCCATCTCAAAAAATAATAATAATAATAATTTCGCCATGAACCTGCATCACCTAAACCAAATTATATAAAAAGAGAGGGGCCCTCAAGGTGGAAAAAACGGGGAACTACAGGGCGCAGTAGAGAATCCATTCATCTTCCCTTGTACCCTACTAGGGGGGAGCAGAAGTGGAGCCCCTGGACCTGCCTGGCCCAGCCCCTAGTTCTGGAGCTGGGTGGGTGGAGATGAGCACAGGAAATGGTGCAGCAGGGCAGCTGGGGACCAGAGGGCTCCGGGCTTCAGGGTAGCTCTGAGGGTGCTCTCAGAGGCAGCCCAAGAGGGCAGGAAACCCTCCGGCCACCATGGTGGCCCTGGGCAGACAGACACCCCCCACCCCCGCAAGGTTTCCATGGTGGCTGGCTGTTCCACCATTAATCTCCCTCACACCCAAACTGGCCTTCTTGGGGCATAAAAGCATTGGCTCAAATGACCAAAAAAAAAAGTCCCTGTGTTCTGGTTCCAACCCGGGGAAAGAAAGTGTATATAAAACAGCTTCTTAACGGCAGCTCCAATGCTTTACGCCTTCCAGACTCTTTATTTCACTCCGCTGGCAAATTTCTCCCAACAATTACTGCCTTTGACAAGCCTGCCAGGCTGCAGCGGGCGGGCGGGCAGCTTGTCCTTCACATCCTGCCTGTGGGAGACACGGAGCCTGGCCTCCCTTGGGTAGGACGGACGATGGGAGACGGTGGCAGGGAAGCTGCCTGTGAGGCCCAGGCAGATGTCAGCTTTCTTTCCCCAGACAGACTCCAAGCCTGAGGGTGTCTGAGAACAAAGAGTTGACTGGGATCCCCTGCCCAGTTGTCCCCCAGGAGTGGGAGCCTGGCCTGGTTCTAGATCTCTGGTCCCAGGTGCTGCAGGTGAATGGGCCTGTGTCACTCTTCATGGGCACTGACGTCAGGCATGGGCCTAGAAGAGAACGGAGAAAGTGTCCTCTGTGAGCAGCCTCAGGAACACCATGGTCAGGCCCCAGCCACCTGCTCTCTTCTCCCTTGCAGGCTGGAACAGGCTCCGAGCAGCCTCTATGAGCTGTTGAAGACAGCCCCTGGGGAGCTGGGTGCAGCTGGCAGCCAGCAGCAGGGCCAGGTTGGAACTGCAGGTGGCAGAGCGGACAACAGATGAGGCAGTGTTTTGTGCTTTCCTGGGTGAGAGGTTCAGCCCTTAATGGGTGACATGCCCTTCAGTCCGTTGTTCTGGGCTCAGCAGCCCGGCGATCATGAGGGGAGAGTTGCTCCCTGCACCGGAGAGTTCTAAGGCCTCCCTCAGGGGGAGGCCCACCGCCGGCCAGAGGGCCCCTCCACAGCAGCCTGGGATACTGGCCCAGGGGTCCGCAAAGCCAAGGGGGCAACATCAGCTGGTGGAACAGCTGCTTCTCAGGAGGGTTTGCTGCTGAGACACATCGATGGTGTCCCTGTGTATCACCTCGTGCCTAGGCGAGGGACCCCTTTGTGCAGCACACTCTTGTTGCAGACCAAAGACTTCGATTCTGGGCCAGTACTGGGCGCTCACCTTGATTTATCCCATGCATTGTCTCATATTTAGGGCACAAGTGAGTCATTCGTTCAAGACATCTCTGCTGAGCACCTAAGATGCACTGGGTGCCAGGGCTACAGTGGGGAGCAAGGCAGACAGGACAGCGGCCCTCCTGGGTCCCACCTCATTTACCTGCTAGCTTCCGGCCTGGCACACAGGAGGTGCTCCCTATAGTTCTTGCTCAAGACGACAGAAACTCATCTCCCTGCCCTCGGCCAATGCGTGGTCTTCTCCATTGATCATCTCCTCTGAAGGAGAGGACAGCAAAGAAGACACTGAGATTCCAACTGCCTCCCTACCAGGTAAGTTCTGAGGGTGCAAGGGGTGCATTAAGTTGGCCACTGCTCTATTCCCAGCATAGCACAGTGCCTTGCCCATCTACTCGTGTAGTCAGCAAGTGGATTTTGAGCACCTACTGTGTTAGGCACAATTTTAGAGGCAGGGGATAATAGATCAATGAACAAAACAAAGTCCCTACCCGTATGGAGGTTCATTCTTGGTGGGCAATGATAAACACATAAGTAAAATGGGCCGAGCGCAATGGTTCACGCTTATAAGTCCCAGCACTTTGGGAAGCTGAGGTGGGCAGATCTCTGAAGCTCAGGAGTTTGAGACCATCCTGGACAACATGGAAAGACTCTGTCTCTACAAAAAAGTACAAAAACTAGCCAAGCATGGTGGTGTGCACCTACTACTCCTAAATCCAGCTACTTAGGAGGCTGAGGTGAGAAAATCACTTGAGCCCAGGATGTCGAGGCTACAATGAGCCGAGATCCACGCCACTGCGCTCCAGCCGGGGTGACAGAGTGAGACCCTGTCTCAAAAAAATACGTAAATAAAAACAATAAGTAAAATGATAGATGTTAAAGGCAGTAGGTGCTGTGGAGAAAAATAAAGCAGGAAAGGAAGAGGAGTTGCAATCGGGTGTTCCATGGAGTTCAGTAGGGTGG
Organism: Pongo pygmaeus; assembly: GCF_028885625.2. NCBI lineage: Eukaryota > Metazoa > Chordata > Mammalia > Primates > Hominidae > Pongo > Pongo pygmaeus. Next base: position 219,788,312 of record NC_072373.2, read on the forward strand.
CTAAGAAGTCCTCACTGGACAGGTGATACAGGAGCAAAGACTTGAGAGAAATAAGGACATGGGCTATGGGTTTATCTGAAGGCACCCTGAGGTGGTATTGTTTAGGGAACTGCATGGAGACTACTGTGGCTAGAGCAGGCAAGGGAGAGAAAGGAGGTGGGAAGGGGTGGAAACTCTACCAGGCTGTAGTGGGCTGAACAGTAGCTCCCAAATGATATGACAAGGTCCTCATCCTCAGAACCAGTTACTGGGACCTTATTAGGAAAAAGAGTCTTTGCAAGTATGATTAAATTAAGGATTCTAAGATGAGATCATCCTGGATGATCTGAGTGGGCCCTAAGCCCAATGACAAAGGTCCTTAACAGAGAGAGGCAGAGGGAGATCAGAGGCAGAATAAAGAGAAGACACAGGCGCACCGAGGGGACAGCCATGTGAGCACAGACAGCATGTGATGCGGCCACAAGCCCAGGAGCACAACAGCTACCAGGAGCCGGAAGAGGCCACGAAGGATCCTCCCCTATGGAGAGGGTGCAGCCCTGCTGATGCCAAGGGCCCGTTCAGGCTCCTGACTTCATTTGAGAGCAAGTCCAAAATAAAAGTTGGCAGGGCACAGTGGCTCATGCCTGTAATCCCAGCACTTTGAGAGGCCGAGGCAGGCAGATTGCTTGGGCCCAGGAGTTCGAGACCAGCCTGGGCAACATGGCAAAACCCTGTCTCTACAAAAAATACAAAAATTAGCTGGGTGTGGTGGTATATGAATGTAGTCCCAGCAACTAGGGAGGCTGAGGTGGGAGGATCGCTTGACGTCAAGCCATGATCTCACCTCATGCCACTGCATTCCAACCTGGATGACAGAACGAGACCCTGTCTCAAAAAAAAAAAAAAAAAAAAAAAAAAAAGGAAAAGAGAAGAAAGTAAGTGGAAAAAGTTTATTGTAAAGCGAAAGTACAGTCAGAGCTGGGTGAGAGTGGGCTGCTGGGGAGCGAGACAGCCCTAATGACACTGGAGAAAGTTCTTTTATGGGAGTCTTACGTGATTATTCCTGAAGGAGCAGGAACGGGCTTTGCTGTTAGGCATGTTCTGGGTGACCCCTGGAGGCGCATGCCCTACTGATATGCATGCTAGCACATACACGGCATGTCTCATTCGCATCTTAAATCTCCATCCAGGGCCGGGCACAGTGGCTCACGCCTGTAATCTCAGCACTTTGGGAGGCCGAGGCAGGTGGATCACCTGAGGGCAGGAGTTCGAGACCAGCCTGGCTAACGTGGTGAAACCCTGTCTCTATTAAAAATACAAAAATTAGCCAGGCGTGGTGGCGGGCACCTGTAATCCCAGCTACTCAGGAGGCTGAGGTAGCAGAATTGCTTGAACCCAGGAGGTGGAGTTTGCAGCAGTGAGCCAAGCTTGCACCACTGCACTCTAGCCTGGGCAACAGAGGGAGAATCCATCTCAAAAAAAAAGAAAACAACTCCATCCAGGGGTGTGCTTTTTGCTATTAAAATGAGCACAGGGGCCAGGCGCGGTGGCCCACACCTGTAATCTCAGCACTTTGGGAGGCTGAGGTGGGTGGATCACTTGAATCCAGGAGTTCGAGACCAGCGTGGCCAACATGGTGAAACCCTGTTTCTACTAAATATACAAAAATTAGCTGGCGAGGTGGCAGGCGCCTGTAGTCCCAGCTACTTGGGAGGCTGAGGCAGGAGAATCACTTGAACCTGGGAGGCGGAGTTTGCAGTGAGCCGAGATCGTGCCACTGCACTCCAGCCTGGGTGACAGAGTGAAACTCTGTCTCAAAAAAAAAAAAAACTATGAGCACAGGTCAGCCCAAGGACACTAATCATGGGTTTCTGGGATCGTGTGAATGTGAGGATTTCCCCCGCTGCTCCTCTCCCTCCTTGCCTCAGGATGTCCTAACCATGAGCCCAGGATACAGCTGATGCACTGTTGGGCAGTTTGTTCTCTCCGTCTCTTTGGCAAGTTTGTTCCCCTCTAAGGGGGGCTGTGACCACACTACCTATCTAACCTAACTCACTGACATCTTGATTTTGGACCTCTGGCCTCCAAAACTGGGAGAGGATACATTCTGTTGTTTGAAGCCACCACATCTCCTACAGAGGCCATAGCACAGCTGGAACTTTCACTCGGAGATGGGAATGCACAGGAGGTTTCGAGCAGAGGGAAGTCGTGAGCCGATGTATGTTTTACCAAGAGGCCCCCGGCTGCTGTGTCCTTCCAGCTGCGGGGAGGAAGGTCGGAGGAGCGGGAGAAGGGTTGGGAGGCAACTTCAGGAATCCAGACAAGCATCTGATGAGTCGGTATCAAGTGTTGAAGCGGAGCATGGGGTAGGCACTGTGGGGAACACAAAATGCCCCCAGGACCTGGTCCCTGCCTTCCACAGCTCATTGCCCAGGACAGAGCATGGAGCAGGAACTGCAAGCTACCAGGTTGTTTGCATGAAGGGACTGACAAGTGGTTGGGTGGCTACTCACAACATAGAGCGTAGGGATCGTTTACAATGTTCCAGGAACATGCATGGCCCCGGCACCTTGCTAAGCACTTTCCATGCGTTTTTCCCTTTTCATCCTCATTAGAATGATAGACGGTAGGTAGTGTTATCCCCATTTTGCAGATGGAGAAACTGAGGCTTGCTCAAAATCGTAGCGCTGGTGAGGAGAAATGCTAGAATTTGAATCAGTTCTGAGCCAGACGCGGTGGCTCACGCCTGTAATCCCACCACAGCCTGAGATGGGCAGATCACTTGAGGTCAGGAGTTCGAGACCAGCCTGGCCAATGTGGCAAAACCCAGTCTCTACTAAAAAACAAATTCCAAAATTAGCTGGGTATGGTGGTGCATGCCTATAGTCCCAGCTACTTGGGAGGCTGAGGCAGGAGAATCACTTGAACCCGGGAGGCAAAGGTTGCAGTGAGCCAAGATCACGCCACTGCACTCCAGCCTGAGCAACAGAGCAAGACTCCGTCTCAGGAAAAAAAAAATATGTTGAACCAGTACCATCTAAGGCCAAAGCTGCGACTCTCCTGTGGCTGGAGTAGAGGGAGGGTGGTGGAAAAGGAAAGAGAGAAACTCAGCCTAGGTCACCCAGCAATAGGAGGCAGGGCTAGGACCCCAACCCAGGACCTCTGTGGTTCACAATGCACAAATTCACACTTGTAACTTACATGTCCTGTAAGTTACCTGCTGGAGCAGAAGAAAGCCTGCATTGGTGTTCCAAAGCAGAGGAGCTGGCCAAGGGTGGGTAGAGGGGTGTCTACTCCAAGCACATGGGACTCAAGTCTTCGGTAGCCTGACGGCATGGGCATGTGGCCTCAGACAGAGCAAGTGAGGCCCAGCCCACCTTGCAAACTGATTCCCAGGACTGTGGCTGCCGGCCCAAACCATCTCTACTGCCACCAGGCCCAGGCCAGTGAGAAGCCACAGATATAGACCCGCAGCCAAGCCAGGAGCCACCTGGGCCTCGATCATTCACATGCGCCCCATCCCGCCACCTTCTCCCCTTTCTCCAGATTAATGTTATCAATGCAGCCTGAGCAAACTTAGCCACATGTTGGCGGCTCATTTTTAATTTTTCCAAATACGCATCCTAATGATTATGCAGTTCTAAATAAGAAGCGATGGCAGGAGAGGAGAGTTTGCTCCAGTGACACAAGGAATGAGGCTTTACACATTCTCAGCAGCTGCCTCAGGGACCCTCGCCCTCCGCCTTCTCGCCTGTGTTTTGTCTCTTCTTGTAGCTGTTCCTAATAACCACATCAGGCCAGAGACTGGAGCAGGGAGCTGACACCTTCCATAAAACAACCGTGGAGATCGGGCCCTGGGGAGGCCCAGCTGATGGGCAGAAGAGAAATGGAACATGGCATAGAAGCGGGCGGTGAGTCCAGCCTTCTGCATGGGGGAGCACACGCGTGGGCCCAGCTGGGTCTTGTCATGACCATGGCTACTGCCGGGGGGCAGAGCACGTCAGGTGGGAATGTCACGGGGCAGGGCATAAAAATGGAGATCGTGGACACCGCCCCAACTCCTTCATCCCAGCTTGTTCTTAACGTACACACACACACGCATACGCACACACAGACACACACCCCCTCACTAAGCTCACCTGCAGCTCCATCCTCATAATTAACCATCTCATTAATTTCATAAACAGCAGTGAGCCATCATTTTGGAAGCTTTAGGCCCCCTTTTTTTTGAGACAGAGTCTTGTTCTTTCACCCAGGTTGGAGTGCAGTGGTGTGATCTCAGCTCGAGAGATTCTCCTGCCTCAGCCTCCAGAGTAGCTGGGACTACAGGTGCGCACCACCATGCCCAGCTAATTTTTTGTGTTTTTAGTAGAGACAGGGCTTCACTATGTTGGCCGGGCTGGCCTTAAACTCCTGACCACAGGTGATCCAAACCAGCCTCGCCCTCCCAAAATGCTGGCATTACAGGCGTGAGCCACCGCACCCGGCCAAGATCCTTTTGATAATCTGATAAAAACTCTAGATTCTCTCCCCTGAAAAATGCACATACACACAAGTCCAGGTGGTTCACAGCCCCCCAAAGCCTATCAGGATCCCCAGGTGAGCTTTGAATATGATGCAGTGGTGAAGAGGGTGGATTTGAGGGTGATTCACCTGGGCTGGAATCTTGACTCCATCATTTACTGACAGGGAAGGATCTTCAGGCACATTATGTCACTTATCCAGGCCCCAGGTAGTGCATTTATCAGTGGAGATGGGATGATAGTATTAGTGCCTTCCTTGAGGGGCTGGAGACAAGCTAGATGGGTTCATCTGTCTTAAGTAATTAATACAGGGCCAGACACATTAAAAAAAAAAAAAGCTCAGGATATGTGGGGTATTATGATAATTAGGGGAAAGGACTTGGCAGAGAAGCATTTTAGTCCTGGTTCTGCACTAAACTGCTGTGTGGCCTCTAGCAAGTTACTGCCCCTCTCTGACCTTCAGTTTTTCCCTCTGTCAGGGGCATTCTTTGATTCTCTAATTTGTCAAAATCAGAGACATAGGGCTACATGCTTCTGGGGTAAAGAGACTCTGCCCCCACTCTCAAGGAGCCCATCTGTCTCTGCCCCATTGCTCAGCTGTGTGATAGGGACAACAGGAAGAGGAGGGAGTGAGCTGGGCTAGTCAGGGAGGGCTTCCTGAGGAGGTGTTGCCAGAGCTAGGATTTGAAAAGCAGGAAGAGATGCAGGGAGAGACATGGAAAACAGTATCCTGGGGTGAGTCCTAATGCCCCAGCTTTGCTTTCTGCTTGGGATCAGTGCTTTGTCGGCCACCACTTCCTCAACACCCTGCATCCGCCCTGCACATAGCAGGTGCTCATGAAATACTTGCAGACAGGCAGGAAGGGCACACCTGTGTTCCCAGGCCCTGGTTCCTGCCTCCCTGAGTCTGCTGGTCCAGGCTCTGCACCCTGGGTCTCTCCCACAGCAGAGAAGACCACATTTCCCTGAGGGTATAAATGGTTGCAGAAAGTTATAACTTAATTAATTTAATTAAATTTTCTGTGTTGTATTCACAATGAAAGCTTCAGGTCTGGGGGACAGGACCCTGGAAGATGAATTTAAAACACACACACACACACACACACACACACACACACACGCTTCACTGCCTGTACCTTGTCTGTAGCCACCTCCAGAGGCTGGGACCCTGGGGACTGGGTCATGAAGGCCAAAGGTTTGAGGCCAGATCTTGGGCCATGGCACCAGGAATGGGGAACCAAACCCTTGGATAAACCATTTCCTTTGTTTTCGCTGGAGGGTAAACCCAGACAAGCCCTGAGTCACCCATACAATGCACTGGGCTGGGGATGGGGTGGGGTGGGCGTGAGGGTAGCCTCTGAACTTGAGTTCCACACCGAATGCATAGCACCTAGACACATGGCCTTGGGCAAGTCACTCCTTACCCTCTCGGAGCCTCAGTCTTCCCATCTGTAAAATGGAAATGAGTCATGATAAAGACCACAGATCATATTCACAGCTTGGCACAGAGCAGCTGTGTACTAGTCCATTCTTGCACTGCTATGAAGAAGTATCTGAATCTGGGTAATTTATAAAGAGGTTGAATTGGCTCATGGTTCTGCAGGCTGTATAGGAAGCATAGCAGCTTCTGCTTCTAGGGAGGCCTCAGGGAACTTATAATCATAGTGGAAGGCAAAAGGAGGTAGGCACATCTTACAGGGCAGAAACAAGAGGAAGAGAGAGAGAGAGAAAGAAGTATGTTGAAAGCTACACACTTTCAAACAACCAGATCTCGTGACAACTCACTGATGGCAGAGCTCAGAGAACAACCAGATCTCAGAGAACTCACTGATGGCCAGCCCGGCCAACATAGTGAAGCCCTGTCTCTACTAAAAACACAAAAAATTAGCTGGGCATGGTGGTGCACACCTGTAGTCCCAGCTACTCTGGAGGCTGAGGCAGGAGAATCTCTCGAGCTGAGATCACACCACTGCACTCCAACCTGGGTGAAAGAGCAAGACTCTGTCTCAAAAAAAAAGGGGGCCTAAAGCTTCCAAAATGATGGCTCACTGCTGTTTATGAAATTAATGAGATGGTTAATTATGAGGATGGAGCTGCAGGTGAGCTTAGTGAGGGTGTGTGTGTCTGTGTGTGCGTGTGTGTGTGCGTGTGTGTGTATGTTTAGGCCAGGATGGTACTAAACCATTCATGAGAACTCCACCCCCATGATCAAATCGCCTCCCACCAGACCCCACCTCCAACATCGGAGGTTACAATTCACCATGAGATTTGGGTGGGAACACTGATCCAAACCATATCAAGCTGCTATTCTTGCCCCTCAGGTGGAGGGTCTGAAGAAAAGCAGCAATTTACTCTTCACTCCCACTGGAAGGGTGGGGGTGGTGAAGGTAGTGAGAGTTGGGGGAGGGGACTCCTGCTATTTAAGCCTCACAACAACCCTAAGAAGGCCCACTGATATGGTTTGGCTGTGTCCCCACTCAAATCTCATCTTGAATTGTAGCTCCCACAATTCTTAAGTGCTGTGGGAGAGACCTGGTGGGAGATAATTGAATCATGGGGGCAGTTTCCCCCATAGTGTTCTCATAGTAGTGAATAAGTCTCACCAGATCTGATGGCTTTATAAGGGGTTTCCCCTTTCACTTGATTCTCATTTTCTCTATTGTCTGCTGCCGTGTAAGATGTGCCTTTTCACCTTCTGCCATGATTGTGAGGCCTCCCCAGCCATGTGGAACTGTGAGTCCATTAATCCTCTTTTTCTTTATAAATTACCCAGTCTTGGGTATGTCTTTATCATCAGTGTGAAAACAGACTAATACACCTACGTAGGATGAGGCTTATAGTACAGGTCCTACACCTTTCTAGGTTCTACCAACCTGAAACATTGGTATTATTCTACTATTGGCAGTAATAGCAACAGCATGTATAGGTTACATCCTATCATGAGGACAAATATCTTTGTGAGGGACAACAGTAATCACAAACCTATGATCAGCTCCCCATACACTGGTACTAACCTGGTGGAATGAATCTGGGGCAGATTTTCAGTTGACAAAGCCCCCCTTCCACAATTCTTCACCTTCCACTTCATTTTCCCTTTTATCATCGCTGCCCTAGTAGCTGTTCACCTTCTATTTCTCCACAAAACAGGATCCAACAAACCATCAGGAATCTCATCAGATTCTGCAAAATCCCATTTCATCCATACTACACAAGCAAAGATGTCTGAGGCTTAACTGTCCTTCTACTGTGATTACTTGTCTGAGTCCTGTTTTCACCCTGACCTATCAGGAGACCCAGACAACTTTACCCCCAGCAAATCCCCTTAACACACCACCCGACGTTTAACCAATGTTAAACCAGAATATTTTCTATTTTCCTATGCAATCCATGCTTTCTTTCTTTTTTTTTTCGAGATGGTGTCTCACTCTGTCACCCAGGCTGGAGTACAGTGACATAATCTCAGCTCACTGCAACCTCCCTCTCCTGGGTTCAGGTGATCCTCCCACCTTAGCCTCCTGAGTAGCTGGGACTATGGGTGTGCACCACCATGCCTGGCTAATTTTTGTCTTTTTAGTAGAGATGGGGTTTCACCATGTTGGCGAGACTGGTATCAAATTCCTGACTTCAAGTGATCTGTCCACCTCAGCCTCCCAAAGTGCTTGGATTATAGGCATGAGCCACTGCACCTGACCCCCATGCTTTATTTATAATAAACTAGGAGGGGTTTTAGCCCTTGGCCTGGCTATAGGGTTGTGAACTTAAATATATATATGAATTTTAAAAAGGAGGGTTTATTTTCTATTAGGGGTAACAGCCTGCAAAGGTGGTCATCCCAAAGACTGGGAAGGTGCCTCCAATAAAGGCCATTGATGGTCACTCCGAAAGAGAGGGTGCATTAGGCCATTCTTACATTGCTATAATGAAATACCTGAAACGGGGTAATTTATAAAGAAACAAGCAAGGTTTCATTGGCCCATGGTTCTGCAGGCTGTACAAGCATGGCGCTGATATCACTCAGCTTCTCGGGAGGCCTTAGGGAGCTTTGACTCATGGTGGAAGGTGAAGTGGGAGCAAGCATGTCCCGTGGTGAAAGCAGGAGCAGGGGAGTGGGGCATGAACTTTTAAATGACCCGATCATGTGTGAACTCAGAGCAAGAGCTCACTCATCACCGAGGGGATGGCCCAAGCCATTCGTGAAGGATCCAACCCCATGGTCCAAACACCTCCCACCAGACCCCTGCTCCAATGCTGGGGATTACATTTCAATACAAGATTTGAGCAGGGACAAATATCCAAACTCCATCAGAGGGGTTCGGGGGGAAGCTTTATGCTGAATGGGTTGGCAAAACATACATATTTAACAGGTTACAGGAAGAGCTATGAGTATTTATGAAGGTGGTCCCAACACAAGTATATTGAATAAACATGTGTGTTACGTATGACCCATGTTCACTTTGGGGTAGAGACTTAACATTTAAATGTTTTGTAATTAGGCCGTATATGTCGAAAGGTCTTTTTAGGACATGAAGGTACTCAAGTGTGCAGCCTCTGTAAACCAGCCAGAACTGGTCTGTGGAGGGTGGTCTTTCTATCGGGAGAAAGTTGTTGCAATCAGTCTCTTGTGCTATGAAAGCTGCAGTTATGGCTGGCGGAATAGGGGCTTAGTTAGTGTCTGCGAGCTGAGTGAGTTGTAATTGTCTTAATAGTATTTATCTTGAGGCCAGTGCTTGTTCAGCTGTAAAAAAAAGAAAACCTTGTGGCAGTCAGAATATAGTTTTTTGTTTGTTTGTTTGTTTTTGTTTGTTTTTGAGATGGAGTTTTGCTCTTGTTGCCCAGGCTGGAGTGCAATGGTACGAACTCAGCTCACTGGAACCTCCGCCTCCCGGGTTCAAGTGATTCTCCTGTCTCAGCCTCCCAAGTAGCTGGGATTACAGGTGCCTGCTACCATGCCCAGCTAATTTTTGTATTTTTGGTAGAGACGGGGTTTCACCACATTGGCCAGTCTGGTCTTGAACTCCTGAGCTCAGGTGATCCACCCACTTTGGCCTCCCAAAGTGCTAGGATTACAGGCGTGAGCCACCGCACCTGGCCCTATAGTTTATTTTTTAAGTGCAGGGGTACATGATTTAACCCTTGCCTGGCATGGCTTTAGGTCTTATTTATAATTTAGCACCTTATTGCCACAAAGAATCTGTCTTGTCAGTCTTATCATTTCCATTTTAGCCTTAATGCTGGTCAGTATCTAAACCACAAAACGGAAGGAGGTACAATGAGGCGTGACCAACCTCCTGTTCCATCATGACCCATAACTGAGTTTTAAGGTTTTTCTGGGGTCCCCTTGGCCAAGAGGGGATCTGTTCAGTCAGTGGGGGACCTTGGGATTTTATTTTTGGTTTACAGTGTTATATTAGGGTCTTAACAAAGCCTCTCTTTTTGGAGTCCTTTGTCGATTATGTAGCTTAGACCACGTAACACTGTGTAGGAAAACACGTTAACCTCAATCAAAGCTAACTTGAGACCTTCTGGAGTTCCCTGGTGGATCAGCTTATAAAATGCAGGAAGGAATATCGACCCAAGTATATTCGCTGCTCCTGGGTGCGTGGCCTCAGAACTGCAAGGACGTGGCTGGGAACAAGCCCGCTATGGACAGAGGGATGAACTTGGGTTTTCTCGGGACTGAAAGTCCCAGTACTCCCCTCAGTTCCGGGCAAGCCAGGACAGATGATCACCCTATTTACAGAGCACTGTGCCAGCAGTGTGTGTCTCAGCTGAGGCGAGTGTCACACATACCCAGTGGATGAATAGAAAACATAACCTTTCTTATTCTGAAGCAGACAGGAAGCTGTAACTTGGGTTGAAATTCCCAGTGACAGCAACACACAGGACTCAAAAGGCACTGAGTCTCAGATCCCTAGAAACAGGAGTCTGCTGACTCCCAAGATCCAGTGGGGAAGGCCCCAGAAAGGGGCTTGAGCAAAATAATTTCATGAAATGCATTAAATGGAAAAATTCACATTTCTAAATTAGCACACCTTATTTTAGATATGTGGTATTTAATAGACACACAATTAAACTAATACATAACTACTTTTTCCAGTGGCACAGGAAAATAGACATTTGAGTTCTCCCTGGGAAAATGGAGAATCCCTTTCCATTCAGGGCCCACTTGCTGTCTTGGGGGGCTCTTCAGCACCTCGCCTGCCACCCCTGGGTGGCATGGATGTTGTGGATAACTTGGATCTCTTCATGCTGGACAGGAGAAGAGATTCATTCCCTCATTCATTCAACAAATATTTGATGAACATTATGCACCACGGACTTGGGACGCAGCGATGAAAAAAAAGCTCACGGTCCCCGCTCTCATGAGCTGACATTCCAGTGGGATTCTCAGAAAATAAATTCACAAATAAATGAAATGTGTATTGATTTAGTGAAACAGGCGAGACAGAACAAAACACAGCATGGCAGAGGGGTGGGAGAAAGGAGTGAGGAAGGCAGGTGACTCTTTTTTTTTTTTTTTTTTTTTTTTTTTTTGAGACAGAATCTCACTCTGTCACCCAGGCTGGAGAGCAGTGATGGGATCTCGGCTCACTGCAACCTCCACCTCCGGGTTCAAGTGATTCTCCTGCCTCAGCCTCCCGAGTAGCTGGGATTACAGGCATGTGCCACCATACCCAGGTAATTTTTATATTTTTAGTAGAGACAGGGTTTCACTATATTGACCAGGCTGGTCTCGAACTCCTGACCTCAAGTGATCTGCCAGCCTCGGCCTCCCAAAGTGCTGAGATTACAGGTGTGAGCCACCACGCCTGGTCTGGGGTTGACATTTTAGAAGGAGGCAAGGGAAGGCTTCACTGAAGAGGGACATTTGAGTAAAGATCTGAGAAAGGGAGGGAAGTGGGGCTGAATAGATTTCTGGGGAAACAGAATAGCTCAGGCAGGGGGAGCAGCAAGTGCCAAGGCCCTGGGGCAGGGGCATGCCTAGGGCATTGGAGGAGTGGCAAGGAAGCAGGCCCGGAGAAAATAGGGAAAGTGGAAGGCCGCACAGTCAGAGACAAAGGGAGAGGCTAGATCATATGAAACCTCACAGGTGGCAATAAAACTCTGGCTTTTATTTTGAGAGAGATGAGAAGCCATTTGAGGGTTTTTAGGAGAGAAGTCACATGATTTGATTTATGTTTTATAGGATTCCTCTGGCTGTTGGATGGAAAATACAGTGAAGGAGCCAGGGCAGAAGTACAGAGACTAGTTAGGCAGTGATTGCCTTCAGAGGGTCAGAGGGTTGTAACCCTGGAAGTGGAAAGAACTGACCGGATCCTGGATATATTTTGAAAGTAGAGGCCAGACAGGGTGGCTCATGCCTAGAATCGCAGCACTTTGGGAGGCCGAGGGGGGCGGATCACCTGAGATCAGGAGTTTGAGGCCAGCCTGGCCAACAGGGTGAAACTCTGTCTCTACTAAAAATAGAAAAATTAGCCAGGTATGGTGGCACGCGCCTGTAGTCCTAGCTACTTGGAAGGCTGAGGCAGGAAAATTGTTTGAACCCAGGAGGCAGAGTTTGCAGTGAGCCAAGATCATACCATTGCACTCCAGCCTGGGGGACAGAGCGAGACTCCATCTCAAAAAAAAAAAAAAAGAAAGAAAGAAAGTAGAGCAGACAGGATGTGCTGATGGATTGGATGCAGAGGATGATGTAATGAGGGGGGTCAAGAATGACTTTTGGCCTGGGCAACTGGAAGCATGCAGTTGCCACACCCAGGTGGGAGAAGAAGAGGGTGGAGAGGGTTTGGGGGAAAGCTCAGAAGCTCAGTTTTGTGTATGCTAGGTTTGAAATGTCTTTAATCCACCAAGTGGAGATGTGTAGGCAGCTGGAGGTGTAAGTCTGGAGTTCAGGAGGCACACTGGGACTATAAGCAGGCATTCAGGGATTATCAGCATTTGGATGATGTTTGAAGCTATGATCTTGGCTGAGATTATTTAGGGAGTGAGTGTAGATAGAGAACAGAAGGTCCAAACACTGAGCCCAGGGCACTAAACACTTAGAAGTCAGGTTGTTAACCATCTGATCTTTGACAAACCTGACAAAAACAAGAAATGAGGAAAGGATTCCCTATTTAATAAATGGTGCTGGGAAAACTGGCTAGCCATATGTAGAAAGCTGAAACTGGATCCCTTTCTTACACCTTATACAAAAATTAATTCAAGATGGATTAAAGACTTAAATGTTAGACCTAAAACCATAAAAACCCTAGAAGAAAACCTAGACAATACCATTCAGGACATAGGCATGGGCAAGGACTTCATGACTAAAACACCAAAAGCAATGTCAACAAAAGCCAAAATAGACAAAGGGGATCCAATTAAACTAAAGAGCTTCTGCACGTCAAAAGAAACTACCATCAGAGTGAATGGGCAACCTACAGAATGGGAGAAAATTTTTGCAATCTACTCATCTGACAAAGGGCTAATATCCAGAATCTACAAAGAACTCAAACAAATTTACAAGAAAAAACAACCCCATCAAAAAGTGGGCAAAGGATATGAACAGACACTTCTCAAAAGAAGACATTTATGCAGGCAACAGACACATGAAAAAATGCTCATCATCACTGGTCATCAGAGAAATGCAAATCAAAACCACAATGAGATACCATCTTACGCCAGTTAGAATGGCGATCATTAAAAAGTCAGGAAACAACGGATTCTGGAGAGGATGTGGAGAAATAGGAACGCTTTTACACTGTTGATGGGAGTGTAAATTAGTTCAACCATCGTGGAAGACAGTGTGGTGATTCCTCAAGGATCTAGAACTAGGAATACCATTTGATCCAGCAATCCCATTACTGGGTATGTTCCCAAAGGATTATAAGTCATGCTACTATAAAGACACATGCACACGTATGTTTATTGCAGCACTATTCACAATAGCAGAGACTTGGAAGCAACCCAAATGTCCATCAATGATAAAAGGATTAAGAAAATGTGGCACATATACACCATGGAATACTATGTAGCCATAAAAAGGATGAGTTCATGTCCTTTGCAGGGACATGGATGAAGCTGGAAACCATCATTCTCAGCAAACTATCACAAGGACAGAAAACCAAACACCACATGTTCTCACTTATAGGTGGGAATTGAACAGTGAGAACACTTGGACACAGGGCAGGGAACATCACACACTGGGGCCTGTCGGGGGGTGGGGGGCTGGGGGAGGGATAGTATTAGGAGATATACCTAATGTAAATGACGAGTTAATGGGTGCAGCACACCAACATGGCACATGTATACATATGTATCAAATCTGCACACTGTACACATGTACCCTAGAACTTAAAGTATAATAAAGAAAAAAAAAAAGAAGTCAGATTGTTGAGCAGAGGGGCGGAGAGGGAGCAAACAGAGACAGACAGGAGGAGAAACCAGGAGCCAGTGTCCTGGAAGCCTCAGGAAGAACAGGTTCAAGGAGAAGACAATGACGAGAGTCAAAGGCAGCCGATGGAACAAGGACAAAGAGGACCAAGCGTCCAGCATGGAACAGAGCGATGAAGAGGGCATCAGTGACCTTGACAAGGGCAGTTTTGATGGAGCAATGCAGGTAAAGCCTGATTGGGTGGATTCAGGAGAGACTGGGAGGAAAGGAATTGGAGACAGCAAGTCAGAACTCTTCCCTGTAAAGGGAAAGAGAAATGGTGTAGCACAGAGGAGAGGAGCATGGTTGAGAGAAGGTTATTTTCTTAAGATGGGGAAAATGATAGCATGCTTATGGCATTGGAAATGACCCAGGAGAGAGGGGAAATTGATGACGCCAGAGAGTGCAAGAGGAGAGAATCACTGTCCTCTAGTAGGGAGAGGATGGGACAAGGACATAGGCAGATAGCAACCTGGCTCTGGGGGACCAGGAGCCCTGGGGTCCCAGGCCTGCTCCCAGGACCTGTCTTTTGATGCTCCTGAGCACCCAGCACAGGACCGACTCACAGATGGTGGGTCAATGGGCAAATGTGAGGCAACTCAGTGTACGTCTTGCAAGAATTTTTAAAAGCAAGCTCGGGACCCAGATAAACTGAGGTGCAAATCCTTATTCTGCCACCCAGCAGCTGGGTGACCTTGAGCACATTTCTTGACTTCTCTGAACTTCAATTTTCTTCTCTAAAATGAGGCAAATAATGGAACCTACTTCACGGGCTCATAAAAAGATTAAGACAATCATCATGCACATAGAGCTCTGAACATGGTACCTGCAACGGGGGAAAGTGCTCTGGAGGGGTTAACTATCCTCATTATAAGCAGTTCAATAATTCCCCCATCCAGGCTCATCCAGAGTTTAATAAAATCCAGCATGTAAAAGGAAATGAGTGTAGCTATAAAATTGCAATGCACACACCCCATGATCACTCACAATTGCCCTAACTGCTAATGACCCTCTGGCTGCTGCAGCAGCGAGACAGCCCTGGAGGCCACACTGTTCCCAGATATAATGCCCCCCAGCCTCTTCCCTACAAGGAAGCACATGGGATGAGTGACAGTGACCTTATTAGACAGAGAACATTAAATCTACTCTACTTGATTTTTTTTCTTTCTTTTTTTTGAGACACAGTCTTGCTCTGTGGCCCAGGCTGGAATGCAGTGATGCCATCTCAGCTCACTGCAACCTCCACCTCCTGGATTCAAACGATTCTTCTGCCTCAACCTCCCGAGTAGCTGGGATTACACGTGTGCGCCACCATGCCCACGTAATTTGTTTGTGTTTTTAGTAGAGACAGGGTTTCGCCATGTTGGCTAGGCTGGTCTCAAACTCCTGGCCTCAAGTGATCCACCTGCCTCAGCCTCTCAAAGAGCTAGAATTACAGGCATGAACCACCGCACCCAGCTGTATATTTTTTAAGCAAATTACTCACAACAGTTGGTACATCAATGATTATCAGTGGCACATTACTTGAGCGTACTTGCAACTGACCTGCATATGAGGGTGGCAAGCAGACTGCAGTGCTAGTTAGGAGAAACAAGCCAAACACTGGGGGAGCAGAGGGGGCTTATATCACTTCTGGGAGCCCCAGTCCAGCCTCCTTCCAGGGCACTAGCAGGCCCTGCAGTCCTGAGTCTTGGCAGTCTGGGAGAAGGGGACGGGCCTCCTCCTGAGAAGAGGAGCCTGACCCCACCAGGCCTAAAGAAAACAATTACATTTGCATTTCATTTGAAGTTGAGACAACTGCTGCTGTAGGCTAATGACGGGCCAATTGATTACCAGAAACATATGTGTGGAAGAGGAATCATTCATTACGCAGGAGTTGCAGCTCAGATGTCAAGCAGCTGTCGGCAATTCCTGGCCTTTTGGAGTCTGGGGAGCTGCCAGGATATCTTTGCTCGGGAAATGAGTCCCCAGGATGGGGCTCAGTGTCCCAGGTCTCACTACCTTCTCAACTTCCTCTGTAAATAGGGATAATAGGGGCCAGCTGAGTTCACACTCAATCAACACTTAGTGAGTCCCCACTCTTGGCAAGATGCTGTGTCTTAGGATACAGAAAGGAATAAGACACAGCTCCAATCTCAGAGCACTCTGTAGACCTTGCTGAGAGCTGCAAAGCAGCGGGCCCAGGGAGCCATGGAGCCTCAGCGGAGAGGATCCTCCTGGAGACTGGGATGGGATGAGGAAGTTGAGGGAAGGCTTCCAGGAAGAGGTGACATTTGAGCTGAGTCCTAAAGAGTGAGGAGGAGTTGGCCAGGAGATGAAGGGAGTTTCAAACGGCCGGACCAGCATGGGCAAAGGCTTGGAGGCCATAGAAAGTCTGGGACATTTGGGAAATTGAAAGTGACTTGTTTAGGCTGGAGCACGGGGAGCATGTGAGTTGCTGTGGCTGAGGGGTCAGCAGGGGCCAGATCGTAAAAGGTGCTATGGACCAAGGGGAGGAGCTGGAGCTTTGTCCCCTGGGCTGCTGCAGATGGGTGACTGGGGAGGCTTGCAGGAGACACACCTGAAGGGTAGCGAGCACAGCAGGACTGGCCAGAGGGAAACTGATCCGAGATCACTGAAGGACTGGCCAGAGGGAGAAGCCGATCCTCAGTCGTTGCCCCTAAGATCTGAGCTGATCCTGTGAAGGGCTCTGGACCTGGACTGGTCCCTACAGAGGTCCCAAATAGAGGCAAGGGAACAGACATTTGTATAGTCACATCTGTCATTGTCAGGGGGCCTGCAGGGAGGGGTGGGGTAGGGTGTGACATTGATCAAGACAGGTCTATAGGCCAAAGGCAATGCTCTGTGAGGGGCACAGTTTTGAGCTATCAGCAGCTTCTAATTCCAGCAGCTAGGGGTGGGTGCATGCCCTGGAAGAGGGTACCTGGGTGGAGACTGCAGTACCCGTTATACCTTGTGTGACCTTGGAAAAGCCCCTTCTCCTCCCTGGATCTCAGGATCCACAACTGGAAAAAAAAAAGTTTGGGACCTGTGGTAGGCAGAACAATGGTCCCCAAAAGATGTCCACATCTTATTCCTGGAATGTGTGACTAGATGACCTTCCATGGAAAGAGTTTTTGCAGATGTGAGTGAATTAAGGACTAAAATGGGGAGATTATTCTGGATGGCCTGGGTGGATCCAGTCTAATCATCCAAGTCCTTAAAAAGGAGAACTTCTTACTTCTGTGGAGATAGATATGGTCTTCCCGGCTTTGAAGATGGACAAAAGCGAATGATTCCAGGGATTCCAGTGGCCTCTAGAAGCTGGAAAAGGGAAGGAAACAGATTTTCCCCTAGAGCCTCCAGAAAGGTGTGCAGCTGTGCCAACACCTTGATTTCAGCCTGGTGAAATCCATGTCAGGCTTCTGACCTTCAAAACCATAAGGAAATACATTTGTGTTGCTTTAAGCCACTAAGTTTGGGGTGATTTGTTACAGCAGCCACATGAAACTAATACTTAATCCAAGTCTAGGGGCAGCTCGTGAGATCTGATGGATTGCAGACATGCACACAGACCCTAGACCTGCATCGTCTGTCGAATTTTCTTTGATGATGATTTTGTTCTATGTCTGTGTTGTCCAATACACCAGCCACAGGCCATGTGTGGCTCTTGAGCACTTGAAATGTGGCTAATGCAGCTGAGCAACTGAATTTTTAATTTTCTTTGATATTAACTTAAATTGAAATAGTCACATATGGCCGGTGGCTACTACACTGGACAGAAAGTTCTATTAGATGGCGCAGCTTAGAGGCTGAGGACTGAAGTTCAGGGAAGAAACCGCCCGCAGCAAGAGGTCGGAGGTCCTCATCCTCTATTCACTTTGAAGAGTCCAGATATCTGCAGAACAGTTTTCTTTCCTCCACTCCCTCCAGTGGTCTGGCTAATTGGATAAGGACTTCCCCATATCCTTGTGGCCCCTGAAGTCCCTTAGAGAGCCCCACTCTCCTCTGCTGTGCAGACAGGGGCAACTTGCCACCTTCGAGAGAAAGCTAAGGGTTGTCTGCAACGAGGCTGTGCCGGTCAGTGGAGCTGTTGGCAGCAGACATCTCAGAGAAGACGAGGTTCGGGCATAGCTGCCCTGGCCCAGGGCTGTGGTCTGTGGTTTGGAGAAAACCGAGGCAGTTTCTCTTGGTGCTGGGCTGCAGATGGCACCCAGCTCCCAGCAGGGGCTCTGGATTTCTTGCAGCTAAAAGAATGTCCAACATTACTAAGAAGCAGCCTCGCATTCTCACAGTTATTTGCGACCCCTAGGAGGTTAGAGCAGCTGGAAAGGACCTCAGGATGTAACACCCTGAAAGCAAGGTGACACCCTCAGAATATCATTTTTCTGGGGGTGTCAATAGTTTAAACAGATTTTTTTTTTTTGAAACGGAGTCTCACTGTGTCACACAGGCTGGAATGCAGTGGCGCCATCTCGGCTCACTGCAACCTCCGCCTCCCGGGTTCAAGCGATTCTCCTGCCTCAGCCTCCTGAGTAGCTGGGATTACAGGTGTGTGCCACTACGCCCGGCTAATTTTTGTATTTTTAGTAGAGACAGGGTTTCACCATGTTGGCCAGGCTGGTCTTGAACTCCTGACCTCAAATAACCCGCCCTCCTCGGCCTCCTAAAGTCCTGGGATTACAGGTGTGAACCACTGTGTCTGGCCTCAACAGGTTTTTAAAGGGATCTGGGACTCCCTAAAAAGTTAAGAAACATTCTGCCTCCTCACAGCCTTGTAGACTCCTCCCCTCTGCTCTCCAATCCCTCATCCCCCAGCTCTGCCTCCTAGAAATATCTCCCCAGGCCTGTTCCCCCGGGACCATTTTTCTCTCCCTCCCATCCCCCACCTGCTCCACCTGGGCCTGGCTCTCCTCCCTGCTCCTGACAAAGCTCGTCAATTCTGGAGGAAAAAGCCAGGCATCCTTTGCACTTCTTGGGGCAGACAAAGCAGGGTGAGGAGGGGGGCGCGTGTACAAACAGACTGATCTCCAGAAGAAAGGAATTACGCGAATTACAATTGATTTTCCACTGTTAATGAAGCATGAACCCGTGTGATTGCATCTTGAAAAGATTTATAATTATTCATTGAATCTTGGAAGATAATTAAACTTCATTAAACACAGACATGACAAGCTTTCAGAGCAAGCCGAGACCTCCATGCAAGGCTCCACATCGGAGCAAGAGATACAAGGCTGGGCTCCAGTTGAGGAGGAGAAGGAGGAGGAGGGGGAGGAGGAGAAGGGGGAGAAGGAGGGAAGAAGAAAGAGGGAGGAGGGAGGAGGAAAGAGGGAGGAGGGAGGAGGAAAGAGGGAGGAGGGAGGAGGAAAGAGGGATGAGGGAGGAGGAAAGAGGGAGGAGGGAGGAGGAAAGACGGAGGAGGGAGGAGGAAAGAGGGAAGAGGGAGAGCTGTCACGAAAGAGTCACAGCTAGAAATGCAGCCAATCTTGGGTCTTCCAATTTCTCTCCCTACCCTTTAGGGACACCTCCTGGGGAACCTCCACCTACTGCCATCCTCCCCTATGCATGCCCATCCCTCCCTCTCAGCAGAGGAGGAATACTGGGAAGGGTGAGGACAGCCTCTGCTGTCCTGCTGTGAATCCCTGCTGAGTCCAGGACCAGGGCCATGGCAGTGGCGGAGGGGGCTGGGCGAGGGAGGAAATGGAGGAGGGGAAAATAAAGGAAGGGTGGTGGGTCCCAAAGCACGTGTGTGTGTGTGTGTGTGTGTGTGTGGTGCCTGCTTTGTGAGATTACAAATTCATGCATTTTGGAAACCCTGCGGAAGGAGGAGGCTGCCAAACTGCTAACAGTGTTTACCTTGGTGGGGAGCAGAGAAAGCGGTGGGATAAAGAAGGGAGAGAATTTCAGTTTTTCTCCATAATGTGCTACTTTGGTGTTTAATTGCACAGTGGGTCAACCTAGGTTCAGATACAACACGTGGTCGGCCATGTGCTTCACACCAATATGTTGGCCCACGACAGCCACATAGACGATGGTGGTCCCTTAGGATGATAATACCATATATTTACTGTACCTTTCTTATGTTCACATATGTTGCGATACACGAATACTAGGGTGTTACAGCTGCTGAGACCATTTGGCACACACACGCTGTGCAGGTTTGCAGCCTAGGAGCAATGGGCTCTACCACAGAGCCTAGGTGTGGAATAGGCTACGCCATCTAGGTGTGTGTAAATACACGCTATGACGTTCACACAACGACGAAATCACCTAATGATGCATTTCTCAGCCTGTGACCCTGTCATTAGCAAAGCATGACTATAATTTAAAAAATTTTAAAATACATATAGCCAGGATCTGTTCAGCACATATTCATGATTGAGGGCCAGGCTCTGAGCTAAGTGTGCTGGGGACAAAGACATGGCTCAGACCGTACTGGACCCTCCTCAGGGAGTGCGCAGCAGTGCGCATGTGCGTGTGTGTGTGTGTGTGTGTGTGTGTGCGTGTGCACTCATACAATGCATGACTGTTCGGGCTGATTGTAAAGACTATCGTAGGGAGGTAGCCTTGCTTCTGCCTTACTGGGTAGGGGGCATCCAGGCTCCTCACCCTTTATGTATTCCATGCCATCCCTCCCCATCCTTTGGAGCTCCCTTCTGAAGACACCTCCCATCCCTTCACCCATCCTGATCCCTCTGCCAGGCTTAAACCCACCCTCATGAATGATGCCACAAGACCGCTCCTCTTGCCAGGTACACAATCCCACACTCACTGCCCCCTCCCCCTTCCCCGCCTCTCCAGGATCTCACTGTTTCCTGCCAAAATGACAGAAAGAAGGAATATTAATGGGGCTGCCCTCACCATGTCCTCTTCATTGAGCTGCTTTTTGGCAGGGAGGACGACTTTCTAAGGACAGGCTGGGAGCCATGAACCAGCATGGGGCTGGCCCAGATTTCATGGCAGGGCTAGGAGGTCACTGATGGGCCAGGTGGTTGAGGGGGAGTTACAGATCGGGCAGGGCTGGGGGGAGTTGTATTCAAGGCAGGAGAGTGGAAAGGATGGTGGGGGTGGGGGGGCAATCCCTTAGCAAAGAGGCCAAGATCCCAGTCCTAAGCCAGATGGCCTACTTTCCAATTATGGTTCTGCCATCTTGCAACTATGCATCCTAGGGTAAGTTATTAACCTCTCCATGCCTCAGTTTCTTCATCATGGGTTAATACTACTGCCCCTTCATGGGGTTGGCGAGAGCAGTCAATAAGATGATACATGCAGAGTACTGGGCACAGTGCCTGGCACAGCAGAGGACCTCAGTAAATGGCAGCAGTTGTTGTGTTTGTGTACAGACACACCTTGGAGATATCGTGGGTTCAGTTCCAGACCACTGCAACCGAGCAAGTATTGCAATAAAGCAAGTCGTATAAATTTATTGGTTTCCCAGTGCATGTAGAAGTTACATTTACACTATATTGTAGTCTCTTAAGTGTGCAACAGAATTATGTCCAAAAAAACATACAGACCGTAACTTTAAAATATTTTATTGCTAAAAAGTGCTACCAATCATCTGAGCCTTCATTGAGTCATCATCTTTTTGCTGGGGAAGGGTCTTGCCTGGATGTTGATAGCTGTTGACCAATCAGGGTAGTGATTGCTGAAGGTTGGGATAACTGTGGCAATTCCTTAAAATAAGACAACAATGAAGTTTGCACATTGATTGACTCTTCATAAAAGATTTCTCTGTAGCATGTGATGCTGTTTGATGGCATTTTTCCCATAGAACTTCTTTCAACATTGAAAACACTGCTGCTGCTTTATCAACTAAGTTTATGTAATATTCTAAATCCTTTGTTGTCATTTCAGCAATGTTCACAGTTCACAGTTCAATGTTCGCAGCATTTTCACCAGGAGTAGATTCAATCTCAAGAAAACAGTTTATTTGCTCAGCCATAAGAAGCAGCTCCTCATCTGTTCAAGTTTGATCATAAGATTGCAGCAATTCAGTCACATCTTCAGGCTCTGCTTCTAATTCTAGTTCCCTTGCTATTTCCACCACATCGGCAGTTACTTCCTCCACTGAAGTCTTGAACCCCTCAAAGTCATCCATGAGGGTTGGAATCAACTTCTTTCAAACTCCTGTTAATGTGGATATTTTTACCTCCTCCCATTAATCACAAATGTTCTTAATAGAAAGTAGCATGGTGAATCCTTTCCAGAAGGTTTTCAATTTACTTTGCCCAGATCCATCAGAGGAATCACAATCTATGGCAGCTTTAGTGTTACAAAGTGCATTTCTTAAATTATAAGACTTGAAAGTAAAAATTCCTCCTTGATGCAAGTTTGATGCAGAATGGATGTTGTGTTCACAGGCATGAAAACATTAATCTCCTTGTACAACTCCATCAGACCTTTTGGGTGACCAGGTGCCTTGTCCATCGGTGGTAGCATTTTGAAAGGAATCTTTTTTCTGAGCAGTAGGTCTTAATAATGGGCTTAAAATATTCAGTAAACCATGCTGCAAACAGATGTGCTATCATCCAGACCTTGTTGTTCCATTTATAGTGCACAAGCAGAGTAGATTTAGCATAATTCTTTTTTTTTTTTTAAGATGGAGTTTTGCTCATGTTACCCAGCCCAGAGTGCAATGGCACGATCTTGGCTCACTGCAACCTCCGCCTCCCGGATTCAAGCAAACCTCTTGCCTCAGCCTCCCTCTTGCCTCAGCTGGGATTACAGGCACGCACCACCTGACCTGTCTAATTTTGTATTTTTAGTAGAGACAGGGTTTCTCCTTGTTGGTCAGACTGATCTTGAATTCCCAACCACAGGTGATCTGCCCACTTTAGGCTCCCAAAGTGCTGGGATTACAGTCATGAGGCACCGTGCCTGGCCTACTTAGCATAATTCTTAAGAGTTCTAGGATTCTCAGAATGGTAAATAAACATTGGCTTCTATTAAAGCCATCAGCTGCATTGGCCGCTAAAACGAGAGCCAGCCTTGAAGCCAGGCATTGACCTACTCTCTAGCTAGGAAAAATTCCTAGATGCCATCTTTCTTCCAATAGAAGGCTATTTCGTCTGCACTGAAAATCTGTTGTTTAGTGTAGCCAAGGATCATCAAGTTTAGAGTCATCAACGATCTTAACTGGAAGCCCAGCCCAGATTCAAGAAAAGGGTGTGAAATAGAGGTGCACTTAATTGGTGGGCGACTAGTCTAACAGCCAGTCACAATCAGTGCCATGTAAAACCAAGGATATTAGCAAAAGCAGAAGTTGCTAGTGACCTTGGGAAGCCGAAGCTGCTTACAGTAGCTGGGACCAGCTGAAAGTCAGACTGAGAAATGGAGAGGGCTTTCAAGAAGCTTCCTGAACGACTTCTGCCCGCTCTGAGTCTATTTTTGGAAATAGCACTTGGGGAAACTGATCTCATGAGGATGGATGTGTTTAGAGACACAGAGCTTTTGAGAGCAGCACCACCCCACTGGGGCACCCACAAACTGTGGGAAATGCGGACACTTTCTTAATGCCACTGGTTTTTAGTCAGGCCACAGTGAGAAGGAACAGCCCTAACAGGCCTCCAGCCAGGTATAACCAACTCATTTTTTGTTTTAGCCAACCAGTAAGATTTGCTAATGTCCTACCTTAAGTGCCTTCTCCAAAGACATCCCTCTTTGCCTCATATGTGGAATCATCATTCAGTGCAGATATTTCAATGAAAATATCATTGGTTGACTTTTGTAAAGGTAATAAAATGCTATGGCATCTTTGCCGTGAAAAAAAAAAAAAAAAGAATCTTAGTAGGATCTCCTGCATAACTTGCTGCAGCTTCCCTATCAGCGCTCGCTGCTTCGCCTTGCACTTTTATGTTATGGAGAGGTCTTCTTTCCTTAAACCTCATGAACCAACCTCTGATAGCTTCCAACTTTTCTTCTGCAGCTTCCTCACCTCTCTCAGCCTTCATAGAATTGAAGGGAGTTATGTCCCGGCTCTGGATTAGGCTTTGGCTTAAGGGAAGGCTGTGGCTGGTTTGATCTTCTATCCAGACCATGAGCACTTTCTCTGTATCAGCAATAAGGCTGTTTTGCTTTCTTATGATTTGTGTGTTCACCAGAGTATTACTTTTAATTTTTTTCAAGAACTTTTCCTTTGCACTCACCGCCTGGTTGACTGTTTGGGGCAAGAGGTCTAACTTTTGGCCTCTCTTGGCTTTCAATATGCCTTCCTCACTAAGCTTAATCATTTCTAGCTTTTGATGTAAAGTGGGAGACGTGTGACTCTTCCTTTCACTTGAATACTTAGAGGCCACTGTAGGACTATTAATTGACCTAATTGCAATATTATTGTGTCTCTGAGAATCAGGAGGCCTGAAGAGAGAGAGAAGGGGGCACTGGGAACACGCACAACATTTATTAAGTTTGCTATCTTCTGTGGGCACAGTTGTGGCACCCCAAAACAATTACAATAGTAATGTCAAAGATCGCAGATCACCATAACAGAGATAATAATAATGAAAAAGTTTCAAAGATTGTGAAGATGATGGAGAGACATGAACTGAGCACATGCTGTTGGAAAAATGGCGCCAATAGACTTGCTCAATGCAGGATTGCCAGAAGCCTTCAATTTATTTAAAAAAAAAGAAAAGAAAAAAAAGGCAATATCCGCAAAGCCCAAGAAAGCTAAGTGCAATAAAACGAGGTGTGCCTATAATTTGAATTATTTCTGCCAACACCATCGAGTCACATTTTAAGAGCCTTCATGTTGAGCTCCCCAAGGGGGACTGTGTCTTACGAATCTCTACCTCCTCTTTGGCTAACCCAGGACTTGGCCCCTAGTAGGTGCTCAAGGAAGTGTTTGTGACATAAGTAAGTGAATGAATGAAGGATAAATAAAACTGGGGCCTATGGGTAAGTTCTGGAGATACTTTCCCAATACAGGACATCTGAAATTGCTGGATGAAGTATTTTAAATGTTTTTTAATGCATGGATAGGTTTGTGGGAAAGTAAAGAAAACCTTCAAAGTTGCAAGAATGCAACTCCAGAGAAGTGAGTGAGCTGGCACTGAAGCCAGCACTTCCATGGGGGCATCTGGTCAGCCGAAAGCCTGGCCTTTGATGCTCTGTGTTATAACAGCAAGAAACAAAGCCGGTCTGGGCAAGGTGGGAGATGAAATTTGCCAACCGTATTAGTCCGTTTTCACACTGCTGATAAAGACATGTCTGAGACTGGGCAATTTACAAAAGAAAGAGGTTTACTGGACTTACAGTTCCACATGGCTGGGAGGCCTCACAGTCATGGCGGAAGGAGGAGCAAGTCACATTTTTCGTGGATGGCAGCAGGCAAAAGGAGGGCTTGTGCAAGGAAACTCCCGTTTTTAAAAACCATCAGATCTCGTGAGACCCATTCACTATCACCAGAACAGCAGGGGAAAGACACGCCCCCATGATTCAGTCATCTCCCACTGGCTCCCTCCCACAACTTGTGGGGATTATGGGAGCTACAGGATAAGATTTGGGTGGGGACACAGAGCCAAAGCATATCACTAACCACACATAAAGCAAGATCTTCCGAACATGAACTAGAAAAGCCTGCCTTGGCTCTGGTGGGAAGGGAAAAATAAAGACCAGAAAAAAGAAAAAGTCTGCCTTCCTGAGAATCTTAACCACCAGCTCGCCCTTATGTGGGCGTGGGGCCAGAATTCATTCTACTTATGCAGCCTAGAAAACCACAAGCAGAAAATCAGCTCACCGTTAACAGCAGCACCTGGCAGAAACATACACCAATCTTCTCTGAAGAAACAGCCCTAAGGCCAGGCCTCCACGAATTCCTGCAGAAAACAAGTTCCAAGAAAGTGCACAGTAGAGAAAAAGTCAAAACACACAGGAAACAAGCTACTGTGAGCAGGGGCCACCAAAAACAGCAACTGCAAATCAGACATGCACAGGTGGCAAATGTTGAATTATCAGACATGGCATATAAAATAAATATGCAAGCATTTTAAAATGTAAAAGTGGATAGCAAAAGTATGACAAAGGAAAATGAGATTATGAAAAATTACCAGACTGATTTGAAAAAGAGTCCAATAAAATATCTAGAGATGAGAAGTTTAATAATTGAAAGTAGAAACTTCATGAATGAAACAGAAGATGAGACAGCTGAGGAGAGAATTGGTGAACTGAAAAAGACATAAAAATACATTTCTTGCCTGGCACAGTGGCTCACGCCTGTAATTCCAGCACTGTGGGAGGTCGAGGTGGGTGGATCACTTGAGGCCAGGAGTTCAAAACCAGCCTGGCCACATGGCAAAACCGCACTCCCCAGGCCCCTGTCTCTACTAAAATTACGAAAAAATTAGCTGTGCATGGTGGCACACGCCTGTAGTCCTAGCTACTCAGGAGGCTGAGGCAGAAGAATCACTTGAACCCGGGAGATGGAGGTTGCAGTGAGCCGAGATCATGCCACTGCACTTCAGCCTGGGCAAGAGAGCGAAACTCTGTCTCAAAAAATAAAAAATAAATACATTTCTCAGAAGGTAGCAGAGGGAGACAAACAAATGGAAGATATAAAAGAGAGATTAAGAGAGGTGGGGATGAAATGAGAAGATCGAGTATGTGTCTAATCAGAGTTCCAGAAGGAGATATCAGAGGTAATAGTGGAGAGTCAAATTCAAAGACAGGATAGCTGAGAATTTTCCAGAACTATTACTCTAAACTTCAGAAAGCTCAGTGAATCTCAAGCAGAATAAATTAAAAGAGATCTCCACCTGAAAACACCATAGCAAAACCATGGAACATCATAGACAAAGAGAAAACCTTTAAAGCAGCCAAAGATAAAAGAGAGATTACCTAAAAAGGAACATCAAATAGACGGATAGCAGAGTTCTCAGAGAAACTCTGGGAGCAAGGAGACAGTGGAGAGAAAATAACTGTCACCTGGGAATTCTATCTTTTCTGAAATTTTTTCAAGCATGAGAGCAAAATAAAGATATTATTAGACAAACAAAAACTGTCAGAGTTTACAACCAAGACCCTCCCTAAAGGAACTTTTAAAGAATAAACTTCAGGAAAAAGGAAGATGCAAGAAAGGATAGTGAACAAAAAAAATGGTAGGTAGTCCGGGTGTGGCGGCTTACGTCTGTTGTAATCCCAGCACTTTGGGAGGCCGAAGTGGGAGGATTGCTTGAGCCCAGGAGTTTGAGACCAGCCTGGGCAACCTAGGAAGACCCTGTCTCTCCAAAAATACAAAAACTTAGTCGGTCGTAGTGGTGTGCGCCTGTGGTCCTAGCTACTCAGAAGGCTGAGGTGGGAGGATCACTTGAGCCCAATAGATCAAGTCTGCAGTAAGCCATGATCGCACCACTGTACTCCAGCCTGGGTGACAGAGCAAGACTCTGTCTCAAAAAAAAAAGGGTAAATGTAGGTAAGAACAGTGTTAAACGTAGGTAAACTTAAACAAATATGGATTACATAAAATGCTTAATTTGGCTGGGAGCAGTGGCTCATGCCTGTAATCCCAGCACTTTGGAAGGCCAAGGCGAGAGGATCACCTGAGGTCAGGAGTTCGAGACCAGCCTGACCAACATGGAGAAACCCCGTCTCTACTAAAAATACAAAATTAGCCAGGTGTGGTGCCACATGCCTGTAATCCCAGCTACTCGGGAGGCTGAGGCAGGAGAATCGCTTGAACCCAGGAGGCGGAGGTTGCGGTGAGCCAAGATCGCACCATTGCACTCCAGCCTGGGCAACAAGAGCAAAACTCCATCTCAAAAAAAAAAAAAAAGAAAAAAGAAAAAGTTTAATTTATGAGATTAAAGCAAACAACAAGTGAGAAGAAAAATACAGGGCAATGGTGGCAAGAGTTGGAAGGGACGTGACCAGAAAGAAAGCATTTTAAGGTCCTGGAATTGTGTGGGAGGAGAGTAAAGACAGAAATCATAGATGTCAATTATAACCTAAATATGCATGTTAAATTTTCTAGGGTAATTACAAGAGAATAGAAATAGCATGTATTATAACTTCCAAATTAATAGGGAAAAAATAGAACAAGCGGGGGGATAAAACCTTCAGTCAATGCAATTGAAAGAAGAAAGGAGGGGGAAGAAAGGAAGGGAAGGAGGGGGGGAATCGGGACCAGAGAGTGAACGGCACATCCGAGGTCACACAGCAAGTCAGAGGTGAAAAGGGGACTGGGGTCCAAGTTTCCTGACTTCCACTCCAGTACTCTTTCCTCAAAACCATGCAGCCGGCCTGGTGTGGTGGCTCATGCCTGTAATCCCCGTACTTAGGGAGGTCAGAGCAGGTGGATCACTTGAGGCCAGGAGTTCAAGACCAGCCTGGCCAACATAGTGAAACCCTGTCTCTACTAAAAATACAAAAATTAGCCGGGCGTGGTGGTGCATGCCTGTAATCCCAGCTACTGGGGAGGCTGAGGCAGGAGAATCACTGGAACCCGGGATGCAGAGGTTGCAGTGAGCCAATATCGCACCACTGCACTCCAGCCTGGGTGACAGAGCGAGACTCTGTTGAAAGAAAGAAAGAAAGAAAGAGAGAGAGAGAGAGAGACAGACAGAGAGAGAGAGAGAAAGAAAGAAAAGAAAGAAAGAAAGAAAGAAAGAAAGAAAGAGAAAGAAAGAAAGAAAGAAAGAAAGAGAAAGAAAGAAAGAAAGAAAGAAAGAAAGAAAGAAAGAAAGAAAAAGAAAGGGAGAGAAAGAAAAAAGAAAAAACAATGCAACCCCCTTCAATCTAAATGGGGATTATCAGAGCAGGAATCTAGACCCTGGCAGTTTTCCCAGTGAAACAGCACTGCTTGGAAAGGTCTATGCAATAAATACTTTGATCAACAGACAAAAAGAGTAATAATAGTCTCATGACAAAAATCACTAAAGTATGCACAGTGACTTACAATATAGGCAGCTCTGTTCTGAAGTGTGTGATACTTCACTGGATGCTTATGATAACCCTGCGAGGTGGATGATGCTTGTTTTGCAGATAAATGAGGTACCCAAAGGCACAAGAAGGGAAAAGAACTCTCCCAGGGTCACACAGCTGGGAAGTGGCAATGCAGGGATTGGAACCCAGACAGTGTGGTTCCTCAGCCCACCTTCTTCATGCCGCCCTGACTCGATGTTCTTGGCTGGACACCAGGATGGGCCGACAAATATCTGTATGCAGGAACAGGACTGTGGAAGCGGGCAATGTCCTGGAATGATCCTAATTAGATTCTGGATCTAAGACAATAAATAAAGCAGCTATAAAGGACGTTTTTGGGTGCTTGGGGAAATTTGAATATGAACTCAATATTAGATGATATTATTGTAACACCATTAAGTGTCTTGAATGCAATCATGGTGTTATGGTTACGTAGGAGGATGTCCTTAAGAGACAGATGCTAAAGTATGTAGGATAAAAATGTGATGATGCTGGCAAGTTTTAAATGTTTCAAGGAAAGAAATATAAAAAGAGCAATAAGGCAAATGAGGGAAAGGCACGGTGGCTCATGGCTGTAATCCCAGCACTTTGGGAGGCCAAGGCAGGTGGATTGCTTGAGCCCAGGAATTTGAAACCATCCTGGGCAACATGGCGAGACCTTGTCTCTACAAAAAATACAAAAATTAGCCAGGCGTGGTGGCTTGCACCTGTAGTCCCACCTACTCAGGAGGCTGAGGTGGGAGGATCACTTCACCCCAGGATGTCAAGGCTGTAGTGAGCCATGATTGCCCCCACTGCACTCCAGCCTGGGTAACAAAGTACAACCCTGTCTCAAAAAATAATAATAATAAATAATAAAATAAAAATAAGGCAAATGTGGAAAAGTGTTAATATTGTTTTTTTTTATTTTTTTGTTTTTTTGGTTTGTTTTCTTTTTCTTTTCTTTTTTTTTTTTTTTTTTGAGACAGAGTCTCGCTCTGTTGCCCAGGCTGGAGTGCAGTGGCACAATCTTGGCTAACTGCAACCTCCGTCTGCCGGGTTCAAGGGATTCTCCTGCCTCAGCCTCCTGAGTAGCTGGGATTACAGGCATGAGCCACCACACCCGGCTCATTTTTTGTATTTTTAGTAGAGATGGGGTTTCACAATGTTGGCCAGGCTGGTCTCGAACTCCTGACCTCAAGCGATCTGCCTGCCTCGGCCTCCCAAAGTACTGGGATCATCCCCAAGCTTAAAACAACAGCTATTTATGATTTCTTGCAAGCCCCCTGGTTGCTGGCCAGGCAATTCCACCGACCTGGGCAGGGCTTGCTTAAGGATCTGTCATCTGTCAGTGGGTGCGCTGGAGCCTGACTGGTCTAGGGACCCCATGGCTTGTATGATGAACCTCTCCTCCATAGATCTCTACATCCCTCAGGCAGGCGGGCCTGGGAGTGTCCTCATGGCAGTGGCAGAGATCCAAAAGAGGAAGAGGGAAAAGCAATGCACAACACACTTTATAAAGCTGCCGCTTGCATCAGTTGAGTTGCTGTCCCATTGGTCAAAGCAAGTCACTTGACCAAGCCCAGAGTCAGTGTGGGAAGGCACTTCCAAAGGGGTGGATAAAAGGGAGGCAAAGTGGTGAAAGCAGGCAATTTACCATCTTGGTATTACTGTCTTAACTTTTCAATAGATTTGAAATAATTCATAATAAAAAGCTAGAGCAACGAAACAACAATGAGATTCCACTGCACACCTATTAGAATAGCCAAAATCCAGAACACTGACAACATCAAATGCTGGTGAGGATGTAGAGCAACAGGAACGCTCTTTCCTTGCTGGGTGGGAATGCACAATGATACAGCCAGCTTGGAGGCTGGTTGGTGGTTTCTGACAAAACTCAATATACTCTTACCACATGATCTTTGGTATTCACCCAAATGAATTGAAAATTTATGACTGCATGAAAACCTGCACATGGATGTTTATAGCCGCTTTATTCATAATTGCCAAAACTTGGGAAGCAACCAAAATGTCCCTTCAGTGGGTAAATGGATGAATAAACCGTAGTACATCAGACAATGGAATATTATTCAGTGTTATATACAGGCCAGGTGTGGTGGCTCATCCTGTAATCACAGCACTTTGGGAGGCCGAGGCGGGTGGGTCGCCTGAGGTCAGGAGTTCAAGACCAGCCTGGCCAAATGGTGAAACCCCATCTCTACTAAAAATACAAAAATTAGCTGGACATGGTGGCGCACGCCTGTCATCCTAGCTACTTGGGAGGCTGAAACAAGAGAATCACTTGAACCCAGGGGATGGAGGTTGCAGTGAGCCGAGATCACACCACTGCACTCCAGCCTGGGTGACAGAGTGAGACTCCATCTCAAAAATTAAAAAAAAAAAAGAAAGAAAGAATTGAGCTATCAAGTCATGAAAATACATGGAGGAGCCTTAACTGTGTATAACTAAGTTGAAAGAAGCCAATCAGAAAGGGATGCACCTTGTATGACTCCAAATATCTGACATTGTAGAAAAGCGAAAACTATGGAGACAAGAAGATCAGTAATTGCTAGGAGTTTGGTGGGGAGAAATGAATAGGTGGAGCACAGAGGATTTGGGGGACAGTGAAACTACACTGAGTGATGCTCTAATAGTAGATACAGGTCATTATACACTTGTCCAAACCCACAGAATGTACAACACCAAGAAGGAGCCATATTGTAAACCATGGACTTTTGGTGAATATGATGAGTCCAGAGAGGCCCATCGATTGTAACTAATGCACCACTCTGATGGGGGTGTTGGTAATGGGGGAGGCTATGAATGCATGGGGGCAGAGAGTATATGGGAAGTCTCTGTACCTTCTTAACTTTTCTGTGAACCTAAAATGACTCAGAAAAAAATAAAGTTAAAGAAACAAAAGTTTTTTTTTTTAAATCCGACCTAGGCTGGGTCTGGTGACTCACTCCTGTAATCCCAGCACTTTGGGAGGCCAAGGCAGGCAGATCACTTGAGGTCAGGAGTTCAAGACCAGCCTGGCCAACGTGGTAAAACCCTGTCTCTGCTAAAAATACAAAACTTAGCTGGGCGTGGTGGTGTGCACCTGTAGTTCCACCTACTTGGGAGGCTGAGGCACAAGAATTGCTTGAGCCCAGGAGGTGGAGGTTGCAGTGAGCCGAGATCGTGCCATTGTACTCCAGCCTGGGCGACAGAGCAACTCTGTTTAAAAAAAAAAAAAAAAAAAAAAATTCCGATCTAATATGTCCCTCCTCTACTTAAAACTCTTCATTAGGTCCAGTGAAAGACACACAAGAACATTCTCTGTAGCTTTACTAGGCAAAGCCCCAAATCATAATGTCCATCAACAGCATTGAAGATCCAAAAATTGTGATATAACATGGAATAATAAGCAGCAATGAAAAACAGTGAACTGCTACTGCTACACACAACAACATGAGTGGACTTTGCTGATAGTGATGAGCAAAAGAAGGGAAAACTCAGAAGTGTGCTTAATGGATGACTCCTATTACATGAAGTTCAAGAAGCGAGAATGAGTCGACAATGATTATTTTGGGGAGTATCTATAAGCAAGGGGCACGAGGGAACTTTCTGGAGTGCTATAAATGTTCTGTAGCTCACTGCATGGTGGACATGGTGCCTCCATGTGAAAAAAATTATTAAATGAGGCACTTAAGATGTGTGCACTTTATAAGCTATATTTCAAAAAATGTGAGCACACTCACACATACACACACACAAACTTAAATCCTTAAGTCTTGGTTTCTTGGTACCCTGGATAAGATCCAGATTCCTTAACACTCAATTCAATTTCATTTACCTGAACACATGTTTATTCATCTCTGTCCAACATGCCAGGAGCAGCAAGCAGAGTGGCCGTCCCACCTCTCCCTGTCTGGCATAGGTGCTTGATAAATGTGCATTGAAGCCACATGGAGACCTCAAGGGATGGAGACATTGCAGGTACCCAGGCATCAGATGGGGTGGCATCCCTGCCTCCTGGGCTCCTTCCAGGCCCACTTTGGTGACTGTCGACGGCCACCTTGCAGGCACTACCCCCTCCCCCTCCTCACCCAGGCCCCAGCAGCCACCCCGCTTCTCACTGCTGCACACTTTACAATCATTGTGAAACATAATGATTCTTACCCTGGAGAGAAATTGGGTTCCATTTTCTATTTTATTGCCTGAAAAAGGACATTTTTTACCTTCCCACGGTCTGCAGGCAGCAGGAACTGGACGATAAATCTCAGCGCAGGCTTCCACTGAAATAGACAGTCCAGCAGGGAACCGCTGTGGTCCAAACCGGAAAAGATAAGCAGGAAGTTGTTTCTGCTTTGCCACCCCACACCAGTGCCCTGTCTTCAACACCACCTGGGCAGCCTCAGGGCTGAAAGGCCTCAGCCTTTGAGCTTGCCTTTCCTCCAGCCTTCCTGTCTTCATTCAGACAAAGACTTCTTGCCTCAAGAGAGAACATGGGCCGGGCACAGTTGCTCATGCCTGTAATCCCAGTACTTTGGGAGGCCAAGGGGGGCAGATCACCTGAGGTCAGGAGTTCAAGACCAGCATGGCCAACATGGTGAAACCCCATCAGTATTAAAAAAAAAAAATACAAAAATTAGCCAGGTTTGGTGGCATGAGTCTGTAATCTCAGCTACTCAGGAGGCTGAGGCAGGAGAATCACTTGAACCTGGGAGACAGAGGTTGCAGTGAGCCAAGATCATGCCACTGGGTGACAGAGCAAGACTGTCTCAAAGGAAAAAAAAGAGAACATAGTGGATTTGTCAAGCACTTATTGGGAGCCTGCCATGTCCTTTATTATGTTTTGTTTCTGCAGCCCTAGGATGGAGATGTGTGCATTAGCCCATTTTACAGATGAGGGGACTGAGGTTCACGGAGGTTAGGCGTGCAGCTGGTAAGGAGCGAGCTGGAATGTGAACTGGGGCTTTCAGGAACCCAATCGATGCTTCTCGCCATGACTTCCCTCAATTCCTTTTGGCTGTTTGTTTGTTTGTTTGTTTTGAGATGCAGTCTCACTCTGTTACTGAGGCTGGAGTGCAGTGGTGCCATCTTGGCTCACTGCAACCTCTGCCTCCCGGGTTCAAGCGATTCTCCTGCCTCAGCCTCCCAAGTAGCTGGGATTACAGCCACCATGCCCAGCTAATTTTTGTATTTTTAGTAGAGACAGAGTTTCACCTGTTGTCCAGGCTGGTCTCGAACCCCTGACCTCAAGTGATCCACCCACCTTGGCCTCCCAAAATTTCCCCTCAATTCTTGAAGACCTAGCCAGCCAGGTAGGGTGGCTCACACCTATAATCCCAGCACTTTGGGAGGCTGAGGTGGGCAGATCACCTGAGGTCAGGAGTTCGAGACCAGTCTGGACAACATGGCAAAACTCCTACTCTACTAAAAATACAAAAATTAGCCAGGCGAGGTGGCAGGTGCCTGTAATTCCAGCTACTCGGGAAGCTGAGGCAGGAGAATCACTTGAACCCAAGAGGCAGAGGTTGCAGTGAGCTGAGTTCATGCCATTGCACTCCAGCGTGGGCTACACAGTGAGACTCCGTCTCAAAAAAAAAAAAAAAAAAAAAAAACCTAGCCAGGGAGACCAGAGATACTTTGGGGCAGATGGCAGCAGAAGTCCCCAGGCTGCCTCCTGGTGCTCAGTTGCAGGCCTGCCCCAGGCGTGCTGTTGTCGGTCTTACAGGAGAGTCCTAGCTGTAATCTCTTTCCATTCGTTGCTGGGTGGCTTGGACAAATGTGTTAGTGTCCCCAGAGAGGTTGCTGCGTTCACTTGGTTGCATGGCTAAAGACAGAATCAGGACTGGAACACAAAGCCCCTGACTCCTGACCTACAGTCACTCTTCTTACCTCGCATCCTGCCCCACTGACTGTCTTCCAAATATTTACTATTATTCCCTTCTAATACATTTGAGAATGTATGGATTAACCATTGCTTAATTATTTAGGTCGGTGCAAACGTTATTGCGGGTTTGCCATTAAAAGCAAGGGCCAAAACCGCAATAACTTTTGTTCCAACCAAATAATAACAGCACGGAGTTGTAAAATGTAGCACTCAGGAAATAAACCAGTCACACTGTACCACTGATTGCATGATTCCATTTATATGAAACATCCAGAACAGGACGTGGACTTAACAGACCGGAGGGGGCAAGTGTGGAGGCAGGAGACCACTTAGGAGACTAGTTAGGAGACCAGTTAGGAGACCAGGGCATTGCTTCCGGCAGAGTCAGCGGTATTTCTGACCAGGAAGAGGCAGCAGCGCGGGGAAGAAGTTGTTGGATTCTGATTATTTGAAGGTAGAGCCTCTAGGATTCCTTGAAAGACAGCGTGTGAGAGAGACAGGTGTCAAGGACAACCCCAGGGTTTTAGAGCTGAGCCCCTGGGCCATTGGGACACCCTTCACTGAGCCTGATGAGATGGGAGTGAGGGTGAAGACACTTAGTCTGGATCTGTGACATTTGGGAAGCCAATTGGGAACCAGCCCTGGGAAGGAAGCCTCCAGGGTCCCTGATCCACACACCCAGGACACTGGAAAGTGCAGGCCCTGGCCAGCGAAGCCACCCCCTGAGACACAAGACAGAGGATGCCGGTACATAGGGAACCATCTGTCCCTCCCCCGCCTGTCAGGAGGACACCATGTGGCTGTGTTGGGAAGGAAGGTCCCTGTTGCCGCCGCTAGGCAAGGAGCCCTGGAACAAGGTCTCATCACACCCGCCACAGCCGCTGGGCCTCTCCAGAAGCTTCTGAGAGGTTTCCCCAGAGGCTGTGCAGCTGGGACAGAGACCCCTCCGGGCAGTTGAACACAGACAAGCCTCAGAAGAGGGGGCGCTGGAGCAGGGTTGGCTGCAAGAGGAAGGCGACAGGCACACACTTCCCGGGAAGCCCAGAGCTGGCTTCACACCCTCCAGGGCCAGGAAGAAGGATGCCAAGACGCTACCCGCTGGGTCCTGGGCTGGCCTGGGGAAGAGGATACCAGCCAGTGTCCAGTCAGGCGCGGCATCTGAGGCAGTGGAAAGTGGGTCCGTGCCAGGGAACATGGAGTGGCAGCCCCCGCCCGCTTCACCACCTGCTGCCCACCAGCTGTCCCAAGCTCAGGCTGGGCTGCCCTGCTCCCGTGGCCCAAGGAGATGCTCAGGGACACACTTGGAGCACCGCAGACCCGAGCCCGCCCTCCCAGGGGCAGACACTGTTCATTCACACGTGCATTCAATCCGCAAATATTTCACTTTTTTTGAGACAGAGTTTCGCTCTGTCGCCCAGGCTGGAGTGCAATGGCACGATCTCGGCTCACTGTAACCTCCACCTCCCAGGTTCAAGCGATTCTCCTGCCTCAGCCTGCTGAGTAGCTGGGATTACAGGCACGTGCCACCACGCCTGGCTAATTTTTCTATTATTAGTAGAGATGGGGTTTTGCC
Source organism: Pongo pygmaeus (assembly GCF_028885625.2). Classification (NCBI taxonomy): domain Eukaryota; kingdom Metazoa; phylum Chordata; class Mammalia; order Primates; family Hominidae; genus Pongo; species Pongo pygmaeus. The sequence continues at coordinate 219,824,554 of NC_072373.2, forward strand.
ATATTGGCCAGGCTGGTCTCGAACTCCTGACCTCAGGTGATCCACTCGCCCCAGCCTCCCAAAGTGCTGGGATTACAGGCGTGAGCCGCCACACCCGGCCCCACAAATATTTCTTGAGTGCCCACAAAGCGGTCACCGCAGGCATGTGGGATCTGTCTGTGAACAAAACAGACAAAATAATCCCAGTGTCGGGGTGGGGTGAGAGGAGACGGACAATAAAGAATCACATAATAAGTGAGTAAATTACACGGTGGTTAGAAGACGGCACAGACTATGTCGGCAAAAAGAAGACAAAGCAGGGGAGAGCTAGGAGGGTGGAAGTGAGGTGCGAAGTTGTCATCTTGAATCGGGAGGAGAGGGGAGGCCTCTTTGAGAAGGTGACATTTGCACAAAGACTTGAAGGAGCTGAGGAGTTAGGAGGTGAATCCCCGGCCCAGTGATGCCCAAGCTGTTTCACCTCCTGCCATCCCTGCCCTTCCCTAGGGGGCCCCATGATCACCCCCGCCCAGCTCCCTCTCCTCTTTCTCTCGCCCTCTCCCTCACCCACCTGAGTGGAATAACGCCCCACTGGAAACTGGTCATCAAGCCTTGGGTCCCCTGAACTGGCCCCACAGAGTCAACCATAATGGCCATTTTGCCCACCAAGGGCTCTGCTGAAAGGGTGAGCAGCTCATACTTCCCCAAACGCTAGGTCCAATCCCGGCCTGAGCAGAGCGGGCCCCAGAGGCTGGCTTTCCTGCAGCCCGAATGAATAAAGGGTGGAGCACGTATGTGCCCTGTAAGACCCACAAACGACCCAGTTCACACATACACAAACCACACATGGACAACACACAATCCACCCCTCATACTACACACCCAGCAAACCCATGCCACGTGCACTATGCAACGTACATACAAAAACACAACGTGCAACTCAAATACAAGATGTAGCCAGCCCTCCTGGACCTCCTGACCAGCACCAAACCCTGCTGGAGCCTCCTAGGGGAGTCGGGGAGCATGCCCCAGAGACCTGGAGGAAATATTGTGCTCCACTGGAGGGACGCTCCACAGTGAGGGGCTGCCTGTGCTGACCCCAGTGACTAAGCAGCTGGGCCTCCTCGTCAAAGGCATGGCCGAGGGAGCCAAGGGAGCCGAGGGAAGGAGGCCGAGCTGAGTTACGGGGTGCCCAGGGAGTGGGCACATGGCCCCTACTGCTTCCTCCAGTGGGACAGGCCGGGGGGAGCTCTCAGATCGTTGGGTAGTTTCAAGGGCAAGCCAGGCCTGGGGCAAAGACTGGGCTGGAAGTCAGAGACCTGCTGAAGAATGGCTGTGGGGCTTTGGTCAGGCACTCACCGTCTCTGGGCTGCTGGGGTCACACGGTAAGGAATTGTTTTCTTTTCCCAGCCTCCTTGAGCAAACCAAAAACACATGAAACTTTCAGAGGGGAGATGCCATTAGCATCTCAGGTGGGTCAGCCCCGCAGGTCTAGCCCACCCCTCCCCTTGTGGCATCCCATGCCCGCCTTTGATGCCGCAGCCATACCCAGCTACCTGCAGCACTGCGAACATCCCATGCTCTGGCCTCCAGGCTCTCGTACTGTTTCTCCCTCTCCAGGTATCTCTCCCTTCCTCTCGGCACACCCCACCAATAGCTTCCACTCACCCTTCAGATCTCAACTGAAAAACTGCCTCTAGCTGGAAAGTTTCCATGCCACTCTTGTCCCAACTTGGGGGAGCCGCCCTTCCTAAGCTCCCACAGACTGCTGGCCTCTTCCCTCTCACAGCACGTATGGCCCTGGGGTGTAACTGCCATTTATCCATGGCTCCTTGAGCAAAGGAAATATCTCATTCGTTTCTTTATCTCCAATGCCTAGCAGAGTTCCTGGAATACCGTAATCACCCCTTATCCATTTGCGGTTTCGCTTTCCGAGATTACAGTTACGTGTGATACAGTATAATAGGATATTCTGAGAGACAGAGAGCACATTCACATAACTTTTATTATGGTATATTGTTTAATTGTTCTATTTTTTATCAGTTATTGTTAATCTCTTACTGTGCCTAATTGATAAATTCAACTTTATCATAAGTACATGGGTATACGAAAAAACATATTTTGTGCGTGTGTGTGTGTGTGTGTATGTGTGTGTAACTGGCTCAGTGTTATCAGAGGTTTCAGGTGTCCACTGAGGTCTTGGAACGTATCCTCCACAGATAAGGAGAGACTACTGTAGATGGGTTTTGGGTAGACAAATGGATGGGTGGATGGGTAAAGTCCTTTTTTTTTTTTTTTTTTTGAGACAGAGTCTGGCTCTGTCACCCAGGCTGGAGTGCACTGGTGCAATCTCAGCTCACTAGAGCCTCAACATCTCAGGCTCAAATGATCCTCTCACCTCAGCCTCCCAAGTACCTGGGACTACAGGTGTGCACCACAACGTCTGGCTAATTATTATTATTTTTTGTAGTGATAGGGGGTCTCCCTACATTGCCCTGGCTGGTCTTGAACTCCTGGGCTCAAGCAATCCTCCTGCCTCAGCCTCCCAAAGTGCTAGGATTATAGGAGTGAGCCACTGTGCCCGGCCCTGAATTTTTGCAGTGTGGAAAAGTTCAACTTCACACTGATGGCATCCCTTCCAATGCCCATATAATTCCTGAGGTGACATTACCAAAATATGACATTGAGCTTCTCTTCTCACACATACCTGGGAAAACCAGAGCCAAAAAAGCAGAGGAAAGAATTGCAACTTTGGGGCTGGGGTTGTATGATCACAACTCCATGCCCTGAGCCAAGGGAAGAGCAGCCACAGTCGAAAAACGGAGCCAGGCTAGGCTGGGCCTGCTGGACAGAGGGCCCAAAAGGGAGCAGCCCATCTGCCCCACCATCCACAGGACCCAGGGTCTGGGGACAGGGAATGTCACCCTTCAACATCAGCAGAATTGGCTGGCATATGAGAGCAGGCAGGTGCACCCTCTTTAGAGATGGTGGGTCACTGTGGCCAGAAAGAAAGGGGGCCAGGTGTGTCCTGCATCCGATCAGGAGGGCAGCATGGCTTTCAGGCTGAGGGACACATCTGAAAGTATCTCCATAGGATTGGAGAGCCAAATCTAACCAGTGGTGCTATGCCCTGCCTGTTATATGAAGAGTGTTCGACCTGTGCTGACCTGGAGAGAAGGAGGGGCACTGGGTCTGCCAGCATAAGCATCAGGCTGTGGGCAGGGCTGCATACCAGGCTCATCCCTGTCTGGAGTCAACACCTCCCAGAGCATGACCATGCCAGCTCCACACTCAGCCATGACTTCCAGTGAATCCTCAGTCCAGGTGTCCTAGATGGTGAGTGAGTAGAAATCAGGGTCATTGGAAGAGCTTTTTTCTCACTATAAATTGATCACTCGATGTATCATGCAGGATCACCTTCAGTGGCATGCATCAGCTCCCTGTAAACTAGTGGCTCAACTACATAAGGGTTGAGACTCTCAGACACAAAAGTCCAGATTTAGGCAGTTCAGGGCTGGTGAGGTCTTTCCATGAAGTCATCAGGTACCCAGGACCTTTCTATGTCTGCTCCACCATCCTCAAGATCACCTCTTATTCAAGATGGCTGCTGCTGCTCCATCCATCACAACTACATCCTAAACTGCAGGAAAGAAGAAGGGAGAGAAGAGACAAAAGGCACAGCCCCTTTCTTTTAAAGACTCCTGGCCGGGCACCGTGGCTCACACCTGTAATCCCAACACTTTGGGAGGCCAAGGCGGGTGGATCCCCTGAGGTCAGGAGTTTCAAGAACAGCCTGGCAACATGGCGAAACCCCGTCTCTAGTAAAAGTACAAAAATTAGCTGGGCGTGGTGGTGCACGCCTATAGTCCCAGCTACTCAGAAGGCTGAGGCAGGAGAATCGCTTGAACCTGAGAGACAGAGGTTGCAATGAGCTGAGATCACACCACTGCACTCCAGCCTGGGCAACAGAGTGAGACTCCATCTCAAAAATTATAAATATATAAATAAATAGACTTGCTGGAAGTTCAATGTATCACTTACACTTACTTTTCACTGGCCAGAAATTAGCCACATGGATGCACTCCTCTGGGAACTTTTGTTGGTGTAAGTCCCCTTGAGAGCTTTGGGGACACTGAGAACTAGAGCATCTAAACGTATGAGTCTGATAGCAGATCTTGGGCCCTGAAGAGTCCCCACCTTAGCCATCTGGGAGTCTCTATCTTTGCCAAAATCACCCCGCTAATAAGTGAAAGAGTCAGGATTTGAAACTGGCACTAGCCTGTCTTTGCAGCTCACACTCTTAGATGCTATACCACACGGTTACCTTGAGTTCGAGTTCTGACCTCACCCCTTACTATCCACGTGATCCTAGGAGCTTCAGTTTCTATACCAATAAAATGGGAATAATAATAACACCCGCCTCAAAAAGGTGTTGCAAGAAAGATCATATATGCAAATAGATCAAGACAATGTAGGCAGCAGATCAAGAAACTACAGATCTGTATCTGTTTAACAGATTCAGTGGAATTCACAAGGAAGATGCCAGGCCCCGCTGCCACCTTGATGTTGTTGTAGACCTTGCTGATGGAAGAGTACATTCTGCAGTAGGTGGGGGGCACCAGAGTCCCTGGAAAAGTCATTCTGTAGTACGGTAAGGGGAGCAGTTGCCCAGACTTCTCATCTCCAAGATATTCACGGAGGGTCTGGTGAAGCCCGCTCCCCATCTTGTGTCTCTGCCCCAAAGCCCCATCGCTGTCAGCTGGTTCAGAGAGGAGCAGAATGAAGAAGGAGGTTGCCCATTGCCATGGAAACCAAGGCTAGAGCCCAGCACCCTGCAGCTCCTGGGCACAGAGCGGATATGTGCCTCTGGATTCCAAGTACCCAGATGCCCCTCCCACCCAGTGTACGTGTGCCTGCATGTGTGCGCACACACACACAAGCACACACACACACACACACACACACACTCCCAGCCACCAGTGGCTGAACTAGTGAACTAGCAGCCATTCAACTGAGCTCTCCCAGGGGTCCAAGTTTCTCCAGGTGGTAAAAGACCAGCTCTCTGGCCAGAGAAGCCAGTTCCTCTGTCAAGGACATCAAAAAGCAAGACTGATCAGAAGGGGCTAAGACAGGCCATTGGAGACACTTGGCTGTCACATTCAGGAAACCACCTACCTGGGCCAGTGCATGGAGGAGCTTACATGGCCACGCATGTAAGCCACGTGCCAGCAGATGCTCTGGCCCTTCCAGAGGCAAATGAGTTTTGCATCTCCCGGTGTGACAAGTGATCCAGGCAAGGATCATCAATGGATGCAGTAGTATGTTCACAAGTCTAACAGTATCACCACAGATTACTTATTCATTACAAAAGGGAAAAGATACCTTCAAAGGAGAAATCTAGCAGACACCACGTGATCAAATGTAGGGTCACCAGAAATAGGACAAGCTGACATTACATGCCTCTTTGTGTAATGTAATGAGAAGTGCAAGACATCTTCTATTTAGTATTCTCACCAAAAATGTAAGGACTGAATCGAATCATGAGGAAACAATCAGATATTCAGGTTGCTGGGCGTTTTACAAGACATCTGATATGGACTCTTCAAAAATGTCAATTACAAGAAAGACCAAAAGACTAGATGAAAGGAGACTAAAGAGACATGACAATTAAATGCAATGCACGATCCTTAAGTGGCTCCTGAATGGGGGAAAACCAGCTATAACTGACATTTTTAGAACAATTGGGGAAATGTGAGTATGAGCAGAACGTTAGATAACATTATCATATCTGTGTTAGGTCCTTGGGTATGATAATTATATCATTATGGTTATGGAGGAGAAGATCCTCGCTCATAGAAGACATGTGCTGATTATTTAGGGATGGAGAATCAGAGGTCTGCAATTCACTTCCAGATAATCAGAAGAAAGGAAACAAGGAGAGAAAGTAAAAGTGGCCAGCTTTCACAATGGTTGCACCCACGTGCAGGATACACAGATGTTTGATGGACTGCTCTTTCAATTTTTCTGAGGTTTGAAATGTTCAAAATCTCAAAATAAAAGAGGAAAAGACTCTTTAAAAAAGGAGTCAAATGATTCAATATTCCTGGCAGTTTTGTGGGGGCATGTCAGCGGCAAAAGACGGAGGTCTCTTTCATTTTTTCTACTCACCTCGTTTTTTCTGCTTTGCCCTGTTCTGCATGAGATCCCTCTTCTGGCTCTCAAAAGGGGAAACTGAAAGCCCCCAGGGCACTTCATGGTAAGGAGCAACTTCTCTGACGGTTTGGAGATGGAGGAGGTTGACATTGTAGAAAATGCAGCATTTGGCATCCTCTTCTTGAAACTACGTTGGTCTCATTGCTCACCCAGTTGTAGCCCACCACCACGTGGCTGGACTCTTCCTACTCGGCTCCCTCCGCCCTTCTTTCTCCTCTCTTCCCCTCCGCTCGTTCTTCTCTGCCCTGGGATCTCACTAGCTCTTTGAAATCTCCTTCTGCCTGTGTTCCAAGGACCAGCACAACTGGCTAAACAAAGAAGGCACCTGCATAACTTTGGAACCCAAATTCCTCTTGGTGTAGCCACATTTTAGTCTTTTTTGTTTGGTTCGGTTTGGTTTTGAGACGGAGTCTCGCTCTGTCACCCAGGCTGGAGTGCAGTGGCATGATCTTGGCTCACTGCAACCTTTGCCTCCCGAGTTCAAGTGATTCTCCTGCCTCAGCCTCCCGAGTAGCTGGGACTACAGGCATGCACCACCATGCCAGGCTAATTTTTGTATTTTTAGTAGAGATGGGGTTTCGCTGTGTTGGCCAGGCTGGTCTTGAACTCCTGGCCTCAAGTGATCTGCCCACCTTGGCCTCCCAAAGTGTTGGGATTACAGGAGTGAGCCACTGCACCCAGCCCACAGTCTTCCATACTCTAAACCTTACTCTTTAAGAAAACACAAGGCCGGGTGCAGTGGCTCATGCCTGTAATCCCAGCACTTTGGAAGGCCAAGGCGGGCGGATCACGAGGTCAGGAGATCAAGACCATCCTGGCAAACACGGTGAAACCCCGTCTCTACTAAAAATACAAAAAATTAGCCAGGCATGGTGGCGGGTGCCTGTAGCCGCAGCTACTCGGGAGGCTGAGGCAGAAGAATGGTGTGAACCCGGGAGGCAGAGCTTACAGTGAGCCCGAGATCCCGAGATCACACTACTGCAATCCAGCCTGGGTGACAGAGTGACACTCCATCTCAAAAAAAAAGGAAAGAAAAGAAAACACAAGGCAGCTGGGTATGATGGCTCTCACACCTGTAATCCCAGCACTTTGGGAAGGTGGATCATCTGAGGTCAGGAGTTCGAGCCCAACCTGGGCAACATTGCGAAACCTGGTCTCTACTAAAAATACAAAAATTAGCCTGGCTTGATGGTGCATGCCTGTAGTCCCAGCTACTCGAGAGGCTGAGGCAGGACAGTTGCCTGAACCTGGGAGGTGAAGGTTGCAGTGAGCCGAAATCACGCCACTGCACTCTAGCCTGGGGGAAAGAGCAAAACTCAGTCTCAAAAAAAAAAAAAAAAAAGAGAGAGAGAAAAGAAAAGAAAACTCAAGGACTCCATTCCACTATCAGTAATAATAATAGCTACTATTTTGGGGGCACTAACCCTGCACTTCGAATACATGATCTCTAACACTTATGAATGTGCCCCATGAGAGGGGCCCTAAGGAACATGAGATTCAGGATGGCTGATGAGCCAGCCCAAAGTCCATAGCCGTGAAGCTGAAATGCTACAGAGTGGCAACACAGACACTGCAGACTCAGAGTGGGGAAGGGGACATGGGGTAGGGATGAAAAATTACCTGTTGGGTACAATGTACACTATTCAGGTGACAGATACACCAAAAGCCCAGACTTTACCACTCTCATCCATGTAACCGAAAACTATTTATACCCCTAAACCTATTGAAATAAAAATGATATTGTTTTTAAAGTGAAGATGCTGCCTGATCGGGGCCTTTCAAGATGCTTCCCAGCTCTGCCAAAGAGTGTTTCATGATCAGAGGCTGCGCGAGCTGCCAAAGGCTATACAACTACCCAGACAGACAGAGTGGGGGCTGGACCTGAGGACACGCCCTGAGGGCTGGGAGAGGACTAAGGAGATGGAGATGGGCCAGGCACAGTGGCTCACCCCTGTAGTCCCAGCACTTTGGAAGGCCAAGGCAGGTGGATCACCTGAGGTCAGGAGTTTGAGACCAGCCTAACCAACATGGTGAAACTCTGTCTCTATAAAAAATACAAGACAGCTGGGCGTGCTGGCACACACCTATAATCCTAGCTACTTGGGAGGCTGAGGCAGGAGAATCGCTTGAACCTGGGAGGCAGAGGTTGCAGTGAGCCAAGATCACACCACCGCACTCCAGCGTGGGCGACAGAGCAAGACTCCATCTCAAAAAAAAAAAAAAAAGAGAGAGAGAGACAGAGATGGTGAAGCTGGGAGGGGGCTAAAGAGACAGCGATGGTGGGACTGGGAGGGGATTAAAGAGATGGCGATGGTAGGGGCTGGGCAGGAGTTGGAGCATGAACATCTGAGACAATGGCTTAGCTCAGCGCCCCCCACTCCAGAATGTGGATATTGGACAGGACATCGGGAAGGTACTGGAGTGCCTCCTCCCAAAGTGGGAAGTGGGAATGGCCCCTCTCCCTCACCTCCTCCATCATCCCCCAACTCACCAGCCTTCCCCAGAGGTTCAAGCCACCTCTGCTCCCTCCTGGCTCCAAGCAAGTCAGAAGACCTAAGGGAAATAAACTTGAAAAGAGACTGGGAATGTAATCAAAAGTAGCAACAATGATGTGTGCTGGAAACCAGGAGGGAACTGGCAAACAGCAGCAGAGGGCTGAGGCCTGGGAGAGACGGAGAGGGCAGAGGTGAAGAAGAGGGAGGGAGAAAGGGTAGGGAGAGGCAGCTCAGCCACACAGCCAGGGTGCAGAGGCTGCGGGACAGGAGGACCCCAGGCTACCCTCCTGGGAAACTGGGAAGAGATGATATCCAGACCCAGAGTCTGGCATTTCTTCTGAAATGTAAATAAAGCTCACTTCAGTCTGGGGACTTCTAAGGAAGGTGAGAGAAGCTGAGAACAGAGAGAAAGACAGAGGGGCGAGAGGAACACTCTGGAACGCTTTCATGTGTCCTCTAACTGAATAACGTAATCTCTAGGGGAAGATGTTGTTACACCCATTTTGCAAGTGAAAACTGAGCTCAAAGAGGTTGAGTTCTCTGCCCAAAGTCACACTGTGAAAAAGCCATTGACTCCAAACCCCTAGACTGGGCTGACGTGGGAGTCCATTTGGAAGTTATTATCAGAGTGGGAGCCCTTCAAGCTCTCAGCACCAAGACAGTGTCGTGAAGCAGGAGACAGGGGACTTCCTGAGGCCACATACTGAATCTAACAGCCAGGTCTGAGCAAGCGAGAGCATGGGAGGGGAACAGACCCAGAGACACGGGGCCAGAGGGAGGCAGGGGGACCAGGACCTCATCCAGAAGTCTCCTTCATGGCCCTCTCACCAGCCCCACAGACTGGACTTCGGGCAGGAACAGCACATGCCCAGAAGACAACGTAAAATAAATAAATCAGTAAGAGAAACACGAAACACCCACACTTTCTCTGTGGGGTCTCAAAACAGCAGGGCTCCCAAACGACCACTGCGATTGCCTTTGGGTACAGCAGACTTGGGTCTGACACTCAATTCTGCAATTTCGTGTGTGACTGTGGTCAGTCGCTTAACCTCTCTGAGCCTCAGTTTCCCCTTGTGTAAGATGGAGATTTTGATCACTCCATCCTCATAGAGTTCCCGTGAGCATCATCGAGGGAATGGTGCCAGCACCCCCGGCCATCTACAAACCCGTTCCTATTATTGTATTATTCAAATGCATATTAAATGAGCTAGAAGTCACCCTTGCAGATGAGTTCCAAGGTGAATCCTTTCACAACCGGCTTTCCTGATGTCCCTGCTTTGAAGGCCTGGATACCTGTAATTGGGGTGTAAATTGATGCGCTGTGAATTGTCATCCCTCACTTCCCTGTCTGCCCACTTGAGCTGTAGTTTTCATCCTGGGCTCCTGTTCCTCCTCTCAACTCATCCCTCCAGAATTCTATGCTCATTTCTAAAATCCACAGGAGAGGACACACAGAAGGCCAGCAGCCCCAGAGCTAACTGTTGGCCTCTCCGGGTCCAGCATCAAAAGGGGAGCAGAGGCCAGGCGCCGTGGCTCATGACAGTAATCCCAGACCTTTGGAAAGCCAAGGCAGGCAGATTGCCTGAGTTCAGGAGTTCAAGACCAGCCTGGACAACATGGTGAAACCTCGGCTCTACTAAAAATACAAAAATTAGCTGGGCGTGGTGGTGCACACCTGTAATCCCAGCTACTCGGGAGGCTGAGGCATGAGAATTGCTTGAACCTGGGAGGCGGAGGTTGCAGTGAGCCAAGATCATGCCACTGCACTCCAGCCTGGGTGACAGAGCAAGAAAAAAACGGAGCAGAGAGAGCCATGACTCTAAAGCATGTGGCTTCCCTTATGCTAAACCACTGGGCAGATGTGATGGTTAGTTTCATGCATCAACTTGATAGCTGGTAGAACCTGATTTTGGGGTGTGTCTGTGAGGGTGTTTGCAGAAGAGATCAGCATTTGTTTTTGTTTTTGTTTTTGTCTTGAGACAGTCTTGCTCTGTCACCCAAGCTAGACAGCAGTGGCGCAATCTCGGCTCACCGCAGCCTCCACCTCGTGGGTTCAAGCATCCTCCTGCCTCAGCCTCCTGAGTAGCTGGAACTAAAGGCACCCGCCATCATGCCTGGCTAATTTTTTTTTTTTTTTTTTTTTTTTTTTTTTTAGTAGAGATGGAATTTCACCATGTTGTCCAGGTTGGTCTTGAACTCCTGGCCTCAGGTGATCCACCTGCCTCGGCCTCCCAAAGTGCTGGGATTACAGGCATAAGCCACTGCGCCAAGCCAAGATCAGCATTTGAATCCGTGGATGACTAAAGAAGACCACCTTCACCCATGTGGGTGGGCACTGGCCATTCCATTGAGGGCCCAGACAGAGCCAAAAGCTGGAGGAAGGGCCAGTTTGCTCTCTGCCAGAGCTGGGACATCCAGCTCTTCCTGCCCACTGATATCTACGCTCCTGGCTCTCGGACCTTCAGACTTGGACCGGGACTTTGGGTTTGGGCTGGAACGACACCACTGGCTTGCCTGGACCTCCAGCTTGCAGACGGCAGATCGTGGGACTTCTCAGTCTCCATAATCAGCCTCCATTGAGCCAATCCCTCACAGTGAACGTCTCTCTGTTTATCTGCATCTGTTGGTTCTGTTTCTCTGGAGAACCCTGACTAATACAGCCAGGAACAAAAACAACCCCTATGCCTCACCATCTTCAGTGACTTAGGTCAGCTTCCCCAGCAGACAAACTCTGAGGCACAGCTTTGCATACAGGAGGCTTACCACGGAGAACTCATTCGCAGCAACGTTAGGGGGCTGGGGGGAAGCAGGATTAGGCAGAGGGAGTTGTTGGACTGTGATGCAGCTGCAATGGAGGCCTCCGCCGATCCCACAGGGAGATCTGGAGCTGGACCAACCCTATGAAGCTATCCCAAATCAAGGTAAAAGAGTCAGAACTTTGTGCCCTTGCCTGGACCAGACATTGGATCTGGGCTGCCCTTGAGGAGGGGGCATAATCTTGGGTGAGAAAACTCCCTTTGGCAGAGGGCAATTCTGGAGGAGGGGCTTCGCCGTGAGCTGTCAGCAGCCAGCGCTCCCAGTGGCGAGGGAATGAGCACCTTGGTCCTCAGTAGATCTGTGTGGGGCACCACAGCATTCACTACGGCCACCCCTCGTTCCACTGAGATCCACCTGCTTCACAGAGTGAGTCTGTCCATCTAGGGACCATTCTTCCAGGATTCTGGGTGGTCTCTTTCCCTGAAAAAAATCTAAAAGAAGATGGCTAGTTGGTTGCACTACAGTTTCTTTGCCACTACAACTGGTCCTGAAGCTGCAACTGGTACCCACCCTCTCCCTCCTCTACTGTCCATCTGAGATTCCCCTCAACCTCGGCAAGCATCTCTGCTGATCTAGAGTTCACCTCGTGGGATGACCCAGACCCTCGTGCCTCACAGGTCTGGCCCCTCCTTGGTCACTGTGCCCTTCCCAGCTCGTGGCTGCCGCACTTACCCGTTTACTGTCAAAAAAGGGCAAGGGGATAACAAAAGACAGCCCAACAGATCACGTGGGTACAAAAACTGATCTTCCCTGCCTTCATTGTGTAACAGCAATCCTACCTTCTCCTGCCAGTTGATCAGGGACAGTAATTCCTGCCAGTACGGTGACTCCTTCCTTCGTCCCATGGCCTTTTGGTCCAAGAAAACTGAAATGACCAGGTGGCAGATGTGGGTTAAAGTTTAGGGGAGCTCTTACTCTATACCCTGGTAAAGTGTTCCCCATCTGGAAACCAGAGCAGATCTTCAGACACACAAAGCTTAAAGTTGCAGGGACACGAAATGAATTTCCTAAATGAGTCACTGAGGATGACAGTAAGTGATGGCTCCGTTACCTTCACCCCTTAGCTTCCAGACCATGTGTTTTACCTACTGCAGACACAACACCATAGAAGAGTACGGTCATTCATTTGGGGTGTACTCTGTGTTCTGGGGGATGACTCTCCATGCTCATAGGGTGTCACGTCAAAGCCGTCTCTACCAGGCTGAGCAGAGGCTCCACCGCTATCAAGACCCAGAAGCACACTAAAGCTATTTTTCGAATAATGCATGATTTTCCACTACAGATGGCATGGCCTTGTTCCAGAACTCTAGGGATCTATGTTGTTATTCTCCTAGTGGGACTTGCCATAAACTTGTAGCGTCTTTTCTCACCACGGATATGTCTGTTATCAACGTCTTCTGGGTCACATGACTCCAGACGTGGGACTTGCTTGTACCACAGCCTGGAGCTGCTGCAGAACCCTCTCCTGCCTTGGGTCCCTCTCAATGCTGGCAGCCATCCTTGGCACTTGGCAAAATGGGTTGCAGCAGTATTTGTCAAGTGTGGAATATATTGCTTAAAGAACCCAAAAAAGGCCTATAAGATGTTTTGTTTCCTTCTGATGTGTGGGAGGTGCAAGATGCAACAACTTGTGGTTTCCTTTGGAGGAGATGTCCTGGCGTGCCCCAAACCAAACCACTGTACTAAAAACTTCACTGATAGGGAGTCCCCACCTTCCGAAGCATGTCTGTCTTATCAAGGCTTCCAAATCACTTGCCACTTCTTGCCCATCCAGACTAATTAACGTGATGTCATTGATATAATGGGCCAATGTGTCTTACTGATATCATGCATGGACCAGTGTGGACTGGGCACAGTGGCTCATGCCTATAATCCTAACACTTTGGGAGGTGGAAGTGAAAGGATTGCCTGAGCCCAGGAGTTTGAGACCAGCCTAGGCAACATAGCAAGACCCTGTCTCTACAAAAAATAAAAAATTAGCCCGGCATGATGGCACATGCCTGTAGTCCCTCAGGAGACTGAGATGGGAGGATTGCTTGAGCCCAGAAGATCAAGGCTGCACTGAGCTGTGTTCACACCACTGCACTCCAGCCTGGGTAAATAAGAGAGCCTGTCTCAATAATAATAATAATAATAATAATAATAATAATAATAATAATGGATCAGTGTGATGTTCTATGGAATGATGGGATGTTCTGGATCCCTGTAGTCTAAAGTTTCTCCACCTTGGCACTATTCACACTTTGCACCAGATAATTCTTTGTTGTAGGGGCTGTCCCATGCATTGGAAGATGTTTAGCAGCATCCCTGACCTCTACCCCCTAGATACAAATACCATGCCCCTCCCAGTTGTGTCAATCAGAAATGTGTCCAGACATTGCCAAATGGCCCAGTGGAGAACCAGTTTCATGCTATATTATGACATAGAGTGGCAAAGTTAGCACACACACAGGCAGAACTGTAGGTGAATGCTGTTCTCCATCCTACGGGATTGCAAACTGCTTCCAATTACCCCTCCTACTAGAAATGGAAGAAGAAGCCACTTGCCAGATCAACAGCCACACACTGTGTACCTAAGGCTGTGTTAATCTACCCTAGCAGAGACACTGTATGTAGCACCGCAGCTGCAGGTGAGACTACTGCTTGGTTGTACTGATGAAAGTCTACTCTCGGCCCAGTGCAGTGGCTCACACCTGTAATCCCAGCACCTTGGAGGCTGAGGTGGGCAGATCACTTGGGGTCAGGAGTTCGAGACCAGCCTGGTCAACCCGGCAAAACCCTGTCTCTACTAAAAATACAAAAATTAGTTGGGCATGGTGGCACATGCTTGTAGTCCCAGCTACTCAGAAGGCTGAGGCAGGAGAATCACTTGAACCCTGGAGGCGGAGGTTGCAGTGAGCAGAAATGGTGCCACTGCATTCCAGCCTGGGTGACAAAGCGAGGCTCTGTCTCAAAAGAAAAAAAAAAAAAGAAAAAGAAAAGAAAAAAAGAAAGTCTACTCTCATCTTCTAGAATTCATCTGAGTTTCTTTGTTGTTGTGTTATTTTAGGGACCAAGCTAGTGAATTGGATAAGGATGGGATGAAGACTACTACTCATACATCTTGGGTCTTTAAAAGTGATGCTAATTTCTGCCATTTCCCCTAAACAGTGATGCTGGGTTTGTTTGTTTTGTTTGTTACTTGATCAGGATGGGGGATAGTTTCAGAGACTTCCATCTGGGCTTCACCACATAGCCTTTAGGCCAAAGGGCAAGGAACAGAGTATGAATTCTGCCAATCATGTGTGCCCATCCCAATTATAAATTCTGAAACTGGGGAACTGGGTGGGTTCATGGATTCAGTGTATCTACTGTGGTCAAAGCTCGGACCAGGATTCTATTGATATTCTGGGTCCCATCTGCTCCTACCCTAACAGGAGGCGATGATGACACTTCGGATCCCTGCATATCAACACGTCATCTTGAACCCTTTTTGTTTTTTGTTTTTTGAGATGGAGTCTCACTCTGTCGCCCAGGCTGGAGTGCAGTGGTGCGATCTTGGCTCACTGAAAGCTCCGCTTCCTGGGTTCACACCATTCTCCTGCTTCAGCCTCCCGAGTAGCTGGGACTACAGGCGCCTGCCACCACGCCCGGCTAATTTTTTGTATTTTTAGTAGAGATGGGGTTTCACCATGTTAGCCAAGATGGTCTCAATCTCCTGACCTCGTGATCCATCTGCCTCAGCCTCCCAAAGTGCTGGGATTACAGGCGTGAGCCACCGTGCCCGGCCCATCTTGAACCGTTGAATCCTGTAGCCAGTAATCTTAGAAATGTCTGGTTATCCCTTTCACCAGGGTACAGTAACTCAAACAAATGGCTGCAGGTTCTTTTGCAGAGGAATGGGGTAACCACTACCATGTACATTTGCCATGTGTTGCAGGCTGCTGCTTCTTGGGGATCAAGTCTCTCCTTCATTGAATGGGTTCTGGGCCTGAACTCTAGCTCAGTAAGGGATTGTGGGCTTTTACTGGGGCAGCAGCTTCAGCCATCCTTGAAATCTTTTGGCTGTGTAAATTACATAATACTTGCCAGGCACAGTGGCTCATGCCTGTAATCCCAGCACTTTCGGAGGCTGAGGCGGGTGGATCACCTGAGGTCGAGAGTTAGAGACTAGCCTGACCAACATGGAGAAACCCCATCTCTACTAAAAATATAAAATTAGCCGGGGGTGGTGGCACAAGCCTGAAATCCCAGCTACTCAAGAGGCTGAGGCAGGAGAATTGCTTGAACTTGGGAGGTGGAGGTTGCGGTGAGCCAAGATGGCATCATTGCACTCCAGCCTGGGCAACAAGAGTGAAACTCCATCTCAAAAAAAAATTACTTAGTACTCTTTTTGGCTGCCTGTCTATCTTGCCCCCGGGAACACCGTGTTCTAGGAGCCATTTTTATAGCTCTCTGCAGGCTCCCTACCTGCCACTCTGACCTTGCTGCTCATTACGATAATTCTGCCCACCTTGCCTGTGATGTTTAAGTTCCACCACTGAGCCTCTATTCTTTCAGGATCCCATCTTCCTTATTGCTCTCAGGGAGCCCAGTCTGTCACAGCACCTCCTCCTGTCAGCCTTGGTTTACAGAGAACAGCACCCTTGAGCATTTCAACCATGTTCTCAGCCCTCTCCCCCATGCATGGTAAATGGGCAGTCCTCTAGGCTTTCCCAAAGAACACAGTTAGCAAGTCACTTTTCTGGCTTTATGTAGTTATCCATTCTAGCACACCTACTTCCCTAAGGCTTTTTTTTTTTTTTTTTTTTTTTTTTTTTTTTTTTTTTTTTTACAGAGGCTTGCTCTGTAGCCCAGGCTGGAGTGCAGTGGTGTGATATCACCTCACTGCACTCACTGCAACCTCCATCTCCAGGGCTCAAGCTATCCTCCCACTTCAGCCTCCTTAGTAGCTAGGACTACAAGTGCATGCCACAATGCACAACTAATTATTTTTTGTAGAGACGAGGGTCTCGCCACGTTGCCCGGCCTGGTCTCAAACTCCTGGACTCAAGGGATTCTCCCACCTCTGCTTCCCAAAGTGCTGAGATTACAGGCATGAGCCACCTCGCCCAGCTTCTCTGAGTCTTTTGATCCCATCTTCCACCATCTGCCACAGCAGTTCTGGCACTTCTAGTTCACCTAGTATGAGCCTTGCGTTTTCCAAGCTTCCAAGAGCCATCCTAACAGCAAGTTAGCACCATCTCCTGGGGTCCTTGCCAGGCGGTTAAATCCTGTATCTTTGGAGGTGGCTCCCTCGTTGCTGAACTCTCCCTACCCGACTCCCTCCTCCATTGCCTTTGATCCCAGCATCCTCGTGATCCAGTCCCATCCATCCTCTTCTGATGTCTGCCAGTGAACGTTGGCTGGGTCCTGCAGCTTCTCTGTCATCCCTTTATTCTCTTAGTATAACTAAATTCTGTTGTAACTTCACTCAAGATACTGGTCTGGGGACAGAAAAGGAGGCAGCATAGATTGTCTTGCAAGCCAGAGGACTCTGCATCAGCTTCAAGCAAGGGAGGGTTTTGCTTGCCTTTAACAAGGAGTGAACAACCCTGCAGGCCCAGAGGGTTTCAGAGAATTTAGGGATTCAAGATTTTGAAGTGCAACAACCCAGATGTCCCCATCCGTATGTCATAAATGAGCATCCCTCTTTCCAATCAAGGCTCTGACCTTGGAGTAGCAGACTTGCCAGAGTCGAGAATTCAGCCTTCTCTGTAGCTCCACTTATAATTAAGTTCTGGGCCCGATCCTCAGCTTTTTCTGTCCGCGAGCTGCAGAAGATGAGAGTCTCTTGATATATGCTGCCAAGGAGGGCCTCTGGATCTCACACCTCACTTAAATCGGTGATTAATCACCCCAGCTTTACATGGTCTTCTTCCAATGCATTGGAAGGCCCCCAGCAATCACTATCTGGGGTTTTTTTCCCCTTTTTTACTTTTATTTTTGAGACAGGGTCTTGCTCTGTCACTCAGGCTGGAGTGCAGTGGTATGCTCACCACCCACTGCAACCTTGACTTCTTGGGCTCAAGCGAACCTCCCTCCTCAGCCTCCCGAGTAGCTGGGACTACAGATGCACGCCACCACCTTGGAACTATTCACATTTTGGGCCACATAATTCTTTGTTGTAGGAGCTGTAGGATTTTTTTTTTTTTTTTTTTTTTGAGACAGCGTTTCCCTCTGTCATCCAGGCTGGAGTGTAGTGGCACAGTCTTGGCTCACTGCAACCTCTGCTTCCCAGGTTCAAGCGATTCTCCCTGCCTCAGCCTCCTGAGTAGCTGGGATTACAGGCACCTGCCACCATGCCCAGCTAATTTTTGTATTTTTCGTAGAGATGGGGTTTCACCATGTTGGCCAGGCTGGTCTCCAACTCCTGACCTTAGGTGATCCACCGGGCTTGGCCTCCCAAAGTGCTGGGATGACAGGCACCCGCCACTGTGCCCAGTTAATTTTTGTATTTTTAGTAGAGATGGGGTTTAGCCATGTTGGCCAGGCTGGTCTCGAACTCCTGACCTCAGGTGATCTGCCTGCCTCGGCCTCCCAAAGTGTTGGGATTACAGGCGTGAGCCACTGCACCCAGCCACATCGTAGGATTTTTAACAGCATCCCTGACCTCTACTTCGTGGGTACCAATAGCCATGCCATCCCCCTCCCCCACAATTATGACAACCAGAAATGTCTTCAGACATTCTTGGCTGGTTTTTTGTTTGGTTGGTTGGTTGGGGTTGGGGTGCGTTTTTTTGTAGAGGCAGGATCTTGCTAGGTTGCCCAGGCTGGTCTTGAACTTCTGCCCTCAAATGATCCTACCATCGTGGCCTCACAAAGTGCTTGAATTACAGAGGGGTGAGCCACTGTGCCTGGCCAGCAATCACTATCTGACTCCACAGTTTTTATAATGATTACTTCCCCCAAATCTCTCAAATGGCTGAGATATATCTGCCAATGCATTCCCTTCTGTGGATTTTCCATCCCAGTTCACCATGACTGAGAGTTTTAACAACTGCACTGCTATAGCACAACAGACACCTACCCCCAGGGATGGGGGCCTCATTGCTGGACCCAGCAAGTAATGCAACTCAAAAATCCCATTGAAAAATCTGCTTCCCATGACCTCTTCCAATACTAACTGCCTTCCATCAGAACTCAGAGGTAGGGATTTCTGAAAAGGAGAAAAAGAGCAGAATTAGACAGAGGGAGAAGTTGAACTGTGATGCAGTGACTACGAAGGCCCCAGACAATACTGCAGGGAGCCCTGGGGCTCAGATGAACTTTCAGAGCTGTTTCAAATCAAAGAATCCTATTTGATTCTCAAAACAACCTTACAAGGATGGCGCTATCATTATCCTCTATCTATAGACGAGGAAACTGAGCTCAGAGAGGTAAATGACCTGTCCAGGATCACACAGCTTTGAGGGGTTGAGCTGGGATTTCCACCCAGGTCTTTCACTCTCTAAGGATTCCTTCCAGGCTGGGTGCAGTGGCTCACACCTGTCATCCCAGCACTCTGGAGGCTGAAGCAGGAGGATCCTTGGGGCCAGGATTGAGACCAGCCTGGGCAACATAGGGAGATGCTCACTCTACAAGATATTTTTTAAATTAGCTAGATGTGGTGGCATGCACCTATAGTCCCAGCTACTCAAGAGGCTGAAGCTGGAGGATCACTTGAGCCTAGGAGTCGGAGGTTACAACGAACTATAATTGCACCACTGCACTCCAGCCTGGGCAACAGTGCAAGACCCTGTCTAGAAATAATAATAATAAAGATTTTAATAAAATAACAAATAAAGCTTCCTTCCAACTTGTCCTCCCCAGTCTCCTAGGGCCTCGGAGTTCTCTGTTGGATCCTCTTCATTCGGCTGGCAGAAAACAGGGCGGCAGACGGGATGTTGTGTGGGAGGTGTCACAGGCCAGGTGTGGGCACGCCAGTCATCACTTCTACCCACATTCCACTGGCCAGAACTCAGCCATGTGGCCCAAGGTCGCTGTCTACAAGGGAGCCTGGCAATGTAGTCTAGCTGTGTGCCCAGGAGCAAAGGAGAAATGATTTAGTCCAGTCTCAGCCCTGCCCTGAGTATGGGAGTGCTGAGAGCCAGCAGAGCAGACAGAGCCTATCTGTTTCATTAATCTGCTGTTTGTTCTTGGGCTGGGGGTGGAGGAATGCCCACAGGAGCTAATTTAGTTGGCAGCGAAAGGGAGTGCGTTGGGAGGTGCCCATGGGCTCTGGTTTATCAGCCCGGGCCCAGGGCACGTAAGGAGCAGCCATCTCTGAGGAACACCAGGCCTGAAATCCAGGGGTTCAAGTGCACAGACGGACCTGGGAGGTGGAGGCTGCTATTACTCCGTGGAAGGGAGAGCTGAGGCCGGATGGTGGGTTAGCGGGATTCACCTGCCCCAAGTGAGCCAGCGAGTCCTTAACAGCTCAGGAAAGGGGTCAGAGGTACCTGATAGCCTCCCTTCTTCTAAGAGTTCCTGTGAGGTGTGTGGAGCCAGGCCTCAGCTCACCCCACTATAGGCTGCATCCAGATGAAGGGGGCCAGGGCTTCAAGAGCAAGGCAGCCATGCTCCCCTGCGGAACTGGGGTAGGAATGTAGTACTAATCTCCTCCCTGCCAGAGCCTCCAAGGCCTCCACCCTGGCATCCCATCTCTCTGTGCACGAAGAATCGTGATCCAATTTATTAAAGGCTCTGAAAAGTCCTGCGGACAGGAATCTTGTTTCTCTTGGTTTAACCAGCATTTCCCAGCATTATTTCGAAATGTCAAAATTGGAAAATACTGTTAAGAGTCCAAAGAAGGCCAGGCGCGGTGGCTCACGACTGTAATCCCAGCACTTTGGGAGGCCAAGGTGGGCGGATCACTTGAGGTCAGGAGTTCGAGACCAGGCTGGCCAACAAGGTGAAACCCCGTCTCTACTAAAAATACAAAAATTAGCCGGATGTGGTGGCACATGCCTGTAATCCTAGCTACTCGGGAGGCTGAGGCAGGATAATTCAACCCGGGAGACAGAGGTTGCTGTGAGCCGAGATCGCGCCACTGCACTCCAGCCTGGGCAACAGAGTGAGACTCTGTCTCAAAAAAAAAAAAAAAAAATAGAATTAAAAGGAAAAAACCCAGATGTAAGCCTGAATGCCAACCTGAATGCTTGCAAGCCCTGCCCCCTTTGCCAATCTGAGCCTCCAGGAGATGGAGATAATAAGAGGAACTTGCTGCCACATGGGACAAGCTTAGGGATTACACAGGATGATGTGTACGCACCTGCCACTTAGCTGGTGGTTTAGAAAATGCAACTCTTCTGCTTCCCCGCTAAGCTCATTCCCCAGGGAATACCCCCCTCAACACACATCCATGTGATGTCATCAGAACTTTGCAAGCAGCCACCTTCCACGGATCAGGAGGTTCAATGCTACCAACAGCAGGAAGGACCGAGACAGCTCAGAGGTGAGGCTGGAGCTTCTCTCCTCCTCATTATCTTGAAGCCGAAGTGCAGCTGTCACTTGGCCCCAGCCCTAAGCCCTCTTAACCTGTTCCCATTTCCAGCCTCTTACCCACTTGTAAAGGTGCGGGCAGGACGCTTGATTCCCTGGGCTCTCCTGGCTCAGGGCCCTGACCACAGCAGCCGCTGAAGATGGCCTGCTGACAGTTTGATTACCCGTGACCTTCAGAGCTGGCGCAGTTAGGAACATGATTTATAACCAAATTACAGGGAATTCTATTGCCGGAGGTCTGGGGGGCTGCAGCAGCCACCTTCCAAGGCAGTCTCCACGCCCCCAGCTGACTTCCCTCAGCAGGGAACAGGTGTATAAGGGGACCAAGAGAATCCAGACCAGCGCTAGGGGTAAATCAGAACTCTTGCTTTTACTGGCTGTGTGAGTGGGCAGGGACCCTGGCTCCTCAGGCTCAGCTCCCTGATTTGCAGAATGGGGATGCTCATATAGCCTGCCTCAAAGGGCCGGATGGGATCAAGTGAGATTATACCTAGAAAGTGCTGGCATGGGCCAAGTGCGGTGGCTCACGCCTGTAATCCCAGCACTTTGGGAGGCCGAGGCGGGTGGATCATGAGGTCAGGAGTTCGAGACCATCCTGACCAACATGGTGAAACCCATCTCTACTAAAAATACAAAAATTAGCCGGGCATGGTGGCGCATGCCTGTAATCCAAGCTACTCAGGAGACTGAGGCAGGAGAATCACTTGAACCCAGGAGGTGGAGGTTGCCGTGAGTCAAGATCGCGCCACTGCACTCCATCCTGGGCAATACAGCGGGACTCCATCTCAAAAAAGAAAAAGAAAGTGCTGGCATGGATGGTACCTGGCACGGAACAAAGTGGCGCCTGCGTACTCAACCAGTGGGAGTCATTATTACCAGTAAAAGAAGCCGCGACAGGGACAGTCCATCTGCCCCAGAGCTCTTTGGATCAGGCCTCCTCCCTCCTTGTCCTCCCCAGATGGTGACTGATGGGCTTCTGGGAAAATAAACCAAAAAGGCCTTTGGTGGATTCCTCAAGCACAGAATCAATTCAGAGTGATCAGTACCTGGCCAAACTGCTTATGAGTTCTTTTGAATGTCACTCCTGTTCTGACCTGGAGGGACAATGAGTCAGTCCTGTAAACACTGCAGTTAGGTCAGGCAGAGGGAATTTGCACCCCTCGCCCCTCTGGGCAGTTCCAGAGTTCAAGCTTTTGTCTTAGGCCAAACGAAACAAGACCAGGCAGGCACTGAAACAGGCAGGTCACCGTGACCCCAATAATTGTCCTTGCCAGGGATAAAAAGTCTTTTGAACTAAGAGTAGCAGCAACCCCAGGAACTGAACAGGAAGGAGATTGCACCTGGCCACAGAGCACTCCCACACACACCACACACCACACAACACACCACACACCACACAACACAACACACACCACACACACCACACACCACACACCACACACCACACATACCACACACTCATCCACACACCACACACACCATACACCACACAACACACTACATACACCACACAACACAACACACCACACACACCCATCCACACACCACACACACCACACACCACACAACACACCACACACCACACCACACCACACACCACTCGCCACACCACACACACCCATCCACACAGCACACAACACACCACACAACACACAACACAACACACACACCCTTCCACACACCACACACAACACACAACACACAACACACCACACACACAACACACCACACACCACACCACACACCACTCACACCACACACACCCATCCACACAGCACACAACACACCACACAATGCACAACGCACAACACACACCCATCCACACACCACACACCACACACCACACCACACACACCACACACACCACACACCACACCACACACCACACCACACACACCCATCCACACAGCACACAACACACCACACAACACACACTATACCACACACACCCATCCACACACCACACATGCCACACAACACACCACACACACCACACAACACACACTATACCACACACACCCATCCACACAACACACCACACAACACACAACACACCACACACACCCATCCACACACCACACACACCACACACCACACAACACACCACACACATCCATCCACACACCACACGCACCGAACAACACACCACACACATCCATCCACACACCACACACACCACGCAACACACACCACACAACACACCACACACATCCATCCACGCACCACACACACCACACAACACACAACACACCACACAAATCCATCCACACACCACACACACCGCACAACACACCACATACACTCATCCACACACCACACACCATACATACCCATCCACACACAGCCCACACGCTCATCCGCACACATACACCACACACACACCACACCACACACCACACACACACCACACACACCATATATACCCATCTTCACACAGCCCACACACTTATTCACACACACACACAGCCCACACTCTCATCCACACTCCCACACACAGCCCACATGCTCATACACACACCCACACCACACACGCTCATCCACACACACACCACACATACCACACAACACACCACACACACACCACATACACCATACATACCCATCCACACACAGCCCACATGCTCATTCACACACACACACCACACACAGCCCACACTCTCATCTGCACTCCCACACACAGCCCACAAGCTCATAGACACACACACACCACACATACCACACAACACATCACACACACGCCACACACACCATACGTACCCATCCATACACAGCCCACACGCTCATTCACACACACACACCACACACACCATACACACACCACACACACCACACAAACACACCAAACACACATCCACACACACCCCACACACACCATACATACCCATCCACACACAGCCCGCACGCTCATTCACACATGCACACACCACACACACAGCCCACACGCTCATCTGCACACACAACACACACATGCCACACACACCACACACACCATACACACACCACACACACCACACAAACACACCAAACACACATACACACACACACCACACACACCTATCCACACACACACCATACACACCACACACACCCATCCATACACACTACACCCATCCACACACACCACACACACCCATTCATACATACACACCACACCTATCCACACACACACACCACACACACCACATTCATATACACACACAGCACACACAGACCACACACACACCACACACATCACACTCATACACACACACCACATGCAGACCACACACACCACATACACCCATCCACACACACCGCACACACCCATCCATACATACACACCACACCCATCCACACGCACACACCACACACACCACTCACTCTACACACAGCACTCACTCTACACACACCACACCCATTCACACACACACCACACACACATTCACACACACATCCATCCACATGCACACCACACTCATACACACACCATACACACATACACACACCACACACATCCATCCACACATACACCCATCCACACACCACACACACACATCCATAAACACCACACTCATTCATACACACACACCACACACACACATCCACACACATTCATACACACACACATCCACACACACACCACACACTCCACACACCCATCCACACACACGCAGGCACAGGGGAGGAGCTGCTTGGCAGAGGCTTTGCCCCCTGCACCCTCTTCTCCAGAATCCTCCCATAACCTTCCCTCCTTGGGCCTCCCTCGTGGGTCTTTGGAAGCCCAGATCTGGCTTGAAGCTGAGGGACTCTGCTTTCTCTGAAAACCCCACAGAGAGTGAGCAGGATAACAGGGAGACGGTTCCTCCATCAGTGTGGCCAGGACCCACCTGCAGGTTGCCAATGCTACCTTCCCTCAGCCACCCTGGACTCGGCTATTCAGGGCCCTTTCACATTCGAGTCCGGCCTGATCCCTGCAGCAGCCCTGCCAGGGAGGTATCAGCTCCCATTCACAGCGAGCCTGTTGAGGATCAGAAAATGCAACCACCTGGTTCAGGATCACCCAGCAGGCGGGCCTGGGGCTGCTACTCACATCTGCTCCACTGACTCCCCATCCAGGGCTCCTTCCAATCTTGCACTGTACACAGGGGGGCCTGCGGAGACAGCTCCAGCAAAGGAGAAGTCGAGCCCTGGGGAGGAGCCCAGGGACCATCGCTTGTCCCCAGCCTTCAGGCAGCCTTGCCTGCCACATTATTTAAAATTTTCTTTAGAGACAGAGAAGGAGCCAGTGGAGGCCAAGGAAATGCCTGGTTGGCCCTTCCAGAAAGATGAAGATTTCCAAGGCCCTGAGTGGGTTCCAATTCCTCTCTGCTCTTCTTCCAGCATGGTGTCACTTTGCCTTCCAAGACTCCATTTTCTCATCTGTAAAAAGGGATAATATATAATGAGTGACCAAAAAAAAAAAAGACAACCAACCCTATTCAGGTTGGTGTGAAGTGTAATTGAGCTATCACCAGGTCAGCTGCAGAAGAGCTGCTCAAGAAATAAAAGCTGTTATTAAACCCTCTCCCTCCCCCTCCCCCTCCCCCTCCCCCTCCCCCTCCCCCTCCCCCTCTCCCTCTCCCGTCTCCTTCTTTTTTCGGTCTCCCTCTGTTGCTGAAGCTGGACTGTACTGCGGTGATCTCCCTGCCTCGGGCTCGCTGCAACCTCCCTGCCTCGGACTCCTGTGATTCTCCTGCCTCGGCCTGCCGAGTGCCTGGAATTGCAGGTGCGCGCCGCCACGCCTGACTGGTTTTTGTATTTTTGGTGGACACGGGGTTTCGCCCTGTTGACCGGGCTGGTCTCCAGCTCCTGGCCTCGAGTGATCTGCCTGCCCTCGGCCTCCCGAGGTGCTGGGATTGCAGACGGAGCCCCGCTCACTCAGTGCTCAATGTTGCTCAGGCTGGAGTGCAGTGGCGTGATCTCGGCTCGCTACAACCTCCACCTCCCAACCGCCTGCCTTGGCCTCCTAAAGTGCTAAGATTACAGCCTCTGCCCCGCCGCCACCCCGTCTAGGAAGTGAGGAGCGTCTCTGCCTGGCCGCCCATCGCCTGGGATGTGAGGAGCCCCTCTGCCCGGCCGCCATCCCGTATAGGAAGTGAGGAGCGTCTCTGCCCGGCCACCCCGTCTGGGAGGAGAGGAGCGCCTCTGCCCGGCTGCCCCGTCTGGGAAGCGAGGAGCGCCTCTGCCCAGCCGCCCCGTCTGGGAAGCGAGGAGCGCCTCTGCCCGGCCGCCACCCCGTCTGGGAGGAAGTGAGGAGCACCTCTGCCCGGCCACCCCGTCTGGGAGGTGAGGAGCGCCTCTGCCCGGCCGCCCCATCTGGGAAGTGAGGAGCGCCTCTGCCCGGCCACCCCGTCTGGGATGTGAGGAGCGCCTCTGCCAGGCCGCCACCCCGTCTGGGAAGTGAGGAGCGCCTCTGCTCGGCCGCCCCGTCTGGGAGGTGAGGAGTGCCTCTACCTGGCCGCCCCGTCTGGGAAGTGAGGAGCGTCTCTGCCCGGCCGCCCCATCTAGGAAGTGAGGAGTGCCTCTGCCCGGCCGCCCATCGTCTGGGAGGTGAGGAGCGCCTCTGCCCGGCCACCCCGTCTGGGAGGTGAGGAGGACCTCTGCCCGGCCACCCCGTCTGGGAAGTGAGGAGCGCCTCTGCCCGTCCGCCCCGTCTGGGAGGTGAGGAGCGCCTCTGCCTTGCTGCCACCCCGTCTGGGAGGAAGTGAGAAGCGCCTCTGCCCGGCCGCCCCGTCTGGGAGGTGAGGAGCGTCTCTGCCCGGCCGCCCCGTCTGGGAAGTGAAGAGCGCCTCTGCCCGGCCACCCCGTCTGGGAGGTGAGGAGCGCCTCTGCCCGGCCGCCCCGACTGGGAGGTGAGGAGCGCCTCTGCCCGGCTGCCCTGTCTGGGAGGTGAGGAGCGCCTCTGCCTTGCTGCCACCCCGTCTGGGAGGAAGTGAGAAGCGCCTCTGCCCGGCCGCCCCGTCTGGGAGGTGAGGAGCGCCTCTACCTGGCCGCCCATCGTCTGGGATGTGAGGAGCGCCTCTGCCCGGCCGCCCCGCCTGGGAAGTGAGGAGCGCCTCTGCCCGGCCGCCCTGTCTGGGAGGTGAGGAGCGCCTCTGCCCGGCCGCCCTGTCTGGGAGGTGTACCCAACAGCTCCGAAGAGACAGCGACCATCGGGAGCGGGCCATGAGGACGATGGCGGTTTTGTTGAAAAGAAGGGGGGGAAGTGTGGGGAAAGGAAGGAGAAATCAGATTGTTGCTGTGTCTGTGTAGAAAGAGGTGGGCATAGGAGACTCCATTTTGTTCTGACTAGGAGAAATTCTTCTGCCTTGGGATGCTGTTGATCTATGGCCTTTCCCCCAGCCCCATGCTCTCTGAAACATGTGCTGTGTCAACTCAGGGTTAAATGGATTAAGGGCGGTGCAAGATGTGCTTTGTTAAACAGATGCTTGAAGGCAGCATGCTCTTTAAGAGTCATCACCACTCCCTAATCTCAAGTACCCAGGGACACAAACACTGCAGAAGGCCGCAGGGACCTCTGCCTAAGAAAACCAGAGATCTTTGTTCATGTGTTTATCTCCTGACCTTCTCTGCACTATCATCCTATGACCCTGCCATATCCCCCTCTCCGAGAAACACCCAAGAATGATCAATAAATACTTAATAAAAAAAAAAAAAAGAAAGCTGTAAAAAAAAAAAAAAAAAAAAAACCACACATTCACAAAAGAGGGTTATTGCATGCTACCTATTTACATTGATCTTTTCTCAACCCAAAATGTAAGCATTCATTAACTGACGCCAAACAAAAATTAGCTGGGCATGGTGGCACGTGCCTGTAATCCCAGCTACTCAGGAGGCTGAGGTAGGAGAATTGCATGAGCCCGGGAGTTGGAGGTTGCAGTGAGCCGAGATCGCACCATTGCACTCCGGCCTGGTGACAAGAGCGAGACTCTGTCTCAAAAACAAAAATAAAACAAACCTGTAAATTTCATGTGGAACCAGATAGGGTGTGTGTAAATAAAGCAGTATACACATTCGTTACCATGTGGCTTTCCCTTTGACATACATTTTCTTGCTGGACACGGTGGCTCACACCTGTAATCCCAGCACTTTGGGAGGCCAAGCCTGGCAGATCTCTTAGCCCAGGAGTTTGAGAACAGCCTGGGCAACATGGTGAAACCCCATCTCTACCAAAAATTTAAAAAAAAATTAGCCGGGCATGATGGTACACACCAGTAGTCCCAACTACTTGGGAGGCTGAGGTGGGAAGATCGCTTGAGCCTGGGGGCAGAGGTTGCAGTGAGCCAAGAACATGCCACTGCACTACTCCAGCCTGGGTGACAGAGCCAGACCCCATCTCAAAAAAAAAAAAGAAAAAGTGGCCAGGCTCAGTGGCTCATGCCTATAATCCCAGCACTTTGGGAGACCAAAGTGGGCAGATCACCTGAGGTCAGGAGTTCAAGACCAGCCTGGCCAACATGGTGAAACCCTATCTCTACTAAAAATACAAAAATTATCCAGTCATGGTGATACACACCTGTAATCCCAGCTACTCGGGAGACCAAGGCAGGAGAATCACTTGAACCCGGGAGGCAGAGGTTGCAATGAGCCGATATCACGCCACTGCACTCCAGCCTGGAAGACAGAGACAGACTCTGTGTCAAAAAAAAAAAAAAGAAAAGAAAAGAAATACGTTTTCTTTACCGTGAGTTCAATAATGACAGGCTGGCTTAGCAGTCATTTTATTTCTCCTAATTTGACCCTGGCACACCCAGCTACATCTGTCCCAGCCTCCTGTCCAGCCCCCAGCCCGCCCTCACAGGTAGCTGGTGCCCTCCGTTCCTGCCACATGATTCCTGCTCCGGAGAGGATGAGGCCACTGGCTCTCACCCTGGATTTTATGCTGAATCCCAACCTCGTCTCATAAAATCACATTAACAGCCTGGTTTTGAGCATTCCTTTGTGTCAGCCTCTTCTTTTTCTCTTCTTCCCCCTTTTCCTAAACTTTCTCCCAATCCCAAAGAAGGTGTTCTTCCTTCTCACCCCACTCTTCATCTGTTTCCTTTGCCAGCTCCTCTTTTGTCACCATTCTTCTCCCCCCACCCCCTCAGGCTGACTCCTCGGCCCTCCACACGTACTCAACGTTTTTATCTTTCAGAGACATCATCTGTCCACCTAGCTTTTTCAGCCTAGCAAAATCAAAAGAAACCTCCATTTTAAAGTTATAAGGAAAGAACTAGCTTCTGAGAGTGGAAGTGACTTCACCAAACACACACAGCAAAGTGATGGCAAATCATAGTTACCCATCAATTCCACCCGGTAATGAGCAGTGATTGCTTAAGAGGAATGGAGTTTCTGTCTGGTGATGAAAAAGTTCTGGAACTGGATGGTGGTGATGGCTGCATGACAGTGTGTATGTATTAAACACCACTGAATTGTACACTTAAGAATGGTTAAAATGGTAAATTTTATGCTATGTATATTTTGTCACAATAAAATAAAATAAGCCAGG
Organism: Pongo pygmaeus; assembly: GCF_028885625.2. Taxonomy (NCBI): domain Eukaryota; kingdom Metazoa; phylum Chordata; class Mammalia; order Primates; family Hominidae; genus Pongo; species Pongo pygmaeus. Next base: position 219,854,065 of record NC_072373.2, read on the forward strand.
TGCGGAGGCTCACGCCTGTAATCCCAGCACTTTGGGAGGCCGAGGAGGGCAGATCACAAGGTCAGGAGATCGAGACCATGCTGGCTAACACAGTGAAACCCCGTCTCTTCCAAAAATACAAAAAATTAGCTAGGCGTGGTGGCGGGCGCCTGTAGTCCCAGCTACTCGGGAGGCTGACGCAGGAGAATGGTGTGAACCCGGGAGGCGGAGGTTGCAGTGAGCCGAGATTGCACCACTGCACTTCAGCCTGGACAACAGAGCGAGACTCCATCTCAAAATAAATAAATAAATAAATAAAATAGAATAAATAGCTAGATGACAGCGATGCTTCTACTGATTTTCCGGTAGTTAGACCCACGCCACCTGCTTCCCAGTCCAGAGCTCTGAAATGCACACTCCAGTCATTTGTTGTTGAATCCCAATCCTCATGTCCAGACCTCAGCAGCTACAGTCTTCCACTGAATCATCCACAACCCCAACAACAATGACCATGTATTGAGCAATTCCCCTGCCCTGGGCCAGATGCGGTGCTCAGGGCATTCTGGGCAACCTCTTGCTTAAATTTGGATGCCCCTCTGGTGCAGCTCTCTCCTTCGCACCTCCTACTTTTTTGGTAGGCTCCTGTCATCTTTCTTTTCAATATCTGCCCTACTGGCTTCTTCCCTTTGCTGCCAACGACCCCCACCTCTGCCCCAGCTCACATAAATTCTGCTACAGCCACCCAGTTCCTTCTCCATCTCCCGCTCTGGGCACCCTACTCAGACCAATCAGCAAGTCTCAGAGCTGGACAGGACTTTTGTCGGGCACCCTTTTCCGAAGTATAAATACTCTTTACACAACCTAACAAAAGTGCCTGTGGTGTCAGCTCAGACACATCCAGGAACCTGCAACTGACCACTCCCCATGCCCTGCAGGTAAAGGCCAAGCTCCTTAGTTAGCATGATGTTTGGGGATCAGATGCCTGTCCGCTCCTCCACCTGCCCTCCAGACAGACAACATGCCTTATTGCTGTGTTCCCAATATGTAGCCAGGGCTGGCATTTAACAACTAACTCTGTTTTACTCAACAAGCAGTTACAGACTGCTACTGATGGATATACTGTGGGAACAAAAACGATACAGTCCCTGCCCTCCTAGAGCATAAACTCTAACCAGAGGGCAGATCCACCAGCATAGAAATAGATTCCTAGACATGACAACCATTGATAAATGCTAAGAAGAAAAAGATGGGGATGTTATGAGAGAAATTAATGGGCGAAACTACTTCATGTAAATGTTTGATGAACTAACAAGCCAAGAATGAATTCATTAAATCACTGGATCAATGAACGGTGAAGAACTCTGCTCATACAAGAACCAGTTGTAAGCATGGACGCTGGAGCCAGACTGCCTGGGTTTGTATCCTGGATATACCACTTACCAGCTGTGTGACCTTGGGCAAATCACTTAACCTCTCCATGCCTAAACTGCCTCGCTGATAAAGTGTGGGATAACAATAGTATCTCAACCCATAGATTATTAGTCAGTTTTTGGGGGTTTTTTTTGGGGTTTTTTTTTTTTTTTTTTGAGATGGAGTTTCACTCTTGTTGCCCAGGCTGGAGTGCAATGGCGCGATCTCGGCTCACTTAACCTCCACCTCCCAGGTTCAAGTGATTCTCCTGCCTCAGCCTCCTGAGTAGCTGGGATTACAGGTGCATGCCACGATGCCCGGATAAATTTTTGTATTTTTAGTAGAGGTGGGGTTTCATCATATTGGTCAGGCTGGTGTCGAACTCCTGACCTCAGGGCATCTGCCCACCTCGGCCTCCCAAAGTGCTGGGATTACAGGTGTGAGCCACTGCACCTGGCTTTCGGGTTTTTTTTTTTTTTAATCCATAACAAACAATCTCAAAATCTCAGTGGCTTATAACCTCTGTATTCATTTTCTTTCTCACAGATCTGTGGACCAGCTGTGCCTCTCCAGGGCCTGGCCAGGATCGGACTGGGCCTGGTCCAGTCTTTGCTCCGGGCCACAGGTTGGGTTCAAGGCCACAGGTTGGGTCTCTCTTTCTCACAGAGAATCACAGAATTCTCATAGGAGGGTGAGTCAAGTCTACCAAGCACATTAAAATCTTTGCAAGCATCATGTCTCCTAACATATCATTGGCCAAAACAAGTTGCATGGTCAAACCCAGTATCAGTAGGTGTGTGTGTTAATCTACTTGGGCTGTCATGACAGAACACCACAGACTAGGTGGCTTAAATAATAGAAATTTATTTACAGTTCTGGAGGCTGGATGTCTGCAATCAAGGTGCTGTCAAAGTTGGTTTCCAGTGAGGGCTCTCTTCCTGGCTTGCAGACGGCCACCTTCTTTCTGTACCTACATATGGCCTTTCCTCTGTGTACATGCACCCCTGGTGTCTCTTCCTTTTCTTAGAGGATTAGGCCCCCACCCTTATGACCTCATTTAATCTTAATTATGGACACAATTTAGTCCATAGCAGGTGGGGAAATATACTCTCCCTACTCTAAAGGGAGCTCCTGCCAAGTCACATGGCAGAGGGTATAGGTATAGAATTCTATACCAGGGAGTAAAGAAATGGCAGCAGTAATCTCATCTACCACAGGTTGTTAGAAGGAATAAAAACATTCACTCTGTTTTTGTTGTTGTTGTTTGTTTTGTTTTGTTTTGTTTTGATAGAGTCTTACTTTGTTGCCCAGGCTGGAGTGCAGTGGCTCAACCTCGGCTCACTGCAACCTCCACCTCCCAGCTTCAAATGATTCTCGTGCCTCAGTCTCCCGAGATCCCAGGCTCTCCTGGGATTATAGGCACGTGCCACTACGCCTGGCTAACTTTTTGTATTTTTAGCAGAGACAGGGTTTCAACACATTGCCCAGGCTGGTCTGGAACTCCCGACCACAGGTGATTCACCCACCTCATTCTCCCAAAGTGCTGGGATCACAGGCATGAGCCACTGCATCTAGCCAAAAACATTCACTTGTGTAAAGTGTGTAGAACACTGCTTGGATTTAGTAAACTCTACACAGGTTTGGCTATTTGTTATTTTGAAGCTCAGCTAAAATACATACCATGTGATGGTTTCACAGGGATATACACAGCCAAACATGTCCAAATGTATACTTTATATGTGTGCAATTCATCGCATGTTGATGATACCTCAATAAAGTTGTTTTATAGACAGAAGAGAGATGTATTTATTTATTTAAAAATCAAGGCCTTACTCCTATTTTATGAAACTGGGCAAAAAGAAAAAAAAATCAAGACCCTTAAATGCAATGTGGCAGCCTGGATTTGACCCCGCATCTGAAAAAGGACGTTAGTGGAAAACCTGAGGGAACGTGAATAAAGTCTGAAGTTTTATTAATGGTACCGTAGGAACGCTAATCTCTTACTTTACTAAGATACTGCCATTAGAGGAAGCTGGATGAAGGGTGTGCAGGAACTCTGTACTATCTTGACAACTTTTCTGTAAATCGAAAATGATTCCCCTCAAAAAGGTAAAAACGAAGAATCCCCCCACCCCTCCATGCCCCCCCCCCCACTGCCTCCCACAAGGGAGGCCTTGCCTTCATGTCCTCCGGCCTGAGAGCTAACTGCCAAGCTCGGATGTCAGATCTAAAGTAATAAACACATGATACCACTCTAGTGAAAATGAGAGGCTCAGCTGAAATGAAAAGGCCAAAATCACCCGGGCTTTTGCAGGCCTCAGGCTGCTTTCCTGATGGCCTAGAGTCGCTGGTGGTCTCCAAGCCCCCTGTGTCTACTGAGCACTTGAAATGTAGCTGGTCCCAACTGAGATATTCTATAAGAGTCAAGGTTTTGTACAAAAAATAGAATGTAAACTGTCTCAGTAAGTTCTTATATTGATTATTGGACTAAATAAAATGTATTATTAAAATAATTAGGCTGGGTATGGTGGCTCACACCTGTAATCCCAGCACTTTGGGAGGCTGAGGCGGGTAGATTGCTTGAGCCTACGAGTTAGAGACCAGCCTGGGCAATATGGAGAAACCTTGTCTCTACTAAAACACAAAAATTAGCCAGGCATGGTGGCACATGCCTGTAAACACAGCTCCTCAGGAGGCTGAGGCATGAGAATCGCTTGAACCTGGGAGGTGGAGGTTGCAGTGGGTGGAGATGGCGCCGTTGCACTCCAGCCTGGGCAATAGAGCAAGACCCGATTTCAAAATAAATAAATAAATTAATTAAATTTCACTTGTTTCTCTTTGCATTTCTTAATGTGGATGCTAGAATTTTTTTAATTGCATATTACGTTGCTATTGGACAGCGCCAGGCTAGAGGAAGGGAGGTCCTGTGAGGGTCAGAGAAGCATCCTGCCTGGAAGTCTGGAGAGCAGGGTAGGGCCCAGCTCAGGCCCAAAGGAAGAGAGGGATCCAGGGAGCCAGACGGCCAGTGTTACAACCAGGCCTAAACCTGTGATGTCAGAGACGAGCAATAGTAACAGAAAAGAATTGGGATTTACACAAGCCACTTCATGCAAATCTAACCTTTCCACCTGCCAAGCAGTCAGACTTTGTTTATGACAGCCAGACTGCCAAATTAGAACAGGCCACAATCACAACAGCATATTGAAAAGGCCAGACCATCCTGGGCCTGCCATCAGCATCCTGGGAAGGAAGCTGCCCCAGCAGGGTCACCCCAAAGAGACCACCAGACATCTGCGGTTGTCCACCAGGAACTTGTTCCCCTTTTATCTTCTGTCTGGGCAGCCACGTGACTTGGGAAGACATGGTCATTGGCACTTCAGAATCACCCTTCCCATTCAAAGTCCAAAGGGAGAAGGTGGCTTCTGTTTTACCACGTGTTCATGTGTACAGTCCCAGGGAAGGATTCCAATTGGCCCAGCTTGATCACGTGTCCTTCCCTGGGCCAATCATTGTGGCTGTGGCTGAGGCACAGGGTTACAGGATAATGTGATTGGCAGCCCCTCTAGAAGAAGCAGATGGAGTGAGGAAGGCGTGAGGAAAGAGCAATTCTCCAAAAGAGGGCAAGGGTACATGATCCAGTCTGGGTCGTGATTTGTCAGAATAAGGAGAGAAGCAGGACACAGAACAAATATTGGGAGACCTCCTCTACCCATCTACAATCCTAACTCCAACTACAGTGGCATTTTCCCCACGCATCAAGGTAAACAGAGGATCAGCACTTTCAGAGATCACTATACCAGGGCCAGAGATGAAACCCAGGAGGCTAAGTCCCAGGGGCTTTCCTCCATGTGCATGCACCTCTCGTGTCTCTTCCCTTTCTTATGAGGACAGCTGTCTTATTGGATTTGGACCCACTCTTATGAATTCCTTTATTCTTTTTTTTTTTTTTTTTGTGGTAAGGGGGTAGGGCAGGGATGGACAGAGTCTCATTCTGTTGCCCAGGCTAGAGTGCAGTGGCACTATCTTGGCTCACTGCAACCTCTGCCACCTGGGTTCAACTGATTCTCCTGCCTCAGCCTCCTGAGTAGCTGGGACTACAGGCACGTGCCACCATGCTCAGCTAATTTTTGTATTTTTAGTAGAAATGGGGTTTAGCCTTGTTGGTCAGGCTGGTCTCGACCTCCTGACTTCAGGTGATCTGCTTGCCTCAGCCTCCCAAACTGCTGGGATAACAGGCGTGAGCTACCTTGCCCAGCCTATTCTTAATCATGGATGCAATGTAGTCTATAACCAATGCAAAAATACACTCCCTGTGTCAGGCTGTTCTTGCATTGCTATAAAGAAATACCTGAGACTGGGTAATTTCTAAAGAAAAGAAGTTTAATTGGCTCATCATTCTCTAAGCTGTACAAGAAGCATAGTGCCAGCATCAGCTTCTGGTGAGGGCCTCAGGAAGTTTACAATTGTGGCTGAAGTGAAGGGGGAGCAGGCATCTCACATGGCAAGAGTGGGAGCAAGAGACATGGAGGGAGGTGCCACACTCTCTTAAACAAGATCTCGAGAGAGTTCACTCATTGTCTCAAGAACGACACCAAGAGGATGGTGCTAAACCATTCATGAGAAATCCACCCCATGATTCAAACACCTCCCACCAGGCCCACCGCCAGCATTGGGGATCACATTTCAACATGATATTTTTTTTTAATGGAGTCTCGCTCTGTTGCCCAGCTGGAGTGCAGTGGCACGATCTCAGCTCACTGCAACCTCTGCTTCCTGGGTTCAAGCGATTCTCCTGCCTCAGCCTCCCAAGTAGCTGGGATTACAGGCATGCACCACCATGCCCAGCTAATTTTTTAAATATTTTTAGTACAGACAGGGTTTCACCATGTTGGGCAGGCTGGTCTTGCACTCCTGGCCTCAGGTGATCCGCCTGCCTCAGCCTCCCAAGTAGCTGGGATTACAGGCATGCACCACCATGCCCAGCTAATTTTTAAAATATTTTTAGTACAAACAGGGTTTCACCATGTTGGGCAGGCTGGTCTTGAACTCCTGGCCTCAGGTGATCCGCCTGCCTCAGCCTCCCAAAGTGCTGGGATTACAGGCGTGAGCCACCGCGCCCAGCCTCAACGTGAGATTTACAGCTATATCACTCCCCCTCCTCTAGAGGGAGCTCCTGCCAAGTCACATGGCAGGGAGCATCTGGGCCAAATTCTACAGCAGGGAGTGAGGCAGGAGGGAAACCATTCTGGGGCCAAGGAGCTGCACACGTCCTGACCCCTGCCCAGAGCAAGGACTTAGTTTTCTCCCCCTGACATTTGTGTCCTGAGCTTCTGCCACGTGACGGCTCTGGGCAGGACACTGGGAACCCAGAAATAGAGGAGGTAGGTTTCCTGTTCTCAGGCGGTCTCTAACTGTGGAAGTAGAATGGGGAGTGGAGAAAGATGTCAGTGGGACTGGCACCCATCGGGGGGTCCCTGGCTCCACCCCTCCAGGGCTGCCCTGCCCCTGCGTGGCACATGCTGCCGGTACCCCAGGGCCACCTCCCCAGAGCCCACCGGTGATGTGAGCTGAGGCAGCAGAGAACAGCAGCCTCCCGCCTCCATGTGCTGTGGGTCAAGACCCCCTCAAGGCAAATGCAGCCCAGAACGCAGGAGAGTCAACGCCCCCAAGGGACCCTCAGCCAGTGGAGAAGGGTGCCAGTGGATGCATCTCATACTTCCTGTCCGCTGGGAGCCACTCCGCCCTTCTCAGGAAGTCCCTGTGGAATCAGCACCCGCGGACCACGGCAGTAACCTCAATATGGCAGCCTCGAATGTCTTCTCTTCCCTGGCCCCCCTCACCGCCCCCGCCCCCGCCCCATCCACCCCACCCAAGCCTGCTTCCCAATTTAACTACCTGTGCTCAAGCACTTGTCTCAGGCTCTAATTTGGGAGGGATGGACCCCAGCTAAGAATCCAGGCACGTGCTGGCACCACAGGGATGCCTAAGATGAAATGGTACCTCATTCCTTCTTTTGATAAAACCAAGTGTAGGCCTGGCGCAGTGGCTCATGCCTATAATCCTAGCACTTTGGGAGGTTGAGGAGGGCGGATCACTTGAGGTCAGGAGTTTGAGACTAACCTGGCCAACATGGTGAAACCCCGTCTCTACTAAAAATACAAAAATTTGCTGGGCGTGGTGGTGCACGCCTGTAATCCCAGCTACTCAGGAAGCTGAGGTGGCAGAATCTTTTGAACCTTGGAGACGGAGGTTGCAGTGAGCTGTGATTGCACCACTGGACTCCAGCCTGGGCAACAGAGTGAGACTCCATCTCAAAAAAAAAAAAAAAAGTGTATGTGCAGGACTCTGGGGCCAGCCCTCCCCTATTCATCCCAGGCCCTTGGTCCCCACTAGCTCTACGTCTTACCCCAGAGTGGATCCCTGGCCAAGGCTACACCTGCCTGGCGCCCAGCACAGCCTGACTGAAGCTGCTGGGGAAGGGCGGTGATGCCAAACACACAGAGAAAGTAATTTCCCATTTTCCACTAATTGCTTTCTGTAGCCTGGCCCGTCCCTGCCTCTGTCCCTCCTCCTCCTCCTCCCCTTCTCCTTTCTCCACCTCCCAAGGACAAGGACACAGAGATACAGCCCCCCAGGGCCCAGCTTGTCTCTCTCAAAACAAGTTTTTGAAATGTAATTCCGGAGGTGACAGTTGGACTGTGGCTGACACGGCCCCCAGGGGAGGGATGCTCTGTGCAGCTACTGGGAATCTTGGGACTCGGCCTGTCCTGAGAGGCTCCCAGGCTGGGAAATGAGCCCTCGCACCCTCCGCTCACTCTTTCATTCATTCATTCACACATCACCTCATTCACTTCTTCACTCAGATTGTCCTTTCACAGCCTCTGTCAATCACCGTCCGGCAGAGATGTGTGTCCCGCGACCAAAGCCACCCCTCCTCCACGTTTTCCAGCCCCTCCCTCAGGGCCATGTGACTTGTCTGGCTAAAAGGCTGCAAGTGAAAATAACAGGAAAAGGCCGGGTGCGGTGGCTCACGCCTGTAATCCCAGCACTTTGGGAGGCCGAGGTGGGCAGATCGCCTGAGGTCAGGAGTTCAAGACCAGCCTGGCCAACATGGAGAAACCCTGTCTCTACTAAAAACACACACAAAAAAACCTAGTTGGGCGTGGTGGTGCATGCCTGCCATCCCAGCTACTCAGGGGGCTGTGGCAGGATAATCGCTTGAACCGGGGAGGTGGAGGTTGCAGTGAGCGATATCGCACCACTGCACTCCAGCCCGGGTGACAGAGTGAGACTCCGTCTCAAAAAAAAAAAAAAGAAAAGTAACAGGAGTCACTTTCACTTCCAGCTGAAACACGAGGAAGCCAGTGTGTGGCCTTCCCTTCTCTCGTCCCTGCTGCGGTGACCCTGGGAATCTCATTTCCAGGTGCTGCAGCCACAGGATGATGGAGCCCCCAAGGGTCTGGGTCTTTGGCCTTTATGCTGGACAGAGCAGCCACATCCCCTCTAAACCACACTGAACATATAATGTGAGAGACAGGCCTTCGTGGGGTGAAGGCTAAAGTCTGGCAGCGGATTCATTAAGCAGCATAGTCCACTTCTTCACTCCCTCAAGCGTTCCCTGCCCCTCTCCTTCCCTTTCTTGCCTCCCCCTGCACATACCAGAGAGTGGGTCCCTGCTGGGTCTATGGAAGCTAAGAAGCCTTCCTCTAGCAGAGCTGGGTGGCCGCACTGGGCTGATCGATGGATGCTAATAGTGTCTGTAATAGCCACAAGATACACAGAGACTGAGGGCAGTAGCTGAACACACAAGATCAGGCTTCCTGTGGCTTGAAAAACTAACTAAAGAAATGCTTACTGGCCTGGCGCGGTGGCTTATGCCTGTAATTCCAGCACTTTGGGAGGCCGAGGCGGGTGGATCACCTGAGGTCAGGAGTTCGAGACCAGCCTGGTCAACATGGTGAAACCCTATCTCTACTAAACATACAAAAATTAGCTGGGCCTGATGGTGCATGCCTGTAATTCCAGCTACTCGGGAGGCTGAAGCAGGAGAATCACTTGAACCCAGGAGGCAGAGATTGTAGTGAGCCGAGATCACGCCATTGCACTCCAGCCTAGGTGACAAGAGCAAAATTCCATCTTGAAAATAAATAAATAAATGCTTACTGATCCAGTGGGTGTCCCCAAGTCACACCTTCCCACAATGGCACTGGTGGCCAAGGAAAACCCAGGACAGGGCATTGCAGATGAGCTGACATCCTGAGAAGAGGGGTGGGGTGAGGAGGTACCTACAAAGTATCCTGCTTCAAAGAGCTGCCACACGCCCCACCTGAGGCTCACAGATGAGGAAGCCTTGACCCAGAAAGGTTCTCAGGCTTACCCAAGCTTCCATGCTTAGAACAGAGGGCCCCAGATTCCCATGACAACCCCCTGGCTCCCAGGGCCAAGAGGACATTTTAGAGAAGTGTGAGTGCCCAGGCAGATTTTCTGGAAACCCCAACTAGATCCCTGTGTCTCAACCGAAGGCACCCTTCATTAAGCCCCTCCTATGTGCAGAACCTGAATAAGCTGCTCTAGTAAAAATAGAAGAAATAGAAGCCCCAGGCCCTGTGCAGGGCACTAACCAGCCAGCAGAAGGGAACTGATGAGAAGTGCCCCCAAGAAAGGGGCAAAGGTAAAATAGCCTGGCGTTGTCATACAGGCACAAAGGGTCAAATCCGGCACGAGGTATGAGGTCTGTGCTTTGCGGTGGCAGCTTCCTTTCCTTCCCTCTTCCCAGTGTTGTCCCTTCCTGCTGAAGCCCAGGGAGGTTGCCCTCAGTTCACCTTTAGCTCCTACTGTCAGAGGCATTTGAACCAGAGCAACTCCATCTTGAATAGGAGCTGGGTGAAATAAGGCTGAGACCTACTGGGCTGCATTCCCAGATGATTAAGGCATTCTAAGTCACAGGATGAGATCAAAGGTCGGCAGAAGACACAGGTCATGAAGACCTTGCTGATAAAACAGCTTGCAGTAAAGAAGCCTGTCAGTCAAAACCCACCAAAACCAAGATGGCAACGTGAGTGGCCTCTGGTCATCCTCACTGCTACACTCCCACCAGCGCCATGACAGTTTGCAAATGCCATGGCAACGTCAGAAAGTTCCCCTATATGGTCTAAAAGGGAGGCATGAATAACCCACCCCTTGTTTAGCATGTTATCAAGAAATAGTCATAAAAATGGGCAACCAGCAGCCCTCGGGGCTGCTCCGCCTATAGAGTAGCCATTCTTTTATTCCTTTACTTTCTTAATAAACTTGCTTTTACCTTATGGACTTGCCCTCAACTATTTCTTGCACGAGATCCAAGAACCCTCTCTTGGGGTCTGGATTGGGACCCCTTTCCAGTAACACCCTCACATCCTTTATACTGCACAGGGCTCCAGGCTCTCCCAGGCCATCCGCTGCTTCACCTCCACGTGCCTTTGGGAGAGTTTCCATGACACCCACACCAGGGAGCACCAGCTGAGAAAACCATGGGCACATTACAGCACCTGTGCCAGGGGCCACCTTACATTGAAACCCCTCCTCTGTCACCCCAGCCCCTTTCGCTCAGCTGGCTCCTTCTCAAGCTTCAACATCCAGCTGAGGAGTCACCTCCTCCAGAAGGCCTTCCCTGTCCTCCCCTCTCCTCGAGGTTGGCCCTCAGCAAGTTTAGGCAGCCCTCGCCAGCGCCCCAGCACCCTGTAAATGGTGCTTCACTCCAAGCCTTGTTGGGTTTGTTCGACTGTTTGTGAGTTTTCTTTCCCCAGCCGAGGGTGAGTTTTGTGACCACGAGCAGGAGCTGGGTTTTGTTCATTTTCAGGTCCTCCATGCCTAGCACGGGGCTTGGCATTCTGGAGGGCTCCATAAATTTGTTGGACATAGGCACAGAGGCATGACTATAGGAATAAACTCTAGACAAAGGAAGGACTGTGAAACCCCAGGTATCAGGAACTGAGTGGGGAGTGGGGAGTATGTGTGTGGGGGTGGGGGCGGGTGTTGTTGCTGTTGCTGGGGGCCCATGTCATTCAATCCCTTCAACTATACCACACAGGTATCCCCTCCCTCCCATCTGTTTGCAATTTCATGGCAATCCTGGTATTCTGCTCTATTGCCAAAGTACGCACCAGACCGTGTGTTCGGGTTTGGGGTTCATAAACTCCAGTCCTCACGCTGGTAGGCAATTGAGCCTGCTCATGGCAATGAACCAAAGCATTCAAGGCATTTCGGAGGGCAGGCCACAACGCTGGAGGTGGAGAGAGGAGGGCAGTCTTTTGGGGACCCCTGCCCCTCTTCATCAATCTTGAACTGAGAAGACGTTAAGAGACATCTGGTGCCTGCAGCACGCCCACTGAAGCTGGGCCAGGCCACATGGCACTGCAGTCTGTGAAGAGGAAAATTAGCTGCTGCCGTCATTGACCATCCACCTCATTATCCAAAGGGCTGCTTGGAACAGATGGAGGAGGAAGGACGAGGAAGGAAGGTCAGCTCGGCCACACATTTCCCGGCTCAGAGGAAACTCCCATCCCTCACGTTTGGAGGGTCAGCTCTGCAGCCCCTGACCCGTCTGCAAGGAGAATCGGCCATCCCCACCCCTGCCACAAGCTCTGTTCAAACCTCTCTCACCATCCTTGCATATTTGATTGTGTGTCTGTGTGTCTGTCTCTTTTACTAGTTTGCAAGCTTCTTCTTGCGAGGACTGTGCCTTCATCAGCTGTGTACCACGTACTTGGCAATCAAAGTTTGATGGTTAAATTAATTGATGGATGGCTGGATGGATGGAATGAGGTCTGCCTAGGAGACGCACCATGATAATTTTTTTTTTTTTTTTTTTTTTGAGACAGAGTCTCACTCTATCACCCAGGCTGGAATGCAATGGCGTGATCTCGGCTCACCACAACCACCACCTCCCAGGTTCAAACGACCCTCCCAACTCAGCCTCCCGAGTAGATGGGACTACAGGTGCACGCCAAAACACCAGGCTAATTTTTGTATTTTTTGTAGAGATGGGATTTCACCATGTTGGCCAGGCTGGTCTCAAACTCCTGACCTCAAGTGATCTGCCTGCCTCGGCCTCCCAAAGTGCTGGGACTACAAGCATGAGCCACTGTGCCCGGCTGCAGAGTTACCATTTTTGAGCTCTTACTATGTGTAAAGTGCCATGAAAAATGATGCATATTTTTTCATTTATTAATAACTCTTCCAGCAGCCCTCCCAGTAATCGTAACCAAGTTTATGATAAGAAGACAAGAAGACTGAAGTTGAGACTGTGTGCTCAATGTCACATGGCCGGAAAGTCTCTAGGCAGAAACTCAAAGCTAAGCAGAGTGAGTGCCTCTGGATTCCAAACTCTTAACTCCTCTGGCTTACAGCCTTCCAGTGGACATACTGGAAGGACATACTGCCTTTTCCCTGAGCCTTGATTTATCTATCCATAACATGGGGATGGTGGTACCCACCTTGCAGATTACACACGTAAGGGTGCAGCAGGAACGCGGTAGCTTCCAGGTTCCCAGGGACTGTGTGTCTTTCTGGGTTCTCTAGTTTACACTCATAGGGCCCCCATCCTGGTTGCCCCCCTCCCACAGTGGCCCCTCCACTTCGCCTGCATGCGCCCTGCTTTCCGCAGCGATGCAAATTATAACAGGTTTATTTTGTTTTCTTTTGCTGCTAGGTGCCACCCCGCGCCCTCCCTGCCACCTCCCAGGGACATAGCTTCCTTGTGTTGGCAGGGAATCAGTCAAACTACAATTCTGAGTCCTGCTCACTGTTCACCAAGCTTGCTGGGGACAGCCGGGGATCCCTTTTCAGCACCCCTTCCCTGGCCGCCTTTTCTCTCCTCTCTTGCCTGTCTCCCTAGAATTCAACAGGTCATAAATATGTAATGTATCAATCCCATTTCTCTGCAAGCGGCGGGAGATCTCGCCGGCCATAGAGAAGGCCTGACGGTTCCACAAATCCCCCAAGCACCCACAGTGGCCGAGGTGCTGTCAGAATCTGTGAGAGCTCCAGGCTCAAGGCAGAAACCAAGGCCACTAGAACCGGAGCCCAAACCCCGCATTTCTATTTGCAGGGATAGGGGGTGGAGGCCTCCAGATTCTCCAGACAGTGAAAGGCTCAGGAGGCGGTTTCCTGGAAACGTGGCTGAATGGGGAGCAAGTAAATATTCTTAGCAGGACTAGTCTGTTCTATCGAGCAAACTTCTTGGAAGAGGAGGAATTCAAACTGACGTTGAAATGAGGTGGGGGCCTGGCGCGGCGGCTCATGCTTGTAATTCCATGGGCGGATCACTTGAGGTCAGGAGTTCGAGACCAGCCTGGCTAACATGGTGAAATCCCGTCTCTACTAAAAATAGAAAAATTAGCTGAGTGTGGTGGTATGTGCCTATAATCCCAGGTACTCGGGAGGCTGAGGCAGGAGAATCACTTGAACCTGAGAGATGGAGGTTGCAGTGAGCTGAGATTGCACCACTGCACTCTAGCACTCCATCCTGGGCAACAGAGTAAGACTCTGTCTCAAAAAAAAAAAAAAAAAAGAAAGAAAGAAATGAGGGTGGCGACAGTGAGGAAGTCTGGTTGGGAGCAGAGCAAAGAAAATGAAGTATTTTATTAGAAGCGAGAGAAGGAGGTGGTGAGGAAAGGAAGAGAGAACCCAGCGGTGTCTGGCTAGCTGAAGGAAAGACACGAAAAGCCACCGGGCGCAGTGGCTCGTGCGTGTAATCCCAGCACTTTGGGAGACCAAGGCGAGGAGTGGGGGGGATCACTTGAGGTCAGGAGTTCGAGACCGGCCTGGACAACATGGTGAAGCCCCATCTCTACTAAAAATACAAAAATTAGCTGGGTGTGGTGGTGCATGCATGCCTGTAATCCCAGCTACTCAGGAGGCTGAGGCAGGAGAATCGCTTGAACCTGGGAGGCGGAGGTTGCGGTGAGCCGAGATCATGTCACTGCACTCCAGCCTGGTGGGCAACAAAGTGAGACTCCATCTCAAAAAAAAAAAAAAAAAAAAAAGAAATGAGAAGGCTGCAGAGGGGGTTTGGCAGGGAACACCGGCAGGGGTTTCCTGGCTGCTGGCAGCACACATCAGAAATCAAAGGCAAGGGTACCAGGGACCACAAGGGCAGGAGTGAGGGGAAGGGGCCTCAGAGGCCACCACAGTTGACTGAAGGGCCAGCCCCAACCCAGAGAATGGCTTCCCTCTCCAGAAAGAAACAGCCAAGACCTGGGAACAAATGGCCTTGCTAATTGGCCATTTTGCTTTTTATGTATTTTCATTAGCAAGATAAAATAACAACTAGTCATGTGACTGTCTCCTCGTTTGGGAAATAAATGCTCGTTAACCACCTGAGTGTTCTCCGTTGCTGAATAAGCCACAGCTCCTCTGCAGTGGAACAGCCGGGCAGGAAGGGAGAAGGTCCCCCCTCCAGACCTCGTTGCCCAGGCCCACTCCACTGAGCCCAGGACTTCCAGCAGGGGGTGGCTGAAGGGAGTTGCACTCAATACCCCAAACATCCCAAGAAGTGTCACTTCTTAAAGAGCCAGGATGCTCTTCCTCCGCCAGAGACAGGGTCTTGGTCATTTGTCTCCTCCCCAGCAGACACCCTTGTTCCCAGGTCTCCTCCCGACCGTCATCCTGTGACAGCTGCTCTGGAAAGGTGGCAGCGGGAGGGAAGCTGGGCCTCCATGGTGACCCCATCCTCTCACCCTCCCGTCGCAAAGAGGGGGAGGGGCCGAGGAGGTTTGGTCGGCGGGGAAGTGGGGCATGGGAGCCCGGTTACCCAGGCAACTCCCTTGAGGTCCTAGCCGAGGGCTCCGCTCCCGCAGGTGGGGGCTGGGGTTGTCATGGAGACTCCCTGGCAGCACTGCCAAGGAGGAGGCCGGGTTCCCCTCCCAGCCCGGGGGGCACGGGGCACAGAAGGAATCAGGTGGATGAAAGAGGGGGCAGAGTGGCGGGAAGAAAGTTCTAGAAGATAGTGTGCTCTCCCCTTTGATCTCCCACACTTCCATATCATCCCACTCTTGTTCTCGACCTGCCTCGAGAAATCTGCCGGCGCCTCGCTCTCACCCTGTGGCATGCGGTCCTGTCTCTCCACCTCTTGGCCCTTCTTTCCTAGTGATGCTGATCATTTCAGGCAGACAGCCTATCCCAGGGTCACCATGACGACCAACCAAGCCTTTGGTCTCCATGGTGATGAGCCCTCCACGTTATTTTTATTTATTTATTGGGAATTTCAAAGGATTTTCCACTCCCTTTCCCAAACCTGGCATCTGGGAGACTGGGGTAGGACCATCATTCTCCCCTTGGCCTAGAGAAGGGGACTAAGGTTGAGAATGTTGGATGACAGCTAAAATGTGCCTGAAAGACAGCCAATAAATACCTCCTTGAAGCTACAGAGAAAGAGGCCTTTCTCAGCTTTTCCCCAGCCTGCCAGATGCCTGGGGAGGCTCTTCAGAGCCACTTAGCAGTCACCATCCTCAGGGAGGTTCTAAGTACAGCTTCAGGGGATGGATGGATGGATTCAGGCATATCCTGCTTCACTCTGAAGAATAACTGATGGAACTTACAGAAATGGGCAGAGCCCAACAGAATAAAAACAAATGGATGAGGAACTTGGAGCAAAGGAAAAATAAGATAATATCAGGCTAAAGGGACAATACAAACTTACACACTATAAGGTACTAACAGTAAATGAGAGGTGCCACAAATTAACTCTGAGCTTCCTGATGGCCATAGCAAAGAAGGAAACAAGATTTATAGACCAAAAGAGCAAAGAAACAGAAAAGATGTTTCACGAGACATGAGGGATAAATAATATGAGGTTACATTCCCAGGACACCTGAAGTCCTCCCCACTGTTATCTGACCCCATACCTTCAATTTGTTTTGCTTATTGACTCTGCCTTGTTAGTTTTCTGTTTCTCCAATAAAGCCTATTCCTTACCCCATGCTATATGACATTGTGTAATTTATCGCAAACCTAGTACATGATGGAAGCCCAATGGGACCCACCTGGCAGACTAAACAGAGACCTGGAAGGAACCCATCTTTCATGGCAACTTATCACTATCTAAAATCATATCCACTGTGTCAAGCTGGGCGTGGTGGCTCAAGCCTGTAATCCCCGCACTTTGGGAGGCTGAGGCGGGAGGATCACCTGAGGTAAGGAGTTCGAGACCAGCCTGGCCAACATGGTGAAGCCCTGTCTCTACTAAAAATACAAAAATTAGCTGTGCGTGGTGGCAGATGTCTGTAATCCCAGCTACTCAGGAGGCTGAGGCAGGAGAATCACTTGAACCAGGGAGGTGGAGACTGCCTCATTGCACTCCAGCCTAGGTGACACAGCAAGACTCCGTCTCAAAAATAAAATGAAATAAAATTAAATAAATAAATAAAATCATATCCACTGGGATATTTTTGGTTGCAAATAACAGCAGATCAGACTCAAAATGGCTTTGCCAAATAGGGGATTTCTCATTTCACAGAACAAGGCATTCTGAGGCGGGGGGCTCCAGGCTGGCAATCTGAGCCTCCCGGGCATCGCGTGGAGCACAGGTGCCTTCACCTTTGAGCCACACCATCCTTGGTGTGTCGGCTTCCTCAGTGCACTGGCCAAGGTTCCTGCCATTGCATGTGGCTGTGTGTCCAGTGGGGAAAGTGGATTCATCCTCTGCCTATTGTTTTAAGAAAATCATTCCCAAGCCAGTGTGGTGGCTTACACCTGTAATCCCAGCATTTTGGCAGTCTGAGGTGAGCAGATCGCTTGAGGTAGGGAGTTTGAGACCAGCCCAGCCAACATGGTGAAACCCTGTGTCTACTAAAAATACAAAACATTAGCTGGGCATGGTAGCACGTGCCTGTAACTCCAGCTACTCAGGAGACTGAGGCATGAAAATTGCTTGAACGCGGGAGGCAGAGGTTGCAGTGAGCTGAGATCGTGTCACTGCTCTCTGGGCGACAGAACCAGACTCTGCCTCAAGAAAAAAAGAAAAGAAAAAGAAAACGATTCCCAGAAGCCCCCCCACAGATATCCTATCCTGTGTCCTTGGCCACATCTGAGTCACCTGTTCCCAGCTAACGCAATTCAGGGCAAATCGAGTGGGACCAGTCAGACCAACAGTACTGGTGCTGAGTCATGTGGAGAGGACAAAGAGCTGAGAACAAAACAGAGGCTCTGCCCACTGAGGAAGGAAGGGGTGGGTTTCAGATAAGTGTTGTAAGTGAGGCTCCCCAGAAGCAAACCCTGCTATGAGGATTTGTGTGCTGATGATTCAAGAAGGTGTTCCCAGAAGAAACTGATAAGGGGGCAGGACAGAGAAGGGAGGAAGCTAACCAGAGGGGCAATTTCGAGCAAAGCCTCAGCCTTAGCCTGGCCCTATGGGAGGCCCTGGAGTAGAAATGACATCTTAAGGGATGTCCCAACTCAAGGCGAGGGAGCAGGACTTCCATTCTCCAACACTCATCAGTCCTGAGCTAAGGGCTGCCTCTGGGGAAACATGAACTCTTAGCATACTTCCTGTTCTCTGTATGCATTGGCCACACCAGCTCTCATGGCCCGGGGCAGTCCTCTAAAGAGAGTCACAGGTGCAGGCTGGCTCTCAGAAACAAAGCGCACAGGGCCAAGCGCGGTGGCTGACGCCTGTAATCCCAGAACTTTGGGAGGCCGAGGCAGGTGGATCACCTGAGATCAGGAGTTTGGGACCAGCCTGGCCAACATGGTGAAAGCCTGTCTCTACCAAAAATACAAAAATTAGCTGGGTGTGGTGGTGCACACCTATAATCCCAGCTACTCAGGAGGCTGAGGCAGGAGAATCACTTGAACCTGGAAGGCAGAGGTTGCAGTGAGCCCAGATCGCACCATTGCACTCCAGCCTGAGCAACAGAGCGAGACACCATCTCAAAAAAGAAAAAAAAGAAAAAAGCACACAGAAACTGAGAGACAAACTCACAGAAATGAGCAAAGGGATCATGGGGCATTTGGTCAACCAACAGTGTCAACCACAAAAATGACCTGTTCTCCCACTGCCATGCAAGCACCGTGAGAATAGAGGCTGGTCTGTCCTGTTCATCTGCTGTGTCCTCAGCCCCAGCGCAATGCCTGCGAGTGCCAGCACTCAATCAATATGTGTTGGATAAATGAATGAATGCCATGGGGGCTGGGGCTCAGAGGGAGCTGGGGATGGGACTTGGGACCTCACCCGCAGATGAGGCCTCTAGGTGAGCTCCACACTCACCATGCTCAGGCCACCCTCCAGCCCAAAGCCCCTCCTACCAGGAGGGGCACTGCCCCCAGTCCACACTTGAGTTCTCCAGGGAAATTGCTATTTTCATAAAGCTGGAGCTGCCACTTGGGGAGCTCCCAGCCAGCCAGGCCTACCAGGCTGAACCCTGATTCAGAAGCACAGTTGGCAGGGGCCAACCTCAGGAACTGAACGTCCCTGCGAGAAGCAACTTAGCGTTGTTATTCTAAAAACAAGTGTAAATGAATTCATAGCAAACCATGCCAATGACTCACCTTCCAAAGGCTTCGACAGACATTTCACGCATTTCTCACAACCACCCAATGAGTGGGGTGCTACTGTCTCACCTTCATCACCCCCACGTGAAGGAGGAAGAAACTGAGGCTCGAAGACATGAATTCACTTGCCCATGTCCAAAAAGCTCCCAGGGATCAGGTCCCTTGAGGACAGATCCCACATCGCCCTTCCTCCTGGGAGTTCCAGGAAGGCCTCTTTCCCGGAGTGGAGCCCCCTGGATCATCCTTGTCTGTGCATCTGTCTTTTCCATCTGCCGCTTGCACTAGACCATCAAGAAAAAAGACTAGGTCCCTTTCATTGTTACTTTCCAAGGCCTGACACAGCCCCTGTGAGATAAGCATCGGGGTGTTCACAGATGTTCTTTTTTCTCCTCCTCCAGGGCATAAGGTCAGGCGGCACTTTCCTGCCCATTTGAAGTTAGGTGTGGCCGTGAGACTTGCTTTGGCTCATGAAATGGAAACAGAAGCAACATGTGTCCTTTCTGAGTGTATGTTTTAAGAGGATATGCTTGTGGCAGCAACCATCAAGATAGTGGCCGCTCCACCAGCCGCTTCCCAGAGTGAGGACGACATAGACCTGTGTGACGAGTTGCCTGAGAAATATACCTTGTGCTCTTACACCTCTGAAATTAGGGGGATGCTTGTTACTGCAGCGTAAGGTGCCATATCCTGACTGATATGCACATATTAGTAGATAACAAATGTTTATAGAAGCCAGGCATGGTGGCCCACGCCTGTAATCCCAGCACTTTGGGAGGCCAAGGCGGGCAGACCACATGAGGCCAGGAGTTCAAGATGAGACTGGCCAACATGATGAAATCTCACCTTTACTAAAAATACAAAAAATTAGTGGAGCATGGTGGTGCCTGTAATCCCAGCTACTGGGGAGCCTAAAATCCCAACTACTTGGGAGGCTGAGGCACAAGAATCACTTGAACCCAGGAGGCGGAGGTTGCAATGAGCTGAGATCGCCCCACTGCACTCCAAACTGGGTGACCAAGTGAGATTCTGTCTTAGGGGAAAGAAATGTTTATAGAAAGAAAGAAGGAGGAAGGGAGGGGTTACCTGATGTGAACAAGGATCTGTGGTTTCCTCTGAGTATGCCAGTGGGAGGGATAGATACTCCAGGACCCCAGCGGTATTTTCCAGAAGCACGTTAGGTAAGTGAGTTCCTGCAGCTCAGACTCCTGCCCCTATCCTCTTGCCCACACTCTCGAATTCTGAGGTCCAGAAGTTACCAAGGGGAACTTGGGTCTCCCAGGCCCAGGATTACCTCCCCACCTACTGACAGGGCAGCCCGAAGCCAGGGAGTCGAGAGGCTATTTCCCCCTCCAATTGAAGACTTCTTTCAGCCAAATGAATAATTCATTGTAAATGACTTTGAGATGAGTCGAGTCTCCATGTTGCCACCCGATTATATGTACCATAAAAAGCAATGACAGTAATTTATCTCCTCTCTCGCGCAGGGTGGGCCGAGGCGATGGGAAGGAAGTGCTCGGTGCCTGGCATGGGGTTATGAATCATTCCTCTTAGCAGTTAAGCTGCAAGCTGCTGACGCTTTTACTGATTTGGCATTAAATAATTCCAGCCTTGGTCTGGAAGCAGAGAGGGGGTCCGGCTTTCCTTCCAGAGGGAGAGCCAAGGGGAGTGAGAGAAGCAGGATGAGGGGCTATCAGTGAGGCAGGAGGAGGGCTGGGATGCAAGGAGGAAGTGGTGTGTGGTTTGGCCTCATTAGTTCGCCCCGAAGTTGTCTTTTCTCCCAGGGACCGATCCTGTGTCCCGAGCTGCAAGTGACAATGTCACATCTGGGGAGTGTCAGCTGCATGGGCTGCTGAGGGAGACTTGCAGCAGGGACCAGCTGCCCTGAGGATGCTCCCAGCCCTTCCAACTCACAGGCAGGAACTAAGAGGCAGGAGCTCCTTCCCTGCCTTCAGATGAACCCAGGTGTCTGCACTGGAGGAATCCCAGGACCACAGCCACAATTGCTTTCCTCTATCGTAAATATCTACAGAAGTAAAATCAGCTTCTAGTTTGCAGATGGACAAACTGAGGCCCATCATGAGGCAAGAAATCAAGGGTACAAAGAGAAAGAGTACAATACAAATCCTCCAAAACCCCAGACCAGAACTTTCTCCCCAAACACATATTGCCTTCTTTTTCTGGGTTTTTTTTTTTTCCCTTCTTTTTTTTTGGAGACAGTCTTGTTCTGCTGCCCAGGCTGGAGTGCAGTGGCACAATCTCAACTCACTGCAACCTCCACCTCCTGGGTTCAAGCAATTCTCCTGCCTCAGCCTCCCAAGTAGCTGGGATTACGTATGTGAGCCACCATGCCTAGCTAATTTTGTATTTTTAGTAGAGATGGGGTTTCACCATATTGCCCAGGCTGGTCTCAAACTCCTGGCCTCAGGTGATCCACCTGCCTCAGCCTCTCAAATTGCTGGGATTACAGACGTGAGCCACCGCATCCAGCCACATATTGCCTTTTCTATTATAGACAAAGACAGAAGTAACCTCAGAGAACTCAAGCTGTCCATACAAGGTACATATCTTTGACTACATATATATCTTTGTTTTACACTTTAGGGGTGTGGTGAGGATCAAGTCTAAACTTTACTCCCCCAGCTCTGCATTCATGCCTTACCCTGGTCAGTGACGGCACAAACTTTTATACATTTCCAGGGCTTACCCTCGACCCACTCTTGTTTGAGTCAGATCCTCCAGGCTGAGTGTTTTAAAAGCACCCCAGTAGCAGCTTTATTTGTAATAGTCAAAACTGAAAATGACCCAGTTATCCTTCAATGAGTTAAACTGTGTCGCACCCATACCGTAGAATACTACCCAACAACATAATGGAACAAATTATTGATACACATTCCAATTAGGATGAATTTTAAGGGAATGATGCTGAGTGAGTGAAAAAAAGCCAATCTTGAAAGGTTACATGCTGTATGACTCCATTTATAGAACATTCTCCAAATGACAAAATTATAGAGAGAACAGATGAATGGTTACCAAGGGTCAGGGATGGGGTTGGGGTGGAGAGGGGGAGGGGGAATAGGTGGATATGGTTATAAAAGGGCAACATAAGAGGCCCTTATGCCAATGGGACTTCTCTGTATCTTGATACACAAACCTACACATGTAATCAAAGTGCATAAACACACAAATTAGCATCATAGGAAACTGCTGATATCTGAATAAGATCAGTGGATTTTAGATACATAGATACATAGAGATAGATAGCTAGACACATACATACATACATACATACATACACACATAGAGAGTCTCACTCTGGCGCCCAAGCTGGAATGCAGTAATATGATCTCAGCTCACTGCAGAATCGACCTCCCAGGCTCAAGTGATCCTCCCACTTTAGCCTCCCTAGTAGCTGGGACTACAGGCACTGCCACCATATCTGGCTAATTTTTATTATTTTTGTAGAGACAGGGCTTCACCATGTTGCCCAGTCTGGTCTAGAACTCCTGGCCTACAAGCAGTCTGTCCGCCTTGGCCTCCCACAGTACTGGGACTACAGGCACGAGCCACTGCGCCCAGCATAGTGGGTTATATTAATGTCTGCTTACTGGCATAATATTATACTACAGTTTTGCATGGTGTTAACATTGGGAAAAGCTGGGTAAAGGGTACATGGGATCTCTCTGTATTATTTTCTACAATTATATGTGTATCTATAATTATCTCAAAATAAAGTTTAATTCAAAACCATTTTTCAAAAAGCTCCCCTAGTGATTCAACCAGGGATAAGAACATTCATCATACTTAGTTTTTGTATTTTACCCAACTTGTACTTCATACAAATAATTCAATGTCCCAATCAATGTATAGTCCACACACTTCCCCCTTTCAGCAGTCACAGAGAAAATGTGCACCGCTTGAGGATATAGATGTCCCTGCCCTGGTCCAGTGCTGGCCAGACAATAGGCAAGGCCTTAATTGGAAAACAGTGGGCCGGGAGCAGTGGCTCACGCCTGTAATCCCTACAATTTGGGAGGCCGAGGCAGGTGGATCACTTGAGGTCAAGAGTTTGAGACCAACCTGGCCAACATGGTGAAAACCCATCTCTACTAAAAATACAAAAATTAACTGGGCATGGTGACACACACCTGTAGTCCCAGCTACTCGGGAAGCTGAGGCACAAGAATTGCTTGAATCTGGGAGGTAGAGGTTGCAGGGAGCCAACATTGCGCCACTGCACTCCAGCCTGGGTGACAGAGTGAGAGTTGTCTGGGAAAGAAAGAAAGAGAGAAAGGAAGGAAGGTGGGAGGAAAGAAGGAAGGAAGGAAGGGAGGAAGTGAGGGAGGGAGGGAGGGAGGGAAGGAGGGAGGGAAGGAAGGAAAGAAAGAAGGAAGGAAGGAAAGAAGGAAGGAAGGAGAAAGGGAGAGAGAGAGAGGGAGGGAGGGAAGGAAGGAAGGAAAGAAGGAAGCAAGGAAAGAAGGAAGGAAGGAAAGAAAGGAAGGAAGGAAGGAGAAAGGGAGAGAAAAAGAGAGAGGGAGGGAGGGAAGGAGGGAGGGAGAGAAGGAGGGAGGGAGGAAGGAAGAAAACAGTGGAAAGGGGAAAACTGGACAGGCTCAGGCTCTCCTACTTATCAAGCTCTGCAACTTTGGACAAATTATTTAACCGCACTAACCATCTCTGCAAAGTGGTATTTTAATTGCACCTGCCTTAAAGGTGGTTGTACAGACCGGAGACAATGGAGGTGAGAAGACTGAAAAATGGAAGTTGCTCAGAGGAAGAAGCTATTGTCAAATGTTTGGTGGGTGGTGAGGAATTGGGCACACAGGTCTTCACCTTCAATCCCAGGCTTCCACTCTGCATGGGCACACCTGCTCATCTGCCATGAATTCACCTCCCCTGAACTCCAAACATTTGCCCTGAAGACTTGGAAGCAGTTTGTGTAGTGCAGGATTTGGGGGACAAGGCTGATTGGAGGCTTTCTCTGTCCCTTTAAGACATGCTCTGTGTCTAAAGGGGTGACACTCAGCTGGGCGCGGTTTGGGAGGCCGAGGCAGGCAGATCACGAGGTCAGGAGTTCGAGACCAGCCTGGCCAACATGGTGAAACCCCATCTCTACTAAAAATATAAAAAATTAGCCAGGTGTGTTGGTGCGTGCCTGTAATTCCAGCTACTCAGGAGGCTGAGGCAGGAGAATCACTTGAACCCAGGAGGCAGAGGTTGCAGTGAGCCAAGATCGCACCACTGTACTCCAGCCTGGGCAACACAGTGAGACTCTGTCTCTAAATAAATAAATAAATAAATAAAGGGGTAACACAGGGGAGAACTTCATAAAACCATTTTCCCCTCCTGAATCAGACACTGGCCGACTCCAAGTCAACAGTGGTGAGGTTGAAATTGAATTGAACAAAGAAATGTCTCCTGTTTTCCCAGCTCATGAGTAATCTAACACAAGGTTTTTCTCTGTGCTCATCTGCACAGAGTCTACACTGCAGAGTCTACAGTGTAAACAACCCCAGCGGCCCAGCCCTGCGTGTTCTGGCCCCTCCCTGGGTGGGAAAGTGAGTACACGCAATGTGTGCATACAGTGTGCACACACATACACACGCCTGCACCACGCAGGCCTCCTTCCTATGAAGGATGTGGATTCTGCTGGAGAAAGTAGTTTTTGAACGCCAAGGCCACTCCCCACTCGGATGCCAGTTCCCTGCAGAGCCCATCCCCTCACCTGGGCCAGGCAGAGGGACGCGGGAGACGCAGCTGGGACACAGGCAGTTCCATTATTTATGAAGCTTTCGTTATTTCACATATAAATAATCGATGGCTGCAAAGTGCGGTAGGCAACACTGTGGAATATTCATGAGCCACCTTTGTGGGAATTTCGGCTGCCGCCTGGGCCCCAGATGTGCACGCACTCACACGCCCCCAAATAAAAATCACCATAATAAAGATTTCATCTGTCAGGCAGGGGCTCGTCTCCAGGAGAGAGGCAGCTTGTGCATCCTCGGCACTCAGAGGGTTTGCTCGCCTGGCAGTGGCTGGAGCTGAGCACCCAGCCTGTTGGGGAGGGAGGAGATGGCCCCCCAGGGAGGGAGTCCTAACACTGCAAGGACTGGTCCACTTCTCATCCTCCCACCCCTTTCCCAGCCCCGGTGTTTCATCAAGCACTCCTAGTCAAAGATAAAGAATCTTTCCCGGCCAAAAGCAGTGTCTCACGCCTGTAATCCTAACATTTTGGGAGCCCAAGGTGGGTGGATCACTTGAGGTCAGGAGTTCGAGACCAGCCTGACCAACATGGCGAAAGCTTGTCTCCACTAAAAGTACAAAAATTAGCCAGTTGTGGTGGTGCATGCCTGTAATCCCAGCTACTTGGGAGCCTGAGGCATGAGAATCGCTGGAACCCGGGAGGCAGAGGTTGCAAGATCATGCCCCTGTGCTCCAGCCTGGGTGACAGAGTGAGACTCTGTCTCAAAAAGAAAGAAAAAAAATGCTCCTTCCCTCCCTGTGTGTCTCCCAGTCCCCTGCTCTCCTGCCCACCAACTTTGAAGGGGAGCTCGGCTGGGGTTGCGGACTCAGGATCTCACGCGTGGGAAACAATCCTGTTCCTCAGATCCCTCTTCCTGGACAGAAGGCAGGAAGATCTGACCTCCTCCCATCATGGGATTCCCCAGGGTGGTGTGAGGGGTCGGGGAGTAGATGAGTCAGGAGGACACAGTGTGGCCCCCCAGGTCCTGTGAGGCTGGTCCCAGCTTACCCTCCACGCCTCCACCTCCTTCCCCGTGGCCTTCCACTCCAGGGTGCACCCCCATTTTGCTCTCTCCTCTAGGCCTTTGTTCTTGCTGTTTATGCTATTTCCTTTGCTTGGAACACTTTTCCCTTCCCCGCTGTTACCTGGCTGGTGCCCTCAGGGTTGGGGAAGCTGCCACCTCCCCTGGGGCATCTTCGCCAACCCGTTAAGCTGAGTTGGGCCCCCACCTCTGGGCTTCAGGGACCTGGACCCCCCAGTTCTGGCACTTCTTCCACTGTATTGTAACCATCTTTGTGCTAGTGCTTCCCCCACCTCCCCAACCTGCCCACCACACATTGGATTGTAAACTATGTGACCTTGGCAGGCTTTGGCCCCCGAGGGGTTTGAATCCAAGCTCTGCCTCTTACTAGCTGTGTGAACTTAGGTGAATTATTTAACCTCTCTGTGCCTGGATCTCCTCTTCTGTAAAGTCAGAATGATAAAAATAGAACGGACCTCATAGGGCTGTTGTGAGCGTTTAACGTATTCGGCCAGTGAAAGTGCTCGGCCCAGTGCTTCTCAGAGCTCGGGAAGTGGTCAGTCCCTCATCCCTCCTCTGCCATTCCAACATCCCCAAAGCTCTGAGACCAAAAAGCTTTTCAAAACTCATTTGGCAGCAAAAGCTAAACTGAACTGACCTTAGAGGTACTTACAGTCTGTATCCCACTATTCATATGTATTTCGCTACAGAAATATGAATATGTTGGAGTCGTCGGTAATATAGGGAACATTACATTTCTAAAATCTGAAAACGATTTTGAAATCTGAAATGCATGTGGCCCCAACGGCTTCTCTGTGGAACTGTGGCCGACAGCACTCTCCTGATTTTCATGAAGGATAGCACCTTAATATCAACCACCTGAGAGCCAGGACCGTGCGTGTCTTATTCAGCACTGGGCCCGGCACAGAGCAGTTCTCCATAAACTGGGTGACAGTTGGGACAGTGACTGGAGCTAGCCCTGCTTCCCTGACCTTCTAGGAGGCTGTGCTCTGCCACCCATCTCCTCGGAGCCCCGAGCCCAGGCCCAACCTACTCACTTCCCCCAGGTCACCCCTTGCTGTTGGTGGCAGAAGTGGGGTTGAAACCTTCCCCTCACCTGCCTCCCTGAGGACTACCTGGGTTTGTGCAGGGAGGGGATCACTCATTCCAAATCTCAGCTGAGGAGCAGGAAGCTGCCTGGGGAGCCACCAGATCCCTGCTTTCCAGGCCCCAAGGCAGGCCCACTCTTCCAGGAAGGCATGAGGCTGCTCTCAGACCCTCCCTGCCCTCTCCCCACAATGGCACATTAGGAGGAGGCTGGACGGGAAGGACTCGCCAACTGAAATTAAACTAAACACCGATCTGGCCAGGTGCAGTGGCTCACACCTGTAATCCCAGCACTTTGGGAGGCTGAGGCGGGCAGATTGCTTGAGGCCAGGAGTTCCAGACCAACCTGGCAACATGGTGAAGCCCTGTCTCTACTAAAAAACAAAAAACTAGCCAGGCCTGCTGTCAGGCACCTGTAATCCCAGCTACTCAGGAAGCTGAGGCATGAGAATTGCTGGAACCTGGGAGGTGGAGGTTGCAGTGAGCCAAGATCATGCCGCTGCACTCCAGCTTGGACAACAGAGCAAGACACAGTCTCAAAAAGCAAACAAACTAAGCACCGATCTGTTCTGGGCCCCAGTGTGTATTGATAGGTATAGATATGCATAGGTATGGATTAGCTATATATCTAGACATGGAGGATACAAGCAGCTACAAACATACCTTCACCTGCTTAATAGTCACATCAAACACATGGGTGGGTGCCATTAATATTCAGTGGGTTCTAATGAATAAACCCACCACCTCCTCCACCAAGTTCAGATCCAATCAAGAGAGAGACACTGAAATCCCATGGATAAATGTCCAAATGGCAGTTTGAACATCTACCAAAAGCTGAATGGCAGAATGTGACAGGGTGGGGAAGTCTGAGAGCATTACGCCCCTGCTCATGGAAGCATGAAGCCCATTTTGTAGATGAGGAAACGGAGGCAAGTGAATAAGGAACAGGAATTTGAACCCAGGTCATCCTGTCTCCAGGTATCAATGTAAATCTGTATCTAGCCTACACCTAGATCATCTACATGCCTCGGGATCTCCAGGATCCAAGGCACAATGATTCTGATAGCAAAAGAAGCCAAGAGGAGTGGAGCCTGCAGCAGAGCCCTGGGGTCTAGGCAAAGGCTGGTCCATGATTTCCCTCCTGGCTCCTCCCGTCCTGCTCCTCTCCCCACCTCCCCTTTTCTCCCCTGTCCTTATCCTTCCCTGTCAGATCACTATCATTCATTTCCCTCTGGTTACCAAGCTTGGCGAGGCAGTTTTCCTGGTTCCATGTCTGATCGGCATGCCTGAGCCAAGAAAAGGACTTGCTTTCAGGAGACACTTCCTCCTCCAGCTCATTAAACAGCTGGTCCCCTTGTCTGGGTTCAACAGTCAAAAGCCTAATCCATGTCTGGCAGCTGGAACAAATCCTACCAGGGACTAAAACAGCCCCACCTGTGGGGTGAGTAGGAGACCCAGCCACTCGCTGGAAAGCCAATTTCGAGACAGCGCTCTCTGAGGCTGCACTAATTTTGTCTCATGTTCCAGAGCTGCAGTCACTTTATAAATCCGGCAGAGAATGCTGCCAAGGGTTCAAGAACAGGGTTCCAAGACCCGAGATTAGGCCAATGCTGTTCCCTATCCCCCAGGAAAGGCCCCCCAGGACAGCTTGCCCCTGCAGCAAAAATGGCCAATGCTTCCTTTTATAAATCAACCCCATATGGGCTTTCCAGGATTCTGAGGTTGCATTTGAGCTCAGCACGAAGGAGTTCTGTGATTGATTAGGGATGTCTGCCACAACTGTGGCCTGGGACCTGGTGTGCAGAGGCCATGTGTTCACTTTTTCGGTACTCATGATTGTTCTGGCAATGGCCCTATGATTGTGTCACTCTGGGACTGGGGTGTGTGTGTGTGTGTATGTGTGTGTCATCTTGAAATATATACATTTACAAAGCTGCTTATATAGCAGTGGTCAACTACAGCCCTTCCTCCACACCATATGGCCCATACGCCTCCAGCAAGCACAGAACCTCCTAGAGTTTCATTGCAACATTTACAAAATGAAGATGAAGCTGCCAGGTTGGGACAAGTTTGCATGCATGAAACTTCTCTCCACTTATGGCAATAAAGGATTTTGTAAGTTAAAAAGTCATGGCTGCATGCCATGGATCAGAAACAGAGCAGAACAGCCAGCGGTAAACAGGAGATGGAGCCTCGGGCTTGCTGTTCTCTAGGTCCTGAACAGGTAGGAGTGGCAGGAGATCCAGTTCACCCAGGATGCTGGAACCAAAGGGCCTCCCAGGGCAGGTGAACTCCACTAGCAAAATTCTGCAAGAGTGCCGCGTGGGCCAATGGATAAGCCTTTACAATGAACTATGTGCTTTCTCTTCAATGGCTTCTCTTCCCACTTTCCCCTCCTGGGCTCCAATCCAACCACCCTCACCTGCCTCAGGGCCTTTGCAATCACTGTTCTCACTGCCTGCATGCTCCACCCTTATATCCCCTATCAGCTCACTCCTTCACTTCCTGAAGGTTTCTGCTGAAATATTATCAGAGCAGCCTGTCTGGACACCTTATACAAAATAGCCTCTTCTATCTATCACTTTTTTTTTTTAAGAGATGGAGTCTCACTCTAAGTTGCCCAGGCTGGGGTGCAATGGTGCAATCACGGCTCGCTGTAACCTTGAGTTACTGGGCTCACGCAATCCCCCTGTCTCAGCCTCCCAAGTAGCTGGGACTAGAGGCACACACCACCATGCCCAGCTAAGTTTTTAATTTTTTTGTAGAGACAGGGTCTCAGTATGTTACCAGGCTGGTCTTGAACTCCTGGCCTCAAGCGATCCTCCTGCCTTGGACTCCCAAAGCACTGGCGTGAGCCACTGCACCAGCCATCACTCTTTATGCCCCTTATTCAGCTTTATTTTCTCATAGCACATCTATTTGTTTCTTGTTTGTTTCTCTCCCTTCCCCCTAATTAGAATGTTAGTTCTGTAAGGATAGGAATTTTGTCGGTTATGTGAACTGCTATATCCCCAGAGCCTGGGATGGGGTCTGGCACATGGTTGGGGCTCTCCAGGTGTGTGTTGAATGAGTAAGTGAGGGTTAGGATTTTATGAATTAAGATACTGGGGCTTAGAAAGGTTGAGTATCTTGCCTGATAATAATAACTGCTTTTTTTTTTTTTTTTTTTTTGAGACAGAGTCTCGCTGTGTCGCCCAGGCTGGAGAGCAATGATGTGATCTGGGCTCACTGCAACCTCCGCCTCCCGGGTTCAAGAGATTCTCCTGCCTCAGCCTCCCGAGTAGCTGGGATTACAGGAATGCACCAACATACCCAGCTAATGTATTTTTAGTAGAGACGGGGTTTCTCCTTGTTGGCCAGGCTGGTCTTGAACTCCTGACCTCAGATGATCCGCCCAACTCGGCCTCCCAAAGTGCTGGGATTCTGGGCATGAGCCACCATGCCTGGCCTATAACTGTGCTTTATTAAAAGTTCTCTGTGCCAAGCACTGTGCAGAGCCCTTTGCATACACTGCCCTTTAAGCTTCATGGCAACTCTATGAAGTGGGATTATCCCCATTTTACAGAGACCAGCCAGGTTGAGTCACTTGCTCAGGATCACACAGCAGGTCAGGAGGGGAGCTGCATGTTCCCCAAGCCCCCACTGGTAACTTCTTTGCTCTCCTGGCCCCCGGGCTCTCCTCAAACAAAGCAAAGGCTTCTGTGTCGAGTGGATCATATGGTTCATTCCCCGGTCTCCAGGCAGCACTATAAATCATCAGATAGAATCCATCCAGATTTTACCAACTCCTTGCCAAGGGGTTTCACCATTTCCCATCCCAGTGTTTCCCCTTTCCAAAGTTAAGCCTCATCACGGCAAATTCTTCTTTTCAGTCTAACCCGAATCCCACTTGCTTCACATTCAACCTATTCTTGTCCCACCTTCCAGGGAGCCGGAGAAAATCGGCAGGAGACACAGGCACTGCAACCAAAATGCTCCATTTAGCTGGAAGAGAAGCCACAGGCTCCACGCCCCAGCGATTCACCAGAAACCCGAGAGCCCCAGCTCCCAAGGCCAGCCCTGTCAGCACCTGGACCCGTGTTCCTTTCCCAGGGCCCTGCCTTGCCACGGTGATTTATGGGCCCTGTCAATCTGCAGGCTGAGCCAGGGAGACGGCTGGAAGCTGGAAGTAGCAGGGATCAGCAGCGGCCACGCGGGCCAAGGAGGGTGGGGTGGCTTAGGCTGAGCCTGGGGGAGGGGGAGGGGAGCAAGAGACCCAGACATTCCAGACCACAGTGTGACAGAGATGGGGATGGAGACCCCAGCATGCCGGGTCAGAGAGGCCGCCAGCCTGAACCAGGGCAAGAAGCTGCGGAACGAAGACTCCGACCAGAAAAGCAGGAAGAAGGAGCAGAGCGGGAGACAACCTGAGAGCTGCTGGCGCCGCTCCTCCTAGGGAGTTTCAGATTCTCTTTATTCTGAAGACAAAAGCAAAATGAAGATGACAGACGGTGAGAGATGTTTAGTGGGTTTGTTTTTCTGCAGACGTTCTGGAGGACCCGGATGAAATCGCCAATTAGCCTGCCTCCCCGCAAGCAAGCTCTCAAATCCACAGCCCTAGTGGGATCCAAGTTCCCCACCCAGCCCCAGCTGGAGGCGACTCTCGCTCTGTCTCTCTCACCCCCGGTTTATGTGCCTTTGTCCCTGCAGCTGCACGTCTGACTCCTTCTTCTTTGTTTCTTGGTCTCCCTCGCCTTAGATTTTTCTTCCTTCGTCTTTTCTGGTCTCCTGCCTCCCTCTCTGGCATCTCACTCCGAGGAGCCACTGGAGCAGGCTCTCTGGCCCTTAGTCCCATCTGTCTCCTGCCTCTGGCATTTCCTGCGCCCCTCCTGGTGTGTCCTCCTGTCTCACCCCCACGCTGTCTCATTGCTCACTGGCAATTGACCTTTTTTTTTTTTTTTTTTTTTTTTTTGAGACAAGAGTCTCTCCCTTTTACCCAGGCTGGAGTGTAGTGGCTCGATCTCGGCTCACTGCAACCTCCACCTCTCAGGTTCAAGTGATTCTCCTGCCTCAGCCTCCTGAGTAGCTGGGATTACAGGTGCCCACCACCACACCTGGCTAATTTTTGCATTTTTAGTAGAGACGGGTTTCACCGTGTTGGCCAGGCTGGTCTTGAACTCCTGACCTCAGGTGATCCTCCTGCCTCAGCCTCCCTAAGTGCTGGGATTACAGGCATGAGCCACTGCGCCCGGCCATTGACCTTAGTTTTTGATGTCCATCTGCTGCAGATGTCCCTCCCATGGCCCTGGGCAGTGCGTCCAGGTGGTCTGTGGAGCAGGAGAGTGGGGTCCTCAGCCAGAATTTGCTGTGGAGAGAGGGAGACCCTGCATTGCTCTCAGCTGCGGGCAGCTTGGCATAAGGGCAAGGCAGCGCCCATAGTTAGGGGAACAGAACAGGCAGCCAGCAGCTCCCTTTCATCCAGAGTGGATCTGAAATTCCAGGCCAGGCCTGAGGAATGCTCAGCTGCTTTTGTGTGCATCCACACACACACGGGGACACACACATACATGCACACATACCCACACGGGGACACACACACATACACACACAGACACATACGGGGACACACACAGGGACACACACATATAGGAGGACACACACACGGGGACACACAAGGGGACACACATACACACAAGGACATACACACAGGGACACAAAGCACAACAGCCACACACTGGGCAGCCTCAGATGGCCTCACAACCAGACTCCCAAATTCACATCTCTCCACAATCATCCAGGAACCACAGTCCTTCCAACTCCCAACCCCAAACCACACTGCCCGGAGACATTCCCCTGCCCCACAGGGCACCAGGAGCCCTGAGGCTAGAAAGGGGCTCTGGGCATGTGCACTGCGTAAGAGAGAAGGATAATTTGTCTCGACTTAAATCCAGCCCTCGTTATGGGGACACCAGCCTCTCCCTGGCGACCATGAAAGGGAGGACGGGGAGGAGGAAGAGGAGAAGGGGGAGGTGAAAGACCGGGAGAGGGAGGAGGAGGAGGAGGGGAGAAGGAGGAGAAGGGGGAGGAGAAGAGGAAGAGGGGGAGGAGAAGGAGATAGGGGAGGAGGAGGAGGTAGGGGAGGAGGAGGATGTAGGGGAGGAGGAGGAGGTAGGGGAGGAGGGGAGGGGAAGGAGGGGGAGGAGAGGGAGGAGGGGGAGGAGGTGAAAGAGGGGGAGGAGGGGGAAAAGGAGCACAGCTCTCGACCCAGGCTCTTCAGGAGAAGGAAGGAGAGGAAGACTGGTTCCCAGCGTGCCCTAGGAGAAAGGCCAGGAATACAAAGCCACGAAAGCCCATCTGTTTCCAGGCTTCTGTGATTTCTTTGTTTTCCCTTTTCTTTGAATGCCCCTTGATTTATGAGACTAGGGGTGAAGATCTCTTCTCATTTAACTTACTTTGAAGCGGATTCAAGTAGTTTCAATAATACATCAGTCTAAATAAAAAGCACCTGCTTGCATGGGGCCTGAAGGGAAGCTGCTGCCTGAACACGTCCGGCCGGGGGTAGGTGCGCCCCCTGGGGGCCTGAGAGGAGATGGCAGTGCCTGCCCCTGGAACCCAGGCAGGAGGCGCATCGTCCCTGAGCACTGTATGTATATATACTACATATGCAGTGTATGCACCACATATGCACCACACGTGCACTATATATACACGATATATATGCCATATGTGCACTACATGTCCACCACATGTACGATATAGATACTATACATGCACTATATATATGCACTACATATGTACTATATATGCAGTTTACTCACTACATATAAACTACATATGCACTATGTATACTATAGTATATATACTACATATACATACGCACTACATATACACCATATGTGCACTACATGTACACCACATAGATGACCATATATATGTGTAACGTAATGCACATGTGTAATGTAATGCACATGTGTAATGTAATGTGGTGTAGTGTAATGTAGTGTACACGTAATGTACATATAGTGTATATATGTGAATATACAGTGCATATAGATTACCTATGTAGTGAATATATAGTGCACATATAGCGTATGTGTAATGCACATATATATAGTGCATGTATATGCACTGCATAGGTACTCTATATGCACTATATATTCACTACATATTCGTATACTACATATGCACTATATGTCCACTACATGTACGCCACATATATGATAGATGTGTAATGTAATGCACACGTGTAATGTAGTGCACATGTATATATGTTTCGTGTTTCATGTATATATGTTTCATATACACTATGTACCATATATGCACACTATATGTGCACCACATAAGTGCTATATATGCACTGTATATTCACTACACATACACTACATATGCACTATATATACACTACAGAGCACATGTGCAGTATATATACGCTACATATACACCTATGCACTAGATGTACACTGTAAATGCACTATATGTGCACTATATACACTGCATATACAGTATGCATTATGTATATAGTATAGGCACATTATATTCCCACCACACCCCAACCAGGCAGGCATCATTATTATCTAGTTAGAGGCATGACCCAGGAAAACCCCACCAACCCTACCTGCACCACCCCTCAGGCCCCTGCCACAGGCCTCCTTGGGGCCTGCTGTTTTGTTGTTGGGTTTTTGCTTTGTTTTGTTTTTGTTTTGTTTTGTTTTGAGATATGGTATCACTCTGCTGCCTAGGCTGGAGTAGAGTGGCATGACCATAGCTCACTATGGCCTTGAACTCCTGGGTTCAAGTGATCCTCCCACCTCAGCCTCCCGAGTAGCTGGGGCTATAGGCATCTGGCTACTTTTTGTAGAAACGGGGGGTTTCACCATGTTTCCCAGGCTGGTCTCAAACTCCTGGCCTTAAGTGATGCTCCTTGGCCTCCCGAAGCGCTAGGATTACAGGCGTGAGCCATTGCGCCTGGCCAGGGGCCCGCTCTTTGGTGCTGGCTAGGACAGCTCTAGCTATGCCTGCTTTGCTGGGGAAGGGCAGGGACAGGATAATTTCTTCTTTCCCACCCAGGCCCTGTGCTTCTCTCTTTGAGTTCCTTGCTTTGTTCGGGAGATTTCCTTTCATTTTGAATAAACACTTAACGGCCTGTGGCTGCACCTCCTCCTGCTTCGATGGGAGGAGATCACAGTGTCCAACCTGACAGATTGTTCCAGACCCAGCTTCCCTGCCTGTGCCCCTCACCCAGACTCTGGCACCAAGAAATGACCACACAGGGTCTCCCAGTTTGATATGGGGTAACCTGAGCCCCAGGAACTCAGGCAGGAGCCACCCAGACCTATAGCCTAATCACAGCTCCACCAGGGTTTAGCTCTGTGACCTTAGGCAAGTGGCTTGACAACTCTGAACCTCCATTTCCTCTGCTGAGCACGGAAATAGTGACAGGTCCCTCCTTGTGAGGCCATGAAGATCCTGCTTAGCCCAGTGCTTGCTACAGGGTTATTGCTTAGGAAATGGTGGGGTAGGGTTATGGGAGCCGGGGTGAATGAGCCCCTAGAAGAAACCTCAACCCACAGGAGAGCTAAAAATGATGACTGAGGCCACACAGGGACACCCTGAGACATACCCCACCCCTCCACAACGCAGCAGAGGGAGGTGACAGAGAGGTGGCTAGAAGGAGATAGGGGACTGAGACTTCTCACAAGTACATGTGAGAGTCTCCGGCACCACCAAGTGCCACCACCCCAAGGAGTGAGATACACAGAGTGTGATGTTTCTCTGGCACAAGCCGTCCTGACAGCCCAGGAGGTGTGGCCCAGTTAGGAACCTGCTAATGACATTCTCTGTCAGCTCAGGACTGAATGAGCAGGCTCCAGGCCTCCAGGCTCATGCCAAGCCCGACCCTGAGTTCTTAGGGGCCGCACTGGAGAGTGGGAGGTCACGGCACATGCAGGTCCTGTCTGGGTTTTAGGGAAGGGCTGGGCTGTGTTCAGAGCTGTGAGTATGAGGGGACTGGGGCTTCTGGAGAGCGCCTGAAGAATTTACAAAGACCCTTGGTCATAGAAGTATAGATGTGTCTGGGGCCAGAGGACTCAGGACTGAGGATCAGGGCTCAAAGAAGGGACAGGGCTGGGCAGCAGTGAGGCCCAGTGAGAGGCAGGGCTGGGTGAGAAGATGGAGACCAAGCTGGGGCTGTGGCCCAGTGAGGCAGGGAGGGGCTTGGTGGGGGATGGAGGCTTGGAGAGGGGCTGCAGATAGACAGTGGAGACAGGAACCAGGATGGCCACAGACCTGGGCCACTAGGGGCCCTGCTGGGGCATCTTGGTTGGGGGGAGCACGCCAGAGCCTGGGGGGACAGTAGGACCTGTCTGCAGCATCCTCACCGGGCAGCCGTCAGGAGCTACTGTGCTGGGGACAGAGGTGTCTCGGGGGGTGTGGCATGTTGCTTCCCCTGAAAATGACAGTGATGGGGCTCTTTTCTCGTAGGGAGAGAAAGCGGCTCCACTCTCCTTCTGTCCACAGTTCTGCCAGCTCCTCAATGCCCCCTGCCTGCCCCAGGACGAGGGCAAAGCCAGATATCTGGTGGGACCAGATTGGGCCTTCCTGCCCATGCCCCGGTTTGCCACCAAGCAGCCTGCACCATCTCTGTTCTCCCTCCGCTTCTCCTCCTCCCTCCCATACTCACCTTCACTTCTGTTTCCCAATAACCACCCTCAGAGAAAGGAGTCAGAGGAGTTTGGACAAAATTCACCCTCCCCAGCCCCAGGGTGCAGACACTTCCCTCTCAGCCACAGCCTCCGTTTGGGGCTGGCCCAGTCAAGGGGAGGGGTAAGAGGGGGACATCCCTCTGGCTGCCTGTAGGGTCCACCCAGGCGGGGAAGAAGCCTCCATGCACGGAGGGGTTGTCCACAGGGAGGGCTGCAGAGCAGACAGAGACCCATTTACAAACCAGGCCTAGTTTTTTGTTTTTTGTTTTTGAGACAGAGTTTCGCTCTGTCGCCCAGGCTAGAGTGCAGTGGCGCGATCTCGGCTCACTGCAAGCTCCGCCTCCAGGGTTCACGCCATTCTCTTGCCTCAGCCTCCCGAGTAGCCAGGACTACAGACGCCCGCCACCACGCCCGGCTAATTTTTTGTATTTTTTTTTTTAGTAGAGGCAGGGTTTCACCGTGCTCGCCAGGATGGTCTTGATCTCCTGACCTGGTGATCTGCCCGCCTCGGCCTCCCAAAGTGCTGGGATTACAGGCGTGAGCCACCGCACCCGGCCTAATTTTCTTTAAAAGTGGCATTCTTGTCTTCTAGAAAATATGATGCCATTTTCCCGGCTTGGTGAGGGGTGAGGGGCATTATCCCATCTCCGCTGCCTCTGCCTCCCTCCCCTTCCCCTCCTGGCAGTGCTACTGCTGTTATTAATAGGAAGCAGCTTCCCGGGGCAGCCACCCAGTACAGGTCATCCATCTCCCTCAGAGCGGCCGTCACCCCCCACAGCTCAGCACCCGAGGAGTGGCACTCAGGCTGGGAGCTCTGGCCTCATCCCCACTTCCCTCCCTGTCCCCCGCCTCACCTTGTTGGCATAGCAAGGTCTTGGGGCGGGAAGGAGCTAAGCTGCCCAGCAGAGATGCCCCAAGCAAGCCTCCCTCCAAAGTGAAATGTTCATTCATTCATTCATTCAGCAAACATTTATTGAACACCTATTATGAGGCGCACACTGTTCAGGGTCCCAGAGTCAGAGCAATGACCAGACACAGTCCCTGCCCTCATGGAGCTGACTGACATTCCAGTGGGGGAGTCAGATATGAAAAGAATAAACTATAAATAAATGACAAAATCTTAGATTTTAGACTCACAATGTCAAATGCAATGAAGCAATAAAACAGGAAAAGGAGATAGGATGTGCCGGGTTGGGGGGTGGTCAAGAGAAGACTCTGCACAGAGGTGACATCTGTGCTGAGACCTGAATGATAAGAAGCAGTGAGCCCTTAGATCTGAGACAAGAGCATGCCAAGCAGAGAGAATGGAAGGGCAAAGGTGTGGAGAGGGACTGAGTTCTGGCGGTATAGGGGCAGAAAGTATCAGTGTGGTAGGGCAATGGAAGAGATCTTGGGGTGAGAAGAGGCTGGAAAAAGAAGAGAAGATTAGGTCAGGCATGGGACACAAAGAGAAGCTTGGATTTTTGTCTTTTTTTTCCGAGATGGAGTCTCGCTCTGTCACCCAGGCTGGAATGCAGTGGCACAATCTCGGCTCACTGCAACCTCTACCTCCTGGGTTCAAGTGATTCTCCTGCCTCAGCCTCCCATGTAGCTGAGATTACAGACACGCACCACCACACCCTGCTAATTTTTTGTATTTTTAGTAGAGACGGGGTTTCGCCATGTTGGCCAGGCTGGTCTCGAACTCCTGACCTCAAGTGATCCGCTGCCTTGGGCTCCCAAAGTGCTGGGATTACAGGTGTGAGCCACCGCGCCCAGTCTTTTTTTTTTTTTTTTTTTTTTTTTTTTTGACACAGGCAGGGTCTCACTCTGTCACCCAGGCTGGAGTCTGATGGCCTGATCATGGCTCACTGCAGCCCTGGCCTCCTGGGCTCAAGGGATCCTCTTATGTCCGCCTCCCTACTAGCTGGGACTATAGGCACGTGCCACCATGCTCAGCTAATCTTTGTATTTTTTGTAGAGACAGGGTTTCGCCATGTTGCCCAGACCACTCTTGAACTCCTGGGCTCAAGCAATCCACCCACATTGGCCTCCCAAAGTGCTGGGATTACAGGCATGAGCCACTGTGCCCAGCCTGGATTATTTTGTAAGTAGAATAGGAAGCTATTCAAAGTTTTAAGCCAGCAACAACATAACCTGGTTTGTTCTTTTATTTTTATTGTTTTGAGACAGGGTCTTGCTCTATTGCCCAGGCCGGAGTGCAGTGGCGTGATCACAGCTCACTGCAGCCTCGACCTCCTGGTCTCAAATCATCCTCCCACCTCAGCCTACCAAGTAGCTGGGACTACACAAGTGCACTACCAAGCCCAGATAATTTTTTTTCTTTTTTTTAGAAACAGGGTCTTGCTGTTTTGCCCAGGCTTGTCTTGAAACTCCTGGCCTCAAGCAGTCCTCCTGACTCAGCCTCCTAAAGTGTTGGGATCACAGGCATGAGCCACCACATGCATCCTGGTTTGTTCTTTGAAAAACCACTCTGGCTGCTGGGTGGAAAATAGACGGTAGGGGTTGAGTGGGAGGGAGAGGCTCCTTCGGTCATGCAGCTGTGAGGCGAGGGGAATGGAGCGGTGGGTAGCGGTGGAGATGAAGTCACTGGACTCAGGGTCTATTCCGCAGGCCAAGCTGACAGTGCCGGCAGATGAGCTACGCCTCTCCCACTTCCCCATTTCCAAACAGGGGTGAGGAACGTGGCCTTTATTCCCATATCCTCTACATCCATCTGGGGGTGTGTGCTCTGCTGTCCCTCTGCCTCCCCAGCCTGAGGCTCACTGTTACTCCCAGCCAGAGCATGCAGCCATGGCTGGGGTTCCCTGCTGGGAAGGAAAGAGAGTTCAGGCCAGGAAGGGTGTCCGATGGCCAGCCTCCAGTTTAGGGGAGAATCCGGCTCTGCTCCCAGCACCACTGGGAAGCTCAATTCATCGTGCAGAGGTGAATGTAAAGGCACCGGGGTTTCAGTTATTCTTGGCTTCTGTGCTGGGCCTGAAACTCAAACTCCTCCCAGCAGCTCCTGTCATCACAGGGGAGCAGGTTCGCTCAGCAACATGGGTGTGGATTCCAGCTCTACAGACACAAGCTGGGTGATCCTGAGAAAATGACTCTGAGCCTAGTCACTTGATTAAGTCCCTCATTTATTTACAAAGAAAAAACATAGGGAGCTAGGCCTTCTACAAGTACTCGGGATGCTGCAGAGAACAAAAGGAATTTACAGTCTAAGTGGGAAGACAGACAACAAGTAAACAAGCAAAAGCGTATTATGATTTGTCACCAGGGCTAGGAAGCGGAGAACAGGGCGAATGGAAGGTAGTCATTGAGGAGAGACTATGTAGTCTGGGTGGGTGAGAGGATTAAATGAGATAATACGTGTAAAGCCCTCGACACAGAGCCTGGCACAGGGGAAGTGCCAGTGCCTGCCAGCAGCTCAGGGAAGCAGGGAGAGGGGAGGGCATCAACTGGCTTCCAGCTCCAAGCCCGGAGCTGAACGAAGGAGGGGCTGGGGTAGCCACAGCCAGCTATTTCCCCTGCCAAAGGTCAGAATCAGGACTGCAACCTCCCTCTCTCTCTCTCTTTTTTATTTTATTTGAGCTGTAGTCTGTCACCCAGGCTGGAGGGCAGTGGCATGACCCCGGCTCACTACAATCTCTGCCTCCCAGGTTCAAGGGATTCTCCTGCCTCAGCCTCCCAAGGAGCTGGGATTACAGGTGCCCGCCACCACGCCTGGCTAATTTTTTTTTTTTTTTTTTGTATTTTTTTAGGGACGGGATTTCACCATGTTGGCCAGGCTGGTCTCGAACTCCTGACCTCAAGTGATCTGCCTGCCCCGGCCTCCCAAAGTGCTGGGATTACCCCGCGCCTGGCCAGGACTGCAGCCTCTTGGTGAGAGGTGGGAATAGCCCAATTCCTGACTTCAGGTCTGGTGCTCACTCTACTTCCTGGAGTGGGAGGAGAGGAGACTCACCCGACCCTCCTCCAATGACCTGGCTGGCCCAGATGGTGACACCAGGGACGGGGGCTCCTCACAGAGCTGCTCATGCCAAACCCACCTTCCTAGGCTCCAGGTAGAATTTGCAAAACCTCGGCTGCCAGTGGTCGGTCAGGGCTGGAAACCCCTCTATGACCCTTCCTGGGGACGGCTGAAGACACTGGCCCCTCCAGGTTTGGGATCCAGCCCCACCCCTGGCCGCCCCTGCCCCCGCCCCAGCCTCCCTTCTGCTGTAGTCATAGAGATGATTCCTAACACTCTCTGTGGGGAGAAGTTCAGTGGAGCTCCGGAGCTGGGCCGGGTGGCTGTCCTGACTTTCTCTTGGGCCAGAGGGAG
The DNA here is from genome assembly GCF_028885625.2 of Pongo pygmaeus. NCBI lineage: Eukaryota > Metazoa > Chordata > Mammalia > Primates > Hominidae > Pongo > Pongo pygmaeus. Next base: position 219,894,843 of record NC_072373.2, read on the forward strand.
GAGCTAGCGGTTGCAGGGAAGTTCAGAGTTGGTGTTAGAGGGGGCAGCTGAATGTCAGTCTGACATGGTCCTTCTCTGGGGAATGCCCCTGCCTATGGCCCAGGGAGCAGACAGCAGAGATGGGTTTATGCTCCCTTAAGAAGTCCCGTCCCAGCTGGGCATGGCGTCTCATGCCTATAATCCCAGCACTTTGGGAGGCTGAGGTGGGCGGATCACAATGTCAGAAGATCAAGACCATCCTGGCTAACACAGTGAAACCCCATCTCTACTAAAAATACAAAAATTAGCCGGGCATGGCGGCAGGCACCTGTAGTCCCAGCTGCTTGGGAGGCTGAGGCAAGAGAATGGCGTGAACCCGGGAGGCAGAGTTTGCAGTGAGCTGAGATGGCATCACTGCACTCCAGCCTGGGTGACAGAGCGAGATTCCTTCTCAAAAAAAAAAAAAGAAGTCCTGTCCCACTCCCCAGGGACACCCAGTCCCCTCTTCCAGTGCCCTCTTCCACCTCTCCCATTATTTCCCCTGCTCCCCTCCCCTCTTTCTCCTGGGCCAGGAGACAGTCACATGGACTCCTTGAAAGTCATTCCAAAGCCACAAACCCTTTCATTCCCAGATGTCCAGGGGGAGCCTCCTGGTTTTTTTTTTCCGGGCATCTCCATTTCCTAGGGTCTCAATTGCCTTTTTAAAAAATTTATATTTATATTTTTTAGAGCAGCTCTAGGTTTACAGGAAAAAGAAAAGAGTTTCCATACACTCCCCTTCCCCTGAACACAGCTTCCTCGGTTATTGTCTCACATTAGCATGGTCCTTGGCCTTCCAGTTCCCAATTTTTGGCGCCAGTGTCCGGCTCTGGTTCAGCCTCCCACACTTCCTGCTACCAAATCTGGTGCTTGCCACATCACTGATGAACCAGGTAATCAACCTGTGCACCAATGCCCCAGGTAAGTAATGAACCAGGTAACTGACACACCAGTTAACCAGTGCACCAGGTAACTTATGAGTCAGGTAACTGGTGCACCAGGTAATCAACGCACCAGGTAACCAATGCACCAGGTAACTGATGCACCAGATAAGCAATGCACCAGGTAACCAATGCACCAGGTAACCAATGCACCAGGTAACTGATGCACCAGATAAGCAATGCACCAGGTAACCAACCAATGAACCAGGTAACTGATGCACCAGGTAACCAGTGAATCAGGTAACTGGTGTGTATCCTGTCCCTCCTGGCACTTGTCCCTGCTTCCCAGTGTCCCCTGCTTGTCCCATTCACAGTGCCTGGTCTCCCAGCTCCTACCCACCTAGAAGGATTGACAGATGACAGTGAAGAAGTCAGGTGCACTGGGTTGAGACATTCCAAACATTATTGATCTCCAATGTCCCCAGCCATCTCTTCCTCTGAGATCTCAGCCAGGAAAGGGACAGTGCCGGGCCTGGGCAGGACAGAACACGGAGGAAACATTGGCCTCCCTCTGGTCCCTCCGACTTCTCATAAGAAGTTAATAAAATTGCAGGCAAGGATGACCCAGAGGACATGATTTACTCCTGGTGGGGAAAAGCTTTCAATAAGTTCCCTCCATAAAAGGCCATTAAGGGAGCGGAATAACCACAGGCTAAGGGGCAAGTGTTATGGATTCCAGAGTGGTTTAAGCAGATGAATTAAAGAGGCATTCAGAGCTGGGAGACATCATTAATAACCACACTGGGCACTTGTAAAGGCTTTCATCGCAGCCAGCTGTGACGGCACTAACTCTTTGGCTCTTGGGCCTCTGGTGGAGATGGGACGGGCAAGCTGAGGATCAGCCCATTCCACTTTTAGGCTGGATCAGTGGACGGGAGGGCTGAGGTCTTAGAGCCGAGGGATTCCCGGGAGATCCCAGGTCACACACTTTCTGGTGCTGAAAGATCAAACTCCAGGAAGGAAGGGCCTGCCTCCAATCTCACTAGCAGGGCTGAGGGGGCTTGTGCCATCAAGGAGCATGTGGGGCCAGGCGCGGTGGTTCACGCCTGTAATCCCAGCACTTTGGGAGGCCAAGGCGGGTGGATCACTTGAGTCCAGGAGATCGAGACCAGCCTGGGTAACATGGCGAAACCCCATCTCCACAAAAAAATACAAAAATTCGCCGGGCGTGGTGGTGTATGCCTGTAGTCCCAGCTACTTGAGAGGCTAAGGCAGGAGGATCGACTGAGCCCAGGAAGTCGAAGCTGCGAAGATGCAGTGAGCTGTGATTGTGCCACTGCACTCCAGCCTGGGAGACACAGCGAGACCCTGTCTCAAAAAAAAAAAAAAGCACTTCGGAGCAGAGAGACTCCACCTTTCCCATCCAGAGGGTCCAGGGTCCAGGAGAGGGAGAGCTCCCTGAGGAGGAGGAGGCTGCTCTTCCTGGCCTCCTGCTCTCCGGGACCCTAGTGAAGCCTGCACGCAGGCCTGAAGAAGCTGCGTCTCCCCTCTCATACAGGCCGCCCTGTCCTACCCGGATCACAGGCTCAGTCACAGAGCACCTTTCTCTCCTGGATGAAAAGTCCAAATCCACATGCTTCCACCGTCTCCTCCCAACCCATTTTCAAAGCTCAGTTCAAGCGATACCCTTTTCACAAAGCCCCCTGAGCTGCACCCTCTCCACTCCCTGTGCTCCATAATGCAGGCAGACAAGGACCCTGCTTCCACAGGGTTCCAGCCCAGCTCTTCCCACCCAGTGCCCGCTTCGGGTCTTCCGAGAGGCCTGTGCTCCTGGAGACAGGTGGGCACAGACAGGCCCTGGGGGGACCTGGACAAACTGCAGGGGGCTGAATTCTGAGCAGGGTCACCTGGCACCTCCATCCTGGCCCCACCCCAGCTCTGTCCTCTGCAAGTTCTCCTTCCCAGAACGTATCTCTCCCACTGAAATTAGCATTCCTTTTAAATGTTTTCACACTCTCAAATTGTTCCTTAAATGTACATATTAACTGCCAAAACGACTTGCCTTAGCTGCTTCACCCAGCCTCACATTAATCTCACACAACCCCATTACACTTAACACGCCTCGTCCTCTCCGCTCAGCCTCATAAACTCAGGGCGACTTCAGAACCGTCCTTGGTGCCCATGGCTTGCACCCGCAGAGGGCCAGATGCCACCTGGAGGGCCAGGGGGAGGAAGCACTGTCCCACTGGGCCTAACAGCCACAGGCGGGGGGGCTTAGGGCCAGAGACCCCAGGGAAAGCTGCCTGCCTCAGCTGCCCCTTTCTGAGCTACTTGCTGCACCAGCAGCATCACCTTGACCTTGGGAGGGTGACTTTTGCCTTTCCTAAGGGAGAAAGCTGAGTATGAGAACTGAAGTCCCTGGCCCAAGCGAAAGCGAGGATGTGAACCCCAGGCACTCTGGGTCCAAAGCCCAAGCCCTTGGCCGCCACACTGCACTCCCCAAGGTGAAGCTTGCAGAAAGGAGGTGATGAGGCCGAGCGCAGTGGCTCACACCTGTAATCCCAGCACTTTGGGAGGCCCAGGTGGGCAGATCACTTGAGATCAAGAGTTCAAGACCAGCCTGGCCAACATAGTGAAACCCCGTCTCTACTAAAAATACAAAAATTAGCTGGGCGTTCTGTAAGTTCTCCTTCTCAGAATGTATCTCTCTCTCTCTGAAATTAGCATTCCTTCTAATTTGGTGGTAGCACACGCCTGTAGTCCCAGCTACTTGGGAGGCTGAGGCAGAGGAATTACTTGAACCCGGGAGGTGGAGGTTGCAGTAAGCTGAGGCCACCCCCATGCATTCCAGCCTGGGCAACAGAGCGAGACTCTGTCTAAAGAAAAAAAAAAAAGTAGGCGATGGGCAGGAGATGGTCTTGGCCACCTACTGACTGTGTGACCTCAGGCAAGGGCAATTAAGAGATAAAAGCAGGCCTTTATTATTTATAATTCTTCACTATAATCATACATTGAATCCTCATCACAGCAGTAAGTTGATGCTATAACCACCATTCTATAGATAAGTTGATGCACAGAGAGGTTAAGTAACCTGCCCAAAGATGCAGAGCTAAAACCTTTTGAGCCAGGACTCAAAGCCTCCACATTATAGGGCCCCTTGGTAATGACCAGAGAAGCCCATGATTAATTCCTTTCTTCCATGTGGCCCCTGCCCCAGTCATTAACAGCTTGTAGCTTCTCGTCCCAAGTCTAGTATAACTTTCAGATCCAACTGCATCTTTAGACCAGAGAACCCTCTCATTTGGCCCAAGTGAAGATGTCCAAGAGAAGGATCACCAATCCCAGCTTGGCCCTGCACCACACCCAGCCCCAGCCCCGGGGGCCAGTGGTCACCTGGCACCTGAGCAAGTATAGCCTCATCTTGGTAATATCTCACCAGAATTCTTTGGGCTTTTCCACTGGGATTGGGACTCCCTGTTGACAGGTTGGGACACCCTTTCTGATTCAGCCTATGTCCAAGAGGCAGGGCAGGGCAGTGTCCAGGGGCCCTGGTATTCTCACCCTTCTTTTTTTTTTTTGAAAGAGAGTCTCACTCTGCCTCCCAAGCTGGAGCGCAGTGGCGCAATCTTGGCTCACTGCAACTTCAGCCTCCCAGGTTCAAGGGATTCTCCTGCCTCAGCCTCCCAAGTAGTTGGGACTACAGGTGCACACCACCACACCCGGCTAATTTTTTTTTTTTTTTTTATAGAGACAGGGTTCTGCCATGTTGGCCAGGCTGGTCTCAAACTCCTGGCCACAAGTGATCCGCCCACCTCGGTCTTCCAAAGTGCTTGGATTACAGACATGAGCCACCACGCCCAGCCCCATCACCTCCTTTCCGCAAGCTCATCCTCCTTTCTCATCCTTACCAGGAAAATGCCAACAGGACAGGTGACCCAGAAACACCGCCCCACCCCCAGGCCCCTGCATGACTGGACACATTCTGAAGACCACTGTCAGGCTAGACTGTAAGAGCCTAACCTAGAGCAGAGATCTCTGTCCTCCAGAACCTGCCCAGTGCTCCACCCTCTGCCCATAATGAGGGTCCTCAGGCCAGGACATCTGATTACCAAGTTTGCTCCGGAGCCACCTGTGTATCTTAGCCTTCGAGGGCAGGAGGAGGCAGAGTTCCAGGGTGGGCGGGAGGCGGACGGAGTGGGGTTGCCAGGTCAGTGACGGAGTTCTTCCTCCCTCCCTGGGATACAGCAGTCCTGGGGCCTCCCTGATGTGATTTACCTGACAATGACAACCTTTAATGTCCGCCCTGTTATAATCTCCTTTATCTTAATACAATCTTTTCCTGTTGAACTCTCCAGAGTCCCAACTGTGATTTTCAACGGAGGGATTTTTTTTATTATTATTACGACTTGATACTGTGATTACCGTCAAACTCTCAGTCTTTGTGGAGGGGAAATTAATAAGTTTTTCTTAAGCACTCCGCACAGGCCCTGCATACTGATGAAGCCAGGCCGGCTCCCCTACAGCAGGAGTCAATTACCAATCTGGCCTCCTGCCTGGCCTTGAGAGACCCAACAGTTCTCCTGTGGGGGGGCGGCGGTCATTAGGTGCCAGGTCCCAGCGCCTCTGGGAAGTGCCAGGCCACCCTGAGGGGTCAAAGATCTACCCTGTTCCATTTTCAGCTGTGTCTTGGGGCAGGAACTGCCTGTGTTGAATCCCAGAACTAGAAGAGACCTTAGTTTTCAGCTCATCAAACACCTCCAGGCATTTGTACAAATTGATCGCTCTGCCTGCAACACTTTTCACTTTGCCTGGCTAATTCCTCAGATCCTTCAGGTCCCAGGTTAGCTGCCACCCCCCAGGAAGCCTTCCTGTCCCCCCAGGTAGAGGTTAAGTACATCCTTTTCTTGTACCTGGAGTCTCCCAGGCTTATACCTGTTGTAGAATTTATTTAGGTTTTTTGTTTTGTTTGTTTTTGAGACAGGGTCTCACTCTGTCACACAGGCTGCAGTATAGTGACATGATCACAGCTCACTGCAACCTTGAACTCCTGGGCTCAAGGGATCCTCCTGTTTTTCCCTTCTCACATTACAGGCGGAGGAACTGAGGCAGAGCAAGTTCTGACCAGCCTCAGTCACAGACATCTAATGGCAAGGTGGGGGCTGTGGTTCTTAGGGTGGCATTCAGGTTCTCTAACTTGCATCCCTTCTGAGGTGTGTTTTGGTTTTCAGTGTGGCTGCAATCCCTCTCTCTGCATTGTCCTTGTCCTGTCCTAATTGGGCTGAAGGGCTGGCAGGTGACATCCCTTACCCCCTCAGGGAGAGTAAGTGAAGACACAGCCTACCCCACCCAACCCTGCCCTGACCCAGCCCCAGCTGTGCCAGGCACAGGTGAGAGAAGGGCTCCCATGGGCTTCCTGCCAGCTGCCTGCCTACTGGGGCAAGCGTGGCAGTGAATAAGCAAGCAAAACAAACACACCTTCCTAGGCAATGAGGCAGTCCCAGTGCCAGGAGGGAGCAGAGGGCCTGGAGATGGCCCAGGCTGGGCCTGGCAGGTGGAACAAAGTTCTTAGATTGCCCCTGAGAAGAGGCCCCTCTCCGTCAGGCCACCCACCCAATTCCACTGATGGAGATCAGAGTGGGTGCAAAGGGAGAGTCAGGTCAGACTTCAGGAGAAGACTGCCAGGCATGAGAAAGTTCTGCCTTCCCTGGGGGCACCAGGAAAATGACAGCAGTCAAAGGAAGCTCAAGTTGGAGGCTTGAAGCCATCCCATAGAAGTCAAGACCTGGCTCCTCTGGCCACTGGGGCAGGAGTGTGCTGGTCTTGGCAGGGCACGGTGGCTCACACCTGTCCCAGCACTTTGGGAGGCCAAGGCAGGCAGATCACCTGAGGTCAGGAGTTCGTGATCAGCCTGACCAACATGACCAAACCCTATCTCTACTAAAAATACAAAAATTAGCCAGGCATGGTGGCGCTCACCTATAGTCCCAGCTATTCGGGAGGCTGAGATGGGAGAATTGCTTGAACACGGGAGGCGGAGGTTGCAGTGAGCCAAGATGGTGCCACTGCGCTCCAGCCTGGGTGATAGAGCGAGACTTCATCTCACACACACAGAAGCATACTGGTCTTGATATCCCTGCTCCAGCTAACATAACAATGGATTCAGATAATCAGGCCTCAGCTCTGTGCGGTGTGGTCTTACATTTCTCTGGTTGTAGGATGAAGACACTGGGCCACCTGTCCCCTATAGACATTACCTGGGAGGGGTATTACCTGTCCCCTATAGACATTACCTGGGAGGGGAGCTAGCAAGGGAGACACATGAGATTTGGAGGAGAAAAGCACCAGATCCAAACTCATCCTGTTATAAGGGTGGAGGCACACAGAGTGGGGGATTTGAGTCTTTCATTCATTCCTCCATTCAACAAACAGAGCACCTGGAAAGGTCCCTGTCCCACTCCAGAGCCGGAAGGTGGCCGTGAAACAGGAAGCCACATAAAATGACTTCAGCTAGGCCGGGCACGGTGGTTCACACCTGTAATCCCAGCACTTTGGGAGGGCGAGACGAGCGGATCATGAGGTCAGGAGATCGAGACCATCCTGGCTAACATGGTGAAAACCCATCTTTACTAAAAATACAAAAATTAGCCGGGCGTGGTGGTTGGCGCCTGTAGTCTCAGCTACTCGGGAGGCTGAGGCAGGAGAATGGCGTGAACCCAGGAGGCGGAGCTTGCAGTGAGCCGAGATCGCACCACTGCACTCCAGCCTGGGCGACAAAGCGAGACTCCATCTCAAAAAAAAACAAAAACAAAAACAAAACAAAAGAAAACGACTTCAGCTAGAGGTGAGTGCCACATGGGGATGAAGTGGGGGTGTGGAGAGGGATGAGGGGAGCTAGAGATCAGGGGCTCTCTCTGCCCCATGCAGAGGTGATGGGGGGATGAGAGGGTCCACCTTCCCTTACCACTGTGGCCGCACAGCTCTCTAGCAGTGGGGATGGATAAGAGAGCTCCTTCCTGCACCACCGGGGAAGGGACAGTAGTCAGGCTCCAGACAGGCATGGGAATGGGAGGGCCAGGTGTCTGGGCTCAAGGGCGGCTGGGCCACAGTGGGGAGCCTGCAGGAGCTTGGGGGACACCTGTGCAGGGGGAGGGGAGGGAGCAGACTCTGGAGCTGGGCTGTGACAACAGAGTGATGACACATTACTCTTTCTAAGTAAATTAAACACATTAATCACTGTAATTAGCAGCGCTGCCCAGCAGGCCTTCGGCCTGGCTATTAAAACATTGGCACAGGCTCACCCATGGCCTGGGTGATCTCCCCACAGCTGGCTGGTGCAGGAGGGCTTGGGGCTAGCTGCCAGGCTTAGCAGAAGGATGGAGGATGGGGCCTGGGTGCTCTGGGCAGGGCAGGGGCCACCGTCCCTTCCACATGTCTCCCTCCAGCTTCAATACGTCTTTGGGTCACCTGAATGGCCACATTCCCTAGCATGTGAGCACCACGAAGCAGGGAGCTTGCCTGCCTTGTTTGGTGACACAGCCAGTCCAGCATCCAGAAGAGTGCGCAGTCACAGGAGTGCTGGAAAAGTGAAGAGAGAGAGAGAGAGACTAATGCTCTCTCACCTCAAGGCATTTGTACAAACTGATCACTCTGCCTGGAATGCTTCAAGTTGCCTGGCTAACTCCTCAGGTCTCAGGTTAGATGCCATCCCCCCAGAAAGCCTTCCAGTCCCCCCAGGTAGAGGTTAAGTACATCCTCTTTTGCACCTGGAGTCTCCCAGGCTTATACCTGTTGTAGAATTTACCGAGGTGTGTGTTTTGTTTTGTTTTTTGGTTTTGGATTTTTTTTTTTTTTTTTTTTTGAGACAGAGTCTCACTCCATCGCCCAGGCTAGAGTGCAGTGACATGATCTCAGCTCACTGCAACCTCTGCCTCCCAGGTTCAAGGGATTCTCCCGCCTCAGCCTCCCAAGTAGCTGGGATTACAGAAGCGTACCACCACGCCAGGCTAATTTTTGTATTTTTTAGTAGAGACAGGGTTTCACCATGTTGGCCAGGCTGGTCTTAAACTCCCGACCTCAAATGATCCACCCGCCTCAGCCTCCCAAAGTGCTGGGATTACAGGTGTGAGCCACCACACCCGGCCTTGTTTTGTTTTTTCAGGCAGGGTCTCACTTTGTCACCCAGGCTGGAGTGCAGTGGCACCATCATGGCTCACCGCAAACTTAAACTCCTGGGCTCAAGCGATCCTCCTGCCTCAGCCTCCTGACTAACCAGGAGGACTAACCAGTCCAGGTGGACTAACCAGGTGGACTAACCATGTCCACCACCATGCCTGGCTAATTTTTTAAATTTTTGTAGAGATGGGGTCTTGCTATGTTGCTCAGGTTGGTCTTGAACTCCTGGCCTCAAGTAATCCTCTTGCCTTGGCCTCCCAAAGTGCTGGGGTTACGGGTGTGTACCACCACACCTGGCCATGTAGAATTTAGTACACAATATTACAGCTGGTTTATGCATCTCTACCTCCACAAGACTGAAAGCTACATGAGGACAGGGGCTATGGGCTCACCATGGTAGTCCCAAGGCTGAGCCCAATGCTTGGCATATAGAAGGTGCTCAATAAAGATCTGTTGAATGAGCGAGTCAGTAAATCAATAAATAAGGAGCAGGAAGCCAGCTGCCGGCCTGCTGTGAGTTGCACCTGCTCTCCTCTGACTTCCAGTGGGCTGTGAGCTGCAGGCATGGGCAGAGGAGGGAAGGTGGATCCAGAGCCCATGCCGCTGGATGCCAAAGGTCCTCTTCCAGGCAACTTGAATCTCCTGGCACCTGTGCTTTAATAATGAAGATGCTGATCTCACAAACCAGAGCCTCCTGGGTCTTTGGGGAGTGGAGGGGAAGATCAACCTGTCACAAGAGCTCTGCCTCTGAACGCCCCTTGGCAGGGCATCCCCAGGACGGGTCCCTCTGCCTGGGCCCCAGGCCCTCAGCATCCCAGAAGGCATATATGGCCACACTGGGAGCTCCCTCTAGTGGGAGACAGGCCCTGAGGGTCCACTCAGGGTTGACCTTGTGCCCGCGGTGGGCAGGCAGGTGTCAGGGATGATGAAGTGGCCTCAGGGAGTGGGTGGGATTCACTCTTTGATGGTAAGAATGCATGCAAGTGCTCCGGAAACTGGAACAGGCCGCCGGAATGGGAGTGGAGTGCTTCCATAGGGAGTGGAAGCAGGGGACCTGGTACAGGTAAGGCTGTAGGAGGGCCTGCTGGGTCTCTAGGGGCAAGTGGGCCAGGGATCAGGAGGTGGAAATGGTCCCTGTGAGGCCCCTTGCTGGGGTTGTGAGAGGTGGCATGGGGCAGGCACTCTGCTTGGGGCATGCCTCTGTGGCTCAGGGCACTGTGGACTCCATGCAGAGCCTTTGGGACCAGCGCAAGTGAGTCAGCATCTTTGTTTCTTCAACACTTTGAGCCTCAGTTTCTTCACCAATAAAATGGGATAATGACACCTACCTGGCAGGTGTGGGGCCTAAATGAGATGAAGTGGATGAAGCTCCTGGCATATAACAAATGCTTTTCAATGCTTTGGGTACCCAACCAGCCCTCCCCACCAACCCATCAACAATGGGACCACAGCCCCCACTCAGTCCCTGCTCTCTGACTTGGATTCCCCCGACACACCCCCATTCCCCTCATTTTTCCTCTTGCCAAAACTGAGAGTCACATCACAATCACATTGATGGGTAAACAGCCCTGACCCCTGACCCTTCTCTCTGAGAAGGACTATGGGGAATTTTCACCTGTGATAAGCCAATGGCTGAGCCCTTCTGGGAAACCCTGTCTCCCCCAACCCCCCAGTTCTCAGAGTATCAGGGCCCAGGGTCCTCCTAATGCCGGTGGGAAAGTCATTAGGGAGGAATAAAGAAATAAGGAAAGGAAGGACTATGATTGTCCCAGAACCCCAAAGTTGGGTGGATGTCAGCTATTTCTGTGGCCCAGCCCTCCTATTTCCTGAGAAACCACCCCCATTTGTGTAGTCCTGGTGAGGCTGTCAAGCAAGTGCCGTGTCTCTCCAAAAGGGAGGGCATCTGGCTCAGCGGGGTCAACCACAGTGTGCTGTCGTTCCTTTGGTAACAGTGATTGGGCTAAGTGTGTACATGCGACCGAAGCAAAGCCAATCCCATCCTTCCGTAGAATGTAAGTTGTGGGAGGGCGTGCTCTCGTTCCTTTGGTAACAGTGATTTGTCTAAGTGTGCACATGTGACCCAAGCAAAGCCAATCCCATCCTTCCCTAGAATGTAAGTTGCAGGAGGGCAGGGAGTTTTGTAAGCAGTACTCAGTAGGTAGGGGCTCCATAAATACGTGCTGATTGAGCAGGTGACTCTGATGGAGTTGCCGAGTGAGGGATGAGGGTGCTGGTGTGGGGCTGGTCTTGGTGGCCAGGAGAAGGTGTCAGGGTTACTACTAGCTTACACGGCATCTTATGTGTATTAGCAATAGGTGATTCCTCCAGGCAGATGAATTAGGAAAAATGTCCCTCTGGGGCAATGCTGCCTTATACCAGGACACAGAGCTTTGTAAGCAGAGCATTGAATGTATTTCAGCTCCCACCTGGCTCTTTGCTGGGGCCTTTGAGCAGTGCCCAGCCTACCAACATACATGGCCCCCACCTTCCCTTCCATGAAGACAGAAGAGAGAACTGTGGGTGTATGAGGCTGAGAGAGAGAGAGACAGACAGATCGAGCCCTCAGAGTATCATTCAATCCCTATATCCAGCCAGGCGCAGTGGCTCAGCACTTTGGGAGGGTTAGGCGGGAGAAGTTTGGGAGGTTAGAAGGTCAGAAGATCGAGACCATCCTGGCTAACATGGTGAAACCCCGTCTCTACTAAAAATCCAAAAAATTAGCCGGGCGTGGTGGTGAGCGCCTGTAGTCCCAGCTACTCGGGAGGCTGAGGCAGGAGAATGGCGTGAACCTGGGAGGCGGAGCCTGCAGTGAGCAGAGATCGCACCACTGCACTCCAGCCTGGGCGACAGAGCGAGACTGTGTCTCAAAAAAAAAAAAAAAAAAATCCCTATATCCACGCCTGGGCTTCCTGTCATATGAGCCAATAAATTCCCTTTTCTGCTTCAGCTACTAACGTTGGGTTTCTATAGCTGCTTCCCACTGATGACGTGTCCTGATCAAGGCACACAGCCAAGTCTTGACCTTACAGTTCCTGAGACCCTGAGGTCCCTCCAAACCCATCCCTTTCATGGGCATGACGAACCAACAGTAACGTTATGGTTTACAGGACCTGGGCTCGAATCCAAAGAATAGGCCCTTATTTCTAATCCTGCCACATAGTTCCTGGAGCCTGCTGGCCTGGAATTGAATCCCAGATCCACCATCTACGGCCCCTATAACCTGGGGCATTTACTTAATCCCAGTGGGCCTGTTTCTTCCTGCAAAATGAGGGTAATAGCAGTATTGACTTCATTGGTTATTGAGAGAATTAAATGAGTTAATATGTGTAATGTTGAGTAGTACCTGGCATGTGGCAAGTTAATGTAGTAAGTAAATACCCACTTGGAGTGTTATTACTAACTGTGGACTCTTGAAGAAATCACTTTCCTTATCTGTAAAATGGGAGTAAGAATTCTGAACTCAGAAGGTTGTTATGAAAGCTAAATGGGGGCCGGGCATGGTGGCTCATGCCTGTAATCCCAACACTTCGGGAGGCCGAGGCAGTTGGATCACTTGAGGTCAGGAGTTCGAGACCAGCCTGGTCAACATGGTGAAACCCCATTTCTACTAAAAATATAAAAATTAGCTGGGCGTGGTGGGGGGTGCCTATAATCCCACCTACTCAGAAGGCTGAGGCAGGAGAATCACTTAAACCCGGGAGGCAGAGGTTGCAGCGAGCCAAGATTGTGCCACAGCACTCCAGCCTGGGCAACAGAGCAAGACTCCATCTCAAATAAATAAATAAATAAAGCTAAATGGGGGCCATCGGGTGCAGTGGCTCACACCTGTAGTTCCAGCACTTTGGGAATCCAAGGCAGGAGGATGACTTGAGACCAGGAGTTTGAGACTTGGCTTGGGCAACATAGTGAGACTCCATCTCTACAAAAAGCTTGAAAATTCACCAGGCATGGGGGCTTGTGCCTGTAGTCCCAGCTACTCAGGAGGGAGGCTGAGGCGGGAGGATTGCTTGAGTCCAGGAGTTTGAGGCTGCAATGAGCCATGATCATGCCACTGCACTCCAGCCTGGATGACACAGGGAGGCCCAGTATCAAAAAAAAAAAAAAAGTAAAGGAAGTTAAATGGGATGAGTAGGCAGAGCTATCGGCACGGAGCCTCCCATACAGAATGTGCTCAGTGTTCATTGAATCGGAATCTTTGGCTGCTTTGTTGAAACCTTTGAGCCGAGTTCCCCTGCCGGAGCCAAGCAGAGATGTGCCTGTACTTCAGCTGGAAGCCCAGCAATGAGGAAATAAATCCTCATGCATATTATTCCTGAGTAAAAGTTCTCCTGGGACATGGCTTGCTCAGAGCCTTCTCATTCCACAGCCAGCATGCCGCACAGATTTCAGCAGCTCACCTCTGGCTCACTGGCTCACTGGCTCACTCGCTCACTCGCTGGCAGGCTGGCTCATCCTCCAGGGGCAAGAGAAGGAGAGAGGAAAGGAAATGGAAAAGTCTTTGATTTGTCAGGGAGCCTGCCGGCGCTGGTGAGCATCACTGAGTCCTAAAGCCCCACCCGCCAAATCAGCAGCCCAGTTCTCTGCCCGCGCTTGTAATTAGTCTGTCTGAGCATTTAGGGCAGCCCTGGGGAACAGAAACGGTGGGCAGGAGAAGCTGGCATAGGAGCACCTGAGGCTGGGGCTGCAGAGCAAAGCAGAGGGGAGCCACCTGAGAGGACCCCTGCCCAGGGGGAAGGGAGCAGCAGGGACCCATGCCCTGACATCCTGTCTGGAGACATGGCCTTCTGGAGAGCCTGGCGGCACTAGCTGAACTGCCCACTGGCCTCTGACACCACAGCACTAGTCAGGACCCGGTTCCAGCCAGCCTGAACCATTTACTAGCTGTGGGACTGAAACTCGGGGAGGCAGGGGCAAGGGATCAATTTCCTCATCTGTAAAATGGGAAAAAGCAACATCTGCCAAGGCCGTCGACGTGGATGTCATCCTGAACTGGACAGCCTTCCCTGCCTTTGAGATGGCTCCGTGAAATAGAAGATGTGGACGTCGTCCTGAAATGGACAGCCTTCCCTGCCTTTGAGATGGCTCCGTGAAATAGAAGACGTGGACGTCGTCCTGAACTGGACAGCCTTCCCTGCCTTTGAGATGGCTCCGTGAAATAGAAGATGTGGACGTCGTCCTGAACTGGACAGCCTTCCCTGCCTTTGAGATGGCTCCGTGAAATAGAAGATGTGGACGTCGTCCTGAAATGGACAGCCTTCCCTGCCTTTGAGATGGCTCCGTGAAATAGAAGATGTGGACGTCGTCCTGAACTGGACAGCCTTCCCTGCCTTTGAGAAGGCTCCAGGAAATAGAAGCTGTGGACGTCGTCCTGAACTGGACAGCCTTCCCTGCCTTTGAGAAGGCTCCATGAAATAGAAGCTGTGGACGTCGTCCTGAAATGGACAGCCTTCCCTGCCTTTGAGATGGCTCCGTGAAATAGAAGACGTGGACGTCGTCCTGAACTGGACAGCCTTCCCTGCCTTTGAGATGGCTCCGTGAAATAGAAGATGTGGACGTCGTCCTGAAATGGACAGCCTTCCCTGCCTTTGAGAAGGCTCCAGGAAATAGAAGCTGTGGATGTTGTCCTGAAATGGACAGCCTTCCCTGCCTTTGAGAAGGCTCCATGAAATAGAAGCTGTGGACGTCGTCTTGAAATGGACGGCTTTCCCTGCCCTTCGAGCAGGCGCATCTTCTTCCCCAGGAGCTCTAGGCTTAGTGCTTCCCGGCTGACTCCTCTCCAGCTTCATTTCTGAGGAATGGGGAGCACTGAAGTTGATTCTCTATTTCAGAGATGGGAAGAAACAGACTCAGAGGGGAAGGCAGGGTAGAAAGGTCAAGTCAATAAGAGGCTGCTCCTGGGCTGATCTTAGAGGCACATCACTCAACCTCTTAGACCTCAGCTTTCTTATCTGTAAAATGAGAGGGTGATGATAATAATAACGTGAAGATAAATCCTTAATAAAGCACGTGGCAGATAAGAAAGATTCAAAATAACAGGCCCAGGCTGTCGCCCAGGCTGGAGTGCAGTGGCGCGATCTCCACTCACTGCAACCTCCACCTCCTGGGTTCAAGTGATTCTCCTGCCTCAGCCTCCCAAGTAGCTGGGATTACAGGCACACATCACCACACCTGGCTAATTTTTGTATTTTTAGTAGACACGGGGTTTCACCATGTTGGCCAAACTGGTCTTGAACTCCTGACCTCAAGTGATCTGCCCACCTCGGCCTCCCAAAGTGCTGGGATTACAGGCATGAGCCTCCGTGCCTGGCCTGGTGAGAGATCTTAAAACTGCTCTGCCTGTGCTGCTGCTGCTGCTGCTGCTGCTGCTGTCTCCGTTTCTTTCTCTCAAAGAAATGCCTTCTAGAAAGCTGCTCCCTCTGTAGGTAACAATATGGGCAGATAAGGCCATAAAATCAGCAGCCGGGCCTGGAGGAACCCAAGAACAGGGAGAGCAGTGTGGTGCTCTCTTCCTCCTAGTCCTGGGCAGGCCCTTCTCTGAGCCGCTGACTGCATTTTCCATCCAAGCACGTGAGGCTCAGAATCCGGCATCAGCTCAGAATGGGAGCAAAGAAGCAGAGCTTCCCGAGTGAGCTGCTGGGAAATCCGATAAAAAGGCTCCCTCCAACTCCCTAATTTGCTGAGATGATGATTTATGGAGACATCCGTCTTCCAGCCTAAATCTACTTCCTAGGACTTGGGCCATCATCTATGTAAAACTAATGAAAGGTTTATGAGTTACTGAGCTCCAGGTACTATTGATAAACCCTCTCACACCGTTGCTATGGCTCATCCTCCGCAGAGCTGCCGTGGGTCTTTGAAGCAGAGAGTGAGCCTCAAAGGTGGATCATTTTAATACCTCCCTTCTGAAGAGGAAAGTCTGTGCTGCGCCTTCTTCCTCCCTCCGTGTGCTCGTCCTGCCCCTGCCAGCAGCCCCATCCACGTTCAGGGAGGCAGGGAGGAAGGGAGTCCAGGCTGGCCAAAGGCCTTGGGGCCAGCAGACACTTCCAGAAAAGACCATATGAAAGAGTTGTGAAGATGGACAGTGGTGACAGCTACACAACAATGTGAAGGTACTTAATGCCACTGCATGGTACACTGAAACATGGTTACATTGGGCTGGGCGTGGTGCCTCATGCCTGTAATCCCAGCATTTGGGAGGCCAAGGCGGGCAGATCACTTGAGGTCAGGAGTTCAAGACCAGCCTGGCCAACATGGTGAAACCCATCTCTGCTAAAAATACAAAAATTAGCTGGGCATGGTGGCACACACCTGTAGTCCCAGCTACTCAGGAGGCTGAGGCAGGAGAATCGCTTGAACCTGGGAGGCGGAGGTTGCAGTGAGCCAAGATCGCACCACTGCACTCAAGCCTGGGTGACAGAGCAAGACCCTATCTCAAAAAAAGAAAAAAGAAAAAGGTTAAAATGGAACATTTTGTGTTATGTATAAATTATCACAATTTTTAATTTAAAAACAATGACCACAGCCCTTTAGCCTTTGGCTGTGTTCAACACAGCCTGGGAAGACCTCGTTTTCTGAACATCCTCAGGGGACAAAGCTGCACTGAGGCCTCACGACCTGCGGCCTGGAAAGCCCTCCAGGTATCTAACCTGTGTCTTTCTTGCTGTACCCTGAACTCCAATCCCTGCCTGAGGAATGTGGCTTTCTTGTGGAAAGGAAATGTTGCCTAACATCACAGATGCTATAAATATAAGGTTAACAGCATGGGCTCTGGAGGCAGAGTAGTAGGGTTCAATTCCTAGCTCTGCCACTTGAGAGCTGTGTGGCTTCAGCAAGCCGCTTACCCTCCCTGTGCCTCAGTTTCCCCATCTATAAAATGGGAGGCACCTACCCTGCAGAGAGGCTGTAAGGAGTTAGTACTTTTGCCGTGCTCAGTACCAACTTCACACATAGCAAGCGGGCCCCTACTGTTTCCAGCCTCCCCATGCTCCAGTCACTGCTGAGAGCATCTTCTTTAGAGATGGAAGATGGGGCTATAAGCAGGGCAACAAGGAGAGGGTGGAGGTGGGTGAAGGGTGTGGGATGGCGCACAGTTTGGAGGGTCTACCTTCCTAGACTGATGTTGCCCACATCATGATATCTGAAAAGGGGTCCTGGGGACACAGTTATCACAACCTTTAGGGGCTGGCCATGTTAGCATCAGACACAGCCACTGCAGGAACCCCTGGCAGCCTGGCTATCAGCAGTGATTATCTGGAGTGCAGGGGAAGCTGGGAACAATAATGGGTGACCTTAAGGATGGTATGAGACTTCTGAGTCCAGTTCATAAAAAAACCACGGTAGGGGGCCGGGCACAGTGGCCTCATGCCTGTAATCCCAGAACTTTGGGAGGCTGAGGTAGGAGGATCACTTGAGGCCAGTTCGAGACCAGCCTGGGTAACATAGTGAGACCCTTATCTCTACCAAAGGAAAAAACTAAAAATGAGCCAGGTGTGGTGGCGCCCGCCTATAGTCCCAGCTACTTGGGAGGCTGAGGTGGAAGGAGTGCTTAAGCCCAGGAGTTCGAGGCTGCAGTGGGCTATGATCCCACCACTGCACTCCAGCCTGGGTGACAGAGTGAGACCCTATCTCAAAAAAAAAAAAACCATGGCAGCTTTGGCCTGGTTCTTTCTCTTCTGTATCACCCACTCTGGGGAGCGCCGCCATGTGGGGAGGCCTGTGCAGGAGGACCCTAGCACCATGTGAGTTCTATCTTGGAGGTGGGTCCTCCAGCCCCAGCAAGACCCCTGACAACGGTGACCTCAGGAGAGACCCTGAACTCAGCTGCCCACAGGTTCCTGACCCACAGAAACTGGAATATAGAGATGTTTATTGTTGTCTTAAGCTGCTAAGTTCGGGGGTAGCTCACTAATCCAGGTGGGAAGGGAGACGGATGGGAGGACCAGGGTCCCTTCACCCTGCAGCATGGCACTCATGGAACACATCCATGGCTCTGCCCTCCCGTCTGCCCTTTTATTCCAGTGAAATCCACTTCTGTGTTCTGCCACCTCCCAACACCCCCACACCCCCCGCCCCCGCCCTTCCTGTCTTTTTGTCCTGACTATGCTGCTTTCTCAGTGGCTCCTGGCTGGGGTGAGGGGCTCAGCCCTTCTCACCTCCAGAGCTGGCAGCTGTCGGTCATCTAATAGAGAGATCGCAGAGCAGCTTCTGAGAGTGGCTGTGCAGAGCATGGGAGGCCCTGTAGATCTTAATTCTTTCCCTCTTTAATCTTTCTTCCTCATTCTTTGGTTCACAGGTTTTCATACGCACTGCAGAGTTTCCAGAGATAAAGCCCCACAACCAGAGCTGGCAAAGCACCTCCTTCCCCTGCCTCCAGGGAGGAGAATTCAGCCAAGCAGGAAATCACGGAGTCTCTGATTGGCTTCTGAGAGCTGGAGCAGTTTGTGAGTGTCAGGGACCCAGGAACCTCAGCCCCAGGCTGTCATTCCCTTCGGCTTCTGGCTCAGTCCTGCTGCATCTTATAAGGCCCCTGGGTGAACTAGGAGCTGGGAGGTGGTGCATTACCCCTGGAGCAGCTGGGCCCACAGGCTCACCAGGCTGAGGGAGTGTGGCCTCACAATCAAGAGCAGGGGCTTTTGAGGTCAGACAGGACTGGGAGCAAATCTCAGCCCTGCAGCTTCCTGCTGTGGGACTGCAGATAAATGACGGGGTTTCTCTGGGCCTGCAAAGTTTTCAATAAACAGGAGCAGCCAGCAGCAGGACTGGAGTCCACAGGTGATCTGTCTCTGACCTCAGGTGTCCACAACCATCCTCTTAGAAGACAGGCAAGCAAGGCAGCTCTCCTGCCCCTCAGCACTGGCCAGGCTGGGACACAGTGGGACATCAGGACTTTAAGCCATCCTTTAGGCCAAAGAATCCCCACATAACAAATGCATTGTGTGCAATAAAGAACTTGACTGCACCCCTATCGGGGCATTTGAGATCCAAATTGCTGCCTTGGCACTTTGGAGACACAGAAAGGAGAAATGAGCTCAGGGTCTCTGGGAAAAGCCCTTTAAACCTGCTTGAGAAATCAGATTTGTCTGGCTGCGGCTCATCTGCCCTCCAGGTCTGGAATAAGGGGAAGGGACTCTGGAGGGCTGTCTGACAGGCATGGAAAGCAGTGGGCAAGGTTTAGGGAAAGGGCAAGGGAGGGCAAGGTTTAGGGAAAGAGGGTGACAGGGTGGCAGGACGGTTCATGCCTGTAATCCTAGCACTTAGGGAGGCTGAGGTGGGAGGATCACTTGAGGCCAGGAGTTCAAGACCAGCCTGAGCAGCATAACAAAACCCTGTCTCTACTAAAAATATTAAAAATTAGCAGGATGTGGTGGCACATGCCTGTGGTCCCAGCTACTCAGGAGGCTGAGGTGGGAGGATTGCTTGTGCCCAGGAGGTCAAGGCTGCAGTGAGCCGTGACTGAGCCACTGCACTCCAGCCTGGGCAACAGAGCAAGACTCTGCCTCAAAACAAGACAACATAAAAAAACAGAGGATGATGGGGACACACTGACACAAAGGGCTTCCCAGGTATGCCTGGTCCCCTGAGCCAGGGAAGCTCTGGAGCGTTTGGAGAGAAGAGCGCCCTTGATGGTGTTAGAATGAGCAGCACTGGAACTCACAGACACAGGCCAAGAAGCAGCCTGGCCCTCACTCAGGCCAAGCTCTGCCCTCCCGCCATGCAGGCTTCACAAGTTTCCTCCCTTTCTCCCCAAGGCGGCCATTCTGCTTGCACACTTATTCATTCATTCATGCAACACCCTTACCTGGAGCCTCCTCTGGGTGCCAATGAACAGAGAAGGGCAGAGTTGATTAATGAAATTCAATTTCTAAATGCCAGAGCTCAGAGGACCAATCATGATCGCTCACCCTCCTCAGTTATCCATAGAGGAATAAAGTAGAGTATCACGGGGGTGCCAAAGAAGGTGACAAAAACTGCCCGAGAGAGACTGGAAAAGCCTTCATGGACGAGGGCGCATTGGAGCTGGGTCTTGAAGGCTGAGTAGGAGTTCATCTTAGGAATGAAGAAGAGAAGGAGGAGGAGCAGAAAGGGCATTCCTGGCAAAGAAAGCAGCAAGGGGCAGGGAGGTGGGAAGGGCAGGGAGGTGGGAAGGGCAGGGTGGGCTTGGGAGGTGGCAAAACACAGAAGTGGATTTCACTGGAATAAAAATCAGAGCGGACGTGGAGGGCAGAGCAACGGAGGCGTTCCATGAATGCCACACTGCAGGGTGAACGGACCCTGGGCCTGCCCACCCATCTCCCTCCCCACCTGGATTAGTGAGCTACCCCCAAACTTAGCAGCTTAAGACAACAATAAACATCTCCATCCCTATTCCAGTTTCTGTGGGTCAGGAGTCCAGGAGCAGCTGAGCTCAGGGTCTCTCCTGAGGTCGCCGTCATCAGGGGTCTTACTAGGGCTGGAGGACCTGCCTCCAAGATGGCACTCACATGGTGCTGGCTGTTAGCAGGAGGCCTGGGGTCCTCCCTACATGGGCCTCCCCGCATGGTGGCACTCCCCAGAGTTGGGTGACACAAGAGAGAACCAGGCCAAAGCGATATCTTATTAGATACTCAGACCAGCCCTATTCAGTGTGAGAGAAGACCATGAAGGATGTATCAGGAGCTGGGGCTTAGCAGTAGTAGTATTGTCAGGAGCTGGGCCATCTTGGAGGCTGGCTGTCATGCCACCTCCCATGGGCAGCCCTAGGCAGGTGTATTAGTCCCTTCTCACACTGCTATGAAGAAATACCCAAGACTGAGTAAATTATAAAGGAAAGGTGTTTAATTGACTCATAGTTCGGCAGGGCTGGGGAGGCCTTGGAAAACGTACAATCATGGCGGAAGGAGAAGCAAACACATCTTTCTTCACATGGTGGCAAGGGGAAAAATGGGAGCCGAGCGAAGGGGGAAGCCCCTTATAAAACCATCAGATCTCGTGAGAACTTACATCACAATCACGAGAATAGCATGGGGGAAACCGTTCCCACGATTCAATTACCTCCCACCAGGTCCCTCCCGTGGGGCTGATGGGAACTACAATTCAAGATGAGAGTTGGGCGGGGACCCAGCCAAACCATAGCAGGAGGAGCCCTGGTCTACAGAGTTTCAGGGAAATATGCACTCAGCCCCTGAAGCAGGCTCTTTCATCAGTTTCCACGACACTTTTCAAGGCAGCCTTCCAAGTGGTGGGTGTGATACGGGGCAGAGCTGGTGCTGACCATCTGTTGGGGAAGGGGTTGGGGGTAAAGAGGACTATCTGTGTCTCAAGCCATGGACTCTGCCAACACATAAGATCAAGCCCTTCCTGGCTTGATCTTGTGTCCAACTGTCCACATGGCTTCTGGAGTGGTTATCCTCAAAGCAGGCCCAAAATGTGCCCTCTAGCAAAACCCTGGGATGCTGCCAGTTGGATGATCCACACTCAGCAAGGACCAGCCATGCTAACATGGTCCATGCAGGGGCCTGGGACCTGAGACCTGCAACCTGCTCAGAAGTTGGTGTGGTCGTTGGGGGACTCCAGTGAGTCTGTATATGTCCAGCCCAGGTCCTGGACAGCTGAGACCTGCCTGCCCCTTGGGCGGTACAGGCCTTGTATAATTGAAATGCCAGGCAGCACCTGCAGACAATTTTATCACACTCTGTATAATGTGTAAATACCATTAAGTTAGACAGATTTTCTCATTAATTCTTGGTCCCAGTGACAGACCAGGAATTAACACAATTGATTTTCCAGTCCCTACTCATTATCAATCATCTCCCAGAACTTAGTCACATTTCATCTGTTCCACCTGGGCCCCAGCATCTATTTGGAGGTTTCAATATATATTAAACTAATAAAGAGCAATGGGCACTGGCGTGTCAGCCCTGGAAACTGGTGGGGATGAGTGAAGAAACAAATCCTGGGAAGAAAGTTGCTTCCAGATTGAAGGCTTAGTCCTGCCCCTAGGATGCTGGCACTGGCCAGCAGGGGCTCAGCAAAGGGTGTGGGTAACTGTATCAGTTATGAATTGCTGTGCGACAAACCACCCCAAGACTTAGTGGCTTAGAACAATAGTGTCTATTTGCTCACGGTCCTCTGGGTGGCCAATTTGGGCTGGGATCCTGGGCTCACTTGGGTGGCTGCAGTTGGCTGGTGGCTGGGATACCTGGAGGGTCTAAAGCCAGCCTCACACACACATCTGGTGGTTGCTGCTGGTTATTGGCCGGATGGTCTAGGGACTTCAGCTGGGATGGCCCTTCTCTGCTTCGAGTGGCATCTCATCCTTCAGGAAGCTGGACTAGACTCCTGGCATCACTTTTCACCAGATCCTTTTGGTCAAAGTAAGCCAAAAGACTGATCCAGATTCAAGGGGTGGGGAAAGAGACCCCACCTTCTGATGAGAAGAATGAGCCAAAGGCACATGACAGAGGGGTGTGCCACAGGGATGGGGGACTTACTGCAAACAGGACACGACAGAGACCAATCTGGGATCAGGTTCTGGGGCCCTCCTCCAATGGGCAGTTTCTTTTCAACCCTTCACACCAAGAGATGATGGTTCTTATTCTTCAAGACCTTGGGACCCATCCAAGCAGGAGAGAAATGTGCATTCCTGAGACCTGAACAACAACCACATCCAATGCTGAGCTAAGGGACAGGAGGCAGAGGGAAGAGGGAATCTGTGCCAAATTCTTTTTTTTTTTTTTTTTCTGAGACAGAGTCTCGCTCTGTCACCCAGCCCAGGCTGGAGTGCAGTGGCTCAATCTTGGCTCACTGCAACCTCCACCTCCTGTGTTCAAGCGATTCTCCTGCCTCAGCCTCCCGAGTAGCTGGGACTACAGGCACGCACCACCACGCTCAGCTAACTTTTTGTATTTCTAGTAGAGGTGGGGTTTCACCATGTTGGCCAGGCTGGTCTCGAACTCCTGACCTCAAGTGATCTTCCCACTTTGGCCTCCCAAAGTGCTGGGATGACAGGTGTGAGTGTCCCCATCTGGCCGGCAATCTGTGCCAAATTCTTAATCGTGTCTCAATGTGACTTCCTGCCACCTGAATGCTTCTGGACCATCTCGCCTGGAAGTTGAGTACTACTGTTTAGAAATTAGCAAGTGTATGCTCTTGCGTGCTCTTGCCAATGTTAAAATTAGCAAGAACATGCACAATTATAAAAGCAAATCTTTTGGCTGGGCGCGGTGGCTCACGCTTGTAATCTCAGCACTTTTGGAGGCCGAGGTGGGCGGATCACGAGGTCAGGAGATCGAGACCACAGTCAAACCCCATCTCTACTAAAAATATAAAAATTAGCCAGGCGTGGTGGTGGGCGCCTGTAATCCCAGCTACTCGGAGAGGCTGAGGCAGGAGAATGGCGTGAACCCGGGAGGCGGAGCTTGCAGTGAGCCGAGATCGCGCCACGGCACTCCAGCACTCCAGCCTGGGTGACAGAGCAAGACTCCATCTCAAAAAAAAAAAAAGGGAATCTTTCACAAACGTGTATATTGTGCGGAATGTTCTAGTTCCGAGTCCAAGTAGAAAACAACTGTGGATTATCCACTGCTTTCTACTGTGTCATCCCATCCTATCAGAGATAATTTAATTTCAATATTAGGGAAGTCACAACTCTACTTCATAAAGGGCTTTGGCAGTAAACTTTTCCTTGAGGTATAACATACATTCAGAAGGGTGCACAATTAAGTGTATAATTCAATAAATTTTCACAAAGTGAATACATCTGTTTAAACAGACCCCCTACCCCCACCCCAACAAGGGCAACTTTTGTCCTGCCTTCTGACACCATAGATTAGTTCTGCAGGATTGTGTAAGCATGGGGAAAAGGCTTTTAAAAGCCTGTGGCCCAAGTCCCAGAGGTAGGCAGTCACCGCCTTCCGAGCTATTGAATCAGGAGTCCCTGCTTGGAGGCAAGGATATAGCCTTCCAACTTCTTACGGCTTCTCCCCATCCTAAGTCCTTGTGTTGTGTCCTCAGAGCAAAGCCCTTTGGTCCAGAGCACACCTCTATTGCCACACCAGATCCGAGCATAGGAGCAGGGGTAGGCAGGTGGGTGGAAGAGTTGGGGGAGGGGAAAAGGGCCACCAGAGGGAAGCAAGACTTTGTGACGCGAACGCAGAAGAGCTGGGATGCAGTGAGGACAGGGGGTGGGGGGAGCTTTAGGGGACACTCTTGGAGCAGGAAAATGTGTGTGGCCCACGGGCTGGGGGCATTGGTTGGAGGGGCGACCCCTCCTCCGTCCCTCTGTGCCAGCATTCAGTAAGCCTGTGCACCCACCTGGAATTATCCCTAGATAATCATCATCATCATCTTTATGGAAACCTTTTAAGATTAATTCTAATGTGCTTTATTAGGTGACTTTTTCAGAAGTTCTGCAACAGGAAGGTGAAATAGGTTCTGAATGTTAAGCAGTAAGAGGTTATGAAGGGCATCTCTGCCTGGTAGCACCTCCCAGGTAATTAGCTCCCTAATACTCATCAGGTGAGGGGGATGGCAGGTGAGGGTCCTTCCCACACCCACTCAATGACATTTTCTCTTCTTTCATCAAAATTGTACAGGTGGGCCGGGGCACTCTCTGCTTTTGAAAAGCCCCTGGTGCCGGGCACAGTGGCTCAGCCCTGTAATCCCAGCACTTTAGGAGGCCGAGGCGGGCGGATCACGAGGTCAGGAGATCGAGACCATCCTGGCTAGCACAGTGAAACCCTGTCTCTACTAAAAATACAAAAAAATTAGCCAGGCGTGGTGGTGGGTGCCTGTAGTCCCAGCTACTCTGGAGGCTGAGGCAGGAGAATGGTGTGAACCCGGGAGGCAGAGTTTGCAATGAGCCAAGATCACACCACTGCACTGCGGCCTGGGCCACAGAGTGAGACTCCATCTCAAAAAAAAAAAAAAAAGAAAAAAGAAAAAAAGAAAAAGCCCCTGGTTAGGGGCCTGAGCTCACCTGCAATCAGCCCCCCAGTTCCGGCTGTTGGGGGAGACAGGCACAGAGACACATGTGTGAGGCTGGCTTTAGACCCTCCTGCCATCCCAGCCACCAGCCAACTGCAGCCACACGAATAAGTCCAGGAGAGCCCAGCCCAAATTGGCCACCCACGGGACCATGCGCAAACAGAAATTTGTTCTAAGCCACTAAGTCTTGGGGTGGTTTGCCATACAGCAATTCGTGACTGATACGGTTACCAATGCCCTTTGTTGAGTCCCCACTAGCCATCGCCAGCATCCTGGGTGGCAGGACTGAGCCCTCAAATGCTCTGTCCACTCTTACCATCTAGAAGCTGCAGAGCAGGGTGCAGGGTATGGTAAGGCAGCAGGAACATGGGAGATGGATGGGGTGCTAGGGCCTCCGCCTCCACCCCATTTCTGTCCCTCATATCCCAGTGAAATGTGGAGGGAGGTACCTATGGGGACAGAGATGGCCCAATCTCTGAGCTTTCCCATTTTGAGGGTCAATAGAACATAAAAATGCATCCCACCTGGACGAAGTGGCTCATGCCCATAATCCCAGCACTTTGCACTTAAGCCCAGGAGTTGAAGATCAGCCTGGGCAACATAACAAAACCCCCATCTCTACAAAACATTTTTTAAAAATTAGGCGAGGCATGCACACCTTTAGTCCCAGGTACTCAGGAGACTGGGGCAGGAGGATCCAATGAGCCCAAGAATTCGAGACTGCAGAGAGCTATGATTGCACCACCATGGCACTCCAGCCTGGGCAACAGTGCAAGACCCTGTCTCAAAACAAACAAACAAAAAAAGCATCTCTGATTCCAGCGAGGACCAGGAAGGCTGAGATAGCTCTTTAGGAGTCTGTACTTACATAGCCGGTCTCAAAGCAGAATAGGGCAACCAATGATGCATGCAGCCAGGTCCCTCTCTGAACTGTTCCCCCTAGACCAGGTGCGCTGGCTCATACCTGTAATCCCAGCAATTTAGGAGGCCAAGACAGGCGGATCACTTGAGGTCAGGAGTTCCAGACCAGCCTCGCCAACATGGCGAAATCCTGTCTCTACTAAAAATACAAAAATTAGCCAAACGTGGTGGCGCGTGCCTGTAATCCCAGCTACTCGGGAGGCTGATGCAGGAGAATTGCTTGAACCCGGGAGGCAGAGGTTGCAGTGAGCTGAGATCGCACCGCTGCACTCCAGCCCGGACGAGAGAGCAAGACTCCATCTTGAAAAAAAAAAAAAAAAAAAGGACTACTTCCCCTAAATTCTTAATTCTCTCATACAGCTCCTCAGGTCCTCCCTGAGGAGGACAGCAGCCCACAGAATGGATGGACATCCCTCTTCTCATCTTTCCCCGATCAAAATGTCCCCATCTTGTGTAGCACTCATTTTAGGCCCTGATCCTCTGTTCTCCATGGTGACAAGCAGATTTTTTTTCCTCGATGAGAATCTCCTCAGTTATGTGCTTGTATTTTAGCAAGGACCTTTGAGAAATATAAGGCCTTCATTCAGAGGACTAATGGTGGAATCTGAGGCACAGAGGCAGGTTGATGCAGAGCTATTTAGGTGCAGGAGAGCCTCAGAGCTCCCATTAAATCATAGCCATGGCTGACCTGATGGAAGAGAATGTATTGTACTTTCCATGAAAAGTTTTCACCTGCAAACCAGTATGCTGCTGTCAGGGGTAGGGTTAAGCCCTTAGGGATACGCTTACGCCTGGGCAACATAGTGAGACCCCCGTCCCTACAAAAAATCAAAAAATTAGCCAGGCATGGTGGCATGTACCTGTGGTCCCAGCTACTCGGGAGGCTGAGGCAGGAGGATTGCTTGAGCCCTGGAGGCTGCAGTGAGCTGTGACTATGCCACTGCCACCCCTGTCTGGGAGCAAGACCTTGTCTCAAAAAAAAAAAGAATGTGTTTAGCAAATCACCGGATGGATGGATGGATGGATGGATGGATGGATGGATGGATTGATGGATGAAGCCCAAACAAGAATGGAACAAAAGACCTTGATCTCATCAGCCCTTGACCTCATCCAATCTTCCAAACTCTGGGAGTCCAGGCAGAAGACCAGAGGTCCCCAGCATTCCTTCTTTGAAATGTCAGCTTAGGGCCCACTCCAGGTGCAGATCTAAGAGAGAAGGAAGGCGTCTCCTCCAAGAACTAGTCCTCAGCACCCACTGCCTTGGACCAACAAGCAGCTTCTCCCCAGGGCTGTCCCAGAAACACTGGGGCAGGGGGCAGGGGGCAGGGGGTGCTTCCCTGCACCCATTCTATCCCAGACCCCAAGTCCCACAGAAGTGCATGCTTCTGGAAAGAGCCTGAAATGGTTACACCATTCCGTCTCCGTTTCTTTTTCCCCCTCCTGCGCTTAAGTGCCTATTAGGGACAAAGGGACAGGAATAGAGGACAATAACATCTGTTTCTCCAACAAGCTGGTGACAATGCGGATCTGGAGGCGGAGCGTGCGTCAGCACTGGGGCCCAGATGCAGCCCTGCAGCTGCAGAAGCAACTGGCACTCCATCATTTATCAGGGAGATCACCCCCCAGTCAGCAGCTCCTCACTCGCTGGCATGTATCCTCACCCGGGGAGCCATCGCTGCTCTTGCTAGATCAGGCTAACCTCTCACTTTTTTTTTTTTTTTAATCTCTGGTGGCTTTCAGGAGGAACCTGGAAGCCACAACTCCTCCAATGTTAGTCCTGCCGTCTCAAGGTTAGGACCAAGGATGGGACACAGAGCATGGCGGGAAAAGCACTGGGTTAGAAGTCAAAGGACTTGGCTTCTCATCCCAGCTCTGCCATCAGCTCTGAGACCTTGAGCTGCTGGGTCTGTTTGGGGACATTGAGAGCAAGGTGTTTAACTTGCTGAAGGAGCCTCAGTTTCCTCATCTATAAAATGGGAGCTATCATACCTCAGTCATGGAATTGTTAAGAGTCTCAAGTGTGGCCGGGCGCGGTGGCTCAAGCCTGTAATCCCAGCACTTTGGGAGGCCCAGGCGGGCGGATCATGAGGTCAGGAGATCGAGACCATCCTGGCTAACATGGTGAAACCCTGTCTCTACTAAAAAAATACAAAAAAAATTAGCCAGGCATGGTGGCGGGCGCCTGTAGTCCCAGCTACTTGGGAGGCTGTGGCAGGAGAATGGCATGAACCCAGGAGGTGGAGCTTGCAGTGAGCCAAGATCGCGCCACTGCACTCCAGCCTGGGCGACAGAGCGAGACTCCGTCTCAAAAAATAAATAAAAAATAAAAAAAAGAGTCTCAAGTGTGAGAACACACATATATGATCCTAAGTCGGCTCAGACGCAGAGTGACTGGGAGCAAGGGGGTAAGCCACAGCCATGTGTGTTTCTGCAGGTGACTTGGAGGCCACTTGTGCCTAAACCTGACTCCAACGCCCAGACATGGCTGAGATGATTTACATCAGTCAGACTGCACAAAGCAAATAGAATCAACCATCCATTCACCGGGTGTGGTGGCTCACGTCTGTAACTGCAGCACTTTGGGAGGCCGAGGCAGGTGGATCACTTGAGGTCAGGAGTTCGAGACCAGCCTGGTCAACATGGCAAAACCCTGTGTCTACTAAAAATACAAAAATTAGCTAGGTGTGGTGGTGCGTGCCTGTAGTACCAGCTACTCAGGAGGCTGAGGTGGGAGGATTGCCTGAGCCTGGGAGGTCGAGGCCTCAGTGAGCGGTGATCTTGCCACTGCACTCCAGCCTGGGCCACAGAGTGAGACCATGTCTCAAAAAAAAAGACAGAAATTTTGAATAAACAAAAATTTTTTTTTGGCTGGGCACAGTGGCTCATGCCTGTAATCCCAGCACTTTGAGAGGCCAAGGCTGGTGGATCACTTGAGGTCAGGAGTTCGAGACCAGCCTGGCCAACATGGTGAAACCCTGTCTTACTAAAAATACAAAAAATTAGCCAGGCATGGTGGTGGGTGCCTGTAATCCCAGCTACTCAGGAGGCTGAGGTTGCAGTGAGCCAAGATCACACCACTGCACTCCAGCCTGGGTGACAGAGGGAGACTGTGTCTCAAAAAAAAAAAAAAAATCATAAAGGTTATTAGATGTCTTCAATGGAAAACCAAGCATTGTTTGGAGCACAGCCTTCCTGCTATTTGACTCCAGCCTGGGCAACATGGCAAGACTCTGTCTCTACAAAAATTAGGCTGGGCATGGTGGCTCACACCTGTAATCCCAGTACTTTGGGAGGCCAAGATGGGTGGATCACCTGAGGCCAGGAGTTTGAGACCAGCCTGGCCAACATGGTGAAACCCTGTCTCTACTAAAAATATAAAAATTAGCTGGGTGTGTTGGCGCGCACCTGTAGTCCCAGCTACTCGGGAGGCTCAGGCAGGAGAATCTCTTGAACCTGGGAGGCAGAGGTTGCAGTGAGCCGAGATCGTGCCACTGCACTCCAGCTTGGGCAACAGAGAGACTCTGTCTCAAAAAAAAAAAAAAAAAAAAAAATCCATCAAACTGTGAAGACCCCTGAGCCCCTGTCTCTGATGGAGCCCCTCAATCCTACCTCTTCCCCCTCTTCTCCAACACCCAAGGCCACAAGCATGACAAGCCGGCCACACGCCTGGGTGGCCCAGAGGAACCATGGAAAGGGTTAAGGGAAGGAAAGTCGAGGAGGAGAGGCGGGAAAGAGGGTGGGAGATGAAGACAATAACAAAAGAGGCAGCTGTGACTCTTTCAACATTTTAAAAGAGATTGAAATTGAAAACGAGATTTATAAAAGGCAACCGATCACGCTTTGCTCCTCCCTTCAAAAGAAAGAAGTGTTGAAAATGAAAAAGACTGTTAACCAAATGAGTGCTGCTTTTAGAGTTGGAAGAGAACTAGTCCGGGCCACGTGTGGTGCTGCTGTGCAGCGGCTGTGATCCCAAGCAAGTCACTGAACCACTCAGCCCATCAAACAAGCCGAGCATGCACCTCTCAGGGCCACAGGGAGGCCAGCGTGAGACAAGCACGGAGAAGGCTTCAGTGAACCCCAAGTTGCTGCCCGGATCCAGCGTCTGGTGGCTCTCACTGTGACTGTGGTTAGGCGGCCTTGACATGCTGCTGTCACTCCCACCACTGAGAGAGACAAGGGAATGAGTATCAAGGATGACCCAGGGCAGGCAGTGGGGTTTCCAGGGCAGGGCATCTCCTGGGGAAGCCCATCTTCTCCCACCTCTCATGCAGTAAGATTGGCTGCAGCCACTGTGATGGCCTAGGGCACGGATCACACCGTGCTCTGCCCTGCTTGACTGACTTGGTTATCTTCGCTCCTCACCATCCCCTCCCTGTTCCTTCTTAGAAATGGAATGGCTCTTCTCAGCACAGCCACCCAGCCTCCGTGCCAAGCTCGCAGGATAACGAATGGCTCCACCTCCTCCTCGCCTCCGTCAGGAGGGGTTCTGAGCAACCCTCTGCTCACAACCCTCTGTGGTTTCCCCTTTTCCTCCTTGGAGCTGCATGGAGACTGCTTGTCCAGACATTGAGATGGCTTTACCAGGTGTCGCTCATTGCATTGGGTTCCCTTCATGTTCGGCACCTACTGAATACCCAGGATAATAACTGCACCACTGCACACATGCACATGCATATGTGCACACATGCACATGGGAAAGTTTTATTTATTTATTTATTTATTTTTGGAGACAGGGTCTCACTCTTGTCACCCAGGCTGGACTGCAATGGCACAATCTCAGCTCACTGCAACCTCCACCTCCCAGGTTTAAGTGATTCTCCTGCTTCAGCCTCCGGAGTAGCTGAGATTACAATATGTGCCACCATGCCCGGCTAATTTTTGTATTTTTAGTAGAGATGGGGTTTCGCCACGTTGGCCAGGCTGGTCTCAAACACTTGACCTCAGGTGATTCACCTGCCTCGGCCTCCCAAAGTGCTGGGATTACAGGCATGAGCCACTGTGTCTGGCCCAATTTTAAAAAATATAATAACAACTCTGGCAGGGAGAAATAGCTCATGCCTGTAATCCCAACACTTTGGGAGGCCAAAGTGGGTGGATCACTTGAGGTCAGGAGTTTGAGACCAGCCTGACCAACATGGTGAAACCCTTCTCTACTAAAAATACAAAATTAGCTGGGCATGGTGGTGCATGCTGTAATCCCAGCTACTCGGGAGGCTGAGGCAGGAGAATCACTTGAACCCAGAAGATGGAGGTGGCAGTGAGCCGAGATCCTGCCACTGCACTTCAGCCTGGGCAACAAGAGCAAAACTTCGTCTCAAAAAAAACAATAATAATAAAAGTAATAGTAACAACTCTGGTAAAACAGACATCAGATGTTTTCCAGTTTTCTTCCCTTGTTGAATGAACCTGGACTGCAGCCCAAGATGTTATCTTTCCCTTGTACCTAGAGATTCCTAAAGCCTCTCTGAAGGACAGGCCACTCACAGCCACATGTGAGACCACCTATCTCTCCATCCAGGACTTCTTCAGCACATTCGCCTTCAGGGCTGTGAAGCATTCGAATGAGAAGTCACCTTGACAATCTTTGACCCCAAGGCCAAGACCCCAACTTTTTCATAGTCACCCCACCAGGATTCCCATCTCAGCACAACCAGGCTTGGCTCTCCTGACAGAAGGGCTGCAAATGGGTCATCCTTCGGGTTTCTGCATGGAACTTATCCTGGTGCCAGGGCAGAGTCCCTTGGAATCACCAAATGGACACCCCCGATACACACAGTGCCATTCAGGCTACTATTCAGGCTACTATAGCAAAATACCATTAAACTAGGTGGCTTATATACAACAGAAATGTCTCACGGTTCTGGGGGCTGAGAAGTCCAAAACCAAGGCAGATTTGGTTTGGTGAAGGCCACTTTCTGGTTCATAGATAGCGCC
Source organism: Pongo pygmaeus (assembly GCF_028885625.2). Classification (NCBI taxonomy): domain Eukaryota; kingdom Metazoa; phylum Chordata; class Mammalia; order Primates; family Hominidae; genus Pongo; species Pongo pygmaeus. The sequence goes on from NC_072373.2 coordinate 219,926,732, forward strand.
TTCCAGCTGTGTCCTCCCGTGGAGGAAGGAGCAAGGCAGCTCCCTGGGGTCTCTTTTATCAGGGCACTAATACTCTACCCATGAGGACTCTACTCTCGTGACCTAATCACCTCCCAAAGTCGCCACCTCCTAATACAATCATGTTGGGGATTAGGCTTCAACATAGGATTCAACATTAGGATTCAACATGAATCTGGGGGGACACAACATTCAAACCACAGCAGAGAGTTTCACAATGAATAGTTGTTTCTTTTCTATCTCCCTTACTATCATATAAGCTCTGGGAGCATAGAGATCTGGTTTTGTTCATTTTCTATGTTTAGTTTTAATATAGTTCCTGGTACTTATCAGGTGTTCAATACATGTTTGTTGAATGAATGAATAAATGTACCAGGCACTGTGCTGAGTATTGGGAAGAACATGGACCCTCAGCCATGGGCCTTCTGCCTTTTGGTAGGAAAGTCTGAGATTACACAAAAAACAACATTCTAAAATAGTCATCCATAAGAAAGGAAAGGGGGCTGGAAGCAGTGGCTCAGGCTTGTAATCCCAGCACTTTGGGAGGCTGAGGCGGGCGGATTGCTTTAGCCTAAGAGCTGGAGACCAGCTTGGGCAACATGGTGAAATCTTGTCTCTGTAAAAATACAAAAATTAGCTGGGCATGGTGGTGCAAGCTTGTAGTCCGAGCTACTCTGGAGGCTGAGGTGGGAGGATCACCTGAGCCCAGGGAGATTGAGGCTGCAGTAAGCCATGATTGTGCTACTGCACTCCACCGTGGGCTACAGAGTGAGACCCTGTCTCAAAACAAAGGTGGGGACGGGGGGAACTCACTTTATGAAGTGCCTACTACATACCAGGCACATGCTAAGTACTCTGTGAGCACTACCTTATTTAAACCCAAAATTACCCTACAAGGCAAATCCTATCATCCTCCCTTGCAGAGGAGGCACCGGAAGCTCAAAGAGGTTATGTAGCTTGTCTGAGGGTATCCCAGGGGTGAGTGATTGAGCCTGGACTTCTATCCACCCAGTGCTGCCAGACTCGAAAGCCCAAACTCTTTCCACTTCACCAGTCAAGCTCCAGGAGTGATATAAGGTGTGCCTGTTTGTCTGTCTGTCCTCTGGAGAGTGTAAGTTTCCTGAGGATAGGGATCAGGTCTCATTTACCATTATACCTCCCAGAGCTAAGCAAGTGCCTGTAACATAGTACTTGCTCAATAAATTGACTGGTCTTGCAGCCACCTGCAGATGGCACCAGAGGAGAGCTAGTCATAGATAGTGAATTGATCATGGTCTGGAACAATAGCGCATGGAGAAGTTCATCTCTTCTGTCCTCATTCCCCCACAGCCTTTATGCCTCTATGTCTTACACATGGCTGTGAGTGGCCTGTCCTTCAGAGGGGCTTTAAGAATCTCTAGGTGCAAGTGTCTATGTTGACGCTTGAGGTGGCAGGATAATGTACGTATGTAGCTTTTGCTATTAGCTCACTGTGTGTCCTCAAAAAGCAGGGGTGTGCCTCATTTATCTTGCCTCCTGGGACACAGCAGGCTCTCAGTAAAGGTCTTTGGCCAAGGCAAGTGTCAGCTGGAAGGCCCTCGTTGGTGACCATGGTGACCTCTGACCCCCTCAGCACTTCCCCTGAATCTGAGGGCCTCCCACCTGGTATTCCCTTGGCCTCAATGTGGCCCAGGGCTGAGGGGCTCCCCTGACTCGCAGGAGACTTGGGCTCAGCGCTCCTGCTTCGCGGGATGCTTTCCCTGGCCTTGTCTCTCCAGGCCATTCATCTTGATTAGGTATTGGCAGCTGTGGATGATTAAACACCCCGCCATTCTCTCGTTTGTTTCTCAGCAAGGAAGTGTCGGAGTTTTCATTCTGCAGAAGGCTTTGACCTTGGCAGTGGTCAGAGTGCCCTTGGCACACCTGCCTCAATGCTCCAGTTGTCTGACTGCACAGCCAAAAAAGGCTGACTAAGGAAAACTTTGAGTCTTACTCTCTCAGGCAGCAACAGGGGGGCTTTCTCCAGCTGGGGGAATTGAGCTGTCCATCAGCACCTTGGTTTCCATGGAACAGTCACCTCTCGTGGCCACCTCTTCCGAGAAACCTTGATTGCCGCTCATTGTCACCTCTTCCTGGAAGCCGTCCTGATACCCAGCAGCCCCATCTCTACCCTGATGTTCTGTGGTTGTTTATTGTATGGTTCACGTGTGTCAACCTCCTCTCCCTCCACACAGCACACAACCTGAAGAGTCGAGTATCCTGTGTCCCGAACATGCATACAACTATCAGCTCCAGGTGCTGCCCACCCCGAGGCGGGAAGGGGCTCACTTCCCTCTCCTCGAAGGTGGCCAGCCCCATTCTCAGGAGACTGGTCTAGAAGGCAGGTCACTAGGCAGTTTCTGGGAGCTTGAGCACTGGCTGCTCCCATGCCCCTGATGTGGGCACTCTGCTTCAGTGGCTAGATGAGGACTGGAAGAGATGAGACAAACGAGGACAGACAGATGAGGGGACAGGAGCATAAATTTAACCTGAGACTGAACCTTTGCCTCCATCATCGTGGGTAGGCAAGAGCCACTCTCCATTATCTGGGGATGGGCAAACTTTGACTTGTAACTTTGGCCCAACCAGCCACAGTAGGTTAGACCAACAAGCTTAGTTACTATCCCCACAGAGCTGGCCCCTGGGGGTGTTGGTGGGAATGCCACCAGCCAGGAAGCAGGCATCCCACTCTGATGGGAACCACCGCCGTGGCACTGGCACATGGGCCACCTCTGTAGGCCTATAGCTGGCCCCATCACTCACACACTTGGGAGCAGCTAAGGGCAGACCAGTGGATTGAGTCCCTTACAAGCAAGGAACTGTAGGGCAAGAAGAGAGATGAAGGGCAGTTTGCACTGAAGGCTGGGTGTGGTAGCTCACACCTGTAGTCCCAGAACTTTGGGAGGCCAAGGTAGGACTGCTTGAGGCCAGGAGTTTGAGACCAGCCTGGCCAACATAATGAGACCCTGTCTTAATTTTTTAATTAAAAATAATAATAATAGAAGAACTTGCACTGAATTAGAGCAAGATTTGAATCATAGTTCTATTGCTTACTAGCCAGATGACCCTAGACAAGTTTAATAATCTCCCTGAACCTCAGTTTCCTCTCTTATGAAAAAGAGACCTTAATATCCAATTTGTGGGGTTGTTATGAGCACTAAAAGAATGTATTTAAGCATCAGAACAGTGCCTGGTCCATAGTGAGCATTCAACAAATGATAGCTTTATTACTGCCATTCCCTCGGCCAGTCATCCAACACTTATTTATTTAGAAACTTCTACGTGCCAGGAATATGAGCTGGATCTTAAAAGCTCTTAAGAGTTACTGCCATGGGGCCAGGCACAGTGGCTCATGCCTGTAATCCAAGCACTTTGGGAGGCTGAGGCGGGTGGATCACCTGAGATCAGTTCGAAACCAGCCTGGCCAACATGGTGAAATCCCGTTTCTACTACAAATACAAAAATTAGCTGGGCATGGTGGCAGGTGCCTGTAATCCCAGCTGTTTGGGAGGCTGAGGCAGGAGAATCACTTGAACTCAGGAGGCAGAGGTTGCAGTGAGCCGAGATTGCGCCATTGCACTCCAGCCTGGGTGACAAGAGCGAAACTCCATCTCAAAATAATAATAATAATTAAGTTACTGCCATGGTTCTCCTCTACTCCCAACCCCAAGTGGAACTCACCTGTCCTTACTGACAGCTGATGTGATGCAGTGGTCCAAACTCTCACACCTGTCAGTCAGCCCTAGAGGGTCCAGCCCCTCCCATGTAAACTCAGTCATTCAACAACCAGTTACTGACTGCCCGCTCTGTTGCACCATGCACTGTGCTAGTGCTGAGATGGGCTGGAAAAGAAAACATGGTCCTTATACTCTAGTCCTACCACTTACTGGGAGAAATTGACAATAAACATGTTGGCAAAATAATAGGTGAGTAACACACGCTATGCTTTTGTCTTCCCTGTTAAACCCATTTGTGATCCTAATGGGAGGCAATTCTAAGCCAAGCTAGGGGAGACAGGGGCGAGGATATGGCAGGACCGTGGGAGTGTGGACTTTGGAGGACCCCTTGAATCACACCACACAGAGCCCTGCCCCTCGGGATCCCTTAACATCATAGAAGGGCCCAGACCAACTTGTGTTACCCCACTCAGCCTGGTTGGGAGCATGTGATCGAGGCCCTCACTGTTCCTCCCAGAGCTTCAGCATCTTCTGAAGTGAGTCTGTGCCTTGCAATTACAGCCTTTCCCTGACCCCAGGAAGCCGTTTGCAAGCCTCCTGATGAGCCCAGACTCAGCCTTTGCCCCCTCCTCAGGCAGGAACCCGACTTGGTTTGTACCACCATTCGCCATCCTAGCTTAGTCACTCACAGTGGGAGGGCTGTCCCAGTTTGAAGAAGGGCAGAACACAAATGTCAACTGGCTAGAACCCAAGTGCCAGGTTCTTGCCAGAGGCACTCCTTTTACACCAGCCTGCACAGTCTGGAGCCCATAATGAAAGAGGCTGACAGTCCATTAGCAGCAGAGTGGTCCGCAGGGCTCAGAGGAGAGGAGCTGTCATCCCTCTCACTTCAAGGGCTTTCGAGGTGAAATCAACTCTGTGAGAGTGTGTGTGTGTGTGTGTGTGTGTGTGTGTGTGTGTGTGTGTGTGTACATATACATAAAATCTTTTAAAAAAAGAATATCAATCACAGCTGTTCCTGTTAAGATGGGTAGACAGTCAGCAGTCTGACATCAAGAAGAAATGTCAACACGGCTCTTGTACTCTGTCCTCCCAACCCCTGGGGCAGGTCTGAAAGACTATCCTGTAATAACAGAACAACTGAATCACAGGATTGCAAGACCCTTAGAGGTCTTCTCATCCAACGCCTTTCTGATGTGACTCTTCACACCCATGTTCCTGACGAGGAATCATCTTTTCGCTTGAATGCCTCTAGTCACAAGGAACTCACCCCCAACTGAGACATTCTGAACATCCCCCTCGCTGATTCCTCTAACGGCTAAGAAACCTTTCCTGATCTGGCCAGGTGTGGTGGCTCAAGCCTGTAATCCCAGTACTTTGGGAGGCCGAGGCAGATGGATCACCTGAGGTCAGTAGTTCAAAACCAGCCTGGCCAACATGGTGAAACCCCATCTATACTAAAAACACAAAAATTAGCTGGGCATGGTGGCACGCACCTGTTAATCCCAGCTACTCAGGAGGCTGAGGCAGGAGAATCGCTTGAACCCTGAAAGCAGAGGTTGCAGTGAGCTGAGATCGCACCATTGCACTCCAGCCTGGGCGACAAGAGCGAAACTCCGTCTCAAAAAAAAAAAAAAAAAATGAATGAATGAAAGAAACCTTCCCGAGCTAAGAGCTTCAACTTGGGGACATATAACTTCTACCCATTAGTCCTAGTTTTACCCTTTGAAGCCACACGCAAAAAAAGGTTAAAAAAAAAAAAAAAAAGTCCAACCCGTCTTCCTGAAGACAGCCTTCTTGTGACTCTCCTTTCCAGGCTGACATGGCTTTATGTGCCCCCACCCATCTGCCAACCGCATTCTGGACAAGATCCACTTTGTTGATAACATCTTCAAAGTGTGGTTCTTATACTGAGAAATGGAAATCTCTACCACAGCTGTTACCAATGCAAACACACACACGTGCACACACATGCATATAGAAAGCAAGCTCCTATACTTGTCTTTTCATCCATTCCATATTTTTTTTTTTTTTTTGAGATGAAGTCTCGCTCTGTCACCCAGGCTGGAGTGCAGTGGCGCGATCTTAGCTGACTGCAACCTCTGCCTCCCGGGTTCAGGTGGTTCTCCTGCCTCAGCCTCCCGAGTCACTGGGATTACAGGTGTGCACCACCACGCCCAGCTAATTTTTGTATTTTTGTAGAGACAGGGTTTTGCCATATTGGCCAGGCTGGTCTAGAACTCCCGACCTCAAGTGATCCACCCACCTTGACCTCCCAAAGTGCTGGGATAACAGGCATGAGCCACCGTGCTTGGCCCCATTCCATACTTCATAGCATGTTGTCAAATGCCTTGCTGAAATCCAAGTATATTATATCCACAGCATGTTCTTGATCTCTCACCACATTGATTCTATTAATATCTAGAGAAAAGAAAGAAGGAAAGAAAGTGCCCAGGAGTGGCCCCAGCCCAGCATAAGAAGAATGACAGGGATGGGCAGAATTTCTGCCTTCCTTATTCTGGACGCTAATTCTCCTGTTAATTCTAGCTCAGATCACATTAACCTGCATGGAAGTTGGAGCTCATTACTGACTCAGACTAAGCTTTGGCCCAGGTCAAAGGCTCAGGTGTTGGTTTTTTTATTTATTTGTTTATTTAGGAGACACAGTCTCGCTCTGTTGTCCAGGCTGAAGTGCAGTGGCGTGATCTTGGCTCACTGCAACCTCCGCTTCCTGGGTTCAAGAGATTCTGCCACCTCAGCCTCCCAAGTAGCTGGGATTACAGGTGCTAATTTTTGTATTTCTTTGTAAAGAGAGGGTTTCACCATGTTGGCCAGGCTGGTCTTGAACTCCTGACCTCAAGTGATCCACCCGCCTCGGTCTCCCAAAGTGCTGGGATTACAGGCGTGAGCCACCGCGCCTGGCCTGGTGGTTTTAATACAGGAGTAACGGAAGTGTTAGTAAGACAACATAAGACATATTCATATCTTTTCCCACCCGACTCCAGAAGAAGCCAGCACCAAGCTTCCAAAGGTCCCCTGAGTGGGATTCAGCGCAAAGGTCCTGCAAAGGGTAGAGAAGAAGGGAAATGCTTTGAGTAGGGGAGGTGGATGGGGCATTATCGTAGGTAGAATGGTAGTGCTCCAAGACTGGGCAGAAATGTGACTGGAGTAGCAGGATCTATGCCCCACTGGTACTTGTCACCAGAAAGAGGCATTGTGAACCCTTCTAGAGGAGCAGTGTCCAGACAAGGGCAGATTCCAGGGCCAAACCCCAGCATCCAGTAGCAGAGAGGTGACCTTACAGATGGTAAGCAAAAATCCTTGGTTCTGGCCCCACAGAGGCCAGGAGTTCTGGGTGATCCCAGACAGATGGGAGGGTGCTCAAGAGGTGGCTGGCATTGAGTTTTCAGCCACCTGACTGGGGAGCAGAATAAATCTGACTCAAAGAAATAAAGGCAGCCAGGCACGGGGGGCTCACGCCTGTAATCTCAGCACTTTGGGAGGCCCGGATGAGTAGATAGCCTGAGGTCAGGATTTCGAGACCAGCCTGGCCAACATGGTAAAACCCCGTCTCTACTAAAAATACAAAAATTATGCCGGGTGCAGTGGCTCATGCCTGTAATCCCAGCACTTTGGGAGGCCAAGGCGGGTGAATCACAAGGTCAGGAGTTCGAGACCAGCCTGGCCAACATGGTGAAACCCCGTCTCTACTAAAAATACAAAAAATTAGCTGGGCATAGTGGCGGGTGCCTGTAATCCCAGCTACTCAGGAGGCTAAGGCAAGAGAATCGCTTGAACCCAGGAGGCAGAGGTTGCAGTGAGCCGAGATTGCGCCACTGCACTCCAGCCCGTGCAACAGAGTGAGATATATATAAAATATACATATACAAAAATTAGCTAGGTGTGGTGGTGCGTGCCTGTAATCCCAGCTACTGGGGAGGCTGAGGCAGGAGAATGGCTTTGAATCCGGGAGGCAGAGGTTGCAGTGAGCCGAGACAGCGCCACTCCATTCTAGCCCGGGCGACACTGAGATTTGGTCTCAAAAAAATAAAATAAAATAAAATAAATAAATAAATAAATAAAGACAAGTGATGTCAGATTCCAGAGTCACTGAGAAAACTCATACCACCATATCTCCATGGCTGTCACACCATGGCTCTCCCCTTCTCTGATGTTTATGCTGTTGATTTTGGGACCTCAGTGTATTGCTTTGTATTTATTCACACTACATTTTTCTTTTGACCCATCAAAGCAGCCTTTTGATTTATGAGGCTCCTAATTGTCATTTTGTAAGCTCTTCCTCCAAGGTTCATGAAACCTTTCATTTTGGCTGCCTCATCCGAGTCATTAATAACAGGTGTTGAATCCAGCTGAGCAAAGGGCAGAGGGCAGGGCTCCAACTGCTACTAAGGGCTCCTTCCCAGCTGCCACTGATGTGCTGATCAGTTAGCTCTCTCCCACTGCCTGCTCAGTCTCTCAGGAATTTATCTAACTCCACTGTTATCCATCCCACGTCTCTCTGCCTTGTTCATAGGATACATTGTCCAATGCCTAGCTGAAACCCACATGTACTCAATCTACCTCATGTTCTCCATCTAGCAGCACAGTGACCCTATCAAGAAAAAGAAAAATGAAACGAGGTTAATCTGGCCTGACTGCTGACTGGCTCTTGGCAAATCCACTGTAGCTACATGCAGCCCTCAATGCTTTTTTTTTTTTTTTGAGACAGGGTCTCGCTCTGTCACCCAGGCAGATGTGCAGTGGCGTGATCATAGCTCACTGCAGCCTCGACCTGCTAGGCTCAAGTGATCCTTCCACCTCAGCCTCCTGAGTAGCTGAGACTACAGGCATGCACCACCATGCCCAGCTAACTTTTTAAAAATTTTTTTGTAGAGATGGGGTCTTACTACGTTACTTAGGCTGGTCTCAAACTCCTGGGCTCAAGCAATCCTCTCACCTTGGCCTCACAAATTACTGTGATTATAGGCGTAAGCCACCACACCCAGTCCCCGCTGCCTTTTCTAAAGGCCCATCGAATCTGGTCAAACCCTACCCAAACTCATCAGCAAAGACCAGGTGCCCCTCCACAGAGCCTGAATGTCCAATGTCACTGCCTTGGTCTCCCTGAGATTTACAAATCAGAGTTCACAATCAGACAGTAAGTATGAGGAAAGCAAAAACCAGAAGCCAGACCACTGGCGAACATTTTCTTTCTTCTCTTTTTAATTAAGAAGTCTAAAGAAAACCTTCATTGACTCAGGGAACATAATACAAATTATGGTGACCTGCATATAAAACCTGGCAACAAATTTGGCCTTTGGGAACATTTATATATAAAAATGTGCATTAAAATCCGCACCAGGGCACACTGCAGAACTGACAGCCCTGATGGGAGTGACCACAAGGCATATGTGGTCCGTGGACGCAGGAAGCCCTTGGTCCTCCAGCCTCAGGGTGAGCCCTGCATGATAATGGCCTACTCCAAGGAGAGGTCAGAAGGCAAAACCCCTGTGGGAACCAAAATGCCACAAGCCTGGTATGAAACAAAAATGGTGCTGGGAAGGACTGGGGAGAAGGTCATCTTTCTTCCTCTTGTCTCTGGGCTCTGCCCACCATTAGAAGACTCTGGCTCTCTGCTAGACAAACCACCTTTGATTTAACTTTAGAGGAACTTTTGCAATTTTCAAACATGTTTTTTTCCAAGTAAACCAATCAATTCGAACTCAAGGTTCCATGTCATAATTAGCTTGATCTGAAAGATTAAGAACTAGTTCTTACATCATTTTCTGCAGGCCATGACCTTAAATACCTACTAGAATGGCTATAATCACAACAGAAAACAATGATGACCATTTCCAATCTATGGTCCTGGATCAAACGCAACTGAGCAATTCTGGCGCAGAAATTACACTTCACAGACAATGCAATGAAATGCAGCCAGGATAAATGCTGGAATTGCCCCACTCTGAGTGTGATCTCACTGAAGCCCTCAACTATCTTTCCACAAAGCCCCGGGGAGAGGCAGGGTCAATATTGCACATGTCTTCAAGGATGAAGACACAGCCCCTTCACTGGCAGGGGCCATCACTCTGGCTGAACAGAGCTCAAGACTGTTTGTCCACTGGCTCTTCATTCACTGGGTCCCTGCTCTGCCCATCCTGTGGCTCTGTGGAAAGTGGCAGCTGTCCCTGACTCGCTGCGAAGCTACTGCTCAAACAGTCTGGCTCCACAGACGGGAAACACACAAATGGAAACACCATAGAGGTGGAGAGGTGGAGGGTGGGTGTGGGGAGCATCAGAAGATGCAATCGGGAGGGAAATCCTTGAGTATCCCACAAGGATGGTAGTGCCTCTACCGTTTCAGGGCTCCTGATAGTTACTGAAAGGGCTGGGAGTCCTTCTTGTCACTCTAGTAGATTCAACAAAGGGAAAACAGCCACCCTACTGATTCCTATCCAAAAGCAGTGATTTTCTCAGTTGCCTCCAGAGTGGTTTTTTTTTTCCCTCCCAGTCCTTGGCTTGTCTTGCTGCAGGGTAATCTGACACTTTTCCTCAACTGTGGCAATAAGTGAAAGGAGAGAGGAACAAAAGCATCTGAATCACAATTTAGGCGAAAAGCTGACAGCCACACAGGCTGTTAAGGAGGGACTCTCTCTGTCTCAGGCAGCATATCTCAGGACACAGGTGCTGAGAATAAGAGACAGGTAGCCCCTGTGTTAGTGAGGCCTGGCACCAGTCATAGCACATCCTAGGAGACCAAGAAAGCAGGACGACACTCTGCCTAGTTATTAGGGTCTTTTCGGGAGAGGAGGCCAAACTGGGCAGCTCCTTTACAAAGTCTGGGGACATTTTGTACAGAACAAGGAGGAACTAAGTCCACTTCACTGCAAAGTGACCTGAGAACACCCTCTAGTGGAAATTATTAATAAAACAAGGACCATGCGCCTAATTCACCTTCTGATACAAGAATGGTTTTTAAATTCCCCATAAAATGGAAAAAACAAAAAACAGAAAAACAACATATTATCTTTAAGAACACAAAAACAATTTTTAAAAGGCAGGAGTTCCCACCCATGCTTAGTAACCTGACTGCCAAATCACATTCCTTCCTCAGAGACTCTGACTTCAATATATTCTAAGAAAGAGAGACATGTCGTGGGGGGAGCTACTTGTCCCCTTAAATTTTGGGCAGACTGCCTGCTGGTGCCAGAATGATGCCAAAGACATAGAAAAGTCCCAGCAGGAGGTTGAGCTTGGCAGTCCTCTGGGGCAGTTTGTTGAAGGCCTGGCTTCGGAACTGTCTCTCAAGGGAGAAGGCCATGGGAATGGTAAGCAGGGGGAGTGCCAGGCTGATGGTGCAGTGTGTGGCCAGGATGCTGAAGACCAGGTAGGGCAGGAAGAGCAGCGTGTTGTAGAGAATGTAGGAGAACGTGGGGCCGATGAGGATGGCCAGCGTGACGATGCCAGCCTCCCGGTCGGACTCCATGTCCCTGGTGTTGTTGGAATGGAGAATGGCCTCAGTGCTAAGGGCGAGGGGGATGGCATAGACCAGTGGGAAGATAGCCAGGGACCCCACCTGGATGGCGTAGGCGAACATCACAGCCAGCGGGCCAAAAGTGATGAGGATGATGAGGTCTCCCAGAGCCACGTATTTGAATCCAATTCCTGCGGCCAGAAAATCCAGAGAGTTGGTGTGAGACCAAGGCTGGAAATTTAGGGACTGTTCACCAGTGAAGAAGCAGGCCACTTCTGGCTGAAAATGGTAAATCCTTAGACTCTGCAGGTGGGCACTCATTTCGTCCCTTAACCCCACAGAGCAAATTCTGATTTCTTCTCCAATGACACAGGTGCAGAGAGAATGCCCAGTGAGGCCTCAAGTCCCTCTTCTCAGGTTCATACCCAAGTTTCCCTTCCTACTGTCCCCCAACAGAGCTCTGCAACATAGCAAACTGGGCACCCACTATACTCTTAGTTCAATGGGAGAGCCCAGGAAGGATCTAAAGGTCTTAGAATCCAGTTCTTTGCTCTCTTTCACCCTTCACTAACCCCTGCAAGACCCTGTGAGATCAATCCCTCACAGAACAGCCACTCCGGCCTTCTACTTTTCCACCTCCTTCCCCTACAATCTCAAGGCATCTTCTGGTTTTAAAAACCCCCAGTGAATTTCAGTGAAATTTCAGGGTCCCTAAACGTGCACCCCTGCAACAAGCAAAACAGCAAAGACAGGAGAGTCATAACGCTGCTTCCCTCCTCTGTCTCCCAAGAGGTTGAAACTAAACCACCCCTGTCTCCTGTTTCTGTCCTGCTCATCTACTTCAAAGCCTGTCTAACCCACTTCCTTCAAAACTATCCATTCTCTCCATCCCCGGAGCCACCCTCCATCCCCCTTACCCCATTCCCAAATCTACCTCATGGTCATCTTATGCCTGGGATACTGCAACATCCTCCAAACTGGTCTATCAGCTTCCCATCTCATGACCCCTCCCCCTCTCTATCCCTAATCTAATCTCTAAAAAGGCGTTAGAGTGAACCTTTAAAAATAGGAATCTGGCTGGGCGGGCACAGTGGCTCACACCTGTAATCCCACAACTCTGGGAGGCCAAGGTGGGCAGATTACCTGAGGTCGGGACTTCCAGATCAGCCTGGCCAACATGGTGAAACCCCATCTCTACTAAAAATACAAAAATTAGCCAAGCGTGGTGGCACACGCCTGTAATCCCAGCTACTTGGGAGGCTGAGGCAGGGGAAATGCTTGAGCCTGGGAGGCAGAGGTGGCAGTAAGCCAAGATCATGCTACTGCACTCCAGCCTGGCAGACAGAGTAAGACTCTGTCTCAAAAAAATAAGTAAATAAATAAATAAAGGAATCTGACCACCCCCTCCCCCAACATACACTTAAACCCTCATCAACCACTCATCCTGGGGAAAAGAGTCCCAGATCTTTAACCTGGCTCACCTGTGGCCCAGCCCTACCTCTCCTGCCTCACCTTGAGCTCTCCTCCCCTCTTCACACAGATTTCTTCCAATCCGTCAGAGCCTTCGCACACCCCTCCCTTGGCCTGGCTAACTCTACTCACCCTTTAAGACTTTAAAGACCATTCCCCAGGACCACCTCCTCTCACCCCTAAGCCACATTTGATCCCCTTGCAATATGCTCCCATGGCAATCTGCCTGACATGTTCATAAACTTCATCATGCTTCTAATTAATCTCCACCTTTCTCACTAAACTGTACGTTCCATGAGGGCAGGACATGTGTCTGGCTTGGTCACAGCTCACTCCCCAATACTTGGCACAAGGGCCGAACTGAACACAGAGCTACAGTAACAAGCACCTGGAATTTGGGAGCAAGGTCAGGAAAAATCTCCCACTCAGCCTGAAACAGGTAAAGCAGTATGGAATGAATGGAGCTGCCCACTGAGGGAGGTGACCCATGCACCTATTGCTACAGAAGCTTAGCAAACTCCAGTTCTAACCAAGCTACAAGATGTGGACTCAAGATCAGAAAATAAAGCTCTGGTTAGGCATTTTAACCAGTCTAAAATGACAGAAGTTCCCACTAGCCACAGGAATCAAAATGAAATAAAATGACAGATAACAACAGTCTTTAGAGGCTCAAAAGCCATAGGAGCTAAGGAACAAGATCCAGCCCAAGTTCACCTTCGCATCAGCAGCTGGGGTTCCTTGGTGCTAAATACGCACCCTTAGTTCTTTAGAACTAAGTATCTCCAGGGAAGGGCATTAAGGCATGGCCACTGACACTCTCCAACATTGGGCAAGCTAATTCTGCACCCTCAAGTCATATTTTTTTTCCTTCTATTTGGATAATTTTTATACCAAGCCATGTTTTCATAAATAATTTGGTTGTATGAGGACACGCCCTCCAGGAGGAAGTTCCCTCAAGCAGAGCACCAGCTCCAGTTCAGAATTAGCAAATTGACGTCTCTTGCAATATCTCACACATTTAAGGGACTACACTTGCCCAAAGATGATGCTGGGCAGGAATACTCCCAGCACAGACCTAGCCAGTTCCTCTACAGCTGCCCACTCTTGTTGTGCTTGTTTTCTCAGCTCCCCAAGTGACTCCACTGGTCTGGCTGTGAAAGAAAATGCAACAGCACTACAGCCTTGACCTTTGGCTGGATTCTCCAAGAACACCTCCTTAGATCACCTGGCAAAAAGCAATGTAAGTGGCCAGGTATGGTGGCTCACGCCTGTAATCTCAGCACTTTGGGAGGCCGAGGCAGGTGGATCACCTGAGGTCAGGAGTTCGAGACCAGCCTGACCAACATGGAGAAACCCCATCTCCACTAAAAACACAAAAAATTACCTAGGTGTAGTGGCACATGCCTGTAATCCCAGCTACTCGGGAGGCGGAGGCAGAAGAATTGCTTGAACCCTGGAGGCAGAGGATGTGGTGAGCCGAGATCATGCCATTGCATTCCAGCCTGGGCAACAAGAGCAAAACTCCGTCTCAAGAAAAAAAAAGGCCGGGCACAGTGGCTCACGCTGTAATTCCAGCACTTTGGGAGGCCACAGTGGGCAATCAACTGAGGTAAGGAGGTCAAGACCAGCCTGACCAACATGGAGAAACCCCATCTCTACTAAAAATCCAAAAAAAATTAGCCGGGCATGGCGGTGCATGCCTGTAATCCCAGCTACTCTGGAGCCTGAGGCAGGATAATCGCTTGAACTAGGAGGCAGAGGTTGCGGTGAGCAGAGGTCGCACCATTGCACTCCAGCCTGGTCAACAAGAGCTAAACTCTGTCTTTAAAAAAAAAAAAAAAAAGTGATGTAAGCAAGGTTGAGCAGAGATCTCTGTCCCCACCCCAAAACCAAGAGCAACCCACTCTGGGGAAGAAAAAGATCTGGTTATCTGACACAAGAAAACAGTAGAGCCCTTGGGGAGAAAGCCTTTTCCTAGCGTTTGATACATGGCCCAAGGCTCATGTGCTCTACCTGATTCAGAGATGTGGCCCATCTGGGAATTTCCTTTTAGGCATTCCTCCTCTCCCAACCCCATTTTCTGAATGAGCTTACACAGTGAAATACTGGGCCAGTTCTCCACACGGCAGCCAGAATGAATCTGTTAAGACGTAAATCAAAAAGTTGGCAATATGCAGAGCAACTGGAACCCTTGCTGGTGGGAGTGTAAAGAAGTACAACCACTTCAGAAAACAGTTTGGCAGTTTCTCATAAAATTAAACATCATCTGCCCTGTGACCCAGCAATTCCACTCCTGGGCATTTACCCAAGAAAAATGAAAACAAATATCCACAAAAAGATTTGAACATGAATGTTCAGACGTAATAGCCAAAATATGGAAGCAATCCAAATGTCCCTGAACAGGAGAATGGATAAAAAGAAGTTGTGGTATGTTACAATAGAATGCTACTCAGCAAAAAAAGGAACTACTGATACACACAACAACACAATGAATCTCAAAAACATCACACTGAGCAAAAGAAGCCAGACGAGAGTTCAGACTGAAATAAATACACATACATACATAGATAGTTCATAGTGAAAGGTTCCATTTATATGACCAGGCAAAACTAATCTATGTAAGAGGAATCAGAACAGTGGTTCTTTTCCTGTCTCTGGATGGGGGCAGGGAGTGTGGGATTGACAGGCAAGAAGCACTAGGAAGCTTTCGGAGGTGATGGAAGTGTTCTGGATGATGACAGGGGTGTGGGTTATGCAACTGTACACATTTATCAAAATTCATCAAGCTGCAACACTAAAAATCTGTGCATTTCACTGTGTGTCAATTATATGTCAATAAAAGTCAATGTTTAAAAAATCTTAAACCAGATTATGTCACTACTCTGCTCGATATATTTCAATGCCTTCCCATTTGTTCATTGGATGAATATTTACTAAGTAATATTACATGCCAGGCACTGCTCTGGGTGCTATGGGTTCAGCTAAGACCAGAGACAGAAATCCCTGACTGCAGGGAGGGAGCTCGCAGTCTAAGGGGGAAGATAATTAACCAATTAAGCACTTTATATGGCACGTTAGAAGGTAACATGTGCTATGAGGAAAACTAATGCAGAGAAGAGCAGCAGGGGGAGTATCAGGTGGGGGCACGGAGTGGGTGTGTAATTTTAAGCAAGGCCTCACTGAGCAGCTGACATTTGGGCAAATAGGTGAAGGAAGTGAGAAAGTGAACCACATGGTTAGAAGCAGGAAAGGCATTTCAAACAGAGGAAGCTGCAGCTACAAAGGACCTGAGGGAGGGGCAGGAGGGGTTGTGCATGCTCCTGGACTAGAAAGGGCAGTGTGGCTGGCCCAGGATGAGCAGGAGGAAAGGAGGAGGGTGGGTCAGAGAACTTGGGGGAGGACAAAAGGTGGGCAAAGAATGTAGGGCCCTAGGGAGTCACTGTAAAGACCCTGGCCTTTACTCTGAGCGAGATGGGACCCACTGAAGAGTTCTGAGCAGGACTGACAGGGCTGCCCTATATTTGAACAGAATTACTCTGGTGGCTGAGTGGGAACAGCCTGAATGGGAGCAGAACAGAGGTAAAGAGACCAGTTGGGAGCCTGCCACAAAAATCCAGGGACAGATGATCACAGTGGTGGCTGGACACGGTAAGAAGTGGTCAGATCCTATATGCATTTTGAAAGGAGAGTCAACAGAACTTGCTGATGAACTGGATGAGACGTGGGAGTCAAGGATGATGCCCACGGCTTTTGGCCTGAAGAACTAGGATGAAGCTGCCATTGAGCAAAATGGGGAAAAAGCTGTGGGTGAAGCAGGTTTCCTTGGGGAGAAGATCAGAATTTGGTCTCAGACATGTTAAGCTTGAGATGTTTGTGAGACAGTTCTAGGAGAAGTTGCTGAGTAAGAAGTTGGATATGAGTCTGGTGTTTAAGAGTCACTAGCTTAACAGATGGCATCTGAAGCCATGAGCTAAAATCACCAAGGGAGTACATGGAGACAGAGAAAATAGGCCCAAGGACTGAGCCCTGGAGGTTGGAGAGTAGGACTCGTTAAGATCGCCATGACAGAGACCCTGCCTAACTCACCAACTGTGTCTCATGCCCCCTCTGGCTCACACAGACCTTTCAGTAGATCCTAGCCAATGTCACACTCTCTCCCACCCACCACATTTGCACTTAGTGGTCCTTCAGCCCTGGAGGGCTCAGCATCGCAATCAGACTCCAATTCCACCCCGTGGCCAGCTCCTTATCCTTCCGTCTTCAAGTCCTAGTTTAAATGTCACTTTCACGAAGACAGCCTCTTCCCTTCACCACCACCTTGTACTTTCTATTACACCACCTCATTGATTTCCTTCACTGAACTTTTTACAATTGGCTGCCAGGCCACCACAGCCTTTTGGTTTTCCTCTTACTCCTCTGGATGCTTGCTCACATCCCGTTTACCTGTGCCTTTTCTTCTCCCACCTCTAATGTGGGAGTGTCCCAGGGCTCAGACCAGGACTGACTTTTCTACCAACGCTCCCTCCCTTGATGACCTCACCCAGTCCTACAACTTTATCTATAGACCAATGACTCCCAAATATGTAATCTCTAGCCCAGGCTTCTCTGAACTTGAACTACCCATTTGACATCTTTGTTAGGAGATTTAATAGACATTAAGATGTCCAAAGTTGGCCGGGCGCAGTGGCTCATGCCTGTAATCCCAGCACTTTGATAGGCCAAGGTGGGTGGATCACCTGAGTCAGGAGTTCGAGACCAGTCTGGACAACATGGTGAAACACCGTCTCTACTAAAAATACAAAATTAGCCAGGCATGGTGGCGGACGCCTGTAATCCCAGCTACTAGGGAGGCTGAGAATCACTTGAACCCGGGAGGCGGAGGCTGCAGTGAGCCGAGAAAATGCCACTGTACTCCATCCTGGGAGACAGAGTAAGACTGTCTCAAAACAAACAAAAAACAAAACAAAAAACCACGAAGTCAATCTCTTGCTTTTCCCCTAAAACTTGTTCTATCCCCAGCCTTGCCCTTCTCACATGATGACATCACTCCAGATGGTATCTTCCAGTTCTCAGGTCAAAACCTTTGAGTTATGCTTATGCAGCTATTGATAGGCAATGGTACGATTAACTGGGGCCTTAAAGATGATGAAGATATGACATTTACAAGGTGGACAGGCATGATTATTGGGCCACCAAGGACAAATTATGAAAAGGGAATATAGGCCGGGCATGGCAGTTCACGCCTACAATCCCAGAACTTTGGGAGGCCAAGGAGGGCAGATCACGAGGTCAGGAGTTTGAGACTAGTCTGGCCAACAAGGTGAAACCTTATCTCTACTAAAAATACAAAAAATTAGCTGGGTGTGGTGGTATGCACCTGTAATCCCAGCTACTTGGGAAGCTGAGGCAGGAGAATCACATGAACCCAGGAAGTGGAGGTTGCAGTGAGCCGAGATCACACCATTGCGCTCCCGCGTGGGCCACAGCGCGAGCCTCTGTCTCAAAAAAAAAAAAAAAAAATATATATATATATATAGCCCAAAGTGGACCCAAATACCCAGAAGCTCCCCCATCAGTGAGATTTGTAACAAGAATTAATATGAACGGAATAAATAACTCCAGTGGGATGGTGGATGACCGCAGCATACCAGTGTTAGCAAAATGACAAAATTCACATAGCATTAAAGTTGTACTTCAGGAGCTAAGATGTCTAATGATGTCCAAACAAAATATGAAGCTTCCACAGCCACTGGAAGGACAAACATACAACAATTAATTTTAGTGGATCTTAAACTTGTCTTATATCAACAACCTTCTACTCGTGTTAATGTCTTGATTAAATATCACAATGCAAAATACCCACACGTTAAATAAAAGAACTCCGGCTGGTAAACATGACCTGGACATCTGTAAGAATATATATAATATATGTACACCCATTATGTTTTCAGGTAACAGTAGGAAAAATGCAACCCAATTTTTTTCTCTTGTTAAGGTACTGTCATTTAAACATAAACTTGGAGTACTCGAAATATAATTCAGGTTTACAAGATGAAAGCATGGTAAGAAGTGTCAGATGGCAGTGGAAGTATGTGTGTTTCTAAGACTAAAAATCTCAATAAAGAAAACAGGGCTGGGCACAGTGGCTCATGTCTGTAATCCCAGCACTTTGGGAGGCTCAGGCGAGCAGATCACTTGAGGGCAGGAGTTCAAGACCAGCCTGGCCAACATGGTGAAAGTCCGTCCCTACAAAAAATACAAAAATTAACCAGGCGTGGTAGCACGCGCCTGTAGTCCCAGCTACTTAGGAGACTGAGGCAGGAGGATCGCTTGATCCCAGGAGGCAGAAGTTGCAGTGAGCTGAGATCATACCACTGCACTCTAGCCTGAGTGACAGAGTAAGACCCCCATCTCAAACAAAAAAGGAAAGAAAAAAGAAAACAGAGGCCAGGCGAGGTGGCTCACACCTTTAATGCCAGCACTTTGGGAGGCCAAGGTGGGTGGATCACCTGAGGTCAGGAGTTTGAGACCAGCCTGACCAACATGGAGAAACCCTATCTCTACTAAAAATACAAAATTAGCAGGGTGTGGTGGCCCGTGCCTGTAATCCCAGCTACTTGGGAGGCTGAGGCAGGAGAACTGCTTGAACCCCGGAGGTGGAGGTTGCAGTGAGCTGAGATTGCGCCATTGCACTCCAGCCTGGGCAACAAGAGCAAAATTCTGTCTCAAGAAAAAAGAAAACAGAAATGGCATGCTTTATCCATCTTGCTTAGTGAAAGAGAGCTGCAGTTGAAATTGTTTAAAAAGTAGCAGGTATTGGCCAGGCATGGTAGCTCATGCCCGTAATCCCAGCACTTTGGGAGGCCAAGGAGGGTTGATCACTTGAGGTAAGGAGTTAGAGACCAGCCTCGCCAACATGGCGAAACCCCATCTCTACTAAAAATACAAAAATTAGCCGGGCGGGCACCTGTAATCCCAGCTACCAGGAGGCTGAGGCAGGAGAATCACTTGAACCTGGGAGGCAGAGGTTGTGGTGAGCCAAGATCGCACCACTGTACCCCAGCCTAGGCAACAGAGCAAGACTCCATTCAATTAAAAAAAAAAAAAAAAGTAGCAGGTACAATGAACACTGTCACAAATGTGTTGATTTTTTTATTTTTTTTATTTTTTTGAGATGAAGTCTCGTTCTGTTGCCCAGCCTGGAGTGCAGTGATGAGATCTCGGCTCACCACAACCTCCCAGGTTCAAGCGATTCTCCTGCCTCAGCCTCCCAAGTAGCTGGGACTACAGGCATGCACCACCATGCCCAGCTTATTTTTGTATTTTTAGTAGAGGTGGGGTTTCACCATGCTGGCCAGGCTGGTCTCGAACTCCTGAACTCAGGTGATCTGCCTGCCTCAGCCTCCCAAAGTGCTGAGATTATAGGCAAAAACTACCACATCCAGCACAAATGTGTTAATTTTTGAAGTGGTGTGGGTGCTGACTACTAGTAGTATGAAAAATATGTTCAGGATTGTTTTGATACCTATATTATCATAAAAAATGTTGGGAAGTTGATGAATTTCTGTTAAAAGCTGTTCATGTGTGTTACATGTAACAGACATGGTAAATATTTGCTTACAGTCTTTTTTTTTTTAACAAACTATGCACTTAAGGTTAAGTGACATCAACAAAAAAGGGATACATACATGGATATATAATTTTGAAACTAAAGTTGGTCTTTTTTTTTTTTTGAGATGGAGCCTCACTCTGTTGCCCAGGCTGGAATGCAGTGGCGTGATCTCAGCTCACTGCAACCTCTGCCTACTGGGCTCAAGTAATCCTCCTGCCTCAGCCTCCCGAGTAGCTAGGACTACAGGCACATGCCACCACGCCTGGCTAATTTTTGTATTTTTAGTAGAGACGAGGTTTCACCATGTTGGCCAGGCTGGTCTGGAACTCCTGATCTCAAGTGATCCACCTGCCTTGGCCTCCCAAAGTGCTGAGATTACAGGCATGAGGTACAGCACCCAGCCCAAAGTTAGTCTTAAAATGTAAATAAAATGTGGAATGTGTCCAAGAAAAAAAAAACCTTTGAGTTATGCTTAATTCCTCTGTTCTCTTTACCTCACATCCAATCCATCAGCAAACCCTGTCTACCTTCAAAGCATATTTAGAATCTGGCTACTTACCTCTTCCACTACCACCCGCTAGATCCAAGCCACCAAACATCGCTTGCCTGGATTACTCAAGAGCTTCCTACTTGGTCTTCCTGCCTCTACCCCTGCCTCACTCCCCTTGATCCATTCTCAATACCTTACCTAGAGCAATTCTTTTAAAACATTATATCACATCACTCCCTTGCTCAAAGTCCTGCAGTGGCTCCTCCATTCCAGAGCCAAGACCAGTGGCCTACAAGGTCTATATAATCCATGTGCCTCCTTACCCTCCCCAAACGTACTTCTCTTACTTTACTCTCTCCTTCATTCACACACTGGACTCCTTGCTGCTCTGTAAGCTCTTTGGACACATTCCTGCCTGAAGGCCTATGGCACTTGCTGTTGCTTTTCCTGAAATGCTCCTCTCTCAGATATCTGCTTGGCCAACTCCCTCACCTCTTACCTCCTTCAATGTAACTCAACTCAAATACTACCTTTTTGAGAAACAGTCTCACTCTGTCGCCCAGGCTGGAGTGCAGTGGTGTGATCAGGACTCACTGCAGCCTTGACCTCCTGGGCTCAAGCAATTCTCCCGCCTCAGCCTCCAAAGTAGCTGGGACCACAGGCAAGCACCACCATACCCAGCTAATATTTTTTATTTTATATTTGATACAGACAGGGGTCTCTGTTGCCCAGGCTGGTGTTTAACTCCTGGCCTCAAGCGATCCTCTCGCTTCAGCCTCCCAAAGGGCTGGGATTACAGACATGAGCCACTGCACTCAGCCAAATGTTACCTTTTTGATGAAGCCTACCCTGATCAAACTACTTAAAATAGTAATCTGTGTCCCCTTCTTTGCTCTACTTTTTTTCCCCATAGCACTCATCATCTTTCATATACTATAATCAGGGTGATCAATTCAACCTGACTTACCAGGAACTTTCCTGGTTTTAGCTCCAGAAGTCACACATCCCACTTAGTCCTGTCGCCTTAGTCCTGAGCAAACCAGGATATTGGTCACCCTAACTATAATTTTCTATTTTTACTTTCTGTCTCTTCTCATGATAATATATAAGTTTCACAAGGGCAGGGATCTGTGACTGCTGTGTTCACACAGAACAGTGTCTGGCACATAATAGGTGCTCAATAAATAGGGTTTACCCACCTGCCCATCACTACCTTAATCAGCCTCTTGCAAGAAGTCACCTAGCAAACTAGCTAGAAGTAATTATGTGTATCATTTTGAACTCTTCAAATTTAATTCTACTAATATTTGAAACTGTGGCATTATAAAGTATGAGTGATTAAAAAAAAAAAAAAAAAAGAGAGACACTAAAAATGTCCATATAGGCCAGGCATGGTGGCTCATGCCTGTAATCCCAGCACTTTGGGACGGCAAGGCAGGCAGGTCATGAGGTTAGGAGTTCGAGACCAGCCCAGCCAACATGGTGAAACCCTGTCTCTACTAAAAATACAAAAACTAGCCAGGCGTGGTGGCACATGCCTGTAGTCCCAGCTACTCGGGGGGCTAAGGCAGAAGAATCGCTTGAACCCAGGAGACAGAGGTTGCAGTGAGCCGAGTTCGTGCCACTGCACTCTTGCCTGGGCAACAGAGCGAGACTCCGTCTCAAAAAAAATTAAAAAAATAAAAACATGTCCTGACGGGGCGCGGTGGCTCACGCCTGTAATCTTAGCACTTTGGGAGGCTGAGGAGGGTGGATCACAAGGTCAGGAAATCGAGAACATCCTGGCCAACATGGTGACACTCCATCTCTAATAAAAATACAAAAATCAGCCAGGCGTGGTGGCGTTCACCTGTAGTCCCAGCTACTCGGGAGGCTGAGGCAGGAGAATCGCTTGAACACGGGAGGCAGAGGCTGCAGTGGGCCGAGATCGCACCACTGCACACCAGCCTGGGCGACAGCGCGAGACTCCGTCTCAAAAATAAGTAAATAAAAAGTAAATAAAAATAAATGTCCATATAAATTTTTCAGTCATGCCCTACGTCCATAAGTCAAACGAGGATCTTCTCAAATCACTGTTTCAAAAAATTCACATCACCCACAATTATAGACTTCAATTAAAGTGGCTTAAATTAGAAAGCCACCTTTGACATCCCTGTAACTCCTTTACAAAGCAGCGGTTTCCAGTGGACGCGACTAAGACCTGCAGCACACAGGACAGGCCAAATCTTACCTCCTGTGTAGAGAAAGGAGCCAGACAGGCCTCCAAAGTAGATAAGAGCCAAGTGCTCCAGTTTCAGAGGAGACAGGTAGTAGAGGCAAGCGGCACAGACGCAGCCCAACGTGTAGAGGAAGACTCCGAACCGGACGACATCCTGGGGCTCCAAGATTCGGTCCACAAGTGTCCTGTCATCACTCTTTTTGTGGTCAATGCCCTTGGAAAAGTCATAGTAAGTGTTGACCAAATTACCGGCCCCGTGCACAGCCAGGACAGCCACGGCACAACCCACCAAGAGCCTGGGATCCAGGACACCGTGGGATCTGTAGGCAAGGGCACTGCCCAGGGCCACCGGTGTGAGTGAGGCACTGAAGCTCCAGGGCCTCAGGGCCAACACGTAGGAGGCACACTTCTGCCTCCAGGAGCGCTGGGGGAGCCTATCTTGCTCGGGACAGTCGTTGCCCAGCGGGTCCCTGTCCCCAGCCTTGACAGTCTCTCCCGACAGGATGTTAATCTTCTCCCCCAGGACCTGAGAGGCCGCCATGGAAGCTCCACGTGGTTGAAGTAAACTCTAAAAGTGAGCCACGCAGAGTGACCGCCCGGGAAGGAGGAAGGACGGGGCGGGGCAGCCGGGCCCAACCTTCCTTCGGTTCCGCCCCAGGACAAGGCTGGTGTGGCGGCAAGGTCCGGGGGCAGCAGCAAGCGGGTCTTACACCCCACGAGGCCCAGCGGCGCCGCCCCTACTACCCGTCACCTGGGCGAAGTCTGTCTCCGGCCCCCAGCCCCGCGTTAGAGCCCACGGCCGAGCCGCGGCCGCCTTCTTCAGGCCGCCAGGGCCGCCATTTTATGCGCCGGCCTCTGGAGGCCCGCCCGGAAACAAGTGCCGGCGGAGCGGGCCGGACCGGAGGGTGGGCTGGAGGGCGGGAGGGGGCGGGGCCGAGCCAGAGGCGGGGAGAAGGGCGGTGAGGGGTGGGGGGCGGGGGCCTGGTCAGAGGCGGGGCGGGCAGGGCCGAGTCAGCGGTGGGGCGGGGTCAGAGGCGGGGAGGGGAGGGGTCAGAGGCGGGGCGAAGGGCGGTGAGGGATGGGGCGGGGCCAGACCGGTGGTGGGGCGGGAGGGGGCGGGGACGGGCCAGGGGCTGGGGCCGGGCCGTGACCCGGCATCCAGCCGTTTTCCTACCTGCGCTGCGCCCCGCAGCTACTTCCAGACTAACTGGAATCAGCCTTTCTTGGCATCATAAGAACTCGAAGTCGTGTTGCTTTAGGACTTACCGGGCACACTTTCATTCACGAAGTAGGATTCATTAATTTATTCATGCTACAAGCATTTATTGAGCGCCTGCTGTGTGCATACATTCTGACGTCTATCATATCTCCACTGTGGAAATACTCTATGATGTGCTACTGCTCACCTCTTACAGTTTTTCATTCAGTGACATCCTTCAGCAGCTTGAAATCTGCCCATGGTGGAAGAGTTTACACCACAGAAATCAGCAAATGCTTAATAACTGCTAAGTCGTCTAGACTTAAGAAAGTGGCGGAGAAAATGTTAATATTACTGGTTAAACTTAAAAGTGTTGGAGGGTGCGGTGGTTCACGCCTGTAATCCCAGCACTTTGGGAGGCCAAGGCGGGCAGATCACTTGATGTCAGGAGTTCGAGATCAGCCTGGCCAACATAGCGAAACCCTGTTCTACTACAAATACAAAAATTAGCCGCGTGTGGTGGCAGGCACCTGCAATCCCAGCTACTCGGGAGGCTGGGGCAGGAGAATTGCTTGAACCCGGGAGATGGAGGTTGCAGTGAGCCAAGATCATGCCACTGGACTCCAGCCTGGGCAACAGAGTGAGACTCCATCTCAAAAAAAATAAAAATTAGCCGGGGGTGGTGGCGCATTCCTGTAATCGCAGCTACTCGGGAGGCTGAGGCGGGAGAATTGCTTGAACCCTGGAGGCAGAGGCTGCAGTGAGCCAAGATCACGCCACTGCACTCCAGCCTGGGCAATAGAGCAAGACTCCATCTCAAAAAAGAAAAAAAAAAGAGAGAGAGAAAAAAGCGTGTAAGTGAATGCACCAAAACTTTGTGGAAATATTCGTCCAGCATTGGCAAATTATTATCCAGTTGAACAAATAAGTCGCTCGTAGCCTTGACAAACTAGTGAAGTTCTGACATACCTCTTTTGATTGTTTCACTTTCCTCTTACTCCTAACATAAAATATCAACCAACATTCATGTCTGAACTATGCTCATTGATCAATTGGGATCATAGGGAAGCTACACAACATCAAAGAAAGCATACTGTGAGAACTGGCTGTATGGAGTTTACAATGGAGTCCTGTACTGTATATTTTAGTATTTGTAAACTGTATGCTACACATCATTTACATCAGTGAAATTATAATACACATGCAACATATATGCACACAGGACTTGACTACATAATTTGTGGTACTCAGTGCAAACTAAAGAGGTGGAGCTAGGGGTAGTAATGTGTGCCTGTAGTCCCAGCTACTCAGGAGGCTGAGGTGGGAGGATCTCTTTTTGGTTGTTTTTTTGAGACGGAGTCTTTCTCTGTCGCCCAGGCTGGGGTGCAGTGACATAATCTCGGCTCACTGCAAGCTCCGCCTCCAGGATTCATGCCATTCTCCTGCCTCAGCCTCCCGAGTAGCTGGGACTACAGGCGCCTGCCACCACGCCCGGCTAATTATTTTGTATTTTTAGTAGAGACGAGGTTTTACTGTCAGCCAGGATGGTCTCTATCTCCTGACCTCGTGATCCGCCCACCTCAGCCTCCCAAAGTGCTGGGATTACAGGCGTGAGCCACCACACGGGGCGTGAGGATCTCTTGAGCTCAGGTTAGAGACCAGCCTGGGCAACATAGTGAGATCTCCACCCTAAAAAATTAAAAAGACCACACGTGGTGGCTCACACCTGTAATCCCAACACTTTGGGAGGGCAAGGCAGGTGGATCGCCTGAGCCCAGGAGCTCAAGACCAGCCTGGACAACACGGTGAAAATCGAAGAATTAGCCAGGTGTGGGCCAGGTGCAGTGGCTCACGCCTGTAATCCCAACACTTTGGAAGGCCGAGGCGGGCAGATCACTGGGTCAGGAGATAAGACCATTCTGGCTAACATGGTGAAACACCATGTCTACTAAAAATACAAAAAAATTAGCCAGGCGTGGTGGCAGGCACCTGTAGTCCCAGCTACTTGGGAGGCTGAGGCAAGAGAATGGCATGAACCCGAGAGGCAGAGCTTGCAGTGAGCCGAGATCGTGCCACTGCACTCCAGCCTGGGCGACAGAGCGAGACTCCGTCTCAAAAAAAAAAAAAAAAAAGAAAAAGAATTAGCCAGGTGTGGCAGTGTGCACCCATAGTCCCAGCTACTTAGGAGGCTGAGGTGGAAGAATCACCTCAGCCTGGGAAGTTGAGCCTGCAGTGAGTCATGATTGTGCCCCTGCACTCCAGCCTGGGTAACAGAGTGAGATCCTATCTCAAAAAAATAAAATAAAATAAAATAAATAAATAAGTGGGGCCAGGCCAGGCACGGTGGTTCACGCCTGTAATTCCAGCACTTTGGGAGGCCAAGGCGAGCAGATGACCTGAGGTCGGGAGTTCGAGACCAGCCTGACCAACATGGAGAAACCCGTCTCTACTAAAAATACAAAATTAGCCAGGTGTGGTGGCGCATGCCTGTAATCCCAGCTACTCAGGAGGCTGAGGCAGGAGAATTGCTTGAACCCGGGAGGCGGAGGTTGCGGTGAGCCGAGATCGTGCCATTGCACTCCAGCCTGGACAATAAGAGCAAAACTCCATCTCAAAAAAAAATAATTAATTAATTTAAAAAATAAAAAAAAAAGTGGGGCCTCTTGTTCAAAATAATTAACAATTGCAAAACAGAGCATGACGCAGCTGTGAAGCTAGCTCTGTACATGTCTGCTTCCATTTACCCCCAATCTGGTTGTTAAACATTACAACTTCACCACTCAACACAAAGCTTTCTATGCTGGCCAAACCCATGAGTCATACAATGTCAAATCAGACAATATATCAGCAGATATATTAAAATCCTGGCTCTATCACTTACCAATTCCATGTCCCAATATCTCTGTTCTTTGGCTTACTTATATATAAGGTGGGAACAATACAACCTGCCTCATAGAAATGCTCAGGAATAATAGTAAACAGCATTTATTGACTTTTCACATGAGCCATATACTTTGTTTGTTTGCTTTTGAGACGGAGTCTTGCTCTGTCGCCCAGGCTGGAGTGCAGTGGCGCGATCTCAGCTCACTGCAACCTCTATCTCCCAGGTTCAAGTGATTCTCCGCCTCAGCCTCCTGAGTAACTGGGACTACAAGTGCCTGCCACCACGCTCAGCTAATTTTTATATTTTGAGTAGAGATAGGGTTTTACCAAGCTGGTCTCGAACTCCTGACCTCAAGTGATCCACCTGCCTTGGCCTCCCAAAGTGCTGGGATTACAGGCATGAGCCACCATGCCCAGCCAAGTACCTCTTTTAGGTACTTTACGTGTGGTATTAGCGTTTAACCCCCACAATACTGCCTACCAACGAAGGGACTATAATCCTTCCAGTTTTACACATAAGGAAATAGGTACTAAGTGTTGCAGCCAAATTTCAGATTCAGTTAGTTTGACTTGACTCCATGCTGCTTTTAACAAGTACTCTAACTCCCTCTCCCTCTCCCTCTCCCTCTCTCCCTCTTCCTCTCCCTCTCCCCCTCTCCGTCTCCCTCTCCTTCTTTCTTCGGTCTCCCTCTGTTGCCGAGACTGGACTGTACTGCCGTGATCTCAGCTCGCTGCAACCTCCCTGCCTCGGGCTCCCGTGATTCTCCTGCCTCGGCCTGCCGAGTGCCTGGGATTGCAGGCATGCGCCGCCACGCCTGACTGGTTTTTGTATTTTTGGTGGAGACGGGGTTTCACCGTGTTGACCGGGCTGGTCTCCAGCTCCTGACCTCGAGTGATCTGCCCGCCTCAGCCTCCCGAGGTGCTGGGATTGCAGACGGAGTCTCGCTCACTCAATGCTCAATGTTGCCCAGGCTGGAGTGCAGTGGCCTGATCTCGGCTCGCTACAACCTCCACCTCCCAGCCGCCTGCCTTGGCCTCCCAAAGTGCTAAGATTACAGCCTTTGCCCGGCTGCCACCCCGTCTAGGAAGTGAGGAGTGTCTCTGCCTGGCCACCCATCGTCTCTGCCTGGCCGCCCATCGTCTGGGATGTGAGGAGCGCCTCTGCCCGGCCACCACCCCCTCTGGGATGTGAGGAGCATCTCTGCCTGGCCGCCCCGTCTAGGAAGTGAGGAGCGCCTCTGCCCGGCCGCCCCGTCTGGGAAGAGAGGAGCGCCTCTGCCCGGCCGCCCCATCTGGGCGGTAAGGAGAGCCTCTGCCCGGCCGCCCCGTCTGGGCGGTAAGGAGAGCCTCTGCCCGGCCGCCCCGTCTGGGAGGTGGGGAGCGCCTCTGCCCGGCCGCCCCGTCTGGGAGGTGGGGAGCGCCTCTGCCCGGCCGCCCCGTCTGGGAGGTGGGGAGCGCCTCTGCCCGGCCGCCCCGTCTGGGAACTGAGGAGCGCCTCTGCCCGGCTGTCCATCATCTGGGAGGTGAGGAGCGCCTCTGCCTGGCCGGCCCGTCTAGGAAGTGAGGAGCGCCTCTGCCCGGCCGCCCCATCTGGGAGGTGAGGAGCGCCTCTGCCCGGCCGCCCCATCTGGGAAGTGAGGAGCGCCTCTGCCTGGCCGCTGTGCAATCTTCCAAGTGTGAAGTGACAGCCTTTCTGCAGGTGTACCCAACAGCTCCGAAGAGACAGCGACCATCAAGAACGGGCCATGATGACGATGGCGGTTTTGTGGAAAAGAAAAGGGGGAAATGTGGGGAAAAGAAAGAGAGATCAGATTGTTACTGTGTCTGTGTAGAAAGAAGTAGACATAGGAGACTCCATTTTGTTCTGTATTAAGAAAAATTCTCCTGCCTTGGGATGCTGTTAATCTATAACCTTACCCCCAACCCCGTGCTCTCTGAAACATGTACTGTGTCAACTCAGGGTTAAATGGATTAAGGGCGGTGCAAGATGTGCTTTGTTAAACAGATGCTTGAAGGCAGCATGCTCTTTAAGAGTCATCACCACTCCCTAATCTCAAGTACCCAGGGGCACAAACACTGAAGAAGGCCGCAAGGACCTCTGCCTAGGAAAACCAGAGACCTTTGTTCATGTGTTTATCTCCTGACCTTCTCCCCACTATTATCCTATGACCCTGCCATATCCCCCTCTCCGAGAAACACCCAAGAATGATCAATAAATACTTCATAAATTTAAAAAAAAAAAAAGAAAAAGAAAGAAGTAGACATAGGAGACTCCATTTTGTTCTGTATTAAGAAAAATTCTCCTGCCTTGGGATGCTGTTAATCTATAACCTTACCCCCAACCCCGTGCTCTCTGAAACATGTGCTGTGTCAACTCAGGGTTAAATGGATTAAGGGCGGTGCAAGATGTGCTTTGTTAAACAGATGCTTGAAGGCAGCATGCTCGTTAAGAGTTATCACCACTTCCTAATCTCAAGTACCCAGGGACACAAACACTGCGGAAAGCCGCAGGGACCTCTGCCTAGGAAAACCAGAGACCTTTGTTCATGTGTTTATCTGCTGACCTTCTCTCCACTATTGTCCTATGACCCTGCCACATCCCCCTCTCCGAGAAACACCCAAGAATGATCAATAAATACTTAAAAAAAAAAAAAAAAGTACTCTATAATGTCCAGCAAAATCCCTGATATACTGTAAGTGCTCAATAAATATTAGCTATTATTTTAGTGTAATGCATAAGAAAGTTCTTTGTAGTGGGAGTTGAACAATGAGAATACATGGACACGGGGAGTGGAACATCACACACCAGGGCCTGTTGGGGGCTGGGGGAGGGAGAGCGTTAGGAGAAATACCTAATGTAAATGACAAGTTGATGGGCGCAGCAAACCAGCATGGCACATGTATACCTATGTAACAAATCTGCACATTGTGCACATGTACCCTAGAACTTAAAGTATAATAATAAAATAAAAAGACTTGCAAAAATACAATTAAAAAAGAAAGTTCTTTGTAAACAGAAAAGAAACCGACAAACGCACTTATTACTGTTGCTATAAAATCATCTTTGATTATTAATTAGAAAACAGGACTTTATCATATCTCAGGGTGGCAAAAATCTCCTATATGGCTGATGGGAGTAAAAATTGATACCTCCCTTATAGAGATCAACTTGACAAGATTCATCAAAACTGTCTAACCCTGTAATCCCATTTCTGGGAATTTATCTTGATATAGCTGTCAGGGAAGAAAATGATATACGTACAAAGGCATTCACTGCAGCATTTGTAATAGCACAAATTTGGACATAACACAAATGTCCATTCACAGAGGACTGGAAAATGAACTATGGCACAGCCATGTGATGGAACACAATGCAGCTGTAGCAACAACAAAAGGACAAGAAACTCTCTGTGTACCAAGATGGAAATGAAACCATCCCAACAAACTTTATAAAATTAATCAGGAGCCGGGTGTGGTGGCTCACACCTGTAATCCCAGCACTTTGGGAGGCCAAGGCAGGCTGATCACTTGAGGTCAGGAGTTCGAGACCAGCCTGGCCAACATTGTGAAACCCCGTCTCTACTAAAAATACAAAAATTAGACCAGACACGGTGGCTCACACCTGTAATCCTAGCACTTTGGGAGGCTGAGGCAGGCAGACTACCTGAGGTTGGGAGTTCAAGACCAGCCTGGCCAACATGGTGAAACCCTGTCTTTACTAAAAATACAAAAAATTAGCCGGGTACAGTGGGGTGTGCCCATAATCCCAGCTACTCTGCCAAAGCGCACATCTGTAATCCCAGCTACTCTGAAGGCTGAGGCAGGAGAATTGCTTGAACCCGGGAGGCGGAGGTTGCAGTGAGCCGAGATCACGCCACTGCACTCTAGCCTGGGCTACAGAGCGAGACTTGGTCTCAAAAAAAAAAAAAAGTACAAAAATTAGCTGGCGTGGTGGCACACACCTGTAATCCCAGCCACTCGGGAGACTGAGGCAGGAGAATAGCTTGAACCCAGGAGGTGGAGGTTGCGATGAACTGAGATCACACCACTGCCCTCCAAGTGAGATTCCGTCTCAAAATAAATCAGGGAAGAAGGGAGGGAGATAAATAAAAATAAACAAAGCTTGCAGCACATTCAGCATTCATCATGAGGTCATGTTGAACACTGAGCCACTTCCTCATAGTTGTTTGCTGCCTACTGTGCCAGAATCATGCGGACCCTGTCATCAGACAACTTAAGCTTGCAAAACATTGTTTTCCACCTGAGGTATTCTTTCAGGTCCTGCATATCAGTGAAACTACTGATGACAGCCATTGTGAAAGACCCCACAGGGAGCTAACTCACAAAGAATGCAGTTTCCACATCCTGATGATTTCATCCCCTTTACCCCAACCCATAAACGATACCAAATTTCCAGCCTCTCCCCCTCTACAATCCCCTTAAAAACCCTAGCTCAGGCCGGGCGCGGTGGCTCACTCCTGTAATCCCAGCACTTTGGGAGGCCGAGGTGGGCAGATCAAGAGGTCAGGAGTTTGAGACCAGCCTGACCAACACGGTGAAACCGTGTCTCTACTAAAAATACAAAAATTAGCCAGGTATGGTGGCACGCACCTGTGATCCCAGCTACTCAAAAGGCTGAGGCACAAGAATTGCTTGAACCTGGGAGGCAGAGATGGAAGTGAGCTGAGATCCTGCCCCTGCACTCCAGCCTGGGCAACAGAGCGAGACTCTGTCTCAAGAAAAAACAAAACAAACAAACAAACAAAAAACCTAGCTCAGAATTCCTTGGGGAGATGGATTTGAAGGTCTCCTCCTGTTACAGTAGGTAGCTAGTCAGACATGAGCAGAGCTGGAGAGGCCCCCACCCCCTAACCCCAGGAATGTCAAGCAACCATTGGGTGATGGTCAGGCAGTTGTTAAGCTATCTCGCTAAAATAATAATTGATTGCAGCTGGTGCCAGGGAACGGCAGTCTCCCAAAAGATAGAAACACCTGAAACTGGTGATCAGCAGCTTCCCATAAGATCTCAGGAGCTGGGCAAGTAGACTGAAGCATGGGCACTAAGAGGCAAAATGGCGGATGATCTTCCTCTAGGAACACTGGACTGGTAAGGGAAACACACCTTGAGTGAGCATGCCCACAACTCCAGTAAACACACTGCACATGCGCCCCAACCCAAGTGCTGACAGGCCACCATGCATGTGGACAGCCCACCCCAAGGGAAGAATCAGGGGAGAAGAGATGCAAGACCCTGGAAGTATGCCAACCCCAAGTCAAGGTCAAACAGCGCACTTGATCTCTCAGGTCAACTGCTTGGTCCTCTTCCAAGTGTCCTTTACTTCCTTTCATTCCTGCTCTAAAGCTCTTTAATAAACTTTCACTCCTGTTCTAAAACTTGCCTCAGTCTCTCACTCTGCCTTATGCCCCTCAGTTGAATTCTTTCTTCTGAGGAGGCAAGAACTGAGCTTGCTGCAGACCATGTAAATTCAGCGCTAGTAACACTGCCATCTTCTCACTTGGCTGCCCTGCGATCATTAAACTCTTTCTCTGCTGCAGACTCTGCTGTCTCATTGCATTGGTCTGTTGCTGTGCAGCAGGCATATAAACCTGTTGGAACTATAAGAGAAAGATCTACAGATACAGTAAAATTTTAAAAATGCAAAATAGTGCATATAGTATAACAAAAGGGGAAAATAAGAATATATGTATGGGCTGGGCATGGTGGCTCGTGCCTGTAATGCTAGCATTCTGGGAGGCTGAGGCGAGCAGATCAACTGAGGTCAGGAGTTTGAGACCAGCTTGGCCAATGTGGTGAAACCTTGTCTCTACTAAAAATAAAAAAATTAGCCAGGCATGATGGCACAGACATGTAATCCCAGCTACTGGGGAAGCTGAGGCAGGAGAATCACTTTAACCTGAGAGGCAGAGGTTGCAGTGAGCCAAGATCATGCCACTGCACTCCAGCCTGGGCGACAGAGTGAGACTCTGTCTCAAAAAAAAAAAAAAAAAGGAATATACGTACGTATATATTTGCTTGTTTTTGCAGACAGAAAATCTAGGGATGCATAAGAAACTGAGAAAATACATAGTCAAGGGTCAAGGGTGGAGCAAGACTTTTCATGATAAATGTAACTTGTTTATTTTGAGATTTGAATAGTGACTATATTGCATATTAGAAACTTTTAATGATAAAAATATAGATGTTGGGCCAGGCGCAATGGCTCACGCCTGTAATTCCAGCACTTCAGGAGGCTGAGGCCGGCGGATCACCTGAGGTCAGGAGTTCAAGACCAGCCTGGCCAACATGGTGAAACCCTGTCTCTACTAAAAATACAAAAATTAGCTGGGTGTGGTGGCAGGTGCCTGTAATCCCAGCTACTCAGGAGGCTGAGGCACGAGAATCACTTGAACCCAGGAGGCGGTGGTTGTAGTGAGCCGAGATTGCGCCATTGCACTCCAGCCTGGGTAACAGAACGAGACTCCATCTAAAAAAAAAAAAAAAAAAAACAGATGTTGAACATCAGTGAAAATGTAAAATTTAGAGGAACAGTTATCTCACAGGAGCAATGAAAAGAGGCTAAATCTAAAGTAGCCATTATTACTCGAGAGGCTGAGGCAAGAGAATCGCTTAAACCTGGGAGGCAGAGGTTGCAGTGAGGTGAGATGGCTCCCCTGCACACCAGCCTGGGTGACAGAGTAAGATTCTGTCTCAAAAAGAAAAAAAAAAAAAGGAGCAATTATATATATATATATATATAATTATTTTTTTTTTTTCGAGACAGGGTCTCACTCTGTCAACTCAGGATGGAATGCAGTGGTGCAGTGATGAGATCACAGCTCACTGCAGCCTTGACCTCCTGGGCTCAAGTGATCCTCCCACCTCAACCTCTTAAGTAGCTGGGACCACAGGTGCATGCCACCACATCAACTAATTTTTTGCATTTTTTGTAGAGATGAGGTTTTACCATGTTGCCCAGGTTGGTCTCAAACTCCTGGGCTCAAACAATCCACCTGCCTCAGCCTCCCAAAGTGTTCAGTCACTGTGCCTGGCCAATATCATAGATATTAACAATAACAACAATTAAAAAAACTGCCAAACAAAGCATTTTGTTAGCCATGGAATATTACCAACCATCATTATTTATTTATTTATTTATTTATTTATTTATTTATTTATTTATTTGAGATGGAGTCTCACTATGTTGCCCAGGCTGGTCTCAAACGCCTGGGCTCATGCAATCTTCTTGCTTTGGCCTCCCAAAGTGCTGGGATTACAGATGTGAGCCACTGCACCCAGTCCAGCCATCTTTAATTTGGCAGTTTAGGCCTTCTGAAAACTCATTTCTTCTACTTTCACTTGTTTTTATTATATAAGTAATTGATAATGTATAAAGAAAAAAAGTGTGTCTTTCCCAAATTGCATCTTAGTTGTGCACATTTCCCCCATGTAAACATAGACATATAAGAAATGCATAAATATTTTGTAAATGGTTATATTATACTTACATTGTTGCATAACTTGTAATTTTTGAACTAGTTGTGAACCTTTTCCTTCTTAGCAAATATTCATCTAATTACCACTATTTATTGTTATTATTATTATTATTTGAGACAGGATCTTTCTCTGCTGCCCAGGCTGCAGTGCAGTGGCGATCACAGATGACTGCAACCTTGAAGTCATAGACTCAAGTGATTCTCCTGCCTCAGCCTTCCGAGTAGCTGGGACTACAGGCATGTGCTACCACGCACAGCTAATTTTTAAATTTCTTTTGTAGAGACGAGGGTCTCACTATGTTGCTCAGGCTGGTCTGGAACTCCTGGCCTCAAGCAATCCTGCCTCGGCCTCCGAAAGTGCTGGGATTACAGGGATGAGCCACCATGCTAGGCTCTAAATTATAATTATTAATGGCTACGTATTTTTCTTATTATGAATGCATTATTATTTTTTTTTTTTGAGATGGAGTCTCACACTGTCACCCACGCTGGAGTGCAGTGGCACAATCCAATCTCGGCTCACTGCAACCTCCGCCTGCTGGCTTCAAGCGATTCTCCTATCTCAGCCTCCTGAGTAGCTAGGATTACAGGCACCTGCCACCATGCCTAGCTATTTTTTTGTTTTTTGGGGTTTTTTTCTGTATTTTTAGTAAAGACGGGGTTTCACTATG
This sequence comes from Pongo pygmaeus, assembly GCF_028885625.2. Taxonomy (NCBI): domain Eukaryota; kingdom Metazoa; phylum Chordata; class Mammalia; order Primates; family Hominidae; genus Pongo; species Pongo pygmaeus. The sequence continues at coordinate 219,961,955 of NC_072373.2, forward strand.
TTGGTCAAGCTGGTCTCAAACTCCTGACCTCATGATCCGCCCGCCTCGGCCTCCCAAAGTGCTGGGATTACAGGTGTGAGCCACCGTGCCCGGCCGAATGCATCATATTTTATTGGACTCCTACTTTGAAATATTTAGGAATTTTCAGTGTTTACTATGACAAATAGCACTGTGATTTAAAAAAAATGTAGTCAAATCCACTTTTGCTATTGATTTTTTTTTTTTTTAATTTGTAGAGACATCATCTCGCTATGTTGCCCAGGCTGGTCTGGAACTCCTGGCCTCAAGCGATCCTCCTGCTTCGGCCTCCCAAAGTGCTGGGATTACAGGCGTGGGCCACTGTGACCAGCAGCTATTTATTTATTTTCGTGTGTGTGTGTGTGTGTGTGTGTGTGTGTGTGTGTGTGTATGTATGTATGTATGTATGTATGTATTGAGACAGAGCTTGCTCTGTTGCCCAGGCTGGAGTATGTATGTATGTATGTATGTATGTATGTATGTATGTATGTATTGAGACAGAGCTTGCTCTGTTGCCCAGGCTGGAGTATGTATGTATGTATGTATGTATTGAGATGGAGCTTGCTGTGTTGCCCAGGCTGGAGTGCAGTGGCACGATCTCGGCGCATGCAACCTTCACCTCCCGGGTTCAGGCCATACTCGTGCCTCAGCCTCCCGAGTACCTGGGATTACAGGCGTGCGCCACCATGCCCAGCTAATTTTTGTATTTTCAGTAGAGACGGGGGGTGCGGGTGGGGGAATTTCACCATGTTGGCCAAGCTGGTCTCGACTCCTGACCTAAGGTGATCCGCCTGCCTCGGTCTCCCAAAGTGCGGGAATTACGGGCGTGAGCCACCGCGCCGCGCCAGCTATTGATTTTTTGAAAGGATTTTAAAAAAATAATGTTGCTTTGAAAATTTTTATTTATGACTAGCTCTTTTGGTTAAAACTTGGCTATGGTTTCTCTGGAGTGATCTTGAGGTGGATACTTTTGGGAAAGTGAGACAATCTAATTAAAAACATTTTCAAATGCTTATTAATTGTAACAAAAGAGAAATCACAGGATCCATAAAGAGCGCTAGCCCGAAACGTCTTTTGATGCGGTAATTCCTGGGCACCGGCATAGCTCACATTCTCCTCTCAGAATTACACCGGGAGGGGTCTCGAACCTCTGCTGGCAGCTCTCGGTGCGATCCGGAGGTACCCAGACAGCGGACTCCTTGAGTTCACAGCCCGGATGCAGAAGGGAATCCTAGCAGCGCCGCACCGGATGTATGAGTGGAAGTGACTGAGGTCAACTGACGACCGATTGGTTCTCCCGAGTGGACCCAAGCCTGTTGTCACCTGCCACTGGCCGCGTGGTTTGTCTATTTGAATAGTCCCCGCCCCCTGGAGAAGCCGGGTCCTGAAGCTTCACTTCTTCTTCATTACTATTGGCCTGTTTTTCAGTCCATCTTCTTCCTATACCTGTCGATTGGTCCTCAGGTCTGGGACCCCTCCTTCCCTCGCTCCCGGCTTAGAGGACAGCGGGGAAGGCGGGCGGTGGGGCAGGGGGCCTGAAGCGGCGGTACCGGTGCTGGCGGCGGCAGCTGAGGCCTTGGTCGAAGCCGCGCGGTGAGTCTAGGGCCTGGCACGACCCTTCTAAGGCGGCATAGTGTCCAGACCCACGGCCAGCCTGCCCGTGGGGGGGGCCAGGGGAAGCCGCCCGTCTGGGACGTGGGGTCCCCACATTGCCGGCCCCACGACCTGGGCACCGTCTGAGGCCTTGACTCCCACTCCTCGAGGCAGCGCCCACCTCCCCGGGACCCCCAAGAGACCCCTGGACCCTTCGGCCCGCGGTACGTCCGCCCGAAGGCCGGCCCATCAGCTCTGGTACTGCCCTTTGGGTCTTTTGCCCGTCACAGCCACCCTTTCTTCTGAGCCACGTACAAAAATTGTGTATCTCTGCCCCAGGGAACACCAGCGTCCGTGTCAGCCCCTTGTCCTCCACTGTGGACACCTCTCAGAGACCCAGTCCCCGAAACTGAGCTCGGTTACATCGTTGGGGTACATCTTCTCTCCCTCTCCCCAAGCCCCATCCCTGTTTCCCCCATCCAATTTTAACTTTCTTAAGCCCTATCAACACCCTTAGGATATTTGACTTCAGATATTCTTAAGTTTAATTGAATTCAGTCTAGAGCAGATGGCCTGTGGGCCTCAGATCGTATAAAGATACACTGATTCTTTCCTGAGAAGAGAAATCCCTTGCCAGCCTCCTTCCCCCCTTTCGTAAGCACACACATACACATAAGCTGGAGTAGTTTTCTTAGTAGGGATTCTTAAGTTTCTTCTCCCCTAAAGGACGACATTTCTTTCTGCAGTCTTCTTATTAGCAGTGGAGTATTTGAAAGCTTTTCAAAACCAGTTATTCCCTGGTTTTTCCTCTGTGCCTTACAAATTCGTTTAAAAATAAGAATTTTGAGAAATTGGTTTTGTAGCATAAGCTGAACATACTTGGGATAGGTGTATGTTACACCCATGGCAGTGTGGGCGTAATTGAGGAATGAGGGAATGATCTCAGGAACTAATTGGTGTTTTTTTTGTTTTGTTTTGTTTTATTTTCTTTTGTTTTGTTTGAGACGGAGTCTCGCTCTGTCGCCCAGGCTGGACTGCAGTGGCGCGATCTTGCTCAACTGCAAGCTCCGCCTCCCGGGTTCCCGCCATTCTCCTGCCTCAGCCTCCAAAGTAGCTGGGACTACAGGCGCCCGCCACCATACGGCTAATTTTTTTTTTTTTTTTTTTTTTTTTTGTATTTTTAGTAGAGGCGGGGTTTCACCGTGTTGGCCAGGGTGGTCTCGATTTCCTGACCTCGTGATCCGCCCGCCTCGGCCTCTCAAAGTGCTGGGATTACAGGCGTGAGCCACCGCGCCCGGCCAGGAACTAATTGGTTTCTTTTAGCTTACATTTGAAGTGCTAGTCTCCTGTAGAACTGCATTGTTCAGTACAGGAACCACCAGCCACATGTGGCTGTAGAGCACTTGAAATGTGACTAGTCCAGGCCGGGCATGATGGCTCACACCTGTAATCCCAGCACTTTGGGAGGCCAAGGTGGGCGGATTACCTGAGGTCAGGAATTTGAGACCAGCCTGGCCAACATAATGAAACCCCATTTCTACTAAAAATACACAAAAATTAGCCAGGCGTGGTGCTGCATATCTGTAGTCCCAGCAACTCGGGAAGCTGAGGCAGGAGAATCATTTGAACCCGGGAGGTGAATGTTGCAGTGAGCCGAGATCATGCCACTGCACTCCAGCCTGGGTGACAGAGCGAGACTCTGTCTCAAAAAAAAAAAAAAAAAAAGTGACTAGTCCAAATTGACATTGTTGTAAGTGTAAAATGCACGTTAGATTTTGAAGACTCGCTAAGAAAAAAGAATGGACACTATGTCAATTTTTTAAATATTGATAACATGTTGAAATGATATTTTGGATATATTGGTTTAAATAATTAATTTCACCTGTTTCTTTTTACCTTTTAAAATATGGCTACGAGCAGCCTTAAAATTACACTTGTGGATCATTGTATTTCCTTTTTTTTTTTTTTTTTTAATTGAGATGGAATTTTGCTCTTGTTGCCCAGGGTGCAGTGCAATGTCCCAATCTCAGCTCACTGCAACCTCCGCCTCCTGGGTTCAAGTGATTCTCCTGCCTCAGCCTCCCAAGTAGCTGGGATTACAGGCACACACTGCCACGCCTGGCTAATTTTGTATTTTCAGTAGAGATGGGGTTTCACCATATTGCCCAGGCTGGTCTCAAACTCCTGACCTCAGGTGATCTGCCTGCCTTGGGCTCCCAAAGTGCTGGGATTACAGGCGTGAGCCACTGTGCCTGGCCTATATTTCCATTAGACAGTGCTGGTGTAGAATAATAATCTCTCTTTTTAGACTGAACTTGAGGAAAGGGGCAGTCTTAGTCATTTTTAATTCTTTCCCTACCTCCCGGCATTTGTTACCTGGCACATTGTCATGTACATAGTAGTAGTAGTAATAATAATAGCTAACAATTATTAAGAACTTAGTATATGCCCTGTACTGTTTTAAACACTTTTTGACATATATTAAGTCATTTAGTTCTCATATCAACCCATGAACTAGGTACTATTATCTTCCTATTGTAGTTGAAGAAACAGACATTTTGAGTGTCTTTCTCGAGGTATATAACCTTGTTTTTGTTTTCGTTTGTTTTTGTTTTGAGACAATGCAGTGGCAGGATCTCGGCTTACTGCAACCTCCACCTCCCAGGTTCAAACGATTCTCCTGCCTCAGCCTCCCAGGTGACACATGCCACCATGCCCAGCTAATTTTTGTATTTTTCTTAGAGATGGGGTTTCACCATGTTGGCCAGGCTGGTCTCGGATTCCTGACCTCAGGTGGTCCTCCAGGCTCAGCCTCCCAAACTGCTCAAGATATATAACCCAAGGATTCAAACCCAAGTAGACTAGGCCGATAGCCCACAATTTAACCTCCCTACTACACTGCCTCTTTTAAACATCAGTCATTGTTTAATGAATCTAGGCTTTCTAAATGTTCTCAATAAGATCTCTCAACCTTTTTAGAATCCCCTGCCTGACAAGGGCTAGGGGGAGATCCGTGTTGGGTGACCAGGGCCATAAGTAAATGTATCATCATACTTTCTTATCCAGAATATTAAAGGAAACTTCTCTCTAAAGAACCTCAGGGCAAGATGCTTGGAACCGGACCTGCCGCCGCCACCACCGCTGCCACCACATCTAGCAATGTGAGCGTCCTGCAGCAGTTTGCCAGTGGCCTAAAGAGCCGGAATGAGGAGACCAGGGCCAAAGCCGCCAAGGAGCTCCAGCACTATGTCACCATGGAACTCCGAGAGGTGCTTCTGGGATCTCGGGCCAGTCATTGTGGGATGTTTGGGCTAAATGTACTATCACTGGTTTACATTTTTTTTTTGGACAGCTAGGTGAGGATTTGGAAAACAGAGGTTATTTTAGAAAGGCACCCAACCTCTCACATCCATAAAACATGCAGGTTCTTTTGCAGCAGTTGCACATTTTTGTAGCATTTTTCTTGTTTGTGGTCACATTTTAGGGGCCAGAATAGACTTAGCTGTTTCTTTTAACTTTTTAATTTTTCCTTACCACATATCACACCCTCATATGCTTTCTGTCTGATAACAGTGATTGGGATGGGTTTGGAGAGTTGAGAGCTAGGGGCTTTCTAAATAGAGACCAGACTTGAGGTCAGAGACAGTATCTTGTTTCTCCTTGTATCCCTGGTACTAGAAAGAACCTAGGACAGGACATTTTCTGCCACAGAGTAGATACCCAATAAATATTTGTTAAATAATCAGATGATTGCAAGTTCAGGTGCTCTGCAGTGTAATCCTATAGAAATGGGCGGTAGCTTGTCTTCTTTGGTTTGAACTATACCGCCTGCCTCTCAGGATCTAATCTTTAGATGTCAGCCCACTCCCACCACCACAGTCAGAGAATTATTAGAAATTGTTCTGATGATATCTCCTTTTGCAGATGAGTCAAGAGGAGTCTACTCGCTTCTATGACCAACTGAACCATCACATTTTTGAATTGGTTTCCAGCTCAGATGCCAATGAGAGGAAAGGTGGCATCTTGGCCATAGGTAAGGACAGAGTCTCCGGTCACAAAAACAACACACTCACCTTTGTGCCCACTGCACCCTGTGTCTGCCACTTACTGGTTACAAGTTCATATTTGCTTAATGAAATTTAAGAAGCCCGTGGCTTTTGATTCTAGCAGCAGTCCTGGGCCACAGGAAAAATGTATTTTTAGATGTGGAATTGGAGTCTCGGAACCATCGAGTGACTTTTCAGACAGTTTACCAGAGCTGAGACTAGAAGCCAGCTTTCTTTCCACTCCTTCATATTGCCTTTTGTGGGCTCTGCTTCCTCAGTAGAGCAGGGTTTCTCATAGTGGGGCTCACGAATGGAAAAGTGGAATCGGTAGAGTTAATAAAAGGCAGGTCTTTTTTTTTTTTTGAGATGGAGTCTCATTCTGTTGCCGGGGCTGGAGTTCAGTGGTGCATTCTTGGCTCACTGCAACCTCTGCCTCCTGGGTTCAAGCGATTCTCGTGCCTCAGCCTCCCGAGTAGCTGGGATTACAGGCATCTGCCACCGTGCCCGGCTAATGTTTGTATTTTCAGTAGAGACAGGATTTCACCATGTTGGCCAGGCTGGTCTCGAACTCCTGACCTCAAGTGATCTGCCCACCTCGGCCTCCCAGAGTGCTGGGATTACAGGTGTGAGCCACCACAACCGGCCAGGCAGGTCATTTTTAACTTATAAGGACTGGTCATCAATCCTGTGAATTATTATCCAGTCCCAGTTGTTTTCCCTTTTTTGGGGGGTAGGGGAGAAAATTATGCTAGCATGAGATTATTTTGCTTTATGTAAATATTTCTGGCACAAGTATTAAATATCTGGGTTAAAATGAAAATTGTCTCTGTCCTTGCCATCTAGAAATGTACTCAAAGTAGAATGGAGGGATCACTCGCCAGCTTTTTTTTTTTTTTTTTTTTTTCCCCTGAGACAGAGTCTCACACTGTCACCCAGGCTGGAGTGCAATGGTGTGATCTCGGCTTACTGCAACCTCTGCCTCCCAGGTTCAAGCAGTTCTCCTGCCTCAGCTTCCCGAGTAGCTGGGACTACAGGCGCGTGCCGCCACGCCTGGCTAATTTTTTTTTTTTTTTTTGTATTTTAGTAGAGACGGAGTTTCACCATGTTGCCCAGGCTGGTCTTGAACTCCTGAGCTCAGGCAATCCGCCTGCCTCGGCCTCCCAAAGTGCTAGCATTACAGACTTGAGCCACCGCGCCTGGCCGGCACTCACCAGCTTTTAGTTGAAGTCTGTGTACTTTCCTGGCCAGTATATGCCCCATCATCATCTTTTGCCTTCCTCTCTTTTCCAGCTAGCCTCATAGGAGTGGAAGGTGGGAATGCCACCCGAATTGGCAGATTTGCCAACTATCTTCGGAACCTCCTCCCCTCCAATGACCCAGTTGTCATGGAAATGGCATCCAAGGCCATTGGCCGTCTTGCCATGGCAGGGGACACTTTTACTGCTGAGTACGTGGAATTTGAGGTGAAGCGAGCCCTGGAATGGCTGGGTGCTGACCGCAATGAGGGCCGGAGACATGCAGCTGTGAGTGTCTACGGGGAGGAGCACAGCCAGGCTTGGGGAACGATGGTGTCATGGGGGGGTCTTTTGCTTCCTTCTGAGGCTCATTCCTTTAAAAAGCTGATTAGAAGAGCTAGGATTCCAGGCTGTGAGATGGGGTAGAGTCCGTCCTTAAGAGAGAATCTAGCAGTGGTGTGGTGGGGATCAGAAGCATCAGCCGCATGCTTTCCAGTCTGCTGCCCTTCAGAGGAGGCAGTACTGTGAGGAGGGGGCACGGTACCAGGAGAAGGACACACACTTGGACCCTGGCTCAAGTCTTGGCTTTGCAACTTCCTACCTAACTCTGTAACCTAGGGCAGCTTCTGACCTTCAGTTTCTTCTCTGTCAAATAAAAATAATAATAAGATTAAACATTAAACAGGATTATCCATTCAGTAAATATTTACTACATACCTACTGTATTCCAGGTAGAGTTCTAGGCTATTAGTATAGTCGTAAAGAAAGCATAAAACACATCTGCACTTCCAGAGCTATGTTCAAACATTACAAGCATTCTCTGTTTGTAAACAACCTAGGATAATGAGCACTGAGATGTTTAATCAATTTTGCTTTCCTTCCTCTGTCCCCAGAATTTCCTAGCTAGAAGAGTGAGCAAGCCTTCTCTGTTCCTAGTGTGTATGGCTCTAAGATGACAAGAGACTGTACTCCTGAGAGAACAAAACTCTGGTACCAACGAGAGTTCTCGGTTTGCTTTTTTCTCAAGGTCCTGGTTCTCCGTGAGCTGGCCATCAGCGTCCCTACCTTCTTCTTCCAGCAAGTGCAGCCCTTCTTTGACAACATTTTTGTGGCCGTGTGGGACCCCAAACAGGCCATCCGTGAGGGAGCTGTAGCCGCCCTTCGTGCCTGTCTGATTCTCACCACCCAGCGTGAGCCGAAGGAGATGCAGAAGCCTCAGTGGTACAGGGTGAGGAGATGGCTCCATTCCCACCACTAGCAAAGCACATCTACGTAGAGAATCACCTGGCCTAAAGGGCAGCGACAGGCCCTTGCCATGGAGCAAGAATCACGTTTTGGTTTGGTCTCAAATGAATTTTTTTTTTTTTTTTGAGATGGAGTCTTGCTTTATCGCCCAGGCTGGAGTGCAGTGGCGCAATCTCGGCTCACTGCAACCTCCGCCTCTTGGGTTCAAGCGATTTTCTCCCACCTTAGCCTCCCGAGTAACTAGGACTACAGACGTGTGCCACCATGCCCAGCTAATTTTTGTAATAGAGACAGGGTTTTGCCATGTTGGCCAGGCTAGTCTCGAATTCCTGACCTCAGGTGATCCACCTGCCTTGGCCCCCTAAAGTGCTGGAATTACAGACATGAGCTACTGCGCCCGGCCTCCAATGAATTTTTATGCTCAGTATGAATCAGTAGTTACTTTATTGCATTTTATTAAGGCAAACATCTATTGATAGCCACACCATTATTCTATACATTATTTTATGTATGACTAAGAATGCAAATATGCCAATTAAACTGTGACTTGATACCTTCTTTTTTTTTTTTTTTGGAGATGGAGTCTTGCTCTGTCACCAGGCTGGAGTTAAGTGGTATGATTTTGGCTCACTGCAACCTCTGCCTCCTGGGTTCAAGTGATTCTCCTGCCTCAGCCTCATGAGTAGCTGGGACTACAGGCATGTGCCATCATGCCCAGCCAGTTTTTGTATTTTTAGTAGAGACAGGGTTTCACCATATTGGCCAGGATGGTCTTGATCTCTTGACCTCATGATCCACCTGCCTTGACCTCCCAAAGTGCTGGGATTACAGGCATGAGCCACTGTGCCCGGCCGACTTTGTACCTTCTTATTAATAATTAATTATAAGACATCTCAGCTGGATGCTCATGCCTATAATCCGAACATTTGGGAGGCCAAGGCAGGAGGATTGCTTGAGCTCAGGAGTTTGAGACCAGCCTGGGCAGCATGTGGGACCCCGTCTCTACAAAAAATAAAAAAATTAGCTGGGCCTGGTGTTACACGCCTGTGGTCCCAGCTATTTGGGAGGCTGAGGTGGGAGAACTGCTTGAGCCCAAGAGATCAAGGCTTCAGTGAGTCATGATCATGCCACTGCACTCCAGACTTGGCAACAGAGTGAGACTCTGTCTCAAAAAAACCAAAAAGACATCTCTTTTCAGAGATGTTAAAATATGGAAAAATAGATGTCTCAAAATCAGTGAGATACAAATGATACTAATTTAGAAAGTGCCAGTTCTCTCTGCTCTAGTATCATGAGGCCTGTGCTGATTACTGCTGCAGAGGGAACTTATCAGTGAGTCTTACATTAGAAAAAGAGCTCTGAACATGGGATTGGGAGACCTGGGTTCCAGTCTTGCCTTTGCTGTGTGATCTTGGACAAGTCACTTAAATTCTTTGAGCCTGTGTTTTTAGCTATTAAATAGGGATGAAGATGGTATCTTCCTCAAAGGCTTATTATGAGAATTGAAGCTGGGGCCAGGCGTGGTGGCTCACACCTGTAATCACAGCACTCTGGGAGGCTGAGGCGGGTGGATCACTTGAGGTCAGGAGCTTGAGACCAGCCTGGTTAACATGGTGAAGCCCTGTCTCTACTAAAAATACAAAAATTAGCCAGGCGTGGTAGTGTGTGCCTGTAATCTCAGCTACTCAGAGGGCTGAGGCAGGAGAATCACTTGAACCCAGGAGGTGGAGGTTGTGGAGAGCCGAGATTGCGCCACTGCACTCCAGCCTGGGCAACAGAGCAAGACTCCGTCTCAAAAAAAAAAAAAAAAAATTGAAGCTGAATTAAATAAAAGACATCGATCAGTTAGTTTTGTTGATAACTGGCACAAGGCACTGAGCAGGCGTGGTAGCGCCTCAGAACCCCCAGTGTAGATGGGATGGGCCTATATTCTTTCTGGGTTTGTACTCTGTCTCTAATGAAGGCACCCTGTCTCTACATAGCACACATTTGAAGAAGCAGAGAAGGGATTTGATGAGACCTTGGCCAAAGAGAAGGGCATGAATCGGGATGATCGGATCCATGGAGCCTTGCTGATCCTTAACGAGCTGGTCCGAATCAGCAGCATGGAGGGAGAGGTGAGAAGCCACGGCAGAGGGGAGTCCAGGCTCCCTGTGTACCATTCTGTGAGCGAGGCAAGGCGAGATCCATGTCCTCAGGGAGCTGACATTTTGTGGCAGGAAACTTAATAAATAAGTAAATAAGATAATTTCAGATAGCAGCAAGTTCTATGAAGAAAGTCAAACCAGAATAGGATAGAGAGTGACAGGGAGGGGGTGAGTGGAGGGTCAAGGAAGGCCCTCCCTGAGGTGGTGTTATTTGAGGGGGTCCACGTGACACGAAGGAGCTACCTTGCAGTAGGCCAGGTGACTGTGTTCCAGGCTGAGGCTTTGAGGCGGAAGAGTGTGAGACATTGATGAAACAGAAGGAAGGGAAGTATGGCTGGTGTACCGGGAGCAAGGGAGAGGGAAGGAGGGGCCAAATTAATAGGCCCACAGTTCACAGTAAACACGAGCTTTCGCAGGGGTAAACATTGGAAGTGTGCACACAGGCGAATAATGTGATGTCATGCATTTCTAACAATCACTGACTGCTTATAGGAAAAAATGTGGGGAAAGGCAGGAATGAAAGCAGGGAGACCAATTAGGAGATGTGTTGGCTTGAGAAGGTGGATTTAAAAGTGCATGGATTTTATTAGGGAAACAGCCTTCAAGAGAATATGGGGAGGGAGCTGGGAGAACCATCGGACCACAATGCACGTCTGACCCTGAGTAAGCAAGAGGGTAAAATATGGATAGAAGTGTTCTAGCCTACTCTGCAGGGCCACTGCGGGGTCCTCAAGCCAAAGTTGGCCGTTGGAGAGGTCTGTGTCTCCCAAGAGCAGGATAGCCTTAGCATCCCTACTGTGTTCTGTCATTGGCTGGGAGCAATGGGTGACGTTGGCACAAACTTAGTGATGGGTTTCAGAGCAGCAGCTGGGGCCCTTGGTTATGCGCCTTGTAGTTGGAGGTTGCATTCTCATGTCTGCCAGTAGTCTGGGTGAGTGACAGTGGTGGCTTTGACTAGGAGTGGTGGCACAGATACTGAGTAGTTGATTCAGGATATATTTGGGAGGTAAAGCTCCATCTGTGAGACTGGCTGTAGAAAATGAGCTGTGAAATTTTACCCTGGGGATTCCTGCTTATAATAGACACAGTGCTTGTTAGATAATAGCCGTGCCCAGATGTGGGAGCAGCGCATGCAGCAGTGTGCAGAAGCAGGAGGAGTCTGGCTTCAGATCCCCACTGCTCTGTTGACTGTGTGACTCAGGCAAGTTACCTGTTTAGCCTCATTTTTTTCCCTTTGGACAGGGGCTCTTACCTACCTCATTGGGCTCTTGTGCGGTTTCTAAATGACGTTGGCCCTCTATATCCATGAATTCTACATCGGGATTCAACTAGTCATGGTTCACAAATACCCAGGGCCGGGTGCAGTGGCCCACACCTGCAATTTCAGCACTTTGGGAGGCTGAAGTGGGAAGATCACTTGATCCCAGGAGTTCGTGACCAGCCTGGGCAAAAGACGGTGAGACCGTGTCTCTACAAAAAAATTTTTTTAACTTTTTAAAAAGAAAAAAAAATCAAGGAAAAAACAATAAAACAATTTAAAGATAATACAAATTTTAAAAAATACAGTGCAACAAATATTTACATAGCATTTACTTTGTATAAGGTATTATAACTAACATAGAGATGATTTAAGGTATGTGGGAGGCTATATACATAGGTTATATGCAAATATTGTGGTACTTTATCGGAGGGACTTGAGCATCTGCAGATTTTGGTATGGCAGTGGGTCATGGAACCAACCCCCATGGATACTAAGGGGATGACTATGTATGTGAAGTGTCCAGCACAGCACCTGATACATAGTGGGCGTTCTATAAATGGTAACCTTCAGATTTTACCTCCTGAGTTTAACATGATGTTTTCCACTGTAATCTAGGCAGCTCTGAGATCTTTGTTTCCTCCCATTAAAACAGGACAGTATCACCTAGATCATAGAGTGGTTGTCAGATTTCATTGAAATAGTTCTTGTGAAGGTGGTTTGTAAATTATAAGAAACTATCCAAGGCTGGGCATGGTGGCTCATGCCTGTAATCCAAGCATTCTGGGAGGCCGAGGTGGGAGAATCACTTGAGCTCAGGAGTTTGAGACCAGCCTGGGCAACATAGTGAGACCTCGTCACCAAAAAAAAAAAAAAAAAGAAACTATCTAAATATAAGGTATTAAATTTTCATAATTTATTCATTCATTCAACACATATTAATTGAGCACCTAGTATATGCCAGCTCACTGTGTCCTAAGAGCTAGAATAATCCAGCAGAGAACAAAATAGATTCCATTCTTATAAGGGAAGATAGATAATATACAAGTAAAAACCTAAAAACCTATTATATATCATATGGTTATAAAAGCTATGGAGAAAAGTAGGGCAAGGAAGGGGAATAGAGAATGCTCACCTGGATTAAGGATTACATTTTAAAACATGGTGCCATTTGAGCACAGCCATGAAGGAGGTTAGAAAAAAGCCCTACAGGTATCTGGGGAAGAGCATTCTAGGCAGTGGGCCCTGAGGCAGGAGCATGCTGGTGTATTAGAGGAGCAGCAAATACTGCAGTAGCAGCTCCCCTACCATGGCTGAGCAGAGTGAGGAGAGGTGTGGGGATACGGGGTCAGAGGAACACCTAAGGGAAGGAGGGGCATATCACATAGGGCCTTTGTGTGGGAAGCGGGAAGCTATAAATGGGCTTTGAGCAGTGGAGTGACATTTAACTCATATTTCAAAAGGATCACTCTTGCCATTGTGTTGAGAATGGATTGTTAGAGGGTTAAGGACTAAAGCCAGGAATCCAGTTAGGAGGGAATTGCCACAGTCTTAGTTGGGGATATTTGTGGCTCAGACCACAGTGGAAGCTATGGAGTTGCAAGAAGCAACTGGATTCTGAATTTGGGATTTGCTGATGGTTTGGAGGTAGATGGAGAGAAAGAAGTGTCAAGGTGTTTGGCCTGAGTATTAGGAGGATGAAAAAAGTTGCCAATCACTGCAGTGGGAAGACTGAAATGGGAGGAGCAGGCTTGGGGGAGAAGGCTGGGAGTTTGGTTTTGAACCTGTTAACTCAGAGACCTGTTGGGCACCTGAGTGGAGATACTGAATAGTTCTGGGGAGAGAGCTGGGTAAGGGGGATGGATTTGTGCATTGTCAGCGTATAGATGTTATTTCATCATGAGACTGGGTGACAAGCACAGGGGAACTAGTACAGTTGGAGAAGAGATGGAGTCTGTGAACCTGAGGTCAGGAGATGAAGAGGACCAAGGCAGATGGGGAAGGAACAGCCAGGGAGGGAAGAAGAGAGCCAGTAGAGTTTAGAGTCTGAGAAGCCAGGTGAAGAAAGGGCATCAAGGAGGTGGGAGTATCAGTTGGATGAAACGCTGCAGATAAGTCAAATAAGATGAGGATTAAGAATTGACCATTGGATTTAGCAGCTTAAGACTCATTGGTGACTTTGACAAGAGGAGAGGACAAGATTTCCTGAAAAGTGAAAATATGTGTGTCAAGAAAAGTTTAGAAGTTTGGAAAACTTGTATCTCTTCTCAATTTGGAGTCTTGGAGGATGAGTACTCCCCAACCCCCCTCCCCCGGCCCCCAAAACCAAGTCTTGCTCTGTCGCCCAGGCTGGAGTACAGTTGGTGTGATCTCGGCTCACTGCAACCTCTGCCTCCTGGGTTCAAGCAATTCTCCTGCCTCAGCCTCCCGAGTAGCTGGGATTACAGGCAAGTGCCACCACACCCAGCTAATTTTTGTATTTTTAGTAGAAACGGGTTTTCACCATGTTGGTCAGACTGGTCTCGAACTCCTGACCTCATGATCTGCCCACCTAGTCCTCCCAAAGTGCTGGGATTACAGGCGTGAGCCCTTGCGCCTGACTGAGGATGCGTGATTAAGCAGCCCTTTGTAAAGGGAATAGACATGAGTTCTCAGTCAGCTTATTCCATACTACCTGTGGAATCCTAGGATTCTGAGAAAATTACTTGGTTAAGTTTTTGTTTTTTGTTTTTTTGAGACAGAATTTCCCTCTTGTCGCCCAGGCTAGAGTGCAGTGGTGCGATCTTAGCTCACTGCAACCTCTGCCTGCTGGGTTCAAGTGATTCTCCTGCCTCAGCCCCCGAGTAGCTAGGACTACAGGCGCCCGCTACCACGCCCGGCTAATTTTTTGTATTTTTAGTAGAGACGGGGTTTCACCATGTTGGCCAGGCTGGGCTTGAACTCCTGACCTCAGGTGATCCCCCCACCTTGGCTTCCCAAAGTACCGGGATTACAGGCATGAGCCACCACGCCCGGCCTGCATAAGTTTTTACCTGGGTTTCTAGGGAGAAGAAAGATCAGACAGTCCTTAATAGGATGCTGGCAGGGGAGCTCCCATCACCTTTGCAAGCCTCATTGCAGTGGCCTAGGTCAGTAGTCACAGCAATATGCAAGTCAGCCCTTCCAAACCAAGTGAGGAGTCCTGGGAGGTGAGAGCCCTTGGCAAGGCAGCCCTCTGCTGCTGCTTTATTGTTCAATAGGTGGTGCTCTTCTGCCTAACTTAGAATAAAATCAGGTCCCTTGCAAGGTTCTGGGGAAATTGTAACCCTAAACATGAAGAGTGGCCACCCTTCACTTTGGAAGTAGTTGCGTTTCGGGATTAGGCAAATGTAATGGTCTGTAGAATCCACAGTGCCCAGTTTGAATGCCAGTCATAAGTAAAGATGATTTTTTTCCTCCTCATATATGTAGCGTCTGAGAGAAGAAATGGAAGAAATCACACAGCAGCAGCTGGTACACGACAAGTACTGCAAAGATCTCATGGGCTTCGGAACAAAACCTCGTCACATTACCCCCTTCACCAGTTTCCAGGCTGTACAGCCCCAGCAGTCAAATGCCTTGGTGGGGCTGCTGGGGTACAGCTCTCACCAAGGCCTCATGGGATTTGGGGTCTCCCCCAGTCCAGCTAAGTCCACCCTGGTGGAGAGCCGGTGTTGCAGAGACTTGATGGAGGAGAAATTTGATCAGGTTAGTGGTGAGAGGCCCTTTCCCTCTTTTCCTAAGCTCCACACCTCACTTTTCCCCTGCCAACCCTTTATCCTTCCTCTCTCAGGTGTGCCAGTGGGTGCTGAAATGCAGGAATAGCAAGAACTCGCTGATCCAAATGACAATCCTTAATTTGTTGCCCCGCTTGGCTGCATTCCGACCTTCTGCCTTCACAGGTGAGGATGTCCATGGAAGACATCATTACCCATCTCAGGGTAAACAGGGAACAGGTGATTCCAGAAAAGCCAAATATCTTTTCCTTTGAAGCAACACCAACGAATCTCTGATTTCTTTGCCTCACGTCCAATTTCAATGACATTTAGTTAGGTTTTCTAATGTCAGAGGCAGCAGACACAGGAACAATCAGAATAGAGAGGCAGTTCTACGGCCAAGCAAATTCTCATGTGTGGATGCCAACAAGTTCACAAGTAGACTTAAAAGAGACCAAAGGAAGGGCACTTTTGATGTAGCTACTGTGCAGTATCTACGTCAAAGCTTTGTGAGTCAGGGAGGGTTTGGGGATCGTCCTGCTTCTGTCCCTGAGGTGGTCACCAAGCTGCCTCACCACTTGCAGGCAGCATCAATCCCTGGCTCCTGAAGCTGGCCCAACTCAGAGTCCAACTTCTCAACGAAGCCTTCCTAAATTGCTCCAGCTGTAAATGTCCTTTCCTTCTTCCATCATAGCCCTCAGCTGTGGAAAGGTTTGGCATCAGACCTGAGATGAACCCCACCTCCGCCCTTAACCATGAGGTTTTGGACAGATTATTTGACCTACCTGGGCCTCAGCTTCCCGACTTGTAAAATCAGAATAACAATCTCTGCCTCCCAAGATGAGTAGCATTAATGTCTAAGCACCTACTATAGTGCCTGGACAGAGTCCTAATAAGTGGAAACCATTATATATTATTACAGCCTCCTCAAGCTACTTCAAATCTGTTTTGGAAATAGGGTAGAGGTAAAATTTATAATGCTCCAGTTGCCTCTTCATACTTAATGTCCTTGTCTTACCTCTCTACTTGCTGAGTGTAGGCACCCAGTCTTGAACATCTCTTCCCACTTTACCGTGGTGCTCATTGCCTGTGCTTAGTGAAGCATTCAGGACCCATTGAGAGCCAGGAACATAAGCAAAAGGCCAGCCTGGCCCTCAGCAGACCCTATTCCCTAGCACACAGACTCACTTCACGCCACCCAGCCCAGACAAACCACGGGAGAAATGTAGCTGGTCAGGTGTTAAACACACTGCTCGAAAGAAGTAGAGCGTGTTGGGTGAGGACATGACAATTAGCCACATAAAACCACTGAACCAGAGAGAAATCACAGAAGGAAAATCACCCGTATTTTGTTAGTTTCTATTGTTCCAGCCTGGCACCCAGCAGCTTTTCTCTTTTTTAATGACCAGACAGGCTGCTGTTCAGTAGAGCTTTAAATGATCTTGGATTGAAAGTCTGTGGTTCAAAAGGAACTAATAACTAGGCCAAATTTGATCAAAGTCTGGCACATTACCCTTGTAAGTTACCCTTGTAAGTTCAGAAGGCTACCTAGCAGCAGGATACAAAGGCTCAGAGGGCCCTAGATTTCTTCTTTTGATGTGGGTGTTTGTTATTGTTGTTGCTCTCTTTTTTAAGATTAGTCAAGGTTGTTTTATTAAATATGCTAAAATATGCCAGTGACATTCAGCCTGGGCACACCGTATAAGTATTTGCTTCATTGCGTAAGTACTATTTGTTTAAAGCTTGCAGTTTGGAAGTTATTGCTTGAATTTCTCAATGGTATAAGCTTTAGAAATATAAAAAAATACTCCAAGGCTGGATTAGAATCTCTACAGTCAGATTTCTAATCTCAGGATGCTAAATCCAGAAAAGAAAATTGTACTCTCTTGGGGTTTTTTTTGAGACAGGGTCTTGCTGTGTCACCCAGGCTGAAGTGCAGTAATGCGATCACAGCTCACTGCAGCCATGACCTACTGAGCTCAAGCAATCCTCTCACCTGAGCCTCCCAAGTAGGTAGGACCACAGGCATGAACCTCCACACCTGGCTAATTTTTTAAATTTATTTTTTGTAGAGATGGGATCTCACTATGTTGCCCACGCTGGTCTTGAACTCCTGGGCTCAAGCAATTCTCCTGCCTTGGCCTCCCAAAGTGCTTGGGATTACAGACATGAGCCGTGGCGCCTTGCCAAGAAATTATACTCTTGATTCTAGCCCATTTCCTGCCGAAATGCTATCCCCTTAGTTTTTCTTGTTGACCCACTCTAATTTTAGGGTTGTATCACCTTGGTCACCTGTCTTCAAGCCCTAGCATGCCTCATTGTTATTTGACCACAAGAGCCGTGGGAGAAAACATTTCTCAGAGTAAATGCAGTCATAGTATGTGCTATTTTAGGAGTCTAATTCATTGTCTAAATGTGGTTCTGGTAGCTTTCAATACCCCTAACTTCCTAAGGGATGTGTGGTTTTCCCTTCTCTCCTATTTTACGTGTACTACTGGTGCCTGGACTTGGGACCAACATCAATGGAAGAGAAGAAATAAATAGACAAGAAGCAAGAATCAGGAAATTCCAGCCTTCAGAGGAGAAATAACACTTTAGCTTGAATTGTATAAGAATCGCCTACCCATGCACACTGGCTTATGTAAACTTAATGAAAATATACATGTGGCTTTCCAAATTACAGACTAAATCTTTTTCTATTAAATATAACTGTCACAAAAATCTCTAGGTAATAGCAAAATGATTTCCAGGCCTATGCTGAATGGAATGGCCTGTTTATTGCAAACAGTGCTCAATATTACAGTCATATATTGCTTAATGATGGGGATACATTCCGAGAAATGCGTCCGTAGGAGAATTTGTCCTTGTGTGAACATCATAGAATGTATTTACATAAACCCAGATGGTATAGCCTACTCTACACCTAGCTCTGTGGTGTAGCCTATTGCTCCTGGGCTACAACTTGTACAGCATGTTACTGTAATGAATACTCTAGGCAACTGTAAAACCGTGGTAAATGTTTGTGTATCTAAACATAGACATAGAAAAGATATGTAAAAATATACTGTATTATAATCTTATGGGACCACCATCATATACGTGGTCCATTGTTAACCCAAACGTTGTTAAGTGGCACACGACTGGACTGTTTTTATGTTTGTTTGTTTTTCTCAGATAGAGTCTTGCTCTGTCACCCAGTCTGGAGTGCAGTGGCACGATCTTGGCTCACTGCAACCTCTGCCTCCCGGGTTCAAGTTATTATCCTGCGTCAGCCTCCCAAGTAGCTGGGATTACAAGCGCATGCCACCATGCCCGGCTAATTTTTTGTATTTCAGTAGAGACATGGTTTCATCATGTTGTGCAGGCTGGTCTCAAACTCCTGAGCTCAGGCAGTCCACCCGCCTTGGCCTCCCAAAGTGTTGGGATTATAGGCGTGAGCTACCGCGCCCGACCCTGTACTGGTTTTTCACTAGTTTGAGATGGGGTCTTTTTTTTTTTTTTTTTTTTAATGAGATGTAGTTTTGCTCTTGTTGCCCAGGCTGGAGTGGAATGGCGTGATCTCGGCTCACCGCAACCTCCGCCTCCAGGGTTCAAGCAATTCTCCTGCCTCAGTCTCCCGAGTAGCTAGGATTACAGGCATGCCACCCCTATGTCCGGCTAATTTTGTATTTTTAGTAGAGATGGGGTTTCTTTATGTTGGTCAGGTTGGTCTCAAACTCCTGACCTCAGGTGATCCGCCTGCCCTGGTGTCCCAAAGTGCTGGGATTACAGGCATGAGCCACTGCGCCTGAGACAGGGTCCTATTCTGTTGCCCAGGCTGGAGTGCCTGGCTTTTGGCTCAGTGCAGCCTCAAACTCCTGGACTCAAGTGATCTTCCTCAGCCTCCCAAAGTGCTGGGATTACATGTGTGAGACACTGCACCCAGCCCATGACTGTACTTCAAATTTCATTATAATGTAAAATTGTTTAGATGATCTGTTTTTAAACAAGGTTTGACATAATATTTTTTCAGCAAGAGCATGTAATTCTTGTGTCAAAATGTAATAGTAATGGAGACAATTCCGTGATATTGTTTTGGCAACCTTTTACGTTTTTTGGGTTTTTTTTTTTTGAGACAGGCTCTTTGTCACTCAGGCTTAAGTGCAGTGGTGCTCACGATCACACCTTTCTGCAGCCTCAACCATCTGGGCTCAAGTGATCCTCCTGCCTCAGCCTCCCGAGTAGCTGGGATTACAGGCATACACCACCACACCTGGCTAATTTTTATTTTTTGTAGAGACAGGGTCTCGCTGTGTTGCCCAGGCTGTTTCGAACTCCTGGCCTCAAACACTCCTCCCTCCTTGGCCTCCCAAAGTGTTGGGATTACAGGCGTGAGCCACTGTGCCTGGCCGCTTTTTAAATTTATTCTTAAACTGAATTGCTTTATAGGACCTTTGACTGTTGATGTGTAGACCCTAACCCTGACCTGGAGCTATCTACTTTGTCTTTTCTGTGCTCAGATACCCAGTACCTCCAAGATACCATGAACCATGTCCTAAGCTGTGTCAAGAAGGAGAAGGAACGTACAGCGGCCTTCCAAGCCCTGGGGCTACTTTCCGTGGCTGTGAGGTCTGAATTTAAGGTCTATTTGCCTCGCGTGCTGGACATCATCCGAGCGGCCCTGCCCCCAAAGGACTTCGCCCATAAGTAAGCACCTCTGTTATGATTTCACCTTCCACTCCATTTGGTTGGAGAGGAAGGACGCTCTGTCTCAGATACACGGAGCTTATGCCCATTTTTTGCATCATTAAACTCCAGGGTATAGCAAATCATATGAAGAACAGCCCTTCCTTAGTTGAATTCTAAGCTTTTCCAAATGAAATAACATATATGAAATATTTGGGGAGGTTGAATACCCTGAGAACATGTGAGATGCTAATGCTATTTTCAGTGTTATTATTTACTGGGAATCTGCTAGTTTTGCTTTTTTCTCTGGCTTTTAAAAGTCTTATTTTGATATAAGACCTAAAGAGAGGAATCCTCGACTGGAACTGAAGGGACCTAAGGGTCATCTTTTTCCTCATCGCTGAAGTTGAATAAGTTATTCCACCTCTTTAAACCTCCTGGCGAATAAAATATGAGAAAACCCCTCAGCATCCTGCCAGATGGAGAGACCAGGGTGTCTTCGCTAAGGCGAGGGGGTCAGTGTTCATCATCCTTTGTCTCAGGGTTGTCTTTGTACTTCCCTGTTTATTAGCGAAGATTGCTGTGGTGAATTAATACGCCCCACTCATTCTTTTTTTTTTTTTTTTTTTGAGATGGAGTCTTACTTTGGTTGCCCAGGCCGGAGTGCAGTGGCACAGTCTTGGCTCACTGCAACCTCCTCCTCTCGGGTTCAAGTGATTCTCCTGCCTCAGCCTCCTGAGTAGCTGGGATTACAGGCATGTGCCACCATACCCAGCTAATAATTGTATTTTTTTGTAGACACAGGTTTTCACCATTTTGGCCGGGCTGGTCTCGAACTCCTGGCCTCAAGTGATCCACCCACCTTAGCCTCCCAAGTAGCTGGGACTACAGGCGTGTGCCAGCACGCCCAGCTAATTTTTGTATTTTTAGTAGAGGCGGGGTTTCGCCATGTTGGCCAGGCTGGTCTCGAACTCCTGATCTCAGGTGATCCACCCACCTCCACCTCCCAGAGTGCTGGGATTACAGGCGTGAGTCACTGCGCCTGGCCCCATTCTAAAGCCCAGCATTCTCATCATAGAAGAATTTCTTTCCATATGATGGCTGTGTACTGCCTTCTTGTCCCTGATGAACACATTGTTCAGCTCTCTTCCTACATAATTATCTTGGTGAGCACCATACTAACCCATATGGTATAGCTGTGTGAATTCAGAAAAAGAGCCCCTTCCTTAAGACACTTTACTGCCATCTGCTGGATTGTTGTAGAAATATACAAATCTACAGTAATGGTGATGTGATAGGCCCCTTTGAACTGTGCTCTGGACAATTTGCATACCCATCTGTGGTAGCCCTGCCTGAGTAACCTGCTCTCCTTGCCCCAAGGTGATTTTGAGGTGGGACATTAAAGAATGTCATTATGTCTCAACTAGCCATTCTCCATTTCTCTGCAGGAGGCAGAAGGCAATGCAGGTGGACGCCACAGTCTTCACTTGCATCAGCATGCTGGCTCGAGCAATGGGGCCAGGCATCCAGCAGGATATCAAGGAGCTGCTGGAGCCCATGCTGGCAGTGGGGCTAAGGTGGGTGTCAGAAACCTGTGCTTGCCTTGTATCAGCATGAGGCTTAGCCCCCAGTGTTGGGACTGTTAAAAGAGTGAGGCATGGTTGTTTGCACATTCAATTGGATGGACAGGATACTTAGACTAAACACACAGGCTAGTACTGAATCCTAGTTTCATCACTAGCTTTCTATGTGATCTTGACTAAGTTATTTAATTTCCCGAGCCTTATTTATTTATTTATTTATTTTTTGAGAAGGGTTCTCACTCTGTCGCACAGGCTTGGAGTGCAGTGACCCAGTCTTGGCTCACTGCAAGCTCCGCCTCCTGGGTTCACGCCATTCCCACGTGTAGCTGGGACTACAGGCGCCCGCCACCACGCCTGGCTAATTCTTTGTATTTTTAGTAGAGATGGGGTTTCACTGTGTTAGCCAGGATGGTCTCAATCTCCTGACCTTGTGATCCGTCCACCTCGGCTCCCAAAGTGCTGAGATTATAGGTGTGAGCCACCGCACCTGGCCTTTTTTTTTTTTTTTAATCTGAAAAGTGGGTACAATAGTAATTCTTATTGCCTAGGGTTGCTGTGGGTTCATGATATAGTCACCCTTAGCACCATGCCTGGCATATAGGAAGTACTCAATAAATATTTGCAAATATTGTGTATATTATTATTGAGCAAGTTGCTTAAGCTTCCTAAACTAAGTTCTCTTCATCTGTAAAATAAGGACAGTGTTCTTAATCTGCTTCCCAGAGTGTTTGTTGAGACTTGGTCTTCTGTAGTGGCTGAATTATAGTGAGCAAGTCTTCTGTGGTAAGAACCAGAAATTCGTAGATTGTTTGGAGGCCTGAGACTAAGCCAAGAGAGTTTACACTTTTATTCTTATTTTATAATATCCTTTCTACTCTGAAGAACAGAGGCCTGATCCCCTTGCTGGGAGAGAAAGCTGTTTCTTCCCAAGAACAGACTGAGTGTCATGTACCCAGCCCTTATGTGACTTGTTTCCTTCCCCTCAGCCCTGCCCTCACTGCAGTGCTCTACGACCTGAGCCGTCAGATTCCACAGCTAAAGAAGGACATTCAAGATGGGCTACTGAAAATGCTGTCCCTGGTCCTTATGCACAAACCCCTCCGCCACCCAGGCATGCCCAAGGGCCTGGCCCATCAGCTGGCCTCTCCTGGCCTCACGACCCTCCCTGAGGCCAGCGATGTGGGCAGCATCACTCTTGCCCTCCGAACGCTTGGCAGCTTTGAATTTGAAGGTAAGAAATTACAATGGCTCTTGCCAAGATAGTGAGAGATGCTGGAAACTTTGGGAAAGGAATGAAGGTATCTAGGATTCCTGGATCTTGCTGGGGTGCTAAAGACAGGGTAGCTGATTCTGTAGCAGCTCATCCTTCCTAGACTCTTTCCATGTATTGGTAATTCCTACTGTTTGTTTATTTGTCCCATACTGAGTTTGGGGGCAAATGGTTTGAGGGAAAGTATACGTTGATCCAAGGAAATAATGCTTCAGAGACAGATCCCCCTCACCTCCTCACTTTTCCACTTCTTTGTAGCTGAGATGGTATGTAATGCTTTAAAATGTATAAGTAGGGGCTTTTGGGTGTTTCCATGTCTATGGCAGTATGATTTCTTTTTTCTTTTTTTTTTTTTTTTTTGAGACAAAGTCTCTCTGTTGCCCACGCTGATGTGCAGTGGCACAATCTCAGCTCACTGCAACCTCTGCCTCCTGGATTCAAGCGATTCTCCTGCCACAGCCTCCCGAGTAGCTGCGACTATAGGCGCGTGTCACCACACCCAGCTAATTTTTGTATTTTTGGTAGAGATGGGGTTTCACCATGTTGGCCAGGTTGGTCAGGAACTCCTGACCTCAAGCGATCTGCCTGCCTCGGCTTCCCAAAGTGCTGGGATTATATCCATGAGCCACTGTGCCCGGCTGGTGGTATGATTTCTAAAAGTACCATACTGTGTAGTTCTAAACTGCAAATAAACCCATAATAATACCCCACAGATATATATTTCAGGGGGAGAAGTTGATACTTTTGAAATTTAAGATCATATAGGTAGTATTGGTCAAGAATGTGTGGAAACAAGCAAGTAGAGAAAGCCTGAACGTGCTGTCTGGAGACAGCCACCCATGGTTTCTCTATTGCAGTTCCTCCACTTAACATTGATTCACACCCGTGATAATTTATTTCTAGTGAATAGAAAGTAGCTATGTTTAAACCCAGCCTACATAGACTCTTTGTCTGGTATTTAAATCTGGGAACTAAAACAGGCAAGGTAAATTTGATCAAGAATTGTATTATCCTCTCAGAATGTAAGGGGTTGAGTTGGAATAAAACAATTTATTATTTAAAGGGAATATAAAAAGGCTAGGATTGGGGGATACCTTTATCTGTCTCTCTGCTTCACCACCCCCTTTTACCTTTCTGCTGATTGAAAGCCCCCTTGTTACCCTTTAAGAGTTCTGGGTCAGGCCTGGCGCGGTGGCTCATGCCTATAATCCCAGCACTTTGGGAGGCCGAGGCGGGTGGATCACAAGGTCAGGAGATCGAGACCATCCTGGCTAACATGGTGAAACCCTGTCTCTAATAAAAATACAAAAAAAAAAAAAAAAATTAGCCAGGTGTGGTGGTAGGCGCCTGTAGTCCCAGCTACTCGGGAGGCTGAGGCAGGAGAGTGGTGTGAACCCGGGAGGCAGAGCATGCAGTGAGTGGAGATCGTGCCACTGCACTCCAGCCTGGGTGACAGAGCAAGACTCCGTCTCAAAAAAAAAAAAAAAGAGTTGCGGGTCAGTATCGTATTGATCAATGTCTGGTTGAAAGTAGAATTAGTAGCCTCAAAATGGAAAATTCAGCTAGCAAGCTGCAGACCTACCTGTCTACAGCAGCAGTGTTTATTCTGTTTTCTCTCTGCCTTTCTATCCAGGCCACTCTCTGACCCAATTTGTTCGCCACTGTGCGGATCATTTCCTGAACAGTGAGCACAAGGAGATCCGCATGGAGGCTGCCCGCACCTGCTCCCGCCTGCTCACACCCTCCATCCACCTCATCAGTGGCCATGCTCATGTGGTTAGCCAGACCGCAGTGCAAGTGGTGGCAGATGTGCTTAGCAAACTGCTCGTGGTTGGGATAACAGATCCTGGTAAGGTTTCCCAGACAGAAGGAATCTAGGGGAGTTAAGGAGCTTAGGGCAGTTGGGTGTAGCCAGTTTCATTACATGGCCTCTCTAGAGTTCTTTGGCCTCAATAAGCTGATATTCAGCTATTTCTCTGCCAAGGCGTGTTAGGCATGGCTACTGTAGCCTTTGGTGTAAGATAATCTACCTTTAATTCTTTTGTCTTTTACTCTTGTGAGTAGAGAAAAGAATGACAGAGGTTAGATGAGAAAAAGCATCTGGAATCTTCCCACTACGCTGATGGCAGTGGAGGTAGAAGCTGGGAAGGGCTGGAGTGATGGGGTCATGAAGAAATGTTCAAAGGCTCCATTGCTCTTGCAGACCCTGACATTCGCTATTGTGTCTTGGCGTCCCTGGACGAGCGCTTTGATGCACACCTGGCCCAGGCGGAGAACTTGCAGGCCTTGTTTGTGGCTCTGAATGACCAGGTGTTTGAGATCCGGGAGCTGGCCATCTGCACTGTGGGCCGACTCAGTAGCATGAACCCTGCCTTTGTCATGCCTTTCCTGCGCAAGATGCTCATCCAGGTAACTGAGGTGATGGCCAGACCCACAGGCAGGGAAGACAGGACTCTCACTGTGAGAACTGCTTGAGGAAGTGGAGTTGAGGACAAGGATGGGGGAGAAAGATTGAGATACCTGAGGTACCTGGTAAAAGCCACATTTGTCTGCAAGGGTCCAAATGTTTCCCTGGCTTTATAATGGCAGTTCCAGTGCCCATCACCTCATGAGCCCTTTGTCAATATGACTCCAAGGTGGTTCGGAGTCCTCTCATGCAGCGCTTTCTTTTTCCTGGCAAGTTGCCAGTGATCCCATTTCTTGGCCCTCTTTGTTTGTTGGATTGACCTGCTGCAGATGGTGTCAGACTTCCCAGTGCCTCCCTGTCCTTCAACTCTCCTGCTTTTCTTGCTGGTGCCAGGTCAAGCACGGAGGCCATTGTTCTTCACAAAAATAACCAATGTGAGACCGTTTCCACCATTTGTTCTAATAGTCATTGCCCCAGTCTGTGATCCTGGCTTTCATTCTTAAATAATATGAGAATGCCAAGCTCAGCTGCTTGGTCTGTAGCCTAAGGTAGAATTCCTCTGGAGACATGGCTCCTCAGTTTTTGTCTTCACCTACCTGAGTAAGTTCTGTGGCCTCCTGGTGAGCAATACATGGTCCAGTCCTGCCTTGTGAAGTTATTTCCACCTGTCTCCTGTGGGTCTCTATGTTGCTCACCCACTCATTTCCTGTCCCCATTGCTCACTCTCTGCTTACTGACCCTCCCTCATGGTTTGTTTTGAAGTAAACACTTTTTATAACATATAAGGAACTTAAACATAGAAAATCATTAATATATGTAACTCACTCTAGAAAGGTGTTGTTTGTTCACAATTTGTTATAAAGTGGCTGTAAATGATATCATCAGTCAACAAATTAGGAAGTTGTACTTATGTTGGCACTTCTATTTTTAGCTTAATGATTTATTTAACTGCCGGCCTGCGTTAGAAGTGCCTGTCATTTTAAGTCTTAAAAAAATTCCTCAGTTATAGGAAGGAATAGAAATCATTGTTGAAGGCCGGGCGTGGTGGCTCACGCCTGTAATCCCAGCACTTTGGGAGGCCGAGGTGGCCAGATCACCTGGGGTCAGGAGTTCAAGACCAGCCTGGTCAACATGGTGAAACCCCATCTCTACTAAAAAAAAAAAAAAAAAAAATCTATCCAGGCATGTTGGCAGGCGTCTGTAATACCAGCTACTCTGGAGGCCGGTGCAGGGAGAATTGCTTGAACCCAGGAGGTGAAGGTTTCAGTGAGCCGAGAGCACGCCACTGCACTCCAGCCTGGCAACAGAGCAAGACTCTGTCTCAAAAAAAAAAAAAAAAAAAAAAAAAAACATGAAATCACTGTTAAGCCTGTCAGCTCAAATCATGCTAAATTAATTTGGCATAGAAATATCTCCTAAACGGCTGAGTACAGTGTCTCATGTCTGTTATCCCAGCACATTGGGAGGCCGAGGCAGACGGACCACATGAGCCCAAGAGTTTGACAAGACCAGCCTGGGGAACATGACAAACCACATCTCTACAAAATATACAAAAGTTAGCTGGGTGTAGTGGTACATACCTGTAGTCCTAGCTACTCAGGAGGCTGAGGTGGGAGGATCACGTGAGCCTGGTAAGTTGTGGATGCAGTGAGCTGTGATTGTGCCACCACACTCCAGCCTGGGTGACAGAGTGAGACCCTATTTCCAAAAAAAAAGGAAAAAATAAGAAATACCTCCTAATGAGAATATCAATGTGTTCATTCTGTCAGCAGACTTTTTGACCACATGCTATGTTCCAGGTACTGCTGGGCACTGGGAATATAGCAGTCAACAAGCCAGGCGTGGCTCCAATCTTCTTTCTTTTTTGTTTTGAGACGCAGTCTCGCTCTGTCGCCAGGCTGGAATGCAGTAGCGTGGTCTTGGCTCACTGCAACCTCCACCTCCCAGGTTCAAGCAATTCTCCTGCCTCAGCCTCCTGAGTAGCTGGGACTACAGGCGCCCGCCACCATGCCCAGCTAATTTTTGTATTTTTAGTAGAGACGGAGTTTCTCCATGTTGGCCAGGCTGGTCTTGATCTCTTGACCTCATGATCTGCCCGCTTCGGCCTCCGAAAGTGCTGGGATTGCAGGTGTGAGCCACCTCCCCCGGCTGGCTCTAATCTTCTTAAAGCTGATATTAAGCTATCAGGCCGTCTCATTTTTTCAATATTGCAGAGTGTGAAGCTCCTTTGAATGAATTTATGTACTGAATTTAGCCCTTGAAACTTTAAAATTACTCTTTTTTGTTTTTAAACTTTGATATAGATTTTTCCAAATTGAGATGTACATTTTCATGCCTTGGTAAAGGCTTTGGTGTTTTGTTCTGTTTTGAGACAGAATCTCACTCTGTCACCAAGGTTAGAGTGCAATGGTGGGATCTCGTCTCACTGCAACCTCTGCCTCTTGGGCTCAAGCAATCCACCTGCCTCAACCTCCTAAAGTGCTGGGATTACAGTCATGAGCCACCGTGCCTGGCTGACTTTGGCCTTTCTTGCGGTCTTGGTCATCACGGTGGGCATTGGTTATTGTTATTAGGATGCAGTGAGGCTCTCGGGCTCTGGAAGTGAACCTGGGGTTCTTTGGATTGGCCCCGCACTGCTGCAGATAGTTGGGCTCTGCTCCATGAGGCACATTTCCTTGCAGTCAGCCATGTCTTCTTGGTGCTGCAGGTCTATTCTCAGTATCCCCTTCATTTCTTTTCCCTGTGGTCTGCTATGACTGGGGAAAACAGGCTGCCAAGGGAATCCAGAAAAATCAGGTTATTAAGTCAGTAACCTAAGACAAAATGTAATGTTAAATTGTAGACTCCTCTGGGTAGCTGAGTTAACCTGAGCTCTGTGACATCTGCTTTTGTCACTGCTCATCGATTTCCTTCTGGCAGCTTTATCCAGAAATCTGTCTATATTATGTTGTCTATGTCACCATGAGCATGATGTGCTGATTTGCTGGTGTCCTAAGGATGTCAGTTAGAACCAACGTGTTATCTCCAGTCAGTAAGGCTTCAGGGGATCCTGCCAGTGTGATCCCCACCTATTGAGGTTTATCTAGATGTGCCCCAAACAGCTACAGAGTATCAACACTTCTCTTGGCATCATAGCTGTTCTAACTGTTCTTTGATTCCTTTGCCATTATTTGTAGTCTTCAGTAATTTGCTGTCTGGACAAAGATTTTTCTCCCAAGGGGCCCTACCTTCTTTCCTCATTTTTATAGAACCCTACTCACAGCTCTCCCTGTTGGTTTTCTCAGTCTTCTCTGGCTGTGCTACATTGTTAAAAGCTCTGCTTTAGAGAGGACCATGGGACATTGGAGTGCTGTGATAAAAGAAAAGGGAGCAGGTTTTCGAATAGTTTTTCTTCCTGTCGCAGCTGTATCTAAGGCTGTTCTGCCTGTTGCAGAAATGTCTGTTGCTCATTGAGTATCTAGCAGCTACTTCATCTGTCGTGGAGGTCTGGGTTTTTCCCCCAGTTCCCTGCCACTTTTTCTGTTGGCCATAGTCTCTCTCTAGAATGTCTTCTGCCATAGAGAACATATGAGCCTTTCTTCCCTACAGATTTTGACAGAGTTGGAGCACAGTGGGATTGGAAGAATCAAAGAGCAGAGTGCCCGCATGCTGGGGCACCTGGTCTCCAATGCCCCCCGACTCATCCGCCCCTACATGGAGCCTATTCTGAAGGTAACACAAACCGAGAGGCTGGTGCTTTCTCTGTGCGTTGTCATCTGCTCATATGGGGAGATGGGAGTGTTTCAGTGCTCACTAGTACACTGAACAAAGTAGATGATTTCTTTGCTCTCATGCTTGGAGACCAAAGGGCCATATCAAGCACTTTCAGTTAAAGAATACCAAGAATCTTATCAGTCGCAGGAAAGTGCTGTCCTTATAAGAGGTAAGAGTTAATGCTTCAGGCACATCATCACAGATGTTTGGAAAGGAGAAGTAGGTAGATAGTAGCATAAAATAGCTTGCCCAAAATGAGGAAAAGATGAGCTTGAAAATCTGAAACAACCTTCAAATCTCAACACATTAGAGTCATGTGAAGTCCTTTATAATGTGTGTTAATCTGGATGAACAATCACTGAGACACAGTTTAGAGGAGACATGAGAAATACTTTCACGTTATGGTGCTTCCCAGCTCTCTCACATGTCAGACTTATACTTCATATGGAGAAAAGTTTGAGAATTTACATTCCAGAGAAATCTTGGATTCATAAAGCCTAGAAGGAATTTCTTTATGACTGAGATGGTCTCTTGGGTGAATTTTACTTATATAAAAGAAAGGTTTCTAGTAGAGTCTAACCTGCATTCATTTTCTCATAACTTCTTTCTCTAGGCATTAATTTTGAAACTGAAAGATCCAGACCCTGATCCAAACCCAGGTGTGATCAATAATGTCCTGGCAACAATAGGAGAATTGGCACAGGTAAAGGGGCAGCTACTTTTTCCATAGTGGAGATAGGGTGGAAAAGAAACTCACCTCTAAGGAAGTCAAAATGCTATTTTTTTTTTTAAATGAAAAGTCTCACATATTTATTACGGAACCCGGCCAACCAACGCGTTCATAACAGATTGAGAGAGAAATAATATATTCTCAATAAAACATGTCCAACTCTCCAGATAGTGGTGACATTTTCAGCTTGATATGGTAATATCATTATGACCTTCAGACAGCATAAATATATGTGCCATCTCATGTGCAATTCCTTATAGACCCGGCTTGGTTCTTCTCCAATGTCTTTTTTTGGAGTTGTACCTGGTTTTATTACCAGTTTTCATCCTAATTCTGGGTGAAATGGGATGATTTTACTTTTGTTTCTTGGCCAGGAATTGCTTAATTCTGAAAGTCTTGTGAGAAGACATGGCGAGAATCAGTCAAGCACACACCATGATGGTGGAGAAAGGAAGAGAGGGCTTTTTTAAAAAATTATTTTATTTTATCTATTTGTTTTTGAGACAGTTTCACTTTATCCAGGCTGGAGTGCAGTGGCATGATCTTGGCTCACTGCAACCTCCGTCTCCTGGGTTCAAGCGATTCTCGTGCCTCACCCTCCCAAGTAGCCGGGATTACAGGTGTGTGCCACCACACCTGGCTAATTCTTGTATTTTTAGTAGAGATGGGGTTTCACCATGTTGGCTAGGCTGGTCTGGAGCTCCTGATGCCAGGTAATCTGCCCTCCTCAGCCTCCCAAAGTGCTGGGATTACAGGCATGAGCCACCGTGCCCGGCCTCCAAGATACTTTTTAATGCCAGAATTTCTAACCCTTTCTGCCACCCTCTTTTTCATTTTGCAGGTTAGTGGCCTGGAAATGAGGAAATGGGTTGATGAACTTTTTATTATCATCATGGACATGCTCCAGGATTCCTCTTTGTTGGCCAAAAGACAGGTGAGTATTACTGCTTCCTGATTGAGCAAGACACACCCCATGAGTCTGGGGACTTTGCTTCTCTTTATTCACCTTAGTATCCTCACCCAGTGCCTAGAACAGAGTGTGACACATAGTAGGTACTCAAAAATATTTGTTGAATGAGTAAAAGTTCGAAAGATTTGAAACCAGAATTACCTGTTGTCCTGACCCAGAGGCAGTTTCAGTAATTATCAGGGCTGACTAGTGCCATTTTGTCTATACAAAAGAAAATGCAGGTCAAATATCAGAGCCCTAGCTCTCAGAGGGAAAAAGAAAGCCTTGGCCACTGCCTATGAGGGAACAGAGGTTTAGCTCATCCTTGCCCAGCCCTGGTTCTGCTTTCCCAATTTGAGGCTATTAGATGACTAGACTAAAATTAAGAACACTCTTAATTTATTTCTGGGCATGGCAGCTCACACTTGTAATCCTAGCACTTTGGGAGGCTGAGGCAGGAAGATCGCTTGAGCTCCAGAGCGAGAGCAGCCTGGGCATGATGAGACTTTGTCTCTACTAAAAAAAAATAGCTGGGCATGGTGGTGTGTGCCTGTAGTCCCAGCTACTCGGGAGGCTAAGATGGGAAGATCACTTGACTCCAGGAGATTAAGGCTGCAATGAATTGTTATCACACCACTGCACTCCAGTCTCCGTGAGACCCTGTCTCAACAACAACAAAAAATCTTAATTTCCTTTTGAATCTGTTAATCATTTGGGATACGGAAGAATGATGTGTTTTCTTTGAGAAAGGTGGGAATTTTCTTTGTCTGTTGATCCAGTGATTATTGCAGGTTTGTGTGCTTGATCAACCTTGGTTTTATGCCCTCTTGGGATTTCTGCTCATGATTAGTGTCTTTACTGGAAACCTCTTTTCTCTTCTTACAGCCTCTAACACTTCATTACAATCATTATACAAAGAGATCAACTATGCTTTCTTTTCTCTCGTACTGGCTCAATGAATCATGTTCTTGTGCCTATCCAGGTGGCTCTGTGGACCCTGGGACAGTTGGTGGCCAGCACTGGCTATGTAGTAGAGCCCTACAGGAAGTACCCTACTTTGCTTGAAGTGCTACTGAATTTTCTGAAGACTGAGCAGAACCAGGGTACACGCAGAGAGGTAGGGGACGTGGCAAACTTGGTCTTTAAAGACTTTGCTGGGACGATGGCAAGAGAGAGAAGGTTGCAGCATTAACATGCTCTGACAGTGTCAGTCAGACTTCCTGTCCCTCTCCATTTTGTTCATGTAGCTGGTCATTTGGGTATGAATTGGGGATTATGTAACCTGAGAGGAGTATCCGTGATACTTGTTGTAATCATGTTGTGATGAATGTTTTCTTTTTTCCCTCCCCTTTCCCACCCAGGCCATCCGTGTGTTAGGGCTTTTAGGGGCTTTGGATCCTTACAAGCACAAAGTGAACATTGGCATGATAGACCAGTCCCGGGATGCCTCTGCTGTCAGCCTGTCAGAATCCAAGTCAAGTCAGGATTCCTGTAAGTTGGGGGTAGCCATGAAAGACTTGCCAAGTTCTCACTCACAGAGCCCTTGCTGGTTGTGTTTAGAAAGTCTGGAGCTGGATTACTGAGAAATTATAGGATATTGGCTCATGTAGCAACTTTTGAAAGAAAAGTCAGTAGTTTTCTTCTTGAATCCCAGAAGGGTTGCTGCTTCCCGTTGTGGTCAGAGTCCTCATGTCTGCCTAGATTCTTTGTCAAGGGTTGGCATGCTAAGTCTGTCTGCTTTTTGATGCCAGTGCAAGAGATACACATTATCACTCCATCACCTCTATCTGTCTCTCATTCTTTCTTAGTGCCTCTTTGATGGTTCTCATTCCCATGGTATCTACAGAAGAAGAGGATAGAATTGATTCTCCCTGTTTTAATTGATAGGGAAATCAGAGACGAGGCTCAGGGCCATAGGGAAAACTAGCAGCAATCAGAAATTTGGGGCTCTTTTTTCCATGAAATGGTCTGGCCCAAGAGCTGCATTGCCTTTTTTTGTTTGTTTGTTTTTGAGATGGAGAGTCTTACTCTGTTGCCCAGGCTAGAATACAGCACTGCAACCTCTGCCTCTTGGGTTCAAGCAGTTCTTCTGTCTCAGCCTCCCAAGTAACTGGGACTACAGGTGCACACAACCACACCCGGCTAATTTTTGCATTTTTAGTAGGGAGGGGTTTTGCCATGTTGGCCTGGCTGTTCTCAAACTCCTGACCTCAAGTGATCCACCCACTTCAGCTTCCCGAAATGCTGGGATTACAGGCATGAGCCACTGTGCCTGGACGCCTTTTTTTTTTTTTTTTAAAGTTTTGTTTTATTTTTAATTGACTCAGGGAGGGGAGATAGGGAGAGGTTGGTCAATGAGGGCAAGGTTCCAGTTAGACAGGTGGAATAGATTCTGGTGGTCTGTTGCCCATTGCCTTTTATTGTTTTATTTTATCTTAATTTTATTTTTTTGGAGACAGGGTCTCACTTTGTCACCCAGGCTGAAGTACAGTGGCGTGATGTAGCCTCGACCTCCTGGGCTCAAGTGATCCTCCTGCTTCAGCCACTCAAGCAGCTGGGACTACAGGCGTGTGCCACCACCCCTCGATACTTTTTGTGTAGCCCGTTGCCTTTTGACAAGTAGCCTGAGTGAATGGGGGTGGGGTATGGGGTTGCAGGAGGGTTTTCTAGACTTAACCCATATTCCCTCAGGGCAGGCCTATTTCTGACATTGAAAGTTAACATTGGTTCTCTCAGCTATTCCAGGAAAATGTTATTACCCCAGAATGAATTGTTTCTGAACTCTCTAGATGGGATCATATTGCTTCAGATTTCTTCCTCTTCTGGTATTAGGGAGGCATGCCTGTGATGTCATTCTGTCAGCCCCATAGCTGTTGAGAGCAGGGCCTGAGCCATGCTGCTCCTGGTGTTCTTCCTTATTCATGGCACCAGTCAGCCCAGCTCTTCATCTGTTTAGTTCTTACCCTCCTCGCTGCACTCTTCATGTTAGTATACCTCCCTCCCTTGCCGCTGCCCCCTCCGCCACTGTCAGAGTCCTTGAGGTCCTTACTGTTCAAGTCAGGTAGGTAGTATTTGCCTACCAACTTATCTGAATTCCCTAGGGGAACCAAGGAGCTGCTGAACAGATGTTTGCCTAATTTAATTCCCTTTACTTTATTTTGGGGGAGTAATTATTTTTATTGATGGTTTCAGTTATGAAGTTGTGAACGGTAAGAAGCTAAATTAAACAGAGCAATTTAGAGAAAACCAACCCATCATGTACTGTTTTAGGCTTCTGTGGTTTGAGTAATAGAAAAGCCAAAAACTGTTTACTCCTTGATGGTGAGAGGCTATTCATTGGTTCCTAATAGACCTTGAATTCCCAACAGTGTTAGAACATACTAGGAAGAAAGATATGAATGCTAATGTCTGTTAGGAGGTTGTTTGTTATTAACCATGCTCTGCCTGAAGTCACGTCATGCCATGTGTAGCTCTAACGCTCTCTGCTGTTTTGTCCTAGCTGACTATAGCACTAGTGAAATGCTGGTCAACATGGGAAACTTGCCTCTGGATGAGTTCTACCCAGCTGTGTCCATGGTGGCCCTGATGCGGATCTTCCGAGACCAGTCACTCTCTCATCATCACACCATGGTTGTCCAGGCCATCACCTTCATCTTCAAGTCCCTGGGACTCAAATGTGTGCAGTTCCTGCCCCAGGTCATGCCCACGTTCCTTAATGTCATTCGAGTCTGTGATGGGGCCATCCGGGAAGTAAGTACCTCAAACCCCAATCCTTCTCTTTCTCCTCTGCACCACACATGCACAGATCCATCTGTGCTTCAGCTTCTTAATTGTGCATTCTGTGTGCTCTTGAGCCTAATGCCTTCCTCCCCCTTAACTCGCAACATGTAAAGTGTACAATCGGCTCACTCCAGTGTCCTGGCTTAGATGGCTAAAAGGGCCAGGTGCAGTGGCTCACACCTATAATCCTAGCACTTTGGGAGGCCGAGGTGGGTGGATCACCTGAGGTCAGGAGTTTGATACCAGCCTGGCCAACATGGTGAAACCCCGTCTCTACTAAAAATACAAAAATTAGCCGTGTGTGGTGGTGCACGCCTATAATCCCAGCTACTCGGGAGGCTAAGGCAGGAGAATCGCTTGAACTTGGGAGGTGGAGGTTGCAGTGAGCTGAGATCGAGCCACCGTGTTCCAGCTTGGACGACAGAGTGATACTGTCTCAAGAAAAAGATGGCTAGAAGATGAATAGCCTGGGAGAGGAAAAGCATTGTCATTCTCAGTAATCTAGAGTTCAGTCCAGTTGTAGATGCCCCACAAATACAAAATCAGTCTGGATTTCTGGTTGCTCCTTCATGACAAAATTTAAGTTGTAACATTTTTAGTGAAAATACTGCACAGGTGAAGTTGCATGCTTCTTACTGGATCTCGTACTGCCACCAGTTGGTCCCATTACTTTTGATCCTCAGTGCGAGCATGCGGCCAAGTAGGTGTTTATCCGATCTCTCCATTGTAAATTTATCTGTTTTCCTTTGCCATTAGTGAGTAATCTGTGGGGTGACCCTTTGAGACTCCATGGCTATCCTGTTCCTCAGCTACCTTCCATCCAGTGATTTTAGCATCCATTGATAATCCTCACTTGAATTGATTATCACACTGGTGGTTGCAAAGTGATGACTTTCTAATTTTGCTATTCCTTCTCCATTTAATTAGCTGGCAGCATTTTTCTGTGAAGAGGAATTTTCTCCTCCCCCACCTCTCACTCTTGCTGTTTCTTGTGTCTTTCTCTAAACCACAGAATATGCAAAATGGTTTTAAGATTATATGTCCATACTACTACCAACCACAGATCTAAGTAAAGTTCAGAGTAGCTTTGTAGTTCCTGTTATTCTTAGAATACACTCTACTAAGGGTGTACAGAGTACTATGTTTAAAAGATACGTCAATTAGTTACTTTTCCCTCTGATCATATTGTCAACGTGATGTACATTTAGAGGAGATAGCATGTTTTTAGAAATTATGTTTCCTAACTTTGTGTCTGGAGTATAGACATACCGTTTATTTGTTTCTATTGTATTTATAACTATCAACATAATTGAATTCTTTTTTTTTTTTTTTTTTTTTTTTTTTTTTGAGACAAAGTCTCACTTTGTTGCCCAGGCTGGAGTGCAGTGGTATGATCTCAGTTCACTGCA
Source organism: Pongo pygmaeus (assembly GCF_028885625.2). NCBI lineage: Eukaryota > Metazoa > Chordata > Mammalia > Primates > Hominidae > Pongo > Pongo pygmaeus. Next base: position 219,997,777 of record NC_072373.2, read on the forward strand.
GCCTCTGCCTCCCAGGTTCAAGCAATTCTCCTGCCTCAGCCTCTTGAGTAGCTGGGATTACAGGGGTGCACCACCATGCCCGGCTAATTTTTGTATTTTTAGTAGAGACAGGGTTTCACCATGTTTGCCAGGCTGGTCTTGAGCTCCTAACTTCAGGTGATCCAACTGCCTCAGCCTCCCAAAGTGCTGGGATTACAGGCATGAGCTACCACGCCCGGCCAGAATTCTTATTAACTCTAATAATTTACCTGTAAATTCTCTCAGGTTTCTACTCTATATAATTATATAGTCTGGTGGGCGGGGGCGGTGAGGGGGGAAGAAAAATAAAAAAAGGAAGTTTTGTTTTTTAGTTTTAATCTTGTAAACCACTTAGTGACACAGTAAGGAAAAGTAATAAGTAATAAAAAAGTAATAAAATCTCTACTACCATGTTTTTGGTTTTTGAGATAGGGTCTAGCTCTGTTGCCCAAGCTGGTGACACAGAGGTTGCAGTAGGTGATACGGGCTCACTGCAACCTCCACCTCCCGGGCTCAAATGATCCTCCCACCTCAGCCTCCCGCGTAGCTGGGACTACAGGCGTTTACAACCACACCCAGCTGATTTTTTGGGTTTTGCCATGTTGCCCAGGCTGGTATCAAACTCCTGGGCTCAAGCTATCTGCCCACCTTGGCCTCCCAAAGCACTGGAATTACAGGAGTGAGCCACTGCACCTGGCCTACTTCCATGTTAATTAGATGCAGTGATAGTGGAAATCTATAACCTTGCTCCTGATTTTAATGGGACTGCTGTTAAGATTTCACCATGAAGTATAATGTTTGTTGTAGCTTTTTGTTAGACATCTTTTTATTTTATTTTATTTTTATTTTTTAAAAAATACGGAATGCTTCACAAATTTGCCTGTTATCCTTGCATATGGGCCATGCTAATCTTCTCTAGATTGTTCCAATGCTAGTATATGTGCTGCCAAAATGAGCACTAGATGGCTTTATAAAGGTCAAATATTCTCATATGAAGAGAATACTAAAGAGTTTTATTATGAATGGATATTGAATTCTTTAGTCTGTAATATATGGTTTTTCTCTTTTAATGTGTTAAATATGTTGAATCACACTGATAACGTGTTCTAATGTAAGAATGCGGGCATTCTTATATTAAAACCACCTTGGTTATATAATGTATTTTTAAATTTCAATCTTATGTCAGTTCAACTTAGAATTTTTGCATCTGTGTTCTTGATTGAATTGATCTATAATTTTCTCTTTCTTAACTATGGGCTCAAAGATCTGTTTAGCTTTTCTGTATCTACTTGAAGCAGTTTTGGCTACTTTTTTTAGGAAGCTGTTCATTTTGTCTAAGTGATAAAACTTGTTGACATGAAATTGTTCACACTATTCTCTTACATTTTAATTTAAGATCTTTTTTTATGCCCCAGAACTGAGTGGATTATGTTTTAATTTTCTACTAGAGATTTGTTAAAGCATTTTTCAAAGAAGCAACTATTGGCCAGGTGTGGTGGCTCATGCCTATAATCCCAGCACTTTGGGAGGCCAAGGCGGGTAGATCATCTGAGGTTCGGAGTTCAACTCCAGCGTGGCCAACATGGAGAAACCCCATCTCTACTAAAAATACAAAAATTAGCCGGGCATGGTGGCGCGTGCTTGTAATCCCAGCTACTCAAGAGGCTGAGGCGGGAGAATCGCTTGAACCCAGGGGGTGGAGGTTGCAGTGAGCTGAGATTGCTCCATTGCACTCCAGCCTGGGTGGCAGAGCAAGATTCCGTCTCAAAAAAAAAAAAAGAACCAACTTTTGACTTGGTGATCTATTATTATTTTCCTTTTTCTGCTTTTTAAAAAAAATTGTGTTAGAATGTTAAGTCATTGTCAATCTTCTTTTCTAATGTAATCTCTTAAGGCTATGAATTTCACTCCAAGTATTAACTGCTTTCCAAAATTTCTTAAAACTTACATACCGTAAGATATGTGGGGGGGAAATTTAAAATAAAAAATTTATTTATTTATTTACAAGTCAGATAAAATTTGCATACCATAAAATTCATTGATTTTTAATATATTTACAGAGTTATGCAATTATCACTAATCTAATTTTAGAAAACTTAAATCACCCCAGCAGAAAACCTCCTGTCCATTTTCAGTCATTTTCTGTTTCTGCCTCATCCCTGGGCAACTACTAATCTGCTTCTATCTCTATAGATTTACTTTTTCTGGACATTTCATATAATTGGTGTCATAGAATATGTGGTCTTTTGCATTTGGCTTCTTTCACTTAAAACTTTTGAGGTTCATCCATGTGTGGCATGTATCAGTAATTCATTCTTCCTTTATTGCTCAGTAGTGGTGTAGTATTTTCATTATTGTCCAGAAATATTTTCCAGTGTTAGAATTTCTTCTTTTACCCTTGAGTTATTTAGAAGTGGGTATTTGTAAACTTAAAGAGTTTTTAATTTCTCTTTTTTATATTGATTTCTAACTTAATTGCATTGTGTTCATGATTCTTTCATGCTTGCTGGAACTGCTTTAATGGTCTAGTGGTTGATCGATTTTCATAAGTATTTCCTATATCCTTGGGAATACTTGTGTATTTGCTAACGTTATGGACGGGTTTTACATAAGTCATAAGATTGAACTTATTACTTATTGTGTTCAAATCTTTTGTGTCCTTCTAATTTTTGTTTGTTTGATATATCAATACTGAGAGAAGTGAGACAAAATTCTCCCTTTACAATGGTGGGCTTATTTCCCATAGTTTAGTCAATCTTGTTTTATGTATCTTTGAGACTATATTACTAGATGCATGCAAATTTTAAATCCTGATATCTTCCTGGTAAGTTGACTGTTTTATCATTATGCAATAATCCTTCTTATCTTTAGTAATACCTTAAAATTTATTTTGCCTAACATTAAAATAGCTGCACCAGCTTTTTTTTGGAGGTGTATGTCTTTTCCATTTCTTTTACTTTTAACTGTCTTGTGACTTTTTGTTTTGGATACTCTCTTGTAAATGTAGCTAGATTATCTTTTTAATCCAATTTAAAAATGTTTGTCTTTTAACCAATGCATTCTAGGTCAATTGCATTTACTGTGATTGCTGATATATTTGGGTTATTTATTTTATTTTATTTTATTTTATTTTGAGACGGAGTATTGCTCTTGTTGCCAGGGTGGAGTGCAATGGTGTGATCTCGGCTCACTGCAACGTCCGCCTCCTGGGTTCAAGTGATTCTCCTGCCTCACCCTCCCAGGTAGCTGGGATTATAGGTGCATGCTACCATGCCAAGCTAATTTTGTATTTTTACTAGAGATAGGATTTCACCATATTGGCCAGGCTGGTCTCAAACTCCTGACAAGTTATCCACCCGTCTCGGCCTCCCAAAGTGCTGGGGTTACAGGTGTGAGCCGCTGCACCTGGCCATATTTGGGTTTATTTCCACCATCTTACTTAGTGCATTCTTTTTGTCCTGCTTTGTGTGTTTATCTTTCTTTTTTGTCTTTTTCTGGATTTGTTTGAGCCTTTATTTTTTATTTCATCTGTTGCCTTCACTCATTGGCCACCTTTAATTTTTCTTAACATTTTGTAATAGACTATTTCAATTATGAATAAAGTAGACAACCTATTATATTAGATTCTCATATACCCATCAGTAATTACTAGCATTTTGTCAATTTGGTTTTATCTCTTACCTCCATCGCCTTTCCCCCCTGACACATGCACGTACATTTCTGCAGTATTTTAAAACAAATTACGGGTATCATATTATTTCACCAATACATACTTTTTTCCATATAACCACAAGTATGACACCTACAAAGCTAACAATCATTTCTTAGTATTATTTAATACCAACCCTTCTTCAGATGTCCCTGATTGTCTTAAAAATTCATTGTAATTTGGTTTATTCAAATCAAAATCTATATAAGGTCTACATCTGGCATTTGGTTGATGTATATAATTCTTTCACCACTTATATACCTTTTCCCTCTACTTAAAAAAAAAAAAAAAGTCATGTATTTGTAGAAGAAACCAGGTCATTTGTCCTGTTTCTCATACTGGATTTGGCTGATTGTATCTTCGAAGTGTCTTAATTTCCTATAAACTAGTTAGATTTAGAGGCTTGATTAGATTCAGGTTCTGTTCTTTTGACAAGAGATACTTCATAGATTACAGTACTGTATACCTCCTATTTCACCATTTAGTAAACAGATATTTTTGATATGACCCACTGCTAGTGATGTAAAGGCTAATCAGTGGGTTTGGATATTGTCATCTGATCCATCTGTTATAAAGTTTCCTATCAGCCTTTTTCCCAGTCATTTTGGCATTCATTGGTAGTTATTTCCTAGAGCTATTATTTGATTAGGGACTGCAAAATTGTGATTTTCTTACTTATATATATATATTTTTTTTATTTAAAAAAATTTTTTTTCCATGACACATCTCTCAGGAGGTCCTGAGAACATGTGCCCCAAAATGGTGATTTTCTAATTTGATTATTCCTTCTGGATTTATTAGCTAGAAAGTTCTTTAGAAATAAAGAGCTTGGCTGGGCATGGTGGCTCACAGCTGTAATATCAGCACTTCGGGAGGCTGAGTTGAGAGGATTGCTGGAGCCCAGGAGTGTAAGACCAACCTGGGCAGCATAGCAAAACCCCATCTCATTTTATTTAAAACATTTTTTTAGGCTGGGCGCAGTGGCTCACGCCTGTAATCCCAGCACTTTGGGAGGCTGAGGCGGGTGGATCACAAGGTCAAGAGATCAAGACCATCCTGGCTAACACAGTGAAACCCCGTCTCTACTAAAAATACAAAAAAGTTATCCGGGCATGGTGTCAGGCACCTGTAGTCCCAGCTGCTCGGGAGGCTGAGACAGGAGAATGGCATGAACCCGGGAGGTGGAGCTTGCAGTGAGCCGAGATTGGGCCACTGCACTCTAGCCTGGGTGACAGAGCGAGACTCCGTTTCAAAAAAAAAAAAAATTTTTTTTTAAATAAATTTTAAAAAATAACTTTATATAATCAACTACTGAGGTAATTTGAAGTGTAGATCATGTAGGAAAAGCAGAATAAATGCATGAATCTTTCCCTTTATTTATCAATTTATCAATTTTTTAGTATAATGAGTCAAGCCTCTAACAGCTTTTCAGAGGTGACCCAGGCACCTTCCCACCTCCCAATCCTACCCTCATTCTTTGGAGTATCAGTATGAACTCATGAAGATACATATATATATATATAATTTATCTTTATTTATACTGTAAACCAAGTTGGTTGCACAGTCACTCAAAGAAGACTATCAAGTGAAAGTCATTTAGTCATCTTATTGTTAATACTAATATTGGTCATTTACTACTTGTGTGTTTAAAAAAAATACATATATATATGTAATCTCACTAAAAGAAATCAGAGCTCTCTATATAGAGTATTTCTATATATGTAGAATATGTATATACACACTATATATATATATGTATATGTAATAGTTCTGTTCATTGCAGGCACTAATCTTTTTCACAATCAGATTATCCTGATCACCCTGGCTGTTGTGTCCTTTTTACATGGCCCGGTAGACTTTCTTGCTTTCTGGCGGAAAAAAATTACTCCAAGCGTATCAAGTATATTTCACTCAAACCTGGGCATAGCCATTTCCAAGGAGCTCTGATTTCTTTTAGTGAGATTACATACATATATATATTTTTTATAGATGTAAATAGAAAATGACCAATGTTAGTATTAACAATAAGATGACTAAATGTAGTTTAAGACTTTCACTTGATATTCTTCTTGAGTGATTGTGCAGCCAACTTGGCTTATAGTTATACTCATTTGTTTCTGTTTATTTTCAATTTTTAGAAATTTCCTTGAGTTTACAAAAAATTTAGGCTGAGCATGGTGGCTCACGTCTGTAACCCCAACACTTTGGGAGGCCGAGGCGAGTGGATCACTCAAAGTCAGGAGTTTGAGACCAGCCTGGCCAACATGACGAAACCGCGTCTCTACTAAAAATACAAAGATTAGCTGGACGTGGTGGTGCATGCCTGTAGTGTCAGCTACTCAGGAGGCTGAGGCAGGAGAATTGCTTGAACCCGGGAGACAGAGGTTGCAGTGAGCCAAGATTGCACCACCGCACTTCAGCCTGGGCGACAGAGGAAGACTCCATCTCAAAAAAAAAAAAAAAAAAAATTAACTTTTATTTTAGTTATATAAGACATTAACATAGTTCCAGAGCTAGAACTATAAATAAGATCTATCCAGCAACGTCTAGCTTCTGTCACCATCTTTATACCTCGTTTTCTTCCTTCCTTTATTATTTCCTATTGCTGCTATAACAGATTACCACAAATTTAGTGGCTTAACACAGATTTCTTATCTTACAGCTCTTTGGGTTATATTTCTGACATGAGGTCTCACTGGGCTAAAATCAAGATGTTGATTTTATGTTCCCATCTGGAAGCTCTAGCGGAGAAATGATTTCCTTGCTTTTTCTAGCTTCTAGAGCAGGAGGAGTTGGACAAGCTTGTTTTAGAGGCTGTCTGGGTTCCTTGGCCCCCTTCCTCCATCTTATTAAACATTATTATTGTTTTATGTCGTGTTTGTTTATATTCATCCACACATATTTCATGTCTCATCACCCTGTCTTCCATATTAGAGCTTTCTCCTAGAATCATATTCTTTCTTCATAGGACAAATTTCTCTTAGGAGCATTCATTGAAATAAACTGTTCTTATCTGAATAAGTCTTTATTTCACCCTCTTTTTAAATCTTCATTTGGAGATTTAAAAATTAAATTAAAAATTTTATGTTTTAGCCAAGAATATGATTCTAGGTTCTCCTACAACTGTAGATATGATCCCACTTTCTGACTTCTTTTTGTTGCCGTTGAGAAATCGTGAATCCCTTTTACATATTTTTTCTGTGGCTTTACTTCTCATTGTTTTGTTATCCTGAAGTGTTTACTATTATGTATCTAGATGTGAATATCTTTTGATTATCCTGTTTGAGACTTGGAGGGCTTCCTGAATGTGAAGATTGGTATCTTATCAGTTCCTGAGAAATTCTCATGTATTATCTTTTTTGGAATTTTGTCCTTATACCCTTCTATTTTTTTTTCTTTCTTTTCTTTTTTTTTTTTTTTTTGAGATCGAGTCTCACTCTGCTACCCAGGCTGGAATGCAGTGGTACGATCTCGGTTAACTGCAACCTCCACCTTCCAGGTTCGAGTGATCCTCATGCCTCAGCCTCCTCAGTAGCTGAGACTACAGGCGTGCGCCACCACGCTGCCTAATTTTTTTTTTTTTTTTTTTTTTTGCATTTTTAATAGAGACAGGGTTTTACCATGTTGCCCAGGCTGGTCTTGAACTCCTGTCCTCAAGCAATCCACCCGCCTCAGCCTTCCAAAGTGCTAGAATTATAGGCGTGAGCCACCGCGCCCAGCCTTATTCCCACTTTTTTAAAGGCATTTTAAACAGACTAAATTTTCTATCGAATACTTCTATTATATATAAAATTCTTAGTGGGTCTGATTTTGCATATTGTTTCTGAGAAGCCATGCTTGTAGTGGTCTGTTTCCTCACGTGTTTTATAATTTTGAATCATATAGCATATTCAACTGGGCTTTCCCTGGAGCAATACTAGAAAATCTGCTCTAAATTTGCATCTCTCCAGAGAGGATATGCATTTACTTCTGCCAGGTGGTCCAGGAGAACTTTAATTTCTTGGCTTAGAGATTCCCAGGCCACACAGTTAGTGAAAATAAATCCCTAAACCCGTACAATAGATGCCTGAAATTATGAACTCTTAGGGGAGGCATTTTTCTGCCTAGACCCCACATCACAACTGGCAAATTTCTTTATCTCCTTTTACCAGTGGACAGATTTTTTTTTTTTAAACTCACCAATTCTCTTAATATGTAGCTCTTTGAAAGTCTGGCTTTATGTGAGAGGCTTTAGTTCTTTTTTTTTTGAAACAGGGTCTCACTTTGTTGCCCAGGCTGGAGCACAGTGGCATGATCTCAGCTCACTGTAACCTCACCTCTGAGGCTGAAGCGATCCTCCCACCTCAATCTTCCAAGTAATTGGGACTACAGACACATGCCACTATGCCCAGCTAATATTTTTTTTGTACTTTTGGTAGAGACAAGGTTTTGCCATGTTGCTCAGGCTGGTCTTGAACTTCTGAGCTCGGGGTGATCTGCCTACCTTGGCCTCCCAAAGTGCTGGGATTACAGGCATGAGCCACTGCGCCTGGCCACTTCAGTTCTGATAATCTTATAATCATGTTTATATTTTTTTACTTAATTTTAGGCTTTTCATAGTGGGGGAGTTTGGGAGGAGATCTAGTGCATCATATTTTCAGGAGCAAAACTGTGTTCTTTTAAAATACTCATGTTCCGAGGAAAAAGAGAACGCATGTGAAAGGCTAAGGGAGAAGAGGCAGCTCCTCTAGCTCTCTACTCAGCATTGAGGTGCTTGCCTGTCCATGTCCCCTGGGCAGCTACTCCTTATGAATAAGCCACCGAAGTGCTCCCTAATCATGCCTAATAAAATGGCACCAAGGACCAGGAAGCTTGTTTCCTTTTTCTGTCTCTCGGTTTTCTCTGACCTCCCCGCCATCTCTATAGGCCTGTTTTCCTCCAGCTTAGGTTTTCTACTTTCTTTCAGGCTTTGCATAACAAAAATTTGCCTGAAGAACCTTTATATTTAGTCTCATGTTCCTTGATCTTTGTAATAACATTTTTTTTTTTTTTGAGATGGAGTCTCGCTCTGTCGCCCAGGCTGGAGTACAGTGGTGTGACCTTGGCTCACTGCAACCTCCGCCTTCTGGTTTCAAGCAATTCTCCTGCCTCAGCCTCCCGAGTAGCTGGGATTACAGGCATGTGCCACCACGCCTAGCTAAATTTTGTATTTTTAGTAGAGACGGGGTTTCACCATGTTGGCCAGGCTGGTCTCAAACTCCTGACCTTGTGATCTGCCCGCCTCAGCCTCCCAAAGTGCTGGGATTACAGGCGTGAACCACCGCGCCCGGCCTGTAATAACATATTTGTATAGGGACCACTATACATATTTGTATAGGGAATCACTACAAAACTGTAGTGATTCAATCTGGGGGATGGTGGGGACCAGGAGATAGGTAGAAATGAGCTTTCTGAGTCAAATGTGTGCCACAGGGGGACCAGGCTGTAATCACCTTAGAAGTCAAAATTATCATTAGGGAATATGTTCAAACTCTTCTTTAAGCCCAATCCTGTATGTCCTATCAATCTTGGCTCTTTGGGTAATGAGTACTATAAGTCCATTACTCACTGTTTGAAATAACACTTTTTTTTTTAAGTAATGCTTTTTATTTATTCCAGCTTACCCGACTTGCATGTGGATAGGAGTGAAAATACATATGTTCATTTTCGAAATTATCATTGTTAATGGAGAGAAGCAAAGGCAGAGAGAGCTGTAAAAATTTGGGGAAGGGGGCCGAGTGCGGTGGCTCATGCCTGTAATCCTAGCACTTTGGGAGGGCAAGGTGGGCGGATCACGAGGTCAAGAGAGCGAGACCATCCTGGCTAACACGGTGAAACCCTGTCTCTACTAAAAAAAAAAAAAAAAAAAAATTAGCCGGGCATGGTGGCGGGCACCTGTAGTCCCAGCTACTCGGGAGGCAGAGGCAGGACGATGGCTTGAACCCAGGAGGCGGAGCTTGCAGTAAGCCAAGATCGTGCCACTGCACTCCAGCCTGGGTGACAGAGTGAGACTCTGTCTCAAAAAAAAAAAAAAAAAATTGGGGGAAGGGGTGTCAAATATTATTTGCTACTTATTACTGGCATGTAATACTATCTGAAGATCATAACAAAATAAAACCTACATCTTGAAGACAAATCTTTAACCTGGAAAGTAGTTGAGATTTTCTTTACCCACACCTTCCTTATTCCCAGCTTTATTTAGTGCATGTTTTTTCTTCCTACACCTAAAAGGTACTGACTTAAGTAGAATCTCCTCATCCTACCCCTACCCCAGTTTGCTTGCTATTTTGGCTCATAATCTCTCAGAGATATAGTTAATTAATTAAGACCTAAGTAATGAGTTAATTACTATAAATGAGCTGCAATACCTGTAATCAAGAGTTAGCTGTATTTATTTTAGGAAGTAAGTGGTAATTAATTAGAGCCAAATAAACAAACGGTACATTTACAGTTGGTAAAAACTTTCAGGTTTATTTTTAAGTTTAGTGATTCCAGGAATCCTTCAATGATACAGACATTCATTGAGCACTGAACAGTATTCACGTCCCTGTTCTAGTGCTTGACATGAATTATCCCATTTAAGCCTTAGAAGTCTATGAGGTAAGTATTATTATCTCCATTTTCCCATGGAAGAGCCTGGGCACAGGGAGGTTAAATGAGGGTTACAAAGCCCCTGCTATGCAGTAACTGGCTCGCCTCGTGTGTAAAAACCTCTGACAATTGTTTTGAGTCCCCACCACTATCACCATTTAAGTTTGTGTCTTTTTTTTTTTTTTTTTTTTTTTTTTTTGAGAGACAGGGTCTCACCCTGTCACCCTGCACTCTGTAGAGTGCAGTGGCACGTGCATAGCTCACTACAGCCTTGAACTTCTGGGCTCAAGCGTTTCTCCCACCTTAGCATCCAGTAGCTAGAACTACAGGCAAGTGCCCAGCTAATTTTTTGTGTTTTTTTGTAGAGACAGGATCTTACCATGTTGCCCAGGCTGTTCTTGAAATCTTGGCCTCAAGCAGTCCTCCCGCCTTGGCCTCCCAAAGCACTGAGCCTCCAAACCTAGCCAAGCTCGGGTCTTTGAAATATATTCTCAGTAGATAGTGTAGTGTGGAAACCCATTCCATAGTTGTCTTTATTTGTTCACATGAGCTTAAGGTAAGCCTGGGAGTTCAATGTCCTTCATGATACCAACTGGTTGACCTCTTGTCCATTTCAGTTTTTGTTCCAGCAGCTGGGAATGTTGGTGTCCTTTGTGAAGAGCCACATCAGACCTTATATGGATGAAATAGTCACCCTCATGAGAGTGAGTAGAAGTTAATGCTTTGGCCTCTTCCGTGTTTGGGTCAAGGAAGGCTCAGAAGCAAGTTTGAATGACAGACATTTTTTTCACGGATCTTTGTAGAGCTGTTACAGTCTTAGTACAGGAAGTGAAACAAAGCCCACTGGATTTTGAGGGGGAGGAAGGGTTGTTGCTCCAGGTTCCCAGGTACAAAACTACAAGGCATGAAGGCTGAAGAGAAATCCTGAAGTAATTGTTCTGCCAGAAATAGACTCTTGGGTTATTTGCCTCACACACAACAAAGCAATTTGACTTTAATATCACAATGGTGCTTTTCTATTTTCATGAAAGCCCTCTTTGTTACTGCTCATAAACCATGAAGGGAATGGGGATTGGGTTTCCTTAGGGCTGTTAAATATGACGGACACGTGTTGGGCACCAAGGAACAAGGTGATGCTTTACCCTGCTACCTCCAAAACCATACATATCACCTTTTGACTGCAGTGGCACAGGAGAAAAGGCTCAGGTTCCAGGATTTTATAACATGCATTAAGTAGGTGCCAGAAGACACCCCATTGGCAATATCATTTTTCCTTGTGTTCTATGTAATTTAAATGTCTCTGAGGGGAAGGTTGCTTCGCAGGGACGGCATGTCCTCAAAGAGTTGGAAGATTTCTGTTCTTTCACACCAGGCCTTTGTAGTTAGTTCAGAGGAAGCAGCAGGACTAAAATCAAAATGGCTGGTTTCAAATGGAACTTCCCAGCACCTGGGTCTCAGAACTGAAAACCTCCCTACACGTATAAATAATTAAAAGCTGCTCTGTTCCCTGACTCTTACCACAGAAGCCTCTGTCCAAGGAGGATTTAGGCCGAACACTAAAGAGGCCGATGGCCAGTCTTAGTGGGAGGAGGGCCAAGGGAAGAAGCGGTGTCCTCACGGGAGGAAGATGAAGCAGTCTGTGACTTAATCCCCCAAGAAGGCTAAACAAGGATGCGATATGACCACATGATAGTCATAACAGGTTGATGACCAAAACACAGGGAATTGAGGCAGGGAGCCTCACACCTGCAAAATGCAGCTTTCATTTCATCCCCGATAGAGAAGGTGCAACAGGGGCTCTTCCTTTGACTGTTGATTCTGGGCATTTTAATGAGCTCCCCCGAGCCTGGGAAGAAAATAGTCTTTGTGAACGGTGATCCAGCTGACATCCCTCGGCAGGCTGCCTGGCGTCTTTGAGGTAGAGAAGCCCCTGTGAGGAGCTGATGATAAAGCAGCTGGGAGGTAGGTTGGCCTTCTCTAAAGAAGGCAGAGTGGGGTTCAAGTGGATGAACATCAGACAGACTCTGGAGGCTGTGGAATCTGTGGTGTTTCTTTGGCAACACTTTTAACCTAGAAAACACAGCTTTTTCAGAGAGAATACTTTTCTCCAAGTAGAGAGAAAGGAAGTTTTACCAGCATCTTCTAGTATAGTTTTTACTTTCTAAACCATTATGCTTTTTAAGATACCTTTTTAAATAAAAATATTATATCTTTTTATAAAGCCTTTCATCTGAGGAGTTATCTTTGTTTTTATGGACTTCTACTTTGAACTATTTAGAGGCTCCAAGAATATTAACATTCATGTGTTGCCATCATTAGTAGGGTTTCTATTATCATTAAATCTCCTACTCCAGAACTTTTAAAGATGGTGGTAGGCAGCTGTCTTTTTGAGTTGATTTGAAATGATATCTTTTCCTGGAGTTAGAGGCTTGGACTAATTTGCTTTGCAGCACCGAGGCAGGATCTGTGGCCAGTTGGCCAAGTTTTTTATTTTAGTACTTGTGTGGAAAATAACCATGTGAGTGTAGAAAGGGGCTCATTCCGTGGCACTGTTCAGGCCTGATGGATAGATTTTTGGGAAGGGACAGATATCAGATGCTATCTATTAATAGCAAAATCTAAATCCAGAAAAGCCAGGAAATATTTGTAATACTGGAGTCACCCTCTGGTAGAGATCAGGTGATACCAAAGTAAGTTCCAAGTCCACCCTGGACCACTTCAGAGCTTTTCGAGTGACTTAGTCATCTGTTCATTCTAGAATATTCCAGATGCTCTGATTGATAGATTCTGGGGATACAGAGATAGAGGTTTCTTGTCCTTAAGTAGCCTACAGTCTAGAGGGAGGACGGCAAGGCAAAGGAAGTCTTACAACTGCTATCGCTATCAAAGGGAGTGCAAAGGACCCAAGTGGATCATGGAAGGAGAAGAAGAAAGCCTGCATGGGAGAAGTGAGGCTAGAGCCAGGTCTATAAAGACAGACAGGGCTTAGCTGAGCAAGAAGTGGGATTCTAGGCAGAGGAAGCAGCATGAGCAAAGCCCAGAAGACTGAGGTAGCCAGGTGCATCTGGGGAAATGCAATTGAGTTTGTCCAGTATGGCTGCAACATAGGACACAAGAAGGGCCCAGTGGGAGGAGGGGAGTGAGGAGTTGATCTCGGCGCAGACCATGCTCACTACAGTTTTGCTTTTCTGGCCATCTTGATTCCTTGGTTCCTATATCATCAGAAAGGGACCTGACTGAGCTCCTCTGATTTTTCTCTCTTTGTAGGAATTCTGGGTCATGAACACCTCAATTCAGAGCACGATCATTCTTCTCATTGAGCAAATTGTGGTAGCTCTTGGGGGTGAATTTAAGCTCTACCTGCCCCAGCTGATCCCACACATGCTGCGTGTCTTCATGCATGACAACAGCCCAGGCCGCATTGTCTCTATCAAGGTGAGTAGCCTACGTCATCCTCCAGAGAGATTTTCTGCTTCCCTCTGAGTCCCTGGGTGATCAGCTAAAAGCTGAGACCTCATTCTGAGTGACAGGTTGATGCCCATTCCATAAGACAGAATCCCAAGAATACTAATACCCAATGTGTGCAGTTTACAGAATGTCTGTAATCCTCTCTTGAATATCCTTATGTTTCGTATCTGTTTCAATGGATTAATCTTGGCAAATATTTTATCCCAGACTAATTTTCTTTATTATCCAGCAACGGATTCCTTATCAACTCAAATAAGCACAGAGAAAGCAAAGTAATATGTAAGCAAATAAAATGAGGGGAAGAAAGTGCTACCAAAAGGATATAGTTCAAGGCCATTTAATAAAGGCTTTTCCCAGTCCCCACAGAACTTTGAATTATCTACATCACCACCCACTGCGTGTCCTTAGATACTTGGGACCTGACTATTCATCACCATGCTTTTGCTCACTTTTGCAGTTACTGGCTGCAATCCAGCTGTTTGGCGCCAACCTGGATGACTACCTGCATTTACTGCTGCCTCCTATTGTTAAGTTGTTTGATGCCCCTGAAGCTCCACTGCCATCTCGAAAGTGAGCACCTCCCCTTTGGGACTAGCAATCATTAAGCTTTAATGTTTTGTTGAAAATGTTCGTTTCTTAAGTTCCCAGGCCATCTTTCTATTTTTTTTTTGTTATTTCAACTCACATTATTTTAGTCTAGAAATATCCCAGGTTTATGGAAATCTTAACTGTCCCTATCCCATTGGAATAAATGTTGGATCCATGTCGTCCAAAATACCTTAGAAGCCTTTCATTCCCATCCCTTTGGTGCTGACTGTTAAGCTCACCCTCAGTCACGTCTTTTCCTTGGAGATTGTATGTTAGCAGTTACTGTATGTTAGCGATTGTTGTAGGGCAGCGCTAGAGACTGTGGACCGCCTGACGGAGTCCCTGGATTTCACTGACTATGCCTCCCGGATCATTCACCCTATTGTTCGAACACTGGACCAGAGCCCAGAACTGCGCTCCACAGCCATGGACACGCTGTCTTCACTTGTTTTTCAGCTGGGGAAGAAGGTAAGATGGGAGTCTGGACAGACAGGTGCTCTTCTGCCTTGTTTGGAAAGAAGACTTTGTCTGTGAGCCACTCAGACTTTGTCTGATGCCAGCCACCATCAGAGAACATGGAATTACTTGCTTTTTTTCTTTTCATGTGTTCAGCAAACATTTATTGAGCAACCTATGTGAGCTAAGTGCCATTCTGGGGGTAACACGGTAAACAGAATAAAGTCCTTGCTCTCATAGAGCTTCCATCCTGATGAAGCAAAGCAAATAAACAGTTTGTTTCTTAAGAGTGACGGGTTGAAGTGGGGAGAACTGCTCTTTATTTAGGGTAGACAGAGAAGACCTCTGATCAGTTGGCACTCAAGCAGAGACCTAGATAAAATAAAGGCCTGGTTGCAAAGAATTGGATGCAAGGAGAAGAAATAGCAAGTGCTAAGATTGAGGTGGCAGCTTGCTCAAAGAGTTCAGGGCACGGCGGGAGAGCAGTGTGACTTCAGAGGAACAAGCAACGGGGAAGTGCTTGGAGTTAAGGTGAAGGAGATAAGGCGGAATAGTAGAGACTAGATTTTGTAGGCCTGGAGCTCTCAAAATATCATTCCTGGACAAGCAGTATCAGTATCTACTTACCTGAGAACTTGTTAGAAATGCAGATTCTTGAGCTAGGCACAGTGACTCACACCCGTAATTCCAGCAACTTGAGAGGCTGAGGCAAGAGGACTGCTTGAGATCAGGAGTTGGAGACCAGCTCCAGACATAGCAAGACCTTGTCTCCACAAAAAAATTTAAAACTTAGCCAGGCATAGGGACACGTGCCTGTAGTCCCAGCTACTCAGGAGGCTAAGGCAGAGGGATCGCTTGAGTCCAGGAGTTCCAGACTGCAGTGACCCCCATAATTGTGCCATTGCACTCCAGCCTGGGCAACAGAGCAAGACCTCATCTCACCTAAGACCTACTGAATCAGATGTTCTAGCTGTGGAGCCCAGCAGTCTCTGGTTTCATGAGCTGTCCAGGTGATTCTGACGCCCACCACTAAAATATGCAAATCACTATTGTGGGCCATTGTAAGTACTTTGGCTTTTACTCTGAGCAAGACTGGAAGTTTTTGGTGGACTTTGAACACAGGAAAAAATAAGATCTGACTTAATATTTTTAAATGATAACTCAGTGCCGTGTGGGAAAATAGGCTGTGGGGCAAGGGCAGAAGCAAAGATCTGTTAAGAGGCCACCATCATAAACCAGATGATGGGGACTTGAACTAGGATTATAACAGAAGACGGGAAGAAGGATTCTTTTGAATATCACAGAGCTAGCCACAAACCCAGAAGAAATGGTCATAATGTAGTTGTATAATATTTTTTCCTCTACTTTTTCTCCACTCTCCAAAATGATAGTTTTTCATCTCTTCCCCCTCCCGTTTTAGTACCAAATTTTCATTCCAATGGTGAATAAAGTTCTTGTGCGACACCGAATCAATCATCAGCGCTACGATGTGCTCATCTGCAGAATTGTCAAGGTGAACTATACTTCTTTTCTGTTCTGAAGTCCCTGTTGCCTTTACTACTTGATATTCTTGTAATCTTGGCTATGGGAGTTTGTGTAGCTTTTTAGCTGTAAACTAGGGATTGGCAAACTTTTTTCCAGTTTTGTAGACTATGTGGTCTCTTTTGCACCTCCTCAGCTCTACCACTACAGCCTGAGAGCAGCCATACACAATGTGTAAACGATGAGCCTGGCTGCATTCCACTAAAACTTTATTTATGGACACCTAAATTTGATTCTCTCAATTTTCATGTGTTGCAAAATATCAATCTTCTTTTGATTTTTTTTTCCCCCAACCATTTAAAAGTATAAAAACCCTTCTTAGCTCTTGGGCTATATAAAAACAGGCAGGGGGCTGGGTGCGGTGGCTCCCGCCTTGGGAGGCCAAGGCAGGTGGATTGCTTGAGCCCAGGAGTTTGAGACCAGCCTGGGCAACATGGTAAAACCCCATCTGTACAAAAAATACAAAAAATTAACTGGTCATGATGGCGGGTACCTGTGGTCCCAGTTACCGAGGAGGCTGAAGTGGGAGGATCACCTGAGGCTGCAGTGAGCTGTGATTGCACCAGTGCACTCCAGCCTGGGTGGCGGAGTGAGACCCTATCTCAAAGTAGATTAAAGGCTAGGCACAGGGGCTCATGCCTGTAATCCCACAACTTTGAGAGGCTGAGGCGGGAGGATCACTTGAGGTCAGGAGTTCAAGACTAGCCTGGCCAACATGGTGAAACCCCGTCTCCATTAAAAATACAAAAATTAGCCGGGCATGGTGCTGCACACCTGTAGTCCCAACTATTCAATAGGCTCAGGCAAGAGAATTGCTTGAACCCAGGAGGCAGAGGTTGCAGTGAGCTGAGATTGCGCTACTGCACTCCAGCCTGAGAGACAGAGCTAGACTCTGTCTCAAAAAAATAAGTAAATAAATAGGTTAGATTAGGTAGACAGGCAGGTAGGGAGTGGCACAAATAAATAAGTGAATAGATAATTCTTTTAAAAAAGTTTTAAAAAGCCAGGGGATGGGGGCTGTTTGCTACCTTTGCTCCAAACACTTTATCGCTTTTCCCATTGCCGACAATTGTTTATCTTTGCTAGTTGCATGGTTGCTTGCTCTTAAGTCAGTGCTTGTCAGTAACTAGGAGTGACTAGCAAAGACTGTCTACATTTGGGGAGTCAGCCCATCTGTGGTTCATTTTGTCCATACGTGCAACTTTTTACTTCTTACTGAAATCCTGGCTTTACCAGGTCTGCACCTCCCAAAATTTAAAGATATTTCCTAAAGCAGGAGCATCTAGTAGAGTTACAGGTGTTTCCTATAAATCTTTGGTTGCAGGGATACACACTTGCTGATGAAGAGGAGGATCCTTTGATTTACCAGCATCGGATGCTTAGGAGTGGCCAAGGGGATGCATTGGCTAGTGGACCCGTGGAAACAGGACCCATGAAAAAACTGCACGTCAGCACCATCAACCTCCAAAAGGCAAGTCCATTGTTTCAGGGGACTGGGAAAGGAGAGCTCTGCTCTTCTCACTTACTCAAAACTTTCAACTGTTTAAACCAACCAAAAACCAGCCCAGGTGTTTTTTCCAGAAATCTAGATACCATGAACTTAGATCATTTTGTCTTTTTACAGGTGCCTAAATTGTAATTTTGTTTTGAATAGAGAAAAAGTAGAGAACAAAATGTCCTTTTTTGCTCCTTTGGAATATGGATGGTAGAACCTTTTGTTGCAAATACATTCTCATTTTTTACATGAAGGGAACAAAGCTAGTGAGCCCCCTAGTTGGCACTGAGACTGATGAAGGCTCTTTAAAACAGTGCTTTTCAAACTTCTCAAATTCATTGGGCTTACCAGTTGCTGGGAATCTTGTAAAAATGCTTATTCTGATGTTGGCAGTCTGATTTGGGGCCTGATATTCTGCATTTCTGACAAGCTGCCAGCTAATGTAATGCTGGTGGTCCATGGACCGTACTTTGAGTGGTGAGGTTTTAGATGTTTCCAAGTGATTACTGAATTATCTCTGCTGGGCAAAGCCTAAGATATGACCAGCTTTTCACCATGTATGCCATCAGCCATCCACCTAAAAACAGGCAGTTTCAAAGCATCTCTAGTGAATCAGAGCACAATAATCATAATTACTTCACCGACTTTTAAATAAATATACCACATCGAGTATTTTCCATTTTGCATTAGTCTTTCATGTTTCTGGTGACTGTAAGCAACTTCCAGTTTAGATTTCGGTGTTATTTTTCATCTATTAGCCAGCTCACTCCATGTGCAGCAGCAGATAGAGGTGAAGAACTGGGCAAGACTGTGTCCCAGCTGACTCGTTCACTTCTTTTGGCAAAGCCCATAAAGATTTGAACACAGTCCTTTGTGCATGTGTGCGGGCTCACGCCCAGCTTTGGAACACTGGGGGTTTATTACTGTTGTTTCAGAGTCTTTACTCACACAAACAGCTTCAAGTGACCACTGCTAAGAAACGTTTGCTGGGTTAAGATGGAGGTAGTAAAATATTCCTGGGTCAGAAGTGATGCTGCTTTCCCTCTGGGGATTTTGTAACTGCCGCTCTGAGACTTTAGGAGGAAGAAAAAGGTTATCAGTCACTTGGCATTCCCAGGTAATCATTGAGGCCACCCTGCTGACACCTCACACTGGAGGGAGGGGCCAGGCAGGAGGCCAGATGTACATTTCCACCCAGATGTTTTCATCCTGACTAGGTTCAGAATGTCCTTCCAACCAGGCAGCCGTCCACCCTGCTTTAGAGCTTTGTTCTCTCTATTTTAGGAAATTCCTCAGTAATCTAGTTTGCTTCCGGGAAGTTTTGCTTTCTACCCAGACTTGGAAAAAATAAGTATAAACCTTGCCAGATAGACAAAAGAAAGACTCTTAGTTTATCTCACCTGAGAAAGCAGATCAAGTTCAAAACTCTAGACGAAATCCTCCACAGCTCACTCTCAGATCTATTTCATTGGGAAGTAAATTGTGGGAGCTGGGTGTGGTGGCTCATGCCTGTAATCTCAGTAATTTGGCAGGCCAAAATGGAAGAATCACTTGAAGCAGGAGTTTGAGACCAGCCTGGGCAACATAGTAAAACACCATCTGTATAATAAAAATGAAAAATGAAAAAAATTAATTCCAGCCTGGGCAACAGAGTAAGACCCTGTCTCCAAAAAAAAAAAAAAAAAAAAAAAAAGAATTGAAAAAATTTTAAAAATTAGCTGAGCAGAGTGGCACCTGCCTGTAATCCGAGCTACTCAGGAGACTGAGGCAGGAGGTTCACTTGAGCCCATGAGTTCCAGGGTGCAGTGAGCTATGATTGCGCCACTGTACTCCAGCCCAGGTGACAGAGCATGATTCTCTTTAAAAAACAAACAAACAAACAAACAAACAGGTAGGGGGCCAGGTGCAGTGGCTCATGCCTGTAATTCCAACACTTTGGGAAGTCAAGGCAGGAGGATTACTCGAGCCCAGGAGTTCAAGACCAGCTGGGGCAACATGGCAAAATTCCCCCGCTACAAAAAATACGAAAATTAGCTGGACATGGTGGTGCATGCCTGTAGTTCCGGCTACTCGAGAGGCTAAGGTGGGAGGATCTCTTGAGCCTGGGAAATCAAGGCTGTAGTAAGCAGTGATCATCCCACTTTACCACTCCAGCACAGGCAACAGAGTAAGACCCTGTCTCACCAAAAAAAAAAAAAAAAAAAAAAAGGCAGCAGTCCTCATTGTTCAGAAGTAAATTGTGCCTCCTTATAATCATGTGATAATAATTAGGGATTGGTATATTTATCAGCCTTAACCAACTTTCAGAGTAACAATTTGCCACCTCAGTCACCATTTTATTGGTTATGATAATATAGGATTTATGTGATACAGAAAACATAAAAACCATTTATGTATACCTCTAGAATGCCTTCCAGAATTTTCAGCAGCTTTACTGTCTGTCTGAATGATAATCTGTTTGGGTTTACCTTCACCACAAGTAAGCTGGCATTCCATGAACAGGCACCAGCATCACCAGATGAGGCAATCAGCAGTGGGTGGATGGCAAGAGGAAGCAGCTCGTGTTTACACAGTTGTTATAGAACCCAGAGAATTGAGAGTTGATAATGTTTTACAGAGCAGGGGGAAAGGGCCACATGGGGGACTTGGCCTAGTCAATAAATTAAGCTATGATTTTTTGAAAACCTATTTACTGCCATTTATCAAGTAATAGTAACAACTAACATTTATTGAGTGCTTTCCATGTGTCAAGCACTGTGGTGGAACACTTTATATTAACTCATTTAATCTTCATGATAACCCCATGAGTTAGGTGCTGTCGTTGCTGTCCCACTTTACAGATGTGGACTGTGAGGCACTGACAGGTTAAGTAATTTGCCCAGTGTCAACTAGCATCAATAGTGGAGCTGGGATTTGACCTAGATAGCATGACTCCAGAGCCCACTCTCTTAACCACTGTGTTGAATTGTTTCTGCCTTACCCAGGCCCAACCTCATTTCATTAGAGGGAAAAAGAAACTGGTAATACTTCCCTGTTTATGTGCAGCTTTTAACAATTGCTATATAATATAATACAGCTACACACAGACCCATCTTGTAGGGAAGAAACCAGGTATCTGTGGGCAGGAAAGGACTGGATGTTCCCATTGTGCTCAACAGAACAAGGTCTAAAAGTCAAGTCTTTGGTATCTAGTCTCCCTCTTCCTTCTCATTCAGAGGTTCTCATTGTATGGTCAGTGGTATTATTTAGTTTGTCTCTTGTAACATTTCTACTTCGGTTTTTGACATAAAGTGATAGTTTGTATAACTCTATTCATCCTTAACTCTTTAGAAGCAACAGCACATCTCCGGTGTATCCCAGGGAGGTGATGGTTGAGTCCTTGATGGTATAGCACCTGGGGGTCTTTTCACTCACTGGACCACTTCACTAGTCCAAAGTTTGAGACCTTCTGCTCTCACTTACATGATTTCCCCCATTTAGGGAGGATTGACGTGTCCTGCTGGAAAAATCTTTGAAGAACATATTTTAAAAGTTAGGGATTTAGTGTAGTTAGGGCTAGGCCAGTTCAAATAGGTGTCGTTTTGACAATAATAACAATCATTTTTTGCTCCTTTATTCCAGCTAAGCCATTTAGATACATTATCCCTAGATGAGGCACTCTGAGGCTCAGCTGCAAAATACAGGTAATTTGCCCAGGGTGTTACAGCTGCTGAGTGGAAGAGCCAGGATCCCAGGCAGGTGTTTCTAACTTTAGAGAAATAGGCAAATAGTACTAACTTTGTGCCAAGCACTGTTATAAATTCATTACATTTATTAACTTAAAATACCCCAGGAAGCAGAAACTATAATCCTCATTTTACAGATGAGGAAACCGAGGCACAGAGGAGTTAAGTGACTTGCCAAAGATCAGAGAGCCAATTATGTTATATAACTGGGATTTGAACTGAAGCCATTGAGTCAAGTGCAGCTGTTGCCCACTACACAATACTGTTCTCCAAAACCTCAGCCTTTCCACCCACCTGCCTAAGCTGCCCTTGGTAGTAACTCTTGATGTTTGGAGAGTTCAGAGTTTTGAGAGAAGTTGGAGGGGATAGAGTAGAAATTAAATCTGTTCAACCCCTTTTTCTTGTTCACCACAGTGCCATGTGCTTTGGGCTCACTGCTCACCTGGTTGCAACATGATTCACTATTGTGTAAACCTGAGCCTTTTCCCTCTTCTTGCATGACTCTTCACTGTCAGATGAGCTGGTATTCTAATGCAGAGGACGCAGCTCCCTTCATGCCCTGCTGGAGCCCATTAGGCTTTGTCGAATGCGCCCGAGTGTGGCAATCCCATGTATTCTGGTTCTGTAGAGCTCCTTTGCTGCAGTCAGAGTCCAGCACAAAGGAGTTGTGAAACAGGCTTTTTCCACAGTGTGGTATGTTCCAGAGTTGCTGTTCTTGCTTTGTGGCTTTTAATTAAATATTATTCTTTTGTATTTGCACTCTAGGGGAATTTTATCATGAAAAGATGGATTTTATAAATCTAAAAGTAGAATAATCATTAAATAGATGAGGACTTTTTCTATTGGCCCTTGAAACTGATTGTTTTCCATTGTCACCTGTGGGATCACAGGCCTGGGGCGCTGCCAGGAGGGTCTCCAAAGATGACTGGCTGGAATGGCTGAGACGACTGAGCCTGGAGCTGCTGAAGGACTCATCATCGCCCTCCCTGCGCTCCTGCTGGGCCCTGGCACAGGCCTACAACCCGATGGCCAGGTATAGTGTGTCAGGGCGGGTGGAGAAGATCAGCATGTAGAAAACGATGTATACAAATTAGTTTTTATTAGAAGTAATAATCGAGGGGCTGGTATTTTTAATTTTTCTAATTTTGTGGGATACAAAGAAAGAGAAAGACAAATTCAACAAGCTCATACTGTAGCATCTATCTTAACCTTGCTAGTAGACCACAAATTCCTTTTTCTAGTAGCTTTAGGTCTAACATTTTAATTACAAAGTTATTTGTAACTCTAAAAGCAACTGTGTAATAGTTGAATGTAACCTATTTCCAATAACAATGGTATTCTAATTATTGCTGTTTGTTACAAATATCACAGAAAAAAAATGGTCTGAAGCAATAACAGTTATTTTACTCCTGAATCTGCAATTTGGGAGGACTTTTGGGACAGCTCGCCTCTGCTCCACATGGTGTCAGTGGAGATGGTTTGACTGGGGCAGGATGGAGGATCCGCATTCAAGGCTGGCTTGTGTGTCTGGCAAAGTGCAGGTGACTCTCGACTAGGAACCCAGCTCTGGCTGGGGGCCTTGGTTCTTCTCCATGGGATCACTCCATGGGTTGCTTGGGCCTTCTCACAGATGGTGACTGGCTTCAAGAGTGAGTGTCCCAAGAGAACGAGGTAGTAGAAGAGCATGGTGTTTTTATGACCTAAGTCATAAAGAGTCTTGGAAGTCATGAAGAGTCACTTCTGCCTTGCTCTGTTGCTCAAGACAGCCACAAAGGTGCACTCAGGCTCAAGGGAAGAAGACATGGACACCCACCTCTTGATAGAGGAGAAGTAATATTCTAACAGACTATATGGGACAGGAGCCACTGTTGCAGACATCTCTGGAAAATAGAATTTGCCAGAATTTTTTTTTTCTTTTTTTGAGAGAGTCTTGCTCTGTTGCTCAGGCTGGACTGCAGTGGCACAATTGTGGCTCACTGCAACCCTGCCTCCTGGTTCAAGAGATTCTCCTGCCTCAGCCTCCCGTGTAGCTGGGATTACAGGTGTGCACCACCACACCCAGCTAATTTTGTATTTTTAGTAGAGACAGGGTTTCGCCATGTTGGCCAGGCTGGTCTTGAACTCCTGGTCTCAAGTGATCTGCTCACCTTGGCCTCTCAAAGTGCTGGGATTACAGACATGAGCCACTTGGCCAAAATTTTTTTTATTGATGCATAATAGATGTACGTATATTTTCAAAGTACATGTGATATTTCGATACATTCATATAATGTGTAATAAAACAAATCAGGATAATTGGGATATTCATCACTTTAGACATCTTTTTTTGTTGTTTGGTTGGTTTTTTGTTTTCAATTTTGTTTTTGTTTTTGAGATGGAGTCTTGCTCTGTCACCCAGGCTGGAGCACAGTGGCGCGATTGTGGCTCACTGCAACCTCCGTCTCCCAGGTTCAAGTGATTCTCCTGCCTCAGCCTCCCGAGTAGCTGGGAGTACAGGTGCACGCCATCACGCCCAGCTATTTTTTGTAATTTTAGTAGACATGGGGTTTCACCATGTTGGCCAGGCTGGTCTTGAACTCCTGACCTCAAGTGATCCACCCGCCTTGGCCTCCCAGAGTGCTGGGATTACAGGCGTGAGCTGCTGCGCCCCGCCTGGTTTTTTGTTTTTGTTTTTGTTTTGGAAGCAGGGTCTCTGCTGCCCGGGCTGGAGTGCAGTGGGACGATCTCGGCTCACTGCAGCCTCAACCTCCTGGGCTCAAGTGATCCTCCCACGTCAGCCTCCTGAGTAGCTGGAACTGTAGACACGCGCCAAGCCCAGCTAATTTTATTTTTTGTAGAGATGAGATCTCACTATGTTGCCCAGGCTGATCTCAAACTCCTGGACTCAAGCAGTCATCCTGCCTCAGCCTCCCAAAGTGGTGTGATTTATAGGCATGAGTCATCACCATTTTTTTTTTTTAAATTTTTTAAAAATTTTTATAGATTTTGGACAAGTGCAGGTTTGTTACATGGATATGTTGCATAGTGGTGAAGTCTGGGCTTTTAGTAGAACCATCACCTGAATAATAGTGTACATCGTACCTATCAGGTAATTTCTCATCCCTCAACCCCGCCAAAAAAAATATTGTTTTAAATAGTAAGTCTTTTTTTTTTTTGAGACGGAGTTTTGCTCTGTTTCCCAGGCTGGAGCGCAGTGGCGCGATCTTGGCTCACCGCAACCTCTGCCTCCTGGGTTCAAGCCATTCTCCTGCCTCAGCCTCCCAAGGAGCTGGGACTACAGGTGCATGCCACCACACCTGGCCAGTTTTTTGTACTTTTAGTAGAGATGGGGTTTCACCATGTTAGCCAGGATGGTCTCGATCTCCTGACCTCGCAATCCGCCCACCTCGGCCTCCCAAAGTGCTGGGATTACAGGCATGAGCCACTGTGCCCGGCCTAAATAGTAAATCTTAAACAGCCATTTAAAATTTGGTTTACAGGCTGGGCATGGTGGCTCCTGCCTATAATCTCAGCACTCTAGGAGGCTGAGACAGGAGGATCACTTGAGGTCAAGAGTTCAAGACCAGCCTGGGCAACCTAGCGAGACTCTGTCTCCACAAAAATAAAAAATTAGCCAAGCGTGGTGGCATGAACCTGTAATCCTAACTACTTAGAAGGCTGAGGCGGGGGGATTGCTTGAGCCCAGGAGTTTAGAGGCTGCAGAGAGCCACAGTCGTGCCGCTGCATTCCAGCCTGGATGGCAGAGCAAGACTGCATCTCAAAAAAATTTTTTTTGGTTTATAAAACTTTTAATGCATGTGAAAGATTTATAATATAATGTAAGTAAATAAAATAGAATACAAAATTGAAAATTAAATATGAATAGGATAAAGATTAGAAAGTAATATAGCAATGGTTATCTCTAGGGAAGGCTTAAGGAGTGATTATTTTCTTTTTTATTCTCTTCTTTATTTCTTAAATTTTTCTGCATTGGACATTATTTATAATGAGGCATAAAACGGTGATTTAATTAATAAGCAGCCCTTCGCATTGGCAAGAAGCAGAAAGCAAGGCATTTCACTTCATTTTTGTCAGCAGCTGGTTTGCTGTTATGATATATATTTAGAAGTAGTGATGGCCCCTGAGATTGTTGGTTTGATGCCATGATTTGCTTCTAATTTCTTTCAAGTATTTTTTAATGCTTTAAAATAGTTTCTAGGACTTCCTGTTTCCGTAGTGTGGAGATATCATGTACTCAGCTGATGTATTTATTATTCCTCTTTTCACTCGAGTCACCTCTGAGCACAGTGTTAATCCACGAGAGGCTTGTGATATACACATAATGTTTTTATCCCCTTAGTCCCAAATACATTCATTCAAGATCCAATGTGGCCTCTGACCTAGATCAGGAAAACTTTTTTTATGATTTTAAAGATGAAGGTCTTGCTTATTGCCCTGGCTTGTCTTGAACTGCTAATCTCAAGAGATCCTCCTGCCTCAGCCTCCCAAGTCACCAGGATGACCAGCGACTGTAATTACCTGGCTCCGAAAACTTATTTTTAAACTTTATTTTTTTTTTTGAAACAGAGTCTCGCTCTGTCGCCCAGGCTGGAGTGCAGTGATGTGATCTTGGCTCACTGCAAACTCCGCCTCCTGAGTTCAAGCCATTCTCCTGCCTCAGCCTCCTGAGTAGCTGGGACTACAGGCCACCGCCACCGCGCCCAGCTAATTTTTTGTATTTTTAGTAGAGATGGGGTTTCACCATGTTAGCCAGGATGGTCTTGATCTCCTGACCTTGTGATCCGCCTGCCTCAGCCTCCCAGTACGCCTGGCCTTATTTTTAAATTTATAACAGACTTTTTTTGGTCTTCATTTTATCCTTTGGATTTCAAATTTTGTTTTTTCTATCAAATTCCAAAATTATACACATTGGTCTAACTTTACCTGTTAATATGTAACAGAAAATAGGTATAGAGGCATCAAATGCTAAATCTATCCATTGTAGGTATATCCTGTTTTTTCCCACTTCCTTCCCCGCACAGTCACCAGAACAGTGGGGAGGACAGGATTAATGTTAGATGTAAGGGATGGCAAATGTGTCCATCATGTGGTACTGTGGTAATGTAAAGTAGTCATAGTAATCTTTGAAATGGAACCTCTGGTTCCACGTCTTTGTGAGGCCCCAACTGTTGGCTTAGAAAATCTTTTAGAACTTAAGGATTTGGAGCCTATTTGCTAATGCTTCTAGTCCTGTTGTCATTTTTTTTATGACCATCCAACTAAGGGTTCTGGTTATATTTTGAAAGCAATTGCAGATGCTGCCTTTAACATTTCTGACCTTAAGAATTTAGACGTTGTCCCAGAAACATCCCAAGAATCATGTAATGATTATTATTTTCTGCATTTGTTAATGCCAACTTCTATGTTAGAAGTCCCTATTCTGTTCATTTCCCATTTCCTCCAGTGAAGAGAAATGATGCAAAAACTGCCAAGAAATATTCCTTTGGAGAAAAGTCACTTTGCTCTGCTCTTCTCCCCGCCCTGCCACTCGCCCTCCAAGTCCCTGTATATCACAGTGTCTGTACCTGCAGTGTAAGATTCAGTAGACACTAGCCATATGTGGTTAATTAAAAATAAATAAAATGTAAAATTCAGTTCCTTGGCCACACTTGCCACAGTTCAAGTGCTTTAATGATCACTGGCTACCATATTGGACAGGAAAGTTCTCTTGGACAGCACTGGTCTGTATAACCAAAATCAGTGATGCCAAAAGCGAATTGATAGGTGTGACTTTGAGGCAGCAGGCAGAGGCATGGGAGGTCTCTCCATTTTCCACCTTCTCTGCCTTCAGGGATCTCTTCAATGCTGCATTTGTGTCCTGCTGGTCTGAACTGAATGAAGATCAACAGGATGAGCTCATCAGAAGCATCGAGTTGGCCCTCACCTCACAAGACATCGCTGAAGTCACACAGACCCTCTTAAACTTGGCTGAATTCATGGAACACAGTGACAAGGTGAGACTTTTCCCCATTGTCCAGATGGAGGCTGACAGGGAACCAGCTGGAGGGAGGAGAGAAGCATCCACACAGCCTTCTCTTATTTGTGCCCCATCTGCCATTTTCCTATGCTGTGAGGTTTTGCTCTCCTCCAGGGCCCCCTGCCACTGAGAGATGACAATGGCATTGTTCTGCTGGGTGAGAGAGCTGCCAAGTGCCGAGCATATGCCAAAGCACTACACTACAAAGAACTGGAGTTCCAGAAAGGCCCCACCCCTGCCATTCTAGAATCTCTCATCAGGTAGGCCATAAACCCTTTTTAATTGCTGCCTTCATGCAAAATGACCTCTCTTCTCCCACTGCCTGGTGCCACTTCACTGGAGTCACTTGGAGACTTCTGCTCTGTGAAGTCTGCCTCTGGGTCTGGCCAGCACGTTTAAATGACATGTTGTTGCAGATGGCTCTCCCCAGGAATCTAGCCATGATTGTCATTTCTGTTGACCCTTATCACCTGGGCTCCTGTTGTTTTCCAACCTGTCCTTTCTTGTTCCAGTGAAATTTAGTTGAGAAGCAATTCTGTGGCCATGGCAGCCTAGGAAGATATGTTTTATGTCTGGGTTAGATAGTGCTGTCTAGAGCTGGAGTAGAATGTGCTGGTTCCTGGGCTTCAGAAGGTACCCAAGGGCACAGTGGGGTTTTATCAACTAAATCTATTGATGTCTGCATCTTCCTCGTCTGGTGTTTTGTGAATATAAAAGGCAGAGCATAATCTGAAGTCTAATGGTCTTTTCTCTGATGTGGTTATGTTCGCTCCTCTGTTAAGACAGTTTTCAGTCTTCTGGGTATGGAAAAAATAGTTTGTTTAATAAATTTTCTGCTGTTAGGAAATTATAAGCAGCAGGAAACATTAGCTCCAGCTCCTAAAAAACCATTCACTTCCCCTAATGATTATCAGAGAATATCAACTCTGGGATCTCATTATCTTCATGTGAATGCTAAGTGGTCGGTCATTTCACTGCAGATAGTTCAGAAAAAATCATCTGGCTAATAAGTTCCTTCACTGTGGCTGATAGAGCCTGCTGTGTGGCTCTATCAAAGGAGGATAGAGCCTCCTTTGTTTGAGAGGGTAATCAAATAGCCAAGTCCTTTCCTAGCTGTGCTTTTGAGAAGGTATTTAAAAAAGTTCCTTTAACACTTTAAAAAGTTAGCAAAAAGATAGAAATAGAATCCTGTTTTTGCCCAAATAAATTGGACTTGGAGAAAATGTTGATTTCTGAAATACCATGTAGGAACATTTAAAAACATGCCGTCCTCTGAGGCATGCTTCAGTTTCAAATCAGCACAGTAAATGTGAAAATCCACCTTCTTCCTTCCATCTCTGGCTTATGTAATGTGCTGTCACGTGATAACTGATAGAAAATATGGTAACTAAGTATGATCACTTTAAGGTCAGATAACTCATTTTGCATATTAATTTCCTTGCTCACCTATTTGAGACCTATTTGAAACCTTCCCAATTCCACCCTTAATTTTTCCCCATATTTGATACAATCATAAAAACAAAGTTATGCAGATTTGTAGCAGAAAAATATAGTCAGAGGCCTGGAAAAGTGCTCTAGAAGGTTATTTAGCTTTGTAAGCAAATATAATTGAAAGTAAAGCCTCAGAATTCCCTGGAGATTGATCTTGTCCTTTGTTTAAAACACTGTTCCAGGCCGGGCGGGGTAGATCACACCTGTAATCCCAGCACTCTGGGAGGCCAAAGTGGGTGAATCACTTGATGTCAGGAGTTCGAGACCAGCCTGGCCAACATGGTGAAACCCCCATCTCTACTAAAAATACAAAAATTAGCTGGGCTTGGTACTAAAAATACAAAAATTAGCTGGGCGTGGTGGCGCACATCTGTAATCCCAGCTACTTGGGAGGCTGAGGCAGGAGAATTGCTTGAACCCTGGAGCTGGAGGTTGCAATGAGCCAAGATTGAGTCACTGTACTCTAGCCGGGATGACAGCGAGATTCTGTGTCAATAAATAAATGAATGAATGAGTGAATGAATGAATGCTGTTTCTGGGGAAAGCCAGTGTACTCGGCTCTTTGGGTGTCCTCAGCTAAGTCAAGCTCAGCTTGCATTTCTGCCTCCCTTCTGCTGGTCTCCTGTGTCTTCCCATTACCTTTCTTTTTTTGCTTCCAATTGCAGTTTTTACTTCTGATTTTGTAAAGCTGCTTTTCCTAAGCCCGGTTGTGGTGGTATACTGTCGTCTTTACTGAAAGAAGTTTTAAGAAACAGCCTTAGACAAAGTTGCTCACAGCAGTACCCCTAGTTCTGTGGGTGAGCCTCATGGAAATTCTTCTCAGGGGTCTTTTCCCACTGTTGGTTGTATGTCCCTGAGCCACTGCTTTGATCTGGCCTTGGAGACATCGCTTTGCAGTAAGGGATTGACTTCCTTCCTCACAGTGGCTACTAGAGAGCTTGAAGCTAAATTCCTGGTCTACCTCCAACAAATTCCAGACATCTTACCTGTTTTTACTACTAACCCTCCCCCAACCCCCACAGGCTTTGTTTTATTTTTCCTACTCTTATTTTCCCTTCACCAATTTGTCTGCTTTTTTAGAGCTTATTTTAGTATACACATTTGAGTCAACTTCCCTAAATTCTTTTTGAAACAATTGGGGTAGCCCTACACAAAAACATCTTTGTTCAGCTATTTCTTTTCTTTTCTTTTCTTTTTTAGATGGAGTCTCGCTCTGTCTCCAGGCTGGAGTGCAGTGGCACAATCTTGGCTCACTGCAACCTCTGCCTCGTAGATTCAAGCGATTCTCCTGCCTCAGCTTCCTAAGTAGCTGGGACCACAGGCCCATGCCACCATGCCCAGCTAATTTTTGTATTTTTAGTAGAAAGGGGGTTTCACCATGTTGGCCAGGATGGTCTCGCTCTCTTGACCTCGTGATTCACCCGCCTCAGCCTCCTAAAGTGCTGGGATTACAGGCGTGAGCCACCACACCTGGTCTTGTGCAGCTATTTCTTATTTTTTTGTCTTTGCTTTAAAAAACTGTGTTCTGTTGACAGTATTGTTCTCTTGCTACTAGTTCAATCTGTCTTGCAACCTATTGACTTTTTAAACCTATCTGCTACAGGGCAAATTAAATCCGAGATGTAATCTCAAATCAGGGCTAACACTGAGATAGTATAAACTACCCCCATCTCCTTAAAGCTCACATATCAGTAAATATATTTGCTTTCTTGGGGACAGAGGATTGAGTGGTTATTTATTAGAAAGCGCACACACACCACTTTTACTTGGTTAGCCCCGAGCATTAGGGTAAGGTCTGCTGGCCTGTTTTTGCTTCTCTATCCTAAGTAGAATAGAGGGTCTGATAAGGCTGGATGCCTTCACTGCCCAGCCCCAGATATGTAATCCCCTTTATAAAGAATTGTCCTGGTTGCTGCCCTTTTGTCCCTCACCTGTTCCCTTTTGGCTTCTGCTCCCCGCTTGGTTGCCCTGAACACCAAAACAAACCCCGGGCCTCTGTCACTGCTTACTCTCTGATTTAACTTTAACTTTTTATCCTGCTCTCAGTGGTAATGGTAAGAATTTAAAAAGAAAATACTCATGTTTTGAAAGTGTTTATTGTAGAAGGAAAAGAAACGTTGAATGTTTAAAACAAAACCACAATATTTTATTTTTACAAAATAAGATGCTTATATACAGCATTTATTATTAACTATAACGCCATCTACCTTCAGTTTTCAGCCATTTCCTACAGACAAAATTTAAAAGGAAGCTCCTTGAGCTTGTTTCTTACAAAGTAAATAAAAATAGATATACCTGTATTAACTATGAATATTTTAAGGCAGTTTTGTGCCGGCATCCATGAGAAACTCTGTCCACCTCCTGCCGGTGCTTTGTACCTTTCAGTGCTGTACATGACCAAGGTGAGCAGGGGCAGTGCTCAGAGTCTGATCGCCAGATGCAGTGCCCTGGAGTTTCCTCCCCACAAGTCCAGCCTGGGTCAGTTCCAGCCGAACAATTTTTGTGTTTTAAAAATAATGTGGAGACTCAAGATAATTTCACTGGATTTAAAAATATAAATACCATCTCCCACCTGCCTCCTTCACTCCTTTCTGTAACACTCAAAAGCCTCTCCTTTGAGAATCAAAATAATATGGTTCTTTTTAGCAAAGAGATTTGTGTTTTGCCCTCACATAGCCTAAGCCTTAAAGAAAATAGATAAAACGATCTCAAAATTATTTTCTTTCACAGACAAATCATGTGGAAAAGACAAGCTACTGCTATGTCAGGGATCTTGGGCAGAGAGACCCCACTCAGTCTACCCCCTTGAGAAGGATGTGGCAGGACCCATTGGGTTTAAATAGTTCATCCTGTTTACTGTAACATCCTTGGTACATATGATTTTTTTGTGCTCCTTGGAGACTTATTCTTTCTTTGGAGATTATAGGCTGTTTCTCAGTCCTGCCCTTTCTAACACTCTCTTCCTATCCTCATCTGCCCTCATCCAGTCTCCAAGTGTCTCAGTTTCTGCATCCGTGCTCCACGGCAGCCTCCTTTTAGGGCTTGAAGTCTTCCGGGCGGATTTTCATCTCCACCTGTTTGAGGGAGTAGGTAGATCCATGCCAGCCATACCAGGTGATGCCATCCAGGTGCTTATTGTGCTCGCCCAGGCGGTAGTACACTCCATTGAGGTTGGAGTCTGTGCAGCAGTTGTACCAGTAGCCACCTGGCATGAGAAACAGACCCAGTGCTAGTAAGTTGACTGTGATAGACCAGACATCAGGTAAGGAGTTAGAGCCAGCGTCAGAAAGAATACCAAAACCGGAATATCAACTGTACAGTTATAATTCACTCTTCTCCTCAAGTGGGATTATGAGCTTGTACCTGAACTTCTCCTTTCCTGTCCCCCCAAATCTCACCTTTGCGGAGCTGTGCACACTTGTCCAAGCAGTTGTCATTGTCCTTGTCCTTGGTGCTGAAGGCTGTGTTGTTATGATACTGGAGGGCGTCGTTCCCCACATTGCCAGTGTAGTTCCCCAGGAAGAGGCGATAGCTGTTGAGTTCATTGCCCAGAACAAAGTGGCTGTACTCAGCGTAGCGCAGGTTGCCCTCCCAGTCCTGTCAGGAGGAGCAGAGCCTTAAAGAAAGTGCAGCAGGCTCCATTTCATGCTGTCTCTATACCCCTTCTCTCCTGACAGTCCCGTGGCCAAACATCTTTTTTATAGGTGTGAATCTAATAAGACTTTATTACTTGTTTACCTCTAGTTTACTGTGTTAACCTGGGAATCAGAAAACAAGGCTCGAACTTCTTTCCTGATTAACCATATGGCCTCGATTAGTCTCTCTTTCTATATTCCTCACTTTCCTGCCTATAAGGTGCAGCTATGTTTTTGCTGAATCCTACACAAAGCTGCCGTAAGAGAAACGTGAGGATATAGTGAGTGCTTTCAGACCTTCAGCAAGGGTCCCCAAACAGTATCAGTAAGATTTGCACCTAAAGGACCGCATGCTCGGCCAGAGCAGAGACTAGTGTTTGGCACAGCTGACTGTTGAATTTGCTCTACTCTGGCCTGGGTCTGGCCTCTTCCTGTCCCACCTGCAGCCCCACTTTTGTCGGGGGGTTGGGGGGTGCAGAAAGGAAAAATACCTATTTTTCCTCAACTCCATTACAACTTGCAGGAAAACCATCACAATGAATATACAGATTTGTCTTGAATCGGAATAGGAATGGCACCCCCGGAGTTGTATGCAGTCATGTGTAGTGGCACTGGTCCAGTCATGGGGCCCCTGACCTTGTGCTTACCTCCATCTCTACACGCAGCCGGGTTGGCTGTCTGGAGAGCCGGTGGATGTGTTCGTTCCCCAGCCAGAAGTCCCCACGGATGCTGCCAAAGCCCTGCTTGTACTGCTTCCAGTCCCGGTAGAAGGAGACAAGGCCACTTTTTCGTCTCTGGATGATGGTCCAGCCTCCGCCTGAAGTCTCCATGTCACAGAACACCTGAAGCACAGGGGATACTCTGGTGAGGGACTTGCAGGGGCAGAAGGCAGGAGCAAGAGGGCAGGCTTCCCAACCTGTTCCTGTCCCTGCAGAGCCAGTAGATATCTGCACTCCCGCAGTCACACTGGCTCGCTCGAGCAGTGATGCTGCCCCACTGCTGGTGAGCTGGGGCGGGTGGTGCACTGCTGTGGAAGAACGATGCGAATTGGGCCTGGGGGTGAGTGCACATGAAGCTTGGAGGGAAAAATCCAGATACTTTTTTTTTTTTGAGGCAGAATTTCACTCTTGTTGCCCAGGCTAGAGTCCAGTGGTGCAATCTTGGCTCACTGCAACCTCCACCTCCTGGGTTCCAGTGATTCTCCTGCCTCAGCCTCCCTAGTAGCTGGGACCAGAGTGCCTGTCACCACACCGGGCTAATTTTTGTATTTTTAGTATAGACGGGGTTTTAGCATGTTGGCCAGGCTGGTCTCAAACTCCTGACCTCAGGTGATTGTTCCGCCCACCTCGCCTCCCAAAAAACTTGGGATTACAGGTGTGAGCCACTGTGCCTGGGTGAAAATCCAGATACTTTTGATGCTGCCTTCGTGTTTTCTTTTCTCCTCCCCCAAGGAATAGCTGTTCTAGGACATGGCAAGAGATTTAAACTAAGTTATGTGGTGGTTATAAGAATAATCTCATCTATGTTAGAAGGCTTGGTGTTTGACTGATAATGATTTGAAGGGGCCAAACAGATGCCTGGGTTTGGAGTGCAGGGCATAAACTGAGTGTTTGCATAGCTCTGTGGTGTTTGGTGTGTTTGCTTGTGTTTGAGTTTTCCTTTTTTTTTTTTTTAATTGAAATGGAGTCTCACTCTGTCTCCCAGACTACAGTGCAGTGGCGTGATCTCAGCTCACTGCAACCTCTGCCTCCTGAGTTCAAGCGATCCTCCTGCATAGCAGGGATTACAGGTGCCCGCCACCATGCCTGGCTAATTTTTTTTATGTTTTTAGTAGAGACAGGGTTTCACCATGTTGGCCAGGCTGATCTTAAACTCCTGACCTGAAGTGATCCACCTGCCTCGGCCTCCCATAGTACTGGGATTACAGGTGTGAGCCACTGCACCCAGCCGAATTTTCCTTTCTTTAAACTGTGAATGGCCCTGTTGTTGTAGTCCCCTTGAGGGGGTGAAGGACAGGTATTAGGGCATGGCCAGTGACTGTAATGACCTCACCTCCAGTTCAGGGCTGCCCAGGAAGTCATCAGGAGGAAGCTTATACACTCCAGAGATGCGGTAGTTCTTCTGGTAGAGGGAAGAGCAGTCGTAGATGGCGTCTACAAGAGAACAAACCACAGGGTGAGCATTTAGACCCAGAGGCTCCATCTGAGTTGAGTGTTTAGAGACTGAGCCTTTATTTCTACCCTGGGATTCCCACTGGTGTTAATTACCTGTCAGTGTCTGCATTTGGGAGAGGTGGATATGGGGAGATCCAGAGGGGGTGTATTTTGGCTTTACTAGTGGTGGAGCAGAGGGGTAGGGAAGCCCTTCACCTGGATAGCATTCACCTGGGACGTTCCAACAGGTGGTTTCAGGTTAACTCTGAAATAAATTATTCTGCTATAGCTGGGCCATGAATTCTAGAAATGTTACAGTGTATGAGGGCCACGTAACGGATACTCCTGTCAGATAGCTTCAGACTTCTTAGACAGCTACCTCTATAACAAATCAGTTGTGAATATCTCATAGAGTCTGGTTTTGTTGATGTTTCCTCATTGGTTGTTTTTGTTGTTGTTCAGAGGTGGTGGCTACTGCCACCTGAGACCATAATTAAGGGAGATAGATTTTATTATCATATATTTTCCCCTTCCATCCAGCTAGGACCTCAAAACACTCAGAAGAACCTTTGAGGCCTTCCCCCCAGAAGTTTTGTTAAAACAATGAAATGAGAGCATCAGACTGGCCAGTTTTTTACTCTAGGGCCATGGAGCTGCTACTTTATGCAGGATTTAGGCTCTGTATTCTAAATATCAAAGAGCACTGTGGAAGAGACAGCCTTTTCCGATAGGATTCAGAGACTGTGGCCCTTACTATCCAAGAGAAGCTTCCTGCCTGCTATGTCTCGGGGTGCTTTTCTTGGTGACCACTGCACTGGGACCTTAGAGAGGAGCACCAAGATGGCAGATGGGAGTTGTCCGAGGCACCTAGGTTTTCTTGCAGAGCACCTTGGGAAAGGGAGGCAGAGTACGTGTGCCTTCCCCATCACTATTCTTCATTTCCTCTTAGTGGTGAAAGCACCAACTTACTGCTTCCTCTAAGGGACTACCTACTTATAGAATATAAGGGTAACTGAGCACTTGGTCATAGAGAAGAAAAATAAGGAATGATGTCCTGGGCAAGAAGAGCAAGAGACCTGGTGGGAGAGCTGCACCTGACCCCAAGAACCTCCTTGCAGGATGGTGAGAAAGCCTCCTGTTTGGATGAGCAGGAAGTGGCACGGTCAGATTCCTCTGTCTGGCCTGTTCTTCCGCATGTCTGGTTTCATCTCACAGACCAAATCAGGACTCACTTGTCTGGAAAATGGCCTGAGAATACCTTTCTAATCCCAAACTGAGGGCCAGGAAGTCCATGCTTAGAAAGTGATTGATACATGTTGGTTCAGGTAACAGAATTTTCAAGCTTGGTTTCATGTTAAAACTTTTTCTTAATTTGAGCTGAGGTTAACCATTCACTTAGTCAGTAGAAGCTGATCATGTCTTTGTTCTTCATGTAGTTTATAATGGGACCAATGGTTTTTATATCAGCAAGAAATGACATGTCTATAGGATATGCTCCTTACAACTAATATTTTCCTGATAATTTCAGAAAACCAAATTTTTATCTCTAAACCGTAAATTCATGTTGGCCCACCTGAGCTGAGCTAACCAGAAATAAAAGTTATTTTGCAAAAGAAAGATTAAATTTATCTTATTTTTGGCCTATTAAGTCTATATTTCAGCATTGCATTTAAAAAATCCTGTATTCGGAGAAATTCATTTAAGACCATGGAAAAAAATAGACGTATCACAATTGAGGAACCTTAAGGAGCCGCATCCTTCCTGAACACAAAGGGACTCTTCACATGGTTATGTGTCTCTACACTTAACTCTGAGCCAATGAGAAGAGTTATGTTTACAGAGAGAGGACACAAAATTCCATTAATGCTCATTCCCGGTAAATCTTAGGAACACCAGAGAACTGTTTCTAGCAAAACTTTGCTTCCAGAGGAACAGCTGTTACAGTTTGGTGCTTCCTTGGAATTTCTTGAGGTATAGCCTGTCAGCTCTTGGTGAGGAAGTAGCAGAGCTACACCAATCAGGAAGACTTGAACCCTGCTTCTAAGACTTGCTGGGTGACTTTGGGCAAACCATGCAGTATCTCAGCACTCCAAAATGGTAGGCTGAAACACTGTGTGGATAAAAGAGACCCGTGAAGGTGTTAGGTAAAGTTACATAGCATTAGAAGTCAAAGGAAATACTGCATAAGCCTTTGCTAAAGGGAAAGTATACCCCCAAAAGAGGCCCCAGTAGTGGTTCTGATGACCAGGATATGTAGGAGCAGTGCTGTAGATGGGGAGGCACTCCACACTCCCGCAGGGGACTGGTCTCCTTACCTGCGGAGGTCTGAGTGACCGTCTGCGCCGCCTGCAGCTGCATGATGTCGATTTGGTTGTTCATCTCGGAGTACTTGCTCTCAGCATCTGTGAGCCGCGACTCCATGCGCTTGCTGTTGCTCTCCAGCTCCATCACCTGCATGACCACGCTGACCCAGTCCCTCTCCTGCTTCTTGTTCAGTTCACTCAGCAGGCTGCTAAGGTTGGCAACTTGGGCCTTGAGCTCCTTCACCTCCTCACAGCAGTTGGCCGCTTTGAGCTGTGCTGGTGTCTTGCGCTTTGAGGGCTTCTGCAGCCACGCTGGGTGGCTGACAAAGGCCATGATGAAAATGCAGAGCCAGGTCACAGCTGAGAGAGGCTTTTTCAGCATCTTTTGTGGGTTTGGGTGAGGAAGGCTCTTCCTTCAGGGGAGTATGGAGATGCCCAGCTGAGGTCTGCAAAGCTGCAGCAGGCTGACTGAACCTTACGCTTTCAATCTGAGGGCCTCGCCACTTTGTTGTTTTCTCTTTCCTTGCTCTTTGCTAGCCTTTCTCAAAGCTTGAGTCTCTGACAGGGGAGCTGAATGGGTAGCTTATAGCTTTCCTTCCCAAGCCCGAATGCTCCACAAGTCAGCATCTTAAATATTGTTTGCTGCCTGTACCTCCACCCCCACCATGGCTGCACCAGGCTTTAGCCCCTCCCAGCTCATCTGGGAGGGTCAGGTGCCTGTTGGGTGAAGTCAGCGGCAACTTAGGCCAGAGAAGGGGAGGAGGGAGATGGGGCGAGTCTTTCTTTCCTTGCCTGTACAGTCTCTGGGCTGAGACAAGAGGACTGTGAATTTGTGTGTTTCCAGTTTCACCTATTAGATTATGCCCCTGCCAGCCACTGGCTCAACTCTATCAGCAAGCAGGGCAGGGTCAGAGGAATTTCCAAATTCCGTTCAAAAGGTTATATAACCATGGGGTGAGCATAAGGTAGGCAAAAGAGACGCTACTCACCCAGGGAGGCCTGTTAATGTAATCCATGCTGTTTATATGAGGATCTGGTATATTTTGACATCCTGCTGAATATGCTTTTATCTAGGCTGATTATTCCCGTCTCTGATCATTATTTAGTATTTTATAAAATCCTTACTCAACCTGGATCTAACACTATCTCACATTTGAAATCTTCCAACTTAGAAAAGTTCTAGAAATAGAAGAATACAGTAAATCTCTTAGGAAGCAAAAAAAAGACTTTGTAGCCACAGGGTTTGGACAGTTGTCTTTTTACATGCTTTCTCCTTCAACAAAGAGGGGGCCAGTATTAGCATCTAACACTTGATATTTTGCAAGGAGGTGTCAGAAGATTACAACAGAGATGAAAACTCAGCAGTGCCAAGCATGTCTGGGGTTGGTCACCCACGCTTCTGTCAGTTTTTAGGCAGGACAGAGAACAAGGCCCATCCTTAGCCCGTGGTTCAAAGCTTGGAAAATATATTAAAATATAGAGAAAAGAATCCTTGTCACCTAATAAATCCATATCTAGAGTCTCATTTCCCTCTTTCTTTGCTGGTATGCTTTGCAATTTGAAATTATTCCTCCTCTATTTGTGTATGACTTTGTATCTAAAAAACATGAATATTGTAATTTTTCATGTACTATATATGAAGGACAATGCTCTTTTGAAAACAAATGTGAAAAACATGGAATTTCAGCAAACATCCTTAAAATAAGCTTTTCACTAAGAATCTATACGAAGGTTCCTCTGTCCTTAAAACAGTAACTCTGTCTTTGGAGCATACGATTGCCGTTTCCATGTTATGGAGCCACTCAGGCAGTTACTTGTACTGTTGTAGTCAGCGTGGGTCCTTCCCACATAAGCCTGATGCCTGACAGGTCTCCTCCCATGCCATAATCCCCCAGAGCTCTTTTCCAGTCAGGGCTTCTAGCTCCTCAGAAAGTAATTTCTGTTCAGGCAGCTGGAGTTACTGAACAATTTTTTTTTCTCAGAATCAAAAAGCAGTAGAGGATCAGGTGGATCAGAGTTTGTTTTCTCACAACCCAGCCTCCTTTGCCTGCTAAAGGGTGAGGATGTTACTGATGCCCTTATAGCAACTTGGCATTCTAATCAAAAGATTCTGTTGAGAATTGGCACTGTCTGCCAGTCTCTGCTCTCTTTTTGCAAATGTCTAGCCCAGCTAGGCACCGCAGCCTTAGCTCCATAGCATTCATTTCAGTAATGAGAATCTGGCCCCAAATGTTGGCATCCTACAAGGTCTGCTAAAAATAGGGATTTTCAAGTGGATCTCCTGGCCATCAAATGACACTGAGCTTAAACCACATGCCACAGAAGTGCTATGTACCATACAGTCATGTATAGCAGGGATCCCTAATCCCCAGGCTGCAGACCTGTTCTTGTCCATGGCCTGTTAGGAACAGGGCCATACAGCAGGAGGTGAGTGGCAGGTGAGTGAGCATTACCGCCTGAGCTCCGCCTCCTGTCAGATGAGTGGCAGCATTAGATCCTCACAGGAGTGTGAACCCTTTTGTGAACTGCACATGTGAGGGATCTAGGTTGCGTGCTCCTTGTGAGAATCTAAGTACTGCCTGAAGATCTGAGGTGGAACAGTTTCACCTCGAAACCATCCCCCATCTCCCCACCTCCACCCTGGTCCATAGAAAAATTGTCTTCCACGAAACCAGTCCCTAGTGCCAGAAAGATTGGGGACCACTGATGTATAGCATCCCACGTGACCCTGCTGCCTTGGAACTCCCATGTAACAGTGCAGCAGAGAAAGCACAAAAGAACAATGGAACTTTGTGGAGTTCTAGCCAGCTTTTGTTTATTCTTCCCAGTAGCTCACCCAAACAGGAAAGTGTTATGAGTTGATTCTTATATCTGGGCAGAAAATAAATTAATCATTCATATTTGTACCCCATGTAACAGTCCCTTTTAGGAAAGGTAGGAGGAGGTTCGTAAGTTTGGATCAGAAGCATCTAGCCTTTAGCATGAGTGTCTGGTCTTTGACATTTATTTTCTGGAAACTTATTTCTAACATAAGGCAATACTTGAAGACAGAAGACAGAAGCTCTTGAATTGCATAAGCTGCCCAAATGTCAATACTCACCCCCCTCCAGTTTTGAGGAAAAATAGCTAATTAAGGATATTTCTCATGCCAGAAGATTATCTATTTTCTAAAACATCCACAACCTTATGATGTCCTAGATTCTGAATATCTAAGTGAAGGAAAAAGAAGTCCTTGTTTTGAGCACAGCTAAGCCAGTAGAGAAAACCATGAAGGATGTAGAGGACTAAAATGGTATTGCCCTCTCTGAAAGAGGCTTTTAAGTCCTTCTTTTTCTTCCTTTCAGTGAGCAGAGTGACCTTAAAAATGGGAATTAACTGACAAAATCTGGAAAACCTAGGTTGGATACTGTTGAGATTTTCCTTTTCTCCATTTTGCTGGTGTTGAAAGAGGGCTAGCTTGGTGCTCCTGGAAAAGATGTTTATGAAAATTAAGCTTATGTTCTTAATGAAAAAAGTCAGTGAGGTTGTACTCAATCTGGAGGTTCTCAAAAGACTTCACAGTGTTTGGGCCGCACTGCCTTGGGCTGGCACCAAGGTAATCCGAGGGTCACAGGGCAGGGGAGCACCTAGGGGTGGTCTCTCCTTCTATCCAGAAAGGAACGTCAGATCTCATTTGCTTGAAAATGCCCCGTTGGAGAGACTGCTGCCCACTCTCAGCTTGTGGAATGAATACATCTCAGAAGAAGCTGCCTTGCTGTTAGTTTTAATTGTGTACCTCAAAGGAATATTTCACTTCTTCTGAAGTCTTTGAATAAACCACAGCCTGCCATACTCTATACAGCCATTGAATATCTGCCTTTTTTTCTTTTTTTTTGAGACAGTCTTGCTCTGTCGTCCAGGCTGGAGTGCAGTGGCGCAATCTTGGCTCACTGCAAGCTCTACCTCCCAGGTTCACGCCAATTCTCCTGCCTCAGCCTCCCAAGTAGCTGGGACTACAGGCACCTGCCACCATGCCCAGCTAATTTTTTGTATTTTTTAGTAGAGCCAGGGTTTCACCATGTTAGCCAGGATGGTCTCAATCTCCTGATCTGTTGATCCACCCACCTCAGCCTCCCAAAGTGCTGGGATTACAGGCGTGAGTCACCGCGCCCGGCCAAATATCTGCCTTTCTAGCACTCCATCCCATTCCTGTCTCAACTGAAAGTCCAAGTCCATCACAGAAGATATTTCCATCTTTTCCCTAAGCTTTCTAATTTGCTACTTCTATCAAAGAATGTGTCCTGAACCTATTAGAAGTCTTTTCTCTCAGGCCTTCTCTTACAGTCCTGTTTTGTTTTGTTTTGTTTTGTGACAGGGTTTCACTCTGTTCAGGCTAGAGTGCAATGGAGCAACCATGGCTCATTGCAGCCTCAACCTCCCAGTCTCAAGTGATCCTTCCACCCCAGCCTCCCGAGTAGCTAGGACTGTAGGTGTGCACCACCACACCCAGCTATCTTTTTTTCTTTCTTTCTTTCTTTCTTTCTTTTTTGTAGTGATGGGGTCTCACTGTATTGCCAGGGCTGGTCTTGAACTCCTGGGCTCAAGTGATCCTCCACCCTCAGCCTCTCAAAGTGCTAAGATTACAGGCATGAGCCACCATACCTGGCCAGAGTCCGTTTTAATTTATGGAATATAGTAAAAAAAAAAAAAAAGTCTCTCTGATTTCTGTCAGGACTTTATAGCTCTGTTAGCTACCATTCAAGTTGCAGAATCCAGCGATAATTCTGGCCCAGTGTCTGGCAGTCTAGTTAGACAGCTGAACTCTTGGACAGTGTGACATGCTAGTATAGGAGACACAGAGGACAAGGAGGGCCTTCTAGAGAAGTGATACCTAGGTTTTAAAGAAAAAGGAGGAAATAGCCAGGAATGGGAGAGGATGTTGTGAGCAAAGGTGCAGCTATGTGAAAGACTTGGACTAGTGGGAGAATATAAGTAGTCGAGTGTGGCCTAAGAGTCAAGGGGAAGAATAATGGCAGCAGAAGCTAAAGCTGGAGAGGTGGAGGGGGGCCGTGCCCGGGGAGCCCAGGTGAGGAGCGGGACTGATCCTCTGTAGACATGGGAAGGAATCCTAGAGGTTTTTCCCTCTTGTTCCATTGTTTTCCTGAGTTCCACCAGGAAAGTGGCCTTGGTAATTGCCAAACAATTTATTTTTTATTTTTTATTTTTTTAGAGACATAGTCTCATTCTGTTACCCACCCTGGAGTGCAGTAGTGCAATCATATAGCTCACTGAAACCTGGAACTCGTGAGCTGAAGCAGTCCTCCTGCCTGAGCCTCCAAAGTAGCTGGGAATACAAGCGCACATCAACACGCCTGCCTGTTTTTAAATTTTTTTGTAGAGACGGAGTCTCACTATGTTGAGGTTGGTGTGGAACTCCTAGCCTCAAGAGATCTTCCCATCTCAACCTCCCGAAGTGCTAGGATTACAGGCCTGAGCCACCACACACAGCCCAAACAAGATTTTTTCACCGCAAATGAATGATTTAGAATGTGAGAATTTCTTAAAATTGTAATGCATTCATATTAAATACCCTGACGGGGTCATTTGGCATTAGGATTAAGGAGGTAGTACATATAGCGCTTGAGTTCTTAGGCCTAGAAGCAGATAAATCTGAATTCTAATCCCTCATTAGCACTTGATTGCTGTGTGGCCATGGGCATATTACTTCTCTGAGTTTGCCAGCCTGTGAAATGGAGATAAAAATCAAAACTGTCTCATACCACAGGGTTTTCATGAGAATTAAATAAAGCAAAGGGTTAAATAACCAAGGTATTTTTGGATAAGGAAAATAAATTTGGAAGAGTTACACTACTACATATCAAGATTTATCATAAAGCTACAATAAGTAAGGCAGTACAGTATTGACATAGGATGAACAAATGGAACAGAATTAAATGTCCAGAAACAGACCCACATATATAGAGATAC
The DNA here is from genome assembly GCF_028885625.2 of Pongo pygmaeus. NCBI lineage: Eukaryota > Metazoa > Chordata > Mammalia > Primates > Hominidae > Pongo > Pongo pygmaeus. The sequence continues at coordinate 220,040,952 of NC_072373.2, forward strand.
TTAATTTTGTGTATTTATATTTCTGTATTTATTCCTTTCCTCTCAAGCCATGTGATAGAGACACTTGATTTATGACAAGGTAGCACCACAGAGTGGTGAGGAAAGGACTGCTAAGTCAGCTCAATAGCCTTATGGGGGAAGAAAAATTTTTTTTTTCCCTCAGTGATCCTTTTTCTGAAAGAAAAAAACTGTTGATTGTTACCTCACACCACACACAAAAGCTCAAGTCCAGGAGATTTAAACTCTTAAGTGTGAACAGTAAAACAATAAAATTTATAGAGGATAACGTAGGAGATTAGGTGGCTTCTTAAGATAAGCAAAGATTTCTTAAACAAGATACAAAAAACACCAATCATAAAGGAAAATATTAAGAAATGCAACAAAAGAGTCATTCTGTTCATTGGAAGACACAATGAAGAGAATGAAAGGCAAGAAATATTTCTATTATCTTCAATATTGTATATGTATTATACCCAGAGTGTATAAAGAACTCTTTTCAAACAATAAGAGGGAAAAAGGTAGCACAATTAAAAGATTGGTAAAAGAAGCCAGGTGCAGTGGCGTGTACCTGTAGTCTGAGCTACTCGGGAGGTTGAGGTGGAAGGATTGCTTGAGCCCAAGAGTTGGAAACCAGCCTAGGCAACATAGAGAGACTCTGTCTGAAAAAGAAAAAAATAAAATATTGACAAAAGATGTGAACAGGCACTTAGTTCACAAAGATATCCAAAAGGCTTATAAATACATGAAAAGCTATCCCATCTCATTAGTCATTATGGAAATAAAAATTTAAATCATAATAAAATGCCACTGCACGCCAACCAGAAGGGTTGAAATGGAAAAGACTGAAAATAGCAAATGTTGACAGAGATTGTGAAGCAACTGAGCTTTTCATGTCCCATTGGTAGAAATGTAAATTGGTAAAGCCACTTTGGAAAACAATCTGTCAGTATCTTATAAAGCTGAACATATCCTTATATGTAACTCAACAATTCTGCTGTAGATATTTTCCAGCAGAAGTGCAAGCCCACATGCTCCAGAAGACATGGACAAGAGTGTCCGCGTACTACCCCTCGTAATAGCCAAACACTGAAAACAATCCAAGTGTTCATCTGCAGTAAGATAGGTAAATGGTGGTATATTCACACCATGAAATACTGTTCAGCAATAGAAAGGAAAAGCTGTTGTGACATGCAGCAGCCTGGGTGCATCTCACAAACATAGTGTTGAATGTTTATATAATAAAGCTCAAAAACTGAGCAAACAACCCCATTGTGTTAGAAGTCAGAGTAGGGTTTACAGACCTCTGGGGACACAGAGGGGAGCAGTGATTGGGAGGGGGCTCAGTGCTTCTGAGCTGCTGGCAGCTAGTTGTGTTCTGTTTCTGGTCTGGGTGGTAATTACAAAGGTGTCTTCACTTTATGATAATTCATCAAACTGTACACTTAGGTGTTATATTCTCCTATATGTATGATACTTGAATTAGGATGTTTGCGTAAAAATAGATAATGCACATAAAACACTTGAACTAGTATCTGACACATAGTCAATGTCTAGCAAATATCAAGTAGTAGTATTGTACCAAGTAGTAGTATTATTTAGTACACAATTGTTGTCTCATCATAAAAGTATTTGCTGACTACCCTAGTCTAACATAAATCCCCATGTTTTTCTCTAAGCACTCTGTTCTCTTCATGGTATTTGCCACAAAAGCACTTATTTCAGTTTGTACTTTTTTTTTTTTTTTTAAGATGGAGTTTCGCTCTTGTTGCCCAGGCTGGAGTGCAATGGCGCAATCTCAGCTCACTGCAACCTCCGCCTCCCAGGTTCAAGCATTTCTCCTGCCTCAGCCTCCTGAGTAGCTGGGATTACAGGCATGCACCGCCATGCCTTGCTAATTTTGTATTTTTAGTAGAGATGGGGTTTCTCCATGTTGGTCAGGCTGGTCTCGAACTCCTGACCTCAGGTGATCCACCCGCCTTGGCCTCCCAAAGTGCTGGGATTACAGGTGTGAGCCACTGCGCCTGGCCTCGGTTTTTACTTTTTTGTGTATCTAGTTCTCTAACCTGTAAGCTCTGTGAAAGCAAAGAACATGTTTGTCTTATTTTCCACAGTACCTCTAGCATCTAGCACTTAGCATAAAGCCTAAGACAAAATACATACTAAATTAGAACTTGTCAAATGAAATAATGAATTCCAAACAGAAGGTTCTCTTCCCCCTAAATATCTATTATGGAGACTTACGGTCTCTCTCCATGGGCGTTTCCAGTGTTTTACTGTGGTAAGGTCTTCATTGTAGGGCGCCACATTCTGTCCTGCATGGGGCCAGTTTTCCTTCTTTAGGTCTTAGTCATAGAATCAAAGAAAGTGAAAACTGGGAGAGTTGAGATCCTTTGTTTCAACCCTCTTTTTAATTTTTATTTTATTTGTTTATTTATTTTGAGATGGAATCTGGCTCTGTCGCCCAGGCTTGAGTGTAGTGGTGAGATCTCAGCTCAGTGCAACCTCCGCCTCCCGGATTCAAGCAGTTCTCCTGCCTCAGCCTCCCGAGTAGCTGGAATTACAGGTGCCCACCACTTCATCCGGCTTCAACCCCATTTTTTAAATCAATAACTTGAGGTAGCTTCCTTATTGTATAATACATTGTATACATCTTCCTAGACATCACCAGGCTGTGTCTCATCACTCTTTTTTACTTATGAAGATCATCAGCAAGAGGACCACAGAGTATCTGAGATCGGGTTTTCTCCCTCTCCTGTTTATTCCAGAAGCTGGTGTAAATGACATGTCTGATTACTTCAACCTGCACTGGCCCTAGGGGCCGCATGCAACAGCTAATGTTGACAAAATGAAGAAAGTAACATGTCCCCATAAAAACTGCCTTATTTCGGGCGGGCAAGGTGGCTCATGCCTGTAATCCCAGCACTTTGGGAGGCCAAGACGGGCAGATTACAAGGTCAAGATATCGAGACCATCCTGGCCAATGTGGTGAAACCCCGTCTCTATTAAAAATACAAAAATTAGCTGGGTGTGGTGGCACACTTCTGTAGTCCCAGCTACTTGGGAGGCTGAGGCCAGAGAATTGCTTGAACCCGGCAGGTAGAGGTTGCAGTGAGCCAAAATCTCACCACTGCACTCCAGCCTGGCGACAGAGCAAGACTCCGTCAAAAAAAAAAAAAAACCTGCCTTATTTCTGGGCAGCTGTAGTCCCCATATTTTATCCCCAGTAACCTAACAAAGCTTATCTGTCCCCACAGGGAAATCAAATGTCCATTATATTGCAATTTCAGTAAATCATCCTTAGCTAGAGACAAGACCTTGTCAGGGGTTGCAGGACAAGATCACATGTCCACCCCCTCAAGCTGTTCTCTGAACTACAGAGCTTCTCTTTGGGTTAGACACCTCCACCCTGACTTAGGCACCACAAACTGGAAAACAGGCCTGGTCATTCTTTAAGAATGTTAGAGGATTTGTGCCAGTTATGCCTGAGCAACCAATTAATGGCAAGGGTGACTGGGTTTTACAGTCTGCAGGCAAGGGGCTAAATGGGCAAACAAAACCCACTCTTTGTCTTAATTCTAAACACATGTTTCCAAGGTGCCAGTATTGTGCTGCTTAAAAGTATGAGTCCTGCTTTTACAGTTGTTTCCTGGCTTCCAGAAAAGGTATGTGGTCCTTTTCTTTTTCTGTACCTCTGCTGGAAGAAAAAGCAGTCAGTCCACAGAGGTGAGGTTTTGCTCACAGCAAAACACATTCCAGGCTGGGTGCAGTGGCTCACTCCTATAATCCCAGCACTTTGGGAGGCCAAGACAGAAGGATTGCTTGAAGCCAGGAGTTCAAGACCAGCCTGGGTAACATAGGAAGACCCTGTCTCTGTAAAAAGTTTAGTGGGGCATGATGGCATGCGCCTGTGGTCTCAGCTACTCAGGAGGCCAAGGCAGGAGGATCACTTGAGTCCAGGAGTTTGAGGCTGCAGTGAGCTATGATCGCACCACTGCACTCTAGCGTGGGCAACAGAACAAGACACTATCTCAAAACAACAAAAAACCACATTCCAAACTTCTGTGTTCACGCTGACTTCAGAAGGGCCAGTGTGCCTGTAGGAATCTGTGCCCTTTGTAGAAAAGCTCCATGCTGCAAAGAATAGGAGAAAAGAGCAAAAGCAGAAGCAGATTGTATCTTTGCTGTAGCCCCATTTTTTTTTTTTTCAAATGCACTTTTAGATTCAGCCCAAGAGGCCACATCTCTCACCAGTCATCAGTAGAGCATGCATTTACTTGCAGCTGCTGTCAAGACTTCCCCCAGGGTCACTGTAACAGCTTGCCCTTGCAGAGCGTCTTACGAACCCCAGGAAAGGCTCTTCAGTGGAGAAACCTCTCCATCAGCAAGGAATTGTAAGAAGAGGAGAGTTCTGGGGTTTCTCCTAAAGCTGGCCAAAAGGACAGAGGGGCTTTTGTTACAAAAGAAGACCCTTCTAAGGGGAGAAACTTGCTGTATTTCAGTGGTATCCCTAAACTCTTCTACAAAAACTAGCTTATCCTTCGGACTACCTGGAGATTTAATGGGACTGCTCTTATGCTGACTTAGAGAAACTGCTTCTGATTTTTATATAACACTGGGGGAGGGAAAGAAAGTGCTAGCAGTTACACTGTGTCCCAGTGCTCTGAAACCTTGAATTGTACGCTGCATCCCAATTTCAGAGATGTTAAGGTGTGAAAAAAATGTGTGTCTTAGAACTGATGAAATCTAGTAGGTGCTGGGCTCTGCCTCATGGCCACCTCTGACTGTTCATGCAGTGATGATAGGATGTATCAGTAGGGGCACCACCAGTCTCTCCAAACATTTTTGGACTTTTCACTGGCTGTGAATCCTGGTAATCCAGTTATAGAGTGCCACAGTTCTCTTCCATGAGGCATCCATTACCAAGAAGGTAGGCATGTTTTTTTCTTTTCCCTGAACCCAGAATGGGCATCATTATTCCTACACTGTGGCCCAACTCCTTAATAGAGTGGAAGACCAGCTCACATCTGCTTCTACAATTAAATGTGAAGAGTTAGAAGCTGCCAGATCACTAGGTGCCAGCTTGTTTTCAGTTTTGTTTCCCAACTTTATCCACATAACGGACTGAGTCAGAGTTCTTGGACATTCAGAAGCCAAGAAATCAGGACTCTACCCAAAATATCACCTCAGTTTTGAGTCAAGAGAGATGAACATTAGCTTTGGAGTCAGTCTGTCAGCCCACCCCTTTTGCTCCTTTTCCCCATCCTTTTCCTGACTGCTTCTTCTTTCTAATAGTCTCTCTCAGAGCTCTTCATTTCTCTCTGGATGTGAAGAAGCAGAAAGGGGGGGAAGAACCTGCAGGCATCACCAGAAAAGGAGCAGTGCTCATTGTTGTAGAATAAAAAGATAATGGCCAATTTGTCAAGAAGTGTTGACAAGAAAGATAAAGTTGGAAGTAATTAACTGGCTGACATGCTGGGAGCGGTGTGCCTGCCAATAGCTCCCTAAATCAGCCAGAGCCTTGGAAATGTGACAGCCATTCATCATTTTTACAACACGCCTCTGACAGGCTCCTCAGTTGCAAACCTGGCCAGCAAAAGTCGTGTGCTTTGACATTCTGGGGTTGTGCACCTCTCTCTGCCTTATTCTGGGTTGTGCTAAGGTACCTGGGCCCTACATCCAACCAGGAGATGCCTGGAGACGGTGAGTCAAATGGGCCAGCTTGCCAGCTCATCGCTGGACAGTATTCCTCTCCGGGGCTGGGCACTAGGATTCCCAGAGCTGACTTTGTAAACTTCTGCAGGACAGTTCACTTAGCATAGAGAGTGCTGAATGGGAGCCATCAGCAGCACTCCTGGTGGCCTGGTATCTAACAAGTGCTGCTGCTAACCAGCCATGGGATCTATCAGTGGGAGGAAACGGGTATGCAGCCAGTAAAAGCAATTATGAAGACTGTATGGAGTGGAAAATACCTGTGTTATGTGAAAAGGCAGCATACAAAATTGTATATATGCTTTCATCACCAGTATGTATAAAATATGCATTTATGCAGAATATGCGCAGGTAAAAGTATCTTGGAAAGGTGATTATATTATAATCAACTTCTCTCCTCCATTTTTTTCTTTTTAAAAAGTGATACTTCCACTCACCAATCTTGAAAAGATGAGTGTTTTTTGCACACGCGCCCCCATTCCCCCACACGCTTCCTAATCTCAAAAACTGTTAACATTCTACCCTCTTTATTCGAAGAGCTCACACTTTCTCACATACAGATTAGCATGTCCTCTAGGTATTGTGACAGACAAGCCATTTAACTGTGACCACGCAGAAACAAGGATGAAGACATAGTAAGAATTCTTTTTATTCTTAGGCCACTCTGAGCCTGAGACATCAGGAATCTTTTGTTTTGTTTTTGGAGACAGGGTCTCACTCTGTCACCCAGTCTGGAGTGCAGTGGTGCGATTGTAGCCCACTGCAGCCTCACACTCGTGGGCTCAAGTGTTCCTCCCGCCTTAGTCTCCCAAATAGCTGGGACTGCAGACACAGATCACCTCACCCAGCTAATTTTTAAATTTTTTGTAGATTCGAAGTCTTGCTATGTTGCTTAGGCTGGTCTTGAATTCCTGTCCTCAAGCAATCGTCCTGTCTTGGCCTCCCAAGGTGGTGAGATTACAGGCATGAGCCACCGCGCCTAGCCAAGGAAACCTATTTTGACTGTCTAAAGCTGGCCACCTCTCTTGCACCAAACTTTTTTTATCTTGGTGCCTTAGGTCCCCAAGAGCTCCAAGTACACCAAATGCCCCAGCTTTGAAACCTTGTAATGGGGCCAGCCTTCTCTTAATATATAAAGTTCTTTTTCCTAAGTTCCAGCCCTCCAGACCCAGAGGTACTGTCTTCATCATCTGATTCTGGCTTTGTTTCCCTTCACTTCCCCTCCTGTCTGCATTCCAGCAGCCCTCCCAACCTTCTGCCCTGTCACTTTTCAGATGTTTTCATTTTGCCTCTGACTGCCCTGCTGTCCTTTCTCGTCTACATTAGTCTGTTCATTCTTGAGTTCCCCAGACCATTCTCCTGTTCCCAGATTCCCAAGGTAGCTTCCTGATAAAGACATCAGGGCCTAGCCAACCCCAGATCTTCCTGGCCCTGGAAGGAATCAGACTATTTGGTTGTTAATCCTGTGTTGGGCACAGAGCTAAGCCTCAGTGCTGGGAGAAGTGACAGGAGAATCTCAAGCAGTTACCACTCTATGAGAGAAACTGCTTGATACAGTGGTTGGGACCCAAAGCAGTGTCCAGGGTGGCCTCAGCGTGGCTGTTCAGGCCACTTCAGTCAGACCTGCCACAGCCCCATCAGCTGTGATGCATGTGTCACCAGCCTGGCGCCAGGGGAATTCAGATAATTCTCACTTGACAGGGAACCAAATGAAACTCAGACTGTGGTCTGCACTAGAAATAGGAGAAAGAAGGCCCACGGCCATTTGGGAAGCCAGTGGGTATGTTCTCATACATTCCTGATGGGAGCGCTGGGGAAGCCTGAGCGTTCCCCCAGCTGTGCCTGCAGATGCTCCTTGCTGCCTGAGGACTTTCCGACAGGCGCGGCCTTGTGTGGAAGAGTCTTGCATCACTTTGCTGTGAACAGCCCAGAAGTCATGCGGCACCAAGACTGAGGGATGAGGGCGATAACCAAGTGGGCCACTCAAGAAGGCACTACCAGGCCAAGTTACTGTGGACTCAACATCTGTCCAGAAGCCTGTGGAGCCGTGACTGAGCACTTCCAGAGACAGTGTTCTCCAGGTTTCTCTTCAGGTGGCAGGAAAGGCATTTAGACTACTTTGCTGTGGGTCAGCATTAAGTCCTTGAGCAGTTAATGACCCACTATTTCAGTCAATCTCATCCTCCTCCAGTAAAAGGCAGTGAGGGGGCTGGGCACAGTGGCTCATGCCTGTAATCCCAGCACTTTGGGAGGCTGAGGCGGTTAGATCATTTGAGGTCAGGAGTTCAAGACCAGCCTGGCCAACATGGTGAAAACACGTCTCTACTACTAAAAATACAAAAAATTAGCTGGGCGGTAGTGGCGCGCACCTGTAATCCCAGCTACTCAAGAGGCTGAGGCATGAGAATCCTTGAGCCTGGGAGGCAGAGGTTGCGGTGAGCCGAGATTGCGCCACTGCACTCCAGTCTGGGCGACAGAGTGAGACCCTGTCTCCAAAAAAAAAAAAAAAAAAAAAAAGCCGCTAGGGAAAGCCTGAGAGGAAAGGGCTGTGGGGAGGCAGCAGGCGCCACTGCCCACGTGAGCTGCTCTACCATCACTCCTGACAGGGCTTCTGCCGGGGGAAGTGTCTGCACAGCCGAACCACCCGCTGCTCAGCTCGCACGCTTGCCCTGCCTTGGGAACAAGGTTTCTGGATAGTGGGGATAAGATGTTCAGCGTAATGGTGTGATGTTTGCTATAGGAAGGCAGCAAGGCAATTTCTTAGTATTCTGCTCAGCTCTAGAAAATGTTTTCCTTAATTGCCAAGAACTTTCCCAACTCAATTCAAAACTCGAATTTGATTAAAGGAGGCTCTGCAATTCAGCCTCCTTTAATCAGAATTCAATCTTGGGCTGGGGTGGGGAGAGTGGAGAATGAATGAGAATGAATATGTCTGTATAGTGGCCTCCTTCTGCTCCTGATACCCAGATTCACCATGTTCTCCTTTCCGCCTGTCTTCATTGTCTTCCTAATGCCAGGTTCAGTTTGTGGGCTCTGGATTCTATTATGCGGATAGGCAGTTTCTGTTTGTTCTACAGATTCACAACTGTATGATAGCAACTGGATGTTATCACTGGAAACCGGAGTAGAATACCAACATACCCCACACCCATGTTAGGGAGGCAGTGGAAATCACTAGTTTAGAAAATTCTTTGGACTCAGTTCTCTTTTCCTTTTGGCCTCAGTAGGTGTCAAGAGGAGATGGGAAATCTGATTGACCTGTCATTTCTGCACACTGTTGTAGGCACGTTGCTGGCAAGCCTCAGTCTCTTTAAACTTGTTTGTGTTCAGATCTTTTCCACCAGACCAGCACCAGCAGGGTCTGGTTTGTGGTGTTAAGTACTCCTCTTCTGTTGGGCTGGAGCTTTGAACAGTTTGCCCTTCATAAGCCTGCAGCATTAATAGGGAAAGACTGAGGGGCACACAAGGGGGTGTTTATAGAATGGGCTTTATAAAACTCCCAGCTGCCCCGTAAAACAAGAGTTCCTTGCTAAGGGGGCTTTTGAGCAAAGGTGATTTCTTCACAGGAGCCGAACATACAGTCTCTGCCTTCAGTCTCATAAAAACCACATCTCATTAGAAAAGGGACATAATTCAAAGGACAGCTTTGTATCACCCAGGTAGGGAGGAGACCTGGGACTTAGTGGCTGTGAACTCCTGTGTTTTCAAAGAGGCTTACTTGTCTTGCACTTTGCAGCCTGAACTATAAGCCTGGCTGTCTTTGAAAAGCCTGCTGTGGTGGCATGCTGACTTGTCACGTGGAAGGCTGGAGGCATATTAGCTCTGGAAGGAAATAAAAAATGTGAGATGGGAGCTTGGGAGTAAGAGGGGAATGTTAGTGAGGAAGTTAAAATGAAGGCACAGGAGGGCTCCCTTCTGCACAATGAGTTCTAGAGAGAGAGTTAATGGAAACATCCCACCCATTGCTCACACTCGTTCATTTTACAGCTAATTCCTGGGTGCCTACTGATGCCAAGAGGAGAAAGCTAAGACACCGCCTGTCCCTCCCATTGCAGAGCTTGCAGTATACCCTTCGTTATTACTTAAGATACTTTTTTTTCTTTACGTCAACATGGCACTAAAGATAGTTTTCCATGGTAACATTTTTAAGAGAAAGTCACCTTTTAAGGGAAAGCAACAGCCTGTGACCTCCTGGGCCATGTTTTCTTCATATATAAAATAAGAATATTAATAATAGTTTCACAGGGTTGAAATAATACATAGAAACAATAAGCGCAGTGCCTGGCACATATGGTGAGCTCTCTTCTTATTTTGGTATCTTCTTCTTGTATCTTCTTGTTGCCTCCCGTGATGGAGTGCCAGAAGGCATGGAGGAAGAAGAAAAAATTAAGATCCCAAACACGATAACAGACTCTCTTGATCACCAGGATTAATAAGCCTGCTCACTTCACTGTCCAGAGCATCCGCATCCATAATTAGTATTCTCCAGCAGCTTTAGAGGCGTACATGGGAACTCCTCAGAAGGAAATAAGAGAAATGTAGCTTAGGGAGAAAGTCCTGTAGGAAATTAAAGTGGAAAAGGGGGAAGAAGAAATAAATACGCAGGGTGATAGCAGCTGGTTCGCTAAAAATTTCTTTATTCTTTGAACAATCAAGAGAGTAGGTGTGGCTGGGCGTGGTGGCTCATGCCTATAATCCTAACAATTTGGGAGGCTGAGACAGGCAGATCACTTGAGCTCAGGAGTTCGAGACCAGCCTGGGCAACATGGCAAAACCTCATTTCTACTAAAAATACAAAAATTAGCCAAGTATGCTGGTGGGCACCTGTAATCCCGACTACTCGGGAGGCTAAGACAGGAGAATCGCTTGAACCCAGGAGGTGGAGGGTGCAGTGAGCTGAGATCACGCCATTGCACTCCAGCCTGGGTGACAGAGACTTGGTCTCAAAAAAAAAAAAAAAAAAAAAAAGAGAGTGGATATGGACAGTGACCTTCTTACCTTCAGGTTCTCAAATCAGAGACAAAGAAATTAATTTCTCAGAGCGAGAGTGTTCATTTTTCATGAGTTTAGTCAAAGTTGTAATTTTTTTTTTTTTTTTTTTTTTTTTTTTTGAGACGGAGTCTTGCTTTTTTCGCTCAGGCTGGAGTGCAGTGGTGTGATCTTGGCTCACTGCAACCTCCGCCTCCTGGGTTCAAACGATCCTCCTGCCTCAGCCTCCTGAGTAGCTGCAATTACAGGCATCCGCCACCACACTCAGCTAACTTTTGTATTTTTAGTAGAGATGGGGTTTCACCATGTTGGCCAGGCTGGTCTCGAACTCCTGACCTTGTGATCTGCCCACCTCGGCCTCCCAAAGTGCTGGGATTATAGGCATGAGCCACCACGCCTGGCCCAAAGTTGTAATTTTTTTTGTTTGTTTTTTTGAGACAGTCTGGCGGTCACCCAGGTTGGAGTGCAGTGGTGTGATCTCGGCTCACTGCAAGCTCCACCTCTCGGGTTCATGCCATTCTCCTGCCTCAGTCTCCTGAGTAGCTGAGACTATACAGGCGCCCACCACCATGCCCGGCTAACTTTTTTGTGTTTTTAGTAGAGACGGGGTTTCACCGTGTTAGCCAGGGTGGTCTCGATCTCCTGACCTCATGATCCGCCCGCCTCAGCCTCCCAAAGTGCTGAGATTATAGGCGTGAGCCACCGCGCCCAGCCAAAGTTGTAATTTTTTAATGATTATGTTCTTACTGCTCAATAAGAGCTTATCATGGATCCCAAGGTGCACCCCCAAGTTTAATGGCCACTGGTAAAGGCCTGGTCCCCCAGTGAGCTCAGCCTGTTGCCCTCTTTCCTGCCCACTGAGCTCTGTCTGCAGCCTGACCTGCCTCCACACATTCAAATGGGAAATATTATACAGATAAGTCATTGGACTCTCCTTTTTTTTTTTTTTGAGATGGAGTTTTGCTCTTGTTGCCCAGGCTGGAGTGCAGTGGCACAATTTTGGCTCACTGCAACCTTCCGAGGTTCAAGTGATTCTCCTGCCTCACCCTTCCAAGTAGCTGGGATTACAAGCGTGTGCCACAACACCTGGCTAATTTTTGTATTTTTAGTAGAGATGGGGTTTCATCATGTTGGCCAGCCTGGTCTGAAACTACTGACCTCAGGTGATCCTCCTACTTTGGCCTCCCAAAGCTCTGGAATTACAGGCATGAGCCACCGTGCCTGGCCTGGACTCTCTTTTAAAGGAGTTAGGGCCATATGTTTTTACATTTTTAATTTGCAAAGCTGTGCTGGTCAGTCCTTAGAGGTGGTATATCAAGGCCGTAGCTGTGTTAAGGTAAAATTTGTTTCTCTTTTGAGGTCCCTAATCACTACTTCCTAATTTTGATCAGTTTGTTGTAAAACTCATTTTTTATGCACTGTGATAATTGGGAGAGTGGATTAGGAAAAGACTTGTATTTGTTTTTGTTTTTGTTGTTTTGTCCTCAGCATGAGTCAAGCTTCGGTAATGTTAAAATTTAAAAATAGGCTGGAGGCCAGGTGCAGTGCCTCACACCTGTCATCCCAGCATTTTGGGAGGCCGAGGCCAGAGGATTGCTTGAGCCAGGAGATTGAGGCTGCAGTGAGCCATATTTGTGCCACTGAACTTCAGTCTGGATGACAGAGCAAGACCCTGTCTCTTTAAAAAAGAAAGAAAGAAGAAAAGAAAATAGAATGTTTTCCAGAGCACAAGATTGAAGACAGTTGTTAGAACTCCTGGATTTCTTTTTTTTTTTGAAATAGAGTCTAGCTCTGTCGCCCAGGCTGGAGAGCAGTGGCATAATCTCGGCTCACTGCAACCTCCACCTCCCGGGTTCAAGCAACTCTCCTGTCTCAGCCTCCCGAGTAGCTGGGATTACAGGTGCCCACCACCACGCCCAGCTAATTTTTGTATTTTTAGTAGAGACGGGGGTTTCGCTGTGTTGGCCAGGCTGGTCTCGAACTCCTGACCTCATGATCCATCCACCTCAGCCTCAGATTTTTGTGTCGTTTCTTAGAGTTAGTTTCTTCTGATTCAGGTGAAGAACACTTTATCTTCCTTATCAGAACAATTTTTTACTCCTACCAAGGCCATCCCAAGAATCCATTGTAATAATACAGGGAACATACTATTAAAATATACAGACTATATACTGGCTCTCTTTTTTTTATTATTATTTTTCTTTAATAGAAATGGGGTCTCACTATGTTGCCCAGGCTGGTTTAAAACTCCTGAGCTCAAGCAATCCTCCTGCCTCAACCTCCCAAAGTGCTAGAATTACAGGCATGAACCACTGTGCCCAGCCACTGGCTTTCTTTTTTCCTGTTTTCTTATGCTTCCAAAATCTTTATTTGGCTTCAAGGAACTAGATAATCCCAAATCTATACCTAGTAATATTATTAGTACAGTTTACCCAGCCCCATGTGATTGGGCACAAAGCCCAGTACCTGATTTATGGGGCCAAGAGGCATTGGGAACTGCTTCCCAATGAACCTACAGTGGAGTAGGTCCCTTTAGACTTGCTTTTCATTCTCAGCTTAGAAAACCTCATATAGGGCTTCCTAAGGGAAACCGTCATGCCATGGTTTCACTCTGAAATTAAAAGCATCTCCGAATTTTGTAGCAGGCTAACTTATGGAGCATATTCTGGCTCATTGCCTTGCAATGAGCTCAAGAAGCACCAGGTCAAGAAGCACCAGCCCTGTAGCTTCCCCAACAAATCTGGAGCCTAGAAACTGGATACTGGACACTCGAACAGTTCTACTCAGGAAACATTGGGAATTCGCAGTGATGACTTCCTAGTCCTAACTTAGGTCTCCACCGTAGGTGTATGTTATTTCTGCAGACAAGCATATAACTGTGTTTTAGCAGCTTTTATGCTTGGACAAACACAGGTGAAGGACCTGCTTAGCAATTGCATGTTCACTGTTTAATTCCCTGAAGAACCCTCTGAAGGAGGAGGTGATATTAGCCCTGTTATATAGATAAGGAATTTACATTCAAAAAAGATGACTTAAATATGTCCTACTATGTACCCAAAAAAATTAAAAATTAAAATTTTTAAAATGACTTATTTATGATCACACAGCTTATAAGTGGCAGAATTAGACCTCCAGAAAGTTAAACCCAAGTTTCAATCCTTTTGTATACATTTATGCATGATGATTGGGTTTTTACCATCACATGTGGTGAGATGTGTCTCCCTCAAGCTTGTTATCACGTCAGCATGTGATCAGTCTGACATGGGGAAAAACCCCATCTTCTGACTCCAAATCCAAGGCTGTTTCACCCCCAACTTTTCCTTAACAAAGAGGCATAAGGTGCTTGATTTACTGTGGGGACATTCCTGATTCCTGTGGGCCTTGGATCTGATAACACCTCTCCCTTCCCACTCTTAGGGATGCATGAGGTCAAAGAAGTGATGGATTGGAAAGATTATTTGAAAACGCATTGTAAACATGAGGCATTAGATTATTACTTTCACAAATGTTAGCTTCTTTAGATTTCTGGGCAATTTCCTTTGGTTTTATTGGAAGAAATGTGGTAGAATTTGGATTTTTAAAAATAATATTTATAACAGCAATTTCTTGCCATATTACCACATTGAACTCAAATCCTGGAATTTCCCAAAACCACTTAAAAATTAATTCTGGTCAAGTAGACAGTTTGTACTCAAAGCAGTAAACTGGATCCTTGTTCATTAAACCAGTCTAGACTCCCAGGTTGATGTGTCACATTTTGCTCCCTACCTTTAAACAGATATAATCATTGTGGTCTTGTGGATTTCTCAAGCGAGCTCCTTCACCCTCCCCTCTTTCCCTTCCTTCCATAACTCAGGCTTATATTTAGTACTGAGCTTAGTTGCATAAGTTCCTACAGGAACAAGGATCTAAGCCCCCATGGCTACTCTGCTTTCAAGGCCTCCTAGCAGCCTCTGATGAACCAACTCCAGGTACCAGGCCTCCCAGTGGCACTGCCCAGTTGTCCCAGTGTGGTAACATTCCTCCAGCCTAAAGATGGCATCAGCAGAGCAGGGTGTCATTAGTGAAAAGCTTCTCTACAGTAGAGGCCAGTTCAGGAAACTCTAGATGTGGTCCCTTGGCAGCCTTCTGCAAAGGGTGGAAGGGAACAGCCCCTGAATAGGGTCTAGGTAGGCATCTGAATTTGAAGGGGGTGGGCTCTGTCAGAACGGTCAGCATGGCTGCATTGCCACAGCTCCCCGGGTTCTGTCATTGATGTGCATGCCCCAACCTTGGTGCCACCTATGTCACTCACAGAGTCCGATGGTTTTGATTAATTTTGTTATTCCTACTACGGAAGGCAACTGATGAGAAGTTAAGACTTAAAAGTTCAGAGGAGCCAGGTGCTGTGGTGTGTACCTGTAATCCCAGCTACTCAGGAGGCTGAGGCAGGAGGATCACTTGAGCCCAGGAGTCCGAGACCAGCCTGGACAACATAGCAAGATCCTGTCTCAAAAAAAAAAAAAAAAGTTCAGAGGAGTCTCATATGATTGTGTACTACAACAGGGATAAGTTCGTATCCAAGGTTTCTGGTGTTTCAGAAACAGACACATGTTGCCTGCCTGCTGGCATCTGATAGGAAACCAGTCTATGCTCTTTTTTTTTTTTTTTTTTTTGAGACAGTGTCTCACTCTGTCACCCAGGCTGGAGTGCAGTGGCTCGGTCTCAGCTCACTGCAAGCTCTGCCTCCCAGGTTCACACCATTCTCCTGCCTCAGCCTCATCAGTAGCTGGGACTACAGGTGCCCGCCACCAGGCCCGGCTAATTTTTTTGTATTTTTAGTAGAGACAGGGTTTCACCGTGTTAGCCAGGATGGTCTTGATCTCCTGACCTCGTGATCCAACCACCTCGGGATTGGATTACAGGCGTGAGCCACCGCCCCCGGCCTAGTCTGTGCTCTTAAAGGAAGGGCCACAGAGCAGCAAGATGAGTATTCCCATTACTGACCCCCAAAATCGTGGGAGGAGACCACAAACCTCTTTCAGATGAAACGATTTAAACTGAGCTTTCTGGATGGTAATAGATAATTGATACTCTTTCAACATATGCAAGACACTGTCCTCAAAGTGCTGGTGAACCATCTGCCCACAAATGACCCCCACATCTCCCATCCTCAGACCTGTTGAGTGTAACTACCTTTTCCCTTTGTTTTCTCAGCATTAATAATAAGCTACAGCAGCCGGAGGCAGCGGCCGGAGTGTTAGAATATGCCATGAAACACTTTGGAGAGCTGGTAAGCACCTCATTCTTTTTGGAAAAGCAGGAGGTAGAGACTTGGCTAGGGAGGTATTGGCCCTGACCTTCAGAAAGTTACTTTCCTTTTCTGTTTTTTCTCTAATTCATAACAGTCTGATGCTGACTTACCAATCTTCAGGATGAAAGAGATAAACTGTCTGTAGGGACTCTATTTCTTTCTTTTCTTTTTTAATTATACTTTAAGTTCTAGGGTACATGTGCACAATGTGCAGGTTTGTTACATATGTACACATGTGCCATGTTGGTGTGCTGCGCCCATTAACTCGTCATTTACATTAGGAATATCTCCTAATGCTATCCCTTCCCCCTCCCCCCACCCCATGACAGGCCCCAGTGTGTGATGTTCCCCATCCTGTATCCAAGTGTTCTCATTGTTCAGTTCCCACCTATGAGTGAGAACATGCGGTGTTTGGTTTTCTGTCTTTGCGATAGTTCACTGAGAATGATGGTTTCCAGCTTCATCCATGTCCCTACAAAGGACATGAACTCATCCTTTTTTATGGCTGCATAGTATTCCATGGTGTATATGTGCCACATTTTCTTAATCTAGTCTATCATTGATGGACATTTGGGTTGGTTCCAACTCTTTGCTATTGTGAATAGTGCCGCAGTAAACCTATGTGTGCATGTGTCTTTATAGCAGCATGATTTATAATCCTTTGGGTATATATCCAGTAATGGGATGGCTGGGTCAAATGGTATTTCTAGTTCTAGATCCTTGAGGAATCGCCACACTGTCTTCCACAATGATTGAACTAGTTTACAGTCCCACCAACAGTGTAAAAGTATTCCTATTTCTCCACATCCTCTCCAGCACCTGTTGTTTCCTGACTTTCTAATGATCGCCATTCTAACTGGTGTGAGATGGTATCTCATTGTGGTTTTGATTTGCATTTCTCTGATGGCCAGTGATGAGCATTTTTTCATGTGTCTTTTAAAGGCTGCATAAATGTCTTCTTTTGAGAAGTGTCTGTTCATCTCCTTTGCCCACTTTTTGATGGGGTTGTTTGATTTTTTTTGTAAATTTGTTTAAGTTCTTTGTAGATTCTGGATATTAGCCCTTTGTCAGATGGGTAGATTGCAAAAATTTTCTCCCATTCTGTAGGTTGCGTGTTCACTCTGATGGTAGTTTCTTTTGCTGTGCAGAAGCTCTTTAGTTTAATTAGATCCCATTTGTCAATTTTGGCTTTTGTTGCCATTGCTTTTGGTATTTTAGACATGAAGTCCTTGCCCATGCCTATATCCTGAATGGTATTGCCTAGGTTTTCTTCTAGGGTTTTCATGGTTTTAGGTCTAGCATTTAAGTCTTTAATCCATCTTGAATTAATTTTCGTATAAGCTGTTAGGAAGGGATCCAGTTTCAGCTTTCTACATATGGCTAGCCAGTTTTCCCAGCACCATTTATTAAATAGGGAATCCTTTCCCAATTTCTTGTTTTTGTCAGGTTTGTCAAAGATCAGATGGTTGTAGATGTGTGGTATTATTTCTGAGGGCTCTGTTCTGTTCCATTGGTCTATATCTCTGTTTTGGTACCAGCACCATGCTGTTTGGTTACTGTAGCCTTATAGTATAGTTTGAAGTCAGGTAGCGTGATGCCTCCAGCTTTGTTCTTTTGGCTTAGGATTGTCTTGGCAATGCGGGCTCTTTTTTGGTTCCATATGAACTTTAAAGTAGTTTTTTCCAATTCTGTGAAGAAAGTCATTGGTAGCTTGATGGGGATGGCATTGAATCTATAAATTACCTTGGGCAGTGTGGCCATTTTCACAATATTGATTCTTCCTATCCATGAGCATGGAATGTTCTTCTATTTGTTTTTGTCCTCTTTTATTTCATTGAGCAGTGGTTTGTAGTTCTCCTTGAAGAGGCCCTTCACGTCCCTTATAAGTTGGATTCCTAGGTATTTTATTCTCTTTGAAGCAATTGTGAATGGGAGTTCACTCATGATTTGGCTCTCTGTTATTGGTGTATAAGAATGCTTGTGATTTTTGCACATTGATTTTGTATCCTGAGACTGCTGAAGTTGCTTATCAGCTTAAGGAGATTTTGGGCAGAGACGACGGGGTTTTCTAAATATACAATCATGTCATCTGCAAACAGGGACAATTTGACTTCCTCTTTTCCTAATTGAATACCCTTTATTTCTTTCTCCTGCCTGATTGTCCTGGCCAGAACTTCCAACACTATGTTGAATAGGAGTGGTGAGAGAGGGCATTGCTGTCCTGTGCCAGTTTTCAAAGGGAATGCTTCCAGTTTTGCCCATTCAGTATGATATTGGCTGTGGGTTTGTCATAAATATATCTTATTATTTTGAGATACGCCCCATCAATACCTAATTTATTGAGAGTTTTTAGCATGAAGGGCTGTTGAATTTTCTTGAAGGCCTTTTCTGCATCTGTTGAGGTAGTCGTGGTTTTTGTCTTTGGTTCTGTTTATATGATGGATTACGTTTATTGATTTGCATATGTTGAACCAGCCTTGCATCCCAGGGATGAAGCCAACTTGATCATGGTGGATAAGCTTTTTGATGTGCTGCTGGATTCGGTTTGCTGTATTTTATTGAGGATTTTTGCATCAATGTTCATCAGGGATATTGGTCTAAAATTCTCTTGTTTTGTTTTGTCTCTGCCGGGCTTTGGTATCAGGATGATGCTGGCCTCATAAAATGAGTTAGGGAGGATTCCCTCTTTTTCTATTTATTGGAATAGTTTCAGAAGGAAGCAATGGTACTAGCTCCTCTCTGTACCACTGGTAGAATTCGGCTGTGAACCTGTCTAGTCCTGGACTTTTTTTGATTGGTAGGCTATTAATTATTGCCTCAATTTCAGAGCCAGTTATTGGTCTATTCAGGGATTCAACTTCCTACTGGTTTAGTCTTGGGAGGGTGTATGTGTCCAGGAATTTATCCATTTCTTCTAGGTTTTCTAGTTTATTTGCGTAGAGGTGTTTATAGTATTCTCTAATGGTAGTTTGTATTTCTGTGCGATCGGTGGTGATATCCGTTTTATCATTTTTTATGCGTCTATATGATATTTGATTCTTCTCTCTCTCTCTTTTTTTTTTTTTTTTGAGACAGAGTCTTACTCTGTCGCCCAGGCTGGAGTGCAGTGGCACAATCTCGGCTCACTGCAAGCTCCGCCTCCCGGGTTCACGCAATTCTTCTGCCTCAGCCTCCCGAGTAGCTGGGACTACAGGCGCCCGCCACCAAGCCCAGCTAATTTTTTATAGAGATGGGGTTTCACTGTGTTAGCCAGGATGGTCTCGATCTCCTGTCCTTGTGATCCGCCCGCCTCGGCCTCCCAAAGTGCTGGGGTTACAGGCATGAGCCACCGCGCCTGGCCTCTCTTTTCTTCTTTATTAGTCTTGCTAGTGGTCTATCAATTTTGTTGATCTTTTCAAAAAACCAGCTCCTGGATTCATTGATTTTTTGAAGGGTTTTTGTGTCTCTATCTCCTTCACTTCTGCTCTGATTTTAGTTATTTCTTGCCTTCTGCTAGCATTTGAATGTGTTTGCTCTTGCTTCTCCAATTCTTTTAATTGTGATGTTAGGGTGTCAATTTTAGATATTTCCTGCTTTCTCTTGTGGGCATTTAGTGCTATAAATTTTCCTCCACACCCTGCTTTAAATGTATCCCATAGATTCTGGTATGTTGTGTCTATGTTCTCATTGGTTTCAAAGAACATCTTTATTTCTGCCTTCATTTCATTATGTACCAAGTAGTCATTCAGGAGCAGGTCGTTCAGTTTCCATGTAGTTGAGCGGTTTTGAATGAGTTTCTTAATCCTGAGTTCTAGTTTGATTGCACTGTGGTCTGAGAGACAGTTTGTTGTGATTTCTGTTCTTTTACATTTGCTGAGGAGTGCTTTATTTCCAACTGTGTGGTCAATTTTGGAATAAGTGCAATGTGGTGCTGAGAAGAATGTATATTCTGTTGATGTGGGGTGGAGAGTTCTGTAGATGTGTATTAGGTCTGCTTGGTGCAGAGCTGAGTTCAATTCCTGGATGTCCTTGTTAACTTTCTGTCTCGTTGATCTGTCTAATGTTGACAGTGGGGTGTTAAAGTCTCCCATTATTACTGTTTGGGAGTCTAAGTCTCTTTGTAGGTCTTTAAGGACTTGCTTTATGAATCTGGGTGCTCCTTTACTGGGTGCATATATATTATGGATAGTTAGCTCTTCTTGTTGAATTGATCCTTTTATCATTATATAGTTGCCTTCTTTGTCTCTTTTGATCTTTGTTGGTTTAAAGTCTGTTTTATCAGAGACTAGGATTGCAACCCTTACTTTTTTTTGTTTTCCATTTGCTTGGTAGATCTTCCTCCATCCCTTTATTTTGAGCCTATGTGTGTGTCTGCACATGAGATGGGTCTCCTGAATACAGCACATTGATGGGTCTTGACTCTATCCAATTTGCCAGTCTGTGTCTTTTAATTGGAGCATTTAGCCCATTTACATTTAAAGTTAATATTGTTATGTGTGAATTTGATCCTGTCATTATGATGTTAGCTGGTTATTTTGCTCGTTAGTTGATGCAGTTTCTTCCTAGCATTGATGGTCTTTACAATTTGGCATGTTTTTGGAGTGGCTGGTACTGGTTGTTCCTTTCCATGTTTAGTGCTTCCTTCAGGAGCTCTTGTAAGGCAGGCCTGGTGATGACAGAATCTCTCAGCATTTGCTTGTCTGTAAAGTATTTTATCCCTCCTTCACTTATGAAGCTTAGTTTGGCTGGATATGAAATTCTGGGTTGAAAATTCTTCTCTTTAAGAATGTTGAATATTGGCCCCCACTCTCTTCTGGCTTGTAGAGTTTCTTCCGAGAGATCCACTGTTAGTCTGATGGGCTTCCCTTTGTGGGTAACCCGACCTTTCTCTCTGGCTGCCCTTAACATTTTTTCCTTCATTTCAACCTTGGTGAATCTGACAATTATGTGTCTTGGAGTTGCTCTCCTCGAGGAGTATCTTTGTGGCGTTCTCTGTATTTCCTGAATTTGAATGTTGGCCTGCCTTGCTAGGTTGGGGAAGTTCTCCTGGATAATATCCTGAAGAGTGTTTTCCAACTTGGTTCTATTTCACTCCCCGTCACTTTCAGGTACACCAATCAGACGTAGATTTGGTCTTTTCACATAGTCCCATATTTCTTTTTTTTTTTTTTTAAAGTATTTATTGATCATTCTTGGGTGTTTCTCAGAGAGGGGGATGTGGCAGGGTCATAGGATAATAGTGGAGAGAAGGTCAGCAGATAAACACATGAACAAAGGTCTCTGGTTTTCCTAGGCAGAGGTCCCTGCGGCCTTCCGCAGTGTTTGTGTCCCTGGGTACTTGAGATTAGGGAGTGGTGATGACTCTTAAGAGCATGCTGCCTTCAAGCATCTGTTTAACAAAGCACATCTTGCACCGCCGTTAATCCATTTAACCCTGAGTTGACACAGCACATGTTTCAGAGAGCACGGGGCTGGGGACAAGGCCATAGATCAACAACATCCCAAGGAAGAAGAATTTCTCCTAGTACAGAACAAAATGGAGTCTCCTATGCCTACTTCTTTCTACACAGACACAGTAACAATCTGATCTCTCTTTCTTTTCCCCACATTTCCCCCTTTTCTTTTCAACAAAACTGCCATCATCATCATGGCCCGTTCTCGATGGTCGCTGTCTCTTCGGAGCTGTTGGGTACACCTCCCAGATGGGGTGGCTGGGCAGAGGCGCTCCTCACTTCCCAGACGATGGGTGGCCGGGCAGAGGCGCTCCTCACCTCCCAGATGGAGCGGCCGGGCAGAGGCGCTCCTCACTTCCCAGACGGGGCAGCTGGGCAGAGGCGCTCCTCACTTCCCAGACGATGGGTGGCCGGGCAGAGGCGCTCCTCACCTCCCAGACGGGGCGGCCGGGCAGAGGCGCTCCTCACTTCCCAGATGGGGAAGCCGGGCAGAGGTGCTCCTCACTTCCTCCCAGACAGGGTGGTGGCTGGGCAGAGGCGCTCCTCACCTCCCAGACAGGGCAGCCAGGCAGAGGCGCTCCTCACTTCCCAGACGGGGCGGCTGGGCAGAGGCGCTCCTCACCTCCCAGATGGGGCGGCCGGACAGAGGCGCTCCTCACTTCCCAGACGGGGCGGCTGGGCAGAGGCGCTCCTCACTTCCCAGACGGGGCAGCCGGGCAGAGGCGCTCCTCACTTCCTCCCAGACGGGGTGGTGGCCGGGCAGAGGCGCTCCTCACTTCCCAGACAGGGCAGCCAGGCAGAGGCGCTCCTCACATCCCAGACGGGGCGGCCGGGCAGAGGAGTTCCTCACTTCCCAGACGGCGCGGCCGGGCAGAGGGGCTCCTCACATCCCAGACGATGGGCGGCCAGGCAGAGACGCTCCTCACTTCCTAGACGGGGTGGCGGTCGGGCAGAGGCTGTAATCTTAGCACTTTGGTAGGCCAAGGCAGGCGGCTGGGAGGTGGAGGTTGTAGCGAGCCGAGATCACACCACTGCATTCCAGCCTGGGCAACATTGAGCATTGAGTGAGCGAGACTCCGTCTGCAATCCCAGCACCTCAGGAGGCCGAGGCGGGCAGATCACTGGAGGTCAGGAGCTGGAGACCAGCCCGGTCAACAGGGCGAAACCCCGTGTCCACCAAAAATACAAAAACCAGTCAGGCGTGGCGGCGTGCGCCTGCAATCCCAGGCACTCGGCAGGCCGAGGCAGGAGAATCACTGGAGCCCGAGGCAGGGAGGTTGCAGCGAGCTGAGATCACGGCAGTACAGTCCAGCCTCGGCAACAGAGGGAGACCGAAGAAAGAAGGAGAGAGAGGGAGAGGGGGAGGGGGAGAGGGAGGTCCCATATTTCTTGGAGGCTTTGTTCGTTTCCTTTTATTCTTTTTTCTCTAAACTTCTCTTCTCACTTCATTTCATTCATTTGATCTTCAATCACTGATACCCTTTCTTCCAGTTGATCAAATCAGCTACTGAAGCTTGTGCATGCGTCACTTAGTTCTCGTGCCATGGTTTTCATCTCCTTCAGGTCATTTAAGGTCTTCTCTACACTGGTTATTCTAGTTAGCCATTCGTCTAATCTTTTTTCAAGGTTTTTAGCTTCTTTGTGATGGGTTCGAACATCCTCCTTTAGCTTGGAAAAGCTTGATGGTCTGAAGCCTTCTTCTCTCAACTCGTCAAAGTCATTCTCCGTCCAGCTTTGTTCCATTGCTAACAAAGAGCTGCGTTCCTTTGGAGGGGAAGAGGCGCTCTTATTTTTAGAATTTTCAGCTTTTCTGCTCTGGTTTCTCCCCATCTTTGTGGTTTTATCTACCTTTGGTCTTTGATGATGGTGATGTACAGATGGGGTTTTGGTGTGCATGTCCTTTCTGTTTGTTAGTTTTACTTCTAACAGTCAGGACCCTCAGCTGCAGTTCTGTTGGAGTTTGCTGGAGGTCCACTCCAGACCCCGTTTGCCTGGGTATCACCAGCGGAGGCTGCAGAACAGCGAATATTGCAGAACAGCCAATGTTGCTGCCTGATTGTTCCTCTGGAAGCTTTGTCTCAGAGGGGCACCCGGCCGTGTGAGGTGTCAGTCGGCCCCTACTGGGAGGTGCCTCCCAGTTAGGCTACTTGGGGGTCAGAGACCCGCCTGAGGAGGCAGTCTGTCGGTTCTCAGATCTCAAACTCTGTTCTGGAAGAACTACTATTTATTCTCTTCAAAGTTGTCAGACAGGGACATTTAAGTCTGCAGAAGTTTCTGCTGCCTTTTGTTCAGCTATGCCCTGCCCCCAGAGGTGGAGTCTACAGAGGCAGGCAGGCCTCCTTGAGCTGTGGTGGGCTCCACCCAGATCTAGCTTCCCGGCCACTTTGTTTACCTACTCAAGCCTCAGCAGTGGTGGGCGCCCCTCACCCAGCCTCGTTGCCGCCTTGCAGTTTGATCTCAGACTGCTGTGCTAGCAATGAGGGAGGCTCCGTGGGCGTGAGACCCTCTGAGCCAGGCGTGGGTTATAATCTCCTGGTGTGCCGTTTGCTAAGACCGTTGGAAAAGCGCAGTTTTATGGTGGGAGTGACCCGATTTTCCAGGTGCCGTCTGTCACAACTTCCCTTGGCTAGGAAAGGGAATTCCTTGACCCCTTGCACTTCCGGGGTGAGGTGATGCCTCACCCTGCTTTGGCTTACGTTCCATGGGCTGCACCCACTGTCCTGCACCCACTGTCTGACAAGCCCCAGTGAGATGAACCCAGTACCTCAGGTGGAAACGCAGAAATCACCTGTCTTCTGCTTTGCTCACACTGGGAGCTGTAGACTGGAGCTGTTCCTATTCGGCCATCTTGGAACCTCTGGGACTCTATTTCAACTGAGATAAATCATGAGGGTAGATTTGAATATGCAATAAGCACTGATTTTATCAAACTCTTAGCATGTGCCTGGCCCTTTGCTAAGTGTTTATATACTTCATGTAATTTGGTCCTCACAACAATACGATGAAGTGGTTACTGCTGTTGTCACATTTTACAGATGAGGAGACTGTGGTCCCAGCAGGTTAAGAACTGGTCTGAGCTGACAGAGTGAATAAATGGCAAAACCAGGACTTGAACCAGGGCAGTCTGACATTAGAGCCACGGCATTTGCCTCTGATCTGAGTTATCTTTGTGGGAGCTTGCGTTGTGTCTAGGCCACAGTTAATCCTCATTAGATACTTAGGAAGATAGCATGGCCAGTTCTTTAGAAAATACATGCTATACGGCTAGGCACAGTGGCTCAAGCCTGCAATCCCAGTACTTTGGGAGGCTGAGACCGGCAGATCACCTGAGATCGGGAGTTCAAGACCAGCCTGACCAACGTGGAGAAACCCCATCTCTACTAAAAATACAAAATTAGCCGGGCATGGTGGTGCATACCTGTAATCATAGCTACTCGGGAGGCTGAAACAGGAGAATCACTTGAACCTGGGAGGCAGAGGTTGCAGTGAGCTGAGATTGTGCCATTGCACTCCAACCTGAGCAACAAGAGCAAAACTCCGCCTCAAAATAAATAAATAAATAAATAAATACTATAATTGATATCTGACATTGAGGCATTTTTGTGTTCGTTATTGCTTACATAGCTACTTCCCTACTGCCATCTTTGGCCTACCAGTATTTAAAATGTTTCTGTTATTCTTTGTGGTCTTGGCAGGGCATTTTGATAACTTCTAAAATATATAAAGCATCAACTTAATCAACTTAGCATTGAATTCCTGGAAGGTCAAGAAGCTCTAGGTCCATATATTTGATGAGGAACCTTTTATTAGTCATGTAGGTCGCTTACTGTGGTTTGCCTTGATCAGGAGCCCAGGATGTTAAAGTGAGAAAAATTGGGAATATTTAACAGGTTTTGTTTGATCATCTAGCATTTTGCCTCACAGAAGGGCTAGTAAATTAGAATGAAACTTTTAAGGGAATCTTTTGCAATCTTTAGCACGTATTATCCTTTTTTTTTTTTTTTTTTTTTTTTTTTGAGACGGGGTTTTGCTCTTGTTGCCCAGGCTAGAGTGCAATGGCACAATCTTGGCTCACTGCAACCTGTCTCCCGGGTTCAAGCAATTCTCCTGCCTCAGCCTCCCAAGAAGCTGGGATTACAGGCATGCACCACCATGCCCAGCTAATTTTGTGTTTTTATTAGAGACAGGATTTCTCCATGTTGATCAGGCTAGTCTCAAACTCCCGACTTCAGGTGATCCTCTCACCTCAGCCTCCCAAAGTGCTGGGATTACAGGTGTGAGTCACCATGCCCGGCCTTAGCACATATTATCTGTAACTAGACTAAGACAGCATTTCTCCAGATGATGGCAAAGTAAAAGAACTGTGTCTCATCCATCCTTGCCACAATCCTTGTTTGCAGAGAGAAGAAAGTAGGGCGAGAGGGCACTTCATGTACTCCACCTAGATCAAGATGTTCTCTCCTTTGATATCCTTAGAGCTTAGATCTCAGAAAGTGCTGACTGAGACAAGGACTCTGCAGACATCTGGTATTCAGGTGATCTGCCAGCAGATGGTTTATACACCATACTTAGAATGCCAGCCTTCAATGAAAGTTTCTCCATCTTCAGGTTCCAAAGGTGGCCATTAGCTCCAGGATTATTGCTAAACCCGTGGTGGATTTTCTGTTATATTTAGGTAGCTGAATCATATTAAGCTTGACAATGGTTTGCTTTTTCTTGGCAGAGCCTGTGCTTTCTCAGCAAAATTTAGGTAACAGCAATCTCATTAGAATTTTGTGTGATTCATTGCTTAAACCTTATAGTTTCTGCAATCTATTGCAATTCAAAATATGCTGCCCTCTAACTGACCCACTCCATATGCTGCCCCCTCTCCCCTCTGCTTGTTCATGCTGAGTGTATGCCACACATTAGTCACCAGCTCTTTTTTTTTCTTTTCCACCCAGTATAGAAATTTGAAATGAGAAATCTACCAGTGCTTTTAAATTTTACACTGTTTTTGTAGTCACTCTTTTCTAAGTTTCGTATTTTGTATTTAGGCATAATAGGTATTATTTTGGACAGGCTTGAAAAATGAAGTTGAGATAGTTTGCCTTACATGGAGCCAGATATACCCATTTTGACAAACTCCACTGATGTTGGGCAAAGACTTTATGGCAGCAGAATTAGTCTAGGGGCAGCAGAGGGCACCGGCTCTGCCAGAAAGAACCAGACCAGGGGAAGTAGGTGCAAGGGAACAATCTCCAGCATAAATGACCTCTTTTCAGAGGTTCAAGAAGAAAAGATTATTTTAGACAGCTTAGCAGAGTAGTTGTTAGTCTACATACTGCACAAACATCAGTTTTATTTAGAAAGGGGAAGAGGGTAATGGGAGAAACTAGTGTGGGCCCTGCATTATATCATACAAATTTCACTGCAGAATCATATTGTTGTTAAAGAAATCCCTAGGGAGCCACTACCCTTGCCTGTGCAAAAATAGTCATTTATTGAGCTGATGATGAAGCAGCCCAGGAGAGAAATTGAGATGGAGGGCAGATAGAAAGCACATAAAACAGTCTCCTGATCATTTGGAGAGTCATAATCTGTAACTTTCAGACTGTAGCACCTCCTACTCATGTGGACAACACCCACTTTCAGCGTGGCATACCATCTGCTAGGGTAATGCAATCCCTCCTTTGGCCCCTGACGCTGGTAAACCTGCTAAGCACTGAGCAGGAGGGAACATTGGATGGGAGACTCTAGAAGAATAGGGGAAAGACTTTCCAAAAAATTTTAAGTGGTGTTGTTATATTTTAAATTATTATTTCCTGAATTTTTAAAAATGTATTAAGAAATGCAGAGAATCAAGAGCTTTTAAAACGTGAGTTGTTTTCCTCCAGCAAACATGCAGATGAGGCCTGGTCTTTCTGGCCCCATCAGGAAAGCAGCTGCCATCCCTGTCAAGTAGCCCAGTGTCAGCACTCCAGCAGATCGGAGCGATGGCACCTTTGCAACAGCTCTGGTGCTCTGGTCGGCGTTTTCTGCTATCCCTAAATGATTTCCCCTGTCCTCACGTCCCCACATCCTGGTGTGTTCTGATGACCCATGTGTCTAGGAAGGAAATAATGGGGGAGGAGTATGGCCTGACGTCTGCTCTCAGATAATCCCAGGATCATTCCATCCATGTGCCAAGGAACCAGCATTTCCACCTTCCCCAAACAGCACTCCTCCAGATTGTCTGAAGTTGTTTTTAATCCAAGCCCAGACATAACAGTGATAGGTGAAGTGTCATGCGTACAACAGCACATTAGGAAAGAGAGTATGTGGATTAAACAATGTGATCCCTTCTTCTGTGTACCTCACAGCAGTCTTTCTTTCCCATGTAACAGGAGATCCAGGCTACCTGGTATGAGAAACTGCATGAGTGGGAGGATGCCCTTGTGGCCTATGACAAGAAAATGGACACGAACAAGGATGACCCAGAGCTGATGCTCGGCCGCATGCGCTGCCTCGAGGCCCTGGGGGAATGGTGAGCTTCCTAGAATGATGGCATGTGTGGCTGCAAGAGACTTCATCTCTTTGATCTTTGGATTTGAAAGGAAGGCTTCCCCCCACACGGAGTTCTCACTTCAGACTCATTTTCTTCCACTTGATACTTCTCAGGAATCGTCTTTCACTTTTGGTGTTTTTCTCTCTCCATTCTATCTCAGCTACTAAGTAGGAAGGACTTCACTTAAACTTTATAATGCTCTAGGACAGGACAGCCTTGGGGATGCTCCTGGGATCTACTTCTCCTGTCTACTCTCCTGATCTTTACTGACCCAGTGAAGAGCTCATATTCTTACTTGGCAACCTTGATTTTTTAAATTAGCTCTTGCAAATGCTTTTAGGAAAGAAGAACAGTGACTGCCCTCTTCAGGTGCTTGACCTATATCGGATGCTTACTGTGTGTCCAGCACTATGCCAGGCTCCAAGGAAACAAAATACACAAGAAAACAGGCCTTCCCTGTGAGGTTGATGAGACAGGCACATAAACAGAGGGTTATTATAGCCTGAGAGGATGTTGATAATGGTATGAACCACGCTACCTTGAAAGCCCAAAGGAGGAAGCAGGGTGATTTTGCAGTACTTCCTGGAGGAAGGACTGAGAGTTAGGAGACAGGTAAAGGAGAAGGGAGGGGGGAAACAGGTACTCCAGGTGGAAGCAACAGTAATGCGTAACTGAGAACATTTGGCTAGGTTTTGGTTTGGAGAGTTGCTTGGGAATGTTGAAGGGAAAAAATGGCCTCCATTCTGTTTCCAACAACAAGTGCAACTTTTAAAAAATAGTTAAAATAAAATGCTATACTATCATTGTTAAACTGTTTAACTGCAGTTTTAAATGACTAAAATAGGCCGGGCACAGTGGCTCATGCCTGTAATCCCAACCCTTTGGGAGGCCAAGGCAGGCAGATCATTTGAAGTCAGAAGTTTGAGACCAGCCTGGCCAACATGGCGAAACCCCGTCTCCACTAAAAATAAAAAATTAGTTGGACGTGGTGATGCAGGCCTGTAATCCCAGCTGCTCGGGAGGCTGAGGCAGGAGGATCACTTGAACCTGGGAGGCAGAGGTTGCAGTGAGCTGAGATTGCACCACTGCACTCCAGCCTGAGTGACAGAGCAAGACTCTATCTCAAAAAAATAAATAAAAATAAATAAAAAATAAATGACTAAAACAAAGTGCCATGCTACCTCCTGACTAGTGGATTATCCCTACTTTCTCTGGAACATGATACTGAGGGTCCACTGTTCCTTCATTCAGCCAGTAACTATCACGTGTGTATTCATTGCCAGTGTCTGTGCCAGGCCCTAGGGACACAGCTGTGAGCAAGACAGTCACACCCCCTGCCTTCCCAGAGCTTACAGGACTGACAACCAGGCTGTCGTAATACATTGTGATACCATCAATAAAGAAGCCCAGGGGGCTGTGGGTAATAGAAAGCACCCTAATCAGCCTTGGGAGATATCAGGAGGAAACGATATCTAACTTGGACCTGTACAATGAGGAGCACAGTATGGGGGATTTTAGTAGGCCTTTTTGTTCAGATTCTTCTCTGTGACCCCCTGTCTTCAGAAATAAGGATGTTCGTTTCCTCCAGGTAAAGGGAAGGCATCTCTCACATGAGGGCCTTATGACCTCCTTCAGGGGAAGGTCAAAATATTTTTCCTAGATGTTATGACCTGCTTCAGGGGATAAGGGCAGGGGATAGTCATAGTAATTTTTTTTTTGCTGCCATTTTCTTAAAATATTCAGTATGCCAAGGTGTGCCATATTTCAGGGTAGTATATCCTGACCCCCATCACAGGGATGTACATTGACGGTAATGTGCTGTTTATACCATTTTGCACTCTGCTGTTTTCACTTAACAAGTCTAGGCCACTGTTCCATAGCAGCACCTATAGAGCTACTGCCTCATTTTTTTAATAGCTGCATGATATTTCATCATATCAATAAATCTAGTCTATTTAATATAGGCAAATTTTTATTTGTTTAGACATTTCCTACCTTGGAAAGTGTAAGAATATTGGACAAAATCAAAGTAAGTCTTCTAAAAGAATGATCTTTCACTACATGTAGTCTTTCTATACTACCTTAGCCTCCCTTGTTGCTGAGACTACAGGCACACACCACCACAGTGGGCTAATTTTTTTTATTTTTTGTAGCGACGGGGTCTCACAGTGCAGTCTAGGCTGGTTTTGAACTCCTGGGGTTCAAGCGATCCTCCCTCTTTGGCTTTCCAAAGTGCTAGGATTACAGGTGTGAGCCACTGTGCGCAGGCTTTTTTTTTTTTTAAGAGGCAGGACTTTAATCTGTCTCTCAGTGGAGTGCAGTGGTGTAATCACAGCTCACTGTGGTCTTGAACTCCTGGACTCAAGCAATCCTCCCGCCTCAGCCTCCTGAGTAGAAGGAACTACAGAAATGCACCACCATGCCTGGCTAATTTTTTTAAATTATTTTTTGTAGGGATAGGGTCTCACTATGTTGCCAAGTTTGGCTGTTATTTCTTAATATAAAGTTATTACTACATCCCCAAGATAGAAGATGTTATAATGTTTTGCATGAAAATTTAATGTCAGTGAACTTAGCCTTAGGCATTGGATCATATATAGAGAGAGAGAGAGAGAGAGAGAGAGATAATATTCTAAAATTATTTGAAAGTGGCTTGTCTGATTTAACCATCATTAGGAAGATTCAAAAGTGTTATTTATTTTTATAAATTAACATTAAAAGGCTGAGTGTGGTGGCTCACACCTGTAATCCCAAAACTTTGGGAGGCTGAGGCAGGCGAATTGCTTGAGCCCAGAAGTTTGACACTAGCCTGGGCAACAACAACAACAAAAATTCCATATTCATTTACCTGGATAAATTTAGGAAGCATGTCTTTTCAAATCTGCTTTATTCATTTATATAACTAAAGCTGTTGTTGTTGTTTTTCTCAGTCCAACAAGTATCTAAAGCTGTATTGTCCAATATGGCTGCCTCTAGCCATATGTGGTTTTTTTTTTTTTTTTGAGACGGAGTCTCACTCTGTCACCCAGGCTGGAGTGCAGTGCTGTGATTTCGGCTCACTGCAACCTTCACCTCCCAGGGTCAAGTGATTTTCCTGCCCCAGCCTTCTGAGTAGCTGGGATTATAGGCGTGCACCACCACTCCTGACTGATTTTTGTATTTTTAATAGAGATGGGGTTTCGCCATGTTGGCCAGGGTGGTCTTGAACTCCCGACCTCAAGAAATCCGCCTGCCTCAGCCTCCCAAAGTTCTGGGATTACAGGTGTGAGCCACTGCATCCGGCCTTATGGCTATTTTTAAATTAAATAAAATGTGAAACTCAGTTCCTCAGTCATACCACATTTTAGGTGTTCAGTAGCCACATGTGGCCAGTGGCTGCTGTATTGGACAGTGCACATAGAGAACTTTTCCATCATCACAGAAAGCTCTATTGGACAACACTGATCTAAGGCAAAAAAAAAAGTATGTTAATAAGAATTAGCCACATTATTTCAAAAACAATTTTTCTACTTTCAGATCAGCTTGTCATACAATCATATCTTGTTACGAGAAAGATAAAACGAGATGGAAGTGTTCTTAAAATTCAACTCTAATCACTTCCTAAAATAGTGCAGTGTTTCACTGTTGCCATTGGATTTACATATAAATATCACAGCCTGGCATTCAAAGTCTTTCCTATTGTGGCACCAGCCTGCTTCTTCAGCACATTTCTCAGTGAACCCTTCTCTCATAATCTGAGCTCTGGCCGAATTATTCACTCTTCTCCAAATCCTACATTCATTCGTTCCGTTCTTTGAATTGCCCTCTTCTTCTGCCCCTTTTTCTACTTTTGAAATCCTCTTCACTGTTTCTTCCTTCTTGAAACGTCTCCTGGCCCCTTCCCCTTCCACTCGTCTCCTTTCACATTAAAGATGACCACTTTTCCTAGCTGGATTAGTAGGAGCAGATTGGATGCATTGGAAGAGACTTGAGATGTGGTTTCCTCCAGTTCCTTCATTATAGTTGAAGAAACTGAGGCTCACAGAAGTTGAGATAACTGAGCTGAGTGATATCAATCTCCTGATGTTGCCGTTCTCAGTCCCAAATACCTCTGATCTCTTGGGTTCTTTCCAGTTTTATAGTTACCCATAAAGCATAAGTGGCTAGTAATGCTGACCAAAGGATTTAAGAATGTGGGAGACTAAAAGAGGTTTTAAAACGAGATGAAAGAAGCAGAATATTTTTCCTGATCATATGCAGGTTTCTGATACGGTTTATTCAGTCAATTCTGTTTAGAGTGCAATTTCTAAATTTCTTTTGTGTGCATATATCCTGAATATGCCTGAGGCAGATGTTCATCAGAGGTGACATCCAGAATGATCTGGAGTTAACAGTGAGCTGAGACCCTTCCCATTTCCCCGTGCTTATCTGCCTCCAGGAGGCTGTGAGAGCTAGGCAACCCCCACCCCCTGCCCCACCCAGCCCTATGGTGCAGGCAGCCATGCCTGCAGCCAAAGTGAACTACAGTGAACCCCCTTCTCAAACTGTTCCCCACACAGCCTCTAGGTCATTGAGAACAGATTCCTCTGGAGTGAGATCATAGGCCTTCAACCCTAAGAGGAGTCATGGAGCCATTCCAAATGAAAGAATACTTCCTAAGCTTTTTGTTTGTTTTAAATCTTCAGGGACCATGCTATCTTCTCTGTATCGTTCCAATTTTAGTATATGTGCTGCCGAAGCAAGCACTTTCTGCGTTTTTTGCCAAAACACTAGG
The DNA here is from genome assembly GCF_028885625.2 of Pongo pygmaeus. NCBI lineage: Eukaryota > Metazoa > Chordata > Mammalia > Primates > Hominidae > Pongo > Pongo pygmaeus. The sequence continues at coordinate 220,073,654 of NC_072373.2, forward strand.
TGAGAAAATCAAAGTCTCAGAGGGTGCACCTTTTACCTAGTCCTCCGTATGTGTGGTGAAAGGTATCAGAAAAACGTATCCTAGTTGTTGCCCCATAAACAGTCTCATGTTTTTTATTTATTTGGTTTTGCCCCGGACCCAACCACCCTTGAGAGGCAGGACTCAGGATATTCTGCATTATTTTTTGTAACAAATTTTGTGGAAGAGCAATGCTCTTTTCTGTGTACTGACCAAGCTCTGACAGCTGTTCCCACATAGCTGCATGGTGAAGGCAGTGCGAGGTTCACTGCTAGGGCTTGCCCTTCTGAGTTGCTGTTCCTACATTGCTCCCTGCTTTGTCTCTTGGGGTAACAGTTTGTGGGATTTCAGCACTGAACTTGCTTCCTGCTCTAGATGAAAAGAAAAACTACATCCTTGGTCCTGTGGCACAGAATCAGCTGATCCTGACAAAATAATAGAGGGAGGCTGAGTTAGGAGGGACAGCTTGCATGGAGGATGCATTCATCCAAGTTGCTTGTGTTCACCAGCTGTAAATTTTGAACTATAGGGTTGGAAGGACCATTTGGAGATCATGCAGCTTTCTTTTCTACCTCTAGTCAGGATCCCTACAAAAATATGCTGTGCAGATGAGCTATGCCTCTGCTCTAAGCCAGTGGTTCTCAAACTGTGGCCCCTGGTCCAGCAACTTTGGTGTCACATAGAAACTTGTTACAAATGCACATTCTCAGCCCCTATCCCAGCACTACTGAGTCAGAAACTCAGAGGGTGGAGCCCAGCCATCTGAAGGAGCCCTCCAGGGGATTCTGATGCACTTAGTAGTTTGAGAACCCCTAGCAGGGCCCAGGAGTGAAGATTTCTAAGTCTCGGTGGCAGGAAACCAACACAGAGGTTTATCCTATTCCCTTAATGGAACTTCAGTAAATGCATAGGGCATCATGGCCACCAGTTCCTTTTTTTAGTCTCAGCTCTGTATTGAGCCAGAGTGCTTGTGTACCTGGTTTTCTTGATCATGTGCCAGAGAGATGACAAAGTTAATATCTGCTGTACTGCGATGCTGGATAATGGCCCTGAGTACCTCTCCTAGACGTGGTCCACAGTCAGCTTCTTGGTGAGCTCAGCCTAGATTCCTTCGGCAGGGATCGACTTCAGCGTCTTTATCCCCGTCCTCCTACACCACCTTAGAGTGCAGAGCAGCTCGTGTTCCATGAGGCTTCTGACCTGGGCCACTTAGAACTTGTGCCCTTCCTCGTGACTCCACCTCCAGTGCCAAGTTAAATCAGCCTGCAGCATGTCTTTCAGAAAGCAGGAAAAATTAAGGAGTCTCCTAGCTGCACCTTGAAGCTCACATGAAATCAGGGGCTCGGATTTGCATAATAGCAGAGTTTATTTCTTTTCATTGAGAAGCGAAACATGAGAGGGAGTTTCAAAAGTCAAAAGCAAGACCCTATTCTAGGGCTTCCATGTTCTCTTTTGTTTATTGGGATGTCTTAAGCATCATTTATATCGCAATATCTCATAGTCCTTCACATTCAGCAATTGTGCAAAATTCTGAGAATAAGCAACATCTAGCTTTCTGGTAGATGTGACCATTGTAGAGCCTTTCTTCTGTACAGATTGATTTCATCTGGGTTTCATTTCAGACTGAAACCATTTGTATAATACTTTTAAGAGCCAGTTCTCCCTATAGCTTTGAGCCCAAAATGAATGTCCAGATGCGTCTCTTCAGATTGCTTTCTCTGTAGGCCTGCCAAAGGGAAAGAGCCCAGAATTCTTTGGCATAGGAGAGAAGTTATTTAATATTTATGAAGGGAGCCAGATGTTCAGAACATTTCATATCACAGAGTTAGACATGGTTCCTATCCTTGATAAACTCACCCAGACAAATTACAAACACCAGGTCATAGAAACAACAAATAGCCCATTGATTCTCTATTATGTGACCTAGTAGAATGTGCTTTTTTATTAAAGGTGTCCAGTTCCTGTGTAGTCCTCAACTAACCCAAGGGGCAGGAGAGGAAGATTGGTAGTTTAAGGAGATTTGGATTAATCTGACTATATAATTCATTTCCTTCAGGGGTCAACTCCACCAGCAGTGCTGTGAAAAGTGGACCCTGGTTAATGATGAGACCCAAGCCAAGATGGCCCGGATGGCTGCTGCAGCTGCATGGGGTTTAGGTAAAGCTTCCCTCACAGGCACCCTGTGAAGGAAGGGGTGAGTGAGGCTGGGGGCTCGCATCAGAAGAGTAAGGTGCTGGCTCTAGGTGGAGATCCAGGTCTATGGAAGGGTAAAAACGGTCTGTATCCACCTACTTCTACACCTTTCATCTGTTCTTTCTACCTGATGATTTTTATTAACTTGTTAGACATAGGGAAAATTGGATCTTCGTGGGGAGGCCAAGGAAAACAGTGTACAAAATCAAAATTGAGATTTAGTGGGTGAGAAATACACACTTAGCACACTCACACAGAGTACTGATGCCAGATGCTTTTCCCCATACACCAAGCCATTGTCAGCAGACACCAATGGGGTGTTGTCAAGTAGTTCATTTCTGACACTATCTACTTGGAAATAGCATCAGATCCCACAGGTTAAGGGCTCATCCCAAAATATCGCCCCACTTCAGATGCCAATCACAAGTTCCAGGTTGTGATTTGTGTTTCTCACTGACCAGCTGTGAATTAGGGTTCCCATAACCCTCCTCCTCAGGTTTGATAATTTGCCAGGACAGCGCACATAACAAAAGGAGACACTTTACTTACATTTACTGGTTTATTATAAAGGGTATTATAAAAGATACAGATGAACAGGTACAATGAGGAAAGGTCTAGAAGGGTCTGGAGTGCAGAAGCTTCTGTCCTGTGGTACTGGGGTTTACCTTCACCCTCCCAGCACCTTCATCAACCTGGAAGCTCATTGTTCAAGAGTTTTTATTGCCTTTAATTTTCAACCTTTTCACCTTTCCTGGATGTCAGTGGACAGGGCTGAAAGTTCAAACCCGTTAATTACTTGGTCTTTCTGGTAACCAGCCCCATCCTGGAAGGGGAGAAGGAGGGAGAGACAACATAAAACAAAGTTTAAGTCACATGCTACTCAAAGAACCAATCTCTTTGGCAATAGGCTTGGATATTCTGCAAGGTTAGGGGGGTCATACACCTACACATTCAGCAGGGTACTAGGGTATGCATCTCTGTATCTCCATTTACCTTTTCAGTTGAAAGCAGAAATAAGAGATGAGGAGGCTGGGTGTGGTGACTCACACCTGTAATCCCAGCACTCTGTGAGGCCTGGGCAGGAGGATCACTTGAGCCCGGGAGTTTGAAATCAGCCTGGGCAACATAGTAACACTCCATCTCTACCAAATATATATACACACGCACACACACACATAATTTTTTTTTTTTTTTTTTGACATGGAGTCTCGCTCTGTCACCCAGGCTGGAGTGCAGTGGCACGATCTCAGCTCACTGCAACCTCCGCCTCCCGGGTTCAAGCAATTCTCTGCCTCGGCCCTCCGAGTAGCTGGGATTCCAGGCACTGCCACCACGCCCTGCTAATTTTTGTATTTTTAGTAGAGACGGGGTTTCACCATGTTGGCCAGGCTGATCTTGTGAGCCACAGTGCCTGGCCCTAATTTTTTTGTTTTAAAGAGAGATGAGGAGAACTCTTTAGGTTCCTGCATCCAGCTATGCCTGAAGTCATAAAGTCATCTCTATAATTGGCCTTCTCAATAAATTTTTTCTTAAACCATTCTACCTTATCAGCATAATCAATAGGGGCTCATTATGAATAATAACACTCCTATGACTCAGGAATCAGGAAGTGCAGAGGGTTTTCGATAGCTCTATACCAGGCACTAGGGACAAAGACCAAACATATTTCCTCTTATACCACAGTAGGATTTGGCTTTGGTTGCCTAAAGCAAGTTACTGATTTATTTTCCTCTCTTATAAATGAAATCTAGAGGTAGGCGTTTCCAGACTAGTAGTTTCCAGACTAGTATTTTGGCTCTATTATCATTAGCCTTTTTCCAGATTTCTGCTTTGCATGCTCAGCCCGTGCCTCCATTTTAAAGTTCACCTCATGATCTAGCATGGTTGCTGGAGCTCCCCATGTTGTGTTTTTATCCCAAGCAGGAGTAAAGGGAGAGGACAGTTGTCTAACTCCTTTTATTAATATTTCTTAACTTATATTTTAGAACTTTCCCAATATATATAACAGTGAAGATTATAGTATAATGAACCCCCATCTGCCCTTCACCTTTTCCAGCAATTACAAACATTTTCACCATTTGTTGTCTCTATTCTCCTCTTTGCTGCCCAATTCTTACCCACCTCACTCCTACTCCCAGAGTATTTTAAAGCAGAGATTTCTTTTCAATCCCTGCAGACATGTTAATTTCTGACACTGGGCCCCAGCTAAGAGGATTATCAATATGTGTTCCAGAGATGGTCTTGATAAGAAGGGAGAGGATATGTAGAGTGTCCCTGGTGAAAAGCTTCCCCTGTGGAGCCCGGAGGAAAGTTACATAACCCTCTACCTCCATTCTCTTCTTCTGTCCCTCTTGAGTCACAGAGCTTATACCCTTTCCTTTCATGAGCTCTGGGCTAGATCCGGAACATTTTTCAAAAACAAATTGCTTCCTGAGGAGTCATCGTTAGCTATTTGCTTGTGCCCAGAGGCATAGAGAATGGATGAGCTGATGGTCTGGAGTGAGAGGCAGGAAAATGCCTTGTAAAATTGGCAGCCCTGTAGTTTGCAGCTAATGAAGCTGATATCTTTTCTGCAGATGGTCTTGGAAATCCTGGCATTTGATACATACTCACCCCACCAGGAGAAGTGAATACCTCTTCCCAGATGCAGCTATTTCCCCTGTCTAATATGACACAGAGACCACTATGCTGTGACCTAGCCCATCTTTTTGTTATAATGGAGTAGCTTAAAATATTTATCTCCTCCCTCCTGAGGCAAAGATATTGCCAGAATGAAATGGGCAAGCTATTTGTCTAATCCTGTCCCCTATCATCTGTGTAATGGCCATTTTCAATTGTTTAGAGGAAAATGTAATTTCACAACATACCATTGAACTGTGAGCTGTCTCAGTAGTAAGGAAGAAAGCAATTTTGTTTCACCTGGAGAAACCTGAGAGAGTTCTCTAGGATAATAAGGTGCTGCGTTCAGCCCACTTGATGTGCAGACTTCACACTCATGCACTTCCCCTCATCTGTCAAGATGCTCCCTGGGCAGCCATGGAGTCCTGTGTTTGGAAGACAGATGTGCCTTTTTTGTTAAGTCAACCTGCATAGTGTGTATAGGGGCTCTGCAGGATTTTGGTACATGAGGCTCAAGTTCATTTGTCTTGTTTATATCCCAAGCTAAAGGAAAATAACAATGGCAAGACCTGTTTGAGATTCTGCCTTTAGCCCAACCAGCCAACCCCCTTGATGCTTTCTGTCTGTGTGTGTGTATAGGTCAGTGGGACAGCATGGAAGAATACACCTGTATGATCCCTCGGGACACCCATGATGGGGCATTTTATAGAGCTGTGCTGGCACTGCATCAGGACCTCTTCTCCTTGGCACAACAGGTAAAAACCTACATGCACCCAGATCTCTCAGCGAGGAAAAGACTGTAGTGCTTCTAAGCACGTGGTGCTTTGGTAAATAAGCTATTGTACTTCAGGTCTGATGTTTACTTGGCTCTGTGAGTGCATTTGAATGTTTTTGATGCATTGTACTCAGAAGACTGCCAGCAGGTCAGCTGGGGCTACTTTTTGTTCTGAGGGGGACAAATGTGTTCTGGAAGCTACCATCTCGGTTGCTTTTGGAGTTAGCTTGTTGGGTCATCATTGTATCCCTTGTTGTAGAGAGAAGCTGTATTTCACCAAAAGATAGCATTCAGAGAGCCAGCAGTCTCACTGTGCAGCAGAAATCAGTCACAAGGGTCTTCTGGCCATGCAGGCATGTCACACATTGATTACCTTCCGAGGAAGCTAGTACTTATTTGCAAATAGTGTGCTGACTTGCAGAATGAAATAATGAAGTAATCCCATCCACCCTGTCAGACACGAGACTTAGATGAGGTGCCTGGGTAAATGATCTGAGCACTTAAGGCATTGGGACACTATAATTAACCTTAAACATTCAAAAACGGGAAAAGCTCTGCATGAGGGGTTTTTAATTGATGGCACAGAGGAAACTCAAACTGCAGTGCTATGGCATCCCCCAGGCTCTCGTTTATGTGATGAGAACCAAGATCTCAGTTGTCTCTGTCAGAGACACAAGAGCTCCCGTTCACGTGGACAGGATTGGGCATCTCTGCCAATTTTAGAGACACTCCCTCATAAGGACAGAGGGTGCTTGGAAGCCAAAGCTACCACCTGGAGCCATTGAAGTGTGTGCAGAATCTATTTTCATAAACATGCCCAGCACGAAAAAGTTAAAAGAGGGTAGATCCCCAGGCTGGGCACAGTGGCTCACACCTGTAATCCCAGCACTTTGGGAGGCCAAGGCAGATGGATCACTTGAGACCAGGAGTTCAAGACCAGCCTGCCCAACATGGTGAAACCCTATCTCTACTAAAAATACAAAAATTAGCTGGGCGTGGTGGCGGGCACCTGTAACCCCAGCATCCCAGCTACTTGGGAGGCTGAGGCAAGAGAATCGCTTGAGCCCGGGAGGTGGAGACTGCAGTGAGCCAAGATCACACCACTGCACTCCAGCCTGGGTGACAGAGTGAGACTATGTCTCAGAGAAAAAAAAAAAAAAAAAAAAAAAAGTAGATCCCCAGTTATGTCCTCTTGAGATGCAAGACCCATGATTCGGTTTTACAGCCCACATTCCCATGCCCTTGCCACCTAAGATTTTGTGTATTACCTTAGATAGATGTTAAAGGTTTGGATGCCATACATTTCTGTCTTTGATGAGAAATTGGATAATACCTCCTCTCAAGCCATTCAGTTCTGGGAAAATGCCCTTCTTCAGTGAATTTCTCTCTTCATCCCTGGAATTTAAGTGAGACAGATAACTTCTGTAGCTAGTTGGGGTGCCCTAAAATAACCCTAAGCTCCCAACTCCAGAGCTCAGTCCCAAGGGTTGTTTCTCTTCTAGTGCATTGACAAGGCCAGGGACCTGCTGGATGCTGAATTAACTGCGATGGCAGGAGAGAGTTACAGTCGGGCATATGGGGTAAGTGTCAACTATTCTGCACATTGTCATTTTTGAGGCTTATTTCCATACTTTTTTCAGAATGGGCTATTGAGAACTCACAGGCTGCTGGAAACATGCCTGTTTTCTCTGATCGGCAGATACCCTGACACCAGAAGGAATGATTTAAATTAATCCTGTCTTTTGGATTGTTCGTGCAGTAATTAGTTTGGAATGCGATTTGCTTCCATCAGGCCATGGTTTCTTGCCACATGCTGTCCGAGCTGGAGGAGGTTATCCAGTACAAACTTGTCCCCGAGCGACGAGAGATCATCCGCCAGATCTGGTGGGAGAGACTGCAGGTGAGCTTGGTAGAAAGCCCCAGTTCACCCGCCTATCCCTACCCCTTCCAGGACCTGGGCGAGTGCCCCACTCCACCCCAGCTCTTACTCAACTTGCTTTTCCTGCCTCCTCCACCAGTGTGTTGCTTGGCTTGCATACAAAGCAGAATACTCAAAAGCTCCTCACCTAAACTTAAAGCTGTGAGAGAATGACCAATTTTCCAGTCTCTTCTTAGTCTCTTCTCTAGGAATTAAAAAAAATGTTTTTTAATAAGTGACACCTGTGATCAGTCAGTTAGGAATCATAACCTCAAAATCAGTGGTTCTAAACCTTAGCGGCACAGTAGAATCACCTGGAGAGCTTTTTAAAATCCTGATGCCCAGGCTATTCCCCAGGCCAATTAAATTTCTGGGGAGAGACTCAGGATCAGTATCTTTTCAGGTTCCTCCAGATGATTCCACAAGCCAAAGCTGAGAACCACTGCTCTAACTACACTTGCAAGCCACCTGCACCAGCTTTTCAGATGGGGTTGCCTTAGGTTCTCATTGGCCAACTCCTGCTATTTATAGTTACTTAGGTCAGAGTCATCCTGTCACCTCTATTGAGACTTTTTTTCCACTGCAGTTTCCCCTTGTAGAGAAGCTTTCCCAAGTCCTCCATCAGTGTTTTCATTGTCACATTCTGATCGTTTTAACATGAGGAACTGTCACTCCAGGTCTGGGAGTCAGGAGTCTAAGTGTTCTGGGAAGGATGGCCAGTTCTCCCATTCCTTGAGTGGGTAGGATAGGAAGTTCATCAGCAAAAGGAAAAAGAGAGAAAGTCTTTACCCCTCCAGAAACCATTTGTCTCCCTGCCTATCATAATCCATCCCCCCAATTATAAGCCATTTCCTCTCAACTAGATCCCCACCTAATTGCTAATTCCAAATTCTTGCTTCAGACCAATTGAAGTTTGTGCTTCCAGGCGTCTCAGTAGGCTGCGACAAAACCTTTTGACTCCAAGCACATTCCTGCGTAGGAAGCTCAGGGCACATTCCCCTGGACAGGAAAGAGCAATGGGCAAAGGAACATCTATGAATACAGTCATTTATGGCTCTGAAATGAGCACATACAGTTCTTTTACATGTTTTATTAGTAATTATGAAATGCCCAGTGAATGTTTTGATGGAAAATTGTCTCCTGGGCACCAGAAAGAATTCCACAAATAAGCATTTCCCACTTGATTTGTACACACCCCAGTTCTTTGAAATGCCTATAATAAAGAGTTTCTACAGCAGAGATCTGAAGAACCTTCTGACAGTCTGACAAGTGGGACTTGATCCAAATGTAGACTTAGAGGAGAGGGGAGGCATGGAATGAGTCCTGGAAAGAGAGATGCCTGTCTGACTTTACTGGGTCCAGGACACTGTCACCACCTTAAGCCTTCGTGACTTTCCTATCTTGAGGCAGCAAGATGTTTTTTGGCTTACAGGAGGCCAAATTATTTCAGCATCTGGGAGAACCTAACTATTGGTGAGAAGTAACAAAAAACAATCACTCAATGTACTTTTTTCTGTTATATAACTTTCGAAATCATTGTTGTCACACTTCATGGGATGGAAAAATGTGGTCCAAGGCCTGTGGAATGTAAAGCATTACATTTATAGTGGAAATTTGGCTCTTGTGGATGGCTTGCTGTCAAGTGAACTGCTGGGGCTAGAAAACTGCCATTTTGTGGTCAAATAATTTAAATTAAAATCCCCAACCAGTATTATAGTAGTGGAAAAATACATGTTTGTTACTTTTCTTCAGAGTTGCACCAATGCTTTTGGTTCCTAAGACCCTCCCATAGGGCAGTTAGAGAGGTCAGCCTTATTGGCGCTGGGTCTCGTCTTGCCTTGGGTTCTCCAGTCAGGCTCAGACTGCATCTTATCATAGCTAAAAGCCTGAGATCATTGTTGCTAGACTTTTAAGTTTATCTCCATGGAGGACAGCTCCATGGGTTCATGGAATTTACCATGAAGCAGTAGATCTCAGGAACTCCCCTTCTGAGTCTGACTTCTTATCAACAAGGATGAAAAAGGAGTTCACTTGGCCGGGCATGATGGCTCACACCTGTAATCCCAGCACTTTGGGAGGCTGAGGCAGGTGGATCGCTTGAGGTCAGGAGTTTGAGACTTAGCCTGGCCAACATAGAGAAACCCCCTCTCTGCTAAAAGAAAAAAATAAAAAATTAGCCAGGTGTGGTGGCACACACCTGTAATCCCAGCTACTTGGGAGGCTGAGGCAGGAGAATCGCTTGAACCTGGGAGGCAGAGGTTGCACTGAGCCAAGATAGTGCCATTGCACTGAGCCAAGATAGTGCCACTGCACTCCAGCCTGAGGGACAGAATGAGACTCCGTCTCCAAAAAAAAAAAAGGAGCTCACCTGACTCTCTGTAGTTGTTAGATGTAAAATTAGCTTAAGCCCCTTTGATAATTAATTCACTTTTTTTATTATTTTATTTTATTTATTTATTTTATTTATTTTTTTTTTTTTTGAGATGGAATCTCGCTCAGTCCCCCAGGCTGGAGTGCAGTGGCATGATCTCAGCTCACTGCAAGCTCTGCCTCCCGAGTTCATGCCATTCTGCCTCAGCCTCCTGAGTAGCTGGGACTACAGGCGCCTACCACCACGCCTGGCTAATTTTTTTTTTTTTTTTTTTTTTTTTGTATTTTTTAGTAGAGATGGGGTTTCACCGTATTATCCAGGATGATCTCGATCTCCTGACCTGTGATCTGCCCACCTCGGCCTCCCAAAGTGCTGGGATTACAGGCATGAGCCACCGCGCCTGGCCTTTTTTTTTTTTTAATTATAAAGAATTTGTGGCCAGGCGCAGTGGCTCATGCCTGTAATCCCAGCACTTTAGGAGGCCGAGGTGGGTGGATTGCTTGAGGTCAGGAGTTCAAGACCAGGCTGGCCAACATGGCAAAACCCCATATCTACTAAAAATACAAAAATTAGCGAGGCATGGTGGCACACACCTGTAGTTCCAGCTACTCAGGAGGCTGAAGCAGGAGAATCGCTTGAACCTTGGAGGCAGAGGTTGCAGTGAGCTGAGACCGCACCACTGCACTCCAGCCTGGGCAACAAGAGCGATCCCACCTATAATCCCAGCACATTGGGAGGCTAAGGCAGGTAGATAGCTTAAGCCCAGGAGTTTGAGACTGGCCTTGGCAACGTGGCAAAACCCCGTCTCTTCAAAAAATACAAAAATTAGGCAGATGTGATGTGCGCCCATAGTCCCAGCTACTCAGGAGGTTGAGGCTGGAGATCGCTTGAACCTGGGAGGTTGAGGCTGCAGTGAGCCGTGATTGCACCACTTTACTCCAACCTGGGTGACAGAGTGAGACCCTGTCAAAAAAAGAGAAAGAAGAATTTCTGAGTGTAACTGAATGAAGCATTTCCCCTTCTGTGTATACTTTCTGATCTGAGATGAGTAGAAATGAAGAACAAAGAATCTAAGATGCCAACATACATGGTATCTCAACAGTCTTTTTTTTTTTTTTTTTTCCAGAAATCTTAATGGAGGTTTAGGCTTTAATAACTTCAGAAATATAAATGCTACCAACTTAAAAACAATGTCACTTCAAAATTTTTTAAACTTCTTTACATTTAATTCATTTTTGAACTTTGAATGATACATTTTAAATTTAATTTCTTTGTCAGTGATAGTCATCTTCAACCAGAAAGACTGAAACAAAATTTTAAAGTTGAAGATGTATTATGTGTTATTCACCATTCACAAAATAAATTGAAATCAATCATTTAATTTATTTAATCCTCACCGTATCCCTTTGAAACTGGTACTATTTTTATTCTGCTCTACAGATCTGTCAGAGGTTAAGTGATTTGCCCAAAGTCACATAGGGTAGCAAGTGACAGAGGCAGGATTCAAGCTCCAAACCCATGCTATACCATCTCTCAAACTGCTGAGACGCCCCTAAGGGCAGGGGTCCCCAGACCCGGGGCCGGGGACCGGTGAGTAGCCTGTTAGGAACTGGGAGGCACAGCAGGAGGTGAGGGATGGGCAAGCTCCACCTCCTGTCAGATCAGCAGCCACATTGGATTCTCACAGGAGCATGAACCCTATTATGAACTGCGCATGCCCGGGATCTAGGTTGCACGCTCCTTATGAGAATCTAATGCCTGATGATCTGAGGTGAAACAGTCATCTGAAAACCATCCCCCCACCCCCCGCCCAATCTGTGGAATAATTGTCTTCCACAAAACTAGTCCCTGGTGCCAAAAAGGTTGGGGACTGCTGCCTAAGGGTATTTCACTCACAGTACCCTTAACCTGAGAAAGCTGAGATTCTATCAGCAAATCTCCTTTGTGTTTCAGAGTGGATTTGGCTGTGGCTTGCAGGGAAGTTAAAATGTATCAGAAAGCCAGGCATGGTAGGTCATGCCTGTAATCCCAGAACTTTGGGAGGCGAAGCAGGCAGAGCACTTAAGGTCAGGAGTTCGAGACCAGCCTTGCCATCATGGTGAAACACCATCTCTATAAAAAATACAAGAAAAGGCCGGGGGCGCTGGCTCGCGCCTGTAATCCCAGCACTTTGGGAGGCCAAGACGGTTGGATCACGAGGTCAGGAGTTCAAGACCAGCCTGGCCAAGATGCTGAAACCCCATCTCTACTAAAAGTACAAAACTTAGCCAGGCATGATGGCACACGCCTGTAATCCCAGCTACTCGGGAGGCTGAGGCAGGAGAATCGCTTGAACCCGGGAGGCAGAGGTTGCAGTGAGCCAAGATTGCACCACTGCACTCCAGCCTGGGCGACAGAGCAAGACTCTGCCTCAAAAACAATGTATCAGAAGACATATCTAATCTTCACTTCTGAATGTTCCAGGGCTGCCAGCGTATCGTAGAGGACTGGCAGAAAATCCTTATGGTGCGGTCCCTTGTGGTCAGCCCTCACGAAGACATGAGAACCTGGCTCAAGTATGCAAGCCTGTGCGGCAAGAGTGGCAGGCTGGTGAGTGACAACCACCCACCCACATGGGCAGGTAGGGCCCCATGGTGTCCCTGGGCTGTCCAGTTCTGTCTATAACCCAGTCTCTCTTATTTTTAAGGCTCTTGCTCATAAAACCTTAGTGTTGCTCCTGGGAGTTGATCCATCTCGGCAACTTGACCATCCTCTGCCAACAGTTCACCCTCAGGTGACCTATGCCTACATGAAAAACATGTGGAAGAGTGCCCGCAAGGTCTGTATCCCAGCGCATCCAGAACAGACCACCTTCTCCAGAATGCTCACCTAATCTGCTTCTCTGTGCCTCTTTAAGGCCAGAAAAGACAGTGTTTAAACCACCTACTCACAATGTCAGAGAGTCTCTTCCTGTTATGAAGCTGTTTGGCCTGATTTCATAAAGTGAATCATAGTTGAGGAGATGGCGTGTATACCATTGATGAAACCAATGAATGTGACCACAGTTATATGTATTCGTATCTAGAAAGTGCTGGGACATAGAAAGGGCACACTTTCTACCCCTAAGAGAAGATGGGCTGTTTGGTACAAAAAAGAGCAGATTTGTAAATACACAGACTAGAACTTTCACAAGACCAATTTGGGTTTTTCAGACTTCTGGTCTCCTCTCCTGTCATCAGTTTGGATTCACAAGGAATAACATGCAGGGTATAATGCTGAAACCAGGAGGGAAAGTTATCTTGAAGCCAATGTAGAATTCTTCTGACTTTATTTACAGACAAGCCCTTGGGAAATAGATGTGGCTCCTGGTTTGGGGTTTTTTTTTCTTTAAACAATCTGCCTGGATGATGGTGAGGACTAATAAACAGTAGGCCCTGGAGGCAAAGTCAGCACCTGCTTTGGCTTCCCCTTCCTCCTTCTTACCAAAAGGAAGAGGGAGTCTCACTAGCCTTCTCTCCCCATTGTGACCCCCACAGTGAGGTACCTGAGATAAGAGACGAATAAAACCCAGCCACTGGAGCCTCTGCTGTGGGAAGATCTCATAAAATAGAAGTTGTGTTTCTGCAGAAGGCACACTTAGGAGATCTGGGGACTGGGTCTAGAAATTGACTAGTTTTATACATGACTGACTCAGGGTGGCTGTGAATACCACCCAGAGTGGGATCAGCCAGCCTGTACCCAGGCACCTGGTCTTTGGGATTTACTGCAGTACCAATGACCTAAGTTTCCTTCTTCAAATGTGCAGCTTGGAGATTTTGTTTGTTTTTTGTTGTTTTGTTTTATTTTTCAGTCTCTGTGAGCCTCCCAGGCCAGAGCATTTCTGATTCAAAGCCTGACCTCCTCCAGGCAAATGAGAAAAACAGAAGGTGCTGGATCTGAGTATAGTCTGGTTTCCCTCCTATGTATAGCCTCCAAGTCTTTGACTGTCTTGCCCAAGGCAGACCAAAGAAGTCTTTTGGGTAATATCTCAAGCAAGGAGTGGCTTCTTTCAACATAAGACCCCAGCCCAACTTCTCCATGGAATAGTCTTTCTTAGTAGCCCAAATTCTGTGGAATTAAAAATTAGGAACCTATTTAAAGTAAAGTGCTGGGACTTCAAGCCCAGAACTAGAGATGTCATATCTTCATAGTTAAGGAGCTACCCAAGGAAAACTGACTACTTAATAATTGTGCTGCTGAGCAAGACCCTCACTGAGCCTTACTTTCCTCCACTGTAAACAAGAATCATGCTCTGCCTCGCCTGAGGCAAAGGAAAGTAGTTGTGGGAAAAGCAGACCCTGTTATCCTGGAAGGCATCAGGCTGTGGGTATATGTATCATGTTTTCCTAGACAAGACAGTTCACCGAGTCCAGAGACAGGCTGGTCCTTCTGTAAAATTTCACCGAGCCAAGGCCATTGTTCTTGCCCACAAACCCACCCGTGCAATCTAGAACCAGAATACTGTGCCTGGCTAAAATCCTGCGGGCCTATGAGAAGCCCCTTCTTCCAAGTGACAGGTCCTTCATTTATAAGAGGGAAAGAATCATTTTTCCCTTTTTCATTTCCTGGGGATGGAGAAAACAAATTTTAAATAGAAAATTTCCAATTCCTTGAAAATAAGTTGTCTTGTATTATACAGTAGAAAGATACTGGATTATCTTATGCTGGATAAATCAAATATTGGGCTTCAAATCCAAACTTAATACCCAGCCTCCCCAGCTTTGGCAGTTTATATTTTGTTCAGCTCCTTATTAAGTCCACCAAAGAGTTTAAACCCAGTGTCTCGACTGTAGATGGCAGGTAGCTTATGGGCTCTGAAAAGCACCTACCATCAGCATTCCTAGTTTAGCTCCTACCTGCGTGATGTACGCAATGATCACACTGAGTTATCACCTTTTTAGTGATTGAGTTTTTTTACTACCACCTCCCAATTCTTTTTTTTTTTTTTTAAATCAGATTTATGCCAGGTGTGGTGGCTCACACCTATAATCCAGCACTTTGGGAGGCTGAGGTAGGCGAATCACTTGAGGTCAGGAGTTTGAGACCAGCCTGGGCAACATGGTGAAGCACCGTCTCTACTAAAAATGCAAAAATTAGCCGGGTGTGATGGTGCACACCTGTACTCCCAGCTACTCGGGTAGTTGAGGCGGGAGAATCGCTTGAACCTGGGAGGCAGAGGTTGCAGTGAGCCAAGATCACGCCACTGCACTGCATCCTGGGTGACAAGAGCGAAACTCTGTTTCAAAAAAAAAAAAAAAAAATCAGATTTAAGACAGGTCAATATAGTTCTCCTAGAAAAAAAAACTAAAGGGTGGTTCACACCTGTAATCCAAGCACTTTGGGAGGCTGTGGTGGGAGGATTGCTTGAGCCCAGGAATTTGAGACCAACCTGGGCAACATAGCAAGACCTCATCTCTACTAAAAATTAAAATTAACTGGGCGTGGTGGTGTGTGCCTGTAGTTTCAGCTACTGGGAGGCTGAGGTAGGAGGATCACTTGAGCAAAAGTGTTCAAGTCTGCAGTGAACTATCATTGCACCACTGCACTCCAGCCTGGGTAACAGAGTGAGAGACCCTGTCTCTAAAGAAATAAAAATTTAAATGAAAAAAATTAAAATTAAAGGAACATTTATCACTTCCCAAGTGTGGGATGCTATTGTAGTTCATTTTTCAAAGCTGGTGGTGAGTAATGGATCTCTGTGAAGACAGAAGTCTGAGGGAGACAGGTGTCTTGTTAAGTGTTGGAACATCTGTGTGCCTGCCCTGTCCTCATGCATGGATTAGCTGCTTGATCAATTGTTTGTCATGTCATTCTGGCTCTGGGTTAACCCAATCTCTTCATGCCAATTAATTCCTTATATTGAAAAGCATCTGAGGTTGGTCCTGGCCCCCAAGCTAGGGAGTTTCATTTTCTTCAAGGCCATCATCACTAACATGTTTTCTTTTTTTTTTTTTTTTTTTGTTTGAGACAGAGTTTCGCTCTTGTCACCCAAACTGGAGTGCAGTGGTATGATCTCAGCTCACTGCAACCTCTGCCTCCAGGTTCAAGCAATTCTCCTGCCTCAGCCTCCTGAGTAGCTGGGATTACAGGCAGCCACCACCACGCCCAGCTAATTTTTGTATTTTTAGTAGAGACGGGGTTTCACCATATTGGCCAGGCTGTTCTCAAACTCCTGACCTCAGGTGATCCACCCACCTTGGCCTCCCAAAGTGCTGAGATTACAGGCGTGAGCCACCACACCCAGCCTTTTTTCTTTTCTTTTTTTTTTTTTTTTTTTTTGAGATAGTCTCACTCTGTTGCCCAGGTTGGAATGCAGTGGCACGATCTTGGCTCACTGCAACCTCCGCCTCCCAGGTTCAAGCAATTCTCCTGCCTCAGCCTCCCAAATAGCTGGGATTACAGGTGTGCCCCACCACGCCCGGCTAATTTTTGTATTTTTAGTAGAGACAGGTTTCACCATGTTGGCCAGGCTGGTCTGGAACTCCTGACCTCACATGATCCACTCACCTTGGCCTCCTAAAGTGCTGGGATTACAGGTGTGAGCCACTGCACCTGGCTAACATGTTTTTATTTAAAACAAACAAAAATACCTCTTATATGATTTACCATAAGGAGAACTGTTACTTATCTGAAGTCTTGATTTTTTCCTTCTTCTGCAGCACAGAACACATTGCCTCTTTTTCACATTCTCTCATATAATGTTTCCTTTCCCTGTGTTAATGCATTTAGATTTTGCCATTTTTCCATTTGAGCTTTTGATGTTTGTACATTCTATCTCCATCCTTGAAGGCCTTTATTATTATTTTTGTTTCTATTTGTGAGTTTTCCCCCCTCTAGAAAAATCAGAAAAGATTTGTTTTTCCCTTTTTAAAGTGATATGGACCCTACTTATCAAGATGCTAGTTCAACTGGATGTGGCGGGCTTGTACAGTAGTCCCAGATCTGTGATTCTGTCTCTGCCCTTCCTCAGTTCAGCTGTCTGTTCCTGACTCACATGCCCTCTGCTCACTTTGTATACAAGCCGGTAGTGTAAATAGATCTAGCTGCTTTAAGGTGCTCTGGAGGTGCTGCCCCTAAGTCACCCTGTTCAACCAGATGTCTGCTGAGCTAATATCTTCTCCCTATTCCCTGTGAATGCATGAGGGTTTTCACCCCAAATCTGTGTTCTTATTTGGGTGCTATATGATTTTTAAATCTATAGTTTTTGCTCTGCTGGACTGTCCAAGGTACCCTGGTGTTGTAAACAAATACCAAAGTTTTATTAGCCTGAAACAATTCCCAAAAGCCTAATATCCCCCAGGTAACATATTGATAGTGAAGTAAGCAGTTGTTTCAGATTACTTTATAGGAATTTTTATTTGGGGTAGCCAGGCATGAAACTTTGCCAAGACTTATAAAACTGGTAATTATAGTTGGCAAAGGAGAGCCAAGACTTGAGTTGAATAAGTCATGAATCTTTTTGAAAAGCCCAGCCTCTCCCAGTATCACGCCCTGGTCCTCTATCCTATGGGGTCGTCATTCTGTGCTCTAGGGTATTCTGTTTGGAGAGGGGTTGACTCGTGCCTATCAGATGAATGGTAGCTCCCTTCCTCTGAAGCTGGGCTGCAAGCCAAGTGGCTCTCTGTGCCTTTGTCCTGTTACAGATCGATGCCTTCCAGCACATGCAGCATTTTGTCCAGACCATGCAGCAACAGGCCCAGCATGCCATCGCTACTGAGGACCAGCAGCATAAGCAGGAACTGCACAAGCTCATGGCCCGGTGAGGTCCCCACTGACCTGGGGCAAGTCACATTCCAGCCCTGTCGTCCCAGCAGCTTCTGCAGCAAGGAGGAGTTCAAGGCTTCTTGGGTGGCTGATTGCTGACATCTCTCTTTCCTTTTCCAGTAGGGATCCCAGGCAACCACCAAAGCATGCTGCTCTCAAAGTCTCTGCCACTTGCTTTCCTAGGTTCAGCAGCCCAAGAGCACCCATGTGCTGTTCTCCTGGCGTCTGGCTTTAGAGTCCTTGTTTTCAAATGTCAGATATGCTGCGCCCCCCGCCCCCCTTTTTTTTTTGAGATGGTCTTGCTGTGTCACCCAGGCTAGACTATAGCCTTGATCTCCTGGGCTTAAGCAATCCTCCCACCTCAGTTTCCCAAGTAGCTACAGGCACGTGCCACCACACTGGCTAGTTTTTTGTAGAAACGAGGTCTCTACAAAAAGCCTGCGTTTCCCCCTACAAGTTTAATGTTGCCCAGGCTGGTCTCAAACTCCTGTGCTCCAGCCAGCCTCCCTCTACAGCCTTCCAAAATGCTGGGATTATAGGTGTGAGCCACTGTGCAACTCTATGCTGCAGATTTGATATTTGACTTCAGAGAAGTGACTTAACCTCTCTGTGCCTCAGTTATCAATATAAAAGGGATAGTAACAGTTTCTGTTTCCTAGGGTGGTGTAAAGTAGTGTGAGGATTAATGCAAAGAGTGCAATGTCAAGCATTTCAAGCAGCACTTGGAATACAGTAGCAGTCAGTAAATGTGGGCTAATCTCATTACAAAGAATGGAGGGGAAGGGAAAAGTAAGGGAGAAGCCATATAGCAATCAATAAAGAAGTAACTCTCAACAACTGTCACCCACAAAAATTGGGTTTGGGGTAGATAGGTCCATACAGACCTATCTGTACCAGGTACCTGGTTTATGCTGTCATTGAGAGACAAAGGTCAAGATGGAAAGATGGTATCTTAAAAATGTATTCCAAAAGCCCATCTCCTTTCTTGCATATGGCTGAAAATTTTGCTAGCTCCTTCATATTGCCTCCTGAGAACAAGAGGAAATACCAGAAGGGCTTCAGTGTCCCCCTAACAATTTGTGGTCCTCTTAGGAGGGCTGTTTTGAGGAGGGAGCATCATGGGGGCTTGTTTCTCTGCTTCCAGATGCTTCTTGAAACTTGGAGAGTGGCAGCTGAATCTACAGGGCATCAATGAGAGCACAATCCCCAAAGTGCTGCAGTACTACAGCGCCGCCACAGAGCACGACCGCAGCTGGTACAAGGTGATCAGAAGCAGGCCACCTGTGAGACCCAGCACCCTGGCTGGCTCGTGTCCTCCTGTGTGCTTGTGGTTACAGCTGAGCTTCTGCGGAGCTAGGCTGATGCTGTGATGCTTCTTGAGTCCCTGGAGCCTATCTATCAGAGGCCCAGGGAGCCTGCGTTTCCCCCTACGAGTTTAATTAATACAGAAAGATTATTGGAGAAATACTTGTTACACCATTATTATGTGTATGTGGTACTGGGGATTGCTGCTGTCTTATAGACTCTGAGCTGCTTGTTTTCCTGGGAGCATCTGGACACATGGTTAATCACTGGAGCGACATCTTCCCTTAGGTCATCTGTTCTTGCTCAGCGTTTTTCTGATTTCCATCCTTGCCTGCTCCTCAGCTAAGAACTTAACTTTCTTTGTTTTTGTTGGAAAGGTCCAAGTAACATCCTGTTATGTTACAGGAAACTTTTGAAAGAGATAAACAGAATTAGAAAATATATAAAAAATGTGATAGATGGAGGGGTGATTTTTGGAAGTATATATCTTTGGTGAGAACACACATTCTCATTTCTTTTTGAGAGGCTTCCTGGTAACTACTTGGTGTGGCAGATGTCATTGATGTCTTTCCAGTATTTCCTTGGCTTGCCAATACTTTGTGAATTAATCTCTCTGAAATCTAAACTTGCATCTGAGGACTGCAGAAGCACTTATAATACAGATCTTACCTTTGTTTAGGCATTTTTCATTCTGGTTTGAAAAATGTCCATTGTAATACTCTCTCTAGGACAGCTTGCATGTCCAAAGCTGGAAAATACATCCGGTAAACACTATTAACTGGAAGCTTGTTAATCAGAGTTGTATTCTAACCAGAGTTACTTTCATTCATTTAGCTTTTAGGAAGTAAGCAAATCACAAGAAAAAAGCTGGTTTCAGGAACTTTAGTTTTAGTTTTTAAAAGCTTTTCCTAATGTGGGTCCCTTTGGTTTTGTGATGTGTTCTACCATCAATGTCATGGCCCTGTGTGCATGCCAGGACTGTTTGTCTTGTTCACCTTGACCCCAGGTCATTGCCAGGCACATAGCAGATATACAAGGGATATTCAGTGAATAAATGAAGGTATGGGAAAACTGAAACCTGGGTCATTGTAGAATTCTTACTCATCAAGTAAAGGTTAGTTGTGATAAATCTATTCTGCTTAGATGAGAAAACGGACACACCTGTGTTCAAGGTTTTTGGCAAGGCATACAAACGAATTTCCCGATTATTCAGAAAGTTCTGCTATTAATGGGTCATGTAGTGTCCTACTATCACTGCAAAGTTACCAGCCTGGAAGCAAACTCTGCCTCACTCTTGCTAAACCAAGCAGTGGTACGCTATAGAGTCATTGCCGCTCAGAACCCCCAGAGAGAGAGTAGTATTCCTTTATCCAAATAAGCACCAGCGGTTCTTCCTTCAAGCATTGAGCACTGGTTCTCTGTCAGGCCATGGGCTAGGTGTTGGGACCAGGCAGATGGGTGAGATTCTTTCTCTGTCATGCTCCTATGCTCTTCATGTCTTCCTTTGTCCACTATCTGGTGACCTGTCAAGACTTTGCTCCCTTGAAATATTGTGATGACTGCTGCTTGCCACTTCTGCTTTCCCCTAAATGTACACTTAATACCCAGTGCAGCTCTGCTTTCTGGGTGAAAGTGCCAGCCCCGTGCCTGCTCCAGGCGTGCCTTGCTGGCTTCGCTCTCACTCCTCGCCTGCGTGTATCCCCTGCGCAGTCACATCCATGGGCTTGTTTCCCGTGAACCAATCTGCGCATCTGTGGCCTTATTCTTCCCCCTTGCCAAGTAGTCCCCACCGCTGCCCTCTTGTTTCCCTCCTTGCCCTTCTGTAGCTCTCTTCCAGACCTACCCCAAATCCCTCTTCTTGACAAAGCTTTTCAAATCCCTGTCCTTGCTACTCCCATTGTGCCTTGCAGAGTACCTAGGTCTTCAGGTTTGTGCATGAGCTCCCCTAGGAGGCCGGGAGATCCCTTGAGGCAAGAGCTCTCTCCTGCTCCTCTTGCTGTGCCCTTCTTGCAGTGCACACATAGTACATTATATAGTTAGTGCTCCACAAAGTGAGTGGATCATGATGAATTTAGTAAAACAGCCATTTCTGAGTGTCTCCTTGAAGTGTTTGCTTTATGAACACAGAGAAGAGGCAGGAGCAGCTATTCCTCAGCATCGACCTTGTGCTCCTCTGAGCCCTGCTGTTGGTCACAGCTCTGGTGTCTGTCCTTGCCTTTCTCCCCAACCAGGCCTGGCATGCGTGGGCAGTGATGAACTTCGAAGCTGTGCTACATTACAAACATCAGAACCAAGCCCGCGACGAGAAGAAGAAACTGCGTCATGCCAGCGGGGCCAACATCACCAACGCCACCACTGCCGCTACCACAGCCGCCACTGCCACCACCACCGCCAGCACCGAGGGCAGCAACAGTGAGAGCGAGGCCGAGAGCACCGAAAACAGCCCCACCCCATCACCGCTGCAGAAGAAGGTCACTGAGGTACCCTTCCCTTCTTCCTTATTAACAACCAACCAAGGTGCCAGGCTCTCTGAGAAATGGAATCGTTGTTAAGCTTAAAAGGAACCTGAGGCTGTATCTGAAGTGCCAGGTGGAGCTGGAAAATATTGCCTATCTACCATCCAGCACTGCCTGAGACAGGGCTTTGTGTGTGAATATTTGCGTTTGGGGAGCTGACCCAGCCCCTGTGCTGAAGAGCAAGCTCCTTGTCAAGCTTCCCTGTGGATGAGCTCATTCTCTACGTGCTGCACCTGTGTGTGGGCGGCTGTACACAGCTGCGGGTCCACTCTGAGGATGGGGCTTGGGAGGTCCATCCTCTGCCTTTTTCTCTCCACTTCCACTTCTTCCCCTTCCCCTTGGGCTGTCAGTTCAGAATGCACCAGGGCAGCTGGCAGGCCCAGAGATCAGGGTGTTCAGAGCCTCAGCCCCACCTCCTCCCTCCATCCTGTTCAGGAAGCCACCGTCAGCCCAAGATAATAACAGTTATGATACAGTTGCCATTTATTGAGTCTTTGCTATGTGCCAGGTAATGATTAAAGATTTTTCATGCATTAACCGATTTAATTGTTATAACCACCCTTTGAAGTAGGTACAATTAGTATGCTCTTATGCCCATTTTACAGATGAGAAAGCTGAGGCAAGAGTGTCGCTAACATATGTGTGTTCCAACAGGATCTGTCCAAAACCCTCCTGATGTATACGGTGCCTGCTGTCCAGGGCTTCTTCCGTTCCATCTCCTTGTCACGAGGCAACAACCTCCAGGATACACTCAGGTATCAGAGAAGGGAAAGATGCAACTCTGGCAGGCCATGTTAATGGCAAGACCTAGAAGTCACACGTAAAGTCCTCTTTCCCTTCCTGACCCTGATCAGGACACCCAAGATCGATGTGTGTGCCTTTTTTCTGCACTGCAGTTTAAGGAGTAACAGCTGACTGGGCCCCACCTGTGTGGGTGAAACCTATAGAGAGTGAGGAGGAGAAGTGGAGCGAGAACTCTCCATGTGTGGTTTATTATGTAGGGATTATTAACCCATCTGTTAATCACAATATTTCTTTTTTCTGACCACCTGTTGCCTGTTGAAGTCACAGTATTTCTAAAATCCCTCAGCAACTTGGAGAGGTCTAAACAAATGACTCAATCAGTTAACCCAGAGGGTAAAGGTGACAAGGTCCACGTCCTCCTTCATTTGAGGATCTCCAGCCAGCTAAGAGCCAGGTGTCCCTGTTGCCTCTGCCGTACAGCGACTCTTACATGTGCAGACTTGTGGCTCTCTAAAGATTATCCTGGCTCATCTGTTTGATGTCTGCATACATGCCATGGTGACCCCTCGGTGACCTGGGATGAAATGCTCATTTGCTCAGGGTGATTCTTGTGGTGTTCAGTCAAGAGCATTGCCACCCGTCACAGACACCTGCTCCCATGGGAGGCCAAACACATTTGAGAGTCACTGGTTGGAGTCCCTGCCAGCTCTCTTCTCAGGAGCCTTAAAGATGAAAAACAGGCAGGCAAAAACTGGGAAACTAAATTTTCTGTGACTTTCTCATTTCTTTTTCAGAGTTCTCACCTTATGGTTTGATTATGGTCACTGGCCAGATGTCAACGAGGCCTTAGTGGAGGGGGTGAAAGCCATCCAGATTGATACCTGGCTACAGGTGAGAACACTTGGTTACCGGTGAAGGTGTCTCCAAGTCTGTCTTCTGTGTGTCTCCTCTTACAAGCATGCTCTGTTCAGCGTCGCAAGGCAGCGTGTGTTAATACAGTGCTAAGGAAGTAGGGCTCGGTCCCAGTGTCAAGTGTCCATATTTTCTTTATTTTCTTTTAGAAACTAAAGGGAAGGAAATGAACCATTTCAGAGCATCAACCAAAACAAGTTAAAAGAATTGATCTTTGCCTAGAAGAATAACTAGCTGTTTCAAGTCTCATATGCTACATACTGTGTCTTTTTGAATACCAGGTTATACCTCAGCTCATTGCAAGAATTGATACGCCCAGACCCTTGGTGGGACGTCTCATTCACCAGCTTCTCACAGACATTGGTCGGTACCACCCCCAGGTACGTGGAGACCCTGGGCAGTTTCTCATCTAACCACTGGCTTGGTGGTCAGCCTTTCCAAAAGCTGCCCTGGAGACACAAGTGCAGGAACTGGGAGCCATGTGTTCCATCCTGGCCTGGGAGGGTCTGTCCAGCCAGCCATCCCAGAGGGCCTGGGAGCCTTGCTAAAAAGAAAGCGTTCCCCCCAAGACTGAGTTAGCCCCTTCGTGGTAGTCTCAAGCAGATGTTAATGTCACACTCACCACTTGTTTTGTCATTCTCCTTAAAATTCACACCAGCTCTTCCCCAACCCACATTTCCTTTATAGATATTTCTTCTGTCTTTCCCTCAGGCCCTCATCTACCCCCTGACAGTGGCTTCTAAGTCTACCACGACAGCCCGGCACAATGCAGCCAACAAGATTCTGAAGAACATGTGTGAGCACAGCAACACCCTGGTCCAGCAGGCCATGATGGTGGGTCAGAGCCACTGTGGGGTTCCATAGACCCTGGTCACTTAGCTGGTGGGCGCGAGTGGGATTGTTTTTCTTCCTCGCATTGGTGCTATGCACTTCCTCTGACTGCTGGAAGTAGTACCTCCTGTGTCTCCAAAACAGACCTTTCTGAGGTTAGCTGATTCTTGGTGCTTCTCTCCTTCTTCTCTTGGCTTCAGGTGAGCGAGGAGCTGATCCGAGTGGCCATCCTCTGGCATGAGATGTGGCACGAAGGCCTGGAGGAGGCGTCTCGTTTGTACTTTGGGGAAAGGAACGTGAAAGGCATGTTTGAGGTGCTGGAGCCCTTGCATGCTATGATGGAACGGGGTCCCCAGACTCTGAAGGAAACATCCTTTAATCAGGTATGGGGTAAAAAACACGAAAGGACATAACCCTGTAGAAATATTCTGCTACTAAAAAAAATGAAATGAGAAAAGTTTTTACGAAATGAAAGGACATGACCCAAGGCCTTTGTCAGATTTCTTTTCCTCTAGCCTTTCCACTGACTTTAATAAAACGAGCTCTGATGGAGGTCACACAGCATAAAACATGGGAAATGAGTTACAGGGACCCTTCTGAATTTTAACTGGAAAAGCCCAAGATTTCTCAAGAGGTCATCTCATCTCTCCTCTCACCCTTCCTTCCCCATAAGCCATGCTGCTGGTTTGGGAGCTCCAGGGTTGGAGGCCTGCACCTCTGCTCTTGCTTCCAGCCCCTGTCAGTGTTTTCAGGCCACAGCGGGCTCCTGAGGAGTGTCTGCAGTCAGCCTGGGGATTTTGCCTCCTGGCTTGGTTGAGACTTTGATCACTTGAAAACGTGCCTGCTTTCTCTCTCAGGCCTATGGTCGAGATTTAATGGAGGCCCAAGAGTGGTGCAGGAAGTACATGAAATCAGGGAATGTCAAGGACCTCACCCAAGCCTGGGACCTCTATTATCATGTGTTCCGACGAATCTCAAAGCAGCTGCCTCAGGTAGGATCTTCAGGCTCCTGGCAGGGTTAACTGTCATTATAGTCCTTTCTGTTTTACTGTCTATGAATGTTCTAACACTCATTCCAAAGCATCTGGTTTTACTTCTGCTTTGGGACAAGTAATTGTTATTAGCAATCCACTGAAAAATACTTAAATTGCGTTTAAATTCCTCCCTGGAGGCAGAACACTAAATCCTTTGGTAATTATTCACAGCTCACATCCTTAGAGCTGCAATATGTTTCCCCAAAACTTCTGATGTGCCGGGACCTTGAATTGGCTGTGCCAGGAACATATGACCCCAACCAGCCAATCATTCGCATTCAGTCCATAGCACCGTCTTTGCAAGTCATCACATCTAAGCAGAGGCCCCGGAAATTGACACTTATGGGTAAGGACCATTGTGCACTTCTGTCACCCGCTTCTCCCTCCTACCCTGGCTGAGACCGCTTCCGTCTTCTGAAATTACTGCTTGCCATTCCCACTACTCACCTATCATAGCTACATCTCTCCCATGCTCATTGAGAGGAAAATAGAGGACAAGCAAATTTCTCATTATGTCCTCAGGACTTGCTTCATTCATGTAGTTGGGCTTATGTGAAGCATGATCACACACAAAGGGAACGACAGAGGCATGCAAGGCAGAGAAGTAACAGTGGAAGGCAGGTGTATGAGGCCAGGAAGGAGGCAGCTGGGTGCAAGCAGGGAAGGTGCTAGCTCCTCTGAAACAGGGGCTTCTGGCTCTTGAATTTTTTTTTTTTTTTTTAACCATCATAGTCTCTATGGTAAATGATTGTGTAAAATGAACGAGTGGATTCTCACAGTGAGATTTGTTAAGCAAGTGGCCTCTGGAATTTCCCTTGGGGTAGAGTGTTACTTATGGGGGATGTTTTAGGGAGGCCTGAGTGCTGTGGTGGCACTTTGAGGCCTCTCGCTATTTTTTTTTTTTTTTTTTTTTTTTTGAGACGGAGTTTTGCTCTTGTTGCCCAGGCTGGAGTATAATGGCACAATCTTGGCTCACTGCAACCTCCACCTCCCAGGTTCAAGCGATTCTCCTGTCTCAGCCTCCCGAGTAGCTGGGATTACAGGCACGCACCACCACACCTGGCTAATTTTTGTATTTTTAGTAGAGTTGGGGTTTCACCATGTTGGCCAGGCTGGTCTCGAACTCTGACCTCAAGCGATCCGCCTGTCTTGGCCTTCCAAAGTGCTGGGATTACAGGTGTGAGCCACCACGCCCAGCTGCCTCTTGCTCTTTTTTTTTTTCCCCCAAGACAGAGTCTCACTCTGTTGCCCAGGCTGGAGTGAGGTGGTGTGCTCTCGGCTCACTGCAACCCCACTTCTGAGTTCAAGCGATTCTCGTGCCTCAGCCTCCCTAATAGCTGAGATTACAGGTGCACGCCTGTAATTTTTATATTTTTTATCAGCTAATTTATATTTTTGTCAGCTAATTTTTATATTTTTAGTAGAGATGAGATTTCACCACATTGGCCAGGCTGGTCTCAAACTCTTGACCTGAGGTGATCCGCCCAGCTTGGCTTCCCAAAATGTTAGGATTACAGATGTGAGCCACCGCGCCCAGCCTCGCCTCTCGCTCTTAATAATGCTCAATGTTTCTTAAATGCAGTGATTATTCACCAACACCAATTAATCATGGTCCACAGGTGATTATCTCTGCATGAGCTGTTGTCTTCTGATACCAAAATGTGGGTCAGGCTGGTTCTTGGGGTGTTTAATTAAAGAGAGTTTAAGAAAGGAATTGTTTCCAGAGGTATAAGCAAAGCTAAGAGAATCAACAAGGAGCGCTCATGAACAAGCACAAGTGAGAAATTGTTACTCAGCCCTCACCCACCCCCGCACTCCAGAACTGGAAGAGCAAGGAGCCCAGCTAGAACCTACATCACTATGCCAGAGAGGCCATCTAGCAGAGTCTACAGTCCAGAGAGAGTGGCAGCTTCTAGAACTGGGGCCAGGCTGGTGGTGGGGGACACATACCCTGACCTCTCCCTCTACCCATCCTCTGACCTCCTGCCAGTACCCTTCCACCACTGGCCACGCCCAAGTGGGATCCCAGGTAATGCAGCCTGTAGGAGTCAGGCTTCTCAGAACAGAGTAGGACAGAGTGGGTCGGAAAACAGGAATGATCATTTCTGTGCCTAACCATTCCTGGTCCTCAAAAACAGGTTTTGTTTTGTTTTAATTTGAACAACATTGGTCATTGAGAACCATAAAAGGCAAAGCCACTCTTTTCATTAATTCTAAAGATTGTTTTTTCTTTTTGTGAGGAACGTGTGATTAGGTAAGGCATATGTAGTCTGTGGGATCTCTTGAATGCAGTGGTGCTCTCAGCTGAAGAGCTGAGGACCCCTGATGTACACTCACAGCTCCCACTGTTCCTTACAGGCAGCAACGGGCATGAGTTTGTTTTCCTTCTAAAAGGCCATGAAGATCTGCGCCAGGATGAGCGTGTGATGCAGCTCTTCGGCCTGGTTAATACCCTTCTGGCCAATGACCCAACATCTCTTCGGAAAAACCTCAGGTATTCAGAAACCCTGAAATGGCAACAATTTGAGAAGTCTTCTGGTTTTTTCCTACATTTGTCTCATGTAGTCATGTATTATATCTTAACAAAAAACTATAAAATTAGGGAGCCAGGCATGGTAACTCATGCCTGTAGTCCCAGAAACTCCAGAGGTTGAGGCAGGGGGATGGCTTGAGCCTAGGAGTTCAAGGCTGCAGTGAGCTGTGATTGTGCCACTGCCCTCCAGCCTGGGTAATAGAGCAAGACTGTCTCTTTAGAAGAAAAAGGCTGGGCACGGTGGCTCACACCTATAATCCTAATATTTTATAATGCCGAGATAGGAGGATCACTTGAGCCCAGGAATTCAAGACCAGCCTAAACAACATAGAGAGACCCCACCACTATTTATTTAAAAAAATTAAAAAGGTGACCGGGCACGGTGGCCTATGCCTGTAATCCCAGCACTTTGGGAGGCCCAAGCGGGTGGATCATTTGAGGTCAGGAATTCGAGACCAGCCTGGCCAACATGGTGAAACCCTGTGTCTACTAAAAATACAAAAATTAGCTGGGCGTGGTGGCGGCCACCTGTAATCCCAGCTACTCAGGAGGCTGAGGCATGAGAATTGCTTGAACTTGGGAGGCGGAGGTTGCAGTGAGCCAAGATTACACCGTTGTACTCCAGCCTGGGCAACAAGAGTGAAACTCCATCTCAAAAATAAATAAGTAAGAAAAAAAAATTAAGTGGCCAGGCATGGTGGCTCACATGTAATCCCGACACTTTGGAAGGCTACAGCAGGAGGATTGCTTGAGACCAGGAGTTCAAGACCATCCTGGACAACAAAGTGAGACCCTGTCTCTACAAAAAATAAAAAAATCAGCTGGGCATGGTGGCTCATGCCTGTTGTCCCAGCTCCTTGGGAGATGGAGGCAGAAGAATCATCTGAGCCCAGTTGGTTGAGGCTGCAGTGAGACAAGGTTGTGCCTCTACACTCCAGCCTGGGCAGCAGAGCAAGACCCTTTCTCTCAAAAAATAAAAATAGGCTGGGCACAGTGACTCACGCCTGTAATCCCTGTCTCTACAAAAAAAAAAAAAAAAAAAAAAGCTGGGTACAGTGTAGTCCCAGCTACTCAAGGGGGCTGAGGCAGGAGAATCACTTGAGCCCAGGAGGTCGAGGCTGCAGTGAGCTGTGATGGTGCAACTGTGCTTGAGCCTAGGTAACAGAGCGAGACCCTGTCTCAAAAAGTAAATAATTTTTAAAAAATGTTTTAAAAATGAAAAATTAAGTTATAAAATTTTATAACTTAATTTATAACCAAGTTCTTCCAGAATTTTTAGGGTATTCTCATTGGGAAATGCCTTTAACAACCTCCAAAGAATCCAGCAGGGAGCAATTTGTGGCAGGTAGACTGGAGAGTCTACAGATGGGATGGGTCTGACCCCTTGTGGGATGAAAGCCAAACCTTTCCCATTGTCCGGATTCTGGCACTCCTCTTCCTGTTAAAACCATGAGAATTCGCTTGAGAGGTATTTTAGTCACGTGATTGTTCCCCCAAAGCCATGAGTTTCTTGGGCAGGTTGAGGAGACCCGTGTTGCTTTCACTGCACCATCAGTGCACTGTCTTTCTGTGATGCCTTATTCTTCACAAAGCATCCCTCAACACACACTTCACACCAGCCTGCTGCGGCGGGGGCTCATTAAAAATAGTCAGGGCCGCTGGGCGCGGTGGCTCACGCCTGTAATCCCAGCACTTTGGGAGGCCAAGGAGGGTGGATCACGAGGTCAGGAGTTCGAGACCAGTCTGGCCAACATAGTGAAACCCCGTCTCTACTAAAAATACAAAAAATTAGCCGGGTGTGGTGGTGTGCACCTGTAATCCCAGCTACTCGGGAGGCTGAGGCAGGAGAATTGCGTGAACTCAGGAGGCGGAGGTTGCAGTGAGCTGAGATTGCACCACTGCACTCCAGCCTGGACAACAGAACGAGACTCCATCTCAAAAAAAAAAAAAAAAAAAAAAAAATAGGGCCGGGCGCAGTGGCTCAGGCCTGCCTGCAATCTGGCACTTTGGGAGGCCGAGGCAGGCGGATCACGAGGTCAAGAGATTGAGACCATCCTGGCCAACATGGTGAAATCCGTCTCTACCAAAAATAAAAAAATTAGCTGGGCATGGTGGCACGCGCCTGTAGTCCCAGCTACTCAGGAGGCTTAGGCAGGAGGATCGCTTGAACCCAGGAGGTGGAGGTTGCAGTGAGCCAAGATTGTGCCACTGCACTCCAGCCTAGGCAACAGAGCAAGACTCTGTCTCAAAAAAGAAAAAAAAAATAGTCTGCCTGTGTTCTGAGCTGCTCAAGGGTATACTCTCTTTATGGTACGCTAACCCTGCTTTTCTGTGGGCGCCAGCATCCAGAGATATGCTGTCATCCCTTTATCGACCAACTCGGGCCTCATTGGCTGGGTCCCCCACTGCGACACACTGCACGCCCTCATCCGGGACTACAGGGAGAAGAAGAAGATCCTTCTCAACATAGAGCATCGCATCATGTTGCGGGTATGTGATGCGGCCACGAGAGCCAGTACCCCTTCCGTGGCAGGGAATCTCCATAGCACTGCTTTTCTCATTCCTCTCTGTATGTCTGTCACTGAAAAATCTCTTTGAGAGAATCAGCTTTGAAGAAGGTTTAATGAAGTATGTCCTAAAGCAGATAACCTTGTAAGAAACTGAAGGACCCTTAAGCTGAGAAATTGTTTTCACCATCCTAGGGAAGACTAGACAGATAAATATTCAGCACCATATATTTACTAATGTATACAAAGCACTGGCCATATGGAGAAATAATGTTTAGTAGATGTGTAAGTAATAAGAAAGAGAATTGCTTGTTTTCCAAAACCTTGAAACTTCCAGTACTCTCATCTGCACAGAAGGCCTATAACTGAGGTGAGGTCTCGTGTTTTTCCCTTATGCCTTGGGGTTCCAGTGGTCATCAGGTTAGAGTGGTCGCTTCGTTTCTCCTTTTGCCGTGTTCTTATTTCCCTTCTCCTTTGGCTATGATGGGGAAATTAGAACTCAGCTCTGCCTGGACCCCAAGCCTTGTTTCTTCCTGGACTCAAACTACATGTCTTAGGCTGCTCTCTTACTGAACGGTTGTGTCCTGATGCAGATGGCTCCGGACTATGACCACTTAACTCTGATGCAGAAGGTGGAGGTGTTTGAGCATGCCGTCAATAATACAGCTGGGGACGACCTGGCCAAGCTGCTGTGGCTGAAAAGCCCCAGCTCTGAGGTAGGCCACTGGGCCCTGCAGACCTGCACTCTCCTGGAACCCGCACTCGCAATAGGATGGCCCTCCCGTCTGTTCATGTGCGCACAGTGGCCCTTCTTTGCTGTGATTGGCTGTAGCGCGTGTCCAGACTTTTCTAACAAAAATGAAATGGGTGAGCAAGACAAGTCCACACAGTTAGAATGAGTAGTTTACTATTTCTCCAGAGCTCTTTATATATTAAACAATTAAAGATAGGTGTCTTTTTTATATATGTTACAAATTTCCTAGTAACTTAGTTTTTAAATTTTGCTAATGGTGTGTTCTTTGGTTTGGAGTTTTTGTTTGGTTTGGTTTGGTTTTTGATACACAGTCAGCCCTCCATATCCATAGCTTCTGCATCTGTGGATTCAGCCAACCGTGGATAGAATATTTTAAAAAATATATATAACAATAAGAAATGTAAATTTTTAAAAATATAGTAGAGTGACTATTTACGTTGTATAACATTCACATTGTATTAGATATTATATGTACTCAAGATGATTTGAAATATAAGGGAGGTTGTGCATAGGTTACATACAATACTATGCCATTTTATTAAAAAGTTGTTTTTGGCTGGGTGCAGTGGCTCACACTTGTAATCTCAGCACTTTGGGGGGCCAAAGCAGGAGGATCACTTGAGCCCAGGAGTTCAATACCAGCCTGGGCAACATAGTGAGACTCTATCTCTTTTTTTTTTTTTTCCACCCAGGCTGGAGTGCAGTGGCAAGATCTCAGCTCACTGCAACCTCTGCCCCCTGGGTTCAAGCAATTCTCCTGCCTCAGCCTCCCAAGTAGCTGGGATTACAGGCACGTACCATCATGTGGGTTAATTTTTGTATTCTTAGTAGAGACAGGGTTTCACCATGTTGTCCAGGCTAGTCTCAAACTCCTGACCTCAAGTGATCCACCCACCATGGCCTCCCAAAGTGCTGGGATTACAGGTATGAGCCACCACACCTGGCCTGTGAGACCCCATTTCTACAAAACAATTAGCCGGGCATGGTGGTACACACTTGTAAGTCCAGCTATTCGGAAGGATCATTTGAACCCAGGCGAATGAGGCTGCAGTGAGCCATATCATGCCACTGCACTCCTTCCTGGGTGACAGAGCGAGACCTTGTCTCAAAAAAAACAAATATATATATAATATATATTAAATATATATATATTTTATATATTTTTTTATATATATTATATATATTTTATATATTTTTTATATATATTATATATATTTTATATATTTTTTTATATATATTATATATATTTTATATATAATATATATATTTTATATATAATATATATATTTTATATATTTTATATATAATATATATATTTTATATATAATATATATATTTTATATATAATATATTATATATATTTTATATATAATATATTATATATATTTTATATATAATATATTATATATATTTTATATATAATATATTATATATATTTTATATATAATATATTATATATATTTTATATATAATATGTTATATATTTTATATATAATATGTTATATATATTTTATATATAATATGTTATATATATTTTATATATAATATGTTATATATATTTTATATATAATATGTTATATATATTTTATATATAATATGTTATATATATTTTATATATAATATGTTATATATATTTTATATATAATATGTTATATATATTTTATATATAATATGTTATATATATTTTATATATAATATGTTATATATATTTTATATATAATATGTTATATATATTTTATATATAATATGTTATATATATTTTATATATAATATGTTATATATATTTTATATATAATATGTTATATATATTTTATATATAATATGTTATATATAATATATGTATTTTATATATTTTATATATAACATATAATATATTTTATATATATTATATATAATATGTTTTATATATATATTATATATATTATATATAATATGTTTTATATATATATTATATATATTATATATAATATGTTTTATATATATATTATATATATATTATATATATATATGTTTTTGTTGTTTTTTTTTTTTTTTTTTTTTTTTTTAAGAGACAAAGTCTCACTGTGTCACCCAGCCTGGTCTTAAGTTATCCTCCTGCCTTGGCCTCCTAAAGTGCTGGGATTAGAGGCATGAGCCACCACGCCCAGCCTACACCATTTTATATAAGGCACTTGAGTATTGCAGATTTGGGTATCCGATTGGGGCCCTAACTTAGAGACGACTGTACAGGCATTTTTAAAAGTTAGAAGTTACCAAATTTGTAATCCTTTTCTTTAAAGTTTCTTCCTTTGGTTTGTTTTTGTGTTTTTTTGTTTGTTTGTGTGGTTTTTTTTGTTTTTTGTTTTTTTTGAGACAAGGTCTTGCTCTGTTACCCAGGCTGGAGTGCAGTGGCATGATCTCGGCTCACTACATACTCCGTCTCCCAGGTTGAAGTGATACTCCTGCCTCAGCCTCCAGAGTGGCTGGAATTACAGGCGCGTGCCACCATGCCCGGCTTTTTTTTTTTTTTTTTTTTTTTTTTTGAGACGGAATCTCACTCTGTCACCCAGGCTGGAGTGCAGTGGTGCGATCTCGGCTCACTGCAAGCTCCGCCTCCCGGGTTCACGCCATTCTTCTGCCTCAGCCTCCCGAGTAGTTGGGACTACAGGCACTCGCCTCCATGCCCAGCTAATTTTTTTTTTTTTGTATTTTTAATAGAGATGGGGTTTCACCGTGTTAGCCAGGATGGTCTTGATCTCCTGACCTCGTGATCCGCCCGCCTCAGCCTCCCAAAGTGCTGGGATTACAGGTGTGAGTCACCACTCCCGGCCACTCTTTTGTATTTTTAGTAGAGACAGGGTTTCACCGTGTTGGCCAGGCTGGTCTCGAACTCCTAGCCTCGAGTGATCCGCCCTTCTCAGCCTCCCAAAGTGCTGGGATTACAGGCATGAGCCACGCGGCGCCTGGCCTCTTCCTTTGGTTTTATATTTAGAAAGTCCCTCTCTACCTTAAGGTTTTTTTTTAACCTATATTTTCTTATACTAGTTACAGGGTTTTTTTTTACATTTAAGTCTTAACGCAAGCCAGACACTAAGGTACACACGCCTGTAGTCTCAGCTACTTGGGAGGCTGAGGCAGGAGGATTGCTTGAGCCCAGGAGTTCAAGGCTGTAGCACATTAAGACCACACCTATGGGCGGGGTGCAGTGGCTCACGTCTATAATCCCAACACTTTGGGAGGCCAAGGCAGGTGGAATGCTTGAAGCTCAGGTGTTTGAAACCAGCCTGGGCAGCGTCGCAAAACCCCATCTCTACAAAAAATAAAAAATTAGCCGGGTATGATGGCGCTTGCCCGTTGTCCCAGCTACTTAGGAGGCTGTGGCGGGAGGATCACTTGAGCCCGGGAGGCAGGGGTTGCAGTTAGCTGAGATTGTGCCACTGCACAATCTGTAACTCAGCCTGAGTGACAGAGCCAGACCCTGTCTCAAAAAAAAAAAAAAAAAATTAAAAAAGAAAAAGACCACACCTATGAAAAGCCATTACACTCCAGCCTGGGTAATATAGTGAGACCCTGTCTCTTAAAAAAAAAACAAGGCCAGGCATGGTGGTTCACGCCTGTAATCCTAGCACTTTAGGAGGCAGAGGCGGGCGGATCATGAGGTCAGGAGTTCGAGACCAGCCTGACCAACGTGGTGAAACCCTGTCTCTACTAAAAATACAAAAATTAGCTGGGCATGGTGGCACGTGCCTGTTATCCTAGCTACTCAGGAGGCTGAGGCAGGAGAATCGCTTGAACCAGGGAGGCAGAGGTTACAGTGAGCCAAGATTGTGCCATTGCACTCCAGCCTGGGCAATAGAGCAAGACTCTGTCCAAAAAAAAAAAAAAAAATCTTAACTAAGTTTGGAATTTAAGGTGTAACTTTATTTTTTTAAACATGACTAGCCGTGACCACACTGCTGGCCAAATAATTCATCCTTTCTCTGCTATTTAGAAGATTTTGTTTTTATTGAACACTGAATTTTTTTTTATTTTATTTTTTGAGACAGAGTTTCGCTCTTGTTGCCCAGGCTGGAGTGCAGTGGCATGATTTTGGCTCACTGAAACCTCCACCTCCTGGGTTCAGTGATTCTCCTGCCTCAGCCTCATGAGTAGCTGGGATTACAGGCATGCACCACCACACCCGGCTAATTTTTGTATTTTTAGTAGAAACGGGATTTCACCATGTTGGTCAGGCTGGTCTTGAACTCCTGATCTCAGGTGATCCACCCACCTCGGCCTCCCAAAGTGCTGGGATTACAGGCATGAGCCACTGTGCCCAGCCTAAACACTAAATTCTATGTGTCCTTGAATTTCTTTCTAGGGCTCCTCTTCTGTTTCATTGCTCTTTTGGCCTGTTTCTCAAGTTCCTTGGTGTTAATACAAGTCCCTTCTCAGGGGTTATCGTCATCTATTTTTTTTCTTGAGGCTGTAACATCTTTATACTCATAAGGGGATATCCTTAAACTGATATTTTTCATTTACTCAGATCTTTAAGTCTAACACATTTCTAATTAAGTTTAATTCAAGGCATAGTTCATTGTTAGAATTGTGAATGGGGTCTTTATAATGTTATACATTCTAACCAGTTATTGATGGACTGTAAGAAAACAACTGATTAGGCCAGGCACAGTGGCTCAGGCCTGTGATCCCAGCATTTTGGGAGGCCAAGGCAAGCGGATCACTTGAGGTTAGGAGCTCAAGACCAGTCCGGCCAACATAGTGAAAACCCGTCTCTACTAAAACTACAAAAATAAGCTGGGAGTGGTGGCAGGTGCCTGTCATCTCAGCTACTCAGGAGGCTGAGGCATGAGAACCGCTTGAACCCGGGAGGTGGAGGCTGCAGTGAGCCAAGATAGCACCGCTGCCTTCCAGCCTGGGCAACAGAGCGAGACTCGGTCTCAAAAAAACAAACTAAAGACAGCTTATTAGAGTATAATTATGTTGAAATTAAAGTTTCCAGAACCTTAGTTCACACGCACTCCTGTGTTCTAGGTGTGGTTTGACCGAAGAACCAATTATACCCGTTCTTTAGCGGTCATGTCAATGGTTGGGTATATTTTAGGCCTGGGAGATAGGTGAGTAATTTAATTTGGTTTTTTTAGTCTTCTTTCTCCATTGTAGTTTTCCTGAATGGTTTCATTTGGTTTTCCAATTAAATATATGGCTTTTTGGTAAATAAATATTTGGTAAATAAATATTTGGTAAATAAATATTGGTAAATAAATACCAATATTGTATATGTAAGGTCTCTTTTACAACATTAGCCTTAGTTCCCTATTGATTATGATGCCATCAGAAGAATACATCAAACTAAAGAAAAGGAAAAACAGTTCAAGCTGGGTGCTGTGGCTCATGCCTGTCATCCTGGGAGGCCAGGGTGAGAGGATCACTTGAGCCCAGGAGTTTGAGACTAACTTGGGCAATAGCAAGACCCCATCTCAATAAAGCCCCACATAGAAGGATACTACTTTCTCCTTAGTTTGGCTTAATGTATTAAAAGCTGTATTACAGGGCAGACTCATTGGCTCATGCCTATAATTCCAGCACTTTGGGAGGCTGAGGTGGGAGGATCACTTGAGCCCAGGAATTTGAGACCAGCCTGGGCAGCATAGCAAGATCCCGTCTCTACAAAAAAAGTAATTAGCCAAACATGGTGGCATGCACCTGTAGTCCCAGCTCTTCGGGAGGCTGAGGTAGGAGGATCACTTAAGCCCAGAAGGTCAAGGCTGTAGTGAGCCGTGATTGCACCACTGCATTCCAGCCTGGTCAACAGAGTAAGACTCTGTCTCAAAGAAAAAAAAAATACTAAATCATATTGATTTTATTGATTCAAGAAACATTTGTCAGTCACCACTGTGCTAAGATAAATCATTTTATTTCTGTAATTGAAACCAACCAAAGTAGATCCTTCTGATATTTTTGCATAATAAGTTTTGTCCAAATGTACTGACTGAAAATGTAATTTACGAATGTTCAGAAATGGACTCACAAGAATGTAAAAAAGACTGGTTCTCTGATGTCTACTGTTTTTCTCCTGGAATCATGTCTCATGCAACTATTTGAGAGTAAAAATAATTTTACCCCACAAAAATAGTAGATTTTTGTTTTTAAAAGTCTAGCAGAATATCTGTTGATAAAAGCCAGGTGGTTGCCGGGATTGGCTCAGGGACTTAAGGAGACGAGACCTGTTACGGCTGCTCAGTAAAAATGATAGAGCCTTGTCACCAGAAGGTGCCAGTGCTGCCAGAAATGACTTATTAGATCACCAAAGACCTCAGAAAAGCACAGTATGTCAATACAGTGGGACAACCTGTGATTCACACATAAGCCCGCATTTCAGCAGGAGTTGGCAAACTGTTTCTGTAAAGGACCAGTTAATAGGTCGTTTTAGGCTTTGTGGGTCCTTTGGTCTCTGTCACAGCTAGTCAGCTCTGCTGTGGTAGCACGGAAGCAGCCTGGAACAGTACTTAAACAAGGGAGCGTGCTGTGTGTTCCAGTAAAACTGGACTTGCAGAAGTGGAGGTGGAGGGGCTGGATTGGCTGAGGGCTATCGTTTACCAGCTCCTAGCTTACAGTATCACGTACTTACTGATTTTTTCATCCGTGATCTCTGTTGATCCCTCCCTGATCTGTCTTCTGTTTCTCAAAGACACCCATCCAACCTGATGCTGGACCGTCTGAGTGGGAAGATCCTGCACATTGACTTTGGGGACTGCTTTGAGGTAAACACATGTTCTAAAACCCCAACCTCATCTTCCCGGGTGATCACTTTTCTCCCTTCTCTGACACTTTAGGCAGACTTAAGCCCAAACGGCCTTACTCTTAACCCCTGCTGGCCCTACCAAGGCTGTAGTTAAGTCAGTCTAAGAAATGAAATCTGGGCTCTTAGTTGGACTCTAACCCCCTTGGAGCAAGGGCTGCTGTTCACATGCCCTCTGAGTGGAGGAGGCCCCTACCCTCCATACCGCCTGTTGCCCAAGAGCCTGGACACAATGAACATTTGTCGTTTTTCCTTTTTGTTTTCTCTTCTTTTCTGTTGTTTGTTTCTTGTTTTTTAAGTTGTCTTTCAAATCCCTGTGACAAGTCCTCTCACTAAACCCAAGCTGCTTCATTTTTCTGCTGTAATTAAAATCAGTGCAGGTGATGCAGAGGAAAGCCACCTGCTCCACCTGGCTCCAGGTAAAGAAAATAAACATTGATTTGGCTTTTCCCATTTATTATTCTGTAGGTTGCTATGACCCGAGAGAAGTTTCCAGAGAAGATTCCATTTAGACTAACAAGAATGTTGACCAATGCTATGGAGGTGAGTGGATATCGGGAACGAGCTGCTTCAAAATGGGATCAGGACAGTTAACAACCTTCTCTGAGAACACGCTTGTTAGAGCCCATCAGTTCCCCAAAGTGCCTTTGTGATTTTTGTAGCAGTTTTCTGTTATTTCCTATTGTGTTAGAAATGACCTATCTATGAAAGGCTTACCACTTCACTTCTGACCTGGTTTCCTGTGGATCACAGTCCTGCCCTGATTCCTTCTCCTAAGACATTCTCACCCTGATACGTCAACATGGCCTGTGTCTGCTTCCTGAGTGAGGGTAACAGACCCCCTCAGCTTGCTTTGGGTGGAGAGTCAGTAACTCCTGTGGTGAGTGGCTCTGTCTCATTTCTAGGTTACAGGCCTGGATGGCAACTACAGAATCACATGCCACACAGTGATGGAGGTGCTGCGAGAGCACAAGGACAGTGTCATGGCCGTGCTGGAAGCCTTTGTCTATGACCCCTTGCTGAACTGGAGGCTGATGGACAGTGAGTATCATCAAGTGCCTGGGAGCTGAGCTTAGTGGCTCACGCCTGTAATCCTAACATTTTGGGAGGCCAAGGCAGAGGAGTTGCTTGAGGCCAGGAGTTCAAGACCAGCCTGGGCAACATAGTAAGACCCCTCTCTGCAAAAACTGAAAAAATTAGGCATGTATTAGTCTGTTCTCACGCTGTTATAAAGAACTGCCTGAGACTGGGTAATTTATAAAGGAAAGAGGTTTAATTGACTCACAGTTCTGCTTGGCTGGGGAGAACTCAGGAAACTTACAATCCTGATGGGAGAGGAAGCAAACACATCCTTCTTCACTTGGGGGCAGAAGAGAGAAGTACAGGGTGAAGGGGAGAAAAGCCCCTTATAAAACCACCAGATCTCATGAGAACTCAGTCACTATCACGAGAACAACATGGAGGAACCATCCCCATGATCTAATCAGCTCCCATGAGGTCCCTCCCACAACACATGGGGATTACAATTTGGATTGCAGTTCAAGATGAGATTTTGGGTGGGGACACAGCCAAACCATATTAAGGTGGGTACAGTGGCACATGCCGGTGGTCCTACCTGCTCAGGAGGCAGAGGCAGGAGGATCACCTGAGCCTGGGAGGTTGAGGCACAGTGAGCTATAATCATGCCACTGCTGCACTCTAGCCTAGGTGACAGAGTGAGACCTTGTCTCAAAAAAATAAAAAAATAAAAAATTTAATTTTAAAAATAAAAGAAAAAAAATAAAAAATAAAATCAAGTGTGTGGAAGCTGGGGTTGGCAGCCTCCCAAATTAGCAATATCCAGCACATAACATTTTACAAACCTATGCCCCTTCAAGCCTGCAGCCTGGGATACATTGCTGAGCTATTGCATTACATTTGCACAGAGTAACTCTGACACCTGGAAAAGAACTTCAAGTATTTGTATTAACTAAAACAGAAAATGCCATTATCAATTTAGATACTAAAATATTCTTCAGCATTAACCAAGTATCCTAGTGATTTTTCCCTGGGCTTTATATAGAGTAGTAAGCCGAAATTTTAATAAGAAACGCAAACAGTTATGATTTAGGACAGCAATATCTTCATCTACCCTTTGTTCTGCCACCTTAGGGGATGTTCACCAAAAGAGCTTCTAATCCATTGAAATTAAATCATACTTTGATCTTATATTATCTGTATTACATCGTCTAAGTCCAAATCAACAGTATAGAGTATCCCTCTGGGTGTCACATCCCATGCTAACACCCACCCACTTATTCCTGAGTAATATGTGTGTCATCTCTTTTTTTGGGGCTATCGCTTTACGAACAACTATATTTTTATGACTGGAAGAAAATAACCAAGTTTCTTTCAAGTCAAAATTTGAAGCATGTTTCAATACTCTTTATTTCTCTCCCTAGCAAATACCAAAGGCAACAAGCGATCCAGAACGAGGACGGATTCCTACTCTGCTGGCCAGTCAGTCGGTAGGTGCATCCACGGGAGGTAGCAAAGGCTCTCCCCCTTGTGCAGAGTGTTTGTAGAGTGGGGTGGGCTTTAGTCGGTGGGTGCATCCCGCAGGACGTTACAGAGGCTCTCCCCCTTGTGCAGAGTGTTTGTAGAGTGGGGTGGGCTTCAGTCGGTGGGTGCATCCCGCAGGACGTTACAGAGGCTCTCCCCCTTATGCAGTGTTTCTAGAGTGGGGTGGGCTTCTATCGGTGGGTGCATCCCGCAGGATGTTACAGAGGCTCTGCCCCTTGTGCAGAGTGTTTGTAGAGTGGGGTGGGCTTCAGTCGGTGGGTGCATCCCACAGGACGTTACAGAAGCTCTCCCCCTTTTCCAGAGTGTTTCTAGAATGGAGTGGGCTTCAGTTGGTGGGTGCCTCCCACAGGACATTACAGAGGCTCTCCTCCTTGTCCAGAGTGTTTCTAGAATGGGGTGGGCTTCAATCAGTGGGTGCATCCCGTGGGAGGCCACAGAGGCTCTCCCCTTTGTCCAGAGTGTTTCTAGAATGGGGTGGGGTTTGTTATTGACAGTAGGAGGCATAACTTAAAGTGGTAATGGCTACTGAATGTGAAGGAAGTAAACCTAGTTTTCTTGTGGTTCTTGACAGTGATAGTTTTGCAAAGGTGCTATTACTGCCAGCTTATCACCTGATAAGCATTTAATCGAACTTCAAATACTTGGTCTAGAAATATTTACTGAGCACCAAGCAGCTAATATGTTTTTTTATTTACTGTTTCACACATGGAGTGGGTACCTGAAGCTCTGAGATTTTTATCAAACTATCTGATTTTAATCTACCTGTAAAAACACAGTTTAAAGTATGTCTGAATATCAGGTCACTAATGGTGTCTGGGTTGGAATAATTATTAACAATATTACCTTGGTCCTCAAGCATTGATAATAGCTCAGAAATGGGAAGATGGAAGCAGCAGAAATTTATTTGCGTTGCTGAGAGGAGCCCTGGGACCACATGGAACAGTGTTTCTAGGAGTGCGACTCACAGAGCAGGGGTCTAGGAAGACTTGTGTCCCTCTGAGAGCCAGAGTCCTTTTTGTGTGTGGAAACCTCTCAGGAGTGTTAGAGTCAAACTGTTTAACTTTTATTTTATTTGTATTAGTTTCCAGCACACACAGCATTGAAGTTACTGGTTTGGGGCGGTGGGGGGATTGTTTGTTTGTTTTTGAGTAAAACTGTTTAGCTTTGTTTAGCCCTCCCCTCTTCCCCACACTCCCCATCCCACCCCTTTTTTCCTTTGTGACATTTAGCAACACCCTACATAGTTCACACTTTGGGAATTACTGTTGGGGTGTAAAAAAGTATATATTTTCTACAAATGTTTACAGAACACTTACAACTAGTTAATAAACTAAGCCAAATAATGTCTAGGGGTGCAAAAAAAAAATATGAGGTACAGTGGTCACCTGAAGAAGCACAGAACAGCATTACAGAATTGACCATAACCTGCGTGACATAATCAGAGAGCAGTAGACTCTGCCGTGGAGCCTGTGGGTGCTTTCGTGTGGAGTAGGGCTGTGGAGATTCAGAAAAGGGGACTTCACTGTGAACCGTAGCTGCGAAGAGAGCACTTGGGTTGGTGGCGTCTAATCATCACTTCACCTGACAAAGGGTAATTTTTCTTTTTTTTTTTTTTCTTGAGACGGAGTCTCGCTCTGTCACCCAGGCTGGAGTATGGTGGCGCAGTCTTGGCTCACTGCAACCTCCGCCTCCCGAGTTCAAGCAATTCTCCTGCCTCAGTCTCCCTAGTAGCTGGGATAACAGGTGCCCATCACCATGCCCGGCTAATTTTTGTATTTTTAGTAGAGATGGGGTTTCACCATGTTGGCCAGGCTGGTTTCGAACTCCTGACCTCAAGTGATCTGCCCGCCTCGGCCTCCCAAAGTGCTGGGATTACAGGTGTGAGCCACCCCACCCTGCCAGAGGGTAATTTATCCTTACTGGATGGATGGAATCTGATGGGTAGAAAGGAAAAGGGTGTTTCAGGCAAGAAATTGGGATACTGGGTTATAATGTCATACATGGACACTGTGACAGGATTTGTGAATGCCTGAATCACCAGGCTGATAGGACGCACAGTCTCTGGGGGAGCTTATACTGGTGGCTGGTCTCAAAGGAAGTGTGCTGAGACTTACTGGCTTCATTCTCAGGGCCCACCTCCCTAACACATTCTCAAGTGGCTCCTATATGCTGTCTGTAGCATACAGAAGGGAACTAGGACAGCCAGTTCTGCTGGCACCAGATGGTGGTGGATTTGGTTGTTTAGCTTAAAAGTAAAATTCCAGCTGGGTGTTGTGGTGCACACCTGTAAGCCCAGGAGGCGCACTTGAGTCCAGGAGTTTGAGACTAGCCTGGGCAACACAGCAAGACCCTGTCTCAAAAAAAAGAACTTCCAATGGATCATTAATAGAAGTATAACTATCACCCGGGTGTGGTGGTTCACGCCTATAATCCCAGTACTTTGGGAGGCCCAGGCAGGCAGATCACCTGAGTGAGGTCAAGAGTTTGAGACCAGCTTGACCAACATGGAGAAACCCCATCTGTACTAAAAATACAAAATGAGCCGGGCGTGGTAGCGCATGCCTGTAATCCCAGCTACTCGGGAGGCAGGAGAATCTCTTGAACCCGAGAGGTGGAGGTTGCAGTGAGCCAATATCGCGCCATTGCACTCCAGCCTGGGCAACAAGAGCGAAACTCCATCTCAAAAAAAAAAAGAAGTATAATTATCACTACCTTCATTCAGAAGATCTGTGATGTACAAGGACAGCATTCAAAAAACTTCATAATTCTGATTTCAGACTCTTCTCTGCTAAAAGCCATAATCAGTGGAGGGTGAACCTAACACCTGAGGACTTTTTCTACCCAGAGCTGATATGAAAATTCCTCCAAGGAATGACATTTCAACCTTGTGTGTGACACATTCCAAAGTTAATTTTCTTTATCAGTTTTTGTCCAAACACGTTTTGTCACAAGGCTTTTGACCTGTTCTTATTCCTATGAGTTTATTTTGTTAATGCAATTTGGCTGAAAATCCATGTTTCAATTCTGATAAGCACCAAATTTTTTCAATAATTATTAACTCACATTTGGAAATGACTTTACAGATTTAAATTTTTTTTTTTTTTGCAAATGGAGTCTCAGGCTGTTCTTGAACTCAGCTACTCAAGTGATCCTTCCGCCTCAGCCTCTTGAGTAGCTGAGATTACAGCTGTGTCCAGCTTAAAACTTTGAAATACATAAAGAGTAACATAAAACTTTCCTTCTCTTTTCCCCTTTAGGGTAGGTAGGGCAGGCCTTAAAGGAATAGAGTGCGTAGAGAATTAGATGCTAGCACCAACAGTGGCTTTTTGGTGTTTGAATTTTCTGGTAATTGATTTCTTTTCCCATAGAAATTTTGGACGGTGTGGAACTTGGAGAGCCAGCCCATAAGAAAACGGGGACCACAGTGCCAGAATCTATTCATTCTTTCAGTAAGTTCAGCCTCTGAGGAGCTGCACCAATGACTAGCTCATTAAGAAAATAGCAGCTGTGTTATACCCTGAGAGGGGTCAACAAGATGAAGCAACAAAACTGCCTTTGAGCAGAAAAGGTTCCATGAATTTCTCATTATATTCTGAGGACAAAGACGGACATAGAGGAAGGATTGCTTAACACTTACAAAAGTGAATATTTGAGAAAAACAGGGCACCCATTGAACCTGTTGTATTGCTCCCATTCTTACTGTTATTTCTACTTTTGTGTATTCCAGTTGGAGATGGTTTGGTGAAACCAGAGGCCCTAAATAAGAAAGCTATCCAGATTATTAACAGGGTTCGAGATAAGCTCACTGGTGAGTGTGTCATGTGTTTACTTAAAAGGGACATAAAATCTGAGCACACTTTCCTCTCTCTGAGTGGTGGTCAGCCCCATGTCCAGTGGTGTTAGTGACGAGCTTTGGCACCGTGCTGCTGACAAAGAGTGTCTTTGAGGTCATCAGTTAAACATTGTCTCTGATTCTTCTTTCTGATGACCGATAACAGTACTTAATGTTAGTTTAATCTCATTTAACTCAGGAGGTGAATAAATTTCTTTCAGGTCCAAAATCAGCCAAATTCAGAGAAGTGTTTTTTAATCATGTCTTTTTTTTGTTTGTTTGAGACAGTTTTGCTCGAATTGTCCAATCTGGAGTCCAGTGGCTCCATCTTGGCTCACTACAACCTCTGCCTCCCAGGTTCAAGCAATTCTCCTGCCTCAGCCTCCCAAGTAGCTGGGATTACAGGTGCCCGCCACCATGCCCAGCTAATTTTTTGTGCTTTTAGTAGAGATGGGGTTTCACCATGTTGGGCAGGCTGGTCTCAAACTCCTGACCTCAAGTGATCCACCCACCTCGGCCTCCCAAAGTGCTGGGATTACAGGCATGACCCACTGCACCCAGCTGAATTTTTCTTTTTTTCTTTTTTTTTTTTTTTTTTTTTTTTGAGACAGGGTCTTGCTCTGTCATCCAGGCTGGAGTGCAGTGGTATGATCTTGGCCCACTGCAACCTCCACCTTCCAGGTTCAAGCGATTCTCCTGCCTCAGGCTCCCAAGTAGCTGGGACTACAGGCATGTGCCACCACACTCGGCTAATTTTGTATTTGTAGTAGAGACAGAGTTTCACCATGTTGGCCAGGCTGGTCTTGAACTCCTGACCTCAGGTGATCCGCCTGCCTCAGCCTCCCAAAGTGCTGGGATTACAGGCGTGAGCCACTGCACCTGGCCGAACTTTTCAAATCCAACTATGATGGTATCCTTCATCTTCATGTCTGAGGATAAGCTGTTGGCATATACAGTT
The DNA here is from genome assembly GCF_028885625.2 of Pongo pygmaeus. Classification (NCBI taxonomy): domain Eukaryota; kingdom Metazoa; phylum Chordata; class Mammalia; order Primates; family Hominidae; genus Pongo; species Pongo pygmaeus. The sequence goes on from NC_072373.2 coordinate 220,118,596, forward strand.
AAGCCAACAGGGAACAAGAAGTGCATCGATTGCCAGGAAGAGAGTGAAATGTTTTTGTTCCTCCTGTGCTAGGTCGGGACTTCTCTCATGATGACACTTTGGATGTTCCAACGCAAGTTGAGCTGCTCATCAAACAAGCGACATCCCATGAAAACCTCTGCCAGTGCTATATTGGCTGGTGAGTGGGGCTCTCAAAGTGACTTTGTTAAAATAAGCAATCAGGTCCCAAGCCTAGGCCCCAAAGCCAGAGTAGCAAAAAGAGATTCGGTGAGGTATCTGTAAAGGGCAGTTAGAGCTTAGATCTCTTTAAAAGTTCATATTTACTGCATGTGCTCATTGTTATAAAAAAAGAAACTGAGAAATATGGATGCATACTTGGAAGGCAAACACTAAAATTAAAATTAAATTAAGATAAGTGGTTTAGGAGAATAGGCAAGGCTTGTTTGTTTGTGAGGGGTTCCTTTTGGGTTTTGCTGTCAGTCCAGTGCAGAGATACAGGAAGGGCAAAGGAAAGAAAAAGCTAGAGCAGTGACAGAGAGAAGGAGATAAAAAGACAGATTTATGATCTGGGAGTCTAACCTCAAGGACCACTCTGGGGTGTGCTTTGATTAATTGCCCGAGGCATGCTTGAAGGCAGAAACTTGAGAGAGCAGGCGCTGGGGAAGTGTCCTTGCGGGACCTCGGTGGGCATTAGCCTTGACTGGAAATGATGAGTGTGTCCCATGCAATTAGCTGTGGGAGAGCTCAGGGAATACCCTGGGGTTGTCAGACCTTGGCCTTTTCATTTTCAAGTTATCTGTGTAAAGCTTTGAAGAAGCTCAAATTATTAAAATATTCCTTTTCTTTCTGCCTTCTTAGGTGCCCTTTCTGGTAACTGGAGGCCCAGATGTACCCGTCACGTTTTTTCTGAGGCTTTTGTACTTTAGTAAATGCTTCCACTAAACTGAAACCATGGTGAGAAAGTTTGACTTTGTTAAATATTTTGAAATGTAAATGAAAAGAACTACTGTATATTAAAAGTTGGTTTGAACCAACTTTCTAGCTGCTGTTGAAGAATATATTGTCAGAAACACAAGGCTTGATTTGGTTCCCAGGACAGTGAAACATAGTAATACCACGTAAATCAAGCCATTCATTTTGGGGAACAGAAGATCCATAACTTTAGAAATACGGGTTTTGACTTAACTCACAAGAGAACTCATCATAAGTACTTGCTGATGGAAGAATGACCTAGTTGCTCCTCCCAACATGGGTACAGCAAACTCAGCACAGCCAAGAAGCCTCAGGTCGTGGAGAACATGGATTAGGATCCTAGACTGTAAAGACACAGAAGATGCTGACCTCACCCCTGCCACCTATCCCAAGACCTCACTGGTCTGTGGACAGCAGCAGAAATGTTTGCAAGATAGGCCAAAATGAGTACAAAAGGTCTGTCTTCCATCAGACCCAGTGATGCTGCGACTCACACGCTTCAATTCAAGACCTGACCGCTAGTAGGGAGGTTTATTCAGATCACTGGCGGCCTCGGCTGAGCAGATGTACAGAGGGGATCACTGTGCAGTGGGACCACCCTCACTGGCCTTCTGCAGCAGGGTTCTGGGATGTTTTCAGTGGTCAGAATACTCTGTTGAGAGCAAGGGCTCAGAAAACAGAAATACTGTCATGGAGATGCTGAACACAGGGAAGGTCTGGTACATATTGGGAATTATGAGCAGAACAAATAACTAAATGCACAAAGTATAAAATGTAGCCATGTCTAGACACCATGTTGTATCGGAATAATTTTTGTGCCAATAAATGACATCAGAATTTTAAACATATGTATATGAGTGGCGTTTTAGTCATAATTTTGATCAGTTCAGAAAGGAAGCATTTACCCCCTTCAGCACTCAGCCTTTAGTAAACACTCTGTAGTAGGGATGACAGAAGACGTAAGGGTGTATGTGACATGGTCCCTTTCCTCAGATTGTTCCCAGGTCAGACAGGTGGAGACAGCATGCCACTGAAGTGAACAGAACTTACCCCAGCCAAGTGCTGAGAAGAGGCGTGTATGGGCCACAGTTAGGAGCGCGAATTCCACCGGGTGAGCCTGGAAAGCCCCATAGAAAGGGGGACATTTGGCATGGGTCTTAAAGAGGGTGTGAGTCTGTCAGATGAACCAAGGGGGGGACATTCTCAGCAGAAAAGGAAGTGTGAGGCACTGCTGTGAAAGCATGGTATCCACAGCAGTGGCAAGTATCACTTGGACCATATGAAATCACAGGTATGTGGACCATTTTTAATATACAAAACTGGCATTTTCTTATGGCTGCACCTCATAGTTCAGCATATCTGGCTCAGTGGTCAGTGAGGAATAAAGGGAGTAACAGGAAAATAATAGGAACTAAAGGAGCAGGAAAGTAGTACGGGGCCGGGGTCAGACCAGGGCCTCCCTCAGTTCAGCAGCAAGGAGTATGAACCTGATGCTGTGAAATTTTAAAACGGAGTAGTATCTGAGTGGTATTTTTTGTTTTTGTTTTTATTGGAGACTGGGTCTCGCTCTGTCACCCAGGCTGAACTGCAGTGGCACAGTCATGGCTCACTGCAGCCTCAGCCCCCTAGGCTCAGGTGATCTTCCCGCCTCAGCCTCCCAAGTAGCTGGGACTGCAGATGCACGCCCCCCCCCACCACCACCAACCAATATTTGTATATCGGGGAAATTCACCCCCGATATTTCACATAGGTTCTTTTCTATATTCCCTAAGTGTCGGCCCGTCTGAGAAATAAAGGGACAGAGTACAAAAGAGAGAAATGTTAAAGCTGGGTGTCCAGGGGAGACATCACATGTTGGCAGGTTCCATGATGCCCCCCTGAGCCGTAAAACCAGCAAGTTTTGATTAGGGATTTTCAAAAGGGGAGGGAGTGTACGAATAGGGTATGGGTCACAGAGATCACGCGCTTCACAAGGTAACAGAATATCACAAGGCAAATGGAGGCAGGGCGAGATCACAGGACCACAGGACCGGGGCGAAATTAATATTGCTAATGAAGTTTCGGGCATGCTTTGTCATTGATAACATCTTATCAGGAGACAGGGTTTGAGAGCAGACAACAGGTCTGACCAAAATTTATTAGGCGGGAACGTCCTAATAAGCCCGGGAGCACTATGGGAGACCAGGGCTTATTTCATCCCTACAGCTTTGACCATAAAAGACGGCCGCCCCCCGAAGCGGCTATTTCAGAGGCCTACCCTCAGGGACGCATTCTCTTTCTCAGGGATGTTCCTTGCTGAGAAAAATAATTTAGCGATATTTCTCCCATTTGCTTTTGAAGGAAGAGAAATATGGCTTTGTTCTGCCCGGCTCACCAGCAGTCAGTTTAAGGTTATCTCTCTCGTTCCCTGAACATTGCTATTATTCTGTTCTTTTTTCAAGGTGCCCAGATTTCATATTGTTTAAACACACATGCTCTACAAACAATTTGTGCAGTTAACGCAATCATCACAGGGTCCTGAGGCGACATACATCCTCCTCAGTTTATGAAGATGATGGGATTAAGAGATTAAAGACAGGCATAGGAAATCACAAGGGTATTGATTGGGGAAGTGATAAGTGTCCATGAAATCTTCACAATTTATGTTCAGAGATTGCAGTAAAGACAGGTGTAAGAAATTATAAAAGTATTAATTTGGGGAACTAATAAATGTCCATGAAATCTTCACAATTTATGTTATTCTGTCATGGCTTCAGCCAGTCCCTCCGTTCGGGGTTCCTGACTTCCCGCAACGTTTTTTGTAGACAATGGGGTTTTGCCATCTTTCCCAGGCTGGTCTTGAACTCCTGGACTCAAGAAATCTGCCCCCCTCAGCCTCCCAGAGAAGCCACTGTGCCCAGCCCTGAGTGGTGTTTTTAAAAGACAACTGGTGGCCAGGTGCGGTGGCTCACACCTGTAACCCCAGTACTTTGGGAGGCTGAGGCAGGTGGATCACCTGAGGTCAGGAGTTGGAGAGCAGCCTGGCCAACGTGGCCAAACCCCGTCTCTGCTAAAAATATAAAAGTTAGCCAGGTGTGGTGGCATACACCTGTAATCCCAGCTACTGGGGAGGCTGAGGCAGGGGAATTGCCTGAACCTGGGAGGCGGAGGTTGCAGTGAGACAAGATTGCACCACTACGCTCCAGCCTGGGCAACAGAGCAAGACTCCATTTCAAAAAAAAAAAAAAAAAAAAAAAAGGCCGGGCATGGTGGCAGGCACCTGTAATCCCAGCTACTCAGGAGGCTAAGGCAGGAGAATCACTTGAACCGGGCAGCAAAGGTTGCAGTGAGCCAAGATTGCACCACTGCACTCCAGCCTGGGTGACAGAGCAAGACTGTTTTCAAAAAAAAAAGGTGAATTTAAATCTCAATGGTGATACTAATAACAGTTCTAACACTCACAGCTAGAAAGTCACATACCTACTTGGATTTTCTGTTACAGTCCTAAACCATGTATCACCTATTTGCTCCAGAAAATATGGTCACCATAACTTTCTTGGCTCCAGATGAAATAACTCTCAGTGACTACAGTGATGTTACCATTCATGAACGATAAAGGTGTGAGAATGAATGGACGCAGGAAAATGGTGGCTGTCAGTGATAAAGATATATTCTTTAGGATATAAGAGTCTGGATTAAGGTCTTTGGTGAATCCAATAGGTTTTAAGTTATATCTAAGCAAAGCCTTCTGGGTTTGTTGAGACGAACTATCAAAGGCAGGGGAGGAGCTAGTGGAGGCCTTTAAATACAGTTTAGTCCAGCCAGGCACGGCAGCTCATGCCTATAACCCCAACACTTTGAGAAGCTAAGGTGAGAGGATTGCTTGAATCTAGGAGTTTGAGACCAGCCTGGGAAACATAGTGAGACCCTGCCTCTACAAAAAATAAAAAAATTAGTTGGGCATGGTGGCATGGGCCCAGTCTACCCTGGATGCTGAGGCCAGAGGATTGTTTGAGCCCAGGAGTTCAAGCTTACAGTAAGCTATGACTGTGCCACTGCACTCCAGCCTGGATGACAGAGACCCTATCTCTAAAAATAAATACATAAACAAGGATGAAGATCTTTATGATGATCCACTTGATGAATAGTAAATATATTTTCCTTATAATTTTCTTAATTTATTGTAAGAATACAATACATATACACAATATGTGTCAGTTGACCGTTTGTTATCGGTAAGGCCTCTGGTCAACAGGAGGCTTTTAGTTTTGGGGGAGTTAAAAGCTATATGTGGATTTTCGACTGCTCAAAGGGATGGGAGCCCCTAATCACCAGGTGTTGTTCACAGGTTAACTGTATTTTTTTTCTTTTTTTTTTTTGGAGACAAGGTCTGGCACTATCACCCAGGCTGGGGGGCAGTGGTGCAATCTCAGCTTACTGCAGCCTCCACCTCCTGGGCATGAGTTATCCTCCCACCTCAGCCTCCTGAGTAGCTGGGACTACAGGTGCATGCCATCACACTCGGCTAATTTTTGTATTTTTTGTAGAGACTGATTCTCGCCATGTTGCCCAGGCTGATCTCAAACTGGTGAGCTCAGGCCATCCTCCCACCTCAGCCTCCCAAAGTGCTAAGATTACACGTGTGAGCCACTGCACCCAGCCAATTGTATTTTTTAAGAATCAAGGCTGAGGCCGGGCATGGTGGCTTATGCCTGTAATCCCAGCACTTTGGGAGGCCGAGGCGGGTGGATCACGAGGTCAGGAGTTCGAGACTAGCCTTGCCCACATGGTGAAACCCCATCTCTTACTTAAAAATGCAAAATTAGCTGGGTGTGGTGGTGCACGCCTGTAATCCCAGCTACTCAGGAGGCTGAGGCAGGAGAATCACTTGAACCTAGGAGGCGGAGGTTGCAGTGAGCCAAGATTGCGTCATTGCACTCCAGCCTGGGCAACAGAGTGAGACTTCGTCTCACAAAAAAAAAGGAATCAAGGCTGTAGTGTCAACTTAACTGAGTTTCAAATATCAACTCCATCTCATAGTACCTTTGTGACCTTGGATAAGTTACATAGATTCTCTCTGCTTGTCTCCTCTGAAAGTGTGGGTAAGCCCTACCTTGTGAGGCTGTCTGAAAGACAAGATAATCCATGGAGGAGCATTTAGCACAGCCTGACATGTGGTATTAGGTTGAACCACGTGAAATAGGTCCTCAAAAATACTAAATGTACTAGGCGTTTGTCCTGCCAGGGTACCTGTGTACCTGAAGCACACACACACGGAAAAAGTGAAAAGCAAGTATTCTCTTAATTGGATAGCTGAAGATTTATTGAACACTTAATGGGTGGAATGAATTTGTATTAAGGGCATCCCATCTCTAATTTCAGGAGAGAATCTATCTCTTGAGCTGCCTGATAATTCGGTGCCTTCCTCACAAGAGCTCTTCCAAGAGTTCACTTCACAAATGTGTACTGAGTTCCCACTCTGTTAACCAGAATGGTTCCAGCGATGTCTGCAGGAAAGAACGTCTGCTTGGAGTTCAGAGGGTACTGGAGGGAGGAAGCACAGTTGGAGCTAGACACTTTCTTCAGAAGCTTACCTGTAAAGGGCAAGAGAGGTGATGGCAGTTGGAAGGAGATGTAGGAGCCAGTGTTTTTTCCTTTTCTCTTTTAGTTGGGAAAGATGTCAGTGTACTTGTAGGCTGTTAGGAATGAACCAATAGAGAGAGAAAAGATAGATCCGGGGGGCAGGGGAGGTGTAATTAATTGCAGGAGTCAAGACCAAATGGGTGGGGGGAACACAGAACCAGCCAGAGCTTGGGAGGAGGTGACTTTAAATATGAGGCTGGGCCGGGCACAGTGGTTCCCGCCTGTAATCCCAGTGAGGTGAAAGGACGGCTTCAGCCCAGGAGTTCGAGACCAGGTTGGTAAGATGCAGTCTAAAAAAATAAGCCAGGCGCTGGTGGCTCACACCTGTAATCCCAGCACTTTGGGAGGCCAAAGCAGGTGTATCACTTGAGGTCAGGAGTTCAAGACCAGCCTGGCCAACATGGTGAAACCCCATCTCTACTAAAAATACAAAAAAAAAAAAAATTAGCCGGGCATTGGGGCACACGCCTGTAATCCCAACTACTTGAACCCAGGAAGCGGAGGTTGCAGTGAGCTAAGATTGCACCACTGCACTCCAGCCTGGGCAGCAGAGTGAGACTCTGTCTCAAAAAAAAATAAAATAAACAGGGCAGGCACGGTGGCTCTGCCTGTAATCCCAGCAGTCTGGGAGGTCAAGGCGGGAGGATCACAAGGTCAGGAGTTCGAGACCAGCCTGGCCAATATGGTGAAACCCCGTTTCTACTAAAAATACAAAAAAAATTAGCCGAGCGTGGTGGTGCATGCCTGTAATCCCAGCTACTTGGGAGGCTGAGGCAAGAGAATTCCTTGAACCCGGGAGGCGGGAGGTTGCAGTGAGCTGAGATTGCGCCACTGCACTCCAGGCTGGGCAACAGAGCGAAGACTCCGTCTCAAAAAAAATAAAAATAGGCTGCACGCTGATGACTCGTATCTGTAATCCCAGCACTTTGGGAGAGCAACAGAGTGAAACTTTGTCTCAAAAACATGTTTTTTTTGTTTGTTTGTGACAAGGTCTCACTCTGTTGCCCAGGCTGGAATGCAGTGGGTTCGATCTCGGGTCACTGTAACCTCCACCTCCCGGGCTCAAACCTCAGCCTCCCGAGTAGCTGGGATTACAGGCGTGTGCCACCAGGCCCGACTAATTTTTGTATTTTTAGTAGAGACGGGGTTTCGCCATGTTGGCCAGGCTGGTCTCCAACTCCCGACCTCAGGTGATCCACCCGCCTCGGCCTCCTAAAGTGTTGGGATTACAGGTGTGAGTCACCGCACCCAGCCTCAAAAACATAACTTTAAAAAGAAATTTTTGAGACAGGGTTTCACCCTGTCACTCCGGCTGGAGTGCAGTGGAGCCTCCACCTCCTCGGCTCAAGCAACCATCCCACCTTAGCCTCCCGAGCAGCTGGGACTACTGATGTGCGCCACCACGCCCGGTAATCCCGGTGTTTTTTGTTGTTTTTTTTTATTTTTTATTTTTTAAAAAAACACGAGGATAAGTGGGGCTCGTGGCCTCGCCTGGGGTCCCAGCTACTTCGCAGGCTAAGGTGGGAGGATCGCTTGAGCTCAAGAGTTCGAAACCAGATTAGGCAAACCTCGTGTCAAAAATATATGTGATAATCAGGTCCTCCAGGCCGCACCCTAGATCACAGGGTTATTGGGATGATACAATATGAGGTAAAAGAACGCGAAATTCACGCCAGAGCGCTCGGAAGTGCCACCCTAATCGCAGGCGCCCCATCCCAATCGCAGACTCCCCACACTATAAGCAGGCGCCCCGCCCGCCGCTTCGACCTGGCGCATGCGTGGTGCGCACGCGTCCCGTCGCGTCGGCCGAGAAGCTCTCGCGAGACGAGCTGTGCAGGCTGAAAAAATGGCGCCACCCAGTACCCGGGAGCCCAGGGTCCTGTCGGCGACCAGCGCGTCCAAATCCGACGAAGAGATGGTGCTGCCAGGCTTCCCGGACGCCGACAGTTTTGTGAAGGTGAGTTCGCGGGGCCTCGGGGGTGCCAGGAGTCGCCCGCGGCCGCCGGAAGCCGACCCGGGCCCTCTGGGCAGCCAATGCCCGCCCGCCGTAGTGGAGCCCGAGCGAGGGTCGCGGGGCCTCTGTCCGCCCTGGGCGCAGACTCTCCTGCACTCTCCGGGGATGGGGCCTCGGAAACGGACACTGAGGGGCGTCCCGCTTGCGAGCTTAAGTCCATGTAGGCCCAAATGTGGAAAGCCGTCTCGCATCCTGGGAAAGGCTTGCTTGCCACCCAGACGTCCCTAGCCCTTGCGACGTCGCGCTCGCCACGCCCTAGCCACCCGACCAGCTTTCCGCAGGTGCTCGGCTGCTTCGCGCTTCCCACACTTGCCTGGAGTTGTCTCCTCCCGCGGCCAGGATGGCCCTTCTCTTCCTCTGTTTCTGAAGTCCGGTCCTACATAATTTTTAACCCTGATTTAAATGTCATCTGTTAAAGCCCCATTGCACATTTATTAGTAACTCCTGGAAGGTACACAGAGCGTTCACTTAAGATCTTTGTATAACTTAGCTTAAATATGAGCAAACGTACAACTAGGCTTAAGGTGTGCATAGCTCTTACAAAGCCATGAAACTAAAATAATTTGTAAATTAACCCTATAAATTTACAGAAATTCCACTAACGTTGTATCTTATCTAATTTGCTGTTAGCTAATGCTATTGATTCATTAACATGGCTCTCAATAGTTCCTGGACCACTAACTGTGGTCCTGGTTGTGTGGCGGTCATGCTCATAAGCTACTGGTCCCCTCTGTGACTTAATTTCCCACCTCCTTTCTCTGCTTTTTTCTTGGGAAATGTTTATTCACACAACTCACAATGACGTTATTTGGCCTTCACATGATCAGCCATCATTTATGTCACTTCACGGTTTTTTTTCGTTACCTCACAACAGTTAAAATAGAGAACCTTGACACTAACTGAACAGTAAACACAAATCCAGTTTTAGATAGTAGCTGTTATAAATTTGTCGTCCAAGGATCTAGGATAAGCTTGTATTGTTTTTAGATGCTCATCCAGATGAAAACACAAAAACAAATTCCTGTAGAAAGCTCTTGGATCTGAACCTGAGTCATAATAGTTACACTTATGTGCCAAGAACTGTCCTAAGTGCTTTTATTAGCTTATTCATTCTATCCTCACAAAAACTCTGTGGTGCAGGCCCTTTTTATTTTTCCTGTTTTTCAGAGGAGAACACTAAAGTCCAAATATAGCAATCACTTGTCCAAGATCTCAGTTAATACGTAGAATCAGTCAAGATTCAACCCCAGGTTTTTGTGAATATTAGTCAGATTATATACGTATGTGTTTGTTCTGTCTCTCAACTCTCCCAAGAATATAAGCTCCAAACTTGGTTTCCTGTTCACTATTGTATTCTCAGGGCCTAGATTAGATTGGGGTTTGGCACTAAATGAGTACTTTTTTGATGGATGAAGAGTAGATACCTTGTATACGATAGATCAAAAAAATGACATATCAAATGAATGGGGATCCATGTGTAAACATGCCATCTTTTCTTGTTTTTGACAGTTTGCTCTTGGGTCCGTGGTGGCAGTCACCAAGGCATCTGGGGGCCTACCACAGTTTGGCGATGAGTATGATTTTTACCGAAGTTTTCCTGGCTTCCAAGCATTTTGCGAAACACAGGGAGACAGGTTGCTTCAGTGGTAAGTACTGTATTTTGTTTTCTTGTGTTAGTGAAAAGAAATGAAAACAAAGAGGTAGATAAATTTTTCCTGAAATTTATTTTTCGTTAAACATTTTCTGTGGTATGAAGAGCTATAAAATGTGAAAATTGAAGCAATGGATTTTGATTAGGGACATATTACTTGGTATATTTTTAGTTTAGCCTTTAAAAAATGTATTGACTTTTGTACTGAAAAAATATATTGATTTTTGTACAAATCTTTTTTAATTAAATGGGACGTGAACACTTAGAGCCAAGATTCTTTTTTTTTTTCTTTTTGAGACAGAGTCTCGCTCTATTGCCCAGGCTGGAGTGCAGTGGCGCGATCTCGGCTCACTGCAAGCTCCGCCTCCCAGGTTCACGCTATTCTCCTGCCTCAGCCTCCTGAGTAGCTGGGACTACAGGCGCCCGCCAACACGCCCGGCTAATTTTTTGTATTTTTAGTACAGACAGGGTTTCACCATGTTAGCCAGGATGGTCTCGATCTCCTGACCTCGTGATCCACCCACCTCGGCCTCCCAAAGTGCTAGGATTGCAGGCGTGAGCCACCGCACCTGGCCAGATCCAAGATTCTTTCCCACAACTTGTAGAGTAGCAGGTATTTCTTTTTTTATTTATTTTTATTTTTTTTGAGATGGAGTCTCGCTTCATCACCCAGGCTGGAGTGCATTGGCTCAATCTCGGCTCGCTGCAACCTGCGCCTCCCAGGTTCAAGCGATTCACCTGCCTCAGCCTCCCGAGTAGCTGGGATTACAGGTGTACACCACCACGACCAGCTTTTTTTTTTGGGGGGGGGGGACGGAGTCTTGCTCTGTCGTCCAGGCTGAAGTGCAGTGGCGTGATCTCGGCTCACTGCAACCTCCACCTCCCAAGATCAAGCGATTCTTGTGCCTCAGCCTCCCCAGTAGCTGGGATAACAGGCATGTACCACCATTCCCGGCTAATTTTTGTATTTTTAGTAGAAGTTTCACCATGTTGGCCAGGCTGGTCTCAAACTCCTGACCTTGTGATCCACCCACCTCGGCCTCCCATAGTGTTGGGATTACAGGTATAAGCCACTGCGCCTAGCCAGTTTTTTGTATTTTTAGTAGAGATGGGGTTTCACCATGTTGGCCAGGCTGGTCTCGAAGTCCTGACCACTCCTGAAGTGCTATGATTACAGGTGTGAGCCACTGCGCCCGGCTAGGGTGCAAGTTTTATTGGTTTCATCAAAAAGTATTGGGGGCCAGACATGGCAGCTCATGCCTGTAATCCTAGTGCTTTGGGAGGCCGAGGCAGAAGGATCGCTTGAGCCCAGGAGTTCAAGACCAGCCTGGGCAACATAGGGAGACTCCATCCCTACAAAAAATTTTTAAAGTAGCTGGTCCCAGGTCGCAGCTACTTGGGAGGCTGAGCTGGGAGTATCACTTGAGCCCAGGAGTTCGAGGCTACAGGGAGCTGTGATTGTACTGCTGCATTCCAGCCTGGGTAACAGAGCAAGACCCTGTCTCTTTAAAAAAAAAAAAAAAAAAAAAGGAAAGAAAGAAAGAAAAAGGCTGGGCTCATGGCTCACACCTGTAATCCCAGAACTTTGGGAGGCCGAGGCAGGTGGATCACTTCAGGTCAAGAGTTCGAGACCAGCCTGGCCAACGTGGTGAAACGTCATCTTTACTAAAAATACAAAAATTAGCCAGACCTGGTGGCATGTGCCTATAATCCCAGCTACTCAGGAGGCTGAGGCACGAGAATCGCTTGAATCCAGGAGGTGGAGGCAGGCAGATCACTTCAGGTCAGGAGTTCGAGACCAGCCTGGCCAACATGGCGAAACCTCGTCTTTACTAAAAATACAAAAATTAACTGGACCTGGTGGCATGTGCCTGTAATCCCAGCTACTCAGGAGGCTGAGACACGAGAATCGCTTGAACCCAGGAGGTTGAGGTTGCAGAGAGCCAAGATCATGCCACTGAACTCTAGCCTGGGCAACAGAGCAAGACTGTCTCAAAAAAAAAAAAAAAGATGTGTTGGGAACAGTCTGAGCCACATCATTTGAACATTCTCTCTCACAGAATGTAAACAAATGAAATAAAAATCTACAAGCTAACCTTGGTTTTCCTTTCCTTAGCATGAGCAGAGTAATGCAGTACCATGGGTGTCGCAGCAACATTAAGGATCGAAGTAAAGTGACTGAGTTGGACGACAAGTTTGATTTACTAGTTGATGCCAATGATGTAATTCTGGAGAGAGTGGTGAGTATTTTCCCTTACTCTTTATTTTGTTTTGTTTTGTTTTTGAGACGGAGTCTCGCTCTGTCGCCCAGGCTGGAGTGCAGTGATGCGATCTCGGCTCACTGCAAGCTCTGCCTCCCCGGTTCACAACACTCTCCTGCCTCAGCCTCCCGAGTAGCTGGGACTACAGGCGCCCGCCACCACACCCGGCTAATTTTTTTGTATTTTTAGTAGAGACAGGGTTTCACTGTGTTAGCCAGGATGGTCTCGATCTCGTGACCTTGTGATCTGCCCACCTCAGCCTCCCAGAATGCTGGGATTACAGGCGTGAGCCACCACACCCGGCCTTCCCTTACTCTTATGGTAAAAAACAAAGAGCTTTGTATTATTAAAATATACGGATAGACAGAGCAACCCAGGCACCCTAGAAAATGAAAAGGAAATAAGCTTAACATTTCTTATAATAACATTCCCTTCTGATAGTTGGTATATTTTTTTCTAAAAAATAATTACAGTTGTCTTAAAAATATTACTGCCCCATGGAAGCTTCTTTTTTTTTTTTGAGACGGAGTCTTGCTCGGTCACCCAGGCTGGAGTGCAGTGGGGCAATGTCGGTTCACTGCAACCTCCACCTCCCAGGTTCACTGCAACCTCCACCTCCCAGCTTCAAGCGATTCTCCTGCCTCAGCCTCCGGAGTAGCTGGGATTACAGGCACCCACCACTATTCCTGGCTAATTTTTGTATTTTTAGTAGAGACATTGTTTCGTCATATTAGCCAGGCTGGTCTCAAACTCCTGACTTCAAGTGATCTGCCTGTCTTGGCCTCCCAAAGTGCTGGGATTACAGGCGTGAGCCACCTCACCGAGCCTGAAAGACTGTTTTTAGAGTGCCTTATTCCAGCCAGGTGTGGTGGCTCACACCTACAATCCCAGAACTTTGGGAGGCCAAGGCAGGCGGATCACCTGAGGACAGGAGTTCGAGACCAGCCTGACCAACATGGTGAAACCCCGTCTCTATTAAAATATAAAAACTAGCCGGGCCATGGTGGCACACACCTGTCATTCCAGCTATTCGGGAGGCTGAGGCAGGAGAATCGCTGGAACCCAGGAGGCCGAGGTTGCAGTGAGCCAAGATCATGCCACTGCACTCCAGCCTGGATGACAGAGTGAGACTCTGTCTCAAAAACAAAAAAAGGTGGCCTGGCATGGTGGCTTACGCCTATAATCCCAGCACTTTGGGAGGCCGAGGTGGGTGGATCATCTACCTGAGGTCAGGGGTTCAGGACCAGCCTGGCCGACATGGTAAAACCCCGTCTCTACTAAAAATACAAAAAATTAGCTGAGTGTTGCGGTGGGCACTTGTAATCCCAGCTACTCGGGAGGCTGAAGCAGGAGAATCGCTTGAACCCATGAGGCAGAGGTTACAGTGAGCCAAGATTGCACCATCGCATTCCAGCCTGGGCATCAAGAGTGAAACTCCGTCTCAAAAAAAAAAAAAAAAAGAAAAAAAGTTAAAGTGCCTTATTCTGGCCAGGTTCAGTGGCTCACTCCTGTAATCCTAGCACTATAGGAGGCCAAGGTAAGAGGATTGCTTGAGCTCAGGAGTTCCAGAACCAGCCTGGGCAACATAGTGAGATCTTGTCTTTATTTAAAATTAATAAATAAATAAAGTGCCTTATTCTGAATCTACCTTCCAGATCTGCAAATTCCGTTTTTATTTTTTTGGATACTGAAGTCTTGCTCTGTCACCCAGGCTGGAGTGCAGTGGTGCAACCATAGCTCACTGCAACCTTGAACTCCTGGGCTCAAGCGATCCTCCCACCACAGCCTCCCAAGTAGCTGGGACTGCAGGTGTGCACCACCACGTCTGGCTAAATTTTTTTTTTTTATTTTATAGAGACAGTGTCTTGCTGTGTTGCCCAGGCTGGTCTTGAACTCCTCAAACAATCCTGGCCTCAAACAATCCCCCCCCACCTCAGCCTCCTTAGTCACTAGGATTACAGGCATGAGCCACCATGCCTGACAAGATTTGCAAATTCTATTTGTATTGCAAGAGAAGAGGCATTTATATCCCCCAACCAAAATTTAGTTTATTTGTACTGTTACTCAAAATCTACTTAACCCCCCAGCTCACAGGATTGGAAGGAGATGTGTATTATTCTGTCTTGCTTACTATCTATTTATGCCTAATTCTATGGCAGAACATTATTTTCACAGAAATACATAGAGATCGTGGAAAACAAATCTAACCTCAACCATCTGACAGTCCTGAAAATATTTAAATCATGCCTTCCTGTCCCATGAAGTCATCTCTTACCTTGTCTAAATGCCCACAAATCTTGCAGCAGTTTCTGGTATATTGTGATTTCCAGTCCTGCCATAATCCTATGTATCACCTGGTTGTGCCTCTGTTAGTAGTGCCCAAGCTGATATTTCACATCTGCTTTAAAGTGCAAAATAGATGAGGACTCCCTGCAGTCTCATTCTAAATAGTATACTTGTATGTTTAATGTATGCAGTCCAGGGACTGCATTACACTGTTAAATTATATTAGAATTTTCAGCCCAATTCAGAGCTTTAAAGAGTCAATCGAATATTGGGCGTGGGTAATTACTGTCCTACCTGCCTTTGAGCAAATAATGCATTAATTACTTGGCATGACATACTAATCACCTTTATTGATCAACTTTGTAAAATTTTTATTTATTTTTTTATTGACAAAAATTGTATAGGTGATCCTTCATTTACAATTGGTTATGTCTCAATAAACCTATATTATAAGTCAAAAATGCATTTAATACACCTTACTTACCAAATAACATAACTGAACCTGCTTTAAATGTGCTCAGGAAACTTCCATTAGTCTACAGTTGGGCAAAATCTTACACAAAGCCTATTTTTATAATACAGTGTTGAATATTCATCTCATGTAATTCAAGTAGCGTTGAATACACTTCTGAAAGTGAAAAACAGGTTGTGGCCGGGCACAGTAGCTCATGCCTGTAATCCTAGCACTTTGGGAGGCCAAGGCAGGTGGATCACTTGAGGTCAGGAATTCAAGACCAGCTTGGTCAACATAGTGAAACCCCATCTCTACTAAAAAATACAAAAATTAGCTGGGCGTGGTGGCGTGCGCCTGTAGTCCCAGATACTCGGGAGGCTGAGGCACGAGAATTGCTTGAACCCAGGAGGCGAAGACTGCAGCAAGCTGAGATTGGACCACTGCACTCCAGCCTGGGCAACAGAGTGAGACTCCCTCTCAAAAAAAAAAAGAAAAACAGGGCCAGGCGCAGTGGCTTACACCTGTAATCCTAGCACATTGGGAGGCCGAGGCAGGCAGATCACAAGGTCAAGAGATTGAGACCATCCTGGCCAACATGGTGAAACCCTGTCTCTACTAAAAATACAAAAATTAGCTGGGCGTGGTGGTGCATGCCTGTAGTCCCAACTACTTGGGAGGCTGAGGCAGGAGAATCGCTTGAACCTGGGAGGCAGGTTGCAGTGAGCTGAGATTGTGCCATTACACTCCAGCCTGGCAACAGAGCAAGACTCTGTCTCAAAAAAAAAAAAAAAAAAGAGAAAAGAAAAACAGGTTGTAAGTGTACTTGAAATATGGACTCTACTAAATGCAAATCACTTTCACACCATTGTAAACTCAAAAAATTATAAGTCAAACTGTCATACATTGGGGACCATCTATATATTTATCACATACAACATGATGTTTTGATACATACATTGATCTGTTCTTATATATGTATATTTTCTTACACAAATGTCTCTGAATACATCTCTTTAAAATGTTAGGTAATTAGGCCGGGCGCGGTGGCTCACGCCTATAATCCCAGCATTTTGGGAGGCTCAGGCGGGCGGATCACTTGAGGTCAGGAGTTCGAGACCAGCCTGGCCAACCGGGTGAAACCCCATCTCTACTAAAAATACAAAAATTAGCCAGGTGTGGTGGTGCACACCCGTAATCCCAGCTACTCGGGAGGCTGAGGCAGGAGAATCGCTTGAACCCTGGAGGGAGAGGTTGCAGTGAGCCCAATTCAGAACTGTAAAGAGTTGCAGTGAGCCGAGATCGTGCCACTGCACTCCAGCCTGGGCGACAGAGTGATACTCCGTGTTAAATAAATAAAATGTTAGGTAGTTAACTCTGCTAACCTCAAAAGGAAAAATGCTTAACCAGTACCTCTTCTACTCTTAGGGTATTTTACTGGATGAAGCCTCAGGTGTAAACAAGAATCAACAGCCTGTCCTCCCTGCCGGCTTGCAGGTCCCCAAAACGGTAGTGTCCAGCTGGAACCGTAAGGTGAGGGCTTTTCAGATTAACTAGAGCTCTTGATGTCAGCTTCATAATAGAGATTTTGCTCATTCTAACATGCATTTCTGTTCTAATTTATTAGAGAACTGGCCACTGTCTCCTTTAGTTTGTTCTCATAAACACACACAACCTAATTACATCCTCCTCTCCTCTTTCTGGAGATCTCCACATGCACATACCTTCTTGAATGAATGGCCTTTGCGATGTTCTTGTTTCCTCGGAAGTCATAAATTGGAATTTACTTTTCTAATTCATTAAGTTGCTGTGTTATAAAGTATTTGTATTTGTTGATCATAGGCAGCAGAATATGGCAAAAAAGCAAAATCTGAAACTTTCCGGCTGCTTCATGCAAAAAATATCATCCGACCTCAGCTCAAGTTTCGAGAGAAGATTGACAATTCCAACACACCATTTCTTCCTAAAATCTTCATCAAACCCAATGCTCAGAAACCTCTCCCTCAAGGTAAATAGTGCATACTTTGCCTGTGTTTGAGTCTCACTTTATTTGATGCAAAAACCAGGAAGGGTGTACAGGTCTCTCTTCAACCCTCCTTTGTTCAAAGGCAGCCCAGTTCAGCTATTCCAGAGGCTGAAGTGGGAGGATCACTTGAGCCTAGGAAGTCAAGGCTACAGTGAGCTGTGATTGTGCCACCACGCTTCAGCCTGGGGGACAGAACATGACCCTGTCTCAAAAAAAAAAGCCAAAAAACAAAGGGAACCAGTTTACCCCTGTGTAACTAGAAAAGACATGAATGTGCTAATGATGTTTTTGTTACTGCTTGGATCCCAAGCTCTCTCTAAGGAAAGGCGGGAACGCCCACAGGATCGTCCTGAGGACTTGGACGTCCCCCCTGCACTGGCTGATTTCATCCATCAGCAGAGAACCCAGCAGGTTGAGCAAGACATGTAAGTGTTTGCCTGTGTCTGACCTTCTGCCGTGAGTACTTACCTTTTTGCCACATTTTCACAGTTTCACTTTTGTGGAGTATATACATGAAAACAATCTGAGGAGCAGTGATTTCCTCCTTACCCCAACCTGGGCCTTAGCAATAAAACCTGCTGTTTGTGTTCACGAAGGGCCTGCACAGCATTGCCTCATGTAAACCTCACTGCAGTCCTGAGAAGTAGCAGTTGCTCTCATTCCCATTGTATAGATGTAAAACACGAAGGCTGGGTGCAGTGGCTCATGCCTGTAATCCCAGCACTTTGGGAGGCTGAGACTGGTGGATCACCTGAGGTGAGGAGTTCCAGACCAGCCTGGCCAACATGGTGAAACCCCATCTCTACTGAAAATACAAAAATTAGCCAGGCGAGGTGGTGTGTGCCTGTAATCCCAGCTACTCGGGAGGCTGAGGCAGGAGAATCGCTTGAACCTGGGAGGTGGAGGTTGCAGTGAGCCGAGATGGCATCACTGCACTCCAGCCTGAGTGACAGAGTAAGACTCCATCGCAAAAAAAAAAAAAGATGTAAAAGCGAAATTAGAGATGCAGACTTCTTGTAGAGTTGGAACTTCTTTGAGACAGGGTCTTGCTCTGTCGCCCAGACTGGAGTGTGGTGGCATGAACACAGCTCACTACAGCCTTTACCTCCTGGGTTCAAGTGATCCTCCTGCCTCTGCCTCCCAAGTAGCTGTGACCACAGGCGTGAGCCATCACGCACAGCTAATTTTTGTATTTTCTATATGCCCAGTCTCGTCTTGAATTTCTGGCCTCAGCAGTCCTCCCAACCTGCCCTCCCAAAGGATTGGGATTACAGGCATGAACCACTGTGCCTGGCCAGAGCTGGCCCATGTTTTCTTTCTTTCTTTTTTTTTTTTTTTTTTTGAGATGGGGTTTCGCTCTTGTTGCTGAGGCTGGAGTACAATGGTGCAATCTCAGCCGACTGCAACCTCTGCCTCCTGAGTTCAAATGATTCTCCTGCCTCAGCCTCCCAAGTAGCTGGGATTATTATAGGCATGTGCCACCACCACACCTGGCTAATTTTGTATCTTTTTTTTTTTTAGTAGAGACAGGGTTTCATCATGTTGGTCAGGCTGGTCTCGAACTCCTGACTTCAGGTGATCCACCCTCCTTGGCCTCCCAAAGTGCTGGGATTACAGGCCTGAGCCACCACACCCAGCCCCATGTTTTCTTAAATTTGTCTTTCCTCCATACTATACTGCTCTGCCTTTCTTATTAGGATTCAAATACTAGGTAAGGCTCACTTTTTTTTTTTTTTAGTTTTGCTCTGTCACCCAGGCTGGGTGCCATAGTGCAATCATAGCTCACTGTAGCCTTGACCCCTGGGGCTCAAGCAATCCCCCTGCCTCAGCCTCCCTAGTAGCTGGGACTACAGGCACACATCACTGTACCTGGCTTGTTTTTTAATTTTAGTTTTTATTTTTGTAAACACAGGGTCTTTCTGTGTTGCCCAGGCTGGCCTGAAACTCCTGGCCTCAAGCAGTCCTCCTGCCTTGACTTTCCAGAGTTCTGGGATTACAGGCATGAGCCACCATGCTCAGCCCAAGGCTCATTTATGAATTTAGTAAAGAAAAGGCATTTTTTACTGGCAGTATAAGCATCTTGGAAAAACTTCACTTAAAATAGACCAATGGACTTTGCCTTTAGTATAATGCAAAAAGGTGATAAAAATTTGGTTAGTGTTGGCCTTTTCCTCACATAGAGCCAGAGTCTGTCTGGGCATTCATGGCTTTAGCCCCAGCTCTGCAATGTGAGGCCACAGGCTAAGTGCTGGAGAAATAAAGGCCATGAACGGCAGCCCTGCCCTCCTGGGCTACCGTGATCCTCGTGGAACACACCACAAGTTGAGGATTTTTATACAGATTTCTTAGGATCAGAAAAAATATAACATTAAGCTCGTGGCCAACTGAAATATTTGCTTCATCCTTACTTTACAGATTTGTTATTTCAAACTGCAAGAATTACATATTTCTCATTTTGGTATTATCCACAACATCAACCATACAGTACTTTGCAAATAAGTACTCAAATCTTTATAAAGCTGCTTGGGTCTCCAGCTCGCTAAAGAAATTAATAGACTTAATTATCATATTTTAAGAGTGAGCAGATATCATCTGATTTATGATTTGTACTTGAATTACTGAAATAATGAAGCTCTTTATAAAGGGAAGATATTTTCACAGTGGACTTTTCTCATTTGTTTTTACAGATTGGATAAGAGGCATTATTTTTCCCTTGAATCATGGAATTAATCAGAATGATTTCTCTTTTTGTTTTATTTACTCAGGTTTGCACATCCTTATCAATATGAACTAAATCACTTTACCCCACCAGATTCAGTGCTTCAAAAGCCACAACCCCAGGTTAGTACCCAGCCTTAGTTTAAAGGTGCCATGTAGTAGCCCAAGAGGAATCAAATAAGTAGATTCATTGATGCAATTTTGACTTTCCTTGAAGATCTTTAAGGTAGAAGTTAGTTTTGGGTCATTTCTCAAACTCGTAGTTCACTTTGTACTTTACTGGGGGATGGTTTCTATATCTCTCCCTTTTTCTTACTATTCTCTTGATCCAGTTATATAGACCTATAGAAGAGACACCATGCCGTTTCATTTCCTCCCTGGATGAACTCGTGGAACTCAACGAAAAGCTCTTGAATTGTCAGGAATTTGCAGTCGACTTGGAGGTATCTTATAAATGACCCTGGGTAAAATTTTTACATTTACTGTGAGTTCACCTATTGGAGAAGTATAAAATTGATACTAATTGTAATTTTTTTTGGTAAAAAATTAATCATATAACTTAGCTTTGTAGCTGACTTTTCAAAATCAGTAAAGGAAAGTCTAAAATCTTTGTTTTTCCTCTTCTCCCCTCCTTCCGTGGGGTTTAGCACCACTCTTACAGGAGCTTCCTGGGACTGACCTGCCTGATGCAAATTTCCACTCGGACGGAAGACTTCATCATTGACACCCTCGAGCTTCGAAGTGACATGTACATTCTCAATGAGAGCCTCACAGACCCAGCCATCGTTAAGGTCAGCCAGCCTTTTGTAACTCATGCATGTGAGCTCATACAAGATTTTTAGTGCTTTTCAGTGTACTATTTCATTATTTCAACCTAGACCCAGTCAAGTTGGGAGGAATCATGTCATTTCCTAACTAGGGTACTGTGCTAAATGGCTTTTGTTTCTAAATCCCTGTTAGAACAGCTAAGACTTAGCTTGTTACCACCCAGAAAAATGTTAAATCATTTTAATGATTACTGCAGTGAGCCCCAGCCATCAAGATTGTTTGGACTTAATGACTGTACTGAAGCTACTAGAGCTGCTTTCATGTGTCTCCTTGGTTGATAACAGTTTCAGACTTCAAGCTTATGGAATCAGGAGTGTGGAAAGCTGTGGCTGAAGACAAAAGAAACATTTTAAACTGCATATATCTAATTTTTTTTTTTTTTTTTTTTTTGAGACAGTTTTGCTCTTGTTGGCCCAGGCTGAAGTACAATGGTACGATCTTGGCTCACTGCAACCTCCACCTCCCGGGTTCAAGCAATTCTCCTGCCTCGGCCTCCCAAGTAGCTGGGGTTACAGGCATGCGCCACCATGCCCGGCTAATTTTTGTATTTTTAGTAGAGACAGGGTTTTGCCATGTTGATCAGGCTGGTCTCAAACTCCTGACCTCAAGCAATCCACCCACCTTGGCCCAAAGTGCTGGGATTACAGATGTGAGCCACCATGCCCAGCTGCATATATCTAATCTTGATTAGAACATTGGCTTCAGCCAGGTGAGGTGGCTCAGGCCTGTAATCCCAGCACTTTGGGAAGCTGAGGCAGGAGGATCACTTGAGCCCAGGAGATCGAGACCAGCCTGGGGAACATAGTGAAACCCCGTCTCTACAAAAAATACCAAAGTTTAGCTGGGCATGGTGGCACGCTATAATCCCAACTACTTGGGAGGCCGAAGTGGGAGGATTGCTGGAGCATGGGAGGCGGAAGTTGCAGTGAGCCAAGATCACACCACTGCACTACAGACGGGACAGCGGAGACTACCTTCTAATTTCAGTGTTCTAATAAACTAGAGGCAGAGTTAATTTCTGAGCATGAGTGGCCTGCTACCAGTGTACTGCATGACTTTGGTTCTGTTTTCAGGTCTTCCATGGTGCTGATTCAGACATAGAATGGCTACAGAAAGACTTTGGGTTGTATGTAGTAAACATGTTTGATACTCATCAGGCAGCACGCCTTCTTAACCTGGGCAGGCACTCACTCGATCATCTCCTGAAACTCTACTGCAACGTGGACTCAAACAAGCAATATCAGCTGGCTGATTGGAGAATACGGTCAGTTTGCTCTTAATGAGGAAATGTGGGTGGCAGAAGAAAATGATTATTCATTAACCTGTCATCCAGAGAGACCTGGGTTTGAGCCCTACCACGCTCATTGAGATGAATGGCATCAGGCTTTTCGCCAGGCATCTTCAGCAGCGTAAAAGTGGTCAGAAATTCTTGAATGATAATGTGGACTATGATGGGCTGAT
This sequence comes from Pongo pygmaeus, assembly GCF_028885625.2. Lineage (NCBI taxonomy): Eukaryota > Metazoa > Chordata > Mammalia > Primates > Hominidae > Pongo > Pongo pygmaeus. The sequence goes on from NC_072373.2 coordinate 220,140,886, forward strand.
GCAGTTACACTGTGTTTCATGGAAATAGTGGCTGAAAAAGAGGTGCCGCATCAGTATTTGCCCATGCTCGTCTCTTGTTTGAAACTGGGATCTTTCTACTAGATGATTTTGTGTGTGTGTGTGTGTGTGTGTGTAAGATCTTCCGTAGGGATGATTGTGTGTGTGTGTAAGATGATCTTCCATAGGTGGGAAAGAATTCTAAGGGACACTGTTGTTTAGCTTTATCCTGAGCGTTTTTTGTGGTATAAGATAGCAGTTTTGCCCCACTTCCTGCAGGCCTTGCTCAGCTTGGTCATTTTCTGCTTGTTTGCTACCTCTCCGAGGTTGCACCTGTCATAGGAAGGTGCTGCTGAGCTTTTCCAGGAATTCCACATGCCAGAATGCCAGAATTTCTTTTTTTCTTTTTTTTTTTTTTTTTTGAGACGGAGTTTCACTGTTGTTGCCCAGGCTGGGGTGCAATGGCACGATCTCGGCTCACCACAACCTCTGCCTCCCGGGTTCAAGCAATTCTCCTGCCTCAGCCTCCCGAGTAGCTGGGATTACAGGCGCCCGCCACCATGCCTGGCTAATTTTGTATTTTCAGTAGAGACGAGGTTTCTCCATGTTGGTCAGGCTGGTCTCGATCTCCTGACCTCAGGTGATCCTCCCGCCTCGGCCTCCCAAAGTGCTGGGATTACAGGTGTGAGCCACCGCGCCTGGCCCAGAATGCCAGAATTTCTAAATATAAAAGTAAAATTACATTTGGACTGATAAAGTCCAAATAAAAGATAAAAATTGATAAAATCTAAAAACCATGCCCTGTTACGGAGCCCTTACCCTGTGCCAAGCTCTGGGCTAAGTGCTTCAAGGATGTGGTCCTATGTAGTCCTCACAACAGCCTATGAAGTACCTGGTTCCCATTTCACAAGTTAGGTGGGTCAGCCCAAAGAGGTTAAGGAACTTGTCCAAGGACAGACATCTGGAGCTGAGATTTGAACTCAGGACAACAGTGGCCCCTTTTCTACTGCCTCTTGTGTGTGTCCAGAGTAGCTGACAGTGCCCTTATTTTAACCACCACATTACCCTGCCTCCAGTTCTCCCCAGCTGTTAAAATACTGGTTTATCATGTTAAAATGCAGGAAATGTTGGCGTAACTGCAGTATTGACTATGAAAGGATCTTTCATATTGGAAGGGTCTAAGGAAGTCCCAGCACCCAAGGAATAGACAAATTGAATTGCTGTCCTTGGGGGCAATCAGTAAAACAGTGTCCTCTGCAATTCCAGCCCTCTGCCTGAGGAGATGCTCAGCTACGCCCGGGATGACACCCATTACCTGCTATACATCTATGACAAAATGAGGCTGGAGCTGTGGGAGCGCGGCAACGGGCAGCCCATGCAGCTGCAGGTGGTGTGGCAACGGAGCAGGGACATCTGCCTCAAGGTACACCTCAGCCGCAGTCACACAGACCGCAACACTCGGGCTCTGTGTCTGGCCAGGTTCTAGTTCTTAGGTTTGCTCCTTACATTCATGAAAAGAGCCAAACGTTTTGCAGAGCCCAGGGCACAATTTTGATTCCCGTTGATTTTGAATATTCTCTAATACTTTGTAGAAATTCATCAAACCTATCTTCACGGATGAGTCCTACCTTGAACTCTATAGGAAGCAAAAGAAGCACCTTAACACGCAGCAGTTGACAGCCTTTCAGCTGCTGTTTGCCTGGAGGGATAAAACAGCTCGCAGGGAAGATGAAAGTTACGGGTAAGGGATTAGAGATTCTTTTAATACTTGTTTCCAGGCTGAGGAGATCTAATAACAAATAAATAATGGGCTTTTTTCTTTTGCTATGAAAGCTGGTTGTTTCCCCTATGTGACAGCATCTAATGGAACTTACTGGCTGAATGTAATGTGTCCCCACTGTGTGTGTGTGTGTGTGGTTTTTTTTTTTTTTTCAGATATGTACTGCCAAACCACATGATGCTGAAAATAGCTGAAGAACTGCCTAAGTGAGTCTCAAAGCTGATTAATATGTTCCAACTTTCTCAGTAGATCTGATGTTCTTCAAAATCAAGCTTTTCTGGTTGCTATTACCCAAGGCTGCTTACTCAGAGATTAATGCTCTAAGCTTGGAAGGTAGCAAGTTGAAGGAATATAGAATTTCTGCCCTCAGGCTGCCATTTAAGAACTAAAACTTCTGAGCTGGAATCATTTCAATGATTATACCTTAGTTTGAGTTTATTTTAAGTCTCTGAGCCTTGTAGTATCTACTTGCAAGGGAAGAAAATGTCCCAGATTCTCTCATCTATACTTTCTTCCAAATTAAAGCAGCTCATGATCTTAAACATTTTGTGATCTTGATTGAAGTATAAGCAAGAATGAAAATCCACAGCCCATTGGTTGCCCCCTGTGGAATTGAGAATCCACAGTGCTGTGGCACTTACTTTCAGCTCTCCCTGATTGTGGGAGTCAGGCTCCAAGAGGGATCCACTTAAAGCCTGGTGTCGCAAAGAACACGTGAAGAAGTTGGCCTAGGCTGGCCTGACATCAGTGTTTCCTTAGTCACCTACCTGTAGCTTCAGCTTAGGTGGCAGCCTGGCTTTACCCAGTCATTATTCTTATCTGGAAGCCTTTAAGGGCTGCGTTTCTGAGTGACAAGCTGAGTGTGTTCTTACTTGCCTTCAGGGAACCTCAGGGCATCATAGCTTGCTGCAACCCAGTACCACCCCTTGTGCGGCAGCAGATCAACGAAATGCACCTTTTAATCCAGCAGGCTCGAGAGATGCCCCTGCTCAAGGTAAGAAGCTTTTCTGCGGCCGGGCACAGTGGCTCATGCCTATAATCTCAGCACTTTGGGAGGCTGAGGTGGCCGGATCATTTCAGGTCAGGAGTAAGAGACCAGCCTGGCCAACATGGTGAAACCCCATCTCTACTAAAAATACAAAAAAATTAGCCAGGCGTGTGGTGCGCACCTATAATCCCAGCTACTCCAGAGGCTGAGGCAGGAGAATTGCTGGAGCCTGGGAGGTGGAGGTTGCAGTGAGCCGAGATCGCGCCACTGCACTCTAGCCTGGGAGACAGAGCGAGACTCCGTCTCAAAAAAAAAAAAAAAAAAAAAAAGATTTTCTACTGAAGGATCCCAACTTAGTAAGCCTGTTCTTTTTTTTTTTTTTAAAAAAAAAGATCGTGCAGTGGCGCGATCTCGGCTCACTGCAACCTCCACCTCCCGGATTCAAGCAATTCTCCTGACTCAGCCTCCTGAGTTGCTGGGATTACAGGTGTGCACTACCACACCTGGCTAATTTTGTATTTTTAGTAGAGGCGGGGTTTCACCATGTTGGCCAGGCTGGTCTCGAACTCCTGACCTCAAGTGATCCACCACCTGGGCCTCCCAAAGTGCTGGGATTACAGGCGTGAGCCATCGTGCCCAGCCTTAGCAGGCCTGTTTTTTCTGCTAGTATCTTATTCCTTGTGGCTTCCTAGATTCATGAGCTGGTCTGCATTCTTAACAACCCTAGGGAAATAATAGGGCTTAGGAAATCCAGTGTGTGTGTCTTGATGAATTTAGCTGCTTTTTTTTTAATGATAGTTGAGAGCTAAGACTCATTCTTTTTATTTATGACCTTAGCTTTGATGATTCAGCAGCAAGTACTATCTGGTAACTGGGCCAAGTCACTGTTAAGGCAGTGAATGTGGTGGAGTGAGATGGAGTGGTGACCTCAGCAGAGGGAGCTAGTTTTGGGAGCCTGGCGGTGGCCCAGATGTGAAGTGATAGCTCCCTAAATGAGTGAGGAATCACAGACTGGGAAGGAAAGAACAGGTATAGGAAGCATCAGAAGAAAAGATTGATGAGACTTCGTAGCAAATGCTGACAATGGCGACCAGTTTTCTTTTTTTTTTTTTTTTTTTTTGTTGTGGTTTTGAGACAGGGTCTTTCTCTGTCACCCAGGCTGGAGTGCAGTGGTGCAATCATGGCTCACTGTAGCCTCCATCTGCTAGGCTCCCACCTTAGCCGCCTGAGCAGCTGGGACCCGCAGGCATACACCACCATACCCAGCTATGTTTTTTTTTAATTTTTTGTAGAGATGGGTCTTGCTGGTGTTTCCCAGACTGGTCTTGAACCCATGGGCTCAAGCAGTCCTCCCACCTCAGCCTCCCAAAGTGCTGGAATTACAGTTGTGAGCCACCTGCCAGCCCCACATTTGCAATTTTTATGTTAAAAATGTCTTTGTAAGCTCTGTACTTTGTCCAAGTAAAGAGAGACCTTGATTACTAGAGAAGAGTCTTTTTCAAGCTCTTTGGAATCCTTCCTATAGTGCTTAGTCATGTTAAAGAGCTGTATTCTTTCATTCTACAAGTAATTATTAAGCACCAAATAATTATCATGCCAGGCACTGTAAGGAGTGAAGAGAGGAAAGAAAATCTCTGGGCTCTTGAGAAACAGGCTGGTGAAGGAACACAGTCAGCGTTGGGGACTGGGGCTTGGACTTGAGGTTTGGGCAACTTTCCTCAATTCCCTTTGTTTTTATCCTTAGTCTGAAGTTGCAGCCGGAGTGAAGAAGAGCGGACCGCTGCCCAGTGCCGAGGTAGAGTGTCGGATCTGTTTTCTCTCCCCCGGGAGGGAAGACGTCAAGTCACAGCCAGTGCAAGTACACCTCTGACAGAGGCCTGTGCTGACAGCTGGCAGAAAGCTACTGCCAGCTTGTACGTCGTTTTACATGCCAGACTGCTGGTGTCTTTTAATGCAGAGATTGGAGAACGTTCTCTTTGGACCTCACGACTGCTCCCATGCCCCTCCGGATGGCTATCCAATCATCCCAACCAATGGTAAAGTTGAGAGCCCTCCTGACTGTCCCGAAGAGGTTAGGACACAGCTACCTTGTCTAAAATTCTGTAGGCTTGGCCAGGCGTGGTGGCTCATGCCTGTAATGCCAGCATATTGGAAGGCCAAGGCGGGTGGATCACCTGAGGTCAGGAGTTTGAGACCAGCCTAGCCAACATGGTGAAACCCCATCTCTACTAAAAATACAAAAATTAGCTGACATGGTGGTGGGCGCCTGTAATCTTAGCTACTTAGGAGGCAGAGGCAGGAGAATCACTTGAACCGAGGAGGCGGAGGTTGCAGTGAGCCGAGATTGTGCCATTGTACTCCAGCCTAGGGGACTACAGTAAAACTCCATCTCAAAAAGAAAAAATAAAATTCTGTAGGCTTTGACCTTATTATCTTCTCCTCCTCTAGGATCTGTGCCAGTTCAGAAGCAGACGAGCCTCTTCCATGATGAAAAAGAAGATAACTTGCTGGGTACCACATGCCTGATTGCCACAGCTGTCATCACTTTATTTAATGTGAGTAGCACAGAAACTTCATTGAGGTGATGAGGACCCCCTGGGGTTTACAGGATTTATCCAGCAGGCTGTCTGCCTGGAGCGTTGCATACACTCGGAGACTAATGCTGAGAGCAAAACCCAGCAGTGCTGGGAGAGGCACAGAGACCAATGAGCAAGGTGGCACTGACCACTCTGGAGGAGGTGGTCTGGGGACGTGGATGGGGGATTCTCTTGAGCTCTGTGTGAAGAAATCTTCCAGGAAAGGCTGACTTCCTGTTGTTGAACAGCACCTAGTGGGAGGAGGGCCTGCGCTAAGAGAACATACAAGCAGGGCTTTCCAGACAGGCTGCAGCGGTGGTGGAGGAAAAACGGTTCACCTGGATGCCCAGCAGGGGTGGCATGGGTGTACTGTCCGACGAACTGTAGAATGTGCGCTGCCTATAGCTTCCTGCCTGACCCCACCACCACATATGTGTGCTTTCAGTGAAGAAGAGAAATGATTTTTTTTTTTTTTTTTTTTGAGACAATCTTGTTCTGCCACCCAGGCTGGAATGCAGTGGCACAATCATGGCTCACTGCAGCCTTGACTTCTGAGGCTCAAACGATCCTCCTGCCTCAGCCTCCTGAGTAGCTGGGATTACAGGCATGAGTCACTGCACCCAGCTATTTCACTTTTTTTGTTTGTTTGTTTTGTTTGATTTTTTGAGATGGAGTTTCACCCTTGTTGCACAGGCTGGAGTGCAATGGCATCATCTCGGCTCACTGCAACCTCCACCTCCCAGGTTCAAGCAATTCTCCTGCCTCGGCTTCCCTAGTAGCTGGGATTGCAGGCACCCGCCACCATACTTATCTAATATTTTATATTTTTAATAGAGACGGGGTTTCACTATGTTGGCCAGGCTGGTCTCGAATGCCTGACCTCAGGTGATCCACCCGCCTAAGCCTCCCAAAGTGCTGGGATTACAGGCATGAGCCACTACACCCGGCATTTTTTTTTTTTTTTTTTTTTTTTTTGGTGACAGGATCTCATCCTGTCACCTAGGTGGGAGTGCAGTGGCACCATCTTGGCTCACTGCAACCTCTGCCTCCTGGGCTCAAGCAATCCCTCTGCCCCCAGCCTTCTCTCGAGTAGCTGGGACTACAGGTATGTGCCACCATGCCCAGCCAATTTTTGTATGTTTTGTAGAGATGGGGTTTCACCATGTCGCCCAGGCTTCACTTTGGTTTTTAACTTAATTACATAAATCTAGATTGGACCTTGCTTTAGCAATTAATGAGAAAATACTAGGCCCTTTAGTTGACCTCAGAGCTAATTTGAGTCATGAAGATGATTTAGCAGCTAAACGTGTTAGCATGAGCTCTGGGCTGCTTTGATACGGAAGTGCTGTTTGGTGTAAAGGAGGCTGTGGTCTCCCTGCGCTCTGTGTTGCAAGGGGGCATAATTACAGATGAAGCAAAAGGATAGCATATATTTATAAACCCAGTTGGAAGCAGCATTTTGTTGCATAATTTCAATGATTGCCTATAAAGATATGTAATACTAAATTTCAGGCCTGGCGTGGTGGCTCACACCTGTAATCCCAGCACTTTCGGAGGGCAAGGCGGGCAGATCACCTGAGGTCAGGAGTTTGAGACCAGCCTGGCCAACATGGTGAAACCCTGTCTTTAATTAGCCGGGCGTTGTGGCGCACGCTTGTAATGCCAGCTACTCGGGAGGCTGAGGCAGGAGAATCACTTGAACCCAGGAGTCGGAGGTTGCATTGAGCAGAGATCGCACCACTGCACTCCAACCTGGGCAACAGAGCAAGACTCCACTCAAAAAAATAAATACATACATACATAAAATAAATTTCAGGCATCAGTTAAGATCTCATGTTCTAGAGCCAGACCATGCTGGGTTTAGATCCTTGGTCTGCTTGTATTCACTGCAAGCCTCTGAAAGACTGTCACAACCTCTGTAGGCCTCAGTTTCCTCCGCTGTAAGGTGGTGAGAGTAATACCACCTCATAGGCTATGAGGACACGGTGAGAATTCACTGATCCAGCACATTGATATTGAAATGCTACTGTGTGCTGTTGCAGACACAACGCCTTATACATAGGAGAGTGTATGAAATATTAGCCTTAGCCATTGGTATTAATATCACTGTTACTGGCCGGGTGCGTGCGGTGGCTCACGCCTGTAATCCCAACACTTTGGGAAGCCAAGGCGAGTGGATCACTTGAGGTCAGGAGTTCAAGACCAGCCTGGCCAATATGGTCAAACCTGGTCTCTGCTAAAAATACAAAAATTAGCCGGGCATGGTGGCATGTGCCTGTAATCCCAGCTACTCGGGAGGCTGAGGCAGGAGAATCACTTGAACACAGGAAGTGGAGGTTGCAGTGAGCAGAGATCACACCATAGCACTCTAGTCTGGGCAACAGAGCGAGACTCTGTCTCAAAAAAAAAAAAAAATCACTGTTAACTGTTGCTCTCTTGCTTGCATCTTGATGTCACAGATGATCATGGTCATTAGTGATCGTTTTTTGTCTGTCCCTGCAGGAACCTAGTGCTGAAGACAATAAAAAGGGTCCATTGACAGTTGCACAGAAAAAAGCCCAGAACATCATGGAGTCCTTTGAAAATCCATTTAGGATGGTGAGTAGTAGTTTTGTCAGGGCTGACAGGATATGCAGAGATGCCTACAGCTGTACATGCTTTTACCTGGGAAGGAAGCCTCTGAAGCCAGTGTGTCAGCTGCCCTGGTGTCCTGGCAAAGATGCTGACACGGCACCAGCAACCCCCCATCTGAGCGCCTCTGCCCTGTGGCTCTAGATTCCATTCCCGGCAGCGTTTCACACAGCCATTTCCTTCCTCCAGTTTCTGCCCTCACTGGGACACCGTGCTCCCGTCTCTCAGGCAGCGAAGTTCGATCCATCAACCAAAATCTATGAAGTAAGTGGACTTGTCACCTGTTCTAAAAGAGAATTTCCTTTTTTTTTTTTTGAGATGGAGTCTCGCTTTGTCGCCCAGGCTGGAGTGCAGTGGCACAATCTTGGCTCACTGCAACCTCCACCTCCCAGGTTCAAGCAGTTCTTCTGCCTTAGCCTCCCAAGTAGCTGGGATTACAGGCACCTGCTATCATGCCCGGCTAATTTTTGTAGAGATGGGGTTTCACCATGTTGACCAGGTTGGTCTCGAACTCCTGACATCAGGTGATCCACCTGCCTTGGCCTCCCAAAGTGCTGGGACTACAGACGTGAGCTACTGCGCCTGGCCCTAAAAGAGACTTTCTAAGAAAAGGGGATTTCTTAATTATTCATACCAGGTTTCTGTTTTAGACGAGCCTATCTCATCTGTGAATCCCCTGAAAATGAATGCAAAAGCCCTTTATTTTCTAGCATTGTTTCTAGGGAAAGGGTCCAGAACTTCAGTGAGATTCTTAAAAGCACTTGGGCTGGGCACGGTGGCTCACGCCTGTAATCCTAGCACTTTGAGAGGCTGAGGCGGGCGGATCATGAGCTCAGGAGATCGAAACCATCCTGGCTAACATGGTGAAACCCCGTCTCTACTAAAAATACAAAAAATTAGCCAGGCGTCGTGGCAGGAGCCTGTAGTCCCAGCTACTCGGGGGGCTGAGGCAGGAGAATCGCTTGAACCTGGGGGGCGGAGCTTGCAGTGAGCAGAGATTGCGCCACTGCACTCCAACCTGCGCAACAGAGCAAACTGTGTAGTCAAAAAAAAAAAAGAAAAGCACTTGGAAACCTTGTAAGAAACAAATCTTCATTTGCGGTTTTTAAATTGAGGTTTAATCTATATGTAGTAAAGTACACAAATATTAAATATACAGCTTGATGCATTTTTACAGATGTCTGTTACTTTAAGGCTCTTAAAGGTGACAGCTTTAATTTTAAAACACTCTATCTTACTTATCTGGCTTGTTTTTACCAGCATTATGAGTAAGAATGAGAGCACACCTCCCCTAGACCCCCTTGAGATGTTCCCCAGAGCCAGCACGTGAACTGTTGTTTGCAGCCTCCTTCCTCCCTGCAGGAAGCGTCTGCTCTGATGACATGGGCGACTGGCTTCCTCTGTGTGGCAGCAGAGCTCTTTTGTTAGGCAAAACCGAGAGGTCCCCCAGCCCTGTTCCTGTCCCTGAGTTAGCTTCTATTTTTAGAAATGGGGAATCAGGTGGGGCTTCTGCCTTCTCTCCTCTTTTCCCCCCACGGGTTGTGTCACATTGAACAACTGCACGTCCTGTGTGTTATGCCCAGTGTCACCTCCATGTGTTGTAACGCCATAGGTCAGTGGGGTGTCATAAAGAAACACAGCAGACTTGCGGAAGCCCAGCCTTGAGTCTGCCTCTGTCATTTCCTGACCATGTCCCTTGGACAAGTTATTTAGTCTCCCGGAGTCTGTTTGCTCATCTCTAAAGAGAGGGTGATGACAGTACCTTTTTCCCAGGGTTACAGAGGGATTGAATGAGATGACGGATGGCCCAGTGCCTGGAGGACAGTAGCACTTTGTCCTCCTTAATAGGGATTTTAGCAATAAAGCCAGCATGAAATTTATTTTTCATGCCCTTAGATTTGAAAATTTATGACTTACAATGTGTGTACTTCTTAGGTTAACCTGCCCTACGTCACCTCATGAAAAGTAAGACAGACTTAGGTGGCTGACTTTGGAGGGTTTTTTTTGTTATATTTGCTTTCATTATAGATCAGCAACCGTTGGAAGCTGGCCCAGGTACAAGTACAAAAAGACTCTAAAGAAACTGTCAAGAAGAAGGCAGCTGAGCAAACAGGTAACACTCACTTCCTTGCAACTCAGTCGGCTGTTAAAGGATGGCTGTTGCACACCCGCTGTTTCAGCCAAGTGCCAGATACGGCTATGAATGAAGCCCCTGTGGGGCTTCCCTTCTGCTGAGGGATGGTGGGCAATCAGTATCTATCCTGGCAGATGGCAGCAGGTGCTGTGCAGAGAGATTGGTGGGGAGTGCTGGGGGTGCTGTAGCTGTCTCATCAGTGGTTGGAGAAGGCAGTCTAATGAATGCGACGTTGACGAGACCTGCAGTGACTTAGAGAAGAGTTCTGGAGCCACAGCACAGCGAGCCCAGAGGCCCTGGGGGTAGTTCACTGGGCATGCTCAGCAGCAGCAAGTGGGCCTGCATGAGCAGAGCGGGTAGAGAAGAGCAGGAGATGGGGAAGGAGCCAGCAGAGGCCCACGGGATGACGCTGCCTTTTACTCTGAGTTCAGAAGCCAGGAGGGTGCTGAGCAGACGCAGGGTGGGAAGTGACTGACATGTGGCCCTCTGGCTGCTGTGTCAAGAGTAGACTATAGAGGACAGGATGGGAGCCCAGGAAGGGATAGGAGACGGTGGTTTTGAGACCAACGTGGGAGCAGAGGAGGTGGTAAGAAGCTGTCAGAGCCTGGATCTGTCCCATAGTGAAGCTGACAGCATTTGATGATGAGGTGGATGTGGCATGTGAGAGAAGGGAAGGGAGCCTTGGATGAAGGTTTTGTCCTGAGCAGCTGGAAAGCTGGAGTTGCTGGCAGCCGAAGTAGCTGGTTTGAGCGGGCTTGTCCACGATGGTGATGGTGATGATCCTGTTAAACGCCCTCAGGTCCACAGGCCACTGAGCGTTTGGGTTCACAGGAGAGGAGCAGGCAGGGCTGGGGAGGATCAGCTCACGTGTAGGTGAAGGTGGGCAGAGCACCTGAGCCTGAGCTCTGAGGCAGCCTGTCCTGCAGAGATGGGGGACCGGGGAGCTGAGAGGGAGGAGGGATCAGCCGTGACAACGCCTGTGGGTAGGCCAAGTCGGAGGGGGATGGAGATGGAGGGGAGGGTGGTTGCTGGATTCAGCAACTCCAGAGACAGTTCCCTCCCTTGCAGCTGCCCGGGAACAGGCAAAGGAGGCGTGCAAAGCTGCAGCAGAACAGGCCGTCTCCGTCCGACAGCAGGTCGCGGTATGTGCCAACTTTTCTCCTTTTTCCTTTGAAAAACGATGCCCCTGCTTGTGGTCAGGATCTTCCTTGGATATCTTAGGGGGCTTGCCCTGTGCTTTATATTAAGTCCTGACTTCTTTCCAGTTCTCCTTAGCTTGGCTGTTAGTGTCTACCTCATTTCTGAAACCTCCACAAGATTGATACTGTAATTCCTCTTAACCTTCTTCCACTGTGTTTATGGTAAATATGCCACACCACTCAACTGTAGTAGTAGAAAAGGTATTGAGGTTACAGTGCTGAAGCTTGTTGTGTGTCCTGCTCTGTCCTACAAAAAATGTTGCATTCTAGAGAATGAAACCCCAGAGCACTCTGGAACTCTTTTTTTTTTTTTTTTTTTGTAGTGTCTATCTCTGTTGCACAGGCTGGAGTGCAGTGGCGCAGTTGCAGCTCACTGCAGCCTCAAACTCCTGGGCTCAAACGATCCTCCCTCCTCAACCACCCAAGTAGCTAGAACCACAGGCACACACCACCATGCCCAGCTATTTTTTGTTATTGTCTTTGGTGGAGACAGGGTCTCACTATGTTGCCCAGGCTATCACTCAAATTCTTAACCCCTGCCCCCTGCCTTTCCTTTTTTTTTTTTTTTATTTCCTTTAAAAAAAAAAAAAAAATAGTGACATGGTCTTACTCTTACCCTGATGCCCAGGCTGGAGTACAGTGGTGCGATTATAGCTCATTGCAGCCTTGTGCTCCTGGGTTCAAGTGACCCTCCCACCTCAGCCTCCCAAGTAGCTAGGACTACAAGCATGCACCACCATGCCCAGCTACATTTTTTTCTTTTTTTTTGTAGAGATAGGGGTCTTGCTGTGTTGCCCAGGCTGGTCTAAAGCAGTCCTCCCACCTTGGCCGCCCAAAGCACTGGAATTACAGGCATGAGCCACTGCACCTGGCCTGCTTGCCTTTCTTAAATGACCTCATGTCATTGTCCAGTGAGGAATTTGTTTCAGCTGACCCTGAGTGTTGGTCCCGAAGTTCCAGCCACAGCTCCTCTCCCCACCACTGACTGTTCTTCTTATCACTTAGGCAGCTGGGTCCCAGCTACTGCTGAGGCCAGCGGAGTTCCCTGTCCCATGTGCCTCCCTGTTCCTCCCCCACATCTGTTCCTGATCTACAGCTAGAAAATGCTGCAAAGAAGAGAGAGCGAGCAACAAGCGACCCAAGGACCACAGAACAGAAACAAGAGAAGAAACGACTCAAAATTTCCAAGAAGCCAAAGGACCCAGAGCCACCAGAAAAAGAGTTTACGCCTTACGACTACAGCCAGTCAGACTTCAAGGCTTTTGCTGGTAAGGAAGTACTGGGGCCCCACACAGGGACGTCTGTGCGCATCAGAGGGGAGGAAGCCATAAAGAGACCGCAACATAGGGGCCAAGTGAGCCCTGCCCAAGGCATGGTGCTAGCCAGGATTTGTTGGAGTAGTCCAGAGAGGCCGTGGCAATGTGGACAGTCGCCTGCAGCCTCATTGCCACCTCCTTCATGGGAGCTCACTCAGGGTGGCCTCCATGGTGGGTTAGCAAGATCACCTGTCACTTCCATTGTGACCAGGGCGCCATCCTTCCTCACTATAACTTGTGCCCATAAACCCTCTCTCTCTCTCTGTCTCTGTCTCACACACACATACACACACACAGTGAGAATTTTGTTTGTTGAAGAATCTCAAAGCCTATGACATGAACCCCTGTGGCTGCTTGGGCTGTGAGAGTCCGTCTGCTTTGAAGGGGCTACAGATGGCATTCCCGACTCTGGCAGCCTTCGGAGCAACATGTCCCTTTGGAAAAGAGAAAGCAGAGGCCAGTCCACACAATGGCTCTTTATACAGGAGTGTCGCCTCAGAGCCCGAGTTTCTGACGGCATCACCCAGCACAGAGATCAGAATGGATTTCCTTATGTGCAGGGGCCACTGCTGTAGCCACCTGCCCCTAAGGTCCTGGGACTAGAGCTGAGAGAAATGGGCCTGGTTTTCAGACTGCCCACAGGGACCAGGATCGCCATGTATTCATTTATGTGAGCCACGAGGCCTAGCCCCTCATCGTGACAGGGGTTGTGCTCTGACAGCCACGGCTTCCCTGAGTGTCATGGTCCCGGCCTCGCTGTGAGCCTGTGATGTGTGGTAACTCATTGACCTGACCGCAGGTCTCTCTCATCTCTTACCTTTCAGGAAACAGCAAATCCAAAGTTTCTTCTCAGTTTGATCCAAATAAACAGACCCCGTCTGGCAAGGTAAGAACTGCTCCTGGAGGATTTCAAGACGCCAGTGGCGCCTGTTTTTGATCTCCTCCTCTGCTGAGAAGACAGGCCCATCCAGGAGTCCATTCCTTTGCATATCTTTTTCCTCACCTCATTTCTTCCCAAGAGCAGACAGTACCGATCAGCTACCCCAGCAACTCATACAACGAGGCTGTGAAAGCTGGTGTGTGGCTTTAAAGGGTATTATTCTGTGTGCTACCATGGGAACCATAGCTGCAGGCCAAAAGCACCCCCTTTGGGGCCAGCACAAGCCTGCATTCGCCCCTCGTGGGTGTTGGCGCTGGTGCCAGGGAAACAGCGTGGCTGCACCTTCCACAGGCGTGGGGGCAGGGCTGCTTTGGGGCCCTCCTGTTCCTCTTGCAGCGCATCCTGGCGGCCTTGCCTTCAGAGACACAGAAACATCCTCTCGCAGGGAATCTAAAGTCACTCCTGTGCTGCTAGAATCTTTGGCCACCTGAGCTCAGGTGTGTTTTTCTGTGTATCTTGTGGTCAAGGTGCCCACCCAGCTTAAACGGTTTCTTTTCTTTCCAGAAATGCATTGCAGCCAAAAAAATTAAACAGTCGGTGGGAAACAAAAGCATGTCCTTTCCAACTGGAAAGTCAGACAGGTATGTGGTGGACAGCCGTGTGGCCCAGGGAGCCCAGTGAGAAAGCACCTGCCCTGCGTGGTGCGGTCCGTGGGGAGTAGCTGGGGAGCGAGTGCCCAGGGGTCTTCAACCAGGATGACTCAGAGAACCTCCCAAGCCAGGTCCCTCACGCCACTCAGAAAACAAGGGTGGGAGGTGATTTGCTCTGTGCCACACATCACAGAGCCAGGCACTACGCCCCGGCACTCAGATTCCCCTTGTTCCTGGCTCTCCAGTTACCGTGTTTCCCGGGGTCACCTCAGGGAAAATAGGTGTGAATAGTTGTGAAATTTTCCTGGACCAGCCTATTAGGAATGAGGAAAAAGTAAGCACATGTGGGTTATCCTTGTTGTTGAAGAGTGGTTTAGCTTGGTTTTGTTTTGTTTTGTTTTGTGACAGTCTCATACTGTCACCCAGGCTGGAGTGCAGTGGCACAATCTCGGCTCACTGCAACCTCCACCTCCTGGGTTCAAGCAAGTCTCTCACCTCAGCCTCCCAAGTAGCTGGGATTACAGGTGCCTGCCATCATGCCCAGCTAATGTTTTTGTATTTTTAGTAGAGATGGGGTTTTGCCATGTTGGCCAGGCTGGTCTCAAACTCCTGGCCTCAATTGATCCTCCTGCCTCGGCCTCCCAGAGTACTGGGATTACAGGCGTGAGCCACTGCACCCAGCCAAATGTTTTTGTTAAAAACATAAAATCCTAATAATCAAGCCAACCCTGAGGTCAGGGGACTTGCCCGAGGGCAGGAAAAACAGGTCTGCCTTCTCGAGATGCTGCTCAGCTCAGCCAACTCTGGTGGGCCGCCAAGTTCTCTGGGGCTCCTGAACAAACCATTCTTCCTCTGTTCTGCATGATTAAGGTTTGCACCATTTTGTAAACCATCTGAGAACATCCAACCAACCCAGAAGAAATAACTGTTGTTTTTGTACTCTCTGCAGAGGCTTCAGGTACAACTGGCCACAGAGATAGTCCTGGAAGACACGCGGCACCTGTGGACCAGAAGCACCAAATGCTGGTGCTGCTTTTGTACATACATATTTTTAAACCATTAAAAAAAATTCTTCCTGAAGAAAGCTGATTCCTGACTTTTATTTTGTTGCCACCACAGCTCTGGCAGGTTGCCATCCTGTTCAGGCAACCATCTTCAGCTGTCTGTGGGCAGGTGAGTGTGCTCCGGGGGTTATGGTGACTTCTAGAAAAATCCAGAGCCGGCCGGGCGCGGTGGCTCACGCCTGTAATCCCAGCACTTTGGGAGGTCGAGGCGGGCGGATCACGAGGTCAGGAGATCGAGACCATCCTGGCCAACATGGTGAAACCCCGTCTCTACTAAAAATACAAAAAATTAGCCAGGCGTGGTGGCGGGCGCCTGTAATCCCAGCTACTCGGGAGGCTGAGGCAGGAGAATGGCGTGAACCCGGGAGGTGGAGCTTGCAGTGAGCCAAGATCGTGCCATTGCACTCCAGCCTGGGTGACAGAGCGAGACTCTGTCTCAAAAAAAAAAAAAAAGAAAACTCCAGAGCCACTCCCAAGGAGGAATATGAGACAAATTGCTGGGACTTAGAAGCGGCAGCACCTGCAAGGCATAAGCTGTGACGCTCATCGCTCCACTTTAAGAGGGTTCTCTGGGCCATTTCACTTCCTTCCCAAGCCTTCAAATAACGTGAATGGAGCCACCTGGTGAAAAAAATGCCATCAGGAAAGGAACTGGTAAGGTGCCCTAGAGCCAGCCACAGCTCCCGAGGACCTGTTCTCTACTCTGTTCTTTTCTCACTTTTTTTTTTAATCAACTTTGGTTTTTTTTTTTTTTTTTTTCTGGTGATAGAAGTAATAACATGTTCATTGCAGGAAATGTGGGAAATATAGTAAAATGCAAGGCCAGGCATGGTGGCTCATGCCTATAATCCCAGCACTGTGGGAGGCTGAGGCAGGCGGATCACCTGAGGTCAGGAGTTCATGACCAGCCTGGCGAACATAGTGAAACCCCATTTCTACTGAAAATACAAAAATTAGCCAGGCATGGTGAGCACCTGTAATCTCAGCTACTTGGGAGGCTGAGGCAGGAGAATCGCTTGAACCTAGGAGGCGGAGGTTGCAGTGAGCCGAGATCACGCCACCTCATTTGAGCCTGGGCAGTAGAGCAAGACTCTGTCTCAAAAAAAAAAAGGCAAATGCAAAGAGAAAATTTTAATCATTTGTAGTCCTACCACACAAAGATGCTCTTTTTTTTTCCTTTTTTTGAGACAGGGTCTCACTCTGTTGCCCATTCTGGAGTGCAGTGGTGTGATCCTAGCTCACTGCAGCCTTGACCTCCCAGGCACGTGCCACCACCCCTGGGTAATTTTTCTTATGTTTTATAGAGACGGGGTCTTGCTGCGTTGCCCAGGCTGGTCTTGAACTCCTGGCCTCAAGCAATCCTCCTGTCTTGTCCTGCCAGTGTTGGGATTTCAGCCATGAGCCACCACCCCCAGCTGAGATAATCGTTAACATTTTGCTGTATTTCCTTATAAGCTTTCGCTATGTGTATATAGATATATTTTTTAAATATATCTTGGGTTTAGGTTTCTATCATTTGTCACCTTGAAAGTTTGTATTAGGACACTTTTCTCAATCTAAAATTTATTTTCGCCAACCCCCATTGTTAAACACTTAGGTTTTCATTTTTGGTACTATTCTTAATAATGCAGCACTGAACTTTTATATAAATTTGTGACCCAGTCTCTGATAATTTCTTTAGAACTTCATTTTATTTTAATCCTGAGATGGGCTAATAAATCAGGAAAGCACAAAATGCCATTACTTTGGTTTTTACAAATACTTAACCTAGAAACCTTTTTTCTTTGAAATTCATCCCACAAAGTATTGAGATTGCCAACTGTATATGATAACCTTTGGAGTGTACTAAGCCAAATCACACATCACTGCCGTCAGAGAGCTCCCACTCTTGAACAGCAGAGAACAGCCCTGTCCTAAGATAGGCTGGAGTTTGTATTAGCTAGGACTAGACTGGTTGAAAGTGACAGAAAAGCCAAACTATAGTGACTTTTAACAAGAGAGATGATTTTCCTCCTCTTTTGTAAACATAGTTGGCCCAGAGCTAGTGTGATGCTCATGATCATCAGACACAGACTCCTATTTTGTTTTACCATCCTCAGCTCAAACACAAGGCTGCCACCTCATGGTGCAGGGTGACTGCCCTTGCTCCAGCCATTACATTCTCATTCCAGTCTGCTGGAAGGAGGAAAGAACAGCACCCAATCTCTTTGAATAGGACACTGCCCATTTCAGCTTCCCATTCGTCAGAACTTAGTCACAAGACCACAGCAAGGGGTACTAGGAAATATCATTATTTCAGTCATCCATGTGTCCAGCTAAAAGCCCAGGGTTCTATTATAGAATTTGGGAAGAACAGACATCGAAGGACAAAGAACAGTCACTGCCCAAAAATGGCAGTCTCTGCTATAAAAAATTGACAGGTGGAATTTTTTTTTTTTTTTTTTTTCTGAGACGGAGTTTCGCTTTCGTTGCCCAGGCTGGAGTGCAATGGCATGGTGCAGTCTCGGCTCACTGCGACCTCCACCTCCTGGATTCAAGCAGTTGTCCTGCCTCAGCCTCCCAAGGAGTTGGGATTACAGGCGCCTGCCATCACGCCCGGCTAATTTTTGTATTTTTAAGTAGAGACAAGGTTTCACCATGTTGGTCAGGCTGGTCTCGATCTCCTGACCTCAGGTGATCCACTCACCTCAGCCTCCCAAAGTGCCGGATTACAGGCGTGAGCCACTGTGCCCAGCCTCACAGGTGGAATTTTTTTTTCTTTTTCTTTTTCTCTTTTTTTTTTGAGACAGAATCTTGCTCTCGTCACCCAGGCTGGAGTGCAGTGGCGCGATCTCGGCTTGCTGCAACCTCTGCCTCTCGGGTTCAAGCGATTCTCCTGCCTCAGCCTCCCAAGTAGCTGGGATTACAGGCGCCCACTACCACACCCAGCTAATTAGTAGAGATGGGGTTGTACCATGTTGGCCAGACTGGTCTTGAACTCCTGACCTCAAGTGATCCGCCCGCCTCAGTCTTCCAAAGTGCTGGGATTGCAAGGCGTGAGCCACCACGCCTGGCCAAAGTGAGAAATTATTTTCTCCTGAGGATGGCCTGAGAGACCTCGTGAAAGGGGCATTCGGACTGGACCCTGAGAAGCAAGGGACTTCCAGAGAGCTCTATGGCAGCGCAGCTCAAAGCGGAGGTCTCTGACAGCCCAAATGGGGACTTGTCAGAAAGAATCCAGTGCCACCTAGAGCCTGGAGGCTGCTGGGGCCTCTGTGCTAACCCGGCTCCCACAATGATTCTTCTGCCTGCTGAATTGAGAACCACCGTTAGCTAAAGCCACGGGCCTGAACCTGGCTGAGCAGTTGCAGCGGTCTTACCACTGGTTAGAGGTGAATGAGAACAGTCTCCCAGAGAGTTAAAGTGATACCTCACCCTTTCTTTGGAAGTTTTCCATTGATTGTGTAACAATGTTTTTCTGTTTGTTTGTTTGTTTGTTTTTTGAGGCAGAGTCTCCCTCTGGCGTTCAGGCTGGAGTGCAATGGCATGATCTTGGCTCACTGCAATCTCCACCTCCTGGGTTCAAGAAATTCTCCTGCCTCAGCCTCCCGAGTAGCTGGGATTAGAGGTGCCCACCACCACGCCTGGCTAATTTTTGTACTTTTAGTAGAGATGGAGTTTCACCATGTTGGCCAGGCTGGTCCTGAACTCCTGACCTCAGGTAATCCACCCACCTTGGCCTCCCAAAGTGCTGGGATTACAGTCGTGAGCCACTGTGCCTGGCCTTCTGTTTGTTTTTTAAAAGACAGGAACCGCTCTCCCTCTCCCTCTCCCCTTTTTTCGGTCTCCCTCTGTTGCCGAAGCTGGACTGTACTGCCATGATCTCGGCTCGCTGCAACCTCCCTGCCTCGGGCTCCTGTGACTCTCCTGCCTCGGCCTGCCGAGTGCCTGGGATTGCAGGCATGCGCCACCATGCCTGAATGGTTTTTGTATTTTTGGTGGAGACGGGGTTTCGCCGTGTTGACCGGGCTGGTCTCCAGCTCCTGGCCTCGAGTGATCTGCCTGCCTCGGCCTCCTGAGGTGCTGGGATTGCAGACGGAGTCTCGCTCACTCAATACTCAATGGTGCTCAGGCTGGAGTGCGGTGGCGTGATCTCGGCTTGCTACAACCTCCACCTCCCAGCCTCCTGCCTTGGCCTCTTAAAGTGCTAAGATTACAGCCTCTGCCCCGCCGCCACCCCGTCTAGGAAGTGAGGAGTGTCTCTGCCTGGCCTCCCATCGTCTGGGATGTGAGGAGCCCCTCTGCCCGGCCACCCCATCTGGGAAGTGAGGAGCGCCTCTGCCCGGCCGCCATCCCGTATAGGAAGTGAGGAACGTCTCTGCCCAGCCGCCCATCGTCTGGGAAGTGAGGAGCGCCTCTGCCCGGCTGCCCCGTCTGGGAAGTGAGGAGCGCCTCTGCCCAGTCGCCCAACATCTGGGAAGTGAGGAGCGCCTCTGCCCGGCCGCCCCATCTGGGAGGTGAGGAGTGCCTCTGCCCGGCCGCCCCGTCTGGGAAGTGAGGAGCGCCTCTGCCCGGCCACCCCGTCTGGGAAGTGAGGAGCGCCTCTGCCCGGCCGCCCCGTCTGGGAGGTGAGGAGTGCCTCTGCCCGGCTGCCACCCGGTCTGGGAGGAAGTGAGGAGCGCCTCTGCCCGGCTGCCCCGTCTGGGATGTGAGGAGCGCCTCTGCCTGGCCGCCACCCCGTCAGGGAGGAAGTGAGGAGCGCCTCTGCCCGGCTGCCCCATCTGGGAAGTGAGGAGCGCCTCTGCCCGGCCGCCACCCCATATGGGAAGTGAGGAGCGCCTCCGCCCGGCCACCCCGTCTGGGAGGTGAGGAGCGCCTCCGCCCGGCCGCCCCGTCTGGGAGGTGAGGAGTGCCTCTGCCCGGCCGCCACCCCGTCTGGGAGGAAGTGAGGAGCACCTCTGCCCGGCCGCCCCGTCTGGGAGGTGAGGAGCGCCTCTGCCTGGCCGCCACCCGGTCTGGGAGGAAGTGAGGAGCGCCTCTGCCTGGCTGCCCCATCTGGGAAGTGAGGAGCGCCTCTGCCCGGCCGCCCAGTCTGGGAAATGAGGAGCACCTCTGCCCGGCCGCCCCCTCTGGGAAGTGAGGAGCGCCTCTGCCCGGCCGCCCCGTCTGGGAGGTGAGGAGCGCCACTGCCCGGCGGCCCCGTCTGGGAAGTGAGGAGCGCCTCTGCCCGGCCGCCCTGTCTGGGAGGTGAGGAGCGCCTCTGCCCGGCCGCCCTGTCTGGGAGGTGTACCCAACAGCTCCGAAGAGACAGTGACCATTGGGAGCGGGTCATGAGGACGATGGCGGTTTTGTTGAAAAGAAGAGGGGGAAGTGTGGGGAAAGGAAGGAGAAATCAGATTTTTGCTGTGTCTGTGTAGAAAGAGGTGGGCATAGGAGACTCCATTTTGTTCTGACTAGGAGAAATTCTTCTGCCTTGGGATGCTGTTGATCTATGGCCTTGCCCCCAGCCCCGTGCTCTCTGAAACATGTGCTGTGTCAACTCAGGGTTAAAGGGATTAAGGGCGGTGCAAGATGTGCTTTGTTAAACAGATGCTTGAAGGCAGCATGCTCTTTAAGAGTCATCACCACTCCCTAATCTCAAGTACCCAGGGACACAAACACTGCAGAAGGCCGCAGGGACCTCTGCCTAGGAAAACCAGAGACCTTTGTTCATGTGTTTATCTCCTGACCTTCTCCCCAATATTATCCTATGACCCTGCCATATCCCCCTCTCCGAGAAACACCCAAGAATGATCAATAAATACTTCATAAATTGAAAAAAAAAAAAAAAAAAAGACAGGAACCTTAGGAGTTTGAGATCTTTTCAAATGTTCAATCTTGCAAAATAAAAAGTTCGCAACCCAGTGTCAGTCCCTAGATGGTGTTTGCAGAGGTTTACTGGTCCATCAAACCCCAAATCCAGAACTCCTCAGCCGTGGGGTGGAGATGAGGGTCTTGGGGCATTCGAAGAACAGCTGGAGGTCAATGTCAGGTCACTTGGGGAGCACCTGGGACAGGACTAAGGAGGATGGGGAGCACATAGAGGGGTGTGTGTGGGTCAGGAACTGTGCAGTGACTGAGTAGTGGAGGCCATGGCTGGGCCTGTGCTCCAAGAGGAAGGGAAAGGGATCTGGCAGGGCTGGCCGGGTTGGAGGTAGAGAGAGAATTTATGAGCAGAAGGGCTGTGTGCTCAAGGAGGCATGCTGCTGTTTGCGGTGCCTTAGGCAGCTTGCCATAAGCATTTTCAACCAAGCCACACCACATAATGGCCAAAATTGTTCCCACTCATAACCACAGCTGTCTGCCTGGCTGAATGGAAGGCTAGAAAAATGACTCAAGTGCTAACTGCTTAACAAGCCTCTTGTGACAGACACATAACCGTGTGGCAGCCCCACTTAAACCATTTCCTTGAACAGTAGCCATTGGCCCACCTTTCTCTCCTCTACCCTTTCTCCCCTTTTTCCTTTTATAATAACACTTTTTAGGAGGTTGGGTGGGATAGTTAACCCACTAGACACTTAAGCTTTACAACTGGATTTTTGAGGTACATTGGTCTGAATTTAGGGGAAAACATTTCATGCTAAAGCCTGATTTTCTCGGTCCTGGTTGTTTTTTTTTCTTTTTTTTTTTTTTTTGGTTTTTGGTGTTGGGGGTGTTTTTGTTTTTGTTTTTTTCTTTTTTGGAGGCAGGGTCTCTGTCACCTAGGCTGGAGTGCAGTGGCGCCACTGTGGCTCACTGCAACCTCCGCCTCCTGGGTTGAAGCAATTCTCATGCCTCAGCCTCCCAAGTAGCTGGGATTACAGGTGCACGCCACCATGGCAGCTAGTTTTTGTAGTTTTAGTAGAAATGGAATTTCACCACCTTGGCCAGGCTGGTCTTGAACTCCTGACCTCAGGTGATCCGCCCGCTTCGGCCTCCCGAACTGCTGGGATTACAAGCGTGAACCACCACGCATGGCCAATCCTGGTTTTTTTCTGTAGACTTCTGTGGTCACCTGGCCTGACTTTAACGTCAGTTGTGATTATAACTGGGCTGTGCAATAATGGCTACTTCTGGCAAAATCAGTTTTTCTTCCTTGTGACCCGAAGTCAGGTGGCATTTCTGGATTCACAGTGCTGTACATTTGGGGGCTTTTTTGTCTGTAATTTACTCAGGGCTTTTGTCTTCTCTGAACTTGGAAGGTTTGTGCAATGTCTGTACACTCTGGCCGAGAGGTCTCAAGTTCTGTTCCTGCTTGAGGCTGAGGCCTCAGTTTCACTCCCTCTACAGGAGGACAAAGGATGTCAACGTGGCCTTTTTCATGTGAGGACCCACATGCTGGAGCAGCTTTGTCCAGCTTGCAGAAGGGATGGGATGGACTTGGCCCTCCACTTTCCCCCATGCAGTGTCCTGGAATGCCAGGGCCCCTGTCTATGGTCAGTCCTTCACCACCTAAAAGCAAGCTGATCCACAAGGCACCTGGCTGCATCCAGGCCTGCCATCTACGGCCACCATCCTCAGCTTCAGAGCTTATGATCTGGCTCAGGGAACACAGACAAGTACTGCCATCTACAGCCACCATCCTCAGCTTCAGAGCTTATGATCTGGCTTAGGGAACACAGACAAGTACACGGGCAGTTACAACCCAGAGGCAGAAATGTCTTGGAGAAAGTACAGGCAATGTAGGTGAACACCTTGACCCAAGTACAGGGTTGATTGAACCCAATCAAGCCTGTAGCACTGGACACACTGACTGACTCTGTCTTATCCACTATGTGGACATTTCACGAATAATCTTCGTTCCTGGAACAAGTCCATGGAAGCTGTTGCCTAGCAATGTTTTTTATTTTTTAGAGACAGAGTCTTGCTATGTTGCCCAGGCTGGTCTCGAACTCCTGGGCTCAAGCGGTCCTCTTGCCTCGGCCTCCCAAAATTCTAGTATTACCAGCCTGAGCCCCTGTGCCCAGCTGCCTAGCAATATTTTTTTTTTTTTTTTTTTTTTTTTTTGAGACGGAGTTTCGCTATTGTTGCCCAGGCTAGAGTGCAGTGGTGCAATCTCAGCTCACTGCAACCTCCACCTCCCGGGTTCAAGCGATTCTCCTGCCTCAGCCTCCCGAGTAGCTGGGACTGCAGGCGCGCACTACCACGCCCAGCTAATTTTTGTATTTTTAGTAGAGACGGGGTTTCACCATGTTGGCCAGGATCGTCTGGATCTCTTGACCTTGCGATCCGCCAGCCTCCGCTCCGCCTCTGCCTCCCAAAGTGCTGGGATTACCGGTGTGAACCATCATGCCCAGGCACCTAGCAATTCTTTAGCGGTCTTGGTTTACCTCCCCTGAGAAGGAGCTTAACAGCAAGCAAGCCACATTGTTGCCTAGCCTTGAGGCTTGCTCTCACCGATAAACAACACTGTTACTCTGCTCTGGGGACGACACAGGAAACGTTCCCCACCTCCAGGTGGAGGCTGCAAAACGTGTCAAAACCATCCCTGACATAATGTCAAGAGTAGCTTATACTAGTTTCATCTTCCTTCCCTGGCATTCGAACTGCGTGTAGAACAATTAGCATTTAATATTTGGTAATTAGCATGCTTAATGTGATTCTGAGAAGTTCTTTGACATTCTCATAAAAACAGAAAGCACATTCCCACCCACCCTTCAAGGAGCAAGACCCAGTTTGTCAAGAAAAATTGCGTGCCAGTCTTTTCTGGTGCTGAATATGTATGTTCTGGGCCTCTTCCTGGACACTGCTGGTAAATTTAGAAACTCGTTTAGAAAAGCACTTCTCTCGTATTCAACAGCCTATAGGCTCATGGCTCAGAATCTAAGGGAAAATGGCTAAATTCAGCTTGTTAATTCGCGGGCTGTGATGATTCTTTCCAAGTAAATAAAAACCCTCAGTTCGCCCCGACGAGCCACATATCTGTTCAAATCCAACAAGGAACCAGATTTTGGACGCAGCGAGGGATACGTTCTACTCGCCCCGTGCAACAACGTAAACCACTGTAGCCGCCCGCTCCCGTGTCTCCAGCCCAAAGGCTGACTCCCGAGTCCGCACGTCCCAGCGCTCTTCCCCTCCACACCAACCCCGAGTCCCGCAGCCCCTCGAGGCCCTCGGTGCCTCCCAACCCCGAGAAGGGAGCAGGGGCCGGTGGTGCACCGCCCCGGCTGCTTGGGGCGGAGGAAGGACCCGGACCCCTTCCGCCGACCCAGCCCGCCCCGGAACCCGGCCCGGCCGCCCGGCCCCGGCCGGGCCCCACGTGGCCCCTGGAGCGGGCCGCACTACCTTGCTGCCGCCGACGGACGGCGCGCCCCAGCCACTCCGCGCCGCTCTGCGAGCCGGTGGCCAATGAGCGCCAGGCGAGGCCGCTTTGCCATTGGCGAGCGCGCGCTCCGCCCCCGCCGGCAGGCCCCGCCCCGCGCGGGGTTAGGTTGCGGCGCGGGCGGCGGGCGGAGCTGGTCCCGTTGTGCTGCGGCGCCGCGCGGCCTGCAGTCCCGGGCCCGCGCCCCGCGCCGCCCGCCCGCCCGCCCGCCATGGAGCCCGGCCCCGACGGCCCCGCCGCCTCCGGCCCCGCCGCCATCCGCGAGGGCTGGTTCCGCGAGACCTGCAGCCTGTGGCCCGGCCAGGCCCTGTCGCTGCAGGTGGAGCAGCTGCTCCATCACCGGCGCTCGCGCTACCAGGACATCCTCGTCTTCCGCAGGTACCGCCGCTGCCCGCAGGCGCCTGCCCCCTCGGCTCAGCCCGGACCGCCTGCTGCCCGCCTCACGGACCCCTCCACGCCGGGACCCAAGCGGGCCGGACCCCGTCCTGTCCTGGCCCCTCGCCACCCCTCACACCGCCTCCCTGGGCTAGGGCTGGGGCTGCGGGCTGGCCTCTTGGGCGGGGGAGCCGGAGTCTGCGCCCCGCTCCACGTCAGCCTCAGGACACGTCAGAGCCCGAGGAGACCCCGGGTCCCACCCCGGCCTCCACCCGGCGGCCCGCCTGCCGTTCCTCGCCACGTGTCACCATCGCTCCTCATCCCTGGGACCCCTAGGCGGGATGGGGAGACCCTCCTCACCCAGGGCGGCTTGGGGTACGTTTCCCCACCCCAGAGAACCCAGGTCCCCGACTGTCACTCCGCCCGCAGTAAGACCTATGGCAACGTGCTGGTGTTGGACGGTGTCATCCAGTGCACGGAGAGAGACGAGTTCTCCTACCAGGAGATGATCGCCAACCTGCCTCTCTGCAGCCACCCCAACCCGCGAAAGGTACCCCAGTGTCCCCTGGAACAGTGCCGGACGAGGGGCGGCCCCAGGTGTGCCCCGGGCTCTTCCCAGATGCTGCCTGCACAGTTGTCAGAGAAAGTGCTAGCAATGCCAGGGGAGTCCCGCGGAGGGGTGGGGGCCGACACTGACGCGGCCTCGGAAGCCTAGGGCAGCCCTGGAAGGAACTTCCAGGAAAGGGGACACCGGCACGAAAGCGTTTCCGAGGGTAGAAAATGATGAGGCCCGTGGGTCCGAGGGGTCAGGGGGTCTGCTTCAGGGGCCTGGGGGCGCCCAGTCCTGCCAGGGCCCCTGCCTTGACTGTCCCCTCCTCCCAGGTGCTGATCATCGGGGGCGGAGATGGAGGTGTCCTGCGTGAGGTGGTGAAGCACCCCTCCGTGGAGTCCGTGGTCCAGTGTGAGATCGACGAGGTGAGTGCCGGCGTAGAGCCGGGTTTGAGTCCTGGTTCTCCCACCGGCCAGCTGTGCCCTGAAATGGCTGCACACCCCTGAGCAAGGCAGGTAGGGCCTGTTTCTCCATTTGGAAAACACCTGGTCGGGGAGGGTTCAGTAGGAAAACCAGATGGCAGAGGGCCTGGCAGGTGGTGAGGGCACCTGCGTGGCGAGCTCTTACCAAGACTGAGCTGATTTTTTTTTTTTTTTGAGACAGAGTTTCGCTCTTGTTGCCCAGGCTGGAGTGCCATGGTGCGATCTCGGCTCACTGCAACCTCCACTTCCTGGGCTCAAGTAGTTTTGCCTCTGCCTCAGCCTCCCGAGTAGCTGGGATTACAGACATGCGCTACCATGCGTGGCTGATTTTGTATTTTTAGTAGAGACAGGGTTTCTCCATGTTGGTCAGGCTGGTCTCGGACCTCGCGGCGACCTCAAGTGATCCGCCAGCCTCGTCCTCCCAAAGTACTGGGATTACAGGCGTGAGCCACCACGCCCAGCCGACTAAGCTGATTTTTAATCTGAGCCCCAGGCAGGGCCCAGAGACAGCTCAACTATTTGTACGTTACCCCTTACACTCAGTAGGTGCTCACTAAAATCATGCTACGTGCCAGGTGTTGCCCGGGTATGGGGACAGTGGTAGACGACAGATCAGTCCCTGCCCTCTAGGAGCTGATGTCCTAGTTAAAGGAGACATCAGATGGCCAGACGTGGTGGCTCACGCCTGTAATCCCAGCACTTTGGGACGCCGAGGCAGGCAGATCACCTGAGGTCAGGAGTTCAAGAGCAGCCTGGCCAACCTGGTGAAACCCCATTTCTACTAAAAATAGAAAAATTAGCCAGGCATGGTAGCGCATGTCTGTAATCCCAGCTACTAGGGAGGCTGAGGCGGAAGAACTACTTGAGCCCGGGAGGCGGAAGTTGCAATGAGCCGAGATCTCGCCACTGAACTCCAGCCTGGGTGACAGAGCAAGAATCTGTCTCAAAAAAAACAAACAACAAAAAAAGAGACATCAAAGGATGGTCTGATGAAGGCAAAACAGGGGCTGGGGGACAGGAGAAGGCAGGGTTCCTGTGAATGCATGGGGGGTGGTCAGGGCAGGCCTCCAGGAGGTGGCGTTTGAGCTGAGGCCTCAGTGAAAAGCAGGTGGCCATGTGCAGGGAGGGGGAGGTTCTCCTGGCCAGAGGTTGAAATTGCATCCTTCTAAAATAGGAAACAGGCCAAGCGCTGGTGGCTCACACCTGTAATCCCAGCACTTTGGGAGGCTGAGGCGGGCAGATCACAAGGTCTCTACTAAAAATACAAAAAAAAAAAAAAAATGGCCCGGCTTGGTGGCGTGCGCCTGTAATCCCAACTACTTGGGAGGCTGAGGCAGGAGGTTGCAGTGAGCTGAGATCATGCCACTGCACTCCAGCCTGGGCAGCAGAGCAAGACTGTCTCGAAAAATAAATAAATATATATATAAAATAGGAAGCGACAAGAAAGCCACTCAGATGGGGCGATTTGGTCTGGAAGGAGGGGGTAGGGATGGGAGAGAGGAGCCCAAGCCAGCGGCAGGAGCCAGCTCTCAAGGAGAAATGGAGGTACCAGAGTTCTCCCTGCTTTACACATTATAAACTGAGGTTCCCAAAAGGGGCCGGGTGTGGTGGCTCACAACTGTAATCCTAGCACTTTTGGAGGCCGAGGTAGGAGGATCCCTCGAGCCTAGGAGTTTGAGGCAACATAGGGAGACTCCATCTCTACCAAAAATTTAAAAAGTAGCCAAGTATGATTGAACACACTTGAAGTCCAGCTACTCAGGAGGCTGATGGGGGAGGATCACCTGAGTCCTGGAGGCCGAGGATGCAGTGAGCCATGATCGACGCCACTGCACTCCAGCCTGGGCCACAGGGTGAGACCCTGTCTCAAAAAAATAAAATAAAAAAAAGGGAAGGAGTTGGCCAAGGCAGCTTGCCTGTGAGGCACTTGGAGAGTCCCACGTGGCTGTGTCTGGCTCCAGGTCCCCCAGCCCCTTGGCCCAGACTGGTCCCTCCCATCCCCTCCAGGATGTCATCCAAGTCTCCAAGAAGTTCCTGCCAGGCATGGCCATTGGCTACTCTAGCTCGAAGCTGACCCTACATGTGGGTGACGGTTTTGAGTTCATGAAACAGAATCAGGATGCCTTCGATGTGATCATCACTGACTCCTCAGACCCCATGGGTAAGCAGCGGATGGGCCCCAGGGTTCTCTGGCAGCTGCAGGTCTGGAGGTCAGCCTCCCCCAGGCCTTCAGAATAAAGGATAGAGCGGCCTCCCACCCCCCGAACTAGAGCTGTACTTTTCCCTTCTCAGTTGTTACCTGCCCCCTGAAACATGGCTCAGGACAGTAGGCAGGAGCCAAGCCACTGCCCAGATTCACAAGCTGGGGCCCAAGGAGAGTGGGGATCTGGCATTGGGACACTGAGTCCCCTGTGTCCTCTTCAGCTTCCCCTCTGCTCTGGACTGCTCAGCATTGGAGTGGGGGCAGGTTCTAGTCTTGAACCAAGGCCTGGGGTAGAGGTTCGTCTGCTGTGGTGCCAATGAGACTCCCCCAAGAATGGGATTCAGGTGTGGATCCTCCAGAGACCTGGGTTCAGATCCTGGCTCTGGCCACCTGGCAGCTGTGTGGGTGACAGTGGCCCTGGAGGTCGCAGCCAGACTGTGTTCAGTGTGTCTCCCTCTGTATTACCCAGGCCCCGCCGAAAGTCTCTTCAAGGAGTCCTATTACCAGCTCATGAAGACAGCTCTCAAGGAAGATGGTGTCCTCTGCTGCCAGGGTGAGCCACAGGCCTGGAGCACTGGGGCGGGGCAGGGCGGGGCAGGGTGGGGCAGGGCAGGGCAGGCCCTGCCGGATGCTGATGCTTCGGGGCCCCCAGGCGAGTGTCAGTGGCTGCACCTGGACCTCATCAAGGAGATGCGGCAGTTCTGCCAGTCCCTGTTCCCCGTGGTGGCCTACGCCTACTGCACCATCCCCACCTACCCCAGCGGCCAGATCGGCTTCATGCTGTGCAGCAAGAACCCGGTGAGATGGGGGTGCCTGGGGGTGGGGGTCGGGGGGAAGGTGGGCATAAATAGAGATCCCTCCCCCTGCTGGGCGCAGTGGCTCATGCCTGTAATCCGAGCACTTTGGGAGGCTGAGGTGGGCAGATCACAAGGTCAGAAGATCAAGACCATCCTGGGTAACCTCTCTACTAAAAATACAAAAAAATTAGCCAGGCGTGGCAGTATGCGCCTTTAGTCCCAGCTGCTGGGGAGGCTGTGGCAGGAGAATGGCGTGAACCCGGGAGGCGGAGCTTGCAGTGAGCCGAGATTGCGCCACTGCATTCCAGCCTGGGTAACAGAGCAAGACTCTGTCTCAAAAAAGAAAAAAAAAAAAAAAACCCTCCCCAGGCCAGGCGCGGTGTCTCATGCTTATAATCCCAGCATTTTGGGAGACCAAGGTGGGCGGATCACTTGAGGTCAGGAGTTCAAGACCAGCCTGACCAACATGGAGAAACCCCATCTCTACTCAAAATACAAAAAAAACCCACAAAATTAGCCAGGCGTGGTGGCACGTACCTGAAGCTGAGGCAGGAGAATCACTTCAACCTGGGAGACAGAGGTTGCAGTGAGCTGAGATGATGCCACTGCATTCCAGCGTGGCAACAGAGCGAGACTCCGTCTCAAAAAAAAAAAAAAAAAAGTGCCCCCCCTGATGTGCCCCTGGCCCGGTCCCCAGAGCACCAACTTCCAGGAGCCAGTGCAGCCACTGACGCAGCAGCAGGTGGCGCAGATGCAGCTGAAGTACTACAACTCCGACGTGCACCGCGCCGCCTTCGTGCTGCCCGAGTTTGCCCGCAAGGTGGGTGGCCTGCGGGGCTGGGTGGTGGGACCCAGGGACCCAGAGCGCCCTCCTGACTGGCTTCGTGTCCCTCCAGGCCCTGAATGATGTGAGCTGAGCCCAGGCGCCACCACTGATGCCACCCAGGACCTCGGACCTTGGAGCCTGCGGGGTGCCTTGGCCCCTCCAGCCCTGGGCCGGACCTCCTGCCGGCTCTCGCCCACCAACCAAGTGTTACAAGCCCCAGAATGCTGCCCGGCCTGCCCTGCTGGGCGGACTGTCTGTGTGTCTGTCTCTCTGGCGTTCCACCTCCAAGCCTATACCAGCTGTGTACAGCGCCATCTCTCTGCCTTCTGTTGCCCCTCACTCACCAAACACGTGTATTTATAGCAAAGATTGGAGTCCTGTGTCTCCCGACCTTGGCTGGGCCCAGGCAGGGCCATATTGACCATTGGGCGCCTCTGGGGTGAGGGTCTGCAGAGGCCTTGCTGGCTGACCCCCAAGTGCCTGCTGCAGGGCTGGGGCTGCAGGCGGGCCCTCATGGATAGCCTGGGGCACAGAGGGTCACTGCAGTCGTCACACGGGACCCAGAGCTGTCCTGGGAAGCTGACTTAGCCGTCCCTTTACCAAGCCCTCCACAAGGCCGCTGGTGGCAGCCCCCCAGGGCAGTGGGGTGGGTGAGATCAGGGTGGGGCTGCCCGGGAGCATTCTCAGAAGAACTGGGGCCACTCACAGGTTAAGTCAGGTCCCATCCAGGTACTCCAGGGCAAATACAGGAAGGGGTGGCGGGGCTGGTTACCTTTGGCCTTTTTAAGCACATCAGGAGCTTTACACTGGCCCAGTGACTGTGCCCTGACCTCACTCGGTATTCAGACTTGGGTTCAAATTCCCACCATGCCCCGCTCCCCATGTGGACAAATTGAGAAAGCAGGTGTGGGCACCCGCACCAGGGACTGCCAGGACCAGGGCTGTCCCCTCTCCAAGGTGCTGAACTCCCGCCTTCCGGGACGCAACGGTGGTGGGAGGAGAACAGGAAAGGAACCCTCTTTGCATGGGCCTGAGTTGCCAACCCCTTTCCCCACCCCGGGCAGGGGCTGGGCTAGCGGACGCATCAGGGAGGGAGGCCCCACTCCAAGCAGAGGCAGCCACCTCGGAGCCCTAACTCAACCGGGTATGTTTTCTGGGACATCAGAATAAGGGGGATTCAGTTTCGCCATCAACTCTGGCTTCAGGCCAGCCACAGCCCTCCAGTCTCTACCCACCCCTCACTCCCCACCCCTGTGAATTCATCAGACTGAGCACCTTCAGACCTTTGGTCCATCAGCAGATCTGACCTCAGGCTAACTTCTCCAGGCCACCCTGACCTTTCAAATCAGTCTGGGGAGCTGGCGTCTGCCCCTGGGCCTTCACAGTCCCAGGGAAGGCCCGAGAGGAGCAGCTGGCGGTCAGGTGGGTTGGCAGGGGCTATTTCTGGAGCGTGACAGGGCAGGCTGCAGCTGGGTGGGCCAGGCACTTTGATTTAATCTTCACAACCACCTGCCCGCCAGGCTCTGTTCCTGCTGCACAGAGAGGCAAGGCGATGTGCCTAAGGACACACAGCCAATCAGCAGCCACCGTCCGACGCCACTCCACCCTGCTCACCCCAGGGTCTCCTGCATCTCAGGCCAGGCACTCCGGAGGTCCCAGCATGGATGGTCTCTCTGACATCTACTCCCTGGCCGAGATCCAGGCAGGGAATGCTGCCCCCTTAGAGGGAGGATCCCGTGACCCCCTAAGTGTGAGGGCCTTTCCCCAAGGGCTCTGGAATCGGTCCAGATCTCAATCTCAACTCTGCCTCCCTTAGCTCTGTGACCTGCAGCCACGCAGGCCCTCTGCCGGTTACCCCGATGTCAGAGGGGGAGCACAACGTCCCTGTTAGGAAGCTTTGGTGAGAAGCACATGCGACGCAGCCCTCAACCAGTGCCGGCCCTCCGCACTGGCCCATCAGGACCACCTATCAGGGCGAGGAGAGAGAAGGGAGGGTGGACCAGGTTGCGGAAACAGCCGGGGCCATCTGGGAGGCAGGAGATCTGGGAAGCAGCCGCAGGAAGATGCAGTTGCCGGCAGCGTAGATCCTCCGCCTCCCCAGCCTATAGTCAAGTCTATACACACACCTGGCCACTGCAAAGAGGCATGCTCCAGGGACGGGGGCAAGCCTGAGCCCCACGACTGGGTGGGTGCGATGCAGCCCAGGATGATCTGCTGAAACAGAAGCAGCCTTGATGAGGACACAACCTGGGTCCCCCAACGTCCCAGAAATCTTTCCCCCGACGTCCCAGAAATCTTTGAGCCACAAACAGTCCCAGTGTGGCATGGGGAGTAACATCAATCCTATCTAGACTTTTCAAAATTTGATTTATGAAAATTAGCCAGGCCCCTGGCTTAAGGATTGATGGGTCCGTGCGGCTTGTCAGAAGAAAAATCACAGTCCTTCTCCCGCGGCCCCTTTCCCTCTTGGAGCTGATTATTTGGGGTTTATCTTCTGTAGTAGAAGAAGAAATTGATTTGGTGTTTGTCCCCAGTTCCTGTCACAGAGCCCCTAACACCTTTGGAAATTCCTGATCAGTAGGAGTGTCTTGTCATTCATTATATGCTCCGTTAGAGAACTCCCGAGTTTGTGTTAATGCAGTGGTTTAGGGTAGAGCCCCAGGGGAGCCTCAGGGTGGGGCTGGTAAGTAAGACCTAAAGACTGGAGGGTTGGGACTTTCACCCCACCCAGTGACCGCCAGGAAAGGATCAGGAGGGCTCTGGAGATGAAGCTCTACAAATTCATGAACAATGAGCACAGCCCAGGGTGGTGGCTCACGCCTGTAATCCCAGCACACTGGGAGGCCGAGGTGCGCAGATCACTTGAGGCCAGGAGTGTTGGGAGGGTAACATGGCAAAACCTTGTCTCTACTAAAAATACAAACATTAGCCTGGTGTGGTGGCGCACGTCTATAACCCCAGCTACTCGGGAGGCTGAGGCAGGGGAATCACTTAAACCCAGGAAGCGGAGGTTGTGAAACTGCCTTTGCCAAATTATGACTGAGACAGTGAAAGAGACCTAATTTAACCAACTCCATCTTGCTTCTAGCCTCCAAGCTGTCCTTGTACATTCCTGGGCGTAGGCTGAACTAACTTTGGGAGAAACTTAGTTTATAGTTTAAACAAAGACGGTCACAGCCCTTTCTCAAAGCAGATGTTCTTGCCTGGGGACTAGACTGTCTTTGTAGGATTAACATTAGCCACAAGATTAGAAATTATGGTTTAGAGTCATGCAGCTGGAGGCTACAAGATTCCGACCCTCCCTAAACTGCTCCTAAGATCAGCGCTTGAGATATTTTGCAGACCCTGCCTTGATGGATCAGCTGGCACCACCCAGATGGATAAACTGGCTCATCTGATCTTGTGACCCCTACCCAGGACTCAGTGCAAGAAAACAGCTCTGACTCCAACTCCCTGTGATTTCATCCCGGACCAATCAGCACTCCTGGCTCACTGGCTTCCCCCTACCAACCAAGTTATCCTTAAAAACTCTGCTCCCCGAATGCTCGGGGAGACTGATTTGAGTAATAGTAAAATTCTGGTCTCCCGCACAGCCAGCTCTGCGTGAATTACTCTTTCTCTATTGCAATTCCCCTGTCTTGATGAATCAGCTCTGTCTAGACAGCTGGCATGGTGAACCCCTTGGGCGGTTACAGTTACAGTGAGCCGAGATCGCGCCACTGCACTCCAGCCTGAGCGACAGAGCAAGACTCTGTCTTAAAAAAAAAAAAAAGAGGAAAAAAAAGCAGTTAAAATAAAAGGAAAAAGCAAAAGAAAAAATAAAAGAATAATTCTGGACGGAAATAGAGTTATAATTTAGCATTGATCAGGTTGCACTCTGGCCCGCCTCCATGTAACTGAAAGTCAGATAGCACCGCGCCTGACCAGGCTTTTGTTTAAGAATTGCTTGAGTTAGGGCACTGTGGCTCATGCCTGTAATCCCAGCACTTTGGGAGGCCGAGGCGAGCGGATCACCTGAGGTCAGGAGTTCAAGACCAGCCTGACCAACATGGTGAAACCTGGTCTCTGCTAAAAATACAAACATTAGCTGGGTGTGGTGGCGGGCACCTGTAATCCCAGCTACTCGGGAGGCTGAGGCAAGAGAATTGCTGGAACCCGGGAGGCGGAGTAGCTGGGCTTACAGGTACGTGCCTCCATGTCCAGCTAATTTTTGTACTTTTAGTAGAGTCGGGGTTTCACCATGTTAGCCATGCTGGTCTCAAACCCCCAACCTCAAGTGATCCATCCGCCTCGGCCTCCCAAAGTGCTGGGATTAAGGCTGGGCGTGGTGTCAAGAATTCGAGACCAGCCTGACCAACATGGAGAAACTCCAGCTCTACTAAAAATACAAAATAAGCCGGGTGTGGTGATGCATGCCTGTAATCCCAGCTACTAGGGAGGCCGAGGCAGGAGAATTGCTTGAACCCAGGAGGCGGAGGTTGCGGTGAGCCCAGATCGCGCTATTGCACTCCAGCCTGGGCAACAAGAGCAAAACTCTGTCTCAAAAAAAAAAAAAAAAAAAAAAAAACCACCAAAGTTCTGGGATTCCAGGTGTGAACCACCGCATCTGGCCTTATGATAACATTTTATCTCCTACACAGCTTTTTTCCCTGGAGGTTCTTTTTGTGTTTGTTTCTCATTTACTTAGTTTTCAATAAATTTATCACTAATTTAGCCCCAAATTTTTCACCAATTCTCTAATGCTCCTTGGACTCAACAGGTGTTCTGTCATCGTCCCCTTTCTGGAGAAGCTGTCCAGAGCCTTCTCACCGCCCCCAATGGAGTCCCTTAGTGAATGGTGTCTCTTGGACCTTATGTCTTCCTATTGAAACCGCCCTTGCAAAATTATGACATAACTGACCCCATCCTGCTCCTGACCTCCAAGCTGACCCTGCTTATTCCTGGGCGTAGGCCCAGCTGATGGGCAGAGGAATTTAGAGTTTAACTTGAAACAAGAATAATAATAGTTCTCCCTAAAACTACTCTTTTCCCTGTTCGGGGGCTGAACAACCACCTTGGTAAGATTTTTTTTTTTTTTTTTTTTTTTTGAGACGGAGTCTTGCTCTGTCGCCCAGGCTGGAGTGCAGTGGCGCGATCTCGGCTCACTGCAAGCTCCGCCTCCTGGGTTCCCGCCATTCTCCTGCCTCAGCCTTCCAAGTAGCTGGGACTACAGGTGCCCGCCACCACACCCGGCTAATTTTGTATTTTTAGTAGAGACGGGGTTTCACTGTGTTAGCCAGGATGGTCTCGATCTCCTGACCTTGTGATCTGCCCGCCTCGGCTTCCCAAAGTGCAGGGATTACAGGCGTGAGCCACTGCGCCCGGCCTCCACCTTGGCAAGATTAATGAGCCGTCACAAGACAGGTGTAGTTTCTTTCTTTCTTTTTCTTTTCTTTTCTTTTTTTTTTTTTTTTTTAAGATGGAGTCTTGGCTGGACACGGTGGCTCACGCCTGTAATCCCAGTACTTTAGGAGGCCGAGGCTGGAGGATCACAAGGTCAGGAGTTCGAGACCAGCCTGGCCAACATGGTGAAACCCTGTCTCTACTAAAAATACAAACATTAGCCGGGCATGTTGACACATGCCTGTAATTCCAGCTACCCGGGAGGCTGAGGCAGGAGAATCGCCTGAATCCAGGAGGTGGATGCTGCAATGAGCTGAGATCGTACCACTGCCCTTCAGCCTGGGACAGAGCGAGACTCCGTCTCTTTTTTTTTTTTTTGAGACGGAGTCTCACTGTGTCCCAGGCTGGAGTGCAGTGGCGCAATCTTGGCTCATTGCAGCCTCCAGGTTCAAGCGATTCTCCTGCCTCAGCCTTCCAGGTAGCTGGGATTACAGGCACACACCAACATGCCCGGCTAATTTTTGTATTTTTAGTAGGGATGAGGTTTAACTCCCAAATAATTCTTTTTCCTGATCTTTTGCATGTGATTTACTGTTTGATTTTTCTCATTCTCTTTGTTTGTAGAACATAATTATTCTCTCCAGTGTTTTTAAATATGTGTAAAGCTGTATTAATATTTTTATCTCCTTTTCTGGGCACTTGGGGCACACTTTCGATCAGTATCACATTCTTCAGTTCTGGGAAATTTTCTTGCATTATTATTATTGCTATGTATGTATTTTTTGAGACAAAATCTTACTCTGTCACCCAAGCTGGAGTTCAATGCCATGAGCATGGCTCACTGCAACCTTGAGACCTCCTGGGCTCAAGCGATCATCCCACTTCAGCCTGCCGAGTAGCTGGGACTAAAGGTGCATGCCACCATGCCTGGCTAATTTAAAAAAAAAATTTTTTTTTTAGAGACAAGGTCTTGCTATGTTGCTCAGGCTGGTCTTGAACTCCTGGTCTCAGGCGACCCACCTGCCTCAGCCTCCCAGCCTCCTGGGATTACAGGCAGGAGTCACTACACCCAGCCAGAGTCCCGGTCTCTAAAAGAAAATAGGCCAGGCATGGTGGCTCATGCCTGTAATCCCAGCACTTTGGGAGGCCGAGGCAGGCGGATCGCCTGAGGTTGGGAGTTCGAGACCAGCCTGACCATCATGGAGAAACCCCGTCTCTACTAAAAATATAAAACTAGCTGGACGTGGTGGCGCATGCCTGTAATCCCAGCTACTCGGGAGGCTGAGGCAGGAGAATTGCTCGAACCCCAGAGGCGGAGGTTTGGTGGCTCACACCTGTAATCCCAGCACTTTGCGAGGCTGAGGCAGGTGCATCGCTTTGGCTCAGGAGTTGGAGACCAGCCTGGGCAACACAGGGAGACCCCCCATCTGTACAAAAAACAAAAACAAATATAAAGGGGATTAAAAGAAAGAAAAGACATGAATCCATGAGGATAGAGTGTGGAAGAGGAAGCAGCAGCCTCAAAGTTCTGGAAGCTGGAAGAACAGATAAACAAGTGTGAAATAATTGCCTGGAAAGCAACTTCTTTTTATTTTTTTCTGAGATGGAGTCTCACTCCGTCGTCCAGGCTGGAGGGCAGTGGTGTGATCTCGGATCACTGCAACCTCTGCCTCCCAGGCTCAAGCAATTCTCCTGCCTCAGCCTCCCGAGTAGCCGGGATTATAAGCACGTGCTGCCACACCTGGATGATTTTTGTATTTTTAGTAGAGACGGGATTTCACCATGTTGGTCAGGCTGGTCTCAAACTCCCAACCTCGTGATCCACCCGCTTTGGCCTCCCAAAGTGCTGGGATTACAGGTATAAGCCACCGAGCCCGGCCAAAAGCAACTTCTAAGCCTGCAATGGAATCGGGAATTGGTGGCAGCAGGCCCTTCCGACAGGGTTTAAGAAATTAGCCAACCTGAGGCTGGGCACGGTGGCTCACACCTGTAATCCCAGCACTTTGGGAGGCTGAGGCAGGCAGATCACCTGAGGGCGGGAGTTTGAGACCAGCCTGACCAACATGGAGAAACCCCATCCCTACCAAAAATACAAAATTAGCCAGGTGTGGTGGTGCTTGCCTGTAATCCCAGCTACTTGGGAGGCTGAGGCAGGAGAATCGCTTGAACCCAGGAGGTGGAGGTTGCAGTGAGCTGAGATGGTGCCATTGCCTTCCAGCCTGGGCAACAGAGCAAAACTCCATCTCAAAAAAAAAAAAGAAAGAAAGAAAGAAAGAAGCCAGCCTGAGCAACAGCAAGACCTCCCATTTCAACAGCAAGACCTCTCTACAAAAAAATAAAAACATGAAAGTTGGGTGCGGTGGCTCACGCCTGTAATCCCAGCACTTTGGGAAGCCAAGGTTGGCAGATCACTTGAGGTCAGGAGTTCAAGATCAGCCTGGCCAACATGATGAAACCTGTCTCTACTAAAAATACAAAACTTAGCCAAGCGTGGTGGTGCACGCCTGTAGTCCCAGCTACTAGGGAGGCTGAGGCAGGAGAATCACTTGAACCCAGGAGGCGGAGGTTGCAGTGAGCCAAGATTGCGCCACTGTACTTCAGCCTGGGTGACAGAGTGAGACTCCATCTCATAAAAAATAAGATAAAAAATTAGCCGGACATGGTGACGTGTGCCTGTAGTCCCAACTACCTGGGAGGCTGATAGCAGGAGGATTGCTAGAGCCAAGGAGGTCGAAGCTGCTATGAGCTATGAGATCACACCACTGCTCTCCAGCCTGGGTGACACAGTGAGACCCTGTCTCTAAGAAAACACCACCACCACCACCACCACCTAGCCAATCCCCATCCCCCATCCCCTCACCCCAGCAGAAACAGACACATTCCTAGAGGGAGTAAAATGAGCCGGGCATGGTGATGCATACCTGTGGTCCCAACTACTTGGGAGGCTGAGGTGGGAGGATTGCTTGAACACAGGAAGTAGAGGCTGCAGTGAGTTATGATTGCAGCACTGCACTCAAGCCTGGGCAACAGAACAAGATCCAAAAAAAGGGAGGGGTGAGGGGCAGAGCCAGGATTTGTTTCCAGGCTGTTGTTACCTAGGTCCGACTCCTGGCTCCCGGGGTAGCCTGTCCTCCCTGCCTGGAACTCTGAGCAGGCTAGAGTCATGGAGTCGATTCCCAGAATCCCAGAGGCAGGGAGGCTGGGGGCAGGGGCAGGTCACTGGACAAACAGATCAAAGGTGAGACCAGCGTAGGGCTGCAGACCAGTCCAGGCCAGCTGGACAGGCACACCATGAGGTAGGTGGGCGCCCATAGCCTCCCTGCAGGGTGTGGGGTGGGAGCACAGGCCTGGACCCTCACCGCCCCTGCCCTGCCCATAGGCTGCTGACCCTCCTGGGCCTGCTGTGTGGCTCGGTGGCCACCCCCTTGGGCCCGAAGTGGCCTGAACCTGTGTTCGGGCGCCTGGCATCCCCCGGCTTTCCAGGGGAGTACGCCAATGACCAGGAGCGGCGCTGGACCCTGACTGCACCCCCCGGCTACCGCCTGCACCTCTACTTCACCCACTTCGACCTGGAGCTCTCCCACCTCTGCAAATACGACTTCGTCAAGGTGCCATCAGGATGGGAGGGCTGGGGTCTCTCAGGGTTGGGGGTCCCCAAGGAGTAGCCAGGGTTCAGGGACACCTGGGAGCAGGGGCCGGGCTTGGCCAGGAGGCAGATCAGGCCTGGGTCTTGCCTTCCCTCCCTGTGACACCTGACCCCACAGCTGAGCTCGGGGGCCAAGGTGCTGGCCACGCTGTGCGGGCAGGAGAGCACAGACACGGAGCGGGCCCCTGGCAACGACACCTTCTACTCGCTGGGCTCCAGCCTGGACATTACCTTCCGCTCCGACTACTCCAACGAGAAGCCGTTCACGGGGTTCGAGGCCTTCTACGCAGCCGAGGGTGAGCCAAGAGGGGGCCTGCGACATCTCAGTCTGCGCAGCTGGCTGTGGGGGTAACTCTGTCTTAGGCCAGGCAGCCCTGCCTTCAGTTTCCCCACCTCCACCAGGGCAGGGGAGGGGTGTCTGGCCTGACATCATCCACAATGCAAAGACCAAAACAGCCGTGACCTCCATTCACATGGGCTGAGCGCCAACTCTGAGCCAGGGATCTGAGGACAGCATCGCCTCAAGTGACACAGGGACTGGCCAGACGCAGCGGCTCACGCCTGTAATTCCAGCACTTTGGGAGGCCGAGGCTGGCTGATCACTTGAGGTCAGGAGTTCAAGACCAGCCAGGGCAATATGGTGAAACTCCATCTCCACTAAAACTACAAAAATTAGCTGGGCATGGTGGTGTGCACCTGGAATCCCAGCTATACTAGGGAGGCTGAGGCAGGAGAATTGCTTGAACTCGCGAGGCGGAGGCTGCAGTGAACTGAGATCGCACCACTGCACTCCAGCCTGGGCGACAGAGCTAGACTCCGTCTCAAAAAACAAAAAACGAAAACAATGCAGGGGCTGAGGGCCCCATTTACAGCTGACAAAGTGGGGCCCTGCCAGCGGGAGCGCTGCCAGGATGTTTGATTTCAGATCCCAGTCCCTGCAGAGACCAACTGTGTGACCTCTGGCAAGTGGCTCAATTTCTCTGCTCCTTAGGAAGCTGCTGCAAGGGTTCAGCGCTGTAGCCCCGCCCCCTGGGTTTGACTGACTCCCCTCACTACCTGGGTGGCCTCAGGCCGGACACTGAAACTCCCGCTGGTTTAACAGAGGTGATGTTTGCATCTTTCTCCCAGCGCTGCTGGGAGCTTGCAGTGACCCTAGGCCTGTAAGGTGATTGGCCCTGCACCAGTCCCCCACCCTAGACAGGATGAGGCCTCCTCTGAGGTCCACTCTGAGGTCATGGATCTCCTGGGAGGAGTCTAGGCTGGATCCCGCCTCTTTCCCTCCTGACGGCCTGCCTGGCCCTGCCTCTCCCCTAGACATTGACGAATGCCAGGTGGCCCCGGGAGAGGCGCCCACCTGCGACCACCACTGCCACAACCACCTGGGTGGTTTCTACTGCTCCTGCCGCGCAGGCTATGTCCTGCACCGTAACAAGCGCACCTGCTCAGGTGAGGGAGGCTGCCTGGGCCCCAACGCACCCTCTCCTGGGATACACGGGGCTCCTCAGGGCCATTGCTGCTCTGCCCAGGGGTGCGGAGGGCCTGGGCCCTGGACACTGGGTGCTTCTAGGCCCTGCTGCCTCCAGCTCCCCTTCTCAGCCCTGCTTCCCCTCTCAGCAGCCAGGCTCATCAGTGCCACCCTGTCCTAGCGACTGAGACTAATTCTAACACCCCACTGTGTACCTGGCTCCACCTGGGCTCTGGGAACCCCTCATGTAGCCACGGGAGAGTCGGGGGGATCTAGCCCTGGTTCCTTGGGACCCCATCCCTGCACCATGGGACCGGCCGGTGCTCTGGGGCATGGGCAGCCCCACCTGCTGGCACTGACCCTGCTTCCCCCGACTCGGTTTCTCCCTCTTGGTGTCTCTCCTTGCCTCTCTGATCTGTCTTCCAGAGCAGAGCCTCTAGCCTCCCCCGGAGCTCCGGCCTGCCCAGCAGGTCAGAAGCCAGAGCCAGCCTGCTGGCCTCAGCTCCGGGTCGGGCTGAGGTGGCTGTGCCCCAACTCCCATTCACCCCCCATGGACCCAATAATAAACCTGGCTCCACCCCACCTGCTGCCGCGTGTCTCTGGGGTGGGAGGGTCGGGAGGCGGCTGGGTGCGCTCCTCTCTGCCTACCCTCCTCACAGCCTCATGAATCCCAGGTCTGTGGGAGCCTCTTCTATGGGGCCACAGGCTCCTTGGCCTTACTCCCCATTTTGAAGATGGGGCACTGAGGCCTGGAGAGGGGCAGGGCCTCGCTCAAGTCCAGGTCCCCAGAAGCTGAGCCCAGAGTAATCTTGAACCACCCCCATTCAGGGTCTGGCCTGGAGGAGCCTGACCCACAGAGGAGACACGCTGGGAGATATTCACTGAGGGGTAATCTGGTCCCCCGCAAATCCAGGGGTGATTCCCACTGCCCCATAGGGCACGGCCACGTGGAAGAAAGCAAGCAATGTTGGGGCTCCTCACTTCCTAGAGGCCTCACAACTCAAATGCCCCCAACTGCAGCTGGGGGTGGGGTGGTGGTATGGGATGGGGACCAAGCTTTCCTTGAGGGATGGAGCCCAGCCTGACACCCCGCCCGTGGCAGCAGCATCAGCTGTTCCAGCGAGGAAGGAGAGGACCAGACTCAGTAATGATCACTGTTGCCTTGAACTTCCAGGAGCTGCCCCCAGGGCAGGGGCCAGACCTGGGGAAATAGGGTGATGAGAGATCCTTCTTCCAGATGGTTCCTCCAGGAACCCAGGGGGCTGGCTGGTCTTGGCTGGGTTCGGGTAGGAGACCCCTGATGAATAAACTTGGGAATCGCTGGGGTGGCTGTAGGGGAATTTAGGGGAGAGCCAAAGGGGCCCTTAGGCTGGAGGAGATGCTCCTCTCTTTTCCCGAATTCCCAGGGACCAAGGACAGTGTCCCTTCTTCCTCCTTCCTGTGTGTCCATCCACCCCCATCTCCCGCCCCGGCAGAGCCTGGTGGAACTCAATGCTCTAGCCCCCACCCTGGGGTTGCGACTCTGGCCCAGGACACCACCACGCTCCCTGGGGGTGTGAGTGAAGGCCCGTGCAATCCATCCCGAGTGCTGCCTGTTTCAGCTACAGCCTCAAAGCAAGAGAAACTCCCTCTCTAAGTGGCCCCTCAGCCATCGGGTGGGTCATTTGGTTTCTGGGTAGGCCTCAGGGGCTGGCCACCTGCAGGGCCCAGCCCAATCCAGGGATGTAGATGTCCCAGCCACATCCCTGTCCCAGTTTCCTGCTCCCCAAGGCACCCACCCTGCTGTTGGTGCGAGGGCTGATAGAGGGCACGCCAAGTCACTCCCCCACCTTCCCTCCTTCCAGCCCTGTGCTCCGGCCAGGTCTTCACCCAGCGGTCTGGGGAGCTCAGCAGCCCTGAATACCCACGGCCGTATCCCAAACTCTCCAGTTGCACTTACAGCATCAGGCTGGAGGAGGGGTTCAGTGTCATTCTGGACTTTGTGGAGTCCTTCGATGTGGAGACGCACCCTGAAACCCTATGTCCCTACGACTTTCTCAAGGTCTGGCTCCTGGGCCCCTCGTTTTGTCCCAGATCCTCCCCCTCAGCCCAGCTGCACCCCCTACTTCCTGCAGCACGGCCCCCACCACGTTCCCGTCACCCTCGGTGACCCCCACCTCTTCAGGTGCTCTATGGGGGTCCAAGGCTGGGGCCTTCTGAGTACAAGTGTGGGAGGCAGAGTGGGGAGGGGCACCCAGATCCGTGGCCTGGGTTGGCCTCATTGGCTGTCCCTGAACTGCCGAGGAGGTGGGTTACTTCCCTCCGGCCCAGCCAGACCCAGGCAGCTGCTTCCCAGCTTTCATGAGCTTCTTTCTCAGATTCAGACAGACAGAGAAGAACATGGCCCATTCTGTGGGAAGACATTGCCCCACAGGATTGAAACAAAAAGCAACACAGTGACCGTCACCTTTGTCACAGATGAATCAGGAGAACACACAGGCTGGAAGATCTACTACACGAGCACAGGTGAGCAAGTGGGTCTCAGATCTTGGCTGGAAGCACAGAGCTGCCCTCTCTCCTGGAGTGTCAAGGAGCTGTAGAGTGTTGGGCTCCTTCTGGGCCAGGACTAGGAAGGGACACCAGGTTTAGTGGTGTCTGAGGTCTGAGGCAGCAGTCCTCTAAGGGGAAGCACCCGCTGTCCCTCCCTCCAGCCAGCCACCCAGCCATCCTTCCACCACTCATCCTTCCAACCACCCATTCACCCATCCACTCATCCTTTTACCCACCCATCCTTCTGTCCACTCATCCTTCTGTCCACTCATCCTTCCAACCATCCATCAATCCACCCACCCATCCATCCTTTTGTCCACACAACCATCCACCCATTCTTCTACCTACCCATCCTATCCATCCATCCTCCTATTCAGCCATCCTTCTACCCACCCATCCTTCGTCCATCCATCCATCCAATCCATCTATCCATTCACTCATCCTTCTACCTATCCATTCTTCTATCATCAGTCTATTCATCCTTCCAGCTATCCATCTATTCATCCACCTATCCTTCTACCTACACATTCTTCTATTCATCCACCCATCCACCCATCCTTCTATCCACCCATCCTACACATCCTTTTATCCATCCATCCATACACCCATCGTCCTGTCTGTCCATCCATCCATCCATCCTTCCATCCATGTATCCATGCATCCATCCATTCCTTCCAGCTATGCATATAGCCACCCACCCATCCTTCTACCTACCAATCTTATCCATCCACCCATCCACTCATCCTGCCAGCCATCCATCTATCCAACCACCCATTGTTCTACCTACTTATCCATCCATGCACCCATCCTTCCATTCATCCATCCACCAATTCTTCCACCTATCCATCTATCCATCCACTTATCCTTCTATCTACCCATCCTTCCATCCATCCATCCATCCTTCTATCCAACCACCCATCCACCCATCCTTCCACCCACCCATCCTTCTACTCATCTACCCATCCACCCATTCTTCTACCTACACATACTTCTATCCATCCATCCATCCATCCATCCATCCATCCATCCATCCTTCCATCCATCCACCCGCCCACCCATTCTTCCACCCACTCACCCTCTATCCACTCATCCTTCTATTTATCTACCCATCCACCCACCCTTCTACATATCTGTCTGTCTGTCTATCTATCTATCTATCTATCTATCTGGCTATCTATCCATCTATCCATCCTTCCATCCATCTATGTATCCATGCATCCATCCATCCATTCCTTCCAGCTATCCATCTATCTACCCACCCATCCTTCTACCTACCAATCCTACCCATCCATCAATCCACCCATTAATCCATCCTTCCAGCCATCTATCTATCCATCCACCCATTCTTCTACCCATCCATCCATCCATCCATCCATTCATCCATCCATCCACCCACCCATATTTCCAGCCATCCATCTATCCATTCACTCATCCTTCTACCTACCCATCATTCCATCCATCCATCCATCCATCCACCATCCATCCTTCCACCCACCCACCTATTCTTCTGTCTACTCATCCTTCTATTCATCTGTCCATCCACCCATTCGTCTATCTACACATCCTTCTATCTATCCACCCATCCATCCTTCCAGCTGTCCATCTATGCACCCACCCATCCTTCTACCTACCAATCCATCCATCCATCCATCCATGCCTCCATCCATCCACTCATCCATCCATCCATCCATCTGCCAATTCTTCCAGACATCTATCTATCCATCCATCATCCTTCTACCTACCCATCCTTCCATTTATCCATCCATCCATCCTTCTATCCATCTACTCACCCATCCATCCTTCCACCCACTCATCCTTCTATCTACCCATCCTATTCATCTACCCATCTACCCTTCCTTCT
Source organism: Pongo pygmaeus (assembly GCF_028885625.2). Lineage (NCBI taxonomy): Eukaryota > Metazoa > Chordata > Mammalia > Primates > Hominidae > Pongo > Pongo pygmaeus. The sequence goes on from NC_072373.2 coordinate 220,185,536, forward strand.
ACCAACACATCCTTCCATCCATCCATCCATCCATCCTTCCTTCCTTCTATCCATCCACCTACCCAGCCATCCTTCCACCCAACCATCCTTATATTCATCTACCCATCCACCCATCCTTCTGCCTACACATTCTTCTATCTGTCCATCCATCCATCCATCCATCCATCCATCCATTTTTCCAGCTATCTATCTAGCTACCCATCCTTCTACTTACCAATCCTATCCATGTACCCATTCTTCTACCTACCTACCCATCCATCCATCCATCCACCCACCCATTCTCCCAGCCATCCATCTATCCACTCATTCTTCTACCTACCCATCTTTCTATCCATCCATCCATCCTTTATCCACCAACCCACCCATTCTTCTATTAATCTACCCATCCACCCATCCTTCTACCTACACATCCATCCGTCCATCCATCCATCCATCCATCCATCCATCCATCTTTCCAGTTGTCCTTCTATCCACCCACCCATTATTCTACCTACCAATCCTATCCATCCATCTATCTACCCATCCATCCATCCTTTCAGCCATCCCTCTTTCCATTCACCCATTATTCTACCTACCAATCCTATCCATCCATCCACCCACCCATCCATTCATCCATGTACCCATTCTTTCAGCCATTCACCCACCCATCTTATCCATCCATCCTTTTTTTTTTTTTTTTAGACAAAGACTTGCTCTGTTGCCAGGCTGGAGTGCAGTGGCACAATCTCAGCTCACTGCAACCTCTGCCTCCTGGATACAAGCAAGTCTCCTGCCTCAGCCTCTAGAATAGCTGAGATTACAGGCGTGTGCCACCATGCCCAGCTAATTTTTGTATTTTTAGTAGAGGCAGAGTTTCACCATGTTGGCCAGAATGGTCTTGATCTCTTGACCTCGTGATCCATCCGCCTTGGCCTCCCAAAGTGCTGGGATTACAGGTGTGAGCCACTGCGCCCAGCCCCATCCATCCATCCTTCTATATATCTACCCACCCACCTACCCATCCTTCCATCCACCCATCCTTCTAGCCATCCATTCCTCTATTCATCCAACCATCCACCCACCCTTCTACCTACACATCCTTCTATGTATCCATCCATCCTTCCAACTGTCCATCTATTCACCCACCCATTCTTCTGCCTACCAATCCTATCCATCCATTCATCCACCCACCCATCCATTTATCCATCCACCCATTCTTCCAGCCATTCACCCACCCACCCATCCTATCCATCTATCCATCCATCTATCCATCCATCCATCCATCCATCCATCCATCCATCCATCCTTCTATCCATCTACCTACCCACCCACCCATTCTTGCATCCACCCATCCTTCTATCTATCCATTCTTCTATTCATCCAACCATCCACCCATCCTTTACCCACACATCCTTCTATCTATCCATCCATCCATCCTTCCAGCGATCCATCTATCCACCCACCCATCCTTCTACCTACCAATCCTATTCATCCATCCATCCATGCATCCATTCATCCATCCACCCATCCACCCATCCACCCATCCACCCATATATCCACCCATATATCCATCCATCCATCCATCCATCCATCCATCCATCCACCCATCCACCCATCCACCCATATATCCACCCATATATCCATCCATCCATCCATCCATCCATCCATCCATCCATCCATCCATCCTTCCAGCCATCCATCTATCCATCCACCCATCCTTCTACCTACAGATCCCACCCATCCATCCATTCATCCATTCATTCTTTCATCCATCCTTCCAGCCATTCATCTGTCCATCCACTCATTCTTTTACCTTACTTATCTTTCTATCCAACCAGCCATCTATCCATACACCCATCCTTCTGTCTACCAGTCCTTCTATCCACCAATCTATCCATCCATCCATCCACCATCCTTCCATGCACCCATCGTTCCATCCTATGGATGTCTACCAGGGATATGTAATGTGGAAGCCACAGTTTCCACAGCCTCTGCTCAGTCCAGTGAGGGAACAGTCATAGAAACATAACCAGAGCCCTGTGGCAAGCACAGCCTAGAGCCAAGCACTGGGCAATGTGAGAGTCTGAAGGAGGACCTCACCAGACAGGGGCTAGGAGCTAGGAAGCGATCCTTGAATAGGAAACGCTGAGATTGAATTTAAAAGATAAGTGGGTGTTGGACAGAGTTGTAGGTGGCAGAAGAGTATGTGCAAAAGCCTAGAGGCTTCACTCTTCAGGGTGTGGAGCTGTGGAAGGTGAAGTGTGGGTATGAGTTGGGGCAGGGGAAAAAGGAGTTCTGAGCATGGAGGGTTGCACCAGAGCCACAGCTTGAGAAGTATGCAGCCAGGATCTACACACTCTACCTCTCAGGACCACCCCCACTGGCCCTGGCTCTGCCCTCTGAGGCCCTGCCAGAACTTCCACCACCTCTTCCTCATGACAGACACCAAGTGCTAGAAGCCCTGGGCCTCCACAGGTCCACCAAGGCTGTCCCTGGAGATTGATTCCTCAAGGGGAGAATTTGGGACCTGCATGGGACTGAGAGCTTCCCCAGGCCACAGGCTGGGTCGGGGCACCCAGGTGCACCCAGCTGCCCCAGCAGCTTGGCAGGGATCACTGGATGCTAGCAGGTGCTGGAGGGAGGAGAGGACTCAGAAACTGACCAGTGGGTTTTTAGGGGCAGCTGGGGAGCACTGAAGCCTTGGAGTGAGTGGAGGCCAGGGTTTGGGGGCCAAAGTGGAATGCAGCTCATGAGGAGAAGCCTGAGGCTCCCCAAGTCAGCCTGGATCTTTAGTTTCAAGTCTGTCAGCCTGTTTTTCTCCCCATGCCATGACAGCCTTCCTACAGGGCTGCTGTGAGGGTTAATTACAGCTCCACCAAGCACTAGCCTAGGTGCTTTGTATTTGATCTTCACAACAGCCCTGGGGCAACTATTATCATCACCCACCCCCCCATCTTGCAGATGAAGAAACTGAGACTCAGAGAGGTTACACATAACCACTGGGAAATGGAGAGCTAGGATTTAAACCCAGCTCCAGTCTCATGCAAGTCCCAAAGCCTCCCCCGAGCTTTTTTCCTCAGAGTTACATTCTCTCTTGGTTTCGAGCCGTGGCTTTGAAGTTCCTGGCATGGAGCAGATGTTCTATTTATGGGGACTGCACCATCTTCCCACATACCCAGCTTTCTCACATACCTTTTGCTCAGTCCCAGGGAAAACAAGAAACCTTAATTTGCAAAAGCACCTGAGAGTTTAATCTTGCCTTTGGTTTTAAAGAACCCTACCCCACGTAAGGCGAGCTCTCTTTACATGTTAAGTATTCTTTATAAACTAAGAACTTCAGATGGCTCGATTCAGTCTTGGCTGCCATAGACCACATGAAAACCAATAAATCTGGTTTCCTCTGCGCAGCGCAGCCTTGCCCTTATCCGATGGCGCCACCTAATGGCCACGTTTCACCTGTGCAAGCCACGTACATCCTGAAAGACAGCTTCTCCATCTTTTGCGAGACTGGCTATGAGCTTCTGCAAGTGAGTTAAAACAAGACTAAGTACACCACGATCAATGACGATTGCTTTGAAATGTAAACATATTTCTATCTGCAGATATGTGAAAAGTGAGAAAATCGTGTGTCAGCATGATTTCGTCTATCTTTAAATGATAAAAAGCCAAGAAATAAGTTTTCAGAGGACAAAAAGGGTGGCTATGGAAAATTTGATTCTGAATCCTGCCCTGTTTTCTTTCTTTCTTTATACACAACTTTAAATTTACATACGCGAGCCCTTTCTTTTAAAGCTATTTTGGAAAGCTGGTGATTAAAATGGGCAACTTGGCCAGGCGCGGTGGCTCACACCTGTATTCCCAGCACTTTGGGAGGCAGAGGCAGGCAGATCACTTGAGGCCAGGAGTTCGAGACCAGCCTGGCCAATGTGGTGAAACCCTGTCTCTACTAAAAATACAAAAATTAGACGAGGTAGTATCCCCGTCTCTACGAAAAATACAAAAATTAGTAGGTGGCGGGCGCCTGTAATCCCAGCTATTCGGGTGGCCGAGGCAGGAGAATTGCTTGAGCCTGGGAGGCGCAGGTTGCAGTGAGCTGAGATTGCACTGCTGCACTCCAGCCTGGGTGACAGAGCGAGACTCTGTCTCAAAAATATATATAAAATAAAATAAAACGGACAACTTTTCTGTTGGTCACACACGACAGCAGCTCTTCGTAAAGTGGCTGGAATGACAGAAAGATGAGTTTGCTATCCTGTTCCATGTGCCCTGCCTTGCATAAAATTAAAGTTCTCCCCCTGGTCAAATGACCTTTCCATGAAACAACTCCTGGGCCCACGAAAAAGTAGACAGCCCCGGGAAAGAGTATATTCTGCAAAGTTATAAATAGTGATCACTGTTAAGGGAGGAGTATAATTTTAAAAAATGCTTAACATGTTGCTTTAGGGGCACAGGTAAGAAATTAACACGTCCTCTTTATGTTCTTCAAAATTGTCATGGAATCCCAGTGGTAAAAAGTAATAACATTGGAACGATAGCTAGCTATGCAATCCACAGTCCTGTGGAGGGTCAAAAAAAAAAAAAAAAATGAGACACTTTTCCCATCTTGCAAACTTCTTGTGCAGGCTCTTTTCCACAGCTCCTCGGACCACAAACCTCTTTAGTTTCTGACTTAACACAAGAAGTCCTGCAATCCTTTGAAGCACAGGGTTTCTGCCAGAGCCATCTTCTTTTATTTTAATGTTTGATTTTAGAAAAACATTATCTTAGCAAGTCGAAAAATGTTTCCCTGTGAATGACGCTGGCAGTGAAAGCTGATGGACAGCACACAGATGATTCACAAAAGAATTCTTAGTAGCCCTCCTCCAGCTAATGGCTACAGGCTAGACAGATACATGGACACACTTCCAAGTCTGATCACACCCGCTTTCTCAAACTTGTCACCACAGTCTTCTGGCTTTTTTTTTTTTTTTTTGGACAGGGTCTCACTTTATCACCCAGGCTGGAGTGCAGTGGCGCGATCACGGCTCACCACAGCCTTGACCTCTCAGGCTCAAGCAATCCTGTCACCCCAGCCTCCCAAGTAGCTGGGACTACAGGCACGCGCCAACACGCCTGGCTAATTTTTGTCTTTTTTGTAGAGGTGGGGGTCTCACTATGTTGCCCAGGCTGGTCTTGAACTTCTGAGCTCAAGCAATCCTCCCACCTCGGCCTCCCAATGTGCTGGGATTACAGGTGTGACCCACTGCGCCTGGCCCTCTGTCACTTTATATAAAGAAATGGTGGAGCATCAGATGCAGAAATGTTGAGATCTGATGATGATGATGATGATGATGATTTGAGACAGAGTCTCACTCTGTCACCTAGGCTGGAGTGCAGTGTTGCAATATCGGCTCACTGCAACCCCCACCTCACAGGTTCAAGCAATTCTCCTGCCTCAACCTCCTGAGGAGCTGGGATTACAGTTGCACGCCACCATGCCAGGCTAATTTTTTGTGTATTTTTAGTAGAGACAGGGTTTCACCATGCTGGCCAGACTGGTCTTAAACTCCTTGCCTCAAGTGATCCACCCACCTTGGTCTCCAGGAGTGTTGGGATTACAGGCATGAGCCACTGCACCTGGCTGAGATCTGACATGTTTTTGTATTAGAGTGAAAAGCAAAAAAAAAATTATAAATTGCTGCAAAGGTTCCATCTGATTCGTAAAATGCCAGTACCTGTTGAGCGATGAAATACATAACCTAGGTGGCATAGATGTGCACCGAGGCGGTGGGGCAGTGCGTCCATGTGCCAGGCATCCCCCCAACCCCAGCACACACAGATACTAGTCATGTGTGCTGCCACCCCCTTCAGGAGCACCTCGTAAAACACTAGAATAGGAACTACTGTGAGAGCACAGCTTTGGGGAGTGATTTTATGATATAAACAAGCAAGTTAATATATTCTGAATTCTTCTTTAGGGTCACTTGCCCCTGAAATCCTTTACTGCAGTTTGTCAGAAAGATGGATCTTGGGACCAGCCAATGCCCACGTGCAGCAGTACGGTCGTGTGGTGACTACAGGCCCCATAACCGCCCGGAACTCCCTCTGCTGCTACTGTTGCTGCTTCTATTGCTTCTCTGGTTTTCTGTTTACTTTCTTTTTTCTTTTTTTTTTTTTGAGACAGGGTCTTGCTCTGTTGCCCAGACTGGAGTGCAGTGGTGTGATCTCGGCTCACTGCAACTTCTGTTTTCCAGGCTTAAGCAATCCTCCTGCCTCAGCCTCCTGAGTAGCTGGGACTACAGGCACCTGACACCACGCCTGGCTAATTTTTGTATTATTTGTAGAGACAGAGTTTTGCCATGTTGCCCAGGCTGGTCTCGAACTCCTGACCTCAAGTGATCCACCGGTCTCAGCCTCCCAAAGTGCTGAGATTACAGGCGTGAGCCACTGTGCCCGGATCCTTGGGTTTTTTTTAATGATCCATTTATCAGCGCTTGAATTTCAAATTTGCTTCTTTTTACCCATCTCTCAGTGCATTCTTAGAGGTTAAAACAGAACCAATCTACTAGGGAAGGTAGGTGCTTTAGAAAAGTATGTTCTTTGACAAGGTTTTTTTTTTTTTTTTCTGAGACAGGGTCTCATTCTGTTGCCCAGGCTGGAGTACAGTGGTGCAATCTCAGATCACTGCAACCTCTGTCTCCTGGGTTCAAGCGATTCTCCCACATCAGTCACCCCCAGCACTACCAGCAGTGGGAGGCACTACCGGCACATGCCACTACACCTGGCTAATTTTTGTATTTTTAGTAGAGATGGGGTTTCACCATGTTGGCCAGGCTGATCTCGAACTCCTGACCTCAGGTGATCTGCCCACCTGGGCCTCCCAAAGTGTGTGAGAGAGAGAGAGAGAGAGAGAGTGTGTGTGTGTGTGTGTGTGTGTGTGAGTCGGAGTCTCACTCTGTCACCCAGGCTGGAGTGCGGTGACAATCTCGGCTCACTGCAACCTCTGCTTCCCGGGTTCAAGAGATTCTCGTGCCTCAGCCTCCTGAGTAGCTAGGATTACAGGCACATGCCACCACGCAAGGCTAATTTTCGTATTTTTTTGGTAAAGACAAGGTTTCACCATGTTGGCCAGGCTTGTCTCAAACTCCTGACCTCAAGTGATCTGCCTACCTCAGGCTTCCAAAGCGTGTTCTTTGACAATATTTTTTTCATTTTTTTTTTTGGAGACAGAGTCTCACTCTGTTGCCCAGGCTGGAGTGTGGTGGTGCAATCTCAGCTCACTGTAACCTCTGACTCCTGGGTTCAAGGAATTCTCCTGCCTCAGCTTCCTGAGTAGCTGAGACTACAGGTACACACCGCCACACCTGGCTAATTTTTTATATTTTAGTAGAGATGGTGTTTCACCGTGCTGCCCAAGCTGGTCTTGAACTCCTGAGCTCAGGCAATCCACCTGCCTCGGCCTCCCAAAGCGCTAGTAGTACAGGCATGAGCCACAGCGCTCAGCCTGACAATATTTTTCTTTTCCTTTTTTTTTTTTTTTGAGACGGAGTTTTGTTCTTGTTGCCCAGGCTGGAGTACAATGGCGCGATCTCAGCTCACCGCAACCTCTGCCTCCCAGGTTCAAGTGATTCTCCTGCCTCAGCCTCCCTAGTAGCTGGGATTACAGGCATGTGCTACCATGCCCGGCTAATTTTGTATTTTTAGTAGAGACGGGGTTTCTCTATGTTGGTCAGGCTGGTCTCAAACTCCCGCCCTCGGGTGATTCACCCACCTTGGCCTCCCAAAGTGCTGGGATTACAGGCATGAGCCACTGCGCCCAGCCGACAATATTTTTCTAAGTATGAAAGCAACAATATTCATGACAGAAGATGGAAAGTACAGAAAATTATGAACATCTTAATACCTGTAATACCACCATATGCAAGTATAATCATTACTTTTTAATATTTATTTATTTATTTTTTGAGACGGAGTCTTGTTCTGTCACCCAGGCTGGAGTGGAGTGGCGCCATCTTGGCTCACTGCAACCTCCTTCTCCTGGGTTCAAGCAATTATCCTGCCTCAGCCTCCCAAATAGCTGGGATTACAAGCACTTCCCACCAAGCCCAGCTAATTTTTCTATTTTTAGTAGAGATGAGGTTTCACCATGTTGGCCAGGCTGGTCTTGAACTCCTGACTTCAAGTGATCCACCTGCCTTGGCCTCCCAAAGTGTTGGGATTACAGGCGTGAGCCACCGTGACCAGCCACTGTTTTTTGTTTTTTTTTGTGTTTGTTTTTTTTTGACAGGGTCTCATTCTGTTGCCCAGGCTGGAGTGCAGTGGCACAATCTCAGCTCACTGAAACCTCTGCCTCCTGGGTTCTAGCAATTCTCCTGCTTCAGCTTCCCCAGTAGCTGGGATTACAGGCGCCCGCCACCACACCCAGTAATTTTTTTAGTTTTAGTAGAGGTAGGGTTTCACCATGTTGCCCAGGCTTGTCTCCAACTCCTAATCTCAAGTGATCCGCCCACCTTGGCCTCCCAAAGTGCTGCGATTACAGGTGTGAGCCACCAGGCCCGGCCTAATCGTTACCATTTTGGTGTGTGTCCCTCCAATTACACACAATTCACACGTGTGAGCAAGTATATACTACTGTATGTAGAAAAGGGGGGCAATTTTATGTGGTAATACACACACCCCAAACTGGGATAATGATCAACCATAGCTCATGTGACACACCCTCAAACTCCTGGGCTCAAGTGATCCTCCTGTCTCAGCCTCCTGAGTAGCTTGGACTACAGGCACGTGCCACATACCCAGCTCCTTTTAAATTTTTGGTAGAGATGGGGTCTCACTATGTTGCCCAGGCTGCCCTGGCCTCTCTTAAGTGCTGGGATTACAGATGTGAGCCACCGTGCCCAGTGAGCTTTAGAAAGACTTCCAGGTCTTTCTAAAAACTTCAACTTATTAAAAGGATCAGAATAAGCTGAATTTCTTGTTTTGGAGACAAAGTCTCTATCACCCAGGCGGTAGTGCAGTGGTGTGATCATAGCTCACTGCGGCCTCATCCTCCCAGGCTCAAGTGATCCTCCTGCTTCAGCCTCCTGAGTAGCTGAGACCACGCCACCAAGCCCAGCCTATTTACCTTTTGTAGAGAGGGTTTTGCTATTGCCCAGACTGGTCCTGAACTCCTGGTCTCAAGTGACCCTCCCACTTTGGCCTCCCAAAATGCTGATTACAGGTTTGAACCACCAAGCCTGGCTCCTCCAATCTTACTATCGTGTCCTTTTCTACCCTTATTGCCTTCTAAATTGCAACCTTTTACATCGAACCTGTGCCATGTCATGTGCTGTTCCGCTGCAGACCTTTTTTTTTTTTTTTTTTTTTGAGATAGAGTCTTGCTCTGTCACCCAGGCTGGAGTGCAGTGGTGCCATCTTGGCTCACTACAAGCTCCACCTCCCGGGTTCATGCCATTCTCCTGCCTCAGCCTCCCGAGTAGCTGGGACTACAGGCGCCCGCTACCACGCCTGGCTTTTTTTTTTTGTATTTTTAGTAGAGACGGGGTTTCACCATGTTAGCCAGGATGGTCTCGATCTCCTGACCTTGTGATCCGCCCGCCTTGGCCTCCCAAAGTGCTGGGATTACAGGCATGAGCCACCACGCCCGGCCGCAGATCTTATATTTGACACGAGGGTGCTAAGGAGCTCCGGATGGTTTCAAATTCCCTTTCTCTAGGAAAGGCGGCACACCTCTTCCTCCACATGGATGACTCCCCCTCAGTTCAGCCATTTAGTTACCTCCCACCTCAGCCTCTCAAGTAATTGGGACAACACGCACGTGCCACCATGCTCGGCTTTTTAATCTTTCATAGAGAGGGGGTCTTGCCATGTTGCCCAGGCTGGTCTCAAACTCTTGAGCTCAAGGGATTTGCCCGCCTTGGCCTCCCAAAGGTGCTTCTCCAGACCTTTGGAAAGTTAGCATTGAAATGATCAATGGATTCCCCCCTCCCATGCTTCTTTCTTAGTTGTTGACTGTGGTCCTCCTGATGACCTACCCAGGGGCCGAGCCGAGCACATCACAGGCCCTGGAGTGACCACCTACAAAGCTGTGATTCAGTACAGCTGTGAAGAGACCTTCTACACAATCAAAGTGAATGATGGTATGCAAATTTTTCAAAGTTGGGGGTGTGCAATACTTGGAACTTGAGCCCCCATGGTCTGAAAATAAACTTTAACCAACATTTTTGGCTAAGGCTAGACAAAAGATTAAAAGCCACTTCTCCCATCTGCTAAGTGAAATATTATAGCTAAAGTGACTTTAATATCAATTTGCAAAAATCTGAAAACAGATCTAGTAAATGACTACTACAAACACACAATATATTCCAAATGGTTTAATTTAACAAGTCAAAACCTTATCATTAAGCACTTGAGATCTTGATACATATTCAAGTTACACATCTAAAAGGTTTCCACTTTGCAAGCAAACATGGTAATGCAGAGACCTCCTATTTATGAAATCATGTAAAATGGTTCTTCAGACACCTCTATTTCCCATGGATGCTCAAGAATCAACATTTTTCAAGGGGGTATTCAAGCAAATGACAACCATCTTATACATGCAGTTAAACATTTTTGCTTTTCCAATGATTTGCAGGTAAATATGTGTGTGAGGCTGATGGATTCTGGACGAGCTCCAAAGGAGAAAAATCACTCCCAGTCTGTGAGCCTGGTAATGGATACATTTATACAAGAGATTGGTAATTGATGGAAAGTAGAACTGGGTAGGAGACAGTAAGGAGAGCTTTAGCTGTGGTAGGCAGAAATGTAACTTCAGCACCTGGCTCTTAGGCTAAGTTATTATTTCCAAATAGTATGTTCTCATTACCCCCTTTCCATATACAGAGGTTGTTAGGTGCTGACTGCATCAGTCATTTGATTATTTTTGACCTTATAACTAGGCAAGCATAAAAAATTAAATGATTTTTAGGCCGGGTGTGGCTCATGCCTGTAATCCCAGCACTTTGGGAGGCCGAGGCAGGTGGGTCACCTGAGGCCAGCCTGACCAGCATGGAGAAACCCCGTCTCTAATAAAAATACAAAATTAGCCAGGTGTGGTGGTGCATGCCTGTAATCTCAGCTACTCGAGAGGCTGAGGCAGGAGAATTGCTTGAACCCGGGTGGTGGAGGCTGCAGTGAGCCGAGATCGCACCATTACACTTTAGCCTGGGCAACAGTAGTGAAATCCCATATCAAAAAAAAAAAAAAAAAGGATTTTTAAAATTATCTTGACCAACTTATACATTTATAAACACAAGTTCTTCTGTTGAGTTACTATTCTATGTTAAAATGCTATTAAAACCCAAAGCTAATAATTTCCCCAAGCAATTGTTTTCAACATCTAGTTTTTAAACATCAATGCAATCTGCCTTTTAATAGTTTTTTTTTTTTTTAACCAGAATTGGCTCCAAAGATAATAGTTGAGTAGAATGATTTTTTTTTTTCAGACGGAGTCTCGCTCTGTCGCCAGGTTGGAGTGCAGTGGCGCAATCTCGGCTCACTGCAACCTCCCCCTCTGTAGAATGATTTTAAAAAAACAAATCAGGGCCGGGCATGGTGGCTCATGCCTGTAATCCCAGCACTTTGGGAGCCCAAGGTGGAAAGATCACGAGGTCAGGAGATCGAGACCATCTGGGCCAACACAGTGAAACTCCATCTCTACTAAAAAAAAAAATACAAAAAATTAGCCTGGTGTGGTGGCGGGCACCTGTAGTCCCAGCTACTTGGGAGGCTGAGGCAACAGAATGGCGTGAACCCGGGAGGTGGAGCTTGCAGTGAGCCGAGATTGCGCCACTGCACTCCAACCTGGGCAACAGAGCAAGACTCTGTCTCAAAAAAAAAAAAAAAAAAAAAAAAAAAAAAAAAAAAAAAAAGTCAGCACTTTGGGAGGCCGAGGTGGGCAGATCATGAGGTCAGGAGATTGAGACCATCCTGGCTAACACGGTGAAACCCCATCTCTACTAAAAATACAAAAAATTAGCCAGGTGTGGTGGCAGGCACCTGTAGTCCCAGCTACTCAGGAGGCTGAGGCAGGAGAATGGCATGAACTCGGGAGGCAGAGCTTGCAGTGAGCCAAGATTGTACCACTGCACTCCAGCCTGGGTGACAGAGCGAGACTGTCTCCAAAAAAAAAAAAAAAAAAACCAGGAAGATAATAATATATTAATTACCCTTGCGTGATTTGGCTCAAATTAGTTTTTTTTAAACCTGTATTTGGCTAGCACAACGTCTGTAGGTATTAATGCAAGTACACTACCACAATAGCAAACATATATGCTACATTAATGGGCGTATTTAATTTGCAATAAAGATACAATAAAACTTAGTTTGGAAGAATCAACTAGACCAAAAATAAAATTTTGGAACCCACAGGGTCCTAGCCACAACTGCAACATTCTAATTTCTAAAACATTTGTATGTTCAAAGGTAAAAGTAATTTTGCAAATCCTGATACTGACTTTAGTTCGTGCTTTTCTAGGATTACATAAATACCCATTTTACAAGTAGGAAAACAGAAACAATGAAAACGTTATGTCCTTCTAATTCCTATGCACATCATCTAGTCCATCTGCTCAGGCAATGCCTGCCTGCCCTGTTAATTTTCCTAATCTTTTTTTTTTTTTGAGATGGAGTTTTGCTCTTATAGACCAGGCTAGAGTGCAGTGCAGTGGTGTGACTTGGCTCACTGCAACCTCCACCTCCCAGGTTCAAGCAATTCTCCTCCCTCAGCCTCCCGAGTAGCTGGAATTACAGGTGCCCATCACTACGCCCGGCTAATTTTTGTATATGTAGTAGAGACAGGGTCTCACCATGTTGACCAGGCTGGTCTCAAACTCCTGACCTCAGGTGATCCACCCATCTCAGCCTCCCAAAGTGCTGGGATTACAGGTGTGACACTGCATCCGGCCAATTTTCCCAATCTTATAGACCAAATTATTTTAGCAAAACAAAATAACTTCTAAAAGTCAGTTTTCACTAATCTCATTTTCTGAGGAGCTAAGAAATACCAAAAGGTTTTATCAGGTGTTTGAACTGTGATGTTTTAAAATAGCCTCACTTGCCTGTATAGGTGGTCACCCACCAATTCATGTAACATAATTTTTGGTTGACATCAAATATATACTTCAAGGCGGTCATAATTTAAGAAAAACACGACTGACATTTTTACAAAGGCTCTCTACCTATCTGCTTCTTTCCCCAGTTTGTGGACTATCAGCCCGCACAACAGGAGGGCGTATATACGGAGGGCAAAAGGCAAAACCTGGTGATTTTCCTTGGCAAGTCCTGATATTAGGTGGAACCACAGCAGCAGGTGCACTTTTATATGACAACTGGGTCCTAACAGCTGCTCATGCCGTTTATGAGCAAAAACATGATGCATCCTCCCTGGACATTCGAATGGGCGCCCTGAAGAGACTATCACCTCATTATACACAAGCCTGGGCTGAAGCTGTTTTTATACATGAAGGTTATACTCACGATGCTGGCTTTGACAATGACATAGCACTGATTAAATTGAATAACAAAATTGTAATCAATAGCAACATCACGCCTATTTGTCTGCCAAGAAAAGAAGCTGAATCCTTTATGAGGACAGATGACATTGGAACTGCATCTGGATGGGGATTAACCCAAAGGGGTTTTCTTGCTAGAAATCTAATGTATGTCGACATACCGATTGTTGACCATCAAAAATGTACTGCTGCATATGAAAAGCCACCCTATCCAGGGGGAAGTGTAACTGCTAACATGCTTTGTGCTGGCTTAGAAAGTGGGGGCAAGGACAGCTGCAGAGGTGACAGCGGAGGGGCACTGGTGTTTCTAGATAGTGAAACACAGAGGTGGTTTGTCGGAGGAATAGTGTCCTGGGGTTCCATGAATTGTGGGGAAGCAGGTCAGTATGGAGTCTACACAAAAGTCATTAAGTATATTCCCTGGATCGAGAACATAATTAATAATTTTTAGCTTGCATGTCTGCAGTCAGTCAAGGATTCTTCATTTTTAGAAATGCCTGTGAAGACCTTGGCAGCGACGTGGCCCGAGAAGCATTCATCATTACTGTGGACATGGCAGTTGTTGCTCCACCCAAAAAAACCGACTCCAGGTGAGGCTGCTGTCATTTCTCCACTTGCCAGTTTAATTCCAGCCTTACCCATTGACTCAAGGGGACATAAGCCACGAGAGTGATAGTCACCTTTGCCAACCCAGTGTAATGTCACTGCTCAAATTACATTTCACTACCTTAAAAGGCCAGTCTCTTTTCATACTGGCTGTTGGCATTTCTGTAAACTGCCTGTCCATGCTCTTTGACTGTTTTTAAACTTGTTCTTACTGATCTCTGTAAGTGCTTTATATATTATGGCAGTATTGATTGAGGAATAACCTCGAATCCCTTTTTTAGGTAGGTAGGTTGGAAACACTGATACTTCAAGCCCAGGTATTGACCAAAATTTCCATGTTAAAAACCAATACCACAAAATGGTGGGATACAATTATTCACTTATCAAATTGTCAGACAAAAGGAACGTGAATAGTAGCACTATTTCACATTATTAAAGACAACATAAACTTCCCAAGGACTGTTTGGCAATACATTTTAAGCACGACCAGGCATGTTCAGGGAGGGTGGCAGGCCATAGACTGGCAATACATTTCAAAAGCCCTTAAAATGCATAATCTTTGACCTAGCAATTCCAATGCTAAGAATTTATTTTAGCAGTAAGGCTAATCCCAGCAATTGGAAATAACCTGAATAATGTTCAAATTCAGAAGACTAAATCAAAACGTGGCATTTCCACAAGATGAAAAATGGCATTAGAAGTAAGTGGTGACATTATAGATAAATCTGTATTTTTCCTCTTTACAATGAACATGAAATACTTGGGCACAGTGATGCCTAACAAAAGCACAGATCACACAATAGTTGAATCAAGTACAGAACCCTAATACACACTCAGGGGCTACTTTGCTCGTACTCAACAACAAAATCATTCTTACTACCACACATTATCTCTTGGATTACGGAGTAGTTAACTTCCCACTTTTTCCTACTAAGGTTTTCCTACTAAGGACACAACTTAAGTGCTGATTTAACCTTAAAAATCTCATTTGATTTTAGCTGGCTATTCCTTCCTAAAAGGTTTTAATAGCTAACATTCAAGTTTTTCAGTCTAACTAAAAGTTACCATTCTATGTAAAAGCTTACTGTGAGTCTTGGCCTCATTTCTCTTGTGCATATAAAGTACAACTTCTTGAGACTCAATTTTTATTATTTTCTTTTTTCTTTAGAGACTCAATTTTTAAAGGTAACTTTCCAGCATCTGTATATCACATATAAAAAGAAATCGTGTTTTTCCAGTAAGACTCCAGACACTAAACTGTGGTGTCAAAAAAAATTTTTATTTAACTGGTTCAAAAAATTTTTTAGAATGAATGCATTTAGATGACCAAATAGATTTTTAAAAACAAATCTTTGCCAAATAGTTTACTTTTAAACTTCAAAATCTTCTTAGGGTAAAATAAATACCCATTATCTATGCAGTACCATAAACATGTTAATAAAAGGCTACTCAACATTGAAAGCCTTCTATGACCAGTAACTGAAATTTACACAAGTGTAAAGAAGGGATTAAACCATGCCGTTGACAAGTTAACTTACCCCTGGGCTCCTTGAAGGCTTGTCAGTTTAGTCTTTGGAGGTCCCCGAGTACCATTTTAAGTGTTACCATGTTACTGCTGCTGAGTAATAGTGCAAGTGCTAAAATGCAAAATTCAGATGGTACAGGGTTTGGAAATCATGCAGATTTAGATGCAGAAAAAAAAAAATTAAAACAACTCAAGATCCCTTTACAGAGGAAACTGAATAATGAAACAATGTGGCGAATACAAGTCTAAAGGATGACTTCATTTATAATGTTTAAAACATGTAACTTGCAAAATGACAAACCTATTTATCATAATCTAATTAGGTAAGGGCATTAGGTAAACTACCAACACAACAAATGTCACATTCTTCCAACTAGAAAATGAGCTCAACTCTCACAGAATTAGTTACAAAAAAGTACAACAAAGAATCAACGTTATTGCTTTTACATACTTAACAATGCATTGTGAGAGTCTGAGTTTTGTAAGCGATTTTATTCAACTTTATTCAATGTTACCATATTCCCCCACCTCCTGGAGGACAAAGCCCATTCCACTTAACACTTCCAGACAGACAACCCACCCTAATTCTTAAAGCTATCAGGCCTCTTAATGGATTTCAGGCACAAGATAATTTGTGGTTTCTTCTACTTTATCCCTACTGCAATTAATTCCACTTTTCAAATCCCAAACTAGGAAGGTGCTGATATGCCCTTTTCAATTGATATGCTTTGCTACAAAGCATTAGAAAATAATCAACATTTTGCCCACTCCCCCAGATAAGAATCTTTTTAGAAGGCATGACTTCCCAATGGAGATTTATACAGGCCATGTAAATAGAACATCACCCAAATGCACAGAGGCACTAAGAAAAAGCCGGAGGGTACTGCTTACCATTTTAGGTGCGGTCACCCAGACTTATTCAAAACTAGATTTCAAAAGAAAAAAAAAAATTTCACTTTGGCCAATGCAAGAACAAATACCAATTAAGTCTGGGTATCAGGTGTCAATGCATGACAGGTGATGAATCCATTTGACTTGAGACAACTTTTCAAATAAGTTTATTTGAAGCAAAATAAACTATTGCCAAGAAACTTTATGAAAGTTCCATCTCAAAAGGGTCAAAAAAGGGGAATTAACTGCTATGAATTCTTTGCATTCAGGGCTGCAAAACAAAGACACATATTATTTAAATCAGTTTTATTTAAGAATTTCCAACAATGACAACTCTTATAAAAAGCATCCAAGCACAGGACACAGAACTGCAGCAAACAGCATTCTTATGGGTAGCTAACAGACATTAGAACTTCCACCCTTCTTTGAGACACCTGAGCTCACTGGTGAACTCTGCTTCAAGTCCTCCTGCAAAGCACACCACAAGCTCAGTCCATGTTCTCAGCCCATCAGCTTCAGTTCACATTGCCACACTTACATATCAGTAACAGAAGAGAACACACACCATACAGCATTCACAGCAGTTGACAAAGGGGTAGGGGGAGTACAAGTATCATTTCACTTAACACATTCAACTAATGTGGGTTATCTAAGAACAAAAACTCACTTAAAAGTCTTCCAACAGATGTGGATGTCCTTTGAATGCAAAAAACATTCGTACATTATTTGCTATCATTGCTCTCTGCACACTCTCTCACCAAAGCCACAGGATTGAGAGACACATCTCGCCAAGTTAAAAAATATCCATTATGCACCACCAAGTCTCTGCACGCGCTCTCTCCTTTTCTCGCTCATACTAGCCTTTCATGCCTCGGCACCACCATCAATCCCACACAAGGTTTCAAAAGTTCAGACAGCCTTCTGGTTCCATATCACAGCCTTGCGTTCATAGCGTTGATACGACTCCATGAAATAAAGAGTAGCGGATAAAAATGGGACACCCACCGTCAAAGACGCGGCCTGTGATGCGTGATGACGAATTCTTGAATGAGAAAGCATGTAGACAGAAGTATTCCTATGGCAGAATATTTACAGCACTACTTTCAATGAAGTGCTTCTTCCATAAACATTTGAAATGAGATGAACTGCAGAGATTAAATGAAGGCTTCATATTGTACTTTTGTATATGAGGGGAGACAAGTGTTAAAAAACAAAACAAAAGAACCAAACACTGTGACACCATGATCTCCTAAAAGGAGATTTTCTTAAGGAAAAAAATCCATATGGTGGGGTTCAAATTAAAACAAGGGGTAAAGAATGTAGTTCTAATCAATGGTTTCCGTTTTGAACATGCAAAGAATTCACTTGACAAGTCCAGGGATAAAATATTACAGGAGAAACCTTTTGATATCAATTGTAGTGTGTTGGTTTACCAATCAGGCAAACAGCAGTTCACTTTCAACCACTCAATATTTCAACCTTTCATGTAACAAAACTTATAAAATTCCTTTAGCTCTTCCTTTTTCTAAAGAAAAATGTCAAAAATACTGCTGAATATACTCCACACTGAACAAATCAATTTTGAAAATTCTTAGTACATATGTATTTTACAATATACTTACCATGAGTTTAGAAAAATTTGAATTCCCACCATTCTATACCAACCAACCACAACCCCACTGTCTACATTCCCCAGCCAGAAGACTTAGAATCCATGCTTGAGCCAAAGCCTCCATTAAAACCACTGCCCGATCCTGCATTTGATGCTGATCCCCAACCAATTGCTGCACCAGAATTAGAACCACTATAAGAGTTATTTCCAGAACCGAAGGCCTGGTTTGGCTCCCTCTGCATGTTGCCTTGGTTTTGGTTATTACCCGATGGGCCTGACTGGTTCTGCTGGCTGGCTAACATGCCCATCATACCCCAACTACTCTGTAGTGCTGCCTGGGCGGCAGCCATCATCGCTGGATTAATGCTGAACGCACCGAAGTTCATCCCACCACCCATATTACTACCTTGATTGTTTCCCAAACCAGCTCCACCCCCTCTGCTATTACCAAATCCACCCTGATTCCCAAAGCCACCTGGATTACCACCAAATCTTCCACTTCTTTCTAACTGTCTATTGCTATTGTGCTTAGGTTCGGCATTGGATATATGAACGCTGATTCCTTTAATGATCAAGTCCTCTCCACAAAGAGACTGCGCAATCTATAAGAAATAAGGGATGTAAACAAAGAAGATTAAACCACTGATTCATATATTTAAAGTAGCAACAAAACTTAGATTACAAACATTAATTTATCTAAAGCCAGAGGAAAAATAAGCAATGAACGCTCATTTCATTTAAACCCCCAATACAGCTTTTAGTTTTATTAACAGCAGCAGTGATATTTCAGTCGATTTTCAAAAGACATAGGCTGGGCATGGTGGCTCATGCCTGTAATCCCAGCGCTTTGGGAGGCCAAGGTGGGAGGACTGTGTGAGGCCAAGAGTTCAAGACTAGCCTGGCAGCCTGGACAACACAGGGAGACCCCGCCTCTATCAAAAAAAACCACAAAAAAGCCACATTAGCTGGGCGTAGTGGCATGCATCTGTCCTAGCTACTTGGGAGGCTGAAGCTGGAGGATCCTCCCCCTGGAGGCTGAGCCCAGGAGTTCTAGCGTGTAGTGAGCTATGATTATACCACTGTGTTCCACCAGCCTGGGCAAGAGTGAGACCCTGTCTCAAAATAATAATAAAAAAAAAAGGGCCAGGAGCAGGAGCAGTGGCTCACGCCTGTAATCCCAGCACTTTGGGAGGCTGAGGGGGGTGGATCACCTGAAGTCAGGAGTTCAAGACCAGCCAGACCAAAACACTGAAACCCCATATCTACTAAAGATACAAAAAACTGGCCAGGCGTGGTGGCTCATGCCTGTAATCCCAGCACTTTGGGAGGCTAAGATGGGCGGATCACCAGAGGTCAGGAGTTCGAGACCAGCCTGGCCAACATGGTGAAACCCTGTCTCTACTAAAAGCACAAAAAAATTAGCCGGGTGTGGTGGCAGGCGCCTGTAATCCCAGCTACTCGGGAGGCTGAGGCAAGACAATCGCTTGAACCCGTGAGGTGGAGGTTGCAGTGAGCCGAGATCATGCTGTCACACTCTAGCCCAGGCAACAAGAGCAAAACTCCGTCTCAAAAAAAAAAAAAAAAAAAAAAAAAAAAAAAAAAAAAAAAGGGTATATAACGTTTCCAAATGCCACATACTGAAAATTATCTAAAGGTATATTTACTTTTAGATTTCTTAAAAATGTTATATTTGTGATATCAGATACAGGTATTACAAACATCTAGGCCCATACACCCTACATCTTACAAGGTCAGAAAACTTAACTAAGAATAGCAATTAGCTGGATGGGCAATGTTCAAGAGAAATTACGTATTTTTTTTTTGAGACAGAGTCTCACTCTGTCACCAGGCTGGAGTACAGTGGTGTGATCTCAGTTCACTGCCACCTCCGCCTCCTGGGTTCAAGCGAATCCCCTACCTCAGGCTCCAGAGTAGCTGGGACCACAGGTGTGCACCACCACACCGAGATAATTTTTTTTTTTTTGTATTTTAATAGAGACGGGGTTTCACCACATTGGCCAGGATGATCTTGATCTCCTGACCTCGTGATCCACCCGCCTCAGCCTCCCAAAGTGCTGGGATTATAAGCATGAGCCACCATGCCCGGCCGGGACATATTGTTAAGGAGAAAAATACCTGATCATCTGCAAATGTAACAAAGGCAAAGGCCCTGAATGGCTTGGGGATGAAGACATCCATCACATCCCCGTACTGAGAGAAGAACTCCCGCAGCTCATCCTCAGTCATGTCCTCTGTACAGCGCCCCACAAACACTTTTCTGCTTCTCAAAGGCTCATCTTGGCTTTGCTGATCAAATCAAAAGGAAGGAAAAAACTCAGAAATATGTTGTGAACAATGAAAAAAGCATTAAGATAAGGGATATAACAAAATCATTCTGTCTTGGATAGCAGTGAATCATTAAAAAGTAGACATACCCTTAATTTTTTCCATCAGCATTTCTTTTTCTTGTAAGGCTTCAGTGAAGAGTAACGTTTTAAGTTACAAAAGTACACAGAGTCATGCATCACATAATGATGGACATATGTTCTGAGAAATACATCATGAGCCATTACACAATTTCATCATCGTGGCCAAGTGTGGTGGCTGACACCTGTAATCCCAGCACTTTGAGAGGCTGAGGCGGGTGGATCACCTGAGGTCAGGAGTTCAAACCAGCCTGGTCAACATGGTGAAACCCCACCTCTACTAATACAAAAATTAGGTGTGGTGGCAGGCGCCTGTAATCCCAGCATCTTGGGAGGCTGAGGTAGGAGAATCACTTGAACCTGGGAAGAGGAGGTTGCAGTGAGCCAAGATTGCACCACTGCACTCTAGCCTGAGCAACAATAGTGAAACTCCATCTCAAAAAAAAAAAAGGCCAGGCACGGGGGCTCACACCTGTAATCCCAGCACTTTGGGAGGCCGAGATGGGCGGATCATGAGGTCAGGAGATCAAGACCATCCTGGCTAACACGGTGAAACGCCATCTCTACTAAAAATACAAAAAATTAGCCAGGCGTGTTGGCGGGCACCTGTAGTCCCAGCTACTCGGTAGGCTGAGGCAGGAGAATGACGTGAACCCGGGAGGCAGAGCTTGCAGTGAGTTGAGATTGCACCACTGCACTCCAGCCCGGACGACAGAGTGAGACTCTCTCTCAAAAAAAAAAAAGGAAAAAAAAAAGTCGTTGTGCAAACATCATATAAACCCATACAGCATAGCCTACCCCACATCTAGGCTAGATGGTATAGCCTATTGCTCCCAGGCTACAGACTTCCAAGTTACTGTACTCAACACTGTAGGCGACTGTAACATGATGGTAAGTATTTGTGTATCTAAACATAGAAAGGGTACAGTAAAAACAGTGTTATAATCCTATGGGACCACTGCTGTACACGTGGTCTGCTGCTGACTGATCAACTTTGCCATGTGATATATGACTGTGTTTGGATTTGAGAAAATCAATAAATAAGCAATCTCTTGGCAAAGATGATGATGTTCCAAATAAGCTAATGTTATTTGTTTGCTAGGAAAAAGTTAGGTCTTTATAACAAGATTAATGTATTCTGACTGTCTTTATGTTTTAACATATAACTATGCAAGAACTATTAACTCGACAAATAACCTCTTCTCTTTTCCATCCATAGCAAAAAGAAAAGCAAGAACAAAATGAACAAAGGTTTAGTTTGGAGAAGTAATAAACTAAATATTTCAAACAAGCATAAAATATTCAGCATGCATTAAGAGCCAAAGACTTCAACAAGACAAAAGGATTTCACAAACACACCCTGCCGCTATCTTTTCTAAGTGTGTTTAACATTTTATCTTACAATCCTCTAAGGAAGTTTGTTGGCAAAAATTCCCAAAGCACAGACGCAAGTACCTTAGAATTAGGAAGTTTACAGTCACACCATCGTCCATCTATCATATGTCGCTGTGACATTACTTTCACTTGTGTTTCATATTCCGTAAAACGAACAAAGCCAAACCCCTTTGAATGACCAGTCTTAAGATCTTTCTTGACCTAGAAAGGATGATTTAAGTTTACTCTAAAAGTGCACATACTCACACACTCCATTCCCAAATCATAGTTCCTTAAAAAATAATTTGAATGGTTTCAACTGGATGCAGTGGCTTAAAACTTAAACCAAGTTAGTCGTAACAGTAAAAACAGGGAGGTTAATATTGAATCCATACTGTGTTAACAATAGAGCAAAACTCACTTATACGACAGAAATGTTTTTGAGTTCTTAAAAAAAGAGAGATGGGGCCAGGCGCGGTGGCTCACACCTGTATTCCCAGAGCTTTGGGATGCTGAGGGGGGTGGATCGCTTGAGCACAGGAGTTCCGGACCAGCCTGGGCAACACAGCAAAACCCTGTCTCTACAAAAAATACAAAAATTAGCCAGGTGTAGTGGCATGCACCTGTAGTCCCAGCTACTTGGGAGGCTGAGGCACAAGAATAGCTTGAACCCAGGAGGTGGAGGTTGCAGAGAGCCTAGACTGCACCACTGCACTCTAGAGCCTGACTGACAGAGCCAGACCCTGTCTCCAAAAAGAAAAGAAAAAAAGAGAGGCCGGGCACGGTGGCTCATGCCTGTAATCCCAGCACTTTGGCAGGCGGAGGCGGGCGGATCATGAGGTCAGGAGATCGAGAGAGGAGATCGAGACCATTCTGGCTAACATGGTGAAACCCCATCTCTACTAAAAATACAAAACATTAGCCAGGCGTGGTGGCAGGCGCCTGTAGTCCCAGCTACTTGGGAGGCTGAGGCAGGAGAATGGCGAGAACCCGGGAAGTGGAGCTTGCAGTGAGCCGAGATCACGCCACTGCACTCCAGCCTGGGTGACACAGCAAGACTCCGTCGCAAAAGAAAAAAGAAAAAAAGAGAAACTGAGTCTGGATATGTTCACCAAGGTGGCCTTGAACTCCTGGCCTCAAGCAACCCTCCCACCTCAGCCTCCCAAAATACTGGGATTACAGGCATGAGCCACCACAACAGGATTTTAACAGAATGTCTTAGAATGAATTCAAAGATAAACTAAATTTAATGTTTACAAATTTTAAATGAAATGGAAAAATCTCCCATTAGTGTAATATATAAAGAAAAACTATTGTCACCTACTTCCCTTAAGCCTTTATGCAACAGTAGGATTTTACAATATCGAAGGCAATAATATAGGGTGCAAGATATATGTATAAATATAACAAATATTGGAAGTATCATCTGTGTAACAGAAAGGACAGTGCCATTAAAATAACAAGAATGTGGCCAGGCGCGGTGGCTCACACCTGTAATCCCAGCACTTTGGGAGGCCAAGGCGGGTGGATCACTTGAGGTCAGGAGTTCAAGAACAGCCTGGCCAACGGATGAAACCCTGTCTCTACTAAAAATACAAAATTAGCCAGGCATGATGGCGGGCACCTGTAATCCCAGATACACGAGGCTGAGACAGGAGAAATCGCTTAAACCCGGGAGGTGGAGGTTGCAGTGAGCCAAGATCGCGCCACTGTACTCCAGCCTGGGCAGCAAAGTGAGACTTGGTCTCCAAAAAAAAGTAACAAGATTGTGGCTGGGCATGGTGGCTCAGCACACTGGGGTCGAGACAGGAGGACAGTATGAGCCCAGGAGTTCGACACCAGAACCTAGGTTTATACCAATAAATAAATGCTAGATGCTCACTCACTGGTAAAGAAAAACTGATGCAATCGAAGTTTACCTGCACCATAAGAACTTCTCCAAAGGTACTAAAATACTCTTTCAGGTCCTGTTCAGTTGTTTTCCAAGGGAGACCCAACACTATTAAATCGGATGTTTTCTGGACTGCTCTTTTCACTTTCACTGCTGATGAAGCATCTGTCTCATCCATTTTTCTTTTGTTATCTAAATAAAATGAGCAGAAACCTTTTAGAAATCTTCACTTAGCACTTCTTTAAAAACACTACCTCCTACATCTAGAAATGAGAAGCACAAAGAAGACTCTAAGAAGAATAAGACTGAAAACTTGGCAAGAAGTGATGTTTGCTCTAGAGGACAGAATAAAGGCTTAAGTTTAGTGTCTGAGGTGCTTTTCTGGTGCAAATTCAGTGATTTCCAAGTTTGTTTTTTGTAGTATTTCCGGATTACAATCTCTCCCTCTCAAAAGGTTTATCAAAACAAAAATAATTCTACTTCACTTTGACTTTAAATATCAGCAACTTGAATCTCCTGATGAAGATTTAACTTTTATCTTTCCTAAACATTCAACAACAAATACACAACTTTTGTAATAAAACAGAAAACCAGGCACAGTGGTGTGCATGCCTGTAAGTTCCAGCAACTCAGGAGGCTGAGGAGGAAGGACAACTTGAGTCCAGGAGTTTGAAGCTGCAGTGTGCCTATGAATAGCCACTGCAATATGCCTGGGCAACAGAGCAAGAGCCTCCATCTCTAATTTCAAAAAAGAAAAAGAAACCAAAAGTTTGGCTTACTTAAAAAAACATAACTGGCTGGGTGCAGTGGCTCACACCTGTAAT
Organism: Pongo pygmaeus; assembly: GCF_028885625.2. Taxonomy (NCBI): domain Eukaryota; kingdom Metazoa; phylum Chordata; class Mammalia; order Primates; family Hominidae; genus Pongo; species Pongo pygmaeus. The sequence continues at coordinate 220,210,196 of NC_072373.2, forward strand.
CCCAACACTTTGGGAGTCTGAGGCAGGTGGATCACAAGGTCAGGAGTTCAAGACCAGCCTGGCCAAGATGGTGAAACGCCATCTATACTAAAAATACAAAAAAAAATTAGCCGGGTGTGGTGGCAGGCGCCTGTAATCCCAGCTACTTGGGATGCTGAAGCAGGAGAATCGCTTGAACCCAAGAGGCGGAGGTTGCAGTGAGCCAAGATCGTGCCACCGCACTCCAGCCTGGGCAACAAGGGCGAGACTTCGTCTCAAAAAAAAAAATAAATAAAAAAAAATAAAAATAAATAAATAAATAAATAAATATACAAAAATTAGCCGGGCGTGGTGGCAGGCACCTGTAATCCCAGCTACTCAGGAAGCTGAGGCAGAGAATTGCTTGAACCAGGGAGGCGGAGGTTGCAGTGAGCCAAGATCGTGCCACTGCACTCCAGCCTGGGCGACAGAGAGACTCCGTCTCAAAAAACAAACAAACGAACAACCACCCCCTCCCCCCCACCCCAATAACCTTAACCTTAGGTTATTTACAAGAGAAGCGGAGATAATTTTTTTTTTTTTTTTTTTGAGACGGAGTCTCATTCTGTCACCCAGGCTGGAGTGCAGTGGCGTGATCTCCCCTCACTGCAACCTCTGCCTCCTGGGTTCAAGTGATTCTCCTGCCTCAGCCTCCCGAGTAGCTGGGATTACAGGTGTGAGCCACCGTGTCCAGCCTGGGGAGATAAATTAAATGACATTTTTTAAATTTCTTTTGAGACGGTGTCTCGCTCTGCTGCCCAGGCTGGAGAGCAATGGCACGATCTCAGCTTACTGCAATCGCCACCTCCCAGTTCAAGCAATTCTCCTGCCTCAGCCTCCCAAGTAACTGAGACTACAGGCGCAAACCACCACGCCTGGCTAATTTTTGTATTTTTAGTAGAGACGGGGTTTCACCATGTTGGCTAGGCTGGTCTTGAACTTCGGACCTCAGGTGATCTGCTCGCCTCAGCCTCCCAAAGTGCTGGGATTACAGGTGTGAGCCATTGCGCCCAGCCTGACATTTTAAATTTCAGTAAATATTAATCTATACCCACTGGCTGAAGAAACAGCATACTAAAAACCTCGAGTTTACATTATTAATTTTTTTTTTTTTGAGACGAAGTCTTGCTCTGTCACCCAGGTTGGAATGCAGCGGTGCGACCTCAGCTCACTGTCATCTCCGCCTCCCAGGTTCAAGCGATTCTCCTGCCTCAGCCTCCAGAGTAGCTGGGACTACAGGCCCCCGCCACCACGCCAATTTTTGTTTTCGTTTTTTTTATTTTTTTTTTGTTTTGAGACGGAGTTTCGCTCTTGTTGCCCAGGCTGGAGTGCAATGGCACAATCTCTGCTCACTGCAACTTCTGCCTCCTGGTTCAAGCGATTCTCCTGCCTCAGCCTCCTGAGTAGCTAGGATTACAGGCACCCACCACCACATCCAGATATTTTGTGTTTTTGATAGAGATGGGGTTTCATCATGTTGGCCAGGCTGGTCTCAAACTCCTGATCTCAGGTGGTGATCCACCTGCCTCGGCCTCCCAAAGTGCTGAGATTACAGGCATGAGTCACCATGCCTAGCCCTAAAGTTTTTCTAGACATGTAAAAGAGTGTCTTGCATACTGACCAAATTTGATGGACTTTGTTGCAATACCAAGTTATAATAAAAGGAACACACAGACAGATCGACTATTAACAGCACACTACTTCAAAATGCTGAAATTAGGTATTTCCTTGGCACACTTCTTAAAACTTCATGCTACCTTTTCTTAGATTTAGAACATCATTGATAAGAGGCAGAGAGAAGGATAAGACCAGAACCTCGAAATTGTAATTGGAACTGCACTAATTCAAGATTTGGCTACTTCAACTGTTCATTTAAGGGAAAAAATGAACTCAGATTTGCTGAATGAATGATGTAAGACCAAAAGGACAATGATCAAATCCAAACACTGGAGCACTTCAGAAGAATCTATTTACAACAATGATTTACGTACAAAACATTCTTAGTGATTCCTTAATTTATCATCAACTTGACAAAGCTTATTCAGATATTTTAAAAATACATTGTTTTCTCTTTTAAAATGATCTACAATTCCCAGTTTCCATAAATTTAGACTCATGGTCTTCCAAACTTGTCTAACAGTGAAGTTCAAGGAAATACTTAAGTTTCAGGAGACATTCTGTCACCAAAAGAGGCTAAGATCCATGGATGAGACACACACCTGAACACACTTCAGCATGATTACAAAAACCAAATGGTAACAAACCTTTCGGATAGTTGACAACATACACCAGATTTCCCCAGCCAGCATCGGGGGCATGCAGAATTCCTTCTACCAGCCGGACACCTCTCATACACTGAGACACTGGATTCCTGTAGCGAAGCCCACACGCCCCTGGAAACTGGGCTGTAACCGTGGACAGCAGCACCGTCCCATCGTCTTCCGATGGTATTTCAATGGGCTCATCGTTCTCATCTTCGGTTACCCGAATATATTCAGACATCTTTTATTCTTCCTAAAGGGAAAAGAGATATGAATGAACAACATTCATGTCAGAGTAACTGTTTCCTTATAATAATACCCAAACCATGTTAGCGTTCTGACTTCCAGAAAAATTCTTGTCTGGATTCGTATATGCATTGGTTATCCCTGAAAAATGACGAGGTGAAGGTAAGGGTAGTGATTTCCTATCAAAATGTGATGCCTCGCCAGTTCATTCATTCAAAAAACCTTCCCTGAAGGCTTATGATGCGTCAGGTACTGAAACTGTAACTGTGAGTCCAACGTGGCTTGCTGGTTACATGCTGGGGTACACAAGGGAACAATAAACAGTAGCTATTTTATGACATCGGGTTAGTCGTTAAGTAATCCTGAAGGTAGGGGAGGAGCCTAACTGGTTGAGGCATGTGCGTGATGGGTCCAAGTCGATTTTCCTAAGCAAGTGATCCATCAGCTGAACCTGGGCAGTGAACCAGGTGTAAAGAACAGGAGAAAAGTTCCCCTCTGTTCTTCATTTTGGGGCTTCCGGGGGCTCTGCGAGCCCGAGCCGCAAGGCCCGCGGCGACAGGTCCTGGCGGTGCCGGCCGTCGCCTCCCAGAAACCCGCGCGTGCCAGCCGAGGGAGGAGTTTCTCGGCGCGGCCCGGGGTGGGGCGCAGGAGCACCAAGCCCAAGCTGGCAGCGTCCCTCGAAGTACAAAGTACCGAAGGCTCCGATACTGTCCGGGTCCGGGGCCAACCTCCGCCTCAGGCTGCGCGGCACCGCAGCACCGCGGGCCCGGCTCCCCGTTTCGGCGCCACCGGCCTCCCTGTGCCAGGACCAAACGACGCTCCCGCGCGAGCCCGCTCGGGCAGGACTAGGCCCGGTCTCACGGCTCACTTCCCGGGGCAGGGGCCGAAGCCGCTGCGTCCGCCTCGGGCCGCCCCAATGCGGAAGCCGAGGCACCTACGGCGTCCTCAGTGAGAAGGCTCCGCGACTCACCCGCTAGGCCGCTGCTGGGAAGCCCGACAGGGACACCGAGGCAGCGACGGACCCAAGCGCAGACCAGCCACCGCTTCGCTCCCACAAAATGGCGCTAGGGCCGCCTCCTCCCCCCGCCCACCGGCGTCCTCTCCCACCGGTTGCCTGTCCAGAGGTGGAAGGCGCCGAGGAGAGCCACGATGACCCTCTCCCCAGGGACTCGGGCTGCCTCCTGGAAATTCGAGCCTACAGAGAAGCTCTGAAAGCTAAAATAAAACCAGGACTTAGGCCTGAAAAGCTGAAGATTGAAAAAAGTGTGGCTGTATAGGAGCTGACCTCCCCCCACGTAACGTAGCAGATGGTTTCGGCCGACCAACCGCCGGCCCAGGTCTCGGTCGGAGCTCGCGCACTTTCAAAGCGCGCGAGAGTAGCACAGAGTCTCGGCCAGCGAGGGCGGGGCGGGGCGGGGCCTGGAGGGGGCGGGGCTCGGGATCCCGGGTCCGGTCCATTTGGGAGGCAGGGTAAGACCTGGACCCCTTTGCTGAAAGGCATCGTAGCGCGTCTTCTCCCTCCGCCAGCCCACCTCCAAACCTGGAAACAATAACTTTGTTCTAAATAATAGCAATGATAAGGCTACTTTGTGCCAGGTACTTTCTGAGTATTCACATATTTAATAGCCCAGTTTTGTGTAGCAGGAACTATTGATATTCATTCTGCGGGTGAGGAAACTGAGGCACAGAGAGATCAAGTATCTTGCTTAAAGTCACGCAAGGATTAGCTGGGCGGTCGTGGCGCGCGCCTGTAGTCCCATCTACTCGCGAGGCTGAGGCAGGAGAATTGCTTGAACCCGGTAGGCGGAGGTTGCGGTGAGCCGAGATCGCGCCACTTCACTCCAGTCTAGGCGACAGAGTGAGACCCTGTCCTCCACCCCCTCCCCCCAAAAAAAAGTCACCCAAGGAATAAATGGTAGACCTGGGATTTGAATCTCGAGGCACAAAATGCTAACTTGTTCTGGCTCCAGCCCTTTAATAATAATAATAATACAGTACTTCATCTATTTTAAGGCACACTTTTTGTTTCACTTTTTTTTTTTTTTTTTTTTGAGGCGGAGTCTCGCTCTTGTCCCCCAGGCTGGAGTGCAGTGGCGCGATCTGCAGCTCACTGCCACTTCCACCTCGTAGGTTCAAGGGATAGCTGGGATTATAGGCGTGCAAAGACACCATGCCCGGCTAATTTTTGTATTTTTAGTAGAGACAGGGTTTGGCCATGTTGGCCAGGCTGATCTCGAACTCATGGCCTCAAGTGATCTGCCTGCCTCGGCTTCCCAAAGTGCTGGGATTACAGGCACGAGCCACCTTTCTTTTCTATCTTTTCTTTCCTTTCCTTTCTTTCCTTTCCTTCCCTTTCCTCCCTTCCCTCCCTTCCCATCTTCCTTCCTCCCTACCTCTCTCTCTTTCTCTCTCTCTTTCTTTCTTTTCTCTTTCTTCCTTTTTTTCAGACTTCCTCTGTTGCCTAAGGTGGAGTGCAGTGGCACAATCTCAGCTCACTGCAACCTCCGCCTCCCGGGTTCAAGCAATTCTCCTGCCTCAGCCTCCTGAGTAGCTGGGTCTACAGGCATGCACCACCATGCCCGGCTAATTTTTGTATTTTTAACCCCTGTTGGCCAGGCTGGTCTCAAACTCCTGACCTCAGGTGATCTGCCCACCTCGGCCTCCCAAAGTGCCACCACGCCCCGCCTTTCTTTCACATTTCTGAAGTCAGTATGTGATTTCAGTTCCAGTTCCAGTTGATGATGATGTGTCATAGTTTAATTGGCAACTATTTATGTTTCTTTGTATATACATGTATCACATTCAATGAAATACAGTTACAAATGTTTACACAAAATACTTTATTTATTTATTTAAGATGGGGTCTCACTCTGTCACCCAGGCTAGATTGCAGTGCGGTGATCTCGGCTCACTGCAACCTCCAACTCCAGGAGTCAAACGATCCTCTCACCTTAGCCTCCGGAGTAGCTTGGATCACAGGTGCACACCACCACACTCAGCTAATTTTTTGTATTTTTTGTAGAGACAGGGTCTTGACATGTTGCCCAGGCTGGCCTCCAACTCCTGAGCTCAAGCGATCCATCTGCCTCAGCCTCTCAAAGTGCTGGGATTACAGGCATGAGCCACCGTACCCAGCAGAGAAGTTGGTTTTATCACTCCCATTTTACAGAAGAAAAACCTGAGGCTCAGAGACCATATGACAGGCCTGAGGTCATACAGTTGCTCAAGGATGTCACCTAGCCCATAAATTGCTGTCCCAGGTTGGTCAGACCCTAAACCTCTGCACTATGTCCACCACACTGGCCACTTTCCGTCACAAGACTGAGACCGAGGTATTTAGTGCGGGTAGTGCTGTGGAGTCCTGGACACTAGCTCCAAGTGGGCAGAGCTGGGTATGCAGAAGTTCCTAGGGACAGGTCACACAGGAACACGACCCCAAAGGCTGGCCCTTCTCCCAAGAAGTTTTCAGGCGAGTTGGGAGGACAAGCAAACACTGTCTCAAAGAAGGTAAGTAACTCAATCAGGAAGATAATTATAAGGCCAGAGGGAGACTGGACCACAAATCTTCCTGCACCTATCTCAGTTGTCTCTGGGATTCAGCTTTACAGCACTGATTGTCGAAAGTTGTTTGAAACACAGCATTTTTTTTTCAAGACAGAGTCTTGCTCTGTTGCCCAGGCTGGAGTGCAGTGGCACAATCTTGGCTCACTGCAACCTCTGCCTCCCGGGTTCAAGCTATTTTCCTGCCTCAGCCTCCCAAGTAGCTGGGACTGCAGGCGTGTACCACCACACCTGGCTAATTTTTGTATTTTTCGTAGAGACGAGGTTTCACCCTGTTGGCCAGGCTGGTCTCCAACTCCTGACCTCAAGCAATCCTCCCTCCTCAGCCTCCCAAAGTGCTGGGATTACAGGTGTGAGCCTGTGCCTGGCCCAGGCCCTGGTTTTCAACTGGGTCACTTGGGGACTTACCTCCTCCCCTTCCATCACCCCCCTTGAATTCTCCCAGCTCATCAGCTCCATGAGGCAAACAGGACACAGCTCCACAACATTCCTGAAAACTGAAAGAAGGCTGGGCGCGGTGGCTCACGCCTGTAATCCCAGCACTTTGGGAGGCCGAGGTGGGTGGATCACCTGAGGTCAGGAGTTCAAGGCCAACATTGTGAAACCCCGTCTCTACTAAAAATACAAAAAATTAGCAGGGCATTGTGGCAGGCACCTGTAATCCCAGCTACTCCAGAGGCTGAGACAGGAGAATCGCTTGAACCCGGGAGGCGGAGGGTGCAGTGAGCCAAGATCACACCATTGCACTACAGCCTGGGCAACAAGAATGAAACTCTGTCTCAAAAAAAAAAAAAAAAAAAAAAGACAAAACTGAAAGAAATACTAGGGCAATAATGATATATAGATAGATTTATTTATTTATTTATTTATTTATTTATTTATTTTTTGAGACGGAGTCTCCCTCTGTCGCCCAGGCTGGAGTGCAGTGGCACAATGTCTGCTCACTGCAAGCTCCACCTCCTGGGTTCACACCATTCTCCTGCCTCAGCCTCCCAAGTAGCTGGGACTACAGGTGCCCGCCACCACGACTGGCTAATTTTTTGTATTTTTAGTAGAACGGGGTTTCACCGTGTCTCAATCTCCTGAGCTTGTGATCCTCCCGCCTCCGCCTCCCAAAGTGCTGGGATTACAGGCGTGAGCCACCGTACCCGGCCCTATTTATTTATTTATTTATGTAGGTGTGCACCACCACATCTGGCTAATTAAAAAAACTTTTTGTAAAGACAGGGTCTCATTATGTTGCCTAGGCTGGTTATGAATTCCTTGCCTCAAGTGATCCTTTCACCTTGGCCTTCCCACATGCTAGAATTACAGGCACACGCCACCACCCAGCCAATAAAGATATTTAAATAAAAGTAACTTTAGGGCCGGGAGTGGTGGCTCACACCTGTAATCTCAGCACTTTGGGAGGCCGAGGCGGGCGGATCATGTGAGGTCAGGATCAGCCTGACCAACATGGAGAAACCCTGTCTCTACTAAAAATACAAAATTAGCCGGGCGTGGTGGCGCATGCCTCTAATCCCAGCTACTTGGGAGGCTGAAGCAGGAGAATCACTTGAACCTGGGAGACGAAGGTTGCGGTGAGCCAAGACTGAGCCATTGTACCCCAGGCTGGGCAACAAGAGCGAAACTCTGTCTCAAAAAAAAAAGTAGCTTTAGGCTAGGCACAGTAGCTCACACCTGTAATCCCAGCACTTTGGGAAGCCGAGGCAGACAGATCACTTGAGCCCAGGAATTCGAGACCAGCCTGAGCAACATGGTGAAATCCCATCTCTACAAAAAATGCAAAATTTAGCCGGACCTGGTGATGTACACCTGTGGTTACAGGTACTGGAGAGGCTGTGGTGGGAGGATCACTTGAGCCCAGGAGGCAGAGGTTGCAGTGAGCCAAGCTGTTGCACTCCAGCCTGGGCGACAAAGCAAGTAATAAAGTAATAAAAATCTTTATTGTATCAAGATTTAATTTCCTCTTCATCTCCATATTTTTAGCTCCTGCCAAAATTAGAAGCTGCCTTCCCAAATAGTCTAGGTCTAATTTAGATTTTAAAAACAAATTTTTTACTTTGAAATAATTTAAAATTTATGATAGAGTTCCAAGAATAGTGCAAAGCACTGCTGTGTTCCCATCATCCAGATTCATCAACTGATTACATTATGTCACATTTGGTCTATCACTCACTCTCTCTAGACATGTAAATTAATAATATGGCTGGGTGCGGTGGCTCATGCCTGTAATCCCGCACTTTGGGAGACCAAGGTGGGCGAATCACCTCAGGTCTAGGAGTTCAAGATCAGCCTGGCCAACATGGTGAAACCCCATCTCTACTAAAAATACAAAAATTATCTGGGCATGGTGGCTCATGCCTGTATTCCCAGCTACTCAGGAGGCTGAAGTGGGAGAATCGCTTGAACCCAGGAGACAAAGGTTGCAATGAGCTGAGATGATGCCACTGCACTCCAGCCGGGGTGACAAAACGAGACTCCATCTCAAAAAAAAATTAATTAATTAATAACATATATGTTCTTACTTATCCATTGAGATTAATGACAGATTGCATGCCACTTTGCCTCTAAAAAGTTTGTCTTTCCTAAGGACAAAAACATTCTCTTACACAATCACAATACTGTTATCAAATTCAGGATTTTAACATTAATGTAACACTCTTTTCTCACATACAGCCATTTTAAAATTTGGCCCTTCCCGCCCCTGCAGAAAAAGAAACAAAAACAGGTTGGTGTGGTGGCTCACACCTGTAATCCCAGCACTTTAGGAGGCTGAGGTGGGTGGGCAGATCCCTTGAGCCCAGGAGTTAGAGGCCTAGCCTGGGCAACATGGTGAAACCCCGTCTCTACAAAAAAAAAAAAAAAAAAAATTAGCCGGGCATGGTGGTGCACGACTGTAGTCCCAGCTCTTTGAGTGGTTGAGGTGGGAGAATCACCTGAGCCTGGGGAGGTCGAGGCTGCAGTGAGCAGTGATCACGTCACTGCACTCCAGCCTGGGTGACAGAGTGAGACCCTGTCTCAAGAAAAAAAAAAAAAAAAAAAAAGAAACAAAAACAAAACATGTCCTTTGAGTAATTTTTCTCTCTGATCTAGGATCCAATCCAGGAACATTGTGTTCCATCATTGTGGCTCTTTCATCTCCTTAGTCTTGAACACTTTCTCAGCCTTTTTTTGTCTTTCATGACATTGGCACTTTTGAAGAGTTCAGACTTGCTTTGCTTTTGGAATGTCCCTCAATTTGGGGTTGCCTGATGTTTCCTCATGATTTGATTCAGGTTATAAGTGTTTGGCCGGGCGGGGTGGCTCACGCCTGTAATCCCAGCGCTTTGGGAGGCCGAGGCAGGCGGATCACAAGGTCAGGAGATCGAGACCATCCTGGCTAACACAGTGAAACCCCGTCTCTACTAAAAATACAAAAATTAGCTGGGCACGTGCAGTGGTAGGCGCCTGTAATCCCAGCTACTCGGGGGTTGAGGCAGGAGAATCACTTGAACCCGCAAGGTAGAGGGAGCAGTGAGCCGAGATTGTGCCACTGCACTCCAGTCTGGGTGACAGAGTGAGACTCCATTTCAAAAAAAAAAAAAAAAAAGAAAAGAAAGTACACTTGCAGGGCGCTGTGGCTCATGCCTGTAATCCCAGCACTTTGAGAGGCCGAGGTGGGCGAATTGCAGTTGGAGACCAGCCTGGACAACATAACGAGACCTGTCTCTACAAAAAATACAAAAATTAGCCGTGTGTGGTGGCATGCACCTGTAGTTCCAGCTACTCAGGAGGCTGTGGTACCAAGAGGTAGAGGTTGTAGTGAGCCAAGACTGCACTATTGCACTCCAGCCTGGGCAAGAGTGAGACCCCATCTCCCCCCACTACCCCCCAAAAATAAATTGCAGACATCACAACATTTCATTCCCAAATTCTTCATCCTGCTTCTCCTAAGAACAAGAATATTGTCCTCCATAACCACAATGATAATCATAGGAGAAAATGAATAGTTATTTCCTACTATCATCTAATATCCAGTCCACATTCAAATTTCTACAATTGTTCCCCCCAAATGTCTTTTATAGCTATTTTCTTTTTCTTTTTTTTTTTTGAAACAGGTCTCACTCTGTCACCAAGGCTGGAGTGCAGTGACACAATCCTGGCTCACTACAGCCTCGACCTCCCGGACTCAGATGATCCTCCCACCTCAGCCTCCCGGATGGCTGGGGCTACAGGTGCACGCCACCATACCAGGCTATTTTTTTGTATTTTTTGTAGAGATGAGGTTTCACCATGTTGCCCAGGCTGGTCTCAAACTCCTGGGGTCAAGTGATCTGCCCGCCTCGGCCTCCAAAAGTGCTGAGATTACAGGCATGAGCCACCGCACCAGGCCTCATTAATCTTTTTAAAATCTAGAATAATCTCCCCATACAAGATACTGACTTTTGGAAGAGCTCTGGTCAGGTAGTTTGTACAATGTCGCATCTTCTGAATTCATCTGGTTGCTTCCCCGTGGTATTACTCAGCACACTCCTCTATTCCCTATTTTCCCTGAATACTGGAAGTTAGATCTAAAGACACGATCACATCCAGGTTAAACACAATGGCCACAACACTTCTTGGGCAAAGCCTTGAATATCCCAATGTTCCTTATCAAGAGCCACATAATGTCTGGCTGTCTCACTTTTAGTAATGCTAAATTTGATCTCTCAATTAAGACTGTGACCACTGGCCGGGTGCGGTGGCTTACACCTGTAATCCCAGCACTTTGGGAGGCCGAGGAGGTCGGATCATGAGGTCAGGAGATCGAGACCATTCTGGTTAACACGGTGAAACCCCGTCTGTGCTAAAAATACAAAAAATTAGCCGGGCATGGTGGTGGGCGCCTGTAGTCCCAGCTACTCGGGAGGCTGAGGCAGGAGAATCGCTTGAACCCGGGAGGTGGAGCTTGCAGTGAGCCGAGATCGCGCCACTGCACTCCAGCCTGGGCGACAGAACGAGACTCTGTCTCAAAAAAAAAAAAAAAAAAAAAAAAGACTGTGACCACTAGATCTCTCCACGGAAAAGATGTATTCCCCGCTTTGCAAAATTCCAGTAATCTCTAGATGATACATTGGCGCGGGGCAAACATCCCATTTCCCTACAACCTTTCACCTAACGGTTTAGCATCCACTGATGATCCTTGCCTGACTCTGTTATTTTATTGGGGGTTACAAAATGGAAAGTTTTATTTGCTTTTATTTTTTATTTTATTTATTTACTTATTTATTTTTGAGATGGGGTCTTGCTCTGTTGTCCAGGCTAGAGTGCAGTGGCATGATCTTGGCTCACTGAAACCTCCGCCTCCTGGGTTCAAGCGATTCTCCTGCCTCAGCCTCCCAAGTAGCTGGGACTACAGGCGCCTGCCACTGCACCCAGCTAATTTTTGTATTTTTAGTAGAGATGGGGTTTCACCATCTTGGCAAAGCTGGTCTCAAACTCCTGACCTTGTGATCTACCTGCCTTGGCCTCTCAAAGTGCTGGGATTACAGGGATGAGCCACCACGCCCAGTCTGTTTTTATTTTTAATTTTTTAGGGGTAGGGTCTCACTCTGTCGCCCACCCTGGAGTGCAGTGGTGCGATCATGGCTTACCACAGCCTTGGCCTCCTGGGCTGAAGTGATCCTCCTGCCTCATCCTCCAGAGTAGCTGGGACTACAAGTGCACCACCATGTCTGGCTAATTTTTTTTATTTTTTAAATTTTTTGTAGAGACGGGGTCTTCCTACGTTGCCCAGACCAGTCTCATGTTCTTGGCCCTAAGCGATCCTCCTGTTTTGGCCTCCCAGTGTGCTGGGATTACTGGCATGAGTCAACTCTTCTCCGGTACTTCTACATTCTTTTGTAGAGAATTTTCCTTCATCAACTGGAGATGAACCACAGTTCCTCCTAACTGCTTAATCCTTTATCAATTTTCAGGATAGACTGACACAATAATCACCTCCAATAGTGACAAATAAATTGTATTATTTTCTTGTTTAAAAATAGTCATGGCTGGGTGCAGTGGCTTATGCCTATAATCCTAGCACTTTGGAAGCTGAGGCAGGTAGATTGCTAGAGCCCAGGAGTTCAAGACCAGCCTGTACAACGTAGGGAGACCCCATCTCTACAAAAAATTTAAAAATTAGCCACATGTGGTGGTGCACACCTGTAGTCCCAGCTACTTGGGAGGCTGAGGTGGGAGAATCAGTTGATCCGGGAGGCGAAAGTTGCAGTGAGCCAAGATCATGCCACTGCACTCTAGCCTAGGAGACAGAGTGAGACCCTGTCTCAAAACTAATAATAATAATAATAATAATAATCACTATGAACTCTTGCATTTTTATTTATTTAGTGTTTCAAAATAGGTTATAGTCATTAATGTTTCTAATGATCACATTATTTTACGCAGGCTCTGTGGAAACCCTTTAAACTGACTCTAAATCCATTGGATGTATCTTTATTAGCCTTTGAGCACATTCTTGCCTTCTGGACCACCAAGATGTACCAGGCTTGTCTTATATTTTTCCTGCTGTATCCCTGGAATCAGCCATTCTTCAAAGGATCTATGGTTTTTTTTTGAAACGAAGTCTCGCTCTGTCACCCAGGCTGGAGTGCAATGGTGCAATCTCAGCTCACTGCAACCTCCACCTCCCAGGTTCAAGTGATTCTCCTGCCTCAGCCTCCTGAGTAGCTGGGATTACAGGCGCATGACACCATACCTGGCTGATTTTTGTATTTTTAGTCGAGACAGGGTTTCACCATGTTGGCCAGGCTGGTCTCGAATTCCTGATCTCATGATCTGCCCACCTCAGCCTCCCAAAGTGCTGGGATTACAGGTGTGAGCCATTGCGCCCTGCCAATCTCTGGTTTCTTATAGTGGGAAAAACGATTTAGAAATCAGAATCGGGGCATTATGTTGTTGTCAGAAGCATTTTTTTGTTTGTTTGTTTATTTTTTTGAGACGGAGTTTCGCTCTTGTTGCCTAGGCTGGAGTGCAATGGCGTGATCTCAGCTCACTGCAACCTCGGCCTCCCAGGTTCAAGCAATTATCCTGCCTCAGCTTCCCAACTAGCTGGGATTATAGGCATGTGCCACCACACCCGGCTAATTTTTGTATTTTTAGTAGAGACGGGGTTTCATCATGTTGGTCAGGCTGGTTTCGAACTCCTGACCTCAGGTGATCCACCCACCTCAGCCTCCCAAAGTGCTGGCATTACAGGCATGAGCCACTGCGCCGGCCTTGTTTGTTTTTTGAGACAAGGTCTGGCTCTATTGGTCAGGCTGGAGTGCAGTGGCCCAGTCTTGGCTCACTATCACCTCTGCCTCATGGACTCAAGCCATCCTCTTACTTCAGCCTCCCTAGTAGCTGGAACTACAGGCGCACACCACCACACCCAGCTCTTTTTTTTTTTTTGTATTTTCAGTAGAGATGGGGTTTCACCATGTTTCCCAGCCTGGTGCTAAACTCATGAGCTCAAGCGATCTGCCCACCTCAGCCTCCCAAAGTGCTGGGATTATAAGCATGAGCCACAGCACCCAGCCCACAAGTACTTTTGAAAGGTAAACTAATATAAACTAATATAATGCTAAGGTAAGATATTTTTATTTTATCACGATTTACTTTTTTTTTTTTTTGAGATGGAGTCTCACTCTGTTGCCCAGGCTGGAGTGCAGTGGCGCAATCTCGGTTCACTGCAAGCTCCGCTTCCCGGGTTCACGACATTCTCCTGCCTCAGCCTCCCGAGTAGGTGGGACTACAGGCGCCCACCACCAAGCCTGGCTAATTTTTTTGTATTTTTAGTAGAGACGGGGTTTCACCGTGTTAGCCAGGATGGTCTCGATCTCCTGACCTCATGATCCGACCTCCTCAGCCTCCCAAAGTGCTGGGATTACAGGCATGAACCACTGCGCCCAGCTTACTTTCCTTTTAATTTAAGCATCTTAGCTGCCAAAATTAAGGTATGCCTCCCTTATTTGTTCTAGATCTTGGGTTTTTAAAACCATTTTTGTAAAAAGCCAGTTAATACAAAAACACAAATAACAAAAAAACTGCAGTCTCTTGTTCTCCCCAGCCCCTTCCCTATCCCTTATCAGAAGTAACCATTCTTTTAGTTGTTTCTTATGGATATACCTACATCTTTTAAAATAATAAATCTATCCTGCAATTAAAAAAATTTTTTTTGAGACAGGGTCTTGCTCTGTCACCCAGGCTAGAGTGCAGTGTCTCAATCTCAGCTCACTGCAACCTCTGTCTTCTGGGCTCAAGCCATCCTCCCACCTCAGCCTCCCCAGTAGCTGGGAATACAGACATGTGCTACCATGCCTGGCTAATTTTTGTATTTTTGCTAGAGATGGGGTTTTGCCATGTTTCTCAGGCTGGCCTCAAACTCCTGGGCTCAACCTTGGCCTCCCAAAGTGTTGGGGTTACAGGCATGAGCCACCATGCCTGGCCTTATCCTGCAATATTTTGGTTTATTCAATTTAGAAAGTATCTACTGATTTCCTATTATGTCTAATGAGGGTTTTTAGCTCACACTTCATTATGATTTCCTCCATCCTCTTAATATACCAATACCTAATATCACCATTTTTGGTTAAATACACATTCAATGTTTTCACTATTATGACTACATAAATTGTGTTCATGACTGAGACAAGTTTTATCTTTTCTTGTGCAACTTTACTTTTTCCTGGAGTTAATAATTGCCTTGCTTTTTCATTTGCTTTGTTCTCTTTGAACATCTAAATAATCATTTTATGCCCTCCAAAAACTGCGTAAATGTCTTGAATAAGGTTTTCTTCATAGTCAAATCTGTCAGCTAGTTTGTAATTTTTCTTGGGGGGGACAGAGTCTTGCTCTGTTGCCCAAGCTGGAGTGCAGTGGCGTGATCTCGGCTCACTGCAACCTCTGCCTCCCGGGTTCAAGTGATTCTCCTGCCTCAGCCTCCCAAGTAGCTGGGATTACAGGCGTGCACCACCACACCTGACTAATTTTGTATTTTTTTAGTAGAGACAGGGTTTCACCGTGTTGGCCAGGCTGGTCTTGAACTCCTAACCTCAAGTGATCCACTCACCTTGGCCTCCCAAAGTGCTGAGATTACAGGCGTGAGCCACCGTGCCTGGCACGTTTGGGTCTTCCTTTCACATTAGAGGCTCTCTTCTCTTTGTCCAAAATCCATAGCCCAACTCCTTGGACCTGTTGGAATATTTCACAGGAGATTGTTGTTTTTACTCCTTTTATTATTTCCCCTTGGGCAGAAACTGTGCGACCGAAGTGATAACATAATAATTTATTTGAGCATTTATATACCAGGCTCAGAGTTGGCAAATTTAATTCTTACCTCAACTCTATTTACCAAGTACTACTACTATTGACCTTCTCTGAGGAAACTGAGGCACAGAAAGGCCAAGTAACTTGGCCAGAGTCACATAGCCAGTCTGTGGCAAAGCTGAGGTCCTTGGTTCTAGAGCCCATGCTCCTAATCACCTCTAATCAATCTCCTTATTTGGAACCCGGGGGACAATTTGCTCTCCGTTCTTTATAGAAAACAACCACAACATTGTAACACCAGTTACTAAATGCCAGACACTGTTCTGAACACATTATCTGTATAGATTCCTTTAATCCCTAACAGGCCTATGAAGTAGGTACCATATTTAGTCCTATTTTACAAAGAACCTTCTAGAGGTTCAACTTTCCCAAGATCACCAGATAGTGAGAGCAGTGTCCAAATTTCAAATCTAGGCTGGGTGTGATGCCTCACGCCTGTAATACCAGTACTTTGGGAGGCCAAGGCAGGAGGATCGCTTGAGCCCAGGAGTTCTAGACCAGTCTGGGCAACATAGTAAGACCTCCATCTCTACAAAAAATTTAAAAATTAGCTGGGCGTGGTGGCACCTGCCTGTGATCCAAGCGACTCAGGAAGCTGAAGCAGGAGGATTTGCTTGAGCCCAGGAGGTCAAGCCTGCAGTGAGCCATGATGGTGCCACCTCCAGCCTGGATGACAGTTTGAGACCCTGCCTTAAAAAAAACCAAAAAAGGATTTAAAATTTAGGTTTTCTATCCCTGGAGCTCTCACTTTCTTTTTCTTTTTGGGCCTTAGGAGCAGAGTGGAGTTTATTGCCCTCCTCAGTTCATGGCCAACCATCCTCCTCAGCCTGGGCAAAGCCTGGCTTATTTTATTTCATTATTTTCTTTTTGTATTTGAGACAGAGTTTCTCTGTCACCCAAGTTGGAGTGCAGTGGCGCCATCTCGGCTCACTGCAAACTCCACCTCCTGGGTTCAGGTGATTCTCCCACCTCAGCCTCCCAAGTAGCTGGGATTGCAGGCACGCACCATCATGCCTGGCTAATTTTTGAATTTTTTGTAGAGACAGGGTTTCACCATGTTGCCCAGGCTGGTCTCTAACTCCTGGGCTCAAGCGATCCTCCTGCCTTGGCCTCCCAAAGTGCTGGGATTCTAGGCATGTGCCACTGTGCCTGACCTATTTAATTATTTTCTCCAGTTACTCCCAACCCCTAGTCCCTCTCCCCTCCCCCTCCTAGGCCCTCACTAGGGTGTTCATCTGTCTTTAAATCTGCATGTGTCTGTACAAAGCATGCACAGTTGTTCTGTGGATGTACTTAGCAATAACCAGACATTTATTCAGCACCTACCATGGTGCCAGGTGTTACCCTAGATCAGGGAGCAACAAACCACAGCCCATTGCCAGCTTTTATACAACCTGCAAGCCAAAAATGGTTTATATATATGTATATATATACATATATTTCTTTTTTGAGATGGAGTCTCGCCCTGTTGCCCAGGCTGGAGTGCAATGGTGCCATCTCAGCTTACTGCAACCTTCGCCTCCTGGGTTCAAGTGATTCTCCTGCCTCAGCCTCCCCAGTAGCTGGGACTACAGGTGCCTGCCACCACGCCCGGCTAATTTTTTTTTTTGTATTTTTAGTAGAGACAGAGTTTCACCACGTTTGCCAGGCTGGTCTCGAACTCCTGACCTCAAGTGATCCGCCTGCCTCTGCCTTCCAAGGTGTTGGGATTACAGGCGAGAGCCAATGCACCCGGCCAGTTTTTACATCTTTAAATGGCTGAAAAAAATCAAAAGAATACTGTTTTGTGACACCTGACAATTTTATGAAATTCAAGTGTCAGTATCCATGGCTAAGTTCTACTGGTGCACAGCCACACTCATTTTTTTGTTTGTTTGTTTTTTTGAGACGGAGTCTCGCTCTGTCGCCCAGGCTGGAGTGCAGTGGTGTGATCTCGGCTCACTGCAACCTCCGCCTGCTGGGTTCAAGCGATTCTCCTTCCTCAGCCTCCTGAGTAGCTGGGATTACAGGTGTGCGCCACCATGCCTGGCTAATTTTTGTATTTTTAGTAGGGACGGGGTTTCTCCATGTTGGCCAGGCTTGTCTCAAACTCCTGACCTCAGATGATCCACCTGCCTTGGCCTCCCAAAGTGCTAGGATTACAGACGTGAGCCACCGCACCGGGCCCACGCTCATTTTTTATGTACATCTCTGGTTGCTTTGACGCCACACTGGCAGACTTGAGTAGTTACAGCAGAGATTGTATGGCACAAAGCCGAAAATACTGACTGTCTGGCCCTTTACAGAAAAAAGAAAATTGCTGACCAGTGCTCTAGAGGTTGGGGATACTCTAGGGAACGTATGTGTTTAATTTATATAAATAGAATGATGGTTTAACTGGGGCTGGGGAGCAAATTCAATCTGGGATTTTTGAGAGTGACAGAGAGGCTATTAATTACTGGGACAACTTAGGGTCAACTATCTGTCCCTGGAAAGCAAGGATGCATGATTATCTCTCTCTAACCCTCATTCTGCCCAAGATCACTGGCTTTGCTTGTTGTATTTTAAGAATGTGTTGGCTGGGCATGGTGGCTCAACCCTGTAATCCCAGCACTCTGGGAGGCTGAGGAGGGCGGATCACCTGAGGTCAGGAGTTCGAGACCAGCCTGGCCAAGGTGATGAAACCCTGTCTCTACTAAAAATGCAAAAAATTAGCCAGGCATGGTGGTGGGCGCCTGACAGAGCGAGACTCCGACTCAAAAAAAAAAAAAAAAAGAATTTGTTGGCTAGGCATGGTGGCTCACACTTGTAATCCCAGCACTTTGGGAGGCCAAGGTGGGACGACTGCTTGACCTCAGGAGCTGGAGGCCAGCCTGGGCAACATAGCAAAACCTAATCTCTACTAAAAACACAAAAATTGGCCGGGCGTGGTGGCTCATGCCTATAATTCTAGCACCTTGGGAGGCTGAGACAGGTGGATCACTTGAGGCCAGGAGTTCGAGACCAGCCTGGCTAACATGGTGAAACCCCAACTCTACTGAAAATACAAAAATTAGCTGGGCATGGTGGCACACACCTGTAATCCCAGCTATTTGGGAGGCTGAGGCAGGAGAATCTCTTGAACTGGGGAGGTGGAGGTTGCAGTGAGCTGAGATTGTGCCACTGCACTCCAGCCTGCGTGACAGAGCAAGACTCTGTTTTAAAGAAACAAAACAAAAATTAGCCAGGTGTAGTGTTGTGAGCCTGTAGTCCCAGCTACCTTGGAGGCTGAGGTAGGAGCATTACTTAAGCCCAGAAAGTAAAGGCTTCAGTGAGCTCTGACAGTGTCACTGTATTTCAGCCTGGGCGGCAGAGCAAGACGCTGTCTCAGAAAAAAAAAAACAAAATTTCTCTGGGTTGTAGCCCTAGAATAGGACTCAGCAAACTATGGCCCATAGGCCAAATCTGGGGCATGGCAGTTTCTGTACAGTCAGCAAGCTAATTTTTGAATGACTGGGGTAAAAAATCAAAAGAAGAATCATATTTTGTGACACATTAAAATGACATGGAGGCTGGACGTGGTGGCTCACACTTGTAATCCCAGCACTTTGGGAGGCCAAGGTGGTAGGATCACTTGAAGCCAGGAATTCAAGACCAGCTTGGCCAACATGGTGAAACCCGTCTCTATTAAAAATACAAAAATTAGCCAGGCGTGGTGATGTGCACCTATAATCCCAGCTACTCAGGAGGCTGAGATACAAGAATCGCTTGAATCCAGGAGGTGGAGGTTGCAGTGAGCCAAGATTGCACCACTGCACTCCAGCCTGGGCAACAGAGTAGAGTCTGTTTCAAAAAAAAAAAAAAAAAAAAAGAAAAAGACAGAGAGTTCACATTTCAATGTCCATAAAGGTTTTGGAACACAGCCCCACCCACTCATTTGCATATTATCTAAGGCTGTAGCAGTGTCTTTGTGGTCTGCAAAGCCTAAAATATTTACTATCTGGCAGGGCGCCGTGGCTCACGCCTGTAATCCCAGCACTTTAGGAGGCCAAGGCGGGTGCATCACGAGGTCAGTAGATTGAGACCATCCTCGCCAACATGGTGAAACCCCGTCTCTACTAAAAATACAAAAATTAGCTGGGCGTGGTGGCGCGTGCCTGTAATCCCAGCTACTTGGGAGGCTGAGGCACGAGAATAGCTTGAACCAGGGAGTCGGAGGCTGCAGAGAGTCGGAGGTTGCCCTGCTCTCCAGCCTGGCGACAGAGTGAGACTCCGTCTCAAAAAAATAAATAAATAAAAATAAAATAACTATTTTTTTAAAGCAAATTTTTATTTTATTAAAATAAAATAAAATTTTATTTTATTTATTTATTTTTCTGAGATAGGGTCTCCCTCTGTCACCCAGGCTGGAGTGCAGTGGTGTGATCACAGCTCACTGTAGCCTTGACTTTTCCAGGCTCAGGTTATCCTCCCACTTCAGCCTCCCAGGTAGCTGAAACTACAGGTGTACACCACCATACCTGGCTAATTTTTGTAATTTTTGTAGCGACGGGGTTTTCCCAGGCTGGTCTTCCTGTTTTCAACAGGTTTTCCTGTTGCCCAGGCTGGTCTGGAACACATGGGCTCAAGAGATCCACTTGCCTTGGCCTCCCAAAGTGCTGGGATTACAGGCGTGAGCCACCACACCTGGCCTATTTTTTTTTTTGAAACAGATGCTCGCTCTGTCACCCAGGCTGGAATGCAGTGGCGCAATCTCAGCTCACTGAAACCTCCATCTCCCAGGTTCAAGCAATTCTCATGCCTCAGCCTCCCGAGTAGTTGGGACTACAATCGTCCCCCAACAACACCCAGCTAATCTTTGTATTTTTTTTTTCTTTTGAGATGGAGTCTCACTCCCGTGGTGCAGGCTGGAGTGCAGTGGCGCAATCTCAGCTCACTGTGACCTCCACCTCCTGGGTTCAAGTGATTCTCCTTCCTCAGCCTCCCGAGTAGCTGGGATTACAGGCGTGTGCCACCACGCCCAGCTAATTTTTGTATTTTTTAGTAGAGACGAGGTTTCACCTTGTTGGCCAGGCTGGTCTCGAACTCCTGACCTCAGGTGATGCACCCACCTCGGCCTCCCAAATTGCTAGGATTACAGGTGTGAGCCACTGTGCCTGGCCTAATTTTTGTATTTTTGGTAGAGACAGGGTTTCACCATGTTGGCCAGGCTGGTCTAAAACTCCTGACCTCAGGTGATCTGCCTGCCTTGGCCTCTCAAAGTGCTATCTATTTTTTAATGGAAAAGTTCACCAATCTTGGCACCAGGTGATTGCTTCTAACTGCTGCAGTGTATGGGATAGTGTATAGTATGACTCTACCATAGTTTACTTGCTGGTTCCCCTGATGATTGTCCCTGTGATCAGTTATTCTAGGCACTGAGGATACAGCAAAGGAGCCGAGAAAAGTCCCTTCCCTCTGGGAACTTACAGTGGCCGGTGCTGGGTTCAGATCCCTTATTCAGCATAGACTCCATTCCCAGCACTTGATGTCAACGGTTGTTTGAATCCTCACAATAATTTTATAACATTGTCTCCATTTTTCAGGTAAGGAAACCAGCTCATAAGCGCCAGGATGGGCTTTTAGCTCCACCCCAGACTGGCTATGGCACCTGGGCTCTTAGCTCCTTGCTCTCCTGCCTGTCTGCACAGCTTGGCCAATCCTCCACCCGTCCCATTCCCACCTTCCTAATTTTTGCCTTTCTGCTGAGTGTAAAATGCTCTCTCATAACGTCATTTTCATTTGCATTTCTCCGATATCTCCCGAGTTTGAATATTTCTGGAATCTGAGCTCTCAACTGTTGATTTGCTTCTTTAAATCAAACTAGTATGTTTTCTAAACAAAGTGAAAAAACATTTTAACAAAGAAGTTTGCAGACATTTCCATACATGCCTCCCTCTGCTGCAACTTGAGGCATATGTTCTAGAAAAGAGACACATAGGTCTTGGTGTAACTTGCCTCATCCAGACCACATGGGGCCAAGTTCAAGTCACCAGACTTGAGACTTCTTCCAAATCACTAACAGCGCTAGGGCTCTATTTCCTCCTCTGTAAAATGGGGGTAGTAAGAGTACGGACCTCATATCATAGGATTATGGGGACAATTAAAGTGCTCGGTTCGGTCAGACCCTGGCAGCAACCACAGCAGCTCTCCTTTTCTCTGGCTCTCCTTGCCATCTCCTTTTCTTTTCCTTCCCCTCCTCTCCCCTCCCCACGAAGTCTCACTGTGTCGCGCAGGCTGGAGTCCAGTGGTGCAATCTTGGCTCACTGCAACCTCAGCCTCCCAGGTTCAACTTATTCTTATGCCTCAGACTCCTAAGTAGCTGAGATTACAAACACGTTCCACCACACCAGGCTAATTTGTGTATTTTTAGTAGAGATGGGGTTTTGCCATGTTGTCCAAGCTGGTCTCAAACTCCTGACCTCAAGTGATCCACCCACCTCTGCCTCCCTTAAAGTGCTGGGATTACAGGCATGAGCCATCATGCCCGGCTTTTCTTTTCTTTTCTTTTTCTTTCCTTCTTTCTTTCTTTCTTTCTTTCTTTCTTTCTTTCTTTCTTTCTTTCTTTCTTTCTTTCTTTCTTTCTTTCTTTCTTTCTTTCTTTTTCTTTCTCTCTCTCTCTTTCTTTCTTTTTCTTTCTTTCTTTCTCTTTCTTTCTTTCTCTTTCTTTCTTTCTTTGCTGTCGTTTTCGAGACACAGGCTCACTCTGTTGCTCAGACTGGAGTGCAGTGGTGTGAACATGGCTCATTGCAGCCTCGATCTCCTGGACTCAAGCAATCCTCCCCTCTCAGCCTCCCAAGTTGCTGGGCCTACAGGTACATGCCACCATGCCAGACTAATTTTTTTTTAAATATTTTGTAGAGACCAGGTCTTGCCATATTGCCTGGGCTGGTCTCAAACTTCTGGGCTCAAGCAATCCTCCTGCCTTGGCCTCCCAAACCTGGGATTACAGACATGAGCCACGGCACCTGGCTGCTATCTCCATTTCGTTTCTGAAAACATGGCCTTTGGTGTGGCTATCTCTGGTGGTGTCATCAGGGTGTTCACTGACATGACAGTGGGCAAATCTTCGACGCCAGAGGAGGTGAAGAAGTGCGAGAAAATGGTGCTGCTCTTCTGCCTGAGTGAGGGTGAGAAGAACACCACCCTGGAGGAGGGTGAGGAGACCCTGGTGGTTGACGTGGGCTGGACCGTTGACGACCCCTACACCACCTTTGCCAAGATGCTGCCAGACAAAGACTGCTGCTGTGTCCTCTGAGGTGACGCAACCTATGGGTCCGAGGAGAGCAAGGAGGACCTGGTATTTATCTTCTGGGCCCCTGAGTCTGCACCCCTTGAGGGCAAAATGATCTATACCAGCTCTAAGGATGCCATCAAGAAGCTGACAGGGGCCGGACCTGGTGGCTCACGCCTGTAATCCCAGCACTTTGGGAGGCCAAGGCGGGTGGATCACTTGAGGTCAGGTGTTCAAGACCAGCCTGGCCAACATGGTGAAACCCCATCTCTACTAGAAATACAAAAACTAGCTGGGTGTGATGGCACGTGCCTGTAATCCTAGCTACTCGGGAGGCTGAGGCAGGAGAATCGCTTGAACCCAGGAGGCAGAGGTTGCAGTGAGCAGAGATCACACCACTGCACTCCAGCCTGGGCAGCAGAATGAGACTCTGTCTCAAAAAAAAAAAAAAAAAAGAAGCTGACAGGGATCAAGCATGAACAAGCAAACTGCTACAAGAGGTCAAGGACCGTGGCACCCGGGCAGAGAAGCTGGGAGTGGCGCTGTCATCTCCCTGGAGGGCACGCCTTTGTGAGTCCCCTCCAGCCCCATGCCTGGAACATCTGGCAGCCCCAGACCTGCCCTTGGGGGTTGCAGGCTGCCCCCTTCCTGCCAAACCTGAAGTGCTGGGGGGATCCCAGCATGGGGAAGGCAATCTCTTCCAAACAGCCTGCCACCCCAGGGCCTTCCCAGCACCTGGGTTTTCTTCCTCCCTCCATTCCTGATGTTTCTGGACTTCCCAAACCACTTTTTTTTTTTTTTTTTTTTTTTTAATTTTGAGACAGAGTCTAACTCTGTTGCCCCGGCTGGAGTCCAGTGGTGCAATCACAGCTCACTGCAGCCTTGACCTCCCTGCCTCAAGCAATCTTCCCACCTCTGCCTCTGAAGTAGCTGAGACTACAGGTGCGTGTCACCACACCTGGCTAATTTTTATACTTTTTGTAGAGACAGGGTTTTTCTCTGTTGCCCAGGCTGGTCTTGAACTCCTGGGCTGAAGTGATCGTCCCACTTCAACCTCCCAGTGTGCTCCCACTCCAACCTTCCAATGAGCCACTGCATCCAGCCCCTAACTGATTTTGATCTGTTTCCTCTTGGGTTGAAGCAGACTAAATTGTCCCCAGGGACCCCAGTTTGGGGGAGGGGGCTGTATTTTTTTTTAAACAACACCGCTACTACCTGTGCTCCCAACTCCTAACCACAATAGTGACTTGATACTGGTCTGTGTATGAATGGAATGTTGTGAGATGGTCCCTCCCCTTGCCGGCTGGTCCCTCTCCCTTTTCCCGTGGTCACAGCCACTCATGGAAGTAGGACCAGTAAGGGACTGATACGGTTTGGCTGTGTCCCCACCCAAATCTCATCTTGAATTCCCGTTGTGGGAGGGACCTGGTGGGAGGTAATTGAATCGTGGGGGCAGGTCTTCCCGTGCTTTTCTAGTGATAGTAAGTCTCATGAGATCTCATGGTTTAAAAAGGGGAGTTTCCCTGCACAAGCTCTCTTCTCTTGTCTGCCACCATATGAGATGTGCCTTTCACCTTCCACTGTGATTGTGTGGCCTCCCCAGCCATGTGGAACTGTAAGTCCATTAAACCTCTTTCTTTTGTAAATTGCATGGTCTTGGGTATATCTTTATTAGCAGCCTGAAAGCGGACTAATACAGGGACCTTTGATAAAAAATTAAAGAGATAATAAAAATACATAAATAATTTTATTTATTTATTTATCTATTTTTGAGACAGAGTTTCACTCTTGTTGCCCAGGCTGGAATACAGTGGGATGATCTTGGCTTGCTGCAACCTCCACCTGCTGGGTTCAAGTGATTCTCCTGCCTCAGCCTCCCAAGTAGCTGGGACTACAGGCACCTGCCACCACGCCTGGCTAATTTTTTTTGGATTTTTAGTAGAGACGGGGTTTCACCATGTTGGCCAGGCTGGTCTCGAACTCCTGACCTCAGATGATCCACCCACCTTGGCCTCCCAAAATGCCAGGATTACAGGTGTGAGCCACTGCACCCGGCCATAAATAAGTTTTTTTTTTTTGATGTGCTTGGCACATCAAAAGTTCTCAGTCAATATTAGCTACTATTATTTACCCATCAGCACTCATGAGAAAGAGAAAAAGAATCATTACATGGTGATGTCAGAGAGCTTCCGTGTTTTCCAGAGGATCTCCCATGACCTATGAGTGATCTCAGTACAGGGGGACATTTTGCTAGACTACAGCAATTACGAGGCCCAGAAGTTTCTCTCGGGAGTGAAGTATGTGACTGTCACTCTGACTCCATCCAGGGTTTAGGAATCCCTGCTCTCTTGCAGCTGTCTGGTGAGAGTGAGCTAGTTGCATGTTCACACATGGAGGCGGGGGTGCATACTGGGGCGCACGCTCCCCACTGTTCCAGATCTGCAGCCCCACGTACATTGTTGGGGGGCACAAAGGAGTCCTGCTGCCACCCTCTAGTGTTCAGGGGTCCCCTTGGGTCTCACAGTTGCCCTGGGGTCCACATTAGGGGCTTCAACAGAGGCAGAGGGAAGACCCAGACATGGTGGGAGCTGCCCAAGGAATGGGAGTAGAGAGAGGGCTGGACCTTCCTCTGCAAACACTGGTCCATCCCCTGGGTTTCTGTTTTGGGATGTGAGGTATCTTCATTCCCTTCACAATGCTCACTGCAACATCCGCCTCCTGGGTTCAAGTGATTCTTCTGCCTCAGCCTCCCGAGTAGCTGGGATTACAGGCGTGGGCTACCACGCCCGGCTAATTTTTGTATTTTTAATAGAGATGGGGTTTCACCATGTTGGCCAGGCTGGTCTGGAACTCCAGACCTCAGGTGATCCACCCGCCTCGGCCTCCTAAAATGCTGGGATTACAGGTGTGAGCCACCACGCCTGGCTGTAAGCACTTTTTTCTTTGACATCAAATGGCAGCAGGTTGGGTCAGTGCCTTAATTCAAAAGTAAGAGAAATATCTGGAGATATCTCGAGATCTCTATAACAATTCTCGTGTGATAGGAAAATATCTGGAATTTCTGTTGGGGACAGAGTCATAAAATCATAACAATGTGATGGCTTGTTGACTACGTTCATAATGGAAACGTTAAATTTCAAGTAGAAGTTATTGAAAATAAAGATTTAATTTCCACCGCCTCATCCAAGTTCAAGCACCCCATGAATTCTGTGCATGTATCTTTGAGGGTGGACCCCAGGTAAGAACTTCTGCATGAGATGCCCAAGTCAGGCACTCAGCACCCTGCTGACTCAGAGGAGGCCAGCCCATTAATGGCAGTTCTTAGCAGCAGAGAAGCTGGCTCCTCTCCTTCCAGGGCAAGGATGGGCAAAGATTTGCATTCTATTCCAGGAGAGGGGAACTTCCCTCCTAGAATGGATTAAATCTTTCTCTTTCCTTCCTTCCTTCCTTCCTTCCTTCTTTCCTTCCTTCCTACCTTCCTTCCTTCCTTCATTCCTTCCTTCCTTTTCTCTCTCTCTTTTTCTCTCTCTCTCCCTCTCTCTTTCTCTCTTTCTCTCTTTTCTTTTTTTTGACAGGGTCTCACTCTGTTGCCCAGGCTGGATTGCAGTAGTTTGATCATGGCTCACTGTAGCCTTAACCTCACAGGCTCAAGTGATCCTCCTGCCTCAGCTTCCAAAGTAGCTGGGACTACAGCCACCCTGCCCGTTTATTTATTGTTTATTGTTTTTTTGAGACAGGATCTTGTTCTGTTGCCCAGGCTGGAGTGCAGTGGTATGATCATGGCTCGCTGCAGCCTCAACCTCCTGGGATCAAGTGATCTTCCTGCCTCAGTCACGTCAGCCTCTCCAATAGCTGGGACTGTAGGCAAGTACTACAATGCTTGGTTAGTTTTTTTGTTTTTTGTTTTTTTTTTTTTTTTTTTTTTTTTTTAGTAGACAGAGGTCTCACGTTATTGCCCAGGCTGCTCTTGAACTACTAGGCTCAATAAATCCTGCTGGGATTACAGGTGTGAGCCATCGTGCCCGGCCTGAATCATGCTGCTTCTTTCTTCTTTTTTTTTTTTTTAGACAGGGTCTCTTGCTCTGTCGCCCAGGCTGGAGTGCAGTGGCACAATCTCGGCTCAATGCAACCTCCGCCTCCCAGATTCAAGTGATTCTTGCACCTCAGCCTCCCAAATAGCTGGAATTAAAGGGCGCCCACCACCATGTCTGGCTAATTTTTGTGTTTTTAGTAGAGGTGGGGTTTCTCCATGTTGGCCAGGCTGGTCTCAAACTCCCGACCTCAGGCGATCCACCTGCCTTGGCCTCCCAAAGTGCTGGGATTACAGGTATGAGCCACCGCGCCTGGTCTCATGATTCTAATAGAGCAAAAAAGACCGTGTTTCACCATCAGGCTGCATTGCCCATTCACCTTCTGCCTCTCAGGCAACGAAGTGTCTCGTTATTTTGTGTGTTTGTAACTGACTGATCAGAAGGAACTTCAGCAAGCCTGGTAATAGTTTGGTTAAATGTTGGTTTCCTCCTCATAAAAGTGGTAAGTAATGGTGCCCGATCTCACCAAGATGGACATACTGAAAAGGCCTGGGAAGCTTGGCAGTTGGAATCAATATGCATATTTTTATTAATCGTTAACCTCTAAGTATCAAAGGAGACCAGTGAGTGGGTCAGTGGTTTCTGCTTTTGAAAAACCAGCTCAGTGGGTATTTGCAAGAGAAGGAAGGTGTTAATAAGAAAACCGTGGGGAAAACCGTGCTGGGGCTGACTTGGCCAATTCTCACGGCTTCCAACTATTGCATAAAAGCTATTCTTGACCGGGCGCGGTGGCTCACGCCTGTAATTCCAGCACTTTGGGAGGCCGAGGCGGGCGGATCACGAGGTCAGGAGATCGAGACCATCCTGGCTAACATGGTGAAACACCAACTCTACTAAAAACACACACAAAAAAATGAGCCAGGCTTGGTGATGCGCGCCTGTGGTCCCAGCTACTCGGGAGGCTGAGGCAGGAGAATCACTTAAACCCAGGAGGCAGAGATTGCAGTGAGCCGAGATTGCGCCACTGCACTCCAGCCTGGGCGACAGAGCGAGACTGTCTCAAAAAAAAAAAAAAGCTATTTTGAAAATGTGATTTTCCCAAATGGAGAAATGAAATTTGAGCTCCACTGGAAAGACCCCAATGAAATTGCTTTCTCTAAAAATATCTAAGACGGAAGCCCCTACTGCATGTGTGTGTGTGTGTGTGTGTGTGTGTGTGTGTGTGTGTGTATGTGCATTTCTAGGAGTGTGTGGGGCATATGCTAAGAGTTTTGTATAGGGTTGTGTGTGTAGGTGGGTTTCAGGGTGTGTGTATAGAGATGTCTGTGGCTATGTTTATAGGTGTGTGCGTGTGTGTGTTGGAGGAATGGGGTTTAGGGTATCAGAATAGGAAAGAGAACCCGTTTTTCAATTCCTGTTTCTTCTTCTCTTTTTGAGATTTAAACAACAGCTCCAGGGTGGTCCTTGCAGGTTCTCTGAGTGAGCTGTGTACCAGTGATGTTTGTCCTGGCTTTGGCGTTCCTGTTTGAGGCCTTATGAAGTGGGCCAGGGCATCCGGACCTCCTCCAGGGCCTGTGAGGGTTTCACCAGCTGTGTGTTCTGATCCTGCCTGCTTCTATTTGGTGTGATGAGGGCCTTTCACCTGAGCGTGAACAGACCCTGGTGACAACCAGCTTCCATGCACCACACTGGGTCTCCACTTCCAACTCCATGTCTTTTCAGGCGGCTCATGATAAATCCCGAGCAATTTGGGATTAAAGGAAAAGTTGGTCAACAAAAAGATGAGTTAGAAAGAGAAACAGGGCTGGGTGTGGTGGCTCACGCTTGTAATCCCAGCACTTTAGGAGGCTGAGGTGGGTGGATCACGAGGTCAGGAGTTTAAGATCAGCTTGGCCAAGATGGTGAAACCCCGTCTCCACTAAAAATACAAAAAATTAGCTGGGCGTGGTGGCGGGTGCCTGTAATCCCAGCTACTTGGGAGGATGAGGCAGATAATTGCTTGAACCTGGGAGGTGGAGGTTGCAGTGAGCGGAGATCGTGCCACTGCACTCCAGCCTGGGTGACAGAGTGAAACTCCGTCTCGAAAAGAAAAAGAGAAACAGGCCGGGTGCAGTGGCTCACACCTGTAATCTCAGCACTTTGGAAGGCTGAGGGAGGAGAATCACTTGAGCCTAGAAGTTTGAGACCAGCCTGGACAACGTAGTGGTATCTTTTGTACAGACCCCATCTCAGAGACCTCTGGTCTCTCTCTCTTGTTTGTTTTTTGAGACAAGGTCTTGCTCTGTCACCCAGGCTGGAGTGCAGTGGTGTGATCTCGGCTCACTGCAACCTCTGCCTCCTGGGTTCAAGTGATTCTCGTGCCTCAACCTCCCAAGTAGCTAGAATGAGTGATATGCGCCACAATGCCTGGCTAATTTTTGTATTTTTAGTAGAGATGGGGTTTCACCAGGTTGGCCAGGCTGGCCTCAAACTCCTGACCTCAAGTGATCTGCCCACCTCAGCCTCCCAATGTGCTGTGATTACAGGCGTGAGCCACCATGGCTGTTCCCTCTGGTCTCTTTTGTCTCCAGAAAAAATTTAAAAATCATCCAAGCATGGTGGTGTGTGCCTGTATTCTCAGTTACTCGGGAGGCTGAAATAGGAGGATTGCTTGAACCCAGGAGGTCAAGGCTGCAGTGAACCGTGATTGCACCATTGCAGTCATGCCTGGGTGACAGAGTAGGACCCTGTCTCAAAGAAAAAAAAAAAAAAAAAAAAGCCAAATCCTGGATATGTGGGAATGTGACCTTATTTAGAAATAGGGTCTTTGCTGATGCAATCAAGTTAGGTGAGGTCATACTGGATTAGGCTGGCCCCTAATCCAGTAATTAGAGTCTTTATAAGAAGAGGAAAATTTGGGCCGGGCGTGGTGGCTCATGCCTGTAATCCCAGCACTTAGTGCCCCTGTACTCCAGCCCGGTGACAGAGTGAGACTCTCTCTCTCAAAAAAAAAAAAAGATAAAAATGTGGACAGAGACACCCAGGAAGAACACCATACGCTGGTGATGGAGGCAGAGATGGGAGTGATGCAGCTACAAGCCCAGGACACCCAGGACTGCCACTAGCCACTAGAAGCTAGGAAGAGGCAGGGAACGACCCTCCCCTGGGATCTTTAGAGAGATCATGGCCCTGCTGACACCTGGATTTTGGACTTCTGGCCTCTAAACCTGGGAGATAATTAGTTTCTGTTTTTTTTTTTTTTTTTTTTTTTTTGAGATGGAGTTTCACTTATCACCCAGGCTAGAATGCAGTGGCGCCATCTTGGCTCGCTTGCAATCTCCACCTCCTGGGTTCAAGCGATTCTCCTGCCTCAGTCTCCTGAGTAGCTGGGATTACAGGCGTGTGCCATCATGCCCGGCTAATTTTTGTATTTTTAGTAGAGATGGGATTTCACCATGTTGGCCAGGCTGGTCTTGAGCTCCTGACCTCAGGTGATCCACCAGCCTCGGCCTCCCAAAGTGTTGGGATTACAGGCTCTCTTTCTCTCTTTCTCTCTCTCTCTCCCTCTCTATCTCTCTTCCTGAGATAGAGTCTTGCTCTGTTGCCCAGGCTGGAGTGAGCCACTGTGCCTGGCTTCCTTGACTTTCAATAACGGCAAGTATTTGGGGCAGAGGCAGAAAGGGATAAACACAGATAAAATGGAATAGTTAAAGTCAAGACTTTTTTTTTTTTTTTTTCACTTGCAAAGGGTATTAGGAACCATCTAGTCCTAAATCCTCATTTTGCAGGGGTATTTGTTTGCGAGGGCTGCCATGACAGAGTCCCACAGACTTGGGACTTACACACCAATTGATTTCTTCATAGTTCTAGAGGCTAGGAGTCTGAGATCAAGGTGCAGGCAGGGAGCTCTCTCTCTGGCTCACAGTTGGCCATCTTCTCCCTGTGTCCTCATATGGTCATTCCTCCATATGTGTCCGTGCCCTAATCTCCTCTTCCTTTTTTTTTTTTGAGACGGAGTCTTATTCTATCGCCCAGGCTGGAGTGCAATGGCACGATCTCAGCTCTCTGCAACCTCTGCCTTCCGGGTTCAAGCGATTCTCCTGCCTCAGCCTCCAGAGTAGCTGGGATTACAGGCGCCCATCACCAAGCCTGGCTAATTTTTGTATTTTTGGTAGAGACAGGGTTTCACCATGTTGGCCAGGCTGGTCTCAAACTCCTGACCTGATGATCCACCCACCTCAGCCTCCCAAAGTGCTGGGATTACACGCGTGAGTCACTGTGCCTGGTCTTTTTTTTTTTTTTTAGATGGACTTTTGCTCTTGTCACCCAGGCTGCAGTACAATGGTACGATCTCGGCTCACTGCAACTTCCACCTCCCAGGTTCAAGCAATTCTCCTGCCTTAACTTCCCAAGTAGCTGGGATTACAGGTGTGCACCCCCACACCTGGCTAGTTTTGTATTTTTAGTAGAGATGAGGTTTCACCATGTTGGCCAGGCTGGTCTCGAAGCCCTGACATCAGGTGATCAGCCTGCCTCGGCCTCCCAAATCACTGGGATTATGGGCATAAGCTACAGTGCCCGGCCCTTTTTTTTTTTTTTTTTTTTTTTGAGACAGGGTCTTGTTCTGTTGCCCAGGCTGGAGTACAGTAGCACAATCAGGGCTCACTGTAGCCTCAACCTCCTGGGCTCAAGCAATCCTCTTACCTCAGCCTCCTGAGTAGCTAGGACCACAGGTGTGTGCCACCATGCCCAGCTAGTTTTTAAATTTTTTGTAGAGACAGGGTCTTGCCATGATCCCCTGACTTGTTTTGAACTCCTGACCTCAATCGATCTGCCCATCTCTGCCTCCCAAAGTGTTGGGGTTACAGGCATGAGCCACCATGCCTGGCCCCTCAGCTCCTTTTGAACTCTGCCAGGAGGGGCCTGGAGCAGGGTTCTGGGAAGCCCCGTCAAGACAGCGTGACTGTTCTTCCAGTGAAGCTCAGTTTCTCAGCTTCTTTCCTTCCTTGGGCGTAGAGACAGGCTTCTCCCGGGAGTGGAGAATGAGGTTCTGCTCTCCAGCCTCAGTGGATCAATTCATCTTCAGCCTTCTGATCCGCAATCTTATTTTGAGCTCCCACGGCTGAAGCAATTCATCTCACCCATGCAGAGGGATGGGGAGGAGCTGAGAGTGTTGACACACACCTGTGTTTTCTGGCACCTGAGTGACCCCTGAGACCTGCACTGGAGGGGAAGGGGAGGAGCCAACCTTTTGTTTAGTTGCTTGGAACTGCTTCAGATTAAATTCTCCCAGGGCAGGAGAGAGCTGCTGGGCCTGAGGATGTGGGGGTCCCTGGCACTTGCCTGGTAAGTGTCCCTTATTCAGGAATTGGGAGAAGCCAGTGACATGCTTAGTGTGCCCACACTCTTTGAAGAAGCCAAATATCTTCCATCAGAATCAGAAGCCTTGCATCTAAGAGGGAAGGGGGCCAAGTGGGTGAGGGGCCCAGGTGCATGGATGCCTTGGGAAGGGCTGACTTTCTCAGGTGAGGTCCGGCCACAGTCTCTCCCACCTTTCTCATGCTCCTGTCATCCCTTGTTCTGGAATTCCAGTCCTCCCATCTTGGGAAGGATTTCCAGAAGGTTGGGAGAAAACAGAACACGACTTCCTTGTCCTAGACGGTCCTTAAAACAAAACAAATTAGGGGTCAAGTTGACCAAGAGATGCTTGATTTCAAGGAGTTTTCAAATGATAGGAGTTGTGGTCGCTAGCTATTCGACTGTAAGGATTAGGAGAAAATTTCATTTTCCTTCCTTCCCTCCCTTCCTTCCTTCCTTTTTCCTTCCTTCCTTCCCTTTCCTTTCTTTTCTCTTCCTCTCTCTCTCCCTCTCTGTCTCTCTTTCTTCCTGAGATAGAGTCTTGCTCTGTTGCCCAGGCTGGAGTGCAGTGGCGTGATCATAGTTCACCGTTATCTCTTAACTCCTGAGCTCAAGTGATCATTCCACTTTAGCCTCCTGAGTAGCTGGGACCATAGGCATGTGCCACCACACTTGGGTAATTTTTACATTTTTTTTAGAGACAGGGTCTTACTGTGTTGCCCAGGCTGGTCTTGAACTCCTGGGTTCAAGCCATCCTCCTGTCTCGGCCTCCCAAAGTGTTGGGATTACAGGCATGAGTCACTGCGCTTGGCCAAAATCTCATTTTCCTTGGCAATAGAATTGCTACCTCCTTTCCCCATCTGAGATGCATTTTTAAGAAATACTTTAAAAAGCTCCTGAGAGTGGGAAGTGAAGCCTCCCAGGCCAGCTTGAATGTCACAATAGCTTGAATGTCACAATAGCTGGCTTGTGGCCTTTGGGCCGTGGACTGCAGGGCTTTTGCTGGGCGTTTTGTGAGGTTGAAGTCTGTAGACAATGAAGGCAGTGGAGAAGCTGAGTGGGGCTTTGTGGGGCCGGGCGAGCAAGGGGGAGGTCTGGGCCCTGTTCTGGGGACCCATTGCCTTCTCTTGGATGCCCCATGAGGGGGCTCAGCTTTGGGGGATGGAGCATCATGTCTCCCCCCAGACTGGGATGGGGCAGTTCCGGGTCTGCCCCAGCTGGACTGAGAAGTGAGGGGGAAAATCCCAAACCCACGTCTTTCTCCCGATTGATGCTCAAGGAGGAGAACAGGAGCAGGCATCAGATGGAGGGGAGAGCTGTCTATCCCCCACCTGTCACCGGGCCGATTCCAGACAGCATTCCCTGTGTAACAGCAGAGTCCAGAGTCGGGGTCCTCAGCGAGGCCAGGGCTCAACACCAGAGTCAGCCACTTTGCTCTTCTCCAAGTTTATTCTTCTGGTCCTGTCTCAGATTTACTCACCTGGGAGAACCTTCCTTCAAGACCAATTGCCCCAGCCAGGTTTGTTTTGCAAATTAATCAACTAATAATAGCGCTTCCCCGCTGCTGGGAGAGGAATCCCGCATCAGGCTCAGCATCCAGGCAGCAGAGCCCAGGGCGGGTACCCGGCGGTCCGTGGGAGAGGCTCGCCACGGGCTCTTCTGAATTCAGTGAATGAAGCGGGGCAGCGGGGCAGCCAGGCAGCCACAAGTTCCTCCCAGCTCGAAGGCTGCAGGCTCAGCTTAGATTCCAGGCTGGGGAACCAGTCCTGTCATTCTTTGCCAACCCACTCTGGGGAGACTGTGGGCCCTGGCATTTGGCTTCCCTGGGCTGGGCCTGAGGCCCTGGCCCTCTGCCCACCCAGGAATCGAATGGCTCAATGAGGGCAGCCCTAGAAGGAAATGCAGCACCCATTCCTGCCTTTTCACATTGCTTTTTAAACTTTTAACTTTCTTTCTTCCTTCCTTCCTTCCTTCCTTCCTTCCTTCCTTCCTTCCTTCCTTTCTTTCTTTCTTTCTTTCTTTCTTTCTCTTTCTTTCTTTCTCTTTCTTTCTTTTTCTTTCTTTCTTCCTTTCTTCCTTTCTTCCTTTCTTCCTTCCTTTCTTTCTTCCTTTCTTCCTTTCTTTCTTCCTTCCTTTCTTTCTTTCTTTCTTTCTTACTTTCTTTCTTTCTTTTCTTTTTTTTGGGATGGAGTTTTGCTGTTGTTGCCCAGGCTGGAGTGCAATGGCGAAATCTCGGCTCACCACAACCTCCACCTCCCGGGTTCAAGCGATTTTCCTGCCTCAGCCTCCTGAGTAACTGGGATTACAGGCATGCGCCACCACACCTGGCTAATTTTGTATTTTTAGTAGAGATAGGGTTTCGCCATGTTGGCCAGGCTGCTCTCAAACCCCTGACCTCAAGTGATCCGCCCGCCTCAGCTTCCCAAAGTGCTGGGATTACAGGCGTGAGCCACTGCACCCGTCCAATAGTAGTTTCTTTCTTTTCATTGCAGTTCAGTATTCCATTGTAGGAGTAGACCACAATGGGTCCATACTACCACTGCTGAGCACTGGGGTGGTTTCCAGGTTACAGGAAATAATAGCACTGCTGTAAACAGTCTTGCACGTGTCCTCTGATGCACTTGTGCTCGCCTTGCAGTTGGAGCGGAAGCGCTGGGTTGAAGCGTGGAGGAATGTTCAGTTTTAGCAGATTCTACCAGTTCCCAAGAGTGGTTGAACCAACCTCACTCCCACCAGGAGGCAGGAGCTTTCTCAATGCTCCACATTCTGCCAATCTCTCCCTGTCATTCTTTCTTTCCAGCTTCTGGCTTCGGGATTATTTCCTGAACGCCTCTAAGGAAAGCTTTGTAGGAAGTTTAGGTTCTTGCCTGCAGTCATTTTAAATAGTAAGAGTCTCAGCTGCCCGAAGAGTCTTTTGAAATGTGAGATCCTTGCCCTGGTTGCGGTGTCCCACACCTGTAATCCCAGCATTTTGAGAGGCTGAGGTGGGCGAATAACTTGAAGCCAGGAGTTCAAGACCAGCCATGGCCAACATGGTGAAACCCCCGACTCTACTAAAAATACAAAAATTAGCCAGGCGTGGTGGCACATGCCTGTAATCCTGGCTACTCAGGAGGCTGAGGCATGAGAATCACTTAAACCTGAGAAGCAGAGATTTCAGTGAGCTGAGACTATGCCACTGCACTCCAGCCTGGGTGACAGAGTGAGAGACTCAGTCTCAAAAAAGAAAAAAAAAGTGAGATCCTCTTCCTTCCCTGCTTAGAGTTCTCCAGGGCTTCCCACCATTTTTTACGGTAAAACCCCAGCCAGTGCCCCTGGCCGTGGCTCCTGCCTGCCCCTCTCCTTTTTGCCTACCAGCGGCCCCTCTGTCACTGGCTCTAGTTCCACTGACCTTCTTTTGAGTCCTTAAACACAAACACACCAAACTCATTTCCGACTGTTTGCACCTGTGCACTGACTATTTCCTCTGCTGGGAAATGCCCTTCCCCAGGTCTTTGCATGGGACTCTTTTTTTTTTTTTGAGACAGGGTCTCGCTTTGTCACCCAGGCTGGAGTGCAGTGGCATAATCATTGCTCATTGCAGCCTAGACCTCCCAGGCTCAAGCAATCCTCCCACCTCAGCCTCCTGAGTAGCTGGGACCACAAGCACATGCCACCACGCCAGGTTAATTTAAAAATTTTTTTGCAGACATCAAGTCTTGCTCTGTTGCCCAGGCTGGTCTCAAACTCCTGGGCTCAAGTGATCCTGCTGCCTCAATCTCCCAAAGTGTTGGGATTATAGGCGTAAGCCACCATGCCCAGCGGGACTCCATGACATACATACCATCTTGGTTCAAATGTCACCTCTCAGTGATGTTTTACCTGACATAAAGAAATTTGGGGGCTTGGTGCAGTGGCTCACGCCTGTAATCCCAGCACTTTGGGAGACCGAGGTGAGTGGGTTGCTTGAGCTTAGGAGTTTCAGACCAGCCTGGGCAACATGGTGAAACCCTATCTCTACAAAAAAATACTAAAAAATTAGCCGGACATGGTGGCTGACTTTTTTTTTTTTTTTTTACTGTGGAGTTTTGTTCTTGTCACCCAGGCTGGAGTGGTGCAATGTCACGATCTCAGCTCACTGCAACCTCCGCCTCTCGGGTTCAAGCGATTCTCCTGCCTCAGCCTCCTGAGTAGCTGGGATTACACGCATGTGCCATCACGCCCGGCTAATTTTTGTATTTTTAGTACAGACGAGGTTTCGCCATGTTGACCAGGTTGGTCTTAAACTCCTGACCTCAGATGATCCGTCAGTCTCAGCCTCCCAGAGTGCTGGGATTACAGGCGTGAGCCACAGCACCCGGCAAAAAGAGAAATTTGGAATAAACAAAAATATTATTTTTAAAGGTTACTGATGTCTTCAATGGAAAACTAAGCATTGTTTGGAGAAGAGGCTTCCTGCTGTCTAACTCCAGCCTTTCATCACCTTTGTGCTATTTTATGGTGCTCTAAGTCATAGAGAACCTACGGCAATGCAACCAATTCCGCCTATGGACATGCAAATAAATTTCATCAGAGGAGGTTACATTGGCTTCCCTTCCCCACTGTGGAAGAAGCCAGTTTGGTGTATATTTGCATCCTGATCTAGAAATGTATCTGTTCTTTCTTCTCCTTTGAACTGGTTGTAACCTCTGCCTGGTTCCCTCACTAATAATGAGTTAATAAAATCTTTAATACAGATTCATAATTTTATTGATTGATTGATTGATTGATTGGAGACAGAGTCTTACTCCGTCACGCAGGCTGGAGTGCAGTGGCATGATCTCAGCTCACTGCAATCTTCGCCTACTGGGCTCAAGCAATTCTCCTGTCTCAGCCTCCCCAGTAGCTGGGATTACAGGCGCACGCCACCACGCCCGGGTAATTTTTGTATTTTAGTAGAGACGGGGTTTCACCATGTTGGCCAGGCTGGTCTTGAACTCCTGATCTCAGGTGATCCGCCCGCCTCGGCCTCCCAAAGTGCTGGGATTATAGGCATGAGATTCATCATTTAAAATCTTTTTGAGGCCGGGCATGGTGGCTCACACCTGTAATCCCAGCACTTTGGGAGGCCGAGGCGGGCGGGTCACCTGAGTTCAGGAGTTTGAGACAAACCTGGCTAACATGGTGAAACTCCGTCTCTACGAAAAATACAAAAATTAGCTGGGCGTGGCGGCAGGCACCTGTAATCTCAGCTACTTGGGAGGCTGAGGCAGGAGAATCGTTTGAACCTGGGAGGCAGAGGTTGCAGTGAGTCAAGTTCGCGCCATTGCACTCCAGCCTGGAGGACAAGAGTGAGACTTCCTCTTAAAAAAAAAAAAATCTTTTTGAGACAGGGTTTCACTCTAGTCACCTAGGCTGGAGTACAGTGGTGCAATCACTGCTCACTATAGCCTCGACTTCCCAGGTTCAGGTGATCCTCCCACCTCAGCCTGCTGAGTAGCTGAGACTACAGGCATGCGCCACCATGCCCAGCTAATGTTTTATAGTTTTGATAGAGACAGGGTTTCACCATGTTGCCCAGGCTGATCTCGAACTCCTGGGCTCAAGCCATCCCCCGCTGCCTCAGCATCCCAAAGTGTTGGGATTACAGCTGTGAGCCATCGCACCCGGCCTAAAATATATGTTGCCTTTTTTGAGAATGATCTTTTCACACTGACCTCCCCATCAGAGGTCCTCTCAGGCTCTCTGTATCTCACCACTCTGTTTCATTTTCTTCTGAGCCTGATTATTATCTGAGATTATTTTGTTATTCTGTTTCTTTACTTGGTTTTTTTTTTTGTCTCTTGGCCATTGTGCATAGTAGGCACTCAAAAGAAATATAACGAGTGGGTGGGATGCAGTGGCTCACGCTTGTAATCCCAGCACTTTGGGAGGCCGACGTGGGTGGATCACGAGGTCAGGAGTTTAAGACCAGCCTGGCCAAGATGGTGAAACCCCATCTCTACTAAAAATACAAAAATTAGCCGGGCGTGGTGGCATGTGCCTGTAATCCCAGCTACTTGGGAGGCCGAGGCAGAGAACTGCTTAAACCGGGGAGGTGAGGTTGCAGTGAGCCGAGATCGCGCCACTGCACTCCAGCCAGGGTGACAGAGCGAGACTCCATCTCAAAAAAAAAAAAAAAAAAAAAGAAAGATATATAATGAGTGAATGAAAGTAGATGAGACAGCGGCTGGGTGGCGGTGCACGTCCCCACCCGCTTCCCTCCTCTCCTGCAGGGCCGTCTGTCTTGCCTGTGTTCAGCCCACGGTGTTCCCATGGAGCCTCTCCTTCAGGTCAGACACGGACAAGCCAAGCTCTGCAGCAGAAGTTTTAACAGGTGAATCAATCACACTTTTATGGTTGGCATCAGGCTTTGGGTATTTCCCCAACGAGCAGACTAAGAACCAACCTGCTGGGTGACACTGGGCAACTTTGGAAGCGAAAAAGCCTTCCAAAGCCTTCACCAAAGCATGGAATTCAGGCTCTCATTCTCCCAACAAGGAAGTGGCGTTCCTGCAGGCATAGTGCTGGAGCTCACGTGGCTGGCTGGGGCCAGACTTAGGGCTGGGCCTGGCATCCTCTGACTCAGAGCTCGGTGTTTGTTTCAATAATTAAAAACCAGCACAGGGAACATGTGTCGTGTGCTGGGCCTGTCTTGGGGGACTTGTGTCTATTAATTAACTCATTCTAACAAGACTTTTAGATGATGACGTGAAGTCCAGAGGAGTGAGTGACTTGTCTAAGGTCCCGTAGCAATGAGTAGCAGAGCCAGGATTTCACCCTCCAGAGCCCCTGCACTTAGCCACCCAGCAAACAGATGACACTGTGGGAGTAACATGTCTTTGTTGAGCACTTACTCTGGGCTTGGCCCTGTGCTGAGGGTTTCACATGCATCATGTCGTTTCATCTCTCTTTTTTTTTTTTTTTCCTGAGACAGAGTCTCTCTCTGTTGCCCAGGCTGTAGTGCAGTGGCACGATCTCAGCTCACTGCAACTTCCGCCTCCCAGGTTCAAGCAATTCTTCCACCTCAGCCTCCTGAGTGGCTGGGACTACAGGCTTGCACCACCACACCTGGCTAATTTTTATTTATTTATTTTTTTTTTTGAGACAGAGTTTCACTCTTGTCACCCAGGCTGGAGTGCAGTGGCGCAACTTCAGCTCACCACAACCTCCGCCTCCCGGGTTGAAGCGATTCTTCTGCCTCAAACTCCCGAGTAGCTGGGATTATAGGCATGAGCCACCACGCCTGGCTAATTTTTGCATTTTTAGTAGAGACGGGGTTTCGCCACGTTAGCCAGGCTGGTCTCGAACTCCTGACCTTGTGATCCACCCGCCTCGGCCTCCCAAAGTGCTGGGATTACAGGCTTGAGCCACTGTGCCCTGCCCAATTTTTATATTTTTAGTAGAGGCGGGGTTTCATCATGTTGGCCAGGCTGATCTTGAACTCTTGACCTCCAGTGATCTGCCCGCCCTGGCTTCCCAAAGTGCTGGGATTACAGGCGTAAGCCACCATGCCCAGCCCTCATTTCCCCTTCTTGATGTCAATGAAGTGGGGGGCCTATTTTTGTGCTACAAGGTTCAGGAGTCTCCAACACTATCTTCACTATTGACAGCAAGTTCAAGTTCAAGGGAGCCCAATACCACCTTCAGGTTTGATACTTTACCAGAAGGACCCATAGAGCTCAGAAAAGCTGTGACACTCATGATTAAATGCCATGGGTTAAAATCAGCCAAGGGAAGAGGTGTACAGGGCGCAGTACAGGAGAGACCCAGGGGCAAGCTTCTGTTACGGAATCTCTGGGGTGTCATTTTTCTGGCCGGAAACCTCTGTAGCTGCTGGCACCTTTGGCCTGAGTTCTTGGAGTTCTTGTCCTGTGTCCAGGAAGAATGAGGTACACAGACAAGTGAAGAGTGAAGAAGGGGAAGAGTTTATTTAGTGTTAGAACAGCTCAGAGGAGTGGGTAGCTCCTCTCTGTAGGCAGGTCTTCCCACGGAGTGTTCAGCTCTCAGCAGAGAGGAGGCCCTGGAGAGGGTGGCTCCTCTCCACAGGCAAGTCTTTCGGACGTCTCTGCAGGTCTCTGCAGCTCTCAGCAGGGCGGTTAGCTTCTCTCTGCCCACTGGTCATCCCACCCTCTGCTGCTCTCAGCAGAGAGGGTACTCAACTCATCCCATCGCCTCTCTGCCCTTGTCTTCCTCTGGCCGTCCTCTGCCTGGCTCTGGCTGAGCCCTGGGCTTTTATGGACCTCAGAGGGGAGGAAGTGTGTGCTGATTGGTCCATGGGCAGCTGTGGGCCAGCCAGAAAGAGGCACCACGAGTCCTACTCCAGTCCAGGGGACTGGCAGCCAGGCCCACAGCCTTCAGGCCCTCCCTGGCCTGCAGGTGGGGTCTTACTGGGGACCTGCCCCCTTCCACCCAGGAATCAATTGGCCTCCCACTGCCATTCATGGCCCACAGGCTCGGCCCCAAACCCCCTAAGAGATCTGAGCAGGCCCCTAGAATGGAGAGAGGCCAGGCAGCAGGAGAGGACACCCCTGAGCTTGCAGAGACTTGGTGGGGAGGAGGGTCCTTCCTTGGGGTCCCTGAGGGTGCAGGCTGCAGAGACACCCAGCTCCTGCGCCTGGGAAGGCAGCCGCCACTGCACCCAGGAAGGCAGCCGCCGCTGCACCCAGGAAGGCAGATCCTGCCTGCTCCTAGCCCTCCCCCAAGAGCACAGGGAGGCTCTGTTCCACAGCTGCAGTTTGGGCAGCTGTAGCCCCATCCAGGAGGGTGGGGCTCCTGCCTGCTCCACAGAGCAGGAGGTCTGGGTCTGCATCTGTGGTTTGGGAGGCTGCCGGGGCACCCAAGGAGCTCCCGTCCCAACTCAGAAGGGGCGGGGCTCCCACCGGCTCCATGGAGTGTTCAACCCCAGCCACACCTCCCTGCTGCAGCCAGTGTGATGGCAGCAGCCACTGCCACCACTTCTAGGTGCCCTTTCCTCATGGGGTTGTACAGACAGG
Organism: Pongo pygmaeus; assembly: GCF_028885625.2. Classification (NCBI taxonomy): domain Eukaryota; kingdom Metazoa; phylum Chordata; class Mammalia; order Primates; family Hominidae; genus Pongo; species Pongo pygmaeus. The sequence continues at coordinate 220,251,207 of NC_072373.2, forward strand.
GCCAGCTTCTCTCAGCAGCGATGAGTGACAGTACATACAGAGTATGCTGACCTGAGAAGAGCTCCTGAGCTCTTCAGTAAATCCAGAGGGTTTACTGGAGGTCAGTTGCGTAGCCATGGCTGACTGCCTACGTGGCTGACTTTAGTCTTTTTCTAATTTTTATTTTATTTTTAATTTTTTGAGACACAGTCTCGCTCTGCCATCCAGGCTGGAGTGCAGTGGTGTGATCTCGGCCCACTGCAGCCTCCACCTCCCAGGTTCAAGTGATTCTCCTGCCTCAGCTTCCCGAGTAGCTGGGATTACAGGCACCCGCAACCACGCTCAGCTAATTTTTGTATTTTTAGTAGAGACAGGGTTTCACCATGTTGGCCAGGCTGGTCTCGAACTCCTGACCTCAAGTGATCTGCCCACTTTGGCCTCCCAGAGTGTTGGGATTACAGGTGTGAGCCACTGCACCTGGCCTGACTTTAGTCTTCAGCCCCTCCAGAGGCTGAGCTGACACCACATGGTCCAAGGCCACCAGCATTAATCACATTTTTAGCAAAGGCTATATGGCATGGCCCAATGCCCCAGGTAAACAAAGACACTCTTTTTTTTTAAATTTAAAATTTTTACTTATTTATTTTAGAGATGGAGGTCTTGCTATGTTGCCCAGGCTGGTCTTGAACTCCTAGACTGGAGTGATCCTCCTGCCTCAGCCTCCCAAAGTGCTGGGATTACAGGCATGAGCCACCACACCCAGCCACAAAGACATTCTTAACAGGCAAAACATTCCAAGGGCTTAGAATTTACTTCCCAGGTGCTTTCACCCAGGAGGGGCAAAGGGCCAATTCTTTGGGCCCAGGTTAATTATTTACTGCACATGTGCCCATTTTGCAGAAAAGGAAATGGGGTCTTGGAGAGATTAAATGACTCGCCCCAGGTCACATAGGTTGATCCAGGGTCTAAGCCCTGATCATCCAACTCCAGGGCCCAGGTGCCTTGTGTGCTTCCTGGTCGCTTAAATGTCTCTGTTGAGAGAGAAATTAGCTCAGGAGATAATATTATTCCATATTCCCCTTTCTTCAGTTTTAGAATAATTCTAGTTTGTGTGTGTGTGTGTGTGTGTGTTTGTGTGTGTGTGTGTGTGTGTGTGTGTGTGTGTGTGTGTGTGTATTTCAGAGACAGGGTCTTGCTAGGTTGCCCAGGCTGGAGTGCAGTAGCATTCACAGGCATGATCATCGCACACTAAAACCTCAACTTACTGGGTAGAGGCGATCCTGCTGCCTCATCTTCCAGAGCAGCTGAGTCTACAGATGTGCAGCACTGTGCCCAACTTGGAGTATATTTAACTTAAGCTCTCTATCAACTCTGGGCAGGGCTCTATTGGGGGAAATAGGTTGCATCCAACAAGATTCCACTTCCTGTGGCTGAACAATCTCACAATGCTGTTGTTCTTGTGTGATTACAGAAAACTCCAGTGTTCTGTACTGGAGTACTTGGGATGAAAACATGTGCCTAACCCATATTTAGCACGCCTCTGTGGATGCCACACACAGGGCAAGGTGTTGGGGGTGCCGTGGTGAACAAGTTAGACATAACTCATGCCTTTTCCTGGAGCTTGTAGTTTATGTGTCATAGGGGAGAAGGAAAAAGACAAATCTCTGGGTCACAGCTTCTCTTATTCTCCAGCTTCAGGGCAGGCCAGGCTCCAGCCACAGCCCTTTGCTGGACAGATACCGAGCAGTTGCTGGCCAACAGGCACTGGTCCATGGGAGGACCCTGGGGATAGAGTGGTCAACAAGAGAGACATGGCCCCTCCCCTACCTGAGCTTCTCTTTGCCTCAGTGCGAGACAACCTTATCTCCACCTATCCTCACTTGAGTAGGAGAAGTATACAGAAATCTCACGAACAACTAGATAACACATTCCCAACAGTGACTCAAGTCAGGAAGGAAAAAGACACAGGACCAGGGTAGAGAATGGGTGGGGTGGTCAGGGAGGACCTCCCAGAGGAGGTGACATTTAAGCTGAGACCTGCAGATGAAGAAGAGCCAGCCACATGAAAAGTCGGGAATGGTGTTTCAGGCAGAGGGAACAGTATGTGCAGAAGCCCTGAGGTAGAGAAAAGACCAGCTTGGCTCAGGGACACATGGATTGTGGAAGTGTTTGGATTTTATTCCAAGGGTAGTGGGGAGCCACTGAAGGTTCTGAGAAGGGACTGACATGATCTCATTTCCATTTTAAGATCCCTTGTGGCTGCCGTGTCAAGAATGGACTGGGGCGGGATGGGCAGAGGCTGGGGTCAGGGGTGACCAGGACATTGCACACTGCCTCTCCTCTCTGGTCTGGGTGCAGGCTGTGCTCTCTGCCTGGAGTGGTCAGCAAAGCTGCAGAATTCCATGGCTGAGCCAGTTTGCCCCTACTCTACCTTTTCTTTTCTTTTCTTTTCTTTCTTTTTTTTTTTTTTTTGAGATGGAGTCTTGCTCTGTCACTTAGGCTGGAGTGTAGTGGCGCCATCTCGGCTCACTGCAGCCTCTACCTCCTGGGTTCCAGTGATTCTCCTGCCTCAGCCTCCTGGGTAGCTGGGACTACAGGTACACGCCACCACGCCCTGCTAATTTTTGTATGTTTAGTAGAGATGGGTTTCGCCATGTTGGCCAGGCTGGTCTTGAACTCCTGACCTCGTGATCCACCTGCCTCGGCCTCCCAAAGTGCTGGGGTTACAGGCGTGAGCCACCTTGCTTGGCCCCAGCCCACATTTTTTAAAGTGCACGTGAGTATCCCATATCCATGTCAAGCAGATTCAGGGGGACCTCCCAGTTTCTCCACCAGCTCTCCTAGACAGTGGGAGGCTGTGTCCACAATGAAGCCCTGAGGCCTGTAGGAGTCAGACATACGTCTCATACCCGCAGAAGAACACAACATTGGGTTCGTTATTGATTCAGCATCATGTGTATTCTAACATTTACTTGATTTCTGTAATACTCTGTCTGGCTCTGTGATGGGCTGGAAAATGATGGTGGGGAGTTTGGGCCACCGGTCCTGCTACTCTGTTCCTGGATAAGTCCTTTCATCTCTGGATGACAGTAATTATTATTATTATAAGAGCTGTTACCTTTAGGCAAGTGCCCTGCAGTGATCACCCTGTAAAGACTTTTATATGCGTTAACTCATTAAAGTCTCACATCTACCCTATGAAGTCCCATTATTGCCATCATCACCACCATCACCACCATTACCACCACATCACCACCATAATCACCATCACTATTATTGCCATCATCACTGTCACCAGCACCAACACCACCATCATCACTACCACCATCATTACCACCACCATCGACACCATAATCACCATCATCATCATATCACTATTATCACCATCATCACCACCACAAATAACACCATCACCACCATCACCAGCACCATCATCACTATGACCGTCACTACCATGATTATCACCATCACCGTCATGATCACCATCACCACCATCATCACCACCATTAACACCATCGTCACCACCATCACCACCATCATCACCACCATTAACACCATCGTCACCACCATCACCACCATCACCACCATCACCACCATCATCACCACCATTAACACCATCGTCACCACCATCACCACCATCACCACCACCGTCACCACCATCACCACCATCGTCACCACCATCACCACCACCGTCACCACCACCACCACCACCGTCACCACCACCATCACCACCGTCACCACCACCGTCACCACCATCACCACCACCGTCACCACCATCAACACCACCGTCACCACCATCACCACCACCGTCACCACCATCACCACCATCATCACCACCATTAACACCATCGTCACCACCATCACCACCATCATCACCACCATTAACACCATCGTCACCACCATCACCACCATCACCACCATCACCACCATCATCACCACCATTAACACCATCGTCACCACCATCACCACCATCACCACCATTAACACCATCATCACCACCATCACCACCACCATCACCACCATCATCACCACCATCACCACCATCATCACCACCATTAACACCATCGTCACCACCATCACCACCATCACCACCACCATCACCACCATCACCACCACCATCACCACCACCATCACCACCATCACCACCATCATCACCACCATTAACACCACCATCACCACCACCATCACCACCATTAACACCACCATCACCACCATCATCACCACCATTAACACCATCATCACCACCATCACCACCACCATCACCATCACCACCATCATCACCACCATTAACACCATCATCACCACCATCAACACCATCATCACCACCATCACCACCATCATCACCATTAACACCATCGTCACCACCATCACCACCATCACCACCATCACCACCATCATCACCACCATTAACACCATCGTCACCACCATCACCACCATCACCACCATTAACACCATCATCACCACCATCACCACCACCATCACCACCATCATCACCACCATCACCACCATCATCACCACCATTAACACCATCGTCACCACCATCACCACCACCATCACCACCATCACCACCATCATCACCACCATCACCACCACCATCACCACCATCATCACCACCATTAACACCACCATCACCACCATCACCACCACCATCACCACCATCACCACCATCATCACCACCATTAACACCATCATCACCACCATCACCACCACCATCACCATCACCACCATCATCACCACCGTTAACACCATCATCACCACCATCACCACCACCGTCACCACCATCACCACCATCATCACCACCATCAACACCATCATCACCACCATCACCATCAATATCATCCCACTACTACCATCACTATTATTACTATCATCACCATCATTATCATACTAATGATACACACAGAAATAAACTGAAACTAAGCAACAGGTACACACACACACACACACACACACACACAACAGAGGTGGGATTCAAACCCAGATGCCTACTGACACCAGTGCCTATGCTCTTTTTTTTTTCTTTTTTTTTTTTTTGAGACAGGGTCTCACTCTGTCACCCAGGCTGGACTCACTGCAGCCTCTGCCTCTTGGGCTCACAGTCTTCCCACCTCAGCCTCCCGAGTAGCTGGGACTACAGGCACGCTCTGCTCACTTAATTATGCTCTGCTAATTTAAACAAATTTTTTTTTTCTTAGAGATGGGGGTCTTGCTTTTGCCCAGACTGGTCTCGAACTTCTGAGCTTAAGCAATCTGCTCTCCTCAGCCTCCCAGAGTGCTGGGATTACAGGTGTAAGCCACCATGCCTGGCAAGTACTCACATATGTACCATGAAGTCACCTTGCTCCCTGTCTTCCCCTATAAAACATAAAGTTTAGATTTAATGACCTCCAAGACTTTGCTACTCAAAGTGTTGTCCCTGAACCAGCAGCCACTACTTGGGAACTTGGTAGAACTGCTGAATCTCAGGCCCCGCCTTAGACCTACTGAATCTATATTTTAACAAGTGCCCAAGTTACTTGTAGGCACGCTGGAATTCTTTTTTCTTGAGTCAGAGTTTCACTCTGTCGCCCAGGCTGGAGTGCAGTGGCGTGATCTCGGCTCACTGCAACCTCTGTCTCCCAGGTTCAAGCGATTCTCCTGCCTCAGCCTCCTGAGTAGCTGCAATTACAGGCATGCGCCACCACACCTGGCTAATTTTTGTATTTTTTAGTAGAGACGGAGTTTCACTGTGTTGGCCAGGCTGGTCTCGAACTCCTGGCCTCAAGTGATCCACCGGCCTCAGTCTCCCAAAGTGTTGGGATTACAGGCATGAGCCACCGTGCCCAGCCTGCAGGCTGGAATTTGAGGACCTCCCCAACAGGTTCTTCCTCCTTGGACATTCTGTGAACTGTGACCTCTGTATGGAGTAAAGGGTCACTCTGTTAGGACAATACGACCCCTACATGCCCTTTCCTGACTATTCCATTGAAGCCAGGCTGAGAGGAGCTCCTTCTTTTCCTTCCTTCCTTCCTTCCTTCCTTCCTTCCTCCCTCCCTCCTTCCCTTCCCCCCCTCCCCCCCTCCTCCTTCCTTCCTTCTCAGAAGCATCTTCTTGTTGGACAGACACAGTCGAGTGCTTCTCAGACTACATGACCCTGTGGATCCCGAGGAGCCACGTGGAGGGGCTGAGGCGGTGGCTGGCCAGGACCTTGCACTTGCCAGGTAAGAGGCGGTCGGTGGCTGGGCGGGGTCTTTGCTGGGGCTTTTGTGTTGCCTTCCCCTGCCTGCAATGCTCCTCTCCCATGCCTCTTGCAGCTTCCTGGGCATCACTCAAATCTCTGCTCAAAGGCCACCTCCCCCCACAGCCCTTCCAGGCTCTCTAAAGTCATCCACGTCCACCCCAGTCACAATCCCCGCACTCCTCACTAGTAAAATGATCTCCTGCCATTGTTCCCAAGCTTGTCATCTGCGCCTCTCTTCCCAACAGAAGGCAGCGCTGTGAGGGCGCGGCCCACGTGCTTTTTGTTTACAGCTGCATCTTCAGGACCGAGAACACTGCCTGGTTCTTAGAAGATTCCCAATAAATATTTGTTGAATGAACAAGTGGCCCAAAGCCCTGGAAGAAGCGCCCATCTGGTACTGATATGCTCCAAAATCGAAATCACTCTGCAAAAGTGGAAGTGAGACTAAAGGGGTGATTCTCACACACTTGGGAGAAACGGGAGGCCGTCACATGCTTGGTGGGGGAAGAGCGCACCTAAAACAGCAGAAAACAAGGGCATAGTGTCACTTCCAGAAACCTTTCTGCCATGAGCTTTCCAACAGAAGAAGTAGGAAAGCATTGGATGGTATCAGGGTACCTGGAACCTTCTGGAACCTTCTGGAGGGAACACGAGTAGCGAGAGGAGCAAACAGCTTGCTTCCCTCCATGCTCTCCATCTCGGTGGCTGCAAAGCAAGCCCCCAGTTTCCTCCTCTCTTTTGCACAGAAAAAGAGATATTGAGGAGGGAGGCTTTCCAATCTCACCCAAAGTCTAGGAAAACCTCCTAGGGACCCTGCTCATTCTGGAAATTCATAAAGCACCTTCTGGGACCGGTAGGGCCTAAATCTGCCCTGGGAGGGCCAACCACCCATTGGCCAGCCAGCCCGGGACGCCTTGGGAGAGACATTTGTGTATTAAAAGGCCACTTTTCCAGGAGAAAAGCTGTGGATACATTAAGCTGTCGCCTGTTCTTTGGAGAGCCATTATTAATGGAAAACAATAGATTAATAGTTTTAAAACGCTTGTTCAATAAGTAATTTTTATGGCTCTGGATAGAGCCCATTAAACATTTCTGTGTGTTATTATAAAGAAGTTTTAAGCGTAAAATCATAAAGCCAATAATCAGAGAATTAGTCACAGCGGCCAGCCACAGGCCATTAGTTTTAGGCGCTGTCAGAGACACCTGTGGCTTTTGAGGGAGAGTTTTCATTTCACGCGGCAGCGCCAGGTGGGGATGGAGAAATGACGGTGCCTGCTGCCTTCCATAAACTTGAGGGGACAGCAAGCAGGTGTGAGCAGCAGGGTGCCAGGCAAATATTTACAAAGTGCAAACGTGAATGCAAAACTAAAACGATCCAGGTCAATTTGCACATCCAGCTCAGACACTTTATTTCCCCAGCGAGCTACCTTTCACAGCCTTCCTCCGCCAGAGGCACGGCCTTGATCTCTTGCTAAAGATAGCTGTGGAAGCTGCGTGCTTTTGAAAGGAAAGCATGTCACCAGAGAATCCCACGTAGAAAGGCTGCCAGAGCTGTTTTCTGGAATAGCGTATTCATCTCCCATCAAATGCACAGTCGAGTCAAGCATTTGAAAGTGAAACTGTGAGCTTTAAAAATGCTTTAAAAATAATCATGACAAAAGCAATACAAGATAATAACAGAAACTAGAGGCAATCCAAAGGAGATAATCAAAACTGCTTGTAATCCCTCTACCCAGAGATAGCCCCCTTTATTTTTCACTCATTCAACAACTACTTATTTATTTATGTATTGAGACGGAGTCTCACTTTGTTGCCCAGGCTGGAGTGCAGTGGTGCAATGTCGGCTCACTGCAACGTCTGCCCCTGGGGTTTAAGCGATTCTTCTGCTTCAGCCTCCAGAGTAGCTGGGACTACAGATGCCCCCCACCGCGCCCAGTGAATTTTTGTATTTTTATTTTTATTTATTTATTTTTTTGAGACGGAGTCTCACTTTGTTGCCCAGGCTGGAGTGCAGTGGCGGGACCTCGGCTCACTGCAACCGCCGCCTCCTGGGTTCAAGTGATTCTCCTGCCTCAGCCTCCTGAGTAGCTGAGACTACAGGTGCCTGCCACCACTCCCAGCTAATTTTTTTGTATTTTTAGTAGAGACAGGATTTCACCGTGTTGGCCAGGCTGGTCTCGAACTCCTGGCCTCAAGTGATCCACTCGCCTCGGCCTCCCGAAGTGCAGCGATTACAGGTGTGAGCCACCGTGCCCAGCCTCATTCAACAACTATTTACTGAGAACCTTCTGTGTACCAGAAACAGCTTGAGGCACTAAAGATGCAGCAATGGACAAAACAGACAAATACCCCTGGCCCCATGGAGCTGACATTTGACTAGAGGGTAACAAACAATCAATATAACAAATAAGCCAGTAAGATAGTTGGTTAGAACACAATGATTGTGCAGAAAAGGGTGAAGGAGGGCAGGATTGGGGAGTGTAAAGAGGGTAGTCAGGGTGGGCTTCATGGAGAAGGCAACATTTGCACAAGGACTGAAAGGAGGCAGGGGAGTCAGCCATGCTGACTCCATATCTAGGAGAAGAAAGTTCCAGGCAGAGGGCACAGCCAGTGCAAGGGCCCTGAGGCAGGAGTGGGCCTGGGATGATTGAGAAATAGCAGTGGGTCTGGTGTGTTTGGAGCAGAGGGTGGGAGGGGAAGAGAAGTGGGAAAGGGGGTCAGAGAGGTGAGGGCAGGTCACGTGAGGCTTTCAAGGGCTTTATTTTTTTAAGCAATGGAGTTTTTTTTCTTTTTTTTTGGAGAGTGTTTCACTCCGTCACCCAGACTGGAGTGCAGTGGTACAATCTTGGCTCACTGCAACCTCCACCTTCCGGGTTCAAGTGATTCTCATGCCTCAACCTCCCAAGTAGCTGGAATTACAGGCAGGCGCCACCACACCTGGCTAATTTTTGTATTTTTAGTAGAGATGGGGTTTCACCATGTTGGCTGGGTTGGTCTCGAACTCCTGAGCTCAAGTGATCCACCCACCTCGGCCTCCCAAAGTGCTGGGATTACAGGTGTGGGCCACTGTGCCTGGCCGGCAATAAAGAGGTTTGAGCAGAGGAGAGACACAATCTGCCTATGTTTTGAACAGGATCCTGCGGGCTGCTGCATGAAATATACACAACAGGGGCAAAGGAGGAAGCCGGGGGACATGGGAGGAGGCAGCCGCAGTGACACAAGCTGAGGATTCGCGTGGGGAGATGGGGTCGGATTCTGGATACACCTTGAATGAAGAACCATCGGGCTTTCCTGTTGGTATATGCCTTTCCAGACTTTTAAAAATTACTGCTATTTTTATCCCCTCCAGGTAAGGAGCTTCCAGGCGGAGCAGTTTCTGTCTGCGAGTCTGGTATTTCTGACCCTGCCAGAGAAGCCACCTCCACAGGCTCAACCCGCGTTTCTGTCCCTTTCTCATTCCAGGCACCTGGAGGTCCCCTGACCACCTGGATTCTTCTCTTGCTAAATGTGGCTACTTCTTGCATCCGGCTTCAGATGGTGACTTCCTTTTTCAAGTTCAATACTCGGCCTGCTTTGTGCAGAAAGAGGTGGGTTTGGGGAACTTTTTTTTTTTTTTTTTAAGGGAGATTTAAGGAGCTAAGCCTGAGCTCAGATATCAAGTAAGGAGACACTGCACCATTATTCCTCTGCAGAAACTGAGCTGAGGGAGACCAGAAGTCTCTGCCCTCGTGGAGTTTATGGGCATAGATATTAAAAGGCCGCCCAGCTCAGTTGCTGCCTTCTCCAGGCAGTCCTCCTGAGAATCCCCCCTTCTCTGTGCAGTAGACCTGCTTCTATCATTGCCAACACTGACTCACAATGTGCCCACTCACACACCATCTCCTGCTGGACCTGGAGTCTCTTGGGTGAGGCAGTCACACCCACAGGCTTGCCTCAGGGCCTGGCACACAGTAGGTACTCAGTAAGTTCTGAATGAAGTGAATAAATGGTGCTGAGGAGTTGCAAAGGCTGACTGACAGCCCTCACTTGCACAGGCCCATTATGGGCTCACGAGACCATGTGACTCTAAAATTTACAGAAGCAAGATATTTTTGTATTCTTTTTCCTTTTTTTTTTTTTTTTGAGATGGAGCCTCGCTCTGTCGCCCAGGCTGGAGTGCAGTGACACAATCTCAGCTCACTGCAACTTCCGCCTCTCAGGTTCAAGCGATTCCCCTGCCTCAGCCTCCCAAGTAGCTGGGACTACTTGGGAAAAGTAGCTGAGACTACTTGGTAAAGGCGGGGTTTCACCATGTTGGCCAGGCTGCTCTTGAGCTTCTGACCTCAAGTGATCCACCCACCTCGGCCCCCAGAGTAGCTGGGACTACAGGCATGCACCACTACGCCCAGATAATTTTTGTACTTTTTGTAGAAGATGGGGTTTCACCATGTTGCCCAGGCTGGTCTGGAATTCCCAGGCTCAAGCCATCCTCGCACCTTGGTGTCCCAATGTGTTGAGATGATAGGAATGAGCCACTGTGCCAGCATTCTTGTTACTTAAATTTCACTCCGGGGGTCTTGCAAGGGGACAACCAGCCGCACAGTTTGGCTCAGAGTTTTTTTTTTTCTTGTCTTTTCCTCACCTCCACTTCCCCTTTCCATTTCTTTGTGCTCCCTTCCTTGACCCAGTCCAGAGTTTTTCCTGAGTGGGGCTGTGGTCTGGATCGGGGGAAGGAATTTTGGAAACTACCCTGCTCCTCCTCTTTCTCTTCCTCTCTGTGGTCGCCCTTCTCTGACAGCCCCGTCACCCTTCTCAGGCCCCACCGCAAAGCTTAGACTTGAGTTCTTCTTGTGTGGCTGAATGAGGGCAGCCTGGGAGGGGCAGAGGGACCCATTGGTTTGACATCTTTGAAGTCCGCCTTGTACCGGAATGAGCTAGACCAGCTCTCACGTCTAGTCTCAGAAATGGCCACATGCCTTTGGCTTAGTCATTTACCTTCTCTAAGCCTCAGCTGCCTCATCTGTAAAATGGGAATTTTATGTCTCATAAGCCCAGCCTTGGCTGGGCTTGGTGGCTCACGCCTGTAATCCCAGCACTTTGGGAGGCCAAGGTGAGCGGATCACTTGAGGCCAGAAGTTCAACACCAGCCTGGCCAACATGGTGAAACCCCATCTCTACTAAAAGTACAAAAATTAGACGGGCGTGGTGGCTTATGCCTGTAATTCCAGCTACTTGGGAGGCTGAGGCACAAGAATTGCTTGAACCCGGAAGGTGGAGGTTGCAGTGAGCCAAGATCAGGCCATTGCACTCCAGCCTGGGTGACTGAATGAGACTCTGTCTCAACAACAAAAAATAGCCCAGCCTTATGAGACACTGGTGAGCATCAAAGGAGATAAAGTGTGAACAAATGTTTGTCAACACTCAAGGGACATTAGGATGCAAGCTCTTATTCTGTCTGACTAGGTTTGACCTTCCCCAAATCCCTAAATGCTCCCCGGCCTGGAGGGCTTCCTTGGTGGGGGCTGAGCTTCCAGAGCCGGACCCAGGCTCTGTGTTGGTGTCGACCTTCATCTCGTTTCCCATCCCTCTTCCACAAGCCCACCTTCTAGGAGGTTCATGGTGTCCTATTTGCCGAGAACAGGGACTGACCTATAATTGCAGCCTACTAACTGTATTTTCCTCTCTCATTTGCACACATGAATTTTGCCCTACTTCCAGAAAGCAAATTACAGGCTGGAAATCAGAATATTTCAGAAAGGGGTGACGGGGTTGGAGCGGAGTGATCGCTACCTAATGAAGTGTCCGATGCTAAGGTCAAGGCTGGGTCACGAAAGCGTCCACTGTGGGCCCATGTTCATCCAGGTAATGGGTTCGGAGGGTCTGGGAGGTGGCAGAGGGACCTCCCAGGCTGGACTTCTCTCTGAAGGCCAAGGCAGCTGGCCCTGGCTCCTGCACCGCAGGACGTGGCCCAGGGAGACAGGTGGTAGCTGCAGATGCAGTATGGCATTGTTCTCCTAGACATCCCTGGGTACGGGCTAGGTCCAAGTCTGCGGGGTTGGTTTCTGAGCAAGAAGGAGTGAGACGGGTGGGGAGGGGGAGATTAAATCTCTCTGACCTCGGGTTCTGGATTTCCCATCTTGGCTGGCTCAGGGGGCCACTTGGGTTATCGCCAAAGCTGCAAAATTGCATCTTTGTGTCCTTTCTCTCTGGATTGAAAAAATTTGCTAGTTTGGATGCTTTTTTTTTTGACCTGGGTAATGTCAAAGACTTATAGACCCCAGGTGCGATCAGGTGCAATGTCTACATTTTAAATATCAGGGAAGAAAGGTTGAGCCCCAGCCCAGATCCAACTGTGAGCTCTTTCACGGCCGTGTGCGCTCCTTGAATTCAAGTTTCTCTCTAGCTCTCATCAGTGGGGCACCTCTGTAAGCTAAACAAGATTTGGATGGGAGTGGGGAGGGCTAGAAACCCAAACATCTGTAGGAACCAAACCCACCACAGAAATGAGCGTGCTGGACTGAGGAGGAGGCAGTAAAGAATTTTACTCATTCCTTCATTTAGTCAGCTGTTTTTTTTTTTTTTTGAGATGGAGTCTTGCTCTGTTGCCCAGGCTGGAGTGCAGTGGTGCGATTCCAGCTCTCTGCAACCTCTGCCTCCTGGGTTCAAGCGATTCTCCTGCCTCAGCCTCCCAAGTAGCTAGGATTACAGGTGTGTGCCACCATGCCCTGCTAATTTTTGTATTTTTAGTAGAGATGGAGTTTCACCATGTTGGCCAGGCTGGTCTTGAACTCCTGACCTCAAATGATCCACCTGCCCCAGCCTCCCAAAGTGCTGGGATTACAGGTGGGAGCCACTGCACCCAGCCTGTTTTTTAAAAGAGACAGGATCTTGCTCTGTCACGCAGTCTCACTGCAGCCTTGACCTCCTGAGCTTAAGGGATCCTCCCACTTCAGCCTCCCAAGTAGGTGGGACTATAGGTGTATGACACCATGCCCAGCTAATGTTTAAATTTTTTGTAGAGACGGAGTCTCACTGTGTTGCCCAGGCTGGTCTCAAACTCCTGGCTTCAAGCGATCCTCTCACCTTGGCCTCGCAAAGCCCTGGGATTATAGGTGTGGGCCACTACACCTGGCCCAGCAAACACTTATATATGGCTCATTCTGTGCTGGGCATCGTTATACTCACTTTGCAAATATTAACTCATCTCACCTTCATAGCGATTCTATGTAGTTGGTTCTATATTGATCCCCATTCTGCGGGTGAGAGAACTAAGCAGAGAGAGACTAGGAGACTTGCCAGCTGGTAGCAACAGAGCTGGGCTTTGAGCCATGCCACATTGGTGGGGTCTGGGGATGCTGGAACAGGCACAACCTGCAGTCCTGGCCCCCTACAGAGGGAACTGAGGCTGGACTCCACTCCAGTCCCATTTTGCCAGATTTTCCAACATTTCAAGATAAACTGGAAATCTATAATTGTATGTGAAATCCTCCAGTTAAAAAAAGTTCACTTTATTTATTTTTTTGGGGGACAGAGTCTCGTTCTGTCACCCAGGCTGGAGTGCAGTGGCGTGATCTCAGCTCACTGCAACTTTCGCCTCCTGGGTTCAAGTGATTCTCCTGCCTCAGCCTCACGAGTAGCTGGGATTACAGGCATGCATCACCATACTCGGCTAATTTTTTATATTTTTGGTAGAGATGGGGTTTCACCATGTTGGCCAGGCTGGTCTAGAACTCCTGACCTCAAGTGATCTGCCCACCTCGGCCTCCCAAAGTGCTGAGATTACAGGCATGAGCCACCACGCCCGGTCAAGTCACTTTAATTTTGTAGGCACTGTTGGCTCAAAGTGCTGGATTTGGCCTGAGGGATTTGGGTGGGCATCTTCTGTCTGTGAGGAGGAGGAGGAAGGAAGGAGGAAGAGAAAGGAGAGGAAGGCAGAACTGAGAGGAGGAGGTTGGAGTGAAAAGGCTGCTGATAACAAACACCATTTATCCAACAAGCATTTATTTATTTATTTATTTTGAGACAGAGTCTCGCTCTATTGCCTAGGCTGGCGTACAGTGGTGTGATCTCGGCTCACTGTAACCTCTGCCTCCTGGGTTCAAGCGATTCTCATGGGATCACAGGCATGCGCCACCACCAGTTTAATTAAAGCCAGTTTTTTTTTTTTTTTTTGTGTGTTTTTAGTAGAGATGGGGTTTCACCATGTTGGCCAGGCTGGTCTCAAACTCCTGACCTCAACCGATCCACCTGCCTTGGCCTCCCAAAATGCTAGGATTACAGGTGTGAGCTGCCGTGCCTGGCCCCAACAAGCATTTATTGAGCATCTATTGTATGTCCAACCCTGTGCTGCTGCTAAGGGAACAGATATGACCAAGGCATGACTTGCCCCAGGAAGAGCTTATCGCTTTCTTCTCATCTGATCTGAACTTCAAAAATGAGTGTGCTGGGATGGGAAGGGCCCTGGCACCAGCCCAGCAGAAGACCTGGGCTCATCTCCGCTCTGAGCTCGGCTCACTGCCATGTTGGGCTCTCTAAAGTTCCTTTGCTTCTTAACTTTAAGGAGCAGGGGCTGAGCGGGAGGGGCTTCCTCTGCCTACCTGCCTTTATTAAGGGCTCAGAGTGGCCACGCCAAAGCCAGTGTTGGTGCACCTAAGAATTGCGGGGCTGGCCCCGCCCCGGGATTTCCAAGCAGGGCTGCCAGGCCACCTGTTTGACATCCCGGGGCTGGTTACCGCTCCCTTTGCACTGGGCCTGTGATTCTGGAAGCCGCCGCCAGGGGGACGGTGTTGCTGTCCTCACACCTGGGCCTGGGCCGAATTGCTGAGAAAAGCAGAAACGACTCCTCACCCGGGCACCCGCTTGGTCTCCATCGTCCTGCCCTTGAAGCCCAGATGCCCTAATGCCCCAGTCCCTGGCATCCTTCACTGACCGAGGTGTGGGAGCAGGTGGGGTGGGGGGGGTGCTCTGCATCCCTAAACAGAGTTGCACAGAGGTGGGCAGCACACAAGGAGCAGAGGCGGGTCTCTGCTGCCCCCGCCTCCCCTCCAGCCCCTTTCCCCATCTGAGAACCTCATCGAATTGACTGATTCATTCCTGGTGACTTCTGCAGCCGTCACTTCCGTGGCTGCACCTTGAACTTGCATTAAGTTTTAATTAAAGCCGTTTCACCGGCCTTGCCCTTGGCTAAATGCAGCTGTGGGCACAGGGCACATAGATATTTAATACTCTGCCTCTCCCCGCTGATGGTGCAGGGTGCCCAAGGGTGTACCCGAGCCGTGCCCTGCTCGCAGCGATCTGCGAGCTCGCTTAAGTGTGCCCACAGGCCCCGAGCAGGAGGCCGCGCAATAACTATTCATTGCCCTGGGTTAAGTGTGCCCAGGGGCACCCGTAAACTCAATGCAGTGATTAGCGATTACTCCCAGTGAAGGCTGCCCGAGCTCCTGCGGAATGTCCATGGGCCCTAAATATAGCCTCCTCCTGGCAACTTAAAGGGCACGGTGCGTTTTGGCTGCGCACTCGTCACGTCTTCCCTTCCTTCCTTTTTTTTCTTGGAGACAGAGTCTCATTCTGGCCAGAGTCGCCCAGGCTGGAGTGAGTGGGACAATCTCAGCTCCCTGCAACTTCCGCCTCCCAGGTTGAAGCGAACCTCGTGCCTCAGCCTCCTGAGTAGCTGGGACTACAGGCGCTTGCCACCACTCCTGGCTAATTTTTTTTTTTTTTTTTTGTATTTTTAGTAAAGATGGGGTTTCACCATGTTGCCCAGGCTGGTCTCGAACTCCTGAGCTCAGGTGATCCACCTGCCTCAGCCTCCCAAAGTGCTGGGATTCCAGGCATGAGCCACTGCACCTGGCCTTCCCTTCCTTCTTTTAGCAGAATTGCTTCCCTCCTTCTTACAGGCTGGCCTCTGGGGGCCTCTCTGTCTTCTTTCTGGTTCAGCAGCGGGGATGGGCTGGGGCACCATGGTGCAGCTTTGGTGGTGTCGAGGAATTGCCGCATCCTCTTCATTCTCCTGCCAGACCTTGTGGACGTCTTCTCCATTTCTTCCACTTTGCTCCCCAAGGGAAGGCAGCACCCCCTAAAAGCAAGGTCATCACAGGGCTGACCCGAGGGGCTCCCTGTGGGCC
The DNA here is from genome assembly GCF_028885625.2 of Pongo pygmaeus. Lineage (NCBI taxonomy): Eukaryota > Metazoa > Chordata > Mammalia > Primates > Hominidae > Pongo > Pongo pygmaeus. The sequence continues at coordinate 220,267,509 of NC_072373.2, forward strand.
GCCTGAGCCTGCTGCCAACATGGGCTCTCTGGGGCCAAGGAACAACCAAGCTGGGCAACTGGGGAGGCTGCATGGTGGTGGGGGGCCTCTTCCTGGCCCCACCCACTTCTTTCTGCTTCTGGAAGCCCTTCTCTGCCCCTAGGGAGAAGAGGTGGGTAGACTTGAGTTGGGGAGCTGTCAAGATGAGTCAGTCCACTCTGGCCCCAGTCTCCCCATTCTGTATCGGGTAGGAGAGGGGGTCTGATGGTCTCCGAGGGACCCTCTGCTGGTCTGTGACTCTGTCCAGTGCCACAACCTCCCTGGCCAAGTCTGACGCAAAGGCAAAGGGGCATTTGGAGAAAGTAGAGAGACTTGAGAGAGCACCTGGGTGGGGCGGCACTGGCTGCAGAGGGGTTTTGGGGAAGGTCCCTTGCCCATGTCATCACCTTGGGCCCTGGTCTGTGAAACGGGAGAATGGTGCCACCCTACGGGATGGATGGCTGTGAGACTCAGGCGTGGTACGAGAAACCACTGTCTCGGTTTGCCTGGGCCTGTCTCAGTTTTAGCACTGAAAACCCCACATCAGGGGACCCTCCCCACTTCTGGGGAACCGGGATGGTTGGTGCCCCTAAGAATGGTGCCATTGGGGGGCACAGGTGTACTCTCTGGGCCCGTAGAAGCCCTCACTCTCTACTTCTGCTAGTTGGATCCAAAGTGGAAAGAAAAAGGGCGAGGAAATTGGGACTTAGGGAGAAAAAAAGACAAGAGGCCTAGGAAATAGCCCCAGTGGAAGTGGGCTGTGAGCAGGGTTGGTCCCATGCACACCCACTCTTGGCCTCACCAGCTGTGCCCAGGACCCCAGCTGCCCCTTTGGCCGGGCCCAGGATGGCAGCTGAGGCGGTGACATTTCCCTGCGTCTGTTGACACTTGAGTCCCAGAACATAAATGATTTTCTTGTCTTAATGAGCAAACAACCCAGCGGCACAGCTCTCTCACCGGTCTCCTGCTGGGGTAATTGCTGGCGCTGATGGGCACAGGCAGGGATGTTTGCTCACCTTTGCTCACCGCTTGCAGGAGACATTGCTTCCTCTTTGTCTCTGCAGGTCTCCCGGCCCCTGCCCCTGTGGAGTGACAATAGACAGGTAAGTGGGCCCCGTTGGAGTAGCAGGAGCAACTCTCTGGAAGTTTCTGCCAGTCCTGGTGGGTGCTCAGGATGCTCTGAGGCAGCTTTTGAGTTTGCTTGTCCTCTGGAGAGTGTCGTGGATGGTACGGACTCTTCAGGGACCAGGTCTTGCCAGCTGAAGTTTGAAGCTCCTGCTGATGCCCTCCAGGCAGAGGCCTGAGGCCATCTGAGAAGAACCTTGAAGAGGAGACCCCAGCTTTGGGTGGGAGGCTGGGTTGGAAGGCTTTAAGGTCCTTCCTGTGCTAAAATTCTCTCTGCCAAGTCTCCAGTGACAGGGAGCTTGTTCCTTTGTAAGGAGCTTGTTCCACGTTGCACAGGTGTTTCCCAAATTTTTCTTCTGCTGGTCCTTTGAGTGTTTCCCACAGCCTCCCGGAAGGAGCCAGTCCCTCTTCTCCATTTCACATCCCTTTGAATATTTGGGGTCAGTGAGCTTGACCTCCCGAAGTCTTCCTGATGTCCCCCTGCCAGTCCTCCTGAGATGGGAGCTGGGGACCCTTCCCTGTCCCTCTGCCCACATCTGGCCCTCACCTTTATTCAAGGCCCTGATTCCCATGTCCCACTAAAGGGTGGCAAACAGAGCCAAGGACAGGACTCCAGTTGTGCTCAGTCAGGGCGGCATAGGGGCCGACTGGTTGGCATTGCTGTTAGGGGTAACTGTGTGTTCGTTCTTTCAGTTGCGTTGTGCACCTACTGTGTGCCAAGCACCCCTGCAAGGGACCTCCTACCCTAAAGTACAAGCGTGCTAGCGTCTGGTTGACTCTCCTCCCAGAGTGGCCTGCCGTCCTGCCTCCTGGCCTAGATTATCCTCCCCGTGACCCTGTTACCTTCCTAGGTGACCCCTCAAGTGTCCCTTCTCCATAACTCCTAGTGACCATGCCTCCCTGGCCACATGGTTTGTGAACGTGTCCTGTTTCTCCAGACTCCATGGCTGCTGTCCCTTCGAGGGGAGCTGGTGGCTTCTCTTGAAGACGCCAGCCTGATGGGACTGTATGTGGACATCAACACCACCACTGTCACCATCCAAAGCCCGAGACAAGGCCTTCTTCAGAGGTGGGAGGTCAGTGGTGGGCAGCAGGCCCTGCCAGGAGGTGAGGGGCCTCTGGGGCATAGCACCCAGAAGAGCAGGTTGCCACCCCTCCAGTGACAAGTCAAATGTCCACCTGCGAGACTGGACAGATTTAGGCAGGCGCCTTCGAAAATTGGGCCCCATTAGCGTAAAGTGCTCTGCTCTGCAGATGAGGGGCTCCTGCAATCATGCATTCAGCTCGTCCTGATCATGGTGGCAGAAGCGTAATTACCATCTCTTTAAATAGCCCAAAGTTGCCATGTAAGAGAAGACGGCTCACATGACATTTGCTCTGAGCTTGCTTCCTGCTAAAAATATCTCAGCTAAATAATATTTCCTAGTTGCATCGGCGCAATAATCCCTGACCTGGGCTTTGTAACACTTGGGGCTTTAGTTCAGAGACTAGTTCGAAGGTGAGAGAGGGGGCCCCTGTGGAGGGAGTTTGCATCTGGAAGGAGCAGTTTTGGAGACCTCAGGGGGACCCCCTCCCTCCCCAGGTGCTGAACACCTCTGCTGAGCTCCTGCCACTATGGCTGGTGAGCGGTCACCATGCCTATTCTTTAGAAGCTGCTTGCCCACCGGGTAAGACCCAGCAGTGCCCCTAATGTCCACCTTTCCAACTTCATCACATTCTGGTCTCTGTTTTCTCCCTCCTCTGGGCACCTTATTCCCCTCTGTCTCATCCCACCTCTCCTCTCCTCAGTCCCAACCTTGGCTATGCATTTCAGAAATGCTTGGGACAAAGAAAAGTTTGCTTTTGCTGGAAGGTGTTGGAGTATGTGTGTGTGGAGTAGGGGTGGGATGTGGGGTGAATAAAAAGTAAAATCATCGGCCAGGCACAGTGGCTCACGCCTGTAATCCCAGCACTTTGGGAGGCCGCGGCGGGTGGATCACAAGGTCAGGAGATCGAGACCATCCTGGCTAACACAGTGAAACCCCGTCTCTACTAAAAAAAATACAAAAAATTAGCCGGGCGTGGTGGTGGGCGCCTGTAGTCCCAGCTACTCGGGAGGCTGAGGCAGGAGAATGGCGTGAACCCGGGAGGCGGAACTTGCAGTGAGCCGAGATCGCGCCACTGCACTCCAGCCTGGGGGACAGAGCGAGACTCCGTCTCCAAAAAAAAAAAAAAAAAAAAGTAAAATCATCTACTACAGACCTGCAAACTTGAGGTCTGCAAATTCTTGGGAGCTCCTAAGCTGGCTCCAGAGACTCTGAGAACAGAGACAGGAGAGAGCCTGCAGCCTGGTCAGACCCCCAGGGCTCTGTGATCTGAGGGCAGTGGGGACCCCTGATCTAGACCATGTACGTGATAACTGTTTTGTTCAGCCTGGAGTGACACTGTTGCCCTGGGTCTTATGTCATATAAAGAGGTCCAGAATCTGGAAGACCACTTCCTACCTCCAGGGAATTTAAATTCAAAGAACTCGGTGTGCAAAGTTAGGTGGATCAAAGGCTTCATCCTGTGTGGGTAGATTGGAGGTGGTTTAGACTTTCCATTTGTATAGAATTTTATCATGGACTGAGTTTCGGCATCAGGGCTCTGGGGATTTTCAGGCATTGGCAATGACCATGATGAGCCTCCAACCATCTCTTTCCCTGTTCACAGTGTTTCAAATCCCTTTATATAAAGGCAGATGCTTCCATTAGCAGCTGCAGAGGTGGCTTAAAATGTCCCCCTGAGAGCCTGACACAGTGAAATTCTTGCTAAAGTGTAAACAACTGATAGGAGCTGTATTTCTTTCTTTTTTTTTTGAGATGAAGTTTCGCTCTTGTTGCCCAGGTGGGAGTGCAGTGGTGCGATCTCGGCTCATTGCAACCTCCTCCTCCCGGGTTCAAGCGATTCTCCTGCCTCAGCCTCCCAAGTAGCTGGGATTACAGGCGCCCACCACCACACCTGGCTAATTTTTTGTGTTTTTAGTAGAGATGGGGTTTCACCATGTAGGCCAGGCTGGTCTTGAAATCCTGACCTGAGGTAATCCACCCACCTCAGCCTCCCAAAGTGCTGGGATTACAGTCGTGAACCACCGTGCCTGGCCTGGGAGTTATATTACTTAAGAGTTGCTTTGGAAATGGAAGGGGCACTGGGCTAGGCTACCGCAGCCGAAGACGGTCTCAGTAGAGACATTTCTGCAGCTTCCCTCCTGGCATCTGCTTCCTGATGGGCATTTGCAAGTGGCAAGGTCTGTCAGGTGTTTGGGGATGGTCTTTTTTTCTTTTCTTCTTCATCCATGCAGCTAAGTTTCAGCCCAGGCAGTGATACCAGGACACCGAGTAACTTGCTGTCACTGACTGGGGAAGTGTGCTGTGCTGGCCACAGGTGTGGCCCCTGGCGAAGGCCCACCACCACTTAATTTGTCCACGAGCCTGCAAAGTGCGTCTTTTTCTGTGTCCTGTGTCCTTCCCATTCCAGTGTCATTCCAGCCAGAGTCGGAGGTCTTAGTTCACATCCCCAAGCAGAGACTGGGTCTAGTCAAAAGAGGTTCCTACATTGAGGAAACCCTGAGCCTCAGATTCCTCCGAGTCCACCAGTCCAACATCTTTATGGTGACTGAGAACAAGGACTTTGTGGTGGTCAGCATTCCGGCGGCCGGGGTGCTCCAGGTCCAGGTGAGTATCCAGTGGCATCTCTGTCTTGCCCCTTCTCTTCCTGAGGCCCTTCTCCTTTGGTCACCGATGTCATATGCGGTCAGAAACATGGAAGGCAGGCCAGTCACAGTGGCTCATGCCTGCAATCCCAACACTTTGGGAAGCCGAGGCCGGAGGGTCACTCGAGCCTAGGAGTTCAAGACCAGCCTGGGAAACATAGTGAGACCTCATTGCTACAAAAAAATTAAAAAATGAGGTGGGAGAATTGCTTGAGCTTAGGGAGTTGAGGCTGTAATGAGCTGTGATTGTGCCACTGCACTCCTGCCTAGGCAATGGGAGTGAGACCCTGTCTCAAAAAATAAAAGTAAAAAAGAAAGAAACATGGAGGGCAAATCTGTGGTGCTGGCTGGAAATGGACTTCACCATGTATGCCCCTCAGGCCTGTACTTTTACCAAGGTAGCCCCATCCGGGGACAGCCACAGGGCATGGGATGCCCCTGTGCATCTAATTAGTTGCCCATGTGCAACTAATTTTTTTTCTTTTCTTTTTTCTTTTTTTTTTTTTGAGACAGAGTCTCGCTCTGTCGCCCAGGCTGGAGTGCAGTGGCGCGATCTCGGCTCACTGAAACCTCCTCCTCCTGGGTTCAAGCGATTCTCCTGCCTCAGCCTCCAGAGTAGCTGGGACTACAGGTGCATGCCACCACGCCCAGCTAATTTTTTGTATTTTTAGTAAAGACAGGGTTTCACTGTGTTAGCCAGATGGTCTCGATCTCCTGACCTCGTGATCCACCAGCCTCAGCCTCCCAAAGTGCTGGGATTACAGGCGTGAGCCACTGCGCCCAGCCAACGTGCAACTAATTTCTTTTGGCCCCACAGCGATGCCAAGAAGTCAGAGGAACCCTGGGAACACAAGCTTTCTATAGGGTAGACCTGAGCCTGGAATTTGCCGAGATGGCTGCCCCAGTCCTCTGGACAGTGGAGAGCTTCTTCCAATGTGTGGGTGAGTGAGGCACCATGAGGGAGTGACTGCTGGTAACAGGCACACACTGCACAAACCCTCTTTCCTTGGCCCTGGGCTTCTTTCTTCTGTGACAGAGTTTCACTCCCTGGACCTGACAGGTCCCCACACCTACAAGGTAAGTGAGGTGTCAGACATACTGGCTGGAACTGGCAGAAGAACAACAGTATCATGAGAACTGAGTGGTGATGTGGTTCCTGGCCCTGGAGTCTGCCAGGGAGGGGACAGGGGAGGCGGATGGGGGTGCAACCATTTCCTAACAAACCACACAACCTCAGTGAGTTACTTAACCATGTTGAGCCTCAGTTTCCCCATCTGGAAAATAGGCATACCAGTACTTATTTTGAGGACTGAATGAGATAAGGGGAATGAATGGCTTAGAAGAGTGAGTGCCTGGTGTAAGAGGAGCTGTTTCCATTTATCCACTCTCTCTGTGTGGGCTCCAGTTTCTCGGGTCACTTGGTAGACAGATGAGTGTCCTTGGCAAAGAGCACGACACGATGCAACTTGTTTCTCAGCTCAAGAGGAACCTTCTTCTAAACATGGTGTATGCCTTCATGCTAGGATGCTGGGATGGGGTTTTTGGCGAAAGCTCCACTAATGGACAACCTGGTATTCACACATGCAAAACCACCAGGAGCAAAATCCGTTGAAATACAGTACAAGGAAATGCACGTAATTCACAAACGATGTCGATCACTTTCATCTTATACTTCCTAACTGTCCTCAATTGAAGACAGACACGAAGGAGATTTAACTCAGATGTTAATAGCGCAAGTTTGCCCTGTCATGAGGATATGATGTTTCGGTGCTGCACAAAAATGTAATTATATTCAGAACTATATTTAAAGATTAAAAGGGGGACTGCCTACCACAGCTAGCCCCAAATTCAGAATTAGAAACAAAGAAAAAGGCGGGATGGGGGTGAGTTCTGACAGTCTGCTAAAAATGGAAATGTTTCTTGAAAATTTTTACACATTTCGGCTGTTTTTATTTTAACAGTTTCCTGCAGTGATGACATTAATCTTGGAAAGGGAGGGCTAGAACTTTATCCAACAGATATTCAATAAGCAGTTGCGGTTTATGAGACCCCATTCAAGGCTTAGGTGGGAATAGAGGCTGCTGGATTTGGTTCTTGCTCTCAAGCAGCGTCCAATCTGGAAGGGGAGATAAGAAATGCCCACAGAAAGGCCAGACGCGGTGGCTCACGCCTATAATCCCAGCACTTTGGGAGGCCAAGGTGGGAGGATCACTTGAGGCCAGGAGTTTGAGATCAGCCTGGCCAACATGGCAAAACCCTGTCTCTCCTAAAAGAGGACATCTCTAATCTGTAATCTCAGCTACTTAGGAGGCTGAGGCAGGAGAATCGCTTGCACCTGGGAGGTGGAGGTTGCAGTGAGCTGAGATTGTGCCACTGCATTCCAGCCTGGGCAACAGAGCAAGACTCGTCTCAAAACAGAAACAAAAACAAAAAACAACACAAAAAAAATGCCCAGAGAATTATGAGGGCAGGTGGACTCAGGAGAGATGTCAGAGAGTAGATGATCTTTACCCTGGGTTTTGATGAGATGGCAGGTCCTTGACAGGAAGATACAGAGTACAGTATAAAAATAGATCAGCAACAGCAACAGAAACATTTTAGGAAGAGTTTTTTGGCCTCTCTGGAAAGATTTACACGGGGAAAGAATGTTCTCTTTCTCATTTTGTTAATTTAACATCAGCAACCAGAATGAATCTCTCCCCTCCCTCGTTCCCAGCATACCTCCCCTCCACCTCCCCAGCAGCTTCCCTGCAGCTTCGAGGTCTTTCTATTCTTATTATAGTTATGGTGCATGCTCCTGTCTCTCCCTCTAGTATGAATTCATTCAGATCAGGAGCTGTGTCCTATTCGGCTTCTTATTCTTGACGGGCCTTATCTTGTCACCTTGCCCTTGGTAAGCACTTCATAAATGCTTGTTGGCTTGAATTTTCACCAGGAATTAAAAAAAATGTTTCATACAGATAACATTTTTCTTTTGTAAATATGTGACTAATGTGTTGGAATATTAATATATGCTAGAATTGCCTGAACTCCCCGTGGTTAGAGATTTTTAAAAAATCTTCCTCTTCCCTGACCGCAAAAGTAATTAGAACCTATAGGACAAATCCTAATTATTGAAGCGTCTGGTCTGGAGAAATCTAAGAGATGGTTTAGATATAGTTGTTTTCATGTGTGCGTATGTGTGTGTGTGCATATATATATATACTATATATATATATTTTTTAATAAGAGACAGGTTCTTGTTCTATTGCCTAGGCTGGAGTACAATGTTGCAATCATAGCTCATTATAACATTGAGCTCCTGGGCTCAAGGGATCCTCCTGTCTCAGCCTCCTGAGTAGCTGGGATTATAGGTACAAGACACCATACCAAGCTAGTTTTTAAATTTTTTTTTTTTCCCCCGAGACAGAGTCTCACTCTTGTTGCCCAGGCTGGAGTGCAATGATGCAAACTTGGCTCACTGCAACCTCCGCCTCTCCTGATTCAGCCTCCCGCGTAGCTGGGATTACAAGTGCCCGCCACCACGCCTGGCTAATCTGTATTTTTAGTAGAGATGAGGTTTCACCATGTTGATCAGGCTGGTCTTAAACTCCTGACCTCAGGTGATCCGGCCGCCTCAGCCTCCCGTACTGCTGGGATTACAGGCATGAGCCACCACGCCTGGCCTTAAATATTTTTTATAGAGATGAGATCATGCATGTTGCCCAGGCTGTTGTTAAACTCCTGGGCTCAAGTGATCTTCCTGCCTTGGCCTCCCAAAGTGCTGGGATTACAGGTGTGAACCACTGTGCCCGGCCTGTTTTCACATTTTAAAGTCGGGTTCACTGATGGAAATGCCTCTCAGGGTGGGGCAGGGAATGTCAGCAGCGGGACAGTGGGGAGGATAAGAACACCCAGGGCCTGGGCATGGGAGGATAAGGCAGCAAAGCTCAGTGTCAGAGGTGACAGGGAGTGGTGGAGACTCCTGGGAACCCGCAGCCACCAGGTCCCTCTAAGTGGAGCAACCTCGCTTAGCTGGAGCTCATCCCGTCTTGCAGGGAGGCAGGCCCGTGTAGCCAAATCTGGTTTTCCACGAGAACCTGGTGATATAAAAACTCCTGCTTTTAAAATGTTGTTGGTTAATTTAAAAAATAGTTCAAACACCCTGCAAGGCTGAGTCAAACATGTCCAAGGGCTGTATTTGACCCCTAGCCAGAATTTGCAAGCTCGAACTCAGCAGTTCTCAACTGCGGTTGATTTTTGCCTCTCAGGAGACACTTAGCAACATCTGGAGACCTTTTTGGTTGTCATGACTCGGGGGATCCTACCAGCATCTGGTGGGTGGAGGCCAGGGGGCCTGCTAAACACCCTGCACTGTACCTCCTCTCCCGCACTTGGCAAAGCGTGATCGGCCTGGAATACCTACGCTGCGTGGGCTGAGTCTAACCCGAAAGGTGGTCGGTCAGGGAGCACTCTCCGGTTCTCTGTGGTTCCTGAGGCTGAGCCAAGGTATTTGACCTCAAAATAGGAAATGGCTCAAAGACAAAACCATCTGATGGCATTGAAGCTGGGACAGGGAGTCAGGGCCAGGTGCCCCTTGCAGAAATCTGAATTTCTGTGACTTAATTTTAAAAAATGGGCCAGGCATGGTGGCTCACTCCTGTAATCCCAGCACTTTAACAGGCTAAGGCGGGCAGATCATTTGAGGTCGGGAGTTTGAGACCAGCCTGGCTAACATGGCGAAACCCATCTCTACTAAAAATACAAAAAAATTAGTTGGGCATGGTTGTGCACACCTGTAATCCCAGCTACTTAGGAGGCCGAGGCAAGAGAATCGCTTGAACCCAGGAGGCGGAGGTTGCAGTGAGCTGAGACTGTACCACTACACTCCAGCCTGGCCAGAGTGAGACTCCATCTCAAAAAAAAAAAAAAAAAGAGAGAATCTCGATGTCCACATAGTCTCAAAAAGGACTCCAGGTGGGAGGACTGTGAAATTCAGCCAATGGACATTTCCCAACCCAGGGCTTGCATCTGACCTCCCCAAGCTTCCGTTCCCCACCTGTGGAAAAGGGGTCACTCATGGTCCCTTCAGCAGGGCGTTGGGAGGATTTTGCTTCCTTAGGAGGAAGGCTGACCTCTGTCTTCTCTCTGGAAGGTTCAGGAACAGAGTCGCCTGCCTCAACTGCTGCACTGAGGACCACTTCCTCCCCGCCATCCCCAGGACCAGAGACCCCTCCAGCGGGAGTGCCATCTGCTGCTTCCTCCCAGGTGTGGGCTGCAGGACCAGCTGCCCAGGAATGGCTTTCTCGGGACCTCCTGCACCGGCCTTCCGATGTGCTGGCCAAGGCACGTCTATGGCTGTATCCTCTGCCCATGGTTTCCTCCAAAGAGTCCGGTCCCCATGAGGTATCGGTAGACCCAGCTGGGCCTGAGGCCCTTCTCTTTCACCACCATTCTTCCAAACAGAGCCCCACTCTGATCCCCAAGAGCTCCCACCTGAGGGCAGCCCCCTTCATCTGTCAGCCTGGATCACAGCAGCCTCCCAGGGCCTTGAGACACAGCCAAGGGAGGCAGCGGGGGGGTCAGCAGCTATGCACACAAATGGAGGGAGGGAAACTGAGGCACACCAGAGGACTGGAGACCCAGAGGTCACAGTTTCCTCCAGCTCTTTTTTTTTTTTGAGATGGGGTCTTGCTTTGTCATCCAGGCTGGAGTCCAGTGGCACGATCTTGGCTTACTGCAGCCTCCACCTCCCAGATTCAGGCGATCCTCCTGCCTCAGCTTCCCGAGTAGCCGGGATTACAGGCGCACGCCACCATGCCCAGCTAATTTTGTATTTTTAGTAGAGATGGAGTTTCACCATGTTGGCCAGGCCGGTCTGGAACTCCTGGCCTCAAGTGATCCACCCGCCTTGGCCTCCTATTGTGTTGGGATTACAGTCATGAACCACCGCACCGGGTCCCTCGAACCCATCTTTGGGCTGAGATTCTCAGGGCAGCCGGAGCCCATGTGTTCTTGTTTCTGATACTTTTTCTCTCTCCACTTCTCTCTTGATGAAGAAGGGGCTTGGACCATTCCTGCAAACAGCCAAACCGGTGAGAAGAGGCCAGACATCTGCCTCCATTTTCCCCAGAGTGGTGCAAGCTCAGCGAGGTCCCCAGGCTCCCCCAGGGGAAGCAGGGTTCCCTGGACACCCCACACCTCCAGCCACGCTCCCCTCGGAGCCTGTAGAGGGTGTCCAGGCTAGTCCCTGGCGGCCACATCCAGTCTTGCCAGCGCACCCGGCTCTGACCCTGCCCGTGTCCTCAGATGCCTCCTCTCCTTCACCGCCAGCTCCGAGGCCTGAACGATCTGAATCGCTCCTGGTCTCAGGACCATCTGTCACCCTGACTGAAGGTCTAGGAACTGTGAGGCCTGAGCAGGACCCTGCCAAGTCTCCAGGAAGTCCCCTCCTGCTGAGAGGGCTGTCAGGGGGGGATGTGGCTGCACCCGAGCCCATCAGGGGGGAGCCCGGCCAAGCCAGTGAGGAGTTCCAGCCATTGACAAGGCCCTGGCGGGTCAGACTGGCTGCAGAGGAGCTGGTTTCTCACCATTCTCCTAGAAAGCCCCAGGAAACATCCTCTGGAATGGAGGTGGAGAGGCCACGCCAGACAGGGCCTGGTCTCCCCAGGGAGGGGGCCAGGGGGCGCGTGGACGTTTCATCCTCAGAACCAAGCCAGGACATGGAGAGGCTGGGACTCTCCATCCTGCTGGGGAGGGATGCCACATTCTCCACCCCAAGTGTGAGGCAGCCAGACCCCAGTGCCTGTGCCAGGGCCTCAGGACCCGAACTTACCGGGATGCCCAGGGTGAGGCCGGCAGTGCCCCTGGCAGTTCTTCCTATGGAACCTCTGCCACCAGAACCTGTTCACCCAGCAGCTCTTCTGACACCCGAAGCCTCATCTGTAGGATGGCCAGACCAGGCCCGATACCTGGAGTCAGCCCCTGGCTGGCCTGTGGGCCAGGAGGAGTCGGGGGTTGCACACACATCCAGCCCTCCATCCACGCAAACCCTGAGCCTGTGGGCTCCCACAGGAGTGTCGATACCCAGCCTGGTGGAGCTTGAACACCCCTTCCAGGCTGGCCGGGGGGCCTCACTCCAGCAGGAGTTGACAGAGCCCACCTTGGCCCTCAGTGCTGAAAGCCACAGGCCTCCTGAGCTTCAGGACAGTGTGGAGGGGCTTTCTGAGAGGCCCCCACGCTGAGCCTCCATGGAGACTTCAGGGTGAGTCCTGGGTGCACCCTGGGGAGGTAGAGTGCAAAGGGTGGGAGGCAGTGATGGGTCGGCCTGGAGATGGGGGCTGGGGGCCGTCTTTCCAGGGAAGCCCCGGTGCTCTTCTGGCCCAGATCGTCACTGTGCTCAGCCACAACTGGGCATCTAAGCCAGGGAGTCCAGGGGCCCTGGGTCACTGAGAGTCACTGGGACCATCCAAGCCAGCGGGGTTCCAGCTGCTGCCATGGAACCCAGAGGGAGTGGTGCAGCGGCAGGCCATCTGCCTGCATGGCCCTCCCTGAGGGAAGAGGCGCTGAGTGCAGGGCAGCGTCTCCTGGTGTCTCCCTGGCCCTGCTGGCTGTGTTTCTGGGCTTGGTCTGCTGTCGGAGGTGGTGAAGCGTCAGGGTAAGGTGCAGGCTTTGCAGCCAGGCCTGCCAGGAGCTAGGGTTCAAGTCCCAGTTCCTCTGCTCTTTGGCTGTGTGACCTTGGCAAGGCACTCACCTCTCTGAGCCTCAGTTTCCTGATGGGTCAAATGGGGATGATAATTGTTACTCCCAATGGGGCTGTTGAGGGTTGGGTGGGAAAGGAATGTAGAGCACTTGGCGTGGAGCCGAACGACACCCAGTGCACTCAGAACTCGAGAGCCGTTGTTACAACGATCATTCCACCACCCACCTCCTGGTCCAGGCAGAGGGGATGCTTGCAGGCCCAGGAAAGCATGGAGGGCCTGAGCCGTGGTTCAGACATCTCTGGGGGTTGCTGATGATGGTGATATGAACCCTTGGTGTTTACCCCCTCCCCAGGCCTTGGGGTGCCATGACATCAGGTCTCTAAAGGACTCCAGGGGAGGAGAATGGGATGCCACTGCTTCATTTTCATTACTCATAACTCCCTTCCTCTGGGTTCCATGGCAGCAGCTGGTACCCCGCTGGCTTGGGCAGCCCCAGTGACCCTCAGTGACCCAGCTGCCACCAGGCTCCCTTTCTTAGATGCCCAGCTGTGGCTGGGTACAGTGTTCTGGGCCGGAAGAGCACTCACTCAGTGCTTCCCTGGAAAGGTGGACCCCCAGACGCCCACCTCCAGGCAGACCCATCACTGGAAGTGGGATTTGAAATGCAGCCAAGAAGAGGAGACCGTCGGCAACGCCCGCCCGGAACAAGAAATAAATAAATAAATAATCAGGGTTGTCTTGGCTGATAAACGGTCCCCACCTCGAAGAAGACTTCTCCCCCCTCTGCACTCCCTCCTCCTCCCTCTCCGGGCAGATCCGTCCTGGGCAAAAGCTTAATAGCCCCATTTAAGGCTTTTCCTTTTCACCACGAGATTGAGCTGCTCCTGCCATTACGAGGTTTTCAGCTTCTCTCTGAAATCAAATTACTGACTCCATTTAATTTTTTAAAAGCTCAGATGATTTCCCTTCTCGAATTGGAGCCGTGACTCCAAGGACAGCCCCCACCAGCCCTACCAGGCGGTTCCCCTGCGGGCAGCCGCTGCCCTGGGACGGCGGCCCCCACGCCTGGGGAAGCCTGACACCTAGAGGGAAAGCCAGCAGGAGGAGGCCTGAGTCTCTGGCTGCCACCCTGGACACTGGGCTGGGTAGCCTGAGCTGGAGGAGGCCCACAGGAGCCCATGGCTAGAGGCCGGATGATCTTCAAAGGCTGGTTGGGTCAGTGGTTAGAGCCCAGCACTGATGCCGTAGGCTCATACGGGAGGGTCCCTAGCCTCCCAATTGCCTTCCCACAGTGTGTGTCTGGGACTCCACCCCTCAACAAAGGTTTATGGAGCGCCTCCTAGGTGGTGCCAGGCACTGTTCCAGCCCCGGGGAGGCTTCAGTGAATCGAACGAAATCCCTGGTGTGGGAGGGAAAGTTCTAGAGTGCACGTGAGAGGGGGATTGGACACCGACAATGAACACATGAGACAATTTCAGACAATGCTTCCTGCTCTGAAGAGGAACAAACAGGCAACTCCGGTTACAAGCTGCTTTGGGTGGGAAGGTCGGGCAACCCCTCTGAGGAGGTAAGGAGGCAACCGCAGAAAGAGCTGGGGGTGGCATCCAGGCAGAGGGACAGAAAAGCAAGGGCCCTGAGGAGGGCTGGAAGGATGGAGAGAAGGCCGTGGAAGCTGGTGGTGTGAGCAGGAGAGTGAGGGGGGGATGGGCCTCCAGGGCTTGCAGGCCCCGTCAGGAGCCCAGATTTTATTTTAGCCTTGATGGGCCATCCAACAGGGACCTTTGAGCAAAGCAGTAGCCTTGAGTAGGTGCTTGAAAAGGCTGGCTGGAGAGTGGACGTCAGAGGGACAGAGCAGCAGCCCCACTGAAAGGAAAGGTGACTCAAAGGGTCTCCTCTTTGAGGGCTTCTGCCACTCCCACACCTGCGTCCAGATGACGCAGGGAAGGTGGCTCCCTGGTGACGTTGGATACATGACACATCTTTTTATGATTATTTATTTATTTGTTTTTGAGACAGAGTCTCACTCTGCCGCCCAGGCTGGAGTGCAGTAGCTTGATCTTAGCTCACCGCAACCTCCGCCTCCCAGGTTCAATCGATTCTCCTGCCTCAGCCTCCTGGGTAGCTGGGATTACAGGCGTGCACCACCACGCCTGGCTAATTTTTGTATTTTTAGTAGAGACAGGGTTTCACTATGTTGGCCAGGCTAGTCTCAAACTCCTGACCATGTGATCTGCCCATCTTGCATCTTTTATCTCAACACTGGCCATGGTGTTTCTCCCAGGAATCAGTCTCTGTCTCTCTTTGCCTCCTCCCTTCCACCTCCATCCACTTCCATCCACCCCTGCCCTTTCTCCATCCCTGTAGAGCCCCCCAGCTTTGGGACAGGGTAGACCAGGGGCACACATGCACGAGAAAGTCCTGTAAACCAGAGCTGACCCTTTACCAAGTCCTCCCGTGTTTAACAACCACCCTGCGCCCTTGGAGACGAGACAGAGGGAAGGGAGTTAATGAAATCACCAGCCTTTACCTGGCATAAATGGCTCTTCACCCCCCAGGCGGGCGGCGATTTGCAAGGCTGAGAGGGTCTGGGCATTAACTGTTCTGGGCACTCTTCCCAGCTCAGTGCTCCGTGCAGCTGGAACAAACCACTTTACTTCTCTTCCTTCCGCCAGCTTCGATCTGTACCCGCTCAAAAGCAGGGCAGTCGTGCTTAATTAGAAAGTGCTTGGGGTTCTCGGGAAGGCTCCCATTCTCCCTCCAGATGGGACAACCCCATTTCTGTGACCAGGGCAGACCTGGCTGGTACCCATGCCTGATCCCAGGACACGCACGGGTGTTGCCTCTGCTGGTTTTCCTGTTGAGACCTCCCAGGTCTTGCAGTCATTTGTTTATGGCTGACACGTCTGTGATCAGTGAAAGTCTGGCAGGGAGCAGCTCTTTCCCTCGGGGTCAGCAGCTGCCGGGAGATCTTGGACAGCCTGGGCTGTTCCAGGTGCTTAGGTATCACTCAGTGGTTCCCCGCCCTCAGAGGCTTGGATTCTCATCTTTTATGCCCCCACAACTCCGCATGAAGCCCAAAGGCTGTGTTGCATTTATTATACTTTTCTCCTGCTACACAGAGCAGCTGGAGCTGGTCCAGTTTCTCTTTTGGGCTTTCCTTCTTGAGCACAAAGCCTTTCACGCCCTTCAGCATCCAGGCTCATTGTTTTTCCCTGGTTGAAGGTCCTGACTTACTAGTGGTTTTTTGTTTTTGTTTTTGTTTTGTTTGTTTGTTTGTTTGTTTAGAAGGCGTCTCACTCTGCAGTCCAGGCTGGAGTGCCATGGCACAATCTTGGCTCACTGCAACCTCTACCCCCTGGGTTCAAGCAATTCTCCTGTCTCAGCCTCCTGAGTAGCACATCACCACACCTGGCTAATTTTTGTATTTTTAGTAGAGATGGGTTTTCGCCACATTGGCCAGGCTGGTCTTGAACTCCTGATCTCAGGTGATCTGCCCACCTCAGCCTCCCAAAGTGTTGGGATTACAGGCGTGAGCCACTGTGCCCGGCCGCCAGATTTTCAGTGCTTCCCTCAGCGGACTTTATATCACAACATACTCTTTCAGTCTTCGCTGCAAGTCTCTGTTGAGTATTTGTTTCTGTTTTTGTTTTTGAGGTAAGATCCTGCTCTGTTGCCCAGGTTGGAGTGCAGTGGTGCAATCACAGCTCACAGCAGCCTCGACCTCCTGGGGTCAGGTGATTTTCCCACCTCAGCCTCCCTAGTAGCTGGGAGTACAGGCACGCCCCACCACACCTGGCTAGTTTAAAAAGTTTTTTTTTGTAGACACAAGGTCTCGCTCTGCTGCCCAAGCTGGTCTCCAGCTCCTGGGCTCCTACCACCTCAGCCTCCTAATGTGCCCGAAGGCATGAACCATTGTGCCCAGCTCTTTGGTTGGGTGTTTGAATATTACTTAAGCTGGAACTGTAGTTTTCAATTTAGTAATCCTCCCAATTACTGTGTAACCAGAGAGGCAGTGTGGTTGGGAAGTGCTTTATTCTGGAGGTCTGGAGACCAGATCTGTCCCCACAGCCATGTGGCCTTGGGCTAGTCAGTTCACTTTCTGAGCCCAGTTTTGCTGTTGGGCTGTTTGGAAACCGGAGTGAATGGCCCGGCAACCTCTGATCCAGGAGGACACCTGGGCCATCCCATGCAGATGGGACGTTCAGAGTCTCTCATGCAGCCAGGGGAGAACCTCTCTCTTCTGAGGGTCCATTATCACTAGCCCAGCCCAGCCCCAGCCCACCGCCCAACACCTCTGCTGCTCACAGTTCTGGTGTCTGGGGCTGGGGGCTGCCAGAGACATTAAGCCAAGCCAGGTGGGAGGACAAGATGGGATGACATGGACAGAAATTCACTCCCATGCAGGCAGCCAGAGCCCACCTGTAACCTGCTCCACAGATTACCTCCCACCTGTTCCTGGTTCCTTTCCCAACAACCAGGCTGAGCCGTTCCACATCCCAGATGGAAAAGCCCTCAGAACAGTGGTTCTCAAAGTAGCGTCCCGGAACAGCAGCCCTTCCCACCCCCCCACCCCCACCTCGTGCTTGTTAGAGAAATGCAAATTATCGGGCCCCACTCCAGACCTACAGATCCGGAAATTCGGGGGGTGGGGCTCAGCAGGCTGCAGGACTGAAGCCATCCAGGTGGTTCTGACGCCGGACTGTGTAAGTTGAGAAGTGCTGCATGAGATAATCTGCGAGGGCTATCCCCTAAATCAGAGAATGTCACAGCCTCCATAACAATACAACACTTGACTCTCATACACCTCCAAGTACTTGCCACCTCCATCTGTTCATTGCGCCCAGCACCATCCCTTCCAGGGAGAAAAGAATTGTTCTTCCCATTTTACAGAGGAAGAAACTGAGGCTCAGGGCCCGCCCAAAGTCACAACTAGCAGATGGTGGCACGAGGGCCCAAACCCCGGCCTCCTCATTCCAAGGGGAGGGCTCTCTCTCGGACACTTTGGGTTTCCGGGGCTTCTTAGACCAAGAGAGCAAATGCATGTTCCCCCGCCAGAGAGGCATCCCCCCTTCCAGCCCTCTCCCTGCTTCCCAGTTGCAATCTTAGGCACGAACATCCAGGAAACATAAATTTTGCCTGGCAGCTGAGTAAGAGCTCTGAAAGGAGTTACACGTCAGGGGGACGGGACTTTATTTCTCAATGAAATAGCCTTTTTATGGTTGGAATAAAAGTGCCAGGGGGAGCCCCATGCCAGGCAGTAGCAAGTTATTTGATAAACTCCTCCAGCCAAGGGTGGGGCTGCGTGGGAGGTGGCGGCCAGAGAGAAGATCCCCCCATTTCCAGATGCATGTTTCTCTTCAGGTTAACGCTGTGGAAGACCCCGGGGGGCCTCGTGGGCCAGGCAGCTGGAGAAGGGCTGGCCCTGGGACCATGCCAATGCCTTCGCTCCGATACCGGGTCCCGGGAGCAGAGCTGCAGTTCAGAGAGCGAGCAGCAGGGGGCAGCATAACCCACCGTTCCAGCCTGTCCGGTGGGCGCTGCCGGGGGCTGCTAAGCTCGGGTCCCTGAGGCTCAGCCCTCGGAGGCGGTCAGCAGTAGCCCCCTCCCTGGGACCTCTTCCTCCTCCCTTCAGCCCTTGCAACCCCTTGTCCCTTCATGGCAAGGAGAGTTTGTCATCCTTACCCTGGTGGCAGCCTCTGCCGGGATCCAGATGACCGTGGGGGTGGAAGTAAGCGGGAGGGGGCTTCTGCAGGGTTTGCTTTGGATTTCATTAACCCTTGGCTTCCTTCTGAGGGGCCTCTGGAGGGGTCTCTGTGTTCGTGGGTGGGTGGGTGGCTTTTGTGGGCTGGGGACGATAGCCTTAGTGGTCACTGGGGGAAGGGGGAACAGGGTAAATGCCTGAAGGACAAAGAGAAAGCAAGGAAACCTCCTCGTTTGAGAACGTGTGTGATTGGCAGGTTTACGGCCTCGGGAAGGTGCGTGGTATTCCGCACAATCAAGTCATTTTTAAAAATAATCTCTCTGCTTAAGTCGTACACGCTGCTAATTGCATTTTAATAAGTCTCTTAAAATCTTGCCATATTTTTTAATATCCTAATATTAGGTAAGTGATTGCGGGGGACACTGGAGGGCATGGGGAGTTTATGTAGCAGAGGGAGAGCCGTGATGAAGCCGGGGGGTGGTGGCCACCCAGTGGCCTGTGGTGTATGTGGGGGATGGATGGGTGTCCGTGTTTGTGTGACCTGTGCAAGATCGGGGGGTGTGAGTGTCCATAGAGAGGGCTTCCCCTGGCCACAGCCCTGGACAGTGGGCCCCGTCTTCAGCAGTAGTGCCAGAAATCACTTATTACACCTGCTGGGGTCTTGCAGCCATAGGGGACAGACAGGCTTCCTCCTTCCTTTTCAACCTCTGGCCCCAAACTAGAACATCTGAACTGGAGGGGACCTTCGACCCAGTTCCTCTTCTCCTCTTTTCCCCAGGAGGCAGGCCCTGAGCCCAGAGAGGGCAGGTGACTTGGCCAAGGCCACTTAGTAAGAAGGGGACCGGGGGGAAAGTCGGACCCAGTCTTGAGAGAGGCAGAGGAGGAACTGCCTCGTCCCTCTAGTCGCAGCACAGGGCGCTGGCTGCACCATCCGGCCCTAGCATCCTTGCACACACACTGCTTGCTCTGACCTCCCCATGGGGAGAAGGTGGGTAGTTGCTGGTGGTGGCTGCCATTCCTGGAGCCCTTATAATGTGCCAGGCACCCTGCTGAGCACATTCCCCTGAACAGCTGTATGGGTTGAGTATTTTAGGATTCCTGGGTGGACCCAGAGCTAAGAAATGGCAGAGCTGGGATTTGAACCCACAGTTGCTCCTGTGCCTGGCTGGGGAAGGTTCTTAACCACCACTGGATAGGAGGCTGAGCTGGGATCCAAGCACATTCTACATCCCTGAATGTTCAGGGCCAGGGAGGACCATGCTGGGAACAGCAGGGGAGACTGGCAGAGGCAGGGAGGTAGGGCGTTGGATGCCTACGGTCTTTTTCTCCTGACCCGTCTGTTACTACAGGGCAGGGTCCCAAGGCCAAGATCAACATCAACCCTTTTCCCCAGAGCCCCTGGAGGTCAGAGGCCTGGGGAGGCGGTGGCCTGGGGTTGCAGGTCTCAGACCTTAGCCACGCTCTGGGTTTCTGGAGGCCCCCTGAGGCACCCGCCGGCCTCCACTGGCCCTGGCCTCCCTCCCCCTCCTCCTCCCTCCCCCCTCCTCCATACACGCCACGGGCCCGGGTGGCAGGCACATGTTGAACGAACTTCTGAACAGGAAGTCAGCGTCCAGGTCGTCCCGAGTCCCTTTTTATGTGGTTTCTTTAATCCCCCAGGCTGGGTTTCAGAAGCGTTTTACAGTTTCAGTTTTACAAAGCTATGCTCCCTTTAATGTTGGCGTTTTTCAGGAGGTGGGGGGAGAGCGGCTTCAGTCAAAACATGTGTGTTTTACATCAGCCAGCTGCGGACAGGGTGGCCCAGGGCGGGAGGCAGCAATGTGGCTTCCAGGCTCCGCGCGGGGTCCTTGGGTAGATGCATCTACTCGGCTCTCTCCCTCTCCTCTCCTGGGCTCTGCCTTCCTGCCTCCCCGAGTCTCTCTCTCCTGTGCATGGGGCCAGGGGGGGCCAGGGCACTCCTTTCCAGCCCCTTCCCACCTGAGCTCTGATCTGGTCAGTGCAGGTCTTCTTTCTGGTTTCTGCTGCCGAGACACCAGCATGCTGATCTTCCTCCACACCCTGAGCCGTATCCTCCAACCACCTGGGTTTTCATTCACTTAGTATTTTCCCTTAAATCGCTGCCCTTCTTTCACTTACGTAGACAGTACCTAAGCAAAAATGTCCCTGAAATTGTGAATTTGATGTGCTAGTTACATCTATCTGCTCTAATACACAATAAAACAAATCTAAAACTATTAAGGCATTTAAAAAGGTGAAGATCATCACACCAGCCTCGCATGCTTCTGGAAATCCTGCCTCCATCCCCCTTCCCTGGCAGAGAAGATGAAGGTCAGGAAGTGAGGTGGCCCGTCCAAGGCCATGGGGTTGGTGAGAGTCCTACCTGACTGGTGTGCCTCCAAGGCCAGCATTGGATCTGCCACGAGTCATTTCCAGGGCTGGCTTCTTGGCCGCGCAGTTTCAGGCTTTAGAGGAGCCGCCTGGGGCTCTGTGAGCACACCAAGGAGAGGGGCTGAATTCCCTGGCAGTGCGGGTGGGTGGAAAGAACACAGACTTTGGAATCAGTCAGACCTGAGATCAGATCCTGGCTGCACTAACTCCTAAGAGTGTGATCGTGGGCAAGCGTCTCCACGGCTTTGAGCCTTGGTCTCCTCATCTGTGAAATGGGGATGACCACGCCGGCCTGGAAACAGCAATGCCAGGGTCAGAGACACACCTGGAAAGAGCCCGCATCAGCCAGGCCTGCAAACCCAGCGGTCATTCGCAAGCCTTCGGGGCTTGGTTCTTATCCACTGTGCTCCTTGTCACCAGCCTGGTTTCACCATCTCTCCTCCCCTACCCACAGGAAGCAGCAGGACGTCCAGGGAGGGAGGATCAGGAGTAAAGGTGCATGCCCAGAGGGGTTCACGGGCCCTCCCACCCTCTGTCCCTGCGCTGCCTGGGAGGATGCTGTGACCAGAAGTGCAGTCCGGGCCCTGCCGGGAGAAGGAGGAAGACAAAGGTGGCTCTCCCTGTCCACAGAGGCGGGGTGACTCGGGGGCTCCAGAGGCTGTTTGGATAGTGGGGAGGGCCTAGGACACCCGATCCATGCTGCCTGAAATGATGGGGGGTCCAGTATTGCAGAGGCCACCCCCCCCCCGGTAAAGCAGAGGCCCTGACCCCTGCTGGCCCCAGAGCTTTGCTGCTGCCCGGAGCCCCCAGCTGCTTGAGGGGCTTTGCCTCCATAATGGCCAGGGGGTCTCTGGAGCATGACGCCTCGGATCTGAGCTGCCGTTCTCTGGCCACAGAGTGAAGTGTTCTGGCTTCCCCCCGTGCCAAGGGTTGCCCCCAAAGGATCTGGGAGAGTGGAGGAGGCTGATGTCAGGCCAGAACACAGAGGGACAGGACCTAGGGGTGGGCACTGTTCTAGCTGCTGATTCTCTCCTTTCAGAGCCTGGGGGCAGTTAAGAGACCTTGAAGAATGCAGTAGTGATGACAATGATGATGGGGAGGCTGGTTAAATGCACTGAGCGCTTGCTACGTGCCGGACCCGGTGCTAAGTATTTTATTTTTATTTTATTTTTTTGAGGCAGGGTCTCACTCTGTCACCCAGGCTGGAGTGCAGTGGTGCGATCTCGGCTCACTGCAACCTCCACCTCCCTGGTTCAAGCGATTCTCTTGCTCAGCCTCCCGAGTAGCTGGGACTACAGGCGCACGCTACCACACCCGGCTAATTTTTGTATCTTTAGTAGAGACGGGGTTTCACCATGCTGGCCAGGCTAGTCTCTATCTCCTGACCTCGAGTGATCCACCCACCTCAGCCTCCCAAAGTGCTGAGATTACAGGTGTGAGGCACCGCGCCTGGCTGCAGTGCTGAGCATTTTACACAGTCATTTCATTCCATCTGCTCTGTGACACACAGTGGGAGGGCATCTAGAATAGTGCCGGCTCACAGTAGGCCCTCAACGAATTCTTAAGAAAGAGGCTTGGAGAGGGTGAGAGATCCACCCGATTCTCAGCCTCCGTGCTCCTACTGTGTTTGTCCTTCAGGGCTGGCCACTAGGGCAGGCATCCAGGTGTTGGCAGAGGAGAGGTTTGGGGCCGCAGGTTCTGCACAGCGCACCTGCTGGCTCTTCCTGAGGGAGGCTGTGGCTGTCCCTTTCGGGTGGGTCTGTGGGAGGGCCATCCCCCAGGGCTGAGGATGCCTTGTCCACTTATCCCAAGCCACCCAGGGGAGCAACACCCTCAGCCTAGGGCCTCTTCTGCTTCCCCTGGGGCAGTGTAGGGCTGGGCCCGGCCCGGCTGCAGCTGCTTGGGGCCCAGGGAGGAGAAAATCAAAGGCAGCCCATGTGGGTCCTGCTTTCATCTCCCGGCTTCAAAGAGGTGCAAACAAACCCTGTCCCCGTGCCAGGCAGCAGCTCCCTCCTCACCGCCCAGCCTGCTCTTTCTCTTCTCCTCCTCCTTCCCCGGAAACCAGCAGGCCTCAGTCCTGGTTCCAGGAGCACCCCAGAGGGGCCCGACTCCTGGCTGTGTGCGAGAGGCTGGGCAGGGCTGGCAAGGAAGGAAAGGAGAGGCTCTGCCAGGCCGAGAGAAAGGGGGCTGGGACCCTCTCACCTGTGCACGCTCTGGAAGCTGGGGGTTTATCCAACCCAGACATAACCTTCCAATCTAGAACTGTACTGTCCAGGACTATGGCCACCTGTGGCTCCTGAGAACCGGTCTCCCATGTCTGAATGCCCTACAAGTAAAAGATGCACAGGACCGCTCAGCTTTGGTGCAATCAAAGGAATGTGAAATATCTCATGCATCATTTTACCTCTGACTATGGGCTGACAAGATAATATTTTGGAGCTACTGGCTTTAAAAAAACATGTTGTTAAAATTAATTTCACTTGGTACTTTTTACTCTTTTTTTTTTTTTTTTTTTTTTTTTGAGACGGAGTCTTGCTCTGTCTCCCAGGCTGGAGTGCAATGGCATGGTCTCGGCTCACTGCAACCTCTGCCTCCCGGTTCAAGCGATTCTCCTGCCTCAGCCTCCTGAGTGGCTGGGATTAGAGGCATGCACCACCACAACCAGCTAATTTTGTATTTTTTAGTAGAGATGGGGTTTCTCCATGTTGGTCAGGCTGGTCTCGAACTCCTGATCTCAGATGACCCGCCTGCCTCAGCCTCCCAAAGTGCTGGGATTACAGGCGTGAGCCACCATGCCTGGTGGTTTGTTTTATTTCTGTTGGATTGCTTTGTTCTAGACAATATTACCATGTTGTTCTTTTTGATTTTTTCAAGACGGAGTCTCGCTCTGTTGCCCAGGCTGGAGTGCAGTGGCGTGATCTCGGCTCACTGCAGTCTCTGCCTCCCGGGTTCAAATAATTCTCCTGCTCCAGCCTCCCTGGAAGCTGAGATTGCAGGCACGCATCCCACGCCCAGCTAATATTTGTATGTTTAGTAGAGATGGTGTTTTACCACGTTGGCCAGGCTGGTCTCAAACTCCTGACCTCAGGTGATCCACCCACCTTAGCTTCCCAAAGTGCTGGGATTACAGGCATGAGCTACTGCGACTAGCAATATTCCCATTTTGCAGATGAGGGTCCTTGAGGCTCAGAGGGATTTTGGCACATGGCTCCCAGGTGCTGCTCATAAAAATCATGAATGAATGAATTAATGCATAAATGAATGAATGCACGGATGAATGAATGAAAACCTAGTCCTGGCTGCTGGGGAGACACAGGTGAAACCTGTCCCTGTTGCTGCCCTCAAGGAGCTCCCAGTCCAGAGTCTAGTCCAGTCTAGGAAGGAGAGGTAGTGGTGGAATCAGAGACCCCTGCATTCTGGGGGACCCCAAGGCCTCTTCACAATAGGGCAGGGAGTGGTAAGTGGCTCCTGGGTCCACATCCTGGCTTCGCTGCTTCCTGGTTGTATGACCTTGGGAGAGTTACTTAACCTATTTATGCCTCAGTTTTCTCATCTGTGAAATGGGGATGATAGTAATTATCATTACCATGGAAGCAGCTCCCTCTTGGGTTTCTGTGAGGATGAAGGGAGTTAACACACTCGACTCAGGCGGGGCAGAGCTTTGCGCACAGTGCGTGCAACCTGGTAATGATTAGTTATAATTCGGGACAAATGCTGTCCATCACGTGTCACCTGGTCCTGACAGCAGCACCTGGGAGGGCTGAAGGCAGTGTCCTGCCCTGGAGAGAGAGCCGCACTCCCAGCCGGTCCCAAGCTGCCACCACCTGGAGGGGAGAGTGGAGGGACTCTGTGACTTTCCCTCCAAATGGTTTCTCTGGGTCCGCTTGGGCAGCGCCTGGAGTCCCTGCTCTCTGGGCTTCGTCTCCCGGCCTCGCCTGCCACCATCATCTCTTTGCTCCACGACACACCCACCCTTACCCTACTCTATCCCAGCTATGTCCCTGAGGCCCTGGGGCCTTTGGAAGTGGCTTTGAAGAGAAACGCCCTCCAGGTAAACACAACTTCGTCTTGCTTCTGTGCTCTCAGGACAGACAGCCTCTGGTTCACTCCTGGTTACCAAGGACCTCCCAGGGAGGGTTGGTGGGAGGTGGGGGTGGGGAGCAGGGAGCCCAACACAGCGCCTGATGCATGGGAAGGCCCACCCCAGGAGGTGAGGGGAACCAGGCCTAGGGGACAGGGGGGTTCCTGGAGGTCTGGGCGGGACCTGGCAGGCTGTGGGTGGGCACTATGAAAGCACAGGCCCCCAAGCCGCGGGAACAGCCAGAGGAAAGGTCTGGGGAAACATCCAGGGGCAGCGAGATGATCCATCACATTCATGGTGAGCCCAGGACCCTCTGGAGCCTGGATAGACCCCAAGCATCCCCAGGACTGCAGGGGGACACTTGGGACCCACCCCTGACACAGCCTTTCAATCTAGAGCTGCGCTGTCCAGGATGACAGCCACCCGCGGCTACTGAGCACCAGTCTTCCATGTCTGAATGAGGCTGTCGGGGACCCCACTGAGCAGGATTTGCTGAAGGCTGAGGGAAGGGGTGGGGGCTGTTCCCACAACTTGGCAGGGGTTGGGGGCACCCAGAGACGGTAGCAGGAAGCAGGATGATTAGAACCAAATGGGCCGATGGGAACCAGATGTGATGAGGTTTTGGGGGCTCTTCCAGAGAGAGATGTTTTTCTTTTCCACTGAAGCTGTAGTTGGGAGAAGAGAAGGGCGCAGGCTGTTTGTTCCTCCCCGCTCCCCCAATCTCCGGCCCAGTGTGGCATCAGGGTGTTCTGCAACCCCAGCCGCCAAAAGGTAATGAGAGCCACACCTGGAGGCGATTTGCATAACTGCTCCTGTGGTGCCCTAGGCCAGTTTCTGGGGAGAGGGCTGGGCAGGACCTATGTGGATGTGCGGATCAGGGGACAACAGCCCCCAGCCCAGTCCAATCCTCCCTCGCTCAGCTTGCAGGCCTGGGGATGCTTGGGGTCCAGAGGGTGCTTCATGGTAGCCCAGAGGCTCTGGGCTCCGGAGGGTGCTTCATGGTAGCCTCCCCTGCTGACAGACCCCGTGACTGCTCAGCCTCACTACTCATACTCAGTGCCCCTGTGCCAGCCACTTCTTCCAGGAAGCCCTCTGGGTCCTCAGGTTGGATCAGGCACCTTCTCTGGGCTCTGGAGTGCAGTGGTGCCATTTCGGCTCACTGCAACCTCCACCTCCAGGGTTCGAGCCATTCTCCTGCCTCAGCCTCTCAAGTAGCTGGGATTACAGGCGCATGCCACCATGCCTGGCTAATTTTTGTATTTTTAGTAGAGATGGGGTTTTGCCATGTTGGCCAGGCCCATCTCTAACTCCCAACCTCAAGTAATCTGCCCGCCTTGGCCTCCCAAAGTGTTGGGATTACAGGCATGAGCCACTGTGCCCGACCTTCTCTGGGTTCTGACACTGGGTTAGAGCTCCCAGTATTTACTGTGGTGGATTATAACTCTCTTTCCCAGTGAGCAGTTATCCAACTTAGACACCCTCCCCAGCTGCACTCAGCACTGGACCTAATAGGGTACTGCCTGCGGCCACACCTGCCTGCCTCCCCAGGCCTCCCCAGATCCCAACCCCTCTCTCATGGACACCTTCTAACACTCTACTCCTGGGACCACTCTGCATTTTACATATATATATACACACACACACACACACACACACACATACATACATACAGTAAATTGGTTTTTTAAAATCAAGTAAGTCACTTAAAAGAAAAGCACTCATTGCAAAAATTACAAACCCTACAGAGGCATAGAGAGTAAAACACGAAAGACCGCTTTGCCTGGACTGGCCCCAGTCCCTCCCTTCCTCATGGCAACTTCCGTTAGATTTGTGTAAGCTAAGGTATCCAGTCTTTTGGCTTCCCTGGACCACAGTGGAAGAAGAACTGTCTTGAGCCACGTGTAAAATACACTAACACTAATGATAGCTGATGAGCTAAAAAAAAAATCACAAAAAATCTCATAATGTTTTAAGAAAGTTTATGAATTTTTGTTAGGCTGCATTCAAAGCCATCCCAGGCCGCAGGTTGGGTAAGCTTGGTATAGAGCTTTCTAAATCGTGTGTGTGTTTGTGTGTGTGTGTGTTAAAAAATATACATATAGGCTGGGTGTGGTGGCTCACGCCTGTAATCCCAGCACTTTGGGAGGCCGAGGTGGGTGGATCACTTGAGGTCAGGAGTTTGAGACCATCCTGGCCAACATGGTGAAACCCTGTCTCTGCTAAAAATACAAAAATTAGCCAGGCGTGGTGGCACACGCCTGTAGTCCCAGCTACTTGGGAGGCTGAGGCAGGAGAATTGCTTGAATCCAGGAGACAGATGGAGGTTGCAATGAGCCGAGATCGTGCCACTGCACTCCAGCCTGGGCGACAGTGCAAGACTTCATCTAAAAAAAATATATATATATATAAAAAATATACTATTATATAATATTTATATAATTATAAATATTAACATAACATAAAATTTACAATCTTAACCTTTTTTTTTTTTTTTGGTAGAGACAGGGTCTCACTAGATTGCCTAGGTCTCAAACTTCTGGCCTGAAGCGATCCTCCTGTCTCAGCCTCCCCAGGTGCTGGGATTACAGGCATAAACCACTGCACCCAGCTGATCTTAACTGTTTTTTAGTGTACGAGTGCACGGGTTCAGTGGCACTAAGTACATTCACGTGGTTAGGCAACCACTGCCACCATCCACTTCTAGAACTTTTTTATCTTTCCCAACTGAAACTCTGTACCCATTAAACACTAACTTCCTATTCCCCCATGCCCGCAGCTTCTGGTAACCACCACCTTACTTTCTGTGTCTGTATTAGTCTGCTTGTGTATTGCTATAAAGAAATACCCGAGGCTGGGTAACTTATAAAGAAAAGAGGTTTAATTGGCTCACAGTTCTACAGGCTGTGCAAGCATGGCTCCAGCATCTGCTCCTGGTGAGGCCGGAGGAAACTTCCAATCATGGTGCAAGGCGAGAAGGAAGTAGGCGTGTCACTTGGCGAGAGCAGGAGCAAGAGGTGGGGAGAGGTAGTGTGCTCTTTTTATTTATTTATTTATTTTTGAGATGGAGTCTTGATCTGTCACCCAGGCTGGAGTGCAGTGGCGCGATCTTGGCTCACTGCAACTTCCACCTCCCAGGTTGAAGCCCTCCTCCCGCCTCTGCCTCCCAAGTAGCTGGGATTACAGGCACGCACAACCATGCCCAGCTAGTTTTTGTATTTTTGGTAGAGACAGGGTTTCTCCACGTTGGCCAGGCTGGTCTTGAACTCCTGGCCTCAAGTGATCCACCCACCTCGGCCTCCCAAAGTCCTGGGATTACAGATGTGAGCCACCATGCCCAGCCTCATGGTCTTTTGTTGTTGTTGCTGTTGAGACAGATTCTCACTCTGTCTCCCAGGCTGGAGTGCAGTGGCGCGATCTCCCTCACTGCAACCTCTGCCTCCCGGGTTCAAGTGATTCTCGTGCCTCAACCTCCCGAGTAGCTGGGATTACAAGCGTGTGCCACCACACCTGGCTAATTTTTGTATTTTTAGTAGAGAGGGGGTTTTGCCATGTTGGCAAGCTGGTCTCGAACTCCTGTCCTCAGGTGATCTGCCCGCCTTGGCCTCCCAAAGTGTTGGGGTTACTGGCGTGAGCCACCGCGCCCAGCCTCATGGTCTTTTAAACAACCAGATCTTGCATGAACTGAGAGAGAAAACTCGCTAATCCATGAGGATGGCACCAGGACATTCGTGAGGGATCCCCCACCATGACCCAAACACCTCCCACCAGCCCCACCTCCAACATTGGGGATTATATTTCAGCATGAGATTTGGAGAGGACAAACATCCAAACCACATCAGTCTCTGTGAATCGGACCACTCTGAGGACCTCATGTAGGTAGAATCCTACGTTCTTTTGCCTTTTGTGTTTGACTTAGTTCCCTTATAGCATTATGTCTTCAAGGTTCATGCCTGTTGTAGCATTATGTCAGAATTCCCTTCTAAATCTTTTAATTAAAACATTTTTTTTAAAGAGAGTCTCATTCTGTCACTCAGGCTGAGGTGCAGTGACGTTATCACAGCTGACTGCAGTCTCAAACTTCTGGGCTCAAGCGATCCTCCTGCCCTTAACCTCCCAAGTAGCTGGGACTACAGGTGTGTGCTACCATGTCGAGCTAATTTTTAGAAGTGTTTTGTAGGCGGGGCGTGGTGGCTCACGTCTGTAATCCCAGCACTTTGAGAGGCTGAGGCGGATGGTTCACAAGGTCAGGATTTCGAGACCATCCTAGCAAACACGGTGAAACCTGTCTCTATTAAAAATACAAAAAATTAGCTGAGCGTGGTGGCATGCACCTCTAGTCCCAGCTACTCGGGAGGCTGAGGCAGGAGAATTCCTTGAACCCGGGAGGTGGAGGTTGCAGTGAGCTGAGATTGGTTGTGCCACTGCACTCCAGCCTGGGCAACAGAGCAAGACTCTGTCTCAAAAAAAAAAGATGTTTTGTGGTAACAGGGTCTTACTATGTTGCCCAGGCTAGTCTCAAATTCCTGGTCTCAAGGGATCCTCCTGCTTCAGTCTCCCAACGTGTTGGGATTACAGATATGAGCCACCCTGTCTGGCCCAAAAGATATTTCTTACTCTGAAGTCACGGTCAAGAATGTTGAGAAACCTGGCCTGAATTTCCATACCAGCAAAGTGCCCTAGCGTGGCAAGCACAATTCCTGCCCCAAGACACACAGGCTTTCCTCTTGAGGTCCCTTCTGCTGCTGCTGCCCTTGTCTTAGGTTTTTGCCACCTTTTGTTGGCTATTTTTTTTTTTTAAGTTGGAGTCTCGCTCTGTTGCCCAGGCTGGAGTGCAGTGGCGCGATCTCGGCTCACTGCAAGCTTCGCCTCCCAGATTCACGCCATTCTCCTGCCTCAGCCTCCCGAGTAGCTGGGACTGCAGGCGCCCGCCACCACGCCCGGCTAGTTTTTTGTATTTTTAGTAGAGACGGGGTTTCACCGTGTTAGCCGGGATGGTCTGGATCTCCTGACCTCGTGATCTGCCCGCTTGGCCTCCCAAGTGCTAGGGTTACGGGCATGAGCCAGCGTGCCCAGCCTTTTTTTTTCTTTTTTTTTTTTTTTTGAGATGGAGTTTCGCTCTTATCGCCCAGGCTGGAGTGCAGTGGCACGATCTCTGCTCACTGCAACCTCCACCTCCCAGGTTCAAGTGATTCTCCTGCCTCAGGTTCCCGAGTAGCTGGGATTATAGGCACTGCCACCATGCCTGGCTAATTTTTTGTATTTTTTTTTAATAGAGATGGGGTTTCATCATGTTGGCCAGGCTGGTCTCAAATTCCTGACCTCAGGTGATCCACCCGCCTTGGCCTCCCAAAGTGCTAGGATTACAGGTGTGAGCCACCGTGCCTGCCCCGGCCCCCCCTTCTTTTTTTTTTTGAGACAGAGTCTCATTCTGTCGTCCAGGCTGGAGGGCAGTGGCACGATCTCAGCTCACTGCAACCTCCGCCTCCTGGGTGCAAGCGATTCTCCTGCCTCAGCCTCCCAAGTATCTGGGATTACAGATGCTCCCCACCACGCCTGGCTGATTTTTGTGTGTTTAGTAGAGATGAGGTTTTACCATGTTGGCCAGGCTGGTCTGGAACTCTTGGCCTCAAATGATCCACCCGCCTCAGCCTTCCAAACTGTTGGGATTACAGGCATGAGCCACTGCACCTGGCCAGTTTTTGGCACCTTTTAAAGCTCAGCTGAAATATTCCCTTCTCTAGAAAGCCTCCCTGTTCCTCTCCAATGCCCGGAACACTCTCTGTCTCTTGGGTTCACTCTCCCATGTTTGGTCTCAGTTTCCCTGACAGCAGCTGAGCACACGCTGTCCCATAGGGTGGGTGACTGGGCCTTCTGACCCGAAAGTACGCTCCTCCAGGAAGGGGCCCACCCCACACCGGTCCCATATGGGTGTCTAACAGTGCCCCTGAATACAGAAGGGCCAGGGCCAGGCTTCCTGACAATAACCATGACAATGCTGGTGCAGTGGTGATGTGCTGGTGACTGTAATTTGTGGTCATTGTAGGGAACAGTTTTCATGCTCATGGGCCACCCAACGCCCTGTGAACCCTCTTTTTAGAGTGGAGGCATCTGTCACAGTAGGAGTCCTGCTCCTCCAAGGTAGAAGTCAGAAATTCACTTTGCCAGCCTCCCTTGCAGCTAGTGTGCCCATGTGACCTGGCCTCCACCAATCAGGATTTCTACTTGGAAGAGGTTGTGGGCAGGCTTTGTGCTGATGGAGCTTGGGAGGGGGACAGCCAGATTTCAGAGGCAGCAGTGGTGGTGTCCTGGCAGGGGCATTCCTGACAACTTAGGGTGGCTTAAACCACCATCCCTGTGCTCAACAACAGCAGCTGAAGTCACTCTTCCAGAGCATCCCTGGGTGCTAGTCTGGCCTCCAAGTCTGATCCTGCGGCACCTCTAGAGAGTTCATGAGTTACCTAGTGCCCCATTTTTCAGGTGAATTGAAGTAATATTTACACATAGTAGAATTTACTTCTTTTATGCATATAGTTCTATATACCTTAATAAATTTACACGGTCATGTAGCTACCACCACAATCAAGATACAGAACTCCCAAAATCTCTAAGTGCCACTCGGTAGTCAAGCCCAGTGGTATGCTAGAGCTGGTTAGTATCAGATCATGAGAGCCAGTTGTTAGGTTTTGAGGAAACTTGCAAGCTGTTTCTTAAACATAGTTATCATTAAACATTAAATTATTTAAACTAGGCTGGGCGTGGTGGCTCACACTTGTAATCCCAGCACTTTGGGAGGCCGAGGCGGGCGGATCACGAGGTCAGGAGGTCGAGACCATCCTGGCTAACACGATGAAACCCCGTCTGTACTAAAAATAAAAATAAAAAAAAATGAGCCGGGCGTGGTGGCGGGTGCCTGTAATCCCAGCTACTCGGAGAGGCTGAGGCAGGAGAATGGAGTGAACCCGGGAGGCGGAGCTTGCAGTGAGCCAAGATCGCACCACTGCACTCCAGCCTGGGTGACAGAGCAAGACTCTGTCTCAAAAAAAAAAAAAATTATTTAAACTAACAAAAAATGTTATTAAAACAAAGGTAATAAGGCCAGGCACGGTGGCTCATGCATGTAATCTCAGCACTTTGGGAGGCCAAGGTGGGTGGATTGCTTGAGCCCAGGAGTTCGAGGCCAGTCTGGGAAACATGGTAGAACCATCTCTACTAAAAATACAAATGATAGCCAGGCGTGGTGGTACTTATCTGTGCTCTTAGCTACTTGGGAGGCTGAGGTGGGAGGATCAATTGAGCCTGGGAGGTTGAGGCTGCAGTGAGCCATGATTGCACCATTGCACTCCAGCCTGGGTGACAGAGCGAGACCCTGTCTCAATAAATAAAATAAATAAATAAAACAAAGGTAATAAACTTACCACCTCCTAATTATTTTGCTACATTTTACTGTTTAGATGCCCTTGGGATTATTTATTTATTTTAATATTATTATTATTATTATTATTGTTAAGAGATGAGAGTCTTACTGTGTTGGCCACACTGGTCTTGAACTTCCGGCCTCAAGCAATCCTCCCACCTCAGCCTCCTAAAGTGTTAAGATTACAGGCATGAGTCACTGCACCTACCTGAGATTATTTATGTCCATTGTATCTATATGGTATAAATACTATCTAATGATGTGCTAATGTACAGCTCTTCTCAATCTGAATTCAGTGACCCCATGTGAGCAGCTTAAAATTGGCCATTGTTGGAGTATTTATATCAGAGACATTGGCAAATGCTACAAATCAAGGTCTGATTTTATTGTTTTGCTGATTGTCTAAACATGAGAAAGTAGCGGAGAAAAGGCAGATAATACAGATTAAATTTATAAGTGTGGTATGTCTGTAGCTATTACATTGAGAATAACACAAAAAATTAAGGAAACATTCTTTCAGTATTTAAAAACTATGATCTGATTCAGCAAAGAAGTCACTCACATCATTGATGAACTAATGAAGTTCTGACATATATCTTTGTTGTTTTATTTTTGTCTTACTCTTGTCAAATGATGTCTCCCCAAATACCGCCAGTGCAACCTGTTGATAAGACAAAGCTGGGTTTATTGCTTACTATAGGAAAGGAGAACATCACATTGACAGGGCTTTGTCGCTATTTCAAAGTGGGAAGGCAAAGTCGGAATCCACCAAGAACTAGAAGTTTGGTTTAAGGAGGGTCTTTCCATGCAGGAGTTTGATTAGGATTGTGTTAGGAGCTGGGCGCGGTGGCTCACACCTGTAATCCCAGCACTTTGGGTGGCTGAGGCCAGTGGATCACTTGAGGTCAGGAGTTCAAGACCAGCCTGGCCAACATGGTGAAACTCTGTCTTTACTAAAAATACAAAAATTAGCCAGGCATGGTTGGGGGTTGGGCTGTAGTCCCAGCTACTCAGGAGGCTGAGGCACTGCTGCACTCTAGCCTGGGGGACAGAGCGAGACTCTGTCTCAAAAACAAAACAACAACAACAAAAAACAGGATTGTGTTAGGGTCACAACAAAACAGTCCAGGATTGGTGGAGACAGCAAGGTAAGGGTCTGTGACACAGGGCAGTCTGAGAATCTCAGGGTGCTGCCTGTCAATACTTCCCATTGAGGAATTGGTGGGTCTTATGGGAAGTTTCTCTAATGCACAATGAAGTCATTTGTGTGGGCAAGAGTCTCCCAGAATAGCATGGAGACAATGGAATAATACAGTCTTGTTGTACACTGTCATTTGTTTGAAGAGAGATA
Source organism: Pongo pygmaeus (assembly GCF_028885625.2). Classification (NCBI taxonomy): domain Eukaryota; kingdom Metazoa; phylum Chordata; class Mammalia; order Primates; family Hominidae; genus Pongo; species Pongo pygmaeus. The sequence goes on from NC_072373.2 coordinate 220,300,999, forward strand.
GCTTCAGTCTTCAGTGTCCAAGGTGTATGTGAGGGTAGGTGGTTTTTTTTGTTTGTTTGTTTGTCTGGAGTGCAGTGGCATCTTGGCTCACTGCAACCTCTGCCTCCCAGGTTCAAGCGATTCTCCTGCCTCAGCCTCCTGAGTAGCTGGGATTACAGGCACCTGCCACCACGCCCAGCTAATTTTTGTATTTTTAGTAGAGATGGGGTTTCACTGTGTTGGACAGGCTGGTCTCAAACTCCTGACCTCGTGATCCGCCCTCCTTGGCCTCCCAGAATGCTGGAATTACAAGCGTGAACCACTGCACCTGGCCGGGTAGGTGGTTTTAATGGTTTTTTTTTGAGACAGGGTCTCACTGTGTTGCCCAGGCTGGAGTGCAGTGGCACAATCACAGCTCACAGGTGACCCTCAGGTGATCCTCCCACCTTGGCCTGCCAAGTAGCTGGGACAACAAGCACATGCCACCACACCTGGCTAAGTTTTTTATTTTTTGTAGAGATGGGGTTTTGCCATGTTGCCCAGGCTGGTCTCAAACTCCTGAGCTCAAGTAATCCAACCACCTCAATCTCCCAAAGTGCTGGGATTATAGGCATGAGCCACCGCTCCCAGCCCCGGTGGTTTTAATTGTTACTCTTTAATGTTAAGTAAAATATCAACCAGCATTCACATTGGATCTGCACTTGTTTGTCAATTGCAGCCACCGGTTGGTTCCAGTTACATGAGTTTAGCAAAACTGAAGCACTCTGTGAGAATCAACTGGCTATTTGAAATTTACTTTTTTTTTTTTTTTTTGAAACAGTCTCACTCTGTCACCCAGGCTGGAGTGCAGTGGTAAGATATCCGCTCCCTGCAACCTTCGCCTCCCAGGTTCAAGCAGTTTTCCTGCCTCAGCCTCCCAAGTAACTGGGATTATAGGTGTGCACCGCTATGCCTGGCCAATTTTTGGATTTTTTGTAGAGACGGGGTTTCAACATATTGGCTAGGCTGTTCTTGAGCTCCTGACTTCAAGTGATCCTCCTGCCTTGGCCTCCCAAAGTGCTGGGATTACAGGCATGAGTGGCTGTACCCAGCCTGAAATTTACAATTTATCATTTGTAAGTTATGGGCTATAAATTCAGCAAAGTTGCAGGAGGCAAGCTCATCACACAAATATCAGTTGTGTTTCTATACACCAGGAATTAGCAAACTGAAAAGGAAATAAAGAAACAATTCTATTTACAACAGCATCCAAATACCTAGGAAAAAAATTTAACCTAGGAGCTGAAAAACTTGTACACTGAAAACTACAAAACATTGCTGAAAAACACTAAAGACTTGATTAAATGGAAAGACATCCCATGTTCACAGATTGGAAAACTTAGTATTGCTAAGATGACTATTCTCTTCAAAGCAATCTACAGATTCTAGTGCAATCCCTATTAAAATTCCAATGGTCTTTTTGGGGCAAAAATAAGGAAGCTGACCCTTAAATTCATATGGAATTTCAAGAGGCCCCAAATAGTCAAAACAAGAAACAAAGTTGGAGGAATATACTAGTTTGCTTGGGCTGCCATAACAAAGTAACGCAGGACTGGGCAGCTTAAACAATAGAATGTATTTTCTCACAATTTTGCAGGTTGAAATCCGAGATCAATGTGTCAGGCAGTTTTGGTTTCTTTCGAGCCCTCTCTCCTTGGCTTGCAAATGGCTCTCTTCTCTCTGTGTCTTCACAGGGTCTTCTATCTGTGCGTGTCTATATTCAATTTCCTCTTCTTGTAAGGACACCACTCCAACTGGCCTAGGTCCCACCATAATGTAATTATTTTAGCTCAGTTACCTCTCTAAAGACTTTATCTCCAAATACAGTCACATTTTGAGGTATACTGGGAGCTAGAACTTCAACATAAGAATTTTGGGGGTGGAGACACAATTCAGCCCTAACAAAGGATTACATTTCCAGATTTCAAAACTTACTACAAAGCAACAGTAATCAAAACAGTGTGGTACTGGCATAAAGATAAACATGTAAACCATTGGAACAGAATTGAGAGTCCAAGCTGGGTAGTGGCTTATCCCTGTAATCCCAGTGCTTTGGGAGACCAGGGCAGAAGGATCGCTTGAGGGCAGGAGTTTGAGACCAGCCTGGGCAACATAGCAAGACCCTGTCTCTACAAAAAATACAAATAAAATTAGGCATGGTGGTGTGTGCCTGTAGTCCTAGCTACTCATGAGGCTGAGGTGGGAGGATCGCTTGGGCCGAGGAGTTCAAGGCTGCAGTGAGCCATGATTGTGCCACTGCACTCCAGCCTGAGTTACAGAACAAAAGCCTGACTCTAAAAAAAAAAAAAAAGAATTGAGATTTAATATCCAGAATATCTAAATAACTCTTACAGCTCAACAACAAAATGATACACAATGCAATTTTAAAATGGGCATAATTGAATAGATATTTCTCCAAAAAAGACATACAAACGGCCAAAAGCACATGAAAAAATATTCAACATCTCTGGTCTTTAAGTAAATGCAAATCAAAACAATAGTGAAGCCAGGTGTGGCTCACTCCTGTAATTCTAGAATTTTGGGAGGCCAAAGTGGGTGAATTGCTTGAGCCCAAAAGTGTGAGACCAGCCTGGACAACATGGTGAAACACCGTCTCTACCAAAGAAGATACAAAAATTAGCTGGGCATAGTGGCACACACCTGTAGTCCTAGCTACTCAGGAGGCTGAGGTGAAAGGATCACTTGAGCCCAGGAAGCAGAGGTTGCCATGAGCTGAGATCTTGCCACTGCACTACAGCCTGGGTGACAGAGTGAGACTGTCTCAAAAACAAAAACAAAAACAAAAAGCAATAGTGAGATACCATTTCATATTCACTAGGATGACTATAATTTCTTTAAAAGGAAAATTAGTGTTGACTATGTGGAGAAATAGGAACCCTCATCCATTGCTCATAGGAATGTAAAATGGCACTGTAGCAGCCACAGGAGACTGGCTGCTTAACTCAAAAAGTGAAACATAGAATTACCATATGACTTAGCAATTTCATTACTAGGCATATACCCAAGAGAAAAGAGGACATGTCTACACAGAAACTTGTTGGTGAATGTTTGTAGCAGTGTTATTCATATAGTCGAAGACTGCAAACAACCCAAATGTCCATCAGTGGATGAATGGATAAACAAATTGTGGTATATTCATATAATGGAATACTATTCAGCCATAAAAAGGAATGAAGTATTGATAGATGCTACAACTTGGATGAACCTTGAACACATGATGCTAAGTGAAAGAAGCCAGACATAAAAGTCACGTATGATATGATTCCATTCAAAGTACATGTAACTTTGTAAGAAACTGCCAAACAGTTTTCCCAAGTGGCTGCACCATTTGGCACTCCCACCAGCCATGTATGAGAGTTCCAGCTGGCACTGCATGCTTCATGTCCTTGCCAGCATTTGTTATTATCTACTTTTTTTTTTAAAACGGAGTCTCATTCTGTCACCCAGGCTGGAGTGCAGTGGCACGATTTCAGCTTACCGCAACCTCCGCTCCCTGAGTTCAAGTGATTCTCCTGCCTCAGCCTCCCAAGTAGCTGGGATTACAGGCACATGCCACCCCACTACGCCCAGCTAATTTTTGTATTTTTAGTAGAGATGGGGTTTCACCATGTTGGCCAGGCTGATGTTGAACTCCTGACCTCAGGTGATCCGCCCGCCTTGGCCTCCCAAGGTGCTGGGATTACAGGCATGAGTCACTGCGCCCGACCCTGCAGTTTTCATTTGAACCATCCCAATAGGTGTGTAGTGGTATCTCACTGTGGCTTTATTTTCATTTTCCTAATGACTAATGATGTTGAGCATCTTTTTTTTTTTCTTTTTTTTTTTTTCTGAGCTGGAGTTTTGCTCTTGTTGCCCAGGCTGGAGTGTAATGGTATGATCTCAGCTCACTGCAACCTCCGCCTCCCGGGTTCAAGTGATTCTCCTGCCTCAGCCCCCTGAGTAGCTGGGATTACAGGCATGTGCCACCATGCCCAACTAATTTTTTGTAGTTTTAGTAAAGATGAGGTTCCTCCATGTTGGTCAGGCTGGTCTCGAACTCCCGACCTCAGGTGATCCACCCGCCTTGGCCTCCCAAAGTGCTGGGATTACAGGCGTGAGCCACCGCGCCTGGCCTGAGTATCTTTTCATGTGCTTATTTTCTATCATACATTTTCTTTGGTGAAATGTCTATTTACATTGTTAGCCCATATTTTTATTAGGCTAGACCATATTTTCATTGGGTTCTTTCCTTATTTTTGAGTTTTGAGAATTCTTTATATATAGGTTACCAGTCTCTTATCAGATATGTGTTTGGTAAATGTTTTTCTCCCAATCTGTGACTTGCCTTCTCTTTTTCTTACCAGTGTCTTCAAAAAGCAGAACTTTTCCATCCTGATGACATTATATTTATCAATTTTTTTTCTTTTATGGTCTGTGCTTTTGTGTTCTAAGAAACCTTTGCCTAACCCAAGCTCTTACAGAATTTCTCCTATATTTTTTTCCAGGCATATACCTAATATACCATATTAGTATAGTGGTATGTTAGGTATATATATTGGTATATTAGGGATATGCCTAATACCCCCTTTTTTTTTTGAGATGGAGTCTCGCTCTGTTGCCCAGGCTGGAGTGCAGTGGCGTGATCTCGGCTCACTGCAAGCTCCACCTCCCAGATTCATGCCATTCTCCTGCCTCAGCCTCCCGAGTAGCTGGGACTACAGGCGCCCGCCACCACGCCCGGCTAATTTTTTGTATTTTTAGTAGAGACAGGGTTTCACCATGTTAGTCAGGATGGTCTCGATCTCCTGACCTCGTGATCTGCCCACCTCAGCCTCCCAAAGTGCTGGGATTACAGGCGTGAGTGACCGCGCCCGGCCCCTAATACCCTTTCATAATACCTTTCCACTTAAACCAGGATGGCTTCTGTTGTTTGCAACTGAGAACACCGACTGCTCTGGAAATGGTGGTGTTGGTGGTTATGGGGATGGCACCAGTGCAGGTGGTGAGGTTGGAGGGAACAGTCGTGTGAGTTAGAGGTTAAAGTCGATGCTGGGGTTAGTGCTGGTGGTGATCATAGAAATGACGCAGGTGGTGTTGATCAGTTTCTACCTGAAATCCTTCTCACTGTGGTGCAAAATCCGTGGCAGCCCTGATTGTCATCAGCTTGTCACTTCTCATTGAAGATCCGTATATATTGCAGACTCCAGCCTGTCAATCTCTCATAAAACAAGATGGAAAGTCGGGGGTGAGTCTCAAAGCCAGTTCCAAAAATTTACCTCTGTATATACTTGCTGAAGTATTCAGGATAAGAGTGTTCATTGAATTGTTGTCTATTGCAGGAAAAAAATGAAAACCAACCAGAATGTCTATCCGTAGGAGAATGGCTAAATAAAATATGGTCTCTCCATACTGTGGAATATTACGCAGACTTCAAATAGAATGAGATAGATCATTACGGACTTCTGTGGAAGGATACACATGATACATTACTAAATTAAACAACAAATTGCAATGATATATACTATCCTATTTTTTTAAAAGTATATACAGATGCATGTTTGTACACGCCAAAAAAAAAAATTGTCTGGAACCACACACAAGAAACTATTATCAGTGGATCTCTAAAAGACACTTCCCTTCACATGCTTCTGATCTGTTTGAATTCTTTGCCTTGAGCAGTTACTACTTTAATCTAAAAGTAAAAAAAAAAAACAAAAACACAATAATGCATACAAGGTGAGGTGGGGCGAGATTATTCTCTTTATTCTCAAAATAAGGAAACAGAGTCATGGAGGGGAGGTGTTGTCCTGACTTGCTTGGGTGGGTGGCCCAGGGAGCCAGTGGGAGGAACTGGATAGACAGGAGACCTCTCGTCTGGTTCCCAGTTGCTGTTCCCCAACTGCCTTTCTTGGAAGCACGGTCCTGCCTCCCTGCCTGTCCCAGGGCAAAGATGACCTCTGAGCCCTGCTCAGCCACCAATGGCGACAGGTAGCTGTGGCCTGGGCCAGGTCCTTGTTGGTCTTTCCTCCATGTCCTTCTTCTCCCACATGGGTATCCCATAATAGCCCCACTGGCTGTGGGGAGGTGTGTGAATAGCCCCACTGGCTGTGGGGGGTGTGTGCTGGGTGGATGGTGCAGGTTTAGAGGGGCTGAGGATGAGGAAACAGAGGAGCTCTTCCTGACCTATGGCCTGAGGCCCACTGCCTCATCATCCCCTGGGAAGTGTGTTAAGAATGCTGGCAGGGCTGGGAGCGGCAGCTCACGCCTGTAATCCCGGCACTTTGGGAGGCCGAGGTGGGTGGATCACCTGGGGTCAGGAGTTCGAGACCAGCCTAACCAAACTGGTGAAACCCCATCTCCACTGAAAATACAAAATTAGCTGAGCGTGGTGGCACATGCCTATAATCCCGGCTACTCGGGAGGCTGGGGCAGGAGAATCACTTGAACCCGGGAGGTGGAGGTTGCAATGTACCGAGGTCGTGCCATTGCACTCCATCCTGGGCAACAAGAGTGAAACTCTGTCTCAAAAAAAAAAAAAAAAAAAAGAAAGAAGAATGCTGGCAGGCCGGGTGTGGTGGCTGAGGTGGGCAGATCACTTGAGGTCAGGAGTTCAAGATCAGCCTGGTTGACATGGTGAAACACCGTCTACTAAAAATACCAAAATTAGCTGGGGGCAGTGGTGGGCACCTGTAGTCTTAGCTACTTGGGAGGCTGAGGTAGGAGAAGCGCTTAAACCCGGGAGGCAGAGGTTGCAGTGAGCCAAGATTGTGCCACTGCACTCCAGTCTGGGCAACAGAGACTCCGTCTCAAAAAAAAAAAAAAAAAAAAAGAATGCTGGTTCCTTGGTTTCACCCCTGACCCAATAATCTGAACCCCTTGAAGAAGCATACCAGGGCTTGGATTTTACGGGACTTAGCTATAACAAGAACTATGTGAGACGCACCTCAAAACTATAGTTCTCAACCCTGGTTGCCCATTAGAATCACCGGGAGTACTTTAAAAAATACAGGGGCTCAGCCGGGCGCGGTGGCTCACGCCTGTAATCCCAGCACTTTGGGAGGCTGAGGCGGGTGGATCACGAGGTCAGGAGATCGAGACCATCCTGGCTAACACGGCGAAACCCTGTCTCTACTAAAAATACAAAAAATTAGCCAGGTGTGGTGGCGGGCACCTGTAGTCCCAGCTACTCGGGTGGCTGAAGCAGGAGAATGGCATGAACCCGGGAGGCAGAGCTTACAGTGAGCCGAGATCATGCCACTGCACTCCAGCCTGGGCGACAGAGCGAGACTCTGTCTCAAAAAAAAAAACCAAAACCAAAAACAACAACAAAAAAAACATACAGGGGCTCCAGTGCCACCCTGGAGATTCTCAAGGGTCTGCAATGTGGCCTGGGCATTGGTAATTTTTCAAAGCCTCCAACTGATTGAATGTGCAGCTGGGCCTGAAAACCACCAGCATTCTATTCTAATGACATCAGAATCTCTGGGCTGGAACCCGGGCATCTGTGGTTTTTCAAATTCCATGGGAGATTCTGATGTGCAAGCAAACTCAAGAGCCCTTGATCTGGAGCCTCGCTTCTCAAAGTGTGGCTCTTGGACCACGGCAGCAGCAGCATCACCTAGAAGCTTGTCAGAAATGCAGAATCCCAGGCTCTCGACCCGCCCAGACCGACTGCATCAAAGCCTGAACATTAACAAGATTCCCAGGAGATTCATACGCACATTGCAGTTGGAGCTGCAGTTGGAGAATTGAGCTGAAGCAGGGTAAGTTTAATGTTCCAAACTCCCAACCCTAGAATCACCTGGGAGCTAAAAAATCTCAACACCCAGGCAGCACTTACAGCGCTTCACAGGGGGGCATCAGTGGTTCCAAAGGTCCTCAGATGCCTCCAGTGTGCAGGGCTCAGAACCCTAGTGTGGAGGTTTAGCTGGGGCAGGGGTGCAGGGTAAGGGCAAGGTCGGATGGAGGTGATCTCGTCACAGTTAAGGGCGCTGGGGGTCCAGCCTGGGTTTTGTTTCACTTCCCATGTCCTGTGATCTGGGGAAAGTGATTTAACCCCACTGGGCCACAGCTTCCTTATCTGTAAAATGGGGATAGGAAATAGTACCACCCCCCTTGCCCCGGGGCTGTTGAGAAGATGAAATGGGTTAAACCACATGAAGGGCTTAGTGTGGCAGCTGGCTCTCAATAAGTGCTTCATGCCAGCTACTATTTTTGTTACTGTTTGGCAGAATCTGCCAGTGGAACACAGAGGGTTAAGAGCCCGGCGTCTGAAGATAAACCCGCTGTGCTAAAGTGTGAAGTGTGGGTACACCACTGAACCTCTCTGAGGCTCGCTTTCACATCAACAATACACAAAAAATGATAGTACCCACCTCGCCGGTCTCATCTGTGCCTGCTCTGGCCCGCCTGGAAGCCACACATCCCAAATAGACATGATTCTATAACGTGAGCACAAGAGAGAAGAGGAGATTTTGTTGACAATTTTCTTTCTTTCTCTTTCTTTCTTTCTTTCTTTCTTTCTTTCTTTCTTTCTTCCTTCCTTCCTTTCTTTTTTCTTTCTTTCTTTCTGTTTCTTTTCTTTTTTCTTCTCCTTCCTTCCTTTCTTTTTTTCTTTCTCTCTTTCTTCTATTTCCTCTCTTTCTTCTTGAGAGGGTCTCACTGTGTCACCCAGGCTGGAGTACAGCACCACGATCACGGCTTACTGGAACTTCCTCATCTCAGGCTCAAGCAATCCTCCCACCTCAGTCTCCAGAGTAGCTGGGACTACAGGCGTGCACCACCACACCCGGCTAATTTTTGTATTTTTTGTAGAGACAGGGTTTTGCCATGTTGCCCAGGGTGGTCTCAAACTCCTAGGCTCAAGCGATTCACCTGCCTTCATCTCCCAAAGTGCTGGGATTACAGGCGTGAGCCACCGCAACTAGCCTTTGTTGACGGTTTCTTGGGAATCAAGGAAGAAGGTTCATTTCACACCCCCAACAGCAGAAGCTTTACTAAAGCAACCATTGGACACGTGTTTCTTCACTCCAGATTCCTCTGCCCTGCCGGCTGCTTGTTCTCTCCTTGTCCTTCCTCCCACAGCCTCTGGAAACCCCATCTGGGGAGCTGTTCTGCAAAGCTGCACCTTATCCACCTCCTGGAGCAAAACACGAGCTACCTGCCGGGGAATGTTCAGAGTGCTTCACGCGAAGTCTCCCACTCAGAATTCACAGTGATCCTAGGAGGTAGAACTATTCCTGTGCCCGTTTTATAGACAAGGAAACTGAGGCAGAGTTTTGGTAACTGGTAAGTATGGAATCATGGTTCTACTCCAGGCTCTGTGCCTGCCCCTTAACCTTTCTGACCTCTACTCTGCTGTTCCTCAGGCGGTGGTGGTGGGGGAGGGTCTCACTCCATCCACACAGGGCAGGGGAGGACAGATTAGACTTTGTTTTGCACAGTGCATTCATTTAACAAATGTTTGTTGAGCACCTACTATGTGCCAGGTGCCAGGGACACAAGGGCGTGTCCTTGTCTTCACAAGAAATATGTGGTTCCTGTCTTCACAAAAAGATTGATTGAGTTCTTTGAAAAGAGATGAAAAAGGCATCACCTAAATCAAGAGGGTCCCGGACACAGTTTTCAGACCCTCTGAACCTCTGGGACTGCTTGGCCTCTAGTCCAGTGTCGCTCACCCCCACCTCACAATTGACCCAGACTCAAGGGGGATGAGCCCCTCCTCCCTGACCCTGGGCCCATCAGGGTTGGTCTCTGGCGACAGAGGAGCAGGGTGGGGTTGCCTGGCCACACGACGTTGGCCCACAGGTGGGCTGCAGCCCCCGCCCAAACCCCGGCAGTTCTCCGCCAAGATTTGGGTGCCCCCCGCCCACTTCCTCCCTGGCTCTCCCCTCCCCAAAAGCTGGTAATTGGTAGACAAAGGAGTTTCAGACAGTTGGGGACCTGCGTCCTTTGAGTCCCTGAAAACATGCTATTATTAATTAAAGACTTTGGCTTCGGTGGGGCCCAGGCCTGCCTTTTCCTGGCTGGGCCTCAGACTTCTGTCTCTCCAGTCGTCTCTTCTTGCTAAATTTTTCAGTGTTTTTAACATCAGACTGATGTTACGTATAATTACCAACTTTGCACCCAAATTATATTTGACATGGCTTGTGTGGGAAATTAGACCATTTCAGCGCCTACAAATTCACCTGGGAAGCCAAGGCAGGCATGCGGGCGTGCCGGGGGGAAGTAATTTAAATATTACATGTGCCCTCGTGAAAATGCCAAAACTCTTTAAACTGCCAGGAAGAATTCTGTCTTCCCCTCTGCTTGCCCCCCTCCCCAGTCTACTGAGTGCACTGAGGGTTGGGAAGCAAAAAGGGCCTTCAGGCAGGGGCCTTCAGGGGAGCCCTTTCCACTGGGACACCCCTAGGGACCAGGGGAGGGGCCTCCGGAGATGCCAACTGGAGCCCTCGTGCCACTTCTACGGGGAAGGCCCATCGCAGTGGTGTCTGTCTGTCCATCTGTCTGCCCCTCCGTTCTCTCCCTCCTGCTTCTGACCCACCTCTTCCTGTGCCAGGGAGAGGAGGCTCCACCCACTCTGGGACGTGGTGGAGGGTGGAGGTGGGAAGAGAGTGGCCACAGCACCCAGAACCCAAGCCCTGCTGGGATGCTGAGGCTGGGGCTCCGTGGCCAATCTAAGTGACAGCCCATCACAGAAGTCCCCTTTGGACCAGACAGGGCTACCTCACAGGGGTTTCAGTTTGTCATTTCAATTCAACAAGTCCTGAACACTTACTCTGTGCCAGGAATTTTGCTGGGCATTAGGGATCCAGAGAAGAAGAAAATCCACTTCATTCATTCATTTGTTCATTCAACAAACACCTATTGATCACCTATTACGCGCCAAGTGCTATGTAAGGGGAATATAGAAATTTATTTATTTATTTTTATTTTTTAATTTTTTAATTTTTTGAGATGGAGTCTTGCTCTGTTGCCCAGGCGGGAGTGCAGTGGCGCGATCTCAGCTCACTGCAACCTCCGCCTCCTGGGTTCACGCCATTCTCTTGCCTCAGCCTCCTGAGTAGCTGGGACTACAGGCGCCCGCCACCATGCCCAGCTAATTTTTTGTATTTTTAGTAGAGACGGGGTTTCACCGTGTTAGCCAGGATGGCCTCGATCTCCTGACCTCGTGATCCTCCCACCTCAACCTCCCAAAGTGCTGGGATTACAGGTGTGAGCCACCGCGCCCAGCCGAATATAGAAATTCAAAAGATTCATTTGTTTATTCACTCAACTCATGCTAAATAAGCACCTACTATGAGACAGGCTCTGTGCTGGGTCACAGAGAAGAAGCAGGCAGTCCCAGCCCTTGCTGGCTCATAGTGAAGATGGGGAGACAGGCTCCTAGGCAAATAATGAGTTACTGGGTCCATCAAATTGGAAGGCCAGACCCTGCCCCAGTTGCTCCCTTGCTTATAGAAGCTGCCTGGTGGAGGGAGGGAGACCCTGATGGCTGCTAAGCACTGTCACCTGGACCTGTGAGTCTGAGAGACAAGGCAGGGGCTCTGCAGCTGGCAGGCCACCCTTTCCTGGCCCTGAGGTCTGTGGTAGGACCTCTGGAGGGGAGATATGGGACCCAGCCTGGCACAGTCTGGGAAAGAAACCTTTTTCTTCCCTTCCTGGGCATCAATCCCTGTCTTAGACTACAAAGAGGAGAGCTGGCCCTCTGTAAGGTTCAGCGCCTTCTGGAAGCCATGCTGGGCCAACTTTAGAGGCAGGGGTACAGGAGCAAGGATGGGGGAGCTGAGGCACCCCCTGCTGCTCCCCCCTCCCACCTGTGCCTGGGAAGGTCCAGGACCAGAGAGAAGTCAGCCAGAGCGAGGGGTTCTCAGCCCAGGATAAAGGGACTCCAGAAAGACACCCCTCCCAGGCCTCAGAGGCTTCTAAGACTGTAGGGGGTCCTGGAACCCCAGCTCTGTGTGGATGCAAGGAGGGGTGGTGTTGGGTGGCATCCTTTGGGGACCAACCAAGAAGTCCTAATCCCAGACACCATCTTCTGCCCCTTAGACTGGTGACTGTGATTCCCCAGGGCTTTCTGGGCTTCTTTCCTCTATCTCTGGCTCTTTTTCTTTCCTCATGTACCGGAATAGTCAGCCCCATTAGCCCAGCAATCAAGATCATGCATGGTCCTTGTAGCCGATCGTGTTTTCTGAAGATGCCGCAGCAGCGTCTCTCATCCACAGGTTCTTCTTACAGTGTGCTCTCAATGGTACTCCTTTCCAGTGGAGGGCTCTGTGTCCTCTCCCCTGGAATCTGGGCAGAACTTTGTGAATGCCTCAACCAATGGAACATGACTGTAGAGACACTACGTGATTTCCAAGGCTAGATCACCAACATTTCATGCACTTCTGTCTTGTTCTCCTAGCACTTGCCTTTGGAACCCAGCCGCCATGCTGTGAGGAAGCCCAAGCTAACCCACGTGGTGAGGCCATGCAGACAGGTTGTGCATGGGGTTCTAGCCAAGAGCCTGGCTGAGATCCCAGCCAGCAGTCAGCTGCGTGAGTGAATGTGCCTTCGGATAATTCCATTCCCTGGTTATCAAGTCACCCACAGCTTTTGTCTTCCCAGACAAGACCCTAGGATGAGGCAGCAGAGATAAGCTGTTCCCACCATGCCCTGTTCAAATTCCTGAGCCAGACAACCCATGGGCATAATCAAATGGCTGTTTTAGGCCACGAAGTTTTGGGAGTGGTGTGTTATGCAGCCATAGATTCTGGAACAATCTCCCCGGAACCCCTCCATTTCCCCACACACCTTTCCCTCCATAGACATATTTGGAATTCCCAGCATGCTATGGTGTTTCCCACGTTCTCCACCTTTGGCCATACTGTTCCCCTACCTGGAGTACCCTTCCTTCATTCTTCTGGCACACGTTTGATTCATCCCTTAAGACTTAGCTTAAACAGGCTGGGAGCCAGGAAGGCCTCACCTCCTCCTCTAGGAAGCCTCCCCTGACCTCCTGTGGCCAGGGCAAGTGCTCCTCTGCTTCCCTGGCCACGGGCTCACCTTACTGATTTCTATTTTTTGGCTTCGCTCACCAGGCTGTGTGCTCCCGGATGGCAGGCCACAGGTCCTGTTTCTCCCAGGCATCTTCATCTCCTGTCTTGGCCAACCTGGAAGTGCTTAGAGAGGGCTTGTTTGACCGACTGGAGGGTGCGGAGGATGGACACTAATCCTGGGAGCCAGGGATCCATCCCTCGAGTTTGGAGCCTACCTCCCTGCCCACATTCCCTGAGCTCTCATTGTAGGGAATCACTGTTGGCCCGATGTGGACTGTGAATGACCTGGGCCTCCAGACCTCAGTTTCGCCACCTGTGAAATAAGAATGTTGGATGAGGAGGAGACTAAGGGGCTCCTTCCGCTCATTTGCTCAGGGATTCCCCAAGAGGGTGAGGCAGCTTTCTCACCATCCAGCCTCCCAGCCTGACCAGACAGGGAAGAGGGAAGGAAGGGGTTTCGGAAGGAAGTCCCATCTAGCCACCCCGGCTTCGTTGGAAACTTGGTGACACTCAGCAAACTCCAGCCCTGGAGGCTGAGCTGGGGCGTGATGAAGGGGTCTACTGGGAGCAGAAATGCCCCGAGGGCAGGGCCAGGCCAGCAGAGGCGCCTGAGTGCAGGTCCTGCTCTCCCACCTGCTCACTGCATGACTCGGGCAAGTTATGCCCCTTCACCAAGTCTCAGTTTCCTCATCCGAGGAATGGAGAGAGCAGTAAAGCAGCCACTGCAGGGGACTGTCGGGAGGACTTGCAGACCAAGACGGTGGCGCAAAGGGCTCCGCACAGCGACTGCCACGGGCTCCAGCTCCGTGAATGTAGCCATTAGCACTGTAGAGGCACCATGAATGAGAACCTGCCCCGTACCAGTGGCCAAGCCTCATATATTCTTTTTTTTTTTTTTTTTTTTGAGAGGAGTCTCGCTCTGTCATCCAGGCTGGAGTGCAGTGGTGAGATTTTGGCTCACTGCAAACTCCGCCTCCCGGATTCACATGATTCTCTTGCTTCAGCCTCCCACATAGCTGGGATTACAGGCATGCGCCACTACACCTGGCTAATTTTTGTATTTTTAGTAGAGACAGGGTTTTGCCATGTTGGCCAGGCTGGTCTTGATCCAGCTTTGATCACCTCAGGTGATCCCCCGCCTTGGCCTCCCAAAGTGCTGGGATTATAGGTGTGAGCCACCGTGCCCGGCCATTCACACATTCCTGTAATGTCAGTTCCCACCAGAGATCCTGCAGGAGTGAATATCTTTATTGCTGTCTTACAGGGTAGAGAATGAGGCTCAGAGAAGCTATGTGACTTGTCCAAAGCCACACAGCCATGAAGAAGCAGTACCAAAAATTAGAACTCAAGACTGTCTGAGATCTTGCAGCCTCACATTCCCGGGACTTCCATGCAGGGCAGGCCCAGAACAATGGCACCGATACCACTGCAGGAAGAGTCCATCTCAGCACTGCCAGTGATTTGATGGCAGAAGATTTTGGGTGCGGCCTCTTTGGACTCTGCTCCCCAGCCCAGGTCAGAGCAGACTCCCAGACCCCAGGGATGAGCTCTAGAAGCACGGGAAGATCCCAGAGAGGACACTGGGCTGGGCCCTGAGCCTGCCCTGTGGGTGGGCTGGAAATTCCTCTCACTCTCAGCTCTGGCGGGCCAGGGACGGGCCAAGAGGAGTGGCTGAGTGACGTTTCCTCTGCAGTGATGTCCCCAAACAATCAGTGGTCACTACAGTCCCAGTCAGGGCCCTGTACCCCCACACGCAGGCACAGAGCACAGCCCCGCTCCTGGCAACCTGCACCCTATGAGAGTGCGTGTGGTCACATGGGCAGCCCCAAGCCCTGCAGCCACACACACAGTCATGTTCACAGGCTCATGTCTGCATGTCCACCACGTGTGACAATACACAGATGGCTCCCCAGGAAGGACAACACGCGGCCCCTGCGCACCTGTCCAGGCTCAGCCCTGATTCCTGAGACTGCCTGGGCATTGCTCCCTGGATACGCAGAGGGCCCCGGCCCCCCGTGTTCCTCTGCTCTGAGTGTGTGTGCACACAGGTGTGCATGTGTGTGTACCTGATTGTGTGCGTGAGTGTGAGAATGTGCGTGTGCATGTGAGTGTGTGTGTGATGAAGAAAGTTGGGCAGGGGCTTAGAAGCAGCCCTGGCCTTTACTCCACAAAGCAGAGGGTCCTGGAGCTGAAGCCAGTCTAAAAGCCGCAGGTCCCCCCTGTGCTCTGAGCCTCATTCAGCCCTGGGGACAAGCCCAGTGGAGAGTAGCTCTTATTCTTCACTTTAGGAATTGTGAAACAGCCACAGAGAGATTAAACAGCTCACCCAAAGTCACAAAGCTAGATTACAGACAGGCAGCTTGGCAGCTCAAAGCCCAAGGCCTTAACCACCAGGTTATGCTGTGGTGGTGGGGTGAGCCCTTGTCACCCACTCTAACCCTCCCTCCTCGCCTGCCCTCTGCTTGGTGTCCCTTGGCACCTTAACCATTGGTGCCCTTTAAACAGACTGTGAACTTTCAGTATTTGCTATTCTGCCCCCTCCTCACCTCTCCCCACCCTCACACACAATGTCAGCCCTACAGAAGTGAGCGTTTGCCCTGTTCTCTCTGTCCCCAGTGTCCTGTGGCACAGTGAGGACTCACAAATGTGTGTAGAAGGGAGGGACTCCATGGATGAATGAACAGGGTCACGCAGCCTCAGCACACAGGGCTTCCTGCATCCCGGTCCCGAGGAGGGGCTGGTGTAACGGGCAGGAGGCTGAGTCCCTTGGAGGCTGCAGGTACCACCCCCACTCCTTCCCGCCCAGCTCTCAGTCTCCCTCTCTGGGTGGGATGCTGGTGTCTGAGCTGCTGCTGGCGGGGCTTGCTGGGGACTCCCGAGCTGGCCCAGGTGTTCTGGAAGCAACTCCTGCGGCCCTTCCCCCCACGCCTCCCCCCGACTGTCCTGTTCTGCTGTCCCAGGATGGCCTCCAGGCTGGGAGGGGGCTGTGACCTCTTGGCGCACACTGGCCCCAAACAGGGCCCAGAGAAGCTGCTGACACCTGCTCCTCGGCCACGTCTCACCCTCCCTGGTTTCCATCCTGCCCCAGGGCCCCCACCTCACCCCACCCTGCCCCTGCCAGGCCCGCTGCTGCCCCCGCCCGTCACTAGGTGGCGCCAAGTGCCCTGAGACAGCAGGAAGTCACCCCAGAAGGGCTCAGGGCTGGGGGTGGAGGGGCCGGTCCCTACATTCAAGCTCCTACTGGGCCTCCTGTCCCCATGTCCCCTTCCTTGAATGGCATGGCAGCCCCTAAGAGAGCTGTGCCAAAGGGTGGTCATACATCCCTGACATGTCCTTGCAAGCCTCACAGAGGCCAACGAGGTGAATACCATCTTGTCCCCATTTCACACATGAGGAAACTGAGGCCCTGGGAAGTGAAAGCCTTGTGTCCAAAGTCACACTGCTACTAACAATCAGAGTCGGCCTCAAACCTGGGTCTGCCTGGTTCCCTTCTTCAGTTCTGCTTCCCGAAAGCCCTCCCAGAAGGCCCCCGAGTGAACCATGGCCCTGGAGCTGGCTTGAGATTCTGTGGAGCCTCAGAGGGGGCAGGTCATTGGAGAAGTGTGGTGGACAGGGAGGAGGGACAAGTCCCAGCTGTCCCTGGATTCTCTGGCAGCTGCCTGATGGGTCAGGAAATGAAGGAAGGAGAGGGAGCAGAGGGTCAGGGAGTAGAGGGGACCCCCCGCCCGGAGAGTACTAGAGGGCAGCTGGGAGAAGCCTAGGGGGGCAGGCACAGGTTAGGGGAGAGGTCGTCTCTGATGTTCTAGGAAGTGCTTGGCCAAGACGCTGCTGAGATGGGCAGGCCCCATCTTGGAGTGTGCAGGCTTCCACGGGTCAGGCCCACCTGCCCACTATGACAGCCAAGAGACAATGCGGTCCCCCATCCATCCTTTTTTTTTTTTTTTTTTTTTTTTTGAGACGGAGTCTCACTCTATCGCTGGAGTGCAGTGGCACGATTTCAGCTTACTGCAACCTCCGCTTCCTGAGTTCAAGTGATTCTCTTGCCTCAGCCTCCCAGGTAGCTGGGATTACAGGCACGCACCACCACACCCGGCTAATTTTTCTATTTTTATAGAGATGAAGTTTCACCATGTTGGCCAGGCTGGTCTCAAACTCCTGACCTCAAGTGATCCGCCTGCCTCAGCCTCCCAAATGCTGGGATTACAGGTGTGAGCCACTGTGCCTGGCCCTATCCATCCTTCCCTGGAACACACGGACTGTGCCTGTGCCCGGTGCTGGGGATACCACAGTGAACAGGACCAGTGAGGCCCATGCTTTCTCGGGGGTTACTCTTTAGTTTGGGGAAAACGGGCACTAGACATTCTCCTGTTGAAATTCCTGATATTCCCAGTAAAAGAAAACCAGAGAGATCAGAGAGAACAAAAAGTGATGGAGGGTCTGTTTGGATTGAGTGATCCAGGAGGACTTCTTGGAGGAGATGGTATTAGCTGTCAAAGGCCAGAAAAAAGTGATGGAGGATTTGTTTAGATTAGGTGATGCAGAAGGATTTCTCGGAGGAGGTAGTATTTGCTATAAAGGGCCAGAAATGATTTTCTAGGCAGAGGGGCCAGCAGGAGCCCTGGCCCTAAGGCAGGCATGAGCTTAGTGGGCTCAAAGAATAGGAAGGTCAGTGGGTCTCCCGCTGAGTGAGCAAGCACAGAGGATGGGGGAGGAGGCAAGCCTGAGGCAGGGCCAGACCGAGGAGAATCCTGCAGGGCCACGATTGTCTCCTAGGTAGGAGGGAACGGGGCTTAGAGGTGTCAGCATGGGAGAAACAGGGTCTGCATTTTGGAAGATTACATTTGTTGATGTTGGAGAATGGTCGACAGGGGGCAAGGGCGGTGCAGAGAGACCACCTCAGGGGCCCAAGGGCCTAAGGGCCCTGCCTGGAGACTGTCAAGCACCTGGGTAGCTCAGAACAGTAGAAAATGCACACAACAGGGACTCTAGTACTCTGCCCTGATTCGAGTGCCGGACACACAGCTCACTGACAACACAACCTGAAGTCTACAACTGCCCCTCTCTGAGCCTCAGTGTCTTTTCCTACAAAACAGGGACAAGAAGAGCCGCACAGCCTTCTTCCCTGGCACATGGTGAGACTCGAGGTTGGGGCATGACATGGGGCCAGAGTTTTATAAACCCTAAAGTGCCAAAGGCAGAGCTGGCAGGTAGGAGGACCCTGAGCCTGGGGCTACTTTTGGGGACAGATACGGGGGTGACATTGTTTCTCCTACAGTTGAAATCATCTGTACGGGTCAGCCTCCATCACTGCTCTGGCCTCCCCAGTCCTCTGGGTCTGGGGTCTCAGCTTGACTGATCCCCGGAGACTGCCCACACCCCTACCCCCATCTCTGTCCCTCCACTTTTTTTTTTTTGTGCATCTTCTTTTTAAAATAAAAACGCCGGCCGCTCGCGGCT
The DNA here is from genome assembly GCF_028885625.2 of Pongo pygmaeus. Lineage (NCBI taxonomy): Eukaryota > Metazoa > Chordata > Mammalia > Primates > Hominidae > Pongo > Pongo pygmaeus. Next base: position 220,319,514 of record NC_072373.2, read on the forward strand.
CGCTGATGTTTATGCCTCAGTAATACATTATGTATTATTTTGTTTTAAGCACAGCTTTTGCATCCTGACAGTAACAATAAAATGTGACTATGGGATTGCTAATACAGACAGACTAATGTTTCCATCGCCCGCCTCTTTTTTTTGCGTCCTAAGCACTTTTGAAAAGGCTCCTTTTATATTCCTAATAAAATTATAGCAAAATACATCGATTTACTGGAAAAGAGTGTAGGGTCGGGGTTGGGTTTTTTCCTCCTCCTCCCCCATGTGTGGGCTTCTTTTTTCCCCCCCCAAAGACTGATGAATATTCTGAATCAAACCTTCTAAGTGCTGTTTGACCCCCGACCCTGGCTGCATCTTCCTGCTGCTGGAGGGCCAGGCTCACCTGGCCCCAGCCTGCTGTGGGCGAGTGTGGACGTGCTGAGCACTTGGGCCGGGTGTTGGGAAGCGGGGCCGTGCCCGTGTGTATATTGGGGTAGCCATATGTCCGTGAGGGCGTTCGTGTTTATGTCGGGGTGCCATGTGAATGTTGGCTGTGCCTGTGTGTATGTCAGAGTGTCCACATGTATGTTGGGGTGTCTGTGTCCACGTCAGGGTCTGCCTGTGTGGAAGTTGTTGAGGTGTGTGGGACTGTGTAAAGGTGATTGTGATTCTGTATGTGTGTGCTAGCGTGTGTGCTCGGCAACACCTACCAGTGTGACTGTTTCTGTGGGAGAATGGGAGAGTGGTGGGTGTTGGGGTGTGAGCCTGGGTGCTAAGGTGCTGGTGGGTGCCCTAGAAGCAGGGTGTGGTGAGTACTGGGCAGTGGGTGCTCATGGATTTATGGATGCAGGGCTATGAGTCTATCTAGAGTGTCCTGGGGCCACTGATAGTCAGGGTCAGGTTTGTGTCACAGTGTGGGGTGGGCTGGGAGTCGTCTGCCTAAGTCAGGGACCAGCAGTGATGTCCAGTTCTTTCCCACTGGGGAATGTAGGTTACCTGTTTCCAAACAGCCTGCATTATCAGGGAATTACTTTCCATCTGAAAAGTGGGGTCTCCTTCTAGCTGGCCTCTCATTCATTTCCATGCTCTGTCTATGAGTGTGTCGTTCTGTCTGTCTACAGGGGGCTCTGTGGGATCCTGGTGTATGTGAACTGGGCACAGCAGGGTGGTTCCTGGGGCACAGAGGCCACCGCAGGCTGTGGCTATGCCGAGCTTGGGGGCTGCCCCTGCCAGCACACAGACATCGATTCTCTGGAGGGGAGGGAGGGAGGGAAACCCTGAAGCTGTTGGTGGCCTCCTGGGCAGGGGTGGCACAGGGGCGGCAGGTGGGGGAAGGGTTCCAGGCCATACTATGAAGGAGAAGCTTTGGATGGAGAGGACCAGGCCCCTTCCTCCCACCCCAGTAGGCTCAGGGAGAGGGAGGAAGGATGCCTTCCTCATCTTCACCAACATCATTGCCAGCATCGGGGCAGGAGGTCCCAGTGGGCTGAGCAGGAAGCGGTGGCCCAAGCTTTCTGCCCTGGGCACCCACTTGGTGCCAGGACCCAGAATCTGGGGGCAAAGGCTTTTTTTCTACGTCCTTCTGCCTTGGTTTCCTGGGGCCAGATGCCTCCAGCTTTCACCTTGCCCCCAGAATCCAGTCTGGGATGTAAAGACACCCCCAGGCTCTCCCCACCCCCACAGTGTGTCCCTCGAGGGAGTCTGAACCCCAGATCCTCAGGGACCCCCTGGCCAGAGGGGCTGCTTCTGGGGCGTGGAGCTCAGGGGAGGGTCTGGCAGAGAACTCTGGTTCCCCTGCACCCCATCCTTCACGGAGCTGAGTGCCTGTGGCCGCGCCTGCTACTATAGCTCAGCCCCGCTTCCTCTCCCCATCCTCCCGCCCACCCTCTCCGGAGTGTATGTGGATCTGCGCGATTCAGAAACAGGGGAAAAAAAAAAAAAGAATTGGGTTTTGTATACTAAGCACTTTTGAGGGCAATCTTGGGCCCCCTAATCCAGAGGTTTATAACCTCCCCAGCTAATGCTCCCTGACACCGTGTTTTGATATCATTACTACATTATACTCACAATTTTTGAGTGAAAAAATACAGTACTTAGAAAGTCGAAATTCATAAATAAATTCATGTCAAACCGCACTTAATATTGATTTTGTTAGTGTTCAGATTCAATAATAAGGTACTGCGTGCATGAATATTTAAATATAATCATCATTTCTGCATCTCCTAATGGCCTCTGCTCCTCTACACTCAATTTAAACACAATTTAAAAACTATAATGTATTGAAAAATACTAGGATTTAGCAATAAATCATCATCGGGAGATTCCAGGCCTCTTATAGGGTGGCTCGATATGGGTTTCTCCGGGGACTGTACAATTAGATTCATGTTTTTAAACTTCTCAATTATCCATATACCATAATTTTATGTGAAAGTTTGTTTCGCTTCCCCCCGCCCCCCGCCGCCCCCACCCCTTGCGGGCCCCCCCACCCGGCCTCCCTCTGTAGGAAGCAGTAGAATATTGCTTAAGTGTTCTCTTAGCCAGAGTGGAGTGGGGTCAAAGGTGGCCGTCCTCAAACTGAATTAGAGACCAGGCCTGCCAGAGGCAGCCGGCGCTGAGTCACTTAATCACATTATTTGGGAAAAATATAGGGGGGAAAGAGATAAAATGACTTAAAATGAACTTGCCAAGGAGGAAGTGGAGTTTTTTAGATTTATTTAAAAAGCAATCCTTGGCCTGATGAAATAGACGCAGGGCTGAGGCAGGATGTGGTACCAGCCGGGCAGAATAGTGGAGGGGCGGGGGCTGCCCTCCGGGAGCAGAGGGGCTTCCGGCTTGGCCCCTGGGTCCCAGATCTTAGTGAGGAGTCCCTGGGGGTGCAGAAGGCCCCCGTGGGTGCAGAAGGCCCCCGTGGGTGAAGATAAAGAGGGTGCCCTTGGGACCTGGGGGTGCTGCTGGAGTCTTCTCATCTGGGAGCCTGAGGCAGGCTGGATGGTGTGGGCTGTGGGGAGGACAGGGCGTGGCAGGGCCCCCGGGGTATATGGGGCTGGGCATGGTGCCCCGATGGTGGCAGGCACAGCTGGCTCTGATAGATGGTGGTAGAAGTGGCACAGCAGCAGGCACAGATGACAGGGGTGGATGGAGGCCAGGGCCTGGAGGGATGGTGCCCACACACCCAGTGTGTAGAATCCAGTGCCCACACATAGCTCCCGGGAGCCCCACAGCTGCTGTGTGATGATTTTACAGATGAGAAAGCTGAAGCTCAAAGTGGGGAAGCCATTTGTCCAAGGTCACACAGCTACGAGGGGACAGTGTTGGGATTTGAACCCAGCTCATTCTAGAGCCAGTGTTGTCTTTGCCTGGCTCCATGCCTCGCTTGGAAGGTGCAGTTGGAGGTGGGGACAATGTTCCCTCGGAGCCTTGGCTTCTGGCCTGCTCCAGAGTGCAGTTCAGCTGTTCACATCGTAGGAGACGGGACCAACATCTGCCCATACAGGGAAGGGTCAGGGACTCAGCAGGGTTGGCTTCTGGAAAACCGTTTGGTCTCCAGACACTGGGGACAAGGGGCTGCGGCAGAGGGAGTGGGGTCACTGACATGGATCCAGAGCTGTTCCTCTAGCCCTGTTGCCAAGGAAAACCTGAGTGTTGGACCGACTGTGAGGATGCCCCTGGGGCTGCCCTGGAACAAATGGGGCAGGCAGCTGGCAGGAGCTGACGCCCAGCCTTCTGGGCAAGGCTTTCCACATTGGGCAAAAATGCCGGGACAGGACAGGGGCTCTACCTGGGGAAGGGAGGGCCACCAGAGGGGCTGGCTCCCCAGCTGTTTCATGAGCAAGGACAGCAGCAGGGGCCCAGCCATTCCAGGGATGTGGTCGGGTGTATAATGAGCAGAAGGCAGCACCCGGCTTAGCACACTGTCACGGGGAGGAAATGACACAATGAGTGCCCACCTAGCACAGTGCCTGGCACACAAGGAGCTGTGATTACAGTGGCCCATCTGGGCCCAGCCTCAGGCTCCAGACCTCCAGTGAAGGGTGTTTTGTGTTTTTTTCCTTCTGGCCTGCACTGCCTTGGTCCCTTTGGGTGGGTTTGGGGCTGTGGAGCTTTGGGCACCTTGGAACCTGGACTCTGACTGGGGGAAAGCGAGGCCCCCATCCCATCAGCTGGCTTTGCAACAGGGACACCCATGGGACTGTGTCAGCAGGCAGCAGGTTGCCTATCCCCAGACCGAGGGGGAGGCAGTTGAGGGGGCATGAAGGGCCCGAGTGCCAGGCTTCATGGCTCAGCCCCTCCAGCAGCCCAGAGCTTCCTGTGTCCTGCTAAGGCCATTACTCATTCATTCACTCATTCAGCAAATGCCTACTCCATACCAGACCCTGTTCTAGGCACAGAGATACACCAGTGAACAAAACACTATTTTCGGCCGGGGGTGGTGGCTCGTGCCTGTAATCCCAGCACTTTGGGAGGCTGAGGTGGGAGGATCACTTGAGGCCAAGAGTTTGAGACCAGCCTGGCCAACATGGCAAAACCCTGTCTCTACTAAAAATGCAAAAATTAGCCAGGTGTGGTGGCTCACGCTTGTAATCCCAGCTATTTGGGAGGCTGAGGCAGGAGGATTGCTTGAACCTGGGAGGTAGAGGTTGCAGTGAACCGAGATCACGCTACTGCACTCCAGCCTGGGTGACAGAGTGAGATCCCGTCTCAGAAAAACAAACAAACAAACAAAAAAACAAATGAAACAAAAAGCCACTACTTTCAACGGAGGACAGAACCTCTGTCTCTTGCTCTGAATCCCCGGCCTCAGTTTCCTCATTTGTGATAAGGGGATTCACATGACCCATTTCATCTCCTTCTGCCTAAATTGTTTCAGTCTTGGAGGTGAAGGGGCACGGTGAACATAGTTCTTTTTCCTGGGAATGGGCCTGACAAGACACTCATGGATAGAATTCTTTTCTTCTGTCTGCCACTCTTCAAGGCTGTGGTTCCCAGATGGTGAAGGCAGGAACAGAGATGAAACAGAGTAAAATTTGGGAAAGTGGGATCCACTGTGAGCCCTTGAGCCACAGTGGAGGCCTATGCGGGCTTCTGTGTTCCCAAAGTCCTGGGGAACGCGAGCTCTTTGAGAAGGGGGAGGGAGGGGGCCCAGCTGAGACCTCCAGCTAATTCCTGCACCCCAAGTCCCCATCCCCTCGGCCCAGCTGTGGGCCTGATTAGAGGTGGGATGGGAAAGAATGCATTTCCTTTGCCTTCATGGAAGCTACTGGCTGCCAGAAGGCACAGCCCAGAGCCTCAGACCTGCGGGACCCCCGTCTTCTGGACGGAAAGAGTTGCTAGGAAGACAGAGTGCAGAACTTGGGCAAGGTGTGGGCAGACAGCAGTCCTGGGTCCCGAGGTGGCTGCCCAGCCCCACAGACAGGATGTAGTAGGGAGAGCCAGAACCTGCAAGAAGTCTCTTCACCTCCCACCCCTGCAATCCACTTCCCCTAAGATCGTCTCCCAGACTTCCCCCTCAGGAACCTCTCTGAGCTTTTAGATCCCTGGACCCCTCTCCAGTTCCCCTCCAGCCCACACAATTGCGCCTACCTTCCCTTTTCCTGCAGGCCTCAGTTTGCTCATCTGTCCAGTGGAGCTGCTCTAGCAGCATTCCTCCTACAGGGCTGTTGAGAGAACCCGAGGGACGGGAAGATAGGCCTGGGGAGCCGGAATTGGGGGAGAGCTCCTATTTGGGATCCTTGAGAGCCCCCAAAGGAGTCAGGTTCCGAGGCTGCTGACAGACCACGGGGGACACCCGCCATGCTCCCGGTCCTCACGCATGGAAGGGAGGGCCGGTGCCTCCCGAAGCCCTGTCACTCTGGATCTAGGGCCTGTTTTTTTCTGGAAAACAAGCGACATTCATCACGAGTGACAGCCAGGCCCTAATGCAATCTCAGCTGGAGCCATGAATTGCAAATGCGCCACAGAGAGGAGGCTGCTCCATCAGGGCCCCCAGGGAAGCCACACGCCTGGGCCCCAGGGGTGCTGGTCAGCAGTGGGGACACCTCACAGACCCGGCAGGGTCCAGGGCTCCCAAAAGTCAGCTTGGGCCAGACCCCGCCACCTCGGGGTCCTTGGGTTCTCGGAGTGGGGTGGGACCAGGCTCCAGCATGGGCAGAAGCAGGAGGCGGTTCCTGGTGACTCAGAACTTGCTGTTGTCCCTCTGTGAGATTCACAGGGACAAAATAAAGTACCAGGCAATTAACCGGAGCAAGTCGGGTGAGTGGGGCGGGGCGGGGCAGGCAGGCCCAGAGGCCCCCACTCTGACACCTCACCCGCCTGGCAATTGGGAGGGCCCCACCCCGGGGCCAGGAGCACTCACGTGACCAGGGTGCCAGGGCCCCTGGGGGGGCAGGGCCTGAGCTCTGCCCCTCACCCCAAATGGGCCCTGCTCCCTCACCCTCATCTGGCCTCCTTCCAGCTACCCACCCACGTGTGCCCTCCCCCTGCGGCCTCATCCTTCCAGGGGCTCCGCTCCTTTCCAGGACCAGTGCCACTTCCACACTTGTGTGCCCGGAACTTCCGGCTCTGCACACACGTCTATGCCGCTGCCCCCCACTCCCCAGCGTGTGCCCGGGCTTCACGTGTGTGCCCAACTTGCTGCCAGCCCAGCACTGAGTCAGGGCGTGCCTGCCCGCCTCTGGCACCTGGAGTAGACGAGTAGACGGGTGGGTTTGTTTTTCCCTGTGTGTTTTGGGTTCAGGAAAAAAAAAATCCACAAACGAGCTCTCCCTGAGGCGCTTTTCCCTTCATTTTTCTGCCCAGGTGTCTCTAAAGGGAACTTCATTGTCTGTTTCAAATTCATTTTTACTTAACTCATCTAGAAGTTTTGCAAGAGCTGTTTGAAGTCTAAGGAGCCTCTGAGCACCCTCTCCACCTCTCCCCACCCTTGTAATGAGCCCTTTAACCCTTAGAGACCCAGAGCTGCCTCTGGGCCTGAGTCAAAGGCTCTGCTGTCCCCTCCTCTCCTGGGCGTGGGAGCGAGCTTAGGACTGGGTAGGAGGCGGGAGTGGCATGGGGTGGGTGAGGCTCTGTCCAGCTTGCCCCCTCCTCTGGAACACACACCTACCTGGGCATCTCTCAGTGCCCCCCTCCACAGTGGCCTCAGGCTCCACTGGGTGCAGGGCCCAGCTGTTGGGGCTTTGAGCCTCCCCTACTAATTAATGGGTGCCTGCAAGGGCTGACCCAATCAGCCCCCAAATTAATCTCAATTATAGCGATTTGGTAACTGCAGCGCTAGCCAGCCTGATTGAGCCGGGATTTCATCACCTGAGAATGGTGAGCCGGAACCCAGACAGCTCAGCCTCGATGTTATTGGCAGGGGGCGGAATTGTGGGGGGGAGCTGGGTGGGGCTCCGGGGCCCCAGGCAGCCCAGCCTTTATCACCACCATCAAATTATTTCATGCCAGCTAATACTCACATTGGCAGCCCGGCCTGCCATCCCCCGCCACACACACCCCCGTCCCAGGTACTGGGGAAGGTAGAGGAGGCTCTGGGTGGGTCTCGGGCTACCTCTCCAGGTCCCCTGAGCTCACAGCCTGGAGAGGAGGCTGCTGAGCCCAGTGGAGCCCAGAGAGGTTAGGCTCTGGAACTCCAAAGTTGGGCAAATGTCTAGGCTGTAGACCCCGAGATCCAGCTGGGCTGCCTCCCCCAGGACTGTGAGGCTGGGAGGCAGACGTGGGCAGATGACTCTGGCACGCTGGCAGTTCCCTGCGGTTTCCAAAGCCCTTTCCCATCCAGTAGCACTGGTTTGCTCCCTGCAACATCCCCACAGGGAGGGCAGGGCTATTAACTCCATTTTACAGACGGCGAAGTGGAGGCCCAGGGAAGAGACATGGCTTGCTCAATGTGTCAGTACAGGAGCCAGGGCTCTACCAGGCTGCAGGACTCCTAGTGCAGTGCTCTTCCCATGAGAACACATTAACTGGGAGATGTCCTCCTGCCCCCAACTTCAGCACCCCCACATCCCCATCACACACCCAGCGCCTCCTCTTCCTCCTCCTCCCTGCGCTCTAAGTGCCCCAACATATTGCGATTTGCTCATTCATTCAGGCAGGCCGACTTCTCCAAGGCTCAGTTTCGTCATCTGTAAAATGGGGTGAAAATCATTACATCTGCTCCCCCACTGACCCCCACAGGATCCTTCCTTCCTTCCTTCCTTCCTTCCTTCCTTCCTTCCTTCCTTCCCTCCTTCCTCCCTTTCTCTCTCTCTCTCTTTGAGACAGTCTTGCTCTTGTCACCCAGGCTGGAGTGCAGTGATGCGATCTCAGTTCACTGCAAACTCTGCCTCCCGGATTCAGGGGATTCTCCTGCCTCAGCCTCCTGAGTAGCTGTGATTACAGGCGTGTGCCATCGCGCATGGCTAATTTTTGTATTTTTAGTAGAGACGGGGTTTCACCATGTTGGCCAGTCTCATCTCAAACTCCTGACCTCAAGTGATCCGCCCCCTCAGCCTCCCAAAGTGCTGGGATTACAGGTATGAGCCACCGTGCCCGGCCCCCTCCAGGGTATTTTCTATGTCCTGAAGTCTTCTTTGAGTGTGAGGCTTCAACTGTTGTTTTTACGAAGAGTCATGGTGGCAGCAGAGGGTACCAGAGACCTGGCAGCTCCTGGTCTGTTCCCCAGCCATGGGGCATGTTCATATGGACAGAAGGAGAGCAGGAGGGCCGCCTCCCTGGGGCCAGGCAATGGCTCTCTATGGTGGAATCTAGGCAGCCGAGGCCAATTGAGGGAGGAAGTCTTTGGGGCCCTTGCTCATCACCCTGGCCCACCCCACACCGCCAGTCAAGACCCCTGCATCATAGCATTCCAGCTCCTGGAGGACTGTGAAGTCCTTGGTCACCTCCCCCTGAACACACGAATGAATGAATCAGGTCATACATCCTGTGGAAGAGATGGAAGAGACGCTTAACACAGCTCAAGCTACTTCCACACGTCCTCCTGCTACTTCTTTCCACCCTGGCCTTTGGGGGGCTCCTCTGTCTCCAGGGACCTGTCTGCTGCACCCTTGGCAGTAGCCCTGGGGTAACTCCCAACACCCCGCCCTCCCAGCCCTGGGCCTGGTTGGCCAGCTGGGAAGGGGTCCAGAGGTCAGGGTGGGATTCTCTCGGGAGTGCTTTGCCAGGCCCCCAGCATCACCCGTGAGCCCTGAGCCCGGGCAGCACTCACAAGGGCTGTCACCCTGCAAGGGAGCCAGGGCCCTGCGAGGCCTCCTGCCGGCCCCCACTTCCCGCAAACAGTGGCAGGATGATTGATTTTGCGGGAAGAGCAGCCCCGAGGGTGGGGGCGGGGAGCCGGGGCGCCAGGGGATCCTCACTCCATTTGCTTGTGGCTGTGAGTCAAGGCCAGGTCCCTCTGGGCAGGGTGTGAGGTGTTCCCCGCTGTGCCTGCAGTGGGAGGGCAGGGAGGGCCTTATGGGGCTTCCCACAGCAGGTCCAGGGCCCTGGGGGGTCTGACAGCCTTGAGGGGCCCTCTGACCCTTGGGACTCCTGGTCACCCCGTTAGAGGATGTGGCTGGCGTGGCTCACCCCAGGGAACATGAGTCCTCCCTCACTTAGTCTGAATTCTGCAGCTGGGCTGGGGATGTGGAAGGGCAGGGAGAGGCTCTATCCTGGGCTGAGCTGGCCCCAGTCTGCCTGGGACACCTGTCCTACGGCCAGGCCTGCAGAACTCCCTCGGGACCTGAGGGGGAAGGAGGGAGCTCTGAGCCATTCGAGAGTCATGGGTACATATGCCCAAAGACAGACAGGCAGACAGACAGACACACACACATGCACACACACACTCGCCAGGATTCACAGGTCTCAGGGTCAGGTCCTCAAGGCCTCATACCCACAAACATGAGCACCTCACACAGGGGCATGGTGTCCTGGAAACGCACTAATATGCGTGGACTCCAAGCAAACCCCGCTCCACGCGGCTGCCCCAGCGGTGGACACAAAGACAGCGACACTTTCAACAGCAGGGAAGGGGGGTTTTCTTGTCTTCTGTTCCTGTTGGAGAGACAGGCAAACTGAAACCCAGGAAGAGAAAATGATTCAGACCCTGGTTGAGTTGGCAGCAGTGAGCAAGTCCCAGGAGGTCACCTGGATTCAGGATGCTCCGGAAAAACAGGCCAGAGCCCTCTCCGTTTGTCACATTTGTCCGCAAGCTTTTGGGCCTGGCACAAGTGCGTGTGTAGTGGTGGTGGAGGCATGGGGGACAGGGAAGCAGCTTTTTCTAGCATTGCCCCAGAAGGGGATGACTTCCGCCTGGATTGAGAATCACGGAGGACTTCTTGGAGGAAGGGATGGCAGGAGTTCTTCATGAGGGAGGAGGAGGAGGCAAGCAGGAATTTGGGGGCAGGACCCTGGGAGAGTTTGCGGAAGCTGGGTGTCTTGACTTGGGTGAAGGGAGGGAGGCAGCCTCCAGGAGCAGAGGGCAGCTGGAAGGGGGTCGTGGGGGTGGGTTTCCCAATGAAGCGCTTGTGGTGTGTCTGCAGTGTGTCCAGGCTGTGCTCAGTGCTACATGAGACCCAGGGGAAGTCCCCACAACAAGCCTCACCTCCAGGGACCTTGCAAGTCAGCTGGGAGGACAGAATACCCCCCTAGTCATGCAGAAAAGCATCCAAATACAGTCATGAAATCATGATGAAGGACACCAGTAACCCCCCAACCCAAGCTCAGTCAATGCCACTGGAGCTCAAGAGAGTGAGGGAGGCTCAGGCTACCGGGGAGGGTTGGGCCGGGGTCAGTGCAGAGGAAGGACACCCCAGGTGGGCAGAGGCTTGCAGAGGGGACCCAAAGAGACTGATGCAGGCTCGCATTCCAGATTCTGTCTGGGGAAACCTGGAGAGACCCCAGCAGCCCTCAGAGGCCCATCACGAGTACAGATGGCATCCAAGCACCCCCAGCCCCACTCGGTACCCAGGTATTCACCACGAGCTGCTCTGTTTCCTCTCCCGCCACATCCAGGAAACGCTGTTGACTGAGCTACGGTGGGTGCGACTGTAAAGGCTCTGAGAAGGCCCGCGGAGGTGAAACTGCTTGGTCTCTGTCTTTTTTGGTTTAGATATTATTAGTTTTTTATAGAAGAGACATACAAATTATTTACATGGTGAAACTTTCAGAACTGCAGTGGAATGGCAGTTTCATATGATGCCATTTCAATAAGTGATTAATTTCAGTCCACATACATCCTAAGAATGTCACCATCTCTAGATAAGAAATAGTTCTTACTGGCTTCCAGATCTCTGAGTAAGTGGAGGTTGCTCGTGGATGGCATGCCCAGAGAGGGCAAGGAAGCTCTGCACCCCTTTCCACATACCTTGCCCTAAGCATCTCTTCATCTAAAACCTTAAAGCAAAAACTCACCTAACCTCTTGGTTGACAATATGGGCTGGATACTGAAGTTTCTTCTTCCCATAATAATTACTGCTTTATAAATTCAGGAATATAAAGAAAATCTAAAAAAAAAAAAAAAAAAAAAAGACAGCTGAGCACCGTGGCTCACGCCTGTAATCCCAGCATTTTGGGAGGCCGAGGAGTGTGGATCACTTGAGCCCAGGAGTTTGAGACCAGCCTGGCCAATGTGGTGAAACCCTGTTTCTACTAAAAATACGAAAATTAGCTGGGCGTGGTGGCGCATGCCTGTACTCCCAGCTACTCAGGAGGTTTAGGCAGGAGAATTGCTTGAACCCAGGAGGCGGAGGTTGCAGTGAGTCGAGATTTCATCACTGCACTCCAGCTTGGGCGACAGAGTGAGACCCTGTCTCAAAAAAAACCCCAAAAAAAAACCAAACCAAAACAAAAAAAAAACAAACAAAAAAACAAAGACAAGAAAAGAAAGAATCCTTGTTGTCTAGAACAACTTTAGTGCCTCCATATTCTGGGAGAATAACTTGATCTCCAGCTTTCACTCTAACTAGTTGAATCTCTACCTTCCCTTTAAAGCTGCTACTGTTGCTTGCAATACTATTCTGGAAGATCAGTCCTCGTTTGGTTACAGTTTCGACTGCACTCCTTCAATCAATACTGGGTCAAAGAGCAAAAGAAACTTCCTAAGTCCTGTCCTGCCATGCCTCCCGCCACCTTAGCTTGTACTCATGCTTATATTCTCTCTCTCTCTCTTTTTCTTTTTTTTTTTGAGACGAAGTTTCACTCTTGTTGCTGAGGCTGGAGTGCAATGGTGCGATCTCAGCTCACTGCAACCTCCATCTCCAGGATTCAAGTGATTCTCCCATCTCAGCCTCCTAAGTAGCTGGGATTACAGGCGCTCACCACCACGCCCGGCTAATTTTGTATTTTTAGTAGAGACGGTTTCACCGTGTTGGTCAGGCTGATCTTGAACTCCTGACCTCAAGTGATCCACCTGCCTTGGCCTCTCAAAGTGCTGGGATTACAGGCGTCAGCCACCGTGCCGGGCCGCTTATGTTCTCTTTACCTGACTGTTGTCAAACTTCCCTGATCCCTCAGAATCTTGGTTTTGGCCACCTATTATTATAATAACGTGCTGTGGAAATAGTGTTTGGAAAATGCTGACCTAAATCCTTAAAAATTCCCCCTTCCCTGATTACTAAAGCATTGCAGTTTCCATGTTCGTTGTAAGAAATATGGCAAATATAATAAGAAATAGAAAAAAATGTTCCAATCATTCAATATCTCATCACCCACTCTTTTTTACTGTGAATATGTAGGGGTTAGGGGAGTGCATAAAAACATGTAAATCTGAATTAGGATCATACAGTTTTTTATTTTTTTATTTTTTAAGGATCAATATAAAGTCATAAGGATCATATAGTTTCATATCCTGCTTTTTTCCTGCATTTTATGATTTACTTAATACATACAAAAGAGTATATGTACAGTTTAAAGAATAGTAATAAAACAACCAGATATCCACTCCCAAAGTGCTGGGATTTCAGGTGGTGGCTCACGCCTGCAATCCCAGCACTTTGGAAGGCGGAGGCGGGAGGATCGCTTGAGCCCAGGAGTTTGAGACCAGCTTGGGCAACATAGTGAAACTCTGCCTCTATCAAAATAAATATACAAGAATTAGCTGGGCGTGTTGGCGTATACCTGTAGTCCCAGCTACTTAGGAAGCTGAGGTGGGACTATCAGCTGAGCCCAGGGAGGTTGAGGCTACAGTGAGCTGTGTTCACACCACTGCACTCCAGCCTGGGCGACAGGGTGAGATCCTGTCTCAAAATAAAATAAAAATAATAAATAAATAAATATTCTTTGAGAACTTGAATTTTGATGGTTGCCTAGTGTTCCTTCAATGGGTGTACCTTATTTTATTCAAGCAATCCCACTTTCTCAGAAATTTAATTGCTTTCAACTTTTTCTATTGAAAAAGCACCATGAGGCCGGGCGTGGTGGCTCATGCCTGTAATCCCAGCACTTTGGGAGGCCCAGACGGGTGGATCACCTGAAGTCGGGAGTTCGAGACCAGCCTGACCAACATGGAGAAACTCCATCTGTACTAAAAATACAAAATTAGCCGGGCGTGGTGGCGCATGTCTGTAATCCCAGCTACTTGGGAGGCTGAGGCGGGAGAATCACTTGATCCCGGGAGGCAGAGGTTGTGGTGAGCTGAGATCGCACCATTGCACTCCAGCCTGGGCAACAAGAGTGAAACTCCGTCTCAAAAAAAAAACAAAACAAACAAACAAAAAAAATCCCAAAAACCAAGAAACAAAAACAAAAAACACCATGAGGAAACCACTGTATGTAAATCTTTGCCCATAATCAGAACAATCTCTATTTCTTTATTATAAGTGAATAGAAGTAGAATTATAGGTTCAAAGTTTTAAAATAGTAATTGCCAACATATACCGAGCATGTCTATGTCAGGTACTATATAGGCAGTTTATATCTATTAGCTTGTTGAAATTTACAACTCCTGTGGTAGGTACCATTCTTTTTTTTTTTTTTTTTTTTTGACACAACGTTTCACTCTGTCTCCCAGGCTGGAGTGCAGTGGCACAATCTCAGCTCACTGCAACCTCCACCTCCCAGGTTTAAGGGATTTTCCTGCCTCAACCTCCCAAGTAGCTGGGATTACAGGTGCCTGCCACCACGCCCAGCTAATTTTTGTATTTTTAGTACAGACAGGGTTTCACCATGTTGGCCAGGCTGGTTTCGAACTCCTGACCTCAAGTGATCTGCTTGACTCAGCCTCCCAGTGTGCTGGGATTTCAAGTGTGAACCACTGTGCCTGGCTTATTCCCATTGTACAGATGAGCAAACTGAGAGTCAGAGAAGTCAAGTGAATTGCCCCAAATCACACAGAAAGTAGCAAAGCTGGTTCTTGAAACAGCAGTCTGGTTCCAGAGTCTGAGCTCTTAGCCACTATGCCATATGTATATATACATATACAAATGATAGGTATATAGCAGTGAACCAAGCAGATAAAAATCTCTGCGCTACATTCTAGTTGGGACAACAGACAGTAAACACAGTAAGTATAATCTTTACATTGTTAAAAGGTGGCAAGTCTCCTGGCCAAAAAAAAAAAATGCTACTGCAGGTAGAGGGGACTGGGCGTGGCCACTCATGCTTGTAATCCCAGCACTTTGGGAGTCTGAGGCGAGCAGATCACCTGACGTCAGAAGTTCAAGATCAGCCTGGCTAACATGGTGAAACCCCATCTCTACTAAAAATACAAAAATTTAGCCAGGTGTGACAGTGCATGCCTGTAATCCCAGCTACTCTGGAGGCTGAGGCATGAGAATCGCTGGAACCTGGGAGATGGGGGTTGCAGTGAGCTGAGACTGTGCCACTGCACTCCAGCCTGGGAGACAGAGTGAGACTCCATCTCAAAAAATAAAAAAAGAGAGAAAAGAAAGAAGAGAAGGAAAGAAAGAAAGGAAGGAGGGAGGGAGGGAAGGAAACAAGGAAGGAAGGAAGGAGAAGGAGAAAGAGAAAGAAAGAAAGGAAGAAAGAAAGAAAGAAGAAAAAAAGAAAGAAAGGAAGGAAGGAAAGAGAGCGAGGGAGGCAGAGAGGAGAAAGAAAAAGAAAGAAAGAAAGAGAGAGAGAAAGAAAGAAAGAGAAAGAAAGGAGAAAGGTAGGGAGAGAGGGAGAAAGGAAGGAAGAAAGAAGAAAGAAGGAAAGAAAGAAAGAGAGAAAGAGAAAGAAAGAAAGAAGGGGAGGGAGGGAGAGAAAGAAAGAAAGAGAGAGAGGGGGAGGGAGGGAGAAAGAGAGAAAGAAAGAAAGAAATAAGGAAAGAGAGTGGGAGGGAGGGAGAGAGAGAAAGAAAGAGAGAGAAAGAAAGAAAGGAAAGAAAGAAAGAGAGAAAGAAAGAAAGTGAGTATAGGAGTGGGCATGCAATTTCAAATAGGAAGGTCAGGGAATATCCCCAAGAAAGAGATACTCATGCCAAGTCTTGAGGAAGGTGAAGGAGAGAGCCCTTTTGAGATCTGAAAGGAAAGCACTCCAGGCAGAGGCACCTGCAAGTGCAAAGGCCCTGGGGCAGAGTGGCCTGACTGTCCCAGGAGCAGCAAGAAGGCCAGTGGGGCTGGAGTAGCATGAGAGGTGAGGTGGGAGGAGGTGAGCTCAGAGAGGTAATGGAGGAGATGCAGATGGCAGGGCTCTGAGGGCCAGTGTGATGACTTCGGCTTTTCTCTGGTGCCAGTGGGAGCCATGGAGGGTTTGAAGCAGAGCGGCGATGTGATCTGGCTTATGTCTAACAGGATCCCTCTGGCTTCTGGGTGGAGACTTTCCATAGAGGGCAAAGGTAGAATCTTGGAGGCTGCTGTGACAGTCCAGGATGATGGTGGCTCAGCCCAGGTGGGTAGTGTGGGCTGGAAAGAAGTGGTTTCTTTCCGGAGGAATTTTGAAAATACAGTTGACAGGGTTTGCAAATCACCTGGCTGTGGGATTTTTTTTTTTTTTTTTGAGACGGAATTTCACTCTTGTCTCCCAGGCTGGAGTGTGGCAAATCTCAGCTCACTGCAACCTCCGCCTCCCGGGTTCAAGCAATTCTCCTGCCTCAGCCTCCCAAGCAGCTAGGACCACAGGCATGTGCCACCACGCCCAGCTAATTTTATTTTTTTTTTGCATTTTTAGTAGAGATGGGGTTTCACCATGCTGGCCAGGCTGATCTCGAACTCCTGACCTCAGGTGATCCACCCGCCTCTGCCTCCCAAAATGCTGGGATTACAGGCATGAGCCACCATGCCCGGCTGGCTGTGGGATATTTTTAAAAGAGAGGAATCCAGGACACCCAAGCCTTGGAGAAGGGGAGATGCCATTAGCAAAGCTGGGAAGCCTGGGAGGAATTTGGTTGGAACACGTTATGTTTGGGGTGCTGAGGCAGACATCACTGAGAGCTTGGTACCCTGTTCTCTGTTGGGTGCATAGGAGGATGGTACATCTTGCCATATTGAAGTTAGATGTGGCCATGAGACTAGCTCTGGCCAGAGAGTTGTGGGTGGGAATATGTGCGATTTCTGGGTCAGGGCATTTAATCACCTCCAACTCCGAGGGTTCTGTCCTGAGGCTGCCTAAGGAGGAGGCACTGATGTGGAACCTCTATTAACCTGGGTTACTGAGTGACTCATGAAGGAAAGCCCCCTGCCTACCTGCCCTGGACGTGTATCGTCAGAAAGAAATAAGCCTTCGTTGTTCTAAGACACTGAGATTTTAATGTTGTTTATTACAACAGCATAATTTATCTTATCTTGACTAATACAGGCACCTATTAGCAGGACTGTCAGGTAAGGTTGCGCAGGTTGTACACTATACCAGGGCAGCATAACCAAGGGGGTTTCATTTTGATCATAGACCTGTCTATCTTCCAGATCCTGCACACAGGTGAGGAGGGTGTTCTGTTGCAGTCACACTCAGAGTGGCCCCTGAGGCTGCTCCTCTTGCTCACAGCCTCTCTGGGAAGCCTAACTTCCACCTCCACCCAAGTCTAAACCTGTCAAGGCTGCATCACAGGGCAGGGATGTGGGGGGGGGAGTGGTCAGAGTGTGACTGTTGCCTTAGTGCCTGGTGTAGGTGAGCAGGAGTGTGTGCTTGGCCTGGGATGCTGCCCCCAGGAAAGCTGCTTCCGAGCCAACCCAGGCCAAGCTAAGGGGGTGAGTGTGGGGGCACTGCCATGCCCCAGCTCCGGCACTGCTTCTAACGGGATGCATATGCTCTGGCCACAGATTTAACAAGAAGTTTGATTTATGGAACTGCTGTTCAGATGAACTGAAGCTGGATGCTACTGATTAAACCCCAGAGCCAGTGCCCTTCCCCCTCCCTTCGCAAGGACCAGTCTGGGGCTGCCTGGCCAGGCCTGGAGCAAGCAGGTGCGCTCTGGCTCCTCCCATCCAGCCTTCCCCCCCCCGCGTTGGATGGAATCATGTGCAGTGCCAAGTTTTAAAGAAAGTTTCTTTTGCCTTAGAAAGTCACTTTTTCCTAACTGGCTAAGGGCTGTACGAGCTGGAGGCAGCTCCGCCTCTTCTCCAAGTGCAGATGTGGAGCAGACAGGCTATGGACATGCTGGAGGCTCTGGGGAGAGAACTGAGCGACAGAAGTTTAGAAATTGTCGGCATACGCTTGGCGTTTAAAGAGTGGAGGCGCAGAGGGGATCTTGGAGGGAGGGGGCACGTGGAGAAGAGTCAGAGGATGCTTGGGTGTTTATGGTGAGGACGAGGAAGAGGAAGCTGCAGAGGAGACTGGAAGGAGCAGCTAAAGAAAACGGGGAGGAACAGCCAAATAAAAAACATTCAGGAGGGCGTAGGGACCACTGGGTCCAGTGCACTGATGGGACTCGTAGAACAAGGGCTGCGAGCTGATGACTGGGCTTTGCTACCCGAACCCTAGATTAGAGCAGTTAGTGACATAGAGGATGGGAGGAGAGGAACCCGCGCTCCCTGAGTCTGAGAATAGGATGGTAGCAGAGGGGAGGTGGGGTTAAGGGAGAAATGAGGCTGATGAGCCCAAGACAGGGACAGCTCCTGCCGCTTGAAATGGAGTTGGAGCGCTGTCCCCAGTCAGTGAGAGGGATGAGTCCGGGGCCAGCGGGAGGTGCTGGCCTTAGATGGGAGATGCCATCTCCCATTAGATTGCCAGGTTGCCTGTGTGGAGTTTCCCCATTCCAGGCCCCCAGCAGCGCCTGAGGATGGCCTGTTTCCCGTCTGCTCCACACCCCGCTGGAGATTCCACAGTGCGTGCAGAGCCCACCTCTCCTTATGGGGTTTCCAGTCCCCTCCCCAGCTTGGGTACTGATTTCTGGGGGTCTCCCGCTGGGGGGAGGAATTAGGGTCCACATCATTTTCCCACCAGGCCTCGATGAAGCTGCAGATGTGGGAACTAGGCCCAGAGAAGCTAAGTCACTTTCTCAAGATCGGGCAGCTGTTAAGTGGTAGATTCTAGTTCAACCCCAATTCTGCTCAATACTCTCCTGCTCTCAGGTATTAGAAGCGGGAATCGGATCGGGAGCTCCCTGTCAGAAGCGCCTGTGAGCTGCGCTGGTTTTGCCTCCTGCTGCTTTTGTGTTTATGCCTTCGGTACTGGGGAGCTAGATGCTTTCATGGGGTCGGTTGAAGAAGTGCAAGGCCAGCGGCTGGATCGGGGTGTCAGGACAATCTCCTCAAGGAACCCACTAATAAGCAGGGAGCCAGAAAACGAGCGGGGTTAGGCTTGGTGAGGAGCGATGGCAGGGGGGCGTCCCTGGCAGGGGGCAGAGCGCGGGCAAAGGTCTGGAGGCTAGAGCGCAGTTCGGGAAACGGAGGGAGCCAGCCGGCCGGGGCGGGCGTGCCGGGGATTCGGAGGGGCCTGCAGCCTCGCCCGTCGAGCCGGGCCTGGCACCCTCGCTGCGCCCGTAGCCCGCCTGCCCGGCCGCCCAGGGGCCGCCTGCTTGGAGCCAGCCTCGCCCCGCCCGTGCGGTGGTCGCCCGGCCGCCCGGGGGCGTCTAATGGGCTGCCCGGCCCGCGTTCCGGGGAGTGGTCCCGGCCGCGCTAATGTGCGGTCGCCCCGCCCGCCGGCAGCTGGTGCCCCCGCGCCGACCCCGGGCTCCGATCGATACGCATCAGGCGGCGGGCGGCCGGGAGCCCCCACAGCGCCCCCTCCCCCGGGCGCCGCCGACTGCGGAGCAGGGGCCTCCCGCGCCAGGGGTGGGGCACGGCGGGCCGGGTGGGGAGGGGCGCCCCGTCTGGGACCCCCGGGCCGCGTCCACCCCGCGCCCCTCCGCCCCTTCTGTCTCGGGCCAGACTCCGGGCCCCTCTCGCCTCCCTCCTGCCCCTCTTCTGCTGTGGGCCTCCCCTTCTCTGTCTCTCTCCAGGGCTCTCCCCGGGACCGCTCAGGCGCCCCGGGCGGGAAGCTGTGGGCTTTGGGCGTCTGGAGCCTCCCGCCCCTCTCGCCTGGGAGACCCGGGTGACGGTTTTAGGGACAAGGCCAAGGCCAGGGTCACAAATCCTGTGATCCTGGACGGGGACCTGGGTAGGGCGCGAATGAGGCACTTGAGTGCAAAACTTCAGGGGGCGCCAAAAACCCCTCAGAAATCAAGATAAATAATACTTTCGTGCAATTTATTAATTTATTATTATTATTATTATTATTTTATTATTTTTAGACAAGGTCTCACTCTGTCGCCCAGGCTCACTGCAGCCTCGATCTCCTGCGCTCAAGCGATCCTCCCACCTCAGCCTCCCGAGTAGCTGGGATTATAGGCTTGCACCACTATGCCCGGCTAATTTTTTGTTTGTTTGTTTGTTTGAGATGGAGTCTCACTCTGTCGCCCAGGCTGAAGTGCAGTGACGCCATCTCAGATCACTGCAACCTCCGCCTCCTGCCTTCAAGTGATTCTCATGCCTCAGCCTCCCAAGTAGCTGGGACTACAGGGGCATGCCAGGATGCCGGCTAATTTTTTGTACTTTTAGTAGAGATGGGGTTTCACCGTGATGGCCAGACTGGTCTAGAACTCCTGACCTCAAATAATCCACCCACCTGGGCCTCCCAAAGTGCTGGGATTATAGGCATGAGCCACCGTGCCCAGCCCCTGGCTAACTTTTGTATTTTTAGTAGAGACAGGGTTTCACTATGTTGCCCAGGCTGGTCTCGAACTCCTGCACTCAAGTGATCCGTCCACCTCAGCCTCCCCAAGTGTTGGGATTACAGGCATGAGCCACTGCATCCAGCCCTAATGGAATACTTTTTAAAAGCAAAATTAATGCAAAAATTTTTGTGGTGAACAACATATCAAAATTTTAAATACAGACAAGATCAGTAACTGCCTAGCTGAGCCATATTGGAGCCTGCAGCAAAGGAAAAATCAGAATACTGATCCTGATATTTAAACTTTTAAGATTTTGTTCATCGTAGATTGTTCACCACGGATTTTAAAGGAGATCCATTCAGGGGTACTTGGACTGTGGGCGAGAGTCCACTCCATCAGCTGTGATTAACCAGTGGGAAAGCATCATGTGCAAGCATCTTATTTATCTTTTTTAAAAATAGCTTTATTGGGATATAATTTACATACCATACAGTTCACCTAATTTAAAGTGTAAAATTCAGCTGGGTGCAGTGACTCTTGCCTGTAATCCCAGCACTTTGGGAGGCTGAGGCAGGAGGATCATTTGAGGCCAGGAGTTCAAGACCAGCCTGGACAACATAGCAAGACTCAGTCTCTACGGAAAATGCAGAAGTTAGCTGGGTGTCATGGTGTGTGCCTGTAGTCCCAGCTACTTGGGAAGCTGAGATGGGAGGATTGCTTGAGGCCAAGAGTTGGAGGCTGCAGTGAGCTGTGATCACACCACTGCACCCTAGCCTAGGGAAGAGAATGAAACCTTGTCTCAAAAATAATAATTAAGTGTGAAATTGAATGATTTTTAGTATATGCAGAATTGTGCAGCCATTGCCACACCAATTTTAGAACATTTCCATCACTCCTAAAAGAAGCCCTGTGATCACAGCAGTCACTCCTCATTCCCTGTCAGTATCCAGTCCTAGAAAAGCACCAGTCTATTTCCTGTCTTTGGATTTGCTTATTCTGGATATTTCATATAAATGGAAACAGACAATCATACATCACTGTGTATTGCTTTTTCACTTAATCATAATATTTTCAAGGTTTGCCCACGTCACAGCATGGATTGTCAATATTTCATTCCTTTACATTGTCAAATAGTAACCCATTGTATGGATATACCACATTTTACTTACTCATTCGTAGGTTAATGGACAGTTGGGTTTCCATTTTTGGCTATTATGAATAATGCTGCTGTGAACATTCTTATGTCAGTTTTTGTGTGGGCAAATTTTTTTTTTTTTTTTTGAGACAGAGTCTCACTCTGTCACCCAGGCTGGAGTGCAGTGGTGCCATCTTGGCTCACTGCCACCTCCACCTCTCAGGTACAAGTGATTCTCATACCTCAGCCTCCCAGTAGCTGGGGTTACAGGCACGCGCCACCACACCCAGCTAATTTTTGTATTTTTAGTAGAGACGGTGTTTCACTATGTTGGCCAGGCTGGTCTTGAACTCCTGGCATCAAGCAATCCGCCTGCCTCGACCTCCCAAAGGGCTGGATTACAGGCATGAGCAACCGTGTCTGGCCAGTAAAACTTTTTCATTTATTTTGAGTATATACCTAGGAGTAGAATTGTTGGGTCATACAATAACTCCATGTTTAGCATTTTGCAGAACTGCCAGACTGTTTTGTGGTTGTACCATGTTACAACCCCACCAGCAGTGTATAAAGGTTCCTATTTCTCCACACCATTGCCAACACTTGCTATTATCTGTCTTTTTGCTTATAGCCATTCTAGTGGGTGTGAAGTGGTACTTTTTTGTTATTTTGATTTGCATTTCTCTGGTGGTTGATGGTGGTGAGCATTTTTTCTCTCATTTACTGGACATTTGTATAGCTTATTTGGAGAAATGTTTGTTCAAATCCTTTGCCCTTTTTCAAATATCTTAATTATCTTTTTTTTTTTTTTTTTTTTTTTTTTGAGACAGAGTCTTCCTCTGTTGCCCAGGCTGGAGTGCAGTGGCGCAATCTCAGCTCACTGCAAGCTCCACCTCCCGGGTTCATGCCATTCTCCTGCCTCAGCCTCCCGAGTAGCTGGGACTACAGGCGCCCGCCACCATGCCCAGCTAATTTTTTGTATATGTAGTAAAGACGGGATTTCACCGTGTTAGCCAGGATGGTCTCGACCTCCTGACCTCGTGATCCACCCGCCTCAGCCTCCCAAAGGGCTGGGATTACAGGCATGAGCCACCATGCCCCGCAATTATCTTTTATATAAATGACATCACACCACATTTGTTGTTCTGACTTGCTTCTTTGCCCTTGACAGCATGTTTTGGAGATCCTTCCATGACATTTACAGATTTTCATAGATCTACATCACTATTTTTAGTAGCCGTTCAGGGTTCCTCAGTGTGGCAGTGCTATGAGTATTTATCCAATCTCTGATTGATAGACATTTATGTTTTTTCAAACATATTTTCTATTACAAAAAGGCAAAGTAACAAACATCCTTACATACATCTTTGCCCACCCAAACAAGTCGTTCTGAAAAAGAGAGCCCTAGAAGTGGAATTCTCGGGTCAAATGTTTAAATTCAATAGATATTAACAAATTGTTCTGGCCAGGCATGGTGGCTCACACCTGCAATCCTAGCACTTTAGGAGGCCAAGGGGGCAGATTGCTTGAGCTCAGGAGTTCAAGATCAGCTTGAGCAACATGGCAAAACCCCATCTCTACAGAAAAAAAAAAAAAAAAATTAGCCAGGCATGATGACACGCACCTGTAGTCCCAGTTACTTAGGAGGCTGAGGCAGAAGGATGGTTTGAGCCCGGGAGGTCGAGGCTGCAGTAAGCCAAGATCACGTCACTGCATTTCGGCCTGGATGACAGAATGAGACCCTGTTTCCAAAAGAATAAAAAAATAAAAAATCAAGCTAGGCTTGGTGGCTCATGCCTGTAATCCTAGCACTTTGGGAGGTTGAGGTGGGCAGATCACCTGAGGTCAGGAGTTCAAGACCAGCCTGGCCAACATGGTAAAACCCAGTCCCTATTAAAAATACAAAAATTAGCCAGACATGGTGGTGCACACCTGTAATCCCAGTTACTCGGGAGGCTGAGGCATGAGAATCACTTGAACTCAGGAGGTGGAGGCTGCAGTGAGCCAAGATGGTACCACTGCACTCCAGCCTGGGCGACAAAGCAGACTGTCTCAAAAAAAAGAAAAAAATAGAAAAAACAAACAAACAAATTGTTCTCCAAAAAGTTAACTTGTGTAGCCCTTCACCAGCATTGTATGATAGTGCTCGTTTCATTGCATTTTTACCAATATTGGATATTAATAGATCTTATTATTTTTTCCAATTTGTCAGGCAAAAACAAAAAGATGCCATTGTTTTAACTTTCATTCATCTGATTACTAATAAGTGTGAATTATTTTTCATATGATTATCTGCCATTTTCATTTTATCTTCTGTGAAATGTGTTTATATCTTTAGTCCATTTCCTAATGGTTTTCTATATTCTAGGTACAAATCATTTTTCTCATAGCCTGCTGCTGGTATTTTGTCACATAGAAATGTTAAATATTGACGTCATAAAAGAATGTAACACTTTTTTTCCTCTTGGCTCCTGGATTGTGTCTTGTTTTTCCTGCCCGAGTTTATGAAAATATTTTCCTCTAATGTTTTCATAAAACATTATATAAAACATTTCTTTTTTAAAAAATGAAACGGAGAGCCAGGTGTGGTGACACACACGTATAGTCCCAGCTACTCGGGAGCAGGAGGATCTCTTGAGCCCAAAGTTTGAGGCCGCCGTGTATGATGATCATGCCCATGAATAGCCACTCCAGCCTAGGCAACATAGCGAGATTCTATCCCTAAAAAAATTAAATGAATTAAAGGATTTATTACAGAGACAGAATGTAAGCTGGCCTTAAACAACAACGACAAAAAAGAAATGGAGAGATATATTTTAGATGAGATGACAATATTGAAATAAGTCTTCTTAAATTAATAAATGGAATGTAATCTCAATGATGTTTCCAACATAAATGTCTATTAAATATGATAGTTCATTTGTAGAGTTCATATAAAAAAAGAAAATGGGCCGGGCACAGTGGCTCATGCCTATATTCCTAGCACTTTGGGAGGCCGAGGCGAGAGGATAGCTTGAGCTCAGGATTTCAAGACCAACCTGGGCAACAACATAGTGAGACCTCATTTCTACCAAAATTAATTAATTAATTAATTAATTAATTAATTAATTAATTAAAAAATTAGCCAGATGTGGTGGTGCACACCTGTAGACCAAGCTACTTGGGAGGCTGAGGTGGGAGGATTGCTTAAGCCTGGGAGGTCGAGGTTGCAGTGAGCTGTGATCCTGCCACTGCACTCCAGCCTGGGCAACAAAGTGAGACCCTCTCTCAAAAAAAAAGAAAAGAAGGGCTGGGTGAGTTGGCTCACGCCCGTAATCCCAACACTTTGCAAGGCCGAGGCAGGCAGATCAGCTGAGTTTAGGAGTTTGAGACCAGCCTGGCCAATGCAGTGAAACCCTGTCTGTACTAAAAATACAAAAATTAGCCAGATGTGGTGGTGGGTGCCTGTAATCCCAGCTACTCAGGAGGCTGAGGCATGAGAATTGCTTGAACCAGGGAGGCAGAGGTTGCAGTGAGCTAAGATCGAACCACTGCACTCCAGCCTGGGGGATAGAGAGACACTCTGTCTCAAAAAAAAAAAAAAAAAAGAGAAGAAAATACACAATAATATTGAAAACAATTTTTTGAAGGAGAAGAGCCCTAACAGTTGGCAAAACACTATAGACTCATAATAATCCAAACAGTCCAGTATTAGAATGAGATTAGATAAACTGATCAATGGATAGGAACTGGTCCATGTTTACATGAAAGATTAGTTTATGATAAAGGTGACATTTCAAATAAGCAGAATTTCATAAATGGTCTTGGTCCAAATGGCTATCCATTTACAGGGGACTTATTTTTTCATTTGTCTATCACACATGTTTGAATGCATAACATCTGCCAAGCATCATCCATGTGGACACTGGGGTGGGACAGTGAACGAAGCAGACAAAAGCATAAAAAATTTCTGACCTTGCCAGGCGCAGTGGCTCACGCCTGTAATCCCAGCACTTTGGGAGGCCGAGGCAGGTGGATCACGACGTCAGGAGATCAAGACCATCTTGGCCAAAATGGTGAAACCCCATCTCTACTAAAAATACAAAAATTAGCTGGGTGTGGTGGCACATGCCTGTAATCTCAGCTACTCTGGAGGCTGAGGCAGGAGAATCACTTGAACCTAGGAGTCAGAGGTTGCAGTGAGCCAAGATCGCGCCACTGCACTCCAGCCTGGCGACAGAGTGAGACTCCGTCTCAAAATAAATAAATAAATAAAAATAAATAAATAAATAAAACTCTGACCTCATGGAGTGGGGGGGGGGGTAGCGAGTCTCCCATAAAAATCAACAACAACAACAAATACTTAAATGATGTAATGTACTAGAAAGTTATGAGTGCTGCAGAGAGAAATAAAGGAGGGGGCAGGAATGTGGGGAGAGAAATGGCAATGTTAATAAGGAAGACCTTGTAGATAGCTGTGGGAAAGCCCAGAACAGACAGTGCAAAGGCCCGGAGGCAGGAACACATCTGTTTTTCTGGGCTACTATTTTTTTAGCTCCAATGTGTGGACTTGAACTTTCATGCTAAGGGACATGGGAGGTATTGGAGGATTGTGAGCAGAGGTGTGACAGGAGCCTATTTATTATTTATTTATTTATTTATTATTTTGAGACAGGCTTACCTCTGTCGCCCACGCTGGAGTGCAATGGTGCGATCTCGGCTCACTGCAACTTTTGCCTCCTGGGTTCAAGAAATTCTGGTATCTCAGCCACCTGAATACCTGGGATTACAGGCCCTCACCACCACGCCTGGCTAATTTTTGTAGTTTAGTACAGATGGAGTGGAGGGGTTGGGGGTTTTCACCACGTTGGCCAGGCTGGTCTCGAACTGCTGGCCTCAAGTGATCCACCCACCTCAGCCTGTAAGGTGGTTTATAGGCGTGACCCACCTCACCAGCGCCCAGTGCAGCAATCAGTTTAGACTTTAACTGGACCACTCTGGGATCTGGGTGGAGCACAGATTATAGGGGCAAGGGCAAGAGTGGAAGTGGAGAGACCAGGGAGGAGGCGATTGCAGGTATCCAGAGGGGAGGTGTTGGTGGCATGGGCCATAGTGGCAGCAGTGGAGGAGGTGGGAAGTGGTCGCATTCTGCATGTATTTTGGGTTTTTTGTTTGTTTGTTTGAGTCAGAGTTTCACTCTTGTCGCCCAGGCTGGAGTGCAATGGCACAATACTGGCTCACTGTAACCTCCACTTTCCGGGTTCAAGTGATTCTCCTGCATCAGCCTCCTGAGTAGCTGGAATTACAGGCACCCGTCACCACGCTGAGCTAACTTTTGTATTTTTAGTGGAGACAGGGTTTCACCATGTTGGCCAGGCTGGTCTTGAACTCCTGACCTCAGGAGATCCACCCGCCTGGGCCTCCCAAGGTGCTGGGATTACAAGCATGAGCCACCGTGCACAGCCTCTGGGTGTATTTTGAATCTAGAGCAGCAATCATGGAAATTGGATGGGGGGTGGGTGGTGGAGGAAAGATCAGGAGCTCAGCTTTGGAGGTTGGCGTCTGAGATGCCTATTAGACTGCCAAGAGGAGATGCGGAGTAGGAGTAAGTACACGTGCCTCCAGATCTGAGAAGAGAGAGCTGGGTTGGAGATGACGCCAATAGAATGGTCAAGATAGATTCTGTTGCTGCTCAATCCAGCAGCTGCCAGCCACGGGTGGTTACCAAGCTCTTGAACTGCCGCTAGTCTGATGGAGATGTGCCGTCAGATGTAAAATACAAGTCAGATTTCAAAGGCTTAGGATGAAAAAAAGCAAAATGGCTCATTAGTGATTTTATATATTGATCACAAGTTGAAATGATAATATTTTGGATATATTGTACTCGGTCAGAGTATTTGAATTCATTTCTCTTTTTAAAAATAAGGCTACCAAAAAAATTTTAAATTGCTTGGAGGTTTGCATTCTGTTTTTATTGGACAGCAACTGGCCTAGATGGTGGTTAAAGCTATGAGCAGGGCTGGGTGTGGTGGCTCACACTTGTAATCCCAGCACTTTGGGAGGCCAAGGTGGGAGGATCACTTGAGTCCAGGAGTTCAAGACCAGCTGGAGCAACATGGCAACACCCCGTCTCTACAAAAAATTAAAACATTAGCCGGGTGTGGTGGTACATGTTTGTGGTCCCAGCTACTCAGGAGGCTGAAGCAGGGGGATCGCTTCAGCCCAGGAGGTGGAGGCTACAGTGAGCCATGATCATGCCACTGCACTCCAGCCTGGGTGACAAAGTGAGACCCTGTCTCAAAAAAAAAAAAAAAAAAAGCTATGAGCAGGATGGATGGTCACCCTGGGGGTGAGTACAGTAGAGGAGAGGCCCCCAGGATGAGCTCTCCAAGGTGAAGAGGGGGAAGAAGGGTAGCAAAGGAGGCAAAAAGGAGCAGCCAGGGGAGTCAGAGGAAAGGCAGGAGCCTGCAGTCTAGGAAACCAGGACAAGAGAGCATCTAGGAGGAGGGAGAGGCCCTCAGCCACAAAGGCTGCTGAGAGGCTGAGACCATTGGAATGAGCCACTTCGAGGTCACGGTTGCAGAGCGCGTTTCATTCACATCATATTCTCCAGCTCCTATGATGCTCAGGTGCTGGAGGTGCCGCGATGAACAAGGAGATGTGGCCCCTGCCCTTCCAGGGCTCATGATGCCAAGGGGCAGCAGGGTCCCCAATAATGAGCTGCCAGTCACCTGAGAGGAAAGGAAAAGGAAGAGAGGGCAGAAATCAGGGAAAGCCAGAAGGTGTGGAGGCCATGTCCTGAGGGCTCAGAAAAGGTCTCAGCCACATTGTGTAAACCAACATCCCGGGGACCTCAACCCCCAAACTCACCCCCAACACACACCCCGGGCAAGGGGTGCGGCAAGCCAGGGAGAAACCAATACAACCTGCTCAGGGCTTTACAGTGCTAGAGAGTCCTCCTGACACTCCGAGGTGGCCAGGTTTCAAACCCAGGGCTCTCCGTCCCCAAAGTCAGTGTTCCTAACTACTCTGCTTGCTGCCCTGATGTCTGCAAGGGCACGGTCATGTCCACTTGTGACACAGGTAGTTACAACAGGCTCTTGTTTTTGTTTGTTTGTTTGTTTGAGGTGGAGTCTTGCTCTGTCACCCAGGCTGGAATGCATTGGCACGATCTCAGCTCACTGCAACCTCCACCTCCTGGGTTCAAGCGATTCTCCTGCCTCAGCCTCCTAAGTAGCTGGGATTACAGGTGTGCACCACCACACCCAGCTAATTTTTGTATATATATTTTTAAGCAGAGACAGGGTTTCACCATGTTGGCCAGGCTGGTCTCGAACTCCTAACCTCATGATCCACCGACCTCGGCCTCCCAAAGTGCTGGGATTACAGGCGTGAGCTACTACATCCAGCCTGTTTTGTTTTTTGAGACAGTCTCACTCTGTTGCCCAGGCTGAGTGCAGTGGTGCAATCGCTGCTCACTGTAGCCTCGACCTCCCTAGACTCAGGTGATCCTCGCACTTCAGCCTCTAGAGTAGCTGGGACCACAGGCATGCTCTAGCATGCCTGGCTAATTTTTCTGTTTTTTTTTTTTTTTTTTTTTTTTTTTAATAGAGATGAGGTCTTGCCATGTTGCCCAGGTTGGTCCTGAACTCCTGGGCTCAAGTGATCTGCCTGCCTGGGCCTCCCAAAGTACTGAGATTACAGGCATGAGCCACTTCGCCCAGCCCAGGCTCTTCTTTTTGACAGCAGGAGCTCTTGGGCTGACAGTCCCACATTCTGGGTCTGCAGCCGACTCCCAGTAATGCAACACTTATTTGCCCAGCTACTTTAGGCGAGTCCCTTCAGCCTTAGTTTGCACATCTGCAAAATGGAACCCTTGAAATGGAGCCACGGCGCATTAGCGACCACACCACACTACCAATTACAGGCAGAATTAGGCTGGGAGGCGCAAGCCAGCCTATGCCCCTTGTGTGCTTTGGAACTCATTTCCTAGGGAGGAACTAGCCTGAGCTCATTTGACAACAGGGAGGGAGGGCGATGGGGCAGGTGCAGCCTCTGATCCCTCCCTGGCCTGTGTCCTCCAGAGCTCTGAGCCCTGTTCTCGGTGCCCCTGAAGGTCAGGCACCCCTTCTGACTCCTGCTGCCCCCTCCTGCCTCTGACTGTCCCCTCCGCACTGGATAAACAGCGCCTCCGCCCGCCTGCCTCCCCGTTCCCTCACGCTTCACCAGAATTAAATTCATCATTCATTTTTTATGGTTTATACATAGTGTAATTTATGTTTTCAAATATATTGAGGTCACACTTTAGCAGAAAAAAAGTATTTCACATTGAAATTGAAGGCACGGGTGTTCCATTAAATGGGGATGTTTGGGATAATTTTAAAAGGCTAAAAGTAGTAGAAAGTAACATTAAAATAAAATTTGAGAGATGTAATTACCCCTAATCGCACCATAAAATAATCAATACTGCATTCCATTATTTCTGACTTGCCTAGTTATAGCTTTTTTTGTTAAGCTCTTGAATATTGATGAGGTGAAAGGGTCGTGTCTTCTGGCGGAGGTCTGATGGAGGTGGAATTAAGGTGGCGTCCTCTCCGATTATCCCAGGGACGCTGTGAGCACTGTTCTTTGTAGCTACAGATCCCAGGGGGCGGCACCAGGCTCCCCAATCTCCTGTCTGTCAGGCGACCCAGCTCTTCTGAACCCAGGGTCTGGTGGGAGGCCAGGGTGAGGCCACGAGTGGAGGTCATGTGAGTTCACTTGAGCTATATTCTAGGATCACTTTCTGTGTGCCACGCTCTGTGTAAGCATCGTAGATGCATCAACGCATTTGACTCTTAAAGCAACCCTCTGCAGTGGGTGTTGGCAAGACTCCCCATTTGCCAGGTAGGCACAGCTGAGGTCCAGGAACATAAAAGAAGTTAGTTACCAAGGAGCAGAGTAGGGATTTGTACCCTCATCCGGGCTCTTGCTGCAATCTATGTCACCTCCCCAAGTTGTCCGGCCTCTGGCTTAGGGGTGGGCTGAGGGATGGCGATCCCAGCAGAAGGTTGCAGGGGTGCTGAAACCCCCTGGTAGAAGATGACTCAGTGCTGGCCTTGAGGACAGTTGTCCCAGGCCACAGTGGTGCATAGCTAGCAGGAAAACCTCTGGTTCCCTTTAGAGACAGCTGAGAATATCTGTTCCTCTCCTACATTTTATGCAAAGAGTTCGCTTTTCTGGGCCTTCATGATGTCATCTGTACAATGGGGATAACAATACAGCGCCCCTCACTATGTTGTGTGGCTGAAGGGTGCTCTAGTGCCCACCCTCCCAAGCACGTGGGAAGCGCCGGGCAACGGTACCTATTGAGGCATTGGTGATGCCGCCGCTAATGACGGGGTCACTTTTTTCCCTGGCCTGTTTCCCCATCTCTAAAACACCCCTGGGTGGGCACTTGAATGGAACAGCAGCAAAGCCTGGCCTCTCTCTGATGTCCTGTCTTCTATGATCTATGCATAGAGGTTCTGCCCTGTGCCTTTATGGTAGCCCATGGTGAGCAGGGTCCTCAGAAGGTCACTTCCTCCAGCCCCCACCCTCCAAGCAAAGTCACACATCTAGGGGCGCTCCCATCCCCTCTTCCTTCTACCTCAAGAAGGCTTCACTGGCCAGGCACAGTGGCTCACACCTATAATCCCAGCACTTCGGGAGGCCGAGGCAGGAGGATCACTTGAGGTCAGGAGTTCGAGACCAGCTTGGCCAACATGGTGAAACCCCGCCTCAACTAAAAATACAAAAAATTAGCCGGGCATGGTGGCAGGCTCCTGCAGTCCCAGCTACTCAGGAGGCTGAGGTGGGAGAATCACTTGAAGCCGGGAGGCAGAGGTTGCAGGGAGCCGAGATCGTGCCATTGCACTCCAGCCTGGGTGACAGAGCAAGACTTCGTCTCAAAAAAAAAAAAAAAAAAAAAAGAAGAAGAAAAGAAACCAGGAGTTCAAGACCAGCCTGGGCAACAAAACAAGCCCCCCACCCTCTCTACAGAGATTTTAAAAAAGTTTTCTTTAAAAAGAAGCCAGCATCTTCCAAGCTGCAGAACTTCCCCCAGGGGCTCTGCACTGGTACCTAAGGAAGGGCCTATGGGAGCCCCCCTACCTAAGGAGGGCGTCAAGCTGATCATTGTCATACCCAGCATATCTGGGTGTCTTTACGCCTACTATTTGATATGTGTGCACCAGAATCTAGACGTCTCCCTGCCTAGAGCCTGGATAATCACATGCTCGAAATCTGGACACCTCACAGCAGTGCTGTTCACAACAGCCAAGAGGGGGATACACCCAGAATATCCATCAGTGGGAGGCTGGATAAACAAAATGTGGTCCATCGTGCAATGGAATACTCTTCAGCCACGCAGAACGAGGGATGGAGCGGATCCACGCCACAACCCGGACGAACCCTGAAACCATGAAGCTGAAAGGCAGAGGCCAGAAACGAAAGACCGCATATCGGATGATTCCATTTATATGAAATATTCAAAATAGGCAAATCCGTAGAGACAGAAAGTAGATTAGTGGCTGTCAGGGATGCGGGGGATGGGAAAATGGGGAGTGATCGCTTAATGGGTATGAGGTTTCCTTTTGGGGTGATGAAAAAGTTCTGGAATTAGATAGTTGCATAACATTGTCAATGTACTTAATGCCACTGAAATGTACACTTTAAAATGGTTTACACTGGTAAATTTTATGTTCTGTGTATGTTACCACAATAAAAAAGATTAAAGTCTGGGCACAGCCTGGGCAACATGGAGAAACCCCATCTCTACAATTTTTTTTTTTTTTTTTTGAGATGGAGTTTCGCTCTTGTTGCCCAGGCTGGAGTGCAATGGCACAATCTCAGTTTACCGCAACCTCCACCTCCAGGGTTCAAGTGATTCTCCTGCCTCAGCCTCCCAAGTAGTTGGGATTATAGGCATGCACCACCATGCCTGGCTAACTTTGTATTTTTAGTAGAGACGGAGTTTCTCCGTGTTGGTCGGTGTTGTCTTGAACTCCAGACCTCAGGTGATTTGCCCGCCTCAGCCTCCCAAAGTGCTGGGATTACAGGCGTGAGCCACCGTGCCCAGCCTGCAAAAAATTTTGAAAATTAGCTGGGTGTGGTGGTGCACGCCTGTGGTCCCAGCTACTCAGGAGGCTGAGGTAGGAGGATGGCTTGAGTCTGGGAGATGGAGGCTGCAGTGAGCTATGATAACACCACTGCACTACAGCCTGGAGCAAGCCCCTGTCTCAAAGAAAAACAAACAAACAAAAAAACAAAGAGAAAGTCTGGATACCCCCTGGGCCTCATCCCATGCCTCAAACCCAGCCCAAACTCCATGCAGGGCTCTTGGTGCAGCCGCTCAGGCCCCAGCACATAGCAAGCCCAGGATGATGGGCTGAGGGGCAGCCCCGTGTCATCGCTGTGAATAATAAACGATAGAGTGTATTTTTAAAGTTTTCCCTAATGCAGATCCCCAAGCAGCAACCAAAACACTCTGATTACCCACTGGCTCCCTCAAGATAATGACACATGAGCAGAGTGGGCCACGGGGGTCCCTGAAGAACAAGTCTTCAACTTGGAAAGTACAGGCTTCTTGAGGCAGAAGGAAGAGGGGCTGGGAGCGTCCTTCAGACGCGTGACCCTACTTGGAGGGCCGGGGCTGGAGGAGGTGACCTTCTGAGGCCCTTCTCCCCATGGGCTACCACAAAGGCACATGGGCTGGACACTCCCTGGTATCTGGGTAGTGTCTGTCACCTCTCACCCCTTCCCTGCCAGCTCCACTTCCAGCTGTCCCCAGACGTACCAGGGACAAGAGCACAGGGAAGGTCTTCCGCATCGTCAAGCTCCTTGCCAATGTTCTGACTCAGTTTACCCAGCAGGTTCCCTTTCTTTCCCTGCTCCCTGGAGGCTGGGCTTAGGGATGTGGGGTGGGGACACCGGGCCCACAGTCATCAGAGCAGAACTGGCAATGCTGACATCAGTGTGCATTCTGGTGGCGGGGGGCCAGCAGCAGCCTGCACTCCCCTCTGACGTGTCTCACAATGGACCTGATTACTCAGACCTGACATGCTCAAGGTCTCCCAGCAAAGAGGCCGCAGAGTGGGAGCTTGAACTCCCGGCAGATGGTCCACATTTGCTCTCACGTCTCAAGCTGGTGCTCAGTAAAGGCAGAACAGAGCAGGTGCCAACTCAGACCCTGGAGTCAGACAGTCCTTCCCCTGGGGAACCTCAGGCCAGGCAAGTCACTAACTAACCCCAAGGCCTCCACTTCCCCACCTGTAACTGGGTTGGGGAGGATTGTGGAGACCATGCATATGATGTCTCAGTCTCAGCACCGTGCTGAGGAAATGGTGACCATTATTCCAAAGATGATGCCAAGCCCCAGGCCTGGGTGGCCTCACCCTATCCCAACCTCCCTGGGTCCCACCTGGCTACCTGGCCAGGACTGGCCAGAGTTCCCCGCCCCACTGCATTAAGAGGCTGGGCTCTGACACCACGAGGCCCAGCCCAATACTGGCCACTTGTGATGGAGCACTCATTCACATGCTTTGCCAAATAATCTCTAAGCGGCCCTGGGAGAGAGAGACTGTTGTCCTCACCGTACAGATGAGGAGACTGAGGTCCCAAGAGGTGGAGGACTTGCTGCGTGTGGGATTCAAAAGTGGTTTTCCCTGATCCAAGAGCTGTTGCTTTCAAACACCACACAATGGCCGAATTGGGGTGGGGGCTGCCATGGTGTAGAGCGGTGTCCCTGCAATTACGCAATTCCTGCAGGGAACACGTTTGCCTGGAGTAGGGGTACAGCTCATCAAAGTTTCGTTTTCTTTCTTTGTTGTTTTTAGATGGAATCTCGCTCTGTCACCCAGGCTGGAGTGCAGTGCCATGATCTCGGCTCACTGCAACCTCCGCCTCCCAGGTTCAAGTGATTTTCCTTTCTCAGCCTCCTGAGTAGCTGGGATTACAGGTGTGGGCTACTATCCCTCACTAATTTTTGTATTTTTAGTAGAGATGGGGTTTCACCATGTTGGCCAGGCTGGTCTCAAACTCCTGACCTCAAGTGATCTGCCCACCCCGGTCTCCCAAAGTGCCAGGATTATAGGCATCAGCCATGGCTCCTGGCTTCATCAGATTTTCAAAGGGATCAGAAGCAGACCTCTGTTTAGGTCCCAGCTTCTGTAGTGATTGACTCTGCGGCCCTGGGCAAGTCACTTCCTCCACTGTGCCTTAGTTTCTCCATGTTTCAAATGGGGGGTTAGACTGGAAAATCTCGAAGGTCCCTCTAAGCACTGACATTTGCTCATTCTAGTATTCTCTCCTCCACGCTGTCTCCTCATCCTATCCCTGGCCTCCCTGACATAGCCTTGCAAACAGCCACAGGCCCAGACCAGCAACCAGACTGGGGGCGTGTCAGGGAGAAGAAGGAGGCTGACACCCAATCAGGGAGAAGAAGGAGGCTGTCACCCAATCAGGGAGAAGAAAGAGGCTGACACCCAAGAGCTTGGGGCTAGGCTTGCTC
This sequence comes from Pongo pygmaeus, assembly GCF_028885625.2. Classification (NCBI taxonomy): domain Eukaryota; kingdom Metazoa; phylum Chordata; class Mammalia; order Primates; family Hominidae; genus Pongo; species Pongo pygmaeus. The sequence continues at coordinate 220,354,131 of NC_072373.2, forward strand.
TACTTCACTTCCCCAACATTCCCCTGTTCCTATTCTCCCCTGAGGTCAAAGAGGGCCCCAGCCAGACCCCGTCCAGAGGCCCCTGATCCCTTCCAGACCCAGTGACCCCTGAGCCAGCCACAGCCCACCCATCTGGTGAGATGTAATTGGTTTCAATTGACAACCATAACAAGAAGGCTCTTTTAGGAAACTTCGGAAATGGAAGGGAGGCCATTAGGAAATTTACATTTGCGAATATGATGTTTAATTAGCAATACCAATAAATTAATAGGAGAATCTTGCTGCGGTTCTGGGTTCATAAAACACCAGCCTCAATCAGCAGAGGAGGAATGCAGCCCGAGGCAGCCTGAGGGGAGGGGACGGGGACAGGACCACTCCAGGTTGCAGCTCCTCACAAGGACCCTGGGCCCACGCCCCACACTCCTGCCCCAGCCCCTCCCTTGATGGAGCATGGGGCAAAATGAAGCCAGCATGGACCGTGGAATCAGGAAGATCTCAGTGAGTATTCTGGTTCAGCCACTTATTCCCTGGAGAGGCCACTCAGCTTCTGAGCCTCCATGTTCTTATCTGTCAAATGGGGACAGTGATCATAGTACCCACCTCATAGGGTTGTTGTGAAGATTAAAGCAATTAATATGGGTAAAAGCACCTAGAACAGAAAGAAGCTGGCACAAAATAAGTGTTAGTTATTAGGCGGTGGCTGCTCCCACGATTACTATTATTAATGGGGTGATGAATGGGAAGCCCCTGCCAAGGAGGAAGGACCTGGTAAACACTAGGGTGTTACTGGCTTTGAATTTTTCTTTCCCAAGACTAATCCTCTCCTCTGGACTCCTGGCCACCTGCAGCGGTCATCCTGATGGCTCTTACCACCCGATCTTGCCCTGGCCTGGGGCCCTGGCTGTTTTCGCCTTGGAGTTATTGGCTGGTGATGTGACTGCAGAGGCTATGGCTAGCATATTGTTATATCCCCAAACACATTTATAAACAAACATGGGATACCCACTTCTGGCAGGTGCCTCCGCAGCTTGCAGACCATCCATAGCTGCCAGTTGCTCTCAGGACTGCTCAGGCCCCTCCTCAGTGCTGCCCAATGGCTGCCTGGGATCTAGCTACCTCATCTTCCACCTCTGGGGCCTAAGGCACCATCTTCTGCCACAATGCTGGGCCTCTCCCGCTCCCCAAGTGTGCCAGCTCCTTCCTGCATTTAGGCCTTTGCATATGGCGGGGCTGGTCTTGGAGTGTCCTCCTCTGACTGATAAACTTTTGCTTCTTCTCCAAGGCCCAGCCTTACCAAGCGCCCCCGACTCCAAGCCAAGAATCAGAGTCCGCCCAGGGGGACTGGGACCCAGGAGGCCTTAGTCATCAGACCTCCTCCTCCTTCTTTTCCATGCCACGACTGCTGTGCCCAACACTATAACAGGGTCTTGCTGGTCCCTTTGAAGAAGCTGGTACATGGCCGGGCGTGGTGGCTCAGGCCTGTAATCCCAGCACTTTGGGAGGCCAAGGCGGGTGGATCACCTGAGGTCAGGAGTTCAAAACCAGCCATGGTCAACATGGTGAAACCCCATCTCTACTAAAAATACAAAAATTAGCCGGGTGTGGTGGCGCACGCCTGTAATCCCAGCTACTTGGGAGGCTGAGAAAGGAGAATCTTCGGATCCCAGGAGGTGGAGGCTGTAGTGAGCTGAGATCGCAGCATTGCATTCCAGCCTGGGTGACAGAGTGAGACTCTGCATCACAAAAAAAAAAAAAAAAAAAAAGAAAAGAAAAGAAAAGAAAAAGAAAAGAAGAAAGAAAAGAAAAGGCCAGGTGTGGTGGCTCATGCCTGTAATCCCAGCACTTTGGGAGGCTAAGGTGGGCAGATCACAAGGTCAGGAGATCGAGACCATCCTGGCTAACACAGTGCAACCCCATCTCTACTAAAAATACAAAAAAATTAGCCAGGTTTGGTGGCGGGTGCCTGTAGTCCTAGCTACTTGGGAGGCTGAGACAGGAGAATGGTGTGAACCCGGGAGGCGGAGCTTGCAGTGAGCCGAGATTGTGCCACTGCACTCCAGCCTAGGCAACAGATCGAGACTCCACCTCAAAAAAAAAAAAAAAAAAAAAAAGAGAAAAGAAAAGAAAAAAGGCTGGAACATGACCCCTGAACTGTCCTCTGTAGGCTCAGAGCACTCACCTTCTATAGGACCCGGAAGACCTGCTCAGTGCCTCCTCCCAAGAAACCCCCCCCAGCCATTTCCCCAGCCTCTGCCCTCTCATCTCTCTTGGTTCCTTCCTCCCCACCATGTTTCCTCATTGCATTATAATAATTTGGTTGTTGGCTGACTCTTCCCCTGAGTCTTGGTTCCTCGGCACTGGGCCTTCCATCTCTTGCCCTCTCCAGGAACAGAGTCTGCTCTGCCTAAATGATGAATAAAGAAATGAATAAATCAGGGAGTGGATTTAAATGTTGCCTCCTCCAAGAAGTCCTCCCTGACTTTCCCAGCTCTTTTTTGTAATCATTGCATGTATTTATTGTCTGTCTCTCCACCAGATTGTCAGCTCTTCTTGTCATTTTATTTACCACTGCTTCCTGGCACCTGTCCTGGAGCTTGTCACATGACTATGCTAACAAGTATTCCCTGGATAAGTGAATGAATGAATGAGTAAATGAACATCCAAATGAATGAAGGACTGAGTGAATGAATCAATGACTGACTGGATGAATGAATGAATGAGCAAACGACAGAAAGAATGAATGGATTTGATCATGAATGATGATGGAAAGGGCTCAGCTTCTCCTGAGCCTTGGCCCCACCAAGATCTTGTTTCCTCAACTGTTTATTAAGTTGTATAAAGTGCATAGAAACCATGACAATAATTCAAGCACATACAACAACAGGTAATTAATTGCATTTCCAAAATTTGATCCATGCACATGAATGAATGGGAGGTCATAGATTCAGTGGAGGAGGAGCCCCCATGCTCTCCAGGGAACACAGGTGGGGGGGTCTTTGCAGAGTGGAGCTCTCAGAGGTTGATCTCTGGGGAAGTTCTGTCCTCCCCGCTACCCTCTTTGCTTGGCGCTAGCTCCCAGTGAGGAAGGGGTGTTTAAGGAGGGACTATAAAGGGATGGCGAAGGAGGGGTTGCCCCAGGAGCTCACAATCATAGAAATTCTCTGGTGGTGATTTCCACGAGGTGGGGAGAGGTGACTAGTAGTTCAGCACAGAGCAGGAGAATAGGTCCCCAACCCAAATCCACCAACTGCATGAGGAGGCCCTGGATGCTTGCTTTAAAAATACAGAACTTCCAATCCCTGCCTGGATGCTCTGGGCATAGAGATCTGAGTGGGATCTGTGTCTATATTTTAAACAAGCTCCCCAGGCTTGTTTAAAGTTCTGAAAACTGGCCGGGCGCAGTGGCTAATGCTTGTAATCCCAGCACTTTGGGAGGCTGAGGCGGGCGGATCACAAGGTCAGGAGATCGAGACCATCCTGGCTAACACGGTGAAACCCCGTCTCTACTAAAATACAAAAAATTAGCCGGGCGTGGTGACGGGTGCCTGTAGTCCCAGCTACCCGGGAGGCTGAGGCAGCAGAATGGCATGAACCCGGGAGGCAGAGCTTGCAGTGAGCCGAGATCGCGCCACTGCACTCTAGCCTGGGCGACAGAGTGAGACTCCGCCTCAAAAAAAAAAAAAAGTTCTGAAAACTTTGCTGCCTAACCTCAGGTAGTCCCTTAGGTCCTAGGCTCAGAACTACCCTCTCTCCTCCCTAACCCCCTCTCAAGAAAGAGAGTCTACCCTGCACCCAGGAGCACCAGGGGTAGGACAGAGTCTGGATTGGAGGACAACTGTCCTGGAGTCCAGGATGATGGGAGAGGCAGAGACACCTCCCCACTCCAGCCGTAGCAGTGTGACATTAGTTACCATGGCCAGAAGCAGCTTTGGTGACAGGGGACAGTTGGGGGGTGAGGTCCCTCTAGGCCCCAGCACAGAGAACTGAGTTTCATCTCAGAGTTCTGCTGGGAAAATGTCATCTCCTCCAGGAAGCCTTCTGAGCCTCCAGGCTGAACTGAATACACCTGTGTCTGGCTCCTAAAAGGCAAGGGGCCCACCTGTCTCCCCCAGCACTCATTCCACGCATTCTACGGAAAAGTGAGCATCCTCCCTCCCCTTTAAGAAAGCTGGGGCTGAATCTGGTCCATTGCTGGCTCCAGAACCTGTACAGCCCAAGGTGGGCACTGGTGATGACAAGTGTAGCTGGCAGGCATGAGACCACCCAAGTGGGCACTGGGCCCCCATCATATCCTTTGGTCTACCCAGAGGGCATCTGCAGCTTCTACTGACAGTCCCATCACTCCAACTCAAGTTCCCCAAGGACATCTCTCTGGCCATAGGAGCAAGCTTGGCCCCCTGTGACCTTCAACCAATGACAGATGACAGTTAGTGGATAAATAAGTACCTCCTCCCCGCTCCCCAACACCTCTTGGGACAGTCTGGAGTGGAGATCCACAGGCTCTGCAGGGTCCCCAGGTGAGCTGAGGACCGGTCACCCACACAGGAACTGCCCTGTGACACGGCTGTCTGCATTTTGCCTCCCCTCTCTCTTACCGTTTTCTTTGGGGATCACACCCAAACAAAGGAGGGATGAGACCCCCAACTTACTAGCAAGAATTATCTTAGCAGACACAATTATCTTGGGCCTTCCTGCGGAACTCTACACATCCCTCCTCTCTTCTGGCCCATGCACCCCCTGGGACACAGGTAGTGTTTTTATTTCCAGTTTACAGATGAAGGAACAGAGAGGTAAGACTCCTTGGTCAAGGTAACAGAGCCAAGCAAAAGGCACATAGGGGCTGGAATCCAGGCCTCGCCTGAAGGAGCAAGATTCCAGGGCGAAGGTTGCTAACTGGTTGTCAGATATCATCACCTTAAACCGTTATTTCCTTAGGAGCCAAACTGTTTGGGAAAACTGTTGTGGGAACCATGTGTTTGCATGTGTGGCCCACTTCATGCATTTGCCTTGCCAGTCTAGGCCCGGGGCAATTGAGTTTGCAACTCATTTTTAGTGACGCAGACCAACTGCTGCTCCAATGGGGAGGGCTTGTAGCCCAGCGCAAGGTTTGAATCTGATCTCCTGGACATGGGGTCCAGGACACAAAGCAGCGTCTGGGTGGGGGGATGGGGTTCCTCTGCCCAGCTCCACGCCTCTTGGCTCATCTCTGAGCAACTGTGTGATCTTTGGCCCATGGCCGCACCTCTCTGGGCCTTGCTTTCCTCATCTGTAATATGGGGCTTACAATCTGAATGTGCGGGGTGTTGCTGGGACGAGAGATCTCAACACGAGCCAGCATCTCAGCAGATGCTCAACAAATGGCCCTGGGTCCCCAGCCCCTGTGATGGTCGTTTCTGCCTTCTGGCTTATTAAGGCTAGGCGGGGAGTCAGGGCACAGCAGGAACCACGGCGGGTGGAAGGGGGGTGTCATTAGAATCTGTTCTCAATGAGGAGAGGCCATGAGGCCGAGAGGCTGGCCCAGCTCCCCAGGGGCCTGCGTGATTGGGAGCTAAAGCAGCTGCCTGAAAGAGGCCTCTGCTCTCCTCATTACCTGCCTGTTAGCAGGACTGGCAGGCTTGAAGAACAGGCGACTGCGTGCAGGCAGATCCCCAGAGATCACAGGCATCTTAGGGGACACTCCAAGCCCGGCGGGGTCTGCTCTTGGTCATCGCTCCCCTCACCGTGTCCTCTACCACCTAAGCAGATCGTCTGCAGCCAAGAAGATCCACTCCTCCCACCAAGAAGACCCCAGGAAGACACTTCCTGGACCCTTATTCTAAACCCATCTATAGACAGTGGACTTTCCTGTATTTCATTTGAACTTAAAAAAAAAAAAAGACTTCATATCTCAACGTTGTAAATATTCTGCAGAAACTTGGAAACTCTTATGAAATTGTTTGTACTCATTTTTATAAACGAATGAAATCTCCTTCTCTGCTCTGTCCTTCCGAGCCTGTCCTTCTCTGAGGCTGCAAGTCCTGGTCCAGAAGCCCTGGGGTGAGGGTGAGACGGATTGGGGGTTCCTGGTCCCCACTGCACCGCGAACCCGGGAGCACAAGAAGGGGCTCTGGCTTGGGCTCTGTGCAGCCTCCCCCGCCTCCCCAAACTCATTCCTCGGTATTGGGGTGAGTAGGAGGCTGCTCCCCGGACGTGGAGGGTGGGGGAGGAGAACCTGGCCAGGTCGGGGTTGAGGCGGGGATAGAGGCAGGAACTCCCTCCCGGGTGGGCGGGGACACGTGCGGGTCCTGGGTCCGGCAGGGTTCGGGCGCGGCGGGGCCGTCCCCGCGCCGCCCGCGGCCGCCGGTAGGGGGCGCCTTGGTCATGCATTATTCATCGCCGGCGCCCGCCCGCCCGCGCCTCCCTCACGGCCCCCGCGCTGGCTGCGGGCTGCGCCGCGGAGCGGGAGCGCGGAGCCTTCACAATATTGTGGCAGCTCCGCGAGTGACGGATCCGGGGAGGCGGGGGCGCGCAGCCTCGAGCGGCTGCGGGGGCGGCGGGGGTTGGGAGGGGTCCCGGGTTGGGGGCGAGGCTGGGTCACCCGGCCCCGAAGCGAGCTCAGGACGGGGGGCTGGCCGAGCGGAGGGCGGAGGCTGCAGCGTCCGTCTGTCCGTCCTCCATCGGGTCAGCTGGGGCAGAGGGAGCATTGGCTCAGCGTGAGGGGCGGGGGATGTGATGGGGAACAAGGTAGGCGCGGCCCCATCCTTCGCAATTTTACATTCAAAGGTTGGGGGGGTGGGATGCAGATCCAAAGCATATAAACAGACAAGGAAGATAATTCCAGGTGAGCGCTCTGCATAAAATAAAACTCGGCTGGTGCTTCGGATGGCCAGGGAGGGCTTCTGGGAGAAGGTGACATTTGTGCAGAGACACGACTGGCAAAGAGGGGCCTGACCTTGGCTAGTCTCTGGGCCACTGCAGTTTCTCTCTGCCCGGCCCCTGGCTTTCTAAAGGTGCTGTAAAAGTCAGCACCCCAAAACCTACACACATCCTGAGAAGCAAGGAGGAAGGTCTTGGGGAGACCCTGCTGCGGGCTGAGGCCCTGAGATGGGGTTCCTGCCCAGCCTTCTTCTGGTTACAGCAGCCAGTAAGCTCTGGGGCCCTGGGCACTGGGCATCAGAAGGGTCAGGTTCAAGGTGCCCCCCTCCCCACTCCTGCACGGGGCGCTGGGCTGGGGAAACTTGGGATCCTGGAGTCTGAGCAGCTCAGCCCCTGGTGGGGGCTTGGCCCCTCCGCCTCCCAGCCCTCAGCTCCAGGGCGGGGGCTGGTGAGGGGGCTGGTGGGGGGCAGGTGGAGGGCGTGGGCTCAGGGTCACAAGCATCGGGTTTCCTTTCACTTGTACAAAGACTCATTGACGCCTGAGCACATCAATATCCTTAATGACAGTGAGAGGAGCTGGGACTCCAGACGGCCCAGCCTGAGCCCCCCACCCCGCCTCCCCCCTCCTGTCCTCTCCCCTCCCGGCTCACTCTTCCTTCCTTCTTCTCTCCTGATTCATGTCCCCTCTCTCCTTCTCACTCTCTCTCTCCTCGTTCCTCTCCCCTCTCTCTCCCTCACTCCTGCTTGCCTCTCTCCTTTCCTCTTCCCTCCTCTCCCTCACTCCTGCTTGCCTCTCTCCTTTCCTCCCTTGGGTCCTGGTATCTTTCCTCTTCTTTTCTTTCTTTCCTTTTTCTCTCAGCTGTCTCCTCTCCTCTCTTCTCTCCCCTCCCTCCTTTCCTTCTTCTCTCCCCTCCCTCCTTTCCTTCTTCTCTCCCCTCCCTCCTTTCCTTCTTCTCTCCCCATCCCCAGGACCTCACAGCTCTTGGGCATTCACAAACTTTCACCCAGAGAGCTCGAGGCTCCAGTGGGCAGCCCGTCTGTCTGCCTGCCTGCCTGCCTGCCTGCCTGTCTGTCTGTCCTGGCCAAAGCAGGCTTACACAGTGGGGCCCTCGGAGAGGCTGCTCAGCTCTCAATCCCACAACCGCCGTCCCAGAGGGCCCTGGGCTTCTGCCTTTCCCGCGGGCCCCAGGCTACTCTGGGAACTGAAAATGGCAAGTTTGGGTGCGGGGCGCCACGGGTGAGGAGAGAGTTTTGGGGAGGATTTTCTGTTTTGTATTTTTTATGACCATATATAATTTCGCATTTCTCCCCTCAGCCTCTGCCTCCTTGGCTCCCAGATGTGTCCCACATTGAAGAATTATCTCTCCTCCCTAGAGTGAAATAAATGCAATCAATATGAGTATTGCTCTCAGGGCCTTGAAATATTACATTAATGTTCCATGTGGTGACATTTTAGCTGGAATTTTCAAATACATTATGATGGTTCAAATTAATATTTATCAGATCAGCTTTTATATTTTGCAAAAGAGAGAGAGGGAGAGAGGGAAAGAGAGAAAAGGAAAGACAGAGAGAGCATTATTAAAATACGAAATGCAGATCAAGTCTAAAATCGATGGTCCATTTTCCCAGCACTTTCCAGGGGCTGTCTTTAGCTTTCTGGGTTTGTTTTTAAATTTATTGGTGTTTCAGGCAAATCTATTGGGCTCCCTCGGCCCCCTGGTCCTTCTCCCCTCCCTGCTCCCCTTGCAGGCTACAGGCCCCTTCCTTTTCTGTCTTTCTCTCTTTATTATCCTGAAATGTAAATTACGACATTAGCCCGGTCCTTATTTTTTTTTTTAAACTCTCCGATGATTAAATCTGCTACACGACATCCTTGTCCTTTCTATAAATTAAATCATCTTGGCTTTGCACCTCCAGCTCAGGGTGGATGCCACACAGGTGTTGAGGCAGCGGGCAGCTCTAGCTGAGGGCTGGGGTCCTTGTCCCCTCCTGGAGTGGACACTGGGGGCCTTTGTGTAGGGCAGAGAGGACACCTCTCTAGCTCCTTGTGTTTCTGTAAATAAGAAATGGGGACTGGAGGGAGGAGGTGATGGCAATCATACATTCCACTTTATTTCAGTCTCTTCCAAACTGATTACTCTGTGAAGTGGAAAATCCAGGCAGATTAATGGTTTAATTCTCTTTTCTCTTTTCTTTTGCTTTCCCCCCACTCTGCCTCCTGTTTTGTTTTTTTTTTTCTCTCTCTCTCTCTTCTTTTTGCATCTTTTTTTCCCTTCTTGGAGCTGTATTCAAGAAAAGACTCAGGAGTTTTGGGGAGATGCACACAGAGGCGAACGTGGTTCTCAGAGGAAGGACAGCAGGTCCAGCTAGGAGATGTTCCCAGCCCCACCCCAGCTCTGCCTGGAAGCTCTGCAAGGGTTAACAATGCCCACTCCAGCCCTTAACTTTTTCTCTTTGGTGATTTTCTGTTTTCTCTCTCCTCGGGTTCTGGGCGAGAGTTTGAACTGGAGCAAGTGTTTATTGTCAGGTACACAAAGGTACGCACACACACACACACACACAACTGCAGATCCCACACACGCACACACAAACACGCACACAAATATGGCAATATAGACACTCTGAGAAGATCTCCATAAAGCGAGCTGCCCTCCTGATTTCTCTCCGCTGCTGATCTGGCCAAAAGAACGACAGGAAACTTAAAAAAGAAAAGGAGGAGGGATCGATTATTCGACCTGTACTTGAACCCGACTGAAAGAGATAAAGCGGAATTTTCAATAGGTCCCCTGCCCTTTTCACCAGGAGGGAAAGAGGAGAAGAAAAACAAGAGATATTTATATGACAGCAGCTGCTGAAAATAGCATTTCAGCGCCATAAAAAAAGGCAAAAAGAAATTCAATGGTAGAAAAGGCAAGAAACTCCTCGTCTGCTCCCCAAAAGGCAAAGCAGGCAGTGGGTGTCCCTGGCTGGAAATGCATGCATGCGTTCTATAGATCTGTTTGAAATTATACTTGTCATTGAGGGGGAATTTATGCTTATATTGATCTGCAAAAGGAAAATATTAAATGGTTTGGTTTTGATCTTTCGGTGACCCCAAGGTCAAGGGTAGTAGCAGATTAGTATTCATAGAATTCATCACGGAATTGCAGCCTGCATCCACTTTATGCAAACATGCTCAAAACATGTCTGGTGAAGCAGACAGCAAATGGCAATGACAGGGAAAAAGCCAACAGCACCCCCTCCCCCCCCGAGGGGCTCTCCCTCTTTCAACCCCTCCTGGAGAAAAGGAAACAGCAGAGGTCTGTTGTTGGATGGATGATGGCAGACACCCCCCTGACTCTCATGGGCCTGCACAAAAGGTGAGGTGCCCAGGTTGGGGCAAGTACACGAGGAGTTCAGAAGAACATCCTTGATGGTGTGAGCAGAAAGATCCAGGGATCAGGCTGGGGACCCAGGTGGACAGTGAGGGGCACGTGTACCTGCAGCAAGACATCACTGGGGGAGCGATGAGCAGACAGGCGCGCGCGTACACACACACAAGCACACACGTGCACACACTCAGCCAGTGGAAGCCTGGGTCTTTCCTGAAGGGGGGAGCACGGAGCGCTCTCCCAGGGTGACATTGTTTCTCGTTCCATGCTGAGGAGCATCTTTCGTGTGAGGCGCCCAGGTGGCCAGCCGGGAAGGAGACAGGCCAGGCGCGCATGCCTCCCGTAGCCCCCAAGTTCTTCCTGCTCTCCCTCCCTCAGTGGCCTCGGGGCCCGAGTTCAAATGTGTGTGCAAAAAGGACACACGAGGAGCCCCCGAGATGGGCTGCAAACCCCCTCCTGCCTCGGTTCAGCACACAAGTGCCCTCTTAGCAGATTCTGTCCCCAATGTGGGAACATTTGGTCAGTAACAGAGTCACTTGCCAACGCACTAAAAATAACCCACCAAGCATATCCCTGCAATGGCAGGAATTCTGGCTGGCCCTTGTTCTGCCCGCTGATCAGGGGGCCAGTGGGGGGCACAGATCCCCACTCCTACTGGGGGCTGGGGAAGGGGGAGGGGGGCAGACTTGGGGGATAAGGGTCTCCTTCTCGGGTGACTGGTCCTCTGTGCTTAACCTGCGTTATTCTTGCACTTAACACTCACAACATCCCTACTAGGCAGGGGTCGTTAACCTCCCATTGTATAGATGAGAACACCGAGGCTCAGAGACGTGAGGTCACCAGCCTTAGGTCTCAGCTCTGTCCTGACACTCAAGTCCGCTCTCTAAACTGCTCTGCTTCCTGACACTTGCCCTTCACAATTTGGGTGAATTCCAGGAAGGGTCCACATTTCAGCTGCGGAGGGAAGGGAGTTTGGGATAAGGATAGGGGCTTGGAGGACTTGGGGGGCTGGGGGCTGTGGGGAGGGAGAGCTAGAGTGGCCCCAGCCCTGCCTCCTCAGCCCTGCTAAGGAGGACAGTGTTCTGCCTATTAATCATGTTTCATTTATATTAGCTTGAGTCGATCTACTGTATATTTGAAATGGATTTAATTTTAGATCACGCACTATGGAAGGGGGCCAGTTTGGTGTAAGGAGCATTATGAATATTTTCCATAAGTTGGATATACATTATCCAGGGACAGATATACGAGCAGCAGCACAGGGCTCCTGGCTGGGGGAAGGGGCTGCTCTCTCCTCCCTTCCCCCACTCCCCTGAATAAAGTCCCCCAGTCCCCTGAATCCCAGGGTCACAGGGCTTTGGAGGGACCCATCTTGACACCCTGCCCCTGTGGGTGTGGTGGGCTGTCAGCCCCATCTTTCCCCTGCCCGTGACCTCATCCCCATTGACCTCAAAGCCGCTGCTTCTCCCAGCTCCTTGCCAACTGGCAGGCCTGAGAGATGTGCGCAAGGTGAGAGGGGCCCAGGACCGCACCAGATCCCAGGGCCAGGGGACCCTGGCCTGACCTGCTCTGATTCTCCAGAGCTGTGGGAGGCACAGGGCGCAGCCTGAGATACAGACCAGGGGGTGGGACTTGGAGGAGAAAGGCATCAGAACACCCACCTTCAACCCTAAGCTCTGATGGAGGAGGAAGCCAGGTTCCCGCTGGCAAGCTGATGGGTGGCACCTTCCAGCTCAGCCAAGCAGCAGTGAACAGGCTACACCTTCCCGAGAGCCCCCGGGCCTGGGCTGGGATGCCCCTTTCCTGGGGGCTGGCCGTGGGCCTGAGTCCTGAGGTCTTGTCCCTGACAGAGGGCATTAAAGCTAGAAGGCCCCTCTTGAGCCAACCTGTGACTCCAGACTCAAGCTGGGGAAACTGAGGCCCAGAGAGGATAAGGGTCTTGCTAAGGGATGCAGAGCGAGCAGGGAAGGTGCACACGGGCACTTACTTGCCTAATGTTTTCGGGCTGTAACGTGTCCCTTGTTCGTTCTCCTCTGAGCCTCACACCGGCCCTGCCCCTGAGGAAACTGACACTCATGGTGGTCGAAGGAGAAGCCCGTGGACGCACACTCACACCTGGGGAACAGCAGAACTGAGTGTCAGAGGCATGCCCCACAGCTCCATGTGAGCCAGGTGTGGCATTGGACTTTACGGACAGAGGAAACCGTGGCTTAGGAAGGTGATGACATTCATATCCACACCTGAACCTTTTCTCTTCCTGCACCCCAAATCTGTGTCCCCATTCCATTTCCTTATCTAGATAAGTGGCTCCACCATCTCCCAAGCTGCACATGACCCAGATCCGGCTTTCATCCCTGCCTCTACCCCTTCTCCTCCGCCACCATCACCACGACTGATCAGTCTTTCCGTAATTGACCCTCTCTGGTCTGCCTGCTTCTCTCCTTCACCCCCATCTCCCTTACCGTCTCTCCCAGCCCACCCCATGGGCCTCCTGGAGTGTCTACAGAGTCTCTGCCAACTCCAGTCTGTTCCCTGCACCGTGGCCAGAGGACCTTGTTTAAACACAGCACAGTCACATTGCACACTCCTCCTCTTGGCATTCCTAGGACTAAATCCTGAATCCGGACACTGGACAAGAAGGCTCGCCAGAGAGTGACTCCTGCCCAGTTCCCCAGAGTCACACCCTCCTCCCTCCTCTCCACCTCCAGGGTCAGCTTCCATGCCTTTCCAGCTCATTACCTGCCGTGCGCTGTGACCCTCCACTCCAGGACCTTGGCACACACTGGTCTCTCTACCCGGACCTCTGCCCCGTTGCTCTGTACCTGGGGGTTGAAGGGTTTACTCCTCTGCAACCTGCAAGCTCTGTTTTGACTACTCCAGGGAGGCTCTCTGATCACACCTACCCTTCCCCACCCAAGTCTAGCTCAAGACCTACTTTTGCCTTTTGCAAACCCTGCAGCCATAAGGGGATAGCTGGGGATTAACTCTCCACACCCAGCCGCTTTGGAAAAGCGCTGGGCCTGGTGCGGACAGGTACCAGCTGCTATTCCGTCCTCCCCACTACGTGCACATCCATCAGCTCCTCCATCGGCGCAGAGTATAATACACCCGTCACCCACCCCAGCCTGGGCTGGCAGCCTTTCAGAAGTGGCATGCAAAGCTTCTCTTATTCATTCTTAATTTAAGGTTTTGTGAGTTGTAATAACCCCCCTTCCCCCCAAATCACTGGGGATGGGGACCTCTGTGTCAGCCCCGGGCCAGGAGAGCTGAAGGGTAATTGCATTGCACATATGCTAATGGTTGTCTGGAGAAGACAATGGCAACAGGGGGACTGGGATGGGGCCTATCTCAGTACCCAGAGTACCTGAGGGTGGGGGAGTGTCGGCTGGGTTTGGGGGACTGGTGTTGCAAGCCAGATGGGGGCATTGAGGGGTTGTGTGCTCCGTAGTCCACGGTAGAGAAGATGAGAGAGGCTGGGAGTCCCAGTCTAGGGGGCTTGACTGGAGACAGATGCCCTGGAAAGGGCCTGAAAAACCCCTTTCTTCCTCCAACTCCTCCTGTCCCACCCCAGAGTGCAGGCTGCTGCCCTCTTTTCTGGGACCAGAGATGGCTCTCATAGAGAAGGAGAATTGGGGCACATGGATGTTGCACTGGGCACTCATCCTGGTCCTGCCTTCTACAACCTGTGTGGCATCAAACAAGCTACTGAACCTCTCTGAGCCTCAGTTTCCTCATCTTTAAAAGTTTTTGTTTTTTTTTTGACAAGGTCTTGCTCTGTTGCCCGGGCTGGAGTGCAGTGGCATGATCTCCACTCACTGCAACCTCCCCCTCCTGGGCTCAAGCAATCCTCCCACCTCAGCCTCCAAGTAGCTAAGAGCACAGATGAGCATCATCATGCCTTTTTTTTTTTTTTTGTAATTTTTGTAGAGACAGGGTTTCACCATGTTGCCCATGCTAGTCTCGAACTCCTGGACTCAAGTGATTCACCCACCTCAGCCTCTCAAAGTGCTGGGATCACAGGCATGAGCCACTGTGTCTGGCCAAAAGTCTTTTTTCTTTCTTTTTTTTTTTTTTTTTGAGACAAAGTCTTGCTCTGTCACCCAGGCTGGAGTGCAATGGTACGATCTTGGCCCACTGCAGCCTCTGCCTCACGGGTTCAAGCAGTTCTCCTGCCTCAGCCTCCCGAGTAGCTGGGATTACAGGCACCCAACACCACGGCCAGTTAGCTTTTGTGTTTTTAGTAGAGACGGGGTTTCATCATGTTGGTCAGGCTGGTCTCGAACTCCTGACCTCAGGTGATCCACCCGCCTCAACCTCCCAAAGTGCTGGGATTACAGGCGTGAACCACCATGCCCGGCCAAAAGTCTTTTTTTACTCGTACCTGCCTCTAGGTTGTTCTATGCTTTAAAAGAGATAAAACACAGAAGCAAGTTTCAGAGCACTTGGTATAGATAGGTCTTCAACGAGTTAAGTGGTACCTGAAGATTTTATGACTATTGAACCAAGGTGGATCTGCCCACAATCTGTGATGAGCTGGGATGTGGAACTCCTGACTTCCTACCTGGAGGGGAGGTGCTTCCAGGATGGAGGGAGGGTCTTGAGACACCAATGTCCCTTCCTCGGAGGGGTCTTCTGTCACCTCCCATCAGAGGAGTCTCCTTCTCTCACTCCCTCTCCCTTTGCCCTGCAACATGCTCCTGCTTCCTTCACTAATTCCAGCCTGTGATGAGATATTTGTTTTCTTGCTTATTGTCTGCCCCCTCTCCAGACTGTGGGTTTATCGGGGTGCCTGGAAAAGGCCTGGCACATAGTAGGTGCTCAATACATATTTTCCCAGTGAAGGAGTGATTGATTGACATCCATGCAGAAAAGTGGGGGGCGAGGGCATGAGGATTAAAATTCAGGCAGGGGTGGTCTCCCAGACCCACCTTCCCTCTGTCTTGGACCTCAGGAATGACACCTGTCACTCACCTGCCCTGACCTCCCTAGGGCCCCATGCCCATTCTGTCACTGGCATGGGCCTTTCCTGCCTCCCTGTGGATTCAGGGCTGGTGGGGAGCCAGGACGCCCTCTGGGCATGGGTGTGGAAAGGAGGGTGCTTTCCAGGCCGCTGTCCCCAGTGTCCCCTCCCAGGCACTTCCCTCTTGGGCTGCACCAGGCCACGCAAGGCACCTGAGGCCCGCCACCGTCTGGCAACTGAAGCGTCCCTGGGGCAGCTTGGCTGTTCCTTCTAAGGGCTTATCAGGGTTATTTCCCTTCCCCTTGACCAGGGAGCCAGAACCCAGGGTTTTAAGCCGGTTTTGAGAGGGCCGCGTCCTCCTGGAGAGTGAATGTTCATGGCCGAGGAAGTGGCCGATGAAGAAACTTTGGTGATGCCTCCTCCTGCGGCCCTGGTCCCACTGCTATAGCACACTGGGAACCAGGTCACCCAGATCTCAAATACGTGGCCTCCCTGGCTCCAGTGCTGAGGAGAGCCAAGAGGCTGGCAGCCGGCTCTGGCTCATGCCAGAAAGTCTCTGAGCCGGTCCAGCCTGTGTCCCCGGGTGTGGGTCCTCCACGGCCCCAGGGAGCTGCCCGCTCCACCCACCAGGCCCACAGTGAGGGCCAGGCTGAAGCCAGTAGCTCCTCTCAGAAATTCTGAGCAGAGCGGCTGAGGGAGAAAATAGATCCGATGACGGTGATGCCAGGGGATGGGACTTCCAGTTACGGAGGGCATGTGCTGGGGGTGGGGGCGGGGGGGGGGTGTCTGTGACAGAGACAGAGCTGGAGAGAGAGGAAGAGAGTCAGGGAGGGGACAGACAGAAAGAGGTAGACACCAAGGCAGGAAGCGGATGGAGAGAAAGAGAGACAAAAAGAGGTAGCAATTTATCTAACAAAAGATGGAGAGAGAGACAGAGACAGAGAGCAAGAGAAAGGAGAGAACGGGAGGGAGAGAGAGATGATGAGAGAGTCTCTCAGAGACAGAGACACACAGAGGGATACTGAAGCCAAGAAGTGGGGTGCCGGGCCAGGGGCCTCTGCCTATGGGACCGGAACGCAGGAGGTGGAGACAGCTGGAGCCCGGCGTGTCCGTGCGTGTCGGCTCTGGGACTGTCGATGCACAAGACACACTGCTAGGCTCAGAGTCATTCAGTGAATTCGATGGAAAATTGGAAAGTTGGGGGCAGGCACTTTCCATGAGGAGAACGAGTGGCCTCCTCATGTGACTACGCTTGTGTGTCTGTGATCACGTGTGTGGCGTGTGGAAGAGGGCAGGGCCCAGTTTCCCCCTCAGCTGTCAGGACTCTGCGTGCAGACAGCCCCGGCTGGTGGGCTGCAGGGCCAGGGTGGTGTCTGGTGGGGGGCGGCCAGACACACGCCCTCAGCAGGGGAGGCCAGGGAGCTGTCAGCAGCCCAGGGCCAGGCAGGCAGCGAAAGTGAGCCATGGCAGGGCCACTTCTCCTTGCCGCTGTTCACTTGACACTCTCTAACCCAGAAGCCACCTGTTCAGCCATCAGTCACCCAAGGAAAATACAGCTTTCCTGAAACTGGGAATCGGACAGAGTCCCAGGAGGGGGTGAGCAGGGGGAAATGCCCGCTCTCTGACACTTCCGTGGGGCCCCGGGCCCACTCCCAGGCAGGCTGGAGGCCCAAATCTGGCCTTCAAGAGCTATAAAAAAAATACACTACCAATCAGGCACCATCCTGGTACATTTGGGGGGATTTGGGTGGCGGTGAGGGCCCCTACAGAAATGCCCACCTTGGGGGTGGTGAAGGACCAGCTCTTGCTGGGGTGGCACAGCGAGGACTGTGCCTTGGAGGAGCTGCTGTGTGAACCACATGCCCCTGGGTGAGGATGGGGCAAGGGCTGGCGTGGGGTGGGGGTGGCACTCTAGCTGGGCGGGTGTTTTGGGGGCAGGCAGGGTGGCTGGGGCCTGGGAGGGCCCTGGCTTGGAGGCAGGTCTGGGGCTCTGCCCAGCAGCAGCGCCCTGGCCAACGGAGGCCCGGCTGTGCCCCGCCATGCCCCGCCTCAGATGGCTTGTTAATTTCATCGTTTAGCCCGTTTATGGTGTTCCCAGTTGCTGTTGCTTTTATAAACAAGCATTTTGGTGACCTTCCCCTCCGGACATCAGCTCCGCAAGAATCCCGAGCCCTGAACATTTATAAATAAGCCTTCTCTCAAGTTCCACAACAGGTGTGACCTCCCCCCCGCCCCCCTCCCCTGTCCTGTCCGAAAACTGAACAGTTTCAACAAGCAAAGGGAAGCCGCCCAGGCTGTCTTAAAGGGGTTGAGTGGAGGCCACTGTGCACTAGGCAGGGAGGGGGGCTGACCCGCTTCCCTCTCCCTCGCCCAGGCTGGGGGTCCCAGGGGAGAGTGCCAGCCTGGTGGACAGCTGACCCCTGACCCCACTTCCCCCTAACACCCCACCCCAGAGGCTATGGACTGAGAGGGCTCCTTGGCTGACAGAGTGTATCTGAGTCAGACCTCCCCTCCCAAGGGAAGCCTTATCAAGCCCCCAACCCCATTCCCCTCCACAGTTAGCTTCCTGTTTCTCGCCATCCTTGGCTCCACCCTGGTGAGTATAGAGCCTTTCTGTCTGTTCTTCCCTGCCAAAAGCTCTCTGATTCATGATTTGCAACATTTCATACACATTTATTTAACAAGCATTCATTTGTTCAACAAATATTTCTTGAGCTCCTCCTCTGAGCCAGGCACTGTGCCAGGGATAGAAAGCTGAAGGAAACCCAGCCCTGCCCCCAAGGAGCTCACCCTCTAGTGGGGCAGACAGACAAGTAGCAAGATGAGTGAACCGCCGGTGCCTTGGTTCCTGAGAAAGGGCTTTCAACCCAGACTTGGGGTCAAAACCCTTCCTGGGAGGGCTGACTCTTGAGTCTACCACGGAGGTGATGAGGGGAAGCACGTTCCAGGCCAAGGAAACTGACAGGGCAGGGCATAGAGGCAAACACGGCCCGTGGGGAATTGCAGTCATCTGGGCTGGAGCTCAGGGGTCTCAGCAGGAGTGGTAGGGAAGGAAGGACTTTAGAATCCCGCCATCCCCGTGCCTATCGCCAGCAGCAGTGCTGGCCTTCAATTCAGAAACCCCAGAGAGCAGGGATCTTCTGCGTGACAACTGGTCCCCAGAGGAAAATAAACCTATAAGGTCCTTTCGTATTGGTCACGTAGGAGGACAAGATGGTGTTGTTGAAGGATGATGAAGGTGGTGATGGTGATGACCGAGAAAGATGAGGATGGAGAATAGGAAGGTGATGATGATGATGATGATGATGATGATGATGATGATGATGATGGAATTGAAGATGGTAGTTGTCTCGGGTGAGCAGTGACTATTTGAGACCAGCATCACGAGGGCAGTAAGAAG
Organism: Pongo pygmaeus; assembly: GCF_028885625.2. NCBI lineage: Eukaryota > Metazoa > Chordata > Mammalia > Primates > Hominidae > Pongo > Pongo pygmaeus. The sequence goes on from NC_072373.2 coordinate 220,372,717, forward strand.
ACTTTACCAAGACAATTGTAGGTAAAGAAAGGCAGACTTATTAGAGAAAGTATGAAAATATGCTGCAAGAGTGCAATGGGCAGACCAGCAAGAGAGGATGATATGGTTAGGCTTTGTGTCCCCACCCAAATCTCATTTTGAATTGTAATCCCCAGGTGTTGAGGGAGATACCTGGTGGGAGGTGATTGGATCATGGGGCGGCTTCCGCCATGCTGTTCTCATGGTAGTGAGTGAGTTCTCACAAGATCTTGTGATTTTAGAAGTATTTGGAAGTTCCTCCTTCATTCACTTGGTTCTCTCCTGCTGCTTTGTGAAGAAGGTGCCTGCTTCCCCTTCTGCCATGATTGTAAGTTTCCTGAGGCCTCCTCAGCCATGTGGAACTGTGAGTCAATTATGTCTCTTTCTTTCTTTTTTTTCTTTTTGAGACAGAGTCTCGCTCTGTCACCCAGGCTGGAGTGCAGTGGTGCAATCTCAGCTCACTGCAACCTCCACCTCCCGGGTTCAAGTGATTCTCCTGCCTCAGCCTCTTGAGTAGCTGGGACTACAGGCACGTGCCACCACGCCCGGCTAATTTTTTGTATTTTTAGTAGAGATGGGGTTTCACCGTGTTAGCCAGGATGATGTCGATCTCCTGACCTCATGATCCGCCCGCCTCGGCCTCCCAAAGTGCTGGGTTTACAGGCGTGAGACACTGTGCCTGGCACACCTCTCTTTCCTTTATAAATTACCCAGTCTTGGGTATTTCTTTATAGCAGTTTGAGAACAGACTAATACAGAGGAGCTGACTGCAAGGAGACAAAGGCTTGCTGGGGATTTTATAGGATGGTGCTTGTACTGTGTGCTGAAGAGGACTTTGTGCAGTACTGATGCCAAGGTTGCAGTGAGCTAACTTGCAGGTGTCTGGTGAGAAGTTGGGCTCAGGAGGGCTACATGTCCTGGACCACGAAGAAAGGCAGACTTCAAGCTTATCTGCTTTTTCTTTCTGCTTTCTCCTGCTCCTGCCAGCCTGACTCCTTTTCCCTAATTAGGACTCCACAGTAGTAGCAGGTGGTGATGTGGATGTTGATCAGGATAGTAGCAGTGGTGATTTTGGTGGTGACGGTGGTGGTCATTGTAGTGGTTGTGATGTGATATGCTGATAGTGTAGTGGTTATGATGGCGGTGGCAATGGTGGTCATGATGGTGATAACAATAGTGGTAGTGATAGATGGTGATGATTATGGTGGTAACGATGGCAGTGATAATGATGGTGACAGTCATCCTGGTGATGGTAATGATGGTGGTAGTGATGATGGTGGTGATAGTGGTAGTGATGATGGTGTTGATGAGGGTGGTGATGGTGGTGGTGATGGTGATGATCATAGTGGTGGTGCTGGTGCCTGTGCTGAGGCTAGTGATTGTGGGGACGGTAATGATGGTGATCAGGGCCACGGTGATGATGGTGGTGGCGGTGACGGTGGTGATGATAGTGACGATTGTCATAGTAATGATGATGGTGATGGCAATGGTAGCAGTGATGGTAATGATGGCAGTAGTGATGGTAGCAATGGTTGTGGTGGTGGTGACGGTGGTGATGATAGTGACAGTTGTCATAGTAATGGTGATGGTGGTGGCAGTGGTAGCAGTGATGGTAATGATGGCAGTAGTGATGGTAGCAATGGTTGTGGCGGTGGTGATGGTAGTGATGGTGGTAATCATGGTGGTGGTTGTGATGTTGGTGATCATGGTGGTGGTTGCAGTGCTGCTCATGGTGGTAGTGGTGGTGCCTGTGGTGTGGAGTGAGGCTATCGATGGTGGTGATGGTGCTGATGGTCATGATGGTCATCGTGGTGGTGATCATGATGTTGCTGTTTGGTGGTGACAGGGATGATGGTGATGGTGGTACTGATGGTAGTGATGGTGGTGATCATGGTGGTAGTTGCAGGGCTTGTTGTATGGAATAAGGCTAATCGATGGTGATGATGATAGTGATGGTCATCGTGGTGGTGATCATGGTCTGGTGGTGGTGGTGATAGTGGTGATGGTGACGGTGATGGTGGTAGTAATGGTGGCAGTGGTAGACATCATGGTCGTGGTGATGACGGTGCTCATGGTGGTAGTGCTGGTACCAGTGGAGGGAGGCTAGTGAGGGTGGTGTCGGTAGTGGTGGTGCTCATGGTGCTCTTGGTGAGCAAGGTGGTGATGGTGATCCTGATGATGGTTGTCATGGTGATGGCTGAATGCAACTAAAAGGAGTATTTCCCCCAGTGTAGCCCAAGGCAGGAAGGTGGGAGATACTAATCATGCTCATAAGGGAACGTCAAAATCTCAATTCAACTCTGAATTCCCAGGGTGACAATCTAGGTGAGAAGGGAAGTAGGGAAGAAGCAAAAAGGCCTTGATCCTGAAGGATCAAGTGCTGGATAAAGTAGGGACCAGTTAGGTCATGGGGCTCAGATCCAAGTCTGTCCACATGTGTCTTGGGTGAGTCGTCTTTTGCCTAGTAGCTGGCATGGGCGTCAGGGTGGGCCTCATGACCTAGAGGCTTCCCACAGGGCCTGGACTCTCCAGGTGGACATCAGCCACAGCAGTGTGGGTCCTGGGGTCGGTCTTCGGGTCTGAGAGAGAGAAATGGAGCCCAAGGACCCCACCCATCTTAATAAGGACCTGAAGAATAATTCCTCCCATGTGTTCTGTGATCCAGTTTCAAAAGAACTTTCCCCTCCTTCTGTCTTAAAACACAGCAAGCCTTTGACAGGAGGTCTGTTATTCACTTTACCAATGACGAACCGACTTCATCTGGGATCCCCTTTCTCCTTTTCTTACATTTAGTTACTCTGTTTGTCCTTCCAGCCAGCTCAGTGGCTTTCTCCCAGACGCTTCCCTGAACAGCCTCAGATGAGGTTACCCCACCTCCTCTGGGAGCCCTGACATCTGCGATGGCCACGCTGTGTTGCAGGAATCTGTCATCTGCCTCACTCCACAGCTAGACTAACTGTGTCTGTAAAGGGGGCTGGCGAGGGTGTGATGGTTGGAGTCCAAGCTCGAAGCTGGAGTTCTGCTTTGCCGCAAACCCTGTGCTCGCTTCAGCCAGGGACCTGCCTCTTACCTCCAGCCTCAGGTGCCTGGCACAGACCTGGCTCAGGGGGTGCTCTGAAATTGCCAGATTTGTTGATTATTGAGGTCACTAGCTGACTCACAGCCCCTTTGTCAACCCTGGGCTACCCAGAGTTGGTGCCCGCGCTCAACTCGCGAGTGGGCACAGGCTGGGCCTCAGGAGAAAGGAGAGAATAAGAGCAGGCCAGGCTCAGCTGCCAGTTTAGGGCCGGCTAGGGGAGGGCTTGGGGCTGGGGATGTAACAGCCCTGTGGCTCCTATGGGCTGAGCTCCTTTAAATGTTCCAACTATCCGTCCCTAGAGACTGGCTAATGGCTGACTGGGCACCACGAATTTAATGGCATCAGACCCAAACCAGCCTTGTCTGCCCTTGACTTGTTTCGCCCCCCACCCCAGGGGCTGGGGGCTCCCCCGAGATCTGCATGGAAGAGATAGCCAAGCTCTGGGGAACTTGGGCTGGGTTTTGGTCAACAGAACCAGGCAGCGGGTGAGGAAGGGCTCCTGGCTCCGTGGGTGGTGGGGGTTGGAGCAGCAAGGTCACAGGCCACAATCCCTTAGACCCGTCGCCCCGCCTTCTGGGTCCTGGGTAATCAGATTAGCGTTCTCCCTGCTGGCCTACCTCTGGGGCTTGTCTGTGACTGAGGACGATGGCAAAGCACTTTATACCCTTTGGAAGGAAGTCCGTGGAAACCCAAGCTTAGAGTATCAATACGATTGGTAACAACAATAAAATTGAGCCCTGACATTTGGCACTGTCCTGCCGAGTCACTAAGAACGAAGCTCTCTCACATGCATTGCTGTGCTGTGACAGGGCCTCGGAACAAGCCCAAGGGTAGACAGGGCAGTAATAACCGTAAGCCCAGGGGCCAAGTGCTTACTGTTATTACTCATGCCTGTAATCCCAGCACTTTGGGAGGCCGAGGCAGACAGATCACTTGAGGTCAGGAGTTTGAGGCCAGCCTGGCCAACATGGTGAAATCCTGTCTCTACTAAAAATACAGAAATTAGCTGGGCATAGTGGTGCGCACCTGTAATCCCAGCTCCTCAGAAGCTGAGGCAGGAGAATCACTTGAACCTGGAAGGTGGAGGTTGCAGTGAGCCGAGATTGTACCACTGCACTCCAGCCTGGGTGACAGACCAAGACTCTGTCTCAAAAAAGAAAAAAACCCAAAAGAGTGAGTGCAGTGGTGCGTCTGCCTGTGCCCTGCTGTGTGCCCGGCACTGGCTAAGTGCTTTATCCTGGCAGAGCCCCGACATCCTCACCTTGGCAAGCCTGGTATCTCTGAAGAGGTGTCCCCGCCACCTTCCACTTCAGCTCATCAGAATTAACTGCTGCACCCTCATGCCCCCAGAGAGCCCACCACAAGGAGGAGGGACCGTCTCCCCATCGTCCTGGCTTGGAAACTGAGGCCCAGAGAGGAGCTGTGTGCAGTAGGGAAGCCAACCCAAAGTTGAGGCTCTGCTTCACCTCAAACCCTCTGTGTGACCCTCAGCAAGCCCCTCCCCCATGTGATCCTCAACCCTACCCCCCATCTTCGTAATAGTGTGGAAGGGGGGTTGCTGGACTGAACGATTGTCAAGCGGTCTTGGCTTCATCCATTCATCAATATTCTCTGAGCACCTATAACCTGCCTAACTGTTCCAGGGGCTGGAGGTGTGGGGACAAATGGGACCCACATTGGCACTGCCTTCCTTCATGGAGTTACAGTCCTCGTGGAGGTTACAGACAGGAGACTAGGAGGAAGGGGAACCAGGCAGTGATAAGCCCCAGAAGGCAGTAAGACCAGGTGCTGTGACAGTGACCTGGGTTTCCATGGGGGATGGAGATGGGGAAGGTGACATTAGGCTGAATGACAAGAGAGAGGAGGGGCCCTGTCTGCGGGCAGCATCAGCCTCTGATTCTGACAATCTGGTCTCACTTGGCCAGGAGGCAGCAATGGTAAGACTCAAACCTGGGTTTCCCCACTCCCAGCCCTTTCCAGGGGGCTGGGGTTGGCTGAGTGACAGCAGGTCAGCATGCTAGTTAAGGCCAAGGCTTGGTGACTCGGGTGTCCCCTCCCATCCCTGTTCTCCCTGGAGTGTCCTGCTGGGGCAATGGGAGGGCTTGCCTTGTTTGTTTCCCTTCTCTTAGGGATGGCTGCCCAGGCAAAGGGCGTGACCTGCCCAGGGCTTCAGTGGAGGCAGTGATGCAGTCAGAACTGGAAGTTGGGGCTCTAGACTGCTGCAAAAGTGCTCCTTCCACTGTCCACTTCCCTATGGTGAAAGGCAGGGAGGTCCCTGTCCCCTGGGCTCTGGGAGTCCGAGGCTTTTGGGGAAGGAGGTGATGGATGTGAGGTGGGAGCTCAGGCCTTTGGCTTCACAGCTCCAACTCAGGGGCCACTCCAGGGCAGCCCTTCAGCCTCTTCTTGGTAAAATGTTACAGAGCATCAGGTGGAGTCAGGCACACTCCATAAGCCATTTCACAAACCCTGCAGCCGCCGGGGCAGGGGAGACTCCATTTCACCAGTGAGGAAACTGGCTCAGAGAGGTAACGGAGCTCTCCTGGGTGCCATAGCACAAAGGCAGCTGAGCTGGGATTCTAGCCCTGCTCTGCTAGGCATCCCCTGCCCAGGGATTCATTTGGTCAGTCCAGTAATACAAATATTTTTTCTTACCAAACACCCACTGTGAGCCGTGGGGTTTACAGCACGCCCTGAAACACAGCCCGGCTCAGCCCACCAGCAGGCCCCTCACCCCCATTGCACAGATGCAATCACCAGGGCCAGGCAGTGTTTCAGGGGCCGAGGACACAGACAAAGTCCTTGTTCTCGGGGAGCTCTGCCTGGTCAGGGTGGCAGACACGAGCCCAGTAGCTAATCAGCCTTGCGCGTGCTGTAAGCATGGAGCTCGTCTGTATGCCTCCTTCCGATTTTGACACAAAAGTCACCTTCTCAGCAAGATGCTCCCTGGATACATTGTCTAAGGTCTTCCCCTTTCCTTACTTCTCTTTTTCCCCCTCCTTGACACCTTTTATTATTTAACATGCCATATACTTAACTTCTTTCTTTTCTTTTTCTTTTTGTTTTCTTTTTTTTTTTTTAAGACGAAGTCTCGCTCTGTCACCCAGGTTGGAGTGCAGTGGCCTGATCTCGGCTCACTACAACCTCCGCCTCCCAGATTCAAGTGATCCTCCTGCCTCAGCCTCCCAAGTAGCTGGAACTATAGGCATGCACCACCACGCCCGGCTGATTTTTGTATTTTTTTGTAGTGATGGGGTTTTTGCCATGTTGCCCAGGCTTGTCTGAAACTCCTGGGCTCAAGTGATCCACCCATCTCAGCCTCCCAAAATGCTGGGATTACAGGCATGCCCCACCGTGCCTGGCCATACTTAATTTATTTATCCTGATTATTTTCTGTCTCTTCCACTAGATCAGAGGTTGGCAAACCACAGCCGGCCACATCTGGCCCATCACCTGTGTGTGTGTGTGTGGCTAGAGAGCTCAGAATGGTTTTTACATTTTTAAGTAGTTATAAAATCATCAAAAGAAGAATAATACTTTGTGATATGTGAAAATGATATGAAATCCAAATTCCAATATCCATAAATAAAGTTTTATTGGAACACAGCCATGCTCATTCATTTACCTGCTGCCTATGGCCGCTTTTGCACTGCAATGGTGGAGACAGGCAGCCACGACAGAGGCTGTATGTGGCGCTCCCATTGCTTTGCACACTACAAATCACAGCGATGTGGTTTTAACTCACTTTTACCTCTTGGCCCACAAAGACTAAATATTTACCATCTGGCTTTTTTTTTTTTTTTTTTTCTGGACAGAGTCTCACTCTTATCCAGGCTAGAGGGCAGTGGTAGGGTCATGGTTCACTGCAACCTCCGCCTCCTGGGTTTAAGCAATTCTCCTGCCTCAGCCTCCCGAGTAGTTGGGATTACAGGCGCATGACACCACGCCTAGCTGTTATTTTGTATTTTTAAGTAGAGACAGGGTTTCACCATGTTGGCCAGGGTGGTCTCAAACTCCTGACCTCAGGTGATCTGCCCACCTCGGCCTCCCAAAGTGCTGGGATTACAGGTGTGAGCCACCATGCTCGGCCTTTTGGCCCATCTGGGCTTTTGTAGAAGTCTGTGGTTGCCCGCATTAGAATGTGCCTGACCCCTGCATTAGAACGCAAGCTTCATAGGCAGGGGCTTTTTGTCAGTGGATTTACTATTGTGTCCTGGCGTCTAGAACAGTGTTTGGACTTCTGCCTCTGGACATGATGGTGTAACAGGACCAGATTTACTTTCTCACATTAAAGTACCAGAAAACTCTGCCTGGTATAGTTGCTTATGTCTGTAGGCCTAGCTACCTGGGAGGCTGAGATGGGAGGATCACTTGAACCCAGGAGTTTGAGTCCAGCCTGGGCAACATAGCAAGACCTCAAATCTAAAAAATAAGGACCAGAAAACTGGACAAAATCTATGAATCAGTGGTTTTCAGACATTGGACAACAAGCAGCACAGGATGGTGATCTCTAAGAAAAGGAAAACAAAGAAGGCCGGGCACGGTGGCTCATGCCTGGAATCCCAGCACTTTGGGAGGCCGAGGCGGGTGGATCACTTGAGCCCAGGAGTTTGAGACCAGCCTGGGCAACGTGATGAAACCCCATCTCTACTAAAAATACAAAAATTAGCCCGGTGTGGTGGCGCATGCCTGCAATCCCAGCTACTCGGGAGGCTGAGGCAAGAGAAGCGCTTGAACCTGGGAGGTGGAGGCTGCAGTGAGCACTCCAAACCTGAGTAATGGACAGAGACCTTGTCTCAAAAAAAAAAAAAAAAAAAAGAATGAGAAAAGAAAACAAAGGTGAGTCCTGCGATTGTCTCAGCTAACCTCCTGGAGAATTACCAGGCCAGTAAACAGAAAGGCAAAATAGAGTCATTGAGTTGAGGAGATGGAATTTGGGCTTCTGGGAGGTAGAATGACTAGATTATGCGCAGCAAATACCAGAGAGGAAGGAGGTGCACAGAGAGATGGTGCAGTGATCTGAGGAGGGGTTCCCTCTCTCTGCGGCCAGAGTGGAGAGAGCTGTACTCCGTGGGGCATCAGATGGAGACCCCAGAAGGGCATTGCCTTGGTAGTGGGGCTGAATTCACCCTAGACTAAAGCTGCTCTGAACTAATGCTAACAAAGCTTAAAAGCAAGACTTGACAGTAGCAAACCAATTCCAAATAACTTAGTTGTGTTCCAGAACAAAGCCAGCAATATTTAAAGGAATCCAACAAAATCCAGCACCCAACCATGGAATATTTTAAATGCTGGTTGAACAATAAGTAAATGGATGGTGGTCGGTGGGAGCCAGATTTCTTGTGGCTGGAGAGGAAGTTTACAGAAAAACAAGGAGGGAAGCCTGGAATGGACTGTGGATTAGAGCTGGAGACATCAGTGCAAACCCATGCTTAGCTCAATGTACGCACAGATGAATAGATACAGAAAGAAGTACAGGCATGTGTGGATACATGGGTTATGTCTTCTGAGAGGGCCTAGCAGCAGTGGCAACCTAGTAGCAGCAAGCACTCCCAGCCAGATCCTGGCTTCTAATACCATTCTCCACTAAAAGGAGAAATGGTGGATTCTAGGACCTGAGCTGGAAAAATACAAGATGAGGCAGAGCATCTTGTATACCAGAAAGAGCAGGCCAGGCACGGTGGCTCATACCTGTAATCCCAGCTCTTTGGGAGGTTGAAGCAGGCAGATCATCTGAGCTCAGGAGTTGGAGACCAGCCTAGGCAACATGGTGAAATCCTGTCTTTACCAAAAAAAAAAAAAAAAAAATTAGGTGTGGTGGTGTACACCTGTGGTCCCAGCTACTTGGGAGACTGAGGTGGGAGATCACTTGGGCCCCAGAGATGAAGGTTGCATGAGCAGTGATTGTGCCACTGCATGCCAGCCTGGGCCACAAAGCGAGACCCTGTCTCAAAAACAAAAACAAACAAAGAAAAAAGAGATTCTACGGCCAGGCACGGTGGCTCACGTCTGTAATCCCAGCACTTTGGAAGACTGAGGTGGGCAGATCACTTGAGCTCAGGAGTTCAAGACCAGCCTGGGCAACATGGCAAAACCCTGTCTCTACAAAAAATACAAAAATTAGTTAGGCACGGTGGCATGCACCTGTAGTCCCAGCTACTCTGGAGGCTGAGCGGGGAGGATTACTTGAGCCCAGGAGGTCGAGGCTGCATTGAGCAGTGATAATGCCACTGCACTCCAGCCTGGGTGACAGAGTGAGACCCTGTCAAAAGAAGAAAAGAAAAGAAAAAAGAAGAAAAGAAAAGAGAAAAGATGGAAGGAAAAGAAAGGGCTCCAAAAACAGGAGGGGACGTGTCAAAGGGACACAGAAACCAGCCTGAAGATCTCTCGATGGCCAAAGCTGGAACAATTTGGACAATAAAATAAACAATGTAGTATTGGGTTATAACCCCAAAGTATAAAATAAATGTACATGAGTCCATACTGATGTAAATACACAATTGAATAAATAAATACAAGAGGGAGAAGAGATAAATCTTTCTCATGAAGAATTCTCAATAATATGTGTAGATTCTCTTCCAACAGGAAGTGGAGCTTGGTTTCTATCCCCTGGAGTGTGAGGTTCACTTTGTGACTTGATTTCAAAGAAGAGGGCAGGGGAAGGAAAAAATAGTACCTTTGCTACTACTGGTGGAGAAACCTGGTCAATAGCACCTTAATCAAGTGATGAGGGTTAGCCTCACTGGTGATATTCTAATATGCTGTGATGAGAAGGGCATTTCACTTTGGTGGTGATATTCTTTCCGTAAACCCATAATTCCAATCTACTCATGAGAAAAACAACAGGCAAACCCAGATAGGGGACATTCTATAGAATAATTGGCCAATACGCTTCAAGATCGTCAAGGTCATGCAAAACAAGAAAAGACTGATAGTGACCAGCCTGGGCAACATAGAGAGACCTGGTCTCTACAAAAAAACAAACAAGAAATTAGCTGGGCATGGTGGCATGTACCTGTAGTCCCCATTAATAGGGAGGCTGAGGTGGGAGGTTGAGGCTGCAGTAAGCTGTGATCATGCCACTGCACTCCAGCCTGAATGACAGAGTGAGATTTAGTTTCAAAAAAAAAAAGACTGACAAATTGTCATAGACCAGAGGGAGTCATGACAATTAAATGCAATATAAAATTCTGGATTAGATACTGGAATAGAAAGAGGACATTAATGGGAAAACTGGTGAATCCCAAATAAACTTTGGAGTTTAGCTAACAGTACTGGGCTAATGTCAGTTACATAAGTTTTTGTTTCTTTGTTTGTTGTTTTTAGTTGAGACAAGGTCTTGCTCTGTTGCCTAGGCTGGAGTGCAGTGGCACAATCAGAGCTCAGATCATAGCTCACTGTAACCTCGAGCTCCCGGGCTCATAGTTTTGACAAATATATCAAAGCAATGTAAGATGTTAATGATGGGGGAACTGGATGTGAAGTGTATGGGAACTCTCTGTATTATCTTTGCAACTTTTCCATAAATCTAAAACTATTCCAAAATTAAAAGTGTATTTTAGCTGGGTGTAGTGGTTCACGCCTGTAATCTCAGCACTTTGGGAGTCCGAGGCAGGCGAGTCACTTGAGCTCAAGAATTCCAGACCAGCTTGGGCAACACGGTGAAACTCTGACTCTACCAAAAATACAAAAATTAACCAGGTGTGGTGGTGTGCACCTGAAGTCCCAACTGCTTGAGGAGCTGAGGGGGGAGGATCACTTGAGCCAGATAAATGGAGGCTGCACTGAGCTGTGTTTGTACCACTGCACTCCAGCCTGGGTGACAAAGCAAGACCCTGTCTCAAAAAATATATTTTTATTTTAAAAATGTCCAGCATCCAATAAAAATTACCAGTCAAACAAAGAAAGGGGGAAATATGATCCATAACCAGGAAAAAAAACAAATCAATAGAGATAGACCCAGAAAAGTCATAGATGGTAGAGTTAGAAGACATTTAGAACAACTACAACTAATACACTCCTCATGTTCAAGAAGATAGAGGAAAGCATGAACGTGATGTGAGAAATAAAAATACTAAAAAGACTCAAAAACTTCTAATGTTGAAAAATGCAACCACCATCCGAAATGAAAAATAAAATGGATGGAATTAACAGCAAGTTAGACATTGTAGAAGAAAATATTAGTGACCTCAAAGTCATAGCAATAGAAACTATCTAAAGTGAAATGCAGAGGGGGAAAAAAATCAGAGCCTCAGTGACCTGTGGGACAACATAAGAGGTCTAACATATGTGTAATTGAAGTTCCAGAAGAAGAGGATGGAGATGGGAAAGATATTTGAAGAAACGTGGCTAAAGCTTTTCCAAACTTGATGAAAATGATAAACCCACAGTTCAAGAAGCCCCAATGAACTCCACAGCAGAAGGAACCTGAAGAAAACCATATTCAGGCACATCATGGTCAAATTACTGAAAACCAGTGATGAAAGAATAGCATCTGGCACAAATTTTCAGTAAGTATTTGTGGAATAGTAAAATGAATGAAATCCACAAGGGCTTAGAATGTGAAATTTAAACTATGGAGAACAATAAAACAGGATAAAGCCTGGGCATAGTACCTCACATCTGTAATCCCAGCATGTTGGGAGGCCAAAGTGGGAGGATCACTCAGGTCCAGGAGTTTGAGACCAGCCCGGGTAACACGGTGAGACCTCGTCTCTACAAAAAAAAAAAAAAATTTAAACTAGCTGGGCATGGTGGTGCATGCCTGTAGTTCCAGCTATTCAGGAGGCTGAGGCGGGAGGATCCCTTGAGCCCAAGAGGCTAAGACTGCAGTGAGCTATGATTTTGCCATTACACTCCTGCCTGGGTGACAGAGTGCAACCCTGTCTCAATAAATAAATTAATTAATTAATTAATTAATTAATTAATTAAAAAAGGGTAAAGGGAACAGGGATGGTGGAATGGTGGGCTCCAGAGGAAGGGCTTTCACTGTTTCCACAAGGTGGTTCCAAGAATGTGGCATTTGAGCAGAGCCTGCGGGAGGCGAGGGAACCTGCTGCATGGGGACCTGGACAAGGGATTCCAGGAAGAGAGAGCAGCCTGGGGCTCCAAGGGCCCCATAAGCAGTGACTGGTATAAGCCACCATGATGACCCACTGGCTCATCAGTCTCTGCCTGTGGAACAGCAACCTTCATGGCCCCAGGAGCCCAGAAACAAGTGCTCAGGTTTGATTTCTGCCCTGAAAAGAGACCATGCCTGCTGTGTTCAAGGAGGAGCAGAGGCCAGCCAGGGTCACAGGGGTGAGCTGGGGGGGAGGGTAGAGACGAGGTCCGTGAGGTTGGGCTTTGTGGTCAATGCAAGGACTTTGACTTCTACACTGAGTGAGACAGAAGTTATTGGAGGGCCCTGAGAAGAGAAGCAGGATCATCTGAGTTAGGTTCTAGAGGGTTCACTCTGGACCATAGGGGGTAAGATTGGAAGTAGGGAGACATAAGGAGACCCCTGCAATCACTCAAGGGAGAAATGATGGAGACACAGACGGGGCCGCATCAGTGGGGAGGATGAGCAGTGGTTGCATCCTGGGTACCTTCTGAAAGGAGCGACACCAGGATTTGCCTACATTTGGATGTAGGGTAGAGAGAAAGGGAAGTAAAGGGAGAGTCTAAAGGTTTTGACCTGAGCAGTTAGAAGAATTGAGGCTGCACTTATAAGAAGGGCAGGCTTGGCCGGGCACTGTGGCTCACGCCTGTAATCCCAGCACTTTGGGAGACCAAGGAGGGCAGATCACTTGAGGTCAGGAGTTCAAACCAGCCTGGCCAACATGGCAAAACCCCATCTCTACTAAAAATACAAAAATTACCTGGGCGTGGTGGCAGGTGCCTGTAATCCCAGCTACTTGGGAGGCTAAGGCAGGAGAAGCGCTTGAACCCGGGAGGCAGAGATTGCAGTGAGCCAAGATAGCACCACTGCACTCCAGCCTGGGTGACAGAGCGAGACTCCATCTCAAAAAAAAAAAAAAAAAAAGGACAAGCTTGGTGATGAGCAGGTGTAGGGTGGGGTGGGGCAGGGCTGAGGGGCATCAAATACACAGCCGTCTCCTCCTGCCACAGTGGGCCACCCCACTCTTTCTCAATGATCTTAGATGCACCCCGAGAATTCTCCACACAGTGCATGTAGTAGGTCCATCATAGTTCCATTAGGAGGCAGCAGGTGAGAGTTTGAGCTTGGGGGTGCTGATTCCCTGGACTCACATCCTGGCTCCACCACTAAGTAGCTTATGTCTTCAGGCAAGTGGCGTCATTACTGGGGGCCTCTGTTCCTCATTTGTTGAATGTTTCTGCATTTCCTAGCTCCCTAATGTATTAAATGGGGTCATACTCGGCATTTATCTCATTGGGGTTTTGTGAAGATTTAGATGAGAAGACGTATGGAAAGGCCCACACACAGTGCCTGAAACACAGGAAGGGTCCTATAAACGGTGACTGGTAAACTCCACCACAGGACCTGCTGGTTCACCCGTCTTTGTCTGAGGAAGAGAACTTCATGGCCCCAGGAACCCAGAAACAAGTGCTCAGGTTTGATTTCTGCCCCGTGAACGCCAAACCAGAGTTCTGGAGAATGCTGCACGGACCCAGATGAAAACGCTCTCGTTTTTGGACAGAGTGGGCAGTCGCTGAAATACAAGAAGTCCCTGTTGAAAAACGTCCCTGCTGTGAGCACTGCTGGGTGGATTAGCTGGCATTCCTTCTCCTCCATTGAGCGGAGTCGCAAGCTAATAAATATTTCAGAATTGGCTGTATTCAATCCAGCCCTTGTCCCATTTGACGTCTGTTCTCTCAGCTTTCAGAAGGAGACAGGTGCAGAAGGATGAAAAGGGATTTAATTACTAAACATCCCCAACTCCCGATATGCAAACACATGCTGTACTGTACACACACCTACTGCGCACAGTCACGCACACCCCCTGCACTCACACACACGTGTGCAGACACAGCCCGGGGCACACGCGTACCCACGGGACCCTCTGGACACCCACTCTACTCTAGTAGTGACCTCTCTACTGTATTGAGGAGATCTCCGATGCATGCCTGCACACAGCTTGCACAGGAGTCCCACAGGAGTCCCATGGGCAAACGATACATGGGAACACACATGTGCCCTCGTGTGTGCAATAGCCTTGGTTGTTAACATGAGCATGTTTACAGTCGATGTGCATGGAGGTACATGTATATGTGCATTTATTTTATCTATTTATTTATTTTTTGAGACGGAGTCTCGCTCTGTCGCCCAGGCTGGAGTGCAGTGGTGCGATCTCGGCTCACTGCAAGCTCCACCTCCTAGGTTCACGCCATTCTCCTGCCTCAGCCTCCCAAGTAGCTGGGACTACAGGCGCCCGCCACCAGACCTGGCTAATTTTTTTTGTATTTTTAGTAGAGACGGGGTTTCACCGTGTTAGCCAGGATCGTCTCGATCTCCTGACCTTGTGATTCGCCCACCTTGGCCTCCCAAAGTGCTGGGATTATAGGCGTGAGCCACCGTGCCCGGCCTACATGTGCATTTATAACATGTGCACACACAGATATGCATACACTCAATAATACAGTCACACAGATGTTCATGTCTCCACATACATGTGTGTCATGTATTTCTGAAGAAAGGACATTTCCAAAGCCCTATTGTTGTCAAGCCGTGCTGTTCACTCTAGGGGGAGGTTAGATAATTTAGCAAAAAGGCAAATGGAAAGGGGCCATAGAGGCCTTTCACACTGAAAACTTCGATGTTCCCTGACACACGAGTGAGCGCACATACAGCACACAGATGCATACCTGCGCACACAGACGTACAGATCCACGTACATCAGTGTCAAGATGCACATCTTCTCCCCTGTATTCAAGACTGTCAGGTCCACCCACTGGAGCACGTGCACTTTAGAACAGGCATGCTTGTGCACACAGGCCATGCACACACACTCAGCCCTCTGCTGGGACTAGCAGCTATTTCCTCCTCTTTGAGAACTCCTCAGCCTCTTGCTGCCTGCCCTCTGGGTGGCTGTGGAAACAGAGCTTCCACAAATGCACAGCCAGGCACCTGGTCCCCAGGTGGAGTGGGAAGGCAGGAGGTGAAGCTGGCAGCATCTGACCAGCAGCCTCTCAGGTTCCCCAACATCCACCCCCAGAGCTGGCCATGCTGGCCCAGGGGACCAGGTGCCACCTCAGCAGTGCTGAGGACCCCATCACTAAGACCCCACCTGAAGATCTGAGCAGACTGGGCAGCCGACGCTCATTTTGCCCCATCCACGCTTTGCTCATCTATTGATGAAAGAGCTGGCCGAGCACTTTCTGTGTTAGGCGAGGCCTGGGGACTGTTACCTGCTCTGTGCCACTAAGCAATCCCTACGGGTCTGATTCTCAGCGAGCACCCTGTCCCACCCAGACCAGGCCTGTGGATTAGCCTCAGGCCTCAGGGACTAGCCTCAGCTCTCAGCCAAGCAGAGCCTAACTGCACTTCCCCCACCTCCACTCCCATCCCACAGGGCCATTGCAAGCAGACAGGGGTTGGCAGGAATTGGGGACTTTCAAATAACCAATCAGTGGGACCTATGGAAATACATGCAAATGAAAGATGCAAATCACCACTCAGTCTTTTTGCATCTGCTGCCAGCCGGACCACCTGTCCTAGGTGAGCACTTCCTTCCTTTTGACAGGAAGGATGCGAGCTCCCGTCCAGCAGGAAGCGGGCTGGAGGTCTGAGGTCCTTGCAGTGCTGGGCTGGGGCCATCCACCGCCCCCGCCCCCAGTCCTCTCTGCACTGCCAGACGCAGCAGCCTCCATGCTTGGGGGTCGGGGGTCCCCTTCCCCTGCCGTGGCCTCAGTTGGCCCTGTCCACACTCACACTCAGTCGCACTCTTGCACACTCATTTTCTGTCCAAGACACACTTACCCATGCACAAATACACACAAACCTATTCACACCACACACACCTGCACGCACCTGCACACTCCTTTATGCAGTCATTTTTGTTACTGACCCACACGTGTGCACAGACACCTGCCACATTCAGCTTTGCACACATGCACCGTTACACACACAGTCACATATACACATCCACATTCTCGTTTTCTACACTCATATGCACTTACACCTTTGCACGCTGGCTCACACACATGAATCACTTACAAGGGTTAACATACACCCACACGCATGCCTGCCCTTGCTTGGCCTTGACCGTGTGGGAGCCTGTGGACGTGCGGCCGTCTGGGCCAAGAGGCCAGGATCCTGAAGGGGTGCAGGGGCAGGGCCATGGGGCGCCCCAACTGGAAAGCACACTTCCTGGAGGCTGGTGCACTTCCTGGGGCACTTCCAAGGGGCCAGTGCCCAGGGCTCAGCCTGGCCCCCTGTGGGCTTCCCTGAAGGATGGGGACGCCCTACCACAAACGCCCTCTGCAGCCTCTGGGCCAGGCAGGCGGCTGCTCCCAGGGTAATACCTCCCTCAGGAAGCGGTAATTGAGGGGTAGAGAATGAGATAATCAACACCGCCAGGAAGTGGGGATGTGCCCGTGCTGCCTTTGTTCCTAGAAGAGCAAGTGGGGGACGGGAGGGAAGGAACCCAGCCAAGCTCAGGAGTGACTGGAAGGGGGAGCCAGGTCCCCTCATCCCTCATCTGCCGCCTTTTGGTGCCGCCAACTGGAGTAAGGCGGGCACTGTCAGGCCCTGAACCCACCGGTGGGGGTCCTTTGGGGGGCCGGCGGTGCCTGGGAGGGGCCTGGGAGTGGCCTCAGTGCCCCTGAGCCACATCACTGATTCCCGTTGGTCTTCCCTCCCACCACTGAGCCCGGGAAGGAGATGACCTGAGCGCAAATCCTGGCTCTTTCTCTCACTAGCAGTGTGAGCTTAGGAGCATCCCCTAAACGCTTCAAGCCTCAGCTGCCTCCCTGCGACCGTTCCTGCAGGCGAGATGCTCCTTCTCAGCCCATTGAGCACCCACAACAGTGCTTGTCTCTAGCTCCGACGCTGTGCCCGGGCTAGGCTGGGTCCTGAGGTGTAGTCCCATCCCAACAACCCCATGAAGCCAGGGCTCTTGCTATTATTCTCTCCATTTTATAGATGAGGAAACCGAGGCCTGGCGAAGTCATAGGAATGAATGGCTGGGGTCAGACACTAGTGTGAGGCAGAGCCTCACACTGGGTTTGAACCCAGATCTCTGTAATGCCAAGGCCCGTCCAAGGCCCATGAGTTCCACCTCCTGCCAGCTGCTACCCCCGTCCTGGTCTAGGGAAGAGCCCACAGGCTTCTTCCTCTTCTTCTTCTTTGTTTTGTTCTGTTTTGTTTTGTTTTGAGACAGGGTCTCACTCTGTTGCCCAGGCTGAAGTGCAGTGGCGCAGTCATAGCTCACTGCAGCCTCCACCATCTGGGCTCAAGTGATCCTACTGCCTCAGCCTCCCAAAGTGCTGGGATTATAGGCGTGAGCCACCAGGCTCGGCCCCCACAGGCTTCTTGACATCTATTCACCCCCAGAAGTGGGACCATAGCAGTGGAGCTTGAGAACTAAGCAGCTGCCTGCTCTGGCCTCTTTGCTCCCTGTCTGCCTCCCTGCTGCGTGCATGGCTGTGTGTGTCCATGCCCTTTGGGAGACTCTGCCCACTTGATCTCCGAGGCTGGCCCCTCCCCTCCATGGACAGGGGATGCCTTCCACCCCTGCAGCGGCTGGCACTCTACACCTGCTAGAGCCCCACCCCCATTGCACAGATGCAATCACCAAGGCCGGGGATGAGCAGGGGCTTCTCCAAAGGCCTTCTCTGGGCCTTGGTTCCCTCTCGGTAACATAAAAGGGTTGGACTCTCCCCCATCCCTTCTCAGATCCTCCTGTCTCTGTCCCCACAGGCCCTTGGTCCCTTGAAGCTCAGCTGAGAATGACTAGGAAGATTTCCAAACTGCAAGGCATTTTACTCACCCGCCAGGTCCCGGCAGAGATGAGCTGATGATGCCACTTCTCAGGAGCTCAGGGGCTACAGGGCTGGACAGACAAACAAACCACCATAGACTTGAGGTCACTACCTCACATCGGGAGCATGATGGTGAGCCGGGCTCTAGGTGTTCACCTGTGTCCCCTCCTCTAGCTCCAGGCACACCCTACAGAGTAGGACCACTAATCTTCCACCTGCTGCTCCCTCTGGCTGGAATGCTTTTCCCCAGATTTGCCTGGCTTGCGCCCCACCTCCTTCTGGAATGGACCTCCTATCCCAGGTCACAACTCCTTCGCCCAACTTCCTCCTCTGCAGCCCCGCTGCTCCTAGCTGAGCGATTATGTGTGCCATTCCTTTATTTTATTTATTTATTTACTAGAGATGGAGTCTCACTCTGTCACCCGGACTGGAGTGCAGTGGTGTGATCTCGGCTCACTGCAATCTCCACTGCCTGAGTTCAAGCGATTCTCCTGCCTCAGCCTCCCTAGTAGCTGGGATTACAGGTGCCCGCCACCAGGCCCGGCTAATTTTTTTGTATTTTTAGTAAAGACGGGGTTTCACCACGTTGGCCAGGCTGGTCTCGAACTCCTGACCTCAAGTGATCCACCCGCCTTGGCCTCCCAAAGTGCTGGGATTACAGGCTTGAGCCACCGCGCCCGGCCCATTACTTAATCTTCATTCTTGTCTGTCTTTTGCACTAGCACGTGAGTGCAGAGAGGGCAGGGATTTGCTTCCAGTTTGCTCACTGCTGCTATTCTGGTGCCCAGAGCAGTGCCTGGCACGGAACAAATGCTCAGTATTTATTTAGTGAATGGACACCCGTTTCACAGACGAAAAAACTGAAGCCCAGAGAGGCTCTGCCGGCTGCTGCGAGCTCAGGATTCATCAGCCCTGTGAGAAGCCCACAGCAAGCCCCTCACTCTCAGCCCAGCCCTGGCCTGGGGCCTTTGTTCCCCCTCCGGCCTGCTCTAGGTGGCAGTGGTGGTGGGCAGACGGTCTGCCCAACCCTGCTCCTAAACCCAAGGCTGGGAGGGGCCACTGGGGGCGGGGAGGAGCCTGATTCTTCCCCCTCCCTTTCCCGGGCTACCCGCCCCCTCCTCCGGCTGGAAACTTGACACCCGCGGCCCATCTGCTGCTCTGCCGCCCTCGGTCCTCCCGCCCCTGGAGGCCGCTGGGCCGGCGGCTGCCGAGCAGTGATTGTTCCGGGCTGAATGGGCAGGCCTGGCGCCCACGCCAGGTGCACCATTGTGAAGGCTCTGACACCTGCCTGGCGGGTCGCATGCCCCGCCGGCACAGACCCTCACCCGCCTGGCTGAGAGGAGCCGCCCACTGCCTCCTGCGAGTGGGGCTGGGGGTCCGGACTCCTGCTGCTCCCCAGGGGAAAGCACCCCCGACGGCATCCCGAACTCCTGCCTGTCTGGGGCTGCCTCCCCGGCCCCTCCAGCCCCCACCACCTCCCCTGCGCCTCCCTCGGCCTCTCAGCCCTGGTGAGAAGGGCATGTTTTGGAAGTCAGACAAGCGACACAAGCTCTCCGAACCTCAGTTTCTCATCTGTAAAATGGGGGTGATCACAGAACCCACGCCATAGGAGCATAAGAGGATCAAAGGCTTGAGTCCCTGGGCCACGCTTAGCCCATAGTGGGCGATGGAGAAAGCCGGCTCTTCTTATTGAGACCTCGCAGTGTGCAGACGGGGGCCCAGGGGAGCTGGTCTCAGCCCCCGGCAGGCCCAGCCCAGGGAGCCCCAAGCCTGCCCCCCTGCTCGCCTCCCCTTGCCCGGCCTCCCGCCCGCTCTATGAAAATTTAATGCCGGGTAATGACAGTCTGGGCTAATGAAAGAGGCTTCTCTTCTGGCAAAAAGAGAAAAACAAACAAAAATCAACAACCTGCAAGGGGGCATTAACTTTTCATGAGCTGCTCTCCCCACTGTCACCCCCCGCCCTGGCTCACCCGGGCAGCGCCAAGCCCCCTCCTTCCCCTCCTTCCCCTCCTTCTTTTATCTTAGAGCTGGGGCTGGGGAGCCAGTGGTGAGGTCGAGCAAACTTGAGGGGACCTGGATCTTTGGGGGGCATCTTTCTGAGGCTCTTCCACAGGGCAGCTGCCAGCCCTGGAAAGGGAGGAGAGCCCCTGAGGGCTTCTGCAAAGCTGTATTGGGCTCTGGGATGGGGACCCAGCCTTCAGAACCCTCTCTGGGGAGTTGGTGGTGGGTGGGGGAAATGCAACTCAGAGTGGGTGGGGCTCAGGGGCTCAGGGGCTCAGTGGTCCTATCTCTCATCCGCCACCAGCCTCCTCTGCAATGCGAGGCCTTGGCAGCTCCACTGTCTCTGCTGCCAGCTGGGCTGGAAGTGGTTAGAGAAAAGGGCATGGGGCGTCTTGCGCTTCCTTTCCCTCTCTTTGTGGTATCCTGGAGAGCCATTGGCTGCTGCCTGTGATATCCTGAGAGATGCGACAATTAATTTTCTTTTAATCAAGGTCGGATGAAGTAAATTGGTGCGGTTCTGCAGCCCTTCATTTTCTGTTTTTGCAGTGATGCAAAACAAATATGATCAAATTATGCTCCTTCTCACCTTATTGAATTAGGAAGCATGACTGATCAGAGGGGGTGGAAATGCTCTATACCATACAGCGCCACCCCCCTGCCCCTGTCCCCCTCCTTCCCTGCTCTAGCCTCAGTCTCCCTGGATTCACCGGAACTCAGAGCAGTTTTGTCTTCCCCAGGGACCCCAGGGTGTTGGAGGACAGCACCTGGCATTGTGGGTGCTCAGTGAATGAGTGAATGAATGAATGAGCGAATGAATGGGTGAATGAATGAGTGAGTGAATGAGTGAGTGAATGAATGGGTAAATGAGTGAGTGAATGAGTGAGTGAATGGGTGAATGAGTGAGTGAATGGGCGAATGAGTGAGTGAATGAGTGAGTAAATGAGTGAATGAATGAGTAAATGAGTGAATGAATAAGTGAGCAAGTGAGTGAATGAATGAATGAGTGAGTGAATGAGTGAACTAATGAATGAGTGAGTGAATGAATGGGTGAATGAATGAGTGAGTGAATGAATGGGTGAATGAATGAGTGAATGAGTGAGTGAATGAGTGAATGAATGAGCCAGTGAATGAGTGGATGAATGAGTGAGTGAATGAGTGAGTAACAAATGTGCTGGTCTTGAGAGAAAGCCAGGTCAGGCTGAGAGAAGGACTCCACTCGCTTTGGTGAAAGCCAGAGTCCTATCAGCTCAGGTTCTCTCTAGAACTTCACTTTGTTTCTTCATATGATTTATCACTGTCTGAAATTAGCTTGTTCATGTGTCCCCCGACACGGGTATTGCTGTGTCTCTCACTTGGATTTGCGCCCTGCGAGCTCAGGCTTTGTCCACCCTGTTTACCCCAATGCCTGGCACATAGTAGGTGTTCAATAAATATCAGTTGAGTAGGTGAATTATTTTATTTATTTTTTGAGACAGGGTCTTGCTCAGTCACCCAGGCAGGAGTGCAGTGGCATGATCATGGCTCACTGCAGCCTCGACCTCCCAGGCTCAAGCAATCCTCTCGCCTCAGCCTCCCAAGTAGCTGGGGCTACAAACACGCACCACCACATCCTGTTAATATATAAATTTTTCATAGAAAGGGGGTCTCACTGTGTTGCCAGAGCTGGTCTCGAACTCCTAGACTCAAGCGATTCTCCTGCCTCAGCCTCCCAAAGTGCTGGGATTACAGGTGTGAGCCACGGCACCCAGCCTGGATGAGTGGTTTTAGTACATCCTGATTGAGTGTTCGGGACTCCTCCTGATTCAGCAGGGGGGACAGACATGGACAATACCAAGGCCACGTCCTTGGCACCACACAGAGATTTGAACTCAGAGCCATCAGGATGAACTCTGTGTGGTGGAGTTGAGGTGATATTTGAGCTGAGTCTGGAAAGGTAAGTAGGAGCTGGGCCCAGGGACAGGCAGGGGGACGGTGGGTGCAAAGGCTTGTGGTCAGCAATGATAGTGTTGGCTTGGAGAGAGGCTGGCTGGCCTGCCCGGAGAGGGAGGTTGCCCCAAAGAGCCAGGTGGTTAGCCTGGGCTCAAATCCCAGATTTCTTCTGGGACATCCTGGATTTTCTGTCACTCTCTCTAAAGTGAGGATGACAGTTGACACCCCATTTCAGAGTTACCTGGAGAATGAATGAAATGACCCCATCTGCCAGGTGGCCTCACGCATGAGGCACTCAGTCAATGTTAACCTGTAGGATCACTGTCAGTTTTTATTTCTGTTATGAAAGGCAGGCTGGGGCTCGATTGGGAAAGGCCTTGAACACCACACAAAAGAGGCGGACAGGGCAGACAGGTACATGGGCTTCCTGGGCTTGCCATGGACCCAGCCCATGATGCTCCAAGCAGGCCAGGCAAGTTGGAAATCTGTAAATAAATCTATCTTGCAGGTACCAAGAGACCTGGCTGTTTGAAGAACCCCTGTGAGCATCCTTCTCTAAAGCAAAGACTTTCTGTAGAGTGGATTTTACCCCTGAGTATATCGGGTTAGCAAGTCAAGAGTCAGTTTCACTTACAGCAAAGCTGCCTTGGGTGCCTTCTTACCTGCTATTCTTGAGTGTGCTGGAATCTTCTGACCCTCCACTGTGGCCTGAGTCCTGTCCTAGGTAATGGGGGTGGGAAATGATTATACGGTCACCATCTTTGGGGAGCTTAGAGCCTAGCTCTAAGCTCACATCACACATAATGATAAACCCATGAAGAAATAACCATGATGCGGCCGGGTGCGGTGGCTCACGCCTGTAATTCCAGCACTTTGGGAGGCTGAGGCGGGTGGATTACTTGAGGTCAGGAGTTTGAGAGCAGCCTGGCCAACATGGCAAAACTCTGTCTCTACTAAAAGTACAAAAATTAGCCAGACGTGGTGGTGTGCACCTGTAGTCCCAGCTACTAGGGAGGCTGAGGCAGGAGAATCGCTTGAACCAAGGAGGCGGAGGTTGCAGTGAGCCAAGATCACACCACTGCACTCCAGCCTAGGCAACAGAGCAAGATGCTGTCGCAAAAAAAAAAAAAAAAAAAAAAGGAAAGAAAAGAAAAGAAATAAACACGATGCTCACACGCACAGAATAAAAAGACAAAAGAAGACCAGAGGTTACCCAGCCACACACAGGGCAGAGATGCTGATTTCAGGGCACCTGGGGTGGAGGGTCAGATGGCTCAGGGAGGCACAGCGGTGCGGGGAGGCTGCCTGGAAGAGGCCAGAGAGTTTAAAATAGGGGTTTAATGGGAATCTGGGTTAAATGGGAGCGCAAGGGGGAGGAGTTCCTGGTGGAAGGGGAGTCCCCTGGGGAACCCAGCACTGAGACCAGCCCCCAAGGGCATGTGGACGGGTGAGAGTGCCCATATCTCACTCCCGAGAGCAAGGCATGCTGTGAAAACGCCCTCTGAGTCTGCTCCTCAGGAGCCTCTGGGAAGCCCCTTCTGAGTACCCCAGGGCCCACTGGGCCCACAGTGCCGCTTTTCCGGGGCGCTGCCCAGCTGTCAGATCTTAGGATTAAAAGGCTTGAGGCTCACGCCAGTGCCAGTCTCCAGCTGGACTCTGGGCAGCCTGCTGTTACAGGCAAGCTTTGGGCTTCCCCACTGTGTCACATCCAAGCTGTGTGACCTTTGGCAAGTGACTTGACCTCTCTGGGTTTGAATGGGATGAAACTTCACAGGCCTTGCGGTCTGGCCCCAGCAAATTCCTTGATCTCTTTGGGCCTGCCCTGCCTCAGGAGAGCCAGCTGGCTGGTTCTAGGTTGCAGCTTGGACAGGGGTGTGAAGAGGTCACAGGGGGGTACCTGAGCCCTCAAGCAGATGGGTAACCCTGGGCATTGCTCCATGGGCCTCCCCAGTGCATGCCTGCTGTGCCCATGGGGCTGAGCCGCAGCCTGTGGGACCAGTCTCTGGGTGGGGAACTTCTCAGCAGGTGAGTCATCACCCCTGGGGTGCAGCCGGTGACCCAGATGGGGCAAGATCATGACATATATTTATCTCTGTCATCTCCCAGTGCCTCCCCTTCCCCTTCCTCTTCCTGTCCTCATCCCCTCCTCCAGCCATTGGGTGGGCCAAGATGACACTGACTACTCAGCCCCAATCTCACCTATCCTAGACAAAGTCTATGGTTCTTCTAGGCCGCCTGTCTCTTCCTCTGTAAGTTTGACAACAATAGTAACAGCCGCCATTAATTGAGCCATTAGCAATTACCAGCAGCTTTGCATACATTAAATTGAACCCCTCCATTTGCGGGGTGAAGCTGTTGCTATTATTATTCCCATTTCACAAGTGATTACAAGGAGGATCAGAGAGGTTGCGTGGCTTGCCCGAGGTTCCAGAGCTAGGGGTGGCTGGGCTGGGGTTCTAACTGTGCTGCTCTGGTGCCAGGGCTCATGATCTTCCCATGATGCTTTGTGGAGTTGTCTTCAGGGCTCCCTTCCTAACTCCCTAGGGTTCCTCTCGCCCCGCAGCGCCGCCTGCCCCAGGAGCTGCCACCTGGTTCCCATTACATTGATTTGTCCCAGGTCCCAGCCCATCAGCTCCTGACCTGATCACTCCATCCAGCTGGTGTAATGGGTTACCTCTCTCCAGGAACTTGCTAACTCTATCAGAGGAGTTAGAGATGCTTCTAGAGACACCGCCTGAATCCCAAGGAACACAGGCCAGTAGAGGGGAGAGTAGAGGGCAGGCCCCTCAACCTGCTCTAGGACAGAGGGTGGGAGAGGGTTCCTGGGGCCATACCCCCTTGTAGCTGCTGCCCTCCCTCAAACAGGATCTGAGCTGCAGGCTTGGAAGTGACCGAGGGGGAAGGGGCGGCGCCGGGGTGGGGGGGCGTCCAGCTGGTGAGCGGTGATCCTTCCTTATCCGGCATCAGCGCATCATCGCTTTTCCAGGCTGAAGTTTCAGATCTCGTTTTCACTTTGGCCTTTGATCACACCCGGAGTGGGTGGCGGGTGGGCCAGGGAGATGTAGGGCTGTCAGGGGCCTTGGGGAGAGTGAATTCCAAGGTGACAGCCTCCCCGCTATGTGCAAGTATCTGCTGCCTGGAGAAACGCTCTGAGGACAAAAGACCAGGGTGGTGGCGAGCGAGTGATCTAAGGATAGGGCCCGCACCTGGCATTGCCACTGTCTCACCCTTCGGGTCGTTTCTTTTTCTGTTTTCCAAATGAAAATAGCTTTGTTGGGTTTCTCCCCTCCCAGGATTAAAGACGCATATGTTTGTTGTATAGGGTTCAGACAATACAGAGAAAAAGGTCCCCAAATTTTTTTTCCTCGTCACCAACACTAGGCGAAGGGGTGACAGGGTCTGTGCATACATCTGCACAAAGATCTTTTTCCGTTATGACAAACGGCATGCTGTGTGCCTCAAACTGTTCTGAAACCTGCCCTTCTCACTTCACAGTGTATGTTGAACACTTGTCTGTGCTGGAGCATTAAAAGTTGCTTTCAGTGGCGACATAAGAGTCCCTGTGCCACACTTTATTTAACCTATTACTTCACTCTGGACATTGACACCATTCCCAGTTTTTGACCCTCCCTGGCCAGGCGGTCGGAGGCTGCCCCTTTCCTGCTTTTCTGGGCCCTCCTGCCAGGTTGTCTCAGTACCTGGTTCCTCAGTCTCTGGATCCGTCTATGGAGGGGGTCTCAGCTCAGCTGGTCCGGGTGGATGGGAGGGTTCAACACAGTGGGAAAAACATGGGTGTGAGTTCAAGGGAGTTGGTTTCAAGTATAGCTTTGCCATATACTAAGCATGAGGATGTGAATGACTTTTTTTTTTTTTAAGGCAGGATCTGGCTGTGTTGCTCAGGCTGGAGTACAGTGACAACACATGATGACGCCTCACTGCAGCCTCAGCCTCCCAGGCTCAAGCCATCCTCCTGCCCCAACCTCCTAACTAGGTGGGACCACAGTTGCTTACCACCAATGTCTGGCTAATTTTTTGTTTGTTTTTGTTTTTATAGAAATGGTGTTTCACTATGTTGCCCAAGCTGGTCTCGAGCTCCTGGGCTCAAGCAATCCTCTCATGTTGGCCTCGCAAAATGCTGGGATTACAGGCGTGAGCCACTGTGCCTGGCTTGAATGATCTCTTATCTCTATAAACTTCCATTTTCCAATAGAGAAACAGGGATGATAAAAAACAAAAAACAAAAAAACAAAAAAACAAAAAAAAAACCTTTGCGGGGGCTGCTGTGAAAACTCCGGAGTTTGCCGGTGGAGTGTGCTGGGTCCTGGGCTTGAGGAGACTTGCAGGGGCCAAGCACGGCTGAAAGAAGGGAGTTTGTCCAGGAGAGGCAGGGGCGGCCTGGGCAACGGGGTGGGGGGCGCTCCGGCCACCTCCATTCCCTCATCCCCACACCTGCCAGTTTTCCCATTCTAAAAATTACACACGCACACGTTCATTGCGGGGAAATTAGAAAACACATCAAGGTTCTAAAAAGCAAACGTCATTTCCTGGTGATTTGATCCCAGGGAATGAGCTCCTTTGAACATTTCCTGGTCATAGATCTGAAGGCCAGAGGCTTCCCACCCCCCGAGGGCCTCGCCACAGAAACAGGAGGTCCCCACTTGTTCTGCTGTAGGCAGGATTTAGGGTAGATTTGGGAGGGACTGTCCCAGCGGGCAGTGTCAGCGTCCCTGGGTCTGGTGATGGAGGAAAATGGGGGAGGATTGAGTGCTTCAGGACCAGATGTTGGGGGAGTCTCTGGCTGGGGCCTCGGAGGTGGCAGCCTCAGAGACACTGAAACTTACCGGTGGAAGAGAAGGGCTATGAAGTGGGGTGGGAGGCGCAAGTGGCCTTTTGGAGGGGACAGCTCTTGCAGAGGAGAGGGTCGGGGAGGGGAGAAGAAAGGGGGCCGGGAGGGACGGTTTACAGCCGGAAACCTGCGTCTGTCACGGGGGCTGCTGGGATGAAAGATGGCGGTGGGCTCTGAAAATGTGTGTGTCAGCAGCGGGCAGGCCCCGCCAACACTCGGAGCTGCCAGGCAGGGAGGCACTTTCAGGGCGAGTGGAGAAAGGACAGAGGAGCCAGGTCGAGCGATAAATCTCAGGCAGGGCCTACTCACACCCCAAGAATCCCGTCGCCTCCCGCCACTCCGGGGGAGCCCCGTATTCGGGGGGTCCCTCCACCCTTCTTCCCCATCCCCTCGCCATTGCCGTCTCCCCAGGAACGTCCTTCATCGGCCCGCAGGGTTCGTGTCACCCCACGGAGCGCGGGCCCCGTGCCACTGTACACTTCGGAGAATCATTAGCAGAAATCATTAGCTAGAATACAGCCTCCCCCATAAATCTCCCCTGCACCTGGATCGTTTGTCCGCGCCTAATTTCCATCTCCCGAACTTTATGATTTGTCCCTCGTTTGATGAGCATCTCTCCCATCAATTGTGCCGTAAGTGCTTGCAGAGAAAGACCCCCCGCACTGACCCCATCTCAGAGAGACGGGTGTGGGCTCCTGGCCCTGCATGCTGGGTGGAGGCCCCCTCCCCAGCCCCCTCCTTGGTTCGTCCCTGAAAGGGCAGCTTAAAGACACCGTTCCCTCCGGGACGGGAGACAGAGCTGGGCTTGGAGCGTGGCTGGGACCATGGGGGAAGGAGGGCGGTGACAGGGGCCCATGGATGGCTGGGTGGCTTGAGTTTCCCATCACAGCCCCCAACTCCCTGTGTGACCTCAAGCGTGTTACTTTCTCTCTCTCAGCCTCAATTTCCTATACGTGGGGAAGAAGCTGCCCATCTTTCCTGGTTATTGTGAGAGTTGAGGTCATTCACTCACCCATTTGTTGACTCATTCATTCATTTGTGCTTTCACACATTCAAAATCATCCAGTAAGTTCATCTACCCAGGAAGCATTCACTGGACACTCATAAGAGCTATGGACCGGGCTGTTCCGGTGCAGACAGCAAAAGGCTTGCAAATGGTGGGACAGAAAGAAAACGTGCTGATTAAGAGCCAGGGCCTTCGTGCCCGGTAGAGATGTGGGTTTGGATCCTGGGTCTACCATGCACTAAGTGGGTGACCTTGGGCAAGCCGCCTGACCTCCCAGAGTCTCAGTTTCCTCATCTGTACATGGAGGTGAAATGAGCAACTGTAAGGACAGCGCCTCACCCGTAGCACGCGCGGCCCGGGCCACGCACTGCCATTGCTGTCTCGTCACATTGGGGATTGGAACACGTGAATGAGAGTGCTTAGGAAAATGTAAAGAGGGACGGGAACACTAGACCGAGGGTTTCCGCCCAGGGACCGAGTATTTATTTTATTATTTTAAAAAATTTATTATTGGCCAGGCGCGGTGGCTCATGCCTGTAATCCCAGCACTTTGGGAGACTGAGATGGGCGGATCATGAGGTCAGGAGTTCAAGACCAGCCAGGCCAGCATGGTGAAACCCCATCTCTATTAAAAATACAAAAAATTACCTGGGCATGGTGGTATGTGCCTGTAGTCCCAGCTACTCAGGAGGCTGAGACCAGAGAACCGCTGGAACCCGGGAGGCGGAGGTTGCAGTGAGCCGAGATCATGCTACTGCACTCCAGCCTGGGCAACAGAGTGAGAGTCCGTCTCAAAAAAAACAATTATTATTATTATTTTGAGACAGAGGAAAAAAATTATTACCATTTTTTTGAGACAGA
Organism: Pongo pygmaeus; assembly: GCF_028885625.2. Classification (NCBI taxonomy): domain Eukaryota; kingdom Metazoa; phylum Chordata; class Mammalia; order Primates; family Hominidae; genus Pongo; species Pongo pygmaeus. Next base: position 220,401,397 of record NC_072373.2, read on the forward strand.
GTCTCTGTCTGTCGCCCAGGCTGGAGTTCGGTGGCGCGATCTTGGTCTCTGCAACCTCCGCCTCCCGGGTTCAAGTGATTCTCCTGCCTCAGCCTCCCGAGTAGCTGGGATTACAGGTATGTGCCACCACGCCTGGCTAATTTTTGTAGTTTTAGTAGAGATGGGTTTTCACCATGTTGGCAACACTGGTCTCGAACTTCTGGCCTCAAGTGCTCCGCCTGCCTCGGCCTCCCAAAGTGCTGGGATTACAGGCGTGAGCCACTGCACCCGGCCGGGGAGGGAGTATTTTAAACCTTGCCTCATTGCCTAACAGGAGTGCTAAGGAATGTCTGGTGGACCCCAGGAGAGGGGCTGTGAGGAGGTTAGGAGCAAAGCCTGGAGTTGTGGACCCTACAAAGGAAGGGTGTACCTGGGGCCTGTCCTCAGGAAGCTGTGGGGCTCCAAGAAAGTGCTGGGTCCCCAGGATGGGGCAAGGTTGTCAAGTCAGGGAAATTGGGAAACCTGGCTGCCGGGCCCTTCTCAAAGCAGATCTGCCCGTCTGGAAGGCTCCCTGGTTGTGACGTGTGTACCTCAGGGTTTTAGGACACAGAGTTCAGCCCCGTCTGCCCACAGGAGGGTGCTGGGAGGAGCCAGGGCCTCTCTGAATTCTCTCTGAGTCGGGGGCAGAGGGGCATGGCTGTGGAGGGTCCTGCTGTGAGTCCCATCAGGACCTGTGGCAGGGGTGGATCATCTGGAGAGGAAGCTGTGGAAGGAAACTCCCACCTTCAGCCTCCTGGACGGCAGGGGAGGGGCTCAGCCAGCTCCATGATCATGTGCCTGGCATCTGCAGGGCTGTCCTTAATTTCCACTGTGGGTGGCCGGTGAGCCTGGTAGTTGGGTGTGTAAGTCATGTGGCCTCAAGCAGGTTACTTAACCTTCCTGAGCCTCAGTTTCCTTCTTTTAAAAAAGAGATAGTGATCTCACAGACCTCTTATTGTTGTTGGGAAGATTAACTATAAACCTTCTAGTATGGTGTCTGGCACACAGTAGGGCACTCCATAAATGATGGTTATTGTCATCATCCCAAGAACTAAGCTTGCTATGATATAGCTTTTTTTCTTTATTATCTTCTTGCAAAATTGCAAGGGGCAGGACTTTTATGTCCATTTTAAAGGTAGAGAAACTGAGGCCCCAAAGCTGCTCAGAACTTAACAAGATTCCAAACAGCCGATTGGTGGTGAATTTGGGAATAGACCCCAGGCCTACCAGCTCCCATCTTGCCACCCTACCTGGCAGCAGACCAGGGGATAGAGTGTCTGCCCCCAATGTGTGAATTCCCAGGAGCTGAAAACAAAGAACCGGGATTCGGATTCGTCAACACACTCCCACGGGGTGACTCACCCGAGAACGAGAGCCGGGATCTGCCCTAGCACATTCCCACCCCCCGGCCTGGCAGCAGCAGCCCTGCTGACCTGAGCGCCCAGGAACGGTTGGGGGGAGTGGCGAAGAGGGGGGTGCACTGGCAGTGGGGAAGGGTCTCACCACCGCTGCCCACCTGGCCAGACTGTGGTGCCTCAGGGCAGCTGCCTCCTCCAGCTTGAGGGTCCCCGATGTTTAGAGGGCCTGGGCCTCAGGGGACACCCACGGTAGTGTCGTCTGCCTGGGGGCAGGAGAGTGGAGCTGGGAGTGGGAGTGGGGCGTGGGGCCGGGTGCCACAGGCTGGGAACAGCTTGCAGATTTTACAGGTCACATTATCTTTTATGGGCATCCTAAAAAGAATGTCAGGCACTAGAGGGTTTTTTTTCCCCTTTGCTTTCTTTCTGTCTCTTTTTTTTTTTTTTTTTGACTCTGATCACTGCAGTTGCCACTGCAGGATTTTTATCGCAGGCCTGGTCCCTGAGGAGCTGGGCAGCCCCACTGGTACCTGCCAAAGACTGGGTGCTGGGGGAAATCAGGGTGGGTCGGGGTAGGGTGGAGCAGCGAGGCTGCAGGGAGCAGCACACTTACTTCTCCTTCAGATGGAAGGGCCTATGTCTCCCCCGTCAAGCTAGGACAACAAAGGGCCCATGTCTCCCCCATCAAGCTAGGACAACAAGCTCAACTTCCAAGTACAGCCTTTTTCTCTCCCTTCCATGGATCTCTGCCCGCAGGAGAGTTCAGTCCACGATGGGGACTAATTCACTTCCAGCATCAGCTCTCTGGCCCTGCATCTCCCAGATTAGGGAGTGGAGAATCCCCATGAAGACGCTGGCTCTCCCCACCCTTTCTCCAGCAGCTCAGTGCCCCTGTGGTTCCATCTGCAGCTGATCTCACCCCCAGGAAGCTGCCTGGCCTCTGGTATCCTCAGAAACCAGCTTTGGGGCCCAGAGGTCCTGCCTGGGCAGCCTCATCTCCCTCAAATTTCAAATGGCTTGGGTCCTCCAGAGCCGACTGCCTCAAGGGCATTGTTTTGGGGGCATTGACTCCCTACTTTTAAGGAAAGCACCATTCTGGAACTGACAGCAAGATCTACAAGACAAGTATGTGTGTGTTGGAATGGTGGGGGATGCTGGGGAGCATGTTTAGCCAAGAGAAAGACATTCCAAGACTGTCTCTCTTTTTTTTTTTAAGACAAATCCCACTCTGTCGTCCAGGATGGAGTACAGTGGTAGGATCACTGCAGCCTCTGCCTCCTAGATTCAAGCGATTCTCCTGCCTCAGCTTCCCGAGTAGCTGGGATTACAGGTGTGCACCACCACGCCAGTGTAATTTTTGTATTTTTAGTAGAGATGGGATTTTTACCAGGTTGGTCAGGCTGGTTTCGTTCTCCTGACCTCAAGTGATCCGCCCACCTCAGCCTCCCAAAGTGCTGGGATTACAGGCGTGAGCCACTGCACCCGACCTCAAAGACTCTTTGAGTTGACATAGCATGGTGGTTAGAGACATTGATTTGAGGTCCCGGCTCCACCACTTAACATCTGAGCCTTATTTTCCTTACCTATAAGATGGGGATGATAAAGAAGGGTCTCAGCCTCATTAGGCTGCTGGGGAAAGTCACTGAGTTCACAGACCGTGGCACACAGTAAGAGCTCAATAAATGCGCATGATCATAATTGGTGTTCTTATGAATCAAGTCTGGGTACAGCTGAGCCACTGCTTTCTCTCCCTGGGGACTCCGGAAAAGGGGGTGTGGGCTGACGTGGCAGCAAGACGCACCACGGTGACATGGCAGGAACAACTCCAGGCCATGATACCAGGCGAGGGGGCCGGGGTTTAGACAGCTCTTTGCCCTGAGATGGTTAAGAAAGAGGAGAGACTGGCCAAGAAAGCGAGTGCCGCCCAGGAAAATTAGGCAGCGGGCCTAATGAAAACCAGGCAGCGAGCCAAGCGAGAAATGTGACCTTGCTTCTGCCTCTCCTTTTTCTTTCCTCGGAACCCAGGGAGGGGTGGGGCAGGGTGGCTGCCTGCAGCTGGGCCTTGGGCTGGAGGTACCACTAGGACCGATGAGGTTGGGGGCATTGTCCAGGCAGGGAAGGAGAAGGAAGCCTACGGAGGAGGAGAGGAGGCTGGGAGAGGATATAGAACTGCACGAAGCCGGCCAGCCGAACTTAGCTTTAGAATCAGACAGGTTTGTAGGGCCTGCTGGGATCCTAGCAGAGCTCTATTATATGCCGGTCATTTTACCCACAAGAAAACAAAGACTCAGAGAGGTGGGGTGGCTTGCCCAAGGTTACACAGCAGGCAGAGTAAGAGCCCTGGCTGGAACTCGGGGCTCCTGGCTTTCAGATCCTTCTGACTTTCCCTGCTCTGAGGGTAGCCCAGAGAAATTCAGCCCTTAGCCCAGTCCTCTGAAGGCCTGGTTTTCTCAGGCTGGGGCAGCGCAATGAGAGCATGAGGTCTCAAACCTTCTCCCCCAACTAAGGGCGGCCGCTACCCAGGGTGCCCTGATGGTGGCTCCAAGGGCCCCGTTCAGTCTAGAGTATCTCTTACAAGTTTATGTAAGTTTGATGTGCTATTCCAGAACGGATTTGTTTTGCTTAAATAAAAGTTAATGCAGGTCGGGCGTGGTGGCTCACACCTGATTTCCAGCACTTTAGGAGGCCGAGGCGGGGAGAGTGCTTGAGACCAGGAGTTCAAGACCAGCCTGGGCGGCATGGTGAGACCCCATCTCTACAAAAAATTTTTAAAAATTAGCCAGGTGTGGTGGCACGCACATGTGATCCCAGCTACAAGGGAGGCTGAGCCAGGAATCACTTGAGTCCAAGAGGTCAAGGCTGCAGTGAGCTGTGTTCACACCACTGCACTCCAGCTTGGGAGACAGAGTGAGACCTTGTCTCTAAAAAAAAAAAAAACAAAAGTTGGCCGGGTGCGGTGGCTCATGCCTATAATCTCAGCGCTTTGGGAGGCCGAGGCGGGTGGATCACCTGAGGTCAGGAGTTTGAGACCAGCCTGGCCAACATGGCAAAACCCCGTCTCTACTAAAAATACAAAAATTAGCCAGGTGTGGTGGCGGGCACCTGTAATCCCAGCTACTCGGGAGGCTGAGGCAGGAGAAACGCTTGAACTCGGTAGGCGGAGGTTGCAGTGAGCTGAGATGGTACCACAGCACTCCAGCCTGGGTGACAGAGCAAGACTCCATCTCAACAAAAAAAAAAAAAAGAAAAAAAAGAAAAAAGAAAAGTTAATGCTCCCCCACCCAAAATTTAAGAAAGAAACTGATGGATTGGGAAGATGTGCCAGTTTATCCCAGGGCTTCATCTCCCCAGGGTGGGGGCCAGCTCTGCCTGCTAGTGAAGCTCACAATTAATGATCCACTTGGATGTTAGTTTCTTAAGGCCAGGGATTTTGTTAGTTTGGTCACTGCTGTGTCACCAGCACTCAACACAGGGCTTGGCACATAGTAGGTGCTCAATAAATATGTGCTGAATGAATGAGTGAATGAATGAGCAAGGTTGCCCAGAAAGCCTGTCTAAGGAGATGAAGTTCTAGCTGAACTCTGAAAGATAGAGGGGCATTTAATTGGCAAAGAGAGGAGACAAACCCTCAAGCCAGAGGGAGCATCTTGTATGAGGGTCCCAAGACAAGAAGAGCCAGTGTTGGCGTGGCTGAAATACGGAGTGTGCTGAGCGGGGCGCGGTGGGGGACTGTGAAGCTCAGCTCCTCTCCTTACCTGCTGTATGATTATTGGTCCTTTCTAAGCCTCCATCCCTTGGTCTGTCAAATGGGGTATTACATAAGGATCCATCTTTCGGGAGTGGGGAGGACCCTGGAGTTGATGCACAGAGTCTGCCTGTGGCCAGTCCCGAATACCACTAGCCCGCAGAAGAATAACAGCAGGCTGGGTGTGGTGGCTCATGGCTGTAATCCCAGCACTTCAGGAGGCCAAGGTGGGCGGATCATCTGAGGTCAGGAGTTTGAGACCACTCTGGCCAATGTGGCGAAACCCCGTCTCTACTAAAAATACAAAATACTAAAAATACAAAAATTAGCTGGGCGTGGTGGCAGGCACCTGTAGTCCCAGGTACTTGGGAAGCTGAGGCACAAGAATTGCTGAACCCACGAGGCAGAGGTTGCAGTGAGCTGAGATTGTACCACTACACACTAGCCTGGGCAACACAGTGAGACTGTCTCAAAATAAATAAATAAATAAATAAATAAAATAATAGCAGTGATTATTATCATTATTCCAATCAGCTTCCATGCTTCATTTCACACCATACCCCCAGGCCCCGTCCCCAGCCCAGGCCAAGCTGCGGCCCCGGCATGCCCCCTTCCTGTTCCCACCCGTCTTGAAGGTCAGGCTTCCCCAAGGTTATCTGTGTTTTTCCCTGGATTCTGTGAAGTCACACAGGTCACACTCTGGGGCTGAAAAGTGTTGCTTTTTATAGCCTTCCCTGATGGCCAGGAATGCCAGTGGGGCCCGTCCTAGGGAGTCCTGTCCCCTGAGCAGAGACACCTCCAGGGGCTGGGGGCTCTTCAGTCACACCAGCCCAACACCCCAGCAGTCTGGGGCCCTCTAGGCCAGGCCTCCACCCCAGCCAGGTGTCAGAGTGGCAGGGAGGCTGGCCAAGAAGGTGAAAGTGCCCTGGACAGAGAGCCGGGACTCCTGGCTTCCAACTCTGGTCTTGGGCAGCCATTATCCCTCTCTAGGCTTCAGTTTCCCCATCTGTAAAATGGGAACGTTGGGCCTTGCCTGCCTCCCATGCTGGGGAAGTGTCCGGAGTCTTGGAGAGAATGGGGCAGAGGGTCAGCAGGTCCCCCAGCTAGGCCCCCATGATGGCAACAGAGGGAAAGGGACAAGGGCAAAGCCAGGCAAAGACGGCGTCAGAGCGTCTTTGATTATGTGGAAGGATGCGGTGGGAGGAGGGAGGTGTGTCTCTGTGTGGCCGACACCCTGTCCCCTCCACCTTGTTTCCTCCTCACCCTGAGCCTTGCAGGAGGTGCACTCATCAACACAGCTTACTGGTGGGGAAACCGAGGCTGGCAGCACGGGCTTGGTTTTCCCAGGGTCACTGGCTTCTGTCCCTGGTTGGGGCATTTCAGCAGGCAGCCCTAGGTGATGGCTGGCTGCCGAGGACCAGAGTTGGGGCCTGTGTGGGCACCCTCGGCCTGGGAGATCTGTACCTCTCCTTCCGCTGGCCAGCCCGGCCCACGCCTGGCAGCTCACCCACCAGTCCCTCTATCCCTGCCCCTCCCAGTGCCCCCTGGAAGGAGCTTGACTCTGGGGTCCTAACTGGGCCCTGACCAGCCCGAGAGCAGCCAAGGGCTGGTTCAGCAAGAGCGAGGCTGCACTTTGCTTCCCTCCTTCGCCCTCCTGCCTCTCTCTCCGCCCTCTCTCCCCTCTGCCCCCCTCCCCCGTTTAATCTGGTTCTTATCAAGGATAATAACATTCAGCGACAATCACCCAGCTGATTGCCCCCACACCCTGATTCAGCAATACAGAAGCCCATGGCCTGCGACACCTGAGGAGGCCTCCGTGGAAGAGACCACTCCCACTCCCCCACCCAGTGGGGCTTCTACCAACACTCTCATCACCCCCCCACCTGGCTGGCTCCCCAGAGCACCTCCAGGGAGGGGACACAGCCTCCCATCTCTACTGTTTCCTTTCCTCCGGGACCTGCCGAAAGAGCCCGAGGACTCCTGTGGTGCCCATCTACCCATCCCTCTCTCCCAAGAACAGCAAGCAGCAGCTCCCATTGACTGAACTCTGACTTTGCGCCATGCTCTGCAGTGTTTGGGGCAGGTTCTCACTGGATCATGAATAACCAGGACTATTCTTAACCCTGTTTTATTCAGAGATGAGGAAACCGAGGCTCAGAGAGGTCAAGTCGCTTGCCCAAGTTCACACTGCTGGGCAGGGGCAAAATCAGGATTCGAACTCAAGACTGCTGGATCCCAGAATCCAGACTGAAGTGCTGTGCATACTGCCAGCTGCCTGTGCCCTGCCAGAGGGAGAGCACCTGCCAGGCAGTGTCCTGTCGTCACACAACTGGGGTGGCTCTGCCCCAAGGGAGATGGACCTGAGACCAAGATCCCTCCCTCTCTGCCATGAGGCTTGAGATGGCAGAGCTGAAAGTGGGGGTTCCTGCTGCAGCCCAAGCCCGGGCCAGCTGCCAGGGCTGAGCCTGGGGTGCCTGCACCCCATGGGGACCTTTGTCCCTTTAATAGGTCCTCCTGGGTACAAGATGTCCCAGGGTGGAGGGTGCAGCTGGAGTGCCAGGTCTGGGCAAGCCCTGCCCGGGGCACTCCCCAGGCTCTGGGGCTGGGGGAAGGGCAGCCTTGTCTTTAACTGCAGCCATTGGTTTCCTGCAGACAAGAACTGTGGCCCGCAGTCACCCCCAGCCAGAGCAAAACTTAGGGGTCCTAGGTATGGTTGTGGCCAGATGCACAGCCTGGCACTCTCCTAAACATCACCCACGATGTTGGTACAGATGCCCCACCCCTCCCACCTGCTTTCAACCTCACGCCTTTTGCTACTGTTGCCTGTATCCTGGTCTCCACAATCCCTAGAAAGCATCCGCCCTCTTCCCTCCCAACTACTTTGAGCCTCCACGGGCTTCAAGGCCCTGTTCTCAGCACCTCCCTCAGGAAGCCCTCCCTGCCTGCTGCAACACACACTGGTCTGCCTTTCCCTCCTGGAACTCATGAAGTTCCTGGTGTAGGGTTATCTTTGGCGGGGCGCGGTGGCTCATGCCTATAATCCCAGCACTTTGGGAGGCCGAGGTGGGTGGATCATCTGAGGTCAGGAGTTTGAGACCAGCCTGGCCAACATGGTGAAACCCTGCCTCTACTAAAAATACAAAAATTAGCCAGGCTTGGTGGCGGGTGACTGTAATCCCAGCTACTTGGGAGGCTAAGGTGCAAGAATCGCTTGAACCCGGGAGGCGGAGGTTGCAGTGAACCGAGATCACACCACTGCACTCCAGCCCGGGTGGCAGAGCAAGACTCTGTCTCAAAAAAAGAAAAAAAGAAAGAAAGAAAACCTTATCATCTGTCAGTTCTCTCTCTTCTGTCTACATTGGTTGACCCCCTACTGTATGCCAAACCCAATGCTGTGCTCTACGGGGAAAAGTAAAACATTATTAGCTCATGGTACTGGCCTTATATATGCTCTCAGGCCTGGAGGAGAGGAGATGACACGTGCCTTCCTAGAGCCCCTTTCTAAATAGCCAAGTTCCTCTTTCGCCCACGCCCCCTGGGTCTCAGGGCTCCAGTCCTCAGGGGCACAAGCACCCCAGGCTCAGCCCTGGCAGCTGTTCATAGTAGGTGCTCAATAAATCTTTGTTGGTTGAAGAATGAGCTGAATGAAGGCGCCAGTACCAGTGGGGCTTCATGTCCTTCTGTGAAGACAGTGACCAGGTGGTGTCCTACACACAGGAAAAGCCAGAGATTCTGGGAACTTGCAGGGGGGACAAGGCTAGGGAGGCAGGGGCCAGGAAGGTGCCGTCTCGTTTGAGACCTTACAACAGAGGGGTGGGGGCAGGGAGCAGGTAGGAAGAGCATTCCCTGGGAAGCCACAGCAGGGGCAAAGGTGGGGGCTAGACCACCAGGGCCTGGTGAAGTGAGTGCAAGCCAGTGCATTGGAGAGGGGGAGCCCCAGCAAAGAGAGGAGAGGGTGAGGCCAGAGGGTGGTGGGACCTTGCGAGTCATGTGACAGGACCTGGACCAGGTCCTGCAGGCCCCAGGAGCCTCTGATGGGCTTTGAGCAGGGGACTGTGGGCTCAGGTTTGCCACTGCATGAACAGCAGGTGGGCAGGGCCAGCAGCCCTCAAGGAGGAGGCTGCAGAATCCCAGGGGAGCCTAGGCGGCAGAATTCCCTCTCCTCTTCCTTCGGCTCAGTCTGGGACTCCTACCTCTTAGCCTCTTGGGACCCCTAGGGCTTATAGATGCAGACAGGAACTGTTCCCCCCAGTCGCCCCAGGCAGGGCAATCAGGGCAATCAGGGCATGAGTTCTCAAATCTTCTCCCCCTACCAAGGACAGCAGCTACTTAGGGTAGCAGCCTAGAGGCCTAGAGCTGGGAGAGGCTCTTGCTTGAGTTTGACAATGAGCTGAGGCACAAACCCAGGCCCCCGGCCTCAGACCGAAGTGCCCCTTCCCCACCATGGACAAGGAAGGGTAGTGGGCACCTGTGGGAATGAGGGTCCATCAGGGTATCCCTGCTCTGGCCACAGACAAATATGATCTCGCATAGTCCTGGCAAGACCAGGGCATTTAGAATGGGCCAGAACGGAGGCTGAGAATAACAAGTATCTTCCAAGGAACAGGGGTGGGGAGCGACAGGGGACCAGGTTCCAGTGTAGGACCCCCTGCCAGTCTTGCTGCTTTTAAAGAGGCAGCCTGTGTCATAAAGCAGTAAGGTGATTCCACAGATGACAGATAGGGATAGCAATGGCTGCCCCATCAGGCACCTGGTATGTGCTTGGAACTTTTCACGCACGATTTCATTGCGCCCTCATGATAACCTTACGAAGAGGTCGTGTTAGTGACCCATTTTGCAGATGAAGAAACGGAGGCCCAGGCCCAGGATGTAATTTCTGCAGTGGCTGTAAAGTGGGAGAGTCAGGATTTGAACATGTGAGGCCTGACCCTGGAGCTGTCTCTTAATGCCATCTGGCTGATGTGGGTTGTGTCAGGCGGAGAGTCAGAAAGGCTTGGGTTTGAATTCAAGCTCCACCATTAAGTGACCTCTCTGAGCCTCAGTTTCCTCCCCACCACCCCAGAACACAGAGATGAGGACAAGTCTACCTCCTGAGGTTTTTGTGAGGACATAAGGCGATGCATTTCACGTGCCCGGAACACAGAGGGGCTTGGGAGCATCTGCCCACCTTCCTCTCCAGCAGCCAGCCTGACCCTGCCTGGCCTCTGCCAGGTGCCCACACCCCTGTCTGGGCACCTTCAGTCTCTGCCCCACACCCATTTGCATGCCAGGCTGCCAGCCTTGGCAGGTGAGCCAGGCACGCCTGCCTCCTCCCCCTCCTGTGGGTGTCAGGGAAAGAGCTGGGAGCCGAGCAGTGGCAGGGGCCTGTCAGGGCTCTTACCCCTTTGAGCTGGGGCTGGGGAAAGTGGGCACTGGGCACAGAGGGCAGCCCTCCTCTCTAAGGGCCGCCAAGAGTGCTGGTAGGTGTCGACTCTGGAGAAAGGTGCAGGGCTCCCTCCGCCTCTTTCTCCCGCCTACTTCCTCAGCCCTCGATAAAGGTGTTTAGCCAGCAAACAAAACAGATGAGGCCCATTTCTCAGAAGCCTTTGGCTCCCCTGAGATGCCAAATAGCCACTCCCTCTTCTACCTCCACGGACTGGCTTTGGTGTTCATGCTGGTTGGGGTGAGTGCTCTGAGCCTCAACATCTTGATCTGTAAAATGGGAGTGAGATTCTCTCCCTGGATGGTCTTGAGGCTTCAGTAAGAGTGCATGGGGTGATAGCTATTTTATCTTAACCACAGATTCTCCGGCCCTACTAAGCTCCCAGGCTGAAGTTCCCCCTCTTGAGCACTTGGGGAAACTGAGGACCTGCCCCCAAGCTCCTAGGGTAGTAGAGGTGGGAAATTGAACCCAGGAGTTCACACTCCTGCCTCTGCCTGTTGTTGAGGGGGTGGTGCCAAGATACGATCTCCTCTCCCAAGGGCCCAGAAGAATTTGGACAGGGAAGAAAAAACAAGCCCTAGCCTAATGTTTTTCATTTCTGTCCTGAACAATGCAGTTTCTGGGCTGATTGTTAAGCAAATATTGCAGGAGGCAGGGCCTCAGAGCTGACGCAGGCTGGGAACACTATCAGAGCTACAGCTCCAAGGCCAGGGCCCCGGCCTCTGCCACCCACAGATCCTTCAGCGCTCCAGGTCCCCTGGTTGGCCCTCCCCCAGGTCTAGCCACCTGTGCAGAGGGGCTTCAGGGCCTGGAGGCTGTGTGAGTCCCACCCTGGGGTGAAGACGTCATAGAGACTGTCTGGCCCACAATGTCAGGTCTCTTCTCCCTCCCCCCACTCTCCTTGGGGGCAACTGGGAGTTTGATCCACTGTCCCAGCTTGTGCTGGACTGCGGGGTTTCTCGTGACATGGGACTTTCAGTGTTAAACCAGTAGAATCTCGAGCAAATCGGGGTGATTTTTCACTCTACATGCCTCAGAGAATGAAACGGGAAGATTCCTTAGAAGATGGTGACGATAATAATAAAAACAGCAACCATTCATACTAATACAACTAACCATTTATTGAGCGATCACTAGGTGCCAGGCACCGTAAGAGGTGCTTTACAAGTAGCATCTCACTTATGCCCACAACAGGCCTTGCGGAGATTCATTAGTCCCATTTTACAGCCGAGAAAACCGAGGCTCAGGACCTGACTTGCACGAGGTCATGCAACTAGAAAGTGGCAGAGCAGAGACTCCAGTGCAGTCTGAGTCCAAAGCACTAGGTTTCAGTTACCATCTGCCCCATCTGGGAAGTTGACCTTGGCGTGACACAGATGGTGAAATCAAGATCCAGTGAGGCGGAGAGCGCCCTACTCTGAGCCGGTGCTCTGTCAGTATGGCTGGCTTCAGGGGACCTCTTGGTTCAGCTCCTGAAAACACACACCAGTTGGTCTGGGGGAATTCAATGCTTCCTTCTTGTCTAAAGGGCCCCAGAAACTGGCTCCAATACTGGGGCTCAGTGCAGCCCCTGAGATCTTGCTTTTCCTTGGAGAGCCTGTCACAAAGTCAGACAAACCCTGGCTTGCTCATTGTGAGAGAGGCCCGTCCAGGGCTGTGGCATGGCAGGGTCCCCAAACTCCAGCCCTCTCCCAGGTTCCTGAGGACTGGAAGGCAAGGGTCAGATCTGGTCTGGATCCTTTTCTCACCAGAGGCTGGGCCTGCCCATGTGGTCCCCTCCTTACTGTCCCCGGGCTTGGCTGGCACCCGTGGCGGGGAGGGCGCTGGCGCTCTGGGGGTCTGTTTGAGGTTTCCTCCGGCGGCTGGTGGCAGCAGGTACAGCTCACTAATTAATTAGCACTTAAGTACTTAGCATCCTCCTGCATCGTGTCAAACGAGGATTTGAGTCTTAATTCCCTGTGTAGGTAACGGTGGGAATGTGCCGGGGAGAGCGGTCAGGACTTAGAGGAAATGCTTCCCCTTGCCTGGATGCAGGCTGAGAACATTCGCTGCTGTGGGAGCAGAGCACCTGGACCCCCAAACCTTCATCTTTCCCCCATTTACTTACCTCCCAGAAGCTTTACTGTGGCACATAGGTGTAACCAGGCAGGCTCTGCGGCCACACTGCCTGGGTTCCCCTCCCAGCCACATCACTTGCTACCTGTGTGCCCTCAGTGGAGTCACTTCTTCATCTCCTTGGGTCTTGATGTGCATGTCTGGAAGGTTTGATGGAGTGGCATCCACCCACAGGATGCCTACAGAGATTAAACAAGCTAGCATGTAGAAATTCTGCGGAACGTGGCTGGCACATGGCAGGCCCTGATTAACAGGAACTATCACCTTTCATGCGTCCACCCTCTTGGTTATGTTTTCATTTATTCATCAAACTTCTTTCAAATGTCTGCTTTCAAATGCTGAGCACAGGGTTGGGTTCCTGGGGCACAGAACTGAGTAAGTGTCTTGACCCCTCTAAGCCTTACTCTGACCATCTATGAAATGGGGATGATGACAGACTCTGTCTCAAAGGGGTGAGGGTGAGGCTTAAATAAGATGCTATAAGTCAAAGCCCTCAGCACTTACTATGGGTGGCAGGAGGGGCAGTGGCCCCAGCAGAACTGGGCTGGGGGCTGCAGGAGGGCCCCACCTCCAGCCGAGCATGGCTCACAGGACGAGTCTGGGAAGGTGCCTCCAGCCCTTGGCTGCCAGTGCTGTGCCAGCCTCTGGGCAGGGCCACAGGGACCCACTATATTATAAACCCCTTGCAGGAAAAGACTCAAATTCAACTTCGCACCCACTATGGTCCTAGCACTAACTTTTGCCCATGAGAAAAATACATGCCAAAGGCCAGGCACGGTGGCTCATGCCTGTAATCCCAGCATTTTGGGAGGCAGAGGTGGGTGGATCACCTGAGGCCAGGAGTTCAAGACCAGCCTGGCCAACATGGTGAAACCCCATCTCTACTAAAAATACAAAAATTAGCTGGGCCTGGTGGCACACACCTTTGTAATCCCAGCTACTCAGGAGGCTGAGGTAGGAGAATCTCTTGATCTCAGGAGGCAGAGGTTGCAGTGAGCCGAGATCACACCATTGCACTCCAGCCTGGGCAACAGGAGCAAAACTCCATCTCAAAAAAACCAAACCAAACCAAAACAAACAAACAAAAACAAAAACCACCATGTATGCAAGGCCCACTATGTGCCAGGCACTGTGTTGAGCAATGGGCAGTCACTGTGTCTCATCAACTCTTACCCTCTCACAGAGGAAGAAACTAGGCTCAGCCTGGTTAAGTCACTTGCCTAAGTTCTCCTAGCTAGTAAGTGGTAGAGTCAAGATTCGAACCCAGCTCAGCTGAACCCGACACTTGGTAAATATGTGTTGAGTGAATAAATAAACAAATGAGTGCGTGATTGCAGGAATATCATTGGTTGGAGGAGGATGAGTACCTCAGCCTCCAGAGTAGCTGGGATTACAAAGGTGTGTGCCACCAGGCCCAGTTAATTTTTATATTTTTAGTAGAGACGGGTTTTTGCCACGTTGGCCAGGCTGGTCTTGAACTCCTGGCCTCAGGTGATCCACCCACCTCTGCCTCCCAAAATGCTGAGATTACAGGCGTGAGCCACCGTGCCTGGCCTATGGCATGTATTTTTCTCATGGGCAAAAGTTAGTGCTAGGACCATCGTGGGTGCAGAGTTGAATTTGAGTCTTTTCCTGCAAGGGGTTTATAATATAGTGGGTAAAGGTTTCCGCAGGACTTTTAAGTGAAACTATAAAGGCAGTGGCAATTGAGTAAAGAGTTCCCTGTGGTTTTTGACTGTTTCAAGCTATTACCTATTATTTGCACAGAGTTCCAGAAGTTTAAGAGACATACACAAAATTATCCAAGCCCAGAAGAAGAGTGCAGTTCCAGGGACAATTTAAGTATTCAGCTGGTAGCAGTAAAACACCTGCTGCAAGCCAAGCACGTGGATAAGAGCTGCGGTTACAACCCTGGACGGGCCAGACATGACCCTGCTCTCATGGTGCTAGCGGTGACTGGCAAGGGAGCTGACTTCACAGCATGAGGGCCACCTGGAAGGTAACCTGTCTCAGGTGGCAGGTTGGGGACTTGGGGCCAACCAGATTTCTCCTCCTTTCTGTGTCTGTTCCCCTCCATGAAATACAGAGTTTAAGAACCAGGGTGTTATCTAACCACATCACCCTGCTTACATAGTCAGATCCAGGGTCTGAAAGAAATGAGATGGAGACAAAATGAAAGCAGAAGTTTGGAGGAATGAAATTCACAATAAAACCTACAATCTGCTCCTTGACCAAAATGATAGCTCAGGCATGCTGAGCACTTACTACGGGCCTGGCGCTGTGCTAAGACCTTCGTGTACTTCATCTCACTCAGCCCTCTCAACAGCTGCATTTTCCAGTTGACAGACTGAGGCTTGGAGATGTCACCCTGCCCAGGGTCAAACGGCTAGTAAGTGGTAGAGCTGGGATTCAGACCCCAGGGTGTCTGACTGTGGAGACCGCAAGGTCAGCTCTGCTCTGTTGCCTCAGCAGGTCTATTCTTTGGATTGAAAGAGCTCGCTGCAGTCTGATTTCCCACAGAATAGTAGCATGGAAAGAGTGGAGGGAGGCAGGGGAAAGTTCCCAGGCTGGTAGCTGGTGTTCTATTTGCAAGGCTGCCTTAGCTCATGCGGCCCCAGCCTCTAGGCAGCTGGTGGGAAGGTAAACTGCTGAAACTGAAGAATTTGCAAAACCCACCATGCTCCAGTTAACGAGCCTCTTGGAAAACCTCTCTGAAGGTTCCTGGCAATGTCCCTGTGGGAGCCAGCTCATGTATTTTAAGACAAAAAAAAAAAAAAATCATTAAAGAAGTTAGGACTCTGGAGAGGCCGTAAATGTAAAATATTGGTGGTTCGACAGTGTATCCCTAGCAGCCATAGGCAGAGTTCATCTTGATGAGCCAGAACCATGTCCAAGAAATGAATCATTTTGTTTTCCTCAGATGGCTCCCCCTGAATCTTCCCAGGCCGTCTGCTCCAAAGTTTTTAACTTGCCCACCTAGCTCAGGACCCACTAAGACCATGGCTGCTCCTAGCCAGGAAAGGGAATAGGGTTGGCAGAACTGTAGAGCGAGCTGGGCCCCAAACACTTCTGGAATGGTGCCTGAGAGATTCCATTTTCCAGATGACCCCCAAGACTTCCTTTACTTTGGTTGTTGGTAACCATAACCGTCACACCAAAGGCACTTGTCTTCATGACATTCTGGAGGAGGGAGGTCATGGCACGTGGCACCTCTTAGGCACTCCGTGGGTGCTTGTGGCTGGTGGGGGCAAACACACAGTTTGCATGGTTTGGGCCTCCCACGTATGGTACCTGCTTGTCTCTTTGGCTGATGGGTGTCTTGGTCTCCCTTTGCCCAGCAAAGGTGGTACCACCATCCAGCCAGTCTTTTATTCTGCTCCCTCTTTCATTTGGTGAACCACAGTGAGGATCCAGATCTAGAGGATTTAAAGTGTTGGGGACCCCTGCCAGTTCAGATCAAATTTAAAGGTGTTGGGGACCCCCACCTGCCTCAGATTAGATTAAAGTCAGTGGCAGCCCAGGCCAGGAAC
This sequence comes from Pongo pygmaeus, assembly GCF_028885625.2. Classification (NCBI taxonomy): domain Eukaryota; kingdom Metazoa; phylum Chordata; class Mammalia; order Primates; family Hominidae; genus Pongo; species Pongo pygmaeus. The sequence goes on from NC_072373.2 coordinate 220,417,582, forward strand.
TGAGGCTAGAGGAAGGATTTCCAAGGTCCCACCCTAGCCCCCAGCTCCCACATCCAGGGTGACTTCCAACAAACCACCTGACCCCTCCCCATTCCCTCTTCCCAGCTAGGAGGCGGGGAGGGTGACATTGAGCTTCGGCTCTGGGGCGTCCTAAGGGTTAACTAATTAATGGTCGGAAAGTGCTTTGAAAAAATAAAGTGCTGGATAATGGGAAGGGCAATTATGTTGGGAGAAACTCCTAATTTGGCTGGAATTGATGTTAATGATAAAGTATCTGAAACATGTAGCAAGCAAGCATGATTGTATTTTATATGACAGAGAGAGACACTTACACGCAGGGGACATGGACAGCGGTTAATTTGGTTAAATAAAGTGAAAGATAAAAGGAATGCGGACACTGCGGGACTCACTGTTTATCCGGACTCAGTGTAACACTTTGCAATTGGATCAGATGCTTTGACTCTTATTTATTTGTTTGTGATGAAAATAAATGGGAAAGCGCCGGTTTTATGGCTGAAAAGGAGATGGTAGAAAGTAGAATCCAAGAAGGAGGCCCAGGGCTTCTGACAAGGAAGGCTCAGGCTGCGTTCCCAGGAAGGAGAACAAGGTCTCCGTGAGAGTCAAGGTGGGTGAGGGCATCCTCACTCCACCCCACCGGAGCTGGGGGGATCTTAGAGGGCAACCAACATAGCTCTCACCTTCCAGAGGGAGAAAGTGAGACCCAGGAAAGGGAGAGGTATATGACTCAGTATAGGAGCCAGCATTAACTGAGCACTTCTGTTCACTATGATCAGATGAGATGTTATGATCCCATTTAATCCCTAAAGCAAGCGTATGAGGTGGGTACCATTTTCACTCCCATCTTACAGAAGAAGAAACAGAAGCTCAGAGAGGTCAGGCAAGGAGCCCAAGATCACACAGCCAGGAAGTGGTGGAGCAGGGCGTTGGGCTCGGGCAGGCTGACTCTGGGAGGAATACTCCATGAATGATGACTTTGGGACTAAGCAAATGCTCTTAATATTCATGTCCCTCTTCTCCTTAACTACGTTCTTCTGAACAGGGAACCGGGAGAAGGAGGTGAGGAGACTCTTGTCCCAGTCCAGGGAAGACTGAATGGGGCTGCCCAGGGTGATAGGGACGCCTGGTCTGGGACCAGAGCAATGGCAGGGGTTTGAGCCCTAGTTTGGGGCCCCAGAGGACAGCATGAATTTGCCCCAAGGAAGAACAGAAGACTTGGTTTCTGGAAGGTCTGTGAGGTCCCTGCAGGTCCAGATTAGTATTCAGTATTTATAATATTTCCATAATGGTAAAACAAAAGAAAACAAGCAGAGAGAATGCATTTTTAATCACCAATCATTTCTCTTTGTTTGTTGTGAATGAACAGCGAGGTGAAATAGTATTTCATAATCACCCCATTCGAATTTTCCTCCCCACAAAGCGCCGAGAAATCTCTAAATAAAATAAATAAACAAGCCAAGACCTTAAAATAAATTCCAGAGGGTAAAGTGCTACGTGTGGGTTATCACAGCTGCAGGGAGGCAGGGGCTGGGAGGTGGGGAAGGGAGGACAAAGGGCCAGGGGCCTTGTCAGTTATCAGGAATTGGATCCCCCAGATCCAGAGACTGACAAGGAAGGGCAGAAGAGCAGAGGAATGGTTTGAAGATCCGCAGCAGCGTGGAGCTGGGACAGACCCCCCACACTTCATTTCTTCCTTCTTTTTCTTTCAGAATCTTCTGGTCCTCCTTCTCTCACTGAAAACCAAAGAAACTCTTGTTCCCTGTCCCCTTGGCCCTTGACAACCTCTCATTCAAAATACTCCTCATCCAGGGGCTCTTTGGATAATGTCTGCCTGCCCTCTGAGCTAGTCCAACCTTCTCAAGTGATAGAGGAAGAAACCATAGCAAAAAGAACATGGAAGGAACATACCTAAGACTCTCCAGCAAGTTAATGACAGGGTTGGGCCTGGAAGCCAGGGGGCTTGACTCCCTGTCAAGCCAGCTTTCATCTACCTGCACTTATCTCTAGATGTGTTTGAGACGCCTCCTATGCCGCTGGATTTTCTCCACTGGCTGTTCCCAATTTTTTGTTTTGTGCATCTCAGCATCCCCAGACCTTCGGGTCCTAGCAAGGTACCTGGAACATGGGGGCACTCATCAAATGTTTGTTAGATATGTGGATGGATGGATGGATGGATGGATGGATGGATGGATGGATGGATGGATGGATAAATGAATGAATTGGTGGGTATATGGATGGGAGGATGAATGGGTGAATTGGTGGGTGGATGCGTGGAAGGGTACATAGATGGATAGATGGATGAATGGATGGATGGATGAAAGGTTGGGTGGATGGATGGATGGATGGATTAGTGGATGGATGAATGGAAAGATAGAAGCTGGCTGGCTGGCTGGATGGATGGATGAATTGGCGGGTGGATGGATGAAAGGATGGATGGATGGATAGATGAGTGGATGGATGGAAAAATGGAAGGGTAGACAAATGAATAGATGGGTAAACAGATGGATAGATTAAAGGTTGGGTGAGTGGATGGATGGATTATTGGATGGATAGATGGATGAATGGATGGATAAATGTTGAGTGAGTGGACGGATGGATTATTGGATGGATAGATGGATAAATGTATAAGAGGCTAAAGCTGATTTCATCCCCTTCCTGGCCAGTGGAAAAGGGCACCTTGGATGGCCACTTGCTAGATAGCTAACGTCAATCACAGTGTAGTCTAGTTAACATCTGGGAGTCCTGGCACCCTGAGATTATGTCTTCAACAACTCCTTGAAGGACTCTGAAAAAAATCACCTTCTAGAAAAGAGGCCTCCCTCCTGGTTGAAATTTGAGCCAGAGTGCCAAGGCCAGGCAGACCCCATTTTCAAGTAAGTCATATGGTGGGAAAGAGCCCTGGCTGGGGCCAGAGGACCCAGGCTCTGTTCTCATTCTGTCACTAGCTCTGCATGGTCAGTAAGGTCACTGGTGAGCAAGTGGCTTCCTCTCTCTGGGCTTTAATTTTTCATTCTGAACCATTCTCTGTTAAATGTTCTAGGCTGTGGGTCTGGCGCCTTCGACATGGACAACTTGCCAGGGCTTGGGAGAACTTCACCTCTGGGTCTCTCTCCTTTTTTTTTTTTTGAGATGGAGTTTCACTCTGTTGCCCAGGCTGGAGTGCAGTGGCGTGATCTCGGCTCGCTGCAACCTCCATCTCCTAGGTTCCAGCTATTCTCTTGCCTCAGCCTCCCAAGTAGCTGGGATTATAGGCACCCGCCACCACCCCCAGCTAATTTTTGTATTTTTACTAGAGACGGGGTTTTGCCATGTTGGCCAGGCTAGTCTCGAACTCCTGACTTCAGGTGATCCGCCTGCCTCGGCCTCCCAAAGTGCTGGGATTACAGGCGTAAGCCACCATGCCTGGCCTGGGGTTCTTGTTTTATCAACTGGGTGGCCCCTCTCCCTGGTCCCTGACCCCTTCCACGTTGAGGAGCGCCGCTCAGACCTCTCCCACCCAGCCTCTTCTCTGTCAGGGCACATGGAGACAGCACGGGGACAGCACAGAGCCTCAGGGAGCCAAGCTGCAGCCAAGACCCACACTCTTCTGAATCCTATTGAAAAAATAATAAAAAGGTAATTACTTTGTCATTACTGAACACTGGTTTGTCTTTTTTCCTTTTTTTTTTTTTAAGCCCTGACCATAAATAACGAGCCCATTACCCCTCAGAGTGGACACACACGTTCATACGGGACCTGCCTCCTGGAACGTCCTGGTTTCCTACCCACCCCCATGCCCTGACATACACCACACATCCCCCAACAAGCATACACATCGAGCACAGAGACACTATTCGTTCACTTGTCATTTTCTAAGCACTCTGCTGGTTGCTGGAAATAATCATAACAACAGTCATTATATGTGAATCCAGGCTAAGTGCCCTGCATGAATTATCTCAATTAATTCTCCTGACAATACTGTGAGGCAGATCCTGGTTTTGTTGCCATTTTACAGATGGGGACACCGAGGCTGAGAGAGGTTGGGAGTTGCCCAAAGTTACACTGTTGGTAAGTAGTAGAGCTGGATTTGAACCCATGTGACCTAATTCAGAACTATAGCGATGATTTAGGCCAGGTGCGTTGGCTCACGCGTGGAATCCCAGCACTTTGGGAGGCCGAGGCGGGTGGATCACCTGAGGTCAGGAGTTCGAGACCAGCCTGGCTAACATGGTAAAACCCCATCTCTACTAAAAATACAAAAATTAGCCGGGCATGGTGGCAGGTGCCTGTAATCCCAGCTACTCAGGAGGCTGAGGCAGGAGAATTGCTTGAACCCAGGAGGCGGAGGTTGCAGTGAGCCGAGATTGCACCACTGCACTCCAGCCTGGGCGACAGAGTGAGACTCTGTCTCAAAAAAAAAAAAAGAAAAAGAAAAAAGAAAAGAAATACAGTGATGACTTAAACATAGATTTTAAAACCACACACACACCGTCTAATGGGAGGGTTTAGGGAGAAGACAGTTATAATATATGCTATGATGGAGAAAACAAGGGGGCTATGGGGGCACAGACAGAGGCGCCTAACCCAATTTGGGGCAGAGGGACATCAGGGAAGGCTCCCCAGAGGAGGTGCCACCTGTTTTAGTCTTAATGGGTGAGCTGGGGGGCGAAAGGCCTTAGAGCAGAAGGAACAGTCTAGACAGAGGCCTGGAGCTGGGAGCAAGCAGGGTAGCTTGGAGATCCATGTGGCTGGAGCAGAGGGTGTATGAATATGTGAGGGGGAGTGGGGAGAGGCAGGCCGGGCTGTCGCTCACATCCGGGCCAGCTTGGCACAGCAGGGCAGTCCTCCTCCTCCCCCACCCACATCCAGGGACCTGGTACTCCAGCCCGTGTGACAGGAGGGCAGCTCATCAGCAAAACAGCTCTTTCTTGCCTCCATGGCCAGCCCCGCCCTCCATGTGACGCCAGCCATGGGTGGCAGCCGGCGCCCGCACAGGTGCCCGTCGGGAGGAAGCATAGTCACTTCCGGAGTCCCAGGGCAGGTTCCCTTTCCACGCCAACCTCTGGCAAGATCGCATCCCATCCCAAGACAAAGCACCACCATGACTAGTCCCTTTGGCTTCTGCTATCAGATCTGGGAGAGGTGGGAGGGAAGAGAAAGGGGCAGGGGCTGTGTGGGCCCACGTGGCATGTGGCAGGGACCACATGGCTGCGGGAGTGTGGCTTTGCTCTGAGGACAGTGGGGAGGCTGGTCCTCTGACTTTTCCATCACTTGGTTTTCCCTGTTCCACAGGCCCTGGGGCCAGTCCTGCCCCACCCTGGCAGGCGTGGGAGGGGTTAAGGTGTTGGCCCGGGGATCTTTGGGTAAGAGGTGATGTCAGCATCGGCCCTGCCCCTCACCTGGCTGGATTGCTGTGTATTTGGGTGGCTGTTGACAGCAGAAGCAGTCTTCCCGTGTGCAAATACAGCACAGCCACACCTACATGGACCAGGACCCTTCTTTAAAGGGAATGCAGTCCCGCACCTCCACAAGTGCACACACACACTCCCTCCCACACAGATAAAATCACATTCACACACCTCACCACTTGGCACGAATGACACCCCTATCCACACACATCTCCCAGGCAGGCTGCTGAGGGGGCCTCGAAAAGATGTATCTGGAGGGTTTCATTTCAATTCGTTCTTTAAATTCTTAAGTTCAATTCACACCCAAATACCTGGCTGTCCGATGGTGGGGGTTTTTTTATTCTCCGCATTATATTTATCTTTGTATTTCACTGGGTTTCCTGAATTGTTTGCAGATAATGTGAATTACCCTCCTTTTTTTCCCCCAGAAATTTAAAGCAACTTTTTTTCTTAAAAAAAGGTAGACAGTTCAGAGAATGTTAAAGCTGCAAGGGGCCGTCGAGATCAGAGACCCTGGGACTAGGGAATGTTTCCTAAAAGGAAAATGTTAGTCACTTCCAATTCTTGTAGTTACCAGGCAGAGATAAACATAAATACCCCTGAAAAAGTAAATTAATTAGAACCAACTAGGAAAGAAGGAGTTGAGTCAGAGAGCAAGACAGCCTGTCCCTTGCTTGGAGCTGAATTGAGAGCTCGGACAGGGAAAATGAAAGCAGGTACAAAGTGTAGATCCTGAGCTTGGAAAACAGGTAGTATTTATGGCATAGAAATCCCTAAGGCTTTTCTGTCAAGAGAGATTTCCGGAAGGTGTGGGTGAAGGGGTAGGAGGAGGTGGGGAGCTCAACTCTGTTGAGATCAAAGGACAGAGACAGACCCCACACCTTCTCTCCCCTCGGCTGAGAATTGCCTAAGAAGCCTGGGCTCAGTAGCTGTTCTGGAAGCCTCGGAGAACCTGTCAACGCGATGCTCTGGGCCGCAGTTCCTGGGAGACTGCCTTTCTCTCCATCCCTGCCTGCGGCTGTGGATCTGAGCAAGGCCGCTCAAACCTTGAAACAGCCCCTGCTTGTGGCCAGCACAGTTCTAATAAGGATTCATTACTAGAATCATAGACTCTTTCACCCATTAAATTAGCAGGGGTTAAAAAAAAAAAGACAGAGAACGCCAAAGGTTGGAGAGTAGACAGGAGATGTGCGCTGGTGGAAGGGCAAATGAACACAACCTTCCCGGGAGGAGGCAATCTGGTGATGGATAGGAACGGCTTCGAAACGTATGCACACTCTTGGACTCAACAATTCCACTTTAAGGAATGTGCATGATTATTTATTAGACAAAGATATTCATTAGAGTTATTTATAATAATGAAAAGAATCAGAAACAAGTTTGATGTCCAAAATTTCCAATAGTGAAGTACTGCGGAAGTAAATTATGATCAACTCTACAATACGGCCATTAAAAATCATGTTGGAAAAGAATATTTAATGACCTGAGGACGTGTTCATGCTACATACACATGTCAGACTAAAAAAAAAAAAAAAACCCCACAGTCCAGTATGTTCAGTGTGATTCCGATTTTATACAACCAAACAAAGCCAAGATCAAAAAAACAAACAAATAAAAATCCCGGACTGGAAGGAAATACACCGAAACATCAACCAGAACATTAACAACCAAAGGTGGTGGGATTACAGATACTTTAAATTTGCTTCTTCCTGTTTATCTGTATTTTCTGAATTTTCTACAAAAAAGAAAACACATATTATATATTTAGTCAGAAACAAAGAATTACGTACTTTGCTAAAAGAATGAAGGAATTTTGGGGTGGAAGAACTTGTCAAGTTCACCAACCCGCATGGGATTTGGGAACCAAGCTCGGAGTTTGGGAAAAAGCCCCTCTTGTTCTCCCTCCCCAGGACTCCCAAGAGAGACACTTGTAAATAAAATGAATGAACTCAACTTTTAACAAGTTTTAATTAGGCTGGGCGCAGTGGCTCACGCCTGTAATCCCAGCACTTTAGGAGGCAGAGGAGGGTGGATCGCCTGAGGTCAGGAGTTGGAGACGAGCCTGGCCAACATGGTGAAACCCCATCTTTACTAAAAATACAAAAATTAGCCAGGTGTGGTGGTACGCGCCTGTAATCCCAGCTACTTGGGAGGCTGAGGCAGGAGAATCGCTTGAACCCAGGAGGCGGAGGTTGCAGTGAGCCGAGGTTGCACCATTGCACTCCAGCCTGGGTGACAGAGTGAGACTCCATTTCAAAAAAAAAAAAAAAACAAACACACAAAAAACACCTTTTTAAAATTACTACTTGCCTAGTAATCACCATAATCACTTATCTCAGGCACTTGTTTAACTCTTCAGTTTTGAAGCATCTACTGAGCACCTACCTGATGCTAGCACCAGGCAAGGCACAGTGAGCCAGAAAAACATGGACCCCACCCAAGGAGAACCACAAAATGAGGAACAGCCCAGGAGAAGGAACCCAGCACATCATTTACCATTTTCAAATGTAAAAAATAGTGACTCTTTGTTACCATTTATTGAGTGCTTACTAGATCTGATGCTTTGTGTTTTTTGCTGTTGTTTGTTTTTGGTTTTTGAGACAACCAAAACTTGCTCTGTTACCCGGGTTGGAGTGCAGTGGCACGATCTCAGCTCAATGCAACCTCTGCCTCCGGGGTTCGAGCGATTTTCCTGCCTCAGCCTCCTGAGTAGCTGGAATTACAGGCACGCACCACCACGCCTGGCTAATTTTTGTATTTTTAGGAGAGATGGGGTTTCCCCGTGTTGGTCAGGCTGGTCTTGAACTCCTGACCTCAGGTGATCCACCCTCCTTGGCCACCCAAAGTGCTGGGATTACAGGCATGAGCCACTGCACCCAGCCTAAGATCCAATGCTTTGTATTGTAATTTCTTTGTTTCCTCTCATCTTTTACTAGATTGAAGTAAGACCGACAGATTTATTCTGCTTCCCCTTTCTCCTCTCCTAATGCAACTCACATTCAAGTTTCATCTCTTTACGAACATCAAGTAAAGGTAAAAATGCTTGTTGCATTGGGGTAAGTGGAGTAGTGAGGCTTTTGTTACCTCCCTGCCCAAGCAGCTGGTCCCAAGGGAGTCAGACTGCCTGCCTCAGTCTTGGGAAAGTTATTCTCTGTGCCCCACTTTCTTCATCTGTGTAACGGGTATATTTATAATTGCAACAGTTTCATATGGTTGTTATGTGGGTCTAATGAGATATCACGAAGGCTTAGCATGGTGCCAGGCACGTAATAATCACTCAATAAATATCAGTGATTGATGTACAATTTGCTTCCCATCACAGTAGAGGACCAGAAACCAAAAACTGTGGGCAGCAAGCTGAGCTGTGATTACTCTCAAGGCTTTCCCAATTACACAAACTGAAACAGACCTAACTTTATTTGTTCCACAATCAATTATTGGGAACGTCTTGGGTGCCAGACACGGTGCTTGGCTCCTGAGCTTCTGAGACAAAGGCGCAGACTCTGTCCTCAGAGTGAGAAAGGTTTATGTGTGTGTGTAGGGGGGTCTTCCCTGGAGATGTAGAAATGGGAGAGGCTCTTGATCACATGCAGCCTGCCTGGAGGCAGGGGGCTGGAGAGATGTTTTGATGGGGTCCTTAGCTGACCTACCTCTCTTCCCACCTGTGCAACCTCCTCTGCTGGGTACAGATTGCCAGAGCCATCCATTTCCCCACTGTAGACCAAATGCCAGGGAGTAAAAATCTCAATCAAGGCCACCGCACCAACTGGTAATTCCTGGGAAGTCCTGGGTTGTATCGGCTCATATCAGCTCCTCTTCCCCCCATCAAACTTTGTCCTAGGACCTTCCTAGTCGTTCTCCAACAGCATAGGCACTTGGAGGGCCGGGACCACATTGGCTTATCTTGATTCTGTGCCTGACTCACAGAAAGTGAGGGCCTGCTTTATGCCAGGCACTGCTCAAGGTGCTGAGGATACAAGGGACGCAGAACAAAGTCCCTGTCTCCAAGAAGCTCCCATGCTAGTAGGGGCAGCCAGATAGGAAATATGGGAACAAATGAGGAAGCAAAATCATTGTGGACACTCAAATAGGACAAAGTGGTAAAGAAAGGCTGGGAGCTACTTTAGCTAGAAAGCCCCCCTGAGGAGGTAAGATAGGAGCAGAAACCTGAACAATGCCATTCGATTTGCAGGAAGCAGCCTGCAAAGGCGACATTCCACGTGGAAGAAACAGCAGGTGCAGAGGCCCTGAGGTGGGGACAAGCTTGGTGTTTTCCAGGACAGCAAGAAGCTGGTGTGAACCAGGCAGAGAAGGAGGGAGGTGAGGCCCAGGGACAGGCGACGGCCAGATCTTGAAGGACCTTGCTGACCACGGGGGAAAGGCTCGGATTTTTATTTTAGGGGAAGCTCAGGAAATGCTAAATTGAAGAACATGAGGGGAAAGAGCACCTGATTTCAGTCCCTGCATGGGGAGTTTGGGTGGGGAGTGAAAAACACAAGCGATGGAGGAACAAGGCGTGGAGATATTTGGCTGCGATCAGAGGCTGCTGTTTGGGGTTGCCGCTCTCTCCCGGCCCCTTACTTTAATTTTTTGGGGGACATTGGGGGTGGTGGTTGAGAAACAAAAGAGCTTTCCCTTTTTACTTCCCCCGCCCCCAAATCCTCTTCCCTCCTCCCAGCCTTGCCTCTGTTTCCAGCCTTCCCTACCCGAGATGAGGTTCCTTTAGAGGAGGTGGAAAGACTTCTCGGGAGGTGGGAGAATTACGAAATATTTGAGAAAAAAATGGAGGGAGGAATACACATTTTAATAAAAGTTTGGTGGGTGACATGGCTGTCGGAGACATTGAGAGAGGTGGGAAAGGGTGTGTGGGAGGGCATTATAGTGGGAAAGAGGTAGGGGTGATCCTGACAGTGGGAAGTGGGGTGAGCCTGATAGTGGGACAGAGAGACAAGTGATTCTTCCCTAGCCCCTCAAGGGCAGGCTTTGTCTCATTCATCTCTGTCTCCCCAGCACTGGTGGAGATCTGCTCTTCCTCGGAGCTCAGCCTTCCCTACCAAATGAATGAATGAGTGAAAGACTATTGTTGGAGGGGGAAAAAAGGACAGAGGAGAAGAAGGAATGGAGAGAGGATGGAAAGAAATGAGAAGTAAAGGGAGCACTGGATGTCCCAAGGAGCAATGACAATTACTGGCATTTATCGATCAATATCTTGGCCCAGGCCCTTTTCCTGCATTAACTCATTTTAGCTTCTCAACAATCCCAGGGAGTGGGTACTATTATTATCCCCATTTTACTGTGGAGGCAACTGAGGCACAGAAGGGTCAAATGCCTTCCTCAAGGTCACCCAGCTGGTGAGCGGTAGGGTCTCACCCCCAAGCCCAAGCTGCTAACCCCTTCTTTACGCTGCCCCAGGAGTGGACTCAGCCGTGAGCCAGTAAGTTAGAAGAGCTACCTTGCCACTTCTCAGGTTACTGCCCCTCACTGTGCCTCAGTTTCTCCTTCTGTAGGATGACAGGATTGGGCTTGAGATCTCTGGGGCTGTGCATCCCGCTGAGTCACCAGGCACAAGGGTCTTAGAGATGGGGGGTGAGCCCTCAACCCCTGAGAGTTGAGAATGCCTTGGATGGTGGGGGCGGCAATGGAGAGTAACCAATCAGTGGTCTTTGAGGGATGTTAATTATCGACGTGCTGCTGCTTCCAGTTAATTATTGGGATAAGGGGGGGGGAAAACAAAATGAACCCAAAACATGTGTCTAATGTCTAAATCTGGCTTTCCTGTGTGGACAGATCCTGAATGGACCCCCAGAACTATTCCAGGAAGTGAGGAGCTGGTTTTTTGAGGTGGTTTCTTCCCCAGTCCATCTAACATAAGTAAATATCACTGAGTATCTAAGGAGTGTGGGATGGCTCAGCTTCCTCTCCCAAATTTGTTGGCTTTATTAGGGCACAGGGCAAATCCTGGCCTCCTCAGGGCCAGAGGGCCATCATGTCTCCAGTCTGTGTCCATATGCTTCTGGACAATTAACTTCCAGTTTAAGGCAGGACATGGGAATGCATCCCGGAAGATGCTTGTCTTAGACAATCATCATACAGGGTTTTGGGTCGTTTCTCCGGTCCTGAGAGGCTTTCCTGACACCTTGCAGATTAGGCTCCAAATACTACCAGCCTGCAACAATGTTTACCAGCCTGTGGCATTGCCTCTTAGTTTAATGCATTCTGTTGAGCAGGGCTTGAAGCTGTGGGTCATACTTTGAATTTATATTCATTTATTCCACGAATCATTGATCTATTTCGTTTACTGTTATGGTCAGTTTCTCACTTATCTCATTATCTGGGTGTTTTCACTTTCTTTCACGATATTTCCATCCCACCTTTACGCTGAAGGGAAAAGTAGCTCAGGCCTGGAATGAGGGGTGCGCTTGCTGAGAAAGGCAAGACCAGAGCTACAGGGCCTCAGCACTGAAGCTGACTACTAGGCTGAGCTGGTGTGGCCACCTCAAACCAATTGGGAAATGGGAAGGCTGGGTATGGGAGAAAAGGGGGTTTCTTCAATAAAGTATGAAAGTGCCCCTCAAAAGGCCCTTCCCCCACCATCTGGGGGCAAGGGGATTAGCTCTCGCAAGACACTGTTTTGTTTTGTTTTGTTTTGTTTTGTCAGAAATGAGGTCTGGCTATGTTGCCCAAGCTGGTCTCGAACTCCTGGGCTCAACCGATGCTCCTGCCTCGGCTTCCCAAAGTGGTGGGATTACAGGCGTAAACCACCATGCCGGCCCCCAAGACACTTTTTAGCCTATTGCCTTGGTTTATTTTCTTCATGGATACTTTCACTCTCTGAAATAACATTATCCACTTGTTTTAATGTGTATTATCTGCCCCCCACCAACCCCTCCACGTAAGGTTCATTCTGCACGGCCTATCTTGCTCATTTAAGGATTTATTTCTTGCACAATAGATTGAATGAAAAACTCCCTTGCAAAGAATAAGTGCAAAACAGATATCAAACAGTGAGAACATTTCGTTCCTTTGGGTTCCACAGTTCTAACACTCTAACTTGCAAAAGAGAGCCAGTTCTTCTGTCGAAAGTGGGAACCGAACTCGGGCTCTCTCGGGGTTCAGAACAGGTGGAAAGTAACCCCCCCATCCCTTCTCTCTTTTCCCCTAGCCTCAACTCAACTCAGCTGGGGGGTGTAGAAGCCTCTGGAGCTGCAAAAGGGGGCAGAGCGCTCAGATGCTCCTCCGCAGGCCACGACTCGCCGCGCGCACACGCTGAGCTCAGCCCGGGCGGTGGGTGGGAAGGATCCGGGAGGGGCAGGTCTGGGGGTGTGAGGGTGGAGCGGAGCCCGGCCCCGCGATCCGGCCCGGGTTTTGCATGCCACCCACCCGCCCGCCCGGCCGCGGAGAATTCCATAATCACAGCGGGCGAGAGCGGAGACTGGGAGCGAAAAATCCGGGATCCGGCAACTTTGGGCAGCGCATGCGCGCCCGCGGCGCTCCATCCCAAACACACACACATTTTTCCCCCGGACTTGGAAAGTCACCCAAAGCCGCCCCAAGTGCAGGTAAGAGACTCGGCGCTCCCTCCGCCGCGGCCCCCCCACGCCCCCCAGCTCCGCGGGCCTCCCGGGGCGCCTCCCCGTCTCTCCCCCTGTCCCGGTGCACCCCCCCACCCCCGGGGCTGCCGCTTGCAGCAGGGAGCGGGCGAGCGAGCGAGCGAGAGAGCCAGGCAGCCAGCCTGCGATCGGCGGCTGCCACCCAACTCCGGCCGTGCGGAGACAGGGGGCACGGAGGGCTGGCACCCGGGCGCGGGGCGGTGCGTTGCCCGGCGCGGCCAGGGGAATGCCCGGCGCGCGGCTCCTGGGGAGGGGAGGGCTGCTCCTCCTGGGGGTCACTTACTCTAACTGAGGGGGCGGCGGGGTAGGGGAGAAGAGAGGGAGGTGCCAGGCGCGAGTGCAGGACTTTGCAAATAGGGTGGGGGCGCCCCCCGCGCTGTGGGCTCCCGGGGGGGCAGGTGCTCTCCAATACTGGGTAATCACTCCTTCCCCCTAAACCCCCACCCCACCCTACCCCCCAGCAGCAGACGGGTCGTGCGCTCTCCAGGGCAGAGAAGGAGGCAGGGGTGAGGGGTGCCTGGGGTGACTTTGCAAGACTTTGCCCGTGGGAAGGGGTGGGTGGGGAACCCCTCCAGCCGGCTCTTGTGCCCGGATACCGGGTGTAGGTGCTGCCAGCAGAGGTAGGCAGTGTTCGCTTAGGCGCGGGGTGCCAAAGGGTATCCCCGATAGGAAATCGAAGGCAAGAGATTTCTTAGATGGGGGGAGCGGCGCCCCCTTTTTCATCTGTGCCTGGGAAGTTTATCTCAAGTGCGCTGCTCCAGGCGCGGCAAGTGGCGTTCCTCACTCCCTTCCCCACCCCACCCCCTGCCTCCCCGGGTGAAGGGCTGGCAACACAGGGCACGGGGAGCCGGGACACCAGCCCAGAGCTGCCCGGCTGTCGGCTGGAGCCCGCCTGGGTCCCGGGGAAAGTTCGGGCGAGTTGTTGCCGGCTGTTGTGTGCGCCGGGAGAGAAGTTGCGCCCGGGGACGTGGGACGCTGGGCTGGCGGGCTAGCGGGCTGGTAGAGTGGTGCGCTCCAGGGGGGCTCTGCAGCGTGGGAGAGGGTCGGGCGGGGTCTGTTCCCCCAGGGTGGGCTGAGGGTGACCTCGGGGCTCAACAATTGGGGAGGAGGAGCCCTGAATCCAAGGGCACAGGGCTGAAATAGGCACCTGGTGAAGGACAGAGAAAAAAGTAGTTTGTGGGGGCGCAGGGAACACCAAAGGGAGAGAGCCGGTTCCCCGGTCACTTAGGGTCCGGCTTAACGGCAAAGGAGAGCGTGGTGACTGACGGAGGAGCGTCGGGGAGCGGGGCTCCAGGGGGCGCGCGGGAATGGGGGATCTGGCCAGACCGAGTCAGGGATCTCCCGGGGCAGGGGGCCGATTCGTGCGCCCGGGGTGAGCCGGCCGGGCGGAGCGGCAGCCGGTTTATTTTTACTCGGTGGCATTTGCAGAATGTGCAGCTGATGGCCGTCGGCCGCCAGGAAGTTTTGCTTTCTGTTCTTTCTCTCTCTTTCCGAAGCCAGCACTGCCGGGAGCTGGCGGGCCGGGCAGCCGGGTCTGGAAGGGGAGGGGGCGGCCGCCGGGGTGGCGAGGTGCGGGCAGAGGCGCGCTGGGGCCGCTGGCGGGGGCTGGCCCGGCGCGGGCGGGCGGGCGGTTGCTGGGCCGCTGTGGAGCGTTTGGGTGAATGTCTGTCCCCGGCGCTGGAAGCTCCTCCGCGAAGGGAACAGGTGTATGCGCCGTCAATCACGGCTGGAGGGACACTTTGGGGGCGTAGATTAAGATAATAATAATAGATTTTTCTCTAAGGGGTGGGCGCAGATTCTTCTTCCAAGTCATCCCCGACCCGGGTCCGGAGTTGGGGGAGGCTAGTGGAGCGCTGAGGGAGGCGGGGGGCCCCCTCTTCCTCCACGCAAGTTCCTCTGCCCTAGCCCCAGCTTGGAAAGCCGGCTCTGGGCGCGGCGAGGACCTCCTTCCAGCCACGCTGGCTACGGTGCGGGTGCGGGTGCGTGCCCACCGGGAAAGCGGCAGTAGCGCCCCTCCTGAGTATGGAGCTCCCCCAAACCTGGATCACTGGGCCACGGGGCGGGGTGTGCGTTTCTGCCCGAGTGGAGTGTGGGTGCGCGGCCCTCACTGTGCGTAGTTGTCCCGCCGACACCCGGTACACTCAGGGGGTGGCGAGGGGGAAAAGGCCCTGGTAGTCGCTGGGCAAAGTTAGTAAATTTAGGACGTCTCCGAGCTGGTACAGGCGCGCGGTGAGGGCGCACGAGGGGACTGGAAAACAGATCGCGGGATAATCTTGGTGTCCCCCCGCCCAACTCACGACGCGCTCGCGCGCACACACACACACGCACACACACATACACACACGCACACACACACGCGCACACACACACACGTCGCCGTCCTAAAGGGAGCTGTCCCGGCTGAGCAGGAGCAGCTGCGCCGGGCATGGGGAGGGGGGTAGTTGGTCCCCGGGGGCTGAGCCGGGGCTGCGCTCCACGTGCCCGGAGGGGGCGCTGGGCCGTTCGGCGCCCGAGTGCAAAGCGCCGGGTTTGCGTCCTGGTGGCGATCAGGCGGTGCGTCCCGGGCGGGCGTCGCGACCTGCGCAATCTCCGGCTACCCGCGCCACTCCCCCGACCCCCAGCCACTTTCCCACTTCCCAAACTTCGGTTTTTAGGGTGTGCCCCTCGCGGGAGCTCTCGGACCCTCTTCAGGGCAGAGTGGAGAACTTCTCCTTTCCAGGCGGCAGCCACCATCTCTGTCCCCAGAGTCCGGCGAATTGGAGAGATCGCCGCCCCCCCACCCACCCCCTTCTTGTTAGCCACCTTAGAGGCGGTTAAGGAGAGTTTATGGGGAATATTGTTGAACTTCAGTAATCAGGTTTCCAGCGATCTTATGCCTCCTGTTTAATTTATTAGACTAGTTATTTATTCTGTTGATGATAATCTGTTGCTGGTTTCTATGGAGATGTTAAACTGATCTCTTTCAGAAATCAAACTCCATATGCACTAAAACGTTTAAAGGGGCAGTGCCTTCCTCTTTTTTTCCCCTTACCTTGTTTGTTTGTTTTTTAGACTTTGCACCTTGCCGAGACTTGGAGTCTTGCTCTGAGTCTCGGCGCATTTTATTTCCTTCTTACGAAGGAGAGGAGCCCAGCCCGGGAGCCTTACGCTTTGTGGCAAGTACAGCTTATTATGGCTAGAAGAAAGCGAAGGCTTTGATCTCTAAGTTGCATCATCATTTAAAACAGATCATTTCACCACCACCCCCTTCCTCCCCCCATCATATAAGAGCAAAATTATTTCAAGATCAAAGAGTCCAATCTTAAAAAAAAGCTATTGTTTAAAAAAATAAGAAAGTCAGTTAAATATGAAACTCCCTTTTATATCTGCTCCCCTTATGTTTAAATAATTTTTAATAAGAAAAACAAAACTTGTAGCTCAGCTAATTTTTTTCACACTTATTAATAGTTTATCTTGCTCCCCACCCCTTTTTAATTTAAAAGAAGTTCAAAGTTAGATTTCTCTGCCTGTGGGGGTTGAGGTATATTTGCTTCTCTTTTAGATCCTGACCATCTGTTTTAGGAAAATTAGCCTCTGGGAAGAGGGGAAAAGGAGTTTTTAGTCAAACTTACTGGAGTGCTTTATTTATTTATTTATTTTTGGGGGAAAATTGTCACCCAAATATTTTAAAGTTCAATTTTGCCTGCTTTTTGGGAGGATATCAATAACCTCTGTCTGGTATGTGAGAGTACATCAACTTTTTCTCCTTTTCTCCTCTGCCCAGGTATTTTTCTGTAGATTTGTGACTGGTTGGGGGTGGCGGGGGGTGGGGGTGTGGGGAGGCAGTGCAGTGAATTAAGAAAGGAAGACAGAAAAAAAATCTTGTTTGTGACACTGAAAAATTGCAAACTGACTCTGACTCAGATATTTATCACGCTGGCAGATATGATACAAAGCGATTGCGTTTCCTAATGATCCTTTGGGACTAAGTTGTAGGTAGAACCATTTAATGCATTTTTAATATTAAAGTAAGGCAGGGGTTGCATTTTCTTGGAGATAGGGGGAGTGAATGTCCTTCCATAGAGATGGTGCTTTCTGAACATACTGCTTCACTTTTTCAACTGGACACCCCCCCCAACCCCACCCCTTCACATTTCCCTTTACTTTGTGTGTGTGTGGGGGGGGAGGGGTGAGCCATGCACAGAGAGAGCATTTGGCTTTCATAAATAAATTTATATCTGGCCAGAAGGTCCAATGCTAAATAAGAGCACACTTAAAAAAAAAAAAAAACTGACTCCACCCCTGCTATAGGAAATAAAACAGGCAATACTTGAGTTTTTTTTTTTTTCTTTCTGCCACGCTGGTTCTCTTTTATATTATTTTATGTTGGAGGGAGGTAGGTAGACTGGTTGTTGCTTCTCAGCTTAGAGGCGAGAGGAACCATTCCTATTATTTCCCTCTTTGCTATATTTTTAAAATTTGTTTGATTTGGATTGCAAACAGAACAGAGGTTTACGAGTAGAAAAGAGCACTGTGGCTTTAAACTCAGGAGTTTGCATATTCTCCTTGTATCTTTCCCCTTTGCTAATTATTGTGTTGTTTTCAGAGCAAATATGTCATATCCATGGCGACCGGGCAGGTTTATTGTCTTTCTGAAGCAATAGCTCACATAAGTAATTAATGACTTTCTTTTTTTTCCTCTGGCTTAGGTTAAACAGATCATTCAAGGAAAGTCATATCTCTCTCTTCTCTCTCTCTCTCTCCCCCTCTTTTTCTCTCTTTCTTTTTTTAGCCCAGTGACATAAGAACATGAGTAGAACAAGAAAATACTTTAACCAAGAAGTCAACAGCTTATTTTCCCCCATTTCTTTTCAAAGCTGAAGTGTCAGCTTTCAGACATATGAGGCTGTCATTCTCGCAGCCCTCAGCAGTGCAGTCCACGCCTGGGCTGGAAACCCACTGAAAGGTTGTGTAGCTTGGAGACAAGGGAGGTGTTAGCATGGGGGGGGAGGAACCTGGAGGAATTTGCTTTTGAGGTTGGGGGAAGCACTCCAAAATAAGTATTTCTCTTGTATTTAGCAGAATTTAATTAAATTGTTTACAGGAAAGAATTAATGAGTTGGTAGCAATGTGTTTTCCCACCTCCCTTCTTTTTCCCAGTCTAGTTAATTGGAAAGACTAAGTTTTTCTTTTTGATTCACCTTCAGCTTCCGCTTTCTCCGACCTTTGTCTCAAGTGCTTTTTCCAGGAAAAGTAGCTTTTGGAATCCCCACTGGTTAATATTTCCAGAAGTATAGTGGGGTTTTTGTTTTTGTTTTGCTTTTCCCCTTAGACCTACAACTCAAAGCTGGTTTCTTCTTCTCAGGAATCAACAGCTCTGATGATTGACTAACACTTGGATTTTTCAACTCTTTTTTTTTTTTTTGATGGGAAGAGGGTCTTTTTGGATGTAAAATTATATAGACGGCACATTTCCCCTTCTGTATCTCATGGCAGTATTAGGGAAGGTAGAAGCAATTTTTTTTTTAAATCACCTTTTATGATCTGCCCTTCACAAATGGACCTTTGCTAATAAGAATCCTCATGATGTCCCCCCTAAACTTTAGAATGTGCTAGATGTCCTACTAATATTCTCCAGGGCTCGCTCGCCCCCTCTCATAGACATACATTAAGTACATTTATACTGTCCTCTCCCCCTTTTTAAAATTTCATGCATAGCCAAGGTTTTTGTGTGTGTCCTTACAAGGGGGGAATGAGATAAAGAGAGAAGCATTTATGTTGTACTCAGACACAATTAAAAAGAATATTCTCCCCACCATCTGAGCGAAGTTCAAAAAGGCTGTGAGTCCACGGAATGAATCTTTAGGCTTTTGGCATTGAAAATAAAAATACAAAGAAGAGAGATTTTTTTGGTATCTTGTTTCTGAAGAGGAGAAGAGAAGGCCGAGCCAGTCTGATGCTGAGACTCCAGCGGAGTTGTAATTGAGCCCGTAACCTCTTGATGTCTATATCAGAAAAACAGACATGAGCAGAGGGAACCGAAGAGAGGCAAACAAGCCTGGTAGAGGAGAGGGAGCTCAGGGGGAGATTCACAGAGAGAGGAGAGAGATTTAATTTATAGACATTTTAAAAACCATAATTTCATTAGGATCTGTTCTTCCCTTTCTCTGAAGGGCAGCCCGGCAGACCGATAAGGCCGGTCCCTGTGCCCGGGATATGTGGCGTGGTTGGGAGGGTGCAGGCTGGAAGCATCATCGCCAGCGCCCCGGGTTGGTTTCTTCTCTGTCCACTTTCTACTGGCTTTCTTATTTTGAAATTAAAAAGTCTCAGACGGCCAAAAGTCAGCCGTGGTTCTGGCTGCCTGGTGATCTCTCCTCTGGGTGCCACGCTGCTCTGCGAGTGGGTCTGTCTTCTGCCTGGGCGGTGGCATCTGCGTGGCTCCCTTCGGTTGCAGGGCTGCCTGGGGTGCCAGCAGCAGGAGGCCACTGGGGGAGGGGGGCACCCCCACCTTGGGCCCCTTTGAGTTCACCAAGTTAAGTCGCTGTGGCTCTGAGGCCACAGCTTGGGGAAAAAAAGCTAAAGCCTGTCGTAAATTCTGCAAAAATTAATCAAGCGTTTAAGAGCTGCACGTTAACGAGGTTTTGCAGGCAAGCTGGGCCCTTCTCCTGTTCCCCCTGTTCAAAGTCTGGCAGAGTGAGGGGTGGCCTGGACAGTGTGAAGGGAAGGGGGAGTTTTTTTTTTTCTTAATTGGAATAATTGGGGACAACCAGGGAGAAGAAAGAAGAGAGATGGGTTTATTGAACAGAAATTCCCAAGTGCCCTTCTTCCATATTGTTGGAAATTTTTTCCCTTTTGGTCTGGATTTGTCCTATGTGTCTTTGGTGGAAAAGACACGTAGAGAAAGAGAGTGAAGGTGGGG
Organism: Pongo pygmaeus; assembly: GCF_028885625.2. Classification (NCBI taxonomy): domain Eukaryota; kingdom Metazoa; phylum Chordata; class Mammalia; order Primates; family Hominidae; genus Pongo; species Pongo pygmaeus. The sequence continues at coordinate 220,437,495 of NC_072373.2, forward strand.
GGAGAGAGAGAAAGAGAGAGAGAGAAGGATAGAGAGAGAGAGAGAGACAGGGACGCGTCGCTCCTTCGGAACTCATTATCATTCTTAATAAGTCTTAAGGAATAAGGAAGCGCATTGAGTGTAAATGCTGGGTAATCCTAACACTTCTCAAGGTGAGAGGAGTCTTGAGGACACAGAGAAAAGAGCCAGCAGAGGAGGGGGTGGGGGGGGGTGAGCAGAGACCCTGGGGAAGTGGCAGGCCCAGGGTTTGGGAGGCTCAGCAGGAGGCCTGGAGGCTGGGGTGGGGGGACCCCAAGATGTCCCAGGTGGGATGGGTTGTCTGAGATGACCCAGGGGATCTCAAAGATAGGGGGCTTTGCTAGGGGCAAGGAGCAGGGGTGATGGGAACAGCCCTGCCTTGGGTGGGGTGTGTGGGTAGGGGCCTCAGGGTTTTTGCGCCATGTCCCCAAACAGCTTGGCTCCTGCCCCCTGGCCTCAAGTCCCTGGAGAAGGCCCAGGTGGGAGTGGGGTTAGAGGAGGCTTGTCCCCCCCAGGCTCCCCCTTGCTGTCCCCTTGGGCTCCCCGGCAGTGGCTGCTCTGAGAAGCAGGAGGGACAGAGTGGTGGCTAGAGCTCAGCTCTGGACACTAGGTGGCTTAGAGGATCTGCGAGGTTCTCCAGAGCGGCAGCGGCTGCTGGCTTCCCCTCCGTCCCCGCTGGTGGGCTCCGCTGTGCGATGCCTCTGCTAGCTGGGCAGGAAGCCCTGGCGCACAGGAGGGAGGGCGCTGGCCCAGGGCATGGCACAGCTCCCGGGCCAGCCCTGCCAGTGACCAGCTTCCAGGCAAAGTGAGGATGAGGCCGGGGCAGCTCCCGGGTGAGGAGGCAGCAGTCAGGGACGCTTGCTGCCAGGACGACTGGAGTCCTGCCTGTGGTCTCCACCCGCTCCATCCTTGGCCACCTGGGTGTGAGGCACTGCTGAGCCCGGGTTTGTGGGGGCGGTCTCTGGGCTGTGCTTCTTCCCTTCTTTTGAATCCATGTGCCTCCTTTGAGAATCCTCTTAATAAAAAAAATCTCATAAGCATAAATATTGCTTATACTTTGAGGGGTTTCGCAGATCTATAAACGCAGTCTAAGGACCCTCTAAGGGCCCCCTGCTCTGGTGGGCTTCTTTCCAGTTCTCCAGGATGAGGCAGGGGGACAGGAGGGATGAGGCAAGGTCGGTCCCCACCGCTACTCCCACCTGCCTGCCTCTGTACTGGGAGAGGAGAGTGCTGTCAAACTGTCGCCCTGGGGACCCCATAGGTGGATCGGGGCTAGCACTCAGGTTGCTCTGTGAAGAACCCCACCTGCTCGGGTAGCGAAGCCCCGCACCAAGCCAAAGGCAGCTCTCCCGGTTCCCCTATCCACAGTAATGGATACATCCCCTTAATGGCAGAGCTCTTGGGCACATATAAGGGGATGTTCTGGATAAGAACATCCCCGTATCCAGCTAATGTTCTCTGGGATTCTAGGATGTTTGAGCAAGGGTCTTAGGCAAGGTCATGTTCGAACCTTGGATAGTTTGCTCTGTGGAGAGATGTCAGTATGGAGAATAGCACAATTCAGGTTGGACTTATCATAGTTTAAAAAAAACATTTTTTCAAACTCTGTGTTTCTTTTGGAAGGCAACTTCTGGGGAGCTTTTAAAGGGGATGTGTGGGAGTCAGAGGTGAAGGCTGGTTCCTGAGCCGGTGGGAAGCCCGGAGGGAGAGTGGGATGGGTTAATGGCGGGTGGATTCTGCTTTTCTGTTGTTTAAGAGCAGTAATGGCCAAATTGCATGCCCTGCGTGTGCCTTGCTGATGAGATTTACCGAAAGGAAGCCTCGTTGCCTCTTTGCTGCTGGTCTCTGGGTGGGTGAGCGTGTGTGTATGCGTGTATGTGTGTGCGTGTGTGCGCGCGCGTGTGTGTGATCGTGCGCGTGTGTAAATGAGAAGAAGGGGTGGGGGAATGAGCTCTGCCAGGCTGGCACCCTTCCCCAGCACTAATTGCTGGCAGAGTACCTATGAGGGCTGTGCCAGCGTCTCCAGCTCCGCCCGCCCCCCTCGCCCCCGGGGAGCTCAGCTGTGCAGCTCGCTATGTGAGGGCCATTTCCGGGCCCACTCGTCCTCACAGCTCCTTTGGGAATTTCGGGGAAATCTGATCCTTGGGGAGACCACGGGTCAGGCCCCAGCATCTCTGGCTGGGGATCGGGGGACGGGGTGAGACATGGGTGGCCCCGAGCTCCACTCAGGTCTAACTGTCCACTCCTCTACCCTTCTGCGAGCCCCACACTTAAGGTCTTGCGAGGTGTCGCCTGATAGGCTATTCGTCTGGGGACCCTGTTCTAGTTCTGGCTCTGCAGTAAATCACTGTGTGGCCTTAGGTAGTCATTTTACCTTTCTGGGCCTCAATTTCCTCTCTTGTCAAATGGCCTCTGACCCTACCACCCTCGGAGGGGTGTCCTGGTGGTTGGCTGGGCTCTTAGCTATGAAAGTCCTTTTTAAAGTAATTAAACATAATGAAGAATTTATCATGGTTGGCATTGTCAAGTGCAAGGTGTCCCCAAGGTCAGTGGAGCCGGTTTTTATGTCATATGGTATCAGTCTCAAAGGGGACCCCTGTGCATTCCATTCCAGAAAGCCACGGGCCTGGGTGTCGCGGGTGGTGCTGGGGTTACATTTTTGTGTCAGGTTGCAGGTTGGTTCTGTTATCATTGGGAACTTGGGGGTGAATTTGGGGGCTGCCTTTCAGGCAGAATGGGGGATCCCATTCAGGATATCGGGTGTGCTTTGCTGTTTTGTGCCTCTGGAGCCAACAGGTGCATTTGAGGAGCTGTATATAGTGTAGATGGTGCATTCTGGAGTGAGTTAGCTGAGGATCAAAATCGTGTGACCTTTCATCAGTGACTTAACTGGCCTGTGCCTCATCTGTGAAATGGGCATAATAGTACCTACCTCGTGGGGCTGATGTGAGGGTTACATGAGCTAAGACGTGTGAAATGTTAGGACCAAATGTCTGTGTGTGTTACAGACCCATGCGGGAGAGGACACAGAAGCACTTGCGGCTTATCAGGGATTGCCATGGAGAGGGGAACCGGGAGAGCTTGCTCTGTGTCTGTCTGGAGCTGGGCCCCTAGTGCAGGGTGACGTGGTGTTGCACAGAGATTCTGCATTTTGTCTTTTACCTCTCTGGCCTGCCTGGGGTCCTCCTGGTGTTTTTGCTGCTGGGTCTGGAGGCGATGAGAATGAAGCCTCTGCCCACATGCGGAGTCAGTCTCTCAAGTGGGGCATGGGCCACTGCTCTTTCTTTCCCACACTGGCCAGACCAAGTGTTCCTGGAGCTCGGTGGGGCGAGGTGGGTCATCATGGGAGCTGTTTGGGACAGAAGGCCAGGGTGGGGAGGGGTGACGGCAGATCTTGGAAACCGGCCCAAGGCGCCAGTGGCCTCTGTCTGTGTGAGCTGAATTCTGGGTGCTGGCGATCCCAGAGTCGTGGCCATGAGGGCGCCTCACAGATGGAGGCTGTGTGGCTGGCAGAGGGAGCGGCACGTGCGATCAGGAGCCAGGCTGAGCTGAAGGCGAATTATGTTTCCTCCACTTGGACGATTCATTCCTCGAATCCTTTGTTTCCGCATCTGTAAAATGGGATTTGGAATTCCCACCACGTGGACCATGAGGATTAGATGAGAGGATCCCAGCTGACATTTGCTGGGGTTCGACTTTGAGCTTTATTTTACGGAACACACACTGCCAGTGAGCAGCGTATAGCAGGGGCACAGGACGGGGATGAAGCAGCCAGTGTGGGCTGAGCCTGTTGGGTCTTGGCCTGAGCTCATCGTGGAGGCTCGGCGCTTAGCCAAGGGGCAGAGGACCATGGTTGTCCCTTTAGCCCCTGACATGGATGGAGCTGAGGTTTCCCACCTGCCCGGGGGATGGGTGCTCCCCAGGCCTGGGTGGAGGGCCAGGAGACAGGCAGGGCAGGGCCAGGAGAAGAAGCAGAGGTGGCGTGGAGGCAGTGACCTAAGGAAGCAAGGGCATGAGGCCGTGAAGTGAGGGGCACTGGAGGGGCGAGGGGCACTTATGGAAGATGAGGCGTATGAAACTCCATCGGCCTCTCCCATTTCACTGCGCTATGCCAAAACACTCCGGTTCTTGTTTCACTATCTGAGATCTGGGAGCAGGTTAATTTCCATGACGAACTCCAGGCCACGTGCTTGGAGGATTTATCTAATTAAACGGATGCTTTTTTCTAAGAAAGAAATGAAGAAAGGGAGGGAGGGAAGGAAAGAGAAAGGAAAGGAAAGAAGGAAGAAAGGAAGGAAAAAGATGAGAAGGAAGGAAAGAAAGAAAGAAAGATAAGGATAAGGAAAAGAGAAAGAAAGGGAAGGAATGAGAGGAAGGGAGGAAAAGAAGGAAGGAAGGAAAGAAGGGAGGGAGGGAGGAAGGAAGGAAAGAAGGAAGAAAGGAAGAAGGAAGAAAGGAAGGAAGGAAAGAAGGAAGAAAGGAAAGAAGGAAGGAAAAGAAAGAAAGAGAGAAGGAAAGGAAGGAAGGAAGGAGAGAGAGAGAGAGAGAAAGAAAGAAAGAGAGAGAAAGAAGAGAGAAGGAAAGGAAGGAAGGAAGAAAGGAAGGAAGGAGGGAGAGAGAGAAAGAAAGAGAGAAAGAGAGAAAGAGAAAAAGAAAGGAGAGAGAGAGAAAGAAAGAAAGAGAGAGAAAGAAGAGAGAAGGAAAGGAAGGAAGGAAGAAAGGAAGGAAGGAGGGAGAGAGAGAAAGAAAGAGAGAAAGAGAAAGAAAGAAAAGAAAGAAAGAAAGAAAAAGGAAGGAAGGAAGAAAGAAAGAAAGGAAGGCAGGCAGGCAGAGAAGTTGGAGGCTGACTGGTAATTTTTGAAAGGCCGTGAAGGAGCAGAGGAGAGGGCCTGCTGACTGAGGTGGGGCCTCTCCTGGCAGGTCATCCTTCTGTCTTTAGATGCTTTTAGTTTATTTCCAAAATAACTCTTGGGGCCGGGTGCAGTGGTTCAGGCTTGTGATACCAGCACTTTGGGAGGCCAAGGTGTGTGGATCACTTGAAGTCAGGAGTTCGAGACCAACCTGGCCAACATGGTGAAACCTCGTCTCTACTAAAAATACAAAAAAAAATAGCTGGATGTGGAGGTGGAAGCCTGTAGTCCCAGCTACTCAGGAGGCTGAGGCAGGAGAATTGTTTGAACCCAGATGGCGGAGGTTGCAGTGAACTGAGATCATACCACTGCACTCCAGCTTGGGCAACAGAGCGAGACTCGCTCTCAAAAAAACAAAACAAAATAAAACAAAATAGCTCTTGGGCTGGGAGGTAGGGAGATAACTGGAGGGTGTGGGGTCTGTACCATCTCATACAGTAGCCATTAGCCCACATGGCAATTTAAATTACATTTAAAATTTGGTTCTTCCGTGAACGAGCCACATTTCAGCTGCCCCACAGCCACGTACGGCTGGAGCTCCTGCGCTGGGCAGCTCAGATGGGTCATTTCCATCATCGTAGGAAGTTCTGTTGGAAGCTCCCCTCCGAGGGATGCTTCCCTCAAACTTGGGCTAAATGGAGGAGCCCCCACAGGACAGTGATAGAGATGGAGGGCGGGGACACACCCAGATGTCATGAGGGCTCCCAAGACCAAGGCCTCTGTGGTGCCAGGACATCATCTCTTTTGATTCTGCCGCAGGTTTCCGCTCTCCCAGGGCAGGGTGAGATGGCTGGTCTAGAGTGAGGCAGAACGGGACTTAAGCCCTTCTTTTCCCACTTAGGACCTTTGTGACCTTGGGCCTGGGTCTTACCTCTCCAGTCCTGTGGAATTGGGCAGGCAGTCAGCAGTGCCGCCTCGCTGGGTTCTTGTGATCATTAACAGAGGTGGCGCAGAAAGCACTTGGTAGAGAGCACAGGGTGAGCACTTGAAAAATGGGGACCAACATTATTATCTTGATGATTATAATTGTAGAGTTTTTTTTTTTGGAGACGGAGTCTTGCTTTTTCACCCAGGCTGAAGTGCAGTGGCACGATCTAGGCTTGCTGCAACCTCCGCCTCCCGGGTTCAAGCAATTCTCCTGCCTCAGCCTCCCAAGTAGCTGGGATTACAGGAGTGCGTCACCACACCCGGCTAATTTTGTATTTTTAGTAGAGATGGGGTTTCACCATGTTGGTCAGGCTGGTCTCGAACTCTTGACCTCAAGTGATCCACCCACCTAGGCCTCCCAAAGCGCTGGGATTACAGGTGTGAGCCACCACAACCAGCCAATATTATTTTCATAAGGATTATTGAATAGTATTTAGGCCTGTGGAGTTCTTAGGGACACTCTCCCAGCAAATGTGGATTTATCCATAATTGACCCTTTCCAGATTTACTTTCAGTGACCCCCACCCCCTCACATCCTTTCCTTCTGGAGACCTAATTTGGATTTCTTCTTTCCATCCCTCCTTTCTTTGGGCAAAAGGAGGACTTGGAACTGCCCTGGAATGAACTCTTACAGGCCCTTCTTCTTGGGAGGTAGAGCCCCTGTCTCTCCCAACACATATAAGCGTGCCCATGTGCACATGTACACACACGTACACACACACACACACTTCTCCACTGGCCTAGCCATTAAAAATAAATAAATAAAACCCAAAATATTAAAGCAGGGGTGAGCAGATGTGGCCCTGGCAGGGCTGGCTGGGTTGTCTGGAGGCGGGGGTGGCCAGTGGCCCTGGGAGGGCCGTGTGTGTTGATTCCCGGACATTGCCCAGCGCCCTGTGTGCTAATGTGAAGCTGAAAAGTCCCCTGCATTGTGCCGGCTCCTTTCCCCGTGAAAAGGCAATTGAGTCAGTGAGTTCCAAATGGATTGGAGCTGACAGTAAATGAGAATTTGGCAGTGGGTAGAAAACAAGCTTCCCCCACCCGCCACCCAACACACACTCCCTCATCCCTCCCTCAACTCTCAGTGCATGTTTGGTTTTGAGAGGGATTTTGCAAAGAATTATGATTTCTTTTTGCACGTATCAAACATTATCAGCAGGGGTCGTGCCCCAGCCTTCCCCGCTCCTGGGGATGGCCCAGCCCCCTCCTCCAGGTGACCAGGCCCACTCCCCTTGCCGCCTCGGTGGCTCCGCCAGCGATCCCGAACGAGTTAAGGGCTGAATCAACTCTAGACCCAGCTGTACATTTTACTCTGGGTTCCTGAATGAAGTGATGTGCTGTGCTCAGCACGATTGGAGACTGTCTGTCCCGGGTGACCCGCCCGGCCCCCACCCCGCTGGGCTCCACCAGCTTTTATGGGACCTGCCGCTTAGTCCCAGGACCTCGTCCCTGGCAGCTGGGGAGCCGGTGGCTCATGCCATGGGGACCTTGTCTGGTGTCCTCCCCGTGTCCAACCTGCTCTTAGAGACCTATTTTAATTTTAAAAGAAAGAGTACACCATTTTAAGTTGGTCTTATCCCTGGTTTGTAAAGAAGGATTGCAGTGTTGAGGGTTCATGGATGCCAAGGGCCTTGCCCCCATCATTCTCCATTCCACAGTGTCCACACCAGTACATTAGTCAGTAGATACTTACTAGTACCAGGCCCTCTTGCCAATGGCCCTGTGTCCCTAGACCTCCCCACTTAAGCATTCCCAGGAGCTGCAGGGAGGGAAACACCGCTTCCTTTCAGATACCCCTCCAGTCTTGCTCCTCATTTGTGACATAGCAAGTCTTTAGCCTGACCAACCTGTCTCCATAGAGGGGTAGCGTCTTTCCTATTTCTGCAGGGCAAGAGGCACAGCGATACCCTTGTTTTGGCAGAATTACAACCTGCTCCTGGGGGGTGTCTGTGCCCCCAGTGGCTAGGGAGGCCCCTCAGGGGCCTCTTTCTGGAAAAGGCTGGTGGAGTCTGCTGTTTGGGGAGCTATGCTGGGAGGATAGTGGTAAAGTCCTCGGCTCAAATCCCTAGTCTCTCCTTATTGGGACTCTGACTTTGGAATATCGTGGGCTCTTCTGAGCCTCAGCTTTCTCACTTGTAAAAGAGGGTTCACGATAGCACCTATCACTTGGGGTTGCTGTGAGGATTAGATGAAATGACGCTGGAAAGGCTCCTGGCACAAGGCCTGGCACATGGTGATGAGGGGTGGCTATCGTTGCTGCTAGTACTGTCTCTACTCCACCCTCCCCATCTGTCATCATGAAGGCAGTGAGGCAGAGGGCTCCCTGTGTTTGAGCTCCAGAGACCCCCAAGGCCAGGCTGAAGCGTCAGCTCAGAGGCTGTGGCCACCACAGGTCTGTTGGAGCATGTTTGCCAATAGCAAGGCAAACGTGTCCGCCCAGTACAGAGCCCTCGAGGGAGCAGGGAAAGGCTTGCAATGCCCAGGGCTGAGCTGTTGGACGTGCAGGTGGCAGTCCCTGGGCTGGCCTGGACTGCCTGCCCAGGGAGGAGCTGACTCCCAAGCACTGGCGCCATCTTGGTTCTCCTTGGCCTCTCCTCGCAGACGGGAGTGTGGCCCTTGCCCTTCCCCGGGAGCAGGTGGCCTTTGCAGCCTGGCACCTGTTCCCAGAGGGTGGCTGCCAAGAAGGCACAAACCCAGGGATCTCCCTGCGTGTCCTCCGAGTCATTGCATGAGGCCTGTGTGCTGCCTGGAGGGGCTGGCCTGGGCCTGTGCTAGTGGAGAAGGTCGAAGGAGGAGCTTCTCTCCTCCCAGAGCCCCCTCCTCGCCCTCCAGGCGAGTTACAGGACAGCCAGAGCCAGCATCCTGAGGTCTGTGTCCTGGGGGTTTGTTGGGGTGGGGCGAGTAGGGGAGGGGAGAGACGGGTGAAGGATGTGAATGAAGTTGGAGAGGGGGTGCAGGAGAAGGGTCTTGCCTCTGTCCCTAAGGGGCAGCAAGGAAGCTGAGTTGATTTTACATTCTCATTTTATTAAAAGAGAAAGGAAATAGACATTTACTGAGGGCCGATTGTGTGTCAGATGCTGCGCTGTGACTCTTTGTGGGATTGAAAGACACAAGGCAAGCAGTGGTACAATTCCCATTGTACCTGGCAGTAAATGAGGCTCTGAGAGGTTCAGTCACTTACCTGAGTTCACTCAGCTCATTAAAGGAGAGCTAGGGTTCCAACGCTGGTTGATCTGACTCTGAAATGCACGCTTTTCCCTGTGCACCGGAAAAATAGAACCATATTTTAAACAGTTTTTGAAAATAGATCAAAGGGGAAAAAATGCACCCTTAACTTAACTATCATGAGACAACATTGTTTAGTATCTGGTGTGTTTCTGTCTAGTGTTTTTCCCCGTTTGGTGACTGTATATATTTATTAAACATGTATTTTACATAACTGTAATCATAAAAGAATATGGTTTTGGTTGAGACTTTGGTTGAGGTAGGAGGGTCTCCTGAGCTGGGGCCACCGGGGAGGGATTGATTCTTGGCAAAATGGAAACCTGGTTTTGGCTCTGAGCCATCTTTTCGGTAATGAGGTGCCTGAAACTGCATTGGAAAGGCAAACTGGCTGAATGGAGAGGCAGGCGAGAGAGACCCCAGCGTTCTCTCCTGGGTAGCTTTTGCTCAGTTAAGTGGCAGAATTTTCCTTTTAACTCACTTCCTTCTTGCTTTTGACAAATGGGAATATTTGTACCATTTTCCCGAATGACCTCTTCTCCTTGGGGTAATGAGAAAATGAAAGTCTTTGCTAAGTGCTTTGAGATATTCAGATATAAAAATGGAGAGCAGAGCGTTGTCGTGGGCCTTTTGCTGCCAGGGCGCTTTATAAGGAGGAAGTGCTGTTTGTGGGGAGTGAAGGTCACCGTGAGGGTGAGGGCTCCTGCTGGAACCCGTGTCTCTCTGGGCACAAGGGCCAGGGCACTCGTGGCCCAGCTCGGGGTGGGCGGGGTGTTGGTGGAGCCTCTGCCCCTCTTCCAGGTACACGTTCCCAGGCCAGATCCCCAAGGGCCAGGTGATCTGGGTCACTCAGGCAAAGCCCCCACCTTGGCTGGAATCTTTCAAATAAACGATTCAATTCCGAGAGAGTTCTCCCCTTCTCACTTCATAGGGTCTGCCCAGGAATATCACGACGGAATAAATACGGTGTCACCTATACAAATTATCATCCCGAGGATGGTTTCGAAACATGGAAAAATGTTTATTATATGAGTGAAAAAATATACCAAATGCCAAGTGCTGTGAACGCCGCGAGAGAAACTATATAAAAATCCAAATGCTTCTGTAGAATGCTTGAAAGGTGATCCTCCAAAATGAAAATTATAGCGTTAGGGTGGTGGGACTACGGTGATTTGTTTTTTATTTCACAACATTTTATTTAAATTCCCCCCCTATGATTAAAAACCAACAAAGCCAACGTGTCGGCCCGGCAGGGAGCCCTGGCAAGGGGGAGGGGGCAGGGCAGCGCCAGGCGAGAGGGCGCCTGCACCCACGGCCCCCGCAGGGCGCTGAGCTCACCGGCTGTGCCAGCCACAGAAACCTATGAGATCTCGAGAAGCTGAGGCGTATCGGTGACTCAGCCTTCGTGTTGTGCTGTGCAACAATAGCTTTTGTCCTTTGCCCAAAACCTTAGGCCAGTGTGCTAAAAAAAAAAAAAAAAAAAAAAAAAAAATTATAAAATTATGAGATAGTTTGTACTTTCCTCACCAGCCGGTGCCAGCTTCGGGTGCTTTATTTATTCAAGGTGGGGAGGCAGGGAAGACGGGGTGGGGCTGGGGGGGAGACAGAAAGGAAAAGAAAAACAAGGTAAAACTCGGACAAGACCCAAGAAATGTTTGAACCTCAACAACAAACTTTCTTTTGTTTCACCAGTGGGAAGGAAAAAATAAATGTGAACCAAAGAAAACTCCCTACATATAGCGCGTGGGGTTGATTGCTTCGCTTCTTGCAGTGGTCTTGGCCTTTTGTCGGCAGGCCAGGAGAGCTATTGGTGATACCCACCTCTGGGCTAGGATGTGATGGGAGGTGGGATGTAGGGGCCCAGGGAGAAAGGGCTGCAGCCAGCGGCCAGGCTGGGAGCAGAGACCTCCAGGCGGGTCCCTGGTGTTCTGGGCAATCACGCCCAACTGCCAACAGCCTTTGCTTGCACTTCCATTGGGGTTAAAGAAGATTCTTCCCTCCCAGAGTCCCAGAAGCCGCTCTCTGCCAGGGGGACTTGGAATTCCACGTGGATCAGGAGCAAGGACGCGTTTGCCTTGGAACAGTTTGGACAGGAGCTCTCCTCCTCGTGTCCACTGGAAGACATTTTAGGAATCAGATTCAGGAAGAAAGACTGCGAGAGGGGAGTTGGGAATGGGTGTGTGTGAGATCGTATGTTGTTTTGTGTGTGTGAGATTGTGTTCGTGTGTAAATCGTTTTGTGTGTGATTGTGTCTGAGAATTGTGTGAGTGACTGTGTTTGAGACTGTGATTGTGAGACTGTGAGATTGTGTGATTCTGTATGAGATTGTGTGAGGATGTGTGTGGTTGTGTGTGATTGTATATAAGACTGTGTCTGAGATTGTATGAGTGATCGTGTATGAGATTGTTTATGAGATTGTGTGAGGTGGAGTGTGAGATTGTGTGGTTGTGTGAGAGTGTGTGCTTGTGTGTGACATTTTGTGTGGAATTGTGTGAGATTGTGAGATTTTTGTGGGAGATGCTGTGTGAAATTATGTGATTGTGTATGAGATTGTGTGTGATTGTGGTTGTGTGTGAGAGTGTGTCTGATTGTGTGTGAGATTGTGAGATAGTGTGAGATGGAGTATGAGATTGTGTGTGCTTGTGTTTGAGATTTTGTGTGAAATTGTGATTGTGAGATTGTGTGAGATGGTGTGACTATGAGATTGTGTGTTAGTGTGTGAGATTTTGCGTGAAATTGTATGATTGTGTGTGATTGTGTGTGAGATTGTATGAGTGAGTGTATATGAGACTGTGTGAGATTGTGTATGCGATTGCGTGTGAGATTGTATGTGGTTGTGACATAGTGTGAAATGGTGTGGAAGACTGTGTGTGCCTGTGTGTGAGATTTTGTGTGAAATTGTGTGATTGTGTGAGATCGTGAGTCATTGTATATGAGAGTATGTGTGGGATTGTGTGTGGTTGTGAGATTGTGTGAGTGGCTGTATATAAGATTATGTGTGATTTTATGTGGATTGTGTGAGTGAGTGTGTATGGGATTGTGTGTGATTGTAACGTGGTATGTGGTTTTGTGTATGATTTTGTATGAGATGGTGTGTGTGAGATTGTGTGTGAGATGGTGTGTGGTTGTGTGTGAAAATGAGTGTAAGTGGTTGTGTATGAGATTGTGTTTGTGTGTGGTTGTGTTTTTGTGTGTCGCTTCTTTCCCCCTTGTTGTAGTAGCCGGGCAGAGTAAAATTAACGGGGTCTTCCGTCTGTTTTTCGCGTATCACTTGGTCCCCTGCCCCAGGCCTGCCCTGAGTGAGACTGTGCTGTGGCCGGATCCGGGGCTGAATGGCAATTCTTCCTTCCGCATGAGCTCAGAGGATTTTGTGGGAATGATGCGGTGGTTTGACCAATAAGAGAAAGGAGGCTTGTGGGTGAAGGGTGAAGTCACAGAGGTCAGAGGTGGCCTGGCCCAGGACTCGGACGCCCCTCTCTGTGGTCCTCATAGGGGTCTCAACCCTGCGCTCCTTGTCCTGTCCTCAGGAACAGATTCCCAGCTGAGCTTCCGAGGCTCGGGTGGGCTCAGAGGCACCTGTGGGATCGTTCCATCATTATGACCCTTCCTGTGAAGAAGGCAGCTCACAGGTTATTGTCCTGGTTTACAGGTGGGGAAACTGAGGCCCAGAGGGAGGTTGCTTGGTGCCACCGGCCCTACAGCTAGTCAGTGACAGATCTGGAACTAGGACCCAGTATTTGAGCCATTTGGAAACACAATCATCTTCCTCACTGGCTCAGGGTGAGGCTGGCCGGTTCCAGACGTGGAATGATGCTTCCTCTAGTTGCAGGAAGTAAAGGGACCATCCTAGGGGATCAGATGGTGGGGCTGTGTTTGGGGGTGACTGATTTTAGGGACTGCCTCTGTTGAAGAAAGAGCACTGGATGGTGAGAAGGTGAGGTGGTTCTAGCCCCATCTCCATCACTGGCAAGCAGCCATCTCCCAAGATGAGCAAGAGGGCTGGCCCCCATAGAGCCATCACCCCTTCCCATTTCAGGATGACTGGAGCTTCTTGCCACCTTCTGGAGTCTGCAGCTGTGCTATGCAGCCAACCCTCTCCCACAACCTGTCAAACCAGAGACGCCAGTTTCCCCAGGACTCCCAGGAGCTCCCGCCCCTAGCTGGTACCAGGGAGAGCCTTTGCAGGCTCGGTGGGCAGTGCCCCCAACCCATGCCCCTTGCACCTACTTATTGATCACTACCCGTCTGGATGTGTCTTGTGTCAGAGCCCTCTGGTGTGAACTTGCCGAGGACTGAGAAGCTGAGACGTGAAACAATTACAAGCAGGGGAGATAAGTGGTACCCTGTGACAAGAGGCAGCTGTGGAGAAAGGGGCAGGCTCCATGCCCGGGGTGAGCGCCATCTGGGCAGGAGGCCTGGCTTCCAGCTGTGGGGGCTTGGGAAGGGCAGAGCCTGGGAGGAATGATTTTGAAGCCACTACTATGGAGATTAAGGGGATGAGAATGTAAATCTCAAGTAAAAAGGTAATTGAATGTAATAGCAAACACTGCTCGCTCTATGTTAATTTTAGCTCTTCCCCTGGATACAAGACGCTGTATTAGTGTTTTATTACCATTTTGTTTGCACTAATAAAATAGTAAAATTTATTTCAAGGAAGTTGAAGGATGGTTTTACAATGCAAATTTGAAGAAATTGGACTTTTCATTTATGCCTCTGCTATTTTAAACCCTGACGGGTGTAAATTAGCTACAGGGACCGAGCAGACCCCACTGATGGGGACTTGGGAGGCGGGAGCCCTGACAGAGGTTCCAGATGAGCTCAGGGAAGAAAGCAGACAGTATCACACGGAGAGGCTGCAGCGGGAGGGTACTTGGGGGCCTGATTGGGTGGGACGGGGTGATGGTTGAGAGTGTGTCAGGCATGAATGAGTCTAGGTGTAGGAAGGCATGTCACACACAGAGCTGGCAGAGAGACACATGTGGCCACAGACCTCAGGGCTTCATCTTTCCTCTTGGCCCTTTGGCCTCCTTCTTGTCCTGACATCGGGCCTCTATTAACCTGGTGAACCCCTAAGGGTAACTGAGCAACCCTACCCTCTGTGCCTAGAGAGGGCAGGTAGACCAACTGCTCTGCTCCCGTTCACACCCGTCCCCTTGAAAGGGTCTGAAGATTGAAGAGATCATCGGAGCATGGAGGAGAGACCTTCAGCCAAAAAGGAACCAGGGAAAAAGACCTAGGCCAGAAACCAGCCCAGCTGAGGTCCCACCTTCTCCTTCTCCCTTCCAACCCAGGCATCCTGGAGAAACTGGGGCAGGACTTCCTCAATCCCCCCGCATACCTTCACATTGAGCCGAATGGTCCCAGACATTGTAGTGTCCATGAATCCAAAAGCTAGAGAACTGAATTTTTAAAAGAAAAAAGAAAAATCAAGTCGTCTGAACCTGAGGGAACTGGATGATTGTTATAGGTAGGCGGAGAAGGGAACGAAAGGGGTGATAGGAGAGTTTCATTTTGAGTTTTGGGTGAAGAATTCAGGTTGGATCTTGTTTTATCCAAACCGGTTTGTCTATCTCTGAAGAATTATCGGCAGCAATGGCCCAAAGCGATGCACTGGGGGCCTGGCTTCCAAAGGGTAGGGAACCGAACAAGTGTTCTAATGTCTGGCGGAGTCCGCCGTGTGTATTGCCCAGGGTTTTCTGGCCGACTGCCTGGTGCGGGGGAAATGGTGAGCCGGTGTCGCCGGTTTCCAGCCCCAACCCTAGGTCTGGTGAGGTTTTCTCGGTGTATTCTGTCTCCCTTGTTTGGGTGTTGTGTGTGTGTGTTTAATGCAAAGATTCAAACTGTTGATTCTGGCAGGGCCAGAGTAGAGAGACTGGAGGAGTCTGGAAGAGAAGCTGGAACAGAGATGGTTGCAGGAGACACGGGGGGATTCATTCCCTTGTCTGTGAGACCGCGGGAGCTCTGAGTGTCAGGACTGTGCTTGTGCGTTGCGGGGAACTTGGCGCTGGGACAGAGGAGGGAGGGCTCAAGCCTCCAGCCTCTCCTGGTGGTTCCTCTAGGCCTACAGGGTCACACTTGGGGAAGAGAGGGGTCTGCGTTGACTCAGGTGGTGGGAGATACCCAAGGGTCAGGCCAGTCTCCAGCAGCGGGGCCAGCGCTCTGTGTGGTTGTTAATGGAGCAGAAAAATTCTCCATCTGGATCTCCTGGTGATCCTTTTGGATCGGGGGGCTATGGATGGGATTTCTTGGGATCATGGGGCTTAAAGAATGTGCAGAAGGCAAAGGACTCTAAACCCAGCCCCACAACAGGCCAGGAACCTCTTCTTTTCCTCTGTAGACTACACGGGAGGCCCTGGTGATGGGATTTTTTCTAAATCCCTAATCTCAGGGACAGAGAGGGAGGCCCTGAACTTGGCCCTGGCCAAGGCCAGGGCAGATTTGACAGTGTGCTGCCGAAAGCAGTCAGAGTTGAGAACATTTAAAAGTGGTAGATTGTTTAGCTTTTGAAATGGTTCCCCATTCTCCGAGAGTCGGGAGATGTACCGTGTGTACCCAAGGATTTAGCAACGGTGTCAGGTTGAGGGGTGAACTCCAGGTGGATTTCCACCCAAAACTCTAATTACATCCACAAGCAGACAGAAATGGGAAAAGAGGATTAGTGCAGTGCCCCTTGTGGGCCTGGCGATGGAGGACTCCAGGAGCACCTGGCCTCTGTGCAGGCACCTGCCCACTCCCTCAGGTCCCAGCTCTGTGCTGGGGTCAGAGTTAAGGAGGTTTGCTCCGGACCACCACAGGGAGCTGCCAGGACCTTCAGACACTTCTTTGTCTACTCGTCTGCTCTGAACTCTCCCCAACCCATCTCTGAAGAGGTGAGGCCCCTCTGAGCAGCGACAGGGGTGCTCCCAACCTGTGGCCTCTTCTCAACGCATGTCAGCCCCAGCCCAGACTAGAAGGACGCTCCATTTTGCGTGCTTTGCCTTTCTTTTTGGCATAGGATGTGTGTGTGTGAGCTGGGGACAGGGTAACTCACAAGCACACACACAGACTGCTGTCTGGTCTGACCACAGCAGGCCCTGGAAGCTGGAACCCCCACCTGCTGCCTTGTCCTGCTTGGTTTGGGGGAGCCTGTTGCCCGGTCCATGCGTTTCCCCGGCCAAATATCCCGAGAAGTCAGAAGGCCGAGGCCTTCTGCCCGCAAGACTCTGACCCTTCCTCTCACCATGTTCAGTCCCCGGGGTGCGTGAGACCCTTGAGGATTCGGAACCCCCGCTCGCCCATTTCCTTCCCGGGTCCCACTGTCCTGCACCTGTCAGCTGTCTCGCTGACTGTCTGGCTTGGCTGCCACCCATCCGATCCCTCCCAGGCCAGCTCCACCCCCGCCCCCTCCCCCAGCCCACACTCCCTCCCTTCCTGTCTCTGCTCACGTCTGTCTCTACCTGCCCATAGCCGGCACACCTGAAGATCCGAGGCTGCCTAACGGAGTGTGGGGATGGTTCAGGGTGTTTACCAGACAGCTGGGATAAGGTATTAAATCCTGCTGCTGTCTTCCCAGGGCCAGGTTCCTCAGATGGTTTTCCAAATCCCTAATCTCAGTGCCCACATCCCTGCCCAGCCTATGTTTGATGAGAGCTTTCCTTTCTGATTGAAGCTGTACCCAGCAGGATCTGTCGTGGGCTTGGGTCTGGGTTCCCACCGGTGCTCGATGATACGGGCACCCAGCCCCTTCCTCTCTGTGGTCCTTCCTTCCTCCCCTCCTTCCTTTCCTTGGGAATCTTAGTGAGTGGGGGCCAGGATTCTGCCACCAGGTGTTCTAGAGCCTTCAGGAGCCCCCGTCCTCCACCATGTGGTCATGGGGCCACCTGCTGTAATGTCAGGGGGAGGTCCCAGATTGTGCTTCAAGTCAGAGGTGAGGGGGAGGAGGTGGGAGGGAGCAGGCCAGGAGCAGCCCTTGCTGAGCCCACCCATACAGCTCTTCATGCTCAAAGTAAAAGTGGCCAGTGTGGGGTTCTGCCCTGGGAGAGAGTCTGTAAAGCAAACCTGTTCCTTTATGGTGTCTTTGCATTGGCTTAGGAGATGACAGCTTTAGGGAGGAGGCATGCGCCTGTCTGGCACTCAGGTGGACACCCTGCCCTCGTTCAACTGGCCGAGCTTCTGGGGTCACAGGAGGGCCCGCATGCTCCCTAGTGAACAGGGACTTGGAGACACCCAGTGGTATCCATTCTTCATGTGTGGCAGAGACAGCTTCCCGGGGTCTTCCCTGTGGTAGAATATCCGGGGATGTGTCTGCCCTTTCCAGGATGGCAGGACTAGGCAGAGAGCAGGGATGCCCTGCTCCTGATCCTCAGCCTTCCCTCACAGAAACAAGGCTGAAAGAGGCCAATCTGCTTCCTCCCCTGAAGCTGGGAAGTCTCTGTGGGGGAAGGAGCAGAACTCTAGACCAATGGGGGCATGTGGCCTATGGTGGTGGCCTGGGTCTAGCCCTCTGGGGGTGCCTGGGACTGATGGATGTGTTCTTTCTCCCAGCTGCGATGTGGCCTGGGCAGACCCTTCTAATTTCAGCTTCTCTCTCCTTAGCTCCAGACTGCCTCCTTTCTCCCTCCCGTGCCCCTTCTCCTCCTTCCTCCAGGCAACCAGAGGTGTCTTAGGTTTCACAACAGCCCAAGCCTTCCTCTCTCTCCAGGTCTCCTCACCTTGTTCCTGCAGGCTCCCCCCAGGTGTCACGTGGCTCCACCCTCTCACTGTTGCCTTGGCAGTCAGTGCTGCTCCCGGTTTGTCTCTCTGTCTTTTGCTGAGATCAGGGCACGGACAGGAGTGGGGAGGTCCCTGGGGGCCGGCCAAGGGGCTTGGCAGCAGCTAACTGGGCTGGGACGGGACAAGGGGCTGCAGCGGCCAACTTCATGCTGGGTCCTCAGCCGGCATCCTCACCATCAAGGCTGGAAGCAGGTTCCAGGGGGAGTCCTGGGTGCCAGCATCCCCAATTTTATTTCAGGGGTGTTCTTTTTCTCATATGTGTTTGGCAAAGATCACGAAGTGGAATAGAAAATAAGGGGACAGAGAAAATCTGGACGGTGACAGTTGGGCTGGTGAGGAGGAGGAAGAGGAGGAGGAGGAGGAGGAGGAAAGAGGTGAAATTAATTCATTAGAAAAACTTGTTTACTGGCTTTGCTTAGGTGCCTCCATTTTAAAAGTCTACGTTTACAATAAGTCGCTAATTAAAACACAAAATTAAGCAACAGCTATGTTTTTTTTTCCCTTACACTTTAATTGCATGATTTTTTGTGATGTAATTTCTGGAAACACCCAGCGTGCCTCACAGGGCTGATTGTTTGATAAACTAGAAGCACCTGAAACCAACCCCAAAAAATAAATATATAAATCCAAGGGAAACTGAAGGTAGATTGGAAATGACACAGAACTGCAGACAGCAGGGAACCAAAAATCCATAATAATAATAATAATAAAAACTTCTAAGTAAGGACATTTATCCTGCCGCCACCCCCCGCCCCCACCTCCCCAACCTGCCTGAAACCAGAACAATCTGTGCCTCTCAGGGGAAAAACAAGCTGCCATAGAAGCCAGACCAAGTGGGGCGGTTGCTCCCTGTCCTGCACCCCCAGATTGGCGCTATGGAGAAAAAGCAGGTGCAACTAGGAACTTTCCCTGCCTCCATTTCTAGCTGGGCTCAGTACTTGCTGGGGCTTCTGCCTTCATCACTGACCTTTCAAGGGAATTGTCTTTGTCCCCCTTGTTCTGAACCTAGATGCAATCCCAGGAGGAGATGCCTGGGGGCAATGACCGCCCCTCCTGGGAAAAGCACGTCTCTCCTTGCACGTGCCATAGCAGACAGCCAGACCGGGGCTTGGGTTGCTGGCCCTGTGTTCCTCGTTATCCTGAAAGCACTGGCTCTTCTGGAAGAGAGTGGGAAAGGGTGATTCGAGGTAAAAGAGGCGTGGGTTGACTTTGCAGATGGCCCCCTGGCCTACTGCCTTCTTTAAGATGTAGACCTAAGTGATGATTGCAAAACTGCAGAGAAACCTGTCAGGAACTGACTGGGAGTGGGGTTGGGAGGAAGCTGGGTCCCACTGGTGGCCTGGCTGCTGGAAAATTGCAAGCCCAGCATCATCTGTGGGCTCGGGGCTCCTAGGTGCAGGGCATCTGGGCAGTGGGAGCATGCAGAACAGAGGGGGCCTGTGACCGCACTGCTGGCTCCTTTCACCACCCCGCGGCTAGGACCCCAGTTGGCTGGGGCCCCAGCAACCCCTCCGTACACTCTGCTCCTGGGAAAAAAGGAATTACCTCCTTTTAGGGCCTTTTAAAAAATCTATTTTTTCTCCTTGATTATAAGTCATGCTCACGTGCATTGAAAAATACAAAAAAGTATAAAGAAAATAATTTAGGCCAGGTTTGATGGCTCACACCTGTACTCCCAGCACTTTGGGAGGCTGAAGCAGACAGATCACTTGAGCTCAGGAGTTCAAGAAACTCCTGCGTGACATGGCGAAACCCTGTCTCAACAAAAAATACAGAAATTAGGCGGGCGTGATGGTACACATCTGTAGTCCCAGCTACTTGGGAGGCTGAGGTGGGAGTATGGCTTGAGCCCAGGAGGTGGAGGCTGCAGTGAGCCGAGATCGTGCCATTGCACTCCAGCCTGAGTGACAGAGCCGGGCCCTGTCTCAAAAAAAGAAAGAAAAGAAAAAAGAGAAGAGAGAGAAAAGAAAAGAATTTAAAAATGCGTTTTGTGAGTTAGGGAGACAGAGATACCTGGTTCTAATCCCTGTTTTTGCCACCCAGAAGTATGACCTTGAGTAAGTTCCTCAGTTTCCAAACCTCAGTTTCCCCATCTGTCAAGTAGAAATACTGATAGCATAGATCTTGCAGGCTGGTCCTTGATTTAGTGTAATGATCCATATATAAAATACTTAGCACTGAGTCTGGCACATAGCACCCTTAAATATTATTTCTAGCCAGGTGTGGCGGCTCACTCCTGTAATCCCAGCACTTTGGGAGGCCAAGGTGGGCAGATCACTTGAGGTCAGGAGTTTGAGACCAGCCTGGCCAACATGGCGATACCCTGTCTCTACTAAAAATACAAAAATTAGCCAGGTGTGGTGGCGCGCACCTGTAATCCCAGCTAATCGGGAGGCAGAGGCAGGAGAATCGCTTGAACCCAGGCGACAGAGGTTGCAGTGAGCCGAGATCACCCCACTGCACTCCAGCTGGGCAACAGAGTGAAACTCCATCTCAAAAAAAAAAAATTAACTATTTCTGTTTCTGTTATTATCATTAATAATGACTATTCCCACTATCTTGGGATAATAGACGTTTAAATTTTTTACACTGATGAGTTATCTATCTAAACCTGTGCTATCCAAGCCTCTAGCTTCTTTAAACTTTCATTCATTAAAGTAAAAGAAAATTGGAAATTCAGTTTCTCAGTCACATTGTCCACGTCTAGTGCTCAGTAGCCGCATGTGGCCAGTGGCTGCTGTGTGGGACAGCATCCTCCAGCACACAGCCACTGGAGTGTTCTCACCGAACCTTCCCCCACTTTTCTAAGTGTCTCTTAAGGGCTGCATAGTGGTCCATAGCGTGGCTGAATCACACTCTCTTACTGGCTTGAGTTTTCTTTTCTTTTCTCTTTTGAGATGGAGTCTTGCTCTGTCACCCAGGCTGGAGTGCAGTGGCACAGTCTCTGCTCACTGCAACCTCCGCCTCCCAGGTTCAAGTGATTCTCCTGCCTCAGTCTCCTGAGTAGCTGGGATTACAGGCGCTGCCACCACACCCGGCTAATTTTTGTATTTTTAGTAGAGACGGGGTTTCACCATGTTGGACAGGCTCGTCTCGAACTCCTGGTCTCAAGTCATCCTCCCGCCTCTGCCTCTCAAAGTGCTGGGATTACAAGCATGAGCCACCACGCCTAGCTTGGCTCGAGTTGTCATTCCTGGGAGGTTCGTGCATCCGCTGGGCTCTGATTGGTCGCCAGGGGTTTCTGCCTCCTGGCACCTGCCCTGTGGTGCTCTCTGATTGGTGCCAGGCAGTGATGGATTCTGGGAGAAGCAAGCCCGGCCGGCTGATTGGCTCTCAGTGGTGATGCCAGGGCTCTGCTTCCCCTCCCCTACAGTGGGCTCTGGCTGGGCAGGAGGGGCCACTCCCCCCAGCACTCCGGTGCCCGTCCCCCAGGATGTCTCCTCCTCACCCTTCACCCCAGAAGGCTGGAGTCCAGGGAGAGGAGGGGCTTGGTTGAGGGAGTGAAAATGAACAATAGGCCAGGTGCAGTGGCTCATGTCTCTAATTGCAGCACTTTGGGAGGCTGAGCCCGGCAGCTCACTTGAGGTCAGGAGTTTGAGACCAGCCTGGCCAACATGGCGAAACCCCATCTCTACTAAAAATACAAAAATTAGCCAGGCATGGTGGTGCGTGCCTGTAATCCCAGCTACTTGGGAGGCTGAGGCAGGAGAATCGTTTGAAACCAGCAGGCGGAGGCTGCCGTGAGCCGAGATTGCACCACTGCACTCCAGCCTGGGTGACAGAGTGAGACTCTGTCTCAAAAACAAACAAACAAACAAACAAATGAACAAAAATGACCCACCCTGCCCTGAGCAGAGGGTCCAAGATAAAACCCAGAGGTCCCTGGGGGAGCCTCCCGAGATCAGGGCGGCCTGCCTCATGGGAAGCACCATAGTAGAGGCTGGCCTGGCTTGCTGAATCCTGTGCAGGCCTCCTGCTCCTTGTGAGGGTCTTCCAGCTCCTGGAAGGCACCTGACTCAGTCAAGACACTTTTGAGATGTCTTGGGTCTGGGGTCCCAGGTCTGGGGTCTGGGGTCCCAGGTCTGGGGTCTGCTCTAGGAAGACCTTGCAATGGTGGGTGACCCTCCTGTGACTAGGGTTGGAGTGGGCGTCGGGGGACTGGGGTGATGCCAGGGTCGTGGCCCTCCTCATGGGCTGAGGGCTGTGGGCAGGGCCAGCGGGGGAAGTGATCCCCGGGGCAGTGGGCAAGACAGACGGGGAGCTGCAACTGGACCTGCTGATGTGGCCCTTTCTGCTCGCAGCGGGTCATAAAATATGGCTCAGATTTTCATTACGGGCTCTATCGATTATCTTCTGCGATGGATGAATTATAGAGAACATTAAATTTTTTAAAAAAAGCAAGTGAGAGAGGAAATATCTGAATGACTTTGGGTGGTCGATGGCAGAAAGGGCTGAGCCACCAAGCCTGGTCTCCGAGCAGGTGTGGACCAAACCTCTCGGGGCAGGCAGCTGCTGACTCCTCCGGCTCTCTGCTTCCCGGCCTCCCTGGGCCTGGCTTTGCAATAGGGGAGGCCTGTGCTCCCATCGCCCCCGCGCTGTCCCCTCTAGGGATCTGCCTAGGATCTGGAAAGGCGGAAAATCCGGTTGTTTACAGGGCTGTGACCTGGAAATAGGACCCGTCCCAGGCTTTGGGCCTCCATTGCTGGGAGATGGGGCCCCAGCTCTGCTGTCTGCCCTCCAGGGACTTCCTGATTCTGGAGATGCCTGCCTGGGTAGAGGGAAGGGTCAGAGGACATAGCTGATCTCCTGGGCCAGGACTGGGGTGGTAGCTCATGAGGAATGTGGACGACCAGGCCCCATCTTTTCCCCACTCCTTGTTCCTTCCATCAGCAGTCAACGGGCACGGAGGATTTGTTTTCCTTCTGAAGTTTGTGAAGAGCGAGCCTAGGTCCCACCACTCTGCCTCTAAGGCCAGTCCAGAAAGAGAAGCGAAGCTCCTGAAAGCCCTTCCCTCCCTCGCTTTCTCCCCACCCACCTTACTAAGCAGTGTAATGATGAGGTGTCAGGCAGTTGGGGTTAAATCATGTACCAGTGTGTGACCTTGGCTGGGTCACATCCCTCTCTGGGTCCCAGTTCTTCAACCCTCCACTCGCCAGTTGAGAGAATCATCTACTTCATTGTAGGTTATAGATATTAATTTGTGATGGTTATATGCATTAATATATTAAAATACTGAGCCCATAATGCTTAATAAACATGAACTAGAATCATTTTCCTCTTCTACTGTGGCAGGGTCTAGAAACCTTTCTTTCTCTTTGTTTAGGCTTTGTGATTGATTTATCAAATGCTTGACAGCACCTACTTTGTAGTGCTGTGAAGTACCTGCTCGCTACCCAGGTGTTACCACAGGCTTCACCTTCCCCCACCTTTCAGCCCGGCCAGAAGCACCTGAGGCTTTGGTTGTGACGTCTGAGCCCTGTCTGGTGGCTCTAGGGGACTTACTTGGTCGAGGGTACTTTCCTCAGCATGTTACACGTAAGAAGCCATTTAATCCTCATGACGGTTCGCAGAGGAACTATCTTTATCTCCATTTTACTGATGGAGAAACTGAGGCACAGAAAGGTTAAAGTTGTTAGCCTAGAGCCACATAGCTTGTGAGTGGCAGAGCCTGGATTCCTACCTGGGCAGTCTGGTTCCAGAGTTTGTGTGCTTAACCACAGTGGCATGTTGCCCAGTGATCTGGCAGAGTGGCATATATGTGTGTGTGTGTGTGTGTGTGCGCGCGTGCGTGCACGTGCTGAACGTGTGTTTTGTGACTGACTCCACTTTCTGACCCTCCGCACGGCATTTGGCTCCTGCAGATGGATCATCAGTGGCCCCTGCATTTTCTGGAGCCCTGTTCTGGGTGGAGCGTGTCTCCCCAACCCCCACACATCCCCTCACCCAAGCTTCACCTAGGCTGCTGTGAAAAGGTGGTGGTTTCCATGGATATCCGTCTCCCTCTGGCGACACGCCCTTTTTTGTATAACTCTGTTCCCTGGAGTTGATTGTTTTTGGCACACAGCTCTGTAAACTCATCCAACAATTAAAGTGGGGGAGGGGTGGAACAGAAAGGAGACAGATAGTAACTGTGGGGTGAGTGATACGGAGAAAAGGCCTCTGGGGTGCAGGTCCCCTCCCTGTCCCCTGCCGGCAGCAGGACAGTGGACAGTACCTTAAGTGCGGAAAGGCCGCATAAGCAGCTGGCTGGGAGTTCTGAGAATTCAGAGCCCTCTGCACTTGAGCTGCGTTCTTGCGCCATCTCTCTCTCCCTCAGAAATCTAAAGGGTCCCACGTTCAGGTCCAATGAGGCCGTCGCCAGAGGTCACCTGAAGCCGTGAGATGCCAGCCTGGACCGATTTGCGTGTTGGCCGCCCTTGTTTTGGCTCATTGTGTATGTGTCTGCCCTGTTTGTGTACCGTCGAATACCTGCTGCGTTGGGCGTACCCGTCGTGGGCCGTGTGAGATCACAGATGAAAAATGCAGCGAAAAACACTTTCGTGCCACAACACATCATGGAGGATTTTTGTATTAAGATGTGGATTTTTTTATTGTTTTTTTTTTTTTCCTTTTCCATACAGCCCTGGAGTTGTGCAATGTGCACGTCTGTGTTTTTGTTTTCACTCAAGTGGTTTCTGAAATCTACTCATTAGCGCTCTGTCCTCTCCCCACCCGGGGCTGATCTTCCACCACGTACCCTCTCGGATAGAAATCTTTCCCTACCACTTCCCAGTGTCTTCCCTCCTTCGGGGAGATGATGGGCGCCTCCCTGTACCGACATTCCACCAGGTGAAAATCAAGGGGTTCTCTGGCCCTGCTTCCCAATCCCGTGTATCCGTGGCCGATGTTCATTGTGGGGGGAGGTTCAGATATAGGGGAGGCAGCAGAAATCTCTGCCCCACACCCCCAAAGATAAAGCCCTTTTGCTTTCCCCTTATCTGGAGAGAAGAAATGGAAGTTGTCCTGTCCCAACAGGACCTCCTGACTTAGCATGGACGTGGCTTCCTTGTCCCCATCCTGTCAGATGACAGGTTGCAATGGGCATGACCACAGCCCAGACCCCATTTGGAAGATGTGTTCAGGGGTTCCTCCTGCTTGCCGGGTGTTACCACAGGCTTTGCTTTCCCCCCTTTTCAGCCCGGCCAGAAGCACCTGAGCCTTTCATTGTGACGTGTGAGTGCTGCCTGGTGGCTCTGGGGGACTTGGTCCAGAACTGTTTTGAGGCCAGGAGAACTGAGATTCTGGAGGGACAACAGCATCAGTTGTGGGTGGCTGAAGAAATCACAGGGAAGGGAACAGGATGACCTTTTAAGTGAATTGGGCCTTGGAGCCTATCAGCCCAGGCCTGGCTTTGGCACCTGTACACGGTATGATCCTTGGCAAGTCACTTCGCGTCTCCATGCCCGCCCTCCCTAATCTATCCACAGGGACCATAACCATTTCTGCCTTTGTGTTGTAAAGATTTGGCTAGATCATGTGCATAGGGCACTTGGCACGGTGCTTGGCCGATAGAAGGCATCTGACTGGTTCGTACCAAGAGTTCTCACTTTGGCCTATTGGCAGGGGGCAGAGGCCACTCATCAGTGTGTCCTTATGCCCAGCCTGCCGCCTGGCACATAGTAGGCACGTGGTCCATTCTTATTGGAATTGGTTGGAGGGGATCAAGTAACTAAGGGGCTCCCCTGAACCTGAGAGCTGGTAATTCACGGGGCTGATGGAGGAAGAGGAGAGACCAAGGCACAGATTGAGGCTTGGGGAGAGCTAAACAGAATGGGCATGAAAAGAGCCAACAGGGCTGGGCGCAGTGGCTCACGTCTGTAATCCCAGCACTTTGGAAGGCCGAGGCAGGCCGATCACCTGAGGTCAGGAGTTCCAGACCAGTGTAGCTAATCTGGTAAAACACCATCTCTACTAAAAATACAAAAATAAGCCGGGTGCGGTGGCACTTGCCTATAGTCCCAGCTACTCGGGAGGCTGAGGCAGGAGAATCGCTTGAACCTGGGAGGCAGAGGTTACAGTGAGCTGAGATCATGCCACTGCACTCCAGCCTGGGTGACAGGGCGAGACTCCATCTCAAAAAAGGAAAAAGAAAACAGCGAATGGAGCGTTCTGTTGGAGAAGAGGGACCAAGCTGCGTGGGGCTCATCTGACTCTGACACAAAGTCAGGGAATAGTCCAGTTCCACCGACACCTTCGCTGCCCACGGTGGCCCAGCTGTTGTGCTAAATGCTGGAGACGCGCAGATCATTAAGACCCGCTCTCTGCCCTTGAGGAGTTAAAAGTCCAATGGTGGAGACAGACTTGTGAACAAATTACTTTAGTCCAGTATGGATGTAAATGCTGTGGTGGAGGATTTAGAAGGAGCAGAGTCAGGGGTGTGTGGGGCCACCCGGGGTAGATTTCAGAAGGCTACCTTGAAGAGGCTTGGAAGAAGAGGGTGGTGGTGATTTCTGGGCATTTCTAGAGTGCTTGTTAACACCCTTTCACGCCTCTTGTCCATCCTCTGCGCAGCCTGCAAGGTGGCAGGGAAGACTTAAGCATCGTCTCCATCTGGCTGGTGAGGGGACGGAGATTAGCAGGCTTGTCTAAGGGCCCGTGGAGGTTTCAGGGGCAGAACTGGGACTCAGACCCGTGTCTCCTGGTTCTCAGCCCATTGTGATTTCTGTAAGCGCACTCACTCAGCTTCTCACTTCTTCACCGTGGAGCCACTGGTCACAGAGACCCGGCCTCTGCGCTCTGCACTTTCTGACCGGGATCTATGGCCCTCGGGGCCTGGGCTGTGGGAGAGCCTCAGTCCATGGAAGGCCCCGGGGCCTGTGCCCTGGTTTGGTAAGTGGGTCAAGCCACTTGGTTGGGGACAGTCCTGGAGCAAGGCCACGCCCTGGCAGGGTTGGAAGATGGCAGGAATCGGGAAGACCGTGGGGGAAAAGGAGGAGGAGGCCTGGCCACACCCTTTATTCAGTTGTTCTTGCTGCCAAAGCTGAGAAGCATCCTCTGCCCTGGGCAGGCCCCCGTTTCCGCTGGAAGAATCCCAACAAGGATCCCACCAGGGCCTGGAACCCCCTTTTCTTCCGTAGCTGGAACCTCCTCTGAGCCAAGGACATGCAACACTGAGAGTGTTCACCGTTGGCCTGTGCTCAGACCCTGGTCTTGCCAGCGCCTTGCCTGGAGTTGGGGAGGTAGATGCGTTTCCCTTGACCTTTTTTCTGGGGAATGTACACGTCCGTTTTACAAAGCTGGAAGAGGGGCGTGTCAGACTCCTGTGTAAGATGCTGGCTTTTATGTGGGGTCGTTCTGATGGGATATTGTAGTGGAGACCCCCAGCAGATGGAGGTTCTTGGAGCAGGAGTGTAAGTGGCCCAAGGCATGCCTTCTTCTAGCCCGGGGGGATTTTGTGGGTGGACGGGCTGCCCAGGGCTTTGGGGGATTCTGGACTAACAGGCAGGGGAGTTTCAGAGCCCAGAGGAGTGAGTCTCCCAGTGGCCCTGAAGTTTCCATTAAAGTGTTTTTTCCTCTTTTTTAAAGAAAAAAATATTCCCAAACTGGAAAACAAAGGAAATCCACTTCCCCCAAATCACACGAAACTCACATTAGGGGCCTGGCGGGAATCCATGGAAACCAGGAAACCCGCTGTTAACCCTGTGTGGCGCCGAGGGGTGGGATGGGAGCTGGGCTGATCCAAGCCTTGGACTGTGGATGCTGTCCACCCCTGATGGCCTCCCCCAGGGAGCTGGTCTCGGTGGCATTGCCCCAGCCGAGGTGGGGCAGAGCTGATGCTGAAGCTCTCACGTTTGAAGAGCCAACTCCCCCTCGTACTCAGGTCCAACCTTGGGAGGCAGGAGGGGAGGGGTTCGTGCACTCCTGCGAGGCCTCCGGGGACTCCGAGGGCCAGGCCAAGTTGGAGAACCTGCAGGGCAGCTGCCCACACCATGCCACACTGAGGAGGCAGGGCCCAGCCCGCTCACACGCTTCAGGAACGCAGAGCTGCTGTGGCTGCTGCAATCTTCCCGCAAAGGGGGAAGGAAAGGGCCGGGATTTCAGTGGCAATCTTCCTGATGCCAGCTCTGCAGGCAGGGTAGGCAGGAGAGCGGACCAAGCACCCCCTCTGGGTTCTCTGCACCCCATTCTCACATCCACGAGGCCGGGCTTCCAGGGCTGGGAGGTCGTACGCTGAGATCGGGTTGTGTGTTTGTGTTTGCACGCACATGAGCTCCTTTTTTCTAAAAATGCTGAAAATATTTACAGGTTTGAAGTTGAAACGCAAACAGGAAAAGCCCTTTAAAAAGTGAGTGTAGTGGATATTCAAAACAGGAATCACCATGGAAACACCACAATATTTGTTTAAATTGACACAAAGGTTGCCGGTAGCAGGGCACCAACTTTCCTTGGCTACTTTTTTTTTGTCCCAACACCTATCGCAACAGAATCTCAGCAGCCCCCTTTCAGGGCAAGGGCCCACACCCTCTTTTCTTTTTATGAAATTGAGTTGCACAGTACCAGAATGGAAGTGGGGAAGGAAGGCCAGAAGAAATTAAATTCACTATCCTGGGTCGCTGCAGAGACACCTGTTGATTCCTTTTATAGAGGCTCCCAGAAGGCCACCCAGGGGTCAAGGGAGCAGCTGGGAGCTGGCGCAGGGAAAGTCTGGAGGCAGCAGGCGTTGGGGAGCCCAGGGTTGGTTTGGTTGCATGGGTTTGATCTGTTTCCAGTATTGGCTTGATCCATTTTCAGGCCTGACCTTTCACCCTGTGTGCCCAGCCTTGGTTGTGATCCTTCTGTGTTACCCGGGGAGGCACCTGATTGGCCTAGTATTGTTTCTACCTGTTTGCTTCTTTTATTAGGTACAACAACTGCGTAGCCATTGGCTAATAATTGTGCGAAGGGTGCGTTGGTTGCAGAGTCAGGCATGGTATGTGCCATGGCAATGCCATCTGCTGATTGGCTGGCAGGAACAAGAATCTCTTACCTGTCTGGCTGGTTACCACACAAGGTGTGGGAACCTTACCCTCCCTTGTCCTCCAGTGTGGGGTGGGTTTGTGGGTGTCGATTGTAGCCTCATGTTTTCTGTTTTCCTGTCTCATTTTGGCAGGCAAACAGACCTTGCTGACTGAAGGCAAAGACTCCTCCATCCCACCTGCCCTCCCAGCTGCCACGGCCATCAACCCCTCCTTTACAAGGGGCTCCTGCAACTCCCCAGTGGCGCGTGTTGGAATGGACTTCGGACCCTGGCCTCTTGGGATGCAAAGGTAGATGCTTCCGGTTCCCAAGATGCCACTAGGAAATGTGGGGTGGCCAATTTGGGGGTTGCTCCTTAGGGTACGGACTATGTAGGGCCTAGACTCACCTTTCCCAGTGGGTTCTGATCCTGAGGGTGGTAGCTTAAGCACCATCAGTGAAAATGAAAAAAGTGTTGGATGGAGAAGAAAGCTCCGGCCTGGGAGCAGGGCACCTGCATTTGGGCCTTGGCCTTGTCACCGACTCACTACTTACTCTCTGGATCTCGGTTTCCCCACCCGTGAAATGAAGAAGTTAGCATAACTGGCCTTTTAAGGATCTTCCCAGTGTTTCTATGGTATGACATTGAACGGTGCAGCCCAGGCTTTGCGGGCAAGGACCATTCTCCATCAGATGCCACTCCCAGATCTAAGCATTAGGTTGGAACTTCGTCTTAGAAGGGCTGGACAGTAGTTCCAGCCTTTCTCCATCTCCAGAGGCTGCTCTGCTGTAAGCTCATGTGTGGTAGGAGCTGGCCTGGGGATGATTTATCAGGCTCTCTTCAGTGGTCCTCCGGCCCAAATAGGACCCTTCATAGAGGAGAAGCTGTAGGTGCCTTTTGACCCAGGCTTGGAAATAGCCCTTTGCATGAGGCAGGTCACTCATGCCAGGGAGGGGTAGTCTGTAGAGCTGGTACTGTCAGATATTTACCTGCAGGTATCAAACGTGGCAGTTCTTAGGGTGAGGGGTTGACACACATTGGGTGACTCATTGCATGCTGGTCATTATTCAGTACTTTCTTGAGATCCCGAGGGAACCAGTCCAGAGGGATTGGGTGTTTGCGAAGTTCACAAGTTCATGGGCAAGGTCTAGGGGTGGAGGCGGAGGCTGAGGGCCTAGAGGATGTCTGGGGAGGGCAGGGCTGGGGGCTGCTCTTCCTATGTGCGCCAGCCTGGAGCTGGTGTCCCTGGCTCACCTGCCTGCGCTCTTCCTCCCCATGGTCACCCTGGGCAGGTGTGTCCTGCCCCTCCCTCTGGGGCTGGGCTCAGCAGCCCTGGACTTCGAACTTGCAGGGAGGAAGCGCTTGCAGAGACGGGTGCCTTGGTGCGCACTGGGGTTTGGTAGGTCCCCAAAGGTGCAGACCTGCCTGAATCCAGGCCATGCCTCCTCGGGGAACTAGCTCCGGATACAGCCCAGAGATTTGCAAATCAGATGCAAATGTGGCCTTTGGTCGCTGTGGTGGGGCAACTGTGTGGCTGCAACTCTTCTTCCTGGTGTGCAGAAGGTGATAATGCTCCTGAAGTTGGTCCATCATACTTAGGATGTGCTGCCTTTGTCCGCTGGATAGCACCGGGGCTGTTTAGACTGACACCTGGAAAAGGCCGTGGGGGGAGTTTCATGGCACTGAAGTCTTCTGGGTTTGGCGTTAGCACCTGCACCTCTGCTACCTTCCCGAGCTGTTCTTAACAGACTCTGCTTCCTCTGATGATCATGAATCCTGGGATGCAGGCTCAAATGTATGCAAGCCTCAGGGCGGTCTTGCCCAGCCCTGCCCTGTGCCCTGCCCATGAAGAGGCTGTGAGTGCCTGCAGAGCCCCCTCCCCTCTGAGAGGGTAATGTTTGCCTGCTCTGTTCTCAGTGACGGGTTTTTTGTTTTCTTCTTTGCCTGGGCAAAACACGCCCGTTCGTTTTTCCCTTTCTGAAGTTTCCACTCGCTGTTGACTCCCAGGGGTCATGCAAGCGGGGATTTGCGCCTGGCGTGGGGTATGGGATCCACAGGTCCGGTGGGACACCTGCATCCTGGCATCAGCTGTCTTGGACTTGATAATGAAGCTTGGGAACTCCAAGGGCTCCGAGAGAGAATATGGCCAAGTCCCTCCTCACTTAGCCCTTTCCAGTGACCAGGCTGGACTGCAGGTGGGGGTCCTCTGTGGCAGGGGTGACCCATGGTCTCAGAGCTGTCCTGCCTCGCCAATGTGGACCAGGAGGCAAGCCTGTGCGCAGGTCTGGTCTGTGGGCCTGACCCTGTCTAACTCAGATTCCCCCCACCTCTGGCTCCTCTGCAGAAGAGCTGGTTGCATTTATCCAGCAGTACAGAGGGTCTGGGGCCAGGCGCAGTGGCTCATGTCTGTAATCCCGGCACTTTGGGAGGCTGAGGCAGGCAGATCACTTGAGGTCAGGAGTTTAAGACCAGCCTGGCCAACATGGCAAAACCCCATCTCTACTAAAAATACAAAAATTAGCTGTGTGTGGTGGTGCATGCCTGTAATCCCAGCTACTTGGGAGGCTAAGGCAGGAGAATCACTTGAACCCGGGAGGCGGAGGTTGCAGTGAGCCAAGATCGCGCCACTGCACTTCAGTTTGGGCGACAGAGCAAGACTCTGTCTCAAAAAAAAAAAAAAAAAGAGAGAGAAGAGGGTCTGGGGTCTGTCAGTCACTCACCAGCAAACAGAGTGGACAAGACCGCCCCTGTTCTCATGGAGTCTGGTAGGCGAGGCAGCGTGAAACAAACCCACAGAAACGAAAAAGAAGACTCCAGCAGAGAATGGAAGTAGGAGGTGGTGGTGGGAAGTGACTGCTTGGCACTCCTGGCAGGCTGCTCAGAGGAGGTTTCTCAAGGACGTGGTGACATTTAGCTGAGATTGAAGGACAGGAAGTGGAGAGCTCAGTGAAGAGCAGGCTGGAGAATATTCTAGAAAGAAAGAACAGCTAGCCTAACAGCCCTAAGGTAGGATGCCCTCAGTGCATTCAGTGACTGGAAAGAAAGGCAGAGTGGCCAGGACGTGGATGGGGACGTGGATGGGGATGTGGATGAGGTGGGTGTCAGGAGGTGCAGGGCTTTGTGTGCCTGGGGAGAAGTTGGGATTTTATGCTTAGGTGATAGGAAGCCACTGGAGGGTTTTGAGCCAGAGGTAAAGTGATGTGATGGTTTTTTGTTTTTTGTTTTTTGTTTGAGATGGAGTCTCACTCTGTCACCCAGGCTGGAGTACAGCGGTGCAATCTTGGCTCACTGCAACCTCCGCCTCCCGGGTTCAAGTGATTCTCCTGCCTCAGCCTCTCGAGTAGCTGGGATTATAGGCAAGCGCCACCAGGCCTGGCTAATTTTTGTGTTTTTAGTAGAGATGGGGTTTCACCATGTTGCCATGCTGGTCTCAAACTCCTAACCTCAAGTGATCCACCCATCTCAGCCCCCCAAGGTGCTGGGATTACAGGCGTGAGCCACTGCACCCAGCCAATGTTTGTTTTAAAAAGGTAGTTGGGGCTTCCAAGGGAAGAAACTGGGAGGCCAGAGGGGCAGCTGCTGCAGCCGATGGTGTGAGAGGATGGTGGCTGGGTGAGGAGGAGGTGGACAGGCGGGGAAGGGGTCAGAGTCTGTATGTGTGAAGAGGAAGAGTTAGCAGGACTCAATGATGGATTCAACGGCGGCAAGGAAAAGGGAGGGCCCCAGGATGACTCCAGCATTCCGTGCTCCCCGATTTGTGGCTCTGTGTCTTCTCCTCTCTCTCCTGCCCCCTGAACACAACAGTACCAAGAACGACCCATGGCTTTGAGAGGGTTAACGTCTCATGCATTAGGGGAGAAGTGCCATCTTGGAACCGTGCTGGGTGCTGAGAAAGGCTCGTTTGAGTGGGTCAGGCTCCTTGTGGAGGGAACTGCTTCTCTCCGACACCGTTTTCAGGAGTGAGCCTGGGAGCAGGCCGGGACACACACTAGCCTTTCGGCCCTGGCTCTGCACTGAAGCCAGCTTTGTGTGTTTGCTCCCTGGGTTCTGTGCTGGGTCTGAGACTGGGTCTAAAAGTTGGCTGAGTTTCTCTCACTGTGGTTCTGAACGTGATCTGTGCGCTCAAGGGCTGAGCTTCTGCACACCTTTTTCCACATGCCGGGTCATATAGAGCCTCTGATGAGCTGTGAGGGCTGGCAGATGGGTTTGTCTGAGGCACCCATATTTCCATGGGGTCAGCTCAGCCTCCAGCCGCTGCTCATCTGCTTATCGGCAGGGATCCTAACAGTGTCGCCACACACAAAGGTGTGAATTGCCCCAGTACCCTGCTCGCCTGAAGGCCAGTCTCCCTTTTCCCAGTGCCTCTTACATGAGGCTCCACTCTCCTGGGTCCTGACACCGTCTGTGAGGGCCAGGTTGGGGCAGGCAGTCCCAGCATCGATGCTGTGATAGCAGTGATCCCCAGCTCCCCTGGACAGGCCCCATGCTGCCCTGAGCACTGCCTTGTAGCCCTGGAGCAAGCCAGAGGCCTGGTTGGCGAGCGTGAAGCTGTCACAGCCGGCTGCCGGGCTCGCGTGAGCACTTGCCCTTGCTGGCAACGTATTCCCAGACATATGGGCCAGCCCAGCCTTCCAGGAACACTCTGGAGACCTGACCTCCATGGGGGTGACAGGAAGGGAGGGCTGGTGATGTCTTGCAGGGGCGAGGGTGGGGGGGTGCATCGGGGATGTCCCAAGTGGGAAGCAATGTGTGGCACAGCAGCCTGGCCCTGTAAGGAGGCCCTGGAGGCCTGACCTCCAGAGGCAGCGACGGGAGAGAGCAGAAGCGCAGGCTGGCAGCGGCTTGCGGGGGTGGTGGGGCTGTCCCAGGCCTACAGCTGGTGCCTCTGCCTGGCTCCAAGGGGCGTGTCAGCCAGTCTTCCTGGGCGTGTCTGCCGGCCTCGGAACACTGGGCCGGCCCTGGGGGAGGGTGTGTCCAGGTGGGAGGTGTGTGCATCTGCGCACGCGTGGGAGGTTTTTCTGCTTTCTGCCTCTACAGTCTGCACTAGATCCGTGACCTTCACTCCTAACTGGACTGGACAGTTCTCATGCCATCCTCCAGGGCTTTGATCTGATGTGAAGCTGGCGGCTCCACGGCCTGCAGCTGGGGTGGGGGGTGCAGAGGGGTGGGAGCAGGAGGGTTCCCCACCTCCCACCGTGATGTGGTGCTCCAGAGGATGAGTGGACCCCAAGGTTGCCTTGGGCTGGGCAGAGATGGGGCTGGGAGTTGGTCTGGGAAGAGTTATTGATCTTCCTGATTTCTAATCTGGGCAAGTGTTCCACCTGGTGGTGCTGACACCCCAGCCTGGGCCTCCTTCCTCCGTTCTCCCCAGGCCCTCTGCCTTCGGAGCAGACGCAGGAAACCCCCACATCTCGCCATGCACGGGCCCCAGGGAAGAGGGATTGGGAAGGGCTGGGGGCACCTGCCCTGTCTGGAGCTACTCGGGGGCCTTCTCGGCGGGTGACGCAGTTGCTCCAAAGGATGGGACGACCCGTGGATTTGGGAGGATTGACGCCGTGTGCTGGACGAGGGGAGAAGCGCCTCTGCCCTGCCTCTGTCCCTGAGTGCCCACAGTGAGAGAGGCTGGCATTGGAGAGGCGACGTCAGGTCTCACACACGGAGGAGTCCCGGAGTCCTGACTGCATCATCTCCTCGTGTAGACCTTCAAGCTCCTCCTCTCCGGTCTCCTGCCAGGTTCCCCCATATGCTTTTGTTCTGGAATCTACCCAGGGATAAGCCTGGTCCAGGTGAAGGCCCTTAGGCCCAGAGCCACCACCCTGAGGCATGAGGTGGCCAGTGATCCCCTTGCTGCCCACCTTGCCCGGGACCCCTGGATGCTGCCACGTTCCCAACCACACCACTGCGCTTGCTCTCTGCCCTTCAGGCCTGGGGGTGCTCCCCTTCTGCTCACCACCCGAGTTTTCTCTCTGGTCCGGCTCCTTGGCTTTCCTCCGGAGCAGGGGCTTTTCTGAGCCTGGGCCTTGCTATGGTAGCTGGGTTGGGACCCCCGTGGCCAACGGGGTAAGAGGAGGAAAGGTGTAATTAAACACTAGTTTCTTCTCCAGAAATGCTAATCGGGAAAAGCAATTAAAAGCAACTTTTTTTTTCCCTTAGTAATCTGTGTTAAGAGCTGGTAATGAAGTTTAGGGCCGTTGTGACTCAATATTTCAGCTTCACCGACTCAAGTCAAAACAATCCAAGCCCAGGAGTTTGCCAGCAGCTGAGCTGGGCCCGGGCAGCAGCTGTGAGTCCCACCCCGTGCTGCTCTCTGGGCAGAGAGAGGATCGGTCCCAGCTACGGGGAGGGGGTCTGGTGACACAGAGATAGGTCCCCTCGGGCATCCCTCCAAAGACCCTGGAAATGCATCCTAGTGAAAATGCTTAGGAGGAGGGTGTGAGGAGCACCTGGTTTAGGGGGCAGGACTGAGGAAGCATGGAGTCCAGTAGGGTCAGGGGAGAGGAACTGGGTGATTGAGGAGCCCACCGGGTTGGGCCAGGGCTCAGCCTCAGGGGTTCAGAGCCGGAAGAGGTGGTAATCCAAGTCCTGACCTGTCACCTCTGGCCATTCATTTTCCATTTCCATTCAGCGACACTGTGGGTAGTCACTGTAGGTTCTCAAAATGAAGAAGAGGCCAACGTCCTGCCCTCATGAAGTTTACATTCGGATGGAGGGAGCCAAATGATACAGGAGAAAAAGGAATAAAGGATGTGCTGGATGGCGATGTGTGGGAAGGAGAAAACAAGAGCCTCTTTGCAGAATAGAATAGGGAGTGAGAGGCAGGTGGATGGATGGTTTGTCATTTTAGATGTGGCTCCCAGGGAAGGGGTAACTGCGATGGTGACATTTGGATGAAGACAGAAAGGAAGTGAAGGAGTGAGCCAACCTAATCAATATCTGTAAGAAGAGCGTTCACAGCAGGTGTGAGATCCCAGAGGCGTGTTGGAGAAGCAAGGAGACCAGTGTGGCTAGAGCAGAGTGAGGGGCAGATGCCATCTGAGGTCGAGGGGGTCAGGGTGGGGGGCCCTCAGATCCCACAGGCCTTGCAGGCCATTGTGAGAACTCTGGCTTTTACCCAGAGTGAAATAAGCAGCTTTTTGAAGAGTTCTGAGTGCCATGATCTGATTAGGAACAAGCTCTTTATTAAAAAACAAGACCCACCTGTCACCGACTCCGCCTCTCACCGGTCACATATGTGCCCGGATCGCCCTCCTTGAATGCACTCTCTCGATGTTTCATCTGGGAGCGGGCAGAGAGGGCACAGAGGGGTCTGTCTGGAACTCGCCCTGCTCTAGCCTGGGCCTCCTTTCCCCGGTCCTTCCGGGCAGCCGCTCAGAAACAGGGTCTTGTCACTTTAAGCAGCCCCCCACCCGCCTCCCTGGCCTGCTTTATCTGAAGTCCAAGCGCATGTTGTTCCAGGACCGATCCGCTTTAGCTAATTAATAATCTGACAGGAGCCACCCAGGGGATTAGCCGTTGAGCTGAGCTCCACCAAGCCCCAGCAAATGAGCCCTGTGCTCCTTGGGGACGTGGAGGTGACTTTGGGGGGTGCAGCGAGAGGGGACCCCCGCAGGTGAGCTGTGGTATTGGACAGTGCAGGAGTGACGGGTGAGGAAGGAGGCTGGGCAGGGCAGAAAGTGATGAAAAGAGCCTCTTGAAAATAATCTGCTGTCCTGAGACGGATGGGGACCTCCACTCCCCCTCACTGCCTCTTCTGTCCTGCTCACCCCCCAGGAACTGTCCCCCCCTGCCGGGTGCTACCTGCTGAGTCACCTGGACAGGGCTGCCAGAGTTAGCAAATAAAAATACAGGATACCTAGTACATTTAAATTTCACACAAATAGCACAGACTTTTTAGTATAAGTATATTCCATGCAATGTTTGGGACATACTTACACGAAAACAGTATTCATTTTTTTGTTTTGTTTTGTTTTGTTTTTTGAGATGGAGTTTTGGTCTTGTTGCCCAGGCTGGAGTACAATGGCACAATCTCGGCTCACTGCAACCTCTGCCTCTCGAGTCCAAGTGAGTCTCTTGCCTCAGCCTCCCCAGTAGCTGGGATTACAGGTACCCGCCACCACACCCAGCTAATTTTTTGTATTTTTAGTAGAGTCAGGGTTTCACCATGTTGGCCAGGCTGGTCTCAAACTCCTGACCTCAGGTGATCCACCCACCTCAGCCTCCCAAAGTGCTGGAATTACAGGTGTGAGCCACGGCACCTGGCCATATTCATTGTTTATTAGAAATTCACATTTCACTGGGCATCCTGTATTTTCTCTGGCAGCCCTAAGCAGGGAGGGCTGGCAACTGGGGTGGGGGGGGGCGGGGCTCCCTCTCCAGGGCAGCTGGGACCTCCCTCTGGAAGAGCCAGCACTCCCTGGGGAGCTGCCTGGGGACTTTGCAAGCAAGGCAGGGCTGGGGTCACGATGACCTCCACTCCCACAGTACAGGGAGAGGAGGATGGAGGCAAACGTCAGCCACTTGCTGGAGTCTCCCAACCTGTATTTGGGCCCAGGTGGCCCTTGGGTGAATCGAGTCTAAGTCCCCACAGGGGCATCTGTGGCCACCAGACTGGGGAGCAATTCCCCAGGACCGCCTTCCCTGGTGAGGCTGCTATCTAGGAATAGTCTGGGGGCCTCTCCAGAGGAGGCCGCCTGAAGTTTCTGGGGTAATTTGGGAGGATGGCCATCCGCTAAGGGCATCTGTTCTGAGCCCAGAGAGAGGTGGGCAGGGATGGCCCACTGTGTAGGAGGGGCTGGACCAGGCCAGGCACAAGGTCAGGGACAACAGCCTGCTACGCAGGGCCACCTCTGTGTTCCAGGACCTTTGGGCACTGAGCAGGAATCCCTGTCTGCTGCCCTCTCGATGCCCTCCCCAACTAGGCAGCCCGTGCTAGCTCCTTGGGGAGGGTGTGCCCTGCAGGGGCTGGCCTGCCTGGGCTGTCACTGTGGGGCAGGGAGGGGAGGGCCAGTCTGGAGTGGAAAGCTTGATGGGGTCCTTACTGCTCCCTCTGGTGACCCCTCACATCCTGGATCCGTTCCTGTGGCCAGGGAGCTTAGGGCTGCCAGCTGGTGGAGGTCCAGCCTCCTGCAGCCAAGGGGCTTGATGCCAGGCGGGCAGTGCCCTGAGGTGGGAGCTCTTTGCTCTGGCTCTGTTCTCTAGGAGTTAACAGCATCCTGTGCCCTGGGAGGCCTCCTCTCCCCTGGCCCCCTGGGCTGCCCTCCTCCCAGCCTTTCCCAGCACAGCCAGCCAGGGCGTCTTGTGGTGTGAGCAGAAGGGGGCCGGGGGTGCCGCACGGGTGGGAACCTCTTCCGCTTCCCGAGCTCTCAGCCTCTTCCCCAGCCTGCCCAGTGGTTTGGCCCCGTTTCTCGAGCCGGCTGCTGCCCGTGTTGCCTCTGACCAACATCATTAACGTGGATATTTATATTTCATTAACAACATTAAGCCCAAATGGCATTAAAAGCAAAGCTGGTGATAAATAGCTTATTAATAAACAGGGAGTGCTCCGTGCTGCCTGGCCTCTCCCAGCCCTGGTGTTAACCCTTGCTGCCCTAGATAAATATGCCTCACCCTAAAGATCATCCCCCTGAAGATGGGGCCAGAAGTGCTGGTCCCTTCTCTGCCCTCTGTCGGCTACTCTGAGGTCAGTGTGTCTTGGATTCTATGCCAGGCAGGTCTGGGTCACTTGAGCTCACAAAACCTGGCCAGACCCCCTCAGGGCCTCTAATCAGATCGTTGTCACCCTGTCCTCACTGGTTTTGATTCTGGGGATTAATAATTTAGGAAATGTGGCTTTTCTAGGTTGTAAGCTCAGATCTTTCCTATTCCCTTCTAGCTGCATCTGCAACAAGGTTTACAGACTCAAAGAGTCACAATAGTAATTAATAATAATAATAATAATAATAGCAATGACAGTTACAATCGCAGCCAGCACGCACAGGGTGCTCACCATGTGCTCACCAGTGTCTTGGTGATCACTCCACATGCAGCAGCTCTCAAACCCTCCAGTGACCCCAGGAGCGTCCAGCTCAGCCTCCTTTTATTTTTTATTTTATTTTTATTTATTTATTTATTTTTGAGACAGAGTCTTGCTCTGTCACCCAGGCTGGAGTGCAGTGGCACCATCTTGGCTCACTGCAACCTCCGCCTTCCAGGTTCAAGCTATTCTCCTGCCTCAGCCTCCTGAGTAGCTGAGATTACAGGTGCACTCCACCACGCCTAGCTAATTTTTGTATTTTTAGTAGAGATGGGGTTTCACCATGTTGGCCAGGCTGGTCTCCAACTCCTGACCTCATGTGATCTGCCTGCATCAGCCTCCCAAAGTGCTAGGATTACAGGCATGAGCCACCTCGCCCGGCCTCAGCCTCCTTCTATAAGTGGGCAAACTGATGCCCAGAGAAGTGAAGCAGGGCTGGGCACGGTGGCTTACGCCTGTAATCCCAGCATTTTGGAAGGCTGAGGCGAGAATCGCTTGACGCCAGGGGTTCAAGACTCCCATCTCTTTAAAAAAAAATAAATAAATAAAAATTAGCCAGGTATGGTGGTGCACGCACCTGTAGTCCTAGCTATTTGGGAGGGAAGGCTGAGGTGGGAGAATCACTGGAGCCCAGGAGGTTGAGGCTGTAGTGAGCTGTGATGGCACCACTGCACCCCAGCCTTGGCAGCAGAGCAAGACCCTGTCTCTTAAAAATTAGAAGAAAAAAAAAAAAAGAAAATTGAAGCAAAGCAGCGTCACTAGCTGGGGCTCATGTCACACAACCCCCGGGCTGCTGTCATTGTGCAGTCGGCCCCGAAACAGAACTCATTGCAGGAGAGCCCATCCCTGGCTCCGAGGCCTCACGTGTGCCAGGGTTTCTCAGAGCCGTGGCTCTGCCTGACTCTCCCTGCCCCCGGGCCCCTGCCAGTTCGTCATGCAATGCCCCTGTCTAGGCAAGCTGCCTGCACACAGGCCGGCTGTCCAGAGGGCACAGTTATGTACCTTGCAAGCCACCACTCCACCTAGGACCCAGAGGTGCCAATGGAGAGCCAGCAGGGGTGTCCGTGATGCTCCGGAGACCTGTGTGAGCCTCGGCTTCCAACTGGAGCAACTTCTATTTGGTGCCCTTCTGGGGAGCAGGGAGCAGCCAGGCCTTGGTTGTTGGGGATTATAAGTCAGTATTAATATTTGTTAGATGTAGGGTCATCTTTTAACACTTCTAAGAAATAGGGGCACGCTCAGCCCTGGGTCCTCTCGCAACCCCAGCTCCCCAGCCGAACTGGCTGAAAGAAAGAAGAGAAACTAGAACCTTGTCTAGATTAAGAGGCCCCACTTAGAACTTCCTGCTACAAGAGTCTCCTTATTCGCCTGGTCCATTCGGGGCTGTCTGGGCCACGCCTGGCTGAAGGGGGAAATGGGGCTGTCTTGGAGTTTGCAGCATAAAAGGGAAAGATAGGCCAGGTGCGGTGGCTCACACCTGTAATCCCAGCACTTTGGGAGGCTGAGGCGGGTGGATCACAAGGTCAGGAGATCGAGACCATCCTGGCCAACATGGTGAAACCCCATCTCTACTAAAAACACAAAAAATTAGCTGTGCATGGTGGCACACGCCTGTAGTCCTAGCTACTCAGGAGGCCGAGGCAGGAGAATTGCTTGAACCGGGGAGGTGGAGGCTGCGGTGAGCTGAGGTTGCACCTCTGCACTCCAGCCTGAGTGACAGAGTGAGACTCTGTCTCAAAAAAAAAAAGAAAAAGTAGGGGGGAAAGATGGAGGGAGGGTGGAATGTGAAGCCGCCATGCGGTTGCAAGGAGGGGACAGGGTGGAGGGCATGTCGTGGAGACCATCTGGCTGTGTCTGTGAGCACTCAGGGAAGACGGAGAGCTCATTAATTAGCAGGGCTCCTGCTGTCTGTGCAGGGCCCCGGACTGCTTCTCCCAACCCATTCCCAAGCTGGGAAGGAAGCTGGGACGCAGCAGCCGCAGGGCTCCTCATCAAAGAGCAATCCCACATCTCATCCTGATGCCTGCAACCTGACCAACCACTCCCCAAAGAGAGAAGCGAGTAGGGAGACCTGGCAGGGAGGCCTCACTGGACTGACGTGGCGATGTTAGGGCTGCCTCAGGAGGTCTGATCCGCATCTGCTGCTTCTGCCGAGAAGACCTCCATGCTTGCTCTGGCCACGTGGGCCTTGGCCATCATGGCAGGCCATAGTGGGTGGCTGGGAATTGGAGACACTGTGGAGTTTATGATTGTCACCTACATTACAGTTCAGGTGACTGTACAGGCATAAAACCAGTGGTCAGAGACCCCAGACCAGGAGCAAGCAGTGGGGAAGGGGCAACCAGGCCTGCCCCTGCCTGGAACTAGTGGTCAGGTCGGGGAGCTGATTGCGAGAAAGAGGTACGATGGAGAGAGATGGGCTCTGGAACCAGGCTGACCTGAGTTGCAGTTCAGACCCACTGTTTTATAGACGTGGCTGTCACTCCACAAGCTTAGCCTCATTGTACTCCTCTGTAAAATGGGCACAATAGCATCGTCTTTGCAGGGATGCGTTCTCTAAAATGCTTGTGACCGGACCTGGGACCTGGTAAGTACTGAGTGAGGGGTCACCGCTGCCTCTGTCACTGTTAGGCCCACTCCTAATTTGTTGTCGCTAACGTCTGTTTGAGAAACGGGAAAGGAAATGGGTGAAGAACACGGTATACACACAGGGCTCAGCCTGCCGCCCCTGCCCAGGAGTAGCTGCTGCAGCAGTAAGGATGGACCGGGCCTGGCAATCACCTTCTCCTCTGCCAGGCTTAGAAGGGGAGTTGGACACAGGGAGCCTTTGAAAGGCGAGCACATGGCTGGGCGCGGTGGCTCACGCCCAAGGCAGGCGGATCGTGAGGTCAGGAGATCAAGACCATCCTGGCTAACACGGTGAAACCCCGTCTCCACTAAAAAATACAAAAAAATTAGCCGGGCGTGGTGGTGGGCGCCTGTAGTCCCAGTTACTTCGGAGGCTGAGGCAGGAGAATGGCGTGAACCCGGAAGGCGGAGCTTGCAGTGAGCAGAGATCCCACCACTGCACACTCCAGCCTGGGCGACAGAGTGAGATTCTGTCTCAAAAAAAAAAAAAAGAAAGGCAAGCACAGTGTACCCTCTCCCAGTGAGTGCTCATTCTGGAGGGGGAGCTAGGTGTGGTGAGACACCCCTAGTTCCAGGCAGCTGCAGTGACCCACAAGAGAGCAGAGTGGGGGTCTTCAGCGTGGTCGCCCCTGCAGCCTTTGATGCCACCTGTGCCGAGGCGGGTTCTCTCCCGTTTCTTGCACGTGGGCTGGGCTTTGATTAGGGACCCTGAGCTCACCTCACCTTCTCCCCACTCTGCGAAGCCCAGGACAGGGACTGCAGCTTCTGCTCGCTCACTGGAGGCATGCTACTCCAGGGTTCTTCCCTGACATCTGGGTGGAATGCCTTTCATCTGCCGCTGGGACCCGACCACTGTTAGACCCTCAATGGCAGCCATTGCTTCTGCCACCGTTTGGCAGGTGCTAGACTTAGCACTTGGTAAGAATCCCTGCCTGTGGGATTTGGTTTGTCTGCTGGGTTGCATCTATGAAAGATGAGCGTATTCAGACCCCTGCCTCTCTCTGCAGACCCCACCTTCCCAAGGACGGCTTCCCCTTTGCTTCCCAGCCCCACTCTTAGTCTCAGGTGGCCTATGTCTCCAAGGGCCAGAGGCTCAGAGGGTATGGGGGTGGCTGGTGGAGTGGCCGGAGCCTCCTGGGGCGAAGGGTCTGTGTGTGCTTACCTTGCTTTAGGGGAATGGCACTGCCACCTGGGTGGCCATCACATGCCGTTTGTCACTCCGTGGACTTCTGGGCGTCCACTCCTGGTTAGCAGGGGCTATGAGGGGAGAAGCCATGGGGTCATCCATCTTGCCCACATGATCTCAGAGCTACCCAACCCCACATGGGCCCTAGAGAAGGGGCAGGGGGCGGGAGCCTGGAAAACGGCTCCTGGGAGTGGGGAAGGTGACATGTGCATCCTTTGCTCCACGGCCCAGGAGCCAGGCCTTTTGGCTTGATGGGCAGACTTTCCAGTGGGTCAAAGGCCACTCCAGATCTGAGCTTTTTCTTTTCCCTGCTCTCTCACCTCCAGGGGTGGTAGAAAGAGCTCACCCTCCCCTCTGCCCTGTGGTGGCCCCAACATGAGGCCGTCCGTGGGCTGGGGTCTAGGACGGCTCTAGGAGAAGGTCCCGGGTCCAGGCTGGCCCTCGGTTGGGGTGCGAGGTGCTGCCTTGGTTCTGCGCCTGCCTCCAGCAGTAGGCATTGCCAGCTTTTTTAGCAGACAACCCTGATGCCAGCCCCAGGCAAGGGGGCCTTCATCTGAAGCCACGGGGCTGGGAAGGCAGAAGGGATCCCGTGCAGACTCCTTCCTCTGGGAGCTTCTCCTACTTTCATTTTCTTTTCGCCACTATTTTTTCCTGGGGTCTAATTAAAGACTTGGAGCCGTTTACAGCCTGTGGTTGGCTTTTTATTTGGATCTTTGGCAATTACCTCCTGCCCTAAAATAAGTTTCGATGGAACAGGGGTAGGATTTTTCTTTTTGGCCGAGTTCTCAGCTTTAATTTTGCCGTGCATGCGTGTGTGTGCGCGCACGTGTGAGTGATGGAGTGTAATGAGGCCCTTCCCTCCCCGCTCTTCCAAATCCTGCCTCCTTGTCACTCTCTTCATCTCAAGTGTCCTGTGGCCAAGGCAGAGGCCTGGACAGCGGGAACAGTATGTCCTCAGCTTCGCCCTGCCTCGAGGCCACTCTGTGATGACGACAGGCAGGTCATCTGTCGACTCTGTCCCAGTTTCTTCACCTGTGAATGGGGCCAGTGGGCCGGGCACGCCAGAGGCTTCCCTCCGCACTGCTTGGTGGCAGACCTCTTGCCCAGCAGAGTAAGGCGATCCCCCGGGGCGGGAGGAAGCCAGCACCACGGCCACCAGGCCTCCTTTTCCCCTCTTGATCCACACCTTGTGTTTGAATAGGAGCTCATGATCAAGTGCCCAAGGCCCTTCCCCGTTTTTGT
Source organism: Pongo pygmaeus (assembly GCF_028885625.2). NCBI lineage: Eukaryota > Metazoa > Chordata > Mammalia > Primates > Hominidae > Pongo > Pongo pygmaeus. The sequence continues at coordinate 220,481,366 of NC_072373.2, forward strand.
CCCTCTCGATTCTCCCAGCTTCTGTGTGAGCAGGTGTGATCACCCCATTTTCTAGACCCGTAGGGCCATAGGTGCCCTATGGCCAGAGGTAATTAGTGGCTTTTCTGATATCTCTTGGCTTAGAGGGGACAGGGCATTGGGATTCAAACCCAGGTCCTCTGATCTTCCAAAATCCACACCCAGGACTGGCGACATCATTTGTGGGGCCCAGTGCACAATGAAAATGCAGGGCCTCTTGCTGTAAGATGATTCAGAATTTCACAACAGTGACAGCAGGACGTTCAACCCAGCAGGTGCCCTTTGAGTATGAGACCCTGTGTGGCTGCATGGGTTGCACACCCAGGAAGCCGGCCCTGCCCACACCCCTTTGAGTCCCCTTTTCCTGTTTGCCTCTGTTTCAATCCACGTGGCAAAGGGCAAGGAAGGTCAAGAGGCCGTCTGTGTTCCGTGTCCCTGGCACTGTGGCTCACTCCTGCAGTTGGGGAACATGCTGGATTCTCCCAATTCTTGGCCTGTCCCATCTGACCTCTGTCTTATAGGCACGATGCAGGCTGTCTAGGGTTCCCTGAGTCTCTTAGGGGACTTCAGACCCAATTAAGGCCACCTGAGACTTCATGTGAGTCAGAGGTGAGGAAATCAAAATAAAAGGAAAAAGAAAATTTGGTAAGAACTCTGTTTCCTTGGGGCAGAGAGTGAAGCTTTTGGGGATTGGTCCTCCCAGTCCCACTTAGAAGCCCTGGGGGATCTCTCTTTGTCAAGCAAAGCAAATGGTGACCTGCCAAAAAATATCCAGGTCATACTGGGCTTTGATTGCTCTGCTGGGGCTAGAAGGTCAGGTGGCCTATTCCGTAGGCTCATCTGGAAACTTCCTTGCTGGTTGTTGGGGACTTGGAGTGGCCATGGAGTCTTAGGGGGTAATGGGTGGATTGATGGAGCACATGGCAGACATGCGTCTGCGTGTACCGTGTACCGGGGTGCCTGTGCGCTCTGGTGAGGTCACGGCTCTCCTGCGTGCCAGGCAGCTCTTTAAATAAGAGCTGTCAGGATGAATGGCTCTCGCTGGCTCCCCAGACATACAGTCCTTGCCCGCCCATCTGGGACTGTGTTCCCCTGTCAGGACATGCCTGCTCATGGTGCCCTGTCTCTCTTCTGCTAATGCCCCCCACCCCACCCCCAAGAAGTCTGGGTACCAAAGTTCCTGCCCCAGGACCCCACCCTTGGCTCTCTTTACCGTGCCACCTGCTTCCTAGAAACTGAATTCTGGACTTTGGGCAAGTTTCAGGATTAAATGTGTCCTAAAAGCCACAGCGGCTGTTTTTACGGGTGGAGAGGGAGCAACTTTATCTAAAATCAGGGGGCAGGTCGGGGTGGGAGTACCCTAGGCGTAAGGGCTGAAGCAGTTTGAGTCTAAGGGGGAGAGAGTGCCCGAGTTTCCAAGGACTGATTAGATGGTATGCCAAGTGTATTAAATTTTGCAGACATTTTAACAGCAATATGCTAGATAGTTGGGTGTCCCCTGAGGCGGCTGGATTTTTTATATCCTTCACAGAAGGTCAGAACCCTCTTCTGCCTGCCTCCCCCCGCCGCCCCATGCTCCCCGCTCCTCTCTCTCTCTCCCTCCCTCCCTCCCTTTCCTCAACAATTTCCCTTGCTTCTTGCTCTCTGCTCATCAGGTACCTAAAAGACATCTCCCATCCCGCCTGCCCTCCCGTCACGGCATCGGGGGTCTCCAAGGCTGGAGAGGGGCACAAACAGGGCACTTGATTTCTATTTTTTCTCCCTTTCCCTCTTCTCCTCCCCCCACCCCCCCCCCCCCCCCATTTTGGAGACTGTCATAAGACCTACTCCCTCCCTCCTTATTTTTATAGAAAAAAAAAAAAGGCAGGAAAAGAATCCATCTGGCATATGAATAATTGAAATGGCTCAACTCTGTTCCTGTTGCCGCTGTTTGTTCTCAGCTCCCCCGGCCCCCACCCCATCCCCCTGAGTACAGGTCTCTACGTGGAGGATGCGGGGGTACACTTAGAAGGTTCTCAGTGGAGGCCCAGGGCTCTCCTTCATTCTGAGCCCTTTCTCCCCATGAACCGATGGATCTGAGTGGGGGCACTTGGAGATGTAGTGTCCTTCTCCCTGACCATGGGAGACAGCCAGCCTCAGGCTAGAGTCTTCCCAAATATCACTCACCCTTGAATGTCTCCCTTGGCCTCTTGGGCCTCAAGGGACAGCTAACTGGACCCTGATTTCTCCCAGAATCCCCTGGGATTCTCCAGTTTATGCCCCAGACTCCTCCTGTCCCCCAGCTTCTGCCCCTCTGTCCCGAGGGCTCTAGTGCCCTGCCTGAGCTTCAGGGACCATAGGGACTCCTATTTGGGGAAAACTGGCTTTGAGAATACTCCCCGAGCTCTCTTTCAGTACTGCTTTCAGGGGGATGCTCCACCCCCAGGAACTGGCCCAGCCTTCTTGCTCAGAGGTTTTTTTTTTTTTTTTTCTTTATTGTGAGATGGAGTCCCGCTCTGTCGCCCAGGCTAGAGTGCAGTGGCGTGATCTCAGCTCACTGCAACCTCTGCCTCCCGGGTTCAAGCAATTCTCCCATCTCAGCCTCCTGAGTAACTGGGATTACAGGCATGCGCCACCATGCCTGGCTAATTTTTTGTATTTTTAGTAGAGACAGGGTTCCACCATGTTGCCCAGGCTGGTCTTGAACTCCTGACCTCAAGTGATCCGCCTGCCTCAGCCTTCCAAAGTGCTGGGATTACAGGCATGAGCCACCGCACCCGGCCAGAGGCTTCTAACTCCTCACCAACCCATTCCCCTTCCTCTCCTTCCTTTCAATGCACTCAGATAAGGGCTTGACCCTGGCTGGAGGATTTCAAGTTCTTCACTTCTAGATTCAGCCTTTTTATGGGGAGTTACGAAAGACAGGGATTTTAAACTTTGTTTTCTGCGACAAGGTGAGAGAAATCACATGGGCAGGAGGTGAGGCCAGGCCAGGGACTGGGGAAAGAATGGACTCAGGCCTGGCTGGAATCTCTGCCTGTTCACTTTCCACAGCCTGGACCAGCTGCACACCAAGCCCCGTGTCCGAGCTGAGAATTCACTGTCTCTTTAAAACCATTTAGAGGAAAAACAAAAGAACTTTAGTGCATTAATTCTAGATGAAGATGGGTCTCCAGATGACAGCCTGATCCACATTATTCCTTACAAGACAACTTCCCCTCTCCTCCGCCCCCTCCCACGTTCCTGCCCCTCTGCCCAGCTCTTTGTCCACCTCCGTGGTTCTTGCTTTGTGAAAAGCGAACACTGGGGCGGCATGAAGCCTAATCGTGTGCTTGATGTTTGAGAAGTCAATACTTCTGTCTGTTTGGGACATCACGTTCATGTCATGTGTGAGGTATTGACTTGCAGCCGTGGGCCCTGTGGTTGCAAAGTGCTGGGAGCCAGTGTGTCTCAGAACCACCGAGCAGCCGTGGTGGGGTTGTGGCTGGGGGCACGTGAGAAGCGGTGAGGGGTCCGTGTCTCGGCGCTTGCTGGGTTAGGCACATTAGGTCTTAGAATAGCACCAAAATGTTCTAGATCTCTCCTGGCTTTGGGGGAAAAAACACACAGATACGCACAAACTGCCCAGTAAGCAAAAAATAATTCAGATGAGATTCAAATCAGATTTGTTAATATATAGATATATATATATATATAAAAATATAAATATATATAAAAGTCGTTTGTAAAGACTCCTACACATGTTATAAAAGCTGCAAAATGTCTGGCATTCCAGGGCCTAGTAGGAATAATTAGATATTTATATCCAATAAAACTGGTTTGATGGGGAAATCGTTTCCCTCCGTGTGGATTCTCAGTTGAGGGCGAGTTTCGGTGGTTGGGTTTGTTTTTTTTCCCGATAATAAAACCAGGGGTTTGGCACCAACAAATGTATTTCCCGTAAATATCTAAATCTCTTTTTTCCACTGTGAGCTCTGCTAGACCAGCCTCATCATGCCAGCCCTGCCCATGTTCATCTTTACTGGAGAGCTGTGTGCACAGAGCACCCTCAGCCTGGGCCAGTGCTGGACCTTGTGTGCACCTGTGTCTGCTCCCTGTGCCCCGCCACCCCCACCCCCAGGACAACTGCTGGTGGCTCTTTTCCAGGCTTTGCTTTGCCGTTTTCCTCTTTGAACAAGTCCCTAGAATGGGGTTTCTGCCCTCATGTTCTTTAAAGCCCAATCTAGAGCCAGGTGCAGTGGCTCACGCCTGTAATCCCAGCACTTTGGGAAGCTGAGGTGGGTGGATCGCCTGAGGTCAGGAGTTGGAGACCAGCCTGACCAACATGGTGAAACCCCATCTCTACTAAAAATACAAAAATTAGTGGAGGTACATGCCTCTAATCCCAGCTTGGGAGGCTGAGGCAGGAGAATCACTTGAACCCAGGAAACGGAGGTTGCAATGAGCTGAGATTGTGCCATTGCTCTCCAGCCTAGGCAACAGAGTAAGACTGTCAAAAAAAAAAAAAAAAAAAAAACTAAGTGTTTTTTAGACTTTTTTTTTGTCCAGACAGGGTCTTACCCTGTCGCCCAGGCTGGAGTGCAGTGAAGCGATCATAGCTCACTGCAGCCTCCACCTCCTGGGCTCAAGTGATCCTCCCACTTTAGCCTCCCAAGGAGCCGGAACTACAGGTGTGCACCACCCCAACCAGCTAATTAAAACAAAAAAAAAATTTTTGTGGAGACACAGGGTCTCACTATATTGCCCAGGCAGGTCTTGAACTCCTGGCCTCAAGCAATCCACCCACCTTGGCATCCCAAAGTGCTGGGATTACAGGCATGAGCGATTGTGCCCTGAAATTTTTCTGATTTTACTAAGTACTTCCTACCCGCAATTTGCAGTTTCTCTTCCTCCACCTCCTGCTTCTAGACCCTTCTCTCCCACCTCTTCTGAGCTCTGCTTGGCCTCCCGGCCCGTTGCCTTCAGGGCCTCCACCATGGTGCGGCTGCCTTGGGGAGACACTGCCTCAAAGCCCTGGCTTGGGGGGACCCTCAGCCCCATCTTCGTTTCTCTCCCATCTGTTACACAGGCATAAACCAGAAGGAGCCATAGATCCCCAGGACCTCACTCTCCCATTATACAGATGTGGAGCTGAAGCCCGGGCTGGGGGGCATGGGTTAGTGGGAGGGGCTGTGCTGGCTTCAGGTTCCTCACTGGAACGGGGCAGAGCTGGGGCCTGAAGTGCTGCCCTTGACTTCCAGCAGGTTCTGGGAATGGGGAAGATACACAGGCCTTGCCTCGACACTGAGCCACTGTGAGACATTGGGCGAACGGCCTTGCCTCTCTGAGCCTCGCTCTTCCAATTTGTGACATAGAATCAGTAACTCGTATCCTATGGGGTTGCAGAGAGGAGTGAGTGAACTAAAACCTAACAAGCGCCTGGGCTGGTGCTGGCCAGGGGGGCAGCTTCCCTATGGGGTGGTGGTAATTGGCATTCACCCTAGCTGCAAATGAGGACATGCTGTGACACCGGGCCACTGGAATGAGACCTTGTCTGTGGGCTCCACCTGTGTGGTGGGTTGGCTGTGGTCCCTTTCTCCCTGAATGACTGAGTTTTGCCCTTTCAGGAGGGACTCGTCTGGGATCCCAGCACCTTGCGGCTTCCCAAGTCTCAGCCTCAACTCATTTCAGCGGGGAAGGAAGAGCCAGGAACAGTGGTGGAGCTGGCAAAAGGCATGTGCTAGAGAGGTCAAGGTTTAATCGGGAACCAGAACCCCAAAGAGAGGGCCCAGAGAAACAGGAGGGAGGAGCTGTAGGGCCTTTGACACAGAGCCACCCTGGCCGGGACATTTGGGCCAAACTATAGCTTGGACTCTTGAGGGGCTGGTGGCCCTGTTGTTTTGATCAACGACAAGAAGGCCCCTGAAGGCTCTGTGGGGAGTGGAAGTAGCCAGCAAGGCTGGGAGAATGGGGAGCGGGCCCGGGGGGCGGAGGGCCCAGGGAAAGGTCTGGAAGCCTGAGTGGGCACAGCCGAGCTTAATTACAGAGCAGCGAGGGGAGTGAGAACAGACAGCCCTTGTGTGGGCCACGCACATGCTGTGCTCCACGCCCTTCCCTGCACATGTGGGTCCTCCTCCTCACCATGGCCACCCTGGGCCCCGGGCCCCTGGGAGGGTTTCCCTTGCAGTGACACTCAGAGTGGCACATGTCGCAGTGACACTCAGAGTGGCACATGTCGCAGTGACACTCACAGAGTGGCACATGTCGCAGTGACACTCACAGAGTGGCACATGTGAGCTTCACCTGCACCCCTACCCAGAGAGAGACCAGCGGTGACCCCCACTGTCATGAATGCACCCGTCCCACAGCTGCAGGTTTCGCTGCATGCTGTACACCCGGGGACTGGCCGCCGTCCTGAAAAGAGCAGCCACCCTCCACAAGACGCCTGGGTGACTTGTTTTTCATTATTGTTGTTGTTGCTTTTTTCCCTTCTTCCCCCGGACCCCCAGCAAAATTTTAAAAAAGAACTCAACAAGAAGCAGAGCCCAAGCTTCCTGTGACTGGTTCTCAGAGAAGCCAGTCAAATCTCCCCTTGTTGAGAACATTTTGACAGCATAAAATTGCTGCCGGAATGTGACTTTAGCGAAAAGTAAAAAAAAAAAAAAAAAAAAAAAATCTTCCTTCATGCATATGGAGTTTTTTGGAAAAAAAAATGGTATTTTAATGCTTTCTATTAAATTGGGACTAAAAGTGGTGTCTTAATTTGCATGCATTAGCATATTTGCATATAGATCACTGAAATGGTGGAAGAGAGAAGAGCCTTTAAATGAAAATTCTTTTAAAGGCACAGGCCTGCCTCCCTCTCCTCCCCTTCTCCCTGTGGGGTTTATGCTTGATCTTTTCCTCTCACCTTCAGCCCCACCTTTGTGTCCTCCCTGCAAAGGGCCAGTTGGGTCGAGGCCCTGCCTCTCTGAAGCTGGTTTGGATGGGGTCGAAGGGCTGGAGAAAGCCCTGGCCCAGGTTGCTCCATGGCCCTGCAGCCTCGTTGTGCGGGCAGGATCCCACCTGGCCTATCCTGGCAGTGGCTCTGGAGGAGGGGCCTGTGTCCACAGCCAGCAGGCAGGTGGCCTCTCTGCCAGCCATTGTCCTCCCCCTTCCCCAGCCTGCTGTGGGCACCCATCCTGCCAGCCACTGGCCTGGGCCTTTGGCCACCTGGCACCAAAAGGAGGGGGTGGATGGGGTGCTCTGCGTCCTTCCGGGTTCCTGCCGCGTCAGCGTCCCGGGACTGAGACATTCTGGGCTCCCCCTTCCCGCCTTCCTCACCTGGAAGGCCCAGGCGGCCCTGTTCCCTTGGGTCTCTGGTTCAAAGGCCACCTCCTTAGAAGTAGCTGAAGCAGCCCTACCTCTCTCCTTGGTCAGTCCCTGTCACTCTCCTTGTTTTATTGTCTTCATAGAACTCATTAGTTGTCATTTATTAGTTGCTCGATTGCTCGTCCCCACCCCCACCCTTGCCAAGGGTAAACTCCACGAAGGAGGGACCTGCGGCCGTCCTGTCCGGGGCCGCCCCACCGGCGCTTGGACAACATGAGGCACATCATCGGTGTTGAGTGACTATTTGTGGAATGAGTAAAAGGGGACTGGGACCCTACCAGGGCTGAGCTTGTGTCCCCAGCATCACTGCCTGACTGCACCTAGCGCCCCACAGGGCTGTGCCCAGCCTTCCTGAGATGGCCTCAGCCTGGCAGGAAGAGCAGTCCTGGAGTGGGCCGGGGCCTCTGGGCTGATCCACAGCCCTCCGAGCACCTCGGCCCACTGTCACTCCTTTGGGCGACAGGCTGGGGCCAGGCCCTGGCCTTGGTGAGTGGGAGGCCCGGGTGGCCTGTGCTGATCTTGCAGCTGCAGGCAGTAGGAGAGGCTAATGGAGCTGAGGGTCCCCCGTGGCAGCCCCCAGACCCCAACCCTTACAGCCATGTAACTCCCTTGGGCACCCTTCTTCCAGGTCTGGGAGGTCCCCCAGATATTTCGGGGCATGCAAACAAGAGCCCAGCTTTCTGTGTCTAGACTGTGCTCGCTGGCGGGTCCTGTGTGGGTGGCTGGAGTCCTAGGGAAACCCCACCCACTTCTCTGCCCTCCAACGGGGCAGCCAGGACGTGAGGTCTGGCCCTTGAGTTCTGTACCCTCTCTCACTTCACCGCTCTGGTGGGCTGGGACTTCTGAAGGGCCCCTCCAGGCTGACGGCAGCCCTGGGCTCCATGCCCAGCCTGAGGGGGGAGGGCCCATGAGGGTGAGGGGGACGCCCAGGGTTGGAGTGGGGCTGTGCCTCCACCACTAATGAAAATCGGAAACCAATTGAGCAGGACAAGGTGCCCAGCCAGCAGGTTGTGGGAACGAGGGGCCTAATGGATGTGGCTGGGTGGGGAGCGGATGCCTCATTGATCGCCCAGTGGCTATATTTATCCACCTTGGTCTGTGGCCCCAGCAGCTGGATGGAGCGGGGATAAATAAATGGCCACTGAAATATTCATGAACTGCACATGTACATCCGTGGCCAAGGGACTGCCAAGGGCCTTCTCTTCCTTCCTTCTCCCCCTCTCTGCAGAAGCCTTTCAGGAAATTCCTCCCACCTGGGCCAGGTGAAGTGTGGCACAGCTCCAGTGGGCACTCAGCCCAGCCCACGGCCCCAGGAGCACCTGCAGGCCCGGGCACCTCCCACCCAGGCGTGCCAGTCCCTGCCTTCCCCTTGTCCCCATCGTTCCTCCCACGTCCCTGTCCTTCAGTGATGGATTGGACACGTGGGGCTGTGGCTGTCTGCCTGGCCCTGTGTCCGCTACTAGACCGTGTACTCCTCAAGGACAAGCTGGTGGTTCACTCGTCCTTATTTCCCACGTGGCCTGGCATGGTGCCTGACACATCCTTGAGACAGGGTCCTCGTAGGTGATGAATGAGAACTCAGAGTTGGGTTTGAATCTCCGCTCTGCCCTGTGTGTTTTGGGGAGTGATCACGCTTTGCTGGACTCAATGTACTCATCTGCCCAATGGGATTAGTAGCAGTGTTGCCAGCGTTTCTTAAGTGTGGGTCCGGGACTGCCCAAATCAGAATCCCGGGTGGAGCAGGTTAAAAACAACAAGCCCGGTTCCATCCAGACTCACGGGATCAGAACATCCCAGGGAGGAGCCTGAGGACTCCCCTGGTTCGGGGTTCTCAGTGCCGTGCTGCTCACTAAGGTCTGGAGCTCCCGTCTCATTGCCTGCTGATCCCTTTGTCCAGGTGGCAGATGCTGACCATGAGCCCAGAGTTCTGTGTGTGTTCTCTAGGACCTGAGTGATGGGGACCAGGAGTGTGAGGGAGGCAGGTGCGATTCTGAAGTGTCCATCAGTTGGGCATTCTGGTGAAGCTGCCTGGCTTGGAGATTCCTGGAGACTGGGCTGAACTTGGCACAGTGGTCCTGGGTGGCAGGGCCCAGAAATGCTGCCAGTACCGCCCATCAGCAACAGGTGGGTGGGGTTGGGCGTGGCCACTGGGGCATCGTTCATGACTTGGGGGGGTCTGTTGCAGGACAGAGTGATCTTTGGGGTTTCCTCTGCCTTTAATGCTCTGCATTCTCCCCCTGTTTTAAGGAGGTCAAATTGCCCTGCCCCTGGGTAGGAGAGAGTGGTGTCAGCAGAGCAGCTACTTGACCAGAGCTGGCTGAAAAAGCACATTTTCAACCTGATGTGCCTGGGGCTGCCCCTGATCCTAAGCCACTGCCTCTGGGCTCCCTGACTACCTACAACTCCCAGTGTCCCCTTGGTGCAGCCCAGAGCCAGGCACTGATGGCCTGTCACATGACACCAGGCCTGTCCCTTGGTAGGCAGATGCCCATGACTTGAAAACCATTTGACCTCATTTAACCGAAGGGACTGAGGGTTCAGCTGGCCATCTGTGGCGGGTTCTCTGAGAGCTCAGGGCACAGAAACCAGGAGTCATTTGGGATGGGTAAAGGCAAAACTTCTGTCCGTGGCACTTGGCTAAGAGGCACCAGCCATCCCTCCTTCCGGCAGCACACCGCCTCCCCCAGGCAAAGTTTGATCCAAACTTTGGGGACAGCCCTGGCGCTGCGTGGAGCTGGCTGAGCCTGCGAGTGGCAGCGGGAGCAGAGGGAGGCAGCCCTGGCGCCTGACTCTGCCGGTCCCCCGTCCCCTCCCAGAGCTCCCAGGCCTAACCCGAGTTTGCAGGCGCCTCTCTCGTCAGCTCAGAATGCAGCTTGGGGCCCGTGGCGGCTCAACCTTTCCCTCTCCCAGAGCCCCGGTCTAATCAACCTCTATAATTTATGCAGAAAATATGATTTATATTTAATTTCACCACACTTGCATTGTTAATTTGAGATGTAATTAACCCGTCGCCATGACAACTAATTTTGTGATGCCGTAAATTACCGCCGTCTTTTCATCAAAATTCAGTTACTTTGGCTCCTGTGTGCAATGTACTGATGCAATTAGGTTGCTAAGGGCAACTCAAAAGTGTTCAATTTCTTTTGTGCAACTGCAATGGGGTAGAAGCTCCCTTGCGTCCTCCCAGGGTCCCGTTGGTCATGGGGCGGGGAGTTGAGAGTATGTGGCCGACCTCAAGGGATGCCTCTGGAAAGCCGGACTGGGTGGGCGCTTGCGGCCCCCCACTTCTCTCTCTCCCACCCTCTTCTCTCCAGTAATTGTTTTTAAACAGTGACCCCTAGATGCATGCTCCCCAGACCCTCCGTGGCACCCCAGGGCAGGCGTAAAGGGCCCTCTCCTTAATGGCACGGACTGTGCCATACACCTTCCACCCCCAAACATTGCGGTGCTCCGGTTAGAGAAAGAGAGAAAACCACATTGCCTTTCTTCTCTCCTGGTGTCTAACTTGTTTATATAGATCTTCCCTTCTCCCTCTCTCTCTCTTTCTCTCTTTTTTTCTTTATTTAAAACAAAAACCCTCTGTGTTGCTTTTGTCACGTTAATTCCCATTTTGCCAACACCAGGGGCCCAGGCAGACGAGTTACCAAGGAACACAAAATTTTAATTAGTGTATTTTAATCATTCAGGCTTTCCGAGCTAATCCACATGCCCTAGAGAATTCCCGAGATGCAGCTCTGCCCTGCTTTACCATTTATTGTTGAGTCTATTATAATTACTGTTAGCAGGTGGGGACTGGGAGATGTTTATTATGAGTTTTTCATCTTTAGTATAATTACCGAAAAAAACAAAATAAAAGGATGTCGTTGTATTTTGTTTCCTAGAATTTTTTTTTTTCCAAGGGAGGGCACGGCCATGGGATTTTTTTTTTTTCTTGCTTCTTCCCAGGCAGGTGACTTGGAGTTTCGGTGCTGGAAGACACACTCCTTGAGATCAGCACGGAGTGGTGCTCAGTACTCCACAGGCTCAGGAAGGGGGGCGGCTGCCACCTCTGCCTGTCATCTGCTCGGGCAGGCCCTGGGGTTGTCCCCTCCCACCCGCATGTGCTGTTGTACATTGAGAGAGCAGGGCTGGGGATGTACCAGCGCTCCTCCTGGGCTGGTGGCTCTGCCTGGTTGGGTCGGCCTGGGGGCCTGGCCAGGTGGACCTGTTTGGGGTGAGACTAGCACTTTTGCTAGTTATTAATGTAACAGTTAACATTTATTCAGTGCTTAGTATGTGCCAAGTGCTGTGTCATGCCCTTCAGCTGAACTATTTCATGGACTCTCCCACAGCAGCCCTGTGAGGCAGGTACCAATATCACCTCTGATTTTATAGAAGAGGGGGCCAAGGCTGGGGACCCCGGAGCTAAGAAGTAGCAGGGAAGGATTCCAACCCAGCTGTGTCCCCAGAATCCAGGCTGCCCAGTACTGACTACACTGTACTGGCTCCTCTGAGCTCATCTTCCAGGTCTTATCATAGATGCCACCTCCTCCCAAAAGCCTTCCAGGATTAGTGGAGACTGAGTTGGGGCTCTCTTCCTATATTCCCACAGCTTTGCAGTCTCAGTGCCTGTCCCTGAGTTATAGTTGCCCGGTGACTTCTCTGCTGGCCTCTGAGAGCAGGGACTGGTGAGGGTGGAGCCCTTTTTGCCATTGTCCCTGATGAGCCTCTAGCATTTGTGGTGAGCCTCTAGCATAATGTGGTCCCTGATACAAAGTCAGCTCTTGGGAAGTGTGTGGGATGGACAGGCATGCAGGTGGACCTGGTAGGGTGCTGTACCATGAGCTTCCTCTTGGCAGTGGCGAGTGTCAGGGTCTCTGGACACGGAGGTTTAGCTGGTCAGACATGCCACTCTCAGCAGAAGCCACAGAGGCTGTGTGTCCCTGAGCTTCACATTCTTGGAGGAAGGATGACCTGGGGCCCCAGGTCAAGTTTGGGTCCTGTCCTGGGGACTCTGGCTGTGAAATGAAAACACACAGCCTTGTCTTTCACATCCAGTCCCCCGTGCTGGAGGCGACCCTGGGAAGCCTGGCCTGCCCTCTTTCTTTCCTTTCTCCTCTTTAAGATCAGTTTTCAAATGTCTTCCCCTGTCAGTGATGATTTTGAAGTTTCCCTGGAAAATTCCACATCTCTGCTCTAGAGCCAAGCCTGGGGCCGAGGACCATGGGCTTTCCCAGGCAGAACAGAGCAAGGTGAGCCAGAGCCCGCCTTTGCTCATTTCCAGCCTGGTTACCCCCAGGGACCAGTGGGGGAAGATAATTAACGCGTCCCTGGGAAGGGGCCCAGGGCATCCTGTGAATTGCACACTGGTGGAAAGACTCCCTGTTCGGCTCTAAATTCTTAGGCACCCTCTCCACCAGCTCCTCCTTATGCCCTGATGGGGCAAGTGTGGCCCAGGGCAGTGTTACCTCACCTGGATCCCACGTCCCATGCACTGCTGCTGCCACCATGGGAGCCAGACCCTTTTCAAGCCCAAGGCAGAAGGGGCCACCTCCCCGGGTGATTCTTTTACTACTTGTAGGACCATCTCCCCCTCCTCTGCCTCTGCATCCCAGGGTCACCCTCCTGCCTGAGGTTGAGTCTCTCACCTAGGATGTGATGTGTAATTCCCCTCGGATGTCCTGGCGGCATCAGTGAAGCAGGCCCACACCACCTCCAAGGCCAGCTGTGGGCCAGAGAATCATCGCTGCTGAAGCCCTACTCCACTGCGCTCCACCACATGTATTTTCTGCCCCTAGTTCCCCAATACAGTGGTTCTTATACCTGTTAGTCTCAGTGACTGCCCCTAGTTCCCCAAGACAGTGGTTCTCACACCTGTTGGTCTCAGTGACCCTTTATGATCTTAAAAAGTATTGGGGCCCTTAAAGTTTTGGTTTGTGTGGAATATATATGTGTATATATATATATATATATATATGTGTGTGTATATATATATATATATATATATGTGTGTGTATATATATATATATATGTGTGTGTATATATATATGTGTATATATATATATATATATGTGTGTGTATATATATATATATATATATGTTGTTTTTTTTTTTTAATTTTTTGAGACGGAGTCTTGCTCTGTCACCCAGGCTGGAGTACAGTTGCACTCGGCTCACTGCAACCTCTGCCTCCCGAGTTCAAGTGATTCTCCTGCCTCAGCCTCCCAAGTAGCTAGGACTACAGGGCTGTGCCACCACACCTGGCTAATTTTTATATTTTTAGTAGAGACTGAGTTTCACTATGTTGGCCAGGCTGGTCTCGAACTCCTGACTTCAGGTGATCCTCCCGCCTCACCCTCCCAAAGTGCTGGGATTACAGGCATGAGCCATCATGCCTGGCCTGCGTGGATTATATATTTGGGTATTTAGCGTATTAAGACATTAAAACTGAGAAATTTTAAAAATCATTATTTATTGATTCATTTTAAAAATAACAGCAATAAGTCCATGATGTGTTAACATAAAGAACATATTTTTGAGAATAACTGTATTTTCCAAAACAAAATTTTAGTGAGAAGAGTGGAGTTGCTTTACATTTTTTGGCAAGTTTCTTTCGCATAACCTTTCTGGTAGGTTGTTTTGGTTGAAGTCTATGAAGAAAATCCAGCTGGACACAGATGTGTAGTTGGCAAAGGCAGGAGTATCTCAAGGGCCTTTGCAAACTATCATAGACTCTCACAGGTTAGTTCCAAGGTGGAATCTGAAACCACATCAATGAACTTTGTGTACTGTTTCAGTAAACCCCATTGATCTATGAGCACTTCGTTTTGTTTTTGTGTGTGTGTTTTGTTTCTGTTTTTAAGTCAGGGTCTCTTTCTGTCACCCAGGCTGGAGTTCAGTGGCGCAATCAGAGCTCACTGAAGCCTCAACCTCCCAGGTTCAAAGGATTCTCCCACCTCAGGCTCCCAAGTAGCTGGGACCACAGGCGCATGCCACAATGCCTAGCTACTTTTTTTTTTATTTTTAGTAGAGATAAGGTCTCACTGTGTTTCCCAGGCTGGTCGCAAACTCCTGAGCTCAAGCGATCCTCCTGCTTCGGCCTCCCAAAATGCTGAGATTATAGGCATGAGCCACCACGCCCAGCTAAATTATTTATTTATTTATTTTGTAAAGACGGGATCTCACTATGTTGCTCAAGCTGCTTTATGAGCACTTTGAATGACTCATTCCCTGATGTGAGACTTTGTAACCTCACGCATCAGTTATGTGGAAAATACTGGCTCACTGAGGAATGCAGGTCTTCAGAATGTTGACACATTTCATTATATGATTTTTTTTTTTTAGACGGAGTCTAGCTCTGTCGCCCAAGCTGGTGTGCGGTGGTGAAATGTTGGCTCACTGCAACCTCTGCCTCCCAGGTTCAAGTGATTCTCCCGCCTCAGCCTCCCAAGTAGCTGGGATTATAGGCACACGCCACCATACCCGGTTAATTTTTGTATTTTTAGGAGAGACGGGGTTTCACCGTGTTGTCCAGGCTGGTCTTGAACTCCTGACCTCATGATCCACCCACCTCAGCCTCCCAAAGTGCTGGGATTACAGGCGTGAGCCACCGCACCCAGCCAATATGATATTTTTAAAAAATCACAGTCATTAGTATCATTACTGGTCTCATCAGAAAAGCTGTTAAGTATTAGGATGCCGTCAAGGTTGCAGTGGCAGATATAAGTTTTCCAAAAGTCTGATTTTCACTAGAAAGCTCAGATTTTATCATTGGCAACAAATATTGTCAGGTTTTTTTCCCCTGGAAGTGACAGGCCCACTTTGTCCACTTTGAGAAAATAGCTGCCAAACACTCAAATATGAAAAATCACAATTTGTCTGTCAGTCACTCTTTCAGGTAAAGATGGTGTTCCCTGGAGCAGGCGGCTGCTTCCACTTTCAGCTCAGTCACACGGGTCCATGTCCTCCAGGCAGGCATTGGACTTGAAGTCCCTAGGCATGCTTCCCTTTCATCCTCCCCGAATATTCAAAGAATGCATCCTCGAGGGTCAAGACTTTCTAAAAGTTAATCATATTTGCAGCTTCATCAAGGACATTTTAAAGTGAATATGGGGCCGGGCGCAGTGGCTCACACCTGTAATCCCAGTACTTTGGGAGGCCGAGGCGGGCAGATCACCTGAGGTGGTGGGCACCTGTAATTCCAGCTACTCAGGAGGCTAAGGCAGAAGAATCGCTTGAACCTGGGAGGCAGAGGTTGCAGTGACCTGAGATCACACCACTGCACTCCAGCCTGGGTGACAGAGCAAGACCCTGTCTGAAAAATAAATAAATAAATAAAGTGAATATGGCTGTAATCCCAGCACTCTGGGAGGCTGAGGCGAGTGGATCACTTGAGGTCAGGAGTTCGAGACCAGCCTGGCCAACATGGTGAAACCCCATCTCTACTAAAAATACAAAAATTAGCCAGTTGTGGTGGCACAGGCCTGTAGTCCCAGCTACTCTGGAGGCTAAGGCAGAGAATTGCTTAAACCTGAGAGGCAGAAGTTGCAGTGAGCTGAGATAGCACCACTGCACTCCAGCCTGGGCGACAGAGCAAGACTCCATGTCAAAAATAAAAAAATAAAATAAAATAAAATGAATATGGCTTTTTTCGAGCTGGAAGGGCACGTGCTGAGGAACACATGCCTTCTCACACACTGCTGTGGTCTGCGCCGGACGCTGGAACTTCCCCTCACCCGCTGCCTTTGAGCTGTCAGTGTAATGTCCCCACGTTGAATAGGGCACGTTGAAACTGTGTTCCACTACGGGGACTTTACGGCCTCCTGAGAGGGTCTCGGGAAAAGGCCTGCAGACCACGCTTTACGAACTGCTCCCCTAAGTCCCCAGGGCTCTGGCACTTGGTTTCTGCCATCTGAAGGGGCTGAGCTCTCGGCCTGATGGTGGACTGCCACTCAGCACCTCCT
This sequence comes from Pongo pygmaeus, assembly GCF_028885625.2. Classification (NCBI taxonomy): domain Eukaryota; kingdom Metazoa; phylum Chordata; class Mammalia; order Primates; family Hominidae; genus Pongo; species Pongo pygmaeus. The sequence continues at coordinate 220,497,655 of NC_072373.2, forward strand.
CCTGCTCCCTGGACTGTCCGGGACAGATGAGGAGCTGCGGTGGGAAAGACAGCTAGCGGGGTGGGGGGATTCCCATGGGGTGGCCGGGGAGAGGGAGAGGAGCCACCTGGGCCCGGCTGCCCCGCAGTGCCAGCCTGTGGATGTGGGCATTCTCCTGGCCTACAGCTAGAAGAGCCTGGTCCTCCTCCCCCAGGAAGCCCCTCTGCAGCCGTCTTGCTTGTCTTGCTTCCCATTAGCGCCAGCGCAGGCCTGTCTTGGGCCCTCTGGCCTCCCGCCCTGCAGCGGCCTAGTTTCCCATTGGCCACCTGCCTTCAACGCCTAGGGCCTGGGGGGCAGGAGCCGCAGGCCGGCCGCCCCCTCCTCCCCGCCCCTTCCCTCTCCTCCCCCTCCCCTTCCCCCAGCTGCCTCCCAACCGCCTCCCCCAGCATGGCAGCCTGTCCAAGACAGGGTTTTGTCCCCTCGGTCCGGGCACCGTGAGAGTGACAGAAAATAGCTGTCCGGAGAGTGGGGGGGAAGGCCTCTTGTTTTCACCTCTCAGGGGCTGGTTTTCCCAACTTTCCCATCCCAGCTCCTGCGGAACAAAGGGCCTGCGGCCCCCGTGTGCTGGGCCCGGCCCAGCGAGGGGACTCACCAGCAACTCTTTATTGAGTCTTCAAGCGCCGGCCAGGCACTCCATTAAAAAGCCATTCCCCTTTGTGCAGCCCGGCCCCCAGCTGTCCCCCCTCTCATGTGACGGTCGGTCACAGTTGTAAAACAACAACACACAGAGTTGGCAACTAACGAGGCTTTTTTTCAAGCCGGGGTCTCCATGGTAACCCCCGTCAATCACCCCTCAGGAGCGCTTTAACCTGACCAAGAGGGGGAAATAAAAAATAAAATAATAATAATTAAAAAAAGAAGCCAAGAAAGAAAGAGTTGGAAAGAGAGCGAGAGGCCAGTAGACAGCTGGGGAGAGAAACAATTCAGAAAGTTTCTGGGGTTTGCGCCCGCGATTGGAACACAAATGAAAATTTAACCAGTGGGACGGGATTGTCCTGGTGACTGGAGGGGAAGGACATTCATCTTCATTTTTAGACAGTTGGCATACTGCACCTAGTTTTACAAAAGCTTCTAACCTTTTCCCGTGGTCCATGAAATGATGGTGCGTGGTTGTCTGTGGGCACAGAGGGGGCGGGAGGGCAGTCCCATGGGCCCTTATTAAATGGATGGTCCCACGGGCCCAAACCCAGAGGTGCCCAGTTGATGGCCTCAGGCCAGCGGGGAGAGCCATTCAGAGCTTGGCTAGAGTCCAGCAGGGTGTCTGAGTCCTCCCGTGTGCGGCCTGGTGCCAATGGGGATAGCCCACAGTATGTGGCGGGCATGGTGCCAGGGGGACACTGGAAGGCCCCATACCCAGTGCCATGTGGGGAAGGAGCAGACCTACCACCGCGATGTGTTGAGGGGGAGCCCGGAGCATAGGCGGTGGTAGGACCCCTCGTTCTTCACGTGCTGCTGCGCCAGCAGATGCCCAGTTTCTGGGCACGTGGCATCGCGCCCGGGGTTAGTTCAACCTTCCACGTGTTGGCATGGTGCCGGGGCATGGCAAGCCTGAGTTCTCCCCCCAGCTCACCCCCGACACTCATACATGCTGTCTGGCCGCTAGCCAGGGGCTCCACAGGTTCCCAGGTCGGCACAGTCTGGGCAAGGGCTGAGGGCAGCCCTGGCAGCTGCTGCCTGGCCTTCCTGAGCCTCTGATCAGGAACGAGGTGAAGGCCAGCTTCTTGGCCCCACTTTTGCTTCCTAGCACCCTGAACCCTAGGGTGCAGACATTTTTCTTCCTGGACGTGGTGGGAAGGCAGGAGTTCCTATTGTAACTCCTGGCACCTTGGGAAAGGGGTTTTCTCATTCTTGGAGTCTAGGAACCTGGCTTGGGGGCTGTGGGGACCAAGGATGAGAGTCCTTCAGGACAGAACCGTAAAAGCTTCCCGACTTTCAGAGGGTGGGCACTGGGGCACTGTTGGGCTGTGCTGAATCCCCTGGGCCCGGGGGTTCAAGGAGCTGGAGTGTTTGTGAGCTTCTGGGAGGCTGGGGTTTTTTGTTTTTTTTTTTTTCTGGACTTAAAAAGGCCTTGTGCAAACCTGGTACCCAGAATAGCACACATGGAGAGTTGTGAATGAAGAGCTGGATGGCCGATGACCAGGCGTGGGGGCTGGGGCTGGGCTCAAACGGCAGGTGCCTCATGGCTCTGCAGCCCCTGCCTGTGAGATGCCCTGGTCTCCCAGCTTCCCACAGGCCTGGGAGGGTCGCGGGCCTCTCCCTACCCCTGGCCACCTCTCCCTTTTCCCTCTTCCTTCTGCAGGCTCTTTCCATGCCACCCTCCCTGGTGGGCCGGGCTTGACACTGGCGCCCATGGCTCCCCCTCTGCCTTCGTTTCAGTCCTCCTCTCTCACAGGCTGTGTTCTCTTCCAGAGTGGGTAAAGTGAAAACCTTGCCAGTCACCTCTCCCGGTCTCCCTCCCCTCCGTCCTGGCTTTCGTGACAGAGAAACTGGCCAGGAAGCCCCACATGGTGCTATTTACCTGACACCTCAGTGGGTTTGGCAGGTGCAGGACAAGGAGCAGGCCAGGGAAGACCCCCTGGGCCTCTGAACAGCCCCGTGCTAGCCACTCCCTGGCCTCTCTTCAGGGCCTGGGGTGATTGCTGCAGCGAGGACCCCCCGGGGACCAGAGCGGCCTTGGCTGGGCCTCATCTTCATGTCTCCTTTCCTGGGTGCCCTGGGCAGCTCCTGCAGGAAAGGAATGCTAACGATCTGCTGGTGTAGTGAGCTGGCACCGCACCCAGGCAGGGGCCGCACAGCGCCAGGGCCTAGTAAAGACGCTGGCGAGGGCTCCATTCCCCGTGCCCGGTGTTTCCTCTGGCCGGATTGGCATGCAGCCTTCAGCTTGGCCTGAGGCGGCACGAGGAAGAGGTGGCATCCTCCGCCGGCCCCAGCCTGGCCAGCCTGGAGGACTACACCACCCTCCTCCTCCCTCCGGCTCCAGCAAGTAGGACTGTGATGGCCATGAGTATTTCATAGCATCTTCTGAAAGGAGACACGGAGTGGGCTGAGGACGGCGGCATCCCAGAGCGTGGCTGTTGGTCAGTAGCCCCAAGCTGGGGAGACCCGGTTTCACCTCCCCAAGCCTCATTTCCTCCTCCGTAAATGAGGGCACGAACAGTGGTGTCTCCTACAGGGTTTCTGTTGCCGTTTAATGAGGTGGTTTATAAAACCGGCTTCACTCTGCCTGGGACACGGTCAGCCCTCCATAAACACTAACAATTAATGGTGGTGCTGGTGGTAGTCGCAGCAGTAGTTAGTAGTACTGGTAGTAGTGGTGGTGGTGATACTATAGGCCCTACCCCATAGGTGGTTGGAGGCATCAATGAGATGGTACAGCCCCTGACAGATAGTGACTGCTCAGCAAATGCTAGCTGTCATTATTATTGCTATTACCATTATTTCCTAGTGCACTGAGGTGGAGCCTCACCCTGCTCTTGCTACTAAGGGATCCTGAGGATGCTGCCCCCTGCTAAGTCAGGCCCATCCTTCTAGAACATTCGGCAGGCCCTCTGGCCCCCTCAATGACTCTCTTACACCTGCCCTGCTGTCTTCAGGCCCCCCTTGCCATCCCCTCCCCACCCCACTGCCGCTCTCTTGACACTCACCTGTCCAGGGTTCCCCAGCATTATCCTCTCTGGGGTCTCCTCGTAAAAAAAAAAAAAAAGGGCTTTCCAGAACCTGGCTTCCACCTCCTCCCCAAGCCTGGCCTCCCCCAGGCCTGGAGTGTGACTGGATTGTAACATAGTAGCTGAATGAACTCCAGTTTCAAAGGTTAATATCAAAATCTGGAGTGGATTACCTAAAAATTACTTACAACACCATTAAAATTCTGAACTCTTTTTGTTGTGGCTGTAAATTAATTTAAAATGTCAGGTTTTTTGAGAAATCCAATAAGAAATTGAGCCAACAGAGCAATCTGCAAACTGTCTGGCAAAGAGGAAAGTGTGTCTCTTCAATCGACAAGGAAAAATATGGAGCTTAACTGGAACCATATGGCTCAGTACTTGAGAGAAGCCTGCCGGAGAGGGAGGGCGGGAGGGGAGCTCAGCTGACAGCCACACGCATGCAGCGGGAGGCGGCCGCGGTGTTGGCATTGGTGTGGTGGAGGGGCCTGGCAGACGCCTGGCACCCAGCCTACTTGGCCGCCCTGTGTCCACGGTCACCGGGCTGCCCTGAGCAGTGACATGGTCACTCCTTGGTCTTAACACGTTCTCGCCGTATCCATCCAGGGCTCCCTGGCCAACTAGGGAATCCTACCCCCACCTAGGGGAGCCCAAGCCCCCTCCCTCCAGGGAAGAACAGCCACCTGCACGTCTGCGAGGGCTGCTTCCCTCGGTCCTCTGTGGGCTCCCTCCCGGCCAACATGTGGTCCCAATTACTCCTGAATTCCCCCAGATTTACAACACATTAAGTAATTTGTAGGTTATTTCAACTTCAATCTGCTGAAGTTGAGAAAATCAAAATTAAATTCAAACCACAAGGAAACTTCAAAGAAAGAGGAGGAAGAGAGAAGTTGAGCGCCTTCTCTTCCCCAGGTTGGCTGTGTCCCCCTTATGTCATCCTCCGAGGCTCCCAGCCAGCCCCCCACCTGCCTTCCTCTGCCTCCTCTTCCCCGCCTTGCCTCTCTCTCCCTCCCAGGGCCCTTGCCCCTGCCTCTGGCTGGGCAGTGTCCTTGGGGTGCCCCTCTGAGTGAAGACCAGGGGCAACCTTGGGGCTCGTGCTAGGCCCTGCTTGGTTTGGCTGGGGGAGAAGTGCCTCTCTAACCTCTAACACTCTGCTCCCACTCCCTGAGCCCCTACCCCTGTGGGCTGGGTGATTCCTGGGCTCCAAAGCCTCTCTCTGCTTTCCTGACCCATTTCAGGGGAAGCTCCACCAGGACTGTTCTAGCTCCCGACATGCCTGGGATGGCTGACAGCTGGTAGGTACCACCTGGCCCCCGGGTTTAATAGCTCAGGTTACCTTATTTTGCTTTCTACCCTTTAAAACAGCCTTGTAAATAAGCAAACACTCGGTGCCAAGCACCTTCGGCACTTTGCCAGGCTGGTAAATATTTTAGTAGTGACTTGGTAACAGTTGCGTTCACTTTGATTTCCTCAGAAAGGTTCTTGGTGCTGGGGAGGGGGCCGTGGCTCTGGGAAATGATTTGCTGGCTATTTATAGCCCAGCTCTGACCACGTGGCCTTTGCTCTCACCCTGTGGATCGTGTGCTGGGGTATTTTTAAAGCTGGTGTAACGTTAGCCTGACACCTCTTTTGGCAAAGATGGGGAGGACTCTTCCACCTTCTCCCAAAGTGTGTTGTGGTCAAAGAGCTCCAAGGTCGGTTTGGAAAACTGGACTTGTCCTCACCAGGAATCCAAAGTGATCTGGGAGGCTGGGGCAGGTGCTAGCGGTTGGGTGTGAGTTTGGGGTTGACCCCCTGCTGGCATGGTTGGGACTCGGGAAGAACTCCCAAGGAACAGGAGAAGGTGGGCTCTGGGGCTGGGGCACATGAAACCCAGGCAGTGCTGAACTGGGGAGGCCACCTGAGACGGGTGGACTGAAGCTGACCGTGAGAGCAGCCAGGTTGCAGACGGAGTTAGAGGGAAATGTGACCGCTGGATGAGCTTCCTGGGCATCTAGTCCTGAAGGACCCACGCCATGGAGAAAAGAGAGAGGGAGACAGGGCCAAGGAAGATTCAGAGAGGGGGGCAGCTTCCAGCCAGGGCTGCTGATTTGATGCCCTGGAGGGTCCTTTCCTCTAAGCCATGAGAAAGGCACCTGCAAAGCGCAGGACCCCATTGCCCAGTGCCAGGAAGCTGGCCTAACCCCACCCAAATTTGCCGTGTCCAACAGGGCATGTGCTGACCCCAGGCTGGGCACCGGGGCAGGGGTGAGGCAGCAGGTGAGAGGCTGGCGCCTGGCTTGAGTAGACTTCTCAGAGCCACAGTCAGTGGCTCCTCTGTTTTATGGGTGATTTTAATGTACAGATGGGTTGGTTTTAAAGGGGCTCTAAATCGTGGCACAGTGAGAGCCCCCACACCCCAGAGCCCCCCAGGAGGCTGTACCTGTGAGTGACTGTGGTATGGGCACAAGTGAAGTAGAAGCAAGGCCCGCCCCCACTCACTGTGCAGTGGTGATGGACAGGCCAGGCGGAGGTGGGCCCCTCTGGCTGGGTAAGAAGGGCTGGGTGTTCAGCTGAAACCCTTCCTCTTGTCCCTCTACCCACCCACCATCCACACTGGCAGGCGGGGCCTTCCCACGTCCGGTTTACAGCCAGGGCACTGTTCAGTGACCAGCCAGCCTGCTGCCACTCCCAGCCACTTGCTCTTCCTCCTCTGGCTCCTGGCGCCATGATGCGCACCTCCCATCTGCACCCACGCACACCCCATTGGTGCTCAGCTGCCGTGGGCGCACATCAGGTGAGCGCAGACAGTGGCAGACCCAGCTCACCTCCTTCCCGCAGGACTGGTGCCAGGGCAGTGCTCTTCCCGGAAGGCTTCCAAGCTCCCCCGGATGGCATCCTGTTGGGCCTGTTTCTGGGGTGCGGGGGCAGGCCTTTTTGGGGGGGAGAGTGTCTGCCCCATGCAGCCCTGGCGCCAGCTCTTCCTAGAGGCCTGTGGCAGTAATGCCAGAGGGAGGCAGCTGGGCTGGGGCAGGAGACAGGGATGTTTGAAATGGAAGTCGAGTGAGATGGGACCACCTTCGGCCACCACCACGGCTCTGCTGGGGGCAGACACGGAGCCCTAGGCCAGTCTGAATTGATGCTCACTGGATACTTGCCTCTTAGCTGCCCCCCTGTGAGTGGGCCTTGCCCACTTGGGCTCCCAGCACCCAGTTTTCAGTGTCCTAGGAAACTTGGAGGAGTTTTGGGAAGGTGATAGGAAGATAGAGGAAGCCTTCTCTGAGCACCCAGAATGTTTGAGCTTGAATGGAAAGAGATCTGCCCTCGAAGGTACTCGGTCCCTAAGTCCGTGCCCTGTAGGCTCCCCTTGTTCGCTGGCCCGTGTGGGACGGAAGGAAGGCTGCTTTAGGGAATCTTTTTCTGCCCCTTGGCGTGGAGTTTGGAACTGTGTGGCACCAGAACCTTCTCATCCTTTACTGAGTGTCTTCAGCAAAACATGTTGTTTCCTCTCCAGTTCCCCCTTGGCGTTTGAGAATGGGGTGCCCGTCAACACTCACTCTCCTGCCTGTTCTCCCTAAAGCCACGGGGTAAAGGAAGCCTCATGGTCCTCTGAGGAGTCCTCATGGCCTCCTGAGCCGCTCAGGGGAGACGGTGGCTGTGACAGCTGACGGCCCACTTCAGTGCAGGTTGCGAAGGGGCGGGGCCAAGACGCGGGTATCTGCCCAGACACAGCGGATGCCTGGTTCCAATGTTTCCATAGACGCCTGTGTCATCTTAAGGAGCAGATGCTCTGCTGTGCCTCAGTTTCCCTAGGTGGCCTCTGTCAACAGGTGCTCAAGGTAAAAGATACAGCAGGAGAAACACAGGAAGAGACAGTTGGGAGTGGCAGCTGGGCGGACCCGAAGAGGCTGCCCTGGCCCCTCTTCTTCCCCTCGGCATGGGCCCTCCTCTGCTTCCTAGCAGGCAGGTCAGGCAGCAAAAAGGCAGTTGGCCTCCACCACGACCCAAAGACTTGCTGGGCTGAAGCTGCCTGAGGCCTCCCCAGGCCTGCCAGATCCGATAGAGGCTGGGGCCGCCCACTTCCTGGTTTGCAGGTCAGCGCTTGCAGGTCAGTGGTGAGGTGCAGCTTGGGAGGGGAGGTCACTGGCCTACCCTCCACTCTCGTCCAGACCCCCGGTGGGCTCTGATGGCAAGGGGGCCACGCTGGCAGGTAGCCAGTTGCCCTGTTTCTCCTTGATGCCTGCATGGAACCAGTCCTGGTTTCAAGCCGGGAATGGAGGAGATCCTATGAAAATGATGATATGTGACAATCAGTCACAGCAATTAGTGTTTTGGTTAACAGGCCTTTTTTGTTTTCTCTCACCCAGACAGAATGTCACAAATAAATCCTCTCCTGCATTTGCATATTAATTGGATCGGAGACGTCAGGCATCTTTCATTAAAGAAAATGATCTGCATATTTGGAGACATAAAATAGTTATTTTGATGGGGTTTTTTTTCCCTAAGATCAGGGGGTGGGGGAGGTAGGTGATAGGAGCAGTAGAAATTGAGGTAGAGTGAAGGAAAGCCAGCCAGCCCCTCTGTCTGGAGTTAACCCTGTGCAGTCTGGAGTTGATGGCCAACCTTGGCCAGAAAGATAATTAATACGCAAATAAATCAAGGAGCCGAGGGGACCCTGGGCACCGGGCAGTTGCCTGAGGCCCAGGAGCCCAGCTTGGCTCCTGTGCAAAAGGGACCCCCACCAGAGTTACGGGCGAGGAGGCAGGATGAGGGCCCTCTGTGGCTTTGCTCTTAAATCCCTCCCTCCAGAGCCGGTTGTGGCCCTGAGCGGGGCGAACCTCCCTGGGACGGTGGGCGGTAGGTAGGGCATGGGGTCGGGTGTCCACCTCGTGTCCTGGAGCCATTGGCCGGGCCCATGCGGCACCCATGCCTGCCTCTCCCCTTGGTCCCTTGGCCAGCCCTAACCCTCCAGCTTCCACTCACCCTCCCTCAGCTCACCCACCGGCGTCCACTTCCTCCCCATTCTCTGACCTTGGGCTTCCCTACGCCCTTCTCATTCTTTGCCAGCAGTCCTCCCTCTCCCCAGATGGAAAGTTTTCTGGGGGCAGCAGAAGCGAAGCCTGGAGTCATTATCACATGTACTCGAAATAACCCAGAAAGCTGCTGGGCCCATATTAGGACATGAGTCCCGTGGAAAGCCAAGCGAATGTACAGTTTTTGATAGGCAAATGGGACTGCCCAAGTCTTCCCACCTTCCCCTCCAGCCTTACGCTCCAGGGCCTTGGTGGCTGCTTTCATCAGTTTTCAGGGCAGGCAGCAGGGGCGGCCTCCTCTAGACATTTCTGAGCTTCCCCAGGCTCTTTGGGGAGCACAGTGGGAGGGCTGGTCAGTGCTGCCAGTCCCTCTGCCATCACCAGCCCCAAAGGCACGATTCCTAGTTACCATATCCTGGTTAGAAAAGAGTTTAGCGATGGTGATGATGATGACAATGATCACAATGATGAGTGGCACCACGTTTTCCACATAGAAATGTGTAGACACTTTGCTAAGAGCTTTACCCTCATCGCCTCCCCAAACCCTCACCACAGCCCCCTGCGACAGGCACGATCATCGCGTGCATTTTATAGACAATGAAATTGAACCTCGGAGAGGCCAGATCACATGCCCGTCGGTACCTACCAGACTTCAGAACTTGCAGCCAGATCCGAGCTCTCTGTGGCCAGGCCACAGGGCCTCTGGGCAGAGCAGTGGGGACCGGCAGCCGCCTGGCTCCTGGTTTGATCCCAGCTGACTATTCTTTTTGTGCGCAAACACACCGCACCCTGGTGCTGTCGGAGGACCTGTGTTCAGGCTCCATATCTCTGCACTGCTGACCTCTTCACCGCACCAAGAAGACAAGATTTGCCTCCTCTCAGGGGCTGGGAGCTGCCTCTGGTGGCTTCTGTGGGCCTTTGAACCCCGGAGGTGCCTGTTCCAGGCCTGTGAGGATCCCCCTTGCTCTTTGTGTGCAGTTTTTGCTTGGAACGTTGAAGTGCCCAGTTCCTCTATTCCCATACCCTGCTGCCTCCTCTCACTGTGCCAGGCTCTGGGACCCACGGGCTTCAGGACTGGGCAGTACCCGAGGGCATGGCCCAGCTCCCTGGTTGAATTGAGTCATGCATCTGCTCACCTGAGCCCCCTTCCCCATGCCCTACAGGTGGCCAGCCTCTCCTCATGCTCCAGGTGGACCTGAGTGTCCCTTAGAAACTTGTTCGGTGCCACCTTCCCCACAGCGCTGCTTCTTAGGGATCCCTTCTCCAAGCACTCAGATTCTAAATGCATAGCGTGTGCAGCCTTAGGCCATCACCCTGAACTTCAGGGTCCCTTGTCTTGGGCTACCATTCTCCACAGTGCATGGGCAGGTTGCAGCTTTTCAGGTCTAAAGAGAAGGCAGTGGGGTACGGTCAAAAGAACGAGGGCTTTTGATTCAAATAGAAGAGAAACAGCCTTACTGTTCTTAGGAGCTGTGCCTTGCCGGCAGACCTCCCTTCTCCGAACCTGAGGCTCTCCCCTTACAAGAAAGGGGCAGGGGGCCAGGCGCGGTGGCTCACACCTCTAATCCCAGCACTTAGGGAGCCGGAAGCGGGCAGATTGCTTGAGGTCAGGAGTTCGAGACTAGTCTGGCCAACATGGTGAAACCCCACCTCCACTAAAAGTAAAAAAAATTAGCCAGGTGTGGTGGTGAACGCCTGTAATCCCAGTTACTCGGGAGGCTGAGGCACAACAATTGCTTGAACCCGGAAAGCAGGGGTTGCAGTGAGCCAAGATCACACCAAGGAATTTGATGGCTTCATCAGAAATACCAAATGCACAAATGCACTCCAGCCTGGGCAACAGAGCAAGAGAGACCCTGTCTCAAAAAAAAAAAAAAAAAAAAGAAAGAGGCAGTAATTCTTCTTGTGGGCAAGGGTCTGCAGAATGATTTGGCTCCTCCAGGTTAAGTGCCCAGTCATAGGTGTAAGATAGAGCAGGCTCCTGCGGATGCCAGTGGAGACGTTGTGGGCCTGGGTCTGCTGCCCACTCCCCAGTGGGTCAGGACTCCAGCAGGGTCTCCTGGGCTGAGGCATGGAGGTAACTGTGTCCCAAGGCACTGGCAGCTCTGCCCAGCCTGTTCCTTTCCCACCCTCTGGCCCTCAGCGACTTTGGCTGCATGTGCCTCTGGCAGGGCAGAACCAGAAGTGGGGGCCTAGTGGCCTTCCAATTTGGGGTTCTTGGAGAAGGGGCCTGGCGTGCCCTCCTTGGGGAGCAGGTGGACAGACTGGATGTTTTATGGAGTCTGGGGGAGTCCTGCGGCAGCTGTATCTGTTAAATGCCAAGAAGCCAAGTTGGTTTAATATGATTGTAGCCACTGCTTTGATAAATCAAAATAATTAAAAATAATAAATTTGATTCCTCAACCAACAGGCTGTGTGTGGGCGTGGGGCCTGGGCTGCCGAGCCAGGGCTGAGGAGGTGGGAGTGGGTACGGGGACCCAGGAAGGCCTGTCTTGTGGGATCCTAAATGGGGAGTGGACGGCAACAGGGCAGAAGGGGAGACTGCGAACCAGTCTGGGGAGGAACATCTCTCACTTAGCAGAGCCGAGCCCTGCTGTCCACAAGCCTGGGCTGGGGCCCCAGCTGGGCCTGCCCCTGGCCCTGTGGCGTTGGGCCAGCCTCAGTTTCCTCATCTGTCTAATGGGAAGGCAGTTCCGCCCGCCTCCCAGAGCTGTGGGAAGTCGGGCTTTGCTGAGCGTGTCTTCCCAGTGTTGAATGAGCCTCCGTAGCCCCCTCGGCCCATCCCTGCACCCCCTTTGGCGCTGCCGTGGCTGAGGCGACCAGGCGTGCTCACAGCATCTGCGCAGCCTCGAAGGCCCACCAGCATGCCCGGACTCTTCCTCCCACTGATGGCAGTTGTCCTAACACAGGATTGTTCTGTTTATGAGGACGTCCTCCGGTGCAGGACGTCTCTATTCATAGCTCCCTTCGGCTTCCAGAGTTGAGTCAGGAAGCCCCATGCCACGCCCTGGGACCGAGTTCAGGGTGCCGGCAGCTCTGACATTGGTGGGGGGGGAATTGGCAAGGTTTTTCCACCTCCGCCCCTGTCCCCTGCCCCCTGCCCCCCATCCATGTCCTCAGGAGCCGTATTTGGTGTCTGATCCCAAAGTGTCTGAGCAGCTGGAAATCTGAACTGGTTGGAGGGGGCAGGCGCTGGTGGGGAGGGAGGGACAGGGTGTCTGTCTCTTTAAATGCACTTTGTGTCAGTGCGATAAGGAATTTGATGGCTTTATCAGAAATACCAAAGCTTTATTTAGCAGGGTGAGGCTCACACCACTCAGCTCCACACAATCTGCTGATAAATAGCAAAAAAGAAAAGAAAAAAAAAAACTCCAACAACTCACCAACACCCCAGCATAGCAAGGCAGGAAAGATGCAGCGGACAGAAAGGCAGAGAAGTGAAGTGGGAAGTTTGGGGAATTGGGGAGCTGCAGAGAGTGGGGGTGGGGTGAGTGGGTTCCATGGGAACTGCAGGGGCTTTTTGGAAAGTGCTAATAGGCAGGCATTTGTAGATTCTTCCGTCATTAGGTAAAAATACTATAATGATTTTGATTCTTCCAGAGAAAGGGCTTGTTAAGGAGACACGCCCTCCCCAGTGTCCTCGCTGGCCGTCTGTCCCTTCTGTTCCTGCCCCTCCAGCAGCCCAGCCCATCCGAGTCTCCCTAGGGGAGCCCTGAGGCCCAGCCCTCTGCTACGTCTGTGCCCTGGTACCCCGGCTGGCTGTGCTGGTGAAGGCAGGGGCAGCCTTGAGATGGGGGAGAAATTTGACCGAACGTAGAAGAGACTGCCAGGGAGAGAGAGCCGCCTGTCATTGCAACTCCCAGAAAGGGGCCCCCACTCCGTACAATGTGGCTAAGGAAGCTGGAGAGGGGAAGGCTTGAGAAAGCCTTTGGAGGATGGACTGACTCCATGCTCAGGGCCGGGTCTCAGCCCAGGGCGGTGGCCTGGCCCTGCCTACTAGTGGCATTCCAGGACTTTCTGTGCTACCTGCCACTGGGCAGCTCTTGGGGAGCCCCTCCATCCTGGTCAGTCTAGATTTATTGTGCTGTCTAGAGGGTCAGAAGAACAGCAGAGTGCCGCTTCCGCCTGTTCTTCCTCTTCTTACTGTCTCTGCACCGGGGGATTCGTTCTCCTGCCCTCGCTTGGGGAGCCCCTTCCCTTGCGTCTGGCTTTACGCTCAGCACAGGGGCTCAAGTGCAGCCACCTTCAGTATCCCCCCAGATGGTCCATACGTCTCCCTCTGCCCACTGCTCCCCATGAATCTTTTGATGTGAGCAAGCCAGATTTAAGCCAGGGTCCCCATCCATGCCTCTCTGCCTGTGTCTCTTCTAGCCGGTTTGTGCATGTGACTTCCTCTGGAAATGGAGGCAGGTATCAGCACTCCCAGTCTACCCGAGAGCCGTGTGATTGGGTGCTGTGGGGTGTGGATTGGGTGCTGTGGGGAGCGGATTGGGTGCTGTGGGGAGCGGATTGGGTGCTGTGGGTTGTGGATTGGGTGCCATGGGGAGCAGATTGGGTGCTGTGGGTGTGGATTGGGCTGTGGGGAGCGGATTGGGTGCTGTGGGGTGTGGATTGGGTGCTGTGGGGAGCGGATTGGGTGCTGTGGGGAGCGGATTGGGTGCTGTGGGTGTGGATCGGGTGCTGTGGGGCGTGGATCGGGTGCTGTGGAGAGTGGATCGGGTGCTGTGGAGAGTGGATTGGGTGCTGTGGGGTGTGGATTGGGTGCTGTGGAGAACGGATTGGGTGCTGTGGGGAGAGGATTGGGTGCTGTGGGGAGTGGAGGAGGCATCTCTGCTGCCTCTCTCTGCCCAGCTGCTCCCAGGCTTCTTGTCCCTTCCTAATGGCACGATCCAACAGAGCCAAGGGCTTGGGGTTCTCACTGCAGACCCTGCCTAGCCCGGGTACAGGGCTGCTTCTACCATCGTAGACAGTCACCAAGAGATGACTCACAGAGTTGGTTGAGGAAAAGAGGTTTCTGCCCACATAGTTGTCCCCAAACACGGCCGAGAGGCCAAAGCTTGCCAAGGCCCACGAGCCGACCCCTCAAACAGGATGGAGGTTGCTGAGGCCAGAGGATGCTTCTGGGGCAGTTATGTGGAGCCCAGAGTTGGGCCAACTGGAGGCCAGGGTGGGCTGACTTGGAGAGTAACTCTGAACTGGACACCTAGTCCCTGGAGCTGAGGAGAGGTGGAGCCCGCGTGCTCCCTAAAGTCAGCTAACGGAAGGGAACCTGGACCAAGGTTAGGCCCGCGGCTGAGCGGCGGCAGGTGGGTCTCGTAGGAATTCCTCGGCTTTAGATGCTGGAGCAACAGGACTGGCATGGCTGCTTGGGGAGGGCCAATGCTGGGCTGGGCGGAGACAAGGGAGCTCGGAGAAGAGGGTGGGGGCTGGGCTGGCCAGGGAAGGGGCAGAGGGTGGAGGAAATTGCAGAAAGGCCGAGGCCCGGAGACAGACAGGAGGAATAAATGGAAGTGACAGGGTCAGGCCAGACCTTTGTCCTGCAGCCTGATTAGAGAGTCTGCCCTGGATTTCTGAAACTTTGGGATGTTGTCGGACAAACTAGAGCTTAATTCTGTCAGAGCGCTGGGGAGATTAGAATTGACATCCTGGGAGCACATTCCTGGCTGGGCAGAAATCCAGCCCCCGCTGGGAAAAACCTGTGAAAGCACGGCCAGCCCAGTGGTGGTGGCGGGGGGTGCCCGTCAGCACCAGTGGCCACTCCAGCCTTGTGGGCCGGAGCCAGGAGCACTGGGAGGGCCAGGTCGTTGGAAGACTCTGGTGTAGTGGAAGCCGTGGAGGCTCAGCAGAGCCACTGCTGAGTCTGAGTTCCAGTTCTGTGCCTCATCCTAGCTGTGCTGCCTCGGGCAGGGAGCTTAAGTTTCTTTCTTTCTTTCTTTCTTTTTTTTTTTTTTTTTGAGATGGAGTCTTGTTCTGTTGCCTAGGCTGGAGTGCAGTGGCACGATCGCGGCTCACTGCAACCTCCACCTCCCGGGTTCAAGCGATTCTCCTGCCTCAGCCTCCTGAGTAGCGAGACTACTACAGGTGCGTGCCACCACACCAGCTAATTTTTGTATTTTTCGTAGAGATGGGGTTTCACCATGTTGGCCAGGCTGGTCTCGAACTTGTGACCTCAGGTGATCCACCTGCCTCAGCCTCCCAAAATGCTGGGATTGCAGGTGTGAGCTACCACGCCCGGCAAGAGCTTGTTTCTTAACCTTCATTTTCTTATCTGTAACATGGGACAGTTTGCCTCTGGACCTACTGAATTTTCCTTCCCTTTGAAGTTGAAGGCGTAACCTTGGGAAGCCAAGAGGGATGGGTTAGACGGTGGTGGAGCTCCTGAGCCAGGGCCTGCTGGAAGACAGAGAAGGTTCCCCTTGCAGAGTTCCCTGGTGCAGGGCTGGCCAGCAATGCCAACCCGGCAGGGCTCTCTGGCTCAAGCATGTGAGAGGTGGCTGTCCCCACACCACATGTGTCCTTTCCATCAGCCACCTGTCCTCATCAAGCCTGGAGAAGCCCAGCAGGGGACTTAGAGATGGCCTTGTCCCTCTGTAAGAGCTCCCAGGAAATCCTCACCCAAACGAAGAGAGCTGAGCGAAACAGATGGAGGCCTGCCTTCCGGGAGCCTCCAGTCCAGGATGGCTGGCCTTAGAACCAGAGAGGGGGTTAGAGGACTACAGCGAGGGCCAAGTGCCACAGCCCCAAACCATGCTGTTTCCGGAAGAACAGGGTACCCCTCCCCACATCCCTCCTGACTCTAATGACTCTTAGATAGTGGTAAATATTTTGGCTAATGTAGACTCTCATGGCAGAGAGCAAAGCTGTCTGCAGTTCAGGACCTACAAATTATTTATTAAAGATTTGAGATGCAGTGCAATTATGTGGAAAGAACCCAAAAAATTAAATAAATAAGTAACAAAATAAATAAATAACAGCCCCACTGGCCTCTTGAAGGCTTGGGAGCGGCACATGATTGCCGTCTTGATGAAATCCCCCCGGATGTAATGAGCTGATTTTCTGCTGTTAATATTGCATCTGCTGATGAAGGATTCGTTAGGATAATGGAACGAAGCTAAAATATAAATGACTCCCTGTCAAGAAGCAGCTTTTGTTTGTTGATCTCCTGACAGTTCCTGGGCCAAGGCAGGGGTTTATGTGTGTACATGCATTCTGGAACAGGCAGGAGGGCAGGGGCAGGAGCTTGGGGGGGCTGCCCCACGGGCCTGGCTCCCTGGTTATTCCAGGCTTTCCCTTCGAGGTGGGGCTCCTCAACCTTGGGAAGCACTGGAGCCCTGTGGGTGGGGAAGTCATCGACTCAGACCCATCCAGAGGGCCCTTGTTGCACTAAGATGCTGAGCGGCAGCAAAAGTTATCTGGGGAGCATGGTGGAGAGATGGATTGGCTGGGCCGTGTGTATTGGGATCCGTACAGGAGAAGAAGCGCTGTGTGTGTGTCGGGAACAGCAGCCCGCGGGGGTGTGGAATCACAGGCACTTGAGCGAGGGGTCCTAAGGGGAGGTCCCTTCACTGCAACCATCCTACCCTTTCCGCCTCGTCCTCTCCCTCAGTGATCACACAGCACATCTTGTGGAGGCCTGGGAGCCCCCCTCGGATGGTGGGTTCTCAAGCAGAGGGGAAAGACGGCCCATTTGAAGTCACCGTGTCTCACCTACCCGCCCCCCTGGCTTGGCTTCCCCAGCACCTGCCCTGAGCTGCCACATGGGGACAAATTCCTTCTCTCCCTAGCAGTTGCTTTTTTAAAAAAAGCGATATCATTTTATTTTACTTTATGGTGGTAAAATGCACACACCGCAAAATTTACCATTGTAACCATTTTATTTTATTTTATTTTATTTATGTATTTATTTGAGACAGAGTCTCACTCTTGTCTTCCAGGCTGGAGTGCAATGACACGATTGTGGCTCACTGCAACTTCCACCTCCTGGGTTCAAGCGATTCTCCCTGCCTCAGCCTCCCGAGTAGCTGGGATTACAGGCGCCCGCCACCATGCCCGGCTAATTTTTGTATTTTTAGTAGAGACGGGGTTTCATCATGTTGGCCAGACTGGTCTCCAACTCCTGACCTCAAGTGATCTGCCTGCCTTGGTCTCCCAAAGTGCTGGGATTACAGGCATGAACCACCACGCCTGGCCTGTAACCACTTTAAAGTGTACAAATCAGTGGCATCAAGTACATTTGCAGAGTTGCACAACTATTAAGCTAGTTCCAGAACTTTTTCATCACTCCAGACAGAAACCCTGAACCCCTTAGCAGTCCCTCCCCACTGTCCCCTTCCCCCAGTCCCTGGCAACCACTGCTTTCTGTCTCTATGGGTTTACCTGTTCCGGATATTCCATATTAATGGAATCATACAACTTGTGGCCTATTGTGTCTGTCTGGCTCCTTTCTCGCTCAACATTTCCGGGTGCATCCACATTGTAGCCCATATCAGAACTTCACTCCTTTTTTATAGCTGAATAATATTCCATAGTATGGACAGGCTCCATGTTGTATGTCCACTTCTCAGTCCGTGGACACTTGAATTGTATCTACCATCTGACTGCTGTGAATAGTGCTGCTATGAACATTCATGCACAAGGTGTTTTTTTTTTTTTTTTTGAGTACCTGTTTTCCATTTTTTCTGGTATATGCCTGGGAATGGAATTGCACCATCTCTCCTAGCTTCTTAAAGGCAGGGACCCTGGAAACTAATAAGAGGTCATATTTATTGAGCACTTGCTATGTGCCACCTACTGTGCTAACCATTATTTCTGCGAGTCCTCAACAGCACAGGAATGGAAGCTCCCTGAGGATTGAGTCTTTGGTTTGCCAGTGTTCTCTAGGTCTGGGACAAGGATCTAATAGCATATAGTAGGTGCTCAAGAAATATGGAATGAACTTCCTTTGAGCTAGGTACTCGTGAGCCCCCACTTTTCAATGGAAGAAGCTGGGGCCTGGAGAGGTTAAGCAGCCTGCATACCCAATTTCATGGCAGGAGGCAGCAGAGGCAGGATTCAAACTCAGTTCTCACCAACTCGGCTTTTGTATGCTGTCTTTTTCTTTTCTTTTCCCCCAAGACGGAGTCTCACTCTGTTGCCCAGGCTGGAGTGTAATTGCACGATCTCAGCTCACTGCAACCTCTGCCTCCCGGGTTCAAATGATTCTCATGCCTCAGCCTCCCGAGTAGCTGGGATTACAGGCGTGCACCACCACACCCAGCTAATATTTGTATTTTTAGTAGAGACAGGGTTTCACCATATTGGCCAGGCTGGTTTCAAACTCCTGACCTCAGGTGATCCGCCCGCCTTGGCCTCCCAAAGTGCTGGGATTACGTGAGCTACTGCCCCCCGGCCTTTTGTAAGCTGTCTTGTTTTCTCTTCCTTGTGCCTGGCACAGCATCATGCACACAGTATGTGCTCAGTGAGTGCCTGATGATCTCGCAGTGGAGCAGGGACAAGAGAGATCTAGGGTCACTTGACCTGGCACAGGGGCTGGGGAAAGCCTGGAGCAGGTGTTGTCTTTCTGTGCATCTGTTGGCGATGTGCCTCTCTGTTGAGAGGAGGCACTGCCTACCACGCTAAGCCCTGAGCTGGCAGAGACTGGAGTGGGCACTGCCAAGCACCCTCCCAGCACCTGGGAAAATCTTCTTGCTGACTCCTTGGCCAGAACCACTCCTCACCTTGACCTTCAAGGCCCTTAGAGAAAAGGAGAGCAAAGTAGGCCACCAACTTGGACCCTTCCTCCTGGGGAGACTAGGGGTCCTGCCCAACAAGATCGGGCAGGGCCACTGGGAAATGGAGGCATTGCTTCCTCCTAAGGGGGTCTCAGGAGGGGTGGGGAGGCCAGCTTTTCTCCTGGAGCCTTGAGAGAGTCAGGCAGGGCCTCGAATTCACCATTGAAGTCCCTGGCCAGGCATGGGGACCACATAGGGCAACATCCCACGAAGGACTTGAGGCCCTGACTGGGGAAGGTCCAAGACAGGCAAAGGTGGGCTCGAAGCTGGTGCTGAGCCAGCCTCAGGGTGGAGGGTCAAGTTGAGGTCTCCTGCTTTTTAAAAATTACTATGATTAAAAACACTTCTTAAGCCAGGTCTTGGGAGAGCAAGGTGGGAAAACCCATTTCCTGTCCCCAAAGGACGAGGGCCCTTCCTCTTGACCCTATGTAGACTTTTCAGGATTCTGGGCCAATTCCAACCAAGACTGTGCCTGGAAAGAGCCCAGAGCTAATCCAGAGGCCTGCTCTGACTCCGGGGGCTGGACAGCCACCCCCACTGCCTTCGGGGCCCAGGCTCCTTTCCCGAGGCCTCTGTCTTGATCGGGCACCTGCTGGCCTGTGCGGGCCGTCGGCCCCCTCATTGTCCTGCTAACCACTGTGTAAAAGTTCTGGGCTTCCTCTGACCTTTCCGTTTTGCCTGGTTATGCCACGGGATCCCCCTGGCGCGCATCCCCCTGCGGCACAGCGCGGGGCACTGCTCAGCCCCTGCCTGGGGCCTTTCTCTCTCCAGCCGTCCTCCGGGTAGCACTTTGATTCGCTCTTTCTTTTCTGCTCTCTTTCTCTCTCTCCCTCTCTCTCTCTCCCCCTCTCCCGCACTCTCTTTCTTTTTCACTCTTTTAACATGCTTTTCCTAAAAAGTTTTTTAATCAATCAAATTTGAGGCAGAAAATAGGTTTTGTCACGCCTGGTCCCGGGGTAGTGTGACTCTCACTCAGGCTCCTGACAGCTCCTCAATACAGGAAGGAGGCCAAACAGAATATTTCTCCGGGAAAGTGCCCGTTTCCATGACGCTGCCCCTGTTGTCTATGCCGCCCCCCTCCTCACACTGCCGGGCTGACATGGCCCCAGCCCCTGTGAAAGGGCTGGCCAGGGAGAGGCTGTGCATGAGGATGGAGCTGGGGGCAGGGGGAAGGAGACGCAGTGGAGTCGGGGGGCGAATGGGCAGCCCGACAGCTGCCCCAAGCCCCCATGGCCCCAGGAGGCCTGGGGAGCAGGTAGGAGTGCTGGCCGAGGAGCCTGGCCTGGTGCCTCATAAATATGGAGCTGGGCAGCTGTGGGTGAGAGGCTCCAAAGCCAAGTCCTGGACCAGCAGCGGCTCCAGCAAGAGAAAACTGCAGATGGAGGAGGCCCCTTCAGGTCCTGGTACGCTGGTCCCTGCTGCTTCTCTGCCCGTCACTCTCCCCCATCCCATCTCTCATGGCATTCCCTCCATCCCTCACCCATGGCCGCCCCCGTCCTCCATCCCTTGCTTCCTTCCTGCCCTCCCCCAACCCTGGTATCCCTTGTGCCAGAGGAGCCTCTGGTCCTCCCAGCACCCAGCCCACCAGGCCCCACTCCGAGCCCCCAGGTCTTCCCTCTCCAGCAGGCCCCCAGGTCTTCCCTCTCCAGCCCACCTTCCCTCTTCCTCCTTCCCCTCTCAGTCTTTCACCCTCTTCTCTCCTCCTCTTCTCGCTCTCTTTTATAATTAATGATTAGTTTTAATTGGTTTGCTTAGGCAGCCTGACAGCAAATTAACAGAAGCCAGCCCAGGGCTGCCGGGCTCAGTGAGAGACCACTGTGCTTCAGAACCGGCCAGGAGAAGGGCTGGATGAGGCTGCCTCCAGGCTCACTCTCACGGCAGGCCCCAGGGATGAGATGGAGGGAGTGCGGGGCCTCACCTGGGCAGGTGCAGCAGCCAATAGGAAGAAGGCACCAGGCTCTTTGCACACATAAGGGCTCACGTTTGCCAACTTTTCTCTGTACTTTTGTTTTTCTTTTCCTCCTCCTCACATCCCTTCTGTGCTCTTCTTCTTACCCAAGACATTGCTGGTGTCTTCAGAGATTAAGGGTGGGTAAAAGGTGGGTAGGGCCACTGCCCTTAGTTTAGGGCAGGGTTTGCTTTTGGTATCACTCATCCTCACTTGTGAAATGGGATGGTGGGATGGGCAGCCTGATGCCTCTGGGGCCAAGATCCTGCTTTTTCACATGGACAGGAGGAAGGGGGTCAGAAGGCTGTTGTCACTTTTAGCTCAGCTACCAACCAACCATCAGCCCAATAGCCTGGAAGCTCCAGGACCCAGTTCTGTTTCTGATTTGCCATCTACCTCTGGACAGAACTCTGAACCTTTGGGTCCTCAGTTTTTTGGCCAGAGTACTTAAGATTAGGAACATTGGATGGATGGATGGATGGATGGATGGATGGATGGATGGATGGATGGATGGACAGATGGACGGATGGCTGGCAGAGAATGGGTGTGTTGGCATTTCTTAGGCACTTTCTGCCATGATCTCTGAGCACATGGCTTTTCTTTCTTAGCCTGGAAGAGTTCACTTCACTTTAGCCCCGCTGAGTGTAGGGCCCCTGCTGTCCTCTGGGTCTTCCCAGTACTGTGCCTCTCCCCTGGTCTTGGAGAACCCTTCCTTAACTACATCAGCTACCAGGTCCCAGATGTGCTGACCACTTACTCATATGGGCCACTCACAAAGCAGACAGCGGGGACAGTGAGAGGCAGAGAGATGAGAAAAGATGCCCAGAGAAGGAAGAAGAGACCAAGATGAACTCTCGGCTACTTCTTAGGCCCCCACTGGGGTCCCAGTATCCCAGGGTCCCAGATCCCACCCAGGGACAGCTTCCCTGCTCCCATCAGCCAGGACACCTGCCCTGGGCAAGTGGGGTACAGGACCCCGTGCGCGTCCTGGTCCCTGTATGTACATATCTCTGGCCCTCCCCTCCCTCCTCCACCCCCGACCAACTCCTGGAAAGTTTTCTCCCTGATTGTTCTGTGTGATCAGATCTGCAAGTTGCTCTCTAAGCTTCTTGTCACATTTTGACTTAATGAAGTGCAACTGCTGAGGGATTTGGGTTCAGCGCTCCGGTCTCCCGCGTTCCCTTGTTGTCAGAAAACAGGGGTGGTTGGGGACGGCAACACTGCGCTGCAAGTCGTTATCATTCCGGTCAGTCTGTTTAACACAAAATTAAACAAAGAACTAATTAGTGCCTCATGAATTAATAAATGCACAGTTGCCAGGGAGGATGGGAGGGGAGAGAAAGGTGGTGGAAGGGAGATACCGGAGTTGTGGAGTTGGGGGGCTTTGGGGGTCCACAGGAGGCTGGCCAGGGTGCCTTGAGAGATCTCAGACAGGAGTATGTGGGACGGACGGGATGGTGAGGATGACACCCCAGCTAGGGCCCTGGGCCGACCAGCCAGGACTCGAGCTCTGACGGCTGAGCCCACCTGGTGCCTTGCAGTGGAGGCCTGGGGGTCTCCATCCCTGGACCCTGTGACCCTCCCTGCCAGCCTCCTCCTCCGTCCTCTCCTCTCCTGGCCAGCTGCTTCTCTTTTCCTTACTCCCCCTTTGCACAGCTCCCCATCCTCTCTACCGCCCCCTGTCTCAGGGGTCTGCCCAGCTCTCTGCAGACCCCCCGCCTCTCATCATCTGGATGAGATGGGCATCAGAGGCCCGTGGGGCAGCACTTCCTAACCACTAACCCACCGGGCTCTCAGCCCTCCCAGAGCCCTGTATCTGGCAGGGTAGGCTCCGCCCCAGTGGGCACCCTCTGCCCAGGCAGCCCAGCACAAGCGGCGAAAGCTGGTGGAGAGCCGAGCCCTCCTTAAGAGGACGTGTCAAGTACAATTAGCATTATCTGTCTAAATATGTCCTGGGAACCGGAGAGCGGGTGGTGGGACTGGGTGGCATTCCGGGAGCCCTGAACAAGGTCACCTCATCTCCCGCAATCCCCCCAATCTGATTTGGGGATTACATAGCCTAAGGAAATTGGTGTTATTCCTCTTGCATCATTGATAAGCCACAAATGAGGGAGAGGGGAGAAGAAAACGTAACAGACAGCCCTCCCCAAGCCTGGGTAGGGTTCTGAGGCCTGCAGGTGCAGGGCCTGGCTCGAGCAAGGGTTGGGGGGCCCGGCCAGCAGGCTGGGGGGAGGGCTCCCTGAGTTTTCTCTCCACGTACACACAGGCTGCCCCTTTGAACCTGGCTCCCCAAACTCATTCTCTGGGCAGGAGGGCCCCAGCCTGGCACGCTGGGCTGGGCCGTGTGTTGGTTAAAGTCTCCACGTTGTCTGACCATCGTCCCTCTCCCTGCACGGTCTCTGGACATGAGCCGTGATGACTCATGGGTAGGACCCCGGGGTGGAAGGTGCTGTCGGCAGCCTGATCCTGGGGTATGGAGGCTTCCTGGTGCCTTGGCGCCTGGCCCGCTCTTGCCCCTCTGTCACCAACTTGCTAGAGCGAACGGTTTGGCATCTGTCATTTTTATGTTCAGGGGCCCCGGGGAAGAGAGTAAAGGAGCAGTTGCTGCTGTATTCTGTCATTGTCCCCAGGCATCCCTGCTAGGCTGCTGCAGTTCCACAGGAGCGTGCAGGCCACTTCACCAGCACCCCCACTCCCGGCCTCCTCCACGGAGCAGTGTGCACGGCACGGCTGACTCTTCTCCACCTGGCTAGGGGGATCCTGAGGACCACATTGCCCCTGCAGTCAGTTCCTACCGCTTTCTGACTGTTTTGCAAACTGTGGCTGGCATATGCCTGAATGAGCCAAATCAGAGCCCACCCGGCATGCCTGAGTTTCTGGCCCTCTTGGCTGGCCCTGGAGCATCAGCCCCTCAGCCCATGTGGGACAGGGAACGCTTGGGTACTCAGGAGGGATGGAGGGCATGCACTGGGGAGTCATGGGCTTGGAAAGGCTAACAGGGCTCCTCTCTCTGCCTCTCCAGGATGAAGTGACACCCCCAGCTACATCCGAGGAGGCTCTAGGACCCGCTACGAGGTAAGGCCTGAGCCCCTCCCTGAGCCTCGCGTCCTCTCCCCCACTGGTGACCACTCACCTAATGCACGTGTCACCCTGGGCTGGGTTCAGTCCTGCTGAGCACCCAGGGAGAGATGAGAAGGTGGAGATGGGGAACTGCAGCCACCCCACCCATTCCACCCTGATGGGAAAAGATGCCCTCCCGCCAGTAGGATCCCCTCGGTGTGGCTTTTAGGCTGGAAATGGTCTGGGGACATATGGATTGCAGACTTTGGGGAAGGAACGTGCTCAGGGCAGCATGGGGCAGTGGGGCACCTGTGGTGGCTGGGCTCAGGTTACCCAGCCTGCAGTGCCCACTCTCACGGTGCTATTGCCTCCATGGCGGTGGTCGGCTGTGCCTGGACGTGCTGCCCAAGCTCTGCCTCAAGAACTGCATGGACTCAAAGGCCCCAGAACCCCAGTCCTGCCTTCGCTCCTCGGAGGCTGTGTCACCCCTAGTGGCTTCCTCCATCCTCCCTAAGAGGCTGGCAAGGAGAAGGCCACGGCTGAGGCCAGGACAGGCTGCCATGTCTTGCCTTTCCTCAGGCATGGGGCTCCCCCGAAGTCCAAGCACACGGGGCTGCCCCAGCCTGGCCCAGCCTTCGCGGGCTGTGTCAGTCCCCCAGGTGGTGGCGCGAGAAACCGCGGGGCCACCGGGCCTCGGGCCCCAGGCAGTGCTGTGTCAGAGGTGACCGGTGGAACGCCAGTGTTATGTAAATAGCGGGGCCTGCCCGGCGGGCGAGCTGGCTGGCTGCAGCCATCCATCATCCCCGCTTGGCGGGGCGGGGGACAGACACGGCACCGCGCGCCTGGCTCCAAACCTGTTTGTTTTCCCTTTGTCTCTCGCGTTTCGGGCCCTGGCTGCGACCGACCGGCTCTGGGTTTTGTCCTACCGGCCCCCTTCCCCCCAGGAGGATGGAGAAGGGAGGAGATTCCCCGGCTCCCACCGCGGCATCCCTTTCGGACTTCAAAGGCTCCCCCAGCATTGTCTGCGCTGGCGGGCAGTGGCCCTGAAAACGTGATCAGAGGCGGCCCGGTGTAGGGCAGGCCCGGCCCGCGCCCTGCGCTCTCACTGGGGCCGGTGGATTCCTCCCTTTGCCGCCAGCACCACCCTGGTTACAGCTCCGTCCCGGGTCCTCTCGGCCTTTCTCTCCCTGGTGCCCCTTCTTGCTCCCTTCTGGCCACTCCCGTCCTCCTCTTAACCATGGCCTCACCCCTGTCTCATGAAGTTGAGAATTCTAGAATCTTCAGAGCTGCGAGCCTCCATGCCTTCACATGGTCCGTGAGGATCTGAGTGCCTGGAAGGCTTCTCAGGATGCCCCAAGCTGGGACCAGTTCCTGGATATTGGCTTCCCACGCCGTGCCTTGTTCTCTGTCCCTTCCTTTGCTCTACCCTCTGATCATGAGAACCTTGCTTCCTCTAGAAACCTCCGCCCATGAGGTCCTGACAGGGTAGATACGTCCGTCCCCAGGCAGCAGGGTGAAGCCAGCCATTCCGTGTCCTGAAATTCAGCCCCAAGTGCTTCCATTCTCTGGGGCAGGGCTTGGCAGATGGGCCACCTTTGACCCACAGTCTGCTTTTATAAATAAAGTTTTATTGGAACACAGCCATGCCTATTTGTTCAGGTATTATCTATGGCTGCTTTCACTCTATACTTGCAGAGAGAGTTGAATGGCTACAACAGAGACTGTTTGGCCCACCAAGCCTAAAAGGTTAATAATTTTCTCTCTGGCCCTTTAGGGAAAGTTTTCCGGCCCCTGCTCGAGAGGTTCTAGCTCCTGCACTTTACTCTCTCTCTCTCTTTTTAGTGGTGAAATGTACATAACAGGAAATTTACCATTGCGGCCATGCTGAAGTGTACAGTTCCCTGGCCCTAAGTCCAGTCCCAAAGCTGTTACAGCCATCATCCCGCCCTGTGCACGTGTCTTCATCGGGACTGCTCTGAGGGGCCAGGCGCATTTGTCTGGGAGCCCTGTGCTGGGGTTGCAGGGCTGTTTGCAGTCCTGGTCTGTCTGGGGGGCTCCCTCCCACTGCTCTCCTTAGGACCTCCTTCTCTGCTCAGTCCCTGCCTCAAAGTCTCAGCTCTTCCTCTCCTCTGCAGCCAGCCCCTGCTTCCTCAGAGCTCTTGCCCCCGCTGGCATCCCGGGAGCCCTGCAGTCTTTAGCAAGTTCTCTCACCTCAGATCCACAGATCCATTTTTTTTTTTTAATTTTTTTTTGAGATGGAGTCTCGCTCTGTTGCCCAGGCTGGGGTGCACTGGCGCGATCTCAGCTCACTGCAACCTCTGCCTCCCAGGTTCAAGCAATTCTCCTGCCTCAGCCTCCCAAGTAGCTGGGACTACAGGCACGCACCACCACACCCAGCTAATTTTTTATATTTTTAGTAGAGACGGGGTTTCACCTTATTGGCCAGGCTGGTCTCAAACTCCTGATGTTGTGATCTGCCCTCCTCGGCCTCCCGAAGTGCTGGGATTACAGGCATGAGCCACACCGCGCCCAGCCCTCACAGCTTCCTCTTTTGTAAGGGGAGAATATCTACTTTGCAGGGTTGTTGGGACAAGTGAGTGAGTTGTTGTGGCTGAAAGTAGCTTGCCCGGCACCCACCAGGTAGTAAGTGCTCGAGTTCCCACCTGCCTGCATTCCAGAGGCTACGGCCATCTCTGGGCAGATTCCACAGAGCTCCCTACCCTCTGCCCTGGGGGCCTCGGAGTCTGACCCTATGGATAAGGGTGGGCTCCTGATTCCAGCGAGCACCTTGGAAAAAAAAGCCCCACAGGTCGTGGACTGGCAGCCCTGGGTCTTCTATTTCTGTGTCAGGGCCCTGGGAATCAGCATAACCTCTGAGCGCCAGTTTCTCTATTTGTAAACTGCTGTCTGCTTCCCAGGCTTGTGGCAAGGAGGAGCTGGGGTGCCTGGGAGAAGCTGTGAAGGCTGCGTTATCGGGAGCTGCTGAGGGGTGAGCAGGCCGAGGGGGGAGTCCAGGTCTGAGACTGGGCCTATAGGTGGTGGGTGGGAACCAGGCTGCAGTCTGGCCGAGAAGGCCCTGGAGGTTACACAGTGGGTGCTGGCTCTGTCCAGGACCAGGGACCAAGGCCGCCCTGGCCCGGTTCCACTGCTGTGGGCCAAGGTCGGAATCAGGCTCCAAGCCCGAGAGGAAAGGCTGGCAGGGAGTGGGCAAGGAGACGGGAGCTGCGCCCGCAGCCAGAGGTCTGCTACAGAGTCTGCTGGGCTTCCTCTCGTGCTAGGTCTGCTGCCGTCTCTCTTGCTGTCCTCTTTTTGAGGGCTCCTGGCCTTTTGTCCATCTCTCTTTCCCCTCCAGGCCTCCTCTCTGCATCCCTCTATTTCCTCTTCCTCCTTGCCTTCCCACCACCCATAGCACCCCCACAACTCCATGGCACTCTCTCTCTCTCTCTCTCTGCCTCTCCCTCTCTCTCCTTTTCATCTACTCGGAAGGCTTTACTTTACTTCCTTGTCACCCTAATTGATTGCATTAACCTTTCAGCGTATTGGATTTCCCCGGCATCGTGCAGAGAGCCCTGTGCAATATGCTTATAATCTAAGCCATAATGGACAGTTTGCAGTCAACAAGCCCCTTCTCCCATCGGCCCCATTGACATCTCTCTTGCCCAGGCCACCGTGGCCACTTCCCCCACTGGCAGGGGTGGGGCAGTGGAATGGGGCTGGGAGGAGGCCGACACAAACCTGGACCCACCGATGGGGTTCTTGGCCTCCCTCTCCTCCCAGCACTGCCTCCAGCCCCGCGTCTCCCTCTCCAAGCTCCCTGGCCCAGGTCATTGCCAGGCCTCTGGTCTTTGTGATTCCTCTTGGCTTGGCCTTCTGCCCTTGGGACTCTCTGTCTAACAAGTGACTGATGGGGCCAGCTTGGATTTTGTGGGTGAGTTCCCTGTTCCACCCAGATGCTTCTCAGAGCAAATCGTTCCTCCTTCACTAGCCCAGGAGGCTTTGGGGAACGATGATGGTGGCCACTTCAGGAGGCAGGTGGTGGATAAGAGGAGGGGTCTGAGATCTCTGACCTTCACTGGCCTCTGAGCCAGTGGGAGGCCTCTGTGGACCTTCTGGAAGCTGGGCATGCTCCTGGAAAGGGTGCAGGTGCATAGGGCAGACAGAAAGCAGGGGATCTGCTGAAGCCAAGGCAAGAGGGTGATGAAGACCCCGCCAGGGCTGGCCTGTGGGGAGCAAGGCAGCAGCAGCTCCTCCCAGCAGGCAAGGAAGCAGGCATGTGTCACCTGGGTTGGGACCTGTCCTTGCACTCATCTCAGGATTGTGTGATTTGGGTGCTTGGTAGGGGACGTCTCGGAGTCTCTATTTCCCATCTAATGTTTGGCAGTAGCTCTGAGCAGATCCACCTGCTGTCCGCAAAGGAAGAGAGACGCCACCCAGGCAGTGGGGCCGGAAGCCCAAGAGAAGCCTCCGTAGGCAGGACGGCTTGGCCCAACAGGAGATGGGCCGGGGGAGGTGGAGGAACTGAGGCCTGGCTTGTCAGGCTGGTAGGAATGGGCTCCCTCAGGTCGGCTCCTGGATGGGCACCTGTTAGTTCAGCAGGAGGCAGGAAAGCCAGCCCCCCGTCAGCTGCCTAGTCCTAGGGGCTCAGCCCCAGGCCTGAGCCCTGGCCCCGGTCCGTCTCGGCCGAGGCTGCCAGCCCTCAAACCAGCAGCCTGATCGGCCGAGTCTTCATTCACGACAAGATGGGATGTCAGGTTGAATACATTAGTGTCAGGCTGGAGGAGCAGGACGGAAGCTCCCATTAGCCCTGGTGGTACTTCCTCTCTCCCGCACTGTTCTCCCCCCAGCCCTTTGCCTATCATCTCCTCCTTCTGACCGCGCCCCCCCCTCCTCCCATCACTCCATCACTCTGAAGGGCAAGCTTTGGCGAGAGGGGGCTGGACCTAAGTCCTTCCCATCCTCTCCCAAGGATTTTGGGGGTGGGCAGAGGGCACAGCAGGGAGAAGCCAGGCAGCGAATTAAAGTTTGTGATTGTCAGCATCAGGAGAAGCTAAATAACCCTCTAACTAGTATGAAGGTGAATTCACGGTCTGCTGCACATGGAGAATATGAGTGTCTGCAAGATGGGGAGAGTGCGGCACGGGAACCCGCCTGCCACGGTGGGCAGCCTCCTCTCCAGGGACCCGGGCGGGAGGCAGGAGGAGGACCACATACCCGCTTCCCTGCCAGGGAGCAGCTGCCCAGGAGCCCCACCAGACACCTGGGGCAGCTCAGCTCCTTGACAACCTGCTGGCCCTGGCATCAGGGGCCCAAGTAGATATTTGTAAGCACCAACGGTATACACCCATGGACACCAGCCCAGGCCTTGGACTGATCCATATTAACAGCTATCCTTATTGAGCACTGACTGTGTGCGGGCTGAGTGCTGTGTGACAACAACTCCATTCAGGAAGTGCTAATATGATCCCCCGTCTTTCCCCCACTTTTTAATAACCGCTTTATTGAGATATCATTCATATACCATAAAATTCACCTTGGTTAAAATGTACAATTCAATGGTTTTTAGGATATTCACAAGGTTGTACCATCATCACCACTATCTAATTTTAGAACATTTTCATTCCCCCAGGAAGAAACCCTGTACTCATTAGCAGTCCCTCTCCGTCCCCCACTATCAGCAGACCTAGGGTTCCACTAACGATGATTTCCTGAAGATGCTGGGAAGGTAGAGGGTCAGTGCCTGGGTTCAGGGAGCAGAGCCTGTAGAAGATGGAGCTGGGGTGTGAACCCAGGTACTGAGATTCCAGAGCTTGTGCTCCATGAGGGATTGCTTGATGTCCTGGCTGACCCCCACCCCACCCCTGACACACATGTGCCTATCATGTGTGTCTGACAGTTCAGGCTCAGGCGTGTACATACACCATCCAAACACCTAGACTCAGGCAGCAGCACACGTGTCTTCTCCCCAGGTATGCTGGCAGCTCCACATAGAAAACCTCACACCTCCCATAAGGACAGCAGGCCTCCCTTCCTGGGACCCCTCCCTCGGCTTCTCCCCAGCCCTGCTCCTAGAAGGGAGGCTTGGCGCAGGAACCAGCAGCAACAGGGTAGCTGAAGTAGCCGGAGAAACCTAAGTGGTTTCAGAGCTTAAAATGAGAAATCCCATATCTCCTGCAGCTGATCATTGTAACTGAGACAAAATGCCAACCCGACATTCCAGAACAGGTCCCCGCCCGGGCTGGGGCCACAGGCTGGGCCAGGCCCACAGGGCAACCCAACTAGCCCAGGTCCCTGCTTCATACTCTCTCTCTCTCTCTCTGTCTCTCTCTCTCTCTCTGTCTCTCTCTCTCTCTCTGTCTCTCTCTCTCTCTGTCTCTCTCTTTCTCTCTCTGTCTTTCTCTCTCTCTGTCTCTGCTTCTCTTCTGTTTCTTCTCACCTTTTTCTTCCCACCTACCTCTCTCTTCTCTCACACTCCACGTTTCCACCCCAAAACTTTTTTTTAAAGTTTTTGTGGCCACACTCTTGAACTCACAAAAATTGGGAAATTAATGTGAAACCGTCACTGCTTCTGATAAGAGAAACCTACAAGGGTGAGACAAAGGGGAAGGGAGACACAAGAGAATCAGTCTGTTGGATTTTGGTTTGGGGTTTTTTCCTCCTTCTTCTCTCTCCCTCCAAAGTGGAGGATCCGGCCGGGCCAGTTTGGATATTTATTAAGAAAAAGCCAAAGATAATTAACTTTTTTGTTTTTGTTTTGTTTGCGGGTGCCTCCCCTGCTGGCACTCCTGGCTGCCTGGCAAATTAAACCTGCTCCCGGCTCCCTGCGTGCTGGGCTGCCTCTGCCGACTGTCCTGGATCTGCTAGGGCTGCCAGCTGCCCACCCAACAACCTACCTTGGCTTTCAGACCTTGGGTCACTTTATGTCCCCACCGATGCCACCTCCCCAGGCTCTACTGACTCTGAGAGCACCTTTTAGAGCAGGGTAAGTGGGATGTGGGGGTGGGGGGGAGAGGAGGGGCTACTGTTTGGGGTTGTGGCCAGCACTTCCCTAAAAGGAAATGGGGGGAAAGTGTGAGCCTCTCCCAGGGTACAAGGGCATTCCTTCCGGCCAGTTCAGGGCGGTTGACTTCCCAGAGAGGGTAAGGTGAACGGAGGATGAGCTGGAAGTGCAGGGAGAGGCCAGATTTGGGCCATGTCGATCCCCAGCTCTTCTCCCCGAAGGCTGGTACACTGCCAGGCCTCATGGGCCCCTGAGAACGCTCTGGAGCAAGCAGCCTCTGGGCCATGGAGCCATGCTGTGATACCCATCCACCCCCAACCCCAGGCTCCATCTTGCTCCCACCCCCAACCCAGGCCAGGCCACGGGAAGGGGGGTGCAGGGGGGAGCTGAGTGGCTGGAGAGCCAGTGCTTGGGTAAGAGCTGGCTGCCTCGGGTCGGCTGTGCTGGAGCCACACAGAGCCCTGAGGCCAAGCTGTGACCTAAGCCTGAGCCCAATTCATGGGCCAAGAAGGTGACGCTGGGAGTTAGAGGCTTCCTGGTATGAGACAGAGCTGAGGACTTCTCAGGAGCCAGGAGAGCCCACGAGAGGAAGGCCAGTGTGGAGGAGCTCGCTGGGGTTGGAGGTGCGGCTCGCCCCTCTGTTAAGCCAGTCCCCCTCAGCCCTCCCCTGCCAGGGACCCTCCTTGGCCCCTTGGCTTCATCCCCAGCTGGACAAGTAGGCAGCGATGGTGAGCCTCTTCCAGCTGGGGAGCCTGCTTCGGAGCCGGCCACAGAGAAGAGGGCATTTTTCAAGGATTTTGCTGGCCTTTTTTTTTTTCTCTGAAATATAAGGATGTGCAATTTTTTTGGTTTCAATTTAGCATTGGAGAATTTTATAATTTAGTAATTAAAATCTCTGATAGGCTTTAGAAATTGCGGCTAATTGAATTTAATGGGAAGATGATTTTCAATTTTATTTGATTACCGGGACCCCTGGCATCGGTATTTATGGGAAAAAAATGGGAAATGTGCTGTGTGGGCTAAGATGGCATAATTGAATTAGGGATAATCGGATTTCTCCGTCATGAATTTCACTATAATTTTCCTATAATTTTCCATTAGATATCTAGTTTACAAATATTCACAAAGAAATGAAGCTCTTTCGGAATGGAGATTGCTGGCTAACAGGATTACGGGGCCGAGCGTGCGGCTGTGCCAGCCCCTCTCCTGCCATAATGCAATCCCTGCGTCTGCCTTACACTCGGCGCGGCCCTCGCTCCGCCACCCACTCTGTGGTTCCTTTCTCCCCTTTGTTTCCTTCTCATCCTGTTGACCCCCTGCTCCAACACCCACCTCTGTGGCCCACGACCTCCCGTGCCCGTGGCCGTGCCGTGGTGCCTTGGCTCTGCCCTCCCTCGGCCCCCATGCTTCCCGTCCACTTCGCCGGCTCACAGCTTTCCCGACACCCTCCCTCCATCGGCCCCGGAGCGGGCTCACACGCAAACACACGGACTCCCTCGCAGGTGCGAACATGCTTCTTCGCAGGCACACGCAGTCCCTTGGCCAAGACTTCTGTGCCCTGGCCCAGTCGCCTCAGATGGAACCAGTTTATTGGGATCCTGGGGTGGGGTGCAAGAACAAAAGGAGCTTTGTTCAAGTTTATGTGAAAGTTACAAATTCAAAATGAGAGCAGATAAAGCGTGAGATACCTGGTGTGTAAACAGGCTGGTGAGTGAGAAGGCCCCAGGCTCGGGAGGGAGAGAGAGTGAGTGGGCAACTTGGGGGTGTGGGGGGCAACAGGAACCAGCGATGACAGTGTGACAGGAAGGGCGGATGGCTTTCCTTGGTGCTGATGTGGGGAGCCTGGGTTGAGGGGAACCGCTGGGTTGCCTTCCACTTCTTTTTCTCTTGTGAGTGGGATGTCTCAGGAGGACCTGGAGGCTCTGGGCCCGGGGACTCAAGATCAGGAGAGATTATGGCATTGGACTTCCATCCCTTGAGTCCCAGGCATGAAGGTCCTCACTGTGGCCTGGCTTTGGGGTCTCAGGTGTCACCATGTCAGAGTCCTCAAGGCAAAGACGGGCCATAGCCTCAAAAGATGCCTCTCCTCTTGGTATGAGCAGATACACTCAGAGAGAGAGAGAGAGAAGGGGGGGCGCATAATCTGGGGGCCCCTCCATGACACAGCCTCTGACTCACACCCCACAACCTCGAAGCCTCCGCCGCCTTCTCTGACCTTCATAAATCCTTGCGCTCCGAGTTGGCTGGTTTCTTTTTTCTCTGACCACTGCTCCTCCACTGAAGGCCTTTTCCTCTTGGGCAGGGCCCACTCGGCCTGTGGCTACCTGACCAGGGACTTGGCAGAGTGGAGGCTTTCCAGGCATCCCCACACCTCCCTCCACTGCTGGCTGCCATCCCCCAAGCTCTCTCGAGTCCTGTCCCTTCCGCCATTCCTCTCTAGCCTTTGTCTGCCTGAGACCCCCAAGTTACTGGGTGGCCAATCCAGGTGGTCCTGCCTGGGCAGCTGGAGGGAAGATGCTTTCCTTTTCCCCTCCAAACCTTCCTCAGGGGTCAGGCTCTGACCATTCTCAGCTGAAGCCCAGGAGGACATTCAGAGCCAGCCAGTGGCTGTGTGGGTCACGTATGCAAGCAGCTCCCCATCTTTGCAGACATCTTCAAATGCACCCAGAAATCACCTCTTCTATCCCTTGCCTCCAGGCTTCCTCCTACACACAGTTGCCCAGATAGGAGAGCAGAGGCTCAGAATTGGGGTGAGGATTGATCACCTGCTGTCACCAGCCAGAGCTGCAAGCCTTTTGTTAAGATTCCTTGCTTTGGAGAGTCACTGGGGGCAGCACCCAGAGGCATGTGTGCACCCCGCAGCGGTCCTGGACACAGATGCCCTCTCTCAGATCCCATGTCGGGAGCAGAGGCACACAGTCCTCTGTGCTGGGTGCCCGGTGCGGGCAGTCATACTCCCAGGCTTAGACTTTGGGTAGTTCTGTTCCCTTATTCAGGGTTTTGGGGCCAGGGGCAGCTCAGTAAGGTTTCTAGGCCTCTCCAGCTGCTGTTCCTATGTAGGGATGGGTTGGGGAATCACAGAGCCAATGGGGCTGTGTGACGGCCAGGAGTGGGGACTGCCAGGAAGGCAGTGGGAAGGGCAGTGGAGTAGGGGAGGGATGCCCAACTCCCTGAGAGGCCATTTAGAACTATAGAGCAAGCAGGAAAAAAGGAGAAAAATGAGGGGAAAGTAGGAGAAAGAGTAGATTGTTAACTCCCTGATGTCTTTGACCCAAGGCCTCCCTGGCCCCTCCCTTTGCAAAATAGAAATATTGCAAAAATAGGCCAGCGCCATGTTGCTGGATGCTGTCCAAAGACCAGGGAAGCCTGGGCCCTGCTCCCCTCCCCTCATCGGAAGGCAGTGCAGCCCCTCCTGAAAGAGGAGCGCTGGGAAAGGCGAGGAGGGCAGCACGGTAGGTGAAGAAGGGACGGAGAACCAGGTCCTTCCTTAGCAAGGCTGCCCAAGGCCCTGCTCACCCCACCATCTCTTTCCTTGAGCCCCTCTGGGCCGAATGGGTCACTTAAGTCACCATTTAAGGACTCTCAAAATATATGGCTGCAGCAGGGACATCTGGGGATGTCCCATGGTGCATGGTTCATGGTGGGGAGAACCCTCAAACTGCCTTCTCTGGCAGAAAAGGAAGAGGAGCAAGGGGAGCACAAAGCGCCTGGCTGGCCATGGGCTGGCAGGAAATGAGGTTCCACGTTGAAGGGGACAGGCCTGGAGATGGGGGGGGCGGGGAGGGGAGGAGGAGCCGGGATGGGCCTCAGACTCCCTGGTTGAGGGTGCCTGTGCTCTGCTGAGCGCCCTTCCTAGGGCAGCGGCCAGAGGGACAAGGCAGGGAGGAAGCGCAAGTGATGGCCGGGATCATGGGTCGGGGGCTGTGGGAGAAGGGGAGCGCCGATCTCCATTCGTCTGGCTGCCGGGCGGATGGCCCAACTTTGAGGGAGGAGTGAGCAGAAAGACCGGAAGACCGGGGAGGCTCTGGGAGGACACTTGGACCCGTTTTAAGGGCAAAACCAAAGCAACGCCGAGGAAACCCCAGTGCGTGTCCCAGGCCGGCGCTCCTGGGGCCCAGGGCCGGAGACGCGCGGGGTGCGGAGGCGCGCGGGCCTGACTGCGCGCGGGCCTGACTGCGCCCTGCCCCGCCTCGCCCCGCGCTCCTGTTCCTTCAGCTCCAAGAGCCGCCAGTGCTGTGAGGGGAACACGAAATCCCTGTGCTACCCGAGGAGCCCCGAGCCCGCAGGCAGCGGGCAGGGGAGCAGGGGAGCGCGCGGCCCGGCGGGCGCGGCCCCGCGGCGCCTCACACCTGCGCCCGCCCTCGCGGAAAAGTTAGCGCGGCCGCGCGGGGCGTGGGGCAGGCGCGCCCGGCGGCCGTCGGTCGCGTTCGCGGGGCCCGAGCGGCCGCTGGGAGCGTGCGAGCGCGCGCGCGGCCGCCGGCGGCCGGCAAGAGTGGGCGCGTGCCCGCGGACGCCGTCCTCGGGCCGCGTTCCCCGCCCCGCGCCGGGTCCCCTCCCGCCAGCCCTGAGCGCAAGTCCCCGCCCCCTCCTCCCGGAGCCAGAGGTTTGGGGAATCGCAGAGCCAATGGAGCCGGCCGCCCTGCCAGTGCGGCGCGGGCGCGCGCGGCAGGGGCGCGCGGCGGGGGCGCGAGCGAGCGCGAGCCCATTCACTCCGGCACCGGGCGGGCGGGCGGGCGGCCGGCGGCGGGCGGGCGCACCGGGCGGCGGCGGCGGCGGCGGCGGCGGGGCCGCGCTCTGCTCTTTCACCTGCCGGGGCCGGCGCGGGCCGGGCCGAGGAGGCGGTGCCGCGGCCGCCCTGCCAATCACCGCGGCGCCTGGCAGCGCCCCCGGCCGCGCCCGCCCGCCCGCTCCCTCCTGCCAAACTGTTACCCTGAGTGTTACCGGCAGGAGCAATGACATCAGGGCTTTAAAACAACTTGTTATTCGGGGAGTAATCAGTTGCAATTAGGCATTAATTAAGTATTATGAAAGTTGATTATTTAAGTGAATTCGGCTTTCGACTCTCCGACTATGGTGAGTACCGGGCGCGGGCGGGGGAGGCCCGGGGGCCGCGGTCTCGGGCGGCGACCCGGGCGCGGGGCGCGGTCGCCGGGACGGGGGCGCCTATGGGCCTCGCGGATCCCCCGGCCAGGGCCGCCAAGCCGGGGCCGCGCCGGCCGAGAGTTGCTGCCTTAGTTGGAGAAACTCAGGCGGCGCGGACCCGCGGGCGCGTGCGGGGCCGAGCGTGAGAAGCGGGCGGCGCGGAGGAGAAAGTTTCTCCGCGGCGGCCTCGGCGCCCGCCCGGGACTGGCCGCTCCTGCGGGGTGGGGGGCAAGCGGGGCGGGCGGCCGGGGTCCCGCGAGACGCTAACCCCGTGTTTCTTCTCTCCCGGTCTTCCCCTGGTGGCGTTCCGCGAAGAGTTTGGGACCAAGGAGAAGAGAATGGATCTTGGAACAGGTACCGGCCGGTGGGAACGCAGGGGCGGCTCTTTCACTTTTCTTTCGCTTCTTTTACGGAAGTTCTTCTTTTTAGCCCAATGAGGTGGCGGCGGGGCCGGGTGGGGGCCGGGAGGGTCGGGCGGCTGCCTCCCGGCGTCCCGGCCTCGGGATCGGCGACTTCTGAGGCTGTTGTTGTTGTTATTTGCCACTTGCTTAGAGGCTGTGACTAATGTGATGCTTGTCATTATGAAAGAACCGAGAGGAGCAGGAGCTGGGGGGCACCCAGAGAGCGGATTTAGGGGGTTTTTGTGGGGTTTTTGTTCTCCGTGTTTTTCGTATGGCTTCGTGTTTTTTTCTGTGTGTATGTGTGCCTTTTTTTTTTTTTTTTTTTTTTTGTTCTCTGCAAAGATCTTTGTGTGTCGGCTCTGGGGTGTGTGTTTT
This sequence comes from Pongo pygmaeus, assembly GCF_028885625.2. Classification (NCBI taxonomy): domain Eukaryota; kingdom Metazoa; phylum Chordata; class Mammalia; order Primates; family Hominidae; genus Pongo; species Pongo pygmaeus. The sequence continues at coordinate 220,534,061 of NC_072373.2, forward strand.
TATTTTTTTAGTGGGGGGTGGTTTAGTTTTTGAAAGCAGCGTCCTGTTGGGAAAGGTGGTTAGTCTGGTTTCGGGGCGACTGTCTCAAGGTAAAGGAATTTAATTTATTTGGGACAAGGCTGTGTCGGATGATCAAGCTGCTTATTATGGCTAATGAGTATTTTTCACCTGAGAATCTGTGGGATGAGGTGGCTGTTATCAGTTCAAAGTGAGGGGCCCCGGACTGTCTCCCACCTGCCTCTTTAGCCCCCACCCTGGGGGTGGTGATGGACCAGACGGACTGCGCAGCATAGGCATCTGGGTTTGGGGGCCTCCTGTGGGACAAGGCTGGGGGCTCCAGGAGGCCTGGTGCTCACCTGGGGCAGTTTATCCTGATACTTTGGTGTTTTCTTGGTTTTAATCTAATTCTTTCCAGTGTTTTTGCCTTCAGCTCTTGTGGGCTTCCCATGGGCCCTGGCTATTGAAACCAATTTTGACCAGGACCCTCACGTGCTAGGTTGACAAAAGCAGCAGCTGTCTTCTTAAATGTTTAAAAAGAAACAAACAGCCGAATCACTCATTGAGACTGATCTCTGAACTCTCCTGGTTCATTGATGGGATAGGTGATACTGGTGGCTGTTAGCATTGTTGTTTATAATAGGCCCAAGTTCACAGCATCGGCCCTTGGGACCCATGAGCTGATATTTGACCTTCTAAGGTCAAAGGGGAGTGGGCGGAGAGACGGGAGGCCGCCCTGAGGGGCCGAGGATAGGTGGCACGGTGGCCGGTGAAGAAGGGCCTGTGTTTGTTGGAGGGAGGTGTCGTTTGCAGAGTTTGAGGACTGTATGACACCAGGTGTGATCTTGGCTGGTCTGACGTGGAGGGCCTGGGGACCTCTCTGCCCAGGAAGGGTGTGACACCCCCTGCTGGGCAAAGTGGTAAAGGTGTCTAAGGCCACGGCTGCCACCCTGCCCCTCCCTGCCCTCCATTCCCACAGAGAACCTGCCTGCCCCCACCTCCAATCGGTGTCTCATCACCTCTCTCTCAGGCCCCACCCCCTTTCTTTGGAAATGGGGCCCCCACCCATCCCAGCCAAGAAGCAGACCCCAGAGTTGGGCCTGGTGGCAATGCACCACCCCTTACCTGGGGCAGGCGAGCCTCTGCTTGTGGGCCAGCACACGGGACCCAGGCATCACAGAGCTGGAAGGCAGGCCCTCTGGTCGGCCTCCTCCTAACCTGGGTGCCAGCTGGAGCCAGCATCCATCCTCCTGCCATCCACCAACCAGTCCCTCCAAGTCTGTCGTGGGGACAGTACTCCAAAGCCCTTCTCTAGGGTGTCCTGACTTGAGCGAGGGCCCCCCAGCCCTGGTAGGAGGCAGGTGGCAGAGCCTCTTGTGGCTTTTCTCCTGGGCCTTAGGGAGGCTGACTTCTCCCAGCACTCCAGGGACAGGCTCTGGAAACTTTTCCTAGAAGCCAGAAGGGACCCTGAGGTCAGCTGCTTCCTCCTGTAGCTAGAGTAGAGCACTCCCAGTGGGACTCAGGCCTGGACTCTGGCCACTCAGAGGGGAGGCCCAGGGTGGCAGAGTTCTGACTGTTTCCTGGAGGAGTCATCTGGTGATACCATCTCAGTCTCTTCTTTGAACTTGGAAGTTTCACTTATAATCTCAGAACTTCAGAAGAAAAGCAATCTTCCCCCCACTTCACCAAAAAAGGGAAGCAGATGAGGACGCTGAGATCCCCTCTGAGCTGGTCCCTGGGCTGACTCCATGCTCATCTTCAGGAGCTGGGAATAGCTCCCTCAACTTCATAGTGCACGCAGCATACAGCCGGGGCCACGGGCCTCGTCTCTGGCCAGGGCTCGTGGCTAGTGAAGTGAGGGTCCCTTCCTCTGGGGCAGCATGGGCAGCTTCAGCCAAGGGCCTCTCTGACATAGTCCAAGGCCAGGGGCGCAGGCCTCGAAGGGCTGCTGGCATCATGGACCCACCAAGCCTCTGATCATAGGTTAACATCTCCTGCGGCCCCGGACACATCTAGGTCCTGAAGGCCTTCAGCCATAAGGAAGTCAGTGGTGGGAGAGCCAAGCCTTCTCAGGAGGGGACAGAAGGACCTCAGGACCCTCAGGGGCCATGTGGACCCCCTTTCCCCCACCATAGTTCAGCCGAGGGCTGGATCAATCTGGACGTCTTTAGCAATAAAAAATGCCGATGTCGTCCTAATTCACCAGGCCCCGAGATGACAGCAAATTTACATTTTTTAATTAAACTAGCAGCCAGTTTTTATGAGAGGGGGTTGGGTTATGCAAATCAAATGGTTGTGTACGGAAGATTAGGAGAGTTTGGGAATAAATTCCACAAATGCTAATAAAAAAAAAAAAGGAAAGAGAGAGAGGGAGGGAGGGAGGGGAGAGAGGAAGAGAGGAGGACATAGTTCCATTAGGCCCTTTTAGAGTGATTTCCCTGGGGGAGGGAGCGGGAAGGGGGGAGGGGAGATGGGAGGAAGCTTTCAGACACAGGTACATCCATCCTGCAGTTGGGAAGCTCCCAGGGTTAGGCCCCACCAGGCTGATTCCCAGGCCCTGAACACAGCTAGAAGCCAGGGTGAAAATGGCGGTGAAGCACGGGTGGAGTTCTGAGCAGGCGTTCGCCCTTGACTCGTGGGGATCTGGTGATAGTTGCCCCTTCTCTTCTTGAGACGAAGGGGTGGGGCTGTCCCAGGCGCGGAGGACCCAAGATAGGCTCTACAAGGCTCTCAAGGGCCAAAGAGGCAAGAGGGCAAGTTTAAAGGGATGGCCACAGACCGCAGGTGGAGCCAGTGAGGGACAGTGCTGCCCATGTGTCGCTGTGGCTGCAGCCTTGTCGTCCAGGCGGGTCAGTGGGAGGAAGCCCGGCCGGTTTCTTTCTCTTTCTGGGGCTCCAGGCCAGGACCCCCTTGCGTTGCCAGCAGATCCTGCATCGCAAACGGCCCAGGCCCAACTGTGGGGAGGCCGGGAAGCGTGGGATCAGAAGCTGGGCCAGGCTGGCTCATCTTCCTGATTCTCAGTAGCCCTATGCTTTGAGAGCATACTGTCTTGAGGTAGGCCGCAGACTTCTTCTAGATGGTGTCTAAGCCGAGAGAGCAAAGAGCTTGGCATCCCCAACCCAGCCCCAGTGTGTGCTGCTCAGGCCCCTGCCCTGAGTGTCAGCCGCCTTCAGATCAGACCTTCCGTGAGCCGCCAGGTCAAGGCCAGAGCCTTGCCAAGTGTGGAGGCTTCTAGGAACCTCACTAGCTCTGGTTACACCTTCAACCTGCCAGGCACCGGGGATTGAGAAGGTTCCTGTGCTGTTCTGGAGGAAGAGATTCCATGCCGGGTTTAGGGCAGAGCAGATTGCTCTCAATTTCCTTCCTCCAGCCTTTACTTGGCCAGATACACCCACTCAACCAGTCTAAGCTGGGGCCAGCCCCCGTAGCCAGGTTGGGCACCGGTTTTGCCAGTCTGCTGCAGGGGGTAGGTGCTCTGGGGCCATCTTGGCAGAAAGGAGCTGAGAGCCCAGGACAGAATGGGCCATCTCAGAAGTCATGAGTTTCCTGGTACCATTCAAACAGAGGTTTGTGCTGTGCACCGGTTAGTGACATTTGGAGGGACTTGAGCATCAGATGACCTTTAAGATCTTCAGCTGTCTGACTCCCAACTTGATTTTGTTCAGTGGGGCAGTCCTGGCGGATGGGAGTAGGGGGTGAGTGGACGAGGTGAGGAGCACATTATTTGGACCTTTTCTTTGGTAGAAAGCATTGGAGACAGGCAGCTCTGGGCTGTGAAGTGACCCTTTGAACCAGCCCTGGTTCTAGTTGCAAGACGTCAGAGGAAACTGAAGCTAAAAGGCCTAGCATAGCCTTTCCTCCCCAACAAGAGGCCGAGGCAGAAGGGCAGGTCTGAAAGGCTCCCTAAAGAGACCCCACCCCAGGCCCTTTTTCCCTGGTAGGGACCAGCGAGGAGAACCCATTCACTCTCCTCTCCAAGAAAGGCACTGAGTGTAGGTGGTACTCAGACCTGTCTACTGGCCTTGTCGGTACTACTGGTGTTCCCCCAGTCCCCACAGCCCCAGAATCTGGCTGAGCTGCAGCTTGGGTTTTTGTGATGGAAAAATAAAATAAATGCAGGCACCTTTGGAGGGCTGAGCCACGCAGCGGTATCTCCTCATGAGAATGGCTGCCCTGGCTCAAGGCCGTGCCCACTGTCTGAGCAGGGGATTGGATGGGGCTTGGAAAGGCTCTTGGCCCCAACTCCTCTTCTTCCTGGGTCCTGCCAGGTCAGTGGTGCAGCCCCAGCCTCCATCAGCCTCCTCTAGAACGGGTGGCCCAACACTCTTCCAGGGCTGAGGCCATTTCTCCACCTGGTCCAGCCCCCAGGCCCCAAGGCTCACCTTCTAACACAGCCTTCTCTGAGCTGATTTTTAAACCCTGACCGCCCTGGCCGCTGCTACCACCTCTTCCTCCTTTTCCTCCTTCTCCTCATCTTCAGAGGGGGAAGGAAGTTGCACTGTAGTAATTACCGCCTGTAGGTCCCCACGGCAAGCAGCAGCTGTTCTGGGGTAGCTGGGCCAGGGTACAACGAGTAGGGAGAAGCTGGGAGCAGGAGGAGGGCGGGCAGCCCCAGTGTGCAAAAGAGGAGGGGCAGCCTCGCCGGGACCACCTGTGCAGGGCAGCAGCTTGGTGGTCTAGCGCCTGGCTAGACCCCTCTGGCTGCCTGGCCACAGAACAGCACGCTGACACCCTCGACTCAGCAGGATGTATGGTCTCCTGCTGGGGAAGAGACCCATGCGGGAGGCGAGGCCTGAAACCCAGGAAGCATGGGAGGCTCTCCTGCAGCAAGAGGGACAGAAATGAGGACTGCCCGGGCCCCTGTGTTGGCAGCGTCTGTCTAGTGGAGGGAGAGGAGCGGTCTGCTGTCCCACCAGGCCGAGGAGCCAGGGGCCAGGGACCAGACAGCTTTGTGAAAGAGTGGCCTTAAGGGACCTCCCTCCGCCACCACGCTTTCCAGACTCCTAGCCAGCCCCTTCTGTCTGCGCCTTGTCCTCCCTCCCCCTCCAAGAGCAGAACTCTTGCTTCCCATTTTGCAACCACGTTTTTCTGTCTTTTTCATCCAGGCCACCCAGCTCCCTAAAGCCAGGCCCTCACTGCTACCTTTCTTGCCCCGTGCAACCTTTCCAGCCTCACACCCCGTTGGCCCTGGAAAAAGATAGAGAAGCTGCTGGCTGCGAGCCTGCTGTTCTGAGGCTCTGGGTAGACCTGTGACGTTGCTGTGCCAGGACCCAGCACTCGGACTCATGTGCCCTGATCCCCAGGAGGCCAGGGCCCTTGTTTTCCTCTACCACGGCTGCTCCTAATGGTGACCATTAGATGGTAGCTGGTGTACTGCCACCTCCTCCCCGGGCCTGGTATGGGCCGGGGCTCACGCCTTCCTGCTGTAAGTGCTGGTGGAACTGATTGATTGATGTGCCTCTTCCCCAAGTGCCTCCCTGGCTTCTTAGTGGGGGCAGAAGGAGGAAGGCAGGAAATGTTGGCCAATTCCCTTGGGACCTGGGTTTTAGCTCCTTGAGAGCTTTCTAGAGCCTGGTTTACAGGAAGGAGCGAGGCTGGGATTTGGGATGACGTGAAAGGGGCAGGGGAGCCCTAAGGATAAAGACAGGAGTGTGATGGTTGGATGGGACCCACAGTAACTCCTAACCATGACCATGGCCTGGGACTGGGATGTCAGTCTGCAGCCAGAGGGTGATCCAGGCCTTTCTCCACTTCCTCCCTTGCCCGTCTCCCTCTCCCCTTTCTCTCTCCTCCTGAGCAGACCTCACCGCTGCATGTCAGCCCTCTCTCATTCTCTTCCCCGCTTCCGGGATCCCTCCAGCTAGACAAACCCAGGGCAGGGAGTAAGGCCAGAAAGACAGGGATACACCCATACTGAGGGCCAGCCAGGCGCCAGGGCTTCAGGCCTCTGCCCTGGGCGTGGTATGTGGGCCACTCCTGGCAGGGGCATCTGCTCTTAGAATGTCCCACACGCCTGACTCTGGGGTCTTGGCCCTTCTGGGCCCTGCCGGTGCTGTAATCACTCACCTGCTGACACCCTTCCTAAAGCCAAGAGGGCCCTCTCTTGATGCCACCTGGCTGAGGCTGGGGCACTGCCTGGCGTTGGAGGAGAAGGCGGGAGCCGGGAAACGGACACATTTTGTGTTTCCAGAGACCAGGTGTTCCCAAAGTTCGCCTGGCCTTTTCTTATGGGGCTCTTTCGGTGAACTAAGGGGGCCCTGGGAGGGACTGCGCTGTGTGAGAATGGGGGACTGGAGGAGCCAGGCAGAGCTTTAGATGGGGGGACCCTAGTGCAGCGGGAGAGCAGGAGGCGTCCCAGAGGCCGGCTGGGAGAGACTCCTGGAAGTTTTGTCACCAGGAAGTGCCTCTTCCCCGCAGCTATGATCCTCACCGCCCTCTAGCCCAGTGCCTCCCTGTCTATCACTCCTTCAGCCTGGGAACCCAAGGCCACGGGAAGCCAGGGGCTGTCTCGCAGAAGGATGACCCGGCTCTCCACTGCCCAGCAGGGGGCGCCCCACGGCATCTGCCCCCGTCCTTTTAGGTGTGGGGTGGTGTGGTCAGGACCTGGTCCAGGCCTTCTGGCCACGGGTGGGGGAGGGGCAGCCTAGCGTCCCCACCCCCAGAGGTTCCTTGGCTGAGTTTGTTTGCCAGGGTGACCTGTTTAATCATCTCATTTTCTGGTGGCCGTTTATTCCTCGTTTCCACGGTTACGGCCCCATTAAGGGGAGAAGCAATAAGGCGGTGAGTCAAACAGGTAATAAAAACATGCAGAACCCCTGTGCACCAAGAGAGGGTGGCGGGGAGGGGCGCAGTGAGCTGAGACGGCCTGGGGGGAAGCCCAGGTGACGCCCTACCCGCCTTATCCTCCAGAGGCCTGAGTGTCCCCAAGACCCAGTCCTCGGCTTAGAACTGTCCCCAGCCCTTGGTCCCCTGGGCAACAGGCTGTCCCAGGTAAAACAGGAAGGAGAAAGGTGAGAGGGGGCGTGATACAAGGCCCCCCAGGGCTGCCCCACAGTTGGTGTGTGACCTGTTTCCAGGCCCCACCTCGTGCTCCCTTGGTAGGGGCGGGGGATGATTTCTGACATTGGTTTGAACCCTAGAATTTTTTTCTGCCAACTTTATCAGAAAGCATATTTGTGGTGAGTGCTGCTAACAGGGCCAGTCCGGTGAGTAAATATTCCTGGTGTGGACGGCCCTGTGACCTTGCAAGGGAGGAGTACAGTGGTGTGGCCAAGGGCATGTAAGGAGAGGAGAGGACGACCAGGCGCCCACGGGCCCCTGTGCTGGGTGGGGGGCTCTTCCTGGGAAGGGGTCAGGTGGGGGCCACAGGGTCAGGTTGACCCCAGTAGCCTCTTCCCAGCAGCATGGTCTGCCTCAGGCCCCAGTGACACCAGCTGGAGCCGGGTTGTGTGACTTGCTGGCTGGGGGACAGGTTGGCAGCTGCCCCTGTGGGCTCCCTTCCTCTGGTAAATGGAAGCTGAAATGAAAGTCAGCCTCTTTCCGGCCCCTTTGAGTCCAGGGGCACGTGCCTCCCTCCCAGTGTCCTCTCCCTGTCCTTCCCAGGAGCTTCCTGGGTATCCCCAGCCCCTCTGCCCTGCCCTCGAGGTTTTTGAATAAGCAGAGGCAGTGGGCTGACTGGAGTGGACAGGGGGAGGCTGGGGTCTTCCTGTTGCCAGGAAGGGTGGGGCTCAGGCAGGCGTGGTAATGCCAGGCCATGCAGGGCCAGCTTCGTGCCCGGGGGCCGAGGATCAGTGGCTCAGAGAGAAAACAGCAGAGGCCACTCTGAGGGCTCCCGAGTTGGGGAGGAGCCTCCCTTCTCTCCAATGCCATGCTCCCTGACAAACTCACCCAGGTCTGTGACTCTGATTATTAATTTCAAAGTTGATTTCTGACGAGAGAGAGAGAGGGAGGAAGGTGTGGGAAATGGGGGAACCCTTTGGCCGGGAAATGCGTCTTGGGAATGGGCCTAGATGAGTGAATATTCCGATCAAACAATTAAAAATAGAACACGCTACCGAGGCCCCAGCTGCCGAGGTTTTTCAGCAACTGTCACCAGTGGGTTCATGGGGCAGGTGGCACTGGAAAGGAGTTTTTCCACAAACGGCAAATATCAGAGATGACAGTGTGCCCCCCACTTCCCTCCCAGTTCTCCCCAGACTCCCCTCTAGGGCCTGTGTAGCTTCAGGGCCGCCCTTCTCCCCTGCAGGGCCCGGCCGCAGCGGTGAAGTCATCGCCAGATGCCTTGGTAATTGCTTTAAGAATCTAACTTAAAATAAGATGAAAACTTATATTCCTGGGTAAGGAGTAATTTCCCATGTAATAGTAAATTAATGAAAGGATTATACCAGGGGGCCTGGCGGGGAGGCCATGCTCATCTGATAAATGCAAGGGTTTCAGGCAAGACAGCTCCATTCCAGGAGGCTCCCGACCTTTGGTCCAGGTCCCACACTGGGGGTTCCTCTTGGGCTCCCCCGTGGGCAGCTGAGTTGGGAGGACACATTCCATGTGTGCTCAGTGTCCCTCTCAATGACGGGAACCAGCTTTTTAAAACCTACAGATGGGAGAGGCTCAGGTCTGGCCTCCACAGGCATGAGAGGCCCTGTGTCATCAGTTCGCCCAGGCAAGAGAGAATTTCTGACACCCGAGAGTGTGGGCCCCCAGAAGCAGATACGAGTTAGACTCCAGGCCGAGTTCCCAGCTCTTAGACTGTGTGGTCAGCATCGTGGTGTCTCACGATAGGATGACCAACCACCCCAGTTTGCCCAGAACTGCAAAGACCCATGTGTGTGAATCCCCTCGGTCCTGGGCAAACTGGGAGGCCTAGTCAGCCCTGTTTGGAGGCAGGAGGATGGGCTACTTGACATGGTGCCACCCTCAGGGTCCTGGAGAGCCCAGGCACCTCCTGAATGGACCATGTCTTTGTCCAGGAAGAGGACTTGCAGCTGGCTCCACTTAAACCCCCTTGCGCTACCAAAACTTGCTCCCAGGCCGCTGCGTTCCACTAGGCGCATGTGCTGGGGCAGGCATGCTCGTGTCCCCGGCTCCCCGCCCCCTCCAAGGCATGGCAGGGCACTGCTTGGAAGCTTGACCCGGCCTAGAAAAGGGCTTGCAGCTGTGATCCCACCCCTTTAACACTGAGCCTTCTCCCCACGACATATCACAGTCCAGGCGGGGCTTCTGGAGAGGATGCGGACAAGGCAACCCCCACCCCCAAGCCCCTCACTCCCCCACCACCGTAAGTTTATCAGCGCCTTCCTTCCGAGAGAGCCACACCTAACATCTCATCTCTCCTCATCAGTTCCCTTGGAGGAAGACAAGGAGCTGTCCCATTTCCTAAGTGGGGAAGCTGGAGGCCCGGAGATACTGCTGGGTTTGTTCCCAAATGCTAAATGCCAGAGGACTTGGTGCGGGGCGCCCCTGAGCACTGTTCCAAATGGCAGCACTGAGTGAGGACACACAGGCCTCCAGCCCTAGGTATCTACCGTGCTGCCTGGCCCACGTCCCCAAACGTCTCTGGCCCCCATGTGTATCCCACCTGTAGTCTGCAAACACATCCCTGGGCTGCAGGGATGCAAGATAAAATGTAGTTGTTGATGCAGATGCATTTTGAGCTTCTGGGGGAAAGCCTCCTTTTCTAGAGGCATCCGGAGTGCCCATCTTTGCAGAAACGAGTGCTCCCGTCTGTCCGCAGGGGAGGGTTGCAGGTGGGTGGAACGCCCTCCGACTTGTCTCTGGAAGTGAAAGGACTGGACACAGAGCCCTTCAGGAAGCATGTCTAACCGAACGGGCATTCTCCTAGGAGACAGGTTCACGATGCATGTTTGCTGGATATGTTTCTGTGTAAGCAGAGACTTGCTGGAAGGGAAGATGGGGAGCTTGCCCCCTGGTTCACTGGGAGACCATTTTCAGTTCAGCTCTGCGGTGGGTGTCTCCACTGGCTTTCTTTGCTACTAGAGGTGATGGGACTGCCTTGGGAACTCCACGCGATAAACTCACTGCTTTGCAGGCAGCTTTCCCAGGTGGGGTTTTAGGCTGGGGGCTGTACTGAGTTTGCTCAGGTCTTTGCTTGGTTGTAATCTGAGAGTGAACCGGCTTCTTTCCCAGTGTAGACCACACTGTGCTTTAGGAGGTGGGGAAGATTTGTGCTGCCCTTCCCCCACACCTACCCCCAACCCACAGGAAGGAACGTGGAGCAGTAGGGCTGAGAATTCCTAGTCTAAACAACCCAGGAAAGCACGCTCAGAGAGCCAAGCCAGAACCCCAGATGGTGTGATCCGATTGTAACTGGAAGGATGGTGGCTTTGGTTGTTAGATGTTATGTGGCCGTTGCTGTTCAAGCAGACAGATTGGTGACTTCCAGACTGCAGAGATCAGAGCGGGCTCTCCTTTATTTATCTTCGCATACCCGCAGGGTTAGGGGACCGAGTGGAATAGCTAGAATGGACAGACAGGCCTGGAGAGCCAGGCACAAGAAGCAGGGGGGATGACAGGCCCCGGCCCAGCCACACCAAGCGCACCACGCAGGGCCACAGATGGCACCACGCCTCCAAGGGCCATATGGGGTTCCTTTCCCTGGCCTCCCTGATAGGAAGGATCACTTTGGGGCTCCTTGGGAGGCCTTCAGATGGAGCTGAAGAGCCCCTAGGCAGGGCCAAGTGCCCAGAGAAGGAGACGGAGATGTTTTCTATTTCCGGGTCCCTGGGGGGCCCAGGGGCAGATTGAGACAGGCTCCTTGCAGGGAAGGTGTTAACAAACAGCAGGTGATTAAACATGACAAGCGGTGACATTTCTGTTCAGGGTTCTCAGTCCCGGCGAAGCCAAGAATGAAGCTATAAACCCTGACATTTTGTGTTACGCACCGAGAGGTTTTTAATAGACCTCGCTCCCTCTTCCCCACTCAACTTCTCTCCCTCCTTTACTTCCCCTCTCAGTATCCACTGCCCCACTGGAAGCTCCTGCCTCCTGGATTCCGTCGGGCCCCCATGAGCCTTCCCAGGCCCTTGATCCACAGACCCTCCTCCCTCTGCCTCTGCAGGGCTGAGTACAACCCTGCCCTCTGCCTCTCCCACTTCACGGTGATATATCCCATTGCCCCTTCTCCCCGTCCCGACACCCCCCACTTCCCTCCAGCCTTCACTGTCTCACCTGTTTTTGGGTCCTGATCTCACAGCCTCACCCTTAGCTGCGGCTGTCCCAGTTGTCTGGGACAGCAGGTGGCTGTCCCTGTGTGTTGTGTTTATAACATAACATTTTCAGACAAACTTGAAAGTGGGTGTAGGGAGATGGTGGGGCTTGGTGTGGGATTTTCCCCCATCTTTTTTTCAATCCCCTTTTCTCCTTTTGGGACACGGACAGGAGGTGGAGGGAGAGAGTTGCACTTCACTGCAAACAGTTGCAGGATTTATTCAGAAAGGGACTGGCCAGCAACAGTTGTTCCTCTCGCCGAGAAATGTTCGAACAACTGGAGCCTCTTTTGTTCTCTGGGTAGAGCCCTGTGAAGGGCGTTTGGAGGTGAGCCTGGGGCTCAAGAGGGCAGAAGACCCAAGAGAGGGGCTTCAGCTCAGTCCCACCCAGGGAGTCCCCACCCCACCCCTCCAGGAAAGGTTCCTGGAGCCCCAAGGGGGTCAGTCCAGAAGCCAGGCCACGTCCCTGGGGCCCAGCGCCGCCCTAACGAACTCCAGAAGCACTGGATTTTCCGCATTCATTCAGTAAATATTTGTTGGGCCAGACACTGTGCTGAAACGGTGGTCTCGTCCCAGGGATCTTGTGGTCTGGTGAGGCAGAGGGTAATTAAACAAGTTACTACGAAAGTGCTAAGACTAGGACAGGGTGCAGTGAGGACAGAGGGAGAGGACAGTCCCGGGAGGCTGCCCAGAGAAAGTGAAATGTCAGCTGGGACCCATGAAGGCTGTGTAGGAGGAGGGGTGGCCAGGCTCTGAGGTGAAGGAGCAGTTTCCACCTCTGAGAGGGCAGCGTGCTGAGGGCCTGGCAGGGAGAGGCGGGTGCTGCTTCACGTGGGCTGGCTGGCAGGTGGAGTAGGGTCTGGGCTCTGCCCTTTGATCTCTGAGTAACTGACCCCGTACATGCTCTTCCATCCACCCTTCCACCATCCCCACCCACCTGGGCCAGGCATGGAGGTCAGGGTAAGGATGAGGATGAGGGTAATGGATAAAAGACTTTAAGGAAAAAAAAAAATGGCCAGGCGTGGTGGCTCCTGCCTATAATCCCAGCACTTTGGGAGGCCAAGGCGGGCAGATCACTTGAGGCTGGAAGTTCGAAACCAGCCGGGCCAACATGGTGAAACCCCGTCTCTACTAAAAATTCAAAAATTAGCCAAGTGTGGTGGCAGGCGCCTGTAATCCCAGCGACTTGGGAGGCTGAGGCAGGAGAATCGCTTGAATCCAGGAGGTGGAGGTTGCAGTGAGCCGAGATTGTGCCATTGCACTCCAGCCTGGGCGACAGAGTAAGCGCCTGTCTCCAAAAAAGAAAGAAAGAAAGAAAGAAAGAAAGATGGGGGTGAGGCCCCAGCCCTGCACCAGTGGGAAGGGGAACACCCGGGAAGTCAGCGTGTGTCCCCAAAGACTGGGGCTGCATCTGCTTTCCCGCTTCCTAGTCCCTGTTGCTGGTGACTCATTGGTAGTGGGGTGGGAGGGAGGCTTCAGACCTGCATGGAGGAACTGGAGCCCAGGAGGGCCCAGCTGGGCTCAGCAGCGAGTCCGTCTGCCCACCTGCCCCCTCACCTTCTCCACCCGCTGACCTCAGGGCCCAGCCAGGGTGTGGCCTCTTGGATGCCCTCCTCCAGCCCGAAGTTGCCCTACCCTTTTTACTCTCAAGTGTGAAACAGTAGTGCTGGAGCCTGCGACACTGCACCCCCTGAGACCCAAAGCCATCCTCCCAGGATCCCTAGGGCAGAGGGGGCAGTGCCAGTAGCTGCTCAGGATATATTTGAGAAACTCAACCAAGCCAGGAGAGGATTTGAGTTCATCTTTAGAGCAGGACTAGTGAGGAGCCTGCAGACTGACCTGTGGGTCCCTGGTGTCCAGAAGACAGGCCCTGGAGGTCCAAGTTCAGCTCCTTCCTCCACCCCCAGAGCCGGCCTTGCACCCCCCTCCCTCCCACCCCCCCGTCTCCCCGTGCCATCCAGCCCGAGCCATGCGGCAGCATCATAAGGCCTTCTGCCTGGAAGGGGCTCTCCTGGCCCTCAGGGTACTTCCTTCCCCGCTTACTCAGCCTTTGCCCAGAGGTCAGGCCCAGGACACCCCACCTTCACATTTGTTCCCTGAGAAGGAAGCCAGGCGGCATAAAGCCATCGCTCCCCTTCCCCAGCCTACCCCACCCCAGCCTTTCTGCAGGAGCTGGCCTGGGCTCCTTAATGCCACCCCTTGTCAGTCCAGACCCCCCAGAGTCCAGCCAGGAGTCCCCTAAGGGCCAAGAGACTCAGCCTTCCTCCCTCACTTGGCAGCTGGGTTTGGGACAGGGAATGGGTAGGGATGCTGGAAGGGGAGGGGAGGGGAGTCCCAGGGCCAGGACTTGGCCTGCTGCCCCTGCAGATCCGGAGCCAGGTTTTACTGTAATCCCTACATCCTGTTGCAGATCCTTAATCAGCTGGAGCCCAGGTTGGGCTGGACCCTGTGGTGACACTCGGGGTTGTAGTATGGAAAACCTGAAGTGGAGCTTCCAGAGTTGGGGTTGGGGACTGTGAAGATGAGGCAGGTGGAGGGGAGGAGAAGGGTACCCGTGCAGGCACAGGATGTGGACAGAGCCCAGACCCACCACCCACTCGACCCAGGCTGGGGGTGGAGGTGCAGCTGTTGCAGGCTGGGAACCAGGACTATGGGATGGGGAGGAGGGGCCCACGGGGGGCCCTAGGAGAATGCCAGAGTATGTGGGGGCTGCTACATTGCTTGGTAGCACCATCGAGACAGCTGGCCCGAGTCGTCCTGATGGTGAACAATGACTCCAGCCCGGAATCGGCAGTGGGAACCCTGGGTGGCGCTGGCTCCAGGGGTCTATTCTAACTGGGGCCTAAGTCCAGGGTTGGGGCCTGCTGGGAGAGGGACCCCTTCCTGGGGCAGGTGGTGCAGATGGCCCAGGAGACCTGTCTGCCTCAGGTTTGGGACTAGGCTCTGTCCTGGAGGCAGCAGGGGCCCTTTGGCAGGGCAGCAGGCTCCCAGGATCAGCCGATGCTTTCGTCAAAAGCAGCAGCCCCTGGTGGAGAGCTGTGTGGCAGCCCTGCAGTCCCCTCGTGAATCCTGGGAAGTCAGGGCAGCGGGTACCCCTCCTGAACCTCAGCTCTTCGCGGCCCAGGGAGCAGTGGAGGAGAGTGAGGGGACACGCATAGACCAGAGATAGCCAGAGAGTGGAAGCCAGGGGTGGGCTGGCTTGCAGCGGGCAGGCAGACCGGCGTCTGTCCTGCCAGGGGCCCAGGCTGGCTCTGCAGACAGCCTCTTTTCTATATGGAAATGAAGAATTTAGGCTAATGGAGCTCAACCATCTCTAATTTTGCGATGGCAGGAGGATTTTGATTGAAAGTAATTAAGCAAGCTAGCTGTAAAATTAATTAAAGCAAAAGGGGGGGATTTTTTATTGGATTGGATAGCGATATAGCGTCTGTCAGGCGGGGGACGGATGGGGGTGACCTGAATCCTCTACCCTCCCCCCTCCCACTCGGGACGTTTATGTCACTTTAATCTCCTTACAGCGGCTGCTGTGCATTTGTTTGAAATAATCAAGGAAATATGGTCAGAAATTGTCAGCTTTCAGATCTAATTTACCTGACGGCCCCTGCGCGAGCCGGCGCAGCCCCGGGAGCGAGTGTGCGTGAGCGGGTGGGGGAGCTGGGTGGGCTCAGAGGACACTGGGATCTTCAGCCCCGGCTTCGGCCCCCTCCTGCGGGCAGTGCTGCCCCGGCCCTGTGGGCACCTCCCTGGGCTTTGACCCCTTCTGGAACAGACCCCCCCCACCCCCACCCACCTGCTGCCTCTTCCTCACACTGTAACCAGCTTTAGGGTTTAGGGAATATAGGATTAGGGAGGTGATTGTAATTCCTTATTCCAGATGGCTGACAACTGCTCAAGCCCTCTACCAGGGCCACCGTTTTAAAAATACTCCTAAATTAGTCCCCTCATGTCCTCGTCATGGTCGCCATCGCTGGCCTCAGCAAGGGGATTGTGGAGACGGGCTGCAGGGAGGGCAGGTGGCGTGCCACCCAGTGTTCCTCTGCCACCTGCTGCCCGCACCGCCGCCTCTCCTGGGCTGGGCCTGCTGTCCGGGGCCTCTCTAGTCCAGGCTTTCCTTCTCATCCCCAGAGAGCGCCTGCCCTGTCTCCCCATCAGCACACATTGGAAGATCTCAGGGTCTCAGTCCCTGCAAGAGAAAGTTCCCCTCTTTCTGCCACACGCGTGCTACCCATTTCCGGTGGGTCAGCCAGGCCACGAAGCCAGCCTCCACTTTGCTTCCTCTGGAGAGCAGGGGAGCCTGGCTTCCAGGCCTCGCACCCCGCAGGTGCTGGTTCGGAGCCATTTGGGGTCCTTGCCCACTGGGCCATGTGTGGCTCAAATCCTCCGCAGCAGGGGGCCTTTGTGGTATTTGGGGCCCAAGGGGCCTGGTACAATCTCCAAGGCTGCGGAAAGCTCTGCTTTGAAACAGAAATGTGTAGCATTGGATTTGCTGGGCGGGAGAGGGCTCCGACTGGGAACTGGGCCCCTGGATCTGTCTAGTCCTCGCGAGTGAGTGGCCTGGGCTTTTGCCAAGTTTCTCAGCCTCTTGGACCTCAGTCCCCTTCCAGGTCTAAAGTTCCATGCACCTAGGACAGCCTCCACCCTGATAGCTGTCCCTTGTCCCAAGGTGCGTGGGACCTAAGTGCAGGCTCTGCCCTCCTTAGCTCCGTGTCCAGCCAGAGCCACTTGCCACACCCCTGCCATGCCCCACACACAGGTTCTAGAAACAGCAGGTCAGGATGATCAGCTGGTTGCCTGTTTGCCCACTTTAGACGTACCCATGAGAAGGCCCCTGTCCCCACCTGCCCTCCTTGGTGCCACCCAGACACCCTCTGCCTTGCCCTCTGTCAACCCTTCCTCTGACCCTGAAGGCGCCTTCCCCTGCCCCCTTCTGCTCCAGTGAGGCTTTGGCGCTGGGTGACTCAGTCTGCCTCCTCCAGCAGCGAGGGAGTGTGAGCTCCTGGCGTTCCTTCCAGCCTGAGCAGAGCGGCTGGAGGCTCGGGAAGCGTCA
Source organism: Pongo pygmaeus (assembly GCF_028885625.2). Lineage (NCBI taxonomy): Eukaryota > Metazoa > Chordata > Mammalia > Primates > Hominidae > Pongo > Pongo pygmaeus. Next base: position 220,550,327 of record NC_072373.2, read on the forward strand.
CCTGCCCCCTCCTGAGCTCTCTCTGTCTCGACCCTCCACTCTGCCCTCACCACGACTCACTCATCTTGGAGGCAGGGGGAGATGGAGCCCCAGGGGGCTCTGCCCAGGAAAGAGGGGGAGAAAAGCTGCTGGCTTTCCTTCACGTCCTACATGCCAGAGCCCAGGCAGCACTGAGGTCTGTGGGGCCCTGCACCCCCTGATTGGCTGTGCCCACAGGGGCCTCAGTGAGAGGCAGTGGCAGAGCCAGGCAGTACGGGGTTCAGCTGGGACAGAGTGCATGCCCTTGATACCCGCCAGCTGCCAGGACCTAGATCCCGGGAGACAGGACGTTAGAGAGAGTCTCTGGCCCAGCCCAGCATCTCACCTCCAGGCAGGGCTCACAGAGGCTCCTGCTGGCCTGTGCGGCTGGGACGTGGAGGAACCAGCAAAGGCGTCCACGTCAGGAAACTATGGGGCTGCTCGCCCCGGGCCAGGGGCTCGTTTCTGAGCTGTAGGCTGGTCCAGGGCAGGCACCAAGGTGGAGGGAGGCCTGCTGCGGAAATAGGATCCCAGGGCACCCCTAGGCAGGTTGGTCCACTGAGACACAGAGGGAGATGGAGAAGCCTGGGAGGAGAGCCCCTTTGTTCAGGGGATGGTGGAGAGGCCTCCCCGGGGACTCTTGGTGTCTTCTTTGTCCTGGGGGGAAGAGCCTGCATTGGGGATGTTCTGTTGAAAGGTCACTTTTTGGGGCTAACGCTGTGTGGTGGAGTGAGAGCTTTGCTTCTTCAGTGGCTCCCCTTGGAGAGGAAGGACAGGGGTGAGCATCGGACAGGCAGGGGTCCTCCCTCAATGTGGCCGACAATAGCGGAGGCCCAGGGCTTCTGGGAGAGGGAATAAGAAGCAGCATGGGGGACGGGGGTCCGGGCCAGTCCAGCAGGGCCTTGGTATCTGTCACTTGGTTGGCATGGGTTTGTCACCACCCTGAGATCACACATTCTGTGTGACCATCAGGGGTTCCTGCTGTCCCTCCTTCCTTGGCCCCCAAGCCTCTGAGACGGCCTAGGTCCAGGGGAGCCCCGCCCTCTTCCTGGGGCCCCTCCCTGGCTGCTGGGGATGGGCACCTGGTTCGTCTTGACCGTCTCTGCCATCCCTGGCAGGCAGGTGTCTGAGCCCCTGGGATGGAACTTGAGGGAGAAGAGGCAAGGCTGAGGGTAACAGGCCTAGCCCTGCCCATCCCAGGCAGCTCTGGCCCAGACCGGCCTGCCAGGCCAGCTCCCTGCAAACCTTGGGGAAAGAGGACTTCCCCGCTGGGGACCCACCTGGCCCAGCAAGCTGGCCACTTTCTCCCTTTGTTGGAGGTGAGTGGGGGGGTCATGTGCTAGGCTGGCTGGCCCCCGAGTCCTTACCCATGCTTAATAGGGGCCAGGAGAGTTCCCATAGTGCCCTGGCCACAGGAGCCGGAGGCAGGGGTAGGGGTACCTGCCCAACTGGGAGAGGAGCCCAGAGTGGCTGGGGTCCAGCCCCAGGAATCATTAACTGCAGGGTTTCCTAATGCCCACAGTGTCAGGGGACCTGGCACCTCCCCCAGCCAGGTCCGTGCGGAGTTGGCCGGATATGACTGAGGCACTGGGCTCCCGGAAGTGCCTGAGGCTGAGCTGGGCACTGGCCTCACCCCTCTTGAAGCCTCCCCACCCAGGCCTGTTCCCTGCCCATGCCAGACCACCCCACCTGCTCGCACTGTGCCCACCCTGCCACCCCAGGACCCCCATTCTTTCCCACCAGCCTTGCCTCGGGGTTTCTGGCCCCTTAGGCCTCAGGACTCCCTGGCTCAACCCTGGCCCCGTCCTCTGTCCCCACTGGCTTCACAGTCACATTTTGCTGCCAGCGCAGGGCACTGAAAAACTGCTGGCACTGCCAAAAACCCTGTGTGCGCTACGACTCCCCAAACATCCCTTTATTTTTATTGTTCTGTTAATTACTGTTTAAACTTTAATAAGTCACTTCGTCAGGAGGGGGGACCTGCCGTGAGCTTTTCTGTGCAAACACGGGCCAGGAGTGACTCGGGTGTAATATAACCCTTTATGTGATGTGGGAATGTTTAGATTGTAACAGAAACTTGTTATTTTAATGACGGTTGGGGGGGGGTATCTGAGCACAGAAAAAAAGGAGGGGTGGGTGTTCCCCTTGCATCCCCACGGAGGGCTTGGGGCAGCCAGGGCTGCTCCCCTGCTGCCACAACAGAGGGCCCAGGGACCCATGGGGACCTTCTTGGGCTGCCCACTGGTCAGCTCCAGATTGGGCCTGGATGGCTGGGGCAGGTGAGGCCCAGGAAGAAGTTGGGCTTTGCAGGGATGGGAGCAGGAGGCCTAGGGCAGCTCTCAGATCCCCGGGCAGAGGTGGGCAGGGCCACGCGAGGCCGAACTCCAGGTCTGCAGTGCCCTGCAGTTACCAGGCAGGAAGCAGTGCTCCTGGCTCGGAGGAGGGGACTCTGCCCACAGTCACCGTGGAGCATCAGGGAGGCTCTGTGTGCTCTGCAGCCCCAGCCAGACATGCGCCCACATCATCCCCTCAGCAACGCTGTGTTACAGTTGGGGACCCGAGCCCAGGGCAGGGAAGACGCTAAAGTGATGAGCTTTCCAAGGGGCCAGGTCTCTGGAGTCGATTTGTCTTATGTGGAAGTTGCCAAAGCCCAGGTTCCCCACGGTGGCCTCAGAGGGCTGGACGCCCTCCCGCAGCAGCGGTGCCGGGGAAGGCTCAGACCCCACGCTGGATTCAGGACTGTCCACGTCGGCTGGTGGGGGCTTGGGCAGGGCATCCCTCAAGTTCCTCTTTGCCTTCATCAGGAGAGGGAGCAGGCAGGTGAGGCAGGGTCACCCTGAGACCTGGAGGCACTGGCCCTCCTCTTAGAAGGTCTTCCCATCTCCGGGGAAGTCAGGGGCTCATGCCCAGGTAGGGGCGATGGTGGCCAACGCCCTGACTCTGTAGGAAGAGGCACTTCTGCACCAGAGCTGCTTCTAGTGCAGGGGCACCTGGGGAGGGCATCTTGCCCCAGCATCTGTGGGGCCCCTGCAGGCACCTCAGGATACCTTAGGGCCTGTTTCCCTGCTTTGTCACCATTCAGTCCATCTGTCAGTCTGTCTGTCTGCATAGCTGAGCTTCTGCTCTGATCCAGGCACTGCGGTGGCAGGGATGACAGAGGCCTGCACTTGCCCTCAAGGGCTAGCCCTGGTTGGGGTTAGTACAGGCCATCCAGGGAGGGCAAGGAGGGCAAGACCCAGGGCGTCTGGCCTCAGCCCGAGGCATGGATGGTTCTGTTGAGCCAAGAAGGAGACCCTTACTCTCTGGGCTCTCCTGCCCACGGAGGGTCCACACGGAAGCCATCCTGCCCTTGCCCCACCTCCTGCTGGCAGGGCCAGAGGTTCAGGGACCGGGTTCCCTAGAGCTGGAGTTGGGAGCCCCCCAGATGGTGGCAGCAGCATGGGCCACGAATCGCTGAGGTTTTCCTTTTCCAAGCAGCGCGTTTCCCTAAATTGTCTTTGACTGCGTGCATGGGTAATGAAAGTTTATGCCCTTGTTAGAAGGACAGGCGGCCAGTTCCAGTTAGAACTGGGGCTGTCTCCCTGCCAGCCCCCTCAGCCCCCCTCCCCAGCAGGAGAGAGGCAGCGTGAGCACAAGAGTGCAAGAGAGTGTGGGTGCGTGCACGCGCGTGTGTGTGCACGCACGCAACCTCCCCCTCCCTGGCGGATAAGAAGGCTGTTAGGCGAAGGGAGAGGGGACGAAAAAAAATTTCCATATTTGTGTAAGTTGCTTTAAAAGCATTTTATCATGTCATAAAAAAGGGAAAGTACTCTCAGAAATTGATCCTCTCCGCCAGCCCATTGGACAGAAGGACGTTGGGATGTTAATGGCCATCCTGCTCCAGGGTGGCTTATTAAAAAATTTATACATAAATGCTTAAAATTGCATAAATTATTTAAAAAAACCAACAAAGTAAGCAATTTGAATTCCCTCTTTTCCTCCCCTTCACTCGGTCCCCCTTTTCCAGCCCCTCCGCGGGGCCCTCCCGGTCCCCAGGCTCCCGCCCCCCTCGGAGCTTTTCCCCTCTTTTCTCCACTCGCCACTGCACCCCAGCGCCGTCCGCCGTGCCTTCCTCTGGGGCTTCCCTGCCTCACCCACAAATTAATGGAACCGCCAGTCCACCTCCAAACACTCACAGGCACACGCGCTAATAAAAACACCACTAATAATGCCCCAAATCGCGAAATTAAATATTAAGGCCAAAGGAGGCGGACGTGGAACGGAGCCGCTGCCACCGTCGCCGAAGTTGGAGCTGATGAGTGTGTCTCTCACAGGCGTGGAATGTCACCCACACATCCTGGAGACTGGAGTGGGGAGTTTTATGATGGTTTTTCATTGATTTGTTTCCCCAGCGCAGCTGCCGACCTCTATTGAGGGACAAACATAATCAGCACTGACGCAAATTAGATGGTTATTCGTTTTGAAAATTGACAGAAAAACAATAAAAAAGATGAAATGCTCCCAAATCAATAGATATAATGAAATTCAAATAATCCGAGAGATGAGGTCTCCATGGCAACTGATAATGTGGAAAAGAAAACAATTTAATAAAGGACAGACACACTTTGAAAACAGATTGGGCCCGGGGAGGGGGGCGGGCCGGCGGGCGGAGGGCTGCAGCACGGGCTGGCGAGTGAAGGATCACTGTCCGTCCCAAGGACACCTGCCATAATTAAGCGAGGCTTTCGGCCCCAGAAAGTGCAGATTCAGGTTTTAATACACAAAATTATTTCAGGAGCAGTGAATCGGAAAGTCGTTTGTAATGACCTTCCTGAGAGGCCCGGGCGCGGGGCATGTTGGAGGCTGGGCGGCCGGGCGGCTGAGTTATGGCATATTTGTGTTTTTATAGTGCGGAGGGGAGGGGGTGGGGGGGGAGGGGGGAGAAGGTTAAACAGTATTTACAGCTCAGTTGTTTTCAGAGAGGAAAGAGAAATAGAGTTCATGGGGAGATGCGGCGGGCGGGTGAGCCGGGGAGGCCTCTCGGGCAAGCAGGGAAAGGAGGTGGCCTGGGCAGGTCCCCCACCTCGGGCTGCCTTGCCCACGTCCATCTCTGGGACCTAGAGGAGATGCCAGGAGCCGCCTCCCCCACTCTGGTCTCTGGCATGGCACAGCTTGTGGGGCTGTCTAGGTCTGGGGCCTCTCCAGGGCAGTCCAGGCTGTGTGGACACCCAGCCAGCCACACCTGCCCCCGTGAAAAGGCAGGGTGTTTCTGCCATCGTCCTAGCCTCGCACCCTCCAGTGCACTGCATGGCATTTGGCCACCCATTTAGATGATGCTGCCTTTCCTGAGCCCAGTGCCGCATCTGGGGTGTGCCAGCCTCGGCATAGCGAGTGAGGACCCGAGGTGACATCATGCCCCGCTGGGGTGGCCCGCAGCTTACAGCCTTCTGCCTCCTTTTTCAGGCTCCACCCCCCTGCCAAGTGCCCACCTGGGGCTGGGAAAGAGAAAAGCTTGGGCACTTTGGGTTTGGCAGAGGTGGGGGCCACAGAGAGGGGAGGGGACCAATCAGACCCCCTCCACTGCCCTCCAGAGACACTTGCCCGGAGCAGGGCAGCTCAGGCACTGAGAGTCAGCCCGGCCCTGGGGGTCCTAGGCTCACCCGAAGCCCCTTCCCTCAGATCTGTCTTCCCCTCATGGCTGCAGGAGCCATGTTTGTGTTCTGTTACCACGACCACACGCAGCACTCTCAGATTCTACATGTGCACGTGTGAATATAACGGGATTGTACAAACACGGGCGTCCGAGTGTGGTGCGCGCACACAGGCATGCATGCGGTCTGTGCGCGTTTGCTCAGTGTGTGTGTTTTAAATCTCCCCTGGGTGGTAACTCTCTTTTTTCTCCCCTTCCTGTTTGGCTGTGACCTGGGGGAGATTGATAGCCAGACTGTGCAGTGGATGCTAACAGTTCCCCTGATTTATAGAGTTACTTACGCTAAGTGAGGCCACTTAGACGCGTCTGGATAGTAAACCTTTTAACTGGACTAAAAAAATCATAATAAATAAATAAACAAAGTGGGGCAAGCTAGGGCCCAGTGGCCAAGCACGCCCCCCACCCAAGTTGGAGCTGTTGAGGGCCAGGGGACCTGGCTGAACCCCTAGGGCCTTGGCTGAACCCCTGGGGAGCAACAACCATTCCTCCCACAGAACTTGGAGGCCCTTCTGTTTGGAGCTGGGGGTAGAATTGGGTCCAAGAGGGAAGGACTCCCGTCTCGGAGGGGACGGGTCCTGGCTGGGGGAGGGGTCACAGCTGAAGGATGGGGAAGGAACCGTTCAGGCGGAAATGGGCTGTGAGGTAGAGAAGGGAGGAGGGGTAGGTGCCTGGGCCCTTCCTGGCCCTTGCTGGCCTCCAGACCTGCCACTCCTGTGGCACCTCTGATGCCCACTACAGAGATGGCTCTTGTACTGGCTTTGAAGTGTTCATTCCCAAGTCTGAACTGAGCATCCGCGGTGCAGGAACCAGGGCTGCCGGTGTGCCCACATCGTAGCCTGAGGAGTCAGCCCAGGGTCTGGTCTGTACACGGTGTTCAGAGAGAGGCTGTTGAAAGGACACCAGCACAGCACCCCAAAACTGGGGCTTGTGGCCTGTGAGCTGCAAATTCGGAAGCGCCGGCAGCCGCCCGCCCCTGACTCCAGGATGCCTAGGTGGTAGGCTGTGGGGGACACAGGTGGGGATGAAGATTATGACCTTGGGCATCTGAGCCTGGTGGGAGTTGGGCTTCAGCACTGACTGTGGGCAGCTACCAGCCTCGCCGCCTCTGCTTCCTTATGTGGGAATGGACAGGACAGCCGACCATGTGGGGATCCTGGGGGCATCACCAAGGTGGCACTGTAAGGCGCCCAGCACAGACGAGGTGCTCAGAGGATGCCAGCTGCTCTATGGCCCCAGACACCATGGCCCAGGGCAGCTACCAGAGTGGCCCCCGAGCTGCCTGGCAGTGGGAAGGCAGGGCCCCAGTCCACCCCCACCCCAGGGGACTGGTTCCTGGCCCCTGCCTCCCCACCTCCTGATATACAGCGGGCATTAGGACGCCCAAAGGGGATACTGCATCCTTAGGAAGAAATATGTCCTCATTTTTCTTAAACACCGCTTCCACTGAGTGAAATGTTTAGAAGGGACGCGCAGGGAGAACTTTATTTCCTACCAGGGAGTTCAGAGCCACCAAGCGGAGCCCATAAAGCACCCGGAGCCTGGGAGCTGACAGGCAGCCCGGCCCCAAAACACATTACTCACGGCTGGGGAGGGGCTGCCAGGCCTGCCCAGCCCCCTGGGACAGACCCCCCCCCCCTCCCACCAACCGTCGAGGCAGGACAAGCAACTCTGAGACCCGGGGCCATGGGCAGTGGGCACTGCAGCCTCTCCTCCCCTTGAACCCAGGATGCCTGCGGGAGGGGGCCTGGCCCTGACCAGGTGAGCAGGCTACCTCCAGAGAGCAGTGAGATCAGGAGACCGGGGATGCGGTGCAGCTACAGGAACGCCCCTCTCACCCAGAGCTGGCAGGAGCCCTGGCCTGCCCCAGCCTATGGAGGGGGTGATGAGATTCATGCCATAACGGGGCCTTCTCCCGAGGCCCTCCCTTCATTCGATTTCTGAAGCCGGCTGATTTGAATATTTATAAATATCAGTAAATTATTTATTGTAGCAATCTGCTGCACCATTTTACCCATCGCAGTTAACACTTTAAGGGGCTCCGTGTTATGGGAACAGGAAGTGAGGGTGAGGAGGGGACGGGGCAGGGGAAGGAGTGCCCGCAGAGAGGCCTGGGATTTCCTAGGGCCGGCTCAGGAACCCTAATGGGGATGGGGCCGAGTCCCAGCCTCCGGGAGCTCCTGGCCAGGGTGAGCTTGGGCTCTGGAGTGTCTACAGCCTCCTCCTCTATGAAATGGGACAATGACAGTGCCGGCTCCGCTGGGCCGTTACAAGTCATCCCTTAGTGCCCGGAAAGGTGGACGGTCCAGTCCATGCCCCTTTTCCCCAACCCTGTGCAGGGTCTGCTCAGCTCAGAGACCTGCTGGGGGACTGTTGCTCGTGGCTCCCTGAGAGGGAAGGTCCCGAACCTAGGAATCCGAGGAGGGGCTGAGAGGCCAGCCCGCCCCTGCCCCAGACCTCCAGCCTCTTCTCTGTCCCCTGCCTCTTCCAGGCCAGGTAAGGTTTCTCAGCCTTGGAATCTCAAGCTCACGTGTGGCACCACATCTGCCTGGTGGCCCTCCCGGGGCTCAGCTGCTTTTTCCCAGGTTCATCCCTGCTAGGCCCTGTGCTTGGCACAGACAGGTGCCCTCTCTCACCTAACAGCCTGGCCGCCTTTCTACAGGGAAAAGTCTTGCCCAGGGCCAGAGCTAGCGCAGGGCAGAGCTCCACCGTGAGCTCACAACTCCCTGACCCCAGAGGCTAGGCCATACCCTGGTGCTGCGCCAGAGCCCCTGGGGCCAGAGGCTGGAGGCCAAGAGCACTGCCACCAGCAGAGTGGGCTCTGGCTGTGTGTGGGTCCCAGGCCCCGGCCCAGCCCACCTCGGCGGCCCCTCCCCTCACCTCTCCCGTCTCCGGGGAAGCAGAGCAGGAGTCCCCTCGCCTTCCCACCCTCTGGCCCAAGCCTGCCTCCTGGGCAGTATTGTTCCCAGAGGAAGTGTCCAGTGTAAATAGAGCAGCGGGCAGGCTGGTGGCGGGAAGGAGATGAAAGGGGCAGTGACAGGGCCGGGGACGGATGGCTTCCTTCCATTGAGGCCTGGCCACGGCGTTTATATTTTAGGGAAGAAAGTCAGAGGAATGTTTACATGGACAGGAGTCTGGGGTCAGACCACAGCGGGGTGGGGGGCGGATCGTCTATGGATCCCAGGGCCCTGGGCCGGAAGACGGCGGGCAGCTTAGACTCAGCTCCAACGCACCCCCGTTCCCACCGCCCAGCCTCACACGCGCTCGCACTTACAAACCTAAGCCCTACCTCTGCCTCCTGCCCCTGTGTCCCCGGCCCACACGCCTCCCACCTCCACCCCTGGGACCGGCAGGAGAGGGAGAGGGAGGGCAGCATCTGGAAGGCAGGTGGGCTGGGGCAGCGCAGCTGCTGGAGGGCAGGTGCCGGGGGAGTCGGCAGGAGCAAAGGGGCCTGGGGCTGGGGGCGGGTCCTGGGTACACAGCTGCACCGCAGCTGGTGGGGGCCCGGGCAGGGACTGAGCCAGGCACACAGCTGAGATGGGGAGAAGGTGGGCTGGGCTGGGTGGGCCAAAGTGCGGGGAGGCTCCAGGATGGGTGGGGGCCCGGGGAGGGGGCGTCACCGGCAGCAAGTGCGGCCCTGGGAGCTTCTGCTTCCCTCTTCCTTAGGATAAATATTTATAGATTCATTTGCCGTCTGCCATCCACACTTGGCTGCTTACCTCCTGGTAAAAATAGTGCAGGCTGCCCCACTCCCCTCTTCCCTTCCCCATCCAGGGCAGGGGATGAGGGGACCAGGTGAGGCCCGCTTCCCTGGAGGCCTGTTGGAGGAAACCCGGCGTCACAGAACCTGCTGGGCAGCTCCGAGGTCGAGTGGGACCCTGTGAAGAGGAGGCGCCGTCTCAGAACTTCCAGAGGGGCCCCGCATCGTGCTTGGGGTCTTGGGTGTGGGCGGCACAGACTTGGAGATGTGGACGAACCTGGGTAGAGTGGGCATCAGCTTGGGCAAGTGTCTAAGGCCCTGAAGCCAGGGTCACAGGACTGGAAGGTCTGGGAGTAGGCTGAGAAGACCCTTCTCTGGCAGTGGGTCTGGCTGGGCTAGAATCACCCTGTCTCGTCTGGGCCAAGTGAGCCATCCGTACTGGCCACTGGCTACAAGGGAAGGATCTGGCTGGGACGGCCAGGCACTGTGTCTATCAGGGGACAGTTATCTGTGCGTGTGAGTCAAGTCCACCTCAGGGATTCGGCCCTTGCGTGGACCCAGGTATTGCCATTCCCGCCTGAGTAGGCCTCTCATCGGGTTTCCAGGCGTGTGGAAAGTTGGCAGGGGGTGATCATTAGAGTGAAGCCCCTTCTGACCATGGAGCCGGGGGCCCTGCCCTCAGCCTTCCCACCTATATGGAGACTCTGACACGCCCATTCCTCCCGTGACGGCCATGGAGAGGCACATTTTGTTTTGTACACAGTGAGTGTGAGCCGAGCCCCTGCTGCTGTGGCCACTGCCCTGTCCCCAAGCCCCACGACAGGGTCTGGCCCACAGAAGGAGCTCATTAAATGGATGGACAGACAGTTCCACGTGGCTGCACTGTGTGTGCACACGTCTGTGTGTGCATGTGTGTGTCCACCCTCGCCAGCCTTTGTGGCAGGTCCCAGGCTGTGTGGTGGGTGGGCTTGCCGTATGCCCCCCAGGACCCTCGGTGCCCTATCAGGGACAGAGTTTGGGCTATGCGGCCGCGAGGGAGGTCGCTGGCTCTCAAGTCGCCTCGTGAGGGCTTCCTTCCGGCTGTGTGTGTCAGGCTGTCACGTTCGGGGATTAGGCGCTGTGACCGGCGCTTCGGGGCGTTCCGTGAGGGATCTAAGCAATCCCACCCTGCGCCAGCTGGAGCTCCTAGGGGCTGGGAAGTGGGCTGGCCAGGCCTTCCAGGGCTGCAGAGGCTGGCCGAGGCTGGGGAGCAAGGTCCTAGGACAGGGACAAGTGGCCCTAGGAAGGGCCATGAGGAACTCCGCTTGGACGGCTCTGACTGAGGCTTGGGGAAGGGAGTGGCAACAGGAAATGGACAGAGAGGCCAAGAGGGGGCTGGCAAGGGCTGGGGAAGAACCTGAGGCCGGGAGGAGACTGAGGAACACGGAGGCCTTTGGGAGGGTCTTGAGTGGCTGAGAGAAAAGGAGATCTCTGCTCTCTGCTGAGCAGGGTTGGAGTCTGGTGGGGCCCAGGGATCCGGCCTGGCAGAGGAGCCGCCAGGGGCTGACGTGCTCAGGTGGGAGGGTGCCAGCCAAGTGCTGCTGGGACAGTGAGGCAAGAGGCTGGCACAAGCTGGTCCCTGGCTCTCTGTGACTCCTCCCCGGGAACGTGTGGCGAGGCAGGACGCTCCCAAGTGGAACCAGCCGCCAGCAATGCCATGCTGTCCCTTGACAGCCTGACTGCATAGCCGGCTCCTTAACCTCCCTGGGCCTCAGTTTCCTTGTGTGTCAAAGGGCACACCCCCTCCCAGGGCCCAGCAAACCTAGGAAGTGCCTCCAGGACTTGGGCACCCCTTGTAGTTGAAGAGTCATTCATTCATTTGTTCATTTACAGACTAGTTCTTGAACTACCTACTCTGTGCCAGGCACGCTGCCAGGCTCAGAAAGTAGAGTGATTCTCAAGCATGGCCAAGGAGCTCATAGACTAGTGGGGGAGACAGACACGTGCCAGGCAGTCTCAGGGCAGTTTGATGGAACTGGGGTCGATGGGGGAGGCCTACAGCTTGGGGGATGCAGGGCTGTTCGGGAGGGTGGGTTGTGCTTGGCCTTGCACGCCTCTGACCTCCGTGCCCTCCTCCATCCCTGCAGCTGAGGGCACCCGGTGCACGGACCCGCCTGCAGGCAAGCCCGCCATGGCGCCCAAGCGCAAGGGCGGCCTGAAGCTGAACGCCATCTGCGCCAAGCTGAGTCGCCAGGTGGTGGTGGAGAAGCGAGCTGACGCCGGCTTCCACGCGGAGGGCAGCCCATCGCGGCCCCGGGACCAAGAGCGCAGTGGCCCTGAGTCTGGGGCAGCCCGGGCCCCCCGCAGCGAGGAAGACAAGAGACGGGCAGTGATCGAGAAGTGGGTGAACGGGGAGTACAGCGAGGAGCCGGCACCCACACCTGTGTTGGGGCGGATTGCCCGTGAGGGCCTGGAGCTGCCTCCCGAGGGTGTCTACATGGTGCAGCCCCAGGGGTGCAGCGATGAGGAAGACCACGCGGAGGAGCCCCCCAAGGACGGCGGTGCCCTGGAGGAGAAGGATTCAGACGGGGCAGCCTCCAAGGAGGACAGCGGCCCCAGCACCAAGCAGGCTTCAGGTGGGTGCCTGGCCTTCGAAGGGAGGCTGAAGGCCAGGACAGGGAGGCCAGTGGGGAAGGGGCAGTGTGTCTGGGGAGCACACCCGACTCCTCACTCCTGCTCTAAATACCGGCGCCTCATCCCACCCAGGGAGGACTTCTGGAGTGGGAGAGACTAGGACGGGGAGGGGTACCCCAGGTGAGAAGGGAAGGGCTGGAGCTGCCCCACACACAGTGGGTCTTCAAGAAACCACAGGCAGAGGCGTGGACAGGTGGGGAAGGAGGGAGGGAGGGAGGATAGATGGGCGGGTGGATAGATGGATGGATGGGATAGATGGCTGGACAGATGGTGGGTAGTTGACTCTTTACACACAGCTGTGAGGCCTGAGCTTACCGGGCACAGTACCTGGCACAAGAGGGGCGCGGTGGTCAACAGCATGAGCCTGTGAGCCTGCTGTCTGCGCATTCTGCTACTTACGGAGCTTTCTCGGAGGAGCCCAGGACAAGTTTTGTTCTCCTGCCACTCCCCTTGGCCTCCTCTTCCTTCCCTACACCACTGTCCCTGGCCCTCCCAGCAGGACGTCTCAGGGCCACACAGATTGCCGGTCCGGCCAGCGTATCCTCTTACAGCCAGCTGCCCCGGCCACGGTCCCCTGGCTGACCTCTCTCCCACGAGGCACCGAGGCCCTGCTCTGCTGATGTCTCCATGTCCTGGGGATCCAGAGCAGCCCTGCGTGCCTTCTGCTCAGGGGAGGGCAGGCCTGGGGTTCCAGCAGGCAAGGGGGTCGCCAGGACCACAGCCCCCAGGTCTGGGCCTTCTCTCTGCCCCCGGCCTCCTTCCCAGCCTTGTGCCCAGTGCCCTGCGCCTCCCCTGCCCGCTCCCCTAGCCATTCCCCTGCAGCGAGGGGCGCATCTCCTCCCTGTGCGGGGAGCCCTGCGCAGCCACATAATTATGCATATAAGATATAAACAGAGCTGTTTAATTATCCTTCGCCACATCAGTGACAGAGTAATTAACAAACATTGCAAGATCAATGAGGAAAAGTGTGACCTTCAGTTTCCTCTGATAGGAAAAGCCCTTGCCGTTGCCAGACACAAGGTGATTGTGCTGGGCCTGAGGAGAGGAGAGGAGAGGAGAGGGATGCGACAAGGGCCACCGTCCCCTCCACACCCCCACCCAGGCCAGCTCTGCCCGCAGCTGACGGGGAGTGGAGTGGGCCTCAGCCCCTGCCTCCTTCCTCCAGAGGAGTGGAGAGCCCGGCTGGCAGAGGTGGGCCTGGAACTGCCAATGGCCTCAGGGACCCAGGCCTCGCCCCCTCAGCCCCGACACTGGGACTGCCTGCTCAGCGCTCAGCGCTGGAAGAGACAGACAGCGGAGCCTCAGCGGCCTCTGTGGGCTTGGCCCCCAAGCCACCTTCTCTGGGCCCTGGGCTCGGCCATGCAGGCCTGTGGGCCCCCTCAGGGACCCCTGCCTGGTCCCCTCCCTGCACAAGCTGCCTGCCCTTCGAAGCCTCTGTTTCTCTGCCATATATAGTGAGGGCTCAGCTGCCTCCAGCTATTTTTAGCCCCTTTCCCTGGTCCCTGAGCCACTGAATCCAGCAGCCAGAGCCCACTCCTCCCGAGCTGGGCCCCCCAACCCTGTGTAGCTTGAGGTCAGGACAGCGGCTGACCCACCAGCCCCGCCCCAGGAGAACAGCTGTCTGTTGGTTTCTTGAGTCCCTCTGTGCACCCTGGGTGCCAGGTGGCTGCCTGTGACTGTCCTCTCCTCCCCTAGCCGAGTCCCAGGCCCTCCCCGGAGCCCACAGCCTCTCCTTCCACATCCCGCCAGGTGTCCTCCCCTCCCCAGGCCCAGTCCTGCCCCTTTAGAGCCCCATCCCAGGTATCTCTGAGGATCCCAGTCCTGGGAGATTCGCCTGGGAGGAGACCCCCCCCCAGCCACGCCTTCCCTTGGCTGTGTAGTCAGGCTGGGGTCCTGCTGCCCCGAGTGTGCCCACGTGGCTGGCTTGCACACAAGCGAGAGAACATGGTGTTTCCCCGGGGGCCGTGCAGGTCTCAGTCTCGTGGGTGCACCTAAACCCGATGCAGGGCATGGCACACGGGAGGCATGTAGCACGCGGGCAGTGAAGGGGCAGGTGTGCGTGTGCACTGGGGTCACGCCTCGGCCATGGGGTGGGGCACGTGCAGAAGAGGCGGGTCCACAAGAACAGCTCAGAATTAGCCTGGGACTGACCACCTTCTCCCTCATTCCGAGAGACCCAGGGCAGGGGTTCAGGGGGTTGTGTACCTGTATGTCTGCAGAGACGGGAAGGCTGCTAGGGATGGGAGCTGGTGAGCCCGAGTGTGAGTGCAAGAGTGTGTGAGGTGTGTGAGTGTGTGGTGTCTGTGTGTGAGTCTGTATGAGTGTGTGTGTTGTGTCTGGGTATGTGTGTTTTATGTGAGAGTCTGCATTTGTGTGGGGGTGAGCAAGTGTATGAGTTTAAGTGACTATGTGTCTGGGTGTATGTGAGAGTGTGATTGCGTGTGTGTGTGTGATTGTGAGCACATGACTGGGTGTGTACAGTGTGTGTGATTGCATGTGTGTTGTGTGTGATTGTGTGCATGTGACTGTGCGTATGTGCGGGTGAGAGTGTGTGATAAGGCATGTGTGTGTTGTATGTGATTGTATGCACGTGACTGGGTGTGTGGGTGTGAGAGTATGAGAATGCACATGTGTGTTGTGATTGTGAGCATGTGACTGTGTGTGGGGGTGGGTGGGTGCCAATGTATGTATTTTATGTTATTGCACGTGACTGTGTGTGGGGATATGAGAGTGTATATATGAGAATGCATGTGTGTGTTGTGACTGTGTGTGGGTGTGTGAGTGTATGAGGATGCATGCGTGTGTTGTATGTGATTGTGTGCATGTAGCTGTGTAGGGGTGTGTGTGAGAATGCATGTGTGTGTGTTGTAGGTGATTGTGAGAATGTGGGTGTGAGAGTGTATGAGAGTGCATGTGTGTTGTATGTGATTGTGTGCATGTAATTAACTGGGTTTACGTGAGTGTGTATGTGATGGCGTGTGAGTGCATGCAACTGTGTGGGTGTGTGTGAGTGTATGAGGATGCATGCGTGTGTTGTATGTGCTTGTGTGAATGTGACTGTGTGTGTGTGTGTGAATGCATGTGTGTGTTGTATGTGATTGCATGTGACTGTGTGTGGGTTTGTGTGTGTGCGTGTGTGTTGATGTGTGAGAGTGTGTGTGCATGTCACTGTGGAGAGGTGGCTCCAGGCTTCCTGGTGTGCCCAGGGGTGGCCACAGTAGGGAGGCTGCACTCAGGCCCTGCCTGGACTCCTGCTCTCCCCTCGTGGCCCAGCCTTGTGTTACTGCAAGTGACTGGAGGAGGCCAGGGGGTTGGAGGACGTGTCCAGGTCCTATGTCACAGGCCAGGGGAACATCCACACACCTGCGCCCCTGGCTGAGCTGTGTTGTCAGGGACCCTCAGCACTTGGGAAGGTGTGAGGAGGCCAAGAGGCCAGGTCCTAGGAAGGCTTGAAGCGGACCCTTCATCTGCCCAGGGGATCCATTTGTGGGGTCAAGGGAGGTCCTCCAGCCAGGCCACCCCGACCCCGGCCAGAGCATCCTCCTCACCCCTGGGTTCCCACTCAACTGCCCACTGGCTCACGTCCCTACCTGTCCCCGGTTCTTGCCGCTCCCTGTCCTGGGAGGCAGGTTGGGATCTGGCCTTACTTCCAGTAAAATGACTTCTCTTTCATATTAGGCCAAGGCGAGAGAGCGGAGACATTTATGAAACTTTGTTTAATGTACTGAAAAGCCATCGGCCAGAACATTTAGGAAATTGATTTTCCTGGCATTGATGAACTCATTTTATTTTACCCCAGTATTAATTACTTTTTTTTAAAACAAATTAATTTAAGAGTCGTAAAACCTAACAAGTGAGCCAAACGTCCACAGATCATGTCCTGCTCCACCCCTCCCCACATTGACCCCCTCCCTCTATGGGTGGGGGCCCCCGGTGGGGGGATCTCCTGTCCCTCCCACTCCCTCCCAGAGGTGATGCGCCCCCCTCCTCCTCTGCAGGAGAGGCCTCCTCGCTGCGGGACTACGCGGCCTCCACCATGACCGAGTTCCTCGGCATGTTTGGCTACGACGACCAGAACACGCGGGACGAGCTGGCCAGGAAGATCAGCTTTGAGAAGCTGCACGCGGGCTCCACCCCGGAGGCAGCCACCTCCTCCATGCTGCCCACCTCCGAGGATACCCTCAGCAAGCGGGCGCGGTTCTCTAAGTATGAGGAGTACATCCGCAAGCTCAAGGCTGGCGAGCAGCTCTCCTGGCCGGCCCCCAGCACCAAGACCGAGGAGCGGGTGGGCAAGGAGGTGGTGGGCCCCCTGCCCGGCCTGCGGCTGCCCAGCAGCACGGCCCACCTGGAGACCAAGGCCACCATCCTGCCCCTGCCGTCGCACAGCAGCGTCCAGATGCAGAACCTGGTGGCCCGGGCCTCCAAGTACGACTTCTTCATCCAAAAACTGAAGACCGGCGAGAATCTGCGGCCCCAGAACGGGAGCACCTACAAGAAGCCATCCAAGTACGACCTGGAGAATGTCAAGTACCTGCACCTCTTCAAACCCGGGGAGGGCAGCCCCGACATGGGCGGGGCCATCGCCTTCAAGACGGGCAAGGTGGGGCGCCCCTCCAAGTACGACGTCCGGGGCATCCAGAAGCCAGGCCCCGCCAAGGTTCCGCCCACCCCCAGCCTGGCTCCCGCACCCCTCGCCAGCGTGCCCAGTGCCCCCAGCGCCCCCGGGCCAGGGCCAGAGCCTCCTGCCTCCCTGTCCTTCAACACTCCCGAGTACCTGAAGTCAACCTTCTCCAAAACAGACTCCATCACCACGGGGACCGTCTCCACTGTCAAGTAAGGCGCTCCCCACCCCACAATGCCCAGAGCCAGGAGCCAGACTAGACAGGAGGCCTCCTTCCTCACCGGGCTTGCCCGCGCTTGAGGACACACCTGCCGCTCACACCTTACACACATCCACTGTGCATCCAGGCGCATGCACGCTCAGGCTCCCATCCATGCGCTTCCACACACACAGGTGCGCGCCGCGCTCACGTTCACTCTTGCACCTACAGAACCATGCATGAGCCCTTCTGCAGCACCCCGCTCCGCTCCTGGACCTGCACGTGCACCTCACACACGCCCCCCACACACGCCCACACTCCCAGGCACCAGTGTGCTCTGCCTTTTGCTAGCATGCACACCAGGACTGCAGCCACCCCCATCTGCCCATGACGGGCTTTCTCTACCTGCTGCCATGAGCGCCGAATGCAGGCCTGTGGTTGGCTGAGAAAGTGCCACCCTGGGTGGGGATGCTGGGTCCATGCTGGTGGCCCTGGCTCCTGGGCTCAGAGCCTGCGCGCTGGGGGAGGCAGGTAGCAAAGGTAGTGACCGGGGTAAGGTGCATACACCCTTAACAGCCTGAACCCATGGGCAGGGAATGGCCTGGGTAGTCAAATGGTGGATGGCGTGGGGCTGAGCGAGACCCTTCCCCAGAGCTCCTCCTGTACCCTGGGGGCGCTCCTGGACCCCGGGGGGCTGCATGCCTTGGAGCAGATCAAGGCGGCACCTGCTGCCTGGGGAAGGATACACTTCCCCTGCCCAGCTGCCTGCCCCCACCTCGAATCCCTCCCTGTTGGGAGGCCTGGTGCCCCTCAGCCAGCGGCCTCCTGATGCTCCCTGAATGCCAGGTGCCGAGCCCGGGCTTCTGTGGCTTGCCAGCCCGTGCCCAAGGGGGGCTCCAGCCCCACCTGCACGAGATGGCACTGCCCTCCCAGAGTTGGGCTCTTTGAACCTCTGGCCAGCTTCTGCCAGGGATGTCCTCAGTCCCACCCTGGGCGCCTCGGACTGCAGAGCGGAGCAGAGGGGCTGAGGCCTCAGGGCAGGGGCTGCCCACCACATGCCCCTGTGACATGAGGCTGCCCCATCTGCTCACCGGCTGTGCCCTGTGTGTCTCTCGCCAGGAACGGACTGCCCACAGATAAACCAGCCGTCACTGAAGATGTAAACATTTACCAGAAATATATTGCCAGGTAGGCCCCTGGGGAGGAGCCTGCCGTGGAGAGAAGGTGGGGGGCCAGGACTGACCGGGCACTCTGAGGCCATTCGTTTGACATCTGACCTCTAGGGCCAAGGTAGCTACCTCCTCCCATCCCCATCCACTTCGGTCCCTCCACCGTACCAAGGGCTGCCCTGCACGCCCGTCTCAGAGCCTCCCTCCGCTCTGTGTCCAGGCCACACATTCCCTCAGCAGCCTGTGCCCCCAGGTAGGGCCGGGGTCCCAACGCAGGGCCTGGCCACAGGTGAGTGCAGCTCCCCTAGCTCGCCTGGGTCCTGCTGTCACACATAGCCTTGGGTAGGGTGCAGGCCACCGTGAAACTGTCAGGGTTGGGAAGGGAGAGGCAGGCCGGGTGCAGTGGCTCATGCCTGTAATCCCAGCACTGTGGGAGGCCAAGATGGGAGGATCACTTGAGGCCAGGAGTTCGAGATCATCCTGGGCAACAGAGTGAGACCCTATCTCTTTAAAAAAAAAAAAAAAAAAAAAAAGAGAGAGAGAGGTGTGGGCTGTCATCCTCTCTGACACAGCCCAATGCACTTCCCCAGTGAGGCTCTGACACCACCTGACTCCAGACCAACCCCTTTCCATCCCAAAGGCAGTGGGATTGGCAGTGAAGAGCCTTTGCCTCAACAGATTCCCCCAAATCACACAAATAACACCCCCCGCCCCACCCCCCCACCGCCTGCCCTCTGATGGGGCAGCACACAGCGGCCGGCGCCTGTCTGTCCACAGATCTTCCAGGTTCCTCCCGCCTGCTCTGTCTCTCCGCCTCCATGTCCCGCTCCGTCTCTGCTCCCCTGTCCTGCTCTGTCTCTGCCCACCCCCATCCCACTGTCTCCGCCCCCCTATCCCACTCTGTCTTCAGCTCTGCCCCGTGCTGCCTTCTCTGTGGTATTATTATTACCATTATTATTAGCGCCTCCACAGATGACCCTTTTGGCCACTTCAGCCTAAGTATTTGTTTGCACGTGGTTTTCCCGTTACAGTATGGGGTTTCTCTCTGTGTCTCCTGCAATCTCACATCACTCTTGGAGGGGTACAGGCAGGCTGAGTCACCCCCTTCTCCACAGTCGTCATGGTGTGGCCTCTGCAGAGTGGCCTCCCCACGGCCGGCCGTCACCGAGGCTGTGGGAGCCACGTCCCAGCGGCCCTGGGGCCTGGAGGAGGACGGGTTTCCTGGGAGGCAGCACAGGCTCCTGGCGGTGGCAGCGGCGGCTGGAGAGTGAGCTCCTTGCTGCAGGAAGCCAAACAGATGCTGTGCTTTAAAAATTCATAACTCTGCACTGTTTCAAGTGTCAGGAAAAGCCCAGGACAGAGAGAGCCCTTTAACACCTCTCAGCATCAGAGCCCGGGCTGGCCCAGCCAGGGTCTCTGCACCTGGCCAGAGCTGGGCGGGCTGGGAGTGGGGCAGGCAGCCCCTGCAGAAAAGACAGGTGGGCAGCCGAGGGGGCGCCTGCCTTCCCTTCCATCCCAGGGCTCGGGCCCCATCTGTCTCCCCCCACTTTGACTTTTGGCCACCTCAGTGTTGTCCTGCCCCCTTCTTGGGGCCAGGCCTCTTTGCCTCAATGGGCCTGGGATTCCCGCCAGGCCCAGTCCCTTGCCTGGGCCTCTGCAACTTCACCTCCCCTCCGCATCCCACACAGGGCCCGAAGAGTCCTCCCTGGGGCTGGGGCTGGGGCTGGGACTGTCACTCACAGCAGGGCCCTGACCCCAACCCCTCGTCCCTCCAGGTTCTCGGGCAGCCAGCACTGTGGCCACATCCACTGTGCATACCAGTACCGCGAGCACTACCACTGCCTTGATCCCGAGTGTAACTACCAGGTACGGCCACAGCCAGACGGGCTCCGCCTCCCCGCCACCCCCACCACCAGCACAGCATGGAGGCACTTAGAAGTCAGCAGGGGAGGACGGCAGTGGGGGGGGGTTAGTTCTAGTTGCACCACCCAAACTTGACTTGAGCGGGCAGAGGGCCCGCAAAACCACCAGCCTGCCCACATTCCCCGATTCCTGCCGACAGAGCAGCTCCTACGATTGGGGGCCAGTGACCTCCCAGTGGTGACCATTCCAGTCCACTTTCACTGAGAGCCTCCCATGTGTCCGGGGCCAGGCCAGCCAGCGTGTGAGCCTTGCCTCATTGACTCTTTGCAGTGGCCTTAGAAGGTTAGCATTACTGCCCCATCTTAAAGATGATAAAATTGAGGTTCAGCCAGAGTGCCACTGTGCCCGAGGCTGCCCACCGGTGAGCGCGGGGCTGGTGAGTGGGGAAAGAGTCGGGGCAGCCTGCGTGGGGTGGCTCCCTCTGGCTTGCCAGGGATCCCAGCCTGCCTTAGTCCAGAGGTGCACTGGGCGGGATGAGCTGCCAGCATCAGAGCCCCTGCCCTCAAGGCCTGGCCCGATGCACCGTCTGTGCTCCTGGGGATGGCCACTGGGGACCTAGGGGAGCATCGGGGAAGAATCTATGGTCCTAGAACCTTTGGGATGGTTCCCTCCAAGGGCTGGTGTGCCTGCCACTGGCCTTGGACAATCTGGACTGCGTTGACTCCAAGCAGGGTTCTTTCTAGGGAGACCTGAGGCCAGCACCTGGCCCAGGTGCTCTTGGCATACGGGAGGAAGGGCGGAGGGGGAGCTCAGGCTCCTGCCCATGCAGCGCTGTCTCCTGGCAGAGGTTCACGAGTAAGCAGGACGTGATCCGCCACTACAACATGCACAAGAAGCGCGACAACTCCCTGCAGCACGGCTTCATGCGCTTCAGCCCGCTGGACGACTGCAGCGTCTACTACCACGGCTGTCACCTCAACGGGAAGAGCACCCACTATCACTGCATGCAGGTGCCTCCCGCACCCGGGCCCGCCGGGCAGCTGCAGGACTGGCCCAGGCCCTCCCGGCCGTGAGCCCCCCACTCCCAGAGGCAGGGCTGCCCCATGGGCAGGGGCCCCAGTTGATCGGGAGCCTCTCTTTCTCCTGGCCCAGCACAGGGATGGCCAGCGAGCCAAGAGGGTCCTGGGGGTTCAGGCTTGGGCAGCGTCTGGTGGGCCAGGGTGGGGCCTTCCCCATGGCCATACTTGGTGTGGATGAAATTCAGTGAGCTGTTTATATAGATGGACATTTTTCAGGCTTTAACACCAAGAGAAGCATTGCAAATGATTCCTGAGGAGGTTTTTGTTTAATTCTTTGTTTTAATGCCACGCAGAGTCTGGGCTTTTTCAAGGTGTCAGGGCCAGGAGGAGCGACTTTGGGTTGCAAATAGCAGCCCTGTGCCTCCCCCGGTATTTGTCAGGGGTTGTTAAGGCCTCTGTGAACAACCTGGGCCACGAGGAGAGGGGGGCCACCCTCAGGGCTCTGAGATGGTGACGGGGAGAGGGGGGCCACCCTCCGGGCTCTGAGATGGTGACGAGGAGAGGGGGGCCACCCTCCGGGCTCTGAGATGGTGCAGACACTGGCACGGCCCAGCCTACGAGAGTGTTCAGATTCCACGGGTTTTTACTCAATATGGCAACGTTGCCTTCCTGGCCTGGCTGCGGTGGGGTGGGAGGGCCCCGTGCCCAGGGACTGTCCACTAAGCAAATCCCTGGGCTAAAGGTGACCTCCAGGGTCCAGCCCCTGTCCACCCACTGAGGGTTTTAGAGGTAGGGCCATGGATTGGGACTCAAAATCCAACTCCTGCAGGATGCAGCTCCCTCCCCTGGGCCAAAAAGTGCCCTGGGTCTCCGGAGATGCCCTGACCCTCCGGAGATGCCCTGACCCTCGTCACAGACCGAGCCAGGCCCCAGCAGCACTTGGTCCCTCCGTGGAGGCCTGAGGGGCTGTTGGAGGCTTTCTACTCTGCTTCCTACATCGACCTCCCGAGGCCTCCAGTTTGAAGTCAGAGGTGCCAAAGCTTCCCTGAGCAGGGAAGTCAGTGGCCCCAGCCACACACAGTGGTGTCGACCTCGGCCCAGGAGCGCCTGGCCTCCGTTCGCCTGACCGCCATCCCTTCCTGTGCAGGTGGGCTGTAACAAGGTGTACACAAGCACGTCCGACGTGATGACCCACGAGAACTTCCACAAGAAGAATACCCAGCTCATTAACGACGGCTTCCAGCGCTTCCGAGCCACCGAGGACTGCGGCACAGCCGACTGCCAGTTCTACGGACAGAAGACCACACACTTCCACTGCAGGTAAGCGGGAGCCTGGCGGGGGCCTTCCTGGGCAGAAGCGGGGAGGGAAGGCAAGGACCAGGCTCGTGGGACAGCCCAGGCCCCTGCCTTGGTGTCCAGCCTGGGTCTTCCACCCGGGGGACTGTCCCTTCCAGGGCCATTGTGGCAGCAGGGCGGGGCCTCCTCTGGGTCTCATGCCAGGCTCCCAATGTCCCATCCAGGCGCCCCGGCTGCACATTCACTTTCAAGAACAAGTGTGACATTGAGAAGCACAAGAGCTACCACATCAAGGACGATGCCTACGCCAAGGACGGCTTCAAGAAGTTCTACAAGTACGAGGAGTGCAAGTACGAGGGCTGCGTGTACAGCAAGGCTACCAACCACTTCCACTGCATCCGCGCCGGCTGCGGCTTCACCTTCACCTCCACCAGCCAGATGACCTCTCACAAGCGCAAGCATGAGCGCCGGCACATCCGCTCCTCGGGCGCGCTGGGGCTGCCGCCCTCGCTGCTGGGCGCCAAGGACACGGAACACGAGGAGTCCAGCAACGACGACCTTGTCGACTTCTCCGCCCTGAGCAGCAAGAACTCCAGCCTGAGCGCCTCCCCTACCAGCCAGCAGTCCTCTGCGTCCCTGGCTGCCGCCACTGCCGCCACCGAGGCTGGGCCCAGCGCCACCAAACCTCCCAACAGCAAGATCTCGGGGCTGCTGCCCCAGGGCCTGCCCGGCTCCATCCCCCTGGCCCTGGCCCTCTCCACCTCGGGCCTGCCCACCCCCACACCCTACTTCCCCCTCCTGGCTGGCCGTGGGAGCACCTCCCTGCCCGTGGGCACCCCCAGCCTCCTGGGTGCCGTGTCGTCTGGGGCAGCAGCCTCAGCCACCCCTGACACGCCCACGCTGGTCGCCTCGGGAGCTGGAGACTCAGCCCCCGCGGCTGCCGCCTCTGTCCCGGCGCCGCCTGCCTCCATCATGGAGAGGATCTCTGCAAGCAAGGGCCTCATCTCGCCTATGATGGCCAGGCTGGCTGCAGCTGCCCTCAAGCCCTCTGCCACCTTTGACCCAGGTGAGCAGGCTGGGTCCTGCCCAGAAAGCAGGCACCTTCTGGACTGGGGTGGCCACCTGGCCTCAGGCTGCAGAGCAGAGTCGGGGGGTGTTTGGAAGAAGTGTCCATGTGGCCCCTGCCTGCCAGCACCCCCTCTTTGCCTGGTCTTCGTCCCCATCCTGTTGGTTTCTATGTGGGGCCCCTGGTTGTGGCTCCCCACAGTAGGCGGGCCATGCTTCTGTTTCCCCATCTGTGAGCTGGGGGCAATGGTCCCTGCCTCCTCGGCTGCCCCGCCTCCCTGGGGCCACTGCAGGTCCCCCCTCCCTGTCTGCTCACCCTCCCACATCCCAAGTCCACCCTGATGAGAGCAGGCCCAGGGCCCCTGGCGTGCCAAGCGTTTCCTCCAGCTGACCTGGAGAGGGGCCTGCGTCCAGCCCAGCGGTAGTGGGGCTGCACCTCACACCTGGACACCTCCAGGCCCAGGGACGCACTTCCCAGGCTCCCTCCTCCATGAGTGCCATCCCAGTAGGACTTTCCAGGCATTGGAAGCCTTCTGTTCTGCACTGTCTGACTTGGCAGCCGCTGGCCACATGTGGCTGTTGGTGCTTGAAGCTGGGTCTGTGATTGGGAAGCAGGATTGTCACTTTAAACGGCCACACTTGGCCAGGGACTGCCATGTCAGACAGAAAAGGGCCAGAGCCCCGGAGTTGCATCTTCCTTCTTCACGCTGGTTCACTGAGGGGCGCAGTTCTCTTTCCTGCTTTCCTATAATTTCATAAATTTCCATTTAAAAAAGATTTCCCTCCGTTTTTCTCTGATGATTGGGGTGGGGGTGTTTTCTGTTTACCTCACTCCTCTCCCAGTTTCCCTGCTCTGGGTAGTTCCTATTTGTTGAATCCTTGAGGAGAGTTCAGTTCACATCTGGGATGTGGCTCGTTTCACTTATTCATTCAACAACCACTGATGCTTGCTGAGAGCCAGGCTCCGAGCCGGGTGCTGGGGACACAGCAGGCAGGACGCCAGACAGAGACCCACGTCGTGGAGCCAGCAGACGGTCAGGGATGGTCTCTCCCGGGCACATGACTAGGAAGTGGCGAACCAAAGCGCTGCCCGCAGGAGTGGGGCTCCTGGGCCTAGATGCCCTGTTCCCATTTGAAACCCTCTCAGAACCAGCCAAGACTGAGGGTCCCTGTGGCCCAGTCCGGGGCTCTGCCCACACCTTGCAGAGGCTGCCAGTGCTTGGCAGGGGAGCGGGCCATGTTTTCCTGGGACCTTGGGCAGGTGACTTTGTCGAGCTGCTGGAATGTGGAGTCCCGAGGTCTGAAAACTCTCACAGGCCCAATAGGGTGCTCATGCCGGGCGGCCGCACGGAGGGACCGCCTCCTGGTCCAGGCATGGGTGGGGCGTCGCTGGCCACGCCCTTCCAGCCAGGTGCCTGATGGATGGGGCAGGGCCCACTCCAGGGCCACCTGGGCTCGGTGGCCAGACTGTCAAGTACTTTGTTTTCATTAGAAAAGTATCCTCCCAAAAGAAAGGTCAAGCACAGGGGAGGGGGCCGTTTTATTTTTTAATAAAATGCCACTTGCTGTCTCTGAAGCAGCTCTCTGTCAGCTACAGCGCCTTGGGGCAAATTAATATTTCCATCACTGGGGGATTGTAGGGGAAGGCTCACTGGACGGCCCTGTCAGCAACTTCTTTTACCCCTGCTCTGCTGGCCTCCTGCAGCCTCACCCGCCCAGCTCCCTTCCGGACCCAGCTCGGCCCAGCCTGGCCTCGTGTCCCTGCCCCGGATAGCTTGACTTTGAGGTCACACGGTGTGGCCGCTCTGATTGGCCATCGGCCCCATCGCCCTGACACAGCAGAGGCCCTTCCCGGGCATGCTCCGTGCGGGGGCCGTCACCCCGGCAACTGCGGGCTGGGGACCACAGAGGGGCCCTCCCAGTCCTGATCTGCCACTTTCCCTCAGCATTAACAGAGTCTTTAATAAAAGCCTAAGCGGCAGCCCCACAAATCGACTGTGACAGTTGGTGGAGAAAATGAAGGGCCCCTGCCCCCACCCCAACCCCCTCCCCAGCCTCCCGCCCTTCTCCTCCAGGAGGCCCTGAGCCAGGACAACTTTGACATAATTTTGCAATAATTATCACTTGAAGAATTGCCACACAGGAGCAAGCGTCGCGAGCGATCACGTCAGCGGGAGAAGCGCTGACCAGCAGCCGGGGCCCACCCAGCCCACTGCCCTCCCTCCAGGGGGCACGGCTGTCTGTGCCCGGGCCAGGCCTTCAGCCCCTCTGATGCATCTTCCCTCCCCTCCCCTGCAGGAAGCGGGCAGCAGGTCACCCCAGCCAGGTTCCCCCCGGCCCAAGTGAAGCCGGAACCCGGTGAGAGCACCGGCGCCCCAGGCCCCAATGAAGCCTCCCAGGACCGCAGTCTAGACCTGACTGTGAAGGAGCCCAGGTGAGGCGAGGCCCCCCGTGGGAGCCAGCCCCGGGAACCGCACCTTTGAGCTGGAGCCCCGGGGTGGTCCTGCCCGGGCAGTTGCAGCGGGCACGGCTGGAGCCCCAGGGTCGGGCAGGGAGGGTGAGCCCCAGGGCCCAGGCCCCGGCCGTCTGAGCTCAAGCCCCTTGGTTTGTGTGTTCTAGTAATGAATCAAATGGCCACGCAGTCCCGGCAAATTCATCTCTTTTATCCTCGCTTATGAATAAGGTAAGAGCCATCCATCACACGCCTCCCGTTCCCCCACCCAGAGAAATTAAAGCTGTGCTGGGGGCTGGGGGGATGTGTTTGTTTTTTAATGTTTTGCCTCTAATAAGATGAGTTTGTACCATTTAAATTTTGAGGCCATTTTTCATCGGATATAATTTCAGAGCCACTGCTTACAAATTAATTTAATGAACTGGCTGAAGAAATATATTCCAGCCTCTGACACCTTTTTTTCCCTTCAGATGGAGGGCTCCAAAAGCTTTTCCAGAGCCCTTCAACTTCGTTCGTGCCTCGTTATTAATTTAATTTATTTATTTTATATATATTTTTTGTTTGTTTAAAAGGGGATGGGGGAGGGGGGACTAAAGTGGGAGCAAAACATCAATTTCCACTTTTCGGGTTGAGTAATGGTCTCGGACGCCTTCCGGAGAGGTCGCTCCGGAATATTTATTTTAAATAATGCAGGGTCTTTGTAAATTATACATCATCTCAAATATATTTTTCCCCTTCACATGATACATTTGACTACAGCAAGATTAATTCGGTTACTGTACACAAGTGACTGCCCTGAGGAGGGGCCGGGCCTGGGCCGGACCTCTCGCCGCAGGGCCCCAGCCGGGCACTCGGTGGAGAAGGAGCCTTGCTGGCCTGTGGCGTCCACTCCTTGGCCACTTGCTCTCTTGCTCTCCTTCCCCTTCCCCTTCCTTTGGCCTCCGCCCCCACGACCCCCTCCCTTCCCTTGGAGCCTTGCAATGACCCCCTCCCGGCCGCTGCAGCGAGCCTGTCTGGGTCTCACCCGTAAGCCTCCCTCCCTCCCTCCCTCCCTCTCTCTCCTTTATGGGCCTCCTCTTGTTCTCAAGGAATTCGTAGGGGTTCCCCCATCCCTCCTCCTTCTGCGCTTCTTTTGAAAACCTTCTGGCAGGAAAATAACCAGGGAGCCGCGAAGTCTGGGGAAAGATGGGCTGCAGCGTGCACCCTGAGTCGCGGCCTTGGCTTGAGTGATGGATCCCGCGGCACGGGCTCATGTGGAGGAGCCCTGAGGAGGCCTCGCAGCTCCTGGGGTCGGGGCAGCACAGCAGGCTCTCTGTTCAGAGAGGGCCCGGCCACAGCCAGAGCCAAGTAGGCGGGCCGAATTCTCTGCTGGCTCTGAGGGCTCGGTGGGTCCCAGCAGCCCAGAGCTTCGGCTGTTGTCCCCCCAGGCTGCCGTGTCTGTGTTCCAAGCTACCCCAGCCCCATGTTCGGCCTCTGTCCTCACAGATGTCTCAGGGCAACCCTGGCCTGGGCAGCCTGCTGAACATCAAGGCGGAAGCGGAGGGGAGCCCCGCTGCGGAGCCCTCACCCTTCCTAGGCAAGGCCGTGAAGGCGCTGGTTCAGGAGAAGTTGGCAGAGCCCTGGAAGGTGTACCTGCGCAGGTGAGGGGCTGCTGGCCGCGTCCACCCATCCTCCCCCAGCACCCGCCCTGGAGCCCCAGGCTGTCCTCTAACGCCGGCTCCTCTGGCTAGGTTTGGTACAAAGGATTTCTGTGACGGCCAGTGTGACTTCCTCCACAAGGCCCACTTCCACTGCGTGGTGGAGGAATGCGGCGCGCTCTTCAGCACCTTGGACGGGGCCATCAAGCACGCAAAGTGAGTAGGGTGCTGGGGGCCATTTCAGCAGAGCCCCACTGATCCCAGCCTGGCTCTGGGGTGGGTGGGGCTTGGGCTGGCACAGCAGTTCCCGCTAGACCACAGAAGCTGAGCCAGCTTCTCGGAGATGCTGCCCCAGCAAGGGTGGGCTTCCCATCCTCCTTCACACATGCAGCCCTCAGCCGGGGGCTCTGAGCCCCTGTCCAGGCCCTTCCTGGGACCCTGAGCAACAGCTGCTGCTGCACCCACGTCTCCAGGGCAGCCATCAGTCCCAGCACGTGCTCCCTGCAGAGCAGGCCAGAGGGGCACAGAGCCCAGCTGGAGAGACTCGGCTGTGACCTGGAGCAGAAACCCTAGCTGAAGGCCTTTCCAAGCCACAATATTACATCTCTAGGTTACCTTTGACCTAAACATAATGAAATGAATTTGTAAATCCCATTGAGTTAAAAGGCTTCGAGCCTAGCCGCCCGCTTATAAGGGAACTCAGAACTTGCAATTGTTTAAAACAGATCTGCAGTGCTCCCAAGGCTTTTCCGACCACATAGGCACCCTTGGCCGTAGCCCGCGGGGAAGCCTGCTGTGAATACTGAGAATCCTACCTTTAAGACCTCCGAGCAGGTTCTGGAAGGAAGGGGCTTCCTGGGGCAGGGCCTGCTGTCACACACATGGAGGAGCTGGGGACCGAGGAAGGGCACAAGTAGGAAGGCATGGTTAGGCCCAAGCCAGGAGACCAAGTTCGGAACCAGAGGACGCGGCAGTTTGCCCTCCAGTCCTTCTGTCCTGGTGGGGTCACAGGGGACTTCTGGAGCTGAGTGATGGGGACGAGTAGGGACGGACACCAGGGTCTAGGCCTGTGATGGGGTCACACGCGTGCCCCTCCACACCTGTCTTCACTGCACCCCATGAGACCCCTCTTCTACCTCTCGCAGCTTCCACTTCCGGACAGAGGGAGGAGCAGCAAAAGGAAACACAGAGGCTGCCTTCCCAGCCTCGGCTGCTGAGACCAAACCTCCCATGGCCCCCTCGTCCCCTCCGGTCCCTCCTGTCACCACGGCCACGGTGTCCTCTCTGCAGGGGCCCGCTCCCAGCCCGGCCTCCGTACCCTCCACCCCCACCCTGCTCGCCTGGAAGCAGCTGGCTTCCACCATACCCCAGATGCCTCAGATCCCAGCGTCAGTGCCTCACCTGCCCGCCTCACCCTTGGCAACGACTTCTCTAGAGAACGCCAAGCCCCAGGTCAAACCCGGATTCCTCCAGTTCCAGGAGAAGTGAGTCCCTCGATGAGCCGGGAGTCCCGCATTCCCCTCGCGTCTCGGGAGTAGGTGCTAGCAAGGGCGCTAGGAGGCCCTGTTCCTCACTGCGGATGGTGCTGCTGTCCCCAGCCTCTCTGGGGCATGGCCATCGGGTGATGTCCTTCTAGCCAAAGATGCTGCTGCTCCTACCTCACTGCCTGTCCCAGAACAGGCCAGCCAGCGTGGGCCGATGGTGGCGGCAGTGGCCGCTGCTCCTGCAGGGCATGTGGTGATCCTGCCAGGGCCAGCTGGGGTGGACTGGGCGTGGTGGTCCTCAGAGGACAACTCTCGCCCTGACAAGGAGGGCTGCGTCTCCCTCCGGGCCTCCGTATCGGCCTGCTCTGTGGCTCACACCCATGGCTGAATCTCTGCAGGGCACGTGAAGTCACGGGTGGGGCGCGAGGGGGCCAGGCCCCTCCAGGCCATCACTGGCCTGCACGGTGGTCCGAGCTCTTGGGTGGAAGGGACGCTCCTCACTGGATGGTGGTGGCTCCTTGCAGGGAGAACGGTGACTTTGTATTGTCATGTGTGCGACTTCCTGTTCTCAATAAAAGTAATAAATTGGATTATTTATATCGCCTGAGTGGCAGCTGTCCTCCCTCTCTGAGCACCTGGGGCTGGGCCCACAGCATGGAAGGGGCCTGGCACTCTTCTCCATCCCCCCACCAGCTTCCCCTCCCCCTCCTCCTCCCCAGAGTAGCAGCTCAGGTTTCCCTGGCCTGGTCAGAGTGCCCACCGTGGGTCCCCTGGGAGGGGACTACAGTGTTGCCAACCAGAGTGGAAGGCTGGGACCAGTGTCCTCCTGCACCCCTCTGCATCCTGGAGGTGGCCCAGGGCAGGCCAGCACACCCGCTCTGCCCCAGCAGCTCTCCCACTGTGCCAGCAAGTGAGGTCTGAGTGGGTGGGCACCATGGGCCCCGAGCTGACCCTGGGGAGCCCAGCAGCTGTGAGCCCCCAGGAGCTGACACCAGGCACGCGCTCCTGCTTGCTAAGGGCCTGTGGCAGCAGCACTTCCTGGTGGGGCCGAGCACCCATCTGCAGTCTGTCAGTCAGCCACATCCACGGTGGCGCCCATGCCACGCCAGCCAGGGCCTCACGGCACCCCGCCAGGGCTGGCAGCACCATCCTTATTTTCCGATCCAAGAAGTTATTACAGCCATCCTTATCTATAATCCTGAGGTGTGGCCATGGAAACTACTTGTCCCAGCATGCAATGCTCTGGGCACCCTGCATATTGCAATCCCTGTGCACCATGCAGAGCTCCTAAAAGGAGGCAGGAATGCATGCTGGGATCTGTAGTCTCCAGCTGAGTCATCCTGTTGAGCAGGACGGCAGCCCAGGCCATCCCTCTTGGTGGTACTGCTGGTCGTGGGGGAGTGAACTCCAACACAAGTGAAGTCAGGACACCAGCAGGGAGGGCTTGGGAATGGCAATGACCTTCTGGGCTGTGGTTTCCTTCCAGCGATCCTTGCCTCGCCACGGACTGCAAGTACGCCAACAAGTTCCACTTCCACTGTCTCTTTGGGAACTGCAAGTACGTCTGCAAAACGTCTGGCAAGGCCGAATCCCACTGCCTGGACCACATCAACCCCAGCAACAACCTGGTGAACGTGCGAGACCAGTTTGCGTACTACTCTCTGCAGTGTCTCTGTCCCAACCAGGTCAGCATGGCGGGATGGCCCAGGGGCAGAGTAGGGGGCAGGGAGGTGCAGGGCTAGCTCAGGGCACAGGACAGTCACCTCCTAGCAGAGGCTCCGTTTCTCACACCTTGCTTAAATGGGCCTCCCGGACTCTGGAAAGGGCACCATCTGCCCCTAGGCCCCTGGAGACCCCTGGGCAGGGGTCCAGATTGGTGCTAGTTGGTGAGGTCTAACCCCCGAGTGGTGACTCAATGCTGGGCAGCCACCGTGCCCTTGACATCATTCTTGCCTATCCTGGAACTAGCTTTATGCCCCCTTTCTCCAAAGCCCTAGAATTTTCGAACAGGCCCATTGTCCATGCCCACACAGGAAAGTCAGATCAGATTCACCTTAAAGGCCTGACTCCCAAGACCAGGAGGGGCTGCCTGAGGGGGAAACTGGGCCCAGAAGTGCTAGGATAGAGCAGTGATGTCTGCCCAGGTCTAGACATACAGAGAAGAGTGTTAAAATAGATTCGCGATGTCTGCTCTAGGTGTGGGATTGCAGATGGCCTGCAAGGTTACCAGGCTAGGATGCTTTAGTGCAGTGACTAAGGGCAGGCACTGCCTTTTTTTGAGACAGAGTCTCACTCTGTCACCCAGGCTGGAGTGCAGTGGCACGATCTCGGCTCACTGCAAGCTCTGCCTCCCGGGTTCATGTCATTCTCCTGCCTCAGCCTCCCGAGTAGCTGGGACTACAGGCGCCCGCCACCACGCCCGGCTAACTTTTTGTATTTTTAGTAGAGACGAGGTTTCACCGCGTTAGCCAGGATGGTCTTGATTTCCTGACCTCATGATCCGCCCACCTCGGCCTCCCAAAGTGCTGGGATTATAGGCGTGAGCCACCGCGCCCGGCCCTGCGCTGCTTTTTAACATGTGAAAGGTGTTTCTATGATCATCAGCTCCTGAGCAGAGAAGAACACGTGCCAAGGGCCCACCACAGCCTCAGGCGCGGGGCAGGCAGGAGCTCATGAAAGTCACCCGCCTGTCCTGACCCTCTCGTGTCTCCCTGCAGCACTGCGAGTTCCGAATGCGTGGGCACTACCACTGCCTCCGCACCGGCTGCTATTTCGTGACCAACATCACCACCAAACTCCCCTGGCACATCAAGAAGCACGAGAAGGCGGAGCGGCGGGCAGCCAATGGCTTCAAATACTTCACCAAGCGCGAGGAGTGTGGCAGGCTAGGTACCGAGGGCTGGGGCTGCGGGCAGGGACTTGGAGCAGGCGTCAAGACCATGGCCCCCGTGGCCTGGGCCGCCTCTCCTGGTACTCGCGTCCTGTTCCCCACTGCAGGCTCCACGTTTTGTTAAAGGTGTCCCAGATATCACAGGCTAGGCACTGTCAAGCTTGTGAACAGTCCAAACCCACAGAGCCCAGCAAGAAGGGTGGGGGTGACTCACGCAGGGCACCACCGCTCCACCCCCAGACAGCCTCCCTGGGACCTCATCGTGAGCATCCAGGGCCTGGGCGTGATTCTGTTTTCCTTTTCTCATCAAGAAGGCGAGCAGGGAAGTTATAGAAGTTCAACGTTCTTTGCTCTGGGATCTCTTTCCATGGCTTTCATGATGAGGTTTTTGTCTGCAGTGAGCTACAGTTTGTTCGTCCATTCATCTGTTCTGCAGTTACTTATGGAGGGACAGCTGTGTGCCAGGCTGGGTGCTGTCACAGGGGTGGGGGTGGTGACAGTGGTGGCGACTCAGATCTAATGGGGAACGGTCAAGTTCTCCATGGGCTCAGCTGGAGCACCCGTGACCCAGAACCCAGGAAGGGGCCGCTGTGGCTTTGGGAAGGGAGGCCACTGATGCCTGAGAGGTAACCGTGCTGCTGGGAGCTGAGCCCCCCGGCCCCTGTGCACGGCCTGCTGATGGGGCAGGACTCTCCCTAGGAAGAGACCGGAACCCATGGGCAGGCAGGAGCCAGGCCGCCCGGCAGAGGCCCCTGGGCTGCAGGCAAGGCCCGTTGTGGCCTGGTGGTCACGGCAGCAGGGGTGGGGGCTGCTGCAGTCTGGTCCTTCCAAAAGTGAAAGGTGACATCCTCAAAGTCAACCGCCAGAAAAAGGAAACAAACCTTGCCTTCAAGTATGAATTCAAAAAGGAGTTCTCGGCCAGAGAGAGGACTGGTAGCCATGCCAATAAGCGTCAACACTCGCGGCCTGTGCTGTCCCTGGGCTCAGTTTACAGATGTCAGGGTATTCTGCAGTTGCTATTATTTACTCAACTTGTGGTGTTTTTGGTGATAGTTGGGGCCAAACAAAGCTGGGGGATGACAGAAGACACCTGGCCAGCCTGGGCGCCATGGCAGCGGACAGGCCCTCACCTGCCCCGTGATGCTGTTTCAGTCCCGCCTGCTCTGTTTGTTCTCGGCCCAGAGTGAGGCCCCATGGGTGCTGGGGCCTGGGCAGAGGGGCAGGCAGCACCCCGGGCTCCCCAGCAGAGATGTGGGGACAGGTGGCTTCCTGGGAGGTAGCTGGCCCAGTGTGCAGGGACCATGAGGGTCCCTTGCCTTGGAGCTGTGCACCTCCCTGTGTGTGGGCCAGGGGATGGGGGGCCAGCCCAGCATTGTCACTCGCCTCTGTGCCAGGCTGGAGAGGAGGCCCAGGGTTTGGACAGCCAGGTGGCTTTGGACTTCCTGACCTTCCTCCTAAGAGTGCCACCTCAGCTCAGTGCCCTTTCCCCAGATACCATCTGCCTTATTGACCACACTGCCCCCATGCCCAGAACAGTGCCCAACAGGACCTGGAAGCCATGATCACTGGCCAGCTGGGGGCTCATGCCAGGTGGGGCTATGTCCACAGGTTGCAAGTACAACCAGGTGAACAGCCACTTCCACTGCATCCGGGAGGGCTGCCAGTTCTCCTTCCTCCTCAAGCACCAGATGACCTCCCACGCGCGGAAGCACATGCGGAGGATGCTGGGGAAGAACTTTGACCGCGTGCCCCCCTCCCAGGTGAGAGCCCTCCCCAGGTGATAGCCACCCCCCTCCCCCAGCTGAGAGCCCAGCCCGGGTGGTGGGAACGCATCATGGTCCCACGCTCACTCTCAGGCCTGTGCTGCATGGAGCCTCAGCCTGCCCTCTGTGGGCAGCATGCCCCACAGCCCCACTTCCTCAGGGACCCCCGTGTCCTTTCAGGGCCCCCCAGGCCTGATGGATGCTGAGACAGATGAGTGCATGGACTACACTGGCTGCAGCCCAGGCGCCATGTCCTCTGAGTCGTCCACCATGGACCGGAGCTGCTCCAGCACCCCCGTGGGTAACGAGAGCACCGCGGCAGGTGAGCGGCAGGCACGGGGCTGCTGGCAGGGCCAGGCCCCACTCCCAAAGCCCAGCACCGCTGGGTGCAGCTTGGGACAGAAGGTCCGGGGCACGCGGCCTCCGAGGAGGACAGGCTGGCATGCAGCAGAGCCAGCTGGTCTGTGGGACTGGGTCACCGAGGCCCCTCCCGCCATCCTCCCGCCTCCCCGGCGCTGCCCTTCGCGTCAGTTTCCAGGAGAGGACCCTGGGCCCGTCCTCTGAGCCGCAGCGGGAGCGGCGCAGCCCCAGCCTCCTTCCTCGGCCGCCACCCACCCACCCGGCCTGGTCCCAGCGCCGGTCCTGCCCGGCACACCTGCCCACGTGACCCCTGGCACTGCCCCGCCTCTCTCTCCTTCTGCCCCCTCTTCTTGTGTCCCTCTCTCTGCTCATCCGTGCACACATTTTCATACCATACCTGCTTCTGCCATCGGGTTTCTCATTTTGGTTCTTTCTGTTTGTTTGTTCTTTGTTTTGGTTTCTTTTTTTTTTTTTTTTTTTCTGCTTTTCTCCACCCTCTCCAGGCTGCCCGGCTCCTCCTCCTCCTCCTCTTCCTCCTCCTGCGGCCGCTGGTGACGAGGCTGCCCGCGCGGCCCCGCAGCCGCCAGCGACTCCATCCTTCTCGCCGGCCACGCTCCGGCCGCCCCTCCCCCCCCTCCCCTGCCTCTTCTCTCCGTCCTGTCTGTCATACTCTCTGCTCAGTGCCACTCTCGGAGCCGGCCGGGGCCTGGCCCATCCCACCTGCAGCCCGCCCAGCTTCCCGCCCGTCACTGCCACTCCAACTCCAGTAAAAAGTGACGTCCCCCTAGTTCAGGATGCTGCAGGTAACGCGCACATGCCTTCTCACCGCTGTCCATCACCCCAACCCACCCTCCAGGCCACGCTCCGGGGCCTGACCCTTTTCTGCAGCCAGCCAGGCCAAGGACGGGGCCGCTCTGCACCCCTCACAGCCAAGCATCCCCGAGACTA
This sequence comes from Pongo pygmaeus, assembly GCF_028885625.2. Taxonomy (NCBI): domain Eukaryota; kingdom Metazoa; phylum Chordata; class Mammalia; order Primates; family Hominidae; genus Pongo; species Pongo pygmaeus. The sequence goes on from NC_072373.2 coordinate 220,585,170, forward strand.
GAGAGCGTGGTCTCCATCCCAGGGACAACTCCTCGTGGCTCCTGCTCAGTGCTGGGCGGGCCAGAGCATTGCTGCCAGGGATTCTCCCTTGTTCACAACTGCTCAGAGTCCCAGAGATGGCTGATCCTGCCGGAGGCCTTGTGGAGTCTGCCCTCCTCGGCCTGGGGCAAGGCAGGACCCGTTCCTTCTACTCTGAGGAGTCCCCCTGAGATCTGGCACTAGGAAGAGACAGAGGAGGCTTTCGGGAAGGTCTGCTGGGGTCTGGGACCTGCTCAGGTTCAGAGGGTCCAGATTCCAGCCTGAACCCCGGCCCACGCCCAAAGCTGAGCAGTAAGGGAAGCTCTGTGGACTCAGGCCCCGGCAGTGCTCAGGGGCAGAGGCACCTCCCATCCCACTCCCATATCTGATACCCACCGGGATGGCATCTGCCCACCCCCTCCCTTGAGCATAGACACCACCCGGGCTCCGACTCCTCTGCTAATTCTTGCCTCACGTTCTGCCTGAGTACAGGCCCCAAGAGTTATGGCCAGGGCAGGGCCGAGCCTCCCCCTCCTCAGGGACTTCCGGCTGTTGGAAGCTCCACTCTGGCATAACCAGACCCTGTGACTTCAGACCCAAAGCTGCTCCTCACCCACCAGGTTTTGGGCCTGAGGCCATCCCTTGCCCCCTGCCTGGGTGCCCCTACACCGTCACAGCCCTTAGTCTCTCTCCGTTTTTGTCCGCTCTGAGTGGGCGATGGGGCCTGGCCTGAAGTGGGCAGGGCAGACATTTGGTGGCTAGAGTGACTGCTGGGCCTTCTAAGCAGGCTCTGGGGGAGCCAGGCAGGTCAGCCGTGTGGGAGGAGCCCAGAGGCTACCCACGCTCTGGTGGGGCTGGTCAGAGAGCTTCTCTTGTTTGTGGAGGGTGGCGTGGGGAGCCAGGACTAGCTGCCTGTGCCTCTGGCAGGAGCTGGGGCTTCCCCTCACCCATGGCCATAGGGGCACAGGTGCCTCCCAGAAAGGGTTACGGGGGGCATCCTAAATCCCAGGAAGCAGTCTGGGCCAGCTGGACATAAATGGGCTCCGCTCCCCATGGCTGAGCCCCTGCCCTGGTCCTGACCCAGGTAAATTACGGGTCTGAGCAGAGGGCAGAGGCACTGAGCTCCCTGAGTCCTGGTCCTCCATCAGGGCTGCCCTCTCCCAGCCCTTGGGGTAGAAAACCCCAACAAGACCTTAAAGAACCTTCTGGTACCAAGGACAAGGTGCTCCTTAGGGCAGGGAGTTGCAGCCCCGCACAGCCCTGGGGCACTTGGCACCCCTACTGTGAGTAGGTAGCTCCCCCTGTGCAGACAGGCGCAGCCAGGGAAGCCGGGTAGCCGGCGGGAAAGGAGCCGGCCTGTCCCTCATTAGAGGCAGCTATAGCTGGCGTCTTGGCCCGAGTCCAACTTGGGTAATTGCACTCTGCCGACCTAGATTCCCCCTTCAGCTTCAATTAGCGCGAGGACGTGTCCTCACTTCCCACCCAAACTGGCCAGGAAGCAGCCACCACGTCCCCCAGAGCTGGTTGGGCTGCCACCCCCGGGGAGAGGCCTGTGTGGCCCTTCTGCAGACAGGGATGAGGAGGGGAAGCCCGGGACCCCTGCTGTGCCGGGATAGGGAGGGGGCGGGGCAGGAGAGGCCTCCCGAGCCAGGGGAAGCCGAGGGCTCCCTAAATGCCGCCCTCTGGCGCCATGCCAGATCAGGGGTCCCGTGTGGGTGTAACCCTGTGGATGGTGCTCACGTGGGTCCCTCTTCTGCACTGACCTCCCTGCCCCTCCCCAGGGAACACCATCTCCATGCCGACAGCCTCGGGGGCCAAAAAGCGCTTCTGGATCATCGAGGACATGTCGCCCTTCGGCAAGCGGCGGAAGACGGCGTCCTCCCGGAAGATGCTGGACGAGGGCATGATGCTGGAGGGCTTCCGGCGCTTCGACCTCTACGAGGACTGCAAGGACGCAGCTTGTCAGTTCTCGCTCAAGGTCACCCACTACCACTGCACGCGCGAGAACTGCGGCTACAAGTTCTGCGGCCGCACGCACATGTACAAGCACGCGCAGCACCACGACCGCGTGGACAACCTGGTGCTGGACGACTTCAAGCGCTTCAAGGCCTCACTCAGCTGCCACTTCGCCGACTGCCCCTTCTCGGGCACCAGCACGCACTTCCACTGCCTGCGCTGCCGCTTCCGCTGCACCGACAGCACCAAGGTCACGGCGCACCGCAAGCACCACGGCAAACAGGACGTGATCAGCGCCGCGGGCTTCTGCCAGTTCAGCTCCAGCGCCGACTGCGCCGTGCCCGACTGCAAGTACAAGCTCAAGTGCTCGCACTTCCACTGCACCTTCCCGGGCTGCCGCCACACGGTGGTGGGCATGTCGCAGATGGACTCGCACAAGCGCAAGCACGAGAAGCAGGAGCGCGGCGAACCCGCGGCAGAGGGCCCCGCGCCCGGGCCTCCCATCAGTCTGGACGGCTCCCTGTCGCTGGGCGCCGAGCCGGGCTCGCTGCTCTTCCTGCAGTCGGCGGCCGCCGGCCTGGGCCTGGCGCTGGGCGACGCGGGCGACCCCGGCCCGCCCGACGCCACCGCCCCCGGGCCGCGCGAGGGCGCCGCCGCCGCCACCGCAGCTGGGGAGTCCTCGCAGGAGGACGAGGAGGAGGAGCTGGAGCTGCCGGAGGAGGAGGCCGAGGACGACGAGGACGAGGACGACGACGAGGACGACGACGACGAGGACGACGACGAGGACGACGACGACGAGGACCTGCGCACCGACTCGGAGGAGTCGCTGCCCGAGGCGGCGGCGGAGGCGGCGGGCGCGGGCGCGCGGACCCCGGCCTTGGCGGCGCTGGCGGCCCTGGGCGCCCCCGGCCCCGCACCCACCGCCGCCTCCTCGCCCTAGCGGCGCCCGCGGGTGGCCCTGGCGGCGGCCTCGGCCTCGGGAGCGGCGCCACCCCGCGCGAAGCGGCCCCTGGGCAGAGCCCCGCGCCCCGCGCCCCGCCGGTGCTTCTGGACCCCGAGTCCGTCTCAGGACAGAGGCGGGGACCCCTCTGGTGCTCCGCGGCCGAGGACACAGGCGGCGGCGGTGGCCCTGCTTTAGGGAGGCCGGGTCTCTTCAGGGAAACAGAAGGTGCTCTTGTCCCGGGGTAGGGAACCGAGGAGCAGGGGTCCCGGGCGAATGGGGCGCAGCTCCCGGCCGCTGCCCCGGCGCCCCTCCCCGCGGCCGATTCGGCCCCGCGACCATTGCTCAGGACTGGGACAGGCGCTGGGGGCCACCGGGACCCCCACCCCGCGCCACCAGGGCGGGGTGGCTCCTGGAGCCGCTGGCGGGGCCTCCCTCATGCAGCTAGGATCCTCCCCCCTGCCCAGGGGAAGACGGGCAGAAGGCGGTCAGCACGGGTGACACTACAGGGACCGTGGAGGAAGCCTCACGGGAGTAGCAGCCGCGGAGCTCCCGCTCAGCCCCACTCCAGGGCCCGGCTGCTCCCCCAGGCCTGGGTCGGGTCTGTTTGGTGACTCCCTAGCCCCAGCCTCCGCCCCAGGGAAACCGAGGCTGCGTCCAAAACCCAGAGTAGCCCGCTGGGGGCCGGGGCGGGGTCTGGGCCACCCTGGTGGTGCAAACAGGAAGGATGCGCCTGGTTTTGGCTTTAATGTTCAAAATGGAAAAAAATACAAGAAAGTTGTACAGTATTTTTCCTGTAAAGGTTATTATTCTACACAGAACAAAAAGGAAGCAAGCAGGCGTGGTGAGAGTGCAGACCCGCCTGGGCCCGGCCTGAGGTTGGAGGCTCAGTCCCGTTTATCCTGTGGGATTTGGTCCAGCGTTTTTTGTAGAGGCCTTAACAGTTTGAGGCTGTCTGTCTTCACACTAGCACTGATGGGAGCTGCGTGATTCCAACTCTTAACTTGAATTTTGTAGAGACAAGAAAAAAGGACTATTACTGTTGATCCAAGTTTGTAGTTAATTTAACATTTGAGTTCTCTCTTGGTGATGCGTGTGGCTTTATAGGGCTTTTTTTTTTTCCAGTTTGTTTTATTACTTTGTTTGGGATGCTTCTTTGCTGGTGCAGTCTACCCAGATTGGGTTCCCTTTGCAAAACATCCCCCTTCCTGGAGATGATGAGGCCATCGAAGCCCGGGCCAGGGCCTGACCTGGCAGGCACACGCCTGGCTGGTGGCTCTGAGGTCCCCGGGGACCAAGTCCCCTGCAAGGGCAGGCTGCCTGAGGCCACACCTGCCCACCTTCCCTACTCCAGGCCACCAGCTGTTGTCAGATTGGGCCACCGGGAGAGAACAGGCCTAGGAGGGAATGGAAGGCTGGCGGGGAGGCTGTCACCCAGAAGCTTCCTCCCCAGAGGTCTCCAGGAGGAACCTGGCTCAACTGGGGGGCAGTGGTTTACTTTTCCCTTTTTTCTTCCTTTCTTTTGTCCTCTCGGCTGCCCACAGCCAGAAAGCCAGGACCACCCGAACTGGACAGGGAGCAGGGAGGCAGGAGTGGTCGCACGGATCGTACCTGATTCAACAGGAAATCAGTTGTTTTCTAAAAGAGCCCCTATCAGAGCCTCCTGAACTCTGTGGGCACCACGTGCTGCTGTGAGCATCTGCCCAGACAGTGACCCGCCACAGGCCCCGGGCGTCTGTGGAAGGAGTTTTGTAAAGGAAAAAAAACACACACACACAAACATTTTTTTCAATGTAGCAAAATCAAACTTAAAAAAAAAAAAAAAAGAAGATGCCGACAGTGCGGAGTCTAGCCTTTTGTAAACTTCATATTGCACACTAGGACTATAAGCCATTGCTAGCTCATTTTGAATTTTAACGTGTAATTTTTGTTTTATTTTCTTTCTGTGGGGAAACAATGCTTGATCCACCAATGCTCTTTTTAATGTTTTATAACTATGTATGTGTATATATATAAATATCAAATAATATGTATGCACATATGTGTGTGTATATATCTATATGTATATACATATATAGATATATAGAGATATATAGAGAGGTTTTGAGACAAAAAAAATACAGAACGTGAAACCCGAACTGAACAGCGTGTGCTCTGATTACTTGAATCTGGTCTCCTCGGCACCTGGTTATTAAGAACTGAATATTTTTCCACTTGAATTTAGTGCTATTAGAAATTTAATATATGTGTTTTATTTATTTGATTTTTTTTTTGCATGACTGATGCAAGGTTTGACATTTTCACTCAATAAAAACTGGAAAAAAATCTATCAAGTTATCTTTTATTTTTAAAATCGCCCCCAATCGGCTGGCCATGACCCAGCTACACCGGTGGGGTGAGGAGGAGTTGGGCGCCCTTCGACCCTGGCAGGAAAAGCGGGGAACAGACCAGTTTTGTCCCCGGGCTGCTGAGGACAGAGGTAGGGGGCTCATTCCTGGCCTGGCCAGAAGGGTGGCCTCCTCCCCAGCCCTGCCTGAAGCCCCGACTTGGAGCTCAGGAGCCACCTTTGGGCAGAGCCATCTGACACCAAGGTCTGGGTCGTCGGACAAAGGCTCTGCAGCCCCCCAGGACCCCCACCCCAGCCAACCCTCTCGTCTCCTGCTGGGCTGCTGGGCCGGCGTTGGCAGGGCCACCCTCCTGCCTCCTCCCTCAGCTCCTTCCTCCTTCCTGCAGAAACCTGCCCGGGCTGGGAACGGCGCGTACCCGGATCCAATCCGGATGCTGGCGCGACTCCTGCCTGGAGCACAGGGTGGCAGAGGCAGAGGGGGCCGATAATTCCTGGGTCCGTAGCCACCAGTCCAGAGCCTGAGCTGCCAGCCCTGGTGGCACCGTGGTTGGCTCCCTTGGAAGCACGGTGGCCGGAGTGTCCACCAGACCTAGCCTGGAGTGCAGGCCTCCCAGGCGCTCCGAGAGTTTGTCTTGACACTTCCAACTGATGGCCGGCTTCTCACGACACCACGTCATGGGAATCACCTTGGCAGCCCTGCCCTGAGCTGGACTCCAGGTGGCCGGAGCTCCCTAGGACCTTGGGGAGGGGATGTGTGCGGGATCTGCCACATTCTTCCACGCTGAGGAGTCTTACTGGCTCATCACACCCCAGCCACAGGGATGTCACAACCACTTGCCCGACGAGGAAACAGGCAGACTTGGGGGCTGGAGAGGTTTGGTCACCGCAGCACGCTTCTCCCTCACTGAGCCTGGCACCAGCCGGCCAGGCACCAGGGACCAGGGACGGCAGGGGAGTGGCCTCAGCCCACAGCGCCCAAGCCTGTGTCATTTCCCACCGCAGAAGTGCGTCTCCAGCCCAGCCCCGGCGCGCGGGCACTCCCTTTCTTCTTTCCTCCTGGAATGCAGCCCACAGGCTATTTACATAAATATGTTTGTAACAGACATGAAAATATATACTTTTTTCTGTCTTATTAAAATGTTCAAGTTGGAACTCGCCTATTGTTTGTGGATATCTTGATTCTGTTAAATAAAACAGTGACTAATTTATGGGATAAAACACAAGTTCAACAAATTAAAACCATTATTGGAGCTTCCCAGGCCCTGGTGGGCCTCCCATGGGGCCTGAAGCGAGGCAGGGAGCCAAGCCCTGAGCAGCCGGTGGGTGGTGCAGCCACAGAGCTCCCTGTAGGCCCCGGCACAGTGGGCAGCTCTCTGGGGCAGCACTGACTCCTGGGGCCCAGGGGAGGGAGGATGGGGACTCAGGGTGGTTTGCTGACCTTGGCCAGACCCCAAAACTGTTCCCTGGTCTTCTGGGCCTGGATGGACCACACCCAGGGTCAACCAACCTCACGACAAGCAGGGCCTCGAGTCCAGCCCAAGGAAGGGGAACAGGGACTCGGGGACCTCTCAAAGGCATCTCAGGGCCTCAGGACGCTGCACCCAGGCCAGCCCGTGGTGCCACATTCCAGGCCCCGCCCCAGAGGGTGGAGAGAAGCTCAGACCCCCACCAGGCATGTGTGCCCACTGTGAGACCGCCCCCAAGAGCCAGGAGGGGGCCTGCGGCTGCAGGCTGGGATGGGCCCAGGTCCCACGGCACTCCTTGTGTCTTGTTGCACTCAGTGGGAAATGCAGTAAAGCATGTTTTCCTTCTGGGATTTAATTAGCTGCGGTGTGTGATGCTCCTACACCCAAACTGGGGCAAATTCAAGTGTTTTGCAACCTCTTGGAAAGGGCCAGAACCCGCCTCACAGGCTCAGGGCTGAGCTCAGGGGCCTGCCCACCTCCCACGGACCTGGCCCAGCAGGGGTGCCACCAGCAACCTGAGTCACCCGTGGGCACCGGGCCTTGGCGCTCACGAAGCGGCCTTGCCCCAGCCTGGACACGGTGACAGGCAGCCCCCTTTCTGGGCAGCACACCAGGCCACTGGGCAAAGGCCAGCTGCCCATCCACTGTCACGGGAGGTGGCCCTGGCCCCACAGGTAGCGTTGGTCTAGGACCAGGGCTGGCAGCAGTGCCCTCTGAAGGGCTGGAATCCCAGAGCCTTGTCTGAGAATGAAGCAGCCAGGCCCCGGCCATCCTTGCTGGGAGGTGCCTCCGCACCCTCTGGGGCAGGTCAAGGAGGAATCGGCAGCTCCCAGGAGGCCCACAGCCAGCGCTGGAGCAGCTGGACCCAGTGGCTTGGCCTCCAGTAAGCCCCATGCCCCACACCACTGGAAGGAGGCAGGGATCCCCAAGAAAGAACCTCCCTGCCCGGAGCCTCCCTGAGGCTGGCTCCTCCCCTTGGGGCTATAACGCATCTGGAAGCCAAGTGTCACGGTGGTGTTTAAAGCCATGACCCTGTCACTTTAAAGAAGGTCCTTCCAGTATCTGTCGTGGAGCAAGGAAAGGTTTCAGGCATCTTTCTGATGAACATATCATATACCTCATTTCTTCTTCTAGGAGAACACAAACTTTAAAGTGCTCAATGAAAGTAAATTATTAAGGTTTATTCATGATTCAGGTAGTCATCCCTCAATGCCAGGCGAGATTTCAGACCCGTTTTGCATTAAAGAGAGTGCCAAGGCCGGGCGCGGTGGCTCATGCCTGTAATCCCAGCACTTTGGGAGGCTGAGGCGGGCAGATCATGAGGTCGAGATCGAGACCATCCTAGCTAACACAGTGAAACCCCGTCTCTACTAAAAATACAAAAAAAATTAGCCAGGCGTCGTGGTGGGCGCTTGTAGTCCCAGCTACTCGGGAGGCTGAGGCAGGAGAATGGCATGAACCTGGGAGGCGGAGCTTGCAGTGAGCTGAGATCACACCACTGCACTTCAGCCTTGGCGACAGTCTCAAAAAAAAAAAAAAAAGAGTGCCAAGGCTGTGGCCTGCGTGGCATGTGTCGGGGGAGGACAGGGGGACCTCTCGAAAAGGATCAGGACCCACTGGGCCCTGCGTGAGTGTGAGGGTGCCACACACACGTGCACATGCATGTCAGCACGTGCCAGCTCGGGCGTGGCTCCCCCTGGCCAGGTGGTGGCCAGTCCCTAGGTGGGAAGCCCCTGTACAAAGCAAAGGAGCAGGGGCAGGAAGAGCAGCCAGGCCCTCCAGGTCTACCTGGGTGCTACACCTCAGGAGCGCACCTCACCTGAGGCTGGAGCTCCCACCTGCATGCGGGTCTCACTGGCGCCTCCGCGCCTGCCCTGTCTGGAGGCTCTGACCTCTTCTTTTGGTGCCTTGGCAGAAACCAGTTTAAACAAACAGACGAATTAAGTCAACTCCTGGGTACAGAGATGTCTGGCCATTGAAGAATGGCCCCTGCTTGCCCTCCCTCTCCCTCCTGGGGTCTGGGGCAGGGACAGGGTGGTCACCTGGAGAGGGAGGGGGCTGGGACGCCAGGAGGGCAGAAGCGAAACCTTCTAGAAAACTCTTCCACCTCTACCTGGGTGTGAGGGCCCCGAAAGATGAACACAGCTTGCTCAGATGCGTTTATTAAAAACAGAGAAAGACGGAAAGAGACTCTGTGGGCACACAGGGAGCCGACGGGCAGATGGCAGGTTCTCGCATCTCTGTCCCCTTCTATGTGGACTGGCTTTGCTACACATCCCACCTGTGGGTACAAACTCAGCAGCCCCTTCCCCGACCCAGGCGCTCCCTGTCCCAGCTGGGGTCCTGGGATGGCACTGGCTCCGGGAGCCTTGGCGTTTGAAGGACTGGGCAGCCCCGGGTGGGCGGAGACCCTACCATCCCCCAAAGGCAACTCCCCCGCCTTCTGGCCTGTCCTGCGAGTCACAAACACCAAGGGAGGTCCCCTGTCCTTCCCAAAGTAGATGCCCCTGCCCAAGGCAGAACCAGCGAGTCACCGGAGGAGCCGGGACAGACCCCGGGGACCGAGGGAGCTGGTCCGGGGTGAGGTCAGGACGGCTGTCCCCCAGCCTCCAAGCACGGGGCTAGTTCTTTCCTAAAAGACACTTTATAAAAATACATTGTAATTGAGTTTAATAATCTTCTCCTTTCCAGAAAGGGCCTGACAGGCGCTGCCTGCTGCTTACTTCTGCCCCATTCCGAATATTTTTACCTTATTTGGATGAAATGCATTATTTTTCTAATGAAAGGCTTTTTTTTTTCAAAGGGCTGTTTTCCCTGGTCCAGCAGCTGGCTTTATTAGGCAGCACTCCTGCCGTTTTGGGGAGGGGTTTTTCTCTCCCTGAAATCACGCCAGACTCTCTGTCCTCAAAAGCCGAATTCGGTGCTCAGGACCCACAGGGGCAAAAGGGCTCCGGGCCCAGGTTTCTGTCCGTTTCTCCTCCATGCTTGAGCTTCAGGGATGTGCCAGCCCACTGACCCCCAGGTTGGAGAGCGCTTGCCCTGTGAGGTCTCCATTGCCCCCACCCCAGGGATAGTGAAGCCCCAGGGAATCCCTTTCTTGGTGGCCCCAGCTCTCCAGGGAGAAATGGAGCCGGGAAGCTGGCACTATACGTCCACAGCACCAACCCCACAGCCCTGGCTTCCCTTCCTTCCCAGGGTATCTGCCCTCTGGTCTCCCTTTCTAGTCCCACTGGAGGAGGGACCTCTGAGAAGTTACAGACAATGACCACCAGGCAGCAAATGACAGGGGGCGGGGACTCCTCAGGAACCGATCCACCCACGATGCAGGCCTGTGACCCAGCAGGTCTGAGGGTGGGACACAGGCAGTCACTGTCCCCAGAGCCAGGCCGAGGCCTGGCCCACCTGTCTGCCCACCCCAGCTCCCAGATACTGGGACTTCTGGGGTCCTGGTAGGCAAGGCCCCCTCGTCCAGGTGAGGGTGGCAGCCCCTGGGAATTGAGACACCTGCTTCTTCAGGGACAGCAAGGAGGCCAGGGAAAAAGGCGAACAAGCCGCAGTGTGACACTGACCTGGGCTCCACTCATCCCTGGGGAACACGTAGCTGGAAAGAGGAACTGCAGGAGTGTCCTTCCAGGCGACAAGCATGAAAGATGCAACCCGCAGGCCAGAAACCGGATTGGAGCTGGACCCTCCAGCAGGTGGGTTCGGCCTGCTCCTGGTGACCTTCCAGCAGGTGGGTGCAGCCCGGTACTGGGGACCCTCCAGTGGGTAGGGGCAGACCTGCTCCCAGGGACCCCCCAGTGGGTGGGGGTGGACCTGCTCCAGGGGTCCCTCCAGCAGGTGGAGGCAGCCCGGTCCCAGGGACTCTTCAGTGAGCGGGAGCGGCCCGGGCCTGGAAACCTGTCACTTTAGCAGGCCCTGTGTTCCCAGCATTAAGAAGGGTTTGCTGCAGGGGCCGAAAGCGAAACATCTGAGACAAAACAGCCCCAACACCAAGTCTCTGAGCCCAACCATGTGGCCTCCTCCCTCCCCAGCAGAGGGAGAGGCAGGGCGGAGCAGGTACATGGAGGCCGCACCTGCAGGGACTGCCCAGGGCTTCCTATTTCCCAAGCCCTTGTGTCCACACAGGCACACGGACATCACGGCGCCTGCGGCCCACGAGCCTGGTCCCGACACTTGGGGGCTGCAGGGAACAGAAGCGCCCCTCAAGGAGCCCATGGCTCTGCTCTTCTGGTTTTAGCCAAATGCTCTGTGAAGGGGAAAGGGAGACTGGGAGGGCGAGAGCCGGGGGAGACGGGGAGTCAGAGAGGACGCCACACTCCCCTCCCCGGGAAGCATTCGTTCATTTAAGGAAGGAGAGCTCCTCACTCCACATGAGGTCTATATACAGTCACACAAGGTCCCTGATCCTCCTGCAGTCAGCAGAGTGTCACCCTCCGGCAGCCACTGGACCTGAACAAGGCCTCTGCTTCTGGCTGAGCCGCGGCAGAAGCTGCCCATGGGCCCTCACCCACACTTCACCAGCTGGAGGCTGCGCTGAGACGACCCCCCGTACCCAGGGTGCCACGAGCAGACAGGCAGCCACAGGCGGAAATTAAATAGTGGCAACTGGTATTTATTACAATTATATACAGTCCTATCTTCCGTTCTGAGGTCTATACATGATCACACAAATGAACATGTGTTTCCTGGGGGAAGGACAGAGCTGGCTGTTGGTCGGGAAGGCCCTGGTGCCCGGCTCCTCCTCCTCCTCCTCCTCCTCCTCCTCCTCCTCCTCCCCCTCCTCCTCCTCCTCCAGAGCCCCCATCTCGCCATGGGATTAGCTGAACCGTGACACGGCAAGCGGGGGCATCGGAAGCGCAGCGTGGTTTCATTTGTCTGGGAGGACGACGGGGCACGAGTGGGGTGGGGGCTGGGGACAGGCACCTGAGGGGTCCAGGGCCGGGCCCAGGGAGGGAGGGCGACGGCAGACACCAGAGGGACCGCAGCTCCTCCTCCACTGAGGAGTCGGGAGGCAGTAGGGACGCTAGCTCTGGCCATGCGTGGTGTCACGGTAGTCAAGACACTCGGCAAACACACCCTGGGCAAGGCGTCTGTCCGGGAGAGGGGGCCGGGGAGGGGCTTGGGCCCCGAGGCTTCGCTGCCTTCAGCCTGACTTGAGATCAAAGCCAAAGGCAGCTGGGGCTGGGGCTGGGGCTGGGGCTGAGGCTGGCGGCCAGGCAAGAGGAGGCCAGGTGGACAGAAGTGTGATTCCCCACACTGCCACCAGGCCGCAGTGCAGCTGAGGACAGCTCTGCCCCCTACCTGGGCTCCAAGCTGCCCTCCCAGGGCCAGAGAGGGAGGCAGGGTGTGGCCACGCACGGGCACACTGGATGCCATCCTCAGGGCTGGAGGCAGCAGGCACAGCCCTAGTCCCGCTCACTCTCGTTGCTGGCGCCCTCGGGCCGCCGCAGCTTCTCCACCTGCTCGTTGATCTGCCCATCCCCGCCCCGGCGGTCCTCCCTCTGCACCCCCAGGCAGTCCTCCTCATCCACATGGCTCACATCGTCATCCTCCTCGTCCTCCTCGTCCTCCTTGTCCTCCCTCTTCTCCTCCTCGCCTTGCACCTCCATCCGCACCTGGCCCTTGACGTCCACCACCCCCTCGCCTTCCTCCTGGGGGCCCAGCAGGTGGTAGGTGACTGTGGAGCCCTCAGGGCTGTGGCCCTCCTTCCCAGGCGAGGACGACGTGGACTCGTTGCTGACAGGTGAGATGTCACTGCTGCTGTGGTGGTTCACGGCCGCGGGGCTGGAGGGTGACGGTGACTTGACCGGGATCTGCCAGGAAGGGATCTTCGGGGCTGACGGGGACGGAGGGAACTGCCTCCTGGCGGGAGAAGCAGGGGAGGAGGTTGGTGGTGGCATTCAGGACTCCCACCCTCGAAGGGCCATGCCTTCCCTGAACCGCAAGGGCTCGGCGATGGTGAGCTGCTCCCCCAGGGCCACTGGGCAAGGGACAGGATGGAGCCCTTCCTCCCCTCCTTTCAGGAGCTAAGATCCTATAGCTGAGATAGATGCCAAGCATGTCCTGTGCCCCCACAGACAGCCCAGGGTCCCCCTGGGACCCCCGTCCTGGGCGAGGCCCATCTGCCTGGGCAGCTGCTGGAAGCCAAGTGGGGCCTGCCTGCCATGCGGGAGCCTGCTTGCTCCTGATCCTCAGCATCGTCCCTGCCTCCACGCCAGTGGCCAGGAGAGGGACAGGGTGGGGAGGAGCCCAAAAGGGCTATGACTGGGGACTCCAGACACCTGAGCCACAGTCCTAATTTGTCTATGGCCTGAGCAGAAGGTGGAGGCAGGGAGCCCTGGCCACTGGCAGGGGGTCAGACACATCAGAACCAAAAGGGCGGTGGTGATGCCCTTTGCTAGAAAACTTCTGAGCTCAACACTTTCAACGGGGAAGAGGCAGCTCTCCCTTCTGCTCCGTACTCCCTTCCTGGGCCAGCAGCCAGCCCAAACCAAAGCTAATTCCAGGAGGGACCTGGGAGGTCAGGTCCACTTGGCAACGGCTCAGAGACAGAGCTCTCCAACAGGCAGGCCCATCTCTGCCTGAGCCAAGAGGACAAAGCCCTGCCCACAGGGCTGTCCCCCAGCAGGGGCCTTAGACACAACTCTCCCACCTCAGACCCCACTTGAGTGGGGCACACACCACGGCCTGCTTTATTCACCAGCATCCTAAACGCTAACAAGAAATTCCGTGTACAGTTTTCTTGGCCCCACGGTCGCCCGATGGCCTGGCCTCCATCCCCAGCCTCCAAGGCACTGGTCTCGGTTAGGGAAAATGGAGGCCGTCTCCTGATGACAATGCTCTGGCCTCTGCCAGCGTCACACCTTTTTCCAGGACATGTTCTTTTCCTCAGGGAGAACCAGGAAGTTGGGTGGCTTGGAAAATGGGATCTTCTGGCTGGAGCCACAAGACCCCTCTGCACCCCATCCTGGACCCTAGTGAAGAGCCCACCTGCACCCTTCCACTCACCCAGCTCCCACCAAACCCAGGCCCAGCAGGGAAACAAGGACACCCCATGCAAGGCCCACTAGGGCATCAGCCGAGGAGGACAGCCCACAGTTGCGGCTCCCAGGACAGAGTGGCTCCTGGACACTGGACTTTCCGTTTTAAAAAACCAGAACAGTCCAGGCACAGTGGCTCACACCTGTAACCCCAGCACTTTGGGAGGCCATGGGCAGATGACCTGAGGTCAAGAGTTCAAGACCAGCCTGGCCAACATAACAAAATCCCACCTCTACTAAAAATACAAAAATTAGCTGGGAGTGGTGGTGGGCGCCTGTAATCCCAGCTACTCGGGAGGCTGAGGCAGGAGAATGGCGTGAACCCGGGAGGCAGAGGTTGCAGTGAGCCGAGATTGTGCCATTGCACTGCAGCCTGGGCAACAGAGCGAGACACCATCTCAAAAAAAATAAAAATAAAAATAAATAAAACCAGGACAGTCCCAGGCAAAGCAGGACAAGTTGGTCACCCTACCTCTGAGGTTGCATTGGTGACAATGTGCTGTTGCTACAGGGGGACAACCAAGAAGCTGGGGGGGCAGGGCCTGCTTCTGCCCACGTCTTCAGTCGTGGAACCCTTCCAAGTACAAAACACAAAGACCCTCCCGCAGGGGCTTTCCCTGGGACAAAGCTGTCACTGAGTGGTCATCTGGGGCTCAGGAAGGAGGAGCCAAACCAGGAAGTTCTCCTCTGCTCCAAGGGCCCCGCTTTTTTTTTTTTTTTGCTCAAGCTGTCCCTGACCAGGTCTTCACAGGCCTGGGAACTGTATTTCAAAAGTTGTGTGCCACAGACCGTCACCTCTGGAGTGGAGAGGGGGTCAACTAGGGAATGAAAAGAGAAGCTCAAAAGGCCCCAGACTCAGTGCCTGAGTCACCCAGACAGATGGGGTCCTTGGGGGTGGGGGTGGGGGTCATGCCCCTCCCATGCCCTGGAGCTCCCAGTCCTCCTTTCCAGGCCCGACCAGAACAGGGTCCCCATTCCTCCCTCCTACCGATTTAAAAGAAGCCCTTTCAAGGAGTTAATTTCGGACTTGAGTTCGTTGATATTCTGGGACTCCAGGATCCAGTTGGTGGATGTGGTGGCCTGAAAGCAGAGCACAGGGAGGCTCAGGGTGGGCACCTTGAGGCACAGGCGGGGCCTGTGGCTGCAGGAGGACCTGGGTGGGGGCAGCAGGTGGGGCCTTCTGGGTCTGTTCTGGGGAACCCGGGGGAAGGTTCTGCCACTGCCCACTGCCTGCCACGTCTCTGGATGATGACATCCTTAAACATTCCCACGGCTCTGTTTGGACATCTGATGACATAAGGAATCATTACGTGTTTTTAGGTGACATAATGGTATCGTGGGCATCTTTTAGAGACATGTGGAGGCGTGCGGGTGCGGTATGAAGCGGGATGATGTCTGGGATTTAAGATGGCCCGGGTGGAAAGAGGAAACAGCCACCATCTCTGACAAACCCCGTCCTTTCATGCACACCTTTCCTCTTTGAAGGAACACTGTTTTCCAAATAAACTTCACAGAACTACATCTTACTTCTGGAAAATCTTGCTGGTATAGACGGGGAAGAGGACAGCCAAACCAGAGGTCCCCAAATGGGAGCTGCCGGTGGCCACCTGCTTGTGGCATGTGCACAGAGGACAATGCCATGAGGCCTCCGTGTGAGGTCTATCTCGCCCAGGCTGAAGGCCACCCCAGGCCGTCTTTAAGTGCACAGATGAATATTGCCAGCTCTCCAGATACTGCTCCCCCGAGGTGGGCAGAGGGGACGTTCCCTGGCTGTTCCCTACCAGTGTGCTGTGGGCCGCTGGGCTGACGTGGGGTCAGGGGCTGCTGTGGGCTCACCCCAGCAAGCAGCCCAGCTGGCACACCTTAGCAGGGAGAAGTCCTTCAGAGGGCCTGTAGGGCTCAGGAAGGAAAACCTGGGCAGTCTGAGAGTGAGTGTGTGTCACCCACCACCCTCAGACACAGCCCCTCAGGGTTCCTACTCCAGACCACCAGACAGGGAGGACCCAGGAGCCACTGTTCTGGCTTCTCTGAGACCTTGAAAGCTACAGCAGCCCATTAACAAGGGCACAATTTCCACTCACTGGCCTACAAAGGACTCAGATTTCCAAACGCATATGGTGCCAGATGCCAGGATTTAGAAATAAAATCTGACATCTGGGGCTTTTTAACCAGCCTCTTTAAAAAACAGTTGTAGAAAACTCATAGCCTTCAGTTTTATGTAGGTTTTTTAATTACTTAAAGCTCTTCTTTTTAATTTTTTACAGTGCTCCAGTAGGAGTTTGGAAGCCAGATATAAAAACTTACATTACAGCTGAGAAAACACAGCTCTGGGTCTTTGGTTTATGGGGTAACCAAAGTCCTCACACATACAAGTTTAGATGCCAAGCCAGTGGTCCCATGCAGCTCGGGAGAGAAGGCTGGGGTGGGCCAGGGACAGCGGCAGCAAAGCCAGCTCGAGGGACTCTGAGAGGCCCGACCCCTCTCACCACTAAGCACATCCCGGGCCCCCACTGCTTCTTAAACACAACATGTGGTCTTAATCTCAGGCGTTAAGGCCTGAAAACAGTTTTCCAATTTCCGGAATGGCTTCTGGCCACAGGCAGAGCATGGATCCAAAAGATGACCTGACCCAGGAGAGCAGGCGGGGCCACTGCTGGGCTTCCTGGTGCTTTAGGGACCGGCCACCCGCGGAGAACACGCATTGCAGTGGCTGGAGGTGGTCACCAGTACCCGCAGCCATCCCAGGAGGAAGGGCAGGTGGCACCTCTGTGTGTGGTTTGGATGTCCAGGGAGGAGATTCCCGGGACCCTCTTCACAAGAGACACCCCAGACTCCATGGAAAATGGAAAGATTCTAATTTTTGTGGTTTTTGCAAATGCAAAAGATCTGAGTGCTGGCTCAAGCCAACTCGTACACTACGAGTGGCTTTCCCTGGGTAAGCAACTCGGGATGGGACTCTCCAGAGCCCAGGTTGTGGGGGCAGACAGGGAGCAGTGTCCACCGGCCACAGAGCTGTGGGGCAAGGGACAGAGAGAGGAGCCAGTGGGTGTTCTGGAGCCACCAGGCCACTGTCTCCTGGGCCTGGTCTGTCTGATGCTGCCTCAGGGATGACCCGTTACCCACCCACAGAACCCAGGCCTGCAATCCTGCGAGCTGGCTGGAGCCAGGCACCCTCTTGAACCCATGAAGAGCCCCAGGAATTAGGTGCCATTATGGCTCCATTTTACAGATGAGACTAAGACTCAGAGAGGTTAAGTAACTTGCCTGTGGTCATACAGCTAACAAGTGGCAGGGCCAGGATTCAGCCTGGTCCTGGAAGCTGCCATGCCAAGATTTCTTCACATTTGGGCAGTGAGGCAAGGACACTGCCTTGGGAGTTGGTTCTGGCTCCTAGGGTTGCCAGAACCCCTGGAACCTGAGTCTAGAGAAACTGCCCGCTGCACTGCGGTGTGGATGGGGCTGGGGCTGGTGAACTAACTGCGACTCGCTTCTCCCCTGTCTGTTCCAGAACCCCTCCTGGCCATGCTGTGACCTGCAACCTAACTTATAGGTAGAGGCCGTTCCATGTCTACACAGAAAGCCTCCAGAGCTGCGGGAATGTGGCTGCCATGAGATCTCCACAGGCAGAGGGTAGCTTTTCCTTCCTCCTGTTGGGAGGTGACACAGAGTGAGAAAGGATGGCCTCAACAGTTAAACGTCACACTGACTGCCCAGCAACGGCCTCCTGTCTCTACAAGGAGAGAAAGGGCAGCGTCGGCCGTGGCTGTGTAACCACCGTGAGACTGGGGCAAAGTCCAGCTCCCGAAGGTGGCAAGCCCAGCCCAAGGGACAAGAGTGAAGGGCACATGGGACAGACCTGGGCCTGGAGGGCCCTGCGCGGCAGAGATAGGTACCTTGGCAGCGGCCAGCTCGTGGGCAAGCTCCTGGATCTTCTGCTGCTGCTGAATCAGCAGCTCCTGGACGGAGGCAAGGGTCGTCTGTAACTGAGTCACTGCGAGGAGAAAGCAGTCACGGCGCCGGTAAATTCACAGGCACAGACGTTCCCCTCACTTGGTCCGCACACCTAGGAGCTGCCCGTGTTCCCGCTCCATCTAATTTATCTGCAGACACCCCCAGCCCCCGCAATCCATCTAATTTATCTGCACTCCGGGTGATCTGCCTGCACTGTATCTAACCTCTAGTATTTCTACTTTATCTTTCCATTGTGTAGTTGTCCATGGTCAACAGTATATCCGTCCAGAACCTCTCCCCTCTAATTAGAGCTGGCTATGATTTGCTGAGCTCTCCCGGCTTCTCTGGCGCCTGCGTCCTTCATCTGCTGGGCCTCAGTGTCCTTGTGAAACTCCTGGAGTCTCCAATGCTGGGAGAGATGCATCTCAGGTCCCCGCCACATTCACATCCAGGCGTGGCTCAAGCCGCACATCCTGTTTCCCACTGCTCCTTCCCGCCCTCCCCACCTGACCCCAGGCTGCCTGCTCAATTCCCTGGTGTCCCGTGACCCCTCGGGACCTTGTTGCCACCAATGTCAGCCTCGCAGGAGCAAAAGCCAACAGGATGGACGCGTCAGAGGGTTTCTGAGAGGGTTTCTGCGAGCTTCACAAACGTGCTCCAGAGGGACACAGACTCCTGCCTGGGACAGGTGGCTCTCTCGTTGGCCTCGCTCCGGTTTTTAGATTCAGAGCTGCCATCTAGTAAACAAGTTTATAAAGAAGAGAAGCCACCCCTGGCGCGACAGGTCCCAGCTAATCTGGGCCATCGCTGGGGCACCAGGTAATGAACGCGAGCCCTGTCGAGTCGATAACAGGGGAGGTGGCTGGGGTCCCGGGAGCCACAGTAATTACAGACTCTCTTGACCCCACAGTCGAGTCTTAGAGGGAAGGGGGAAAATCACTGAAAACCCCCCTGAAAACCTCATAGAAGCAGAAATTAAAAATGAACTTTACAGCCCTTAGAAAGGCTGTCATTTTATTCCCCTTATTAATATTCTGAGGTTGGGAGCCTTTCCGTAAAAACATAATTAATTGAGGCCGCGCCGACAGTAAACAAGCAATTTCAAATTAAACCGAAATGACGGCGGCTTCATTTGCAAATGTGAACAGATTCTCAGAGCAGATAAATGAAGTCACCACACAGAGTGGAGACGGAGGGAGAGGGGAGGGGCAGAGAAGGGGCTGCTTGGAGAAGGCTGTGAGGGGTGACTTGATGGAGTCATTAATCTTTACCTGTCTGGGCCACGCTGCCACTCAGCTCAGAGAGACCGGCCTCCATCCTCTCCAGCTGCTTTCTGTCCTCTCGGCCGCCCAGGATGAGGGGGAGCAGGTATTTCTGCAAGAAGCGGGACAGGGTGAGGAATGCATACGGACCCGGGGTTATCCTCCAACAATCTCTCAAATTCTGCCGCCCAACTTTCTCCCTGTCATCCCCGGGTTTTGGAAACCCTAAGCAAACACCATAAATGAACAAGATATTTGAAAAAGTTATGAGACTGTGATTACAACCACGTAAAAATTCTGCCTGAATAAGGACAAGGACCAGGACGGAACGTGGACAGGGAGGGTCAGCTGGATCTGCAGTGATGGGAACTTTTTGGTTCCTTTATTGACTTTTCTTAGTGATGCTACACTATTTCTGTAACATAAAGTTATAAACTCTACTGTCAAAGTTGTAAGATATAAATGTGGATGGACACACAAGCAACAGATAATGCTGGAGCCTCCGGGAGGCGAGGGAGGCGGGGCAGCTGTTCCCGGCATATTCTCCTGAATCGTAAACATTTTGAACCTGTGAGTGAATCACCTATTCAGAAACAAATGAGTAAATTAATAAACAAAACATCACTGGAGAAACTAAAGGAAAATCAACAACACATTTCTGGGACCCTTGGTTCTCTCGCCAGGGGATAACATGCGGCGCTCTGAGGCTGCTGGAAGAGGTCACCTCAGTCTTTTTCTAAATGAAGCCTGAATCCTCAGAACAAACTTCCTTCATGTAAGAGTCAAAAGAAGTCGAGTTCCCCAGAATGAAACACAGGGCAGAAGGGAGAGGAAGGTGCAGGACCAGAAAAAACTGGCTCTGGGGAAAAAGAAAGTGGATGCAGCAGGGCCACCCCTCACAGGGGCCTAGAACCAGGGATGCCCGAGGGGGCCGTTCAGGAAGGAGGCAGGCAGGGCAGGGCTGGCAACTGGTGCTCTTGGTTGCCTTGGAGGTGAGGGTGTGGAGGGGTGGAGGTGGGTGGTGGGGCCTGCAGGGACAGCTGCGTGTAGGAATATGTGCACTGACGTCCAGCCACTCGAGACATGGAGACAAAGCCCCCCAGGTGAGGAGTGAGACCCGCTGCCCACTTCAGTGGCTGCTGCCAGAGGCAGTGCAGCACAGGCCTGGCAGGAGCTGCCCAGGGATAACTTAGGTTCTTAATCTATCTGGGCCCAGATAGGAAAGAGGACGGAAACTTCTCCATTACGGTTTCTGTACCAGGGAAGGATAAGAAGCTCTCTCATGAGGGGTTTGTGGGAACTCATTTCCAGTGACTCCTAAGTGAATTCAGATCATTCTTCAGCAGCACATGTATAGACGCATTTTCTATTTTGCAAAGTGCTTTTCAACCACAGTGTGAGCTATTACCCACAACTGAGCCAAAACTCATCAAAGGTAGCCTTACGCTTCAGGATGAAATGTCCTCAGCATGAAAGTAAAGAATTCTCGGCCGGGTGCGGTGGCTCAGGCTTGTAATCCCAGCACTTTGGTAGGCTGAGGTGGGCAGATCATGAGGTCAGGAGTTCGAGACCAGCCTGGCCAACACAGTGAAACTCCGTCTCTACTAAAAATATAAAGATTAGCTGAGTGTGGTGGCGCATGCCTGTAATCCCAGCTCCTCGGGAGGCTGTGGCTGGAGAATCGCTTGAACCCGGGAGGCGGAGGCTGCAGTGAGCCAAGATCATGCCACTGCACTCCAGCCCAGCCCGGGTGACAGAGTTAGACTCTGTCTCAAAAAAAAAAAAGAAAAAGAAAGAAAATTAATGTATGTGTGTGTAACCAACTAAACACCCCATTTCTGAGATCAGAAGTCTTAAGGGCAGGAGCAGACACGCTGCCCTAGCTGAAGTCTTCACATGCTTATAAAGCCAGTTGAGGGCTTACCATTTCCTTTTTTTTTTTTAATTTTGAGAAACTGAGCAGATGCTTTAGAAATTCTCGTTACCACTGTGACTGATACTGCAACGTTTCTTTTCTTTTTTAAAGCAGAGCGGAGAGCCCAGAGCTTCGTAGAAACTACAGGTGGCAGCTCCGTGTGAGTGCCCACACTAATAAGGCAGGCTGCCGAGCTGCCCTCCCGCTCCCGTCAGGCCACAGGCCCTCCATGGGTGGCCATGTGACAGTGTCTACTGCTCATTACAGCCGGGGCATTCATCTGAGGACTCTGGCGTTCGTGTCACATTCTTCTTGGTGCTTGTACACAGTCAGTGATTTGAAGGGGGCACCAGTTCAGAGGGAGAAGTACCGGGTCCCAAGAGGTGTTTTTGTTCTGTTCTGTTCTGTTTGTTTGTTTATTTATTTATTTATTTATTTATTTGAGACAGAGTCTCGCTCTTTCACCCAAGCTGGAGTGCAGTGGCACAATCTCGGCTCACTGCAGGCTCACTGCAACTTATGCCTCCCAGGTTCAAGTGATTCTCCTGCCTCAGCCTCCCGAGGAGCTGGGATTACAGGTGCACGCCATGACACCCAGCTAATTTTTGTATTTTCAGTAGAGACAGGGTTTCACCTTGTTGGCCAGGCTGGTCTCAAACTCCTGACCTCAACTGATCCACCCACCTCAGCCTCCCAAAGTCCTGGGATTATAGGCGTGAGCCACTGTGCCTGGATTATTTTGTTTTTTAAATTGAGACAGGGTCTCCTTCTGTTGCCCAGGCTGGAGTGCAGTAGTGTGATCTCAGCTCATTGCAACCTCCACCTCCCGAGCCCAAGTGATCCTCCCACCTCAGCCTCCCGAGTATAGCTGGGACTACAGGCTCACACCACCATGCCTAGCTTATTTATTTTATTTTATTTTATTTTATTTTTTGGTAGAGACAGAGTTTCACCATGTTGGCCAGGCTAATCTCAAACTTCTGGGCTCAAGCAATCTGCCTGCCCTGGCCTCCCAAAGTACTAGGATTAGAGGTGTGAGCCACGGCACCTGGGCCAACCCAGGATGTTTTGTTTCTCGATTTCTTTTTCTTTTTTTTTTTTTTTTTTTTTGAGATGGAGTCTTGCTCTGTCACCCAGGCTAGAGTGCAGTGGCATGATCTTGGCTTACTGCAAGCTCCGCCTCCCAGGTTCACCCCATTCTCCTGCCTCAGCCTCCCCAGTAGCTGGGACTGCAGGTGCCTGCCACCATGCCGGGCTAATTTTTTGTATTTTTAGTAGAGTCGGGGTTTCACCGTGTTAGCCAGGATGGTCTCGATCTCCTGACCTCGTGATCACGTCAGGATCCTCGGCCTCAGCCTCCCAAAGTGCTAGGATTACAGGCGTGAGCCACCGCGCCCAGCCCTTGTTCCTCAATTTCTAAGATGGAAATGTCCAGCTCCAGGAATACATGCTACACTTAAAAAATTATATTCTGCTACAACTGTCATTAGCTTTTGTACTACATCAAAAATGAAGAATCCAGAGTACCATGGCTGAACACGTTTCATGTGATAAGAGTGACCATGGCGAGTCTGAGTGCTCATTCAGGTTGTTTAAAAAAGAAAATCACCAGCCAGGCACGGTGGCTCACGCCTGTAATCCTGGCACTTTGGGAGGCCGAGGTGGGCAGATCACCTGAGGTCATGAGTTCGAGACCGGCCTGGCCAACACAGTGAAACCCCGTCTCTACTAAAAATACAAAAATTAGCCAGGCGTGCAACCAGCATGCCTATAATCCCAGCTACTCAGGAAGCTGAGACAGGAGAATTGCTTGAACTCAGGAGGTAGAGGTTGCAGTGAGCCGAGATCATGCCACTGCACTCCAGCCTGGGTGACAGAGCGAGACTCCATCTCAAAAAAAAAAAAAAAAAAAATCACCAATCGGGTGGAGGAGCTGGCAGCCTCAAAAGAAAAGAGGCTTCTCCACAGGATCCCAAGATCTGGACGGGGCACCTACCCTGGCCTGCATTTTCTAGAAACTAGACTCATTTGCTTCACGTCCAAGTTGGGCCTTCACAAGGGAGTCAATGTTCACTTCATGCCTGCAGTTCTGTAGCAAGCAATGAGCCTGGGATCCTCAAAGTTGATTTGAGAAGCCTGGGAAATCCTAGATTTCTATAGATGCCAGCACAACAGACAGAGCAAAAAGAACAGCTCCCATACATCTGATGACACGGAGGTTCTCACCGCCGCTCTTAAATGCTAGGGCAGAACAACGGTGTACAAAGCACTTCCATGTGCCAGGCATGGCTCTGAGCCCTCTACAAGGGAGACTGACTCTTAGGGACTTCACAACAACCTTGTGAAGTGGGGACTGTTATCCCCATTTTTACAGACCAGAGCCTGTGATCACCAAGCTCCTGAGGGGCAGAGCCAGGGCTCAGCAAAGCAGCTGGCCCAGCGTCCATGCTCTTCGCCATTATGTTATTCTGTGTCTCAAAACTGCTGCACGGCTTCCCTGTGCAGGCACTACTCTAAGTGCCTGACACGGGCTGGCAAGGGACAGACCTCACGATGCCCCTGCAAGTGGAGATCTGGGTGGTACATGCTGAGCACTGGAGAAAAGGTGGGCAGAGCCTGCCAAGCCCCGCAGCAGAGTAAGGCCTGGATCCAGCTGTGAACCCCGACCTCTACCACAGCCTCTCGCTGCCAACACGCTCCGGGGCAGAGCACGGCAGTGCCTCCCTGCAGGGGAACGAGTGAAAGGGTGCTGAATGCCAGAGGCTGGCAGGGGCACAGCAACCACAGCCGCTGGGGGTGACTCACCTTGTAGAGCTGGTGAAAGCCAAATGCGATGCCTGCCATGATGATGGCCAGGGCGCCGTAATCTCGCCATCGGGAGCCTGCAGGACCTACAGGCGGGAAGAGGAGGAGGGTTAGAAGATGCACATCGCGTCCTTCCCCAGGTGGGGGCCGGCACAGGTGCCTCAGTGGCGCAGTATCCTCGCCTCCAACGATGGGCAAGTGGAACACTCCACCGCAGGAAGGCAGCACATGATCATCACAACAGCAGCTCGGCTCCACCCCTCCTGTTCCCACTGCCTCAACTGGGACACAAGGGATGCCAGTCACCCAACCCTGACTGCAGGCTGTGGGTGGAGGTATCTAGCAGTGAGCTGAGACCCGAGTCGGCAGTCAGGTGGCAGAGGTGATCTGAAGACCAACAGCATGGTCTCTACCTCAGGAACAAAAGATCCAGAGAGGATAACAGGAGTACGTTTGGGGGAGCATAAATACACCCATATATGCCCTACTATAGCTGGCGATAAGCTGGGGGCCACAGCAGAACCAAGCGGGGCCCCAGCGAAGTGGAGAGGGGGGCTGTGGTACGCTGGGTGGGGGCACAGGGGTGGGCTGTGATAAACTAGACCTCCCAGCCCTGCTCTCGCTTGGAGCCAGCGGAGAGAAAACACAAGTCTCCAAATGACTGAGCAAGGCTTCAGAGAGTAAGAACTTCCTATCAAAAGGGATGGGGGTGGCAGGGGAGAGGGGCTGGGGTCAGCAGGGCCTTGGAGGAGCCCTGAGGCCCTTGGGGGCTGGAGGGGAGCAAGCACAAAGGAGAGATGGTAGGTGGGTGTAGACCAGGTGGGCACCCTGGGCCTGACTAAAGAGGACAGCTGCTCTGGCCCAGAGGACCCCAAGAGCAGGATGCTGGGGAGAACGGAGAGGAGCCAAGGAAGCCGCAGGTACAGTGGGGGGCTGGGGCGGGGCAGGAAAGAGGTGGAGAGGTGGCGCCAGGTGGACTATGTGGTCAAGGAAGCCGAATATTCTTTCCTAAGCAATGGGAGTCACTGGGGGATGTGAATCAGGGAGTGCCATGACCCTGGAAAGCAGCATCGGGGTGGCTCCGAGGGTGGTCAGAAGTGGGGGCCGCAGAGGCAGAAGAGCTGGGGCGAGCCTGCTGCAAGGGTTCATGAGGTGGAGAGGGACTGGGACCAGCACAGAGGGCAAGAAGGGAGTGGGGCGATGTCTCAGGAGAACATATTGCTGCTGCTGTCAAGGGCAGCCAGTCTTCATGCAAGAGCACCTGGCCCCGTTCTCTTCTCTTTATTTGTATTAATTAAGTAATCTTTTTAGAGATGGGCTCTTGTTATGTTGCCCAGGCTGGAGTGCAGTGGCAATTCACAGGCATGTCCCACTGCTGATCAGAATGGGAGTTTTGACCGGCTCCATTTCTGACCTCCTTAGGCAAACTTGTGGTCCCCTACTCCAGGAGGTCATCATATTGATGCAGAACTTAGTGCAGAACCGCCATCAGCACAGTGCCCCGCAGCCCAGAACTCCTGGACTCAAGGAATCCTCTCACCTCAGCCTCCCAAGCAGATGGACTACAGGCGCGCAGCACCGCGCCCGGCCCCAATTCTCTTTAGAACGGCACATAGCAAAGTGCCCTCCTGAATGTAATTCTAGTTGATGTGGGGAGAGTTTCCACCTTCACTCTTTCCCATGTCCAGTTCACAAAGTGCTCCCATGTCCACAACCTCATCTGATCCTCCAAGGCACGCGGGAGAGCCCTGTCGCCACTGCGAACACCTTTCTGGAGCTGTCATCTCCAGGCCACGAGGCGGGTGCTCTGCCTCCCCCCGAAGGATCTGTCATCAGGAGAAGCGTGGGTGGGACACAGACCAGCGGGGAAGGCGATCACAGCACCAGTGGAGAGCTATCCAGAAGGCGCCCCCATGGTGTGCTGCTCATCTGGGAGAAAGGGGGAGAGGGAAAATCAGCAGCGTTCTGAACTCTGGGAAGGAGCGTCACAACACAGCCAAGTGAAGCTGAAGGACTTGCTGCTTGAGAGACTTCTGCCCTCAGTTCTCACCTGTGCCTGTAAGTTTTCAGAGGTACCTTCCATGTCCTGGCGTTTTATGACCAGAGGGGAGGAGAAGGCCCGTTCTTTCTTTCAGCTCAGGGCAGGATGTGGCATGAGGGGGAAGGGGCTGCTGGCACGCAGCCCGACCAGGGGGATCCAAGTCGTAAAGACCTCCGAGTGGGCAAGGAGACACCCCCTCCCCCAGGGCTGCTGAATGGCACTCTCGGGGCAGAGACGACAGGGCTGGAGGGGACTGGAGTCCCTCCTTGGCCACCAAACTCCCTCCCTGCCTGCAGATTCCATGCGAGACTCCCCGGTGTGTCCTAGCCCTGGAATCTCGGTCCCAAAACTGTAATCAACATACGGCCTCTCCCTCAGTCCCCAACTCCCATTTCTGTTTTACACTTTTTGAACAGGTAGCACGCATACAATTTACTCATCAAATAGCACAGGGCAGTCTGTGAAAAAAGGTTTCCCCACCACCAACAGCCATTAGTAGTCTTACATTTATCCTTCCAGTGAGTTTGTGTGCACATCTAAGGCAGCACAGGATGTCTTCTCTTCCTTCACGTTTCCCCATCTCTCAATTTTGTTTTCTACAGCTGCAGGATATTCCACTTCACCTGCCCTCCGATGGGCATCCAGCTCATTTCCAACTTTCTACTACTGCACATCACGCTGCCATCAACAACGGGCACACGTGCCATCTCCCACACAGGGATACGCACCCCGTGAGCCTCAGAACTCCCAGAGGCTGGTCCCAGAGCGTGTGCATTTGCAGTTTTGAGAAATACTGCCACGCTGCCTCCATGGGGCCGATAATTCACCCTGAGCCCCTGCGCAATGCCTGCTTCCCCACGGCTGCGCCCACACAATGCACGATTCAAACGCAGAGATTCCTGCCAATACCACAGCAGGAAAACAGAAGTTCACTCTAGTTCTAATTTGCATTGATCTCATTTTGAGTGAGGACTGAGCATGTTTTCATCAGCATTTCCTTTTCGGTGTACTGTATGCTCTCCACTTTTCTACTTGATTTCTTTTCCCTTGTCACTTTAGAGAGACTTTTTATATAGCAGGGGTATTAGCCCGCTGTCTGTGATCCGCATCGCAAACATCTTCTCTGGTTTATTTTTCTTTTGACTCTGCTAATGGTGTTTTGTCGCATGCAGAGGTTTTTATACAAATTTATCAATCTATTCTTTTATGGGTTCTGGGGTTTGTGTTATGGTTAGCAAGGACTTCCCCACTCCCTTCCCAGGCTGTGCAGTGACACTCGGTGTCTAAGAAACTGCCATGGGAAGGGGACAGTGCTACTTCGCTGATGGTGGACACCCCCACCCGACACAAATCACTTCTCGTTACACAGGGAGCTCTAAGACCACTGAGGCAGACGGATCTTTCACCTTGACCCCAAGGAGCTGGGCACTTGGAGTCCCGGTCAGGTGTCTCTTCTGTCTCCCCTCTTCTAGCCAGCTTTGCTTGGCGCTCCAGATACAAAATGTGACATCTAGTGCAAGTCCATTTTCAGGAGGAAAAAAGTGAAGACAGAGCAGCCTGGCCACCCCGCTATCTCAGAGTCCCTGCTCAGGAGCCTTCATCTATACCCGGAACACCCCTCCCTGCAGCCATAATCCTCAGGCAGAACAAGTGTGGAACGGGGCCCGCGGCCCGAATACCATATTCACCACTGACTTCTCAGACACCACGAAGCCTCTTGCAAGAAAGCAGCTGTGACTTGGCTGAAAGCTTGACCAGCACCTGGAGTTTGCTGGATTCCTCTGCTCACCCGCAAACATCCCGCCATGAGGAGGACAGCCTTCTCTGGGGCCCTCTGGGCTGTCAAGGCTGAGCAGACGCTGGCTGTGTGGGTTGAGGACCAGGACCCTCCAACAGCTGCCTCACTTTCCAGAGTTCTGAGCTCTTCCAGCCCCAAGAAACACCTGTGGTCCCTGCAGCCTCACCCTTCACCCCTCACTGCTCCTCATTCCTACCATGCTCACATTAAGAACATTTTATTGCCCCCTGGTTTTCATTATTAATGAAAAGGGACCAGAATGATCTTTCCTAAAGTTCAGAGAGTCTATAAAGACAAGAAGCTGAAATGCCATTTTACTCGTTTTGGAGATGTGTGATACAATTCTGTCTTGTGGCAAAATGAAAAAAGAGAAAAACTCAGATAGAGATGACTCCTACCTGTTGTGTAGCTCTCAGAGGGTAACAGACCAGGCTACTGCGAAAACATCAGCACGGTCCACACTAGCTCAAACTCCCAGCCACGACCACCTCGGGTCCTGCCCCTCCCCACCCTGGGGCCTATTTCTTCCAAGTCTGGTGCAGACCGCGCAAGGGAACCGAGAGCAGAGCACCTGGGAGCACACCTCCCCGCCACCAGGCTCCCTGAACGTCCGGAGGTATAAAGACAAGGGCAGGAGATGGGGCAGTCACTCTTCTCTAGCTGGGAAGAAAAGGAAGAGAATGAGTGGGCTTTTTAAATGCTTCGAGTCTCCACTCTGGAAGCAGGGACCAGCCTGCCATGCAGACAAGGCAGACAAGGTAGCAAGTGGGTAACAAGCCTGGGGTCAGAAACCCTCGTGCCACCACCAGCCAGGGGGGTTCCAAGGACATTTTTCTCTTCTTATCAAGCACTGACTGAAGGTGGCAGGGCTTTGTGAGCCCCAAAGAATCCAAGAACAGGCGATATCTTCACTCTCACTCAGAGCCCAGCTGTCTAAGGACCGGCGCCCTAGCTGCGTGGCAGGGGTTCCTCACCAGTACCAAAGCCCTGGCATCTCTGTGAAGGCTGAAGAGATGGGCATCTGTGGCAGCAATCCTCATCCTGCACACCTGGGCCTTCCTGGACTGCCTCTATGCTGTGGCGCCGTGGGCGGCAATGAGGTCAGGGGATAAACTGCTATAGAGCAAAGGGCATGGAGCTCTTCAAAACCCAACCTTCCAAGGACTCCACGAACTAGCTTAAGCTCTGCCCGGCTCCATGGAGGTCAGCCTGCGCAAAGGCTGCAGTTTAGGTAAAACCATGGTAGAGAGCGGGGACAGGAGAGGTGCATCCCCACAGCTCCTAACTATTCACTGAACACCAACAAAACCAACATGACTCTGTTTCTTTATACCTCCACCAACCAAATTCTCACCTAACAGGTGAGAACAAACATCATCAACTAATAACACATGCACAGGACTGGGACTTGTGCATACAACACGGCAATGTTGAGCCTGAAACCTTGTTTAGCAAGTCACAGACTGATCCACACCATGGAAATCCTGCAATCTAGTAAAGGTTCATCGGGAACACAGAGCTGAGAGCTGTCACGGAACCATCCTGCCGAGACAACAGGCACTCCAGTGATGTGCTGGCTGACAAGAGGGAGAGAACTATCACGTCCTTGGGGAGGCTGGCAGCCCAAGCATGGGCAAGGCAGTGGCAGAAACGACACCAGCCCATTGAGGTCGCCTCCAGGCTCATCAGGGTTGGAGCCATGCCTCCATACAGCAGTGTCTCTAGCTTCTCACATCAGCCCATCAGCTTCGCTCAGAAGCCACCCTGAAAATTAAATGACAAGACAGGCTCACTCCCAGTAAGGTCCTGGAATAAAGCCAGCCCACCAAATCAGTGCTTGCTACAGCACAGAGGTGGAGAGCACAAGTGTGGAGAGACGGGGACCTGGCTGGGCTGAGAAGGGCTGGCTACAGCTTGGGGGCGGGGTGGGCCCTGAAGCACATGGCTGTGGATGGCTGGCAGTGGGCAGAAAGACAGGCCCAGAGAGGAGCAACAGAAACAGATCGTCTCTGCTCCGAACAGAAGGACCTGGCAGCCTGGATGGCAAAAGGCACCACAGTAGCACAACAGTAGTCATGTTGGAAAATGCAAAGCCTGTATTTACACGTACATCCCATGAAAGACAATCTTTTCCACTTTTCATGGGCTACAATGCTATTAGCAGTGTCATCTTTAGGCAGGAAGGACACCGAGAGGCATATCTATATCCCCTCTCCATAGATTAAAAAATATGAGCTCTAATTAAGCTGTTAAGAATTCAGAAGAGTCCAGAAATAGACCCATGCTTACATGGTCAACTGATTTTTGATAAAGAGGCCAAGGAAGCTCTATGGGGAAAGGATAATTTTTGCCACAGCCATGCTGAACAACTGGATATCCATAGGAAAAAAAATGAACCTTGACTCTCACCTTATACCATACACAAAAATTAACTCAAAATGGGTCACACCGAAACAAAAAAGCAAAAACTATAAAACTTCTATAAGAAATCAGAAAGCATAGAAGAAAATCTTTGCAACCTTGGAGTAAACAAAAACATCTTAAGATATAAGAAGCATGAACCAAAAAGGAAAAAACTGATCAAATGGACACCATCAAAATTTAAAGCTTTTGCTTTTCAAAAGGCACTGTCAAGAAAATGAAGAGACAAGCCATAGGCTGGGAGAAAATATCTGCCAAGCATATATCTGACAAAGGACTTGTAACTAGAATACATAAAGAGCTCTGACAATTCAATAATAATAAAAAGACAAAGTGGCTTTTAAAATGGGCATAAGATTGGAAGAGACTCTTTACAAAAGATATATGAATGGCCAATAAGTACATGAAAATATGCTTGATGTCTTAGTCATTAGGGAAATCCAAATTAAAAGTACTATACAATAAGGTTCTATTACATACACATTAGAATGGCTAAACTCAAAAATGAGACTATCCGGTGTTGACAAAGATATGGAGCAACTGAAACTCTTACATATTGCTGATGGGAACACAAATGCTACAACCATTTTGGGAAATAGTTTTGACAGTTTCTTTTAAAGTTAAACATGTACCTAACATGTGACTAAGCCATTCCACTCCTAGGAAATGGAAGTATAAGTGCACATAAAGACTTATACATGAATGTTCACAGCAGCTTTACTCATAATAGCCCCAAACTAGGAGTGAGCCAGATGACTACCAACTGGTCAACAGATAAAGAAATTGCGGTACATGGAGAAACAGAAGTTAGCACTATAGCCAGTTGGCCAGTCCTACTTTAGCCTATTTTTATATAGCCATGAGCTAAGAATGGTTATTATTTTTTTTTTTTATTTTGGCGGGGGGGACAGAGTCTCGCTCTGTCACCCAGGCTGGAGTGCAGTGGCACAATCTCAGCTCACTGCAACCTCCACCTCATGGGTTCAAGTGATTCTCCTGCCTCAGTCTCCCAAGTAGCTGGGACTACAGCCATGCCACCACGCCCAGCTAATTTTTATATTTTTAGTAGAGATGGGGTTTCACCATGTTGGCCAGGCTGGCCTCAAACTCCTGACCTCAAGTGATCCACCCACCTCACATCCCAAAGCGCCGGGATTACAGGCGTGAGCCACCGCGCCCAGCCTGGTCATTAAATTTTTAAAGAATTGTGGTCATGGGAAAGGGAGAAGAAGAACAGGAAGAGGAAGAAGGAGGAGAAAGAAGAGAGGATGGAGGGAGAAGAGAAAAAGGTGAGAAGGAAAACATGTGACAGAGACATATGTGGCTCACAAAGTCTAAAATATACCCATTTAAAGAAAAAGTCCAGGCGGTGGCTCAAGCCTGTAATCCCAGCACATTGGGAGGCCAAGGCAGACGGATCACCTAAGGTCGGGAGTTCAGGAGTTCGAGACCAGCCTGACCAACATGGAGAAACCTCGTCTCTACTAAAAATACAAAATTATCCAGGCGTGGTAGCCCATGCCTGTAATCCCAGCTACTTGGGAGGCTGAGGCAGGAGAATCACTTGAACCCACCCGGGAGGTAGAGGTTACAGTGAGCCGAGATCGCACCATTGCACTCCAGCCTGGGCAACAAGAGTGAAACTCCGTCTCAAAAAAAAAAAAAAAAAAAGAAAAAGAAAGCCCACTGATCTCTGGAATACAACTCAGTAATGAAAAAGAATGATATCTCTCTCTCTCTGTGTATATATATATGTGTGTGTATATATATGTAAAGTTATATATATTTGTGTATAATATATATAAATATATAATAAATATACTCTGGGCAACAGAGTGAGATGGTGTCTCCAAAAAACTAACACTATAAAACTTCCTAGAAGACAATATAGGAGAAAGTCTCTTCAACCTTGGGGAAGACAAAGGTTTCTTAGGATGCAAAAACCATGAATCACAATCATCGTATAGACATAAATAGTTCATTCCTTTTATATGTATTTTCCAAATATATATTACATATATTTACATATAATACAGAAATGCATATATAAATTATATATGAATATAATTCTATGTATTTATATAAATATGTATTTATATATGGATACATATGTATGTATATAAAAACATGAATCGATCTCAAAACCATTATGTTATGGTAAAGAAACCAGACACAAAAGTCTACATACTATATGGTTCCATTTATATGAAATGTTTTATTTTTATTTATTTATTTATTTATTTATTTATTATTTTTTTGAGATGGAGCTTCGTTCTGTCACCCAGGCTGCAGTACAATGGCGCAATCTCAACTCACTGCAACCTCCACCTCCCGGGTTCATGGGATTCTCCTGCCTCATCCTCTTGAGTAGCTGGGATTACAGGCGCCTGCCACCACGGCCAGCTAATTTTTGTACGTTTAGTAAAGACAGGGTTTCACCATGTTGCCCAGGCTGGTCTCAAACTCCTGACCTCAGGTGATCTGCCCTCCTCAGCCTCCCAAAGTGCTGGAATTACAGGCATGAGCCACCGCACCTGTTCTATACGAAATGTTTGAAAAGGCACAGGGAACTACAGTGACAGAGCAGAGATTGGTGGTTAACAGAAACCAGAGGCAGGGGAAAAGGATGACATAAAGGGCACAAAGCAACCTTCTGGGGTGATGGAAATTTTCTATATTGTGACTGTAGTGCTGGTTACAGGAGTTAAATGAGTTACAACTTGTTTGTACAACTCATTGAATTGTATACTTAAAATTGATGTATCTTATTGTATGTAAATTATACTTAGAAAAAGCTAATTAGAAAGAAAAGAATTAAGAAGGATCCAGAAACATAAAACTACCACATCCAGGCCGGGCGCAGTGAGTGGCTCACGCCTTTAATCCCAGCACCTTGGGAGGCCGAGGCGGGCGGATCACAAGGTCAGAAGATCAAGACCATCCTGGCTAACACAGTGAAACCCTGTCTCTACTAAAAATACAAAAAATTAGCCGGGCGTGGTGGCGGGTGCCTATAATCCCAGCTACTCGGAAGGCTGAGGCAGGAGAATCGCTTGAACCCGGGAGGTGGAGGTTATAGTGAGCTGAGATCGCACCACTGCACTCCAGCCTGGGTGAAAGAGCGAGACTCCATCTCAAAAAAAAAAAAAAAACAGAAAAACTACCACATCCAGCAATTCCACTCCTAATTCCACTCCTAGATATCTACCCAAGAGGAATGAAAACATATGTGCACACAGAACTTGCACTGAAATGTTCTTTGCAGCATTATTCATCTTCACCAAAATTGGAGACAATCTAAATGTCCATTGACTGCTGAACTGATGGACAAAATGAGGTACAACCAGACAACAGAATACTATTCCATGGTAAAACGGAATGAAGTACTGATACATGCTACAATAGAGATGAACCTCAAAAACATCAGGTTAAGTGAAAGAGGCCAGGTACAAGAAATCACATATTCTGATTCCATTTACCTGAAATGTCCAGAAAAAGGGAAATTTACAGTGATGAAAAGGAGATTAGTGGTTGCCTGGGGCTAAAGGTGGGAAGAGGGATTAACAGTAAATGGGCCCAAAGGATCTTGCAGGGGAGGTGAAGTACTCTAAAGCTGATTTATGGTGATGGCTGCATCACTCGGTAAAGTTACTAAAAATCATTGAATTATATAGTTGAAACGGATGAGTTGTATGACATATAAAGTATACTTCAACAGCTTTGTTTTTTTTTTAATTTTTTTTTTTAAAAGAGGAATCTAGAAACAGACCCATTCATGTGTAGTCAGTTGATTTTTTTTTCTTTTTTTTTTTTTGAGACGGAGTCTCGCTGTTGTCACCTAGGCTGGAATGCAGTGGCACAATCTCAGCTCACTGCAACCTCCGCCTCCCAGGTTCCAGCCATTCTCCTGCCTCAGCCTCCTGAGTAGCTGGGATTACAGGCACCCGCCACCACGCGCAGCTAATTTTTGTACTTTTAGTAGAGACCGGGTTTCGCCATGTTGGCCAGGCTGGTCTCGAACTCCTGAGCTCAGGCAATCTGCCCACCTTGGCCTCCCAAAGTGCTGGGATTACAGATGTCAGCCACCACGCCCGGCTGTGAGTTGATTTTTTATAAAGAGACATGTAACTCAATGGGGATAAGACAATCTTTTGAACATAAGGTATAGGCACAACTGGATATCCATATGGGGAGAAACGAACATTGATCTTCGCCTCACACCATTCACGAAAATTAACTAAGAATAGATCACAGACCTAAACATAAAAACTAACGCTATAAACTGGGTGCAGTGGCTCATGCCTGGGCCACATGGTGAAAACCCATCTCTCCACAAAATATAATAATTAGCCAGGCGTGGTGGCACATGCCTGTAGTCCCAACTACTTGGGAGGCTGAAGCAGGAGGATCACTTGAGCCCATGAGGTAGAGGTTGCAGTGAGCCACCATCAGGCCATTGCATTCCAGCCTGGGTGACAGAGTGAGACAGTGTCTCCTAGAAGACAATATAGGAGGAAGTCTCTTCAACCTTGGGATAGACAAAGGCTTCTTTAGGATGAAAAACCATGAATCATAAAAGGAAAAAAAGATAAATATATCTCATCAAAATTAAAATTGTGTGATCTTCAAAAGGTAATGTTAAGAAAATAAAAAAGCAAGCCACCAACTGGGAGGAAATACTCGTAATACATGTATCTGACCAACGACTTGAATCCGGAATACATTAAAAACCTCATTCAACTCAGTAAGAAGACTGTTAATAATGGGCAAAATACTAAAACACACTCTTCTCAAGAAAGATGCAAGTGGACAATAAACACACAAAGAGAGGCTCAACCTAATCAGTCATCAAATAAATATAAACCCAAACCACCATGAGATACCATCATATACATACTAAATTGCTAAAATTAAAAAGACTGAGAAGACCAACTGTTGGGGATATGTAGCAACTAGAACTCTCAAACATTGCTGGTGGGAAGGTAAAATGATGCAACCACTCCAGAAAACAGTTTAGCAGCTTCTTATAAAGTTAAACATACACTTAACATATAAACCAACAATTCTACTCCTAGGCGCTCACCCAAGAGAAATAAAAACATACAAAGACTTGTATACGAATGTTCACAAAAGTTTTATTCGTAATAGCTCAAAGCTGGAAACAACCCAAAGTCCATCAACTGGTGAATGGATAAACAAACTGTGGTGCATCCCTACAATGGAATACCACCCACCCAATGGTAAAAAGGAAAAGGCTTCAGATGCGTACAGCAATTTGGGTGAATCTCAGCAACATTATGCTGAGCGGAAAAAAAAAATAGAAACAAGAGAGTACAATACTGTATGATTCTATTTATATTAAAAAAAGAAAAAAACTCTAGGAAAGAAATCTAATAGGTAGTAATAGAAAGCAGATCAGTGGTTGCCCTCAAGCCAGGATCAAGGAGGGTGGATTGACTGGAAATGGGACCCAAGGGAACCTTTCAGGGTATTGGAAATGTTCTGTCATGTGGTGATGGTTATATGGAAATGTACACTTATCAAAACTCAAATTGTACAATTAAAATGGGTGTATTTTATTTTAAGTAAATTACATCTCAATAAGACTTTTAAAAAATAAAAAATCCATTCAGAATTTTTTTTTAAAAAGAGCTACAGGAAATCAGGAGTGCTTGGGAACACTACCCAGTGGTGTAGGCTCTAAGTTTTCTCTCTGCACAGCTTGCAGCTGGGACCAAGAGAAGCCAGACCTGAGAATTCTAATGCAACTTTAAAAAACGTACCTGTAATATTAGATATATATAAAAGAATATAACATTTATTTAAGTTATAAGAACAGGAATACAATGAGCAATTCTAAACCTGCCTAATTTACTAGCTAAAACTTTCCAAATACCACTGAAGCTAGCCATGTGTTCCTCCCCAGCCCAGAGGTAACCATTATCCTAAACCTAGTATTTATCAGAACTCAAACCTCCTACGGGATATGGAAAGCTGAGGACATGTGCTACCGAGATCAGGACTACATCTCAACCTTACTCGCAGGCAAGGATGACCATGCAAGATCCAGCCAATGGGGAGAAAGTGGAAGTGACATGGGCAATTTCCAAGAGGTGTCCTTAGAAGGCAGCCTGCCCTTTTCCTGCCTTCTCTCCGCTCTCGCTGGCTGGACAGCAGGTGGGATAGTTGGAGCTGAAGCATTCACACTGCACCACGAGATGGGTGACAGCCAGTCAGGAATGCAGAGCAGTGAGGCAGAGCAGGGTTCCTGCAGACCACAGAGCCTCCTGGCAGCCTGGGCTGCCTACATTTATGTAATAGAGAAAAATTCCTCTCTCTTTAAGCCACTCTTGTTTGGAGTTCTCTGTCACCTGTAGCAGAATTTTCTAAAACTAACACACTGTCAGCACAGCCAGAATCCTAACTGCCATCAACACCAAAGACTTGTAATGGTCCAAGAAACCTAAGGAAAGGATCACTTCATTTCGGTTCCTTCCCATGATACTTACCCTCTTCAACATCCGTGAATGGCATTTATCCAGCCCCCACATGGCACCACACCAGGCAGAACACACAACAACAAAATGGAGAGAGTGCTTGCTAATCCAAACCGGCACCACGGACAAAAGAAAACACGATTTCCTCAAAATTAAAGAAATACTTTCTTCATATACAAACCAGTAACTTTCAGGTAGCAAAAAGAGAGATTTGTCTGCTAAACCAGCAGAGAAAGAAATGGAAGCATGAGAGAGAAATGGAAGAGACAGAGAGAGAGGTGGAGGCGACATTTGCTATTTTGCTTTCTGACGGGAACCCCAAGGCTGCCCATGCATGCTTTCTGTTTACTGTCACCTCCGTATCACTTACGCACAGGCCACCCTGGCCCCGGGCCTTTGCTGTTTCCTCTCCACAGTGATGCCTTCCTTGACGCCTTGGGTCTACCTTACGGCTGACTGATCTTCAAAGCCAGTTCAAGTCCTGCCCCTTCCAGAAAGCCTTGCCTAAGACTA
The DNA here is from genome assembly GCF_028885625.2 of Pongo pygmaeus. Classification (NCBI taxonomy): domain Eukaryota; kingdom Metazoa; phylum Chordata; class Mammalia; order Primates; family Hominidae; genus Pongo; species Pongo pygmaeus. Next base: position 220,622,143 of record NC_072373.2, read on the forward strand.
GCGCTCTGGGAATTTCCTTTGTTCTCAAATTCTGAAAGCTCTCAACATTCTCACCATGCAAGGTGATGTGGGATGGTCTTCCCTGTCTTTCTCCAAGCAATGGAGGGCTTCCCTCTACGATGAACAGCAGCTCCTGAAGGCGGGTCCCATCCCCTACTACTTCCATAGCCTGCCCAGAGCAGTCTGCACCAGCTGAGCTCACAGACAGTATCACCGACCAGCCACCAGGGCAGCTCGTCCGCATGACAGCCTTTCCATTCTCAAGCACATTTCCACCCCTGTTAATCCATTCCACAAGCATTTCTAGAACACCTGCTCAGACAGAGCCTCAGGCCACTAGATTTTTTTAAGCCTCAGAACTCACAGTTTAATAGGGGAGACACTGGAATAAATGTTTAAGTGCAGTGGGGCGGGGTGGGGAGTCTAGGGGCCTGAGGGGAGCCTCCCTCCAAGTCAGAATGGAGGCACTGGAAAGACTCCATGGAGGAGTGAGTGCTGGCCCAACCATGAAGAACGACAATGAGCACACAGGGTAGGCACTACAGGCTCGGCACAGGAACAACGGCCTCCGACTGATGCCCCCCAACCCATGTCTCCCCTAACTAACATGGCACCTGCTGAGACGATACAAATAATTTTAATATTAGTCTAAGAATAAAATGGCCAAATAGGTCGTATGGCACAAAAATAATTAGATGATGCATTTCAAAGTAAAACATCACTGTGCTTTTGGCTGTCCTCTGTCGGAGTTGACAGAGCCACCCTTTCTCCAGCCATTTCTTCTGACTCTCATCCCATGCTCCAGCCACTCTGAACAACTCAGAGTTTCTTTCTTTTTGGTTTTTTAGAGGCAGGGCCTTGCTCTGGCACCCAGGCTGGAGTGCAGAGGTACAATCATGGTTCACTGCAGACTCGACCTCCTGGGCTCAAGCAATCCTCCCACCTCAGCCTCCCAAGTACATGCACCACCATGCCTGGCTAGTTTTGTTTTTTAAATTTTTTTACAGAGATGGCATCTCACTATGTTGCCCAGGCTGGTCTTGAACTCCTAGCTTCAAAGTGCTCCTCCTGTCTCGGCCTCTCGAAGAGTTGGGATTATAGGCGCCACATCCAACAACCTGGAGTTTCTTAAATTCACCAGTTTCACATCTATAGGCTTTTGTGTTAGCCTGGAATGCTCTTGTCTATCCTGTCTGATCACTGAACCAATCAGCCCGCCACATCCAGTTAGACATCTGCTCTCTGAAGCTTCCCATCACCTCTTCTGTGCCACCGTCCTCACCGGGGCCACCTGACAGGCACTGTTATGTTGGCCTAACCGTCTTTCCTATCAGACGGGAGCAACCAGAGACAGCGATCAGGTCTTGTTAATCTCTTTAGCTCAGGGGTCTGGCACACAGTAGGTATTCAATAACAATGCTTGCTCAGTGAATTAAGATAATCACAGATAAGTTTATGTTACTACACAGGGCTACAAAAGAAGTAAACAGAGGAATAACTCACTCTCAGGATTTCTAATCAAATGGTTCAAAACCTTTCACGGGCCTCAGACACTGATATCCTATTTTGAGAAGAGGCAACTGAAGCTCTAGGTCAGTCTTTGAAGGGGTTTAAATTGTTTTTCAAAGACAGTGGAGGGAAAATGTTCAAATCTAAGAAGAAATTATTATCCTACAAAATTTACACTGGTCCTGCTTATATCTCAAAGCTTCTTGGTCTCTCTGGAGGACGAAGACAAATCAGCTTGGGGTGAATCAATCAACCAGCATTTATCAGGCCTCTGCTCAGGACTGGGCTAGGCCTGCACCTATACACATGCACTGACTCCCAAAGTAAAGCCAGACAAGAAACCAAAATGAGAAATGGAGAATGTCAAATCTTCTCTCGAATCACAGCCTGACTTCTCCTGAATTGTACTAACTTTCTTCTAACCTCTGAGAGCACTGGTTTATGCTCACACCAGGTGACACCAAGCTTCCCCTTGGTGCCAACCTCCTATCACTTTCACAAAAGCCTTCCCTGACTCTAGCCCACATTAATTCTTCTCTTTTCTGTATTTCAGAATTTCAGAATTTCTTGTCTGTATAATTAATTTTGGCATTAAATCACAACATCTTATATTATTATCCTTTTCTCAAGAGTTTATCTTATCTTTCCCAAAGAGCTGGCAAGATGCTTAAAGATTGGGTTTTGGATCTCTCGCATGATACAGTACTGAGCATATAAGTAGATGGTTAATAAAAATACTGAGAAATTAAACTGTTACTATTCGGGCAGGTCTCTACGTTCTCTCTGCCAACACTGGCATTTGCTAACATCTCAAGGTCAACCACATTCACCAAAGAACAGAGATGCCAAAAGAGGCACTCAGTGGCACACCTGCCACTGAGCAGGTGGGCCAGCAAGTTCAAAGGTGAACAGCACTGGGCTCCCTGGGGTGGTCTTGGAAAAGCTACCCTACCCTGAGACCTGAGTGTTTGGGGCTAGGCCCAGGGGATCCCATTTTCTAGGCTTGAGCTCAGAGATGGAATGTCCGTAAAAAGCCAAGAACTGGGAAGGAAAAGGCTGCCGGGGATCTAGATGTAAAATCGGCAGGAACACACAAGAACCGAGGCCATAAATCCCTCCCAGACGCAGACAATGCCTCAGTGATAAGCATGCAGATTGTGCACCTAGTTCAGAAACTCCCCTGAGTTTGCTCGTAATTAAGGGGGTTAGAAAGGTAAAAAAATATATAAACCCAATTAATCATTTAAATATTTAAAGTCAGATTTTTCCCTCACTCCAGGATTAGTATATTTCATAACGCCAGCAGCAGACAGCCCTGGTTTTTACTGGGGTTCATTTTAGAGCATGTTTAAACTAGTCAGATTGAGTGATGCTTCCAGCAACTAATCGCATGTCAAATAAAAGATATTTTATGTAATAAATTACCGCTACAAGTAATTCAAATGTCATTTATCAGTTTTATTATCAGTCAGGCAAAGTCTTGTTTCTCTATATTAATCAAAATCAAGCTTTTTTTTTTTTTTTTTTAAGCAGTTTTGACACCTCTTGGCAAAAGTACAGAAGTGAAGAGGTAGAGTCACCCCCGGAGTGAGAGGAGCAATGTAACGGTATGAGAAGAATGAAGCTCAATGATGACAACTAAAAACTTCAGGTATTTAAAATTATCATTACCATTGTTTTTACACTAGTGTCAAAGCAGGAAGAAGTCTGTGTCTAAGAATGTGTATTTTATTTTTAGGGCTGGGAGGCTCTTAAAAATATTCCTACCTAAATACCTCAATGTGTATTGCTTTTTCTCAGAGCGATCTGGACATGAGTATGATTTAAATAACTGAATTGCCCCTCCCCACCCCATTCTTTTTCCTCTTTCAGAAAGACTAACAGTTTAACCCTTTGTGTCTATGGAAAGTAGGTGAACATATAATGTTTTAGGCCAACTCTGTGATCAACCAGAACAATTTGTTCTGAGTAAGAAGTTTCCAAGTAGCCGAGAGACCTGTTCGGTATTAAGCCACTGGAGGAAACAGCTGGAACAGAACAGATGTGCATCTTAGAAAATTCTGCACCCCAGCTGCCGCTGCCTATCCTCAACAAATCCCATTACATGGCTGGGCTCAGGGACACAACTAAAGAAAAAGTGTGCAGACTCAGCCTTTGGTTAAAAAGAAGCACATAAAGTCAGCTTAGGACCCAAAGCAACTACAATGGATTGGAAAAAATGCTGGCCAGGAAGGAGAAAGGAGCCCCAAGCTGACAAGTCACAGGTGCTAACCCAGTAGCCCGAATACAGGACAAGGCTCACCACTGAAGCTCTGCACCCTGCAGTGGGTCACCCAGGCAAGGCACTGACAGATTGACACACTTCAGCACACGCTCCCTGGCCTCCCCCATTCAGACTTCTGTGGACAGCCAAAGGAGGAGATCTCTAAATAAGATCCGTAACACAGACAGCAGATTCCAACCCACTGGCTGGCCCTTCAGCAAGTCCGGAGAAGAGAAGGCCTTTTTGGCTCTACCGCCAAGATCACACCTGCCTGGCTGCAGCTGAGCTGGATGAAAACAGTGCTGAGGTGAGGGAAAGAAGGCAGCTTCAGACCAGATGCTGGGGGATCAAAATGAATCTGTCATTTTTAAAATATGCCTTTTAAAATCTGATATCTAACACTTTTTTTTTTTTTTTTTTTTTTTGAGACAGAGTCTTGCTCTTGTCACCCAGGCTGGAATGCAATGGCATGATCTCAGCTCATTGCAACCTCCACCTCCTCGGTTCAAGCGATTCTCCTGCCTCAGCCTCATGAGTAGCTGGGATTACAGGCACCCGCCACCATGCCCAGCTAATTTTTGTATTTTTATTAGAGACAGGGTTTTGCCACATTGGCCAGGCTGGTCTCGAACTCCTGACCTCAAGTGATCCACCCGCCTTGGCCTCCCAAAGTGCTGGGATTACAGGCGTGAGCCACCACGCCCGGCCTGTTTGTTTTTTTGAGATGGAGTTTTGCTCTTGTTGCCCAGGATGGTCTCGAACTCCTGACCTCGTGATCCGCCCACCTCAGCCTCCCAAAGTGCTGGGATTACAGACGTGAGCCACTGCGCCCGGCCTTAAAATCTGATATCTAACAGTTTTAAACCATTTTTTGAAAAAATAAAACTTCTGAGAATAACAATTATAGAAAAGGCATTTTGAGAGATTACAGATCCAATCTTGAGTTTCTTTTTCTTTTTTTTGAGACAGAGTCTCGCTCTGTCACCTAGGCTGGAGTGCAGTGACGTGATCTAGGCTCACTGCAACCTCCACCTCCTGGGTTTAAGTGATTCTTCTGCCTCAGCCCCCTGAGAAGCTGGGATTACAGGCGTGTGCCACCACGCCCGGCTAATTTTTTGTATTTTTAGTAGAGACAGGGTTTCACCACGTTGGCCAGGCTGGTCTCGAACTCCTGACCTCAAGTGATCCGCCTGCCTTGGCCTCCCAAAGTGTTGGGATTACAGACGTGAGCCACTGCACCCTGCCTGTTTGTTTTTTTGACACAGAGTTTCGCTCTTGTTGCCCAGTCTGGAGTGCAATGGCACGATCTCGGCTCACTGCAACCTCCACCTCCCGGGTTCAAGCAATTCTCCTTCCTCAGCCTCCTGAGTAGCTGGGATTACAGGCGCCTGCCACCACATCTGGCTAATTTTTTGTATTTTTAGTAGAGACAGGGTTTCATCATGTTGGCCAGGCTGGTCTTGAACTCCTGACCTCAGGTGATCCATCTGCCTCAGCCTCCCAAAGTTCAGGGATTAGAGGCGTAAGCCACCATGCCTGGCCCAATGCTGAGTTTCATTAAAGAAACAAAATGGAGCTATTTTCCATAGCTTTGTAGTCAATTTTAGCCTTTTTAAACTTTTTATAAGTGATTTCGAGGAGGGCTTCTGGCTGCATTTTGGAGGTATGCATTTATAACTTGTTTGAAGAAACTTTATTCCTATAGTAGCTTGCATTTAAGAACAACGAAAGACCCCTCATGGGTCATGATCTCGTATAATTAAAAGCAACATTCAAAAAGGACCTTCATGTTTTAACCTGAAATTCCCTAACAGACTGCTACTACATAAACGTACAAAGTATAGCCAGGACAAGGGAGGGAGGGAAATGGAGGCTGACCTAAACTTACAAATATTAACTTAAAAAAATAAAAGTGGGAGACAGGTTATTGCAGTGAGCAAACAAGAATGCACCCATGAGTCAGATGTTCACGTTGTTTTTAGTGAAACAGTAACATTCAAAAGCACTGGTATGAGGAGATGGGAACAGAATCAATAAATAGTTGTACAGGTTTTCTGCATGTAACCAAAATACCTGAAACAACAATAAAATCATTTACTCTGATCCCTTGTCTCTTCTTAAACCTTTGTCACATACTTTAAAAAGTTTGTCTAGAAGACTGGGGTGTGTCACATTCCTTGGGAAAAACCTAAGAGCTTTCTGCTGCTCCCAGTTTCTCCCAGTTCGCTAAGTCTGGGAGATACAGAACACTGCCCTTTGGCCAGAGTCCTGAATCCCAATCAAGGTTAAGCAGGAGTTTGAGCGAGTGACTTACTGTATGGCTGAGATACAAGGTGAGGGGGCTGGACAGGAACCACCTGAGTGGCTGGGCCCAAGGACGAAGGCTCATCGGCAGCAGTGCCCGACTGCTGGAAGGCCATATCAATCTCTTCATCTGTCAGCCCTGGGGAGAAGAGGACATCATTGCAGGTGAGTACCTGTTGCCAGTGTCCATAGCTGCAACAGAATCTTCACTGAGCAAAGACTTTTACAGCCACAGAATGCCTCGCATCCTAGTAAGTTGCCTCCCCGATTTCAGATTCTCCGGAACCTCTCTCAGTTGCAATTTAACCTTAAGCGACAGAATATTAGCCTCAACACTGCTTCCAAATGTGGCTCATTCAATTTCCTTAATTTATCCTTGAGTTTATTGCTGCTTTTGAAGTCGCTCCATACTGCAATTCTCCATTCTTCCCCCGAAAACAGATACCATCAACTGCAAATGTGGCTCATTTTAATCTGTAATGGTGTTAAAAAAAAAAGAGGGGAAAAAACTAACAATAATGCATGAAAACAGACAGGGAAACAAAAAACTAATTATTGGGTGAGACGACTAATTAGTCTAGATCGTTTCTGAAGACGGGAATAATTTGCTTTATTTTATGACAAATGCAGAAATAAAAAGAAAAATCAGGACTGACTGTGATTAGTATGAATGGGATATAGAATATAAAGAAGAAAATAAAGCAAGAAAACAGATCAAAACAAGGCCAGGCCCAAACTTTCAGATGATTATTACTCTAGCCTATCACACGCTGCCTGTATCGCCTTTGGCTAGTTTTTCTTTTCCCTTTTTGAAATCCTCCCGACACTCTAAACCACACCATACATGGGACATCAGGAAGTAGCAGGGCGCCATCTGCAGTGGCTATGCCACGTGGAGAGGATTTGCCCATAGAAGAATAAAAGGCAAATGAAAACCCATGAAGGCCGCATTTCCAGTGGGGACACAGCTGTGATATTTCCACCGGGTCTGAGCCAATTTGGGACACTGACTCTTGGGAGGAGGAAGAGAGCCCCGACCAACCCAAAGAACAGAAAGAAATGTGGCGCTCAAGTATGAAAGGAGCGGTCGCACGGGGCCAACTCAGGAAGTAGATGTGTGTACAGAGGCGCTCCAGCTGCTGAGAGTGGGAAAAGCAGGTGGGAGGTCACTGTTAGTCTGCAAAAGACCACTCGGCCAGCCCTTGCTGTTCCGGGAATCCCAACATCCAAGCGAGCTGCAACACAGAGCTTTTAAATTACAGCCGAGAGCTTTTCCACATCTGGTCGGCAGCTCTCCATTAGAAGCCCACAGCATGGTATATTTGCCCCTGGGGGTAGATGAAGTACAAGGAGGTTCTGAGGATCAGCATCTTCAAAAGGATGGTGCCTCATACTCCGTGCCTAGGGGCTAATAGATGGTGCACATTAATGCTTTAAAGCACAGCTCTGCCCTGTACCATACTGGCATGTGAGTTGACTGCAGCCACCCCTCAAACTTTTCATGCCCTACCACAGTTGGTCAAAGGAAAATGCCCGAACTTTTCTAAACAGCCCTGGACTCTTTTTTTCCCTTCTCTGTGCTGAGGAGTTGAGGACTATCCCCATTTAAAACTGCAGCTGTTCCCCTCTTTACCCTCTTCACACAGTGGAGCTGGCCAAGGGCAGGCACGGCCTCACCACTGGGAAGTCTGAAGAGCCACCGGGTTGCCCTGATAGCACCATGCTCTCAACAGATTGGTAGGTTGGATGAAAATGCTTCCAGGGTTCACACCGCATCACGTACCACCTTCCAAAGACAAAAGCTGAAGGTCAGTAGAGTGGAGCTAGAGAGGGGGTGCTTGCTGCAAAGGGACTGCTTTACCCATAATTTCACCTCCCAAGAAGAACAGGGACAGGACCAACAGGCAAGCCAGGCAACAACAGAGAATATCCCCGCCCTGAGTTTGTGCCTCTCAGGTTCCAGCCTGCGTAGTGACTGCCGATGGCTCCTACTAAACAGGAAGGGGAACCCCTTTCGGAGCCCTGGTGGGAAAGACATTGTTTTAACCAGTTCATAATCAGCCATTAGAGAAGAAAGCAGCATCTGCGATGTCAGCACAGGCTGATGGTCACTGGTACACTACGGAATTTTATAAACCTGGTGGTTCGTGTGCCTTGTCAGCCGCTGGCTGCAAATGAAGATAATTTTCCCAAAAGGAGCATTCAGTTGCATTCTCATTTTCCCTTTTGGCTCTTTCAAATATAAACAAGTACAATAATGTTTAACACTGGGGAAATATACAGTAAGTTACAGACTGTGCTGTGGCCCTGAGAGCCGGAGCTGGTTAAAGGGACAGGACTCCCTGCCCGTAGTTCTGCCCTCTGGCCCTAAGCTTTTATGAAGCCTATTTTCCTAATAAAACATGTTCCTTGCATTATCGCAGCCAAGCTCAATAGTGAGGCCACAGTTGAAAGGGCATTAGTACTTCCTTCCAAGCTCTTGTTTTTCAGAGACCTTATCATTTGAGGCTCAAAATTTATATTGGCTGAAATTCTGATATCCCTGGTTCTCTGGGAGAGTCAGGATTTTGATTTAGTTATGGTAAATGAATCCTTTCTCTTCTTTCAAAAAATAAGCATTTTAACAATCTCACTGAATCATATTCACAGTTGGGCCATTATCCCGGTCACTGCCCTCATTTAACAGATAAGAAACCTGAGGCCCAAGAAGGGTAGAAACGATGCCCCACATCCTACTTGTAGAGAGTGGTGATGCGATGGGCACTCGAGGCTCTCCCTCTTCAGCCCAGTGACTTTCCACTACACCAGAGTTACAAAACATCAAATGGCAGACTCAAACTATGTCCTAGGTCTTCAGACTTGTTAAAGAGCTTGAGAGAAGGATTACATTTTCTTCTCCCTACCCTGCCACTCTCATCTACAGGAAGGAGCCAATGAATATTGTTTTGGGACTACATTGAAACAATACAGGAACTTAACCCCTGGCTCCTACCTGTAAATGACGCCTGGACAACTTTTTGAACAATACTAGACAGAAAAAGGCAGAATGTCCTCATCTTGTTCTCATTCTAATATTCTAACCCTAAATCAAGTCCAAATGCCTGTCACAGACTTCCCTGAGTGTCATCTTCCTCTGGAATGCCCCCACCTTAGGCAGAACTGGCCAGCTTCACAACTGCATTTACAGGACTCAGGTGATTCATTTGGAACTTAGGGAGACTGAGTGGGAACACCCACCTGTCTCCAGATCACAACTAGTTATCTGCCCAGTCATTGGCTCTTGGTGCTGTGATGACCCTGCCTTCAGGGTCAAAGTGCTGCCATGGAGCCAACATAGGACATCCCGGTGCCCTAGCCCCATCTTTCCCACCACTGCCAAGACAAACTGCTGATCTTAGATTGAGACCTTGCAGAATCCAAAAGGTTAAAAGGAATAATAAAGGAAACCGCCAATTGTAAATGAATTATATTTGGCTCTGAAAGCTGAGGCACAGGCTATATTATAAAAGGCATCTCTCTTTGCGTTGTTTACCATCACCCTGACTAATGCAGACCTTTTTTTTGTTGTTGTTTTAAATAATCTCATGCAAATTAGACACACACACTTCCTTCCAGTTGATTGCTATCTGCAAGGAATAATCTAACTGCAGAGGGACGGAGCAATGGCTGAGCAGGCAGAGAGCTGGAAGCAAAGGGCTTCACCGTCCTGCAAGCCTCCTCCCTCCTCTATTCATCTAAGTCCTCCTTTAGCTGCTATCTTTGGAAGAATTAGTCAATTTTAATAAAGCCCCAAATGTTCTTTTAGTTGAGGTATCAATATGCATTACCTGACACCACTAGCACTAGGCCTTGATGTTCTTCCTATAACTTCCTTTCTACCACTTGATGATTTTCAAGAGCCACCAGCTCCCCAACCCCCAGCCACCCAGTCTATAGCACTGACAATTAAAATATATTATTGATAGAGACTAACACTAAGAAATTCCCGTTCAGTTACCCTCTTCACTCACTAGCTCTAGTCAAAAGGAGGAGAAAGGGATGAGGGACCTTCTCTGAGAGGAGGGGAGGCAAAGAGGGTGTGGGCTGACTCTGAGAGGTAAAGAGGCCGCTTCATCTTTTCACGTCATAGTTACCTGATATGCAAAACTGAGAGCTCTCAATTCAAACCAAACTCTCTGAATGAAGATTCCATGTGCCCAGAGTGGGGCAGACTTCTCTTTCTCTCAGTTCTCTAGAATCTACTTGCAAAAACCTCCAGAAGAGCTCCCTGGACCCGGAGATGACTGCTGCCCTTGCATAGGAGCTGGGCCAAGCATCTCTTCTCCAGGGTGGGCATTTTTTTAAAAGGACAGAACAAGTGAGCTACATCCTATTGATTAATAAAACCCCGGTGTCACTGCTGCAGTGTCTGACCTGCATGGCCGCTGGGCTGCCACACTTGCCTATTTTTATCCCCTAGAAGATAAACAAATTGGCTTTCTTTTTCTCAAGGTTTCTGTTCAAATGCAAATAAAACCAAACTGATTGACTCTGTGAGCTGCAGGGGACTGGCTGCGACTGTGATGCCCTGGGGTCCTTTCCCACGACTCAGACCAAACCAGGGACCCGGAAGGGCTGTCTTTTCTCTGCGGGACAGGCCGTGCAAGGGTTTCTCAGGATAAGTAACCTCAGCAATGTCCCCAGTGACCGCTGGTCACTGCCACGGGGCCTGGCCCTGTGCAGGTGAAGCAGAAAGACAGATGACAGAAGACAGCAGTGTTCTCTTCATCTTTCAGGTCAAACAACAACCAGGACAGAAGTGTTAGGAAGAGTTTGAAAATAAGCAAGGTAATGAACTCCTGCCAGCGCCTTCCTGCTCAGCCCTAGTTTTATTATAAAAATGTGGCATCTGACTGGGATCACGGGAACAGGGCCAGGGTGCCAGTGACAAAGGGTGGCAGTCAAGGGCTGGTCACTGGGACCTCTTCCTCCCCGCTCCGCAGCCCCTCTATTTCTAGGACTTGGCCAATTCATCTGGGACTCACGGACACTGAGAGGGGGTCACCTCTCTCAGAACAACTAAGTTATCTGCCCCGGCACACTCTGGGAGGAGATGAGACAGAGAAGACAGCTGGCTAAAAATACTCCCCAAATTAAAAGAAAAAATCGACTCTCTCAGAAAAGGTTCAGGGAGGGGAAGGGGAAAAGTATTTTTATTTTATTTTATGAACATTTTGTTGGAACAGTAGAGTACAATAAGGACTCTCAGAGCCTCTAAAAGTCGTGGGATGACCTGGAGACCCCTATTTCCCAGTGCCTTGTATAAAATTGAATTTTTTAAACATAAATTACACGTAATGACGACATTGTAAAAACTAACAGTAATGGAAAGCTGTGCTGTATTTCATTAGCCTGTATTATTCCGTGCCACCTGATCCAGCCGGGCCTTGTTTATGAGGTAGTGTGTTAGCAGATGCCGATGGAAGCATTTGCTTCGACCTTGCTCTTCTCATTGGGGCATGAAATTACGACGGCAGCACCTTGATATTACAGCCATAAATACAGTAAACTGCAAATTTAAGCCAACGGCTCCTATTGTCTCTGAACATAAAGCTGATCGGTATTTATTTAAAAGGAGAACAAAAAAAATATTATATATCACCTTGTTTATGGGGCCTCCCCCACCCACTTTCTTATCCCCTCCCCCAGCCCCCCAACCTGTCTAATTCACTTGGTTAAAATATTAAGCAGATAAGCCAAACACTTTTTCCTCCACTGATTAACTATTCCCAAGCAGTGAAAACAGTTTCTGAGAAAACTAGTTCCAAATGTCACTACCCTGAATGCGAGAGTTTTTATAAGAATTGATCTGATGGGGAGTGGCAGTGGGCTGGTTGCCATCATCTTAATATTGATATGTAAATTCATGAACAAGACCTGAGACTTTCCCCTCTCCTTAAATGAGGGAAGTTCAAACAACAGGAGAAAAAGTTGCTGATGATGCCCTGAAGCTGAATGTCCTCTTGGTATCCTTCTGGAAATTGTTAGGCAGAAACATTATTTCAAAAAGCAGCAAAACACTGCCTCCTGCCACCTAAGGAAAGAAAGAAAGATATCTAACCAAGAAGATAATTCTCAGCTCAACACAGAGAGCTGAGGCACCTCTCATTAAAACTTGCACCAATCCCTCCTTATCCCAGTGAACCATAAAGACAATATATCCTTTAAATACATTAAATGTGGAAGAAAAATAAACACAAAGACAAAAGGACACTGGATATCACCCAGCCACATCTCCCAGTATAAATCACCAAGTAAAAAAGCCAGTGCACAATGTATTTCACTGCTAGCTGAAAGACTGAGGAAACTGGCAGGCTTGTTCCACTTGAAGCCTAAAGAGAAGGCAGGTCTGCTTTCTTAATGTCAACAGAAGAGGCAAAGAGGGATGTAAAAACTCAACCACGTCCAAGTTTGGAGGTTTCAAAGGGCTAGTGGTGGAAACCATGGAACAGCAGCAGGCAAGCTCAGAAGCCACTACCAGTGAAACACACAAAAGGCCATTTTAGCAGTGAATCAAATGCGAGTTTGGGGGAGCAGTTTAATTTCAAAGCAGACAGGCTGGGTTCACGGGGTCCAGTGCTCAGCAGTTTCAATGACACAGCCAAATCAACCAAGATCGAAAGTTTCTGTACATTTACTTTTGATAGGTTATTCCACAAGGCAGACGTACTCCCTTGGAGCCCTAAATTATATCAGACACATCAGTCATTGAGCTTAGCTCCTTCCGCATAAGGAGGAAACTTTCCTATAAAATTTATTGAGCTTCTCTGGGGAGTAGTATAACTAGTGAACAAGACAGAAGTGAGCTGCCCCTCTGTGTAACACAAATTGAGATCTCTCATATGAACGACTGGGAGGGTTTCCAATCAGCATCCATAATGTCTATTTTTAGATCTATATAATCTAAAGGTTTTTTTTTCTTTTAATCCCTCTCTGCTAAATTAGAAACAAAAACAAAGAGAAGTTATTTTCGATATTTGATCGATTCCAGAGGATTAATAGCAGGACAAATATCGTTGCGGCTGCCACAGACAGCAGGTCTTTGGCAACAGGTAGAAAAGTCAGCCCTTCCCACAGTATACTAACTTAAGTCCTAGGGAAGAAACTGTGTCCCTAAAGACCAAGGGGATGATAATCAGGAATCTCTGCTACTTAAATGCCAAGTAAGCCAAACGTGTGTTTGTGCATGCATGGAAAAGTCAAATTGATAAACACTTTTAGTGATACTTAAATCTTGCTCCTGTTTTCAGAAGAGGTCATGAAGGGTGGTTTAAAAAAAGCAATCAACTTGCCTTTGACAACCAAACAAAGAAATTCAGAACTGCAAGAAAAATTGGAGTTTATCTGACCTCTCTCCTATTCTTTTTCTTTTTTTCCTTCTGTTTTATAGATCAAGAAAAAGGGACAGAGAGAGGGGCCGGGACTTGCCCACAGCCCATGTGAGCCCCAGAATTGGATTCCTACACAGGGCTCTCTGTGCTGGGCAGGGGCAGGGGGCGGGGAGCATGGGCAGCCTGACACACCTACTGCCCTCTGCCACTTGACAGAGTCTGCATATTTTAAATAAGCAAACTCTCAGAATTAACACCCCTGAAAGAAGAAAGCCAAAGAGAACATCAGGAGCATGGGGGAAAACTAGATGAAGGGTACAGAGAAGTCCACACACACACACACACACACACACACACACACACACACACACACATATACAGTGTGTATACCTGAAAGAAAAGGAGGACAGGAAACTGGTAACACTGGTTATAGAGAGGACTAGTTGCTGGGGAACAGAGACTGAAGAACACTTTTCACTGCCTAGCCTTATGAATTTTGTTCCCTGTGAATAGATTTCTGATTCAAATAAATAAATTTAAGAACAAAGAAAATATTTGGGGAAAACAAACCAACCAGATTTGATCCTTAACAAAATCACAATGGTTCACACCATTTTCTGGAAGAGAAAAACCAAGACAGAAAAAGATACAAAGCCAAGTCTAGGAGCTAGGATTATAACAGAAAGACATCCACAATTTCTAACTTCTTGCTTAACCCATTGTGGCTGCGACCACAACAGCCAAGTACAAGGTAGCTTTTTTTTTTTAATGTGTTTTTAAAAGGCAGACATCTGTTCTATTTTGACACATCCTGGCTGCCCAAATGTTTCTTTCAGCTCTAAATATTTGCTTCACCAATGGAAATGTTTCCATCACTGCAACAAAACAAACATTTGCTTTGGGATGGGACGGCTAGCCATACGCCGTCTCATATGTTCTTTGAAACAGCCTGATTTGGGAAACAACTCCACTATAGGACACAAATCAAGGTAGAGATTTTTTGTTCCTTTAAGAAAATCTTGTCACAAGAGTTTGGTGCACTAGGGCACACTCTTTAGTCACTCAGCTGAATGCTATAAATGTTCCTTTGGGGTTTTCTTCTACATCTTGAACCTTAAATATGTGATCAGAAGGTCTATTATTTGGCATTCAGCTTACTTCCTAAAGATTTAAGCTCCCATGCAGCCATCAGATGTTCTTGCAAGTCCTCACATTAATCTGATATTAACACATGAAAACATGCTATGTCCTAATAGGTCAATACATAAATTACCTTGTCACCACCTAGTTGTGTATCTCAAATGAATCTGGTATTGGTTACTACTGTCAACATTATTAGTATTGAGATAAATATGTAGCACTCAACCAAATCCATAAATATTTGAGTGCTTATTCTGCTAGGCAATGTGAGAGTGCAAGATCTCATTTTCTCTACCTGTTAAATGGGAGCCTCCCTAGGACCCCTACCCCGCAGTTTCTTACGTTGAATGAGTTTTGTCTGTTTCTCTATCTGTAATGTATAATAGGTATAGTATATAGAATAATATAGATTATATATTGATAACAAAATGTCAACTGCAGGAAACATGGAAAATAAAGAAAAGCACACAAAAAACAAAAAAGAAATCATTCATATTTCCACTCTTCACTCAAAATAACAGCCAAGTGCATTAAACCCACGTGTAGCAGAGCGTTTTAGTTCTTTACATCTTTAACTCTTTGAGTTCCACGCTAATCCTGTGCAGGCCTGCCGAGGGACACGACACACGGTTTGCAGGCTCACGGTTCTGTTTGCAGGCTCACGGTTTTGTGGCACCTCCGAGCAGTGCCAGAAGTAGACACTTGATTCTCTCCATTTACAGAGGAGGAGCCTGAGGCTCACAGACATGAACTGGCCTATCTGAGATCTCACTGCTGCAGGGTGGAGGGCCAGGCTCGGATCCCAGGCCCAGGCGCCTCAGCACTACTCTCTATACAGCATGGGGCGGGGGTGGAATATTCCAAATCCCATTCAAGCTGAAAAGTAACACTGACATCTCTGACTTCCAGCCTGTCATCCAGATGTATTGGCAAAGTTATTGACTGGATTTTTTCAAATTAAAAACTGCTTTTAAACAAGAGGATGCCCAATGCCAGTGAGGGTGCTGTGGAAGAGCAAACTGAGAAACTTTGGAAGACACTTCAGCACTCTATCGCAAGAGTTTTAAAAATGTTCCTACCTTTACTCAATCATTTTGCTTCTACGAAATAATAAAATAATGTAGTAAAAGACTTATGTAGAAAGCCAGGCACAGTGGCTCACGCCTGTAATTCCAACACTTTGGGAGGCCAAGGCGGGCAGACTGCTTGAGCCCAGGAGTTTGAGACCAGCCTGGGCAACATAGTGAGACCCCCATCTCTACAAACAAACAAACAAAACTACAAAAATTAGCTGGGCATGGTGGTGCACACCTGTAGTGCCAGCTACTTGGGAGGCTGAGGTGGGGATTGCTTGAGCCCAGGAGGTTTGAGACTTGAATTCAACTTACGCTCTGAATTCAACTTACACTTGCTCAGAAGGGGAGAGAGAGGGAAATTACACTACACCCGGTTGGGGTGGGGATGGGCTCACCATTTCACTCTACAAGGGCTGCATCTTCCAGTGAGCACAAGACCGGATGTTTGAACCCGCTGTGCCCTCATCACCTCATTCCCATACACCCTTGCAGTCTGAGCATCGTGTCACAGGCTATTTTCCCCCACACGGCTTGGCACTCACATGCAATGCAGACTATGTCGTCTGGTATTAAACCAAAGATCTGTTTCAGTGTGACGGAAAATGTGGGCTCTACTGAACTTACTGAAAGAACATCTTTCTAAGGGATTTTTAACAATTATTTTTAAAATTAATGTTTAAAAAATATTTGCATTGTATAAAATTCTAAAGATATAAAAGGGTATATAGTAGCCCACCCTTATCTGTGGGGGGATTCATTCCAAGACACTCACTGAATGCCTGAAACCACAGATAATACAAAATTCTATAGATTCTATGCACAAATTTATTTTCCTCTTTCACAATTTCATGGATAGATTTGTTCTTACAATAGATTTTAGCAACCTCAGCATATGATTTTTTTCCTTTCCTTATTAAGTCAAGAGCATTCTCCGTTTCACTTAAAGGAAGCACTTTACGGCTTCTCTTTGACATATCTGAATTGCCAGCATCACTACTCTTGCACGTGGGGTCATTATTAAGTAACACAGAGCTTACTTGAACACAAGCACTTGGATACCATGACCATCGATCTGATCACCGTGAGGGCTACTAAGTGACTGCCAGGTGGAGGCGTCCACAGCACGGATAAGCTGGACAAAGGGATGATCCACATCTCAGGTAGGACAGCATGAGATTTCATCAAGCTACTCAGAATGGCACACAATTTAAAACTTATGAATCATTTATTTCTGGAATTTTCCATTTAAACATTTTTGGACTTTGGTTGACCTTGAGTACCTGAAAGCATGAGAGGCAGAACTATGGATAAAGGGGGTCCACTTTATCATGAAAAATCAGTCTCCTTCCCACTCCTGCCACCCTATTACATCCTCCAGGGGCAACTATTGCTAAAGCTTCTTATATAAAAAGCATGCATGTAGCTGGGCAAAGTGGTGGACACCTATAATCCCAGCTGCTTGGGAGGATGAGGCAAGAGGATTGCTTGAGGCCAGAATTTCAAATCTAGGCAACATAGTGAGACTCCATGTCTTTTTTTTTTTGAGATGGAGTCTCGCTCCGTCACCCAGGCTGGAGTGCCATGGTGCAATCTCGGCTCACTGCAACCTTAGCCTCCTGGGTTCAAGCAGTTCTCTACCTCAGCCTCCCAAGTAGCTGGGATTACAGGCACCACCACGCCCAGCTAATTTTTTCGTATTTTTAGTAGAGATGGGGTTTCACCATCTTGGCCAGGCTGGTCTTGAACTCCTGACCTCGTGATCCACTCGCTCGGCCTCCCAAAGTGCTAGGATTGCAGGCATGAGCCACTGTGCCTGGCCAAGACTCCATCTCTTTCAAAAAAAAAAAAAAGCACATGTGTGTATACATATGTGTGTCTGTATATTTTTATACAAATGATAGCACGCTATACATGCTGTTCTATACCATGCTATTTTTAATTAGGTTATCTTGGAGGATACTCCATATTAGTATCTACAGAGCTCTCTCATTCCATTTAATGGCTATATGGTTGGTATGGATGTACTATAATTTATTTAACATCCCCTACTGAACCTTTACTGCTACAAACAAAGCCATAATAAAGGACCTTGAATATACCACTTGTACATGTGTAACTATATCCCTAGGAATAGACTCAGATGCATGCAGTTTTAATTTTAATAAGACCTGTCAAACCTTCTTTCAGGTTGTTTCCACTCACATTCCCTCAACCTTGCCTACATGATGCTATCAAGCTTTTTATCTTTGCCATTCTGAAAGGTTAAAAAATTGTCTCGTTATTTTATTTATTTATTTATTTGAGACAGAATCTCACTCTGTCACTCAGGCTGGTGCCATCTCGGCTCACTGTAACCTCTGCCTCCCAGGTTCAAGCAATTCTTGTGCCTCAGCCTACCAAGAAGCTGGGATTACAGGAGTGTGCCACCAGCCCTGCTAATTTTTGTATTTTTGCAGATACGGGGTTTCACTATGTTGGCCAGGCTGGTCTCAAACTCCTGGCCTCACGTGATCCATCTGCCTCGGCCTCCCAAAGTGCTGGGATTACAGGCGTGAGCCACCATGCACAGCCTCATTATAATTTTAAGGAAACTTTTGTTGGCATTGAATATATACAGAAAAGCATACACATTTTTAAGTGTATAGCTTAATGAATTTTCCCACGGTGAACACACTTATGTAACTACCATCCAGATCAAAAAATAGAGTAACAGCCTCTAGCAACATCCCTCGTCTCCTCCCAGTCACCACCTAACTTCTAATACCACAGATTCAGTTTGCTTGCTTTTGAATTTTATATATGTGGGATAATACGGAAAGCATTCACACCTGTAATCCCAGCACTTTGGGAGGCCGAGGCGGCAGATCACGAGGTCAGAAGATCGAGACCATCCTGGCTAACACGGTGAAACCCCGTCTCTACTAAAAATACAAAAAAAATTAGCTGGGCGTGGTGGTGGGCGCCTGTAGTCCCAGCTAGTCGGGAGGCTGAGGCAGGAGAATGGCGTGAACCCAGGAGGTGGAGCTTGCAGTGAGCAGAGATCACGCCACTGCACTCCAGCCTGGGCGACAGAGCGAGACTCCGTCTCAAAAAAAAAAAAAAAAAAAGATAAACGGCTCCTTTTGTTCAACATTATGCTTGCGAGTCATCCTTGTTGCTACACGTAGCCACGGTTCATTCAAATTGTTGTATTGTAGTCTTATACAGTAAAAGAATGTATCTATTTCTAGTTTTGGACCATCTATGAATAATGCTGCTATCAACATTCTTATATGTATTTTTTGAGGGGAAATGCTCGATTATAGAGTGCACATCTTCTCAGCTTTAACAGATACTGCCAACAATGTCCAAAATGGTCACAGCAATTCACACTCCCACCAGCAGAGTAGAAGAGCTCTAGCTGTCCCACAACCAGCAGCAAAGTTCTCAGTCTTTTCCATTTTAGTCATTCTGGTGGGTGTGAAGGATAGCACATTCTGACTGCAATTTGCATTTCTCTGACAACGACTGAGACTGAATACTTTTTGTTTGTTTATCATCTTCATTGAGTACAGCGTTCCACGTAATAAGGCAAGTTTGTTCATTGCGTTGTTAGAATCTGGATTGCTTTGTCTGTTTGTACTATCAAACATGGAAAAAGAAGTTTTGAAAGACGTTTTGAAACGCCCCATTATGAAAGATTTGTCCAGTCCTCCTTTCAGGTCTGTCCAGTTTTGCTTAACGTATATTGAAGCTATGTTTGTTAGGTGTGTAACTATTTTGAAATGTTCATCTTGTTGGTGATTGACCATTTTATTACTCTGAAATTTTTCTATCTCTGACTCTACTTTTTTTTGTTTATTTGTTTTGAGACGGAGTCTCGCTCTGTCGCCCAGGCTGGAGAGCAGTGGCGTGATCTCCACTCGCCGCAATCTTTGTCTCCCAGATTCAAGCAATTCTCCTGCCTCAGACTCCGGAGTAGCTGGGATTACAGGCATGCACCACTGCATAGAGACAGGGTTTCGCCATGTTGGCCAGGCTGGTCTTGAACTCCTGACCTCAGGTGATCTGCTCACCTCGGCCTCCCAAAGTGCTGGGATTATAGGCGTGAGCCACCATGCCTGGCCTTCTGACTCTACTTTTAAGACCACCTTGTCTGGTATTAGTACCAAGTTTCTTGTGGTTAGTGTTTGCATGATATATCTTTTTCCATCACTTGACGTTTAATCCTTAAATATCTTTATACTAAAGGTGTGTCTGATGCAAGCAGCACTGAGTCTTTTAAATCTAATCTTGACCAACTGCTTTTAATGGAGTATTTACGCCATTTATATTTAATGTAAATGCTGAAATTTGGGGGTTTATATCTTCCATATTACAATTTGTTTTCCTTTTGACCTGTTTAGTGCTCTCTTTTCTCTTCTGTCTTCTTTTTAATTCAGTTTTTCCCTCTATTACCTTGTAGTTAAGGTGGTTTCTGATGGATTTCTCTACTGCAAAGTTACTATCTTTTCTTTCAGAGTTAATAAATAGCTTGGAAAAGACACTTCGCTCTTTCTCTTGAAACTTTCATCTCATTTTAGCACCCGTCAATGGAACTTGTCTGCAACAGTAATTACTGGATGTTTGCCTAATGGGAGATCCTCAAGAGTGAAAGGGGTCCTGAGACTAAAACACTTGTGAACCAACGCCCTAGACATCACAATATATCCTTTACTTACTATAGTGTGACATAAATGAGAAATTTTACTGTTCCCCCAAAGATCCTCGCACATATAACTTTCCCTCCACCCCTCCTTTTGTGTACTGGCATGCATTTCAATTATAATGTATGTTAAAATCCACAAGAAAGACATTCTTATTTTACACAGTCAATATTCATTGATATGTATCCTTTTGTTTGTCCTTCATTCTTTCCTGCCATTTCTATGTTTCCATGTAAGATCATTTTCTCTCTGCCTGAAAACTCCTTTAGTGTTTCTTTCAGTACAGTGTCCTGGTGATGAATTTTCTCTTTTTGTTTGCCTGGAAATGTCTGTATTTTCCTTCACTTTTAAAAGACATTCTGTTATGAAATAATTTCGATTTACAGAAAAGCTGCTGAAAGCATAGTACAAAGAATTCTCATATATCTTTCACCCAGGTTCTTTAAATGTTAAATTCATCACACTTGCTTTATTATTCTCTATTGATCTGTCTATATGATTACTTTCCCTGAACTGTTTGAGACTAAGTTACAGACATCACACCCTACCCCTTAAATATTTCAGTAAGCATGTCTTGATTTGGGGTGGGAGTGGGGGAAGCTCTTGCTTGTATATAACCACAGAATAATTATCAAAATCAAGAAGTTAACAATGTTACATTTATATCTGTAGCTCAGATCTTTCCTCTGAACTTGATTCATAATATCCCTCTGCCCACCTGATACCTCCACTTGGATGTCTGATATCTCAAACTTAATATGTCTAACACTGAACTCCTAATATTGCCCCACCAAACTGCTCCATTCCTAGTTAATGACAACTCCAAACTTGTAGTCACACAAGGCCAAAAACCTTGGAGTCATCCTTAATTTCTACTTCTCTTTCATATCCAGATCCCACAAATCAGGCTATTCTATTGGATTTACTTCCAAAAAAATATCCAGGGAATCTGAGCACGCCTTAACACTAGACTAGTCTCCCAGCTTCCACCCTGGTGATCCTATTAAACCTTACATCAGATGGTATAACTCCTTGCTTAAAACACTCTGATGATTTTCCATTTTACTCAAAATAAAACCAAAGTCCTTACCAAGATACTGTTGCCCTACACAACCTTACTCCCCGTGAATGTTGTGACCTCGTCTCTCACTGCTATCCACCTGGCCTACCATTCTTGTTCCTGGAATTTGCCAGACGCATTTCCTCTTCAAGCTTCTGCATCGGTCATTCCCTTTTCCTGAAACTCTTTCTACCCAGAAATCTGCATGGTTTGCTTCCTCGTTTTCTTCAAGTTTTTGCTCAAAATATTATCTTAGAGGGGCCTTTCCAAACCATCCCATTTAAAATAGCAAATTCCTAAGAAGAATCCTCTATTGCTCTTACTCAACTTATGTTTATATTTTATTCTATTTACTGTCTTCTCCCTCCCACTCTACCATTACATTTGGGGTTATTTAATTCACTGCTATGTTCCTAGTACCTAAAACACCTAGGTTCTACTGGCACCTAGTAGGTATTCAATAAAAATGTGTACAAAGCCAGGCATGGTAGCTAATACCTGTAATCTCAGCACTTTGGGAGGCTGAGGCAGGAGGATCACTTGAGTACAGGAGTTCAAGACCAGCCTGTGCAACATAGTGCAACCTCACCTTTTTAAAAAAAAAAAAGAGCTGGGTGCAATGGTGTATATTTGTAGTCTCAGCTACTAGGGAGGCTGAAGCAGGAGAACTGCTTGAGCCCAGGAGGTCAAGGCTGCAGTGAGCCATGACTGCACCACTGCACTCCAGCCTGGGTGACAAAGCAAGACTCTATCTCAAAAAAAAAAAAAGTATAGAAAGAATAAATAAATGGAAACCCCAATATGTAAAACAGACAAAAGTAATGTTCAGGTTTTGAGAGGTCCAGAGGGGTATGGAGAAAAATCAGAGTCCCACCTTCTTGATTCCCTCTTTGCCCCTGAAATATCTCCTCAGAATCTCCAAGAATCCCCAGAGGTAAGTATAAAAACCGTTACCAGCCAGGTATGGTGGCTCACGGCTGTAATCCCAGCACTTTGGGAGGCTGGGGTGGGAGGCCGAGGAGGGACAGATCACTTGAGGTCAAGGAGTTCAAGACCAGCCTGGCCAACATGGTGAAACCCCCGTCCCTACTAAAAATATAGAAATTGGCCAGGTGTGGTGGCAGGCGCCTGTAATCCCAGCTACTCAGGAGGCTGGGGCGGCAGAATTGATTGAATCTGGGAGGCGGAGGTCACAGTGAGCTGAGATCGTGCCATTGTACTCCAGCCTGGGCTACAGAGTGAGACTCCATCTCAAAACAAAACCAAACAAAACAAAATGCCCGTTACCATATATTCACCCTGTACTAAAGCAAACTAGTTTATTCATCAGCCCCTGATATGCCTTATACTCTGAAGAGAGTCAGGCATCAGTCTTCCACCCCTGATGTTCCAGCCATCAGAGTAGCTTCTTCCCAACCCCACTCTGAGCTTGTCAGTTGTTCCGGGTTATCTCTTCCATCACCAAAGCTCCTCTGTGATCACCCTAGGTAGAAGTACTTTTCTACAGCAATTACTATCTAGATAATACTCCTCTGGTTGTCAAACATAGATGGCTTTGTAACCTTTCTTTTATCTTATATGGTTTTCTGAGGATTTTAATGGTGTTGAACTTTTATTCTCTGCCTTATTCATTACTGCATCCCCAAAACCTAAAACACTGATCAACCCATAGTGGTCATTCACCAAATAATTGTTCAATGTGTGAATAAATGTGAATAAAGCATACTGGTGCTTCATGAATTGCAGATTTTCAATAGCTGTAAGATATATTTGTAGCACTTCATGATAATCCCTTTTTTCCCCTCTTAAAAAAAAAAAGCTGTTTATCATAAAACTCATTATCACTGTCATCATTAACATTTAACATTATTCTTGGAGTTTCATCCTATGTAATACAGTAGGAAATAAAATTAAAATGTCTATGAACTAGAGACAAGTTTACAAAATAATCAATTGACCATATACCTATAAAATTTAATTTAATCATGAGAAAGTGGGATGGCAAGGTACAGTACATAAAATTAAAAATCAGTAGCACTCCTATGTACCAGCAATAATTTAAAAAAAAATGAAGAGAAATTCCTTTCATAATAGCCATGAGAAATATAAAATTACTATAGTCTTACAAAATGTTAGATCAGTATAAAGAAATGTTGCAAAGAGAAATAAAGGGAGACAAACGAAAAAGCCTTTTCAAATTAATTTATAAGTTTAACACAATTTCAATAAAAAAATCCCAATTATTTTAAATTATCTCAGATGCTCCTCAAGCTTATCTGGGAGAATGCACAAATAAGAATAACAAGGATTAGCCAGGCGCGGTGGTTCACGCCTGTAATCCCAACACTTTGGGAGGCCAATGTGGGTGGATCATGAGGTCAGGAGTTCAAGATCAGCCTGGCCAAGATGGTGAAACCCTGTCTCTACTAAAAATACAAAAATTAGCAGAGTATGGTGGAGGGCGCCTGTAATCCCAACTACTCGGGAGGCTGAGACAGAGAATTGCTTGAAACCAGGAGACGCAGGTTGCAGTGAGCCAAGATTGCACCACTGCACTCCAGCCTGGGCGACAGAGCCAGACTCTGTCTCAAAAAAAAAAAAAAAAAAGGATAACAAGGATCCTCGTTTAACACCAAGGTCAGAGGCAACAAGAATGGAAACAGGTTTCATTCTGCCCTCATGGGATTCCAGACTGCTCTTAATTTTCCTTTCCTGACTACCTGCCATGTAGACCTCAAGCTCCAGCCTCAGACGTGGCAACAGCATACTATTTCCCTTTGGTTCTGCTTCTCTGCTTGAACCCTTACTGAGACAGAGAAGACTGTTCTTTTCCTTTGTCGCTCATATCAATAGGACACTTATTTGCTAATTTATGTGTCAGCTGCTTCCTCCACTAGAAGCATAACATAGTGGTTAAAAGCAAAAATTAGAAAAAAAAGTGGCTTATGTTTTAATCCTGGCTCTGACACTTAATAGCTATGAGTCAGGTCCCTCATCTGTAAAATGGGAATAAAGTTGTTATAAAGATTAAATAAGGTGCTACTTTTATAGATCAATGCCTGGCATATATAAGCAGCATATGAACTTGATGAATAAAAATATAATAAAAATAATGCACTGAAAAAAAAGAACAGCTAGGAATGTTCGGTAGTCCATTCGGTATCCTCTTCTGGATATTTAGATATTTCTTAGTATTTTTTTTTTAAGTGGTCCCTCTAGGGATTACAATATACATTCTTATCAATCTACTCTGAATTAATATTACACCATGTTACATATTAAGAACTTTAATATGATACATATAATTGTATGTACTATACTGTATTATTGTTTATATTAATAATACATTTTATTAAGAATCTTGGCTGGGTGCAGTGGCTCACGCCTGTAATCCCAACACTTTGAAAGGTCAAGGCAGGTGGATCACCTGAACTCAGGAGTTCAAGACCAGCCTGGGCAACATGGTGAAACTCTGTCTCTACTAAAAATACAAAAATTAACCAGGCGTGGTAGCATGCACCTGTAATCCCAGCTACCCGGGAGGCCAAGGCAGGAGAATCGCTTGAACCTGGGAGGCAGAAGTTGCAGTGAGTTGAGATGGTGCCACTGCACGCCAGCCTGGATGACAGAGTGAGATCCTATCTCAAAAAAAAAAAAAAAAAAGAATCTTAATTCCATTTACACCCCTTCTGTCCTTTGTGCTCTTGTTGTAAAACGTTCATTACATATAAATATATGAGTATATTATAAATCTAACACTACATTATTGTTATTGCTTTTGTCAACTGACTTTTACAGAATTGAAGAATTAAAATAAAATAGTATTTTATATTTTCTTATGTATTTAACATTCCCACTGCTCTTTATTCCTTCCTGAAGACCCAAATTTCCATCTAGTATTGTCAGAGGCATGTGAACCAGAACAACTCCATCTTGAGTAGGGGCTAGGTAAAATGAGGCTGAAACCTACTGGGATGCATTCCCAAACAGCTGAGGCATTCTAAGTCACAGGATGAGACAGAAAGTCGGCACAAAATACAGGTCATAAAGACCTTGCTGATAAGACAGGTTGCAGTAAAGGAGCTGGCTAAAACCCACCAAAACCAAAATGGCCATGAGAGTAACATCTGGTTGTCCTCACTGCTACACTCCCACCAGTGCCATGACAGTTTACAGATGCCATGGCAGTTTACAGACTCCATGGCAACATCGGGAAGTTAACCTCTATAGTCTAAAAGGGGGAAGCATGAATAATCCACCCCATTTGGCATCTCATCAAGAAATAACCATAAAAATGGGCAACCAGCAGCTCCCAGGGCTGCTCTGTCTGTGGAGTAGCCATTCTTTCATTCCTTTACTTTCTTAATAACATTGCTTTCACTTTGCACTGCAGACTCGCCCAGAATTCTTTCTTGTCTGAGATCCAAGAATCCTCTCTTGGGGTCTGGATTGGGACCTCTTCCCTAACAGATTTCTCTTTCTTGTAACAGTATTATCTCCTCTTCAATGGGAAGATCTCACACAGATATTTATTCAATGCATGTCTGCTGGTGACAATTTCTCTCAGCTTTTATCTTATAATGTCTTTATTTTTTTCCTTCATGTTTAATGGTATTTTCACTGTATAGAGAATTCTAGATAAAGTGTCT
This sequence comes from Pongo pygmaeus, assembly GCF_028885625.2. NCBI lineage: Eukaryota > Metazoa > Chordata > Mammalia > Primates > Hominidae > Pongo > Pongo pygmaeus. The sequence continues at coordinate 220,648,199 of NC_072373.2, forward strand.
TTTTTCTTTTGCCATTCTGAAGACATCATTCCATTGTCCCGTGTGCTACACTGTCTCTGATTATGAGTCAGCCATAATTCTCATCATTGTTCCCTTTTTATTTAATATTAGCAGTTTCACTGTGATACACCTCGATGTAATTTTCTTTGTATTTATCCTACTTGTAATTGGCCACACTTCCTGGGCTGCTGTTTGTGTGGCGTTGCTTTAATCAAAATTGGAAATTTCTCAGCCAATATTGCTTCAAATACTTTTTCTGCCTCATCCTTCTCTCCTTTTTGGGAGTACTGCTGTCACCCTATGTTAGACAGCTTGATTTTTGTCCTGCAGGTCATTAAGGCTCTGGTCCTATTTTTATTCCAGCTATTTTTCCTCTCCATACTTCAGTTTGGATGATTTCTGTTTACCTGTCTTCAGGTTCACTGATGCTTCCTTCTGTTATGCCCAATCTGCTGCGTCTCTCACCCAGAGAAATTTCAGTGTCAGGTTTTGTGTTTTTCAGTTCTAAGATTTACATTTGGTTCTTTTTCACAACTTCCTTATCTCCACTGCAACTCCTCACCTCTTTACCCTTTCACCCATTTTTTTTTATGTAAATTCTTTTAACATATTTGTTCATAGTTAAAGTTCCTGTTCACCTGTGAATTTGTTTCTATTAATTGACTTTTCATTTCAGTAAGGGTCACAGGGTCCTGTTTCTTCCCACATCTAATAATTTTTTAATTTTATACTGGATGTTGAAGGTGATAGTTTGTAGAGGCTCTGGATTCTGTTTTCTTCTGCAGAATTCAGTTTATTCTAGTAGACAGTTAAATCACCCGTAGATCTGGTGTAGGCACAATTTTATGCTTTATTTTTGTTTTGCCCTTAGTCCTAGGGAAAATGCCATAGCCCTGGGGGTAGTATTTGCCCCTAAGGGGTAGCCCTTCTGGGATTTCAAAGCAAAGTCCAAGGTGTTTATCAAATCTCCTCTAACTTGACAAGACTCCACCTCCAAATTCTCTCTCTCCCACAGCAGGCAGCTACTGAAATCTCTGCTGGAATCTGTGGCACTTCCCCTATACATGGGCAGTTCAGCAGTTAGTCTAGCATGTGAGGGGTGTTTATATGTAGTTTGGGGTGATCCCCAGCATGGTTCTCTCCTTTCTATGACTGCCATCTTCAATTTCCAGACACACAGTCTCAAAATCCATCCCCTGATTCCTCAAACCAATATGACACAGCTTTCTGCTTGAGTTCTATTTGCTAGCACCTGGTGGATTGGGGAGTACCTCAAGTAAAAAGCCTTATAAAGGTGGCTCCCCTGGATGGGGTCTTTCTTTCAAGAATCAAATTCACTCCAATTTCTGCTTGCTTTGGTGGCTCTCCAGTACCTTCAAACTGTATTTTTAAAACACTGTGTCCAGGCTGGGTATAGCAGATCACCAGGTCAGGAGATCAAGACCATCCTGGCTAACACAGTGAAACCGTCTCTACTAAAAAAATACAAAAAATTAGCCGGGCGTGGTGGCAGGCACCTGTAGTCCCAGCTACTCGGGAGACTGAGGCAGGAGAATGGCGTGAACCCTCCCTACTCGGGAGGCGGAGCTTGCAGTGAGCCGAGATCGCGCCACTGGACTCCAGCCTGGGTGACAGAGCGAGACTCTGTCCAAAAAAAAAAAAGAAGAAAAAAATATATATATGTATAGTGTCCAAATTTTATTTTTGTTATTGCCATATGGGAGTATTATTCTAATACAAGCTACTCCATCATTACTGAAAGCCAAGAACTCTCAGAATTCTTGTTTTTTTGTTTTTTTGGTTTTTTTTTTTGAGACAGAGTATTACTTTGTCACCCAGGCTGGAGTGCAGTGGCACAATCTCAGCTCACTGAAACCTATGCCTCCCAGGTTCAAGCAATTCTGCCTCAGCCTCCCAAGTAGCTGGGATTACATGCATGTGCCACCAAGCCCAGCTAATTTTTGTATTATTAGTAGAGATGGGGTTTCACCATGTTGGCCAGGCTGGTCTTGAACTCCTGTGATCCACCTGCCTCTGCCTCCCAAAGTGTTGGGATTACAGGCGTGAGCCACTGCGCTCGGCCTCAGAATGTTTTTTAAAGAGAAGAATGATGAAGTGAGCCTTGCTCTTGTACATATTAAAGTTGATAATAAAGATACAGCAATTAGGCTGGGTGTGGTGGCTCACGCCTGTAATCCTAGAGCTTTAGGAGGCTGAGGCAGGTGGATCACCTGAGGTCAGGGGTTAAAGACCAGCCTGGTGAAACCCCCTCTACTAAAAATACAAAAATTAGCCGGGCGTGGTAGCACCTGTAATCCCAGCTACTTGGGTGGCTGAGGCAGGAGAATCACTTGAACCTGGGAAGCAGAGGTTGCAGTGCGCTGACATCGCGCCACGCACTCCAGCTTGGGCGACACGAGAAAAATTCCATCTCAAAAAAAAAAAAAAAAAAATACAGCAATTAAAACATTGTGGCACTTGTGTAAGAGTGTATAGGTCAATAAAAACAGAATAGATATCCCTGAAAGAGACCTTCTTATGTATTAAAATTTAATTTATAATAGAGGAAGCATACTAAACAACTCGGGAGAAAAATGATTTATTCATTTGAAGGACAGTCAGGGAAAAACTAATGTTTGAAAGGAGCTTCACTTCACACCATTTCACAAATTTCAGGATTAAAGAGTTAAATATAAAAACATAAACCATAAAAACTAAAATGAAATGTGGATGAATATTTAACATCACTGGTTCAGTGTTTATGGACAAACTATTTCATCTCTTTCCTTAGTTTCTTTCTCAATTGCAAGAAGATAATAAAAAATACGTACCTCGTAGGGTTTTTGTGATTAAATAAGGGACTTAGCTTATTGCCTGACACATAATCAGCCCTCAATACATGTTAGCTGTTACTGTAATTATTACTATTTAATAATTATGAGGATGGAATCTCTTACCATAAAAATAATAGAGGAAATATCAGAAGATTGGTAGATCTGATTATGTGAAAATAATCACTTTTATATATTAAAAAATACAAAAGGCAAGGAACGGTGGGGAAAATGTTTGCAAACATGGCCAAGAATTAATATTCTTAATATATAAAGGGTATTTAAAAATCAATAAGTAAAGCACTAATATCCCAATAGAAAATGGGAGGGAAGAAGGACTGAATAAACATTTCTGAGAATAAACATATTTCAAAAGTTCAACTGTTACTAATCAAACAGATGCAAATCTATGCCCTATTCAGAAAACTATCACTATGTGCCCAGAGTCTTAAAACGATCATATCCTATGAGTCAACACTTCCACATTTCAGGAATCCATTTTGAGAAAATATCAGACAATGCTAGTCACCATTTTTTTCTAATTCCTTTAAACAAAAAACAAGAAAGAAAGAAAATAAATTAAGTGCTCAGCTCAAGAAACTAGAAGAACATCAGAAAAATCCAAACAAAGTAGATAAAAGGAATTATGCAGAAGAGTGTTTTAAATTTTCTAAGTGGCCAAATTTTTTTTCAGGGCTTCTTACTGTAAATTTTAGTTTTATTGCCATATGGTCAGAGAAGCAGGGGCTATGTGATTTCTGCCTTTTGGGCTTCATTGGAATTTTTCTTTGTGGCTAATTAACAACTTTTTATAAATGTATCATGGGTGTTGAAAAATTAAATATTCCATTTTATGTGTACAAAATGCCATTTATTTATATATATAACAAGTTTCATTTATTTTTTGCCTGTGATTTATGAAATTCTAAAGTGTGTTAATATCTTCAACTATGTGTTTTTAAATTCTTCTATATTTCTAATAGCTTTCGCTTTATATACTTTGACAGAATGTTTTTCAGTGCCTAAAGTTGCATGATTATTGTATCTTCTAGGTATGTTGAACTTTGCAATGGTATAAATTGACAATGCATTCTTTTTAATATTTTAAACTTGAATTTCTAATCTGCCTAATATTAATATTGTCAATTGTTTCCTTTTTTTTTCTTCCTTTTTTTTTTTTTTTTTTTTTTTTTTAAGAGATGGGCTCTTGCTCTGTTGTCTAGGAGTGCAGCTCAAGCTACCCTCCCTCATCAGCCTCCTGAACAGCTGGGACTACAAGTGCACACCACCATGCCTGGTTCATCTTTTACGAATTTTTTTGAGATGGGGAGGGGTCTCACCATGTTGCCCAGGCTGGTATCGAACTCCTGGCCTCAAGCCATTCTCCTGTCTCGGCCCCCTAAGCTCTGGGATCACCAGTGTGAGCCACCACACCCGGCCAATTCTGTTTCTTTTGATTTGCATTTGCTCACTGTATCCAGCCCATCCCTTATTTTCAACTTTCCTGTGTTGTTTTACTTTAGTTATGTCTCTTGTTGACGCATAAAACTGGCCTTTGTTTTTTTCTTCAGGTTTTACTGAGTTTGGGATCTGTTCTTTAATAGGGGATTTCCTAAATCCCATCATTATATATTGTGTGTACCATCTCCTGTTTTTTTCTCTCCTAGCCTTTGCTGATCATCTTTTCTTCCCTCTGAATGTGATTTGCAAGTTCTAAGTCCTATTTTCCTCTAGTCTAATAATAAGTAGCACTAATTTTTAAAAGCTGAGATGATATACATGGCTTAATATGCAAAATTACACTAATCCTAAGCACAAAGCTTGAAGAACTTGTACATATGCATATACCTGTGTAACAACCACTCAGATGGAGATCCAGAACATCTCCCAGCACTCCATAAGGCATCTTCACTCTCCTCCAGAGGGGCCACTATAACTCTGATCATCAGCATTTGTTTTGCCTGTCGTTGAACTTCATAAAAACATATGTATTATTTTATATCTGGCTTCTTCAACAGAATTCTTTAAGACTCATTCATGCAGATGCATTGACCAGTAATTTATTCTTTTTTCTTCTTATGTAATATTTCCTTTTGTATGTGTTTCATAAACTACCCACTTTTCTGTTGATGGGACACTTCCCCTCAGGTTTTGGCTTATTTATTTATTTATTTATTTATTTAGAGTTGGAGTCTCTGTCACAGGCTGGAGTGCAGTGGCACGATGTCGGCTCACTGAAACCTCCACCTCCCAGGTTCAAGTGATTATCCTGCCTCAGCCTCTGGAGTAGCAGGGAATTACAGGTATGCATCACAACACCCAGTTAATTTTTGTACTTTTAGTAGAGATGGGGTTTCACCATGTTAACTAGGCTGGTCTTGAACTCCTGATCTCAAGTGATCTGCCCACCTCAGCCTCCCAAAGTGCTGGGATTACAGGTGTGAGCTACCGTGCCCAGCCTTGGCTGTTTTAAATAAAGCTGTTATATACATTCTTGTACATGTCTTTTTATGGATAGATCTACCCATTTCTCTTGGGTTTATGTCTAATAATGGAATTGCTAGGTCATGAAACAAGCATGTACTTAACTTGAGTAGAAAGTGCCAGCTTTTTAAAGGCAGCTACACTGTCATCACCAATGCATGAGGGTTACTGCTGCTCCACATTCTTGCCAACATTTGTTATTCTCAGCCTTTTAAGTTTTCACCATTCTAATGGGTGTGTATAATGGTGACTTGCTGTGGTTTAAGCTACATTACCCTGATGAGGAAGGAATTAGGCATCTTTTTATATGCTTATTAACCCTCTGGAAATGCTCCTTAATAAAGTAAATATTTGAGTCTTTTGTACACTCTTTTTTAAGAGAGACAGGATCTTGCTATGTTGCCCAGTCTGGTCTCAAACGATCCTCCGCTTTGGCCTCCCAAAGTGCTGAGATTACAGGTGCGAGCTACTGTGCCCAGCCTGTATACTTTCAAAAAGCCTGTACACTTTAAAAATTAGGTTATGTGGCTTTTTCTTACTGATTTGTAGGAGTTCTCTATATATTAGATACAAGACCTCTGTCAGATGAATAAAATATATAGTCACGTGCCACATGATATTTCAGTTAACGATGGACTGCACATACGATGGTAGTCCCATAAGATTATAATAAAGCTGAAAAATTCCTATTGTTTAGTGCTGTCACAGCCATCATAATGTTGTAGCACAATTCATTACCTTTTTTCTGTGCTCAGAAACACAAATATGTACCATTGTGTTACAATTGCCTACAGTATCACTTTCAATAACATGCTGTATAGCTTTGTAGTCTGGGAGCAATAGGCTATATCTGATAGCCTAAGTATGCAGTAGGTTATACCCTCCAGGTCTTTGTAGGTACAGTCTATAATATTTGTATAATGAAATTGTCTAATGACACGTTTCTTAGAACGTATCTCTGGCCAGGCGCGGTAGCTCACGCCTGTAATCCCAGCACTCTGGGAGGCTGAGGAGAGCACATCACAAGGTCAGGAGATCAAGACCATCCTGGCTAACACAGTGAAACCCCATCTGTACTAAAAATACAAAAAATTAGCTGGGCGTGGTGGGAGGTGCCTATAGTCCCAGCTACTCAGGAGGCTAAGGCAGGAGAATGGTGTGAACCCAGGAGGCGGAGCTTGCAGTGAGCTGAGATTGCGCCACCGCACTCCAGCCTGGGTGACAGAGCAAGACTCCGTCTCAAAATAAAAATAAAAAAGAACGTATCTCTGTCGTCCAGTGACACATGACTGTATTATGAATATCTTCTCTATGGCTTGTCCTTTTGCCTTCTTTCAGTTTTCATGAATAGAAGTGCTTGATTTCGATGTAGCATCCTTTTTGTTCTGTGGTAAGTGGGCTTTGTGACCTAATTAAGAAATCTTTGCCTAATCCAAGCTCATGGAGACATCCTCCTGCGTTTTTCTTGTGCTTTATAGATTTATCCTCCTTATTTGTATAAGTTTAAGGTAAGGGTATGATTACTCCAGCACAATCTTTTGGAGTACTGGCATATCCTGTTAATTTATTTATTCCTCAACATGTAATTATTGAGAGCTTACTATGTCAGACGTCAGGGAGATAGGTCAGTAAACAAGAAAGATACCACTTTTGCCATGTAATCTAGTAAGCAGTTTAACAAGTTAGATCTGTCAGCCCTTTAATTTAATTTCAGGAAATTCTTAATCTGAGGAAAGAGCTGAGTAAAATCTCTAACTTGTGTCCAGTATGTGGCAATCTGATTGTACTACATAAACTGGAAGCTCCGTGTTCTGTTTCCATTTTTCCAGATATCCTACAAACTGATGATGGTTGAAGGGAAGATTATGAAAACTCACTCCCTTTATTTTTTCTGATTATGAACATTCAAAAACTGAAAATTTTTAAATTATGGCAAAATATACATCACATAAAATGTACCATCTTAGCCACTGCTTTTTCGTTTTGTTTTGTTTTTGAGACAGAGCCTCACTCTGTTGCCCTGGCTGGAGTGCAGTGGCACGATCACGGCTCCCTGCAACCTCAGCCTCCCAGGTTCCAGTGATTCTCCTGCCTCAGCCTCCCGAGTAGCTGGGAATACAGGCACCCACCACCACACCCAGCTAATTTTTGTATTTTTAGTAGAGACAGGGTTTCACCCTGTTGCCCAGGCTGGTCTGGAACTCCTAGGCTCAAGCGATCCGCCCACCTCGGCCTCCCAAAAGTGCTGGGATTCTAGGCATGAGGCACTGTGCCTGGCCCATCTTAGCCATTTTTAATGTATGGTTCAGCAGTATTAAGTATATTCACACTGTTCCAACCATCACCACCATCCATCTCCAGAACTCTTCATCTTGCAAAACTGAAACTCTGTACCCATCATAAACAACAAAACCCTATATCCCACCCCCACCCTCTGGTAAATACCATGACATTCTTTAGAAATACATTTTTTTTTTAATATAGAAAAGTTTAAAGGCACCAGAAGTGAAAAGTAACACACATTTCCATCATCCAGAAGCAATTGGTGTTAATATCTGGAACATAAAATGGAATCACATCTTAGCTGAAAATTAGATTCTAAAGTTGTGTACAAAGTGAAAATTGTGTATGTCAAAACAAGTGTTGAAGGCCGGGCACAGTGGCTCACGCTTGTAATCCTAACACTTTCAGAGGCCGAGGTGGGAGGACTGCCTGAGCCCAGATGTTCGAGACCCACCTGGGCAACATGGCAAAATCCCGTCTCTACAAAAAAAAAAAACACACACACACACAAAAACTAGCCAGGTGTGGTGGCGTGTGCCTGTAGTACCAACTATTTGGGAGGCTAAGGTGAGAGGATCACCTGAGCCTGGGGAGGTCAAGGCTGCAGTGAGCTGTGATTATGTCACTGCACTCCAGCCTGGGCAACAGAGTAAGATACCATCTCAAAAAAAAAAAAAAAAAAAACCCTGTTGAAATTTTCTCTAAAGAAACTTCCAGTTAGACATAGCAGCTTGAACACATACTTCTGGTTGATTTTGTCATCTTACACTTACATGTTAGGAAGGACTCATGCCCAGAGATGCTCCAATCAGTTTTTTAGGGCCTCTGTCGTAAATACTGGATAGCCAAAGATCACCAGACATTTGAGGGAAAACGGAAAACTTAACAATGAAAAAACAGAGCCAGGTGCGGTGGCTCATGCCTGTAATCCCAGCACTTTGAGAGGCTGAGGCGGGCGGATCACAAGGTCAAGAGATCGAAGACCATCCTGGCCAACATGGTGAAACCCCATCTCTACTAAAAATACAAAAATTAGCTGGGCATGTTGGCATGCGCCTGTAGTCCCAGCTACTCAGGAGGCTGAGGCAGGAGAATCTCTTGAACCTGGGAGGTGGAGGCTGCAGTGAGCCAAGATCGCACCACTGCACTCCAGCCTGGCGACAGAGCAAGACTACGTCTCAAAAAGGAAAATGAAAAACAGCCATCCAAAAACAGACAAAAAAAGCTTGGAAGAAACAGAAATTAATTCTCAGAGGAAAAGAAATAATGTTGCATCAATGAAACAAGAACAGAATGTGGGGAAAAAAAGGGAACACACAGAGAAAAGAAAGAACTCTCATAAACACCTGAGAGCAGAAAATTATTCGATACCCAGAAAAAACATTGGAAGAAAAAATTATTAGCAGACAAACTATTAGAAGAAATTACATATAAAGTAGGGCAAAAAAGATAGAAGATAGGAAAGAAAATACGTTTTCTTAAATACTTGAGGGTCAAGCCAGGACATCTACCATCCAACTATCAGGGTTCTAAAAAAACAATATACGACATAAAGGAGAGGAAATTATTAAAGAAATAATACAAGAACATTTCACATTAAAAGACCCTCTCATGTACATCGCTGTGAAATTTCAGATGTAGAATAAAGACAAGTGGTAAAGCTTTCAGAGGGAAATAAACAGCTTGTATAGAAAGGATCAGGAATCAGAATGACCTCAGACTTTTCAGCAGCAACACAGGAAGGTAGAAAACAATGGACTATGTCCTCAAGATTCTAATAAAAAATCATTTCCAATCTAGAATTCTAAACCCAGCCAACCGAAAGATGAAATCATGAAGGCACATTAAAGATGTTTTCAGATACTGGATCTAAAAAAGCTGCTTACCTCCCATGCACACCTTCTCAGGAAGCTACTGGAGGATCTGTTCTACCAACCCAAAGAAGCAATCCAAGAAAGACCACATGGAAGTTGGAAGACAGGAACTCAACCACAGGATAGAGAAAAGGGTCTTCCCAGAGTCGTCGGGAAAGGCTGACAACTGGGGAACAGGTCTAGAGAGCGCAGTCCAGACTGCAGTGGGAGGGTGGGCAGAGGGCTCCAGAAATGACACCAAGAAAACAGTAAGTCGCCTGATGTCTTTGATGGTGCCGAGGGGAATTTTACAGCTTGAGCTGAGTGAGGATTAATCAGTGATAAGTACACAGCTAAGCAATCTGCCCCCATCCCCAAATAGAGTCCATTAACTCTATGAAAAAAAATATTTTACAAAAGACAAAGCACAACTATCACATACTTCATGGATCACTTGTAAAAAATAGTTACATACTTTTCACATTTATTATAATTAGTATTCATGATTTTACTAAAGTATGAATACTGCTTTAGTACTATAATGCTTAGAATTTGTTATTTATAATATTAGCACTGTTTATATTTAATGCATCTAATACTACTAAAATAAGCTAGATCTCCATCAATCTCTACTTCAAAGCCAGGCACAGTGGCTCATGCCTGTAAATCCCAGCACTTTGGGAGGCCAAGGTGGGCAGATCATTTGAAGTCAGGAGTTCGAGACCAGCCTGGCCAATGTGGTGAAACCCCATCTCTACAAAAAATACAAAAATTAGCAAGGTGTGGTGACGCGCACCTGTAATCTCAGCTACTTGGGAGGCTGAGGTATGAGAATCACTTGAACCCAGGAGGCGGAGGTTGCAGTGAGCCGAGATCACGCCACTGCACTCCAGCCAGGGCAACAGAGTGAGACTCTGTCTCAAAAACAAAACAAAACAAAACAAAAAACACTCTACCTTAATTTTTCCAAATATCCTCAAATTCATGATGTCTGAGGGCATATACACAAAGGCATGAACATGAACACAAAGGCATGAACAAATTCATCATCTCTGAGGGCTTGAACACATACTTATGGCTATTGCAGAACTGCTGGATAAAATAAGGGCACAAAGAATCTAGCACATTTAAAAAATACTATACAACAACTGGCTGGAATTCATACTAATAATATAATAATGATTCACTGTTATCTATTAATATACTTTATCATATTATTAGATCAAAAGACAATAATTATATGATTATTTCTGTAAGTGATAAAGGACATTAGATATAATTCGATATCCATTCTTAGTAAAAACTCTAATACAATAAGAATACAAGAATACTTCCTGAATATGATTATCTGTTGGTGGGAGCAGGGGGGGAAGAGTATCTACTTGTGTATATGTGTTACTGTCACTCTCCAAAGCTGACATCATCTTTTATTAAAAAGATATAAAAGCATATTATTTAAAACCAGAAACACGTCATACGTTCACAATCATCAGTTTTATTTATCACTGTTCTGGAGGTATTTGCTGATGCGACTGGACAAGAAAAGTAGTAATAGATATAAGCAACGGAAAAGAAGAGGGGAGAGTGTTATTTACATATAGCACCTGGAAAAACTGACAAGAATTAATGTACCATAAACAATATAAGTATCTAGCTAGGTGTCAACATTCAAAATCAGTATGTAAAAACTGCCTTCACATTAAAGAACTGGCTGAAAGACATAATGAAAGAATACATCCCATTCAAAGTAGTAACAAAAAAGATACATGGCTGGGTGCAGTGGCTCATGCCTGTAATCCCATACTTCGTGAGGCTGAGGCAGGAGGATCACTTGAGCCCAGGAGTTTGCCACCAGCCTGGGCAACATAATGAGACCCTGTCTCTACAAAAAATAAGAAAATTAGGCCAGGCGCAGTGGCTCACACCTGTAATGTCAGCACTTTGAGAGGATGAGGCAGGTGGATCACTTGAGGTCAGGAGTTCAAGACCAGCCTGGTCAACATGACGAAACCCCGTCTCTACTAAAAATACAAAAATTAGCCAGGCGTGGTGGTGCATGCCTGTAATCCCAGACACTTGGGAGGCTGAGGCAGGAGAATCACTTCAGTCTCCTGAGGTGGAGGTTGCAGTGAGCCGAGATCATGCCACTGCCCTCCAATCTGGGTGACACAGCAAGACTGTCTAAAAAAAAATCTTTATTTTTCATTTTTTACTAGGCAAGCTAATTTTGAAAATTATATAGAAATAAGAATAGCCAAGAAAATTCAAAATAATTGAAAAAATGCTGAGGCAAAATTAATTTTAACAGATAATAAAACATGTAAGATAGTGTGACATTGGACACAAAGAAACATTTCAAGTGAACAGAGTACATCCAGATATATACAGGAAGTTAACATAGGATAAAGCTTCATTGCAAATCAATGGAGAAAAACTGCAGAGATGGGAAACTACAGCCAGGGAGACAAATTTAGCCCATTGTCTATTTTTGGATGGCCTGCAAGCTAAGAATGGTTTTTACATTTTTTTAAAGTTAGGAGGAAAAATAAGAATTTAATGATACATGAAAATTACATGAAATTCAAATTTCAGTGTCCATAAATAAAGTTTTATTTCTCATTAGTTTATACACTGTCAACGTCTGCTTTTGTGCTACCACAGTGGCAATGAGTAGTGTTCAGAGACCATACAAATTGCAAAACCTTAAAGTATTTATTATCTGGCTTTTTACAGAAAAAGTGTGTCAACCCTTGCAATAATGGATGCTGGATTATTTTATTAGCTGGAAAAAACTGAACTTGAATCCTTATACTCTATACACTGAAATAAATTCCTGATTACTTTAAAAAAAACAACTTGAGATTTAAAAAATAATACTGGTGGCCAGGAGCGGTGGCTCACGCCTGTAATCCCAGCACTTTGGGAGGCCGAGGCGGGCGGATCACCTGAGGTCGGGAGTTTGAGATCAGCCTGACCAACGTGAAGAAACCCCGTCTCTACTAAACAAAACAAAACAAAACAAAACAAACAAACAAAAAAATTAGCCAGGCATGATGGCACATGCCTGTAATCCCAGCTACTTGGGAGGCTGAGGTAGGAGAATCCCTTGAACCCAGGAGGCGGAAGTTGCAGTGAGTCAAGATTGTGCCACTGCACTCCAACCTGGGCAACAAGAGTGAAATTCCATGTCAAAAAAAAAAAAAAAAAAAAAAGAAGTCATAAAAGAAATAATAGATAAATAAAAAAATTCTGCCTGGACAAAAGCATCATAAACAAAGTCAAGACAAATTTCAAACTAATAGCATATATTTGTAACACAAATCCCAGACATGGGGCTATTTTCCTTAGCATATAAAATTATAAATCAATTTTAAAACATTAATCTCCTAATCCCAAGAAAGGGTAAAATACATGAATAGTCAATTTGTAGATACGGAAATTAAAATGGCTCTTAAGTTCAAAAGAGAAATTCAAATCAAAACAGCACTGAGAGGCTTTCTGCATCTAACCAAGATGAAATAGCTTGTAAAAGTTCAACAATACTGCTGAGAACAACTGAAAAACAAACTGATTGAAAGTACTGGGGAGCTGTCAAGGCAACCAAGACTTGAGAGTCCAAGATCTCAGTGAGAAGGGAACTGCAGAAAGGTGAGCAAATACCCTATAAGATGCTGAGGCAGAGCTTTTGTCCATCTTCAGATGGACTAGAGAGATATAAGTAAATAGACAGACATGTAAATAAATAAACAAATGGAGTTCACAAAGCAGAACTCCTGGGCTTAAGAGATCTTCCCACCTCAGCCTCCCGAGTAGCTGGGACTACAGGCATGTGCTACCACACCCATCTAATTTTTGTTTTTTTTTTTGTAGCAGTGAGGTCGCCCAGGCTGGTCTCAAACTCCTAGCCTCAAGCAATCCTCCTGCCTCAGCCTCCCAAGTAGCTGGGATTACAGGCTCAAGCCATTGCACTCAGTTACAATTTTTAAATTGAGTAAGGCTAGGGCTTAAGATCCAAAGTTGAGAATATAAAATTATAAATCCATTTTAAAACATTAATCTCCTAATCCTAAGAAAGGGTAAAATACATGAATAGTCAATTTGTAGATATGGAATTAAAAATGGCTCTTAAGTTCAAAAGAGAAGTTCAAATCAAAATAGCATTGAGAGGCTTTCTCCGTCTAACTGGGATGAAATAGCTTGTAAAAGTTCAACAGCAGTAAACAAAAATTAGGGTTCACCCCACCAAGGAAAAGGAGCCAAGAAGAACTTCAGGTTCTTTGTTGGGACCCATAGAGGGCTACACCCTAGGAACATGGATTGACCAGGGGAAGACAGACTTATTTTCTAAAACCCTGCAACCTGACTCAGGCCAAGTCCTGATTAGATCAAGGTCATAAGTCCCACTTTACACAAGCATAAAGTAAACTTCAGAGGAAAACAGTATCTTTCAGAGCTTCTCAATTATTCACTGTCATGAAATAAAATATTTTAAGATATACAAAAAAAGGCCGGGCGCGGGGGCTCATGCCTGTAATCCCAGCACTTTGGGAGGCTGAGGCGGGCAGATCACAAGGTCAGGAGTTCGAGACCAGCCTGGCCAATGTGGTGAAACCTCGTCTCTACTAAAAATACAAAAATTAGTCAGGTGTGGTGGTGCACGCCTGTAGTCCCAACTACTTGGGAGGCTGAGACAGAAGAATCACTTGAACCTGGGAGGCAGAGGTTGCAGTGACCTGAGATGGTGCCACTGCACTCCAGCTTGGGTGACAGAGTAAGACTGTCTCAAAAAAAAATATATATATATATATACACACAAAAAAAATAGGACCAAGGGGGGGGAAATGAATTTAAAAAACCCAAACTCATAGATAGCCCAGTGTTAAAATTTATCAGACTTTAAAAGAACTAATTAATATATTCAACGAAACAGGTGACAAAACAGAGAAGTTTACTAGAAAACTAAACTTAAAAGGCATCAGGTTAGGCATAGTGGCCCATGCCTAAAATCTCAGGACTTTGAGAGGCCAAGGCAGGTGGCATCACTTGAGCTCAGGAATTTGAGACCAGCCTTGGCAACATGGCAAGGCCCTGTCTCTACAAAAAAAAAAAAGAAAAAGAAAAAAATCAGGCCAGGTGTGGTTGCACATACCTGTAGTCCCAGTTACTTGGGAGACTAAGGTAGGAGGATGGCTTGAGCCTTGATTGTGCCACCACACTCCAGTCTGGGCAAGAGAGTGAAATAGTGAAATCTTTGTCTCAAAAAAAAAAAAAAAATCAAATGCAAACAAGGTAATTGTAAAATGCAATAATTAAAATTAAGAGCTCAACAGATGGGTTTAACAGCAAACTGGATACAGCAGAAGAAAGGAGTAGTAAACTCAAAGATCAGTAAAGAAAAAGAAAAGCAATGGACAATGTAGAATAGAGCAAAAGACACAAAGCACATGGAAAGAAGGTCTAACACAATTACAACTGGAGTCCAGGAAAGAAGAGAATGAGAACAAGACAGAACTATATTAAAAGAGATAATGATTAATAATTTTGTAAAGCTAACAAGGTAATCAGGCTGAATATTCAAAGATTCTATGTTACATAGGATAACTACAAAGAAAACCACCTCAGGAACATCACATAGGAAAACTACTTTTGAAAGAAACACCAAAGATTGAGAAAAAAATCTAAAAGCCGCCAGAAGATAAAAACACGTTTCATCTTCTTCAAAGGAGCAATAACAAGACTGAAAGATGACAGTAGAAGCCAGAAAATAATGAAATAACTTTTTTTTTTTTTTTGAGACCGAGTCTTGCTCTGTTGCCCAGGCTGGAGTGCAGTGGCGTGATGTCGGCTCACTGCAAGCCCCGCCTCCTGGGTTCACGCTATTCTCCTGCCTCAGCCTCCCGAGTAGCTGGAACTACAGGCGTCCGCCACTGTGCCCGGCTAATTTTTTGCATTTTTAGTAGAGACGGGGTTTCACCGTGGTCTCAATCTCCTGACCTCATGATACGCCCGCCTTGGCCTCCCAAAGTGCTGGGATTACAGGCGTGAGTCACCATGCCCGGCCCAACTTTTTTATTTTTTGAGACGGAGTTTCGCTCTTGTTGCCCAGGCTGGAGTGCAATGGCACGATCTCGGCTCACAGCAACCTCCGCCTCCCGGGTTCAAGCGATTCTCCTGCCTCAGCCTCCCGAGTAGCTGACAGGCATGTGCCACTATGCCCGGCACATGCCTGGCATACAAATACAAAAACACAAAAATTTTGTATTTTTAGTAGAGATGGGGTTTCTTCATGTTGGTCAGGCTGGTCTCAAACTCCTATCTTCAGATGATTCGCCTGCCTCGGCCTCCCAAAGTGCTGGGATTACAGGCGTGAGCAACCACGCCCGGCCTGAAATAACATTTTTAAAGTGTAGAAATAACTGCCAATCTATGGAAATAACTGCCAGTCTAGAGTTCTATACCAGCAAGAATACATTTCAATAGTAAGAGGATTAGAAAATCACCATTCAGCGGCTGGGCACCGTGGCTCATGCCTGTAATCCCAGCACTTTGGGAGGCCGAGGTGAGTGGATCGCAAGATCAGGAGTTCGAGACCAGCCTGACCAACGTGGTGATACCCCGCCTCCACTTAAAAAAAAAAAAAAAAAAAAAAGCCAGGCATGGTGGCGTGCACCTGTAATCCCAGCTACTCAGGAGGCCGAGGCAGGAGAATTGCTTGAACCTGGGGGATGGAGGTTGCAGTGAGCCGAGATCATGCCATTGCACTCCAGCCCGGGCGACAGAGAGAGACTCTGTCTCCAAAAAAAGAAAGAAAAAAAGAAAATCACCATTCAGCAATCCTCATAATAACTGATATGAGGATTCAGCAATCTTCATAATAATTGATTCAGTGAGGAATCATTAGCAATGTTCATGAAGCTGATAAAAACAGGCTACTCACATAGTGTCGAAGTATCGAAGTATCTCCACAAAAGGTACTTATTAATTATAAAGGGAAAAAATATAACTGCAGTGGAGAAACTTGGCAGATACCACTTCAACCAACAGATCAAAGTGAAATCACAGAACAATCAAAATCAATGTCCTTTTATGATGCTGCAAAGACACAATACCACTCCTTTGTATTCTTACCAAAAATGCACAAATGAAATCTAGTCATGAGGAAACATCAGATAAATCCAAATTAAGTACAGTGTACAAAACTGGCCTCTATCCTACAAAAATGTCAAGGTAATAAAAGACAAAGGAAGACTGCAGGACATCGTTCCAAATTAAGGGGGGTAAAGAGATAGGACAATCATGCAACTCACGATCATGGATTAGATGGTGGACTAGAAAAAAATCTTTTTCTTTTTCTATAAAGGGCATTATTAGGACAACTGACTAAATTTGAATATGGTCTGTACATCTGATAATAGAATATTATAATTATCTTCTTGATTTTGGTACATACACATGTGTTGGGGGTGGGTGGAGAAAAGAAGACAAGAAAAGAGAGAAAAAGAAAAAGAGCTGGGCCTCATGGCTCACGCCTGTAATCCCAGCTACTGGGGCAGCAGGGGGCAGTGTGCAGGGGAGGTGAAGGGATTGCCAAAGACCAGGAGTTCAAGACCAGCCTGGGCAACACAGTAAGACCTTGTCTCTAAAAAAAAAAATAAAATAAAAAAATATTCCTAAATTAGCCAGGCGCAGTGGCACACACCTATAATCCTAGCTATTCGGGAGGCTGAAGCAGGAAGATAGCCACAGAGTGAGACCTTGTCTCGGATAAAAAGAAAAAAATGGCAATAATAGATTATAGCACTCTGAACTAAAGAGTATATAATAACACTCAAATGAAAGTGAGAAGAGAAAGAAACAAAGAGGAAAGATGAGAGAGCTCATACAGAAAAATAATAGATAATAAATGAGTAATAATACAGTTACATAATCACAACTGTTAAAGTTCCAGAAAAACAGTCAGTTGAAACAAGAATCTCCAATGGATACTAAAACCACTGAATGAAAAGTTGTTGAGTAACCAGATAACACGATCTCAAAGAAGCACTTCTCAGATTACTTGTTAATTACAAAAGGGAAAATGTACCTTTAATATGGAGAGTTCTGGTAGTCACCTCATTAACCAATCAAATTAGCATCACCAATACTGGAAGAATCTGATCTTTCTCACCTTTTACTGTGATGTAATAATAAGCACACAACATTACTTACTAACTGTTCTTGCCAAAAATGTTTAATCTTAATCTTATCAAGAGGAAACAATGAGACAAATGCAGAATGTGTGATATTATATAAAACAATTGATTGGAACTCCTCAAAAAAAGTTAATGACAAGTAAAATGAGAACAGACAAGAGGGCAGTTCTAGATAAAGAGACATGGCAGTGAAATGCACAGCACAAGCCCCGACTCTCCCCTGAATCTGAGATACAAAAGAAATGTGGGGGCAACTGGGAAAATGTAAACATGGGATATATAGCAGATGATCTTATGGAATTAGTGTTAATTTTCTTCTATGTGGTAACATGGTGTGATTATGTGTGGAAGAATGGCCGTATCTGAGGAGGTATATGCTGAAGTAATTACAGGTGAAGTGTCATGATATCTACAATTTATTTTTACATGGTCAGATTAGGGTTTCTGTGTGTGTATATGTGTGTGTAGAGAGACTAAGACAGTAAAAGTGGCCAAATGGTCCAGGCGCAGTGGCTTACCCCTGTAATCTCAGCACTTTGGGAGGCAGAGGCAGGCGAATCACAAGGTCAGGAGTTCGAGACCAGCCTGGCCAACATGGTGAAACCCCGCCTCTACTAAAAATACAAAAATTAGCTGGGCGTGGTGGTGTGCGCCTGTAATCCCAGCTACTTGGGAGGCTGAGGCAGAAGAATTGCTTCAACCTGGGAGGCAGAGGTTGCAGTGTTCCAAGATTGCACCACTGCACTCCAACCTGGGCGACAGACCAAGACTCCCTCTCAAAAAAAAAAAAAAAAAAGGTGGCAAAATGTTAACAACTAAGAAACTGGATAAAAGGTATCTGGGAGGCTGGGCGTGGTGGCTCATGTCTGTAATCCCAACACTTTGGGAGGTTGAGGCAGGCAGATCACCGAAGGTCAGAAGTTCGAGACCAGCCTGGGCAACATGGCGAAACCCCATCTCTACCAAAAAACAAACAAAAAATTAGCTGGGTCTGGTGGTGCACACCTGTGGTCCCAGATCGCACCACTGCACTCCAGCCTGGGTGACAGAGTGAGACCCCATCTCCAAAAAAGAAAGAAAGAAAAGGTAATTGGGTGTTCATACGCTATTCCACTTTTCTGGAAATTTGAAGCTGTTAAATATAAAAGATGGAAGGCCGGGCGTGTTGGCTCATGCCTGTAATCCGAGCACTTTGGGAGGCCCAGGCTGGCAGATCACCTGATGTTGGGAGTTCGAGACCAGTCTGACCAACATGGAGAAACCCCGTCTCTACTAAAAATATGAAATTAGCTGGGCATGGTGGTGGACGCCTGTAATCCCAGCTACTCGGGAGGCTGAGGCAGGAGAACAGCTTGAACCCAGGAGACAGAGATTGCAGTGAGCCGAGATCGTGCCATTGCATTCCAGCCTGGGCAACAAAAGTGAAACTCTGTCTCAAAAAAAAAAAAAAAAAAAAAAAAAAAAAGATGGAGGAAAAAAATCAGATTAGAAAGAATATAAGCAGACAACAGGACTTGATCCTAGGAGCAATAGAAACTACGCAAAGGAGTGCAGGGAAGATACACGCTGAAAGCAGAACTGGAATCTTATCTTCTGGCAGCAACGCAGAGTGGGCCGGGGGAGGCGAGACTGAAAACACAAGAACTCAGCCTCGCAGCTCCCCAGGCCTGAGATCATCAAATGACAGCCTGTTCCACCCTTTACCACAATCTGTCGCAGGGTGAGGGCAGCAGCCTGATGACACAGAAGCTGCTGTCAGTTGTCCTCTGAGAGAAGAGAAGTCTCTAGTCCTGTAGAATAAATAATCACTTCTGATGATGTCCTACAGCGTCCATGTTTCATTTATTCTTTCGGCCAAAAACTTGCCCTTTCCGCTCAGGCTGTACACTGTTGGGTGGTGGTGGGGGGAGGCTGCCGTGGTGTTGAGAGCTGCAGCAGCCGTGGCAATGGACCGCCAGCCCCTGCACCGTCCTCTCCAGGCAGTGGCTTTGTCTCACACAGGGTTCTACTCACTGATCTGTTTGCCAAGGGACTCGGAGTTATTTCCAATGTCTTTCAGCTTTTCCACTTGACAAAACAGAAATAATGTTTATTTTCTTCTCTAAAATAAGGTGGTTTTCAGGATGTCAAGCCATTTTTGGCCAAAGAATAAATACTGGACCAAATAGGTAAAAAACTGAAAATAAAATAGATGAAAAAGTCCTGCAAAGCAAGGACTTTGAAAAGTCTAGGAATCATCATGGCTATGTCTCCTATATTCCTACGCTCTTCATCTCTAAATTAATGCTTTAAAGAAAAGGGAGTGATTGTACCTCCCAATGTACCTCCTTGTGCACTCATATTTAATTAAAGCTGTTCTAGAAGGGCCAGTCAAAATAATAATAATAAAGTCATATGACATTGGAAAAGGAAAATGTTATTTTCATGTGATATGCTACTGAGAAAACCTAAGAGAACCAACAAAAACAATTAGGACTATTAAAAATAATAAAATAAGTTTAAAAACACAGAAATCAATAGCTTTCCTAACTATTGGCAAAGATCAATTAGGAAATATAATGGAAATAAATATCCTAAAGCAAGAATAATAAATTAAAAATACAGGTACTCAGAATTAAAGGAAATATGCAGGAACTATGCAAGAACTTTACAAAACCATCAGTGAGGGGCATTACATATTTTACTTGAAAGATACCCCACATTCGTGGATGGAAAGAGTGCGTACTGCAAAGACACCAATTCTTTCCAAAGTAATTTCTTTTTTTTTTTTTTTGAGACAGGGTCTCATTCTGTCACCCTGACTGGAGTGCAGTGATGCAATCTCAGCTCACCACAATCTCTGCCTCCCAGGCTCAAGCGATTCTCCTCCTCAGGCTCCTGAGTAGCTGGGATTACAGGCGTGTACCACCACGCCCAGCTAATTTTTGTATTTTTAGTAGAGAGATGGGGTTTCACTATGTTAGTCAGGCTGGTCTTGAACTCCTAACCTCAAATGATCCACCTGTCTCGGCCTCCCAAAGTACTGGGATTACAGGCATGAGCCACCGCGTCCAGCTTCCAAAGTAATTTCTATGTTGAATGTAATTATCATTAAAATTTCAAAGGGATCTTCTTTTTTGATTCACAGTGGGTAGGGGTGGGGTAGGATCAAGAAGAAGATGATAAAAGTGATTCTAAAATGTCTTAAGAAGTATACAAGGGGGCCAGGCATGGTGGCTCACACGTGTAATTACAGCACTTTGGGAAGCCGAGGTGGGCGGATCACCTGAGGTCAGGAATTCAAGACCAGCCTGACCAACATGAAGAAACCCCATCTCTACTAAAAATACAAAATTAGCTGGGCGTGGTGGCGCATGCCTGTAATCCCAGCTACTTGGGAGGCTGAGGCAGGAGAATCACTTGAACCTGGGAGGTGGAGGTTGCGGTGAGACGAGATCGTACCACTGCACTTGCAGCCTGGGCAACAAGAGTGAAACTCAGTCTCAAAAAAAAAAAAAAAAAAAAAAAGTATACAAGGGCCAGAAAAGCCAGGGATATTCGAGAAAGAACAATAACAAAAGAGTACAACGAATACTAACATATAAAGTGTGTAACAAATCTATAATAATAAAAACATTGCAGTATTAGCATAACAGACAAGTACAGCAATGAATGAGAATAGAACGTCCCTGATCACACATCAGTATATTTAAGAATTTAGTAAATGAAAAAGGTGACATGTCAAATGAGTGGGGAAAGAAATAAATCGTTCTATAAATGGTGCTGAGACTATCCAGTTGGTCAACAGGAAAAAATAAAGTCATATTCCCTGTTACTCAACTAGCAACAACACAAATTCCATAAAAGAAAACTAAAATCATTTAAAAAAAAAAAAAAAAAAAAAAGGGTAGGCAAATAGTTCTATGCCCTTGCAGTGGGGGAAGGGTTTTCGATGCTTAGACAAAGGAAGAAACTGTGAACTTGACAATGTGGAAGTTTCAGACTTGTGCT
This sequence comes from Pongo pygmaeus, assembly GCF_028885625.2. NCBI lineage: Eukaryota > Metazoa > Chordata > Mammalia > Primates > Hominidae > Pongo > Pongo pygmaeus. Next base: position 220,669,832 of record NC_072373.2, read on the forward strand.
TGGGGCACTGGCCAACTGGTGTTGAGGCTGTAAGCTGAAATCACCTTTTTAAAGCACAGGTTAGCAATGTACATTAAAATGAAAACAAGTGCATTTTCTTTAACCTAGGATTAGCAGCTCTGAGGTTTTTTGTTTTTTGTTTTTGAGACAGAGTCTCACTCTGTTGCCCAGGCTGGAGTGCAGTGGTGCGATCTCGGGTCACTGCAACATCCACCTCCAGGGTTCAAGCAATTCTTCTGCCTCAGCCTCCCAAGCAGCTGGGATTACAGGCGCCCACCACCACAACTGGCTAATTTTTGTATTTTTAGTAGAGACGAGGTTTCACCATGCTGGCCAGGCTGGTCTCAAACTCTTGACCTCAAGTGATCCGCGCACCTCGGCCTCCCAAAGTGCTGGGATTACAGGCGTGAGCCATTGCACCCAGCCTAACTCTGAGGTTTTTACCCCACAAAGGTAATCACAAAAGTAATACCTATTTCCCAAGGATATTTAAAGAAGAGTTGCTGTAATGGTGAAAAATGAAGATAATCAAGGGGACTAGTTACAATAAATTGCGGCATATATTTTCAGCAGAACACAAGGCAGTTACCAAAATTGATGCTAGAGATCTGTATTGATGGATACCAGTTACATCCAAGACCTAGTATCAAGTGGGGAAAAAAAAAAGAAAGATGAGAGAAGAGGCAAAATCTAGGGTGACTGGCTTTACTTAATGACTTACTCAAATGACTTTAAGGTAAGACTCAATAGTCCCAAGAGAGGCCAAAAGGCAAAGCACTCTAACCTCAGCTTCCAGATTTGTGCCCTCCCTCTGGCCCAAGTCACAGATTCTTCCAGGTGGCTCAGTCTCTCAATCTATAAAATGGGGATAAAAATCACCAGTGCCATTACCATACTCTCCCCTGTCCCCAGGGTGCTCTGAGGATTAATTAGCTGGTATTTGTGAAGTGTGTTCCTGTACTGAGTTATTACTGAAAAGTTTCCATTAGGCTCATCAGCTCTTTAAAGTTCTTAAGCAAAACTAAAGTTTTGATGAAATGCCCCAAAGACAAGCATGCTTGGTAACAATGAAGCTGTAGAAGAAACAGCCCGGCAACCCTGCCCCCTAACCCTCCACATCAGGCGCAGTGCTCAGGCAGTAAGGCCGAGCCAGAGTTTCATCAGCACTCCCCCAGGATGAGGTCAGCGCACACCGACTGCCTCTGGCCCTCCAAGGGGACGATTATCACACTGTCGCCAGCGTCCCCAGTGCTCCTTATTAGTGTAGTAGAAACCCTGCACAGAGACCGACAGATAGCATGAGCGGAAAAAGAACATGTGCAGATAGGCACCCCCCAACCCAAGTCCCTAATGAGGGGTACAAGGACGGATGTGCTTGGATTCTCATCAGCCCCATCCTGTGGAATTCTGATCACAGCTGCCATGCTCTGGGGATACAGGGAGACATGGAGCAGCTTCCACAGGGGCAGCATGTTCACAGGATCACCAGCTCCAGCCAGGGGTCCAGAAAGACAAAGGTTATGCTGCTGAAGGGGCAGGCAGGACACTGTGAACCCCTGTCATCCCAACCCCTCATCCCAGCAGAGGAGGAGCCCTGCTGACAGCACTGAGCACTGGCAGAGGGTGCCTGCAGAAGGGGGTTTCAGTGGCAGGCCTCTGGGCTGCCCCTTTCGCCTCATGCTCACTGGAATGTCCACACTGGCTCCGCAGTGCCAGCCCACTGAGATGGACTGCTTTGTCCAGCAGTGCCTGCGCCAAGGACATGCTCCAGGATCATTCGGCTTTCTTCCTCCCCTAATGCTTGTGTCTTTCTCTGTATGTCTCATCCTGTCTCTCAAATCTATTCCTGTGTGTCCCAAAGGGCCAGAATGAAGCAAGTTCTGCTGTTATGATGCAACGCCTGGCCACAGGTGAGGCCTGGACTCTTCTGAAAACCTAATGAACGGGCAACAGCAGCTTGTGTGCTTCTTGACAGCACACAGGTGCTGATAAATATCGACCTCCAGGGTATTCTTGGTAAACACAGGCACTGCAGTCCCTCACCCTCACGGGTGCATGCATGCACACACACACACACACACACACACACACTCTCTCTCACACCTTGCCGGTTCTGCTCTCACACCTCAAAAACAAATTATTTAACTATTCTCTTCCCTGAGGATTAGAGCTCTAATTTCAAACACAGAGCTCCCTGGCTTGTCTCTCACATATGCAGCACATTCTGATAGGTTAAACGCTGCGGTTTAATTACTGTAATGAGAGGTGCTTTTTTTGGGTTTCCTCAAACATTCGGTTTTCCCTCCCTTATTTTACATTGAAAATCATTTTTAGCATGTTTTCCTCCGTCATTTTCCCCATCTCTCCCCCCGACTCTGTATGTAGGGAAGAAGGAAGGCTCTTCGAGTCAGTGTCTTGAAGAGTCACCAGAAGTGAGTGGGTAACAATACTCAATGTCCAAACCTTTCATTTAAATTTTTTTTAATTTAAAATTTGTAAATTAAAAAAAAAGCAGATAGGAGAGGTAAAAGCCCACCAAAGTAGACTGCTACAGTGACTATCCCAGACAGGAGTGGTCAGTAAAAGACACGGCAAGTTGGTGTAAGGTGTTATTGGCGGGTAGGGTCAGTCCTGCGGGTGGTTTTGGGAAGGGATGGGATGTGTTCCCGCGATGGCCAGCACGTGATTTACTGCAGCCCCAGATCAAGAAGAAGGCTGCTTTCCACGGGAAGGCTGGACAAAAGCAGACTGAGGAAGATGCCTCTGGAGAAGCAACTTGCTTTCGGATAGGCTTTATTTTTAAAAGGTGTACAGCCAGCCTGGGAAACATGGCAAAATCCCATCTCTACTAAAACTACAAAAATTAGCTGGGTGTATGGTGGTACGCATCAGTAATCCCAGCTACTCAGGAGGCTGAGATGGGAAGATCGCTTGAGCCCCAGGAGATGGAGGTTGCAGTGAGCCAAGATCGCGCCACTGCACTCCAACCTGGGTGACAGTGTGAGGCTCTGTCTTAAAAAAAAAAAAAAAGGAAAAAAAAGCGTACAGCCTATATGCTTTCAAAGCTGTGGATCATAATTCACCGCCAAACCAGGTCCACCTTCAGCCCCAGGCATGAGATCTGGACTGCACTGCGTGGGCATCTGAAGGCTGTAGTCATTTAAAAGGAAAACCTGACCACAGCTGCAATGCCAAGAGAGCTCTAAGATCAGGCTGGACCGGCAGAGGAGCAGAAGCTTCAAGAAGCGAAAATGCCCTTCTCCCTGCCTCTTCGAGGTGACCTGGAATGAGTATCATGGAGTTCAATGACTCTGCGTGTGCTCTGGGATCTCCCAGGAAGTCAGTTAATGTCCTGATCATTTTTATCCCCCCTTTTGGAGTCTGCCCTTTGGGCTTTCTGCCTCAGCTCCACACATTTTGTAAACTCTTTTTTTTTTTTTTTTTGAGACGGAGTCTCGTTCTGTCACCCAGGCTGGAGTGCAGTGGCGCAATCTCGGATCACTGCAAGCTCCGCCTCCCAGGTTCACACCATTCTCCTGCCTCAGCCTCCCGAGTAGCTGGGACTGCAGGCGCCCACCACCACGCCCGGCTATATATATACATATTTTTTTTTTTTTTGTATTTTTAGTAGAGACAGGGTTTCACCATGTTAGCCAGGATGGTCTCGATCTCCTGACCTCATGATCCGCCCGCCTCAGCCTCCCAAAGTGCTGGGATTACAGGTGTGAGCCACCGCGCCCGGCCCACATTTTGTAAACTTCTGACTCCACTGATTTGTAAGAGTAAAGGTACCACAAAGACCATCTGCTACCAGAAAACCGAGGTGCATGCAAGGTCAGGGAACTAACCGTCACGTCATAGGTGTGCAGGGAAGCCCTGAAAATTGCCGAGGACAGATCAGCAAACAGGTTGACTGTCACAAGCAGATCAGTGGAAACACATGCAGATATAACAGAGAAGGACAAACTCAGGGAAGAGCAGATGAGAAAACAGACGACAAAGGAGGGGAGAGGAGCTTTCTACAAGCTGAGTTTTCAGTGGAAGGTGGGAGTAGCGGCCCACTCTGACCATGACCCGAATCAGTGGGACCTTCTCTTCTTGGAGGGAGAAGCAGACTTTACCAGGAGGCAGAGTGACAGGCTTATCCCTGAGAAATCATTTCCAGATAAAATAACACTTGCTTCATAATGCCATCTTCCCTTTCTTCAGAGAGTCTCAAATTTCAGTGAAACCACTTAACAATGTCCGCGTCAAAGAACAAGCCTAACGGTCACCCTGTGGAAGCGACTTTGAAAGGCAGAAGCCAGCGCCACTGCCTCACTGTGGGGCATCCGCCTCTGGCCAACCACTAACCACGTGACAGGGTCCCCCGCACCTCCCTCTGGGCCTTCTCTCCTCACAGCGTCTCTCACTCCTGGTCCACTCTTTCATCTGCTATCCTCCACACCAGCTCCCTAAGCCAAAAATTTGGACAGTGAGCCCAGACTCTTCCCTCTTCTTCACTCTTGCATCCATTCAGCCACCAATTCCCAGGAGATTCTGCTTCCTCACTCTCTAATCCATCCTCTCCATTCCCATAATAACTGCCCTGGTTCATCCATCATTCCCCTCTCCTAAATGCCCACCCTACCTTCGAGAGAGCTTTCTAAAACGCTAGCATGAAACTTATTATTCCACATACAACTTTTCCATGGTTTCCCCACTGTCCACATAACAAAATCCACACTCTTGAGGTAACACATGCCAGGTCTTCCCTGATCCCACCTTTGCCCACCTTTCCAAGCTGTCTCCTCGATCTCTCGCCTTAGTGGCTATGCCCCATCACATCCTCTGCATGGACAAAAGTCACCACTCCGCTTCAGACCTTAAAAACAACTAATCCTCTTGCAGGGCTCGGATAAAGGGGACCTCCTCCATGAATGGAGGCGCCTTTTTAACCTCTTCCCCACTAGTTCTCCTACCACAAAACTGATCGCTCTCCCCCAGGCCTCCACTCAGATACCTATTATAGCACCTATAATATTTTATCACCCACACCACATCTGTTTATATATCATGGAACCCCACTAAACTACAAATATTAAAACTTATTTTTGTATTTTTAATGTTTAGCACAAATGTTGGCACATGGAGGAAATGGATATTTAATAATTAGTAAGTGGATAGATGATTTAGCACATACTGCCTCTATGTGCTAAACTGGGAACCAACAATTGATACAAACACAGATATAAACATATAGATAACAGGCATGAACAAACTTAGAGCAAATGAATCTAAAAAGCAGATTTTTTTTTTTTTTTTTTTTTGAGACGGAGTCTTGCCCTGTCGCCCAGGCTGGAGCACAATGGCGTGATCTCAGATCACTGTAACCTCCGCCTCCCAGGTTCAAATGATTCTCCTGCCTCAGCCTCCCAAGTAACTGGGATTACAGGCGTCCGCCACCATGCCCAGCTAATTTTTGTACTTTTGGTAGAGACGGAGTTTCACCGCATTGGCCAGGCTGGTCTTGAACTCCTGACCTCGTGATTCACCCATCTCGGCCTCCCAAAGTGCTGGTATTACTGGCATGAGCCACCACACCCAGCCCGGAGATAGTTTTTAGATGTTTATGTTTCATCTAAGTATGCAGTATGCAGTATAACTTTTTTTTTTTTTTTTGAGACAGAGTCTCATTCCGTCGCCCAGGCTGGAGTGCAGTGGCATGATCTCAGCTCACTGCAACCTCCACCTCCCGGGTTCAAGAGATTCTCCTGCCTCAGCCTCCTGAGTAGCTGGGACTACAGGCGCCTGCCACCACACCCAGCTAATTTTTGTATTTTTAGTAGAGGCGGGGTTTCACCATGTTGGCCAAGCTGGTCTCGAACTCCAACCTGCCTCAGCCTCCCTAAGTGCTGGGACTGTATACAGGCATGAGCCACCGTGCCTGGCCATAACTTTTTTGTTAGGCTAACATTAAAATTAGTTTGCATCCCTGATACCAAACTGGTTGGAAGGGAAGTAGAGCTGCAGAAAATTAAAGAAAAATTGGTATAAGATAAAACCTCTACAATGAATCATTCACAAGTGAAGAGCGAGAACTAACTACACATGTATATTCTTGGTTCACCACGAAATCCTTTTAAACAAATACCTACCATTTCCCCAAAACAAACAGAGTAATTATGGAAAGGCCTTGTTAGTGTTCAGGCAGTATGCGTGAAATACATTTACTGCCCTGGAGTCACCTCTAAAGAATCTCCAAGCCGAATCCGTGCTGCTGGGATAAAGCTGCCTAATGCACCAGCCTCCAGTGCTCTGTGTAATGACATCCGCGCTAATGGAGATGAGCTCGGCTTCATGGAGGTTCGACTCCTGAGAATGGATCTTAAAGGTGAGGCACAGCAGCTCAGGAGAAAGTCGATTTAATTTGTTTAACATCATAAAAAGGGACATTTCCACATGGACAGCAAGGACATGAATATCATGTGTGTATGGCAGAATTATAAACGCATTTTTGGCGAAATTCAATAAAGCTGATTCCACTGCATAAGGTCAGCAATTTACTATAAAAAATGATATGATTGCAATTTTTAATATAACCCATGTATTTGCTGCAAGATGCTCTAAAAGATTGTGTAATGTAACCATTCGACCTCTCCACAGGAGCAGAGATCACCCTATTTACCCTTTATTGTCCTGATAAAAGCATCCACACAGAACAACAAAGTCAACGGCATTTACTTAAGAGCCACACTCAAGCCCAAGACTTCCTCTTCTCACACACAAGAATGGAGCTCGGGATGAAAGCCCTCATGGCAGGCAGCAGGAAAAACTCCAAATTAAATTCACTTCCTATGTAGCAAAATAATTACTGAAATGTATATGAAAAGGTATAGATGAACTAAGTAACCTCTGTAGTCATTCTAGATTTCATTTTCTACAATGTGATTCTTCAAGGGGAGAGCACAGGTGCAGACTACACACTGAAATTCAACTCAGTGATGACAAAGACCCTGCTTCTCAAATTGGGTGGGCTTCCATATGTCTCATAAGCCCATGTTTACACTTTTTGAGGAAATGACTTAGGTTACCATGAAAATTAAATGGGCAAATGTATGTGTGAATGCTTTTAAGCTGTAAAGCAAAATACACATGCCAGTGGCTATTATACAGTCTGTACCGTATCATCTCAGGCTTGCCTGTAAATTAAAACATCTGTATTACTAGTAGCTTCTACAGCCTCATCACCAAGTTCTCTAAGGGTGCATTTATGTCCCCAGTGCACTTAGCATAGCACTTGGCAAACAGCAGACAAGGTATGCTTGGTGAACAGAGCTGAACTTGGTCACAGCTGACATGGACAATTCTAGACTGGGAGAATACAACTTTTATTGTCCATGGTGTTTCCAGATGGAAGCTATAAAATGTCACTCTCATTTTCACTCACTACTGCAGGAGTTTCTAGATCAAATCAAGCTCCTTTCCTGCCTTGGAGTCTTTGAGAGCTTGCTGTCCTTTCTGCCCGGGCACTCTCACTCTTCACAGAACCACTTCTCATTCTTCTGGTCTCAGCAACCTTCCCAATGCAAACCTACCCCACCCTCTCCATTATTCTCTCTCACAGCACCTTGCTTATCTGTATTTCGCTTGTTTGTTCATATTTCTGGGGAGTCTGCCTCCACCCCAGGCCTCTGTTTGTTTTATGTAAATGGTAACATTACATCCTCACTCCCAGGGCCAGCACCATGCCTTGGAAGATATATGCACTCAATAAATACTTGTTGGATGGAAAGATGGATGGATGGATGGATGGGTGGTGGATGAATGAATAGTAAAAATCTTTCCAAATAAGGTACTAAGATCTTCCAAAGAACAGTGCTATTTTATGTTATTTATGTTATTTTCTATCATTTCTGCCTGTTACAGGTTGAGCATCCCTGATCCAAAAATCTGAAATCCAAAATAATCCAAAATCTGAAACTTTTTGAGTGCCAACATGACATTCAAAGGAAATGCTCATTGGAGGATTTTGGAATAGGGATGTTCAACCAATACAATATTCTGCAAATATTCCAAAATCTGAAAAAATCCAAACTGAAACATTTCTGGTCCCAAGCATTTTGGATCAGAGATACTTAACCTTTATTTCTACTTCAGCACTGTGTCTCCTCTTTTCAGGACTGCCTAAAGGAGAGCCTTTGATTGGGGGAAAAAAAAAATGTAAGTAAATATCAGAAATAGACTCAAAGAGGACATCATGGAGCTTCATATTTACTCTCTTTCAATTACATTCTGTGCAAATTATCTTCACGGGAAAGTTACACCGATTTTTCTAGCTGCCTCTTCTTCACATTCAACCTGTGTTCTTTCGGCCAAGACCCCAAATTTTGCAATTAGAATAATTTAATCCACAATTCCACGTGTGACTTACAAAGCTGGGGAGAGTATGGCTTTGTTCTTTGGCTTCATAGGTTTACTACTGTCAGTGTTAAAATATTTTTCTTACAGCTTAAAGCCAAAAACAGACCGGAAAAGAGTCCCATTCCTATGCACTTTCAGTTTCACTGAAAAGATGACATTTACGTGGTTGTGATATTTAATTTATCACAGAGGGTCATTTTTTTTTTCCTGAAATACCATGATATAATAAACTTCAACTTCATGAATGAAAGCCTCTGCAACCATTTAACAATCTGAAAATCCACACAAAATTTAAGACCACCATATTACTAAAGACAATCTACTCAACAATCTAATTACAGAAAGATTACTTTAAAGGGCTTTAAAACTAAAAAGAATAATTAACAGTAAGAGATTAGAGCATGCCCAAGTCCTCCGATGAGAGGGGAGAGTTCTGAGGAGATCAGCTCCTATCAGGATGTTGAAGAAACTGAACAGGTATGTTTGAAGTTGGAAGGGAAACATTACTAGAGTTGTTCAATTCTCAGAACAATTTAAATGTAAGTCAGCTTGCCCCATCACTCTGTTTACTGAGGACCGTTAGTGAGTTACCTTTACTTCAAAAACGGAAAGAAGATCAAGCTGTGGAATGACCAACCTAGCAAGCCTATCTATAGTTAAAAATAAATTTAAAATAGAAGCACACTATCTTATACAAAGATAAGAATACTCCGTATTCATACAATTACAGATACACTAATTCATACACCACCCCCCAACAGATAAACTTATTTTTAAAAGACATCAGCTCAAAAGTGTTGAATATAACAATGGATTGGTAAATTAATGAATACTATCCAAAGTTATTTTTAAATCTTTCTAATTACAGTCCAATCAACATAAAATGTTTTTCAGTAGAGATTGCCTTATGTTATACCTTATGTTAAGTTTCAAAAATCCCTGCTTCTAACATTTTCCAACAGTTCCAATAAGCCTGCATATCGTGTAGTCCCTTCGGTGGAAACTCTCTTGTCTACCCTTAGCAGATAAATCTCATTAAAAGAACTTCCATCCCTAAGTGAGGCCAGATAAGAAAGAAAGTTTTCTTTTTGTTTTGTTTTGTTTGTTTGTTTGTTTTGACACAGAGTCTCACTCTGTCACCCAGGCTGGAGTGCAGTGGCGCGATCTCAGCTCACTGCAACCTCCACCTCCGGGGTTCAAGCGATTCTCCTGCCTCAGCCTCCCAAGTAGCTGGGATGACAGGCATGTGCCACCAAGCCCGGCTAATTTTTTTGTATTTTTAGTAGAGACAGGGTTTCACCATGTTGACCAGACTGGTCACGAACTCCTGACCTCAGGTGATCTGCCTGCCTCAGCCTCCCAAAGTGCTTGGATTACAGACGTGAGCCACTGCACCCGGCCAACAAGTTTTCTTAAAATCATCTCGAAAGCCAATGATGATACAGAATACATCAATATTTATCTCTTGGACAAACTGGAAGTATATCATTACAGTTGTTTACAAAGGCCCAAGTCTTCTAAAAAAATAATAATAGACTAAAAAAGCATAAAAGTATCCTTCTGTCACATATACACAGAAGTCTCCCTTTATCTGTGGTTTTGCTTTTTGCAGTCTCAGTTACCTGAAAATAAGATAATTTGGGAGAGGGGGTGAGCCCATTCACATTACTTTTATGACAGTATATTGTTTTAACTGTTCAATTTTATTATTAGTTAACACTGTTAATCTCTTAGTGTACCTAACTTATAAATTAAACTTTACCATAGGTATGCAAGCATAAGAAAAACATAGTACATACAGAGTTCGGTACTAGCCGAGGTTTCAGGCATCCACTGGAGGTCTTGGAACGTCTCCTCCATGGTTAAGGCGGGGACTAACGCACCCATAATTTGCTCTATATTGCACAAAATGCTTCCCTCCGTGGCAGCTAGAGTTCTGGATGGGAATTAGGTACCACCAATTAGGTGCACTCATGGACAATTTGGAAAGTGGAAATGAGGCAGAGGACTGCTGTTCTTGCTGCTTTTGATTGCTGCAAATATCAGCAGATGGGCAGGCAGGATATTGGAAACACTGAGGTTTCCTATTGTAATGTCCAGTCACCAGCTTCATGGGGGTCAAGAGCCAACCTTCACAGAAGTAGAAGCCAAGCCCACATTTCAATGTCCTGTCGTTGCTTTTCCAGGTGTCACAAAACACTTGCAGTGGGGGCAGCAGCAACTTCTTGGTCCCTGGATCACAGCTGCAAGGACATGCGCTTGAGCTCCACAGCTCCAGTGACAGCCTCTTGATTCCCCACTGCTTGATCAGGACAGAGGCAGCACCTACCCTGGCAAATTATCTGGAAGTCATTCCTGAAGGCCTAACCTTGGGTCTACTCTCCTAGCCTTTTCAATAAGTGAGTAAGCGCCTAACCATCTGGTTTTTTTGTTGTTGTTGTTGTAGTTGTTGGTTTTTTGTTTTTTTTGAGACAGAGTCTCACTCTGTCACCCAGGCTGAGGTGCAGTGGCGCAATCTCGGCTCACTGCAACCTCCGCCTCCCGGGTTCACGCCATTCTGCCTCAGCCTCCTGAGTAGCGGGGACTATAGGTGCCCACCACCACGCATGGCTAATTTTTTTTTTTTGTATTTTTAGTAGAGACAGGTTTTCACGGTGTTGGCCAGGATGGTCTCAATCTCCTGACCTTGTGATCTGCCCGCCTTGGCCTCCCAAAGTGCTGGGATTATAGGCGTGAGCCACCGCGCCCAGCCTTTTTTTTTTTTTTTTTAAACAGAGTCTCGCTCTGTCACCCAGGCTGGAGTGCAATGGCGCAATCTCAGCTCACTGCAACCTCCGCCTCTAGGTTCAGGCAATTCTCCTGCCTCAGCCTCCCAAGTAGCTTGGATTACAGGTGAGCGCCACCACGCCCGGCTAATTTTGTATTTTTAGTAGAGACAGGGTTTCGCCATGTTGGTCAGGCTGGTCTCAAACTCCTGACCTCAAGTCATCCACCTGCCTGGGCCTCCCAAAGTGCTGGGATTACAGGTGTGAGCCACTGCACCTGGCCTAACTGCCTGTATTAAATCCCTCTCTGCTCAAAATTCCTAGAGGTTCCTGATGCACGAATTCTTATGCTACAATTACAGCAAACTGACTATAGCCCATTAAGAATATATCTTCTAAGAGAATATATGCTACTGATGATTGTTGTCATCAATTAAGCCCTTATTTTGGTGTCAGGCATTCTGCTAAGCACTTTTCATATCATTTACATTTAATTCTTCCTCCGCCCATCTTTTTTTTTGAGACGGTGTCTTGCTCTGTCACCCAGGCTACAGTGCAGTGGCACAATCATAGCTCCCTGTAAGCTCAAACTCCAAGTCTCAAGCGATCCTCCTGCCTTAGCCTCTCCAGTAGCTGGGACCACAGGCATGCGCCGCCACGCCCAGCTAATTTTTAATTTTTTTTGTAGAGACAGGATCTCACTGTGTTGTCTAGGCTGGTCTCGACCCTTCCATCTAAAGCAATCCTTCTGTCTCAGTCTCCCAAAGTGTTGGGATTACAGGCTTGAGCCACCGCACCCAGCCAATTTTCATTTAATTCTTACAAGAATTTTTTGCAGTAAATATTATCATTAATCCCATTTTACAGATAAAGAAACCAATGTACCACGAAGTTAAGTATTTTATGCAGGACCACACAGCTAAAGAGTGGTGAAGCTGGGATTCGAACCCAGATAGTTTATGTACTGTTGCCTCTAAAGCTGAAGTAGTCCAAGCATGACCTATTATTTAGTCACTCTTAAGAATATTTCCAAAGTGGCTTCATTACTAGAAAATTTGTCACCTTCATCTTCCTATTCTCCAAGCTCAAAATGCTGGTACACTCATACATGACTGGTGAGAATGTAAAATGGTATAACAACTTTCAAAAACAGTTGAGAAGTTTCTTAAAATGCTAAACACACACCTATTATATGATCCAGCCATTCCATCCTAAAGTATGTACCCAAAAGAAATTATACGTCCCTACAAAGACTTATATATATTGACAGCAGCTTTATTTTTAATATCCAAAATCTGAAAACAACCCAAATGTGCATCAACAGGTAGTATAGCCATATAATGGAATACTATTCAGCAATAAAAAGGAATGAACCACTAGTATAAACAACAACATGGCCAAACTTCAAAGTAATTATGCTGAATGGAAAAGCCAGAACAAAAAACAAAAAAGAGTACACACTGTATAATTCCATTTATATAAATTTCTAGAAAATGCAAACTAGGGCCAGGCACAGTGGTTTGCACCTGTAATCCCAGCACTTTGGGAGGCCAAGGTGGGCAGATCACTTGAGCCCAGGAGATCGAGACCAGCCTGGACAACATGGTGAAACCCTGTCTCTCCAAAATACAAAAAAATTAGCCGGGTTTGGTGGCTTGTGCCTGTGGCCGAGCTACCTGGGAGGCTGAGATGGGACGATCACTTGATCCCAGGGAGGTCAAGGCTGTAGTGAGCTGTAATCACGCCACTGCACTCAGCCTAGGTGACAGAGTAAGATCCTGTCTCAGAAAAAGAAAAAGAAAAAAAAAAAAGCTAATCTATAGTGATAGTAGATCAATGCATACTTGCAAACCAGGATATGGGGGGTTGGGGGCACCACAGGAGGAAGGGATTACCAAGGGGTAGGAGGAAACTTTTGGGGATGCTGGGCATGTCCATTATCTTAATTGTGATGACAGCTTCCCAATTATACATATGTCACAACTTTTTAAAACCACACATTAAATATGTGTAGTTTACTGTATGTCAATTATACCTCAATAAAGCTGCTTAACACAAAAAAAAACAACCCTGAGAGTCATCTTCAGTGCATCCCTTTGCCACACACACCCTCCTGAGCATGGCTTACTCTTTCTTCTACCATGTGTGTGGTTCTGTCCTTCCTCTCCAGAAAGTACGTGGTATAGTTCAAAGAATCTTGGTCAGAAGACATAGATTCTAGTTCTACTTCTGCCATGTATTAGCTCAACTTAGCCTCTCTAAACCTCAATTTCTTCATCTATGTAAAATGGGAGAAAAGAGCTACTCTGAGATTCATTAAATAATGTTTTCATTCCTTTCACAAATATTCATTAGCCTGCCCACTACATACTAGGGTCATAGTGAAAAAATCAACTAATATTCATTAACCTGCCCACTACATACTAGGGTCATAGTGAAAAAATCAACTATGTGAGAGTGTTTTGTAAACTGTAGAACTGTCTACATAAATATGCTGTCATTTCTATTTCCATCTCTACTGCTACCAACCCGGCCCAGATGCCCCACACCTGAAGACGGACTCAGCAGGACCATCTTTGTGGCTGGTCTTATTATTGCCAGGCCAAGTCAGTTTCAATACAGAACCGAGAGTAAACTTCCTCAAACAGAGTTTCTCTGTGCTCCATGGGCCAGGTGCCGTGGTTCATGTCTGTAATTCCAATGCTTTGGGAAGGCAAGGCAGAAGGATGACTTGAGGCCAAGAGTTTGAGACCAGCCTGGGCAACACAGTGAGACCCTGTCTCTACAAAAAAATTCACCAGGTATGGTGGCAAGTGCCTGTAGTCCCAGCCACTCAGGAGGCTAAGGCAGAAGGATCACTTGAGATCAGAAGTTCAAGGCTTCAGTGAGCTATGATCATGCCACTACATTCCGGCCTAGGCAATACTGTTATTTATTATAATATTGGGTCCTAACCCCAGCTCCTCCCTCACTTCCTATCTCACCAGCCTCAATTCTCTTCCCTTCTTTCTCCTCACAGGCCAATCCAGCTACTTGCACATGCGTCTCTGCCTGAGCCTCCCCTCACTAACGAAGGCCTTCCTGCTCTTTTCTCTCTGGGCCCACTGCCTCCCTCAATGGCTAGGTCAAAACTGAGCAGGCCGGGAGCAGTGGCTCATGCTTGTAATACCAGCACTTTGAGAGGCCAAGACAGGTGAATCACGAGGTCAGGAGTTCAAGACCAGCCTGGCCAAGATGGTGAAACCCCGTCTCTACCAAAAACTACAAAAATTAGCTGGGTGCGGTGGCAGGCCCCTGTAATCCCAGTTATTCAGGAGGCTGAGGCAGATGAATTGCTTGAACTTGGGAAGCAGAGGCTGCAGTGAGCCGAGATTGTGCCATTGCACTCCACCCTGGGCGACAGAGCGAGACTCCGTCTCAAAACAAAAAAAGAAAGCAAGAATTTTTCACATAACCAGAATGTCCATCCCTTCAAAACCCAAATCTGTGCTAAGTGTTAACAGCAATTTGTTACTTTTTCCTCTTATTAACTTCCTTCTACCTATAGTCCATGTTTACCTTAAAAAAGTTTTATCTTCTTTACTATGAAACATAATCCCATGAAATTTAAGAAAGAAAAATATCTCCTAGCCTGCTTACCATATGCAAAAATGCTCTGACTTCAGCATGGTGCCAAACCAATACGCGTTCAACAATGTATACGACAAGAATATTCACTGGGCCATTGCTTGAAACAGCAGAAGATAAGAATCAACCTAAATGCTCACAAATTTGGGGCTAATTTTTTGTTTGTTTTTGTTTCTATTTTTGAGATGGAGTCTCGCTCTGTCATCCAGGCTGGAGTGCGGTGACACGATCTCGGCTCACTGCAACCTTTGTCTCCCGGGTTAAAGCGATTCTCCTGCCTCAGCCTCGCGAGTAGCTGGGACTACAGGCACGTACCACCACGCCGAGCTAATTTTTTGTATTTTTAGTAGAGACGGGGTTTCACCGTGTTATCTAGGATGGTCTCAATTTTCTGACCTCGTGATCCTCTTGCCTCTGCCTGCCAAAGTGCTGGGATTATAGGCGTGAGCCACCGCGCCCAGCCGGGACTAGTTTTTAAAAGGATAACACATTCATATAATGGAATATTATGCAGCCACTGAAAAGAATGAAGCAAGTCTGTATGTATCGATGTGGAATGACTGCCGAGATGTAACACCAAGTACACGAGTAAAGTGTAAAATATGCTACCACTGTATTTAGAAAGCATTCGTGTTTCTGTGGGGGAGTAATACATATTAACATGCTTTCATGTGGATAGATTATCTCTGGAATGATACATAAGAAACTGTAGTATCCTCTGCAAAAGAGAACGGGTGGGGAACAGGAATGAGAGAATGAGAGGAGAAGACTTATTTTTTACTGTATATCCTTCTCTACTGTTTGAATTTTTAAGACCATGTATATGCCTTACTTTTTCAAAAAGTAAAAAAAAAAAATTTTTTTTTAGTAATACATGCCAATGTCATTTTGTCACTTTCCTTTTCATTGCAGTATTGTTGCAGGCACACAAGTTTAAGAAAAGAATCAGTCTTCAGTTGCAGGGAAAACATAAAAGTAACTGGGTAAATCTGAAAGTTCTCCCTCCCCGCAAACTCCTCTGCACTATTTCCCCATTGCAGGGTGAAGTGGAGGAAACCCCTCAGCTCAGCCTTCTTGGGGCAGCAAGTGCTATCAGCTCCCGCTCTGAATGGGGAAGCCAGGGCATCTCTGTTTCTACAACATTCGGCTGGCCTAGCTGCCGTAGGTCTCGTCCTGGATGCCGAGAAAAATCTGTGGAGTTCAAGACAAGTTTGGATAACAAGGGGAGCCGGAAAATTGATGCGGGGGACCAGTCGGTGTGATGAATAGGCTGGGCCAGAACAGCAGGTGACGAATATGCAGGTGCAAGACTGGCAGGGAAGGAAGACGGTCCGTTCACAACAGATGGATGGAGATGCTCAATCATCCTCAGGAACAAGCGCGGCTGCCACATAGCCCTGCCTGCTCCGCATGAGCAGCTCCTCACTCACCTGCAGGGCACGGCCCCGCCCCCAGAGGCTCTGCACTGGACCCACACTAGGGCAGGGCTACGGGAGAAAGAACAGGAAGTGGGTGCGGAAGATGCCACGCTGCTGCAGGTGGGCCTCTCCGGGACTCACTGCCAGTGGACTCTTCTCATTTTGCCTTCTTCCTCCAGGTTCTAAAACCAAACCCGTTTTGTCTCCCCTGGTAGCTCTCACCCCTGAGAAAGGCTTTTACCGCTAGGGTGACCTGTTTGTCTAGGACCACGGGGCTGTCCACAACATGGGAACTTCAGGGTTGAACCCAGGGCAATTCTAGGCAAACCAGAACCCTTGGTTGTCACCCTACATTTTGCCCACTGTCCTCTCTTATTTCTCTTCCTCTTCAGTCAGTGAGAGAACCCAGATCGGCCTATTTGGTTCACACTTATGACTGAGTCGAATCCGTGTAGGGCATTTGTTTCCTCTGGTCGTCTACAACGAACAGAAAGGTAAGAAACAATAAGACATTCAACTCCCGTCTTTTCTCAGAATGGGGAACTCTTTAAAAAATGTCCAGGATATACTGGCTTCAATGACTCCAACAAATAGAGGAATGAATCTAAATCTTGATGCCACAATCCATGTCTCGTTAACAAAAAATCAGAAGGGCCAGACAGCCCCTCACAGAGCCAATTCTATTCCTTCCAGCTCAGCCGCAGGAGTTTCTGAGGATGAGGAAATGGGCCACACGCAAGCAAGGGGTGGGAGCTGGCAAGATTTCCGTGCCCTCCCCCCAAGCTATCTGCTGGACCCAAGCTCTAGGAAGAAAAGCTTTGTGAAAAGACTTCTGGCTTCACTAAGACACATTAAAGAATTAATTATAAAGTAAAGCTGAAGGAGAAAATTAATTTTAGAAACACAAGAGGTTACAATTTTTTTTTTCCTGGAGATGGGGGAGGAAACAGTTATTTTCGTTTTCATCCTGGGGGCACAAGCTGGGAGCTGTCCAGTCGATAACCTGGCCATCAGAACAAGGTTTGTAATTAAAAGGTCAGTGACCTGGAAAGCCAGGGCCCCACTCCCAGAGCTTCTCAGTAATGACGGAGCTATTAAATTAAGACTGTTATGAAATCAATGCTAAAAAAGCTTTCATGGTAACGAGATTCCATTCAAGGACATGCAAACTACCTCATGAAATAGACGTAAATGATAAAAAAAGAAAAGTAATAAAAGAGAGTTAAATTGAAATCTGTGTAAGAATTTACTCCCCCTTGAAATATTCTACAGAGATGCCCTTCACCTCTAGCCCACTACCAAGGTTGGGACCGCCAGGTTTCTTCAAGTTCATTTCCAGCAAGGAGGCTGCTACCGGGGTTTCTGCTTCCAGGAACAGTAGAAGGATAAGATCTAGTTTCACCTTTTGGAATGAGAAAGTATGGTGGTGTGTTTTATTTGTTTCATTTGCCTACCCCAACCAGGATCATTTCTTGGATGAGGCAGGAAAAAGCCCTTTACTTAGACACTTGAAAAGCACACAGTAAGTGTGAGCCAACACCACCCAGGCCCCACTATGCAGGGTTATACAGAAAAACAGATAATGTTCGTCTTTCCTAGAAGCTTGCTTTGCAACAGATATGTTAGAGTAAGTTAACAGACAACTCTATCCCCCTCCCCCACCTCACCCCCCTCACAAACAAGCATCACTATTACCCACCTCATCCTCAGCCTGCCAAACATGTTTGGAAGCAGATTGCCTCCTACATTTTGTGGTTGGATAGGGTATCAAATCAACACAAGCCTATTGACGACAATTTCCAAGCCTCTAACTTTCTGGACTGATTCTATTGCTGTTTTTACGTTACTCTAACCTCCCGGATTGCAGCCTGCTTAAAGCCCCAGATATGATGCCTGCCTGGCAAGAACTGCTTCTATATATAGACTGGTTCTATGAGGGCTTAAACCCCACACACAGTCCAATTATCTTGATGTGTGGCTGACTCTGCAGTTGATGTGTCATCTGCAGAATCAAGTGGTTGGAAGGAAAACAAAAACATTTATTCTAATACTCTGAAGGTGAGCAGCTGCTTTTTTCTTTCATCCAAAATATTCCCAATAAAAGGAAGAAATGTTGTAAATTACACAAAATGGCAGTACAAACTTCAAAGAAAATGATAAATGATTCGAATAACTTCATGTTTCTCATTAATGACTCCATGTTCAGACTTTAAAGCATCCGAAAGAGATCTCAAAACAAACAACAACAACAAAAAAAACAAACAGGAAAGACCTTTGCAAACCAATGCTCTTCCATCCCTATACCACTCATTCCCCACTCGCCCTCACCGAGCACCCCCACCAGAAGTCAGAGAGCACAACACTTAACCCGTCGGTAACACGGGCAGGATGCAGCCCCTGCTCCCAGCTGCGGTTTCACAATAAAACAAACTCAGTTGATGCGCCTCATTTTCCACTGAACTGACATGCACTACAGGGACCTCAATTTCTATATTAAATATTAAATAATATTAAAAGAAAAACAAAATTGGATTTGCCTTTTCAGGAAAGAGATGTTTATTAAAAAAAAGAAAGTCAAGATTATAATTCAAGTCAGTGCTCCACTGCAATTCCCTGAAGTGACATTGCTAGGAAAAGCCAAGACTCCAGGAGCTGAGAGCCCTCCCAGAGCCAGTGCTCCAAGCCCAGCACTGCAAGGCTTCTGCAGCGAGTCCAAGAGCACGGGTGCCAGAACCCAGGCCCCTCCTGGTCCAGACGGCCAGTGAGCCAACTTGCTTTCCTTCCACAACTACTGTTAGGGACCCGGTAGATGTTCACCCTCATCCCCATTGGAGACGGTGCCAGGCCATGCTGAGAGCGGAAACCTGACCCTGGAACAGCCCGAAATTTGAAAAGTGAAGTTTAAATCTGCGAAGGGGCTTTTCTTCCCCAGACACCGATCAAACCTTGGAATTCTCTGCCCAGAAAAGGTCCTGCCAGAACCTACTCCGTTGGGATTCAACTCGGAAATGGATAATTACTGACTGAAGCAGCATTTTAGAGGATAATGGAGATGGGTGATTAACCTCAGAGATTCCGGGTTTAAGTACGGGATAAACTCACATGGTTCTCCTTAGAGGACAAAGGGCAGGATAGCATCTCAAGGTGCCAGATGCCTAAAATTCTAAAAACTCTAACCCAAATTAGGGGTCAAGAAGGAATTATGTCCACTGTACCGATAAACAGTCACCTTCCGGTCTTTGCTCATGTGCCACCCTCTTAGAGACACTCTGACATTCATGTTGTTTAAGATCACAGTCCAGCCCACACCAACCCTGGCGTTCCTCACCCCAGCTCCCTGCTTCATTCATCAGTATCCATGGTGCTCGGCATCTGACATCCGACCTATTTCATTTTCCCATTTGTTAATCGTCTGCCTTCCCTCCACTAGAATTTAAGCTCTGCGAGGGCAGGGATTTTGTCTGTTCGGTTCTCTGCTAAATTCCTGATGGGAGTCCAGGGACAGGGCATAGGGTGCACAATGACTCTTAGATGAATTGATCAGTTGGATTTTTTTTCCTAAAGGAGCAACAAATCATAATTGCACAAAACAGTTTTCTCTCTACAGTAATTATTAGCCAAGTAACTCAAAAGAAGTATTATTTGGTCCAGAGTTTCTCTCTCTCTTTTTTTTTTGCTCCCTCTCCCAGTCAGGGATTTATTAAAATTAAACAGATTAGATGGAGCTCCTGATACTAAAACTGCTCAGCAAAGCCTGCGGTGGGGAAGTGCCGAGCAAACACCAGAGACATTTGTCTCTAAATTGCTCTAAATACCTTCTGCAAATGAAATTCTAACCCAGCTGCGTTTGAGAGAAAATGAGGACTAACTGGTCATTGTCGGTGGAAGAGAAGATCAGGCAGTTATAATATTGCACAATATACTGGAGCTAAGGATCTCTCGGCAACCATAGATTTTGTCTCAGGTTACCCCGGGTAATCAGCTCAGCTTTTAGGCTCAGCTTTCCCCAGCTTCAATGCTTTGATGAGAGAGCTGAAATCCCTAAGCTTTTATGATTAATTACTCCCCATAGGTACACATATTTCAAGGAAAAACTCTTTTATGGCATGATGCTTGCAGAGTGGCGAGGTCAGCCAACACACTCCAAATTTTAATAATCTCCTAATGATGGGGGGGGCTGGCACAATGCAGCCAGCGAGCAGCCGTGCAGTGCTCCTTACCAACTCTGTCGCAGGGACCCAGCCGTGGGGCTGCCGCGAAGCAGCCGCCTGTGGTGAAATGTTTGGGCTTCTTCTGCCCAAACCCTGTTAGTGCAGCCCTGGGACATGATCGCGTGAAGGGACCAATGGTTCCTGCTGCATCCCTTCAGTGGGACATCACAGAGCAGACCTAGGAAATATCACCCACCTATTCCAAAAATGACTGAAAGCTCAAAACTCAGAATTTCAAGGCTGGCATTCTAGCTCCTTAAGGAAAAAGAGTTTTGCTTTGGGAGGAAGAAAGCTCACTTTTGCCCCTCATGGTATATAAGGATGTGTAAATGACTTCCTAGATTCCTAGAAAATTATATGTATAAAAAATTGAAAAGTCAGGTTTCTTTGTAGTTTTCATTTTACAAAAAAGAAAAATACCCTAAATTCCAACAGAACCAGAATAGATTGTCTCTTCAGACAATATTGAATTTGTCAGGGTCCACTTTATCTCTGCTTACAGAAATACCATAAAACCACTAATTTACCGCTTCAATCTGTAAATCGGACTGACCCCAAGCTTGACTTTAACCTGACCTTGTGAGTCATCTCGTTTCCCTCGCCCTTCATTTCTTTCTTCCTCATTCTCTATTGAAGCAGCTGAACTCCTAATCTAAGCTAGTCATCCTGCAGCCGGGGTCACTGACACAGAGCAGACCAAAAACCAGAAGTCCTCCACAGTCTCATCCAATGGGCCGACTCTGCTACTGAATGCTGCCTTTGCCATGATGGACTGGACTAAGTCCTCCGTGCTTAATTACCCGAATCGTGTCAACTTGCCGCTCCACTGTCAGGAAAGAAATCTGCAGCCCCACTGGGGGGTTCGCCTCAGCCCCACTGCCCCGTGAGTGGGCAGCTCTAGGAAGTCCTGGCAGCTCAGCACCTGCCTTGCACCACGGCTTCCATCTGTCCCAGCCCCAGTCCCCCTGCAGGCCGTGCTGCACGGCCCTGTGGAACCTGTACCTTTCTTCTTTAGGAATGCTCTCCTGGTTGCAAGTGGGCTCTGGCGGACCCGGGAATTCTGTAGAAACTTCACTGCCGTGGCAATCTGGTGAGAGAGAGAAAATAGAGGAGTAAACTTCACTTCAATAGTCTGAATTTCAAGATTAAAAATCCTAGGAGTTTTTCCCAGCTCCACAGAGACAAGCATACTATTGTGGTCAAATTTATAACCAGTTATTTCTTAAACTTAAAATCTACCTAAATGAAAGGCGATGTTGTTTCCCTGTCTTCACTGGCTTCCTGTATCTGAGTCTGTCAAATCTAATCCCTCTGCCGAGCTTCAGGCCTGCGATGATCCTTCCTGTTCCTCCTGATCTCCATTCGAGCTGATTCTTCATACTCCCCAGCAGGTGTGGCCATGCGCACCCATGTCGCCGCCCTTGTGCCCTGTATGCTGTCTTTCTGGAAGGCCTCCCTTTCCTGCCTCCACCTGTCTAAACGTTACCCCACACGCACGCACACACACACACACACACACACACACACACGTTCTCTATCAGCACAGCCCTTTTATAGTCTGTTCTGATTCCTCGAAGCCTTGCCTAAATAAGCAAGCCATCTCTGATCTCCCTATTCTCTTCAATTCTTCAGTGCCTGTACTGTGTACCATATAATTGAAGACATAATTACACCGTCTTCTAATGTTCAGCCTGCCTCCCCAACTACGCTGCAAGCAAGTGAAGGGCAGAGACCACGCTGTCTCCAGAGCCTGGCAAAGTGCTGAGGGCGTCCCGGCTGGAAGGGATTATGTCGTAGACAACACCCACTGCCATTCACACTGGCCCCGCTTCTGCACTGGAGCTGAGTTCTGAAGAGCCTTCAAAGGGCAAAGTTTGGAGTTTCATGGCTAAAAGCTGACAGATTGACAGACTGTCTACCTGCCTCTGGTAATGAATATTATTTAATGAAATCTTCCTATCTCCACATAAGCTGGGCAGGGGATGGAAGGGGCACCGCTGCAGGTATTAACCTTCACATCACTCAGCACACGCGAAGTGTGTGTTTACGCCTGGCTTGTCTACTTTCCACCCCAGACACCAGCCCTATGGATGGGAAACGCCCACCTGCCCCAGGTAGGAAAGGGGCTGTTTTAAATGACTGCTATTATTCGCCTCATCAAAATCAAAGGAATAATATGGTCTCATGTTACAGATAAAGTCAACAGGCCCTGCAGTTCACTCATAAGTTGTTGAAAGAAAAAATTTCTAAGGCTAGATGTAAGGAAGTTTTCTAAGATCCTTCAAACTAAGGGAAGCAGTCAAACAGAAAGTACTGTGACTGTAAGTGAAATACAAGTTACAAATCATCTCCTTCCCCATATTTTATATGAACGTAATCCTGAGACCAGACAGACTTTTGGGGAACAAAAGATATGAGGATAAACCAAAGAAAAAAAGCCAGGGAAAAGTCTGTATTCATTTTCCCTGTAACCCTTCTGTGGGAGGCTTACCCTAGACATTCCCCCTAAAGGATGAACTCAGTATCCTGACTTTTCGGATCTGGGCCTGTCACCGACAGGACATACTAGTGTCCCTTGAGAGCCAAGCCCAGCTCCGCACAGATTATCATCTGTCCTCCAATGCTGCCGACAGTACCAACCACCATCATGAACCACAGTAATAGAGCAGTTCTGGACTCAAGAAAAATGAATGCTCGAGATTCTAGAGCCCCCAAACGGCATACTCACCCCTTAAGCCCCTCAACCAGATCGCCTCAGGTCATACCAAAATCAAGAGAAATCTAGCAAACATCTACAACACTGATGCATTTTAATGAAGAGATGGGAGAAGGGAAGAAGGAAAAAAGAGAAAAAAAGAAAAGGGGATGGGTAGAGGTGGGAAAGGTGGGGAGAAGAAGGCAACAGTATGCAAAGAGCTATAACAGGAGAGAGGGGGAAAAGGAGAGAGGAGAAATGGGAGACAAGGAGAAAAACCAACGGAAGCGAGGCCCCTGCTCTGGAAAGAGAATGAACAGGTACCCAGTCACTGGCCCCCAGGGTCAGCGCCAGTCTGCACAGCTCAGATGGCGTGGGGATAGTTGTTCTTCACCTGGAGAAAAAAATACACCTTCAACACACAACAAAATTACACTATTCGTATCATGCGGTAGTCTACATGCTGTGTGTGATACGTGTACCAGGTGTCAGCGGAAATGTGGATGAACAGGTCTTAAGCAGAAGATACTAATAGCACAGCTCCTATCATTTACCCATAGAAACAGAAACCTTTCCTTCATCCTTCCAAAATTTTCCATGACAGAGAAAGAAAACAGAATCCCACCACTGGAACACACAAGTTTCACCTTGCTTTTTTAATATAGTCCTTGGTATATGCATTTCTGGTCAGAGAGCAAAGTTCTGATGGGTTTAATGGTGCACTCAATGCAGTGCTTGGCGCATTCCATCAATTTTTTAAAAAAATTGCATCTCTTATTTCTTTAAATACATTAATCAGCCTAGTGTAGGCAAAACGGATCCATCGGACAATGCAATAAACATGAATTATCATCTATCCAACACGCATAATGGCTTAAAAATACATAATAGCAGGTGTAGTTTAAATGATTAGTTATTACACCTGTGGTGGGTCTGATTCAATTGGGAAAAATCATCTTTAATAGGTTAAAAGGTTTAGATCACCATGCTTTCCTTAAAGTGGCTGCAGAGAGGGAATGATGGAGTGCTCTGTCATTAGTAATTCATTTAAGAAGAACGTGGGGGATATAGCAAAGAACAGCATAAACGAGTGAATCCAATTTAAACATCAGGTAAAGTAGAAAACACCTTTTAAAAAAGCAAGATAAATGAATTTGGAAAGGAGATGAAATTGACGTATTTATTTTAACGGGAATTTGACAAAGTCCCGGCACACTTCAAACTTGCAAAAATATGAACAATTTCTTTTAAAGTTTCCATTCACTAATTTCAAGTCATATAAAATAATACTGCCAAACACCTACATGAAGTATATTTGGGGCTTGTTTATGTTCCTCTTGATCTTTGTCTGAAAATGCAGGCGACAGGCAAATCACATATTTAACAGCATCGACATTATTACACTAGATGCAAAAATATAAAGCACTAAAATAGCCCCAACCTAATGTGCTGAATAAGAAAGATACCCTGAGAAGTGGCTACATGTAAGTGTGAACATATGAAAACCTCTCTCCTCCTTTCACTAATTATTTCTTCAGTTACTCTTGACTGTTCTCCCTCCCTCCCCGCAAGGAACTGGCACTACAAAATGGGGGGAAGGACCTGTCCAATCTAGAATTTTATAGCCCCATGATTCATACATCGACGGGAGAAGATTTTGCAAAACTCTTTACACATAATGCTAACATCTTCACACACTAAACTGACAGGGCGCTCGGTTTGTGCCTTTCACCCACCTATTGTTGGGCACTTTTCATTAATTTCATGAAGCAATTCAACTGACTTTCCTCTGCAGAGGCCCAACACACACAACACGCTTTTGTTGGATTCGATGATGGGGTGCCTGCAGCCTGTCCTGTATTAGGGGTGCCTGCAGCCTGTCCTGTATTATCGTTTGATTTTCTAATTAGAAGATGAATGTGACTATTCATGGGTTATATTTGTGCCCAACTAAATTACATAAATTCAGGCCAAATCTTCCGCCTCAATGTCAAAGATGTAAAACGGAGACAGGAACTTTACTGCACATGTTGTGGGAGTGCAGCAAGCCAGGGAGAATTCTGGCGCTAAGCTGCTGATGCCGCCGTCGAAGCTGCTTGCTGGTGAGCCTGTGATAAATATGGAATCAGCGTTCCTTTCCCTTCCTCTTGCACTGAGTTCTTAATGAGTGCACCTCAAATTACCAATAGCTAGTTTAATCAAAATAAAGAAGACAAACTCTGAAGAAAGCAGACCACAGTTTCTCCCCCCGCAACCCATCCCTCTGACCCTACCTTCTGTCCCCTTCTCCACCCAAAGCAAAATAAAACAAACCTGCCACCACCAACTCCACAATTTTGGGGAAATTTCATAATTTTCACTACGTGTCACTTAGAGATAAAACTGAGGTGCAGGGAAGAGGAGTAAATTCTTGTCTTTGCAGTCTCATAACAATGGTTACACCGGAGTCACTGCCAGCAACTTGGAAAAAAGCAGGGGGGACTTCAGGTTGAAAAACACCTTTAGATCCAAGATGACTGGCCAATTGAGAGAGATTTGTATTTGAGAGAGCAGGATTTGTAACTGTATAAATCAATGGAATACAGTATACTCAGGGGTTATTTACTATGAACTATGTGCTGTTAAATGCATTGTGTAGGGTAAGTAATCCCCAGTGAGAAAAACTGAGGTTCCTGACAGTCCTCACCAAAGAGATGCTTCCTATGTGTTTTCCACTCTCCTGCAAAAGACCTGCACATTGTAATCTTCAGAATACACACTTTATTTTCTGCACGAGGGGGACAGGAGGACAGAGCCTGCCTAGTAATGAACCTGGGGTTTGAGGGAGCCTTAGCACTTTGCACCTGACATGTAAACCTGATGCATTGTCTCCAGTGACACTTATTTGGAATGCCACCAATTCCAGCACTCCTGTGTACTACATACACATCTATCTCGTAAGATGTGAGCATTCATTAGCCATCTTAAAATATTAAAAATATTCAAAAATTAATGACACTAACAACCAAAGCCAAGTCCTTTTAACCCAGAGAGATCACAACTAGAGGGCAAAAGAAAATGACCAATATAATCTATGGGCCCGAAACCCCATTCCAGTGCCGCACTGCTCCATGTGCGCTGCTCAGAAGATTAAATTGCCTGTGAAAGGTTCCTACGTTCATACTCTAAAGTAGATATCCAGAATCCTGTTAACAAGCGTTAGACCAAAGCCAACTCGAGTTTTAACAAGGACTGACTTAAAAAGCCAGGCACTGCCAAGAATGAGAGAACCCTCTTCAAACAGAAATGCTGCATTTTAGTAAGAAATCAGTACTCTGTCAGGAGTTCCTTGACAAATATGGTCATCGGCGGCACAGGGAAATAGTTGCAAAGCAGCTGTTAATCAGAGAAACACATCGTAGAACGCTGATGCTAGCACTCGTGAAAAAATGCAACGGGCTAATTATGAAGCTATATATCTCACTAAAGAGGCCGTGTTCCTTGAGATTCCAGGCAGAGCACTCTTGGATCCAGGGTCCTAGGACAACATAATTCTGGTTTTCTACATGCAGGCTGCTCTCTGATCTACCATTCACAATGCCGGGCTCCCTGTTCTTTCTCAAGTCTACACGCTCTCTTTCTAGCTAGGGAACAGGCTGGGAAGGGAAGGAAGCAGCGGCAACCACAAGCCACATTCCACGAACATATCCAAAAGGTGACATATCCTAAACCAGAGTAGAAGAAAAATCTACAAGTATGCAAAAGAAAGGAACGTCGGAATTGTCATTCTCAGTGTGGCGGGAGGGCAAATGTGTGTAACCTTCAATCCAGGAGATTTGCCCCAGCTGCCAAAATGAAAAGAAAGACCAAAAAAGCAGCAGGAATAAACAAAAACTAGAGGCAGTTCTGTGTGCAACCTCAAAGGGAGAAAGAAAGCTTCCAGAAAGCTGCTCTCAGAGTGTGACTGCAACTCAGGGAAGCCAAGGGACCAACAGCCAGGTAAGAGGGGAAAGTTAATATGCAGAGGAAGGCTCGGTCAGCCAAAATTCAATACGCGCCTCTGCAAGGACAAGGAGGAACAGGCTCCCCGAAACCAGACTAGTGGGAGTCGGGGGGAGGGGCCTGCACATTCGGAGTAAAACCACTGGAATGGCAAGAGGGGAATAACCTTGAGGTGGACGAGCCTGCAGGCGGCAGAAGCGCAGAGCCAAAGTGCCCCCTAGCCGGAGCCGGCGGAGGCGCAGGCCGGGGCGGCCGCTCCGCTAACTCGCACAGCCCAAATTAAGTGTTTTCACTCAGGGAAAATGAAATGTTTTGCAAGATGAAACAGAATGAAAATTGAGGTTTTAGGTAATTACTAGTTGGCATTTACATATCACGGGCTGGTTCAACACCTATTCATTTTCCTCTTTTATTTTCAATTTTTAAAAATTGCTCATTAAAAATGAACAGATGACAGTGACAGGAATTTTTTTTGTACTCTTTCCCCTTCTCTGAGGGTTACAAAACCAAGAGGCAATTTTAGCCCATTTATCTATAATTAACACACACACAAAGGTATGTTTCATGTACATTAAGGGAGGAAAGGAGAAGGGAAAGTCAACAAAAGCCAGGAAGTTCAACAATAAAGACAGCGAGTTGTACTCAGGTAGCCTCCTGCACCTAGGTAAGGAGCTGGCTAGCAAGTGCCCTGGCACTCAAGGAGTTAAAGGAAAGAGCCTCTCTTTCGACTTGGAATTTCCTGGGTTTTGTCACTGTGTCCTTCCCATTGTTGATCTGGGTTACAACACTATACTAATTAAGCTTGTGGGCCCTAATTTCCTTTGTTTTACTTTACTTTCCTCTGTCCTTTTGTTTTTCACATTAAAGAAATAAAATTCTGCTGGTAGAAGTGCACAGGAGTTGACATGATAGAACATAATATATTTTAAGGCTATTGTGTAAATCTGTATTTAGGGAATTCTAAAGCACGCATTATTGACCCTAGTCTCTCTTAAAACTCATTGATATACGTAGTAAAAGCCTTTATGAAAAGTGGCAACTTCACATGCGCAAAAACTACCTTTCAAAGTGAAATATCTCTGCCATTTATTTTTTTTTTCCCTTGGCCTTAGTTAAAAATATTGCATGAACTGCTTGCCAGAATGTCATTGTTTTGTTATGTGATTAAAGTAGTTCTTCCAGAAATGTATATTGAAATAAAAAGCATCTTAAACCACCACGCACTATTTAATGTCAGGGGACAGTGATCTTAGGGATGTAAGGGTGACTTTGGAGAGGTGTCCGTGCCCAGCCGAGGATTCTGGGTGCCAACTTCCAGCCCAAAGGGCCCTGGTGCAGTGGAGGAGCACAGCTTGAAAAGCAGAGCTGCTGATGCAGCGGGTGACAGTCACCATGCCACAGAAGGAGCTGTGGAGCACACGCTGGCCTGGAAGAAATGAAACCCTTGCTTGTGGGCTGGGAAGATCAAAGTTCCTTTTTAGGAAAGGTTGAGAAGGAAAAGGGTTTTTCTCCTTCAGGGAGAAAGAAAAGCAAATTTAAATGCCTTGTCCCCACACATCCCCACCTGAATTTAGATAGCAGCCCCTCTAATTTTTGATGCAACCAACAAAGCAGTTACCCAAAGAGGGGAGAAAAAAAGGATGACATTTGCCTTTTCCCTGGCTTTGAAATGCAACTGGCAGCAAATTGTTTGAAGTCCTGTTTAGAGAAGAAACTGTAATAGCCTTCATACTAAAAAGAGGAGGAAAATGCCATTATACACGGATCACGGTAGCAGTGACCTCAGCAGAGAAGGCAAACGAGCTGGCTGCAAGTTGGAGGTTCAGCCAGCGTGCCAGGAATGGAAATAAAAGGTTTATGTGCCAGAGAAGAGTAGCAAGAGCTGGGTGCTCGATCCCAAGAGATACCAAGGAAAGACAAGTAGTTCAATGCCTTAACATGATGTCTTTCAACAGCTCCTTGACTGCTCCTTCTTCCAGTATCCCCTGGTTTTATATTTTCAATATTCCTCTAATTTCCCTGCACTGTTAAAGAGGAAGCAGAGAGCACCCAGGCTTCGTGTTGTAAAATTAATGAAGGTGTCAAGCTGTTGAGTTAAATCACTCTAAAGGAATGTAATGACTCAGTGTCCAAGATGCTCCCTGAGAGAACTGTGAGCTCACACAGTGACGGTGGCGGGTGACTCCAACACTAACAATATGTGGCACACAGTCCCCAGCACCTCCCTAACGATACCACTGCCTCTATTTCCTAGTCTGTTTCTCTCCACCACTGATTGAATTTCATGCTTTCTGAAAGGTATTTCTCCTAACCTTCAGTAGCTTCAGATGCTCAGCAGATGAAACCATGCTTCAGTTTCCACTTCTTTTGAAGTTCGGCCAGATGGAGATTGGTGAAGCTCTCTAGCCATGCACTATTGAACTGCAGGATGATTAGGAAGGAGACGAAGAAAGGTTGTGTCATGGATAATGGCAACCTCAAACATTAAGGCATCACTGGGGGTCAGCTACTGAATAGGTGACCACCAGCTGGTGCAAGGCAGGATCCCCTCTCAAGGGCTTAGGGCCACCTGCCCTAAGGGCAAGAAGATGGGCTCCTGAATTCCAAGGAAGATAAGCTCTGGACCAAAAAATTCTGTTTACCATCAGCCCACACTCTGCACAAAACTAAAACCTTCAAGGAGTCTTTAAAAGGCACTTCTGGGTCAAGCACAGTGGCTCACGCTTGTAATCCCAACACTTTGGGAGGCCAAGGTGAGTGGATCAGTTGAGGCCAGGAATTTGAGAAGAGCCTGCCCAACATGGCGAAACCCCACCTCTACTAAAAAAATACAAAAATTAGCCAGGTATGGTGGTGCATAGTCTCAGCTACTAGGGTGGCTGGGGCACGAGAATTACTTGAACCTGGGAGGCAGAGGTTGCAGTGAACCAAGATCACACCACTGCACTCCAGCCTGGGTGACAGAGTGAGACTCTGTCTTGGAAACAAACAGACAAACAAATAAATAAATAAAAGGCAATTCTACCAAACACCCCATAAGAAAATTAGAGAATGACCTAATGCTAAAAAATAAATTTGAATACCAAAAAAAGAACTACTCATAGCCTAGAATGAGTTCAAATTTAGAAGATAGCAAGAAACAAATTTTCTCTTTTTTTTTTTCTTTCTTTTTTTTTTGAGACAGAGTCTCGCTCTGTCACCAGGCTGGAGTGCAGTGGCGCGATCTCGGCTCACTGCAACCTCCACCTCCCGGGTTCAAGCAATTCTTGTGCCTCAGCCTCCCAAGTAGCTGGGACTATAGGCACATGCCACCACACCCAGCTAATTTTTGTATTTTTAGTAGAGACAGGGTTTCACCATGTTGGCAAGGATGGTCTCAATCTCCTGACCTCGTGATCTGCCTGCTTCGGCCTCCCAAAGTGCGGGATTACAGCCGTGAGCCACCACGCCTAGCCCACAAATTTTCTTTTTTTTTTTTTTTTTTTTTTTTTGAGACGGAGTCTCGCTTTATCGCCCAGGCTAGAGTAAAATGGTGCAATCTTGGCACTACAACCTCTGCCTCCTGGGTTCAAGCGATTCTCCTGTCTCAGCCTCCTGAGTAGCTGGGACTACAGGCACATGCCACCACGTTTGGCTAATTTTTCTATTTTTAGTAGAGACAAGGTTTCACCATGTTGGCCAGGCGGGTCTCGAACTCCTGACCTCAAGTGATCTGCCCGCCTCAGCCTCTGAAAGTGCTGGGATTTACAGGTGTGGGCCACCGCGCCCAGCCTAAGAATTTTCTTTAGACCCACCAGAAAACAGAAGAGAGTAAACAATCAAGATCTGCTACTAACGGGATGCCACCAAGTCCTAGATCCTGCTACAGGCTGAGCATCCCTAATCTGAAAATCCAAAATCCAAAATGCTCCAAAATCCAGAACTTTTTGAGTGCCAACATGACAGTCAAAGGTCATGCTCAAAGGAAATGCTCACTGGAGCATTTCAGATTTGGGATTTTCAGATTTGAGATGCTCAACCAGTAAGTATTATGTACATATTCCAAAATCTGAAAAAATCCAAAATCCAACACTTTTGGTCCCAAGCATTTGGGATCAAGAATACTCAACCTGTATTACCTTTGATTCTTTTATGGCCTAAACAAAAAAACTAAAGTATGGGTTCCAAAAGTGTAATTCATAATGCAGTCAACTGGCAGACTTAAAAATCTTCAATTTGCACTTTGGGAGGCCAAGGTGGGCAGATGACCTGAGATCAGGAGTTCGAGACCAGCCTGACCAACACAAAACTTAGCTGGGCGTGGTGGTTCACACTTGTAATCCCAGTTACTTGGGAGGCTAAGGCAGGAGAATCACTTGAACCCAGGAGGTGGAGGTTGCAGCAAGCTATCGCGCCACTGCACTCCAGCCTGAGCGACAGAGCATGACTCTGTCTCCAAAAAAAAATCAGCTGGGCGCAGTGGCTCACGCCTGTAATCCCAGCACTTTGGGAGGCTGAGGCGGGCGGATCACGAGGTCAGAAGATTAAGACCATCCTGGCTAACATGGTGAAACCCCGTCTCTACTAAAAATACAAAAAATTAGCCGGGTGTGGCAGCACGCGCCTATAGTCCCAGCTACTAGGGAGGCCGAGATAGGAGAATCGCTTGAACCTGAGAGGCAGAGGTTGCAGTGAGGCGAGATCATGCCACTGCACTCCAGCCTGGAAGACACAGTGAGACTGTCTCAAAAAAAAAAAAAAAAAAAATCAGCCAGGCGCAGTGGCTCACGCCTGCAATCTCAACACTTTAGGGGGCCAAGGTGGGCGGATCACGAGGTCAGGAGTTCGAGATCAGCCTGGCCAATTTAGTGAAACCCCATCTCTACTAAAAATACAAAAATTAGCCGGGTGTGGTGGCATGTGCCTGCAGTCCCAGCTACTCAGGAAGCTGAAACAAGAGAATCGCTTGAACCCAGGAGGCAGAGGTTGCAATGAGCTGAGACCACGCCATTGCACTCCAGCCTGGGTGACAGAGTGACACTCCATTTTGAAGAAAAAAAATCTTCAAATTGACAGTAGAATGACGAGGATTGGAAACTTACTATTCAAACAGTCATATACAATCAGCTACTGTCAGAGGAAAGTCACCACACCAGCCCCAGAGAGTGGCCAGAAATGGGTTCTCCACAGGGACAAGTTGGTGGTCAGGTTCCATTTTCTAAAAAAGTGGTATCTAACACAGGTCACACCCTTGTAGACAACTTCAGAAGTAACATATCAACACAAAGTGTGAAACACAGGAAAGCAATACAAGCTATACCGCTGACGCAGATGAGGAAAATGTCATTTTTTTTTTTACACATCTTTCAGAGGTAATGACATAAGGGCTGTGAAACTGATTATCACAGCCATCGTCAGATTTGTACCCACAGACTGTCTTTAGTATCAAGGTACAAGTTTGGAAGAGAAACTGAATCAAGAGACATCAGTCCAGTTGCCTTCTCTGATAAACCCCAATTTAGAAATTTTCAGCTCAGTGAGGAAATCCATCGCACACAAGAAGAACCCAAAGGTAGTCCTCATGGCTTTGAACCATTCAGCAACTTTTCACTAAATACCATAAACATCCCTATTATTAGCCAGCACAGCTACCAATAAACAAACACACACTTTAAAAAATAAATGATCCGGCCAGGCATGGTGGCCCATGCCTATAATTCAGCACTTTGGGAGGCTGAGGCAGGAGGATGGCTGGAGGCCAAGAGTTTGCAACCAGCCTGGGAAACATAGCGAGACTCCATTGTTTGAAAAAAAATTTGTTTTTTTTAAATAGCGTGGCGTAGTGGCGCTCCAGCTACTCAGGGGGCTAGGTGGGAGGATGGCTTGAGCTCAGGAGTTTGAGGTTACACTGAGCTATGATTGTGCCGCTTCACTCTAGCCTGGGTGACAGAGTGAGACCCTGTCTCTAAAAATCAATCAATCAATCAATCAATCAATAAAACAAATGATTCCACAAAGGCCTACTGAGCACCAGAGCCATCTTGGCCAAGAGCCACTATGTCCTACTGATAATGGGAAGATGAAAAGGAGGGTCTTTATACCCTATATCTGATGCTCTTCCCCATCGTGGTCATCTAGGAGAAGCCAGATGAGCATGTAATTTACTTATGAATAACACAAAATTTACACAATTCTCACCATTAAGCAAATCAGTTTATTGAGCATCTTCCTCCTTTAAATCAATGGTAACTCCTTTCAAATTCTTCCCAGCTCTGTCTGAGAAACAGAGAAGTTCACTTTTTGTTATCTGAAGGATTATGAATTACCATCTTGCTTTGTAACCTTCTTGGTTCTTCACATACTGTTCATAAGGTAAGATACCTGGAAATTACAAAAATCCCTAAATTTTTGCACAAGCTTCCTGAAACATCCCTCATCCTTTTCTGCTCACTGTCCTTTCTCTCTCTCTTCTTGCCTGTTTAAACACATGGACATGGAGTTATTAACTTTTACAGGAAAACCAAATAAAATAAAATAATGTTGAAGCAAAAACGCAGTGATGTCAGGCTGCAGCTAGCACCATTTATCTGTGGGAATCTGATTAGCGCTCGAGTGGCAGAGCTACCTGGAAAAGTGCTCACAATCAAATAAAAAAATGATACCAAAACATTAACCTGATGGCTAAAAACTCCACATTTAAACAGTTAAAGTAATAAAGGAGCTTTTATTGAGTATTTTTTATATTTCATTATGCCCCAAATTGACGAGGACTCCCGGATACATTTTCTAGACTTTTGGTTCCTCAAATCAAATGCTCTCTTGGACTTTTTTTTTTTTTTTTTTTTTTTAACTAAAAGGAAACAGCATTTCTTGTAAGTTTGAATGAAAGGATTAAAGCTTCTCCTAGAATATCGATAACAGTCTTGAGTGCAAACACAGCCAAACACTGCCACAAACAGAAGCCTTTTTTTGGTTTATGTACTTTAATTCTGAACTTACTGATAAGCCAGCAGAGAATTTTCCTACAAGATTTTTTTTTTTTTTACCTTACACAAATACTGTCATGAACCTGGCCTCTTATGTCCCCACTCAGTGCCTCAGATTCCTTCATTGCTATAAAATAGATGACCTTCAGGACCCCCTACCTGTGCCATTTTATAATTTCTAAGTTGATTCCATGAGGCAGCCGCTGACACCTGGGCCAGAGATATGGGCTTAGATCAAGGACAAGACCCAGTCTTTCCAGATTTCATCTCTTCAAGCTGACACCCAATTCAAAAAAAGGAGAAAACCAACAGAGGAGGAGGAGCAGGGAATAGCAGAAGAAATCAGGGCAGCCAAAAAAGATATTACAAATTCCATATATTTTATACGCTGCGAAGCTTTACTCACACTACTTACTATTTATTTTATATACAAGCTTAGTTATCTGGTATCCAAATCACAGAAGATAAAAGCTGCAAATGAGAACAGAGGAAGGAGCCAGCTAGTACAGAAACACAGAACAAAGATGTGACAGCAAAAAAAAAAAAAAGCCTAACAGCAAATGTCAAGAGAGAAACATCCATGAAAAGCAAACAAAAAAATTCAAAAAGCTTATTAGTCTGGGGTCATTTAGAATCGGTGGGGTCATTTCAAGTAGGGGCAAATGTACAACATATCTATATTTCAACAGGTTTTGAAAACAGAGCTATGCTTATAACACCATATAAACAGGTTCATCTAAAATGACAATACTGAGTCATCACGATTAAATTATATTCCAGATATTCAGCTTAATAAAGCAAGAAAGTATGTAATCCATTTTACATAATTCCCAGCCAAAAGTTTTAAAGTGTTTTGTTTTGTTCTGCTTTCAAATGGCTCCTGATGACCATCCAGAATACGTGGCTATCCAGAATGCCTCATTCTAGGAGGTGCCAGAGATGGTGGTTTTCCTGAATTGAACAAGAACAGCTTTGATTCATGTTAGATTAAGAAGCAGGAAGCCAGAGATTAAATAATGAATAGTTACTGAGCATTCACGGGTCCTCACAGTACATCGGCCACTTGTAAAGTCAAAATAGAAGCAGGAAAGATGCTGTTTTTGCTGTAGCAATCTAAGACAAGGAAACAAGCCAAAAGAGATCTTGAGCCATCTGGTCCCACCCATGACCTAGGGACTCCCCTCTTCAACAACCCTGACAAATGATCAGGAAGCCTCCTCTTGAATGCTCATAATGAGCAGGGAAACTACTCCCTTAAGAGACTGTCAGCTCATTTTCAGGAGTGCCTCTTTAAACTGAGTTGAAATCTACTTTCCTGAACCTTCTATCCATTGGTCCTCGTTCTCTGTCTGGGAACAATATTAACTGATCCACTTTTTGAAACAATGCTGGGTGAAGAATCAAGATAGACTGCTGTCACTGGCTATCTTTTCTATAAAAGCATTTATTTCCCTTACTCTGCTTAGTAACTAAAGGTGAACACTGGCCTAACCGTGTAAGGGTTTCATAAATTCTGCTCTTTCGTTTGGTAAGAGCAGCCTTGCCCTTTCTGGGAGAGCCAAGGCTACACCTGTAATGTCAGAATGCATTAGCAATAATAAAGGCCACAGTAATGCAAGAGCCGACTTCATGAACACGTCATTCCAGAATGGCTAAATTCAATCAAATATGGCAGCGCTTCCTACAATGCTACGATCACTGGGGCCAGTGCATGTGACGTGGGCCCACTTACTGGAAGCTGTTGGAAAGAGAAAGTGAGCACTCTGCTTTAAGACTAATAGACAGGGTTTTTACCAGCCCACAAGTGGTTCAGCATCCTTCTTTCCCAGGAATTACCTAGAAATTCATTTAACATCTAAAGACTACAAATGAAACTTCAGAAGGTTAAAAGTATATAATGAGAAGGGGCCAAGGGGATGGTATTCACTCAATCTCACCTTAAATATGTATAATTCTTAGGGGGAAAAAAGTCAACACCCATAAGGTGGTAATCAAAAAGCAAAGTCAAAGATGAGCCACGTTTAATTCTAACTCAGTCACCAACTTCTTCAGTAACTTTCAGAGCTGCTTACCTTTCCTGTTTCTGCTTCCTCGTCTGTAAAATGGAACTAATACTGCTTAGAGACTCACAAAGTGTTATAAGGAATAATTAGTTAGCATTTATGTAACACTTTTCATCTTCAAAGTAGGATTACAGACTATAAAGTAGAGTAGATGTGGCTTGAAAACTCTTTTTATAACCTAAAATAAAGCATGAAAGCAAATTCAGAGAAGTAAAATCAGCTGACATCATCTTAGAGCAGCCAGATAGCTCTGCCTCCACAGGCACCCCTGTCTGCCCTAGTCAGTATTTGCATGTGGAGACAAAGGTATAAGAATATTTTATAAGGGAAAATGGGAGGAGATAGAAAGAAGAGAAAAAGGAGAAAGAGAAGGTTAGAGAAAAGGAATGGGAGAAAGTATAAAAGGGAGAAAAGATAAGAGAGAAAAAGAAAAGAAAAGGAGAGAATAGAAAACAGCAAGAAATAAAGGGAGAAAAGACAAATCATATCCACTAGAAGAAAAACAAAAACAGGAAGAGAGGAAGAAAAAGAAGAGAAATGGAAAAGAAAACTTCTTTAAGGGGATATTTTTCCTGTTTCCAAAGAAAAAAGAAGATTAAAAAGTAAAAGGAAAGTTTAAAATGTTTTCTTTTTTTTAAAAAAAAAAATATATAACGACAAACAGCAGAGGATAGAAAAAGAGAAGATAAAGCTTTCAAGAGTATGTCTGGAAACCAGAAAGCTGGAAGAGAAATCATTAGCAAGTCCATAGTGCGTCTACAGTGATACTGTGTGGATCAATTCATTTAACGCTGCCCTGTACATTTACAGAAAAGTACCTCTGATATAATAAAGGCTCATAAACACGCAGAAATTGGGTTAGACCCGTTTCGAATTCCTGCCAAACAATGGTTCAGAAAAATGAAGCTCTATTTTAATTAGCTGGATTCACGAGTGATTTGATAACAGCAGATGCTGTCTGGATGCTTTCAGCTTGATGGGCTCCACATACATGAACTTAAGAGTGCTTTGATGCAATTAGGTGTTTCTTTCTACTCCAACATGCCAGGCCTAAGGACCTGAGCCTACGTGTAGCCCCTACATGTTGCTAAATTTATCTGTATGTTAATATTCAAATCATGAAGATGAGAAGGGCTGCCACCATAAGTGAAGTAGAAAAGTAGTTTTCAGGGCTGGCCATGGTGGCTCATGACTGTAATCCAGCACTCTGGGAGGCCAAGGTGGGAGGATCACTTGAGGCCAAGAGTTTGAGACCAGCCTAGACAACACAGTGAAATCCTGTCTCTTCAAAAAATTTAAAAATTAGCTGGGCATGTTGGCATATGCCTGTGGTCCTAGCTACTTGGGAGGCTGGGGCAGGAGGATCACTTGAGCTCAGAAGGTTGAGGCTGCAGTGACCTATGACCACCACTGCACTCCAGCCTGGGGTGACAGAGTGAGACCTTGTCTCTAGTTAAAAAACAAAAAAAAAAACAAAAAAAGAAGAAGAAGGCCAGGCACAACAGCTCATGCCTGTAATCGCAGCACTGTGGGAGACTGAAGCGAGAGGATCGCCTGAGCCCAGGAATTTGAGACCCAGCCTGGGCAACAAAGTGAGACCCCGTCACTACCAAAAAATATTATTTATTTAGTTTATTTTTATTTTACTCTCACCACTTCTGTTCAACAACAACAACAAAAATTTCAAATGAGCTGGGTGTGGTGGCACACATCTATGGTCCCAGCTACATGGAGCTCGAGGCGGGAGGATCACTTCGGCCTGAAGGTCAAGGCTGCAGTAAGCCGTGTTTGCACACTGCACTCCAGCCTGAGCAGCACAGCAAGTCCCTGTCTCCAAAAACAAAGAAAAGTAGTTTTTTAAAAGTCACTAGTAAGTAGAAATGAATATTCTCACAATGAATTCTTCTTTCCACCGGGGAAAGAAAAGTTAGGTAGCTGAGAGAAAGCCACATAGGGCAGTGTCTGTGTAGAAATATTTAATGCCAAAGCTGAAACACAACAGGCTGCGCACTTCCAATTTTGCAAGTCCAGCACAGTGTTACACCGAAGGAAGAGTGCACCTAATGCACAGCCTGACCTGGGAAGTGGCCTTCAAAATGTTTTTTGTAATCAGGCATCCTATTATAACCCAGCGCACCATTCCCTGAGACGGGCGGTGGTATTCCGGATCACAACCCTGAAAGTCCAAGTCTTTTCACCAGGTGCTTTCAAGCCAGGCACCTTACTGCCCCCGCTCTCCCTCTTAAGCACTCTCTCTTCCAAAGAGCATTCTGTTTGCTTTTCCCAAAGCACTCCCTGCCCTCTGCTATGGCCACTTAGTGCGGCACCACCCACACGCACAGAACTGCTAAAGGACTGCATAAAGCCAGAGCAGCTTCCAGCACAGGGCACGCCTAATAGGAGGGCCTGATCTGTTAATTATCTGTCAGTTTGTCACGGCTGGGCTGAGGAGGGGAGAATGATGAAAAGGGGGGTGTTGGGGGGAGGCTCTCTACTCGGTGGTGTGCTACTCTTCCTGAAATTCTGAATTCTGCTTTTGAAATCATTCACCCCCTGTTGGAAAACGTGTAGTATAAAGGGTGAAGAAGAGAGGACGAGAGTTTGGCTCGACTCCTTTTGACAGAAGCGGGGGCCTCTCGAACTCCACCACTACCACGACAAGCACACGGCAAGAAACACACTCCCTCACTTTCTCTCCAAAAGGACAAAACGGACATAACGACCTTCACACCATCTCTCCCCTTCACCGGCACTAACAAGCTGAGCACTGTAAATCAAGGATGAAATCCTTGCGCCAGGAAGGGAAGGAGAAGCATGTCTTCTGTAAAGAGCCCAAAGATGCTTCGGAATCAGCATTTCGGGCAAGGGCTGGAAATGCAGGAAGCACCGTGCAGGCAACTGAAGGAAAAATATATATTTATTATATATAGTAGGCCTCCTTCTTCAAAAGTTATTTATTTCACAAAACCACTCTGCTAAATAGAGGTTTCAATCTAATTGGAACTGGAATTTGCATATTGTAAATGCACCAAGTGAGAGTCTTGGACACTTGTGTTCTATTCTACAGTGTACGGGTTCACCCGTGGATTTCCCAATATATACACTACAAGAATGTAAGAAAAGAGCACAGAGAACTGGCCTTTATATTTTACTTTTTCAGCCCTTCACAGAGGGTCCAGTCTGTGAAACGGGATGACGCTCTCAATATCCCCAAGGAGACAAAACCAGTGAGGCAGAGAGGAGGTTCCCCCTGGCATCGGGTTTGCCATCAGCCGTGTACAGCTGTTCAGTCTTGCAGGTCTGTGGAGCACCCCTGCCCACCACCCGGGGGAGGCAGGGAGTAGACCTCTATTCATCTAATCCTTAACCCTCCCCATCCCATCTACATATCAAATTAGCCATGCTTAATTAACAGAGATGCAAATAGTCAGGGACTGAAATAAAGGTTTTTGACAAGAAGCAAAGAGGGATACTTTTTTTTAAGGAGAAGAGAGCAAAAAAGCATCCAAAACAAAAGGTCAACCTACAAATAACTGAGGAAATGAGAAAGAAAAGGCACAGGTCAGGACTTCCCATAAAGGTCTGAAATTTCTGTTTGTAACTCAGGGTTCACATGGAAAAGTGACACATGACAGAAGAAGAGACACTTCTGGGGAAGTCAAGTCGGGACAAAGGTTCTAGAGTCCACCATTTGCCTGGGACTTACCTCCCTAGACTGCATTCAAATTGGGCTTCTGCTCCCTGCTCCCCTCACTCATTTCAAGAAAAAAATTATTTAATTTTTTTCAAATACTGAATCCCTAAAGCCCAAAGATGTCCCGTTTCCTCAAAAACTAAGCATCTTCTAGTTTACAGCAACTCCTTTCTGCCCCCCATATACTCTGACAATGCTAGCCTCTCGGTCACAGGGTGTAACCTTCATTAAAAAAAAATAAAATAAAATAAAATAAAAATCACAGGTTCTGCTTCCCATTTAGAAAAAAAAAAAGAACAAAATGGAAAGAAAGAATAAATATGAATTTGGAGGGGAATTCTGCCAAAACCTGAACCTCCAAAATCTGGTTCAGCCACATTCTTGCCCACAACCAGTACTTCTCAGTGCCTCCCTACATTTTTCAAAATGCAGCTGCACAACCTCTTAAAATTCAGATTTCTAGCACCTATAATTACAGGCCTCTCAAGCCAGGCTCCTTTAATTAATGAACCTGACTCCTCTCTCTTCAAAGGAAGTCTGCATACGGGCTATATCAGAGGGTGAACCGACCCAATCAGTGCCTATCTGATCACTGCCTGATGCAGCCAGCACTCTGCCCCCAATAGGACAGGGAGTTGCCCCTCACCCCCACCTCCACTGCCCAGTTCAATACATCTCAATCTGGCACAAGCCAATTGTGCAGTTAAGGCCATCAAACAGTTCTTGGAACTTAAGGGAAGAGAAAGCAGCTTTTCTGGGTGTGACCAGCAAAATCCAAAGAGAATTCGATTCTCCCTGGTTCACACGCTCCCCTGACCTCACTTCTTCCTACTGCTGGGATGAAATGCAGAGTGCAGGCTGAAGGCAGTCACTGGTCAAGGCTGGACAAGCAACAGAGGGAGCAGGCTTGGGCTCTGAAAACTGGAAAAGAAAAGAACAGAACAAACCGAGGTCTGACCGTCATCCCAAGGCTGAACTAAAACTGCGAAGAAAGGCTCTGCCACCTTAAAACAAAACAGGTGGAGAAGGGCTTGTGAGGCACGGCTGTTGCTCTCCAGGTCTAGAGAAGAATCTGAGCGCATCCCAAGGACAGCCCATGACCTCGGGATCACTCGCCAGGCTGTCTTCACCCATTCTCCAAACTATTTTCTTTCTAAACCAATACCTGACGACCAGTTTTTAAAGTACTGGCTTTCCTTCTGGCTGTTCTGGAGCAGCTCAGCCTAATCTTCTTGTATCTGCTTCAGATGCCAAGTCAACCCATAGCTATTCTCCTGCAAGCAGCTAGAAGCTGGTTTGTACCCATGTTAGCTGGGAGACCAGACTGTCCTTGGCCACAACAAAGACTAGAAAGGGTTGCAAACAAAGTCACAGATGCCAGCGCAGATGAGGCTTGGGTCAAAAATCAAGACAATCCCAGGTAAAGTTTCAGGCAGGAGACTTGAGATCCTGTAAAAGACTCCCACGGACCTGGCAATAATGAAAACAGGTTTGGTTCAGTCACTACCATCTGATAACCATTTCTCAAGGTCCCACAAGCAAACCCAGTGGGTCCCACAGCAAACCCAGTGGGACAACATTTGCATTACTGACCAAATAGACACACTCTTCTACAAAGAGAGACAAAGTTCTCAGAATATGTACTCAGTAACACACTTTCTACAGTTCTTCTAGTTTCTCATCTGTGATTTGGACTATAAAACAGGGCTGGGGAACAACCCAGAGAACAGCATTAGCATTAATAAATGAAAACTTAAGACATGTAGGCCTGGCTTCTTAGTTCTGCCCAGGGTATTTCACAGTGCAGATGTCAAAAATTGAATTAGATCATTCGGTATTCTGCCAGAAAAGGAGTTTCCAGTGACTTTCTGCTGTTGCAAATACAATTTTGGAAGAAAGGGGAAAAAACAGTAACATCAGTCTATCCAATGGTTAAACCCTCAAATCAAAGCAAGGTATGATCACAGACCACTGAGTCTAACTCCACAGCATCTGTCTTGTTTCCTGGCATGGCTACCTGCCATCGTTATGCCCAACACACAGAGGCTAATATAGGATATCATTTCTGCTCTCCCATTAGATCCAGTCTTCAAATCTGTCAGCATGTCACAACCTGGATCCCCTGACCACAGCACACAGTGGAGTTCCAGGCTGAGACACGACAGGCTGATTACAAGGAGCAGCCACTTCCTTTTTCTCAAATCACAAGCAGACAAGCAGCCAGGGCCGGGTGAAGGATTTTTTACTTTGGTTTGGTTTTTCAACCAAGACATTCTCAAAGTTCATTGTTCTTTGAAGTGGAAACATTTAGTTTTCTAACAAACAATTAGAAGCACAGGAGTAGAGAACATGAAACTGAGAACAAAGCTCAGGATACGCAAAAATAAGAGGCTGGGAGGCAGCTGAGATCAGGAATGTCCAGGGATCCTTGGCCACACAAGCCGGCCAGGCACTCTCTTTCCAGGGTGTCTCAAGGGGAAATCACCCATCGATCCTGGGACACACGAGTTCTAGGACCAATCCCTTACCTCAGAACAGCCTCAGCCTCAAATTCCTGCTTGCGCTTTAATGTTTAAATTATTAAATGCATTAATGTATTTACATTATTCAAGTCTTATGTGCATTTTTCTAAGATAATTTATGTATAAGAGTTTGAATGTCCATGACTGTTAATGTCTACAACCCTTCCTGTTCATTATTGATTCTGGAAGAAAAAAAAAAAAGTCAGAGTTTTAATGCCTTATTTTTAATGTATTAAGAGTCTGAATAAGTGCATTCTCTTTTTTCTTTTGTAATTTCATAATTTAAGTAGCGCATTTATTAAACTGACACAGTATGAATTGTGGTGAAGCCTGGCACAGATCCATGCTGCTGGAGAGCCCGCTGGAGGACGGAGCCCACTCTTCTGTGACCAGACAGTAGCCCGGCCCTCTCTCCGCACTCTCTTCCCACCTACACAGGGGCAGGTGGCAGGGGAGTGGCAAGCATTTGCCCAAGGAGATTTTCTCCCTCCTTTTTCAAGTTCTTGTCCAAATCAGCTCTCCTTGTTACCCAGGCTTTTAAGGGGGACAGTTTTCTGCACACAGAAGTTCTCATCTAGATGCACCGCAGGTTATAGCCGAACAGATCGCAATCAGTACACAATTTTCAAGAACAATAAAAATGCCAGAAGCTTGGTGTAGCAAAAACAACCAAACAACTACTTTTTTAAAGGAATCTCCAAATGAGAGACAAACATCTCAAAGAGACAACACCTCCAACTCAAGCAGAAAAACTTCTTTCTTTTGAAATCCAGTTTCCCCAGCAGATAACCCCTCTTTCTCCTATAGCCAGTAGAGCGACAGTGACACCCAATGGCCTATTAGTTCAATCCCAACTGAGCATTCCCCAATGGCTTTCCCTAGAGTTGCATCTTAGGCCCAAAGTTCCTGTGTGAACGTGGAACCTTGAACAAAATAAGGTATTAGCTACTCACCAAGAAGGTGAATCGCTAATAGACCAACTTCCTGCCAGGACATTGAACAAACACTGTATATTGTTACACACGTGCACAAACAACACAGTATAGCACACCTCAATATGGCATCTTTCTGGCGGGTGACGACCACATGCGTACATAGGCGCACGCACATACACACATACAGATGCACAATACGTGGGCTGAGCAGCACCGTACAAATCAACCTGAACTGGGAGAAAGGATGACAGAAGTTTCTCACTGCTGTTTTAGAAGGTGACTCTGCCGTTTCTAACACCACACACACACACACACACACACACACACACACACAGGCATAGATTATTTTATACATTTTTTCCTTTTTTTCTATTTCCTTCTTTTCTTTCTTCTTTTTCTCTTTTTTGGCTACTCATTACCATTCTTTAACTGTTACAATTTATATCAGCATATAATGTCAAATAATTACAGGGAGCGGAGCTCACTCTAGTGAGGATATAAACGCGCTGTGGGAATCTACAGATTTAAACAAATAACACTCACAGCAGGGGGTGAGCGGAAGAATTAGCATTAATATCCTGCCTGGGAGATCCCAGTGCACTGGTACTGTTTAAATACAGATCTTTTCTGTAACAGTCAATATGACAGCTCCCGGCAATACAGCCCCTTTCCCTTTCCCAGTCAATATAGCAGCCAGTGAAAATAGAAATGTCCCTATAGCAATCAATATAGCAGCCAGCTAAAATAAACCCTTCCCTTTTAAGGGCTATATAATAGTCAGCTAAATGGAAGAATTGGCACCCCTGCTGGATAGCTCAGCAGAGAAGCCAAGGAATGAGCAGGCCATGAGCACTAAATGATCCTTCTGCTCCTCAAAGAGGCTCTGCCCGGGGAAGGGGAAGATATCCTTAGGTAGAGAACCAAGAGGGAGCCTGCGAAAGACACTTGGCTCCCAGGCCCTAGGAGTAATTACCCATGTCCTAAGCAGGCTATAGGGCCACCCGTCACTGAGGTTCAATTAAAACGGCCAAAAACTTTAGAATCCTTGTTCAAGCTGTCAGCTGGAACAGGGGAACACACTGGTCTTTGGTGGGAACTGAGAGCATGTTGATTCAAACCCCGCCACCATCCTGTTCCCACCTTAGCCTCAGAAGGGTAGAGTATTATGTGAACAGCCTGTAGTTTTCTGATTTCTAGCATCAGGGATAGCAGCTATGTTAGAATCAGACAACCAGCCAGGTGGGTGAAAAACAGCATTCTATGTGGAATCCTACCCCAGTGTATATACAGAACTCACTTTCAAAACTCACAGCCATCAATTTGTTAACTATTGTGAAAACATGCTATTTTCTCCCACTCACATCATAGAAAACACTCTCACACTCTCCTTCATTGGAGGCATACAGGAAAAAAATTTATTCTAATATAAATCAAAGGATGGCTCACCCTGAAGGCCAAAATAGACCAAAGGCCTTTTATAAAAGAAGGAAAAGGGCCGGGCGTGGTGATCTACACCTGT
Source organism: Pongo pygmaeus (assembly GCF_028885625.2). Lineage (NCBI taxonomy): Eukaryota > Metazoa > Chordata > Mammalia > Primates > Hominidae > Pongo > Pongo pygmaeus. The sequence continues at coordinate 220,714,630 of NC_072373.2, forward strand.
AATCCCAGCATTTTGGGAGACCAAGGTGGGTGGATCACGAGGTCACGAGATCCAGACCATCCCAGCTAACACTATGAAACCTCATCTCTACTAAAAATACAAAAAATTAGCCGGGTGTGGTGGCACGCGCCTGTAGTCCCAGCTACTCAGGAGGCTGAGGCAGGAGAATCGCTTGAACCTGGGAGGCGGAGGTTGCAGTGAGCCGAGATCACGCCACTGCACTCCAGCCTGGCGACAGAGCAAGACCCCACCATAAAAAATAAAAATTTAAAAAAAAAAAAAGAAGGAAAAGAACAGGGAGCATTTCATTAAAAAACGATCCTATGCATCTGAATATATTGTTCTTTTTCATTATAACTAGCTACTTCTAAAATTAGTTCAGTTGGATTTAAGGATTTGACAAATGTGGAATATAACCACCGACGCCAGTGCAGGTTTCCAACCAACACCCCTGAAGTTAATGCTGGGATTCTGCTATGCTTCAAAGCAGGCGAACATCAGGGATCCACCCCACCTTCATTAAATTTCCACAATCTGTCTGCCATCCTTTGGATGAATCCACAGAAGTCCCTGTTTCCCTAGCCAGGTGTTTCAACACCCAGCAATGCTCATGTCATCAATCAGGTGATTTAGTCAAGTGCCACAGTGTCAGGTATCAGAAAAAAAGATCCGGAAAGTCCTGGTCTGAGAGCTCTAGTCCTTAAAAATTTAGACTTCAGCCAGGCACGGTGGCTCACGTCTGTAATCTCAGCACTTTGGGAGGCTGAGGCGGGCAGATCACGAGGTCAGGAGATCGAGACCATCCTGGCTAACACGGTGAAACCTTGTCTCGACTAAAAATACCAAAAATTAGCCGAGCGTGGTGGCAGGCGCCTGTAGTCCCAGTTATTCGGGAGGCTGAGGCAGGAGAATGGCGTGAACCCGGGAGGCGGAGCTTGCAGTGAGCCAAGATTATGCCACTGCTCTCCAGCCTGGGTGATAGAGCGAGACTCCGTCTCAAAAAATATATATATTTAGACTCAACACCCCACCTAAGCCATAAGACTGAGCAGAAATTCTAGTATGTGACACCTCCGGAGAGAAACAGGTTAACACGATCAAGCCTCTCTTCTGGCAGTACACATGTTGATGAGGTCCTGCAGTCCACAGAAGACTTGGAAGTCAAAGAGGTCACAGGTCCCAGAGACCACAGAAGTCAGAGGTCCCACGGGCCACAGAGGTCAGAGATCTCACAGGCCATGGAATTCAGAGGTCCCGGGGTCCATAGAAGTCACAGTCCCACAGTCTATGGAAGTCAGAGGCCCCACAATCCACAGAAGTCATAAATTCTACAGTCCACAGAAGTCAAGAGTCCAGAGTCTACAGATGCCAGGGGTCCCTCCGTCTCTAGAAGTTATAGGTCCTACAGTTCATGGCAGACTTTCCTAGGAAAATTTCAACTCTGATGTGCATGGCCATTTCCATTTCTAAACCCTACACAAAAATCTGAGGGGAGACACTCTCAATCAGATAGCATTAAAGCTGGAAAGAACGCACCATGATGTTAGCAAAAACCACTTCAACTACTCATGCCATTAGAGTCATCAAAGGGGGGAGGCAGGAAGGAAGGGAGGGACAGAGAAAGAGACAGTAATGAAAGAGAAAATAACTCTGAAAAGAAAGGAGAAAATAGAAATACAAAAGATTAGAAAAAACAGAGGAGATAACAAAATAAAAAAGACAAAAACCTCACTTTGGCATTTACAGTTTAAAGCTTTCAGGGCATTTTATGAAATGACAGTTGCAATAAAACAAATAGAATGGTGAGTCATCTGGGTTCCAACTTCTGAGTCAAAAGGGGCTGTTTCTAGACAAACCAGCAGCTCTGCTGCCTGCACATTTAACGATGCCTATCGGTGCACCACAGCTACGGAACAGGATGTGGAGAGAGAACGAGGAGGTGGGAGTGAGCATTGTCTTTACTGGTCCCAGTGTCATTGCAAATAAAGACTGTCAAGATTTAAACCATAATAATGGAAAGGCTATAAAGGTCTCAGTTATAATGTTTCCTCTGATGTTCCCTTTCATAAAATGGCCTCTTCATGTTGCCTACATAGCAGTCATCCCCTGAACATCGGCATATGTGTGGCCCAGTGGGAATGTTGCACCCTAAGTTCCTAGCAGGACGCCAGGCAGCAACTGTGCAATCCAACTCCTTGGCTCATCATCTCCATCGCACATAAGTGAGCACACACACTCACTCATTCCGCAAATATGTATGAGTGCCTATTTTCTGCTGGGAGCTGAGCAATACGGTATATGCCCATCCCATACAGGGCTTAGCAAAGTGCCTAGGTGCCAAACACCCAGGAAACACACACGCAAAATGTATACGGCCATACAACACAGGGACTCCTTTCCTACTTTGGCACCTAAAAGTCTTACATAAGTGCCTGGCAGCCAGCAGGAAATGGGACTTTTCCTTCTCCATGCCAGAGCACAGTAGATAAGCTGGAACACAAATCAGATAAATGCTCAAAAAGGGTGCTTAATACGGCGCCCACAAAGACGTGCCTTTACTTGGACACATCAGACAAAAATGCACAGAAACCTGCTGTTTCAACAGAATTATTTATCTGCAGCCTGCCATCTAACCATTCTAGGCACCAGGGAACCTCAAAGGAAAATAGAAACAAAACCTCTGCAAATTAATACTTTGTAGACATGCCAAGGAGGCATGAACTAAGACACCAGCAGCACGTGTAGGGATGAAATGAGGCTGAAACCTGTAAACCAGGGAGCCATGTGATGCAATTAGAGAAGCCAAAGTCCAAAATTAGGAAAGGACCGATCTAGTCAAGCCCAACTTGGTGGCAGTTAGAGAATAATTCACACTTCTAGGTGGGCAGCCTGTGCCAACCACAAACCATCCCTGGGCTGCCTTCCCTGCTGATCTATAATTGGTGGGTCAGTGATGGAGCTACCAATTATCTTGAGGCCCCCTGTATTTAGTTCACAGACAAAGGGAAGCGGGAGAGACCAGTTAGTAATGAGTAAGTAATGGCCACGAAAATACATTGTATTATACAGAGCTGCTTTGGCAGGAAAAGCCATTTGGAAAATAAAGCGTAAAAGAATAAAATAAGCTGGAGAAACTCAATTTTCTCCTCCCTTCCTCCCAAAGCCACACTTAGGATAAAATGAGGTTTGTGCAGGTTAATCCTTAAGAGGTAAGAAAAAAATGATTAAATACATTAAAAAAATCAATTGTACATTAAACCAAATCCAGGAACTGCAAAAACAAACACAGCGGCGTTCCTCCAGCCGGCATTAGCTCTGCCAGTCTGGTCAGTAGGGGATACTCCCCACCTGATGGAGCCCGCTGAGGTCACAGAAGACAAGCAGAGAGGAAGGGGAAAGAACCAGAGCTGGGGAGTGGGGTGGGACCACAGATCTGGATTTCACTGGAACTGAAGTTATTTCTAGATATTATAAAGGAAGAAATAAAATGCCTTATAAATGGGGCTCTGGGGACCTGGCTGAATTCTTCAAAAATCCAATAGAAATAATAATAATGAGAATCATTTGATAAACAGAAATTATAAACCACCTTACTGTCAAATGATGTGCCACTATTTCTCGTTATTTCTTCTGTTTATTAACAAATTCTATTAAATGCCATTTTTCAGACAACAGAGAGAGCTGGAGAGGTGAGGTTAAGAGGCATGCCTTTGCCGGGTGAGGTGGCTCACGTCTGTAATCCCAAAATTTTGGGAGGCTGAGGCGGGCGGATCACGAGGTCAGGAGATTGAGACCATCCTGGCTGACACGGTGAAACCCCATCTCTACTAACAACAAAAAAAAAATGACAAAAAAATTAGCCAGACGTGGCGGCGGGCGCCTGTAGTCCCAGCTACTCGGGAGGCTGAGGCAGGAGAATGGCGTGAACCCAGGAGACGGAGTTTGCAGTGAGCCGAGATCACACCACTGCACTCCAGCCTGGGCGACAGAGTGAGACTCCGTCTCAAAAAAAAAAAAAAAAAAAAAAAAAAAAAGAGGCATGCCTTTGTCTTTCAGGAATGCCACTCTCTGCAGTGGAGCTGGATGGAAACTCCCACCCTTCCCCAGTACCCTGGGATCTTCAGACTAAAGCCTGAAAGAATGCAAAGCCACAAGAAAGTGGCCCTAGGTCACCCACTCCTCCCTCAGTGGAGTCAAGGCTGAGAATTCTTAGCTAATCCTAAATAAACCTCACATGGCTGAAATGTCACGGCCAATTTGCTTCCCTGTGTGGACTGCAACCATCTGGTTCTGCCTGCAACCAGCCTTTCTCCTCCTGGGCACCTGCCTCAGCCACACAGCTGGAAGATCTGGCAGGCAGGAGCATTCAGGGCACAGTAGGAGGTGCACTTCTGGGAGGGAAGGGAGCTGGGACTCACTCTGACAAGGCACAAGTTGCCCATATGTCAGTCTTGGACCCCCATGTCTAAAAATCTGGCACATCCAAGGCCGGGCGCGGCAGCTCACGCCTGTAACCCCAGCACTTTGGGAGGCCGAGGTCAGGAGATCGAGACCATCTTGGCTAACACAGTGAAATCCCATCTCTACTAAAAATACAAAAAAAATTAGCCGGGCATGGTGGCGGGCGCCTGTAGTCCCAGCTACTCAGGAGGCTGAGGCAGGAGAATGGCATGAACCCGGGAGGCGGAGCTTGCAGAGAGCCGAGATGGAACCTCTGTACTCCAGCCTGGGTGACAGAGCGAGACTCCGTCTTAAAAAAACAAAAACAAAAACAAAAAAAACAAAAAACTGGCACATCTGCAATGTTCCCCTTCATGTGTTTCTGAAATAAGTCATTTAGAATTGAAGAGAAACCTCTGTAAGACTAGTTTGGATGGGGGAGGGAGTGGGGTTGGGGGAAGTGCTGACAGGAAGAACAGGTAATCAACCATATGACAGTGGTATTCCCAACAGAATTAAAGACACGTGCCCATGGGGGAAAGTTTCAAAACCTCTAAACATTATTGGAGTGGGTTATCAATGTCTAGCTCTTGGCAACAAGTAAGATCTGACAGAAAGATTTTACTCTCTTAAAGACATATCTATTCTCTTATCTTCAAAGCAGGTGAACTTTGCTGCCTTAACTCTGACAATGAAGAATTTGTGGATGTTGATAGAAACACAGATAAAGGATTTACCTGACGGGGCAGAGAAAGTAGAAATAAAAGATCCTGGATATTGTATTTTCTTTACTTATGTGGATTCCGGTGACTCCCTGGAGACCTGCAGGCACCACTTTAAGAGCTGGAGTCCAGAGCAAATTGCTCAATTGTCCAACCTTCTCTCTGCCAGCAGGAAACAGAACAACAAGTGGCTGCTGCCCCCTAGAAGCTACCAGGGACATAGCACCTTGCTATATAGACATCAGATGAAAAGATCCTATTATCTCCTCTCCATTCCATAACCTGTCATTAGTGAGGTACATGGGTGCAGACGCCTCCTCTGAGCACAAGGAGGCACACATCACCTGTGATAAATTAATAGGCGCCTTTTCAACAGCTAAGATGCACACAAAAGACTCCAACCACGGAGAGCACACTAAGGCAGCAGCCTCAGAAAGGAGGTACAGAATCACCAGGCAGCACCGAGCATCGGCTGCAGCTACGTTTGTGCAGCGGGCGCCCCGCACACACGCCAGCGTGCCTGACAGCGCAGTCCACACCGCACCCATACCTGCTCTCCCCGTCTGCACAGGTTCAGCAGCATGGACACCAGCTTTCAATCCCAGTCCTGCCACTTCTTAGCTGTAGGAACTTGAATGCTCTGGGCTCAGTCTCCTCACTGCAAAATGAGTAATTCTCACAAATGTGTTGGAATCAAACAAAGTAACCAAAATAAAGACACCAACAGCGAGGCCAGAATATTACAGAGTAGAAGCCCTCCTGGCCTATGTGATTGGAGCTAGTAATTGTTCAGTTAATCAAAAAATCCGTTAAAGCAGGGAATCAAAAATGGAACCTGCTCCACATACCGAAAACATTTTCTATTAACTGAAAACCTATAAACATTCAGTCACTGCTGATCTTTTGATGTAAAGCCAAGCCCTTTGCTTTGAGTGTGGGCCCACAGACTGAAGTTCCCAGACGCCTTTCTTGCATAAACCCTACCCATAACACAGCCTCCACAACGTCTAAAGCAAAGTAAGAACTTCAAGACATCAGTAAAGCAATCAAAGTACAGAATCCTTCTAGATGTTTATGATCTTCCTCTAATGTTTAACTGTCATCTCGCTCACACCTAATTTGACAGCAATGTTTTTAGCAATTCACATTTAGCAAAGCATTTAACTTAGTTTTCATAAAACCCTCTTTTCACATTTCTTTTTACAGAACACATTATAGCCGGGCGTGGTGGCTCACTCCTGTAATCCCAGCACTTTGGGAGGCCGAAGCGGGCAGATCACCTGAGGTCGCGAGTTCAAGACCAGCCTGACCAACATGGAGAAACCTCGTCTCTAAAAATACAAAAAATTAGCTGGGCATGGTGGCGCATGCCTGTAATCCCAGCTACTCAGGAGGCTGAGACAGGAGAATCACTTGAACCTGGGAGGCGGAGATTGCAGTGAGCGAGATCATGCCATTGCACTCCAGCCTGGGCAGCAACAAGAGCGAAACTCCATCTCAAAAAAAAACAAAAAAAAGAACACATTATATTTGCAGAACCCCCTCTTCACACTCTTAGTTCACCTGTTTACATCATATTTAATACAAGGACACAGGTTTAGGGACAAACTAGCTCCTGGGATACAGATGAGTGTGGGAGAGACTGGCTGAGGACCTGCCTTGTTCAGAGCACCAAGAGCCTGGTAAGTACGTTCCATGGGGCCCAAACAGCAAGTTGGTCAGACAGGGATGCCAAATGCAAGCTCTTGACACATTTTTAAAAATATGTTCTTATTGATACCCCGGCTTCATTTCACAAAAGATTCTAAACGACTCTCAAAAGTACACATAAGCCTGTAATCCCAGCACTTTGGGAGGCTGAGGCGGGCAGATCACTTGAGGCCAGGAGTTCAAGACCAGCCTGGCCAACATGGCAAAACCCTGTCTTTACTAAAAATACAAAAATTAGCTGGGCATGGTGGCACACACCTGTGATCCCAGCTACTCAGGAAGCTGAGGCACAAGAATCACTTGAGCCCGGGAGGCGGAGGTTGTAGTGAACCATGATCATGCCACTGCACTCCAGCCTGGGCAACGGAGCAAGACTCCATCTCAAAAAAAAAAAAAAAAAAATACACACAAGCTGGGCCCAGTGGCTCACACCTGTAATATTGGCACCTTGGGAGGCTAAAGAGAAGGTTCACTTGAGCCCAGGAGACTGAGACCAGCCTGGCCAACACAGTGGGACCCTGTCTCTATAAAAATTTAAATAAAATTTAAATAAAATAAAAATTTCAAAGTACACACAAGACAACAAGATCAGCAAAGGAAAAGTATGGTAAAGGGGGGAAAAAGATTTTGTTTTGTTTTTGAGACAGGTCTCGCTCTGTTACCCACACTCACTGTAATCACGATCTCCTGGGTTGATGCAATCCTCCTGCCTCAGCCTCCAGAGTAGCTGGGACTACAGGCTTGAGCCATATGTCCCACTAATTTTTGTAATTTTTATAGAGATGTCACCTCGTCACATTACCCAGGCTGATCTCAAAACTCCTGGGCTCAAGCAATCCTCCTGCCTCAGCCTCCCAAGGTGCTGGGATTACAGGTGTGAGCCACCATACCTAGCCTAAAAGATGTTTAATACGTGTTCTTTATTCTCCTTCTCCATCAAAATCCACTGTCAGTAAATGCTAGTTAAATGAAACCATTTATAGAAATAATCATTGGCCAGGTATGGTGGCTCATGCCTGTAATTCCAACACTTCGGGAGGGAGGCCAAGGTGGGCAAATCACTTGAGGTCAGGAGTTTTGAGACCAGCCTGGCCAACATGTTGAAACCCCATCTCTACTAAAAATACAAAAACTTAGCTGGGTGTGGTGGCGCACACCTGTAATCTCAGCTACTGAGGCTGAGGCAGGAGAATACCTTAACCCTGGGAGGCGGGGGTTGCGGTGAGCCAAGATGGCACCACTGCACTCCAGCCTGGCTGACAGAGTGAAACAAAAAGAGGAGAAGGGAGGGGAGGGGAGAGGAGGGAAGGAAAGAAGAGAAAAGGAAAAGGAAAGAAAGAAAAGAAAGAAGAAAGGAAAGGAAAGGGAAAGGGAAGGGGAAGGGGACGGGGAAGGGAAAGGGAAAGGGAAAAAGGGAAAAAGGGGAAGGGGAAGGGGAAGGGGAAGGGAAGGGGAAGGGAAGGGAAGGGAAGGAAAAGGAAAAGGAATCAATCAACTTGTGTGCTTGATTGTCAGCAACTCCTTGCTACCATACAGCTGCAAAAAGTGGCCCTGGTCCTAAAGACCCACTTGCCATGGGCCTGGCTGGGCCAACACAGAGAGAAAGGCCTCTTGGCAGACACAGTTGGGTAAAGGGAATGATCGCTGACCCAGAGCACCGCCCTACACACTCTGCACACAAACAGGAGAGCTGTGCCCCCAGGGTCACTGTGAAGGCAAGAGGTCACAAAAGTGGCAGCATGTCTTCTTCTTGACAGGGGTAATTTATCCAAACTCCTGCTCCACTGGGGGCTATGAGTTAGTTCCTCTCTACCTCTGACTGTCAAGGAGTGACCCTGGATAGATTTACTTCAAGAATCACTCAGTGTCGGCCCCATCTCTAGACTGTTCAGACAAACTCATAATGGCAGAGGGAAGATTTGTGGAGCAACAAGCATAAATCTCGGTTATAACTACAAACCATAAAAGAAAGGAGAGCTGGGAGGGAAGAAGGAAGGGCGGTGAATATGTCCTTCTCCAAAGCACCACTTTATCTTCCTGCGGTTTCTCACAGCGCAGAAGTGGGACTAACTACAAGATCATATTTTTCAAGCCAAAAATCAGTCTGCATGGTTTGACAATGAGCTAAAATATTTTAAATTACAATTATCCTGGAAAATGGGCTGGGCACAGTGGCTCACACCTGTAATCTCAGCACTTTGGGAGGCCGAGGCAGGTGGATCATTTGAGGCCAAGAGTTTGAGACCAGCCTGGCCAACATGGCAAAAACCCATCTCTACTAAAAATTAAAAAATTAGCCAGGCATGGTGGTGGGCACCTGTAATCCCAGCTACTCAAGAGGCTTAGGCATGAGAATCACTTGAACCCCGGAGGCAGAGGTTGCAGTGAGCTGAGATTGTGCCACTGTACTCCAGCCTGGGCAACAGAGCAAGACTCTGTCTCAAAAAAAAAAAAAAGAAAGAAAGAAAAGAAAAAAGATTATCCAGGAACATGTAGGGCACTTGGTTATCTTAATCAACACAACAGTCAATGGTTTTCAAACTGGGGGCTTTTAGATTTATCCTGAGTTTGCCCCATGGAATACCTATGCTTTAGATCACACTTAAAAAAACACTTTTACATGAAAATTCTTTGAAACTGATGACTGATTTTAATCAAAAGAAAAACATTTTAACAGAGGAAATTTTATTTCCTCTGCCTAAATAAAAGTTTTGTAGATCACATCTTCAGCAATGGTAAGGCATGTAAAGGAGCTCTAAGATTAGCAAACTCAGGATAAATCTAAAAGCCCCCAGTTTGAAAACCATTGACTGTTGTGTTGGTTAAGATAACCAAGTGCCTACATGTTCCAGGATAATCTTTTTTCTTTTTTCTTTTCTTTTCTTTTTTTTTTTTTTTTTTTTGAGACAGAGTCTTGCTCTGTTGCCCAGGCTGGAGTGCAGTGGCACAATCTCAGCTCACTGCAACCTCTGCCTCCGGGGTTCAAGTGATTCTCATGCTACGCCTCTAGGAGAAAAGGGAGGAAACAGAACTTTTTCTTCTGAAAGAATGATGCCAGGGATAAGATTAAAGACTGCATTCCAGGCAGGGCGGGGTGGCTCACACCTGTAATCCCAGCACTTTGGGAGACTGAGGCGGGGGGATCACTTGAGCCCAGGAGTTCGAGATCAGCCTGGGCAACATAGTGACACCTCGTCTCTACACAATTTTTTAAAAAATTTAGCTGGGCATGGTGGTGTGCACCGGTAGTCCCAGCTACTGGGGAGGCTGAGGTGGGAGAATCACCTGAGCCCAAGAGGTAGGGGGCTGCAGTGAGCCATGATCGTGTCACTGCACTCCAGCCTGAGTGACAGAGCAAGACCCTGTCATTAAAAAAAAAAAAAAGAAAAAGAAAATTGAATTTCCCCAATCACTGAGTAGCTCTGATAAAAGGCACCTGAGTGCTCAGTTCCTCAGTTCCCACATCCTCAAAATAAGGACACTGCCCATTTATCCAAGAGTCAGGGCCTCTGATTACAGGAACAACAGCAAATATAAAGCATTACTATAAAAGCCAGGAACCTAAAGTATAAACAAAGCTGAATAACTTTTTCAAATTCCATTTCTTTAATTATTACTCCTAAGAGTTTCGATTCATCTAATAATTATTTGTAAAAGGGCACCTTAAAACTGCAAAGCAACCTCTTCATTTACCTGAAAGAGGAAACAATGTAAAGGGCACCGCCTAGTCTATGCAATAAACCTGCTGTCTGTGATAGGAAGGACAGAGTAGGAAGACGCAGTAATTTCAAAATCAGTAAGTGGCCTAGAGATCATAACCACCCAGAAACAGTATGAAGCTTTGCTCAAGTTCATCCATTTCAGCATCCAGTTCTTACCAGCTTTCTTCAGCAGATCTGGCAGAGGAGGTGGGAATCACAGGCACCCTCCCAACCAAAAGTCAGTATACACGGACACTAGTGTTAGAAACGTTTTCTTCACTGATACCTTTATATTGTTGATGAGAGAGGAGTGAGGAAAGAGGACAGCCATTTTTTTCCTCTCTGAAAAGTGCCTAAATCTCAGGCCCAGGATGCTGGATCTGATAATGGTGACAATGTTACCTTCAGTGAAGTGCACCGTGAGCCCATCCGTGGTTTATACTTGATTTTAGTCCCCAAGTTTCTCTGCAGCAGTTGTGAGGGGCACCCTGATGAATATGTTGCTAGTAACGGTTTAAGCACCAAAATTTTTGTAGATGATTTACTGTTTGGGCAGGGGGGTTGGGTTTTGAGACAGAGTCTTGCTCTGTTGCCCAAGCTAGAGTGCAGTGGTGCGATCACAGCTCACTGTAGCCTCAACCCACTGGGCTTAAGCAATCCTCCCACCTCAGCCTCCCAAGGACTACAGGCACTCGCCACCACATCTGGCTACATTTTTTAAAATTTTTTGTAAAGACAGGGTTTCACTATGTTGCCAAAGCTGGTCTCAAACTCCAGAACTCAAGCAATCCTCCCGCCTCTTCCTTCCAAAGTGCAAGGATTACATGCGTGAGCCACCACGCTCAGCCAATGATTTGCTTTTTAAAAATAAACTAACAGGGGCCGGGCGCGGTGGCTCACGCCTGTAATCCCAGCACTTCGGGAGGCCGAGGCGGGCGGATCACGAGGTCAGGAGATCGAGACCATCCTGGCTAACACGGTGAAACCCCGTCTCTACTAAAAATACAAAAAATTAGCTGGGCGAGGTGGCGGGCGCCTGTAGTCCCAGCCACTCAGAAGGCTGAGGCAGGAGAATGGCGTGAACCCCGGGGGGCGGAGCCTGCAGAGAGCCGAGATCGTGCCACTGCACTCCCGCACTCCAGCCTGGGCGACAGCGAGATTCCGTCTCTAAAAATAAAAATAAACTAATAGGGCGGATTTTGAATTATCCCTATAATATCACCCCCAATCACTTGAATCCCGACAGACATTCCTGAGCAGGAAAAAGAGGTGGAAGTGACAGCTAGTTTCAGCAAACCTAACTCTGCACGGAAATCAACCACTACAGACTTTTTAAATAATTATGTTTAATACTTCGAAATTAGGTTTGTCATATTTATATATTTTTCCTGGAAAATGACAAGTTCCTGAAATCCCTGAATGGCTGGTTTCATTACCCATGTGCTTGTAAAACACTTTCATGAATACAGTATCAAAATCAATTTTATTTCCCCACAAAATGCTTAAATGTTACAAAATATATACGTATTGTCATATACATGCACACATGAGTGCACACAAAGAAACACATAAGCATGTTAATGTCATTCTTCAGAAATGTTTTTTGGTGAGTCCGGACGTGGTGGCTCATGCCTGTAATCCCAGCACTTTGGGAGGCCAAGGCGGGAGGATCACTTGAGCCCAGGAGTTCGAGACCAACCTGGCCAACATGGCGAAACCCCGTCTTTGCTAACAATACGAACATTAGCTGGCCGTGGTGGTGCACGCCTGTAGTCCCAGGTACTCAGGAGACTAAGGCAAGAGAATCACTTGAACTCGGGAGGCAGAGGTTGCAGTGAGCGGAGACTGCACCACTGCACTCCAGCCTGGGTGACACAGCGAGACACCGTTTCAAAAAAAGAAATGTTTTGGTGGGAAAAAAAATGAGAACCACTATCCACAGTGAACCTGCCGACAAGTACACCAAAGTATTCTAACCACAAAAGTCACAAAAGACACAAATGCTGAGGAAGCTGTGCCAGGAATACATGTTAGAGGTCTTTGGCAGACAGGCAACTGGCTGTAGCTATTCTTTTTGCTATTCTTTTTTTTTTTTTTTTTTGGAGACAGAATCTGGCTCTGTCTCCCAGGCTGCAGGGCAGTAGCACGATCTCGGTTCACTGCAACCTCCGCCTGGTTGCCGGGATTATAGGTACCTGCCACTACACCCAGCTAATTTTTTTTTTTTTTTTTTTTAGTAGAGACGGGATTTTGCCATGTTGGCCAGGCTAGTCTCGAACTCCTGACCTCAGGTGATCCACCCGCCTTGGCCTCCCACAGTGCTGGGATTACAGGCGTGAGCCACTGTGCCTTGCCTGTTCTTACAGAGATCACAGTACTGGCTCCCTGAATCCATCAAAATATGCCTTCTGATTACCAGCCTCTGGTTAATTGGCTTGTAAACCAAAGAGAAAATCTTGGGTGTCCCAGGGGTAAGGTGGATGAGCTTCCCCACGACTGAGATCAAATACATGATGTAGAACCCCCTGGACAAGGTTCCATCTGAGCCTCAGGAAGAAACCTGAGGGTACTTTGGCACTTAGAGAGCAAAACTACTGAGACGCAACCTAGATCTGCAACTGCAGAGCATCTTTATTTTGAAGAATTCAGCATACTAAAAAATAGTAATCCTAGAAAAAGGTGATAAAATAGAAATTGCTGTCATCAGTTACAAAAAAAATTGTAGTTTGGGGCCGGGCACGGTGGCTCACACCTGTAATCCCAGCACTTTGGGAGGCCAAGGTGGGCAGATCACAAGGTCAGGAGATCAAGACCATCCTAGCCAACATGGTGAAACCCTGTCTCTACTAAAAATACAAAAATTAGCTGGACATGGCAGCGCGTACCTGTAATCCCAGCTACTCTGGAGGCTGAGGCAGGAGAATCGCTTGAACCCGGGAGGCGGAGGATGCAGTAAGCCGAGATTACACCACTGCACTCCAGCCTGGGTGACAGAGCAAGACTCCATCTCAAAAAAAAAAAAAAAAAAAAAAAATTGTACTTTGGGATTATTTTGGTGGAGAGATGCAGGAAAGAGGACAGAAAGAAAAAACAAAAAGAACCTACACCTAAAAGTTAAAGGAAGAGACGATGGCCGAGGACTCATCCATTAGAGAGAACTTGGTGTCAAACAGCAAAAAGCTAAAATTCTAGTTTAGCCAAAATCCATAAGCACTGTTTAAAGTAGATGAGCTATAGTATTGCTGAACATTGAGAAACTGAGTTGAAACAAGTGAGCAGATGTGTAAATCAAACCTTATTTACTGCTTACTTCAAATAACCAACAATCATATGACTAAATGGAAACCTCAAAAGTTTACTTAACCCAAGTTTCAGTATCCAAGCAAGATGGGAACTGAATTACCCCATGCAGACAATTGTCCGCCCATTCTAAAATACCTATAGACCAGGCAGGGACTTGGTCCTACCAGGACAGCACAAGGAGCTGGATCCAGAGACTCTGTGTGGGCCTGAGGACAGGCACACAACTGTGGCTAGAAAACCAGGGTCTGCGGGAAATTCACAGGTTTTCACAGGTCTGGGAGAAGCTGGAGGTCTGTACTCTGGAGGCCTGTCCGAACTCCTCGCCTCAGCAGGCAAAAGCTCAGTGAAGAGAGTATAAAGAGAAAAAAGTAACCAGCCATTTTAACTTTGGCGGAGTTTTGTCAACAACAGAGAATTTCAACTTGGAGTCTGCAGAATTTCTCAAGACTGGTCTGTTCACCAATCCCTAGCCCTAATGACATTATGATATTAGAGAGCAATACTCCTCTGAGACGGTCAATGTTGCTGGAGGCCAGGATCGGGGCAGGATTGAACGGGCAAGAAAAGGAAACACGCAGCCTCACTACTTTGCTAGAATCAAGGCCAGGATTTGGCTACAAACACAAATGTGTCGTTTAGAGACTACAAGATTACACTTCTCACCACAAAATCTCAAGACAGTTTTTATGATTCAGAGAGGACAGAATTGAAAACCAAGTCTTCTTTGCCTAGCAAATAAAACAAAACAATCATGCACATATTGACTACATCACAATGTCACCTGCACCGCACTCACTACTAAATAGAACTTCTTCTGTCGTAATTTACTTTTATTTTTATTCTTTTGTTTTGTTTTGTTTTAGAGACAGGGTCTTGCTCTGTTGCTCAGGCTGGAGTGCAGTGGCATGATCATAGCTCACTGCAGCCTCGAACTTCTGAGCTCAAGCAATCCTCTGGCTTCTGCCTCCTGAGCAGCTGAGAGTATAGGCATGAGCCACCAAGCCCGGCTAATGTTAAAATTTATAATAGAGATGGGGTCTCTCTATTTCGTGCAGGCTGGTCTCAAACTCCTGGCCTCAAGTGATTCCCCGACCTTGACCTCCCAAAGTGCTGGGATGATAGGCATGAGCCACTGCACCTGGCCAGTAACTTACTTTTTTAATAAGGGGAAAAATTATTTCAAAGTGATCATCTAGTCTGGGACAAAGAATAAGATTATTTGCCTTTAGTGTAGAGACCAGGCAACTTCCATTAAGGAATTGTATGAAAAATATGCATTCAGTTAAAAACAAAAAGAATATATATTTCCTGAAGCTTAAAGGAAAAAAAATAATAATAATAAAAACAAAAACAAAACAACTTAGCAGTGTGTTCCCCCAACACTGAAATATCCCATTCCTCAAGGCCTGGCTTCAAGTTTCCCAAAAGCCATCCCTAAGTGGCCCTCGCCCTCCGCAGAGCTCTTCCTTCTCTGAATAACTTGGGGCTCTCTTCTACACCCAACCAGGCAGCTCTGCACCAAATGATACACAATGTTGTGCTATTTGCTAAAATTACATACAGTCGTGTGCAGTTTGCTCATTATTTCATATGTATAAATGCCTTTTCTTCCCAAAGTAAAACACATGAATTACTCAAGAACAAGGTTTAGTTTCATTCCTCAATTGTCTGTTCCCCATCCTCAGGCCTGAGCTGAGCTAAGCTGAGCAAGCAGGAGACAGCAAATACACATGGCCTGAGAAAGCTCCCTCCCTGTGGAAGGGCTGAGTGCTGTGTGTTTTCACAAACCGCAACACCACCACACTGAGCTGTGGGGCTTTCTGTGCAAGGGGGCTGCCCATCTTTTGCCCCCATCCTGCCACACGAGTCCTCAGCGGGCTCCTCTGCCTGACACCCTCCCAACACCACTCCCAGGAGGAAGAAGTAGTTCACACAAGACCACGCGACTCGGCTGGTGCCCCCGTTTAATCAGGCTGCTGCAAATGCTTGGCCAAAAGCAATAAGGGCATGACTGAGAGACTGTGGGAGTTTAATATAAAAAAATTAATAAACAAAAAAGGGGGGGAAGGAGAAAGGGTCTACCTTTTAATAGGGCCCTAATTACCCAACTCATAGGATCAGCCCAAATGAGATGGGAGTTTATTTCGGGGGTTTTTTTAATTATTGTTTTTTTATATATATATAAATTGCTGCTATGTGTTTTCTTTCCTCTGAGCAATTATGCAGCAAGTACGTAAAGAGGAGAAAAAATATTAATTAAATATAAGGTAATTGTGGTGTTGGCCTGGAGAGAATGAGTCTGAACTCTGGACGATCACAGGCTACTAGGGTTTGAAGACTGCTCAGGGCCTCCCAGAAAAGAAAGAAAGAAAAATACAACTAACCAACAAGCAGACGCACAGTACAGCAGGAAGAGCAGGGCACAGAAACACTAGCAGAGCAAGGGGTCTGCAGGGCTCCAAATACCAGAAATCAGTGAGCTGGCCAACTGCTCAGGGCTCCCAAAGAGCTTGTCGAATCAAGCCCCAAAACATGGATTGGCCACTCCTCCGGTGACCAGTTAAATGGGTACATCAAAATTTGAAGAGAGAGAGGAAGGAAAGGACTGCAGCGGCCTGTGGTGTTCAATCTGCACTTCAGTCTAAAACAACCACAACTTCGGCCTGAGGGGCACTGAGGCAGGCTCCAGGGAAGCAGGCAGACGTCCGGAGAGACTGGCAAGGCGGGGCCTCCTGGGCTTTCCCAGCACCATGGCCTCAAGGAAGGACCTGGGCAATACCCAAAGAGTGAAACGAGGCCACCGTGGGAGTGCTGGGATATAAGCCCGTAACTGGTGACGTAACAGCAGGTGACACGAATGACAACACTGCTCCCCTGAAACAGTCCCGGCAGTGCTTGTATCACCTCGGCCTTTCTACAGACAGCTCAACTGGATCCAACTCGCCCTCAGCCTGGGAAAGCCTTCGTACACGCTGGAATTCAGACGTGTTCATACCCGCTAAGGCTCTCACGTCATCTCCTCCCACGACTGCCAGAAGAGGAGTGAAGCAAAACAGGTGAAACCACAGGCCCTGTTGAAACAAAGCCTTGGCAGTACAGCCCTATGTCTGCTATCGCTACGCAGGAAGAAAAAGCTCTGAAAAGTTAAACCTAGAGCTGGCTCTCCCATCAAACTTATCTGGTTTGTACAGAATCAGTCTTACTACCCAGCCAAGAGGATTTACAGCAGGCCCTGAAAAGTAAAAGAGAATGAAAATGGGGTGGGCAGCCTGGGACTCTGGCCACCAAATGAAAAGCACTTGGGAGAGAAAACTACCTGTAGTGCTTAGTAGGCCTCTTCCCTACCCATAATCTAAGAAGATAGTGTTGGGAATGACGATCACACAATTACCGACTGACCAGGCAAAACCAGAATATTCCATCGCTTACCTGTTTTTTAAAGACCACTGAGGCGCTCGCACCCTGAGGGGCAGAGCAGAGGGCGGCTACTTCAAACAATCTAGAAGCCCAGCCACCTCACTCCACCTTAGCCTCCCATGGGCGCAGGAATCTCACTAATTACTATCGATCAGCCACAAACAAAGTGGTGCAGGACCATCTGGGGTGGATGCTTTTAGTTCCAGAAAGGACCAGGCTTTACTAAGGAGAGATCTCACTCATCCCCGCATTCAAGAAGAGAAGTCAGAGGTCACTGACAGAGGCAGTCTCCAGGTAACAGCTACTTTTAAAGGGACACTACTGACACGGAATCATAGGAACAGAAGATTTCTTTTTACTCGCGTGGCATTTTAATTACTAGAAAGTGATACCACACATCTTGGGTACTTACCAGCGGCTCTCGAGGCAGCACATTTTCACTTCCTGGAGTGGAGCTTGGCTGCAGAGAAAAATGGAAACAAAAATAAGATCACAGTGCCACCCAATGGACATCAAAAAACCAAAGATGTTCCATTCTCAAATGATGCACGCTAGCACCTCTTTCTCACATCTCTCACCGGTTTTTCACAACATGAGAGTATTCTGCAGTGGACTACCTGTAAAAAGTAGCCCAAGGAGTCTGAATTCACCAGGGAAGATGAAGAGACTGTTTCTGAGTTCACTGTCACACCACTCCAAGAACAAGGCTTGGCTCTGCTCAGGAAGGCCCACGATCACCTACTGAGCAGCAAGCGCTGGGGACCATCACAAAATCCACAGGAAGAGTAGAGTCCAGAGAAAAGGCTTGAAGAGAGAGCACAACACCTCCTCTTTCTGCCACCTCCCCAACGTGAGGGGACTGGGAAGAAAAGTCGCGCAGCAGTGGAGAACCAGATTCCACCACCAGGGGGCCCCAGCTGCCCACACTCAGGATTTTCTCTGGGCATCTAGTTTCTGGAGCCCAGAAGCCAGTAAACTACACAGGTTCCTATTCATCGCCTGCCACTAAGGACAACACCCCACAATAGTAAAGAAAGCCCCAGGCTTAAATCCTTCTTGGAAATAAGCTAGTGACAGGCTGGCATATAAGCAAACCAACCTCCAGGCGAGCAGCCAGCACTGTGGCCGAGCCCCTGGCTCTAGCCCGTTTCCTCCTCCTTGGGGCCACTACCTCACCCTCACAGGCGCCTTCGACCCTTGACTGATCTGGCCAAAATTTAGAGAAAGGGAGAGGCAGAGGTAGAGACAGATTCTGAAGAAATTTACAAATCTCCAAAAGAATAAAGCAAGCAGGTATGATGCTAAGTGAGCTATGATTAGTTTACTGTGAATGATGGTCAGGTCAATTGCCATCTGTCTACAGATAATATCCAGACGAGTGCAGCGAAATCTGTGTGTCCCAAGAGACAGCCTGCAGCCTCCATTCTCCGGGCTATTACAGATCAGATGGAAGCGCCAGGCTGCCTTGAAAAAGGACAGAAGCCCGGTCCACAGAGGCTTCCCAAAAATTCCTCATGCCCAGCTGCTACCACATTAGCTGGCACACAGCACAGTGGCAAGCACTCTGCTGGGTGAAGGACTCTATCCCTCCATCCGAAGTCCTGTCCCAAGAGCCTCACCACCCCAGGACAAGAGGTCAGCCAGCAGGAAACGATCTAGAAAGTGAGGGTCGGTCTCAAGGAATCTGAGCAAGCTTCCCCTGCCTCCCTGCCTCCTACCCTCCCAAAGCTCCAGGCATTGGTAAGTTCAAACCTTTAGAGCTCCAGCCCACACTCCTCTGAGATACACATCTGACTGCCTTCCTGCCTCCTCTTGGACTTAAGCTGCCCTGGAGCAGACTCACAGTCCTCTCTGCCACATATGTCTTCTTCCAGCATTCCCTCTTGGCATGAATGGGACAAACTTCACCAAATGATGTAAACTAGAATCCAAAAGGCCATCTTGAGACAGCTTTCTCCCTCGCTCCCAGAGCTAACTCATGACATCAAGTCTGCCAATACTCCTTCCTCAATTTCCATGGAACAGTGGTATAAATGCCAGCAGTTTGGGAGGCCCAGGCGGATGGACTGCTTGAGCCCAGGAGTTTGAAACCAGCCTGGGCAACATGGCAAATCCTCGTCTCTACAAAAAATATAAAAATGGGCCAGGTGTGGTGGTGTGCGCTTGTACTCCCAGCTATTCGGGAAGCTGAGGCAGAAGGATCCCTTGAGCCTGTAAATTCAAGGCTGCAGTAAACAGTGATCACACCACTGCACTCCAGCCCAGGTGATAGAGCCAGACCCTGTCTCAAAAAAAATTAAAAAGTCCATGGAAACAATCCAACCATTTTTCTCCATCTCTACTGCCATCACTTCAGTCCAAGCTACCAAAATCCCCTGCCTGGACCACTGCGTCAGCCTTCTCTTCAGTGCTGGCGCTCTTCCAATTCATAATCTGGGATGCAAACAGACTATCATTTCCAAAGGAGAATCTGATCGTCCCATCCCTTGTCCACCCACTCACCCCAGTAAACACAACAAATTTAAGGGCTTCTCATTGCTCTTAGAAGACAGAAAAACCTCAGCATGGCCTACAAGGCCTCACATCTACTCTGACTACATCTCAGGTCTCAAGTGGCACCACATTCCCCACTTCTGCCCCCCCACAGACGCACTGGCCTTTGCTTTCTTAGTCACTGCGCCTTTGCACATGCCCTTCCTTCCCTTTAGTTCATCCTTCAGATCCAGCTAAGACACTTCCTCGGGGAAGCATTCCTTCTCTGACATCCATGACTAGGTCAGATCTCCCTGTGACACATTCAGGTAACACCACCTGCCTCTCCTTCAAGGACCTGAGCAGATGTGCAACTTTACATCTGTGTGACTATCGGACTGATGCCTGTCTCTCTCACCAGATTATAAACTCCATGTGTGCAGAAACTGCCTGTATTTGCTTATCACTGTATCCCTGGGGCCTAGGACAGTGCCAGGCACAGAGGAGGCCTTCAATAGAAATTTGCTGAATGAATGAATGGGCAACAAAAAAACAGAACAATGGCAACAACTCAGCTGAATGGATTATTTAGATTCTTCCGTTCATTATCTTCCCGAGGGTTTCCTCTACTCCATTAGGTAGATGCTAAGTGCTAACATTCACTTAGCTCTTTCCTCCTTTAACTCTCACAATAAGTATATCAAATTACTGCTGATGAGGAAACTGAGGCAAAAGAGGTTAAATAACTTGCCCATGATTACTCAGATAGTAACTGGTACTACAGGGATTTGAACCCTTCTACTTAATCAAAATAAGCAAGTTTTGTTTAAACCACATTTTATTAAGCAACAACCTTAATGCTACCCCATAAATAATAATGTAGGTTATTTGACCAGACAAAACACACAAAAGCAAACAGCTTTAGTATTTAGGAAGCCCCATTCTGACTTAACCCAAAACTTTCTTCCTAAAATAAAACTAATCACTATGAATTGTTTTCACCAAGGAACTGCTCTTAAAATTAGTTCATCCCTTGAATAGCTAGTATTTACCAGAGGGAAAAACTTAAACAGTACACAGTGCCAAATAAGTCTCTTTCATTATAAACCCTTTAGTACCTTTTAAATTATAAGCCACGTAAATGAATTGTTTTAGAAAATTCAATATTAAAAGTAAAAAAGAAAGCTTCCCTCTCATTCCAACCCTAAGGGACCCACACTGACGCTGGTTCCTTATATATTCTGCCAAGGATATTCAAAGCATATAAGAAGCATGGCCGGCCAGGCGCAGTGGCTCATGCCTGTAATCCCAGCACTTCAGGAGGCCGAGGCGGGCGAATCACTTGAGGCCAGGAGTTAGAGATCAGCCTGGCCAACATGGTGAAACCCCGTCTCTACAAAAAAATGCAAAAATAAGCTGGGTGTGGTGGTGTATGCCTGTAGTCCCAGCTACTCGGGAGGCAGAGGCACAAGAATCGCTTGAACCCAGGAGGCGGAGGTTACAGTGAGCTGAGATCACGCCACTGCACTCCAGCCTGGGTGACAGAGTGAGACCCTGTCTCCAAAAAAAAAAAAGGAGCATGGCCAAGTGTAGTAGTGGCTTACACCTTAAACCCAGCACTCTGGGAGGGTACAATGGGAGGATCCCTTAAGGCCAGGAGGTTGAGACCAGCCTAGGCAACACAGCGAGACCCCATCTCTACAAAAAAATTTAAAAATTAGCCGGGTGTGGTGGTACATCCTGTAGTCCCATCTACTCAGGAGGCTGGGGAAGGAGGATCACTTGATCCCAGGAGGCAGAGATTGCAGTGAGCTATGATGGTGCCATTGTATTCCAGCTTGGTCAACAGAGCAAGACCCTGTCTCAAAAAGAAGAAAAGGGTGCATGTGTATGCATATTCCTACCATGGAATTTGAAACAGCAACACTCCAAATTCCTCAAGTCATGGTTTCCCAGAGCCACAGTCCCAGTATGAAGCTGGGAATACAAATGTGAGCCAACACACCCGGCCTTATTTTTTTAAATCATGGACTACCCTGTGAACATTTTTTTAAAATCTTCTACCATGCTAGCTGTTTAAAAAATCAAAGCAGGCCGGGCACAGTAGCTCACGTCTGTAATCCCAGCACTTTAGGAGGTCGAGGCAGGCGGATCACCTGGTCAGGAGTTCAAGACCAGCCTGGCCAACATAGCAAAACCTCATCTCCAACTGATCCTGGAAATCTTCACAGAGTAGTTCATGATTAAAAAAAAAAAACAAGGCCGGGCATGGTGGTTCACACCAGCACTTTGGGAGGCTGATGTGGGAGGATCGCCTGGGCCCAGGAGTTCGAGACCAGCCTGAGCAACATGGCAAAACCCTGTCTCTACTAAAAAATACAAAAATTTGCCATGCATGGTGGCACACGCCTGTAAGTCCCAACTACCCAGGAGGCTGAAGTGGGAGGATCAACTGAGCCCAGGAGGTTGAGGCTGTGGTGAGCTGTGATCACATAACTGCACTCCAGCCTGGGTAACAGAGTAAGACTCTGTCTCAGGAAAAAAAAAAAAAAAAAAAGGCTTAGAAACCACCCACAGGCATCTATTGTAACGATATAAGAAAAGGATCTAAGGCAATCCATGCCCAGGATCCTTAGAGGCCCGAATGGGGAGAGCAGGAAGGGAAGAAAGCAAAAGCAGAAAACTGCTTTAAAAAAACAAGTCAGCAAAGACTACGGCGGCAGAGAGAGAAATGCTTTTCTTTTGGTAGAGACAAAGGTGCTCTCACTCATGCTGCCAAGGCGCTGACCTTCCCCACTGGAAGGCGTTCCCAGATCCTGACCTGCTGTCCAACAAAGAACAACCTCACAAGCAGCTCACAGATTTGAGCAACTGGCACAAGCTCCAGGTCTAGGAGTACCCATCGTCCATCTGCCTAGCGACTGCGACTCCAGATAGGTCCTAAGCCAGTCTGTGTAGTTCTCTGCTGGGAAGAATAAGATTCAATCCCACCAATATCCTTTGAGATGCAGTGGCATGACAGAAAGTACACAAGCTTTGGCATTAAGAACTCAGTGATTTGGGGGCACGCTGCTCAACCTCTCTGAGCCTCAGTTTCCTCATCTATGGGAATAACGGGAATAATACCACCACCTCACATTTGGGATTAGAGGAGATGATAAGTTATTTCACGTCACTCCTCTGCTCAAAGTCAACCAATGCGCTTCCACTTCGAGTCATGATGGAGTAATAGGGAACAGATTTGCCCTCCCACTGTAAACAACTAGAAAACTAAGCCAAATACTGCCCCGTCTGGGAGATGAGGAGCACCTCTGCCCGGCCGCCCCGTCCAGGAGGTGAGGAGCGCCTCTGCCTGGCCGCCACCCCGTCTGGGAGGAAGTGAGGAGCGCCTCTGCCCGGCCGCCCCATCTGGGAAGTGAGGAGCGCCTCTGCCCGGCCACCGCGTCTGGGAGGTGAGGAGCGCCTCTGCCCGGCCGCCCCGTCTGGGAAGTGAGGAGCACCTCTGCCCGGCCACCCCATCTGGGAAGTGAGGAGCGCCTCTGCCCAGCCGCCCCATCTGGGAGGTGAGGAGCGCCTCTGCCCAGCTGCCACCCCATCTGGGAGGAAGTGAGGAGCACCTCTGCCTGGCTGCCCCATCTGGGAGATGAGGAGCACCTCTGCCCGGCCGCCCCGTCTGGGAGGTGAGGAGCGCCTCTGCCTGGCCGCCACCCCGTCTGGGAGGAAGTGAGGAGCGCCTCTGCCCGGCTGCCCCATCTGGGAAGTGAGGAGCGCCTCTGCCCGGCCGCCACCCCATATGGGAAGTGAGGAGCGCCTCTGCCCAGCTGCCCCATCTGGGAAGTGAGGAGCGCCTCTGCCCGGCCACCCCGTCTGGGAAGTGAGGAGTGCCTCTGCCTGGCCGCCACCCCGTCTGGGAGGAAGTGAGGAGAGCCTCTGCCTGGCTGCCCCATCTGGGAAGTGAGGAGCGCCTCTGCCCAGCCGCCACACCGTCTGGGAAGTGAGGAGCGCCTCTGCCTGGCCACCCCATCTGGGAGGTGAGGAGCGCCTCTGCCCGGCCGCCACCCCGTCTGGGAGGAAGTGAGGAGCGCCTCTGCCCGGCTGCCCCATCTGGGAAGTGAGGAGCGCCTCTGCCCGGCCGCCACCCCATATGGGAAGTGAGAAGCGCCTCTGCCTGGCCACCCCGTCTGGGAGGTGAGGAGCGCCTCTGCCCGGCCGCCACCCCATATGGGAAGTGAGAAGCGCCTCTGCCTGGCCACCCCGTCTGGGAGGTGAGGAGCGCCTCTGCCCGGCCGCCCCGTCTGGGAGGTGAGGAGTGCCTCTGCCCGGCCGCCACCCCGTCTAGGAGGAAGTGAGGAGCACCTCTGCCCAGCTGCCCCATCTGGGAGATGAGGAGCATCTCTGCCCGGCCGCCCCGTCTGGGAGGTGAGGAGCGCCTCTGCCCGGCCGCCACCCCGTCTGGGAGGAAATGAGGAGCGCCTCTGCCCGGCTGCCCCATCTGGGAAGTGAGGAGCGCCTCTGCCCGGCCGCCACCCCATATGGGAAGTGAGGAGCGCCTCTGCCCGGCTGCCCCGTCTGGGAAGTGAGGAGCGCCTCTGCCCGGCCACCACCCCGTCTGGGAGGAAGTGAGGAGCGCCTCTGCCTGGCCGCTACCCCGTCTGGGAGGAAGTGAGGAGCGCCTCTGCCTGGCCGCCCCGTCTGGGAAGTGAGGAGCGCCTCTGCCCGGCCACCCCATCTGGGAAGTGAGGAGTGCCTCTGCCTGGCCGCCACCCCGTCTGGGAGGAAGTGAGGAGAGCCTCTGCCTGGCTGCCCCATCTGGGAAGTGAGGAGCGCCTCTGCCCAGCCGCCACACCGTCTGGGAAGTGAGGAGCGCCTCTGCCTGGCCACCCCATCTGGGAGGTGAGGAGCGCCTCTGCCCGGCCGCCCATCGTCTGGGAGGTGAGGAGCGCCTCTGCCCAGCCGCCCTGTCTGGGAGGTGAGGAGCGC
Organism: Pongo pygmaeus; assembly: GCF_028885625.2. Taxonomy (NCBI): domain Eukaryota; kingdom Metazoa; phylum Chordata; class Mammalia; order Primates; family Hominidae; genus Pongo; species Pongo pygmaeus. The sequence goes on from NC_072373.2 coordinate 220,739,375, forward strand.
CTCTGCCCGGCCGCCCTGTCTGGGAGGTGTACCCAACAGCTCCGAAGAGACAGCGACCATCGGGAGCGGGCCATGAGGACGATGGCAGTTTTGCTGAAAAGAAGGGGGGGAAGTGTGGGAAAAAGAAAGGAGAGATCAGATTGTTGCTGTGTCTGTGTAGAAAGAGGTGGGCATAGGAGACTCCATTTTGTTCTGACTAGGAGAAGTTCTTCTGCCTTGGGATGCTGTTGATCTATGGCCTTTCCCCCAGCCCCATGCTCTCTGAAACATGTGCTGTGTCAACTCAGGGTTAAATGGATTAAGGGCGGTGCAAGATGTGCTTTGTTAAACAGATGCTTGAAGGCAGCATGCTCTTTAAGAGTCATCACCACTCCCTAATCTCAAGTACCCAGGGGCACAAACACTGCAGAAGGCGGCAGGGACCTCTGCCTAGGAAAACCAGAGACCTTTGTTCATGTGTTTATCTCCTGACCTTCTCTCCACTATTATCCTATGACCCTGCCATATCCCCCTCTCCGAGAAACACCCAAGAATCATCAATAAATACTTCATAAATTAAAAAAAAAAAAAAAAAAAAAAAAAAAAAAAAAAAAAAAAAAGAAAACTAAGCCAAATAAATAAAACCACTGTGTGTACACATTGGACAGCAGGCAGTGCAGGACTACGATCCCTGAAAGCAGAGAAACAAATTACTTGAGTCCTAAAATCACTCTGGCTTCCTGCCAGGAGACACATTTTCAGGCCCGGGAGAGAGAGGGGGATCCCCAGCACAGCACGCTGTCCACTTAAGTTGAAAAGACAGAGATCAGAGTTCAGAGAGGCCAAGGCAGCTGAAAGCTGCAGGACAGACTTCAGAAAGAAAAAGTTATGCAGAAAAAGTGGTCCAGAAATCCGCCTGGAGGTTCCCTCAGGTCTCTGCTGAATACTAAAATTTGTGCATGCATAGGGTGAAACTCAACAGTGATGAAGAAGCTATGAGCTGACATTTCTTAGAACTCTCAGGGAATCATGAGTCCCAAGCAGCCAGACTGGAATGTCCTCACAGGACATTCAGGAGAGACCTAGAAGGGCCACCTCTTGGTAGGGGAGGTCAAATGATCCCTAGATTAAAGATTATCCAGATCCACTCTAACAAAGCTAAAAAACAGGACTCGAAATGACAAAACTAAACCATAAAAAACTGCCCAGAAGAACAAAGCTTTAAGCACTCTTTAAAGACCACAAAATCCAGAACCTCAACAATACTGAACTCACAATATCCAGCATCCAATAAAAAATTTCAACACATGGCCAGGCGCGGTAGCTCACGCCTGTAATCCCAGCACTTCGGGAGGCCAAGGCGGGCAGATCACCTGAGGTCAGGAGTTCGAGACCAGCCTGGCCAACATGGAGAAACCCCATCTCTATTAAGAATACAAAAATTAGTCGGGTGTGGTGGTGCCTGCCTGTAATCCCAGCTACTTGGGAGGCTGAGGTAGGAGAATCACTTGAACCCAGGAGGCGGGGGTTGCAGCGAGCCGAGATTGCGCCATTGCGCTCCAGCCTAGGCAACAAGAGCAAAACTCAGTCTCAAAAAAATAAAATAAATTTCAACATATGTCAAGAAGCAGGAAAATGTAACCAATAACCATAAGGAAAACCAGATGATATAACTAGTAGACAAGAACAGCAAGACAGGTGTTACAACTATACTCAAGTATTTAAATGAAAACACGTCACAGTAAGAAGAGAAATGTAAGGTATAAAAAGAAAATAGAGGCTGATCACAGTGGCTCACACCTGTAATCCCAGCACTTTGGGAGGCCAAGGTGGATGGATCACGAGGTCAGGAGATCGAGACCATCCTGGCTAACATGGTGAAACACCTTCTCTACTAAAAATACAAAAAAAAAATTAGCCAGGCATGGTGGCAGGCGCCTGTAGTCCCAGCTACTCAGAAGGCTGAGGCAGGAGAATGGGGTGAACCCAGGAGGCGGAGCTTGCAGTGAGCTGAGGTCACGCCACTGCACTCCCAACCTGGGAGACAGAGTGAGATTCCATCTCAAAAAAAAAAAAAAAAGAAAATAGAATTTCTAGACATGAAAAGTATAATATGTAAAATAAAAATTTCAGGCTAGGTGCTGCGGCTCATGCCTGTAATCCCAACATTCTGGGAGGCCAAGGCGGGTGGATCACCTGAGGCCAGGAGTTTGAGACCAGCCTGGCCAATACAGTGAAACCCCATCTCCACTAAAAATACAAAAATTAGCCAAGCATGGTGGCAGGCGCCTGTAATCCCAGCTACTCGGGAGGCTGAGGCAGGAGAATCGCTTTTATTCAGGAGGCAGAGGTTGTAGAGAGCCAAGATAGCTGAAATGATAAGGACAAATTCCTTGAGATACAACATACCAAAACCGACTCTGGAAAAAATAAAAAAGTTTAATATCCTCGCATCTATTTTTAAAACTAAATATATAATTTAAAAATATGTAAATAAAAAAAGTAATAGGCCAGGCACACTGGCTGACGCCTGAAATCCCAATACTTCAGGAGGCTGAGGCAGGTAGATAACTTGAGGTCAGGAGTTCGAGACAAGCCTGGCCAAGGTGGTGAAACCCCATCTCAACTGAAAATACAAAAATTAGCCAGGCGTGGTAACACATGCCTGTAATACCAGCTACTCAGGAGGCTGAGGCAGAAGAATCCCTTGAACCCAGGAGGCAGAGGTTGCAGTGAGCCGAGATCGAGCCACTGCGCTCCAGCCTAGGCAACAGAGTGAGACTCCATCTCAAAAACAAAAAAAGTAGGCTAGGCACGGTGGCTCATGCCTGTAATCCCAGCACTTTGGGAGGCTGAGGTGGGCAGATCACAAGATCAAGAGACAGAGACCATCCTGACCAACATGGTGAAACCCCGTCTCTACTAAAACTACAAAAATTAGCTTGGTGTGGTGGCGCACGCCTGTAGCCCCAGATACTTGGGAGGCTGAGGCAGGAGAATCGCTTGAACCTGGGAGGCAGAGGTTGCAGTGAGCTGAGATCACGCCACTGCACTCCAGACCTGGCGACAGGGCAAGACTCTGTCTCAAAAAAAAAAAAGAAAGAAAAAATAATAAAGTATACAATTAAAACTTGAAAAGAAAACTCTAGGCCCAGATGGCTTTACTGGTGAATACTATCAAACATTTAAGGAAGAAATAATGGCAATCTTATATAAACTGTTTCAAAGAATACAAAAAAAAAAAAAAAACTGCCAAACTCACTCCATGAGGCCACTACTATCTTGACATAAAAACCAAAGATTTTACACATCCACATACAAAAAAACTATAGACCAATATCCCTCACAAACATGAATGTTAAAATCCTTAACAAAATACTGTCGAGTCCAGCTATATATAAAAAGAATAACATATCAAGTAGAACTTATTCAATGAATAAAAAATCGGTTTAACATTTCAAAAATCAATCAACATAAATCACCATATTAATAAAAGAAAGGAAGAAAACAAAAGGATCAACTCAATAGAGACAAAAAAGAGCACCTGACAACATTCAAAAATAATTTTTTTTTTAAGAGACAGAGTCTCAGGCTGGGCGCAATGGCTCACGCCTGTAATCCCAGCACTTTGGGAGGCCAAGGCAGGCAGATCACACAGTGTCAGGAGTTCAAGACCAGTCTGGCCAAGATGGTGAAACCCCATCTCTACTAAAAACATAAAAAAATTAACCAGGCATGGCGGTGGACGCCTGTAATCCCAGCTACTCAGGAGGCTGAGGCAGAGAATCGCTTGAACCCAGGAGGCGGAGGTTGCAGTGAGCCGAGGTCGCACCACCACACTCCAGCCTGGGTGACAGAGCAAGACTCTGTCTCAAAAAAAAAAAAAAAAAAAAAAGAGACAGAGTCTCCATCTTTCAGCCAGCCTGCCTATAGTGCAGTGGTATGACATAGCTCACCATAACCTGGAACTCCAGGGCTCAAGTCATCCTCCCGCCTCAGCCTCCCAAGTAGCTAGGACTCCAGGTATGTGCCACCATGTCAGACTCATTTTTTAAAAATTTGTATACAGACAGGGCCTCACTATGTTGCCTAGGCTGGTCTCGAACTCCTGGCCTCAAGCAGTCCTCCTGCTTCAGCCTCCCAAAGTGCTGGGATTACAGGAGTGAGCCACTGTGCCTGGCCTCAAAACACATATGATTTAAAAAAAAAAAAAAAAAACTCAGCAAACTAAAAATGAAAGTTCAATTTCTTCAACTTGCCAAAGACACCTATTACAAAATACCAATAGCTAACACTTTTTTTTTTTTTTGAGACGGAACCTTGCTCTGTCGCCCAGGCTGGAGTGCAGTGGCGCGACCTCGGCTCACTGCAAGCTCTGCCTCCCAGGTTCACGCCATTCTCCTGCCTCAGCCTCCCCAGTAGCTGGGACTACAGGCGCCCGCCACCACGCCCAGCTAATTTTTTTGTATTTTTAGTAGAGACAGGGTTTCACTGTGTTAGCCAGGATGGTCTCGATCTCCTGACCTCGTGATCCACCCACCTCAGCCTCCCAAAGTGCTGGGATTACAGGCGTGAGCCACCGCGCCCGGCACCAATAGCTAACACTTAACTGTAGAAAACTAAAAATATTTCCCCCAAAATCGGGAACAAAGCAAGGACATCCACTTCCACTGTTCCTTTTAACATTGCACTCAAAGTCCTAGACAATGCAATAAAGCAAGAAAAATTAAAAGCATATTAATGGGAAGGTAAGAAGTAAAGCTGTCTTTATTTGCAGAAGATACCATCATCTATAGAGAAATCACAAGGAATGTACAAAAAAGCTACTAGAGGCCAGGCGCGGTGGCTCACACCTGTAATCCCAGCTGGAGGCTGGGGCAGGCAGATCACCTGAGGTCAGGAGTTCAAGACCAGCCTGGCCAACATGGTGAAACCCCGTCTCTACTAAAAATACAAAAAAATTAGCTGGGCGTGGTGGCAGGCGTCTGTAATCTCAGCTACTAGGGAGTCTGAGACAGGAGAATCGCTTGAACCCAGGAGGCGGAGGTTGCAGTGAGCCAAGATCACACCACTGCACTCCAGCCTGGGTGACACAGCGTGAGTCTGTCTCAAAAAAAAAAAAAAAAAAACCTACTAGAATTATAAGTTAACAAGGTTGCAGATAAAAGGCCAAAATATAAAATTCAATTTTATTTCTACATAGTAGCATTGAATAATTAAAAAACAAAATCCATAAATGTAACAGCATCCTAAAAACAAAAAATATTTAGGCTCGGCCCTGTGGTTCATGCCTGTATTTCCAGCACTTTGGGAGGCAGAGGTAGGAGGGCTACTCAAGTCCAGAAGTTCAAGACTAGCCTGCGCAACACAGCAAGACCCCCTCTCTACAAAAATTCAAAAAATAATTAGCTGGGCATGGTAGCATGCACCTGAGTCTTAGCTACTCAGGAGGCTGAGGCTGGAGGATCACTTGAGCCCAGGACTTGGAGATTACAGTGAGCTATGTATGATCACACCATTGCACTCCAGATTGGGCGACAAAGACAAAGAAAGACCCTGTCTCTTAAAAAAAAAAAAAAAAACACAAACACACACACAAATAAATAACACTACACACTCACCAGAATGGCTAAAAACATTTAGACAATTTAGACAGTTTCTTACAAAGCTAAACATACTTACTGCATGACCCTACCATTCCACTTACAGGTTATTTCCCAAGAAAAATGAAGAATACGTCCTTGCAAACACTTACACATACACGAATACTGACAGTAGCCCAGAATGAGAAGGAACCCCGTGGGGACAGACTCTAAGGTAACCCCATGATCCCCACCTCCTGGTATCCATGCCCCTGCGCTGTTCCTTCTCCTCAAATGTGGGCAGGATCTGTTACTTGCTTCTGGCCAACAGAATATGGCAAAGGTGACAGCATGTACGTGATTGCATTAATGTGGGTAAGATACATGGTGGTAATGTCCATTTTACTAAGAGACTCTTTTGCTGGCTTTGAGGAGGCAAGTGGGAAGATTCATTTGTCAAGAAACTCAGGGTGGCCGTTGGCTGACAGTAACAAACTAAAGTCTCCAGTCTCATGGTCCATAAGGAACTGAATGCCACCAACAACCACACAAGCTAGGAAGCAGACCCCTCCCCAGTCAAGCCTTGCGTGCGACCACAGTCCTGACAGGTTTCTCAATAGTAGCCTGGTGAGACTCAGCCCAGCAGTTTCCTGACTCCTGACCCACAGAAACCATGAGATAATCAATGTGTGCTGTGCTAAGCGGCTAAATTTGTGGTAATACTATTACGCAGGAATCAAAAACTACTACAAATGTCCATCAACTGGTGAACAGATCAACAAATTGAGGTACAGCCATCCATACGATAGAATACTACTTAGTGGTAAAAAGTAATTCATGGTCAGGTGCAGTGGCTCACACCTGTAATCCCAACACATTGGGAGACCAAGGCAGATGGATCACCTGAGGTCAGGAGTTGGAGACCAGCCTGACCAACACAGTGAAACCCCATCTCTACTAAATAAAAAACAATTGGCTGGGCACACTGGCTCACATTGTAATCCCAGCACTTTGGGAGGCCGAGGCGGACAGATCATGAGGTCAGGAGATTGAGACCATCCTGGCCAACATAGTGAAACCCCATCTCTACTAAAATACAAAAAGTTAGCTGGGCGTGGTGGTGCACACCTGTAGTCCCAGCTACTCTGGAGGCTGAGGCAGGAGAATCGCTTGAACCTGGGAGGTGGAGATTGCAGTGAGCCGAGATCACATCACTGCACTCCAGCCTGGAGACAGAGCAAGACTCTGTCTCAAAAAAAAAAAAAAAAAAAAAAGGAAAAAAGGAAAACCTGGCCAGGTTCACACCTGTAATCTTAGCACTTTGGGAGGCCAAGGCAGGAGGATCGCTTGAGCCCAGGAGGTCAAGACTGCAGTGAGCCACGACTGTGCCACTGCACTCCAGCCAGGGTGACAGAGTGAGATCCTGTCTCAAAAATATAAAAAAATACTAGCAAAGTTGCAAAGAAAGCAACTAGTTTAGCAAGTTACCTTTACAACGAAGAAATGTGATAGACACCACCTTAACCAAGCAATCAAACTTCATCTTCAACAATGGGACACGTTCCTCCAGATATGATACACAGATAGACACAATGTCACTTACATAATATTCTCACAAAAGAATGTTTAACCTGGATCTAAACGTAAGGGAACAAATCAGACAAATCCAGATGGTGGAACATTTCACAAAACAAGTAGTCCAGACTCTCCAAACATGTCAATACCATAAAAAATAAAAAACGTAGATGAACTCACCAGAAATGCACATATTATGTTCACAAAAAGACACATACAGGTATTTCACAGCAATACTATTTGTAATGACCCCAAAGGTGAAACAATCTAATGTCCATTAAAAGTAGAATGACTCAGGTCAGGCACAGTGGCTCATGCCTGTAATCCCAGCACTTTGAGAGGCCGAGACAGGTGGATCATGAGGTCAAGAGAAGAGATCGAGACCATCCTGGCCAACATGGAGAAACCCCATCTCTACTAAAAATACAAAAATTAGCCGGGCGTGGTGGCACACACCTGTAGTCCCAGCTACTTGGGAGGCTGAGACAGGAGAATCACCTGAATCCAGGATGCGGAGGTTGCAGTAAGCTGAGATCCCGCCACTGCACTCCAGCCTGGTGACAGAGTGAGACTCCATCTCAAAAAAATAAATAAATAAAAAAGTAGGATGGGCCGTCCGCAGTGGCTCACACCTATAATCCCACCACTTTGGGAGGACAAGGCGGGCGGATCACTTGAGGTCAAGAGTTCGAGACCAGGCCGGCCAATGGGGTGAAACCCCATCTCTACTAAAAACACAAAAATCAGCCAGGCATGGTGGCAGGTGCCTATAATCCCAGCTACTCGAGAGGTTGAGGCAGAAAAATCACTTGAACCCAGGAGGCAGAGGTTGCAGTGAGCCAAGATCGTGCCACTGCACTCCAGCCTGGGTGATAGAGCAAGACTCAGTCTCAAAAAAAAAAAAAAAAAAGTAGAATGGTGTCCAGGTGTGGTTGCTCACACTGGTAATCTCAGCACTTTGGGAGGCCCAAGCAGGCAGATTGCTTGAGATCAGGAGTTCAAGACGAGCCTGGGCAACATGGCAAAACCCCGTCTCTACAAAAAATATAAAAATAATTAGCCAGGTTGGGTGGCATGTGCCTGTGGTCCCAGCTACCAGGGGAGCTAAGGTAGGAGGATGGCTTGAGCCTGGGAAGCAGTTTGCAGTGAGCTGAAATCGTACCACTACACTCCAGCCTAGGCAACAGAGCCAGACATTGTCTCAAAAAAAAAAGAGTAGAATGGTTAATAATAAATGGCCAAACACATTCATACAATAACTATATAAAGCAGTGATAATAAACTGTCGCTGTTCTCATCATGAATGAATCTCAAAAATATGCGTTAAGTAAAAGAAGCCTGGGAGGCTAAGGCAGGAGGTTCACTTGAGGTCAGGAGTTCAAGACCAGCCTGGGCGACACAGCAAGACCCGACCTCTACAAAAAATAATTAGCTGGGCATCGCAGCGCATGACTATAGTCCTAGCTACTTGGGAGGCTGAGGCTGGAGGATCACTTGAACCCAGGAGGTCAAGGCTACAGTGAGCTGTGATAACACCTCTCCACTCCAGACTGGGTGACAGAGTAAGACCCTGTCTCAAAAAACAAACAAAAAAAAGTTTAAGGCTGGGCGCGGTGGCTCCCAGCACTGTGGGAGGCCAAGGTGGGTAGATCACTTGAGGTCAGGGGATCGAGACCATCCTGGCCAACATGGCAAAACCCTGTCTCTACTAAAAATACAAAAAAATTAGCTGGGTGTGGTGGCGGGCACCTGTAGTCCCAGCTACTTGGGAGGCTGAGACAGGAGAATTGCTTGAACCTAGGAGGCGGAGGTTGCAATGAGCCGAGATCATGCCACTGCACTCCAGATCAGGAGACACAGCAAGACTCCGTCTCAAAAAAAAAAAGTTGGCCAGGCGTAGTGGCATGCACCTGTAGTCCCAGCTACTCAGGAGGCTGAGGCAGGAGAACCGCTTGAACCTGGGAGGCTGAGGTTGCAGTGAGCCGAGATTGAGCCACTGCACTCCAGCCTGGGCAACAGAGGGAGACTCTGTCTCAAAAAAAAAAAAAAAGTTGAGAGGGCAAATACCTTGTCTGACCTACTGTTATTCAAGAGTTTCAACAGACTCTCAAAACTACATGTAAAGACTGGAAGAAGAAAACTAACTCTGAGCACTTACTATGCAGCAGGTGCTCTTCACATCTGTGATTTCAGTCAACACTGAAAAGGTAATTATTTATTTATTTATTTATTTTTTAAGCGATAGGGTTGCACTCTGTTGCCCAGGCTGGAGTAGTTTATTCACATACGTGATCATCGTGCACTACAGACTCCAACTCCTGGGCTCAAGCAATCCTCCAGCCTCAGCCTCCTGAGTAGCTGGAACTACAGACATGCACCACCACACCCAGCTTTAGGATAACTATTATTGCTCTCATTTTACAGAGGAGAAAACATACTCAGAAAGGTGGAGTGATGGCCGGGCGCGGTGGCTCACGCCTACAATCCCAGCACTTTGGGAGGCCAAGGCGGGCGGATCACGAGGTCAGGAGATCGAGACCATCCTGGCTATCATGGTGGAACCCCATCTCTACTAAAAATACAAAAAATTAGCCGGGCGTGGTGGCGGGTGCCTGTAGTCCCAGCTACTCAGAAGGCTGAGGCAGGAGAATGGCATGAACCCGGGAGACAGAGCTTGCCGTGAGCTGAGATTGTGCCACTGCACTCCAGCCTGGGTGACAGAGCAAGACTCCATCTCAAAAAAAAAAAAAAAGAAAAAAAAAGAAAGAAAGGTGGAGTGATAAGTCCAATAGTTGTGAGTGATGAAGTTCCACCAAAACCTGCCAGGATGCGAGGCCATGCTCTTCCACTCTTTCACTCTGCTCTTCTCCCTGCCTGCTTCTGTAGCCTCTTAATGCAAAATTTCCTGTACCCGGTGAACCTCCCCAGATAGGAAATCTGCCTTCCGCAATAATATTCAATACTCAGTACCTGTGAAGTAATCAGATTCAACCACGCCTCTGTTGTTCAGTGAAGGAAGAAAAGCTAGTAGGAAAGTTGGGAAATAGAGATAACGTTTCTCATTCCTATGGGCTCCAACATGTACACACTAGAAAGGACTTCAATGAGAGATCAGCCATGCTGGCTGGGCGTGGTGGCTCATGCTTATAATCTCAGCACTTTCTCCCTCTCTTTTTTTTTTTTCTCCCAAACAGAGTCTTGCTCTCTCAACCAGGCTGGAAGGCAATGGCACAATCACCGCTCACTGCAGCCTCAACCTCCCCGGCCCAAGTGATGCTCTCGCCTCAGCCTCCTAAGGAGATGGGACCACAGGCAAGCGCTACCATGCCTGGCTAATTTTTTAATTTTCAGTAGGAACGAGGCCTCCCTATATTGCAAAGGCTGGTCTCAAACTCCTGGCCTCAAGCGACCCTCATGCCTCAGCCTCCCAAAGTGCTAAGATTACAGGTATGCGCCATCACGCCCAGCCAGGAACTCACCACTACAAAAATTGTTTTAAAAATACATTAGCCAGGCCAGGCGCAGTGGCTCACACCTGTAATCCCAGCACTTTGGGAGGCTGAGGTGGGCGGATCTCGAGATCAGGAGATCGAGACCATCCTGGCTAACACGGTGAAACACCGTCTCTACTAAAAATAAAAAAAAAACAGCCGGGCGTGGTGGCAGGCGCCTGTAGTCCCAGCTACTCCAGAGGCTGAGGCAGGAGAATGGTGCGAACCTGGGAAGCAGAGCTTGCAGTGAGTTCAGATCGCACCACTGCACTTCAGCCTGGGCGACAGAGTGAGATTCTGTCTCAAAAAAAAAAAAAAAAAATACATTAGCCAGGAATGGTGGTGCACATCTGTAGTCCCGGTTACTCAGGAGGCTGAGACGAAAGGATTGCCTGAGCCCGGGCGGGCAAGGATGCAGTGAGCCATGATCACACCACCGCACTCTGGTGACAGAGTGAGACCCTGTCTCAATCAATCAATAGATCAACCACATAAAACAGAGCCATGTGGGGAACACAGAACAAAGGAAGCAATAAATGAAATTCCAACAAATCGTCTTGAGGATAGACTAAAAAGACTATACCATTATGAAAAAGTAAGTATGTTCCTGAAATGCAAAAGTCATGAAGGACAGCTAGCATAAACACTAGCATTCAGGGCATTCCTTGAAATTTTAAGGAATTACTTCTGAATAAAAGAACTTTACTAGACAACTAGTCAACACATGAAAAATCATACCCCAAAAGATGTAATAGAACTTGAGGAAAGGTTTAGATACATTTGTGAGTGAAAACTCAGAGCTTATTAAATTGAATAATAATAATAGGCAACACATTGTTTCAGGCACTGTTCTGGCACTTTTACATAAATAACTCATTTAGGGCCAGGTGCGGTGGCTCACGCCTGTAATCCCAAGCTCTTTGGGAGGCCGAGGTGGGCACATTACCTGAGGTCAAGAGTTTGAGACCAGCCTGTCCAATATGGTAAAACCCCATTTCTACTTAAAAAAAAAAAAAATTAGCCAGGCCTGGTGGTGCATACCTGTTGTCCTAGCTACTTGGGAGGCTGAGGCAGGAGAATCACTTGAACCCGGGAGGCGGAGGTTGCAGTGAGCCAAGATCGCGCCACTGCACTCCAGCCTGGTCAACAGAGTGAGACTCGGTCTCAAAAATAAATAAATAAATAAATAACTCATTTAGTCCTCAGAGCAACTCTATGAGATAGGTCCTAGTATTTTCCCTGTTTTACACATGGAGAAATTAAGTCCAGAAAAATTAAGCAGATCTGTCCAAGATGACATTGCTGGTAAGTTAGTGGAGTTAGGATTCAGCCAGTGGGTCTGGCTTTAGAGCCTGTACTTGTAACCACTATTCTACACTGCCTCTCAAGGGAAGAGAAGGTTATTCACCTTTAATAGCTGGAAACCAGAGATTGATATGACAAGGCTAACTAACAAACTTTCTGTGAGAGACAGAATACTGGATCAGCCCCACAGTTCTAACCCTACACAACAAGGTGTGGGGGAATTAGCTAAACAATCCTTTCGATTCTACTCTGCTTTAACTGGAGAAGTGGGAAACTGGATTGATCAAGATTTGAAAATGAAACAGGCAATTGCTGAAGAGCATTGGTTCATTCAAAAAGCGTGCATTTGCTACTTGTTAGATAGTGATAGAATCTGGTATGAAAAGTTCAAGTTTTGGCCAGGCGCTTCGGCTCACGCCTGTAATCCCAGCACTTTGGGAAGCCGAGGTGGGCAGATCATGAGGTCAGGAGACCATCCTGGCTAACACAGTGAAACCCTGCCTCTACTAAAAACACAAAAAATTAGCTGGGTGTGGTGGCGGGCGCCTGTAGTCCCAGCTACTCGGGAGGCTGAGGCAGGAGAATGGCGTGAACCCAGGAGGCGGAGTGAGCCGAGATCGCGCCACTGCACTCCAGCCTGGGCGACAGAGCCAGACTCTGTCTCAAAAAAAAAAAAAAAGGAAAGTTCAAAGCTGCCAGCATGTTCTGTTGCAATCCTACCTCTACCAGCTTTGGAAAGGAGGGCAAAGGAGAAGCAGAGCTGAAAATCAAACAAGTGATGGCCATGCCCCCTTAAAGGACTTTAGATCCTTTTCTATTAAATACATATACAGAGAGGGCAAACCTGCAAAACCAAAAGAATCCTTGGGCATGACAATGGCTCCAAGTGGCAAGATTTTTAGTACTGTTTACAGCACTGGCAAATTAAATGTCCTATAAGAATCAGGAACAGAGCCGGGCACGGTGGCTCACGCATATAATCTCAGCACTTTGGGAGGCTGAGGCGGGCGGATCACTTGAAGTCAGGAGTTCAAGACCAGCCTGGCCAACATGGTGAAACCCGTCGCTACTAAAATTACAAAAATTAGTCAGGTGTGGTGGCAGGCACCCGTAGTCCCAGCTACTTGGGAGGCTGAGGCAGGAGAATCGCTCGAACCCGGGAGGCAGTGAGCCAAGATTGCGCCAATGCACTCCAGCATGGGTGACAGAGCGAGACTCCGTCTTAAAAAAAAAAAAAGAATCAGGAACTGAGGACACCCTTCAATCCCAGCCTGTGGGCATTCCTAACACAAAACAATTCGGAGAAACCCAGACCCCAAGATGCCTTAGTATTTCAGCAAACTAAATGTGGTAAGGCAAGAAAGGAGAGGCCCTCCTCTCAAGACACTTGCCAAACTCCAGAACACCTGACAGTGAGAAGGCCAGAATCAGTCCTTGTTATCTCCCATGTTTTACAATCAAGACATCTTCTTCCTGAATCATTCACACTGCTAATAGAAACTGGTATGGGGGAACACACCAACTCCTTTAAGTGCAATTCCTGTAACAGACATGCAGAATAAGACAGTAAGAAACACTAAGTGGTGGTCTTCTGCCTCTAAAGGAAGTGAAATACTAGTAAGTTGCTGAAAACTCTTAGAGGTGCTTCAAGGAGATGGGAGAGGAGGAATGAGGCCCCAAGTTGAAACTATTTTCTTCTTCTTCATTCTAATCCTAACTAAACTCAAAAATGTATGGATGACTAGTGGAGTCACACAGGTTCAATACAGGCTCAGCAGAGCACACGATTTGGGGCATGTCACAAACCCTTAGTATTCATTTCTGTGAAATGGAGGTTAGTAGCCTGCACTTCATAAAGGTTGTAGTGAACACTAAACGAGATAATAGATGTAATTTGTCCTCAACATGACAGCACATACGCAGTTAAATGTAAGATGTCTCTTAGCCCTTTTCTCCTCACCCCACCCCACCCCACCTTTGGACTATAAACCCCTTCAGAGGCCTTATCATCCACTGCCTCCCGACCGCAGAGGCACAGGCGTCAACACTGGTCCTTATGGTCCCCTTATTGGAGTGGGATTTGTCTGAATCTGCAGGTGAAAAGGTAGAGCGGAGCCCTCGGCCAACAAAACCAAACCCAGGGAAGCGAGGATGGGTCCTCAGCCAAAAGCTTGGTGGCGTCTGTTATTCACAGTGCGTCCCTTTCCTATCAACGCACTGAGAGGGCTCGACTAGATTATTTCTGACTATCCAACTTGACCAGAGAAGCGCAAAGGTGACTACAGATGAAGAGGGTGGCAACCGATCCAGGAGACTGAGGCCGTGAGGGAGTGCGAACCCTAATGGAATCAGGCCCCTCCCCGGAGGGGACAGCCGGGAACGATCTATCCTCTCCTTCTCAAGCCCTCGCAGCTCAAGGCTGGGGACTTCCCAAGGGTCCCGTCACCCTCCCCGCCAAGCTCAAGTGGGACCAGAGGTGCTGGCAGGCGGGAAGTGGGGACCTGGGGGCACAGCCAAACACCAAAGCCCGGGCTCCGGAATGTGGTCAAACAGGGGTCACCGGGGGAGGGGCCGGGTGGGGAGGACCTGGGGAGGGGCGGGGCTCAGGAGGGGGCAAGAGGTCCGGGTCCCCAGCTTCGGAGACTCGGGGTCCCTACCCGGCTCCCGGCCTTATGCTGAGCGCCCCCTCCAGCCGGGGTCTCCGCCGCATAGCGGGGCAGTCCCACTCCCCTTACCTGGCTCGGCTGCTCTGCCTGCTCCGAGGACGCCATCTTTCTGAGGCCTGACTAATCAACCGCCGCTGGGCGAGGTTTCTCCCAGGCGCCCTCGCTCTCGCCCTCCCGCCCAGACTAAGGTAGCCGGAACAGAGCCTGTCGATGTGGGGGACTGGGGCAGAGGGTGGAGCCCGGGTGTGCGGGTCACCTTGCATAGTTTCCGTTAAGTCTCTGCTTTCCAGGAAGATCCCAAGTCTATATCTTCTTTGCGTTGTTATATGTGTATTATTCTGGTTTTTTTTTTTTTTTTGAGACGGAGTTTCACTCTTGTTGCCTAGGCTGGCGTGCAATGGCGCGATATCGGCTCAGCGCAACCTCCGCCTCCCGGTTTCAAGCGATTCTCCTGCCTCAGCCTCCCGAGTAGCTGGGACTGGAGGCATGCGCCACCATGCCCGGCTAACTTTGTATTTTTAGTAGAGATGGAGTTTCTCCATGTTGGTCAGGCTGCTCTCGAACTCCCGACCTCAGGTGATCTGCCTGCCTCGGCCTCCCAAAGTGTTGGGATTACAGAAGTGAGCCACTGCGCCCGGCCCATATTATTCTTATTGAGTTAAATCTCTGCCCATCCCCACAGTGCCATGGGCACATTTAGGGACTTGCCAATGGAGGAATGCGAAGAAACTTGGAAATTAATTTTTAGACATCAGTTCCATTCTTTGAGTGCCTGCTATATGCTAGGGACTTTGGTAGGCCTTGAAATAAAAACATTCAAGACTCAATCGCTACTCCCACGCCCAGGCCAAACACACATACAATTACAGTATTATGGGGATAGGACTCAGATAAGTGTGCAGGTCTATTGGGAGAACATAAAAGGGGGCATTTTGAAGAGAAGAGGCTTCTACAAAACGTCATTATTTTACGCTGGTTGAATTGTTAGATTTTTTTTTAATTGTTAGATTTTTAAATTAAATATTGGACGGGAGCAGTGGCTCACACCTGTAATCCCAACACTTTAGGAGGCCAAGGCAGGAGGATCCCTTGAGCCCAGGAGGTTGAGGCTGCAGTGAACTATGATTATGCCACTGTACTCCAGCCTGGGCGACAGAGCGAGACCTTGTCTAAAAATAAGATAAGAAAATAAAAAATGAAATTATATGAAAAAGGATACATACATTACAGTTAACCGCCAGCTCCTATTATAGTTGTGTTTCGATCAATATAGACTGCTTAAAAGGGATGACTTAATTAATAATTCCTCCTACTAAACGCTGTTTTAAATGCCTAAACTTTTCTTGAGATAATATCTAATTTCCTCTCCCACGTTTTTTTTGTTTGTTTTTGCTTTTGTTTTTGTTTTTGCTTGAGACGAAGTCTTGCTCCTGACGCCCAGGCTGGAGTGCAATGGTGCGATCTCGGCCAACTGCAACCTCCGCCTCCCGGGTTCAAGCGATTCACCTGCCTCAGCCTCCCAAGTATCTGGGACTACAGGCGTGCACCATCACGCCCGGCTAATTTTTGTATTTTTAGTAGAGACGGGGTTTCACCATGTTGGCCAGGCTGGTCTCAAACTACTGACCTCAGACCATCTGTCCGCCTCGGCCTCCTAAAGTGCTGAGATTACAGGGGTGAGCCACCGCCCCCGGGGCCCTTACCCACGTTTTTATAAACAAAATATGAGGTAGGAAGATTGCTTGAGCCCAGGAGATCAAAACTGCAGTGAGCCATCATCGCGCCACTGCACTCCAGCCTGGGAGACAGAGCGAAACGCTGTCTCAAAAAAAGAAAAAAGAAACAAGGAAGGAAGGTGTCCCACGAATGAATAAATATGAGCAGATAATTACTTCTAGTTTACGTAAAATGCCCTCTTTTAAGAGAGGAACTTTTTGATCATTTTTATTACTATTCTTTTAATCTTAGATGTTTATTTTTCAGGAGGAAAAAACAAACTTTTCCATAGTAGCAGTATTAAAACAAAGATGAATATGTTGTCAAGAGGCATCTGAACAATCTCCAACAGTGCCGAGCTTCGCATTTCCCCTTTCCTCCCCGATGCATTTGAGACTTTAATGCTTACTATATTTATTTAAGCGTTTTGTTCTGAGACTCCAAACTAATTTGCACAGTTGAAGCAGGAAATAGAATGGGCGGAAACATGCGGGTGTCTGTATTAGCATTATGCATCTCATATGCGAATAGGAATGCTCTAAAAATTCAATACAGTATACATGCGTGTGCATCTTCATGCAAAATAAGTCTCTATTGGCCTTATTTATGAACGCGCGAATGCAGCTCCTAAAAGGTAAAAACAACTCCTAGGCTGAATCGCGCGATAGAACGAAAGCGGCTTTAAACCCAGAGACTACAGTCTCCGGCATGCCTCGACGCCACACGTGATTAGCGGCAACTAGAACTACATCGCCCGGCGTGCCCTGGTCTCACGTGTGATTTGCTGCGGAGCGAACTACATCTCCCGGCAGGCTGCGGAAGGGGGTCGAGTAGAAGGACCGTCGCTCCGGCCTCCCGCGACTTCTCGAAGCCGGGCAGGTCCCACCTTGTAGAGGATGGAGGTGACCGGGGAAGCCGGGGTACCAGAATCTGGCGAGATCCGGACTCTAAAGCCGTGTCTGCTGCGCCGCAACTACAGCCGCGAACAGCACGGCGTGGCCGCCTCCTGCCTCGAAGACCTGAGGAGCAAGGGTTGGCTCGGGACCCCGGGCGAGGGTGTGGGGGAGCCAAGGCCGGGGAGGATGTCCGGCGGGGGCGAGGCGGGGTCAGGAGAGGCGACTTGGGGATTCTTATAGCTCGGGTGGAGCCTTGGGACAGAAATGGTCGGAGTGGGCATAGCGATTTACAGATTTAAGGCGCTTGAGCGTAATTAATCTCGTGTGAGACTCCACGGTGGTGGGAAGAGAGCCAGGAAGCAATGTGCAAATTAAGCCAGACTCGCCTTAGGTCTCTTGCCTGAAATCACTTCGATGTTGGACCAAACGGACCCCACTGGGTTCCTGCCACTCCGGCACACTCAGGTGGTACAAGAACCCCCACCTGAGCCCACGGCGGGGTGGGGAGGGGTTTCCACCGTCCGCTCTGGCAGGAACCTATGCAGGAAAGAGGGAGCTGCTACTGACCATTTCTGGAGGTCCAGACAAGGAACGTGAGTTGTAAGTGACGGAGCCGACGGAAGTTCCGATCCCGGCCCCATACCTTTACCAGCTGCTTGGCCTTGCACTTAACCAGCTCTCAACCCTCAGTTTTCTCATCAGTAAATTGGGTATAATATTTATAGCCCTGCTTCAAAGGATTGTTGGTTCTCTCAAATAAGATGATATGTTTAAGTGACTTGCAAGTCTTATTAGCCGGTAGCAACAAATTGCTTACCCAGAGAAGTTTTACAGGTTAAATGTGTGAGCCAGCTCCAGGCATGTAGTCACAGTGTGTGTCAGAGGGCACAGTTGCTTCCTCTCAGTCACCAACAGAAATCATATGGAAATTTTCAGAGACCCATGAACAGCCAAAGCATTATAAATGCTTTGGTAACATGGATTTTGCATATAAGCATTTATGTATTTTTTTCCTGACGTTAGATTACTTTACTTCTAATTCCCCTTCAGTGCCTTGGCTGGATGTTCGTGGCACAGAGGCTGGTGTTCTCTGCAGTCCAGCCCATACATGCCTTGCTGTTCTATTGGGTGGTAGACAACACCGCTGAAGGATATTTGTAGTCTCTTGGCTATTTCTGATCACTCCAGTCCCGTTAGTATTTGAAGCATTGCTGTCACTAAATGGGATAGTACAGACCTGTCCTGGAGAAAGCCTCTCGGCCGATGATAATAATATGAAAAGCTACTGATAGAAGCTTCCACTTCTTTTATACTTTCCCATAGGTTAGAAAAGAAGCTGCTAAGGAAGATACTGTAAAGAACAAAAAGCATTTTCTTTCTTTTTTTTTGAGACAGAGTCTCACTCTGTCACCCAGGCTGGAGTGCAGTGGCACTATCTCGGCTCACTGCAAGCTCCGCCTCCCGGGTTCACTCCATTCTCCTGCCTTAGCCTCCGGAGTAGCTGGGATTACAGGCGCCCACCACCACGCCCAGCTAATTTTTTGTGTTTTTTAGCAGAGACGGGGTTTCACCATGTTAGCCAGGATGGTCTCGATCACCTGACCTCGTGATCCGCCCTTCTCGGCCTCCCGAAGTGCTGGGATTACAGACGTGAGCCACTGCACCTGGCCTTTTTGGTATATTTTTTGACATTTGTTACACGTAGGAGAATTTAAGAGGACAACTGAGGGCTGGGTACGGTGGCTCACACCTGTAATCCCAGCACTTTGGGAGGCCGAGGCGGGCGGATCACGAGGTCAGGAGATCGAGACCATCACTAAAAATACAAAACATTAGCCGGGCGTGGTGGTGGACACCTGTAATCCCAGCTACTCGGGAGGCTGAGGCAGGAGAAAGGCATGAACCCGGGAGGCGGAGCTTGCAGCGAGCCAAGATAGCGCCTGGGCACTCCAGCCTGGGCGACAGAGCAAGACTCCGTCTCAAAAAAAAAAAAAAAAAGGAAAATTGAGTAAATGAATGAGAGACTGCTTGTTTGCAAGGAATCAAACCAGACTTTGATTGGTTGTTCATTCCAGTAAAAACTCAAATACCTACCATACATCAGTGTGGAGTAGCTGGAGTAAACATACTTTCAGGAGCCAGACTTTGTGGGTTTAAATCCCAGCTTTGCCACTTACTGTGTGATCTTGGACAAGTTACTTAACCTCTCTGAGCCTTGGGTTCATCATCTATAAAACAGAACTAATAAAAGTACCTACTTTACAGGATTATTTTGAGATTAAATACTGTATATGAAAAGCACTTAGGCCAGGCGCAGTGGCTCATGCCTGTAATCCCAGCACTTTGGGAGGCCGAGGCAGGTAGATCATTAGGTCAGGAGTTCCAGACCAGTCTGGCCAAGATGATGAAACCCCATCTCTACTAAAAATACAAAAATTAGCCAGGCACGGTGGCCAGTGCCTGTAATCCCAGCTACTCGGGAGACTAAGGCAGAGAATTGCTTGAACCCGGGAGGGGGAGGTTGCAGTGAGCCAAGATTGTACTACTGCACTCCAGCCTGGGCGACAGAGTGAGACTATGTGTCCAAAAAAAAAGAAAAGAAAGAAAAGCACTTAGGGCCGGGCACAGTGGCTCCCAGCACTTTGGGAGGCCAAGGCGGTTGGATCATGAGGTCAGGAGTTCGAGACCAGCCTGGTCAACATGGTGAAACCACATCTCTACTAAAAATACAAAAATTAGCCGGACATGGTGGTGCACGCCTATAATCCCAGCTACTCGGGAGGCTGAGGCGGGAGAATCACTTGAACCTGGGAGGCAGAGGTTTCAGTGAGCCGAGATCGCACCACTGCACTGCAGCCTGGGTAACAGAGTGAGACCCAAGATCACACCACTGCGCTGCAGCCTGGGTAACAGAGTGAGACCCTGCTACAAAAAAAAAGAAAAGAACACTTAGAACAGAATCAGGCACGTGATGAGTGTTCTATTAGTGCTAGAAGTGATGATTGTTATTCTAGTTATTACCTACCAGGAGTACAGCTCAGCTCTGGAGCCATACATACTTGAGATGCAGGGACAGATGTAATTTCCTTATGGTTATTTGTCATTTGCCAAATATTTTCTTCTTTTCAGCCTGTGACATTCTGGCCATTGATAAGTCCCTGACACCAGTCACCCTGGTCCTGGCAGAGGATGGCACCATAGTGGATGATGACGATTACTTTCTGTGTCTACCTTCCAATACTAAGTTTGTGGCGTTGGCCAATAATGAGAAATGGGCATACAACAATTCAGGTAAGAAACTCTAGCCATATATAAAACGGCCTATGCAGTACAGCATCCGTCATGATTACTTTCACTGCACAGACAATTGCCATTTGTCTGGCTTTTTAAGCATTTGTTCAACAAATATTTACTGAGCACTTTCTATGTGCCAGACATGGTGCTGAGTCCTGGGGATAAAGATGAATGAGGCCAGGCACGGTGGGCAGATCACCTGAGGTCAGGAGTTTGAGACCAGCCTGGCCAACATGGCGAAAGCCCATCTCTACTGAAAATACAAAAACTAGCTGAGCATGGTGGCAGGCACCTATAATCCCAGCTACTTGGGAGGCTGAGGCGGGAGAATTGCTTGAACCTGGGAGGTGGAGGTTGCAGTGAGCTGAGATTGTGCCACTGCACTCCGGCCTGGGCGACAGAGCGAGACTCTGTCTCAAAAAAAAGAAAAAAAAATAGATGAATGAGACATGGGCCCAGTTCTCAACTAACTCATGGACAGACAGCAACTAAAATGCAGCCTGGCAGGGAGCTCAGTGCTGTAGGCTGCAGTCCGGCTGTTGAGGTCTGGATCCCGGCTCTACCATTTACTAGCCAGGTGACCTTGTGCAAATTACATAACTTCTCAGTGCCTTGTTGACATCATAATTATAGAACCTGTCCCCTAAGATTGTCGTAAAGATAATATAGTACATATCAAACCAGGGTTTCTCAATGACACTGTTGACATTTGGGGCTGGAGTTGTGGAGAGGATGCTTTGTGTATGATAGGGTGTTTAGTAGCATCCTAGATGTTACGAACCTCCCCCCACAACTGTAATAACCAAGAATAAATGACTCCAGATATTGTCAGATGTCTCCTGGGGGGCAAAATTGCTCCCGCTTGAGAACCACTGATACGAAGCGTTTAGATCTTACCTGGCACATAGTTAAGGACTCAATAAATGTTACCTGTCCCTGCCATCATCATCATCACAGGAGACAGAAAGGGGACTAACATTGGTGACCAAGGATCAAGAAGTGTCTTGAGAGGGGGATTAGTTTTAGGGAGGGACTTAAAAAAAAGTGTCCTGAAGTATGCCACAAAATTGAGGAAGTCATCCTACAGCAGTGGCCCTACCAGCCACCTTTGCACTCAGGCCTAAGGGAGAGCAATCGATGGCTACAGCTCCCCCAGTTAAAGAAGGGACCAATCCCCAAGCACAGAGAAATGCTGGCACAAATGACCATTTTCGTATAAAAAACAGGACACACCTGGACACACAGAAACCAGAAAGGGAAGTATGATTGGATTCCATGTAGGTGTGACCACACATTGGGTTTAAATGGCTTCTTTCTGTGGAAGGATACAGAGCCGTTGCCCACAGAGATAAAGATGAAAGAGGGTCAGGCACGGTGGCTCACACCTGTAATCCCAGCAATTTGGGAGACCAAGGCGGGCGGATTACTTGAAGTCAGGAGTTTGAGACCAGCCTGGCCAACATGGTGAAAGCCCGTCTCTACTAAAAAACCAAAATTAGCTGGTCATGGTGGTGGGCACCTGTAATCTCAGCTACTTGCAAGGCTGAGGCAGGAGAATCGCTTGAACTTGGGCAGTGGAGGTTGCAGTGAGCCAAGATCGTGCCACTGCACTCCAGCCTGGGCAACAGAGTGAGACTCTGTCTCAAAAAAAAAAAAAAAAAAGATGAAAGAAGAGGGGAAATCAAGGTCTTGGATGGATATTGGCCCTCCTGTGAATCCTTGAGATAAGATGCTTCTTTCCCATTGAAATTAATCTAGATCCTCAAGAGGCCTGTGTGTGCTGGGGGAGGAGGTGAAAACAGCACTTCAGGTTGTTCTGTGACTGGCATTTTCTCCCATATGTCAGATGGAGGTACAGCTTGGATTTCCCAAGAGTCCTTTGATGTAGATGAAACAGACAGCGGGGCAGGGTTGAAGTGGAAGAACGTGGCCAGGCAGCTGAAAGAAGATCTGTCCAGCATCATCCTCCTATCAGAGGAGGACCTCCAGGTAAAGCCTCCTCCACAACCTGCGACAATGTTCATCTGGCCTCTGCCCCCCGCCCCAGCACCTTCTTAGCTTCTATACTTGCCATAGCAATTTCTTTGTTTTAATCCTAATTTTTAAATAATTCTTAAATTACAACTAAGATTTTTCATCTTCTCATTCTCACCAAGAGTAATTTTTCAACCCTCGTCATGAAGCAGAATAACCTGTGGATTTTTTTTCTTTTTTTTTCCGAGACACCAGTCTTACTCTGTCGCCCAGGCTGGAGTGCAGTGGTGCAATCTCAGCTCACTGCAGCCTCCACCTCCCGGGTTCAAGCAATTCTCCTGCCTCAGCGTCCCAGGTAGCTGGAATTACAGGTGCACACCAACACGCCCAGCTAATTTTGGTATTTTTAGTAGAGACAGCGTTTCATCATGTTGGCCAGGCTGGTCCTGACCTCAAGTGATCCACCCGCCTTGGCCTCCCAAAGTGCTGAGATTATAGGCGTGAGCCACCGCGCCCAGCCAGATTATTTTTTTTAATACAAATGCCTGGGATCCACCCTAAACCTAGTTAGGTGGATGCTGGGGTCAAGGATGCCCTGCTAGAGAATGTAGCGTTGGAGTAGCTGGCTTCACATCCCAGCACTATCACCACGACTTTGAACCAGTAGCTTAGCTTCTCTCCTTGTGTTTTCTCTCTAGTAAGATTGGGATAGGCCAGGTGCAGTGGCTCACGCCTGTAATCTCAGCACTTTGGGAGGCCGAGGAGGGCAGATCATGAGGTCAGGAGATTGAGACCATCTTGGCTAACACAGTAAAACCCCATCTCTACTAAAAATACAAAAAATTAGCCAGGCATGGTGGCTGGCACCTGTAGTCCCAGCTACTCAGGAGGCTGAGGCAGAAGAATTGCCTGAACCCAGGAGGTGGAGCTTGCAGTGAGCCAAGATCGCACCACTGCACTCCAGCCTGGGTGACAGAGCGAGACTCTGTCTCAAAAAAAAAAAAAAAAAAAAGATTGGGATAAAAACAGTATGCTTTCATTCAAAGAAAATTTCTCTTTGAGACAGGGTCTTGCTTTGTCACCCAGTGCAGTGGCATGATCATAGCTCACTGCATCCTCAACCCCCTGGGCTCAAGCCATCCTCCCACCTCAGCCTCTCAGGTAGCTGAGACTGTAGGCTTGCACCACCACACTGCGCTATTTTTTCTTTTTTTTTTTTAATTTTTGTAGGCCAGGTGCAGTGGCTCATACCTGTAATCCTAGCACTTTGGGAGGCCAAGGTGAGCAAATTGCCTGAGTTCAGGAGTTTGATATGGTAAAACCCTGTCTCTACAAAAATTAGCTAGGTGTGGTGCCGTGTGCCTGTAGTTCCAGCTATTCAGGAAACTGAGGCGGAAGGATCACTTGAGCCCAGGTGGTCAAGGCTTCAGTGAGCCATGACTATACCACACCAACCTGGGCAACAGAGCAAGACCCCATCTCAAAAATAAATAAATAAATAAAGCCAGGCGCGGTGGCTCACACCTATAATCCTAGAACTTTGAGAGGCCGGGGCGGGCAGATCACGATGTCAAGAGATCAAGACCATCCTGGCAAACATGGTGAAACCCCATCTTTACTGAAAATACAGCCGGGCACGGTGGCTTACGCCTGTAATCCCAGCACTTTGGGAGGCCGAGGAGGGTGGATCACAAGGTCAGGAGTTCAAGACCAGCTTGGCCAAGATGGTGAAACCCCGTCTCTACTAAAAATATAAAAATTAGCCAGGTGTGGCGGCAAGCACCTGTAATCCCAGCTACTCAGGAGGCTGAGGCAGGAGAATCACTTGACCCGGGAGGGGGAGGTAGCAGTGAGCAGAGATCACGCCACTGCATTTTAGCCTGGGAGACAGAGCAAGACTCTGTCTCAAAAAACAAAAAATTACAAAAATTAGCTGGGCATGATGGCATGTGCCTGTAATCCCAGCTACTCAGGAGGCTGAAGCAGGAGAATAGCTTGAACCCGGGAGGCAGAGGTTGCGGTGAGCCGAGATCACGTCACTGCACTCCAGCCTAGCGACAGAGCAAGACTCAGTCTCAAAAAAAATTAATTAATTAATGTTTTATAGAGAGGAGGTCTTCACACGTTGCCTAGGCTGGTCTTGAACTCCTGGGCTCAGGCAGTCCTCCCACCCTGGCCTCCCAAAGTGCTGAGATTATTGATATGAGCCTCTGTGTTTGACCCACAAAATATTTATTGAGCCGCATCCTGTGCCTGTCATTGTTCTATGCACTGGGCGTGCAGTGGCGAACAAGCCAGACGGTCTCTGCTCTAACAGTGCTTGTATTCTGATGAAGGGAGGCAGAAAACAACAGGAAAGCGTATCAGACGGTGGTTTGCAGAGAGTGATGGAGGCTACTCTAGATTGGAACACGGAGGAAGGCCTCTTTGAGGAAATGATTTCTTGGTGTTTTTTATTTTGGTTTGTTTTGTTTTGTTTTGAGACAGGGTCTAGCTCTGTCACCCAGGCTGGAGTGCAGCAGTGCAATCTCAGCTCACTGCAACGTCTGCCTGCCGGGCTCAAACGATCCTCCCACCTCAGCCTCCCGAGTAACTGGGACCACAGGCGTACTCCACCATGCCTGGTGAATTTTTATATTTTTGGTAAAGACAGGTTTTCACCATGTTGCCCAGGCTGGTCTTAAACTCCTGAGCTCAAGCAGTCCTCCTGCCTCAGCCTCCCAGAGTGCTGGAATTATAGGTGTAAGCCACTACACTCGACCCTTCTTCCCAAGTTTAACACTAGAAGAAAATTAGAAAAATTGGCCGGGCGCGGTGGCTCACACCTGTAATCCCAGCACTTTGGGAGGCCGAGGCGGGCGGATCACGAGGTCAGGAGATCGAGACCATCCTGGCTAACACGGTGAAACCCCGTCTCTACTAAAAATACAAAAAATTAGCCAGGCATGGTGGCGGGCGCCTGTAGTACCAGCTGCTCGGGAGGCTGAGGCAGGAGAATGGCGTGAACCCGGGAGGCAGAGCTTGCAGTGAGCCGAGATCGCGCCACTGCACTCCAGCCTGGGAAACAGAGCAGACTCCGTCTCAAAAAAAAAGAAAAGTCAGGAAGTCCTTGTAGATTTCTAAGCGTCTATGTTTGTTTGTTAGATGCTTGTTGACGCTCCCTGCTCAGACCTGGCTCAGGAACTACATCAGAGTTGTGCCACCGTCCAGCGGCTACAGCACACGCTCCAGCAGGTGCTTGACCAAAGAGAGGAAGTGCGTCAGTCCAAGCAGCTCCTGCAGCTGTACCTCCAGGCTTTGGAGAAAGAGGGCAGCCTCTTGTCAAAGCAGGAAGGTAGGACTCTCTGCAGGCAGAGTTACTCTGAGAATTCAGGGCTGATGGAGGCGTCCCTCAGGAGGACGCTATTTGTGATGCAGCCAGAGCCACTGAAGCCACGGCTGCTGGATGCAGGAAGGGCACGTTTCTCTCTTGCCTGGCTAGTTATTCTGGCTAGTTGGTCATGTGGCTGTATGGTCACACCACATCTGATCTCTGTCTCGTGTCTCCTTTGCAGAGTCCAAAGCTGCCTTTGGTGAGGAGGCGGATGCAGTAGACACGGGTATCAGCAGAGAGACCTCCTCGGACGTTGCACTGGCGAGCCACATCCTTACTGCACTGAGGGAGAAGCCAGCTCCAGAGCTGAGCTTATCTAGTCAGAATTTGGAGGTGGGCGGAAATCAGGGTCACTGAGCTACAGAGAACATGCCCTGGGATGTAGTAGTATCGTGCAGAGGCGTGTGGGCCCTTTTGTTCACCTCTGCAGACTGTGAATCCTAGCTGCCAATTTGCCTATTATATGCCAAAGCATTTGCAAAAATCTCATTAATCTAAACGAAATAGCTTTAAAGAAAAATGCATACACTTCCTCAGATCGTTAAACAGTCTTTGGTCCAAGGTTGGTAATGAAATGACTGTTCCTGACAGGGAGGAATAGCGGGGCCCAATCTTCTGAGATGGCTTCTGGGTCTTTCCATGGTCAAAGAAGATCTATAGTCCGTCCTGAGGTCTGTCAATGTCACAGGAAAAGGCAAACTTGAGGGGATTGTCGCCTGCTGGCTAAGACCAGGGAACTAAAAACTTGAGGATGGGAACCCGCCAGGGTGTGCTATTTCTGATTCATTGTCCTTGTCCCTGTCATAAGTACCTCCCTATTGTAGATAGAAGGGAAGGAAACTGTTGACTTGAGCTTGGCTAAATTTCCTGAAGGTGGAGGACCTTAGAGTTGCTTCAAGTAAACTTTCCAAGGACTTCCTCCTGTTGGTGTTGTAAGAAAAGGCCCATGCTTGGCCGGGCACAGTAGCTTACGCCTGTAATCCCAGTACTTTGGGAGGCCGAGGCAGGTGGATCACCTGAGGTCAGGAGTTCGAGACCAGCCTGACCAACATGGTGAAACCCCATCTCTACTAAAAATACAAAAATTAGCCTGGCATGGTGGTGGGAGGCTGAAGCAAGAGAATCGCTTGAACCCGGGAGGTGGAGGTTGCTGTGAGCCAAGATCGCACCACTGCACTCCAGCCTGGGCAACAAGAGTGAAACTCCGTCTTAAAAAAGCCCATGGCAGGCTGGGTGCGGTGGCTCACGCCTATAATCCCAGCACTTTGGGAGGCCAAGGCAGGCAGATCACGAGGTCAGGAGATCGAGACCATCCTGGCGAACACGGTGAAACCCCGTCTCTACTAAAAAAAATACAAAAAAATTAGCTGGGCGTGGTGGTGGACACCTGTAGTCTCAGCTACTCGGGGGGCTGAGGCAGGAGAATGGCGTGAACTCGGGAGGCGGAGCTTGCAGGGAGCTGAGATAGTGCCACTGCACTCCAGCCTGGGTGACAGAGCGAGACTCCGTCTCAAAAAAACAAAAAGCCCGTGGCAATTAATGGTAAAGGAAACCCGGCATTTCAGTGTAAAGAGGTAACATAAACGGATACTGCCTCATCGCACTCCCCAAAAGAGAGTCAGGAGAGCAGCAGGAGAGGCGCACAGAAGGCCCAGTTCTCAGGGGTTCTTATTCTTGCTGCAGTTGGTTACCAAGGAAGACCCCAAAGCGCTGGCTGTTGCCTTGAACTGGGACATAAAGAAGACGGAGACTGTTCAAGAGGCCTGTGAGCGGGAGCTCGCCCTGCGCCTGCAGCAGATGCAGAGCTTGCATTCTCTCCGGAGCATCTCAGCAAGCAAGGCCTCACGACCTGGTGACCTGCAGAATCCTAAGCGAGCCAGACAGGATCCCACATAGCAGCAGTGGGAAGTGTGCCAAGGAAGCTCTGTGGCGTTGTGATATTGGTAGACACCCTCAGCCTCATCATTTGACTACCTATGTACTACTCTACCCCCTGCCTTAGAACACCTTCCAGAGAAGCTATTCCAGGTGTCAACATATGCCCTTCCACGAATTTTTTTTTTTTAGCCCCACCAGCTTCACGACTTCTGCCAATTTTGAATGATATAGCTGCACCAACAATATCCCGCCTCCTCTGATTACATATGATGTTCTCTGTTCAAAAGTAATTGGCAGTGATTGGCCGGGCACGGTGGTTCACGCCTGTAATCCCAGCACTGGGAGGCCAAGGAGGGCAGATCATGAGGTCAGGAGATCAAGACCATCCTGGCTAACACGGTGAAACCCCGTCTCTACTAAAAATACAAAAAAAATTAGCCAGCCATGGTGGCGGGTGCCTGTAATCCCAGCTACTTGGGAGGCTGAGGCAGGAGAATGGCATGAACCCGGGAGGCGGAGCTTGCAGTGAGCTGAGATTGCGCCACTGCACTCCAGCCTGGGTGACAGAGCGAGACTCCGTCTCAAAAAAAAAAAAAAAAAAAGTAATTGGCGGTGATTATGGGCGTACTGCCTAACATTTAGCCCTGCCCCATGTGGAACATGTTTAAAAAAAAAAAAAAAGCCAGGCCAGGTGTGGTGGCTCACGCTTGTAATCCCAGCACTTTGGGAGGCCGAGGCGGGTGGATCACGAGGTCAGGAGATCAAGACCATCCTGGCTAACACAGTGAAACGTGTCTCTACTAAAAGTACAAAAAACTAGCTGGGCGTGGTGGCAGGAGCCTGTAGTCCCAGCTACCCGGGAGGCTGAGGCAGGAGAATTGCTTGAACCGGGGAGGCAGAAGTTGCAGTGAGCCGAGATTATGCCAC
Organism: Pongo pygmaeus; assembly: GCF_028885625.2. NCBI lineage: Eukaryota > Metazoa > Chordata > Mammalia > Primates > Hominidae > Pongo > Pongo pygmaeus. The sequence continues at coordinate 220,768,031 of NC_072373.2, forward strand.
TGCACTCCAGCCTGGGCGACAGAGTGACACTCTGTCTGAAAAAAAAAAAAAAAGGACAGGCACCACAGTGGCTCAAACCTTTGATCCCAGCACTTTGGAGGCCGATGCAGGTGGATCACATGAGGTCAGGAGTTCAAGACCAACCTGGTCAATATGGTGAAACCCCGTCTCTACTAAAAATACAAAAATTAGCCGGGCATGATGGCGGGTGCCTGTAATCCCAGCTACTCGGTAGGCAGAGGTTGCAGTGAGCTGAGCGCGCACCACTGCACTCCAGCCTGGGTGACAGAGCGAGACTCCGTATCGCAAAAAAAAAAAAAAAAGTTTTGTTTTTTTGAGACGGAGTCTCACTCTGTCACCTAGTCTGGAGTGCAGTGGCACACTCTCGGCTCACTGCAACCCCCACCTCCCAGGTTCAAGTGATTCTCCTGTCTCAGCCTCCCGAGCAGCTGGGATTACAGGCGCGTGCCACCATGCCCGGCTAATTTTTGTATTTTTAGTAGAGACGGGGTTTTGTCACTTTGGCCAGGCTGGTCTCAAACTCCTGACCTCAGGTGATCCACCCACCTCAGCCTCCCAAAGTGCTGGGATTACAGGCGTGAGCCACCACCCCTGGCCAGAAAAAAAAGTTTTTAAATAAAGTAATTGTCAGCTTAGGCAACATAGCAAGACCCTGTCTCTACAAAAAAAATTTTTAAGATAGCCAGGCATGGTGGTACTGACCTATAATCCTAGCTACTCTGGAGGCTAAGGTGAGAGGATCGCTTGAGCCCAGGAGCTCAAGGCTGATCATGCCACCATACTCCAGCCTGGATGATAGAGTAAGACCCTACTTTTTTTTTTTTTTTTTTTTTAAAGGTAATTATCAAGGGCAGTGAAAAGAAATGGTCATATTTCCAACTCATTATCCATATTCTGAAGATAGTACTGCAGAATTTTAAGCAGAGATAGTGGTGAAGATGGTGACATTATAGAGTGTTGACTATGGCCACAAACTTGTTTCTCCAGTTAATGAATTTTTTTTTTTGTTTGTTTAAAGATACATATTAAGCTTGTAGACCATAGGGACATACGGAGAGTCCATTTCTAATATCTAATTCAGTATTGTGAAATTATATCTCACCACTGTGAAACTCTTCAGTTTTCTAATTGCTTTATCAGCAGGGGGTATAAAAGATCATTAAAGCAATTTCCACATGCTGCGACTCCAAGTCTCTGGGTGTGAAGCAGAGCAATCCTGGTTTGTCCTCCTCCTGTCTCCATACAGACGGCTTCTGCAGGTTTGGTAATCTACAGTACACTCCTTGCAGGGAAAAGGTGATGAGTTATCATGGACTTATTTGACCATTTTTTATGCATGCTTAGCGGAAAACAGAATACTATTAAGAGATTCATTGGCTAGTTATTAAGTAAAGAAATATCACAATAGGCCAGACGCAGTGGCTCACACCTGTAATCCCAGCATTTTGGGAGGCCGAGGTGGGCAGATCACCTGAGGTCAGGAGTTCGAGACCAGCCTAGCCAACATGGTGAAACCCCGTCTCTACTAAAATTATAAAAAATTAGCTGGGTGTAGTGGTACATGCCTGTAGTCCCAGTTACTTGGGAGGCTGAGGCACGAGAATTGCTTGAACCCAGGAAGTGGAGGTGGAGGGGAGCCGAAATTGTGCCACTGTACACCAGCCTGCAACAGAGTGAGACGCTGTCACAAAAATAAATAAATAAATATCACAATATGTCACAATAGGCCGGGCGCAGTGGCTCACACCTGTAATCCCAGCACTTTGGGAGGCCGAGGCAGATGGATCACCTGAGGGTCAGGAGCTTGAGACCAGCCTGGCCAACGTGACAAAACCCCGTCTACTAAAAATACAAAAATTAGCTGGCCGTGATGGTGGGCACCTGTAATCCCAGCTACTCGGGAGGCTGAGACATGAGAATCGCTTGAACCCAGGAGGTGGAGATTGCACTGAGCTGAGATCCTGCCACTGGGCTCCAGCCTGGGTGACAGAACAAGACTCTGTCTTAAAAAAAAAAAAAAAAAAAAAATTATCACAATAAGTGATACAGATGGGGATACAGAAAACAATTAAATAGAACAAAAACAACTGTTTCCTTTTCCTGTGATTCAAGGAGGGCTTAGATCTTCTACTCAGCATCCTTTTACTAATGCCCTCCATTGGCTCTCGCCCCAACATTTCCTTTTTTATAGCTTATTTTGTAATGCCTCCTTAATTATCCTTTAATAGAAGCCACCGCTGATAAGCTACCTACACTCATACAGAAGCATCAGTATAATGCCCCAAATGTACTATTTCAGGGCAAAAAGGAAAATAATTTCCAATAAAGTGGCGTGTGTTTCACTCTCAGATGCTTGCACTTACACACGGAATCGCTGTGCATCCGACAGAGGCTGACTGGCACATGGGGCACGGGGATTGTCAGCTCAAACACCGTCAGCAGCGTTGCCCTTGGGAATAGGATTTCCCAGAACAGTAAATGTGTCTGTCCTTGATTTACAAAGTAGCACATTCCTAGGAAATCCAGGGTACATTAAAACTCACCATGTTACCCAGGCTGGTCTCAAACTCCAGGCCTCAAGCAATCCTCCCACATCAGCTTCCCAGAGTTTTGGGATTACAGGCATGAGCCACCACACCCAGCCAGAATATTTCATTTCTGTCAGACACACAGAGTGTTCGCTGACTCGTCTGGGCGTTGGTGTTGGTATTCTGTACTTGAAGCAAGCCCACCAAGTGGTTGAACTGGGTGGATAATGGAAAATGTCCTGTGGATGTGGGAGTGAGACAAACCGGCTTGAGTCTAACCTCTCAGTTAGTCAAAGTCTCCAAGCTTGAAAGGGTTAAATGAAGTGCTATATTTGTTTTGTTTTGTTTGAGGCCTTGCTCTGTCGCCCAGGCTGGAGTGTAGTGGCACAATCTCTGCTCACTGCAACCTCCATCTCCCAGGTTCAAGCAATTCTCTTGCCTCAGCCTCCAGAGTAGCTGGGATTACGGGTGCCTGCCACCACACCCGGCTAAGTTTGTTTGTATTTTTAGTAGACACAGGGTTTCACCATGTTGGTCTCAAACTCCTGACCTCAAGTGATCCACCTGCCTTGGCCTCCCAAAGTGCTGGGATTATAGGTGGTGAGCCACCATGCCTGGCCTAAATGAAGTACCACATGACCGACCAACCTGGGGAACATAGCAAGACCCCATCTCTACAAAAATTTAAAAAATAAAAATTAGCCAGGTGTAGTGGCACATGCCTGTAATCCTAGATACTCAGGAGGCTGAGGCAGAAGGATCACTTGAGCCCAGGAGTTCGAGGCTGCAATGAGCTGTGATCGTGCCACTGCACTCCATCCTGGGTGGCAGAGTGAGGCCCTGTCCCAAAATAAATAATCCAATCCCCCCCAAGAAAGGAATGAAGTGCTATAATGAGAAAAATCCTAGTACCTAACATATAGTAGACAGTGGAGAGTGGTTCTCTTGTTTCTCAGGGGCAGACAGATGGGGTGCTGGAGTCCTCTATCAAAGAGTCAGTAGGGCAAAGACCTTAATCTGCGAACTCTGTCCCAGATGTGTAATGAACGTGGTCACAAACATATTGTCCCATTACCATTTACCTTCCCTATAACCACTGTGCCTCCAGCCTTGTAGAATAGACACATAGGAGCGCAGCAATACGTCTAAAAATAGGAGCAAGAGAGAGCAGGGCATGCCTGTTCTCGTGGTAGGAGAAAAGAATGTCAAAGAAAGCAGCTGGAACTAACGAACTTTACATTAGCCATATTCCATTCTTTCAACTTAAGTCAAATGTCGGTCCTCATGAGGCAATTGGCTTTGACAGGAGCTATGCTAATTACCACTTACCAACCTTTAATTTCTGGGTAAAAGCAAAAGAGAAAAACTAATGGATTTTTCATTTTCCAGAGAGACAAGAATAAAATAATAGTAGTCTGTAGAAAAAAGAAAACCTGCATCAATTACAAGAATTATTAATGTGTCTTTAATAACCAGATTATTTAGTTGTTGAATTTCCTAATTACCTGTTCAAGCTTTTTTTTTTTTTTCTGTTTCACCTTGATGGTTTTTGTCTATTTTGTTTGTGGAGTTTTGCCTTAAATCATTTTGGCTGCATCTTACTTGCAGCCATCTTACTGCATCTTACACACCTTGTGGTTTTTAAGGACCTTGGACATGATCTAGTCTGAACCCCCATCCACTGCCTGAGTCCTCCCAACAGCTCTGACAGTGAGGGTGTCCATTCTGTTTGAGAGCCTCCAGCCAGGGGTACAGACGCCCTCCCCAGGAGCTGCACTGCATTTTCAGGTTGCAGAACCTTAGAGTTGGCAACTTGCTCAAATGATATCAGACAACACTCGTGCAATTACAAGGTTACAAGGAAATGAACCAACAGGTTAATGCATAGACTGGATTTTCTTCGCTCTTTTTCTTTTCTTTTTGCTTTTTTTTTTTTTTTTGAGACAATCTCGCTCTGTTGCCCAGGCTGGAGTGCAGTGGCTCAATCTCAGCTCACTGCAACCTCCGCCTCCCAGGTTCAAGGGATTCTCCTGCCTCAACCTCCCAAATAGCTGGGATTACAGGGGTGTGCCACCACCCCCAGCTAATTTTTGTATTTTTAGTAGGGATGGGGTTTCTCCATGTTGGCCAGGCTGGTCTCAAACTTCTGACCTCATGTGATCCACTGTCCTCAGCCTCCCAAAGTGCTGGGATTACAGGCATGAGCTACCGCGCCCGGCTGTGTTTTTCAGTATCATGTTATAAGAACTATCACCCCCAGGCTGGGCGCGGTGGCTCACGCCTGTAATCCCAGCATTTTGGGAGGCTGAGACGGGCAGATCACGGGGTCAGGAGATCGAGACCATCCTGGATAAAATGGTGAAACCCTATCTCTACTAAAAATACAAAAAATTCAGCCGGGCGTGGTGGTGGGCGCCTGTAGTCCCAGCTACTCGGGAGGCTCAGGCAGGAGAATGGTGTGAACCCGGGAGGCAGAGCTTGCAGTGAGCCAAGATTGTGCCACTGCACTCCAGCCTTGGCGACAAGTGAGACTCCATCTCAAAAAAACAACTATCACCCCCAAAATTCTAGCCTTTCCTCCAGACTGATTATTTTAATAAGACAAATACGTTTTTTTAATTACAAATGCAAAATGGGAAAGAGAAATTACTATTTTTACTAGCATTATAAGAAGTTACAAATAGCCCAGGGGTGGTACCACAGTGGCTCATGCCTGTAGCTGTAATCCCAGCTACTCGGGAGGCTAAGGCAGAAGAATTGCTTGAACCCGGGAGGTGGAGGTTGCAGTGAGCCAAGATTGCCATTGCACTCCAGCCTAGGCAACAAGAGCGAAACTCCCTCTCAAAAAACAAAAAAAAAAAAGTGTGTGGCATCCCCTTACTCAGCCCGTCTCTCTCTTGCTCTTGCTCTCACTGTGTGATACACTGGGCCCTACTTGGCTTTCTGTAATGATTGGAAGCTTCCTGAGGCCTCACCAGAAACTGAGCAGATGGCTGGTGCCATGCTTTTTTTTTTTTTTTTTTTTTTTTTAAAGTAGAGACGGGGTTTCACCATTTTGGTCAGGCTGGTCTGGAAATCCTGACCTTGTGATCCGCCTGCTTCGGCCTCCCAAAGTGCTGGGATTACAGGCGTGAGCCACCACGCCTGGCCAGGTATTTCTTTATAGCAGCACAAGAACAGCCTAATACATTCCAAATGAAACCTATCTCTCTACGGAAGACGCTACTGTTTTTAAAATGGGTTGCCCCTGGCCAGGCGCGGTGGCTCATACCTGTAATCCCAGCACTTTGGGAGGCTGAGGTGGGTGGATCACAAGGTCAGGAGAGCAAGACCATCCTGGCTAACACAGTGAAACCCCATCTCTATAAAAAAATAGAAAAAATTAGCTGGGTGTGGTGGTGGGCACCTGTAGTCCCAGCTACTCGGGATGCTGAGACAGAAGAATGATGTGAGCCCAGGAGGCAGAGCTTACAGTGAGCTGAGATCACTCCACTGCAGAGGGAGACTCTGTCTCAAAAAAAAAAAAAAAAAAAAAAAAAAAAGATGGGCTGCCCTTCAACAGGTTCTGCTTAAATCAAGGTAAGTATCTCCCCTGAGCTTCCCAGTCTGAGTTTCCTAAAGCCTGGAATCCTTTGCTGTCAGCCCTGAAGTAGGAAAACTGTGAGTGCCTGTCATCCTTCATTCCTCCTCAGCAGTTAAGGAGCTGTTCTGGTGCCAAATCCTGGATGAAATAACAAGAGAATGAACTTGAAGTTGCCCAGGGCCTGATTACCCGAATCTACACACCTGACTCTACTGAACTACAGAAAAGTCCACCAAAAACCAGATGGTGGGAAATTACCATTTTTACCCTGATTTATTAATCACAAGCATATTCATCTGGTCTAACATGCAGCTGACGCCAGTTAATGTTGTATTAAGTCCCCTGAACTAAGGTAGGCTTAGACTTGAATCTCCTGGCAGTAGCACTAGTAGAGCCTCATTATCCTACAGAAAACTACTTAGTTAAAAGGTAAAATCCCCAATCTTAAAGTCTGTATGGATGACCCCAATTTATTTTATTTTTTGAGACGGAGTCTCACTGTCGCCCAGGCTGGAGTGCAGTGGCACAATCTTGGCTCACTGCAACCTCTGCCTCCTGGGTTAAGGCGATTCTCCTGCCTCAGCCTCCCGAGTAGCTGGGATTACAGATATGTGCCACCACACCCGGCTAATTTTTTGTGTTTTTAGTAGAGACAGGGTTTCACCACGTTGATCAGGCTCATCTTGAACACCTGACCTCAGGTGATCCACCCACCTCAGCCTCCCAAGGTGCTGGGATTACAGGTGTGAGCTGCCACGCCCAGCCTCTATTTTATCTTATTTTACTATTATTTTTGAGACAGAATCTCGTTCTGTCACCCAGGCTGGAGTACAGTGGCATGACCTCGGCTCACTATAACCTCCACCTCCCAGGATCAAGTGATTCTCGTGCCTCAGCCTCCCAAGTAGCTGGGATTACAGGCGTGCAACATCACGCCTGGGTAATTTTTGTATTTTTAGTTGAGACGGGATTTCATCATGTTGGCCAGGCTGGTCTCAGACTCCCGGCCTCAAGCGATCTGCCTGCCTCGACCTCCCACAGTGTTGGGATTACAGGCATGAGCCACCACGCCCTGCCGACCCCAATTTAAAAACAAAAACAATAAGCATGGCTTCTTTCTAGAAAAATCTTAAAAAAAACAAAGTTCTGGAAGGTTAGCTGGCCTTTCAGGCAGGCATCTTCCACCAGTGCACTGACCAATTCCTGGTCTCCTAAAGCTGCTGTGTTTGGAAACGTGGATGCTATTAAGTCTCTTCCATCACATTATACTTTGTTCAGCTAGTAATTATGAATATGAACTCAGCTCGGCAGAAAACAACGGAACGGTCAGCAGCCATTCTCAGGGAGTCCGCTCCCCTGGTGTCCAGAGAAGAGAATATTCCCATGTCCTCCAGCCAGCCTTTGCTGGTTTTTCCAATAAAGTTTAGCATCTAAAAACCTTCATGGCCGGGCGCAGTGGCTCACACTGGTAATCCCAGCACTTTCTGAGGCCAAGGCAGGTGGATCACCTGAAGTCAGGAGTTCGAGACCAGCCTGACCAACATGGAGAAACCCCGTCTCTACTAAAAATACAAAAATTAGCCAGGTGTGGTGGTGTGTGCCTGTAGTCCCAGCTATTTGGGAGGCTGAGGCAGGAGAGTCACTTGAACATCGGAGGCGGAAGTTGCAGTGAGCTGAGACCACGCCATAGCACTCCAGCCTGGGCAACAAAAGCGAAACTCCATCTAAAAAAAAAAAAACAGGAGAATCACATGAACCTGGGAGGCAGAAGTTGCAGTGAGCTGAGACCACGCCATAGCACTCCAGCCTGGGTGACAGCTAGACTCTGTCTCAAAAAAAAAAAAAAAAAAAGATTATGTGGGTAGACTTCATTCCTCCCAAAGCAAATCTGAAGCTATAATCCATGAAAAGAATTGCAACCCATTAAGCTACTAATTAAAACTGGTACATAACAGCAAGTTCGAGTGTAAGTTTCACAGGCATGTCAGCATGTTTTCTGTTTAATATGTTTTAAAATTAATTTCAGCTAAAACATGAGGAATAATCATTTTGCTCTTCGAGCCTGATGTTAAAAATTTGCTTTTAATGTGAGGGAAATATTTTTTAAATTAGACAATTCATATCAATTCATAAACTGAAATAAGATGTTATTCTGAACTCTTAATTATGTAGCCTTTAGCTATTTTATTTTAAATCAAAGACAGAGCTTCCCAGCACCATAATGAACATCAGAAGAAAAGCCCAGTGCCCGCACTCAGCACAGTCCAGTCAAACCACAAAAAAATCTTTATCAAAGATCTTCATTTTGGGTTCCAAATTACTCAAGACACATCAGTATTGGGCATTACTAGAATGTAAATAACAAACACTTTTCAAACGACTTGGGAAGGAGAAGAGGAAAGATCACTGCTGCTTAATACATTTTATTCAGGTCTGTCATTACACTTGCGTGAGTAATCATGGGTGAAGTTTTATTTGCAGGAGGAGAAGGTCTTCCAGAAGAAGTTCCTGCAGGGCATTCTGTCCCGGCGCGCGGATTGCCGGGGGGGTGCGCCTTCCTGCCGCCTGGCCACCTCCCGGGCTTCCTCTCCTATGAGGGGCCCAGCACTGGCCTGGGAGGTCCACTCAAACCACCAAGCGAGGAAAGTCAGGAGGCTGCTTTTCCTTATTCCTGCCGCTTCCTGCATATGCTTTTAAAGAGAAGCAGATGGCAAAGGAAAGAAAACTCAGCAATCTGGCTCAGGCAGCAAGCATTCAAAGATATGCAATCTCCTCCTTACTTTAAAAAAAAAAAAAAAAGATGATCTGAAAGACTACCCTGGAGAAAAGAGAATGAAAATATTAAAATGAAAAGATGCTCCATAGCAATAAGCCTCATTTCCATTTAAAGGATGAGGATGAGAAAATGAAGAGAATACCTTAAAGAAATTGCTCTAATTAGAAAAAAGGAAAAGTTGGTCATTTTAAGTCAAGGGAAAAAACCTGGTGGTTTTGCTCCACACTCTTTGCTAAGGTCCTTAATTAGAGGAGGTCAGGAAATCTGCCACTTTACCCCCAGTGACTGGCAGCTGAGAAGCCCGGAGTTGGATCGGGCTAATTTACTCATTCTCCCACCTTTGGCCACACTCCTGGATGTTCACAAGTTGCTTTCTGAGACGATGGGACTGAAACGTTATATTCCGGTTTTTCAAATTCCTTAGAAAGCTTCTGGGAGTAATCTGCTGATAAATGGCCTGCCTGAAACTCATCTTATAATTTTAAAGAAAAATCCATTTTTAATGCTCAACTTCATATACTCTTTCTTGGAACTTTCTCAAAATGGAAAAAAGATCAATCACCTCATGAAGTTACAAATTCTCACAACGGAAAATGTAATGATGCCAATTACTCTGAGCCAGTGGGAACCTGTGCTATGTATAACTGAAGGCTCTGGAAGGGCTGTCGCAGCTCCACGCCTGCCCTGCCGTAGACAGGTACACTCCCTTCCCCTTTCCCAGACACCCGATGGAGGGCCCTCCTTGAGCTGCACAGGTTTCCAGCAGGCTTCATGGGTTGGGACGTGTAACTGAGGATCAGTGGTCTGAATGCAGCATCCCAGTATCTCGGGCCAGCCAAGAACACTACAAAGTTCAGCCCTGTGTCCTGTCCAAGCTGTGAACTGCAACACACGTGCACACACACACACACACTCACCATGCAGGCCAAAAAGCCAACAAGAGACAGAGTGGGCTAGCGTGTGGCCACGTCGGGACTGTACTCACCTCGCTGTCTGGGCCGGTGGGGCCGCCCTCCAGAGGCAGGGCAGCGGTGGCCGTGGCCCCGGAGAGCAGCAGCAGCAGGAGGCCGGGGGGCAACGGCATCTTGTGGGCTGACTGGAGCTTCTCTCCCACCCTGCTGGCAGCCCTGAAATCAATGTTTTGGGGACTTGGGTCTCTTCTTTGGAGTTTGGTGGGTATTTTAAGCCCAATCTCCAGCTGTTTTTTGTGTCTATACATGTCTAACGCCTGGATCCTCTTCCCTCACGCAGTGACGCAGAAGCTGGAGCAATCAGTGCCCACAAAAGCGCTCTGGGGTTGGATCTAACTCCTTAATTAAAGCTTCAGGTCTTTTCCTGTCTTTAGAGCGAATTTGCTCTTATTTTGGAACGCATGTGCGCTTGCTTCTAGAGAAGTTCTGCTTCCTCGTAATTATGCCTATAGCAGGCAGGAAGCCGTGAGAACAAAAACAAGTGATTTAACATAATATAAAATTAGCCTAGGATAAGGAACTTGAATGTGAAATTGTGCCCATGTGACAGTATGACTGAAACTCATCCAGTAATTTCAGAGACATTCTTCCACTATGGGCAGAGAAACAAGGAGGCAATGGGGGCTCAGAGATGCTATGATCGTATCCGCTGGTTTCACCCAATTGTCGGCAGGGAGGCCCCAAGAATCGCTCCCAGTACTGCCTCTCAACCCAGCAGGCCAGACCCACCGTCCTCTAGGCCAGGCCTTCTCAAACTGAAGTGCAGACAGATCGCTTTGCAGGCAGGTCCTAATGCACTGGGGCAGGGAGGAGTTGAGAGCTGCATTTCCAACAAGCGCCCAGGCACTGCTGGCCCTGGGGCAGCCGGGCTCTGGCCCACCCAGGCTGGGGTGCAATGGCGCGCTCAACTCACTGCAACCTCCGCCTCGTGGGTTCAAGTGATTCTCCTGCCTCAGCCTCCCGAGTAGCTGGGATTACAGGCACCCGCCACCATGCCTGGCTAATTTTTGTATTTTTAGGAGGGACGGGGTTTCACCATGTTGGCCAGGCTGGTCTCAAACTCTTGATGGTCCAGTGTTTTCTTTTTTTTGAGATGGAGTCTTGCTCTTGTTGCCCAGGCTGGAGTGCAATGCTGTGATCTCAGCTCACCGCAACCTCCGCCTCCCGGGTTCAAGTGATTCTCCTGCCTCAGCCTCCTGAGTAGCTGGGATTACAGGAATGTGCCACCATGCCTGGCTAATTCTGTATTTTTAGTAGGGATGGAGTTTCTCCATGTTGGTCATGCTGGTCTCGAACTCCCGACCTCAGGTGATCCACCCGATTCGGCCTCCCAAAGTGCTGGGATTACAGGTGTGAGCCACTGCCCCCAGCCTGGACCAGTGTTTTCTTTTTGTTTTTGAATGCAGTCTCACTCTGTCACCCATGCTGGAGTACAGTGGCGTGATCTTGGCTCACTGCAATCTCCACCTCCCAGGTTCAAGCGATTCTCCTGCCTTAGCCTCCCAAGTACCTGGGACTACAGGTGCTGGCCACCATGCCCAGCTAATTTTTTGTATTTTTAGTAGAGACAGAGTTTCACCATGTTAGCCAGGCTGGTATCTATCTCCTGACCTTGTGATCTGCCCACCTTGGCCTCCCAAAGTGCTGGGATTACAGGCGTGAGCCACCGCGCCCGGCCTGGTCCAGTGTTTTCTAACCTGCTCCTGACCACCCACTTGTGGGTCATAGGCCAGTACTTTCCTTTCGAATGAAATTAAAGTTAGTGTGCATCACCCGTAGTAAGGATAAATAATGATTCGCATTGTGTGTGTCGGGTGTGAGACGTGCTGTTACTGCAGGGCACAGTCAGTTTGGGAAGCAGTGCCCAGCCCTGCCCTTGGCCAGCTCCCAGGGCTCTCTCTCCTCCTGAGGCTGGCACCACTGCTGAGAGTGCAGACCATGGAGTCCCTCTCTGTGCCACCTGCTGGTTCTTCCTCACAGGCCCTCATTGCTGAATCACACAGACAAATGCACAGACCCCTTTGCCCAACTGGACACTGATTAAAATCTGAAACATCCACCCAAACCTGCTATAGACAACCAGCATCCAAGCCAAGGCTATAAATTGAAGTAATGCAACCCAAAACTGATGGCACTTTCTAGAAGTGAACATATTTGTTTTCAGTTTTCCAAAGTCCTGGTTTACACCTTCAGCAGGGAAATCTCAATCTTGAATTTGTCACAGTCTTTTTGCTTATGTTAAAATCCTAGGTAAGATCAGTATGGCCTGCTGGCCAGAGGCTTATACATCGTATGTTGCTTCATATTTTATTTCTTTTGGTTTGTTTTGTTTTTGTTTTTTTTGAGATGGAGTCTCGCTCTGTCGCCCAGGCTGGAGTGCAGTGGCTCGATCTCCGCTCACTGCAAGCTCCGCCTGCCGGGTTCACGCCATTCTCCTGCCTCAGCCTCCTGAGTAGCTGGGACTACAGGCGCCCACCACCACGCCCGGCTGATTTTTTGTATTTTTAGTAGAGACGGGGTTTCACTGTGTTAGCCAAGATGGTCTTGATCTCCTGACCTCGTGATCCGCCCGCCTCGGCCTCCCAAAGTGCTGGGATTACAGGCGTGAGCCACTGCGCCCAGCCCGTCTTTTATTTCTGTACCAAAATAATTCCCACAAATGACACTAAAAATTTTGAGTTATATTTGCAGATGAGACATTCACAGCAGTTCAGCCAGCTTCTTTTTGTTTTTGAGACGGAGTCTTGCTCTGTCACCCAGGCTGGAGTGCAGTGGCACAACTTCGGCTCACTGCAACTTCTGCCTCCCAGGTTCAAAGGATTCTCCTATCTCAGCCTCTCGAATAGCTGGGATTACAGGCACGAGCCACCACGCCCAGCTAATTTTTGTATTTTTAGTAGAGATTTCACCATGTTGGCCAGGCTGGTCTCAAACTTCAGAACTCAAGTGATCCACCCATCTCAGCCTCCCAAAGTGCTGGGATTACAGGCGTGAGACCACCACACCCGGCCTCACCAGCTTCCTATATCGTTAGTCTAGTGTGCCAATTTTATTCGATGAGCTCATTAAACATTCTGAGCACCCAGTATGGAACTTGCAATACTACAAGGGACCCACGCCACCCACACCCTGACAGAGGTGTTGCAGCCTAAAAGAAATAGGATACATAGACACAAATAAAAGACAAGGACATTTTTCATGCGATAAGAAGTGTGCAAAGGGGAATGTGCTGCAGATTGGGGAAGGCTTCATGAGAACTGATAATGACTGTTTCAAGAAGGTGACAAACTTTAGGAGGTGGAGACAAGAGGATCACTTAAGCCCAGGAGTTCAAGACCAGACTGGGCAACATAGCAAGACCCCATCTCTACCAAAAAAAAAAAAAAAATTTAGCCAGGCATGGCAATGCACACCTGCAGTCCTGACTACTTGGGAGGCTGAGGCGAGAGATTCGCTTGAGCCCAGGAGTTCAAGACCAGCCTGGGCAACATGGCAAAACTCCATCTCTACAGAAATTAGCTGGACGTGGAGGCACATACCTGTGGTCCCAGCTACTTAGGGGGCTGAGGTAGGAGGATCACCTGAGCATGGGAGGTCAAGGCTGCAGTGAGCCAAGATTGCGTCACTGCACTACAGCATGGGTGACAGAGTGAGACTTTATGACAAAAAAAAAAAAAAGAAAAAATTTAGCCAGGTGTGGCAACACACACCTACAGTCTCGGGCACTTGGGAGGCTGAGGCAGGAGGATTGCTTGAACCCAGGAATTTGTGGCTGCAGTGAGCTGTGATTATGCCACTGTACTGCAGCCTGGGTGACACAGCAAGAGCCCATCTCAAAAAAAAAAAAAGGGCCGGGTGCAGTGACTCATGCCTATAATCCCAGCACTTTGGGAGGCTGAGGCAGGAGGATCACTTGAGCCTAGGAGTTCAAGACTAGCCTGGGCAACATGCAAAACCTCACCTCTACAAAAAAAAAAAAAAAAAAATACAAAAACTAGCTGGACATGGTGGCACACACCCGTGGCCCCAGCTACTTGGGGGGCTGAGGTAGGAGGATCACCTGAGCATGGGAGGTAGAGGCTGCAGTGAGTCAAGATTGAGCCCCTGTACTCCAGCATGGGCGGCAGAGTGAGACCTTGTCTCAAAAAGAAAAGAAAACTTAGCCAGGTGTGGTAACACACACCTGCAGTCTTGGGTACTTAGGAGGCTGAGGCAGGAGGATTGCTTCAGCCTAGGAATTCATGGCTGCAGTGAGCTGTGATTATGCCACTGTCCAGAGCAAGAGCCCATCTCAAAAAAGAAAAGAAAAAAGAAAAGGCCAGGTGCAGTGGCTCATGCCTATAATCTCAGCACTTTCAGAGGTTGAGGCAGGAGGATCACTTGATTCCAGCCCAGGAGTTTGAGACCAGCCTGGGCAACATTCTGAGACCCTATCTCTACAAAAAAAAACCCCAAAAAATTAGCCGGGCATGGTAGCGCATGCCTGTAGTCCCAGCTACTCAGGAGGCTGAGGCAGGAGGATCGCTTTAGCCTGGGAGGTTGAGGCTGCAGTGAGTCATGATTGTGCCACTGCACTCCAGTCTGGATGACAGAGTGAGATGCTGTCTCAATGAAAAAAAAAAAAAGCACAAAGTCTCTGAAAGTTATACAGCTACTAGGGCTGCAAACCCAAGATGCAAACCCAGATCTTTCAACCTTTGGAAAGTCTATAGTATCTATTCCCTAAACTCTTCTTGATGAGATTTTATTTTATTTTATTATTTATTTTATTTTACTTTACTTTTATTTTAATTTATTTTATTATTTTGAGACTGAGTCTCACTCTGTCACACAGGCTGGAGTGTGGTGGCACAATCTCGGCTCACTGCAGCCTCTGCCTCCTGGGTTCAAGCGATTCTCCTGCCTCAGCCACCCGAATTTATTTTATTTTTTAGAGTTGGGGTCTTGTTCTGTCACCCAGGCTGCAGTGCAGTAGCACAATCACCTCACTAAAGCCTTGAACTCCTGGGATCAAGCAACCGTCTGCCTCAGCCTCCTGAGTAGCTAACTGGGTCTACAGGCATGCATCACCATGCCTAACTATTTTTTATTTTTTTTAGAGATGGGTCTCACTGTGCTGCCCAGGCTGGTCTCAAACTCCCAGACTCAAGTGAATCTCCTGCCTCAGCCTTCCAAGTTGCTGGGACTACAGACACAAGCCACTGCACCTGGCCAATATGGAGTTTAAAGAGTGCTTATCCTAAAATGAAACTGCTAACATATGGGCCTTTGGCTGAACATGCTAGGATGGAAGGCTTTATGATTCACTTTTCATTCACTGATATGACACACAGATATTATAATTAACATAAGAACAAGTGCTGAGCCATTTGCAGACCCGAAACCATGATGTGTGAACTCGGTGCCCTACTACGGCCATAGCTTAGCGCCTCCCTTTGAGAGTCAGGCTTTGGGGTGTCTTTTGCTGATCATATTTGGGCACAGATGGTGTAAATTCTACTCCAAATGAATGCCGTTTTCTCTACCCATTCTAGAGTGAGCGGCCCCAAATGTGAACACTGTCTCCTGACTATGGCTGGGTGACCCTGGGCAGCTGGTGAACCTCATCAAATTTCCATTTGCTCATTAAGGTGGAGAATCAGATCCACGCCGATCAAGTTGTGGAGATCAGTGGGGTAATACACGGAGTACCCAGCGGGTGCCTGGCACACAGAAAGGGCTCCACAAACCCTTGCCCTTTCTCTTCACCATACTGCCGAAGGGTAAAGGGAAAGGCATGTCTGGACCTCTAAGAAATCCAAAGGCATGAGAGGACAGTAGGACTGGCACCCTTGGGAGCGTTTTCTCTCACAAACGAAAACAGGATGACATGCCGAAGTGTTCTGATCT
Organism: Pongo pygmaeus; assembly: GCF_028885625.2. NCBI lineage: Eukaryota > Metazoa > Chordata > Mammalia > Primates > Hominidae > Pongo > Pongo pygmaeus. The sequence continues at coordinate 220,783,799 of NC_072373.2, forward strand.
AGCAGTCCCAGATTTCCCCTCAGGAAAAACTTCCCTGAGCAGAACCATAGCTTCATTACAAAATAGAGAAAAGTCACAGACGGCCAGGTGCAGTGGCTCATGCCTGTAATCCCAACACTTTGGGAGGCCGAGGCAGGAGGATTGCCTGAGGTCAGGAGTTCAAGTCCAGCCTGGCTAAGATGGTGAAACCCTGTCTCTACTAAAAATACAAAAATTAGCTGGGCGTGGTGCCGCGTGCCTGTAATCCCAGCTACTCAGGAGGCTGAGGCAGGAGAATCGCTTCAACCCAGGAGGCGAAGGTTGCAGTGAGCTGAGATCACACCACTGCACCCCAGCATGGATGGCAGAGCAAGACTCCCTCTCCAAAAAAAAAAAGTCACAGACACTGTGTTTCTAGAGAAAATCACTTTTAAAGAGTAAAGGCTGGGCTGGGCCCAGTGGCTCATGCCTGTAATCCCAGTATTTTGAGAGGCCGAGGCGGGTGGATCACAAGGTCAGGCGTTCAAGACCAGCCTGGCCAAGTTGGTGAAACCCCGTCTCTACTACAAAAATTAGCTGGGCGTGGTGGCGGGCGCCTGTAATCCCAGCTACTCAGGGGGCTGAGGCAGAGAACTGCTTGAACCTGGGAGGCAGAGGTTACAGCGAGCCAAGAGCACGCCACTGCACTCCAGCCTGGGCAACACAGTGAGACTCCATCTCAAAAAAAAAAAAAAAAAAAAAGTAAAAGCCGGGCGCAGTGGCTCAGGCCTGTAATCCTAGCACTTTGGGAGGCCAAGGTGTGTGGATCACAAGGTCAAGGAGATTGAGCGGTGAAACCCCGTCTCTATTAAAAATACAAAAATTAGCCAGGTGGGGTGGCATGCTCCAGTAGTCCCCGCTACTCAGGAGGCTGAGGCATGAGAATCGCTTGAACCCGGGAGGCAGAGGCTGCAGTGAGCCGAGATCACGCCACTGAACTCCAGCCTGGGTGACAGAGCAAGACTCTGTCTCAAAAAAAACACAAACACACACAAATTAGCTGGGCATAGTGGTGCACGCCTGTGGTCCCAGCTACTTGGGAAACTGAGGCAGGAGATCGCTTGAACCCAGGAGGCGGAGGTTGCAGTGAGCTGAGATCACGCCATTGCACTCCTGGCAACAGAGCAAGACTCTGTCTCACACACAAAAAAATAATAAATAATAAATAATAAAATAAAAAGGCTGGGTGCAGTGGCTCACGTCTGTAATCCCAGCACTTTGGGAGGCCGAGGTGGGTGGATCACGAGGTCAGGAGTTCAAGACCAGCCTGGCCAAGATGGTGAAACCCTGTCTCTACTAAAACTACAAAAATTAGCCAGTCATGGTGGCAGGTGCCTGTAATTCCAGCTACTCCGGAGGCTGAGGCAGAGAATTGCTTGAACCCAGGAGGCAGAGGTTGCAGTGAGCTGAGATCGTGCCACTGCACTCCAGCCTGGGCAACAGAGCAAGACTCCGTCTCAAAAAAAAAAAAAAAAAGTAAAAAGGGCCATTCTCAAACATATGCCCTTTTACCTGGTGATCAAAGGCGGCATGTGTTTAAAAACAATATTAGTAACCAGAAAAGCTAAATAAATATAGCTTTATTCATCTTTCAGAGATTGTCATTTAGCCTAGAAAATTACATCAAAAGATGAACTGATTTTTGCTTGAAAAAGTCAACCATGTTTAATTGCTCACACAATTTTAATTACAATAGATGTAATTTCTAATATATACCATTCCATCACACACCATTTTTATGTTCTGGAGTGAGACCTGGGAGTATTTTGCTTAAGACTTTCTCATTCTCTAAAACTAGCTTTTGCAGTTAACAATGTGGAGAATTCAGCACAAAAAGCACCCTAGCCCAGACTTTTTATTTTATTTTTTTAAATCTCTATTTAACCCTTCAAAGTTTCCTTTGCAGCCATATGCATTTCTAGGTGGCTCTACCTGTAGAAGGCTGCATTTTCCAAGCGGCGAGGGACTTTAATTCTCACTTTCCACCACTCCAGCCTCTGCTGGCTGCCTTGAATTTTTGCTTCCATCCTCTGACTTCTTTTTCTTCTGTGCTTTTCGTTCTAGGTTAATCTGAGCAATCTCTTCACTTTTGTCTGTGATGTATTTTAGCTATAAAAAAAAAATCTGTATTTATATCTGGCTGTAACCATTTTATAAACCTAAATAAACAAACAAATGAAACTAAACCCTCCACAACCACCTCTGACTCAAAGAATTTGGGTAGAAAAGCCAAAGCCTGGGTTACATTTCTAAGAATTAAATGCAGCTTCAATTTTTTTTTCTTTTTTTAAAAATTTTTTGTAGATATGGGGGTCTCACTATGTGGCCAGGCTGGTCTTAAACTCCTGGGCTCAAGCAATCCTCCTGCCTTGGCCTCCCAAAGTTCTGGGATTATTGGCACGAGCCACTACACCTAGCCAATAAGTTGTGTTATTAAGAGCTGTGGCCAGGTGCAGTGGCTCATGCCTGGAATCCCAGCACTTTGGGAGGCCAGGGCAGGCAGATCATTTGAGCCCAGGAGTTTGAGACCAGCCCAGGCAATGAGGTGAAACCCCGTCTCTACAAAACATACAAAAATTAGCCGGGTGTGGTGGCATGCACCTGTAGTCCCAGCTACTTGAGAGGCTAAGGTGAAAGTATCACTGGAGCCCAGGAGACGGGGACTGCAGTGAGCAATGATGCGCCACTGCACTCACCCTGGGTGACAGAGTGAGACCCCGTCAAAAAAAAAAAAAAAAAAGTTGTGGCACACGCCTGTAATCCTGGCATATCGGGAAACCAAGCGGGGAGGACTGCTTGAGCCCAGGAGTTCAAGACCATCCTGGGCAACATAGAGAGACGGCATGTCCAAAATTTAAAAAAAGAAAAAAAAAGTTGTGAGCATTAAATAATATATGTAAAATAGTATCTGGAAAAGCCCCTGTAAACTGCTATACAAATTCATTCATTCAACAACTATTTATTGAGCCCCTCCTGTGTGCCAGGCACACAGGTGCATTCCAGGCGACACAAATGGAGAGAGAACAAAGAGACAAAAGCCCCTGCTCTTGTGGGGCCCACATTCTACCCGAGCCATCTAGTGCTTTAATGTCCAGCATTACACTCAGTCAGGAAATCTCCCCGCTGTCCTGGCTCTGCCACTGGCCAAAGCCACTAGCCTGGGATGACCAGAGTATCTCTGGGTCTTCACCTGAACAACGGAGGCTTGGTCAAATGATTTCTAGACTTGAAAATATGGAAAACGTCCTGCCTATCCAGCCATACAGAAACTCCTTCCATATCTGGCCCATTCGGAGAATTGTGAACACAATAACAAAACTATCCCTACAGATTAGCCTGTGAGCAGTCTCTGACATCATATTGTAAATGAAACATGGGACCAAAGTTTTGAGGTATTACAAAAAAAGGCAAATTATAAAATCCAGAGAGTGCTGATTAGAAAATTTCAAATTGGCTTAGCAAGATCCATCATAATGAAAGCAAGACTGTAAATTACAGGCAGGTCTGAATGGTTCAGCCACCTCTAGTTTCTAATGCAAGGTGCCCTGGGGAATACTTCATGGCTTCGAGTGATTGATTGGGAATAATGTATTCCGATGGGAAAGGGGAGTGAGGAAAGAAATTCATCTCTCACCAGTGAATTACTCCTCCTGGCTAAGAGCTTCACATCTTCAGTGTTAATTGTGGTTCTTTTCGCATGTCTGCAGAAAGGGCAAAAGCAAGTCACCAAAATGTTTGGTATTATTTAAAGTTTTGATGAAACACAGAAGTTCACGGTCAGACTTCAAACTAGCAGGGATCTCTAAGTAGCCCATCCTTTTAGATAAAGGGCATTAAGCAAAAGTGACACAAAAATTAGTGAAGTTCCTAAGACCCCAATTAAGTAAAGAGATGGAGAATGCAGAGGCCCATCTCTCCACCTCCGCTTAGGGCCAAGGGTACCTGAAGCATAAGAGCACAGACAGGAGGCTAGGGGCTTACAGCCCTTCCAAACCTGGCTTGCTTGGTCACAGCTAAGGCCACAGAAAAATCAAGAAGCTCAGTGTACAACTCTAGTGCAGAGAAAATGGACCTCACGATACAGAGGGCACCTGCCTCAATAGACATTAAACAGAAGAACAAAGAGAACCTCCACAAAGGATGGCTTTACTTAGGTCAAGATCCTAATGTTCTCCAACGGCTAACTTACAGGAAAAAGCATATGCAGACGCCTCCTAAGGCCCCATTCCCAACAAGTAGTTAATGCATTCCCTCCGCCATAACCCAGGTAGAACAAAGAACATCCTTCTTTTTTCTTTTTCTTTGAGACAGAGTCTCGTTCTGTCGCCTAGACTGGAGTGCAGTGGCACGATCTTGGCTCACTGCAACCTCCGCCTCCCAGGTTCAAGCAATTCTCTGCCTCAGCCTTCTGTGTAGCTGGGATTACAGGCGCCCGCCACCATGCTCCGCTAATTTTTTTGTATTTTTAGTAGAGACAGGATTTCACCATCTTGGCCAGGCTGGTCTTGAACTCCTCACCTCATGATCCAGCTGCCTCCCAAAGTGCTGGGATTACAGGCGTGAGCCACCATGCCCGGCCACAAAGAACACCCTTTAAACTGGAGTCTGCTTCTTGCTCACAAGTTGGACTCAAATTCTCATTCTAGTCCTTTTATCTTTGCTAGGAAAGGTAATTTGAGATAATAAGCTCTATTCAATAATATATTACTCTGATTACACCCTTCTTCCATTTCTAACTTCCCCACAAAATACACAGGTACTTTGTAAGCAGGAATAAATAGGAATCTTTGCATCCTTAATAACTAGCAAACTGGCCAGCACACATGTTGAGTCCTCACTGAACAACTGCTGAGTTAAAAGATAAATTCAACACAGAAATTATTCGCCATCATTTGGCCAAATTAATCCTTCACATTCTGCTAAATAGACAAATATCACGTGTCATCTCATCGTGATTGACAATATCTGCTTGTCATGAGATTAATACCCACTTCAAGAGATAATTTTCTAATTAGCAACCTGCAAGGACCAGGACACAGGGGAGAAAAAAGACAGAGGTGACATAAGAGCAGCCACAAAGAATGAGGCCAGTCCACAGATGTTCTGGGTGGAGAAATGTTAAGCACGCATGGACAGGGTGGCCCAGTCTCAACCTCAAAACCAGGCTGCTCTGTCTGTATTTACATTCTTCTTAAAGTACAGTAAAGGGAATAAGCACAACGAACTGTTTACAGCGTGAACTTATCTGTTTACAAGAAAGCATTTAGGAAACAACAATCTCAGTCCTCTCCACCACTTCAGCTTGGCATCTGCTATCTCTGCACTAAGGCCCTCAATGGAGGGGCAGGGCATCCTCTGCCAGCCACTGCATATCACAGACTCTCCTAAGTCAAACCTCCAACTCCAGAAAATTACTCTAGCTAGGAAAAATCAAAAGCAATTTTTCATATAACACACTTTGTAACACAGGCTTTAAAGACGATTCCCAAAAGTTTCCAGAATGTATTTCCTATAGAATATCTATCTTCTTCAAAATGTTTGATTGTGAACAATACTAGGAGACTAGAGATTTCAAAGCTAAATAAAGAAATTCACAACTCAGGCCAGGTGTGGCGGCTCATGTCTGTAATCCCAGGACTTTGGGAGGCCAAGGTGGGTGGATCATTTGAGGTCAGGAGTTCGAGGCCAGACTGGCCGACACAGTGAAACCCTGTCTCTACTACAAAGACAAAAATTAGCCAGGCATGGTGGCGGGCACCTGTAATCCCAGCTACTTGGGAGGCTGAGGCAGGAGAATCGCTTGAACCCAGGAGATGGAGGCTGCAGTGAGCCGAGATCACACCACTGCACTCCAGCCTGGGTGACAGAATGAGATTCCATCTCAAAAAAAAAACAAAAAAAAAAAAACAATTCAGATTGGCAGTTGCTTTCCAAAGTCTGCTAGTGAACTGATTATTTAGAATTTAATTGTGTATTCTCTGGCCAGGCATGGTGGATCACACCTGTAATCCCAGCACTTTGGGAGGCCGAGGCAGGCGGATCACCTGAGGTCAGGAGCTCGAGACCAGCCTTGCCAACATGGTGAAACCCCATCTCTATTAAAAACACAAAAATTAGCGTGGTGGCATTTGCCTGTAGTCCCAGCTACTCAGGAGGCTGAGGCAGGAGAATCACTTGAACCCGCAAGGCAGAAGCTGCAGTGAGCCGAGATTGAGCTGCTGCTCTCCAGCCTGGACGACAGAGAGATACTCTGTCTCAAAAAAAAAAAAAAAAAAAAAAAAAAATTTGGCCAGGCACAGTGGCTCATGCCAGTAATCCTAGCACTTTGGCTGGCCGAGGCGGGTGGATCACCTGAGGTCATGAGTTTGAGACCAACCTGGCCAACATGGTGAAACCCCGTCTTTACTAAAAACACAAAAATTAGCTGGGCGTAGTGGCAGGCGCCTGTAATCCCAGCTACTTGGGAGGCTGAGGCAGGTGAATCACTTGAACCCAGGAGGCGGAGGTTGCGGTGAGCTGAGATCGCGCCATGGCAATCCAGCCTGGGCGACAGAGCGAGACTCCATCTCAAAAAGAAACAACAAAAAACACAAAAAAACAGCCCCTGCTCTCAAGTTTCCCTCTTGCTCCAAAAAAAAAGAAATAAGAAATAAGAATTTAAATGTGTATTCTCATAGAAACTTCTCATAACAAGCTCACCAAAAAGAAAAAAGATGCCGGGCACAGTGGCTCAGCTCATGCCTGTAATACCAACACTCTGGGAGGCCAAGGTGGGAGGGTCACTTGAGCCCAGGAGCTCTAGGTTGCAGTGAGCTATGATCCTGCCACTACACTCCAGCCTGGGTAACAGAGAGATCTTGTCTCAAGAAAAAAAAAGAAAGAAAAGAAACAAGAAACAAGAAAACAAATTTGTCCTAATGAAACAATGTTACAAGTACTCAACTAGGTTCCCAGGCCAGCCTACAGAGACTATGTAACATATAGTTGACTTGAAACAGTCCATCTTTCTCAAACTGGGGTAATGATAGTCTTGGGAGTAGACAAAGTGTGACAGGGGCAAATCAAATCCACAAAATAACCAAAGCTGACCTTCCAGGAATATCAATTTTATTCAGGGATAAAACAATGCTTTTTTTATGAAAGCAAACTGGAATTCACACAAAAGATGAGTCTTCAAAGGAAACCTGTACTTGTGGGTTGTGCTAAGAAGAGGGGGTGCTTCCCTGCCTCTGGCTGCACCCCAGACTCCTGGAGCCTCATCACTGGACTCTGGACTCACTCAGTTCTCAGAGCCAGCCTTTCCACAAACTGTTTTTTTTTTTTTTTTTTTTAAAGAGACAGAGTCTCACTCTGTCACCCAGGCTGGAGTGCAGGGGCACGATCTCGACTCACTGCAACCTCCACCTCCCTGGTTCAAGCAATTCTCCTGCCTCAACCTCTTGAGTAGCTGAGATTACAGGCGCACGCTGCCATGCCCAGCTAATTTTTTTTTTGTATTTTAGGAGACAGGGTTTCACCCTGTTGCCCAGGCTGGTCTCAAACTCTTGAGCTCAGGTGATCCACCCGCCTCGGCCTCCCAAAGTGCTAGGATTACAGGTGTAAGCCACCACGCCCGGCCTCCACAAACACTTTTACATAAAAGATGTCGCCCTTCCTTGTGGAGCTTATGGTCTAAGTCACACACACATATGCACGCACTCACCCCTTTCCCCACCAGTACCCAGCAAAAGAAAATCAACTGTTTGCCAGGCATGGTGGCTCACGCCTGTAATCCTAGCACTTTGGGAGACTAAGGCGGGCAGATCACTTGAGGTCAGGAGTTCAAGACCGGCCTGGCCAATATGGTGAAACCCCATCTCTACTAAAAATACAAAAATTAGCCAGATGTGGTGGTGCATGCCTGTAATCCCAGCTACTCGGGAGGCTGAGGCAGGAGAATCACTTGAACCCAGGAGGCAGAGATTGCAGTGAGCCAAGATTGCACCACTGCACTCCAGCCTGGGCGACAGAGTGAGACTCTGTCTCAAAAAAAAAAAAAAAAAAAAAATCAACCTTTTACGTACTTTTAAAAACACAGAATATCTGAAAGCCTAATGTGTTACCATGCTCTAATTTCATTTTTTAAATAGAATTTTTACAGAAGTATTTTCAGGCTGGGCATGGTGGCTCACACCTGTAATCCCAGGACTTTGGGAGCCCAAAGCAGGACTGCTTGAGCACAGGAGTTCAAGACCAGCCTGGGCAACATACCAAGACGCTGTGTCTCTAATATAAATATATATGTATGTGTGTATATATAATTTTTAAGTATTTAAATTTTTCATTTTTTTTTCCCCACAGCTAACAAAGAAATAACAAGTAAAGGTGATCAATATCTTTCACCAGGGAGGAGGGCCACACATAGGAGGTAACTGCCTGAATCAGCAATGACTAAGCCACACGAGCTATCGGTGTCCCTTCATACTATCTTATCCCTTTTGGCCAAGCTGAAGATGCTAAGCGGTTTTCAGGGACGAATATCCACAGGAATAGGACAGATTGAGAGCTTGCCGTCCGAGAACCCACTGCTTTAATTCATTCAAAACACGCACCCGAGAAACAAAGAGCTAACGGGAACAAGGTGAAAAGTAAGGGGTGTGGAAGAGGCTGGCACCGAATCCAAGTGGCAGCAAATTAGAACGCTTTCGCCCTTTCAGGCCTTCGTCATTCAAATTGCTTCATAAAAGCAATTTGGTGCAATTGTTTTCAATTACCTGCGGTACTAATTGAAGAGCTGAGCATAAATCACCTGTAAAAGCTGAGGCTTTAGCAGCTGAAAGCAAGTCACCCACTTTCCAAGGAGTGCGTCTTACTAGGAACAAATGCGGCAAATGAAAACCCCTGCCTGCCATTCTGTGTACACCTGCGAGCAATTACCACCGCGGACACGCCGCAGCCCCCTCTGCAGAGGGGCGGCCACCCCCACGCACCATGTTCTCAAACCCTGAGCAATCAAACCACCCGAAGACATGGTTTTTAACACAGGCACCACCATTCAGGGTACTGGAGATGGTATTCACACCTTTTTAACTTGGGACTGAATAACTTGGGTTCTTTAACAAAAAAATACTTGGAAAACTTCAAAAAATGTTCAAATAAGTCTGAATCACCGTGATTGAGGCAGGCGTCATGTTCTTGCAGAACCATGATTAGAGACAAGCCTCCACAAAACACACGGAAAACTGAATAGCTAAAGCTCTCCTGAAATAACCCACCAGATGGAGAGGCCCCAAAGAGCTACACAGACGCAGTGTCGGATAATCAAGTTCTCTACCCACCTTGCAAACATTTCAAGGTCTTTGGCAAAATTTTCTGAAAGAGAAAAAAAAGATACACACTTTAGGCACCCTCCCATCTAATTTCAGAAGCAGAAAAAGTGAAGCCTTGATTTCTACAGCCAGTACAGTGACTTGACTAATACAACAAACCCTCTTAAAGGTGAAAGGAGGCATTTCCAGCAGCCCCGCCATTCCATAAGAGCCTGTAGCTTTTTATTCATGACGATCTCCTTGTCCTTCCCAGAGCCCTTCAGCCCTCATGGCAAGTCTTCCGTTAACTGTGACTGCGCCTTTGGTTTCTAGAAACCATCCTTTAACTTCTGCTACAGTTAAGGCTTGTGAGGTCTTTCATTTCCCCTCTGAAGTCAAGCAAATACCAATGCTACAAGCTCAGCTGTCAAAGAAACCATGGGTGATATAAAAACGTTATAAAGCACTGAAAAAAAGAATTTAATGTCTAATGTTCCAGCCATCAGGGCAGTTTAAAACAATAAAATAAAGGCGTTAATGCCCTATGTTAGTGTAATAGGAAAAAAATAGTTCTTCCCATAAAATATCCACATCTCGCAGCCAAGAGAAGTGTTTCATGAATAACGCATGATGATGATGATGTTCTTGGTCTGCTGGTCAGACTCGCCACAGCTCCCACCCACGCACTGCTCCCAGGTGAAATCAACCTTTGGGGTTTACAGACATGGCTGGGGAGGCCGAAGCTTCATACCACACTGTCGGAAAGTCAGCTCCGAAATGGCCGCGATGGTCTGTTTGCTGAACTGCATCTCTTTGTCCAATGCAACTTCCTCGCAAAGACAACCCACAGTATAGTGAACTGCTGCCTTTAGCCTCTGGGGAAAAAAAATCAAAGTATTTCATGGGTAAGGTTGCAAATAAGAGCTTTTCACGCCTTAAAAAATTAAGACCAAGGAGAGGGTCTGCTCAGCCCAATCCCTTTGGTGCTTTCCATAATGGCTGAGTGGCTTTTCAAGTGTACTAAGTTAATGAGACCCACTGGAGTGTGACTTGTAGAAACATTACTTCCTTGTTAATGATTATGATTTATGTCAGGTAAAGACAAGAAATTAGATGGCAAGTCAGTGGGGAGACAGGTCAGACTGGTGCCTGCCAAGGCCGAGTGGTTTCACTCACTTATTCCAAACTATCTGCAGAGCTCCGACTGAGTAAAGGCATATGCTAGGTGTTTGGGAAACAATGAAAAACCAGGCAGGGAACTTTGCCCTTAAGGCCGTTAATCAACAATACAGAAGGATCCCATCCCTCTGCTGCAAGCCCCTGGGCAGCCCCAGGCCTGCATGTCACAGAGGACAAAAGTACAACACGGGAAAGGCTCAAGAGGGCACACCCACCCCTCTCGATTTGGAGGGTTAAGAGGCCACCTCCACGGGGCCCTCACTGCTCCTTGGCAACCCTTTTCAGTACTGAAAAAGATCTCTCCGCCCCTTGCAGAAAATTACCGAGAGGGGATGATGAGCCTCAATTGCAAGACAAGCTAAGCAAGGGTCTCGGCCACGTGTCGACAGAGTTCTGTTGAGCCCACCTGTGGGTACTCTGCCTCGGTGCCGAAGACACAGCTGAGCTGCACATGATGACAGCTGAACCCACGAGGGCATAAAATCTACCAGCAAGTGTTCAATGCATAGGCAAGAGGAGGAGGAACTGCCAAAAACACAAGTCCAGGACCTCAGGATAGAGGCCAGACAGATGAGGAGGGCATCTACCTTCCTGAATTTCTAGACCTCACAAGACGAGGTAAGCTGAGGCCTCTGGCAGGAGAAGCCAAAGACCCATCAACCTCGGAGGCACAAAGATCACAGGTGTGATCACTGCACACTACAGCCTCGAACTCCTGGGCTCAAGTGAACCTCCTGCCTCAGCGTCCTGAGTAGCTGGGACTGACTACAGGCCCACATCACTCTGCCCGGCTCAAAGTCAACTTTTTTAGGTATGGGTGGGGGTCAGGGTACAGGACATGAATTCTTCTGAATGCTCTTGGCTCCAGGAATTTTTCTCAGACCTTCCTCCTCCCCCTCGCCTCCCCCTGGCTGGGCTGGGGGTATCACTGCACTTAGAGGCTACATCACTAAACTCCTCAAGGGCAGGACCCTGTCAATTTTGTTCACTGCAGCCTACCAAGTGCCAAGAACAGTTAGTTATATGAATGGGGGGAAATCTTCTACAAGCTAATCACAGCTGAGGGGCAAATTTCTCAGACCATCTTTGCAGCTTCATCTCATCAGTAAGCATTTGTTCGTCTACTGAGAACCAGGCTCTGTTCTAGGGACTAAGAACAGGCTGGACACAGTGGTTCACACCTGTAATCCCAGCACTTTGGGATGCCAAGGCGGGCAGATCACTTGAGGTCAGGAGTTCAAAACCAGCCTGGCCAACATAGTGAAACATCCGTCTCTACTAAACATACAAAATTAGCTGGGCATGGTGGCAGGCGCCTGTAATCCCAGCTGCTCAGGAGGCTGAGGCAGGAGAATCTCCTGAATCCGGGAGGCGGAGGTTGCAGTGAGCCGAGATGGAGCCAGTGCACTCCAGCCTGGACAAGAGTGAAACTCCATTTAAAAAAAAACAAAAACAAAAAAACCAGGGTACGCAGGATCAAAGATGACTAAATGCAATGCACCATCCTTAACTGAATGCTGGATGAAGGAAAAAAGACAGTTAAACATCTTTAGGACAAGTGGGGGCACTTGACGATGCACATTCCATAGACTTTTATCAAAATTAATTGTCCCACTTCCTGAGTGGGACAATTTATTGAAATGATGTAGTAGGAGAATGCCTTTTTTTTTTTTTGAGATGGAGTCTCGCGGAGTCTCGCTCTGTCGCCCAGGCTGGAGTGAAATGGTGCGATCTCGGCTCACTGCAACCTCCGCCTCCCGGGTTCAAGCGATTTCCCTGCCTCAACGTCCCGAGTAGCTGGGATTACAGGCGCCTGACACCACACTCGGCTAATTTTTGTACTTTTAGTAGAGAGGGGGTTTCCATGTTGGCCAGTCTGGTCTCGAACTCCTGACCTCAAGTGATCTGCCCACCTCGGCCTCCCAAAGTGCTGGAATTACAGGCATGAGCCACCGCGCCCAGCCAATGCCTTGTTTTTGGGAGATGTGTACTAAAGAATTAAAATGTAAAGGCGAAGTGTCAAAATATCTGCAATTAATTCTCCAATCGCGGGGAGCGGGGAGGGGGGAAGCATGGGAGCAAACAGAGCAAAATGCTAACTAGTGGTGAATCGAGGTGACGGGCATCTGGGCATTCTGTACCATGTTCTTGCAACTTTTCCTAAGGTTTGAACTTCTCAAAATACAAGGGGCAGGGTAGACAGCTGCTGCAGTGTAACTTTGTAGAGAGGAAACTCCCGCGTCTGGAGCTCATTCCCGCGTTTCTTCAGTCCGTCCTCTTTAAGGTCGCCACTCCGGGTCTTGCTTTTCGCCTCTTCACGGCAACGTTCTCAGCCTCTGACGCCCCATATGCCCGCCGCTGATGAAAGGAACGAATGGGATGCCCGCAGCTACCCTGACAGGTGGTTATTCTTATAACGATTTTGCAGAGAAGAAAATTGCGTTTGGGCCGAGTCAGTACGATCACGAGTTGGCGGGGCGGAGATTCGAACCCACATCTAAGGACGAGCTCTGGGCCTGACTGGTCCGCACCGCGTCCCTGCATCAGTAACGAGGGGTCGACGCCTCCAGGGCCAGCGTTCCAGAGCTCCGGCCCGAACCGCCCACCACGCTACGGGCGTCACCTGAAGTGTCTAATGCCGACGTTGTACCTTCACGAAAACCCCATCTGAGAAGGGGAAACCGAGAATTCATCGCAAAGCCAGAAGATGACCTCTCGCCGCCGGACCCCGGCGCCCGCACGCTCCCCTAGAACCGCTTCCTCCCCAGCCGGCGCACGCCAGGGTCCTGCCGCGTTGCCGCGGAAACCGCCTCCCAGCACCACCCGCGGCAGTTGAGCCAACGCATGCGCAGCCGCGGGGGGCGCCCAGGGGCTGGGGGGCCGATGAGAAGCCGTCAGGGGCTTCCGGGTACTTTTCTGTCCGGAAACTCGACGCCGTCCTGCCACAGCCCAGCCCGACCCCCGTTTTCCTGTACCTGTTGGTAAGAGAATCTCTGCTGCTCCTCTGTCTCCGCCTCCTCCTCCATCACTGCGGGCCGACCCTGGGCAAACGCAGGAGGGCCGGGAAGGGGCAGTGGTGCGCGGCCAGGTCGGATTTTCCCGCCGCGGCGCGGGCGACGGGCCGCGCGGGCGGACAAAGTACGCAGCTCCGCCCTGCCTCGCGCGCCCCCTGGCGGCGCTCTGTTGAGGGGACTCCGCCGTCGGCCTCCAGCCAGCCCCCTGCTCAGCTTGCTCTGCGGAGGTGGCCGGGCGAGGCGGGGGCATGACCACCGAGGTCACTGCTGCACCCCAGAGCCTGATTCAGCGCCTGGCACAGCGCTGAGCACCACTCTCCGCGAAACACGTGTGCGCATAGGTGCAAAGCCTGTTCCAGTCGGGTGTAGAGGATGCATAGCCCACGATTTACAGATCATGTAACGCAGTACACATTATCAGGAACTCCATGCACCTGTACCTCAGGTGTGTCTTGCAAAATCCACCATCAACTTTATCATTCTATCACCAACAATAGCGTCACAAAGACTACAATGAGTGAACGCCCCGCGACCTCATTCAGCGAGTGGAACAGGAACTGCCTTGTTGCCATGGACAGGAGTATAGTTCTGACACGTGTTACTGTTTTTCCTTTATGTTAACAATGAAGTGAAACCATCAAACCCAATTTTGGTTTGTTTTTATTGTAGTTTTTTGAGAGGCAGGGCCTCGCTCTGCCGCCCAGGCTGGAGTGCGGTGGCACGACCAAGGCTCACTCTAACCTCCACCTCCTGGGCTCAGGTGATCCTCCCACTTCAGCCTCCCAAGTAGCTGGGACCACAAGCCTGCATCAGCGCACCTGGCTAATTTCTATTTTTTGTAGAGACCAGGTCTCACTATGTTGCCCAGGCTGGTATGAAACTCCTGGCTTCAAACAATCATCCCATCTCAACCTCCTAAAGTGCTGGAATTACAGGTGTGAGCCACCATGCCCTGCCTGTATTTCCAGGTTTTTGTTTTGTTTCATTATTTTTTATTGCCTATATTTCTGTATTCTGCATTTGTCACAAGCAGGTGCTACTTTCAGAACTGAAAGAAAGCATATAAAGCCACTCTTTGTCTTCCTTTCCCAGGGACTTCCCTCAAGTTCCTTAAGCTTGCCAAGGGCTGAAACCCAGATCAAAGCTTTTTGGAGGGATCAGCCTTCTGAGGACTTTCCTCTGTATCTGCTCAGTGGGTGGCACCTGGAAATGACAGGCACTTCTCACCTCTGTCCACTGCGCCCTGTGGGCATCCCAGTCTACCTGGACAGTCCTCCAGCCCAAGCAGGGCAGGTCTCTTGACGGATTCCCCTAATGGGCAGCATGGGGCCGGGCAGGGCAGGCCATCCAGGGTGAGCCCAAGCCTGCAGCAGGAGCGAAGGCCGGTCGCTGGTTGGTGAGCAGCCCCGCTCTAGAGCACACTGTGGCTGCAGAGCCCAGCTCCCTCCCTCGAGCCTGGTGACCCCAAGCAAGTCCCAGGACCTGGCCAAGCTTCATGTCCCTCATTTATCAATTGGGGACAGTAGTTCCAACTTCACAGGGCAGGTGTCAGGTTTTAAACAATTGCCTCATAGAAGAGCTAAAGAAATAGTAACAATTCGTCCCAGGAAGTTCCTGTGCTTTGTACCTGTGTGTTCCATCATTTTAAAGCAGTTGCTCCCCAGGATTAAAGAACATTATTCCAGTGACATGTGTGCAATACAGAGGCACTTAAGAGCCTCAGAGGCCAGGAGCGGTGGCTCATACCTGTAATTCCTGCACTTTGGGAGGCCGAGGTGGGTAGATCACTTGAGGTGAGGAGTTCGAGACCAGCCTGGCCAACATGAAGAAACCCGGTCTCTACCAAAAAATACAAAAATTAGCCGGACATGGTGGCACATGCTTGTAATCCCAGCACTTGGGAGGCTGAGGCAGGAGGATTGCTTGAACCCGGGAGGTGAAGGTTGCAGTGAGCTGAGATCGCACCATTGCACTCCAGCCTAGGCGACAGAGCGAGACTCTGTGTCAAAAAAAAAAAAGGTCTGAGAAATAGGTCGAGGGCTGAGGTATTCAATTACAGAAAATGGAACTGGGTGTGGTGGTTCAAGCCTGTAATTCCCAACACTTAGGGAGACCAAGGCAAGAGGATCACTTGAGCCCAGTTCAAGGCTATGGTGAGCCATGATTACACCACTGCTTTCCAGCCAGGGTGACAGAGGGAGATACTGTCTCTAAAAAAAATAAAGAACGAAAAAAGGATATATTAATATTTGGTTGAAACTTACTTGATGAAGTAGCCCTGTCATCTGGCCACTAGATGTCAGTGTTGCACTACAGCGTGAAGCAAGGCCGGGGATGCCCGCTGGCAATGTTGCCATGACACTGAGCACTTTGCACTTGTCCTCGCTCTAATATCTCATCTGCCCTCAAAAGTAGGTGCTGTTAGCCCCATTTTACATGAGGAAACAGGTGAAAGAACTCTGCCCAAGGCTAAACTACTGGGAAGTGGTAGAGACCAGATTTGATTATTAGCAGGCTGGTTTCTGAGTTTCCAGTTTATCCACTGCCCTCACCATAAATAAGACAAAGACCTTGGTGGATTTCTTTAATCCTTTTCATCTGCATTAAGGAGGGTTCCATAAATATTTAGTTCAATAGCAATTACTTACTTTTCTTAAAACTGCAGTTTTAAGTGGCCGGGCGTAGTGGCTCACTCAAACCCGTCAATCCCAGCACTTTGGGAGGCTGAGGCGGGCAGATCACCTGAGGTCAGGAGTTGGAGACCAGCCTGACCAAAATGGAGAAACCCCGTCTGTACTAAAAATGCAAAAACAAAAAATTAGCTAGGCGTGGTGGCGCATGTCTGTAGTCCCAGCTACTGGGGAGGCTGAGGCAGGAGAATCGCTTGAACCTGGGGGGCGGAGGTTTTGCGGTGAGCTGAGATCGTGCATTGCACTCCAACCTGGGCAAACGAGCGAAACTTGAAGGGGTGGGTTGCCCCTCCACACCTGTGGGTGTTTCTCGTTAGGTGGAACGAGAGACTTGGAAAAGAAAAAGACACAAAGTATAGAGAAAGAAATAAGGGGGCCCAGGGGACCAGCGTTCAGCATATGGAGGATCCCGCCAGCCTCTGAATTCCCTTAGTATTTATTGATCATTCTTGGGTGTTTCTCGGAGAGGGGGATGTGGCAGGATCATAGGATAATAGTGGAGAGAAGGTCAGCAGATAAACACGTGAACAAAGGTCTCTGCATCATAGACAAGGTAAAGAATTAAGCGCTGTGCTTTAGATATGTATACACATAAACATCTCAATGCCTTACAGAGCAGTATTGTTGCCCGCATGTCCCACCTCCAGCCCTAAGGCGGTTTTCCCCTACCTCAGTAGATGGAACATACAATCGGGTTTTATACCAAGACATTCCATTGCCCAGGGACGGGCAGGAGACAGATGCCTTCCTCTTGTCTCAACTGCAAAGAGGCGTTCCTTCCTCTTTTACTAATCCTCCTCAGCAAAGACCCTTTACGGGTGTCGGGCTGGGGGACGGTCAGGTCTTTCCCTCCCACGAGGCCATATTTCAGACTATCACATGGGGAGAAACCTTGGACAATACCTGGCTTTCCTAGGTAGAGGTCCCTGCGGCCTTCCGCTGTGTTTGTGTCCCTGGGTACTTGAGATTAGTGAGAGGTGACAGCGTGCTGGCAGTCCTCAAGCCCTCGCTCACTCTCAGCGCCTCCTCTGCCTGGGCTCCCACTTTGGCGGCACTTGAGGAGCCCTTCAGCCCACCGCTGCACTGTGGGAGCCCCTTTCTGGGCTGGCCAAGGCCAGACCCAGCTCCCTCAGCTTGCAGGGAGGTGTGGAGGGAGAGGCGTGAGCGGGAACTGGGGCTGCGCGCGGCACTTGCGGGCCAGCTGGAGTTCTGGGTGG
This sequence comes from Pongo pygmaeus, assembly GCF_028885625.2. Lineage (NCBI taxonomy): Eukaryota > Metazoa > Chordata > Mammalia > Primates > Hominidae > Pongo > Pongo pygmaeus. The sequence continues at coordinate 220,801,204 of NC_072373.2, forward strand.
GCATGGGCTTGGTGGGCCCCGCCCTCGGAGCAGCCGGCCGGCCCTGCCCGCCCAGGGCAATGAGGGGCTTAGCACCCGGGCCAGTGGCTGCGGAGGGTGTACTGGGTCCCCCAGCAGTGCCAGCCCACTGGCGCTGCTCTAGATTTCTCGCCGGGCCTTAGCTGCCTTCCCCTGAGGCAGGCCTCGGGACCTGCAGCCCGCCATGCCTGAGCCTCCCATCCCCTCCGTGGGCTCCTGTGCGGCCCGAGCCTCCCCCATGAGCGCCGCCCCCTGCTCCACGGCGCCCAGTCCCATCGACCACCCAAGGGCTGAGGAGTGCGGGCGCACGGGGCGGGACTGGCAGGCAGCTCCACCTGCAGCCCCGGTGCGGGATCCACTGGATGAAGCCAGCTGGGCTCCTGACTCTGGTGGGGACGTGGAGAACCTTTATGTCTAACTCAGGGATTGTAAATACACCAATCAGCACCCTGTGTCTAGCTCAGGGTTTGTGAATGCACCAATGGACACTCTGTATCTAGCTACTCTGGTGGGACCTTGGAGAACCTTTATGTCTAGCTCAGGGTTTGTGAATGCACCAATGGACACTCTGTATCTAGCTACTCTGGTGGGACCTTGGAGAACCTTTATGTCTAGCTCAGGGATTGTAAATACACCAATTGGCACTCTGTATCTAGCTCAAGGTTTGTAAACACACCAATCAGCACCCTGTGTCTAGCTCAGGGTTTGTGAATGCACCAGTTGACACTCTGTATCTAGCTGCTCTGGTGGGGCCTTGGAGAACCTTTGTGTCAACACTGTATCTAGCTAATCTGGTGGGGACGTGGAGAACCTTTGTGTCTAGCTCAGGGATTATAAATGCACCAATCAGCGCCGTGTCAAAACAGACCACTCGGCTCTACCAATCAGCAGGATGTGGGTGGGGCCACATAAGAGAATAAAAGCAGGCTGCCCGAGCCAGCAGTGGCAACCCGCAGGGTCCCCTTCCACAATGTGGAAGTTTTGTTCTTTTGCTCTTTGCAATAAATCTTATTACTGCTCACTCTTTGGGTCCACACTGCTTTTATGAGCTGTAACACTCACCGCAAAAGTCTGCAGCTTCACTCCTGAAGCCAGCGAGCCCACGAGCCCACTGGGAGGAATGAACAACTTCAGACGCACTGCCTTAAGAGCTGTAACACTCACCACGAAGGTCTGCAGCTTCACTCCTGAGCCAGCGAGACCACGAACCCACCAGAAGGAAGAAACTCCGAACACATCCGAACATCAGAAGGAACAAACTCCAGACGCGCCACCTTAAGAGCTGTAACACACACCACGAGGGTCCGCGGCTTCATTCTTGAAGTCAGTGAGACCAAGAACCCACCAATTCCGGACACATTAGGGAGTGGTGATGACTCTTAATGAGCATGCTGCCTTCAAGCGTCTGTTTAACAAAGGATGTCTTGCACAGCCCTTAATCCATTTAACCCTGAGTTGACACAGCACGTTTCAGAGAGCACGGGGTTGGGGGTAAGGTTACAGATTAACAGCATCTCAAGGCAGAAGAATTTCTCTTAGTACAGAACAAAATGGAGTCTCCTATGTCTACTTCTTTCTACACAGACACAGTAAAAATCTGATCTCTTTCTTTTCCCCACAAAAGTCCATCTCAAAAAAAAAAGAAAAAACTGCACTGTAAAATGTCAATACAAAAATCAATCTTGGCCTGGCGTGGTGGCTCATGCCTGTAATCCCAGCACTTTGGGAGGCCGAGGTGGGTGGATCACCTGAGGTCAGGAGTTTGTGATCAGCCTGGCCAACATGGTGAAACCCCATCTCTACTAAAAATACAAAAATTAGCCAGGCATGGTGGCGCACGCCTGTAATCTGAGCTACTAAGGAGGCTGAGGCAGGAGAATCACTTGCCCAGGAGGCGGAGGTTGTAGTGAGCCAAGATCATGCCATTGCACTCCAGCCTGGGCGACAGTGAGACTACATCTCAAAAAAAAAAATCAGTCTCTATTTCATAGGTTTATTCAAGAGAAGATAAAAATTTAAAAATAATTATCGTTAAATATTATACGTATTCTGTAAGCACATGAGGTCAGGACTTTGGACTTCTCTCACCCCTGACAGAGGGTACCTAAAACAATGCTTGGCACATGGTAGGTGTATCATAAACATGTCGAATGACTGAATGAGTGGGGCGATGAATTGTGCACGCCGACAGGTCAGACAGTCTCATGATTAAGTGCATGGACTCTGGCACCAGATCTCTGGGGTTCAATTCCAGTTCTTCAGTAGCTCTGACCTTGGACAAATTACTTAATATCAGTGTGCTTCATCTCTAAATTAGGGATAGTAATAGTGCTTACTTCAGAGGGTGCTTCGAGCATTCAATGAGTTACAGAGCCCGGCACATGCTCTCAATGTTAGCTAGTAGTATATATACTATATGAGACCCTCAGGAAAAGCCCCAAATAATGCCGGTTCCCAACTCTGCTACGTAACAGATTTTCCTTTTCAGGGGCAGCATATGTGGCAGACTGTAATTTATGAAGATGGCAAGAACAATGTCTCCTGATCCATGTGCTTTTCTAGAACCTCGTACTCCCCCATCAAGAGGTAGAGTCTAATCCTCTGCCCCTTGAGTCTGGGGGGCTTGCGGCTTGCTTGGAATCGATTTTGGATGGCTATAATCCTGCCATGTAACATTCACAGCTGGGTTTTTAAAAGCCACGTGTGTGCTTCTGCCTCCTTAGTGGGAATACCTACCTTTGGAGCCCTGGGACAACAAACAAGATGTTTCTCTGGCCTGAGGCCATGTGATGAGGCCACATGAACTTTTTCCAGCTCATGGCCCCAGCTGAGGTCCCAGCCAACAGCCAGCATCCACCGCGAGATGAATGAGAGAGGACGCTCCACACCCCTGAGCCATGGTACCACCCCTGCTCTCAAGTCCTCCTAGCTGAGGCCCCAGACATTGTGGAGCAGACAAGCTGCCTCTGCCTCCCCCAACCCCCACTGTGCTCTTTCCAGATTCATGACCCACAGAATTAAGAGAAATTTTAAATGGTGGTTATTTTACACTACTGACTTTGGGGTGGTTTGTTACACACCAGTCCGTAGCAACTGTGACAGCATACAAGATGAACAGAGTGAGCAGATGCATTCGCCCACATGCTGAACAGAGTGCTGAAGGCTCCCACCCCTTCCAGAATGATGGGCTCCACATCTGCCTCAAAGAACGTGTAACCCCTGCAAATCCTTCCCTAAAGTCTCTTTGCTTGGCAATCCTTCTGCTTGGCCAGGCATGATGGCTCATGCCTGTAATCCCAGCACTTTGAGAGGCTGAGGCAGGTGGATCATTTGAGGTCAGGCGTTCAAGACCAGCCTGGCCAACATGGGGAAACCCTGTCTCTACTAAAATACAAAAATTAGCCAGGCGTAGTGGTGGGCACCTGTAATCCCAGCTATTCAGGAGGCTGAGGCAGGAGAATCGCGTGAACCGGGGAGGTGGAGGTTGCAGTGAGCCGAGATCGCGCCACTGCACTCCAGCTGGGAAACAGAGTGAGACTGTCTCAAAAACAAAAACAAAACTCCTGTTTCCTTGTCTGACCCTTGTCTGTACAACACCCCTTTGTGTCCCCAATAAAGTAGACTTGTGGCTGACATCATTAGGGGCCTATAATTTCTGCCTCAAAGAAGCCACCAGATCTGTCCCTTCAGTGGTTAGACTGAACAGGACTGACTTGACTAAGGGCAAAACCCCTCTTTCCACCTCCTTCCACACTCAGAATTGTTTGGCAACCTCTCTTTAGGGGGCAGGTAATAAACAGTAAACCTTACATAGTGCTCACTGTGTGGTGACTCTGGTGCAGGTGCCTTGTGTTTAATCGGGAAGACGGCTCTGTGAGGTAGGTGTTATCATCATCCCTTTTATATAGATGAGAAAATACACACATAGAGGTTAACTAACTTGTGAAGTAAGGCTGAATTTATGGCAGAGCCAAGATTGGAGCCCAGGGCCAGGCGTGGTGGCTCATGCCTGTGGTCTCAGCACTTGGGAGGCTGAGGCCGGAGGATCACTTGAGCCCAGGAGTTGAAGATCAGCCTGGGCAACATAAGGAGATCCCATCTCTACATAAAGTTTAGAAATTAGCCAGGTGTGGCAGTGTGCACCTGGAGTCCCAGCTAGCCAGGAGGCTGAGTTGGGAGGATCACCTGAGCCCAGGAGGTTGAGGCTGCAGTGAGCCATGATAGTGCCACGCTGCACTCCAGCTGGGCCACGGAATGAGACCTTGTCTCAAAAAAAAGATAGAAATGCAGAACATGGGGCTCCACCCCACGAAGAGCCATTTTCAGGATTCTACTGAATCAGAATCTACATTTTTTCAAAATCTCAGGGGGGTGGTGGTGGGAGTGGGGGAGTTGTAACAGGTTAGTTTGAGAAGCTCTGACCTTTCTTAACCTCTACACCTGCTGCGCAGCACACAGAGGCACCGCCACCAGAAACCTTTTGAAGACTGGGGTGCAAAGCAAATTCACCACTGGTGCTGAGAGGTAACATCTGGTTTCTCTCAGTAGAAACAGCACTGCTGGCCGGGGGGCAGTGGCTTCTTCCTGTAATCCCAGCACTTTGGGAAGCTGAGGTGGGAGCAGCATCACTTGAGCCCAGGAGTTTGAGACCAGCCTAGACAACATGGCGAGACCTTGTCTCTATAAAAAACACAAAAAATTAGTGGGGCATGGTGGCACATGCCTGTAGACCCAGCGACTCGGGAGGCTGAGACAGGAGGACCACCTGAATTCGGGGAGTTCAAAGTTGCAGTGAGCAGTGATTGAATCACTGCACTCCAGCCTGGGCAAGAGCAAGACCCAGTCTAAAAAAAAAAAAACACCACTGCTCCAGGGGTCCAGGGGGGGTCAGGCACACTCAATGGTAGTAATTGCTGCCACTGTTTTATTTGTATTTTCTGAGACAGGGTTTTGCTTTATCACCGAGGCTGGAGTACAGTGGTGTGATCATGCATCACTGCAACCTCAATCTCCTAGGCTTAAGCGATCCTCCCACCTCAGCCTGCCACCTAGCTGGGATCATAGGTGTGCACCACTGCACCCAGCTAATTTTTATTTTTTGTAGAGATAGGGGTCTCACTGTGTTGCCCAGGCTGGTCTCAGACTCCTGTGCTCAGTCAGTCATCCCACCTCGGCCTTCCAAAGTGCTGGGATTACAGGTGTGAGCCACTGCACCCAGCCTTGCTGCCACTGGTGTAGGTATTTACTATGTGCCAGGCACTGCTCTATCTTCCCTTGCTGAATCCCCAAAGTAGCCTCAAGGACACAGGTGCTCTTATTTCCCATTTTACAAATGAGAAAACTGAGAACACAGTAAATAATTTCCCCAAAGTCTAATAGCTAGTAAGCAAAGAGGGCTGGATTTGAAACCAAACTCCACCACTCACAGCTTTTTGGAAGGTAAGCGGAAAGGGGCTGAGTGGATTCCCTTCTGATCATTACTGTTTGAAACATCGTGGGCCCTTTGACACTTAGCCTCTGACCTCTTGCTGTTCTCTTTCCATTCCAGCAGCGTCCATCGATCAGCCTCAGAGCCAGGTGAAAAGATCCCCCTTGAGCAGTGCCTTTCACAAGCCTTAAAGAAAAATCCCGTCACGTGCAACTACTCGGGCTTCTCTTAAATGTACAGGGAGGGCAAGAGGGGTGCGTGGGTGCTGATCTAGCCAAGTACTCACATCTAGGCTGAGTTTAAAAAGTTGGTAGCAGGGCACGGTGGCTCCTGCCTATAATCCCAGCACCTTGGGAGGCCGAGGCAGGAGGATCGCTTGAGCCCAGGTGTTTGACATCAGCCTGGGCATCGTAGTGAGACCACATCTCTAAACAAAATTTTAAAATACGGTGGCTCACGCCTGTAATCCCAGCACTTTGGGAGGCCAAGGTGGGCGGATCACAAGGTCAGGAGATCGAGACCATCCTGGCCAACATGGTGAAACCCCGTCTCTACTAAAAATACAAAAAAATTAGCTGGGCGTGGTGGCGGGCGCCTGTAGTCCCAGCTACTCGGGAGGCTGAGGCAGGAGAATGGTGTGAACCCGGGAGGTGGAGCTTGCAGTGAGCCAAGACCGTGCCACTGCACCCCAGCCTGGGTGACAGAGCAAGACTCCTTCTCAAAAAAAAAAAATAAATAAATAAAAAGTTGGTGATTTAATGAAAACTGTCTCCTTCACCTTAGCCCTGAGAGGTCAGAGGTCACACTGTAGACTCCAGCTGTTGAGACACAGGCGCTGTTCGCTCCTCTTGGGCAACTCTTAGGACTTTCTTAACACTCCAGGGAAATCATCACGAAGTCAAACCGCTGCAGGGAAACAGTCACATTGGCCCCAGGCCACACAACCCTATCAGCACGCTGGCAGGTTTTATCTTCTCTCAGTAAATAAGATAAAGTGAAAAGCCTAGTTTAAGGAGCGGGCTTAGCTTGTTCAAAATCCCACACTGAATCCCTGGGCCTGACTTAGAGCAAGTAGAGACAGGTGTGGGAAAGGAAATAAATCAGACCAAGCTGAGCCCATCATTAAAGCGTAGTTCTCTAGAAAGTTTATTATGAAGTATTTGACATACAAAAAGCCATAAAGAATGTCACGTCACGCACAGCTTGCCAGGAGCAAAAAAAAAAAAAAAAAAAAAAGGACGAAAGAAAAAGCACATTACAGTGAACGTCCATGTACCCACTGCCCAACTGGAGGAGAAAGAAAACATGCCCAGTGTATTAAAGCACCTGGTGCGTCCTCCCTGCCTGCCTCCTCTGAGTGAAGCATAATCCTAAATGTGGTGTTTCTTGTGTTATTCTAGTCTTTTTTTTAAAGAAAAATCTTTCTGCCAATGGGGATAATGGCTCCATGTGGCCGAGGTGAGACTAAGAATCTGGAGAAGAGCATCAGTCTGATGTAGCTTTTATTGATTAAAGGAAAAAGGGAATTCAGCCGCATGATACAGAGGTTCCAGTTGATCAAAGTGTGCAAACACCCTTCCCGTCTGCGTGATGGGAACCGCACCAGCACACGGGGCACGCAGAAGCCACTGCCGCAAGGAGATGGTTCCCACTCTCACGCACATGAGCAGCTCCTGGTCAGTCCCAAGAGGCAAGGGCAGAGGGCACGGTGGCTCTCACAGAGCTACTTTACAAATAAACTGTGTGTCTTCCTCAGGAGTCTCTTACAACACTTTTAAAAAAGATCTGAACAGAAAATAGGGCAAAGGGCCAGGTGGCAGTGCCATGAGGCATGTGGAATGTCCTGGTCTGTGGAATCGTGGAGGGTGACAGGAGCAGCATGATCAGGCGTTGTATGACGAGGATGACACAGTGCCACCATGGCCTGTCCAGTTGGTGTGGATAAACTGCCCTGGTTTGGCCAAGAGTTCATAGGTGTGAGCCCCGAAGTAATCCCGCTGAGCCTAGGAAACGAGAGAGTAGGTTGGTCAGGACAGTCCATGGCGCACGACCCCCAGGGGCCAGCCAGGTTAACCCCTGCTCCACAGGCTTACCTGGATGAGGTTGGCTGGAAGCATCTCATGTCTGTACCCGTCATAGAAGGAGAGGGCAGTGGTAAAACAGGGCATGGGAATGCCAGCCTGGACCCCAGTGCTGACTGCCCGCCGCCAGGAGTCCTGAGCACAAAACGCACGGCCAGAGGTTAGTGATCTGCCCCTGGCGACACTGATAGATTTTCATTCATATCAATGTGGGTAAATGAAAAACTGATGGTTAGGCCAGGCACGGTGGCTCACGCCTGTCATCCCAGCACTTTGGGAGGCTGAGGTGGGCGGATCACGAGGTCAGGAGTTCAAGACCAGTCTAGCCAACGTGGTGAAACCCCATCTCTACTAAAAATACAAAAAAAAAAAAAAAAAAAAAAAGCCGGGTATGTTGGCACACCTGTAGTCCCAGCTACTTAGGAGGCTGGGGCAGGAGAATCGCTTGAACCCAGGAGGCGGAGGTTGCAGTGAGCCGAGATCATGCCACTGCACTCCAGCCTGGGCAACAGAGCGAGACTCTGTCTCACAAAAAAAAAAAAAAAAAAATCAAAACTGATGGCCCCAGGGAGGTAGAGTAACCATGGCGCCAGCCCTAGGATACGTACCTGGCAGTTTTCAACAGCTGACTTAAAGAAGTCGTCCAGTAGGAGGTTCTGAAGTTCCGGGTTTCGATCAAATGCATCCTTTATCTTTCCTAGGAATACACTGAAATAATCGAGGGGGGAAAAAAGCAATGCATCTTTTTTTTTTTTTTTTTTTTTGAGACAGAGTCCCGCTCTGTCACCAGGCTGGAATGGAGTGGCACGATCTCAGCTCACAGCAACCTCCACCTCCCAGGTTCAAGCGATTCTCCTGTCTCAGCCTTGCGAGTAGCTGGGATTATAGGCACGCACCACTACAACCAGCTAATTTTTGTATTTTTAGTAGAGATGGGGTTTCACCGTGTTAGCCAGGATGGTCTGGATCTCCTCACCTTGTGGTCCGCCTGCCTCGGCCTCCCAAAATGCTGGCATTACAGGTGTGAGCCACCGCGCCTGGCCAAATGCAATGAATCTTAACTCTAACAGGGAAGTAAGTTGGAAGCCGATGTATACCCTAGTGAAGTACAAAGTTACATTTCTCATCTCTTCAGGCTGTTAACCCTTTTCCTGTTTAGAAAAAAAGTGCAGCTCGCTGCCAGCGCTCATTTAATTTTACATAAACACGCTTTTTAAGGCTGAAGCAAATGTGACTGATTTTCAATGTGAAAATAAAATATAAAAACTATTCTTGGAGTTATTTCTAAAGAGAGCTAATATTAGAATCATCTGAATCACCAGAATCATCTACTTCAGAAAAATCATTCATCAAATGAATCTTCAGCCAACATGAGAACGATGTAACGTCATGTGTAGGAATGCTACGTTTTCTATGATTTGACATTTTCAATGAAAACACAGAGCAAAGTCCCAAGAGGCAAGGCCAGAGGGCACGAGAGTTCACAGACCTACTTTAAAAGGTGTAACAGGTGTAGTGTGCAGCCAGGCGCAGTGGCTCACGCCTGTAATCCCAGCACTTTGGGAGGCCGAGGCGGGCAGATCACCCGAAGCAAGGAGTTGGAGACCAGCCTGGCTAACATGGTGAAACCCCGTTTCTACTACAAATACAAAAAAATTAGCTGGACGTGGTGGCGTGCCCTTGTAATCCCAGTTACTTAGGAGGTTGAGGCAGGAGAATCACTTGAACCCGGGAGGCGGAAGTTGCAGTGAGTCGAGATCGCATACCATGGCACTCTAGCTTGGGCAATAAGAGCGAAACTCGGTCTCAAAAGAAAAAAAAAAAGGTGTAGTGTGGACAATCTAGTTACAGCAACTGAGGTATAGTGAAGAAGGGAACCAGATAATCTAAGCCTATCTTGCTGCCAGTGTCCAGTGATGGGGCTAAGCGACCATCCCTGGAAACTGCTCAAGCTAAGTGTCCCAAGATCGCACTTCTGCACAGCCGTGTGAGTCCTTCCCGTCAGACCCTGGGCTGCCTCTCACTTACCTTCTGATGATGCAGCCCCCTCTCCACATCAGGGCAATGCCACCATAATTGAGGGTCCAGCCAAACTCGGTGGCTGCCTGCCTTAGCAGCATAAAGCCTTGAGCATAAGAGATGATCTTGGAAGCGTAGAGTGCCTAAAGAGTGACACAGAGACCTACTAGGATTGCCATTAGGAGAGTGACCGCCTTATGTCTACCAGTCTTATTCTCATCAGCAGTGGAGATCCCAGAAGGGCCAAGATTCTAGGAAAACGCTCTAAGTCAAGATCCAAGTGAAGGCTGAACTTCATTCCACCTGCCATCCCGTGGCCTTGAGTGTTCTCCCACAACAACCCCCACCCCCACTGCCTTCCACGGGACCAACAAAGACCACTGCCAGGGACTGTGTCCCACCTTCCGAATGTCCTCCAGGAATGATTTCTTATCACCATCAAACTGGAACTTTTGGGGACCCTTCAGCTTTTTGCTAGCTTGAATTCTCTCATCCTTCAGAGATGATAAGCACCGAGCAAAGACAGCTTCTCCTACATGGGGGGATCGGGAAGAGGAAACAGATTACTGTCAGGCCTCTGAGCCCAAGCTAAACTATCATATCCCCTGTGACCTGCATGTATACACCCAGATGGCCTGCAGCAAGCGAAGAATCACAAAAGAAGTGAAAATGGCCGGTTCCTGCCTTAACTGATGACATTCCACCATTGTGATTTGTTCCTGCCCCACCTTAACTGAGCGATTAACCTTGTGACATTCCTTCTCCTGGCTCAGAAGCTCCCCCACTGAGCACCTTGTGACCCCTCGGCCCTGCCCGTAAGACAAAAACCCCCTTTGACTGTAATTCTCCACTACCTACCCAAATCCTATAAAACGGCTCCACCCCATCTCCCTTCGCTGACTCTCTTTTCAGACTCAGCCTGCCTCCACCCAGGTGATTAAAAAGCTTTATTGCTCACACAAAGCCTGTTTGGTGGTCTTTTCACATGGATGTGAGTGAAAATTACCAAAGTTCGAATAGCAACCAGAAGAAAGGTGGAGCAGGAAAGTCTGTTTATACAAAGAGCTGAAAGTTTCAACCTTAGGCCACAAAAGTTGACATGGATCGGAAGGAACTTTTATAAGAAGCTCTAAACAGTTAATTTGATAACTAAAACTCTAAGACAATCTTCCAATATAAATATGAGTATTCAATCACAAAGATTAACATGAAATTCAAAAGGGAGTTTTGAGGGAAAATGAAGAGATAGAAACCACTGTTATGGCTGGGCAAGGTGGCTAACACCTGTGATCCCAGCACTTTGTGAGGCTGAGGTGGGAGGATCACTTGAGCCCAGGAGTTCAAGGCTACAGTGAGCCATGATCACACCACTGCTCTCCAGCCTGGGCAACACAGTGAGACCCTGTCTCTAAAACCAGTAAAATAAAATAAAAACCACTGTTACGTAGAATACTCAGTGTTGGTCCATGAGTAAAATTTCAAATTCAATTTAGAGGACTTTAATTTTTTTTTTGAAGATTTTACATTGATAAGTCACATTTACAGACTCACCCTCACCTGTCAAAAAAATGTTAGGTTTTTATATTTTATGGTTTTCAGTATAGCCGTAATCATTAAAGTTTAACCACTTTACTTCATTTGAATTAAAGTCAATGTAGTATTTTAATATGAAGACATTTAGTATTTTCAGAAAGTATCCCTTATAAAAGACTACTTGCTCAACTGACAACTTACAGTTAGAATAAATGACTCTTTAACCACTTTTTTCCCCCATAGACAAAATGAAGTAAAATCTCGGGGAACTAACAGAGGACTTTATTTCTGAGGAAAGAGGAGCAGCTATGGCTTGAGATTGCTAACCCTACTCCAAACACACGAAAGCAGCTACCTCTCTCCTGGCCCAAATGCACACACAGGATGACTTAGCATTTCTAGAAGGAAGCTTTGTAAGATGACTGGTGCAACAGGCTATGAGGCAAACCTTTCCTGTTAGAGGGGGAGAGGGCAGCTGGAAGACTTCCCTGTTAGTTCACAAATAATGATGGCTCCCAGCCAGGGGGTGGGCCCAGCCACCCTGGGGGAAGAGGTCTATGGATGCACAGGAGAAGAGTAGGATTCTGAGATCCTAATACTTACACATATACTTGAGTCCGTGATGAATAAATTGCGCCTAGCTATCGGCCCCTCCCTCCTCACCTATGTTATGGCTCAGATCTGCTAAAAGCAGCCAACTTCCTTCTATACAGCACGTAACTGTAGAAACCACCGACTTCCCTCCTTACTCTGCCTTACACCACACAGTTCATCAACAGGGCGAGGCACAATGAACAGGGAGGTCAAAAAGTGAGAAGAGTCAAGGGAGAGAAAGGCAACCTGTATCCAGAGGAGCAAACAGGAAAAATTCTGTTTTATTATTTTTGAGATGCTTCTTTTTTTTTTAAGGCGGAGTCTCGCTCTGTCGCCCAGGCTAGAGTGCAGTGGTGCGATCTTGGCTCACTGCAAATTCCGCCTCCCCGATTCAAGTGATTCTCCTGCCTCAGCCTCCTGAGTAGCTGGGATTATAGGCGTGCGTCACCATGCCTGGCTAACTTTCGTATTTTTAGTAGAGATGGGGTTTCGCCATGTTGGTCAGGCTGGTCTCAAACTCCTGACCTCGTGATCCTCCCACCTCGGTCACCCAAAGTGCTGGGATTACAGGCACACGGCCCAATTCTGTTTTAATATAGTGAGAACATTCTGCCAGAAGCAAAGATCAGCCTTTCATTAACCACGAGAGGCATCTTTCGTTCTCCTTTTTCATTCCTGCCAGAAGTCTATGTATTTTACGCTTAGAACCACCTTTGCTGGGCACGGTGGCTCATGCCTGCAATCCCAGCACTTTTGGAAGCTGAGGCAGGCAGATCCCCTGAGGTTAGGAGTTTGAGACCAGCCTGACCAATACGGTGAAACCCCGTCTCCACTAATAACACACAAAAATTAGCCAGGCATGGTAGCACATGCCTGTAATCCCAGCTACTCGGGAGGCTGAGGCAGGAGAATCACTTGAACCCAGGAGGTGGAGGTTGCAGTGAGCCAAGATCATGCCACTGAACTCCAGCCTGGGCGACACAGCAAGACTCCGTCTCAAAAAACAAACACACAGAAAAAAACCCCCGCTGGCCAAGATTTTGATATTGTTAATCCTCTCTTGTTTTATGTTTATTTCTTTATATTATTTCCTTATCTTTCTGAGTTTTGATGCTTAGCTCACTAATGTAAGATAAAAAAACAAGTGGGCAGGATACACACCAACTTCAGGATAGTGGCTTTCTTCTAAAAGAGGAAGGAGAAGGAACTTAGCAAAACAACAAGGACTCAAATGGATAGGTAATTTTAATTTTTTTAATATCTGGGGGGAAAAAAGGAAATTTTTAATAATTTCTGAGTACACAAGCATATGTTGCTCGTGGGGATGGAGTCTCATTCTGTTGCCCAGGCTTGAGTGCAGTGGCATGATCTTGGCTCACTGTGACCTCTGCCTCCCAGGTTCAAGCGATTCTCATGGCTCAACCTCCTGAGTAGCTGGGATTATAGGCACCTGCCACCACGCCCGGCTAATTTTTTTTTTTTTTTTTTTGAGATGAAGTCTCGCTCTGTCACCCAGGCTGGAGTGCAGTGGTGCCATCTCAGCTCACTGCAAACTCTGCCTCCCAGGTTCAAGCAATTCTCCTGCCTCAGCCTCCCGAGTGGCGCGTGCCACCACACCTGGCTAATTTTTTGTATTTTTAGTAGAAATGGGGTTTCATCATGTTAGCCAGGATGGTCTCGATCTCCTAACCTCATGATCCACCCACCTCGGCCTCCCAAAGCGCTGGGATTACAGGCGTGAACCACTGTGCCCGGCCCTCTTATTCATGAACTTTTCTATGAAAAAGTTCACTCAAGTTACCTGCCTCATAAATAAGATCTTAGATCACTGACTACAATTACATCACGAATGCTAAAATATTCAAGATAAAACTGGATAGGAAGGACAGTCACTTCTGAATTTACCTCACAGTTTGTACGAACGAGATAAGAACGACAAAGAAGAGAATCAAAAGCAGTGTCAGCCTCTCTCACACTGTCAGTTTCTTCAACGCAAGAAAGAGCAAAAGGCACTCTGAAAGCTGAAGAGGGCTGAAAAGATTCTCTAAAGACCAGTCTGTATCAGTCCTCCAGACATCAAGATCAGAATAGTGGACGAAAGGGCCCAAGTGAAAAGCATAACATTACCAATGAGGGTGACGGGTACGCCGTACTCCAGGGCGGAGATGGCGGTCCACTTCCCTGTGCCCTTCTGCCCGGCGCTGTCCCTGATCTTTGGCAGCAGGTGTTTGCCATCGGTATCTTGGAACTTGAGAATATTGGCTGTGATTTCAATCAGGAATGAGTCTAGCTCTGTCTTATTCCAATCCTCAAAGGCCTACGTGCAGAACACAGGAGAGAACCACGTTAGAGGAACGAGGGCTGAGTAAGGAAGCCCCTTGTCCAACGTCCATGCTGACCGATGCTCATGGTTGCCAGCAGGCTCTGCTCGCGTCTGCCTGGGGACTTCTGCTCCTGCTGGTTGAGTTTTACGCTAACTCAGAGTCAGTTGTGTTTGTTCTGAACCTGGTTATACTGAATTTCTGGCCACCAGAAGTGTTGTCTCCTCAGAGCCAAGGGCTCCTAACTTCACTTAGGTCTCTGTGCACTGTCGCCTCCTCAGAAGCCTTCTGCAATCACCGGATCTCGTCCCAGTTTACTCTTCGTTCTCACAGTCATCGCTAACTAGTTTGATATTGTTTATTTATTTCTGTCTGTCTTCCCAGCTCATGGAGGGCAGGCACTTTCCTTTCTTCACTAGTATATCCCCAGCATTTAGAATCATGCTTGGCATATAGTAAAGCACTCATGTGTTTGCTGAGTGAACACATTAAATATTATATATACCAATTAAAAATGAACACAAAAAGAAAAGCACTGTTTCTGTGAAAGAAAACTAAGGCAATGTTTTAGAACAATTAACAGCAAGCCAGTGAAACAAATAATAAAATAAGTGAGGATGACATGAATAAAAAACTAGGAGGAAAACAACAAAAAATCTGGAAAGCTTCTATACTGTATGCCTTGCTAGTGTCTGTAAATCACATCCCACTGGAAATAACTGAAACTAGAAATTCTAGATGATAAGACATGACTAGAAAGCGCATCAGCAAACCATACTTAACGAGAAGGCCTTGGCCCTCCAGAAAATGGCGGGTGAAAGTCCTTTTCTATGGTTTTAGTTAAAAGCTATGTTTACCTCATGATAAAGATACATTCATCTAAAGTATTTAGGGAAAACAAAAGTATGGATACCTGCAGTTTACTTTGAATGTATCCAAAAAATAAGATGAAATTGCTGGGGGATGGACAGACATTGAGAAAGCAAGTACAGGAACCTGTGGATGGGAGAAAGGAGGCGGTGCGTATCCAGGTGTTCACTGTAAAACTCTCAAACTTCTGTGCTGCATGCTTGAATATTTTCATAATAAAATGTTGGGGGAAATGCTTCAGCTTCCCTACTTGGACTGACTTTTCGGATTAACAATCAAAAAACCAATCCCAACTTGATCAGGAAAGAAAGCTTCTGCTGCATCTGCCATGTGCGACAACTGTAGGAGTAAACGAGACAGGTCTGTGGAGTGACACAGTGCCTGACACCAGGTAAGCTACGCTAAATGGTGGCGATGATAACCACCCAGACTCTGTAGGGACTTTCTGCTTAGTGACTAACTAGCATAGTGTACGGCCCTATTACTAACAGTTTCCCTTAAATTAGGCTGAGTCCATGCAGGCCACCCAAATGGCCAAGGGGATAGGAATGAAGAAAAGATTCGGTGTCCGTGGCAAAGTGAGCACTCCCTGCAGAATGGACACAGAGGCAGTGCCGGGGCCTCACCTGGGCCATCTCATCCTGCGCCATGCCCAGCACGTCTTTCATCAGGTGGTATGCCTCACAGATCAGTTGCATGTCCCCATACTCTATCCCGTTGTGCACCATCTTCACGAAGTGGCCTGCTCCCTCATCTCCCACCTGTCAGGACAACAGGCACCAAGAGGCCTTCAGAGAGACAGGCGACACACCAGAGAAGTCCACATCAGCTTTCATGCCAATGTCCCTGGCAAGGCTACCTCTCCACACAAAAAATAACAAGTATAAAATGAGTATAGCATTTTTGATACAAGAATCATATAGCAATTCAAAGCAAGCTTCAGTCCAGTACAATATTATTTAACACTAATTCTAGACTCATTCTTCTCAAGGTTTCTCAAAGTCCCTGAATTCACTTTCAATACCTATGGCTCTCTAGCCTGTATTTTCTACTTTCTCATCATTCAAAGCAACTCCCCACCTTCCCAGCCCCCACCCACAAGAAAAAAAGTCCTCTTTTTCTCAGAGTTACCACTTTTCTAGCAACTAGAGGTTAAAATATATTGGCTAATTAAATCACTTGTTTTTTTTTTTCAAAATATAAATGTATTGTAGTTGTTCCTAATGGCTAGTGAAAAGTAAAATAACCCTAGATCCAAGGTCTCAACCTTGTAAGCCCAGAAAGGAGTCCCTCCAAGGCCCCATCATTATATTTATAAATACAAATAAAGACCAGATCTTTATTTATAAACTAGCAAGATGTATAAAACCAGAATACCAGTTTATGAATGTAGGATGAAAACCTTAACTATGGGTCTTCGTGGTTACAAATGTTAGTCTGGTCAACACATTCTGGCCCTATAGACAAGCAACTGGGAAGCCAGATTATCCACAAATTATTTAGTTGTCAAGAGCTGGAACAAAGGGAGTGATGAGAGCCAAACAGTTCATGGCATCAGACTCTCAGTCATCTACACCCAGCTCCATGACAGGGACGCACCTGCCCAGGAGGCCAGGTGTTTGGATGACCTGGGCAGTCTTTCTGCTGGCTGTCACCACCTGGACCGATACGACTGACGCTTACATCAGGACTTCACTGCCCATGTTTCTTTTTTTTTTGAGACAGAGTCTCGCTCTGTTGCCCAGGCTGGAGTGCAGCAGTGTGATCCTGGCTCACCACAACCTCTGCCTCCTGGGTTCAAGCAATTCTAACGCCTCAGCCTCCTGATGAGCTGGGATTACAGGAGCACACCACCACACTCAGCTAATTTTTGTATTTTTGTAGAGATGGAGTTTCACCATGTTGGCCAGACTGGTCTCAAACTCCTGACCTCAGGTGACCCACTCACCTCAGCCTCTCACAGTGCTGGGATTCCAGGCATGAGCCACCATGCCTGGCCTTGTCCATGTTTCTATTGCTGCCCCCGCTGACTTCTGATTTTGACACTCTAGCCATGCAGTAACATGGCTGCTAACATCTTACTTCACCTTACCCTTCCTGCCACTTCAGCCATGAACTAAGGAGGGCCTGCTTGATCAACACACGTAGGGGGAAGGACTGTGCTTCTCTTCACGACTTTGTCCTAAGTATGTGTATCTAAAAAGAAGTTGCAGGCTGGGTGCCAGTGGCTCACGCCTATAATCCCAACACTTTGGGAGGCCGAGGTGGGCCGATAACTTGAAGTCAGGAGTTTAAGACCAGCCTGGGCAACATGGTGAAACCTCATCTCTACCAAAAATACAAAACTTGGCCAGGTATGGTGGCACATGCCTGTAATCCCAGCTACACTGGAGGCTGAGGCATGAGAATCGCTTGAACCCAGGAGGCAGAAATTGCAGTGAGCTGAGATTACGCCACTGCACTCCAGCCTGGACGACAGAGCAAGACTGTCTCAAAAAAAAAAAAAAGCTGCTACCAGTCCTTTTTACTGCAGTGATCTTTTTGTTTTTGTTTCTGTTTAAGAGACAGGGTCTCTCTCTGTTACCCAGGCTGGAGTGCAGTGGTATGACCACTGTTCACTGCAGCCTTGAACTCCTGGGCTCAAGGGATCCTCCCAAAATGCTGGATTACAAGCATGAGCCACTGCGCCTGGCCTTTTACCGCAGTAATCTACTGTCAGGGAACAGAAGTCCCTTTCCAATCCTTCACACTAATGAGAAGATTACTCAGCCCTTTACGTCAGTACCAGCACCAGCCTCTTTCTACCCTAAGCAGATTCTGACTGAGCTCAATGGCCGACCACTGGTGAAAAGGTAAGGACAGGTGAGCTGCTGTAGCCAAAGCCACCAAGCACTGGCAGGCCTAGGAGGGAGGGCTTCCCGGATTCCTCATAGGCCTGAGTCCTTATTTCAACCTCACCGTTGATCTCATATAAAATAAAATTGAATAATAAAATTCACATTAAAATTGCTGATATAAAATTAAAGGGAATCAGGAGCTAAAGAGAGCTTGGAGATCATGTAATCCAACCCCATATCTTACAGATAAGGAAACCGAAGTCCAAGAAGGGACGTGGCTTGCCTGATGTCACAGTTAATGGAAAGCCAGAATTGCCACGCGGGTCTCCTGAGCCTAATGTTTTTTTCCATCCACAGCATGGGCTGAACTACAATATGAGATAAAGTTTACTTTACCAGCAACGTGAGGCTGGGCATGGTGGCTCATGCCTGTAACCTCAGCACTTTGGGAGGCCAAGGTAGGCAGATGACTTGAGAGTCCAGGAGTTTGAGACCAGCCTGGGCGACATGGTGAAACCCCATCTCTATAAAAAATACAAAAATTAGCTAGGTGTGGTGGCATGCACCTGCAGTCCCAGCTACTCAGGAGGCTGAGGCAGGAGGATCGCTTGAGCCTGGGAGGCAGAGGGTGCAGTAAGCCAAGATCGCACCACTGTAGTATGAACTAGGCTAGGCCTCCTTCACATTCAGTGAGGGTGAAGTCCACAGGTTACTTTGTTCAAGCACAGAATGCCTGAACCCCACACTACGGGAAGGGGGATTTTCCACATTCATGGCCAGGACGTCTGACACCGCAACAGTACATTCAATCCTCTTCCTTTCCCCCATGCAAGCAAACGCCACTTTTGAATCTGACATTCTTTCCTTTGGCCGTGGAATAATATGGCTCAAAAAAATCTTACTTCACTTCATCCTATTCCTTTTTAAGGAATCCATCTTTTAGATGAATTACAGAAGGCTGCTTTCAGTATCAACCTCAAGGCTATGAACAGTCAGTTAAGATACAAAGATGTGAACAGCAGGAATGCATTCTAGGCATCAGATATGCTAGCGATCAAAGATTGAGACGTTTATGTCACCAAGCTAACCACTGGGAGACCACGGTGGCCTTTCTGTGTGCACTTCATCACTTAGACACGCCCATGTTGCCAACTGGCTTTAAAGAGTAGCCGAGAACTTGCCCAGTCACAGCAGGGTTCTCCAGTTCCTACTTTTGCAGCAATGCCTTGGAAGATAGTCTTGATATGGGGCCTGTGTGAAGAAACAGTGCGGTTCAGCTAATGAGAAGAGATGGGCTGAGAGCCCAATTACATACCCATAGACACCAACCCCCATCTTTTCCTTTCTTTTTTTTTTTTTTTGAGACAGGGTCTCTCTCATGTTGTCACCCAGGCTGGAGTGCAGTGGTGTGATCTCACTGCAGCCTCCTCAACCTCCCAGATTCAAGTGACCTTCCTGCCTCAGACCCCTAAGTAGCTGAGACTACAGGTATGTGACACCACGCTCAGCTCATTTTTTTGGATTTTGTAGAGATGGGGTTTTGCCATGCTGGTCTCAAACTCCTGAGCTCAAGTGATCCACCCACCGTGGATACCCAAAGTGCTGGGATTACAGGCATAAGCCACCACTGCACTGGGCCCATCTTTTTCTTTCTAATGGGAGGTGGAAGTGCCCACAAAAAGATAACGAATGTGCTAAGTTCTCAAGGTCATCTTCAGACCCTTGACTGAAACTGGCCCCCTCCTCCAGATCCTGGTGGGCCCTCAAAGCAGAGACTGGACTATCGGACTGAGACTACAGACAGAAAGGCTGAGCAGAAGCATCACCAAAGCACCAGAAGAAATGTCTTCTTAGAGACAGGGTCTCACTCTGTTGCCCAGGCTGGAGTGCAGTGGCACAATCACGGCTCCCTGCAGCCTCAAACTCCTGGACTTAGGTGATCCTCCTGCCTCAGCCTCCCAAGTAGGTGGGGCTACAGGTTTGTGCCATCACACCCAGCTAATTAAAAACATTTTTTTGTAGGGACAGGAACTTGCTATGTTGCCCAGGCTGGTGTTGAGCTCCTGGCCTCAAGCAATCCTCACACCTCAGCTTCCCAAAGTGCTAGGACTATAGGCATGAACCACCATGCGTGGCTAATTTTTTGTTGTTGCTGCAGAGATGGGGTCTCCCTATGTTGATGTGGCTGGTCTTGAACTCCTGGGCTCAAGCACTCCTCCCACCTCAGCCTCTTGAGTCACTGAGATTACAGGCACGAGCCATCGCACCAGGCTCAGAAATTTCTATTGCAGCAGCAGCAGACGGTATGATTGCAAACAGCAAGCAATACGAAAGTTCCTTTAGAGATCCTCTTTTAATTTTTTCCCTTTTCTTTATTTCTCCTTATAATGGCTTTTAGCAAGTGAACAGACCCTCTTTTATTTGTCTGGATGTGTGCTGCCAGGCACAGAATGGTTCTGGACATTTGGATTAAGAACCAGGCAGCGTTTTTGAGAGCTACATTACCATTCAGAGAAAGGCCGCTGTTCATTCCTTCCACAGCTCAGCATGGGGATGTATTACTCCTGAGACTTTCCCTCACTGTTCTGCTCCCTATTGGCCAGCCAGGGTTTCCTCACAAAAAGTTTCTGGTACAGACATGAAATCTTACAGGGTTGTGAAGTTAACATTTAGGATTAGGGATGAAGACAGCTACACCGGAAACTGCAGAGCTTCACTGAACTTTTACAGTGTCCTTCTGGTAAAGGTGCCATTTGTACTTCTGCCACCACACTATGAGGAAAGAGAACTGATGGAAACAACTGGAGCACTCCGTATGTCAAATACTTTTACATGCATTGTCTGCTGGCTGCCTTTCTAACTGCTCACTGTGCAGGTGCTTCGAGATAAGTATTTTCAAATCTTTTTTTTTTTTTTTTTTTTTTTTAAAGAAACAGGGTCTCGCTATGTTGTCCAGGCTGGCCTTGAACACCTGGGCTCAAGCAGTTCTCTCGCCTCAGTCTCCTGAATAGTTGGCACTACAGGTGCAAGCCACTGTACACACAGCTGTTTAAACTTTTGAGAAGCAGAAAGGCCTCTCTACTTCTGTGTTTTATTAATAACACACTGAAGAGAATCCCCAGACTCATGCACCAGAAAGGTAATTTAAAAAATCATTTTTGGCCGGGTGCAGTGGCTCACGCCTGTAATCTCAGCACTTTGGGAGGCCGAGGCGGGCGGATCACGAGGTCAGGAGATTGAGACCACCCTGGCTAACACGGTGAAACCCCGTCTCTACTAAAAATACAAAAAATTAGCCAGGCGTGGTGGCGGGCGCCTGTAGTCCCAGCTACTCAGGAGGCTGAGGCAGGAGAATGGCGTGAACCCAGGAGGTGGAGCTTGCAGTGAGAAGAGATCGAGCCACTGCACTCCAGCCTGGGCAACAGAGCAAGACTCCATCTCAAAAAAAGAATCATTTTTTCTTTTTTACTGAGACCAAGTCTCACTCTATCACCCATGATGGAGTGCAGTGGTGAGATCTTGGCTCACTGCAACCTCCGCCTCCCAGGTTCAAGTGATTCTCGTGCCTCAGCCTCCCATGCAGCTGGGATTACAGGTGCCCTCCACCATGCCCAGCTAATTTTGGTATTATTAGTAGAGACGGGGGTTTCACCATGTTGGCCAGGCTGGTCTTGAACTCCTGACCTCAAGTGATCCTCCCATCTCAGCCTCCCAAAGTGCTGGGATTACAGGTGTGAGCTACCGTGCCCAGCCTTAAAGAATCATATTTCAGGCCAGGCGCGGTGGCTCACGCCTGTAATCCCAGCACTTCAGGAGGCCGGGGCAAGTGGATTACCCATGATTATTTATATATATATATATTTGTTTTGTTTTGTTTTTGAGACCCAGTCTCACTCTGTCACCCAGGCTGAAGTGCAGTGGCACGATCTCAGCTCACTAACCTCCGCCTCCTAGGTTCAAGCGATTCTCCTGCCTAAGCCTCTCAAGTAGCTGGGACTACAGGCGCACGCCACCATGCCTGCCTAATTTTTGTATTTTTAGTAGGGACAGGAATTCACCATGTTGGCAGGATCGTCTAGATCTCCTGACCTGGTGATCTGCCTGCCTCAGCCTCCCAAAGTGCTGGGATTACAGGCGTGAGCCACCATGCCCGGCCAATTTATATTTTTTAATCAAAAAAATTTTTGTTTTACTTTTTTTGTAGAAACAGGATCTCACTATGTTGTCCAGGCTAGACTTCAACTCCTGGATTCAAATGATCCTCCCACCTCAGCTTCCCAAAGTGCTGGGATTACAGGCATGGGGCATTATGCCCAGCCTGTTACCCACGATTATTACATAAAGTTACTTTTGGGCTATATATCAGCTAAAAGAGGCAGACCTTATTCCTACATCCAGACATTGCACAGAACATTATCTAAACTGCTTCCTTAAAGCCTAGTTAGAGGCCGGGCGTGGTGGCTCATGCCTGTGATCCCTGCACTTTGGGAGGCCAAGGCGGGCAGACTGCCTAAGGTCAGGAGTTCAAGACCACCCAGGGTAACATGGTGAAACCCTGTCTCTACTAAAAGGCAAAAATTAGCCGGGCATGGTGGTGTGCAACTGTAGTCCCAGCTACTTGGGAGGCTGAGGCACAAGAATTGCTTGAGCCCAGGAGACGGGGGTTGCAGTGAGCTAAGATCTCACCACTGCACTCCCGCCTGGGCGGGGGAAAAAAAAAAAAAGGCCTATTTAGAACGTCAGGTATCAGTCTTGATAGAAATAACAGAAGAAAAAAGGCAAAAAAGGATTGTGCACATATATTATATCGAAGCAACAAAATGTCTAGATAAAAGAAATTGCCAGCAACTCCTAGCTGTCACACTCAGGGCACCACAGAGATCAGGGTGGCAGAACTGCTCCTAGCTTATTCGTTCTCCAAGTCCAGCTCCCTTGTACAGAGATGGGCACAGTGCTGATGGCACTCACCACGCTTCTTTGTTCCCTCCTGGCATGAGCGATGGGCCATACCGGGCCCCTTCCTCTCCACCACTGACTCCACTCCCCACGAATAAAATTCCCTTGGCCTTGAGGTCTTGGCACCGTCTCTGAAGGACAGAAAAATAATTTCATTATGCTTCCATGTTTCATTATGCTCCCCAAAAATGTTTCCCTTATAAATGAGAGGAAGTATAAGATAGGAATGGAGAGCCTACATTTACAGGAAATGACCCAAGGATCTAGGAATAACTGATGACTCAGGAAAGTTAATCCCCTATGTGTAGGAGTTAAAAAACAATACAATACAACTATGGACATTCAAGATACCTACCTCGTCCCCAAAGTAAAACAATTAAGCCAAATACACATTGGCATTTTACTGGAAAAGACCTTGAATAAGAATCAATTAAGAGTAAGTTTAATACAACTTAATGCCATTCAGCACTTCAGAGCACACAGGACTTCACTCAGCATTTGATACCATTAGAGGAGTGGTTCTAAACCAGTTATAGACTGACATATGGATTACTTAGAAGGGGAAGGGGAGGAGTTAAAACGTAATTCTTAGCCTGCTGTATCTGAGTAGTCATCCTTTGAGTTGTATGTGTGACTGAGAATTCACCCACCAAGTGTGTCTTTTTTTTTTTTTTCTTCAGATGGAGTCTCACTCTGTCGCCCAGGCTGGAGTGCAGTGGCATGATCTCGGCTCACTGCAACTTCTGCCTCACAGGTTCAAACAATTCTCCTGCCTCAGCCTCCCGAGTAGCTGGGACTACAGGCGCATGCCACCATGCCAGGCTAATTTTTTGTATTTTTAGTAGAGACGGGTTTTCATCGTGTTAGCCAGGATGGTCTTGATCTCTTGACTTCTTGGTCCACCTGCCTCGGCCTCCCAAAGTACTGGGATTACAGGTGTGAGCCACCACACCCGGCCCTTCTGTTAAGTGTGTCTTAACAGAAAAAAAGGCTGAGAACTATTATACCAGTAGTAATCTCAAAAAAATCAGTACCACAGGGCAGTTCACCCTACTGTCACATATGCGATGCTGACACTTTTTTCTAGAATGTTCTCAGAACCTGGAAGAATCTGGACTGAAGAACACTTACTGTGGTGTCCCTATATTCAGAATTTCCTCCGTCAATGATGATGTCACCAGTATCCAACAACGGTACCTGTAACCAGACACCAGCATTAAGATGGACCAAAAATGAAACATACCTTGGCAAATTAAAACAAACAAGAATTTATTCCAAATAAACATAGTCTAAAAAGAGTCTCATTCTGTTGTCCAGCTTGGAATGCAGGAGTGCAAACCTGGCTCACTGCAACTTTGAACTCCTTGAACCACAATGCCCAGCTAGTTTTAAAAATTTTTTTGTAGGCCGGGCGCGGTGGCTCACGCCTGTTATCCCAGCACTTTGGGAGGCTGAGGTGGGTGGATCACAAGGTCAGGAGATCGAGACCATCCTGGCTAACATGGTGAAACCTCGTCTCTACTAAAAATACGAAAAATTAGCTGGGCATTGTGGCGGGCGCCTATAGTCCCAGCTACTCGGGAGGCTGAGGCAGGAGAATGGTGTGAACCCGGGAGGCGGAGCTTGCAGTGAGCTGAGATCGCACCACTGCACTCCAGCCTGGGGGACAGAGGGAGACCCCGTCCCAAAAGAAAAAAAAATTTTTTTTTGAGATGGAGTCTCACCATGTCGCCCAGGCTGGTCTCGTTGCCCAGGCTAGTCTTAAACTCCTGGGCTCAAAAGATCCTCCTGGGTCGGCAGGAGGCCAACACACTCA
Source organism: Pongo pygmaeus (assembly GCF_028885625.2). Lineage (NCBI taxonomy): Eukaryota > Metazoa > Chordata > Mammalia > Primates > Hominidae > Pongo > Pongo pygmaeus. The sequence continues at coordinate 220,825,677 of NC_072373.2, forward strand.
GCCTATTTAATCTTCAATAATCCTCTCTGTGGCCAGAGTTGGACTCTATTTAAAAGTTTAGGGCTGACCGGGCTCAGTGGCTCACACCTGTAATCCCAACACTTTGGGAGGTTGAGGCAGGCGGATCGCTTGAGCCCAGGAATTTGAGACCAGCCTGGACAGCATAGCAAGACCCCGCTTCTATTTTTAAGTAAACAGATTAAACACTGACTATAATGTCTGTCTAGAAGAGAGTAGGAATTCAGTAAATACATATCAAATGGTTTAGTGTATGAATGAATGATTTTATGACAACAGTTCGGCAGTCAGGAAGAGACAGAGCCTTGAACATGAAGATCTACCTACAGCACACCAACCAGGCTGGGCTTTATTATTATTATTTATTTATTTTTATTTTTTGAGACGTAGTCTTGCTCTGTCACCCAGGCTGCAATGCAGTGGCACGATCTCGGCTCACTGCAAGCTCTGCCTCCCGGGTTCACGCCATTCTCCTGCCTCAGCCTCCCAAGTAGCTGGGACTACGGGCACCCACCACCACGCCTGGCTAATTTTTTGTATTTTTAGTAGAGATGGAGTTTCACTGTGTTAGCTAGGATGGTCTCGATCTCCTGACCTTGTGATCCACCCACCTCCGCCTCCCAAAGTGCTGAGATTACAGGCATGAGCCACCGTGCCCAGCCTGGGCTTTATATTATTCAATCTTCCCCCTACAAGGCTCCAGTTAACATTACTTAGTATTTTCCTATACTGAAGAATAACCCACCATTTTTCAGTTTTCTCTGTCTGAAACTGATCACAGGCAGCTTGCCACACAAAAAATTTACTATGTCCTTTTTTTAAACTCAGTGTTCTTCCTTTCTAGGTCATTTGTTTGAAAAACAGTGGCATACTGCTTACAAATCCTTCTCCCCGTGGAAACAACCCCACTGTTGACACCACTCCTCTAGAAAGGAAAGCTCAGCCTCCCCTGAGCTATCACTGCACTGCTTACAGCAAAACATTTCTTCTAAATGGGAGTGCCTGGGTTTTTTCAGAGTTGTTACTATAGAACTATTTTGGAGTATCTAAACACATTATTTCCACTGGTTCCCCTACATTTTTCTTCCAAAAAAGATATACCTGCTAAAGCCAACAAATTGTTTGGTACAAAAATAAGCATCCAGTTCCCTAGGATTCCCTAAGGAGATCTTGATTTTATTTTCATTTTTTTTTGAGACAGAGTCTCGCTCTGTCGCCCAGACTGGAGTGGCACGATCTCAGGTCACTGTAACCTCTGCCTTCCAGGTTCAAGCGATTCTCATTCCTCAGCCTCCCGAGTAACTGGGATTACAGGCGTGCGCCACAACGCCCAGCTAATTTTTATATTTTTAGTAGAGATGGGGTTTCACCATGTTGGCCAGGCTGGTCTCGAACCTGGGACCATAAGCTTGTAGCTGGGACCATAAGCTTGCACCACCATACCCAGCTAATCTTTTAATTTTATGTAGAGACAGGGTTTCGCCACGTTGCCCAGGCTGGTCTCGAACTCCTGGGCTCAAGCGATCCATCTGAACCAGCCTCCCAAAGTGCCGGGATTACAGGCCTGAGCCACTGTGCCCCGCCTTAATGTTTATTGAAATGTCTGTTAGTATTCTCAGAATTACTACCACCAAAGGACAAAGTTACTTCCTAAGTGCTGATCAAGTTAACCAACACTGCGACAGTTAAGCAATCATTTGGTCAGAGCTTAGCAGAAATTAAAAAAAAAAAAAAATCTCTAGAGTTAAAAGAAGGAGAACTAAAGGAAGAAACCAAAAACAGCCGTTATCATGGTAGCAGCTGAGAGCAGAGCTGGCCTCACCAATTTCTCGATGAAATCATCCACAGCTTGCCCAGCCTTCACCAGGAGGATGATCCGCCGGGGCTTCTTCAGCTTGGAGACCATCTCTTTCAGGGAGTGGGCACCCACCACTTTGGTTCCCTTTGCCTCATTGGCCAAGAAATCATCAACTTTGGAGACAGTCCTATTAAAAGCACAGACCTAGAAGGACAAAAGTCCTGAGTAGGAGATCCAGGACACACAAGACTTTCAGACTGTGGCCCAAGTAACAATGACCTTTCCATTCAGCCCAAGTTCTGGGGAGGTCAGACCTGCCTTTGCCTTTTCTTCCCCCAGCTGTGGGAGGCTCACTGTAAAGTTATGTCACCTCAGTAGGATGAAAACGGCAGACAACCGAGACGAAGGCCAACTACCCCCGGCGTATCAGGTAGAATCCACAACCAACCTGTTAGGACTCAGAATCAAATCCAGGAACTGGCCGGTTCAACAGGCTCTATCTTGTTGTTATTGATCATCCTGGCGTCTAAGCCACTTTAGCACTTAGAAGAAACATTTTCACTCTCCCCACATCTCATCAGGCAATCAAGTTAGAGCTCTACACAGCCAGCAAGGGTTCTCCTCCCGCACCCTTCTTCTCTACTTAAGACACTGATCTGTTCATTCGGGCTGTGAACCTCACGGACCCACAGGCACACTCCGCAGGACTAAGTTCGGGATCGGCCCGCCCACGCCTACAGGGTGCTTCTCCTTTCCAAACAAAAATGCCACGAGCAGCAACAGAGCACATTCGCAAAGTACGGCCAGGAGACCCGTGAGCTCCCAGACCCATCGCCGGCCTCGGCTAAGGCGCCCGGGAACCAGAGAGAAGACAATGCGCCCACGCCGCTTACCACAAAGCCGTGGTCATTCATGTTCAGAATTAAGTTCTGGCCCATGACGGCCAATCCGATCAGCGCGATGTCAGCTCTAGAGGGGCAGAAACAGAACAAAGGAAAGACTCAGCAACACTCGACGCGCTGCAACCCAGGGGCCCGGTCCTCCCACATTTGGCCGTGACTGGGAGTCTGCACTTTCCTCCGCGCCTCCCGCGGGCCCCCCGAAGCCGGGCGCGCACGCTGCAGAGCCTCTGCCGGGCAGGCGGCCCCCAGCCCCGCCCTCGCGCCCGGCTCCGGCTGGCACGCGTCCCGCAGGTGTCCCTGCAGACTCGGCGAGGCCTGGCCGCGCCTCCTCCCTGGCCCTCAAAGGGACCCGCCCCGCCCCATGCCTGCGCGGCCGAGAGGGCAGGGGCCGGGCCCGCAGGGAAGGAGCTCCGGGCCCAAGACGCCGTAGGGCCAGGGTCACTGAGCCCCAACTGAGCTCAGGCGACCCCCAGGGTGGGAGGCGTCGGAGAGAACGAGGGAGATCCCGACCCCCAAAGAGTTCTCCGCCCGCTGAGGCCGAGCCAGGCTACCCCTGGCGAGTCACTCACTGGGCCATGGCGGCGGACAGAGAAAAACAGAACAGCTGCGACGCGCGGAGGACGAGTGAGGGAGAGACCCGCGGGGGCTCCCTCCAGAGGCTGCGGCCGCTCACGCCCGGCTTTTCGGCGCCGGCCAATCGAATGGAAGGGGTGGAGCCGTGAAGCCACGCCATTGGCTCTCCCCGACGCCTGTTAGACCATCCGAGGCAAACGTGCCCGCCCACGCCCGGGGGGCCGGATCAGTAGAGCGCCGAGCACCTAGATGACATTGCCCCGGCGAGGTTCGGGGCTCCCCGCCCACGCGCAGAGCTCTCCGCTCGTCCCAGCTGCACCTCGGTCCTGCAGGCCGTCCTCCTGGCGCAGCTGTAGCCATAGCAACTCACGCAGGACCGCGCTTTACAGTCTACCAGGCACTCGGACGCCTTTGGCGCGAGCGCCCGTCGCTCCTTCCTCAGGTCACTGCGCTGCATCGTGAGCATCGGCGTCGTGTCCCTCCGCTCCGGAGCAGGGGCCGGGCGTGCTCGTTCAGTCCTGTGCGCACTCGGAATGGGGCCGGGGAAGGCTGAGCCTCAGGGCGACCCTGATGTGGGGCCGTGCGACCGCTCACTGCGGGTGAAGAGACCCAGGCGCAGACAGCGCAGGCAGGGTATGTGTTGGTCGGAGTATGATGGGGTCAGGACTTGAGTCTTTCACCCAGGCCCGGAGATAATGGCATTGAACCCCTTCCCGTTTTGTAGACGCTATGTGACCCGCGAGATGGACCAGGTTAAATGCAGAGGCAGATACGAAAATCCAGCCATCTTAAGCCAGACATTAAAGAGATTTGCAAAGTAGCCAAGCAGCGCTTCTTATCTTACTGAGTCCCTTCTTGCTAGGAGGAAATTGTTATTCAGAAGTTTGAGTTTTAGATTTTTTTTTTTTTTTTTTTTGAGCTCACTGCACCTTCCGCCTCCCGGGTTCAAGCAGTTTTCCTGCCTCAGCCTCCCAAGTAGCTGGGATTACAGGCGCCCGCCACCACACCCAGCTAATTTTTGTATTTTTAGTAGAGGTGGGGTTTCACCATCTTGGCCAGGCTGGTCTCAAACTCCTGACCTCGTGATCTGCCCGTCTTGGCCTCCCAAAGTGCTGAGATTACAGACTTGAGCCACTGTGCCCGGCCTTTTTTGATGTCGTTGTTGAGATGGAGTCTGGCTGTGTCTCCAGGCTGGAGGGCAGTGGCGCGATCTGGGCTCACTGCAACCTCCACCTCCCAGGTTCAAGCGATTCTCCTGCCTCAGCCTCCCAAGTAGCTGGGACTACAGGTGTGCGCCACCATGCCCAGCTAATGTTTTTATTTTTAGTAGAGACAGGGTTTCACCACGTTGGCCAGGCTGGTCTCGAACTCCTGACCTCAAGTGATCCACCCACCTCAGCCTCCCAAAGTGCTGGGATTAGAGGTGTGAGCCACTGTGCCCGGCCAGTTTTTAATTTTTATAAAGACCACGTCTTTGCTCTGTTGCCCAGGCTGGAGTGCAGTGGCATGATCATAGCTCACTGCAGCCTGGAACTCCTGAGGTCGAGCAATCTTTTAGCCTCAACTTCCTGAGTAGCTAGGACTACAGGCATGCAACACCACGCCCGGCTAAGACATCCTACTTTAAAATATGTCAAACTTCACAGCACAGTTATTTTTTTTAAATACAGATTTAATGAGATAATTTACATGTCATACAATTCAAACATTGTAAGTACACATTTGGATGACCTTTAATTTATACTGTTGTGTAGCCATCACCATAATCCACTTTTAGAAAACTTCCATCACCCCAAAACGTTCCCTTGGGCCTATTTGTAGTCAGTCTCTGCTCTTGCCCCCAGCCAACCTCTGATCTACTTTGCATGGTTTTTGCCTTTTCCAGAAATTTCATAGAAATGGAATAATAGCATGTAATTTTTTTGGTCTGGCTTCTTTCACTTAGCATCACGTTTCTGAGGCTCATCTGTGTTGTTGTATGAGTGGTTTGTTCCTTTTCATTGCTGAGTGGTATTCCATTATGCAATTATATCATCATTTGCTTATCCATTTATCTGTTGATAGACATTTGGATTGTTTCTAGTTTGGGGAATAAATAAATAATTCTGTTCTGAACTCATGTACAAATTGTTGTTTTCATTTCTTTTGTGTGTGTGTGTGAGATGGAGTCTCACTCTGTAGCCCAAGCTAGAGTGCAGTGGCACGATCTCTGCTTACTGAAACCTTTGCCTCTGGGGCTCAAGCGATTCTCCTGCCTCAGCCTCCCAAGTAGCTGGGACTAGAGGTGTGCCCCACCACACCCGGTTAATTTTTTTGTATTTTTAGTGGAGACGGGGTTTTACCATGTTGCCCTGGGTGGTCTCGAACTCCTGAGCTCAGGAGAGCTACCCACCTTAGCCTCCCAAAGTGCTGGCATTACAGGCCTGAGCCACCACGCCCGGCCTGTTGTTTTAATTTTTTTTGGACATATACTTAGGAGTGGATTGCTGGGTTTTAAGGTAAGTGTAACTTTTTAAGAAACTGCTGGCCAGGTGTGGTGGCTCACACCTGTAATCCTAGCACTTTGTGGGGCCAACACAGGTGGATCACTTGAGCCCAGGAGTTGAAGACCGGCCTGGGCAACATGGTATAACCCTGTCTCTACTAAAAATACAAAAATTAGCCCGTCGTGGTGGCACACGCCTGTAATCTCAGCTACTCAGGAGGCTGAGGCAGGAGAATTGCTTGAACCCGGGAGGTGGAGGCCTCTACTGAAAATAGAAAAACTGAGGTGGGAGGATCACCTGAACCTGGGGAGGTCAAGGCTGCAGGGAGCCATAATTGTGCCTGCACTCCAGGTCTCGCCCTGTTGCCCAGGCTGGAGTGCAGTGGCGTGATCTCGGCTCACTGCAACCTCTGCCTCCTGGGTTCAAGAAATTGTCCTGCCTCAGCTTCCCAAGTAGCCGGGACTACAGGTGCACGCCACCACGCCCAGCTAATTTTTTGTATTTTAGTAGAGACAGGGTTTCGCTGCATTGTCCAGGCTGGTCTTGAATCCCTGAGCTCAGGCAATCTCCCCCCTCAGCTTCCCAAAGTGCTAGGATTACAGGTGTGGGTCACTACACCCGGCCAATATAAAACTTTTAACAAAACCCCAGACTTTATTCCAATGACAATTTTTCTGCTGGGCATGGCGGTTCACACCTGTAATCCCAGCATTTTGGGAGGCTGAGGTGGGAGGATCACTTGAGCCCAGAAGTTGGAGACCAGCCTGAGCAACATAGTGAGACCCCCATCTCTACTTAAAAAAACAAAAATTAAAAATAAAACTAGCCAGGTGTGGTGGTGCATGCCTGTAGTCCCAGCTACTCGAGAGGGTTAGGTGGGAAGACTGCTTGAGGCTGGGACGTTGAGGCTGCAATGAGTCATGATAGCACCACTGCACTCCAGCCTGTGACAGAGCCAAAACCCTGTCTCAAAAAAAAAAAAAAAAAAAAGGCCAAGCACGGTGGTCCACACCTGCACTTACAGTCCCAGCACTTTGGAAGGCCGAGGCAGGAGCATCACTTGAGCCCAGGGTTGGAGAACAGCCTGGGCAACGTGGCGGAAACCCATCTCTACCAAAAAAAAAAATCAAAAATTATGGCTGGGCACAGTGGCCCATGGCTGTAATCCCAGCATTTTAGGAGGCCGAGGCAGGCAGATCACTTGAGCCTAGGAGTTCAAGACCAGCCTGGCCAAACTGGCAAAACCCCATCTCTACTAAAAATCGCAGCTACTCAGGAGGCTGAGGCAGGAGAATTGCTTGAACCTGGGAGGTGCCACTGCACTCCAGCCTGGGCGATAGGGTGAGACTCAGTCTCAAAAAAAAAAAAAAAAAAAAGTGTCATTTACAATAACATCAAAAGAATAAGATATTTGAAATAAAATATGGAATTTAATAAAAGAAGTCTAAAGCCTATACACTCAAAACCACAAAACATTGCTGAAGCAAATTACAGATCTAAATAAGACATTGTAACATGTTAATGGATTTGCAAGAATCAATATCACAGTGGCATGATCTTGGCTCACTACAGCCTCCACCTCCTGGGTTCAAGCGATTCTCCTGCCTAAGGCTCCTGAGTAGCTGGGATTACAGGCAAGTGCCACCACATCCGGCTAATTTTTGTTTTTTTTGTTTGTTTGTTTTTTTAGTAGAGACGGCATTTCACTATATTGGCTAGGCTGGTCTCAAACTCCTCACCTCAAGTGATCTGCCTGCCTCAGCCTCCCAAAGTGCTGGGATTACAGGCATTGAGCCACTGTACTGGGCCTATCATGGATTTTCAATTGTCTATTTTTCCTTTCAATTCCGTTTTTGAGACTGTTAGCAGTGTATATATTTATAATGGCTAAATCTTCATGATGTATTGATGTAGCCATTATCATCATAAAATGTTCCTTTATGTTTCTAATATTAATATTACTATTAACATCTATGCTGAGTTAAATGTATGCAGGAAGAACTTGGGGAAAAAGGCCGTGTTGACTGTTGTTCATATAGCTATTCCTGCTCTCTTGTGATTCTTGATTGCATGGTATATCTTTTTACTTTCACTCTTTATTTGTGTCTTTGAATCTAAAGGATCTCTTGTAGATAGCATATAGTTGAATCTTGCTTTTTTATACAGTTTTACAGTCTGTGCCCTTTGGAATATTTAGTCCATTCATGTTTAATGTAATTGTTGATATGGTTGAATATATGGATGACATTTTAATACTTGTCTTCTATATGTCTCATATCTTTTTTGTACCTTTGTTTCTCTTTAATTCTTTTTTGAGATGGAGTCTCACTCTGTCACCCGGGCTGGAGTGCAGTGGCACCATCTCAGTTCACTGCAACCTCCACCTCACGGGTTAAAGCAATTCTCCTGTTTTAAGCCTGCCAAGTAGCTGAGATTACAGGCATGCCACCATGACTGGCTAATTTTTGTATTTTTAGTAGAGACGGGGTTTCACCATGTTGGCCAGGCTGGTCTTGAGCTCCTGACCTCAGGTGATTTGCCTGCCTCGGCCTCCCCAAGTGCTGGAATTACTGGTGTGAGCCACCACGCCTGGCCTCTTTAACTCCTTTTTCTGTGTTACATTTGTGTGTGTGTATGTATGTATTATTCTAATCCCAAAGTTGAAGGGTTTTTTCCTTTTAGTTTTATGTTTGAGTTACTTTCTGTGTGGTTGTCTAGGGATTGCAGTATGTAGCTTTAACTTATTACAGTATATTTCAGCTCAATACTGAAAATTCTGGTAAAATACAGTAACTTTACTACCCTTCCCTTGCTCTTCCTTTGTGTTATATCTTTATATGTTATAAACCCAGCAATGTGTTATAACTGGTTTAAACAAGCTTGTTTTTTAAAAAATTAAAAAAGAGAGAAAAATATAAAGTATAAAAGAGAAATATAGGGAGGCCGAGGTGGGCAGATCACGAGGTCAGGAGATCGAGACCATCCCGGCTAACTTGGTGAAACCCCGACTCTACTAAAAATACAAAAAATTAGCTGGGCGTGGTGGCGTGCGCCTGTAGTCCCAGCTACTCAGGAGGCTGAGGAAGGAGAATCGCTTGAACCCGGGAGGCGGAGGCTGCAGTGAACCAGGATTGTGCCACTGCACTCCAGTCTGGGCAACAACCAAGACACTGTCTCAAAAAAAAAAAAAAAAAAAGCAAAATATATAGTGTTTTACATTTAGCTGCTTTCATCATTCTAGTGCTCTATGCCTTCTGGTGAATTCAAGATATTGTTCTAGTGTCCTTTTCTTTTAGGCTGAAGGACTTCCTTTAGTACTTCTTTTTTTTTTGGAGACAGAGTTGTTTTGCTCTTGTCACCCATGCTGGAGTGCAGTGGCTCAATCTCGGCTCACCACAACCTCCGCCTCCCAGGTTCAAGCGGTTCTTCTGCCTCAGCCTCCCAAGTAGCTGGGATTACAGGCATGCGCCACCATGCCCGGCTAATTTTGTATTTTTAGTAGAGATGGGGTTTCTCCATGTTGGTCAGGCTGGTCTCGAACTTCCGACCTCAGGTGATCCACCTGCCTCGGCCTCAGAAAGTGCTGAGATTACAGGAGTGAGCCACCACACCCGGCCCCTTTAGTACTTCTTTTAGGAGAGGTCTGCTAGCAATAATTCTCTTATTCTCCCTTTTTAAAAATCTCAGAATGTCTTTATTTCACCTTTTTCTTGGGATAGGGTCTTGGTCTGTCACCCAGTCTGGAGTGCTGCAGTTTGAACATGGCTTACTGCACCCCCAACCTCCTGGGCTCAAGCAGTTCTCCCACTTCAGCCTCCCAAGTAGCTAGGACCGCAGGTGGGTGCTACCATGTCCGGCTAATTTTTAAAATTTTTCTGTAGAGACAGGGTCTCACCGTGTTACCCAGGCTGGTCTGGTCCTCCTGGGCTCAAGCAATCCTCCTGCTTCAGACTCCCACAGTGCTGGGAGTACAGGCATGAGCCACTGCACCCGGCCTCACCTTCATTTTTGAAGGCTAGTTTTCCTGGATATAAAATTATTGGGTGATTGTTTTTTCCTTTCAGGACTTTGAAAATCCATTGCAGTGGCTTTAGCCTTTACTGTTTCTGATGAGCAGTTGACCATTTTTTTTTTTTTTTTCAGAGACAGGGTGTTGCTCTGTTGCCCAGGCTGGGGTACAGTGGCGCAATCACAGTTCACGGCAACCTTGACCTCCTGGGCTCAAGCAATCCCACCTCAGCCCCCCAAATGAGTGGGACTACAGGTTCACGCCACCATGCCTGGCTAATTTTTGTATTTTTAATAGAGATGGAGTTTCACCATGTTGGCCATGGCTGGTCTCAAACTCCTGACCTCAAGTGATCCGCCCACCTTGGCCTCCCAAAGTGCTGGGATTACAGGTGTGAGCCACCACACCCAGCCCAGATTTTTGTTTCTTTTCTTTTTCTTTTTCTTTTTCTTTTTTTTTTTTTTTTTTTGGACACAGGGACTTGCTCTGTCGCCCAGCCTGAAGTGCAATGGCTCACTGCAGTCTTGACCTCCTGGGCTCAAGCAATCCTCCCATCTCAGCCTCCCAAGTTGTTGGGACTACAGGTGCACATCACCGTGTCTGGCCTTTTTTTTTTTTTTAAGAGATGAGACAAGATCTCTCTCTGTTGCCCAGGCTGGTCTCAAACTCCTGGACTTAAATAATCCTCCCGCCTTGGTGTCCCAAAGTGCTAAGATTACAGGTTGAGCTACCACGCCCAGATTTTTTTTATTGTTCAGTTTTTAGCTTGACTTCCTGAGGGTTGCCTTGTGTCTCCATAACTTAGTGGCCAAAGATCCGGGAAGAGATTGTGCTCAAACACCTTGGCTGTGCTCAGATACACTGGCCTATCTGTGTGGGTTGGCAGCGCATTCAGGGATCACCTAGTTCTTAAGTCTCCCTTGGCTTTTTTTTTTTTTTGAGACAGAATTTCGCTCTTGTTCCTCAGGCTGGAGTGCAATGACGCAATCTCAGCTCACTGCAACCTCCGCCTCCCAGGTTCAAGCGATTCTCCTGCCTCATCCTCCCGAGTAGCTGGGATTACAGGCATGCACCACCACGCCTGGCTAATTTTTGTATTTTCAGTAGAGACGGGGTTTTGCTGTGTTAGCCAGGCTAGTCTTGAACTCCTGACCTCAGGTGATCTGCCTACCTTGGCCTCCCAAAGTGCTGGGGTTACAGGTGTGAGCCATGGTGCCCAGCTCTCCCTTGGCTTTTAATTTCTTTTTTTTTTTTTTTGAGACGGCATCTCGCTCTGTCGCCCAGGCTGGAGTGCGGTGGCGCGATCTCAGCTTACTGCAAGCTCCACCTCCCAGGTTCACACCATTCTCCTGCCTCAGCCTCCCCAGTAGCTGGGACTACAGGCGCCCGCCACCACGCCCGGCTAATTTTTTTGGTATTTTTTTTTAGTAGAGACGGGGTTTCACCGAGTTAGCCAGGATGGTCTCAATCTCCTGACCTCATGATCCACCCGCCTCAGCCTCCCAAAGTGCTGGTTTTACAGGCGTGAGCCACCGCACCCGGCCTTGGCTTTTAATTTCTATGGGCTTTCTGAAGTCTCATCTGTGTACATGGCTGGTTTTCCAGCCAGCCAGCGATGTGCTGAGGTCCTGTCTAATCCTTTTGTGGCATTCTCATTTCCAGAGTCTCCTCTTAGATTTCTAGCTAGTCTGCTACTTGAGATCTCAGGCTAGTAAGCTATGGGTTTCTCCCATTTGTTTCTCAAGAAGTTTGCCACTTTTAGCCGATAAAAAAGTACACTTCTTGAGGCCGGGTGCGGTGGCTCACGCCTGTAATCCCAGCATTTTGGGAGGCTGAGGAGGGCGCATCACAAGGTCAGGAGTTCGAGACCAGCCTGACCAAAACGGTGAAACCCTGTCTCTACTAAAAATAGAAAAATTAGCCAGGCATGCTGGCAGGCGCCTGTAGTCCCAGCTACTCGGGAGGCTGAGGCAGGAGAATGGCGTGAACCCAGGAAGCGGAGCTTGCAGTGAGCCGAGATCACGCCACTGCACTCCATCCTGGGCGACAGAGCGAGACGCCGGGCTCGGTGGCTCACGCCTGTAAACCCAGTACTTTGGGAGGCCGATTTGGGAGGCCGAGGTGGAGGATCACCTGAGGTCGGGAGTTTGAGGCCAGCCTGACCAACCAGGAGAAACCCCATCTCTACTAAAAATAAAAAATTAGCCGCGGTGGTGCATGCCTGTAATCCTAGCTACTGGAGAGGCTGAGACAAAAGAATTGCTTGAACCTGGGAGGCAGACGTTGCAGTGAGCCGAGATCATGCCATTGCACTCCAGCCTGGGCAACAAGAGCAAAACTCCGTCTCAAAAAAAAAAAAGTTCTAGTACTTTTTTCTTCTTTATCTTTTTCTTTTCTTTTGATACTAAGTTTCGCTCTTGTTACCCAGTCTGGAGGGCAGTGGTGCTATCTTGGCTCACCGCAACCTCCGCCTCCCAGGTTCAAGCGATTCTCCTGTCTCAGCCTCCCAAGTAGGTGGGATTACAGGCATGAGCCACCATCCCTGGCTAATTTTTTTGTATTTTTCGTAGAGACAGGGGTTTCACCAGGTTGGTCAGGCTGGTCTCGAACTCCTGACCTCAGGTGATCCACCTGCCTAGGCATCCCAAAGTGCAGGAATTATAGGTGTGAGCCACTCTTTTTATTATTATTATTTTTTGTAGAGACAGGGTCTTGCTTTGTTGCATAGGCTGGCCTTGAACTCCTGGCCTCCAGCCAACTTCCCACCTTTGCTTCCCAAAGTGTTGAGAGATTACAGGCGCAAGCTACCATGCCCAACCAGTTTTTTTTTCAAGAATAAATGCGTCAAGAATAAATTGCCTGCCTTTGGTTGATGTCCAGAACCTTGAAATGTTTTTGGTATATATTTTTTCCAATTTTATGCTTTTTTATTTTTGTAGACTGCATTCCCTATTCTCTTCATGCTGCAGCAGCCAGCAGTCCCTCCACAGCACTGTCCTTGTCCTTTTGTCTGTGGTTAAGGCCTTCCTCCAGAGTCTGCCAGAAAGTAGTCAGGGTCTGTGGGCTTTTACTGAAGGCCCTGACCACAGGGCATGCTGCAATAATAGATCCTGTGCTGGGTGCTGCCTCTGCTGGCATTTCTCTTTCACAGGCTGGATTTGGGACCTCAGCCTTACAGGAAATAAGGAGACTGAGGATCAGAAAATGCAGAGAGAAGCCTCAATAGAAAGGACACACAGGCTCACACCTGTAATTCTAGCACTTTATGAGGCCGAGGCGGGTGGATCACCTGAGGTCAAGAGTTTGAGACCACCAACATGGCAAAACCCCGTCTCTACTAAAAATACAAAAATTAGCCGGGCGCGGTGGCGGGCGTCTGTAGTCCCAGCTACTCGGGAGGCTGAGGCAGGAGAATCACTTGAACCCAGGAGGCAGAGGTTGCAGTGAGCCGAGATCGCGCAACTACACTCCAGCCTGAACCGAAAGAGTGAAACTCGTCTCAAAAAAAAAAAAAAGCCCCCAAAATTAGCTGGGCGTGGTGGCGCGTCCTGTGGTCCCAGCTACTCAGGAGGCTGAGGCCTATGAATTGCTTGAACCCAGTTGGGGGCGGTGCGAGACAGAGGTTGCAGTGAGCCAAGATCATGCCATTGCACTCCAGCCTGGGCAACAACAGAATGACGCTCTGTCGCAAAAAAAGGACAAAACGACTGAGAGCCTCCTCAAACTCCTGCCTTGCTCCAGAGGCTCACAGCAGTCCTCAGGCTGCTTGATGACAGGGATGCCACTGCCTGCCGGTCCTGCTTCCTTCCCAGGTAGGCACAGCAAAATGAGCTAATGTCCATGAAAGTTCCTTGTAAACTTAAGACTGCTCCACAATTTTCATATTTATTAATATTCTCTAACGTGACAAACTCAGCTCAGGGAAGGTGAACTTCCCAGCTAGTTAGTGGCGGAGGTGAACTTTAACCCAAGTCTACTTACTAGGGCCAAGCCCAGCATTCTTTCCCAATAGGGTTAGCAGGACATAATCATGTATACTCACAGTGACTGTGTTCCCAGTGAACCTGGGTATATCTGCATTTTAGAGATGTTTCATTGACTTTCAACGGAACGCTGGGTTTTGGAGAACAAACAGTACTTGCAGAAATTTCACAAGTAGAACTTTACACAATGGCTCCCTTAAAAAAACCTTGGTGACAGGCATCCTTTTCAACTTTGTTGCAACTACTTCCTCTTTCTATGGGGCTCAGTTACAAGGAAAGCCTACCATCAGACTTTCTTGCAGGAATAAATTGATTGCTTTAGTCTGAGATTTAGCAAGGGAGAAATTATGCTGAGTCAATGTGACTAATTTAACCAAGTTACTACTGAAGAGACATTTTATGCAAACATATTGCATAAAATCAATATGTATCTAATCATATAGTCATGTTTTCCCTTCTAATGTTACATGCTACACAAACTTTCCATTTCCATGTTAAGGTTCTAATCAGCAGTAAAAAACACTGCTTCTCAGAATTGCTGGAAAACTACCGTAAACTGGCTTGGGAGAGCAGGACTGGAACAAAGGCAAGTCTCCCCCTGGGGATGAACAGAATCAAGCCAGGGCGCGCTAGAGCTGTGTCAGGCTGACTTTTAGCTTTTTAGTTGTTAGAAACTCAAGTGCTTGGCTTAAAATGCTTAAGAACGTCAACCCACATTATTATCCACCAGAAAAACTTTCTGGCTTGTCCTAACTCCCCAAATCCCAAGTCAAAGCATGAGCACAAGTTCTGCAAGAACAGCCCTCTATGCAAACCTCCCAGGGTGGAATCCTTGTTTGACTTACGTAAGAGGGTGTGTAAAGCAACATACCAGTAAGGGCACATTTGAAAATCCCAGCTCTGACACTCACTCAACTACATAATTCTTGTAGCTAAACTCAAACTGAACTCAAATGACCTGAATATATTTTAGGTGGAAAGAGTACTTTTTTTTTTTGAGACATGGTCTTGCCCTGTTGCCTGGGCTACGCTGGAACTCCTGGGCTCAGAGGAGCTTGCATGAAATGATGCCTTTCATTTACAGGCACATGCCACTATGCCCAGCTCCTTTTTTTTTTTTTTTTTTTTGACACAGGGTCTTGCTTTGTCACCCAGGCGCCAGTGGCACCATCATAGCTCACTGCAGTGTCAAACTCCTGGGCTCAAGGGATCCTCCCATCTCAGCTTCCTGAGTAGCTGAGGCTACAGGTGTGTATCACCATGCCCAGTTAATTGTTTTTATTTTTTGTAGAAATGGGGGCTCACTAAGTTACCCAGGCTGGTTTTGAACTCTGGCTTCAAGTGATCCTCCTGCCACAGCCTCTCAAAGTGCTGGGATTAAGGTGTAAGCCACCATGCCTGCTCCCCCTGCCCTTTTTTTTTTTTTTTTTTTTAAGGAAACAGGTTCTTGCTTTGTTGCCCATGCTGGCCTTGAACTGCTGGACTCAAGCAATCTTTCCACGTCAGCTTCCAGAGTAGCAGAAGGAGCAATTCTGAAAAAGCCCAGAGGCTATATAGTCTTACCCCAGAGGAGTATGCTTGTGTTGTGCTCAGAATAGCTAAAATGGTCTGTGCAGGGACAAGGAGTTCCTAAGGGAAAGTGGAATATCTCCCCATCCAACCACAAGTGGAATAACAAGAAAAACCAGATAGAAAAGCAGCGCACAAGGCCGGCGCGGTGGCTCACACCTGTAATCCCAGCGCTTTGGGAGGCCGAGGCGGGCAGATCACAAGGTCGGGAGATCGAGACCATCCTGGCTAACACGGTGAAACCCTGTCTCTACTAAAAAATACAAAAAATTAGCCAGGCGTGGTGGCGGGCGCCTGTAGTCCCAGCTACTCGGGAAGCTGAGGCAGGAGAATGGCATGAACCTGGGAGGTGGAGCTTGCAGTGAGCCGAGATTGCACCACTGCACTCCAGCCTGGGCGACAGAGCAAGACTCCGTCTCAAAACAACAACAAAAAAGAAAAGCAGCACACCAGACTCGTGCACACTCCCATGGGTCGCCTGACTTCCCAAACTATCAGCTTTGCAAGAGACATGGGGATTTACTAAGCGTGCAACCCTAGTAAGGACTCAATCCTACATGCTCCTGGGTGAGGTCTAGTTGAGGGCACAACCAGCGTAATATGCACTGATTCAGGGATTATCTCCCATTTTAAACTGCAAGTCCAGTTTCAGGAAGACGTGGCCTGACATAAGCCCTAGAGCTGACATTAACTTTTTTTTTTTTTTTTTTTTTTTTGAGACAAGAGTCTCGCTCTGTAGCCCAGGCTGGAGTGCAATGGCGTGATCCCGGCTCACCGCAACCTCCGCTTCCCGGGTTCAAGTGATTCTCCAGCCTCAGCCTCCCGAGTAGCTGGGATTACAGGCACCCACCACCAGGCCCAGCTAATTTTTGTATTTTTAGTAGAGACAGGGTTTCACCATGTTGGCCAGGCTGGTTTTGAACTCCTGACCTCAAGTGATCCGCCTGCCTCGGCCTTCCAAAGCGCTGGGATTACAGGCGTGAGCCACCGCGCCCAGCCAGACATTAACTTTTAAGACTGAAGAGTCCTAGCAATCCAGAGACTTGCAGTGTTCCTATCACTGAGCTGTTGGCAGCACTGTGGATATAAGCCAGGGTGCTCAGTTGGATCTAGGACCTACCTCTCTGCTGTGCACTGGCCCCCAGTCCCTCAGGCCCACTCCACAACTCACTCCACCTCACTGTCTTCCCCACTGCCAGGTTTTCCCTCTCAGTTCATTTTTTCCAATTAGTACATGCACAAGCTATGCTATTTCCCTTCTTTAAAACAAAAGCCTCTCCTTTACCTCATATCCCCTTCCAGTTACTCCGTTTGTCTTCTCCCTTTTACAGAAAAATCTGTGAAAGAACTGTTTGTACTGTTTCACCCTCCTCTCCTCCCACTTCCCCTAGAACCTACTCCAATTAAGCACCACTCAAACAAATGCTCCCCTCACCAATGACCTTGCTAGTGTAGAAGCACTCCTGATGCCTCTCTCCATGAGAAGTGAGCCCCATTACTAGAACGTTCCTGTGAGTCTGGAAGGAGCCGTTAGGCGTAGACTGCCCGGCCACTTCCTCCCTCTCTTCTCAGAACCTCGGCTGCCTTCAGGGGACATATGCACTGCATTCCTCTTAACTTCTGCTACTCAAAGAGTGATCCCCACAATGGCAATACTGACATCACTTGGAAGCTCATTAGAAAAGCAGAATCTCAGGCTCCACCCAAGCCCTACTCAATCAGAACCTGCATTTTAGTACGATCCCCAGGGGATTCTGGTGCACAATAAGGTTCAAGAAGCGCTGCTCTAAACCGCCTCATTCTGAGGTTCAGCCTTACAAGATAAATCCAGGCCGGGCGCGGTAGCTCACGCCTGTAATCCCAGCACTTTGGGAGGCCGAGGCGGGCGGATCATGAGGTCAGGAGATCGAGACCATCCTGGCTAACACGGTGAAACCCCGTCTCTACTAAAAATAAAAAAAAAATTAACCGGGCGCGGTGGCAGGCGCCTGTAGTCCCAGCTACTGGGGAGGCTGAAGCAGGAGAATGGTGTGAATCTGGGAGGTGGAGCTTGCAGTGAGCCAAGATGACGCCACTGCACTCCAGCCTGGTCAATAGAGCACTCCAGCCTGGGCGACAGAGCGAGATGCCACCTCAAAAAAAAAAAAAAAAAGAAAAGAAATCCAGTGTTCCCAGATGTATCCACATTTTCTAACAGCAGTTTTATCGGTAATAAGGGTGGTATTTTGGTCTCCCATCTCCCATCGTCTTATTTTTTGTTTCTCAATTGGTTCTGAAATTGGGAAAAATTAGGGTATCCCCTGGCTCCCTCGGACTTCTTACATCTTCAGTTGCCAAAACCTGTGGTCCCTGCTCAGTCCTTACTGTAACCTACTGGCTGCCCTGGACAAAGCGACCACTTCCTCAGTCTTCCACACTTTCCCTCCATGGCCACTGCTTGTCCTCCTGGCTGGACTGCTCTCTCTTCCTGACCTCCATGTGTTGGAGCGCACCAAGCTCCAAGATCTAGTCCTTGGTTCCTGTCAGCCACACACACGCTCCAGGTCTCCTTCCCTGCCTGAGCCTCGATCTGCTGTCTTCATGCTGCCAGCTCCCAAATGTGTGTCTCCAGCTCCAACCACTCCCCTTGAATCCCGCTAGTCCAGCCAACTGTTTTGTTGACTATACACTTAGGTGCATGTGTTGGCATCTGAAAGTGAACATGACTCAAATAAAATTATTATTATTATTTTTTGAGACAGTTTCGCTCTCTGTTGCTCAGGCTGGAGTGCAGTGGCGTGATCTCAGATCACTGCAACCTCCGCCTCCTGGGTCCAAGCGGTTCTCCTGTCTCAGCCTCCCAAATAGGTGGGATTACAGGCGCCCGCCACCACACCCCGCTAATTTTTGTATTTTTAGTAGAGACGAGGGTTCACCATGTTGGCCAGGCTGGTCTCAAACTCCTGACCTCAGGTGATCTGCCCACCTTGGCCCCCCAAAGTGCTATTTTCTTTTTTTTTTTTAACAGTTAAGGTCTTACTCTGTTGACCAGGCTGGAGTGCAGTGGCAAGATCACAGCTCACTGCAGCTTCCAACTCCTGGGCTCAAGCGATCCTTCTGCCTTAGTCTCCTGGGTATCTGGCACTACTGGTGTGCACCATCCATTTTTTAATTGTTGGTGGTTAGCACCAGCTAAGTTTTAATTGTAGAGATGGGGTCTCACTACATTGCCCAGGCTGGTTGGTCTCGAAGTCTTGGGACTTCGATCTGCCCACCTTGGCCTCCCAAAGTGCTGGGATTACAGGCAGGACCATTCTCAGCTTCTGTTCACCTTAAAACACTGCAATGCTGTGCTTTTCACTCAGGCACTTACCCTTTTAGTTACTTTTCTCCTTTCTCTCCAACTCTGCATGAAGTCTCTCAGAAAACTGTTAGTTCTAACTTCAAAATGTACCCTGAATCTGCCCATTTCGTCCTACCTATACTCTACTACCTTAGTCTAAGCCACCATCTCCTCCCCTGGAATATTGCGGTAACAATCTTATTTTGCCCCTTTTTTCCACTTGTCTGTCCCTGCCTGAGTACAAAGACTGTTTTCCACTCAGCAGTCAGAATGGTCTTTTAAAAATGTAAATAAGCCCCTGTGACTCCTCTGCTCCAAAGCCTTCAATGGCTTCCCATTCACTCTAATGAAATTCCAAGTCCTCACCTAAGCCCTAAATATCCTGGTCCCTGGTTACTTTCTGATGTCTTCTATTGCGCTCCCAGTCCCTGACTCCATACCAGCGACCTTGCTATTTCTGGAACCTACTGAGGACACTGCTGCCTCAAGGGCTTCATTTCTCTACTTGGAGACCTCTTTGCCCAGGGGTTTGCATGGCTTACCTTATCCTTTAATTCTAGAGTCTGCTCAAATGTGATCTCCTAAGAGAGGCCTTCCCTGACTATGCCATCTAAACATCCCTCCTTCCCACCCCTCTTTCATCCTTTTATTTAGCTGCTTTCCTCCAAAATACTGAGGACTAATGTTGTAAATCTGTTTAAACAATGTCTTCCCCACTGGAATGGGAGGGCACAGGTGCATGGGCTTGCTTTGTTGGCTGCTGAATTACTGCACCCAGCAGCACACCAGGCATAGGGTGGGCACTCAAATATTTGTTGGAACAAATCATTGCTTTTAACCTGAGGGCTGCTCCTCCCTCCCTTCTTCTGTTTCTCCCCAAACACCCAGGATAGTGGCCCCTGCTCATGCTCTGCTCATGATGAGGGCTTGTTAAATTAAATTGACTTGTTGAACTTTTCAAATCCCCATTTACCCTTCCCCACCCAAAAAAAACCAACATGGCCAGGTGCTGTGGCTCACGCCTGTAATCCCAGCACTTTGGGAGGCCAAGGTGGGCGGATCACCTGAGGTCAGGAGTTTGAGACCAGTCTGGCCAATGTGCTGAAACCTCGTCTCTACTAAAAATATTTTTAAAAATTAGCCAGGTATGGTGGCGGGCATCTGTAATTGCAACTATTTGGGAGGCTGAGGAAAGAGAATTGCTTGAACTGGGGAGGCAGAGGTTGCAGTGAGCTGAGATGGTGCCATTGCACGCCAGCCTGGGCGACAAGAGTCAAACTCCGTCTCAAAAAAATAATTATAGGCCAGGCGCGGTGGCTCACGCCTGTAATCCTAGCACTTTGGGAGGCCGAGGCGGGTGGGTCACAAGGTCAGGAGTTTGAGACCAGCCTGGCCAACATGGTGAAACCCCTCTCTACTAAAAATAAAATCAGCCAAGTGTGGTGGTGGACACCTGTAATCCCAGCTACTTGGGAGGCTGAGGCAGGGAGAATCGCTTGAACCCAGGAGGCGGAAAGTTGCAGTGAGCCGAGATCATGCCACTGTACTCCAGCCTGGACGACAGAGTGAGACTCCATCTCAAAAAAATAAATAAAAATAAATAATAATAATAATAAAAATACAAAAATTAGCCAGGCATGGTGGCGCACGCCTGTAATCCCAGCTACTCAGGAGGCTGAGGCAGGAAAATCGCTTGAACCCAGGAGGCAGAGGTTGCAGTGACCCGAGATCACATCACTGCACTCCAGCATGGGTGACAGAGCAAGACTGTCTCAAAAAGAAAAAAAAAAAAGAAGCCAACACAACACTACAAAATTATTGGAGGGCATACAAGGAGGCTTCAGGAGAAAAACGACAAATCTTCTAGCTAAAATAACCACTTCCATCTTTGGGAGAAAAGTACTTTCAAAGAAACAGCACCATATTAGCTTTCTTGGTTATATAAAAACCACCATTTTGAATATCAGAAAGGAGCACTTAAGCGATGATATTGTGACTTCTGTCTTAGAAAGGTATTATCTTTGCAAATCAAGAAAAGAAATCTTTGTGTAATTACCTTTCAAGGGGTGCAAGAATAAATGCACATCGAGAGCCTTCTGATGCACTGGCTGTACCTTTATTATTTTTACCTCGTTCACTAATAGTTCCGTGATGCAAGGTTACCATACACAGTTAGATAATGTCTGCATTGCACATCTAAGGCTATACAGCAAAAGAATCGGAATTAGTACAAATACAAGAACTATATTTACAGTCTGTATACTCAAGCTCCAAACATCAGATAATATTTACAAAATAAAACATGAAAATGAAAATCCAAAATTAATGTACATTGTTGCTAATGTGCTCAACTCCTTCACTGGGGAGAGATCAGTTTGCAAAGTCTTGGTTCAGAAAGGCCACTTATGCATTATGGGTTTTGTTGTCATGTGTGAGGATGGTGACAAGAGACTTGAAATCTCAACAGACAAGTACTTTAGAGCCACAAAGTCTAAGACAATGCCTTAAATACAAGAAGGCTGATGGACTCCTCAAGTGAACTGATGCCAGAATACGCAGAATGAAAAAAAATGAACTCGAAGACATGAAGAACAACACACAACAGCCACGGTTTGGCAAGAGACCAACCTCAGCCCAGACTTTCCATCTGAGCACAGCCGTTTGGCTATGAGCTTTTTACGTGAATTTTATAGCAACTCTGATTTCTTCCTTTAAATGATTGGAGGCTTTTCAAAGATCTTATGGGGCTCAAATACTAACTTCATAAATGGCCTTTTGAACAACAGCAGCAAATAATCTCTCAGCTGATATTTCAATTTACTAAGGAAGCACAAATTAAAACATTCCTGCTACACAGTCATGGTCTGGCCACACACCGGGGTGAATCACTGACCCTGGTGAACAACTGCAGTGCACACAAGTTAGAGTCCTATGTAAACACATCCAGCAAACCTTCTGGGAGCAGCAGCAAAATGAATCTTTCCTTTTTTTTTGAGACGGAGTCCTGCTGTGTCACCCAGGCTGGAGTGCAATGGTGTAGTCTCAACTCACTGCACCTCCACCTCCCAGGTTCAAGCTATTCTCCTGCCTCAGCCTCCCAAGTAGCTGGGACTATAGGCACACGCCACCACGCCTGGCTACTTTTTGTATTTTTAGTAGAGACGGGGTTTCACCAGGTTGGCCAGGCTGGTCTCGAACTCCTGACCTCAGGTGATCCACCTGCCTTGGCCTCCCAATGTGCTGGGATTATAGGTGTGAGCCACCGCACCCGGCTGAATCTTTTCTTTTTAAGGGGCAGGTTAACAATCACATTTTAAAAAGGGAACCAAAAGGAAAACTGAAAGACCCAAGTCAAACAAGCCCTGATACTGTCCATTGGAACCCGAGCGGGACACAGCATGAGAGAAATGCAGAAAGAGTACCGATGAGTGTGCACGCTGGAGAATCCTTTCTCTCCAATCCACTGTGCAAGTAAGTATAGCTGGATAAATATACATAGACCTGACAAAATTAAATATCCCTGTAAATTAGACAATAAGCAGCAGGCAACAAAGTCTTTGCTTTGGAATATGTGCCAGGAAAAGTCATCTTATTTTTAGATCCCAAGAGACAGTTCACAATGACTTAGTTCCTTCATCTGAAATGAGCTGAAAAATCCATAAAAAATAGGAGCAGTTGTCTGAAGTCTATGTGACTGAAGGGAAAAAAATATATCAAATAATAGTGGTTTCTTAGTTGGGAAACTCACTCCATTGCCCCTTGCCGTCAGCACGTTTAACAACGAGCTGGGGCTCAGGTGCCCGGCCACTGCCACAAGCAGCCCTTGCCTGTGCTCCTGACTAGTGCATGGGCTGGCTGGCCCTGCACAGTCCTGGCCTGAGCGCTGACTGACTCCCAGGAGGGCACACAGACACAGAGCGGGTCTGAGCACTGATTTGGGGCTGGTAGTGAGGCCATATTTTGCTTTGATGGGAGAAAGGAGGATGAGAGAGAGAGAGGAGGAGGTGATTAGTTTTAACTAGCACTTATTTCTCTGAATTTGCCTAAGAATTCTCTTTCCTGCCTTTTAAATTTTTTGCTTATTTAAAGGCGTGCTTTAAAAAAATAAATAAAGGTGGTTTCCTTAAGGGCTATGTTTCTTAACTTTCCCGCCACAACAGCAACAATTAGAGCCTCATAAACAGTTCCTGCCACAAATCTTCTCTCACAGCTTCACAGTGGGGATGGTTCTGTCGGGCAAGGGAGCACCCACTCTGGACGTGCTGGGGGCCAGCAGAGGCTGTCTGCACCTGCCAGCCACAGCAGGGGCGCCCCAGAAGGTGAAGAGCACGCAGGACACGACCACTCTGCTCCCTCTGGCTCCCTAAGAGGCCTTCTTATCCAGGCATGCTATGAACAGACAGTCCAGTTTGGCCTGTTCTAATGTCTGAGACTTCCAAAGCAAAGACTTTCCAAACCAGTTTCGTATGAGTTAGAAGAAAAACAAAAGTCATTTCAGTGTATCACATAATTTCACTCTCTCTCAGGCTTCCCACCGTCCTGTGTCACAGACATGGATCCTCTGTCACACTTTGTAACAGCAGCATCAATGACTTAATTTTAAAAGTGACCTTCAAATTCCATCTTCATTTCCCTGAAATTAGATTTGATTCCAGTCCAGGCAGCCATCTCTAAGCACCGACAGATCCTGCTGGTTTGAATAGAACCAGAAGGGCATATTGTGTCCATCAGACAATGAAACTTCTAACTACATTAGAAAATCTCACATACCACTTAGAAAACAAATAACTTCACAGTTAGTGACCTATGTTTTAACAGGAAGAAGAAAGTTAAAAAAAAAAATCCGCCATAGAGTTTCCGCTGGTCACTTTTCAGGTACAGATGCAGCCTGTGATTCTATCCTTTCCTTTCTCTCTCCGTGATTCACTTTTCCTCCTCTTCACAATGCAGTGATAAGGAGCAAAGCTGGGAGACCTGTTCTTCAGAGATGAGCCCAACCAGGAAGTGAGAAACAAGGGTGTGGACGATGACACAAGTCTCCCTAGCAACAACTCTGCAGAGGCGCGCGAGCCCCTGGCCTTTGCTGCATGAAGCGGGAAGTCATCCAGCTGCCTATCGCCTGAGAGTCAGCAACCTCAAGGCCGAGGACCTCACCAAGTGGGAGTGAGCAGATACTTTCCTGAATGCCTGAGCGATGGTGAAACAGAGACGTCTGAGCAAGGGAAGTAAAGGATGGTGTAAAACAATCCCAAGACAACTGGCAAAGCAACCGAAGTCACTGGAGGCTTTCTTTTTCCCCTCTCATCCTGGAAAACTTACTGGCAGCTGAAAGAGACAGACTTATCTTCTCTGATGATCTCAGAAGCCAGATGACCTGGTCTGTCAGAAGGAAAGAAGACTGTCCACAGTGAGCTTCCTCCTTTCTCCCTGGGCAGTGTTTCCACACCAGATGGAGAGGAGCAGGGAACACAGCCTGGGGCCCGGGCTCCCTGGATGCTCATCCGTGCCCCTAGGCATATTGTGTTCTGTTTGGAGTAGTGGTCATGGTTAGTTTTAATCCTGGGATCCAGAAAGCAAAGCCTGCCACATTTGCTTATTTATGAGTATAGAGAGCCTCACTGAAAGCATCTTCAACCTGATAAGCATCAATGAAAACAACTGCTGGATTCAGAGGGAGACTTCCAAGTTTATGCCTGAAAGCTACATTTCTTTGATCAAAGGGAGCTGGAACAACCACAAGGTCACTACTCAGCATTATTATTATTATTTTTTTTCTGAGACAGAGTCTTGCTCTGTCACCCAGGCTGGAGTGCAATAGCGCGATCTTGACTCACTGCAACCTCTGCCTCCTGGGTTCAAGCAGTTCTCCTGCCTCAGACTCCCAAGTAGCTGGAATTACAGGCATGTGCCACCATACCCGACTAATTTTGTATTTTTAGTAGAGACGGGGTTTCATCACATTGGCCAGGCTGGTCTTGAACTCCTGACCTCGTGATCTGCCCGCCTCGGCCTCCCAAAGTGCTTGGATTACAGGTGTGAGCCACTGTGCCCGGCCTACCCAGCATTATCTTAATCGTAACTATGACCATCAAGTTTATCACCAGAAAGTGAAACACTCCCGCCTTGTGGAACATTTGTGTATGACATGGCACTAATTCCAACTGTACCACCACCATCACTAATGCCAAAAACGGAACTGAGACACTCCTAGAAAAGAGCTTCCCTCCCAACAGAGAAAAAACAGTGGGCAGGAATCCTGCTGTGAGGAGCTACAAGCATCCCACCGCCTGCCGCTGTCACGGCCCACGGCCAAACCCTGGGGTCCCCTGAAGTCCACCAGAAGCATCCTTGGCATTTCCCTTCACCAAGGTCAAGAGCAGCCACTGTCCCAGGCCCACTGAAAAGGCCTCTCGTCTCATCTCTACCAGTAAATAAAAATTCCATAATTATGCCCTAAAAAGCCCCAACTTTGACTCAGAATATAACTGTTCCAGTTCTATGCTCACCACCACCTTTTCCCTGAATGGAAATGCAGGCATTAGCCATGGCAAAAAGAGACAGAGGGGAAAAAAGATTAGTTTTTTCCTCTCAGGTTCTAAAAAGGCCAGATGTCTCCTCCCTTAGTCTCTAAGCCACCCAAGAAAAATTAAAGTGATATCACAAACTGAGAAAAGAAAAAAAAAGTATGTTGTCTTGAAAAACATACTTGGTTTTTCAAGGTGCCTGGTGACAGCAGCACAGACATCAGAGGTGGTCATGATGGGGACCTATCATACAAAAGGAAGCCAAAGTACACCCACAATCATTTGGAGATTCACCAGATCCCCTCAGAGTTTTTGTGTTTTTGTGTGTGTGTGTGTGTGTGTGTGTGTGTGTTTAAAAACATTTTTTCCTTTTGTTAGGCCACATGCTACTAACAAGATTCTCAGCACAAGAAAAAAGAAGAGTACAGAGCAATGGAGATGGGGAATGGGAGAACTAGAAAAGTGCTGGACAAGGAGGGAGAAGTAGTTAAGCCACAGGATCACATACAAGAGTCACCGTCAAGAATCACAAAGAGAAATGAGAGGTAACGCTTTCTTTATCTCTCGAAGGCGAGTGAGGGCACTCGGCAGAGTCACTTAGTATTTCGACTGGCTCGGGCATCTGCGGGAAAGCTTTGACCTATGGGGGACAAACAGGGAGGTAGGATTAGAAGTCTGGGTACAAGTGTTGTCCCCTCACAGTCCTCTCCCTCTGAGGCTCCCTCCTGGAGCATCTTCCTATTTGGCACCGCAGGCCTTGTCCTCTAAGCCGTCTACTCTGGGACCCTGTGACACAAGCCCTCAGAACCTGAGGCTTAATCACAGGGCTGGAGGTTGGGAGACCATTAAGGTTCTCACTGTCCTCCCTTTAATCTCTCCCCTGAGCCCCATCTGCAGACCTCTTGAGAACAAAAAGACAAACAAGGAAAATAATTGGTGCACATTTGTGACCAGAGTCTCCCTGGTGCTTCAGAACATGACAATGTCTTACAAGATGCAGAGGCCTCATTACCACCCCACAACCAATTTACACTCCTGTCCTTCCTCTCTTTTACATTTATTTTGAAAAATACTTCCTTTCAAGCCAGATGTGGTGGCTCACGCTTGTAATCCCAGCACTTTGGGAGGCCGAGGAGGGTGGATCACCTGAGGTCAGGAGTTCAAGACCAGCCTGGCCAACATGGTGAAACCCCATCTCTACTAAAAATTAAAAAAAAAAAAAATTAGCTGGGTGTGGTGGCGGACACCTGTAATCCTAGCTACTCGGGAGGCTGAGGTAGGAGAATGGCTTGAACCCGGGAGGTGGAGGTTGCAGTGAGCCAATATCGTGCCACTGCACTCCAGCCTGGGCCACACAAGAGCGAAACTCCATCTCAAAAAAAAAAAAAAAAAAACCACAAAGAAAACAAAAAAAAAAAGAAAAATTCTTCCTTTCCTATTTATCCTGATATTCCTGAAGCCAAAAGCCAAAGAGAGAAAGAAAACACAGAACAACTTCTAGGCTGGGTGCAGTGGCTCACACCTATAATCCCAGCACTTTGGGAGGCTGAGGTGGGTGGATTACTTGAGGTCAGGAGTTTGAGACCAGCCTGGCCATTGTGGTAAAACCCCGTCTCTACAAAAAATACAAAAATTAGCCAGGCATGGTGGCACATGCCTGTAGTCTCAGCTACTGGGGAGGCTGAGTCAGGAGAATCGCTTGAACCAGGGGGCGGAGGTTGCAGTGAGCCAAGACCAAGCCACTGCACTTCAGGGAGAAAGAGTGAGACTCCGTCTCAAAAACAACAACAAAAAAAAACCAAACAAATAAAAAACAACTTCTTACCGTATTGTGCCAGCAAGAAGTGGGTTGAAGGCATACAACCAGTCGTTCATGTCTTTGTCATTGAGGGCCTGCAAAAGGACCCCACGGTGCTTTGTGCAGACAGCAAAGGTGTTTGGTGTCTGAAAGAAAAATGCAGGTAGACAAGAAAGTTACTACAGAAACAGCAATGGGGACTGCCTTACCATATTCCCAAGCCATATAGCACTCACAAAGGAGTTCAAAACCAGAGAGAAAGGGGAAATTTCACACCACATAACAGAGAGTGCAGAACTCAAAAGGGAAGGGCACATGTGGCAATAAGAAACCAAGGCAGGGCAGGACAGACCTTCACCATGGCCTGCTGGTCCTCGCTGTACTCCACCTGTGCTGTGGACAGGTTAATGATTCCACGCTCCACAGGGTCTTTGTCACTGTTATAGATGAAGACATAAGGCCGACGGACGACAACAAAATGTTTAGCCCAGTTACTGTAAAGAGGCTCCTTGAAATGAAGGTATCCTTTCTTAGAGACCACTGAGCTAAAAACGACAATATGACAAAAGTTAGTTTCTCACAAAAAGAAAATAATCGTGCTGAGGACCATCAAAATACGCCACACCTAGGCCAAGTCCTTAGATTCGATGAAACAGGCAAATGACCTATTTGGCCTAGAATCTTATCTGCCAAAGTAATACAGCAAAAGCGAAACCATGCCATGGCAACATGCTGCGCCAGGGTGCAGATGCATCATGAGACCCAGCTGGAGAAACCCAGGCCGGCCCTCTCACCCCAGACTCAACTTGCATCAGACTACAGTACAGATTGCATCAGACTACAGTACAGACCTCACAGGGAAGAGCTGGCCAGTCACTTCTTCTTGTGGATTTGTTTTTTATAGCTGGCATTCCTGCTCATTATAGTACTCACCCTGGTCTAATTTCTTCAATATCTGGAACAAGATTGAGAAATTCGTTTTTTCCTGCTCGGGCCAAATAGGGCGTTTCCACAGCTGGGACAATCTGAAACTGTTCAAATTCTGGGCAGGGACTAGAGGCCCGGGAATTGGCTTCTGGGGTCCTTTAAAATAGAGAGATTAGAAAGAAAAGGGTAACAAGAGCATCAGTTATGATCAAGGCATACTGAGTACCGTTTCACTGGGAGGAACACAATGCCCCTCCCTAAACTCTAGCTGCAAACTTGAGTTGCAGAGAGCTCAGCTGAGGAGACAGGCTGGCTTCAGAAAGTTAACTCTGAATTCAACTGGTGTCATCCTTCTGAAGTTATGAAAGGAAATTGATCATTGATGGCCACTGGGTCACATAGTCTCTCTGCCTATATTAAAGCCCTCTGAACACATTATCTGGAATATGAACTCTATTCCTTTATATGTTTCTTTTTAGTCCCATGGCCACACCAAAAGCGATGTTTCTCAAAGTGTGCCCCCAGCCAGCAGCATCAGCTTCACCTGGGAAACTGTTCAAAAACTCAAATTTTTAGACTCCAAGCCAGACCTACGGAATGAGCAGCTCTGGGTGGGGTTGAGCCATGGGGGCTTCAACAAGCCTCCCAGGGAATGATGATGTACACTGAAGTCTCAGAGGCCCACTGCCTTAGAAAATGGCAGAAAAAGCAAACAAATGGGAAGACCCAGGGTTCCTGAACGGCTGTGCAGAGTAGACCTGCACCACTGACCTGGACCTGGACCAGCCCTCATGATTATTGTGTGAGAAATAAATTCCCATACTCTGTATTGTTAGGTATCTTTGTAGAGCAACATAGCATTGTATCTCACTAAATCTAAAAAGCCCATTTTAACTTTTTTTTATACTTCATTCTTTTTTTTTTTTGAAATCGAGTTGGCCGGGTGCAGTGGCTCACACCTGTAATCCCAGCACTTTGGGAGGCCGAGGTGGGCAGATCACCTGAGGTCAGGAGTTTGAGACCAGCCTGACCAACATGGCGAAACGCCGTCTCTACTAAAAATACAAAAATTAGCTGGGCGTGGTGGCAGGCCCCTGTAATCCCAGCTACCCAGGAGGCTGAGGCACGAGAATTGCTTGAACCCGGGAGACAGAGGTTGCAGCACTCCAGCCTGGGCGACAGAGTGAAACTCTGTCTCAAAAAAAAAAAAAAAGGCTGGGCGCAGTGGCTCATGCCTGTAATCCCAGCACTGTGGGAGGCTGAGGCTGGAAGATCATGAGGTCAGGAGACCGAGACCATCCTGGCTAACACAGTGAAACCCCATCTCTATTAAAAATACAAAAAATTAGCTGGGTGTGGCTGGGTGCGGTGGCTCACGCCTGTAATCCCAGCACTTTCGGAGGCCGAGGCGGGTGGATCACAAGGTCAGCAGTTCGAGACTAGCCTGACCAAAATGGTGAAACCTCATCTCTACTAAAAATACAAAAAAAAAATAGCTGGGCATGCTGGCAGGCGCCTTGTAATCCCAGCTACTTTGGAGGCTGAGGCAGGAGAATCACTTGAAACTGGAAGGCGGAGGTTGCAGTGAGCCAAGATTGCGCCACTGCACTCTGGCCTGGGCAACGAGAGCAAAACTCTGTCTCAAAAGTAAATAAATAAATAAAATAAAATAAAAAATTAGCTGGGTGTGGTGGTGGGCACCTGTAGTCCCAGCTACTCAGGAGGCTGAAGCAGGAGAATGGTGTGAACCTGGGAGGCGGAGGTTGCAGTGAGCCGAGATTGTGCCGCTGCACACCAGCTTGGGTGACAGAGCGAGACAAGTCTCGCTCACTGCAAGCTCTGCCTCCCAGATTCAACCAATCTTCCTGCCTCAGTCTCCCCAGTAGCTGGGATTACAGGTACATGCCCCTATGCCTGGCTGATTTCTTGCTCTGTCACCCAGGCTGGAGTGCAATGGTACAACCATGGCTCACTGCAGCCTCAACCTCCCGGGCTCAAGCAATCCTCCCACCTGAGCCTCCTGAGTAGCTGGAACCACAGGCGCATGCCATCATGTCCAACTATTTTATTTATTTTTTGTAGAGATGGGGGTCTCCCTATGTTGCCCAGGCTGGTCTCGAACTTGTGGGCTGAAGCAATCCTCCCACCTCAGCCCCCGAAAGTGCTGGGATTACAGGTATAAGCCACTGCACTCAGCCACCATTTCTTAAATTGGGATTCATTTTATAATTGATGGCATGCTTAAGTTAGTTGTCAGTGCTTTTTCTTCTTTTCTTAGTGGCACAGAATAGTCCCTACAGTCTGTGGCATCCTAAATTTAATGGAATTACCTGGTTGTGTTATTTTCTCCAGCCGCCTTTGCCTGTGTCAGTGTTGGTACAGTGAGATAGACAGGTGGATGATAACCAGGTGAGCATAACTGATGGAGATGCACAAGAGGGTATGTTGCAAAGAACGGATTACGATGATGAATCATGGACTCTAGACTAAATCTGTCTTTTTCTTTCTTTTTTTTTTAGGGACAGGGTCTTGCTCTGTCGCCCAGGGTGGAATGCAGTGGTGCAATAATAAAACCTCACTGCAACCTTGAACTCCTGGATTCAAGCGATCCTCCCACTTCAGCCTCCCGAGTAGCTGGGACCACAGGCACAGACCACCACGCCTGGCTATCTTATTTATTTTTTTGTAGAGACGGCATATCACTATGTTGCCCAGCCTGGTCTCGAACTCCCAGCCTCAAGCAATCCTCCTGCCTTGGCATCCCAAAGTGCTGGGAGCCACCTCACCTGGCCTTGTCTTTATTTTTCTTACCTACATAATTTGCTGTGGAATCAAAATATTTTTTTCCAAAACAGTTTCAAAATATTTTTCCCAAGATAGCACTTCCTATGTCTGGTATTATGACTGGGGAGACAAGCAGGGGTAGGAATGGAGGACAAAACTAGCAGAAAGGGATGAAGAAGACAGTCATGATGAGGTGATGATGCAGAAGGTTAGTAAGCTATGATGTGAAGAGATGCCAGTAGCTAGCACCTCTCCAGTCACTGTGATAGCCAAAAAGGCTCCCACACATTTCCAAATGCTGCCTAGGGGGAAGGTGCTGCCTTCAGTCAAGAACCATTGAGCTAGAGGAAGGTTGACATTTACCTTCGTTCTTAGATTGACTTCTCTCAGCGAAATCTGGGTACTTACTTCTGATCCAGAGAGTTGCTCCTAGAGTCTACCAGAGAGGGACAGGTGGAGGAGGGAGTGAGGGTGGCACTGCTGAAACTGGACTCAGAGGGATCCCGTCCAATTGGAGAGATATCAGACAACTGGAAGCAAACCGAACACTACAAGTTACATTCAGCTGCCTCTACAATAACAATAGGGAGTTTCAACAACCAGCGCCTCACTTTGATACATCTTGTTTTAGAAGGTCATTTAAGAAAACAAGCCTATACATACAATTATTATTTATCAATAAATAAATACATAGATAAAATTTTAAGAGACAAGGCCTTGCTCTATTGTCCAGGCTGGAGGGCAGTGATGCAATCCTAGCTTCCTGTGGCCTCCAACTCCTGGGCTCCAGCGATCCTCCTGTGCCCTGGCTTCCTGAGTACCTGGGATTACAAGCGTGTACCACCACAACTGGTGAAAATATTTTCAAAAAAGAAAAAACACAAGCCTACAAATATTTTACGGCCTAAGTGCCACACTAAGAATCAAGACATTTATAAAAGGGGCAAGGTTGGTTTTTTAATGTTCCAACTGCCCTCCTGCATTATTATTATTGTTATTATTATTATTATTATTTTCTTTTTCGAGATAAGGTCTTGCTATGTCTACCAGGCTGGAGTGCAGTGGTGCGATGTTGGCTCACTGTAGCCTCAGCCTCCAGGACTCAAGTGATCCTCCTATCTCAGCTTCCTGAGTAGCTGGGACTACAGGTGTACACCACCACACTCAACTAATTTTTGTATTTTTTTGTGGAGATGGGGTTTTTTTCATGTTGCCCAGGCTGGTCTTGAACTCTTGGCCTCAAGAGATCCATCGACCTTGACCTCCCAAGCAGGCAGGATTACAGATGTGAGCCACTGTCACTGGCCTCTCCTGCATTATCTTTATTTATTTATTTATTTTTGGAGAGACAAAGTCTCGCTCTGTCACCCAGACTGGAGTGCAGTGGTGCGATCTTGGCTAACTGCAAACTCCACCTCCTAGGTTCAAGCAATTCTGCCACAGCCTCCTGAGTAGCTGGGATTACAGGCATGTGCCACCATGCCTGGCCCATTATTTTGGTTTTTTTTGTTTTTTGTTTTTTTTTCTTTTTGAGGCGGAGTTTCACTCTTGTTGCCCAGGCTGGAGTACAATGGCGCGATCTTGGCTCACCGCAACCTCCACCTCCCGGGTTCAAGCGATTCTCCTGCCTCAGCCTCCTGAGTAGCTGGTACTACAGGCATGTGCCACCACACCCGGCTAATTTTGTATTTTTAGTAGAGATGGGGTTTCTCCATGTTGGTCAGGCTGGTCGCAAACTCCCAACCTCAGGTGATCTGCCCGCCTTGGCCTCCCAAAGTGTTAGCATTACAGGCATGAGCCACTGCAGCCGGCCCCCCGGTCCATTATTATTAAGAGACAAAAAAATACTGTCACACAGGTTGGGGTGCAATGGCACAATCATACCTCACTGTAGCCTCAAACTCCTGGGCTCAGGCAATCCCGCCTTGGCCTCCTGAGTAGCTAGGCCTATAGGTGTGTCCACCACATTTGGCTAATTTTTCAAAAATTTTTTTGTAGAGATAGGGTATTTGTGCTATATTGCCCAGGCTGGTCTCAACCTATTGGCCTCAAGCGATCCTCTCATCTTGGCCTCCCAAAGTGCTGGGATTACAGGTATGCGCCACCACACCCAGCCCCTGAATTAATATGAGTGGTATTACAGTGGTGCGCCTTCCATGTACTAGGCATTGTTCTAATAATATGGCAGAGGATCTGCCTCCCTGGAGCTTAAGACAGACAATAAACCACTCAACAAACACTTTAAAAAGCATCAGGTAGTAATTAGTGCTATAGCAAAAAATAAAGCGGGAAAGAGGGGTGGGTAGAAAGTTTCAGACAGCTGTCAGATTTATTATCAGGTGTTAACAGAGTCCACTCACAGGAGGTGATAATGGAGTAGAAAAATGAAAGAGGTAAGGGAGCCAACCATGACAATACCTGGAGAAAGGCAATTCCAGGCAAAGAAATAGTAGGTGTGCAAAGACCCCAAGGCAGGAATGAGCCGGGAGGGTTTAAGGTCAAGCTGACTAGAATTGAGTGAATAACACAGAAATTCTCTGAAGTGTTTACTTCACTCTTTGTTGAAGTCAATAAAACTTTATGCCACCAGGAACCTCAGGGTTTCCTTGTACCCTGGCATAGAATAACATACCATCTCCCTATAGAATATTCTCCTCCAAAGGAGTCATGAAAAAGCCAAAATGTTTCCCATCTGGTAATCACTCTAAGAGACACAAAGGAGTATTTTTATCTTCAGAAGTCAGTGTTCGGACTCTGAAAAATTAGAATGAATACCAGAGCAGTATGTCATAAATTTTCAAATACAATGCTATGCCCATGACAAGTTGCTTAAAAGCAGCAAAAACCAGGAATAGGTAATCTGGGCTGCTGTGGAGAAATCAGTTAAAAACACACTAGCTAAAAATTACAGTCAATGTGCTCACCTTACAGTCACTGATGCTGCCGTGCACCTGGCTGAATTCTCTGTTGAAAGTGTGGGTGAGAAGTTGCAGGCACTAAAGAAGAGAAAGAGAAGTGCAAGCTGAACATAAAATGTCAACAGCCAGGAGCCTCAGGATAGCTGACCATGTGGAGGCTCCTGAAGGGCTGAGTTCCCGGGGAGGGCATGGAAGCTCCACATCTCCTCTCCCTATGCATTCGTCCATCTGCTGTTCATTGGTCTCCTTTGCACTGTCCTTTCTAATAAACCAGTAAATTTAAAAACAAACAAACAAAAACCTCAATGACTAAATGAAGCCCTGGATACAAGGCAGGAGGCGAAATAACATGTCCTAAACTCACAGTGCAGCTCTGATGTTGCCCATACAGCTCTAGAAATTAGAACTAAGTATATAGCAAGGGAAGTTCTATGTATGTCTAATAAAGATAAAGCAAGTGGCTTAAAAAAGCCTTTCTCAAGATTACCAAAGTGAATTACTAAAAACACCATGGTTTTGGCTGGGTGTGATGGCTCATGCCTGTAATCCCAGCACTTTGGGAGGATGAGGCAGGTGGATCACGAGGTCAGGAGATCGACCTCATCCTGGCCAACATGGTGAAACCCCATCACTACTAAAAATACAAAAATTAGCTGAGCATCATGGTGGGCACCTATAATCCCAGCTACTCGGAAGGCTGAGGAAAGAGAATCACTTGAACCCAGGAAGTGGAGGTTGCAGTGAGCCGAGATCATACCACTGCACTCTAGCCTGGCAGTAGAGTAAGACTCCATCCCCTCTCCAAAAAAAAAAAAAAACAAAAAAAAACACCTACAAAAAATGAGCTGGGCATGGTGGTGCACACCTGTAATCCCAGCTACTCAGGAGGCTGAGGCAGAAGAACTGCTTGAACCTGGGAGGTGAAGGCTGCAGTGAGCTGAGATCGTGCCACTGCACTCCAGCGTGGGCCACAGAGCAAGACTCCATCTCAAAAAAAAAAAAAAAAATTTTAATAAAGATAAAAATAAAAAATAAAAACACCATAGTGATCTCTCGACCTCACAATCTGCCCGCCTCAGCCTCCCAAAGTGCTGGGATTACAGGCGTGCGCCACCGCACCCGGCCACCTCTGCCTTCTTTAAAAAGCTTTTATCTGGCTGGGCGTCCACACACTCGTAATCCTAGCACTTTGGGAGGCTGAGGCGGGTGGATCACCTGAGGTCGGGAGTTCAAGACCAGCCTGGCCAACATGGTGAAACTCCGCCTCTACTAAAAATAAAAAAATTAGCCAGGTGTAGTGGCACATGCCTCTGTACTCCAAGCTACTTGGGAGGCTGAGGAAGGAGAATCGCTTGAACCTGGGAAGCGGAGGTTGCAGTGAGCCAAGATCACGCCACTGCATCCCAGCCTGTGTGACAGGAGTGAGACTCCATCTCAAAAAAAAAAAAATTTTAAAAAGCTTTTATCACTTCTCATGGGATTACTGTAATAAAGATAAAGAATTCTCCCTTCCTCAGCGTATCTCTTCACCATCAATCCATTCTCTTTATTGCCTGCCAGAGAAATATATATTTTTTTTTTGAGACGGCGTCTCACTCTGTTGCCCAGGCTGGAGTGCAGTGGCACGATCTCAGTTCACTGCAACCTCCGCCTCCCGGGTTCAAGCGATTCTCCTGCCTCAGCCTCCTTAGTAGCTGGGACTACACGTGCATGCCACCATGTTCGGCTAGTTTTTGTATTTTTAGTATACACGGGGTTTCACCATGTTGGCCAGGATGGTCTCGATCTCCTGACCTTGTGATCCACCCGCCTTGGCCTCTCAAAGTGGTGGGATTACAAGCGTGAGCCACCGAGCCTGGCCAGAAATCTTTCTAAAACACAAATACCTGTTTAAAATATTTCTGCCTTGCTCCCATCATCCACTATAAACTCTTCAGTGCAGTATACAAGATTCTTCACTCCACACCTCCTGTTCCAGTCCCACGTGAACTCCCCAAGACTGATCATGCAGGACACCGCTGCCTCCCTCCCGATCTCACGGGACACCGCTGCCTCCCTCCCGATCACGCGGGACACCGCTGCCTCCCTCCCGATCTCACGGGACACCGCTGCCTCCCTCCCGATCTCACGGGACACCGCTGCCTCCCTCCCGATCTCACGGGACACCGCTGCCTCCCTCCCGATCTCGCGGGACACCGCTGCCTCCCTCCCGATCTCACGGGACACCGCTGCCTCCCTCCCAATCAGGCGCGACACCGCTGCCTCCCTCCCGATCTCACGGGACACCGCTGCCTCCCTCCCAATCAGGCGCGACACCGCTGCCTCCCTCCCGATCTCACGGGACACCGCTGCCTCCCTCCCGATCTCACGGGACACCGCTGCCTCCCTCCCGATCTCACGGGACACCGCTGCCTCCCTCCCGATCTCACGGGACACCGCTGCCTCCCTCCCGATCTCACGGGACACCGCTGCCTCCCTCCCGATCTCACGGGACACCGCTGCCTCCCTCCCGATCTCACGGGACACCGCTGCCTCCCTCCCGATCACGCGGGACACCGCTGCCTCCCTCCCGATCACGCGGGACACCGCTGCCTCCCTCCCGATCTCGCGGGACACCGCTGCCTCCCTCCCGATCTCACGGGACACCGCTGCCTCCCTCCCGATCTCACGGGACACCGCTGCCTCCCTCCCGATCTCGCGGGACACCGCTGCCTCCCTCCCGATCATGCGGGACACCGCTGCCTCCCTCCTGCGCATCCTTCCAAGGTCAGCTCATGAGCTCCCCACTACAGACACTTCTCCTCTGACTCCTATAGCATTTGAAACACACACCTCTATTATATGCTTGTGACCTAATATTCTGTAACCTTTATATTTTTAAATTTTTAAATTTTTTATTATTTTATTTTATTTTTTTAGATGGAGTGTCACTCTGTCACTCAGGCTGGAGTGCAGTGGAGCTATCTCAGCTCACTGCAATCTCCGCCTCCCGTGTTCAAGCAATTCTCCTGCCTCAGCCTCCTGAGTAGCTGGGATTACAGGCACCCACCACCACACCTGGCTAATTTTTGTATTTTTAGTAGAGACAGGGTTTCACCATGTTGGCCAGGCTGGTCTCAAACTCCAGACCTCAGGTAATCCACCTGCCTCAGCCCTGCAAAGTGCTGGGATTACAGGCATGAGCCACCATGCCTGGCCTAATTTTTGTTTTGGTAGAGACGAGGTCTCACTATGTTAGCCTAGGCTTGTCTTTAACTCCTGGGCTCAAGCAATCCCTTTGCTTCAGCCTCCCAAAGTGGTGGGATAACAGGCATGAGGCACTGTGCCTGGCCCTGTAAGCTTATTGAGGGTAGGAACTGCATCTTTTTATTTCTACATTCACAGTATTATCATAGGCCTTCAAACACCTCGAACAAAGGTGATGAAAATGAATAAACTGAGAGGCTAGTTTGTAGAGCCTTGTGGGAAGACGTTCAACAAAGAGGAAGGGATTCACACCTTGGTAGCCAGCTCTTTCTCTCGGTCCACCAGGCTTTCGATGTCTGCTGAATCGTAGCCACTGCTCTCGCTGGGTGTGATGGCGCTTTCAAAGGTGGTGGTTGAGATCTGAGAGGAGATACTGGTGGAGGTGCTGAGGGTCCCACTGCTGAGGCTGGGGGATAACGAGTCGCTCAGGGATTTGGGGATGCTGTCACCAAGTCTCTCACGCAGCAGCAAAAAGTGGCGGGTTTTTTCCACCTGAGAAGATCAATACTACTGCTATAGCAAACACAAAGCTCATTAAGACCTCAGGAGAGAAAAGTGAAAAGCTATGATCACATGCAGCAGAGGGGAGGAAGACTGATACTTTGGCAATCTTGTCCAAGAGTTCTTGCATCTGAGCAACCCTGCCCCTGGATACCTCATGTAGGAGCTCCAGCTTCTCCAGCTCCCACTGGTGCTCAAGGATGAGGCTATCTCCACGGGGCCGCCAGCCTGCTAAGTTCTCTTCTCCCCGCACATATGCCACTGATGTATCTAAGATTTTTCTTCTCCTTCTCTGCATGCCTAAGACAAAAGGAAACAAGTTTTTGTTTCAGAAAAAAATTCAATTCTAAGTTTAGGTCAAAATGAATTAATAATTCTTTTTTTTTTTTTTTTTTTTTTTGAGACAGAGTCTTGCTCTGTTGCCCAGGCTGGAGAGCAGTGGAACAATCTCACCTCACTGCAAGCTCTGCCTCCCGGGTTCACGCCATTCTCCTGCCTCAGCCTCCCCAGTAGCTGGGACTACAGGCGCCCGCCACCACGCCTGGCTAATTTTTTGTATTTTTAGTAGAGACGGGGTTTCACCGTGTTAGCCAGGATGGTCTCAATCTCCTGACCTCGTGATCCGCCCGCCTCAGCCTCCCAAAGTGCTGGGATTACAGGCGTGAGCCACTGCGCTTGGCCACAAATTAATAATTCTTATACGTAGCAAACTAAGACAGTTTGGTCTCAAGATATATGGGATTTTATTTAAATACCAAAGCAACTGAACGTTTTTAAAAACTGAGTTTTACATTATTTGATAATTATGAAGACTGGGATACAATTTAAGAAAATGATAAAATTATGATGTTAGGTGAAAATGGAGAAATATAAAATAGTCCATAATAATCTATACACTATGGGGCCGGGCATGATGGCTCATGCCTGTAATCCCAGCACTTTGGGAGGCCGAGGTGGGCTATCACCTGAGGTCAGGAGTTCCAGACCAGCCTGGCCAACATACTGAAACCCCATCTCTACTAAAAATACAAAAATTAGCCGGGCGTGGTGGTGGGTGCTTGCAAACCCACCTACTCAGGAGGCTGAGGCAGGAGAATCGCTTGAACCTGGGAGGCAGAGGTTGCAGTGAGCCAAGATGGCGCCACTGCACTCCAGCCTGGGCGACAGAGCAAGATTCCGTCTTAAAAAAAAAAAAAAAAAAGTCTATATACAATGATTGCAAATAAATAAAAATATACCTAGATGAAACAAGGGGGAAGGCCAGGCACAGTGGCTCATGCTGTAATCTCAGCACTTTGGGAGGCCAAGGTAGGAGAACCACTTGAGCCCAGGAGTTCAAGACCAGCCTGGGCAACATAGTAAGACCCTGTCTCTACCAAAAATTAAAAAATTGGCCAGGTGTAGTGGCATGAGCCCAGGAGTTGGAGGCTGCAGTGAGCTCTGATCACACCACAGCACTCCAGCCTGGGCAACAGTAAGATCCTGTACCTAGGCTGGGCACGGTGGCTCACGCCTGTAATCCCAGCACTTTGGGAGGCCAAGGCGAGTGGATCACGAGGTCAGGAGATCGAGACCATCCTGGCCAACACGGTGAAACCCCGCCTCTACTAAAAATACAAAAAAAATTAGCCGGGCGTGGTGGCAGGTGCCTGCAGTCCCAGCTACTCGGGAGGTTGAGGCAGGAGAATGGCATGAACCCGGGAGGCGGAGCTTGCAGTGAGCCGAGATAGCACCACTGCACTCCAGCCTGGGCGACAGAGCGAGACTCTATCTCAACAACAACAACAAAAAAGATCCTGTTCCTAAAAATGAAAATTTTAAAAAAGACAGAAGGGAACACACACACATACACACACTCAGTAGCTCACTGGCTGACAGATGACAGAGAGCTTTAGCCTCTATTACTTCCTGTTAATTTTTTTTAGTATTATGCTGGTTTTACATATTAAATACATGAATTTATATTAATTTAAAAAATTCCTCAAGGAACTATCTGGATATTATAATAATTAGGTGCTACTACTTGGATTCATACTCAAAGTCTTCTTTACTTATCTAAGTCTTGCCTGTGGGCCCTGACTTGTTTTCCATGTATATTCTGTAAAATGACTCAAACTCACATTAATCAAATGCTATTAGAAAACCTTAAGTTTTGTTCATGTTTCAGTTTACAAACACAGAAATGCTAAGTGCTGCTTAACTCCGCCTAACTAGAGGAACAACAGCAGTTTAAAAATACATTAAAAAGAATACAGAACAAATCTGACTTAATAATTTGATTTTTTTTTCTTTTTTTTTGAGACTGAGTCTCACTCTGTCAGCTAGGCTGCAGTGCAGTGGCACAATCTCGGCTCACTGTAACCTCTGCCTCCCAGGTTCAAGCAATTCTCATGCCTCAGCCTCCTGAGTAGCTGGGATTACAGGCATGCGCCACCACATCTGGCTAATTTTTGTATTTTTGGTAGAAAGGGGGGTTTCACCATGTTGGTCAGGCTGCTCTTGAACTCCTGGACTCAGGTGATCCACCCGCCTTGGCCTCCCAAAGTGCTGGGATTATAGGTGTGAGCCACTGTGCATGGCCAATAATTTGACTTTCTAAAACATGGGAAATTTAAATTGCAGTCTGATAGCATCTATAAAGTTATACTGCTAAGTCATCTTTGGGCTAAAGTGGGGAGAGAAATGATTATGAAGTTTTCTAAACCAAATTCATTCTAATTCACATGAATTTTTTTTTTTTTTTGAGACAGAGTCTCGCTCTGTCACCCAGGCTGGAGCGCAGTGGCACAAACTTGGCTCACTGCAACCTCCGCCTCCTGGGTTCAAGTGATTCTTCTGCCTCAGCCTCCTGAGTAGCTGGGACCACAGGTGCATGCCACCATGCCCGGCTAATTTTTGTATTTTTAGGAGAGACAGGGTTTCACCATATTGGCCAGGCTGGTCTCAAACTCCTGACCTCATGATCTGCCCACCTCAGCCTCCCAAAGTGTTGGGATTACAGGCATGAGCCACTGGGCCCAGCCCACATGAATTTTTTAACTCCAATTTTACTCATAGCCTAGTGATATTGTGATACAATTTTAATACAATTGTACATCATAAACCAAACAATGTTGCAACTCTGAAAAAGGTAACTCCTACCACCCCTCCTCAACCAAACTGGCTTGTAAAACACACATGGTTTCTAAAAGGTTTTATATCTATCCTACTTGGGTAGACTCTCCAGTTTTTAAATACAGTATATTTTTTATTTACTTTTTTTTTTTTTTTTGAGATGGAGTCTCACTCTGTTGCCCTGCCTGGAATGCAGTGGCACAACCTCGGCTCACTGCAACCTCTGCCTCCTGGGTTAAAGCAAATCTCCTGCCTCAGCCTCCCAAGTAGCTAGGACTACAGGTGCACGCCACCACACCCGGCTAATTCTTGTATTTTTAGTAGAGACAGGGTTTCACCATGTTGGCCAGGCTGGTCTCAAACTCCTGACCGCAGGTGATCCACCCACCTTGGCCTCCCAAAGTGCTGGGATTACAGGTGTGTGCCACCGTGCCCAGCCTAAATACAGGATACTTGAAACATACACAAAGATAACTATCACCTCCTCAATCCACAAGAGCTTACCTGGACTACCTGTGTCTGACATTTTGCATAAGCTGAGTTCGTAAATGCCAGTGACTCGATTCCTATTTGAAGAAAATAAAACAATTGTTTAATCTCTTACAGCACAAAAACAGGAAAATTTCAATCTCTGCTACTTAAAATAGTGTCTTCTCTGCAGGGACTCAAATATAATTACAGGCATTTCTTATTTGTCACCGCTCTTTTCTTATTTTGAACTTAAGTAGCATACCTTTTCCTAGGGAATCTGCTTTCATCTCAATTTTATTTTTTTAGAGATAGGGTTTCCCTGTGTCACCCAGGCTGGAGTGCAGTGATGCAATCACAACTCACTGCAGCCTCGAACTCCTGGACTAATGTGATCCTTCTGCCTCAGCCTCCTGAGTAGTTGTGACTTCAGGCATGCACCACTATACCCGGTTAATTTTTAAATTTTTTTGTAGAGATAAGGGTCTCACTATGTTGCCCAGGCTGGTCTTGAACCCCTGGCCTCAAGTGATCCTTCCACCTTGGCATCAAAAAGTGCTGAGATTATAAGCATCAAAAAGTGCTGAGATTATAGGCATAAGCCACCACACCCTACCTCATCTCTATCTTTTAAACACTTTATTTCAATAGGGTGAATAAAATTGAATGATAAACTAGAAAATTTAAAATATAAATGTGAAAACTAAAAATTTGTCCTTTCTTACTATAAGAGAGACAATATGAGAGAAACAATGACTAGAATGAAATGATAATCAACAACTTCTGGGGACTGTGAGTAGTAGGAGGTATAATATCTTCTATTGTATTAGTAACACTTATTTTTAAGCTGGGCGGTGATACACAGGTATTCATTGAATTGTTTCTTTTTTTTTTCCTTTTTCTTTCTTTTCTTTTTTTTTAATTTTGAGACAGGGTCTCACTGTTTCACCCAGGCTGGAGTGCAGTGGCTCTATCACGGCTCACTGCAACCTCAACCTCCCAAGCTCAAGTGATCCTCCCACCTCAGCCTCCTGAGTAGCTGGGACTACAGGCGTGTGCCACCACACCTGGGTAATTTT
Source organism: Pongo pygmaeus (assembly GCF_028885625.2). Lineage (NCBI taxonomy): Eukaryota > Metazoa > Chordata > Mammalia > Primates > Hominidae > Pongo > Pongo pygmaeus. The sequence continues at coordinate 220,867,696 of NC_072373.2, forward strand.
AAAATTTTCTGTGGAGATGGGGTCTGTGTTGCCCAGGCTGGTCTCAAACTCCTAGGCTTAAGCAATTTTCTGTCCTCAGCCTCCCAACGTGCTGGGATTACAGACATGAGCCACTGTGTCTGGCCTTCACTGTATTATTCCTGACATATTTTGTATGCCTTAAATATGCATAACAAATCTTAAAAAAAGAAAATTTCAATGGTACTCTGTTAGAAATAATAATGATGACATTTAAAAGTCTTTGCAAATTTAGTCTTTGCAAAATTGTTTTAGACGTGTTCACAATGGAATCTTCCTTCCTTCCCTCATAACTCATCCATCCATCAACATTTTATTAAATGTCAGCATGCAAGTCAGTACATTCCAGGTGTCAGTTACCAAAATGGTTCATAAACTGTAAACTAACCGTGAGACAGTAAGCCAAGAATACTTAAGGACTAATGATTCTGTTGTACTGAACAAACAAACTGGAAGCTAACTTGTGTGAAAAACTTACGAATCTGGTGACTTTGAGTAGCCACTGCCAAAGAGGCTACGCAGAGAGCGTGGTGGTGAGATCTTGGCATCTCGGGAGTAGAAGACCATGCACACATCCTTGGTGATGACAGCCGGCTGGATGCAATGATCCAGCTGAAAGCAGACAGGGTAGGTGTTGATGAAGTGCAGGCAGAGTACTGTGACTAGAGTCTATACACGAACGTATTTGGAAAGCTAGTCCCAGTTGTGAGAACTGAAGGATTTCAGCTCCACCAATTATTTCAACAGCCACCCAATGGATAATATGTGCAAGAGTAGGTAGTACTCCTTAGAGATGCACTTATTTTTATCTGAGGTAAATGTTGTTTCTCCTGATAGGTGAGGAAACTGAGGCAAAGAGAGTTTCTCCAAGGACATAGAGGAAGTACGTGGCAGCACAGGGATTTGAACCGACAGGCTGGGTCTTGGGTCTGGGCTATTAACCACTATTACACTCTGTCCACAACTACAAAAACAAGAGGTGACATTTTCTTAAAAATCACACATTCTTCAAACAATGGTGATTAGGCTACTAAAGCTGAAGCTGGAATGAAAGTCATGTGATTTTTTGAGTAAACAGAACCCAGGAATAGAATCTAATATAATCAGAAGAGTTAGCAAAGTATAATAAAATGAAAAACTTAAGGATGTGGAGGAAGAAAGAGGACAAAACAAGTGGAATCTTCGCTGACCACTTCCTGCTGTAACCTGCACATTGTTCAGGTCTGACTGTTGGCATCAACTGAAGTTCCAAGTTTCCTCACCTCTAGGTAGGCTGACAAGGTCATGTAGATCTTTTCTCCATAGGGTGTCACTCGGTTCAGAAGAAGGGAGTTATGCAGAGAGCTATCCCACACAGCCTCAAAGCGGTAGAAGGTCCTAAGGTCAGAAAGACAAGAGGGAATCATCCAAAACAAGCTAAAGTCACGTTAGTCCAGGTACTGCCACTGTCAATCATCCTAAAGAACCGTATGCCAACCAACGGACACTTTCAATTTATCAAACTCTAATAACAGAGAGGAACCCTTATCTCCTAGGAGGAAAAGATAGGTCCCCATCCTCTTGCTCCCAACCCCACCCATCATTAAGGAACACTTAGTTGTGCTTTTCTTTTTTTTTTTTTGAGACAGAATTTTGCTCTGTTGCCCACGCTGGAGTGCAGTGGCACAATCTTGGATCGCTGCAACCTCTGCCTCCCGGGTTCAAGTGATTCTCCTGCCTCAGCCTTCCGAGTAGCTGGGATTACAGGTGCCTGCCACCACGCCTGGCTAATTTTTGTATTTTTAGTAGAGACAGGGTTTCACCATGTTGGTCAGGCTGGTCTCGAACTCCTGACCTCAGGTGATCTGCCCGCCTCGGCCTCCCAAAGTGCTGGGATTACAGGCGTGAACCACTGCGCCTGGCCAGTTGTGCTTTTTTTAATTTTGTTTTGACAAGCCTGCCTCTGCCTATAAACATAAAAATAGTAAGGTCAATCAAAGGGATTAAGATGAAATGGATAAGTCAGTATGGACAGTAACTGAAAGAAGAAAGAAAGACTGAGTAAGCTCTCCTGTCAGTTAATGATGACAGCAGGAAGTGAATGCTCGGTAATTTGTCAGCTTCGATCTTCACATCACAAGAGGGCTAAACATCATTCAATCCAGTGCTGCTGGGCCTCAGAAACGCCACAGAAATATCTGAAGGGATTAATGGTAGAAACTGGGTAGACGAGTTTAAGTATAGAGAGCATTATTTTATTTTATTTTATTTTTTATTTTATTTTTGAGACGGAGTTTCACTCTGTCACCCAGGCTGGAGTGCAGTGGCGCAATCTCAGCTCACTGCAACCTCTGCCTCTTGGGTTCAAGCAATTCTCTTGACTCAGCCTCCTGAGTAGCTGGGATTATAGGCACGCACCACTACGCCAGCTAATTTTTCTATTTTTAGTAGAGGAGGGGTTTCACCATGTTGGCCAGGTTGGTCTCAAACTCCTGACCTCAAGCAATCTGCCCACCTTGGCCTCCCAAAGTGCTGGGATTATAGGTGTGAGCCACTGTGCCGGCTGAGAGCCTTATTTTAAATAAAAGAATACAAGGTTATTCTTAACTGATGTTTCAGTAAAAGAGAATAAATTGTTAACAGTAGAGCCAGCCAAATACCATTTGTTAGCTTTAAAAAAAAAGCCATTTGAAAAATTAATCTTACATTTATATAACAAACGGAAACTTAATTTAATAGATACCCACAAACAGTTTTGTTGTTATTGTTCTAATATCGTTTTTTTCTACTGGTAAAACAACATTAACTCTAATTGACATTAAATCTTCCAGTTCTGCAAGTCTAATGTGAAATACGGCACTTAGTTTAAAAGCAGTGTTACAGATCAATTCCCAATTCTGCCCCATGTTTCCCTTCTCAGACCCCTATGACAAGTGGAGGGGAAGATGCCTGGTCTGCCCCACCATCACTAGTTCTCTGCAGATAGAACACAGCTCACCCGATTCACCTAGAAGAGTCTGTGCACACTCTTTCCTGCCCAATACATTCCTTCTTACTCCTTTTCAAATAGCGACCTCACTATGGCTGCCTTTTCTAGACTTCCTATGACAAGTAGCTGGCATATCCTCCCTCTAAACACATCCCCATGTTTCTTCCTCCAGAAACGATCAACAGAGAGAACAATACATTTCTGAAACTGAACCCCATGACCACACCTCATCTTCCAAGTGGCAGTGTATGAGGTCTGATCAACTAACGTAGCTGCTTCTAGATCTAAGTCTTCTTCAAGTACTTAATACTCTCTCAAATGTCTAGTCTTTGACGCAGTGAGTGTGGGTCAAGAAAATTTCTCTACAAAGACACAGAAGATAGAGAAACAACTAACAAGTCAAAGACAAAGCCACCGAGTGACCCAAACAGGAACAGAAATGATGGACAATGAAGGCCTTTCTATAGTTCTTGGGCTCCCTGGGCACAGGAGGAAACCCTTCATGTGTCCATAAAACTCTGTGTAAAGGAAATTTTTAATTTGGTTTAAGACATATTCTACTATTGGGTGACGGTATCTACTGCTTCAACAGATGCCACTTGAGAACTGACTCTATCATTGTGAGATCTGTTGTTTTTTTTTTGAGACAGAGTCTTGCTTTTGTCACCCAGGCTGGAGTGCGGTGGCGTGATCTCGGCTCACTGCAACCTCCTCATCCCGGGTTCAAGCGATTCTCCTGCCTCAGCCTCCAGAGGTCTGCTCTTTTATTGTGTCCCTGTTTTTGTCAAAGTACCTAGAAGGGGTGGGGCTTATTTGTCCCATTTCAGAGGCTGGATACATCCATGCTAAAGTTAAAATAAACCCCTCTTCTTAGAGTGAGGGCATTTATGACTTTGGTGATATTTGACAGAAATTTCTATCAATGCTGCTGCCTTCATTAAGTTCCAAACCATAACGTGGCACCTCCCAGGACCACTGCTGAGGTTTCATGACACTGACTCTTTCAACTGAGGCAAATGTTTTGAATTTGTCTAAAAAAGCCTCTTCACATTTCTGTTTTCAGGCTAAGCTTTCACTTAACGTAAAGAGAAAATTTCACTTGCAGAAACCTGGTTAACACAAAGGAAATTCTGACTCCACTAAAGTCTTCCTGTATTGAGAGAAAATTTTTTTCTTTCATTTTTCTTTTTTTATTTTGTCAAAAAAAGTTTCTTTTTTTTTTGTTTTTTTTTTTTGCTTTGGACTTGCTGCAGCAAGTTCTGTTGGAATACCCACCAAAGGTGGTAATTCAACTTAAAAAAATTATTTATTTATTTTTTTGAGACAGAGTCTCGCTCTTGTCGCCCAGGCTGGAGTGCAATGGTGCGATCTTGGCTCACTGCAACTTCCGCCTCCCGGGTTTAAGTGATTCTCCTGCCTCAGCCTCCCAAGTAGCTGGGATTACAGGCGCCCACCACCAAGTCTGGCTAATTTTTTTATTTTTAGCAGAGATGGGGTTTCACCTTGTTGGCCAGGCTGGTCTCGAACTCCTGACCTCAGGTGATCCACCTGCCTCGGCCTCCCAAAGTGCTGGGATTACAGGTGTGAGCCACTGCGCCTGGCCTATTTTATTTTTAGACAAGGGTCTTGCTCTGTTGCCCAGGCTGGAGTGCACTGGTACAATCTAACTCCTGGGCTCAAGTGATCTTCCCACCTCAGCCTCCTGAGTAGCTGGGAATATAAGCACGAGCCACCACACCCGGCTAATTAAATTTTTTTTTTTTTTTCTGTAGAGACAAGTTCTACATTGCCCAGGCAGGTCTTGAACTCTTGGGCTCAAGTGATCTTCCTACCTTAGCAGGAACGTGCTAGTATTACAGGTGTGAGCCATTACACTGGCAATACTTGAGAGGTGGTTGTAAGAAATACAACCAAGACTGGGGAGAAATGTCAATTTAATCAAGCTGGCAATAGAATTTAGGGTTACAAACAGGGCTGAATCCCAAGACATATTTTCCTGTATGCCTCCTAAGGTGGTGAGAAGTAATTCCAAATGGATTTCTCAAGATGTTCTGAACAGTAGCAGCATCAGAGGAAAAACAGGTTTCAAGGTGACTGCTTTGAAGGATATATTCCTTTGAATTTATTATTTATGAACAATTAAAAACCAACTTCTGGTCAGTCATGGTAGCTCACACCTGTAATCCCAGCACTATGGGAGATAAAAGTGGGGAGATTACTTGAGGCCAGGAATTTGAGGCCTGGGCAATATAGTGAGACCCCGTCTCTACAAAAAAATTTTAAATTAGTTAGGCATGGTGGCACATGTCCAGAGTCTCAGCTATTTGGGAGGCTGAGGTGGGAGGACTGCTTGAGCCCAGGAATTCAAGGTTGCAGTGAGCTATGATCATGCTACTGCACTTTATTTATTTATTTATTTATTTATTTATTTATTTAATTTAGAGACAGAGTCTAGCTCTGCTGCCAGGCTGGAGTGCAGTGGCGCGATCTTGGCTCACTGCAACCTCCGCCTCCCAGGTTCAAGTGATTCTCCTGCCTCAGCCTCCTGAGTAGCTGGGACTACAGGCACATGCTACCACACCCAGCTAATTTTTCTATTTTTAGTAGACACGGGGCTTCACCTTATTGGCCAGGATGGTCTCGATCTCTTGATCTCATGATCCGCCCGCCTCGGTCTCCCAAAGTGCTGGGATTACAGGTGTGAGCCACCGCGTCCAGCCGCATTTTTTTTCTTTTTTTTTTTTAAAGCATCTGCAGGTATAGCTACTACACTCTAGCCTGGGCAACAAAGCAAGACCCCGTCTCAAGAAAACAAAACAGAAACCACCTTCTTATATATTATGGTCACATCTGATGAACCCTTTTGAGTTCATTAGGAGAATCTCTGAAATGTAAACTGAATGGAGTCCAAAGTGAGGGATAAAATCATTATATCAGTAACATCAGTCAAACATATAAATATGTTTATGTATTTTTTTTTTTGAGACAGAGTCTCGCTCTGTCGCCCAGGCTGGAGTGCAGTGGCACGATCTCGGCTCACTGCAACCTCTGCCTCCTGGGTTCAAGCGATCCTCTGCCTCAGCCTCCTGAGTAGCTGGGATTACAGGCGCACACTACCATGCCAGGCTAATTTTTGTATTTTTAATAGAGATGGGGTTTCACCGTCTTGGCCAGGCTGGTCTTGAACTCCTGACCTCGTGACCCACCCGCCTCGGCCTCCCAAAGTGCTGGGATTACAGGTGTGAGCCACTGAGCCCAGCCCATTTATGTTGTATTTTTTTTTAACATTTTAGGTTATATTGTCATGTATCACTTCCTTAAATTTTCTTCCCTAAATGAGACAGATTTTTTTAAAAACTTCCTTTAATACCAAACCAGGATTTTTCCTATTCCAAAAGAAGAATATAAACAGATAAAACAAGCAGCCCTGACAGGAGAAAGATAAATGTTAAAAATATATATATAAAATATTTCTCACAGACTCAGCTATCCAAATAGCCAAATTTGTCTCTATTACCACACAGGACAAAACAGAGACGAAAGTGAACAGTTTTGCAAGGCTGCAATGGACTCAGGTTTTATAAAGCAATAAACCCTTCAAGCTTTTGACAGAGAGAAGACAGATAAAGAGGAGAACAGAAAACAAAACCTGAGATTCTGTAGGAAATGAAGGGAGAAACATTCTACTTTGTAATGTAGAAGAGGAAAACTTGAAAGGGTCTAAGAATAAAATTGACAAGTTTAGCAAATGGAATGAGAAAATAATTTGAAACTCTAAAAATCATTTAAGAAGCTATACGCTTCTTAGGGTACAGAACAGGGTCTACTCTATCCTAGGTACAGTAGGTTTACATGGGGAGAGGACTACAAAATTAAAATGGCAAAGCAACATTAAGACAGAAAGCATTCTGATAAACTAGAATCCTATGTACAAAAAAGCAAACAGAAAATACCTAGGAATATCCTTATCAAGAAAGAGCCTGCAAAAACATAGAAAAGGCTTTAGTTAGTGCAGCAAAAAAACAAAAGAAATAAAGGGAGAGAATCAGAAAAAATATATATATATAAAAGACAAAATTTGCTGATAAGCAAAGTGAATTCAAGTGGATAGACAATTAACAGAGAATCCCATGGAACACAATTCAATAGAGGACTTACAATAACATGGGTCCCTCTCCTGAGACTTCCAACTAAGGAAAATGCCAGACATAGGAGGGAAAGTGGAGACCACCACCATCGGTACCCCTTTCAGTGGTGACTTAGTATTGAGAATTAATAGGAAGTTGCTGTGGAGTTAAGGGAAAACCACGTCAATGCATTAACATAAATGTAGGACTGGGAAGAAAAGGAATAATGGTCCCTTGTCAATTATACTCCACTATCAATATATTAGCAAAGCCCTCTAAGATACACACATAATATACCCAAATTGGAGGTAAGTTCAACTTTAAACATTAAACCTTAGACAAACAGAACGAAAGTTCTCTTAACCAAACTCCATTTTGCCACTTACCATATTAACCTATGTTTTCCATATCCCTAAAATATACAGATTGATGGCTAGTTCTCCTTGAGCATTCTGAACTACAATGATGTCTCATTTGCCCAGACACTTCGCTCCAAACAGTTGAGTGCTTATCAAATGTCAGTAGTATCTGGTCCCAAATCTGTTTATGCCAGTTGTAATTATTATTATCTAACTTTATTAAACATTAGGCAAATCAATGAAATATGAAAACATAAATAATTTTTGTTCCTGTGAAAACTAAGTTGAATGTTTTCAAAAGGTTGATAATGGTGAGTTGTTTAAAAATAACTGTTAAGTTTGGGTGAGATAAATGTAAAAGAAAGGGGAAAATGATAAAATGTTTAAATGATTAATGTTAATAAATGATAAAAAGTTTAAAGGATTTTGAACTTAGATTTTCTTCGCAGGTTTCTAATTCTTGCTCCACCAAACTGAAAGTCATAGATGATGAATTATGGGTGTGGTTTTGCAAGAAAGCCAATCAGAACTCCAGTAAATGATCTTATAATTAAAGAAAAGGCCATGACCTTTCAGCAAAAGCTTGATAAATTAATGTAGATTTATATAGTTTAAATGAGAACAGAAATATTTAAGGTGTTTTTGTTGTTGTTGTTATTCTTGACTTCGGCCTTTTTTGATTAACGCATTCTAACTCACAAGATAAGCCGCTTCTAACAAAGCCAAATTCACTTCTTGTAGCACCTGACCTGTTGCTAGGCATGAATTAAAGGACTTCTTAAAGTTATTCTAATGGAGGCAAAATTAGAATAACCAGTATTTCAACCAATACTGTATATTTTACTAAGTACCCTGGGGAAATTTACAATACATTTTTCATAGCTACAAAGAAAATGTGGTAGTAAAACCCAGCTGAACATTGGCAGAAAACAGAAAGCTATGCAGAATTACTGCTGACTTCAGGGAAATAGTATTGTTCATGATTCTGCACATGGAATAGTCAAAGCACCCCTCTTTATTTCTGCCACTCCCCCTCCCCAGACATACATATGTACCCTCTCACTCCTTCCCTCTTTCTCCACAGCCCTTGCCAGCAAACAGAAGTTTGTTTCTTTTTTCTCTTTCCTATGGTAAACTATAATACAAGAAAACAACAGAAAGAAATTAATCCTGGTCCAAACCTTTCATTCCATTTCTACCTATTGTCTTATTCCTTCCCTCCTTCCATGGATGTAAACAAGTTTTTCAGGAGCAGACTGAAGCACAGCAAAGTCCTGTGGTGGGAAGGCAGTGTGCTCAGCCCACATTAGAAGAGGCAGCCGCTCCTGTTTCCCAGCCCCTAGGATATAGAGACGGAGCCTCTGAGACAATGCTGTTTCCCAGCCCCTAGGATATAGAGACGGAGCCTCTGAGACAATGAGAACTCCCTTCCTGAGTGAGGTAAGAGGATCCCAGCTGGTTTAGTTCTAGTCTTACAAGGGGAAGTAGAATGGCTATGTACTTTACGAACTGTCTGTTATCACCTGATTGTAAAAGATAATTTTAAGTGAAACATTTAAAATAAAAAACAGTAAAATCTATTATTTATGGCAGCCAATCTTGGTCATAAGAGTTCATATTATTTATCGCTTTTGTGCATAAATGAAAAACAAATACTAAGGATAATGGAGCCTATAGCAGCAGCAGCAAAGACTTAACACAAGAGGCTTCATTTTATCTCAGAGGGCACGTTTCCATGATACTTGGGAGTGAAAGAAACTTTTCTCTCCACAGCAACCATTTCACAGGAAAACATTTAGTCTTGGCAGTAATTAATTTGTACTTTTAAATCCTTGGGGAATATACTGAGTTTTCTTTCTCCAATTTTCATTTATCACTTGTTACATCTATTAAAACCTCACATGGGACAGATCACTTCCATTCTCTAAGAGTAACTGATCACATACAAATATCTGCAACACTTTCTTTCTTTTTGGAGAGCACAGCAGGCAGGTGAAGAAATAAAGAGATTTTTGAAGCTAGAAGGGAGAAGGGAGTTAATTTCTTCATCCAAACTGGGAATCATTAATGAATAAGGAACCTAACGGTGTACCAATTAACGCCCGCAAGTGTGGACTCTTCACACTGCTCTGGGTGTCCCACCTGCTAGAGTTGTGGGAAGACTTCAGGTACTTGGCAGAAATAATATTTAGGGAGAGGATGGCATCAACTGCAGCTTCATCCACCTCAGGCTTATTCCGAATACGACCTAAAAGAAAGGATAAAGAAAACAGAGCACAGACACACTTAAAAACAAAACATGAATTCATTAAGCCCAAAAGAGACTTTTAAGTCTATGTGTAAGTTCAGGAGCTGGAAGGGTCATTTGGTTACCTGTAGGGTCCTCCACGGTCTGACTCCATTACTTCCCACATTGAGTTAACTATGAAACCATATTGATTATTTATTCAAAGAGTTTTTCACATTCATCCCAACTTTTATTTACAATATCACTGCCCTGATCACAAAAGGCCACCTCCTCTCTGATCTGGAACCTGCAACAGCCATTTAACTGGTCTCCCTGCTATTCACACCTCCCCTGTTCCAATCCATTCTACTCTCACCTAACAGCAACTTCTTAAGCCACTGACTGACAGTTTCTTGTTTGTTTTTTTTTGAAACAAGGTTTTGGTCTGTCCCCCAGGCTGGAGAGCAGTGGTGCAATCATAGCTCACTGCAGCCTTGAATTCCTGGGCTGAAGTGATCCTCCCACCTAAGCCACCTGAGTAACTGGGACTTTAGGCCTGCAGTACCACATCCAGCTATTTTATTTTTTTGTAGAGACGGGGCCCCACTATGCTGCTCAGGCTGGTCTCGAACTCCTGAGCTCAAACGATCCTCCTGCCTTGGTCTCCCAAAGTGCTGGGATTACGGGCATGAGCCACCACACCTGGCCATGCTGACTTTATTACACCCCTTTCTTGCTCAAAATCCTACACTCTGTTTCCAAGCTAACACTAGCGGATGCAGCACTGCATAGAGGTTAAGGACTTGGCCTCCAGTGCTGGACTGCCTGGGTTCCAACTCCTACCACCTGTGAGGCTTTGAGCCTAAGGCTCAACCTCTCTGAGCCTCAGTTCCCTCATATGTCAAGTGAGAATAACAATTCCTTCCATATATGGTTGTTATGAGGATTAAACAAACTAGTATTTTTGGAGCATTCAGAAAAGCACCTGGCATGTGGTAAATACTACATCAGAGTTTGTTAATAAAACAAACTAAAAATGTATCATAGGATTCTTCAGAGAAGCCATAGTAACCGCTGCCTCTGCACCCTCCCTCTCCTTCTCTGGTCAGAAAGCATCTCTTCTGTTTCGGTATTAGGGTTCCACATAAACATTAACTTTGTCAAAGGACATTCAGCGCTTTGTAAATAAAGTTAAAGCTACTACCACTACTGCCCCAGACAAGAGAGAACATAATCTCCCTTCCAAGGATTCTTTTTTTTTTTTTTTTTTTTTTTTGACAGGGTCTCGCTCTGTCATGCAGTGGCATGATCATGGCTCACTGGAGCCTCGACTTCTCAGGTTCAAGCAAGCTTCCAGCCTCAGCCTCCTGAGTAGCTGAGACTATAGGCATGCGCCACCACACCCAGCTTATTTGTAGAGAGACAGGGTTTTGCCATGTTGTCTAGGCTAGTCTCGAACTCCTGAACTTAAGTGATCCACCTGCCTTGGCCTCCCAAAGTGCTGGGATTACAGGCATGAGCCACTGTGCCTGGCCCCAAGGTTCTTAATCTGGTCCAGAGAGACACAAGCACTCTGTGGATAGAATTCAGAGGGTCCTTGAGCTTGGATGGGGAAAAAAATTACATTTTCACAAACCTTTAACTAAAAACTGGCATATCCTTCAATCATAAAGGAAGGCAATAAACCACAGAAGAATTGGCCAGTACCCGTGACTGTCCCCAGTAGAAACCACAGATGTTTCCATGTGCAAAATATCTTTTTATTTATTTTTTTATTTTTTATTTTTTTTTTTTTTTGAGACGGAATCTCACTCTGTCACCCAGGCTGGAGTGCAGTGGCGCGATCTCAGCTCACTGCAAGCTCCGCCTCCCGGGTTCACGCCATTCTCCTGCCTCAGCCTCCCGAGTAGCTGGGACTACAGGCGCCCACCACCACGCCTGGCTAATTTTTTTTGTATTTTTAGTAGAGACGGGGTTTCACCGTGTTAGCCAGGATGGTCTTGATCTCCTGACCTCGTGATCCGCCCATCTTGGCCTCCCAAAGTGCTGGGATTACAGGCATGAGCCACCACGCCCGGGCTATTTATTTATTTTTAAACAGAGTCTCACTCTGCTGTCTTGGCTCACTGCTACCTCTGCCTCCCAGGTTCAAATGATTCTCCTGCCTCAGCCTCCCGAGTACCTGGGACTACAGGCACCCGCCACCACAGCCAGCTAATTTTTGTATTTTTAGTAGAGACGGGGTTTCACCATGTTGGCCAGGATGGTCTTGATCTCTTGACCTTGTGATCCGCCCATCTCAGCCTCCTAAAGTGCTGGGATTACAGGCGTGAGCCACCGTGCCTGGACACAAAATATCTTTTTCATTGATCACTACTTGGAAATTATGGTAATTAGAATAACTGCTAAATCTTGTTATTTCATGCATCAATACAGAAGAGCTTAATGTTTTAACAACTGTATTTCAATATTGTCGGTTTCCTTTGTAATCCTAAAAACTTTATTTCTCACATTTGAAAACATAATTCTAAGGCTTCGCTACTGCCAAAGAGGTCTATGGCAACAAAAGTTCCAAACTCTTGCCTTAGACTGTCATTCTAAAGTTCACACTATCTAGCCAATACGCCTTAATTTACTTTCTCCACTCTGGCCATGGGGTTTCTTGTCATTCGCATGTTAGACGTATTCCTGACTCTCTTACTAAAAATGCTTGTGTCTGGAAAAAAAAAAAAAAAAAAACTCTCTAATTTTTCTTGAAATCTATTCAGTCCTCCTGGCTTGTTTTCACTGTTAACTCTCTTAGCATAGATTTTCCTTTGTCTTCATTTTGGTATTTATTCATCAAAGCATTCTGCACATATATATGCTGTCTCCCTAACTGAACTGCAAGCTCACAGTTAGCAGAGATTTTTCTTTTCTTTTTTTTTTTTGAGATGGAGTCCCACTCTGTTGTTCAGGCTTGAATGCAGTGGTGCCATCTCAGCTCACTGCAACCTCCACCTCCGAAGTTCAAACGATCCTCCCACCTCAGCCTCCTGAGTAGCCAAGACTACAGGTGCATGCCACCATGCCTGGCTAATTTTCATTTTTTTTTGTAGAGATGGGATTTTGCTACCTTGGCCAGGCTCAAACTCCTGGGCTCATGTAATCCACCCATCTCAGCCTCCAAAAGTGCTGGGATTACAGGCATGAGCCACCACACCCAGCCAGTAGAGATTTCTTTTATGCCCTCTCACAGCCTCTACCACAGAACCATTCCCTGGTAACTGAGTTAGTTAGTTGGATAACATACCACTAATGATAGAGCAAAGAAACAGGAATACAGAGTTTCAAACTCAAGGCCTCTACATCTCCATAGTCTATGTTTCCCAATATGGTCTTCCACACATTCCATGTACTGCAAACAGGGAAGAATAACATCTCGAACAGGGCACAGTGCCTCACACCTGTGGTCCCAGCTACTCGGGAACCTGAGGCAGGAGGATTGCTTGAGCCCAGGAGTTTGAGGCTACAGGGAGCTATGATCTCATTGTACTCCAGCCTGGGTGACAGAGCAAGACCCTATCTCAAAAAAAAAAAAAAAAAAAAAAAAATCTCTATAAGTCCTGGTTCTATCCTTGGCTGAGGAAATGTACTCACCTACCACCAGTTCACGAACATCTTTCCAATGGAGCTCGCTCCCCTTCTCATGGATAATGGTCACTGTGATCCTTCGCTGGATGCCCTAGGTAATGAAGCAGGGTTGCAATTTAGCTGAAGCAATCTATTATCTCCTCTCGTCTATTGTTTTCTGGACTGTATGGCATGGCATGTGGGATGAGCAGGAAGGAGAGGTGTGGAAAGAGGGAAAATGCTATCCACATTGTTATTCAAAAAAAAGGGAGATGTGTCAGGGACTAAGGAACAGTCAGGTTCTGATATGGTTTTCATTTCTTTCTTTTCTAAAAAATTCTTTTTCCCTATGGTTTTAAGAATAAAACCATAATCTGTCACAGGAGATTATGTGGCTGCATCCCAGCCCCTTGTATAATAAGTATTCAACCACGCCCTGATTGTATGTCCCAAGTGTATGGTATCCCTAGCCCCTATGCCCACTTGGGTCTTAAGTACTTTTGAACACTGACTGAATCTACTTTTGATTTACCAAAAGGAGACCTGTATTTCATAACCAGATTTTTAGTCCATTGAAACCTTCATCCTCTATCCCTATTAAGAACTTTTGGTGTGAAAGCACAGAGCTTCCAAATATCATGAAATGAAAAGTATTAAAAGTGACATAGGAGCTACACAAATTAGAGTAATTGAATGAAATAAAATATTTTTCAAAATAGCTATTCTAAATACATATAAAAGCAAGGGTAAATATAAGCCAAGGTCTGAGGAAGAAATATCTAAAAACAGACACAGAAAAAAAGAAAAAAAAATGACAACAGGACACTGCCCCGCCCACCCTCTGAAACAGAGATGAAAACAGAGAAAAAGAAAGAGTTCCGTCTCTTATTCTAAATTATTTTCAGTGTTCCCTCCGATGCCTGTTTTGGTCCCTCATTAGTACCTGATGAAGCAAAAATGTCCCCTGGCAAGGCAAGCCTGCTGTATGGTCAACCACAGCTGGGATATACCTAAAAAATAGAAATGCAAAAGAAAAAACTAAGTGCTACTTCATCTGCAAGGGTTAGCCCGTGGTGGTCTTTGTTTTGATAAATTCTGATCCCACGTCTTTCTCACCCATGCTGGCATTTAATCATACAGTCATTTGCATTTACTCGTCTTTTCCACACATCTGTGTCTCAATCCTCTCTAGACTTGAGTAGTCAAAGGACAGTAACATCTTTTGGTTGCATCCAACCCCTTGATATTAAGTATTCAATAAATAATGTAGAAGTGCAATGGCAATTGACAGGAGATAAGAAACACAGATAATTTCAGACTATAGTTTTTTTTAAGATTCAGAGAGCAATTAATTCAGTAGAAACAATTACTGTAACTACCTCTCCCTCATAATGCAACTTGTAATCACATCATAGGTCTGTCTATGAAAAGTCAAATTCCACAAAGCACTGTCACTACTGACAATTACATACAAGATTGACAGAACCACACTTAACACAGTATCCTACACATAGTAGGAACTTAATAAGTGTTTCCCAATGATGACCATGATGGTGGTTCTCAGAATTACATATAGGAGAACATTAGGATAACATTTGCCCCTACCCTTTACATTAACTGATACAGCCCCTTGCCTCTGTCCTAAGAGTAAGATCTCTTTCATTTGTGTTTTTCCAAAAGCATTTTAGAGATGATTATACACAACAATTACATTAATCACTTACTCTAACTCAGCTCATCCAGACAGAGTAAGCTGATGGTATCACTTTGATCTAGGACAGTGGTTCTCAACTGAGGATGCCCTCCCTGGGGGATATTTGGCAATGTCTGAAGACATTTTTGGTTGTCACAAATAGAGTGGAGCTGCTACTGGCATCTTGTGGGTATGGGCCAAGGATGCTACAAAATACTCTAAATGCACAGGACAGCCCCTCACAACAGAGAATTATCCAGCCCCAAATAGTGCTGAGGTTGAGAAACCCTGGTCTAGGAAAATATTCTGCCCTTCTATGTCCTCCTTGACATTAGTAATGTAAGTCTTTACCATATTCTATGCAATATGCTCCTTTTGCTTTACTACTGATAAAACCCATTATGATAAAACCCTTACAACAAGGTGCTGCCGGGCGCAGTGGCTCACGCCTGTAATCCCAGCACTTTGGGAGGCCGAGGCGGGTGGATCACCTGAGGTCAGGAGTTTGAGACCAGCCTGGTCAACATGGTGAAACCCTGCCTCTACTAAAAATACAAAAATTAGCCTGGCATGGTGGCACGCACCTGTAATCCCAGCTACACAGGAGGCTGAGGCAGGAGAATCGCTTGAACCTGGGAGGCAGAGGTTGCAGTGAGCTGAGATTGCGCCATTGCACTCCAGCCTGGGCAACAGAGCAAGCCTCCCTCTCAAAAAAAAAAAAAGCAAAAAAAAAAAAAAAAAAAACCCAAAAAATAACAAGATGCCTGTCTCCATGATTTTGCTGTTGCTAACGAGAAGGCAAATTATTATGCTGAACAGTCAGTTCTCTGATAAACATCTGATTCAAATACCAAGACCACCAAAAATCAATTCAAAACTGGAATTCGGCCAGGTGTGGTGGCTCATGCCTGTAATCTCAGCACTTTGGGAGGTCGAGGCAGGAGGACTGCTTGAGGCCAGGAGTGGTCAAGACCAACCTGGTCAACGTAACAAGACTGCATCTCTATTAAAACAAAAACAAAAACAAAACCATCCCTGGAATTTGACAGTAACAATGATTCATGAACCCAAATACAAGAAGATTCAAAATTGCATTTCCTAATTTGAAACATTTTGCCTTATTTAAAAATTTATTAAGTTGGACTTACTCTCCTGTAGGCTCCAGTTCACTGATCTCAAACCAAACCAGGAGGTCATACTTGCTCATGCTCTGGCCAAGGCTGGTTTTGCTCATCGTGTTTAACTTGGTGGCTGGAACTTTTAAAAGTTTTTAGAGTATGTCAAAATCTGGTCCAAGACTACTCAGCAAAAATACAAGCTTCTCTAATGTCAGTCTTTAAAGACATACTTGGGAAAGGCAGCAAGAGTCAGAGGAAAGATTTCAACGCAAAAGACCCAGAGAAACACCAATATAAACTTTGTAAGTTATTAGTTATCTCTACATTCAGAGAACAAGGAAAATAAAGAAATCAGTATCTTTTTTCTCAACAAACTGTCTCTAATGATGAGAAAACAGCTTTTGCGTAGAATAAATGTGCTCATGAAACCTTTCAATTCCAGAATCTCAGGTTCTGTGGCATGTAAAGCATGGGACTAACGTGGGAGAGACAATGCTTGGGAAAGCCTCACACGTCACAGGGGCTCAATCAAAGCTGATGTCCTGAAGAAAAGACCCATCCTCCACCCCAATGGTTCCCAAACCTCCCTGCACATAGGAGTACCTGGACTCCTTAAAGTCCAGGACACACCCCAGATCAATTAAATCACAATCTCTAAGGGAAGGACAAAGTTCTTCCTCCATGAGGGGTAAAGTTTCCCAGGTGATACCAATGTGAGGACAAAGTTGGAAACCACCCACTGGTCTCATTTATAAATACAGGATTCTGTAAATGATCTTATGTTATACATTTTCTTCAGATTTAAATTCCATATTCTTTTATTTCTTTTTTATGGCGTGATCTCGGCTCACTGTAACCTCTGCCCTCTGGGCTCAAACCATCCTCCCACCTCAGCTTCCTGAGTAGCTGAGACCAAAGGCGTGCACCACCGCGCCCGACTAATTTTTGCATTTTTTTGTAGAGAGAGGGTTTCGCCATGTTGCCCAGGCTGGTCTCTAACTCCTGAGCTCAAGCAATCTGTCCGACTCAGCCTCCCAAATGCTGGGATTACAGGTGCGAGCCGCCATACCCGGTCAGATTTAAACTCCATATTCTTAACTGTACTGATGCTATGTGACTTTAGTTAAGCTGCTTAACCTCTGGGAGTCTGTCTCCTCATTTATAAACTGTAGATCCTAATATTTAGCCTACTATCTTGAAAAGCGAGCATGAAGATCCATTAACATAATGTATATAAAGGAGCTTTATGAATCATTTAGCACTATTCACATGTGTACCCTATCAGCAGTATTCAGCCCAGCTGAGTTTCACATGAGTTGGTGACGCTAGTCAGAAAGAAAATAGGGTAAGTGATCCTGGCAGTCATCTAAGGGTCAGAAAGCAAAACCAGAAGTATTCTAACAAACGAACTACTAGTAAAATCTTCAAAATTAAAAATACTATTGCAAAGAATCCATAAAAACAAATGCAAGGGCCTCCCCCACTGCGATGGTGATGTGAAAGAGGCACATGTAGAGAAGGTGCTTCCCAAATCTCTAGGAAGAAAATGTGATACAACCTTGAAAATGTGCTGAGCTCTACATTCAGCTCAAGTTGCAAACGGAAATGTCAGTGTTTCATATGCAGAGAGCCAGGCTTCAGGACAAGCGCCTGAGGTTGGTTCTACATCTAAGGTGGAGCTAATTCAGCTACTAACCATCTCGTTTGGGTACCCTCTCGCTCTGGCAGCTGGGAACTGGCAGAAAGAGAAAAGGCGGCAATGGGTCAGCCTCATCCTGGAAGGTGGCAATAGCGGAGGATGCAAGCACACTGGCGTGCTCAGAAAATGTGTCCAACATATGCACATTCACATAGCCAGACACGAGAAACCGAATCAGCTCAATCTTTCTCTCATGGTCTGAAGGCAGATGAAGATGGGGAATACAGAGGGTGGAGAGTGAGCACAGGGTGGGGTGGGAATTTGGCGAATAGGCAATGAGGAAAAAGGACAGAAATAAAGAAAAATCAAAACAACATCACTGAACATGCAGAATAAATTTACTATGCAAAGAAATGCCTAGTCCCCTGACAGTTATGGGAAGTTACATACAAAGTGGAAAGATTTAGGAACAGAGTGATTATCAAAATCTGCAAATAGAAGACCAGAGAGATGGTAGATAAGGCCCCCTATTGTTTCTTACTTCTTGTCTTATTTTATTATTTTATTTTATTTTATATTGTTTTGAGACGGAGTTTCGCTCTTGTTGCCCAGGCTGGAGTGCAAAGGTGCAATCTCAGCTCACTGAAACCTCCACCTCCCTGGTTCAAGTGATTCTCCTACCTCAGCCTCCCACGTAGCTGGGATTACAGGCGTGTGCCACCATGCCCGGCTAATTTTGTATTTTTAGTAGAGACGAGGGTTTCACCATGTTGGTCAGGCTGTTTTCGAACTCCTGACCTCAGGTGATCCACCTGCCTCAGCCTCCCAAAGTGCTGGGATTACAGGCATAAGCCACCGCGCCCGGCCTTTACTTCTTATTTTAAATCAGCAACTAGGAATTCTAGTTCCTACTAGACATATACAAGAGGAGGAGCAGGAATACATGTGGATATATAGAAGAATAAGAATTCGAATATGACTTCTATTTGAAAAGTCATTCAGAATAAGAGATGTATTCACAAAGAGATCATCATGCAAAAAGCAGAGCGAGTGCTCACCTGGCTTGGACAGTGGCATGGGTGGAGGGAAGAATCGGCGGCACGGCTGAGGCGGACTGCAAAGAAAAGAAGACAAAGATCAAGACTATAAAGAGTTATTTATTTTAGAAATTCTCCCCTTTGTGCTGGACTGCAAATTGAATTTCCTTCTCTTTAGGCGTTTCACAACTAGGAGTGAGAATGTACGTAAAAGTTCTGTGACAGTACAGAAGGAAACAACATTTTATGTACAGCTTCTAAAAGCAGGGAAAAAGAGAGAAACTGTTTGACTTCCACGTGCCTATCTCAAGACATTCCATTTGCAGATCTGAAGTTCTGGATTCCAAGTTGGAGTTTTCCAACATTAACGTAAATAGAACTGGCACACAGACATTAAGATAAACATAATTATTATTCCTCTTGCTGGTCATTACCATCGCTTTCTACTTCTCTTTGTGTGAATTTATTTAAAAGAAAAAAAAACTTTTTGTAATGACTATTTGCAGTGTAGAAATCAATAAACCCCGTTTTTTCAAGAGAAATAAAAAGACTACAAAGAGTTGGATGTTGACATCAATAGCACATTTTAATTCCCTTTAAGGAAGCAGACTTTTGCATTTTCAACTCTAGCATAATACCAGATAATAGAGATAATCCTAGATAGTGAAACAGGCTAAATCTCATTTTAAAAATGTCTCCCCCTAAGTCTTAGCTAATAAATAAGAAAATTCTGCCAATACCAACACTCTGCCATCATCAGAAAGGCCCACTGTTGCTTTCCTCAGCAGTTTTGATGACTGTACTTACAGCTTCTGTTTCATAAAGCTGTGGGCATTAGGAACAATTTTTAACAATTTTCATGTTATATTCCTCAAATTTCTACCATATTCAAAGTCTCTTCCTACAAAAAGATGGTATTTGAGGTCACCTGGTCAAAATTTAATTTGCTCTATCTAAAATCAGTGATTAGGTGGCTATAAGATGACAGTGAAGTTTCTAAAGAGGAAACAGGGTAATATAGAATACTTATTTAGTTATCTTAATCCCTCAAAAGATTTCTTCCTTTCCAGCAATTGAGAAACTAAAAATCAAAACAATACCATCAAAAATGTTTGCTTATCTGGTCCAAACCTGTTAGGCTCCTGTCCTTGCAGATGAAGTGGGTGCTGCTGATAATGCCCAAAGACTTCAAATACAATAGGCTTGGTTTTGATGTAATCCACAAATGATTCAGTGACCTCCACTGCAATCTAAAGCCAAGCAAGATTAGGAAAAGATTACAAGAAAATACACATTTTTGCTTCAATCAGAACTTTAGTACTGTATTTTGGGTTTTTTTGTTTGTTTGTTTGTTTGTTTTGAGGCAAGGTCTTGCTCTGTAGCACACAAACAAGGCTCATGCGGCCTCACCCTCCCGGGCTCAAGCAATCCTCCTGCCTCAGCCTCCGGAGTAGCTAGGACTACAGACATGCACCACCATGCCTGGCTAATTTAAAACAATTTTTTGTAGAGACAGTATCTCACTATGTTTCCCAGACTGGTCTTGAACTCATGTGCTGAACTGATCCTTCCGCCTCAGCTCCCAAAGTGCTGGATTACAGACATGAGCCACTATGCCTGGCCCAACTTTACTACTGCTGAGTGTCCAGTAGCTGCTGGGTATTTTACTATGCAGGCCTCTTGCAACAAAAAACAGGGGATCCCCTATGATGTTTTTAATTCTAAAGTAACTTTTCCCAGCTTCAGGTATTCAAGATCTTCCATACTTTGCCTCAACTGATCTTGGCCCCTGTTGTCCTTCCCACACTTACTATTCTGGCTCACTCACTCACCTGCTGCTCCCTTCACCTGCTCTCTCCTCAGCTGTGCCAAGGACTGGCCCAGGCTGCAACCCTGCCTGGAAGGCCCTTCCACACATCCATGCACGTACTGACTATGGCCTATGTGCCAGGCACAATGCCAAGTTTGACACACTTTTTCTTGCTTATACTACATCCTTCAGGGAGCTTCCTATCCCCTTTCTCCACCCAACTATCCTCCCCAACAAAAAGTAACTTAAAATAGCTTTCCATTAATAGAAATAACTTTCCCTTTCTCCACCCCCATTGCATTTAGTGAATATTTTCTCATGTTCATCTTTGCATGACTGGTGTTTATGTAATGCATTTTATTTCCCCTATCGTAATTCGAAGCTCACTGGGAGCATCTGACATTCATCTGCATTCCTCAGTTGTCAGGCACAATCCTTGTGCACAGCAGCTGATCAAAGTTTATCAGATACATGCTTGCTTATATTTATACCAACATGAAAAAGAAGACGGCATATTTTGTGTTTGCTTGTTCCATCTTTGAAGTTCTCCTTTCCTCTCTTACTTTAGATAGCAGACATGGTTAGCAAGAGAATGAGAGACAATTTCATGTAGTAGTGAAGATCCTGAATGCCAGAGCTACATTTCTCTGAGCTTAAGTCCTATCTCTACCTCTTGTAACACTGATGAGTAACTTTATTTTTATTATTACTTTTTTATTTTTTTTGAGATGGGAGTCTCGCTTTGTTGCCCAGGCTGGAGTGCAGTGGCACAATCTCGACTCACTGCAACCTCCCCCTCCTGGGTTCAAGCAATTCTCGTGTCTCAGATGGGATTTCACCATGTTGGCCAGGCTGGTCACAAACTCCTGACCTCAAGTGATCCACCTGCCTCGGCCTCCCAGAGTGCTGGGACAGGTGTGAGCCACTGCGCCCAGCCTGATAAGTGACTTCAGTCATCTCAGCTAACACAGGGATTATCTTAATCTATGGTATAAAGGTAAAGATAAATTACACAAAAACTCTCAGAACAGTGACTAACACAAAATAAACTCTCAGTGAATATTAGCTATTGTGATGAGGATGATGACTTTGGAATAGAGTTTGAGTGAAATTCATGTAAGAGAGGGAAGGGTCTGTTTTCTTACTCCACGTAGGAATACAGTTGTAAAGGGCATTAATGTGTTAATTATACTATCAGTTGCAAGGAAAACAGATCTAAATCTTAATTTAGCTACAGAAGGTATTTGATATTTTTTATGTTATTTGCAATCGAGAAACATAAGTATCTTAGGGTTTAAAGGACAATGCATTCACTTTAACAAAACTCTTATTAAGCATGCTTATTTTTCTAGGACAGAAACACTAAAACAACTCATTGCATTCAAACTGATGGAAGATTTTACTGGCAGACGAACCCACATTCCACTCACTAGGCCCATTGTGATACAGACAAGAAGGCTTGCTGCTCAGGCCACTGTGGATGACCTCACCGCTCTAGCCACGCCCTCTATTGTCTACTCTCCCCCTGCACAGCCAGTGACTTGTACCTCTTCTTATCACCCTTCCTGGGCTGAGAAAGCCAAGGTACCAGAAAAACATATGTTTGGCAAAAAGGTCCGCGTCACTTACATTCTGCACATGATAAAAGGCCAGGGGACTTCCTCTGCCATTGTTTTTGAGGGGCTCCGTGGAGAATGCTTCATCATGGCGATGCAAAAAGCTTCATAAAGAAAATAAAAAGACTCGTGAACACTGCATTAAATGGTATTATCAGAATCTGTTTCAAGAGCCCAATGTGGATCCTATAGAAAGAAGCATTCCACTTAAGCAGATTCTTTAAGTTATTTACATTCCTTGTCAAGAACCTTTTCCATATCGCACAGAGGGCATTTTAGATTTTATTTCAAAAATGACTGAAAAATTAACTGACCCTGATCACTTGGCTATATGGAGGTATATGCAAGAATGCTTTAGAGAGAGTGAAGAAGTAAATTCAATTAACTCCTCTTCCTTTGTAAAAGCTTTTTACTAAAAATAAAAACAATGTCATTTTGTACAGACAAAATTTAGCAGACTCAAGCTTCCACAGTTAGTGCGAAAGCCTGTGGATGGCATAGTTACCTGAGAGTCTGTTGTGGATTCAAATGTCACCTCTTCCAGGCAGTCTTTCCTGACTTACCCTGACAGTTTTGTGTTCCCGCATTACTAGTAACGTTTTTTTCCTTAATAGCAATGATTTCACTGTAATAATGTATTTATATGCCTCTCTCCCCACCAGACAGCAAGCGTTTTCCCACAGGTCTTGACACATAGAAGATACTCTGGAAAGATGTGTTGAACCAATGGGCTATATTTAGTTATTTTCACAGATAGTGAGATGTTATCGTTCCCTCTCTCTCTCCCTATTGTTAGTCTGAAATAAAAAGAACTGCACAGTTAAAGAGGACCCAACACAAAGATTTACTGCCAGATAGAAAAATCCATCAGAAGGACACCCCTTCCATCAAGAAAAAATGGAGAAAAAGAAAATATTTTCAATTGGGGGGACAGAGAGACTGGTAGTATGAACTTGTTGTCTTCCAAATTAGTTCACCAGTCTGAGAACACTAGCATGCTTTTGCCAAGTGCTCCAAATCCCTGATTCCTGTACTGCTGGCACTGCAGCATTCTTGGGGTTCCCTGACGACAGGTGAACTCATTCACAGTGCTCTGCAGCCATACCTTCCCGGCACAGGCCAGAGGAGCGACTATAAAAACACAGGACGCCTTTGAGGCTGCTTTCAACACAAGCAACATGCCCTTTTCCCCAGAGCTAACACCAGGTAGAGATGCTGCTCTTTTTAGGAGATGGTAGGACAAAGGTCAACTCACTATTATTGTCACTTCAGACATCAGTTAACCAAATAGATGTTTTCCATAAAACGTTATCAGTTGCCTGATTAGAATAATAGCAACAGTTCCAAAAAACAGATTCATTTGGTCAACACTATTGTGCCCTAAGTTTGAGGGTATGAGTGAAAACACATTAAATAGGTGAAATCAATGCTCAATGGGTAATACTTCAACAACTATGAGTTGTAGCAAATGATATTAGTGGTTTACTATATAGTGATCACATTTAATTTAGATCACATTTAACTCAACTTTCTGTGATAAAACCTATACAAAAGCTTTATAAACTGCACTAGGGCCCATGGGAAGGCCAAGGCACATTCTGAGGGGAGACGGATGGCAGAACCCAAAGCAGCCTCTTGGTGGCACCAGTGGCAAACTGAGGGCGGTAGGTATGGAGGGATCAGACTTCAGTCTCTTGTACTGTGGCCCTTTCCAAGTACTGAAAAGACACCTTGAAGTCTGGAGGTATTAAAACTGAAGATTCACAAAAAAGTGTTTTCCTGGGGCAGTCTTGAGAAGAAAGCATCCAGAGCACAGGGTTTTGAGAGGGCCGAGGGAAAGAGCAAGTCCTATGTAGATGAGAAATGAGAAGTATCACATCTTCCCTACATGCTAGCTTTTTTCAGTTGATGTAGAATTTATCCTTCTTTACATTGTTTAAATTTTCCTTTTCCCGATTATTAAATAGGCATAATTGCTAGCTAGATAAGTCATTGCTTTCAGGCTTACTAATAAGACATTTCAACATGAAGAGGACTAGAAAGACTCATCAACAGGCTTATGTGATCAGACCCTACATTTCTGGTAAAGGGGGACCGCTCACAGCAGAGCCCTGCAGCAGGATGCGCAGCATGCTCCTCCTCCCAGGGAACCCTGTTGCATTCCAGGACAGGTTTCTGGTTCTCACTCCCATAGGAGTGATGAAAGTATTTTCCTTCAGAGACTGGTCAGTCTTTGTCTCAAGAGTGTTAATCCCTCACACATGTAAAGCACTCTACAGTGCACAAGAGATGTCACCTCGGTTAGCAGCTAGCTGGGAGGCAGAGCAAAGGGGCAGCTTACTTGAACTGACAGAAGATATCTGCATACTCTGGGAGGATTCCACTGGCCTGCAACACTGTTACTCGGAAAGTGAAGGCACTGCCCAGTTTCAGGTGGTTGCCAATCTCTTCAGAAAACCCTTCCATTACCATCTTACCATCCAGCAAAGTGCTTGACTTCAAATCTAAAGAGGGTCAAATGAAGACACAGATGGTTCAAATAATGCAAAAAGGAGGGAGTTGGGCATTCTTTCCATTCCTAGTTGATGAAGGCCACTATGTCCCTTGATAATGGTCAATATTTTCCCTTTGTCGAAAATGTCCCCAAGCACAGTAAACTCCGTCTACATACCCAAGTCATTAATTCGACTGATTTCTTCTGGAGGAGTGATGACTTCAGAACTCTGACCCTGTCCTTCCACAATCCTCAACTCCTCCAAGGACAGACCAGAACGAGTCATTGCAACAGACGAAAAGTCACTCTGAAAAAAAGGCAGGGGCAGGTACATGGTAAAGTAGTATAAAAACATATTTTTCCCCAGTTGTCTTACTTCTGTTTATCTGCCCAACAAATAATAGTGACTGGAAAATTATATGGACTGAGGGCTGTCTGAGGAAAGGCAATGAATAAAATATGAATGTTGAGTCTATACACCTTTACCTTCATTATTGTTAGACATGTCCCATATTCTACTGAACTACTCTGTGGCAACCAGCACCCTGTATTTTTCAGTTTTACAGGAGAACTGATCTCCAATGCTGAACATTCTTTCTCTTTCCACAGGGTTTTCCTTCTTCCTGATGGTTTCTCACCTGATTAAAGTATTCATTATCAAAAGATATTTTAGCTGTTCCTGACTGTCGAATTCCAGAGCCATAATCAGGAGCTTCTTCATCCGCTAAAGCAGAAAAAAAAATTAGCAAGAATTGAGTGAGACTACACACGGGGAGGGAGGGAAAAGGCTCTTGCTGGATTATAAACTCAAGTCTTTGGCATGAGAGAATGATACCAAAGTAGTAACACGGCATGGGCTGCTTCGCATTCTATTCATGCAGATTTACCAACTTCCTTAGCTCAAATGAGACTAGTCAATAAAGAATCGGTTTTAGGCCGGGTGCAGTGGCTCACGCCTGTCATCCCAGCACTTTGAGGGGCTGAGGTGGGCAGATCATGAGGTCAGGAATTCGAGACCAGCCTGACTAACATAGTGAAACCCCGTCTCTACTAAAAATACAAAAATTAGCCAGGCGTGGTGGTGGGCGCCTGTAATCCCAGCTACTCAGGAGGCTGAGGCAGGAGAATTGCTTGAACCCGGGAGGCGGAGGTTGCAGTGAGCCGAGATCGCACCACTGCACTCCAGCCTGGGCAACAGAGCGAGACTCCATCTCAAAAAAAAAAAAAGAATCAGTTTTATTCTTGAGATTGTTCAAATGTCACACCTAGAAATCCTGACTGTCTCCATGCTGGCAAGATAATACCCAACAAGTATTTGAAAATACTATATTGTACTTGTGGAGGAGACTTCCATATACTCAACACTGGTGACTGTGTCACAAGTTTCCATGGGGGAAAGGCTGAAAGGTCACCGGACACAGCATAGCATTTGGGAATTAAGACAGAAAGATTACAGAAAATGACCACATTCTTTCTCAGAACATAGGCTGGATCATGGAAAAATGGAAAATATCAAAATCTTTTTTTTTTCAATTGTTTTTTAAGAGATGGGGTCTCACTATGTTGCCCAGGTTGGCCTCAAACTCCTGGGCTCAAGCAATCCTGCCTCGGCCTCCCAAGTAGCTGGGACTACAGGCACGAGCCACCACAATCAGCTTGTATCAGCTTGACCCGTGCATTACAAAACAGCAGCCAAACAAATGTCTATTAGAAGTACTCTGAGAAAAAAAAAAAAAAAAAAAAAAAACTAAGCAAGACAAAGGCCTAACAATCCTTTGTTAATAATGAAGCAGTTAAGATACATTACTTAGGCCAGGCTGGGCGCAGTGGCTGACGCCTGTAATCCCAGCACTTTGGAAGGCCGAGGTGGGCAGATCATCTGAGGTCAGGAGTTTGAGACCAGCCTGGCCAAAATGGTAAAACTTCGTCTCTACTAAAAATACAAAAATTACCTGGGTGTGATGGTGAGCACTTGTAATCCCATTTACTAGGGAGGCTGAGGCATGAGAATCACTTGAACCAGGAGGCGGAGATTGCAGTGAGTTGAGATTGTGCCACTGCGCTCCAGCCTGGGCAACAGAGCAAGACTCCGTCTCAAAACAAAATAAAAGGCCAATGACTGGCCAGGTGCAATGGCCCACACCCATAATCCTAGCATTTCGGGAGGCCAGGGCAGGAAGATCGCTTGAGCTCAGGAGTTTGAGACTATGCTGGGCAACATAATGAGACCCCAACTCTATAAAATTTATAAACTTAAAAATTAGCTGGGATGGTGGTGTGCATCTGTAGTTCCAGCTATTCAGGTGGCTGAGGTGGGAGGATGGCTGAGCCTGGAGGTGAAGGATGCAGTGAGATATGATTGCACCATTGCACTCCAGCCTGGATGACAAAGTGAGACCCTGTCTCAATAAAAGAAAAAAAAAAAAAAAAAAACACGCCAATGACTTTTATATAGTTAATGCAAGAGCTGTTATTTAACATGTTTAAGGAAATCTCTTTACCCCATTATTGCAAAGTAGCAGTAGTCTGGACTAAGCAGGATCTATTTGTGATAGTTGGGAACAATTGCTAGAAAGGAGCAATAAAGGCTTTCTCCAAAGTATGTGTATGTATATTACACATACAAACTCCCCACAGTTTGTATGTGTAATATAAGCGTGACCCACGTGGAATCAGCCTGCTTTGTCTCTAGACAAAGAACTCACAGCTCTCATTTCAGAAGAGGGTCACCTACCTGCGATGGCCTGTACAGCCACACGCAGAAATCCCCGCACTTCACCTTTCTCACTGACGATGGCCACCCTGTGGATCAGGGGCACGGGATACAGCAGATTGCTCAGGTAAACAAATGCCCTAGAGACAGAAACCAGGAGACAAATGTCAGAGCATCCATGGAGAGATAAACTGGCTTTCAGATTCACTGACACCATCTTCTTGCAACTGTGAGCTGACTTCTGGCCTTGTCTTAAGACCCCTTCTCAGTCCTATCCTCTCAGATTTGCCTAGAGCTGCCTTTTCAGCACAGATAATGAACAAGCAAACGCTTGGCAGAACTGTTGACGAAGACCAACACACACCAAATCATGCTCTAAAACTTAACTACTGTAGGGAGAAGAGTCACACCTGGAAGCAGACTTTCAAGATACTGCTCTATGAATGCTGCTACAGACAGGTTGGAGGAGGGGCCCATTCAAGAGCTTAATCTTTTTTTTTTTTTTGAGACAGAGTCTCGCTCTGTCACCAGGCCGTAATACAGTGGCATGATCTCGGCTCACTGCAACCTCCGACTCCCTGGTTCAAGTGATTCTCCTGCCTCAGCCTCCCGAGTAGCTGGGATTACAGGCACGCGCCACCATACCCAGCTAATTTTTGTATTTTTAATGGAGATGAGGTTTCAACATGTTGGCCAGGCTGGTCTCAATCTCCTGACCTTGTGATCCACCTGCCTCGGCCTCCCAGAGTGCTGGGATTACAGGTGTGAGCCACCATGCCCAGGCGAGCTTAACCTTTTAATTTAAGAAATTATAAAGAGGTTTTGTTTCATTTTTCCCAATAGATAAAACAGAAACCAGGAGACAAAAAAGGCAGGGAAATGGGACGAAATACAGTTAATAACTCTAAAATAAATTCCATATCACAGCATTACGGTCTTTATTGGTTATTTTTTGTTTGATTTTGAGATGGAGTCTCACTCTGTCACCCAGGCTGGAATGCAGTGGTGCGATCTCGGCTCACTGCAAGCTCCGCCTCCCGGGTTCACACCATTCTCCTGCCTCAGCCTCCCGAGTACCTGGGACTATAGGTGCCCGCCACCACGCCCAGCTAATTTTTTTGTATTTTTAGTACAGACAGGGTTTCACCATGTTAGCCAGGATGGTCTTGATCTCCTGACCTCGTGATCCGCCCACAACAGCCTTCCAAAGTGCTGGGATTACAGGCGTGAGCCACCGCGCCTGGCCTATGGGTCTTTATTGTTACCTTATTTATTTATTTTGAGATGGAGTTTCGCTCTTGTTGCCCAGGCTAGAGTGCAGTGGCGCAACCTCAGCTCACTGCAACCTCTATCTCTCGGGTTCAAGCGATTCTCCTGCCTCAGCCTCCTGAGTAGGCTGGGTTTCTCCCCATTGGTCAGGCTGGTTTCGAACTCCTGATCTCAGGTGATCTGCCTGCCTCAGCCTCCCAAAGTGCTGGGATTACAGGCATGAGCCACCGTGCCTGGCCATTTATTGTTACTTTAAGAAATGACTATTATTGGCTGGGTGTGGTGGCTCATGCCTTAATCCCAGCACTTCGGGAGGCTGAGGTAGGCGGATCACCTGAGGCCAGGAGTTTGAGACCAGCCTGGCCAACATGGCGAAACACTGTCTCTACTAAAAATATAAAAATTAGCCGGGCATGGTGGCATGCACCTGTTGTCCCAGCTACTTGAGAGGCTGAAGCAGGAGAATCGCTTGAACCCGGGAGGTGGAGGTTGTGGTGAGCCGAAGTTGCACCACTGCACTCTAGCCTGGGTGACAGGGTGAGACTCTGTCTCGGGAAAAAAAAAAAAAAAAAAAAAAGAGGCCGGGCGCGGTGGCTCATGCTTGTAATCCCAGCACTTTGGGAGGCCGAGACGGGCCGATCACGAGGTCAGGAGATCAAGACCATCCTGGCTAACACAGTGAAACCCCGTCTCTATGAAAAATAAAAAAAATTAGCCGGGTGTGGTGGCAGACACCTGTAGTCCCAGGTACTCGGGAGGCTGAGGCAGAAGAATGGCGTGAACCCGGGAGGCGGAGCTTGCAGTGAGCCAAGATCGCGCCACTGCACTCCAGCCTGGGCGACAGAGACTCCGTCTCAAAAAAAAAAAAAGAAATGACTATTATCTTCAGGCAGGGTGACTGACAAGGTGAGGTCAGCAGACACATATGGGCAGAGAAGCTCTGCAGCAAGAAATTTTTGAGTTCTAAGATTAGAGGAGACTCTGAATGGGCATCAAGATAAATGTTAAGGGCCGGGCATGGTGGCTCACGCCTGTAATCCCAGCACTTTGGGAGGCTGAGGCAGGCAGGTCACCTGAGGTCAGGAGTTTGAGACCAGCCTGGACAACATGGTGAAACCCCGTCTCTACTAAAAATACAAAAATTAGCCAGGTGTGGTGGCAGGCACCTGTAATCCCAGCTACTCGGGGTGGGGGGCCGAGGCAGGAGAATCACTTGAACCCAGGAGGTAGAGGTTGCAGTGAGCCGAGATCGCACCATCGCACTCCAGCCTGGGGGACAAAAGCAAGACTTCATCTCAAGAGAAAAAAAAAAAGATAAAAGATAAATGTTAAGGGAGAAGATGACAGTTGATGCCTAAAAGGTTTGCTTTTGCTCCTAGAGTTCAAAACCTAATTCAGAAATGCATAAGTAAAAGGTAAATTATAGCTCTAACACTTCATATTTCAAGCAAACTAGCAAAGTCCTATCACATTTGTATTTTCTTCCTTATTTTGTAGCTATTACTTTTTTAAAAAAGCAATAAAAACTGGTGGTCACAAAGCTAGAGTGTTCATTCCAATTAGCGAAAGGGAAATAGAATCTAGTTCCTACTATGATTCCAGTCTTCCCATTTGGTATATGCTGATCTTCGAACATAAGACAAAAGACAAAGACAGACACTTGTATCAATAAATCAAACAAAACCAAGTGACACACATGTTTATCTGATGCTTTTCCTGCTCTGAAATCTATTTTAAAACAAAGAGAGGAGGAGGATGGACTGGGTATTTGGGATTTCAACTCAAAGTAATGAAAATTAAGAAAACAGACATAATACATCACAGAAAAACAAATGTTAACATGACTAGAGCATAAATGAAATACAAATGAAAAATATAACAAAAATAACTGCAAATGAACATTAAATCAGATGAAATAATGCCACCTCCCTTTCAGTCTGCTCCAAAGCAGGAGAGAGAGAAATGCTAAGAAACAGAGAGTTGAAGCTCTGGTGTAAAAAAACGTAAGAATGAAAAGTTCTAAAAAGTTCTAAACAAGACCCTCAAACAACAACTACTGCAACAGAATTTAAAAGATTAAGAATTTGGCGTAAGGTATCAAATGGATAATTTCACTTTCAAAGTCAACACATACACAGATCACCCTCCTCTATTATGGGCACCCCAGCTAGACTTGCCCATTTCAAGGCCTGGGCCATTAAAGAGCCATCGCACATGTCCCCTGCCTGGAGTCCTCTCTGCACTGGATGCCTACACCTCGTGCCTTTGATGTCTTTTTTTTTTTTTTTTTTTTGAGACGGGGTTTCACCATGTTGGCCAGGCTGGTCTCAAACTCCTGATCTCAGGTGATTCACCCACCTCAGCCTCCCAAAGTGCTGGGATTACAGGCGTGAGCTACCACACCCAGCCTCATGCCTTTGATTTCACATCTTCAGGTCTTATTTCAAATACCACTTTCTCATAACAGGTCCCCCAATGTTATGTGATCTCCAACAACACACACAACTATTTCATCACTGCTATAATTTACATTTACTTGTGCAATTATTTAATTTATGTCTGTGTCATCCATCAGACTATAAGTCTATGAGGGCAGGAACCATGTCTGGTTTTGCTCACCACTGTCTGCAGAGGGCTGGGCCACTCTATAAATATTTGGTAAGTGAACATCTATGTACATAAGGGAACAGGAAAATGATTTGCCTCTATCTTTAAGTAGAAGTGGAAGCTTTTCTAGAAAAATGGGTTATACCAGAGGCAGAAAAGCAAAGCCATCCAACTTATACTAGGTTGATTTTTCAGAGCCACCTCATAATGGATATTAACTATATAGAACACATTTAGATTCCTAACTATATCTAATTTATCTTAAAAATAGCTATTCAAAAACAGGAGCCACCTTTTTTTTTTTTTTAAGAAAGCTTATATTAAGCACACATTACATTAAAGTACTGTTTGTGCACACAGTAAAGATGAGATTGCCTTTCTGCCTATGGCAATGGCTAGTCCAAGTGTGGGAGCATTGAAAGCCATTATTACAGATTTCCCTTTTTAGATAATTCTGTAATTCTATGGCAGGGACATCAGCTCCATGACTATACAATCACACATTCACTAGGCAGCACCTTGTTATGTTACCAGAATATAGCCCTTAGCTCCAAATCAATGCTATATAAACATTCTATTCTGAAGCTTTTTAAACAGAATTTTCATAATTACTCTGCATTTTTGAGAATCCTTATACTTTGACCTAGCAGACTGAAGGAGAACAGGGATGAGAGAGGGGAATATGTAAGGGATACGTTAGCAGAAAGTTCAATGAAGTTACTTCAAAAAGGGAAACAAACTGGTCAACATAAAGATAAGAAAAATTAGCAAAATTATGGTGCTACTTAT
This sequence comes from Pongo pygmaeus, assembly GCF_028885625.2. Classification (NCBI taxonomy): domain Eukaryota; kingdom Metazoa; phylum Chordata; class Mammalia; order Primates; family Hominidae; genus Pongo; species Pongo pygmaeus. Next base: position 220,899,792 of record NC_072373.2, read on the forward strand.
AGAAAGAATGTCAGTTAAGGTACTTAGAGAGATGACAGAATAATCATCTTTAACCCCCTTTTAACCCAGAAGACTAGCTTAAATATTTTACATTTCATCCCAAATTATGATGGATGGTTCATAACATCCCAGCATGCCATAAGAGAATAGCTAAAGGGACAAGCTCTTTTTCACTTGCAATATAAAGTTTTAGCAGCGGCAGTCATGGCTAAAAAACAAACTTACTAATGGAATTTCACAAGAAACTAATTTTTTTCCCCCTAGACAGAGTCTTTGCTCTGTTGCCCAGGTTGAAGTGCAGTGGCGCGATCTTGGCTCACTGCAACCTCCGCCTCCCGGGTTCAAGCAATTCTCCTGCCTCAGCCTCCTGAGTAGCTGGGATTACAGGCACAAACCACCATGCCTGGCTAATATTTGTATTCTTAGTAGAGACGAGGTTTCACCATGTTGGCCAGGCTGGTTTCGAACTCTTGACCTTGTGACCTGCCCACCTCGGCCTCCCAAAGTGCTGGGATTACAGGCGTGAGCCACCGCACCCAGCCAGAAACTAAAAATTTTACAAGTGATTTATATTTGCAATTATATGCCAATAGGAGAAATCCAATCTTGTGTATCACAAAAACAGGAAAGTAGTTACTTTCCTTACACATACAATGACCACTACACAACTGGGTAATGTTGCATTATTGTAAATTTTGTTTGTAGAAGAGAAATGTAGTCAAGGGCAAAAATGGAAAGCTATCCTTCACTTTACTGATTGCTATTATATTATTTCACTTCCTCCCCCAGTCCTTTCTTGCAAGGTTAGAACTTGGGAACCTAAACAAATGGAAAAATCAATTCCTGGGCCATAGCTCCATAAGTACTTTATGTGGAAATCAAAATAGAGTTGATTGCTTTATACCTATACTTACATCTGATATGATTAAAAGAAAGAAAACTATAAAACTACAGAGAAAACAATACATGTATCCTCAGTTAATTTCCACATTAAGTGGGACTGTCTTGAGTTTCCATACAACTTCCTCAAAATACAAATGCTTCTTAGTAGAAGTCTTAACCAGGATATTCATTTTTGCTAGTGTAGATGACAGAATATGAAAGTTGAAAAAGATCTTTATGGCTCCTTATTTCTACCTGTTATTCACTTTACACTTGAGAGCCCAAAAGGCTTCACTTTAAGTTGCTTGTTGTAGATGACAGAGATGGCCTAGGACCCAAGGCTTCTCCTGACAATTAGGTCAGGCTTCTCCTCACCATGTTACGTAAGATGAAGCTGCCTACTCTTCACTGCAATGGTATAGAACACAAGCGAACAGTTTTAGAAACTGTGTAATTAGCACTGGGACAATGTTTATGGCCAGAAACTGGGTTTTAACTTCCAACTCCCTTAGAATAAGAAGGACATGTGCTGAAGAACACAGGCAGCCATCAAATGAAGCAAGCACTATTGTCCCATTATTTGTACATACCTTTCTCAATTTTAATAAAAATCAGCTTCTCTGAAATTCTAAGTATCTATTCATGGCGATACACCAGTAGAAAACAATATTCATGGCCACATAATCCCTTTATGTTTATCCATGGAAAAACTAAATTCTAAATGCTCCTTTGCCATTGGAAAACCCAGAGACCGTCTAATACTATGACCTACAGTTACACTTGAGACTTTCATTTCTATCAAAAAAGCTTTTCTTTTCCCCCTTTCCATAACAATGATCATCTTCTAATTTAGTTATTGTTATGAGGTTCCGACCATGTGACCAATATCATACTACAAATTATGTTTTATTTTATTTTATAATTTTTGGTAGAGTTGGGGTCTTGCTCTGTCCCCAGGCTGGAGTGCATTGGTGCAATCATGGCTCACTGCAGCCTCAAACTCTTGGGCTCAAGTTATCCTCCTGCCCTAGCCTTCCAAGGAGCTGGGACTACAGACATGCACCACCACACCCGGCTAATTGTTTTTTAAATTTTCAAAGAGACAGGGTCTCACTATGTTGCCCACTCTGGTCTCAAACTCCTGGCCTCAGCCTCCAGAGTTGCTGAGATTACAGGTGTGAGCCACTGCACCTGGTGAGATAAATTTTAGAACCTATGTCTCTACTAGGTCAGGAGACTCGCTATCCTTTAATTTTTAGATAACTGGTACTCATCCATTTAACACTGACATAATTCCCTTATTCATAAAGGATTCAACAATATGTGATTCTAATGTACCATTAAATTTAAATTTAATACTTTTAAACCTGGACATACTTTTTGGTTAATCCAATGCGTGCTCTACTGTTGAACTTGTAATTTAAATTACCTCAGCATGAAGGCTGGAGATGAACAAAGACACTAGTATTAGGAACATGTGCATAGAGAGCTCTGCATCACTGAAAGATGGATGCACAAACTGAGAGCCAGAGACACTGCCTCAGTTTGGTGAACTAGTCTTAACACAAAGCAGTTTCATATAGCACCGAACAAATATTCATTGTTTTGTTTTTTTTTTTTTGAGACGGAGTTTTGCTCTTGTCACCCAGGCTGGAGTGCAGTTGTGCAATCTTGTCTCACTGCAACCTCTGCCTCCCGGGTTCAAGCGATTCTCCTGCCTCAGCCTCCCAAGTAGCTGAGATTACAGGCACCTGCCACCATGCCCGGCTAATTTTTTGTATTTTTAGTAGAGACAGGGTTTTGCCATGTTGGGCAGGCTGGTCTCAAACTCCTGACTTCAGGTGACCTGGCTGCCTTGGCCTCCCAAACTGCTGGATTACAGACGTGAGCCACCGTACCCAGCCTAATTTTTGCATTTTTAATAGAGACGGGTTTCATGGGTCAGGTTGGTCTCAAACTCCTGACCTCAGGTGATCCACCCACCTCAGCCTCCCAAAGTGCTGGGATTACAGGTGTGAGCCAAAGTGCTAGGATCACAGGGGAGAGCCACCGTGCCTGGCCAATATTCACTGTTGATGGGGTCAATAGATGATTTTCTGAGCTTTATCATTATAAACCCTATAGGTTAAAATTTTAGCAGATGCCAAAGATCCGTAGATAGGCTCAGTGAAACTGGCCAAAGAAAGGCATCCATTTTAGGTAAAGGAGAAGCTTAACTTTCCTGATTCTTTTTAGGACTCAGTAGACTAGGCAAAAAATAAATTTAACTCTACTCCTGAATCTACTTTTGTCCTCTGACTCCTGCAGTACCACAAATTCTTCAGCCAAACCTTCGCCTCGGTCTGCCTCCTCTCTCATGTTACCTCCATATGCTTTTTCAATAACAATCCTTTAAAAAGGAAACATCTAGACCATAATAATATTCACTGAACCCACTACGTTTGACTCTTAGCTTTACTTTCTCCTTTGGGGTTCCCTTCTTCAGAACAAAATTACTGGGCAATTTAAGACAAGGTGTCTTCCATGTAGTCTTCATATATTGCTACGTATTGTGCTGAGTAGACTGAGGACCTCACATACAATGCCTGAGAACTGTCTCAGCCAGACCAGCACTGACAAAGAGCTTGAAGTATTGGAGAACTTGAAAAAGAGCATTCATGAGTTGAATTGGCTAATGCAAGGTTATCCAAAATTGCGCAAGCAGGGAGGCCTTCAGAGCAAGAGCTGGTCCCTTTTCGCCTTTCTCACAATAACCTCACCAACCTTCCCACTAAAATGAACCAAGGGGATCGGTCGTAAAACGGGTCATGCCCGTCACTGAAGAGATCTGATCCCTCCTCCGTCCCTGCGTCAGAGCCGGCGTCATCCACGAATGCCTCATCATCAAAATCCTCCATCTCATCTTGCTGCTCGTCAGCCAGCTCAGTGATGTCGGAATCGGCCGTGGAAAAAGTGGGGGAGGGTGTGCGGTCGGCAAGGCGCTCATTCACACAGCCGTGGAAAATGGGGGAGCTAGACACCAGGTAAGACGCCAATTAACACAGCCAGGGAGAGAGGAATAGTTGGTTAAACAGGAAGCAATAGGTGCCAACAGGACAGAATCCACTGGGGAATCAACACAATAAAAGCAAATGGATAAGCAAAAGGATAAAATAAGCATCAATCATTTGGGTCAGGTGAAACGGAACAAGGGCAAGTTGAAAAAGTTATGTAAGGACTGATCCTTTGAATAAGAAAAGCAAAGGAAACACGTGAGTAGACCATCCTAGGTAAACACTGTGCTATAACACATTTACATTCTCCAGTTCACATAAAAGATCAGCATCCAGGCCTCAAAGGACCCACTCAACATCAAAGCGAAACAAGAAGGCTTTCAATTTTTACTGAAATTCTCACGTCATTTTGGAGCAGAAACCCAAATGGATGAAATGGCATATGGCAAAGCAGCATGTGCTTTGCTAGGGTAAGATGTGTTTGGCCAATTCATCTCTTTGAAAAACTACTTTGCTATCAGAGTAGAGTGGAAAAGATTTACTTCATTTCCACAACATACTATGACTTCAGCAACTCCTTTTCACCCAGCCTCTTTAAAAACCATCACAGGGTTTTCTGCAATTGAAAAAGCAATTCAAATTCTGAAATCATAAGCTCAAAATTAAATTTCCCTGCTTTGAAAATTCAAAACCTCTAAGAACACTTGACTCAATATGGACTCATAGAGGCACTATGTGTTTTCATTAAGTGCTGGAAATAATGTATAAAAAATGAGGCTGAAGGGGACTACCAACGTGCAATTAATTTACCCTTGCAATGACTAAAATGGGATGAATTGCTTTTTAAAAAAAGGAAAAACAAATCAGATCACCAAGAGATTGTATCTGATAAGCTGTACTATGAATTTAAACTGTAGGATACAGGCATAAGTTTTCTTTTCCTTCTAAATTTATCTTAGTCAATTACAGAACACTTTGTAAGTTTAAAGTCAGGGAAGATTTAAATACTTTGGCTGAAAGTTTGAGACTCGAAACAAAAATGCCTGCTGAATATAACTGAAGGGAAATATACCAAATGACGCAGTGGTTGTGAGTGGATAAGATTATAGATAAGGCCTTTTTACACCTCTTTTTTTCCCTCTTAACTTTTTATATTATCTGCTCAGGTTTTAAACACTTAAAACTATTCATTATTTTAAAAGGAGACATCAACAAAATCATCACATACCTCCCCACAAGTTTGAACCAGTGGAACCGATCATAGAAGGGATCGCTGCCAGTCACAGTGGTTTCGCTTTCATCTTGGGCACTGGAGGCCATCTCCCCTGCCCTATCATACATCTCTCGCATCAAATCCAGTCTCTGCCTATTTAGTAAACACAAAGCACATTGGGTTAATATAATGAGATTGCATTAAACTTTCACTTTGGAAGCATCTTCCGTTCAAGATTTTCTTCAAAAAAAAAAAAAGGAGTTGCTCCCACTATTTTAATGTTACTTAAAAAGAATGAAGCCCAAAAATACAGAAACCAACACTCAGTATCTAAAGTGTCTTGATTCTAGAGATAAGCCATCAAAAGTCAAGAATGGCCACCTATCCTCTACCGGGTGAAAAGTCATAAGGGGGAATATTATGGGTCAACTGTATGTGACATCTCAAATACGCTGAGACAGGAGGAAATACCTCATCATACTACATGTAAAAGAAGCTAGATTATAACTTCCATGTTTATTACTGATTATCCTGAGGTCCAGGATAGAAAAGATGAATAAGTTTCAAATCTGAAACAGAAATATGATGAAACTGGAATATTTAAAATTTAAAAGAGGGTCTATGGAGGGTGAACTTAAATATCTACAAATGTCAAAGTGTGTGAGGAGTGCATTTATTCACTTAAAAGAAAACAGATGGATGGTAATACCATTGGCCAGCAACAGCATTTAGAAAGTACAGAGAAGTAAGCAACAGTGTCCTCAGAGAGAGGAGAGCTGGAGGGAGCTCACTTGAGCAGGTCATTGTTATTTCCTAAATAAAACAACCAGCCTTTATGAATGTTTTCATACTTGAGTTTCTCCAAAGACCAATAGTGTGTTGCTCCATTCTTCAAATCCTGGACTTCTACTGCTACCACTGTGCGAGGGAAAGGCCTGTCCTCGTGAGTTTTTTCCATCTCAGTGGGAAGTAATTCAGGAGGCAAAGGGGAGTACAGTGTGTCGGTCAGCAGAACAAACTGAAACTGCACCTGAATGGAAAGAATAAACCATTGACAAATGGTTTTCAGCAAGCAAGCTTCAGAGATGAGACGATACAATCATGCCCAATGGGAAAGAGGTCGAATGTGCTCAACAAATACCTTGTGACTAACTTTCTACTGAAAAATATGGCCACCCGTTAGCAGTCATAGGGAATAACCCTAACTTCAAATTAAGCTATTTAAGGACTTTGTTTTCCTAGCCTGGCAGTGTTTTTGCACATACTAAAATCTTCTTGAGGGGAGGCACGGTGGGGACAAGGTTACACTCTGTCACCCAGGCTGGGTGCAGTGATGCAAACACAGAGCACTGTAGCCTCCACCTCCTAGGCTCAGGGATCCTAACACCTCAGCCTCCTGAGTACCTGGGACTACAGGCATGCATCACCAGCCTAGCTAATTTTTTAAAATGTTTTGTAGAGATGGGGTTTTACCACGTTGCCCAGGCTGGTCTTGAACTCCTGAGCTCAAATGATCCACCTGCCTCGGCGGCTCAGATCACAGGCACAACCCACCACACCCGGCATAAAATCTTTATAAATATATTTTGATTGAATGAATGAAGACTTTTATAGAATTTATACTAGAGACCAAAAGGTGGACCACAAAATGCATATCTAGTCCCTCACTAATGAGAGAGGATGAAAACACAGCAAGGTTTCCCATTTTAAATTCAGAGGATTGCAACTACTGCTCTTAAAAGCATTTATTTGGCTGGGCATAGAAGTTCACACCTGTAATCCCAGCAAGCTGGAACGCTGAGGTGGAAGGATCACTTGAGCCCAGGAGTTTGAGACCAGCCTAGGCAACACAGTGAGACCCTGTCTCTACAAACTGAGCCCAGCCCAGAAGGTGGAGGCTGTAGTGAGCCATAATTGCACCACTGTACTCCAGCCTGGGTGACAGAGCCAGATCCTATCTCATAAAAAAAAGTATTTATTATACGGTAAGTACTTCACGACATCGCATCATTTATTTCTCACTACCATGTTATAGTTTCACCAATAGATTATTATTAAACAATTATTTAATATTAATTAAATGCTACGCACAGTAGTAAGAAAAAAAGACAGTTACTGCCTTTATTTAGCTTACTTGAGGAGAGGAGTGGCTAATAAATAATTATAAAATGAGAAAGGCTGCCGAGATTATGAATGAAGAACATATCGTATTCCCTAAAACTAGAATTTAGTTCTAGGAGAAGATAATTAATTTCCCCAAAGTTAGGTGGTCCATGCTCTTACCTACTACACAATATGGTCTTCCACTGTAATCTTAGCAGTGAAGAAACTGATAAACAGGAGGGCATACAGAAGACCGAATCTAAGGTTTGGTGTGAAGTTTTGGTAATACTTACAAAAATGAATAACATTTATTGCCTTTTACCATGCCAGGTACTATAAGTGCTTTATGCATATGCCCATTTTCATTCTTCACAAAATCCTTTGGTGCCAGGTATTGCTGCCAACCCCATTATGTAGGTGGGGGAATGGAGGCACAGGGCTAGGGGGATCAACACCACTTGTGGAGCTGGGACTGGAACCTGGACTGTCTGGGTCCAGGGTGCATGTGCTTGTCCACTACACAACAGTGCCTCTCAGACCCTAGAGGAGGAGCAGATCAATGGCAAAGCATACCAAACTTAGAGGTGCAAACTTAATAACAGAAAAGCGGAAGAAAATTAAAATTATTCAGAAACCCAAGAGAAGTATTTTTCTATTACTATGTTTCTCCAGTTTTTGTTAGGAATATAGTCTATTTGTAAAATAAGCTAGAAAACATCTTTTTAAAAAATTTTATTTAACAAAAATTTAATTAGTACCTACTATGTTCCAGGCACATATATTAAATAAAGACATATATAAAGCTGCTTTATAGCACAAAGCAGCTGAGTTCCCCCAAAGGAAAGGTTAATTCAAGGTCAGAGCCCAGATGCACCCACAGCAGGCTCGGCTTTGCCTCCGGCTCTCCCGTGTCCTCCTGCTCCATACCTTCTTTTTCAGTTCCACACTGATGGCACTGGCCTCCTTTAGGTACACGGCATTGCCCCAGAGTAAGTCCCGTAATGAAGTAAACTGATGAGACTTCCATTTCCGGAAGGCCCATTGGGCCAACTCAAATTCATGCTGTGTCCAAGGAACTGAAAGAATGAATGATGCATATTTAATGGCAATCTTACAACTATATAAAAATTACACCTCTCTTCTAGCTTATCTCTTTTATCAAGGTGAGGTGTTTTCCAGTTTCTCTCCATTCAGCTGCTTTTGTTTCTTCTTCTTTTTAGTAAAGCTTACCAAATTCTGTTGATATTATGAAAGCAATATATACATTTCAGAAAATCTTTAAAAATCCTACTTTTGTATTTAAAATAGTACAACAAAGAAATAAATTTTTCTTATTTTTAAAAAAAGGTATAACATGTGGTCACAGTAAAAAAAAAAATACTCCTGGCTAGGCGCAGTGGCTCATGTCTATAATCCCAGCACTTAGGAAGGCAGAGGTAGGCGGATCACCTGAGGTCAGGGGTTTGAGGCCAGCCTGGCCAACATGGAGAAACCACATCTCTACTAAAATTACAAAAATTAGCCAGGCGTGGTGGCACGCACCTGTAGTCCCAGCTACTCAGGAGGCTGAGGCATGAGAATTGCTTGAACCCAGGAAGCAGAGGTTGCAGTGAGCCGAGACTGCACCACTGCACTCCAGCCTGGGTGACAAAGTGAGACTCTGTCTCAAAAAAAAAAAAAAAAAAAAAGACAAACTCCTGACCTCTGTTATATTGTATGACTTCATATATTTCTTTTTTTTTTCTGTTACAGAGAGAAAAAAGGTACCATCTCATTTATTTAAAAATAAGAAATTGGCTGGGTGCAGTGAATCATGCTTGTAATCCCAGAACTTTGAGAGGCCATGGCAGGCAGATCACCTAAGGTCAGGAGTTTGAGACCAGTCTGACCAACATAGTGAAACCCCATCTCCACTAAAAACACAAAATTAGCCAGGCGTGGTGGCGCTTCCCTGTAATCCCCACTACTTAGGAGGCTGAGGCAGGAGGCGGAGGTTGCAGTGAGCTAAGACTGCGCCACTGCACTCCAGCCTGGGTGACAAAAGCAAAACTCTGTCTCAAAAATAAATAAGTAAATAAATAAATAAGAAATGTAATACATAAATTAAGAGTTCCTTCAAAGTTAGTTTGAAGTCTTGAGATTGCCAAGAGGTTGGGTAGAAAAATAAATTGTGATAAGTGTTCATACTGCATTATAAGGCAATAAGTAATAATGAAAGCCCTAACTCAACTAAGAAATGCTGGAAAACCTAAGATAGGCAAACATGACTAAGCAATATGATTAGAAATTTGCCAGAAATGGCTTCAAATTGAACAGACTATCTTAACAAAGATTAAGCTCTATATTTGTAACAGATATATAAAAGTCACATCTACAGCAGTATGAGAGACAGTGCATGTAAACTTTCTAAGGGATTTAAATGAAGATGTGCTCAGAAACCTTGTGAAGGTCTAAGAACACTATCACTCCCATCCCCACCTCATAAAATACAGCCTGGATTCTCAATACTGCACATCTATTCAATCATCTGTAAACTGGCTCAGTAAAATGTCAATAAATGATAAGGCCAACTAAGAGGAATCCAGCTTTGATTATGCATAAATGACTAATTTGATAATATAACTTCAAAAAGATATACACAGGAAAGTTTCGGTCTCTAGATTTCACCTTCTTCCTCTTCTTCCTCCTCTTCAGTTGTTTCTGCAGCCAGGGATCGGGTTTCAACCTGCTTCTGCAAGGCCTGCAATTTACTCTCATAGTCCTGAATGAAAAGAAAGGAGACAGTATGTAGGAGAGGGAAGAAATAAGAGTGCACAGAAAGAGAAATGGGAAGGAATATTGGGGAAAGTAGAGAAAGCAAAGGACAAAGAAAAGAGACAAAGGCAGGAAACTATAATAAAAAGACATACAGAGAAATGTTTAGGAAAAAAACCCACAAAGCATACAAGATGGTCTGTAATGGGTAAATGTTAAAAAGAAAAAACTCACTGCAGTATGTTTCTACTCCCTCAAAGACTCAAGAGTTCTTTATCTGGGGTAGTGGTAGGAGAAAGGGGGAATTTTTAGGTGAAATAATGTGTGTATACCTTAAGCGTTAGAATATATCCAAGTAATATCTTATATATCAATAAATTCCAGGGAAAAACAATATTGAAAAAGATTAAATTCACCAGTATCATCAAAAATCTCAATTATCTAACTCTTTGGAAGGAAAAAAAATTAAGAGTGTAGACTTTGATGCTTCCTATGAGTGAAAAATTACTATCTTTGATCAGTAGGATGAGTTTAGCCTTCAGGTAACCAAAAGCTCATAGTGCTATTAGGACTGAAATAATTTATAGACTGCATTTAGTTATTCAACTAAGACACTTTATTTTCAATATGCAACTATAAGATGGATTACTGACCAGGTGCAGTGGCTCACACCTGTAATCCCAGCACTTTGGGAGGCCGAGGTGGGTGGATCACCTGAGGTTGGGAGTTCGAGACCAGCCTGACCAACATGGAGAAACCCTGTCTCTACTAAGAATACAAAAATTAGCTGGCCGTGGTGGCACGTGCCTGTAATCCCAGCTACTTGGGAGGATGAGGCAGGAGAATCGCTTGAACCCGGGAGGCAGAGGTTGAAGTGAACAGAGATCGCGCCACTGCACTCCAGCCTGGAGACAGACCGAGACTCTGTCTCAAAAAAAAAAAAAAAAAGTATTATTTTAATACAAATCAGATGTATCCTTCATTTTTCCATCTATCCCATGCGTTTTTCAATAAGGGTAATATCACCCCAAAGGGGCCAAAAAATGGTTCTCAGAGAATGAAAAAAATCTTAGTCTTTTAATATATGAAGTACAAATATATACAATATACAGATATGTAGTATATCTGAGGTATTAAACTCTCACAGTGGGGAGAGAATAGAGGACAAATGTCTAAAAAGTTTCCTTAGGTTGTTAATTTGAAAAACTTGAATTTTAGTGAAAATAAAATAAGTAGGGTTAAGCAAGAGACCTTCAAACACCGCAATACTAAATTACAGCATAAGCATAGCATTTTAAGATTTACTGCCAGGGTTTCCTCCTTCTTTTTTGAGATGGAGTCTCACTCTATTATTGCCCAGGCTGGAGTGCAATGGCGCGATCTTGGCTCACTGCAACCTCCACCTCCCGGGTTCAAGCGATTCTCCTGCCTCAGCTTCCTCAATAGCTGGGACTACATACAGGTGCCCGCCACCACGCCCGGCTAATTTTTATATTTTAGTAGAGATGGGTTTTCACCATGTTGGCCAGGCTGATCTCGAACTCCTGACCTCATGATCTGCCCACCTTGGCCTCCCAAAGTGCTAGGATTACAGGCATGAGCCACCGCACCCAGGCCTGCTTCTTTTGGTTCCCTAGCAGTGACCCAATTATAGGCTGTCATGAGACAAAGGGTGTAAGTATGACCATCCACTGTTTCCAAACAGAGCTCTCCAAGTCCCACATCAAACATTCCATGCATCACAAAGCACTGCTGAAAGTCATTTAGCAAACGCCATTACAAAAGGAGCTCCCAAGCAATGCTCAGAAGGATGCAAATATCCTCTATGGTTCTGGTCATTTGTCAGTTATTCTCACAAAGGAAGTGTTCTCTTTAGATGGGCAGGCAGTGACCAAGACCACGAACCAACTACGTAGCTTTATTAGATACCTAAACATACTTTTTAGGAGACTACATGTTATGAAAAAAAAGAAAAAAAAATTAAACTGGTAAGAGGCTTGGGTTTGGGGTCCTGGCACTTGTTCTTACTAGCCTTATAATTCTGAGAAAGTTAAATCCTCTCTAAACCTCACCTTCTTCATCTTTAAATGAAGATTTTAGCATTTGACCTGCCTACCCACACAGTACTAGAGGAAGGACCAAGAGATGAACCATTTTAAAAACACATGAAAGACCTCTTACATAGTAATACAAACGTATTAATACATAGTAATACAAATATTACTATGTATTACTTACATAGTAATACAAATGTACTAATCAAAATGTCAGGCAATTTTTTTTTTTGAGATGGAGTCTCTCTCTGTCACCCAGGTTGGAGTGCAGTGAAGCAATCTCGGCTTACCACAACCTCCGCCTCCCAGGTTCAAGCGATTCTCCTGCCTCAGCCTCCCAAGTAGCTGGGACTACAGGTGCGTGCCACCATGCCTGGCTAATTTTTTGTATTTTTAGTAGAGACAGGGTTTCACTATGTTGGCCAGGCTGGTCTCAAACTCCTGACCTCGTGATCCACCCACCTCGGCCTCCCAAAGTGCTGGGATTACAGATGTGAGCCATTGCACCTGGCCTCAGGCAATTTTTTTTTTATAAAAGGTTATTTTTTAAGCATACTTAGCACCTAGATCTTGGTTTCTAAGTACCAATGCCACTGAAAGGAACCAGGGCTCCTTGAAAAAAATAGCTGCTTCCAGGTCTGAAGCAAGGAAAGTACAAGGTGAGTCTGAAATATTTTGTGTCAGAAAGGATGGAAGAACTCAAACACCACTGGGGCCATTTCAAAAGGACACAGGATCCCACTGGCCAATAAATCAACAGAAAAATAACATAGTACATTGAATATAGAAAGAATTCACAACTCCATGGTGATACTGAAAGAAGGAGAGAAAAAGGGGAAACTCTTATTTAAATAAAAATTTTTTAAAAGCTAGCTAATTACCAGGCATGGGGCATGCACCTGTTCATTTCAGCTACTCGAGAGGCTGAAGCTGAGGCAGTTACTGGCCTCCCAAAGTGCTGGGATTACAGGTGTGAGCCACCATGCCCAGCCCCTGGGATCCCTGGAGCCCAGGAGTTGAAGGCTGCAGTGCGCTATGATCAGGCCTGTGAAAAGCCACTCCAGCCTGGGCAACACAGCAAGATCCTATCTGAAAAACAAAAACCAAAAAAAAAAGTGGCTAATAAATGCAGAAGAAATGGCAATTGGAAAATCACCATATTGCAACCCCAGATGTAATAACTGAATCAAGCAAGGATAATAAATACTAAAATAGACCAAGCACAGTGACTCAACGCCTATAATCCCAGCACTTTGGGAGGCTGAGGCAGGCAAACTGCTTGAGCCCAGGAATTCCATACTGGCCTGGACAACATGGCCAAACCCCATGTCTACAAAAGAATATAAAAATCATCCAGGTGTGATGGCACACACCTGTAGTCCTAGCTACTAGAGGGGCTGAGGTAGGAGGATCACTTGAGCCGAGATCGTGCCACTGTACTCCAGCCTGGGCTACAGAGCAAGAGACCCCATCTTAAAAACAACAACAATAACAACAAACAACAAAAAGCTAAAATAATTGAGTAAAAGACGCATGGGAAACAATATGCATACGATTCAAAGTCCATGCCCAAATATCTATTAGTAAGAAGGGAAATGATATATTTACAATGGAGAGAGCTGGGAAACATCACATTAACCAAATTTACCAAACTTTAACATTATTGATAATAGGACAAATTGACATTTTATGTCTACTGATGTGATGCAACAGGAAGTACACAACAGCACCATTATAGCAATCTTTTTCCTTTTTTTTGGAGACAGGGTCTCCCTCTGTCACCCAGGCTGGGGTGCAATGGTACAATCATAGCTCACTATAACCTTGACCTCTCAGGCTCAAGTGATCCTCCTGCCTCAGCCTCCCAAGTAGCTGGGACTACAAGAGTGAGCCAACGTGCCTGGCCCCTTTATAGCATTCCTGTTTTTTTTTTTTTTGAGATGGAGTTTTGCTCTGTCACCCAGGCTGGAGTGCAGTGGCACAATCTCAGCTCACTATAACCTCTGCCTCCCAGGTTCAAGCAATTCTCCTGACCCAGCCTCCCAAGTAGCTGGGACTACAGGTGTGCACCACCATGCCCAGCTAAATTTTGTATTTTTAATAGGGGGTTTTACCATGTTGGCCAGGCTGGTCTCGAACTCCTGACCTCAGGTGATCCACCCGTCTCGGCCTCCCAAAGTGCTGGGATTAGAGGCGTGAGCCACTGCACCCAGCCTCTTTATAGCATTCGTAACAAAAAGATTTAACTTGAATCTAATATTGAGGAAACAATCAGACAAATCAGAATGTGGCCTAGACAATTCAAAAATACCAGTATAATGAAAGATTTAAAAAATCATAACCAAATGAAATATATAATCCTTGACTGGATCTTGGATTAAAACACTCTCTTTCCTAATTTTTGATTTAATTAAGGAAATTTGAAAATGGACTGTACATGATATAATATTGAATCAATATTGAATCAGTATTAAATTTCCTAGATGGGATAGTGGTATTAGGAGAATATTCCCGGCTGGGTGCAGTGGCTCATGCCTGTAATCCCAGCACTTTGGGAGGCCGAGGCAGGCAGATCACCTGAGGTCAGGAGTTCAAGACCAGCCTGGCCAACATGGTGAAACCCCATCTCTACAAAAACACAAAATTAGCCGGGCATGATAGCAGGTGCCTGTAGTCCCAGCTACTTGGGAGGCTGAGGCGAGAGAATCACTTCAACCCGGGAGGTCTAGTTTGCAGTGAGCCGAGGTTGCGCCATTGCACTCTAGCCTGGGCGACAGAGCGAGACTCCGTCTTAAAAAAAAAAAAAAAAAAGAATATTCTTGATTTTAGGAGATAAACATGGAAGTATTTGGGGTAAACTGTCATGATAGCTATAATTTTCCCATAATTCAGGAAAAATATATAAGTATGGGTATACAAAAGTTCATTATAGTATTTTTTTTCAGCTTCTCTGTTTGAAATATCTCAAAAAGCTGGGGAGTAGGAGAAAAGCTATACATTACATGGAATTATTTTAGCAAAAAGAGAAAAGCTGCTGCTTTACCTAAAAATCATCAGGTAGAAAAAAATGTTAATACTTTATCTTGAGGATTTCTTCAAGAATAAGTTGACTGGCTGGTCAAACTACCAATGAATACAAAATTCTCAGACTCTGACAGTTAAGGTATGAGGATGACTTTCCCTAACAGCTGTGGCTGTGCTTTAGTAACCAAAACTAACATGAAAAGATTTCCCATAGCCCTATGAATCTAAAAAGTTTAACTGGGCCAGGTGTGGTGGCACAAGCCTGTAATCCCAGCACTCTGGGAGGCAGAGGCAGATGGATCACTTGAGCTCAGGAGTTTGAGACCAGTCCGGGCAACATGGTGAGACCCTGTTTCTGCTAAAAACACAAAAATTAGCCAGACTTAGTGGAGGGCATATGTAGTACCAGTTACTCAGGAGGCTAAGGTGGGAGGATCACTTGAGCCCACGAAGTGGAGGTTGCAGTGAGCCAAGACTGTGCCATTCCACTCCAGCCTGGAGGACACAGCGAGACGCCATCTCAAAAACAACAACAAAAACAAATAAACAAAAAATTTTAACTGCATTTTGACCACAATTGATAGTCAAAATATCAACATCATCTATTGAATTGGCCCCCTCCCCAAACCAGGCTACTTATGAGCTTTTAAAAAGGACACTGTATATCATCACCATTTCCCACAACAAATGGCTAATTAATGAGATTCACATACTATTGTTCTGTTCATTTTGTGACAAAAACTAATTATGGAAGGCACATTAAAAAATAATTTATTTTGGCTGGACGCGGTGGCTCATGCCTGTAATCCCAGCACTTTGGGAGGCCGAGGCGGGTGAGTTAGGAGCTCGAGACCAGCCTGGCTGACTGGTGAAACCCCATCTCTACTAATAATACAAAAATTAGCTGGGCGTGATGGCACACGTCTGTAATCCCAGCTACTCGGGAGGCTGAGGCAGGAGAATTGCTTGAACCCAGGAGGCAGAGGTTGCAGTGAGCCGAGATCTCGCCACTGCACTCCAGCCTGGGCAACAAGAGTGAAACTGTCTCAATAATAATAATAATAATAATAATAATAATTTTTTTCAGTAGACATTTATGTTTATAAGAAATCCTAATGGCCGAGCACGGTGGCTCACGCCTGTAATCTCAACACTTTGGAAGGCCAAGGCGGGCAGATCACGAGGTCAGGAGATCAAGACCATCCTGGCTAACACGGTGAAACCTTGTCTCTACTAAAAATACAAAAAATTAGCCGGGTGTGGTAGTGGGCACCTATAGTCCCAGCTACTCGGGAGCCTGAGGCAGGAGAATGGTGTGAACCCAGGAGGCAGAGCTTGCAGTGAGCCGAGATTGTGCCACTGCACTCCAGCCTGGGCGACAGAGCGAGACTCCATCTCAAAAAAAAAAAAAAAATCCTAACTAGTTCAAAATATGCCCCATATTTACAAAGGCACAGCACTGGCTGTTCTCTCTACTAGAATGTTCTCTCCTATCTATCTACCCTGATTTTTAAGCTTATTTTGTATCAGGAAGTGTTCTTAATGTTAAACATGAATTACTACAATCTTCTCAATAACCTTATAAAGATGGTACTAGGCTAGGCATGGTGGCTCATGCCTGCAATCCCAGAACTTTGGGAGGCTGAGGTGGGCGGATCACCTGAGGTTGGGAGTTCGAAACCAGTCTGGTCAACATGGCAAAACTCATCTCTACTAAAAATACAAAAAAATAAGCAGGGCGTGGTGGCGTGTGCCTGTAGTCTCAGCTACTTGGGAGGCTGAGTCACAAGAATCGCTTGAACCGGGGTGGCAGAGGTTGCAGTGAGCCAAGATCGTGCCACACACTCCAGCCTAGGTGACAGAGCAAGACTCTGTCTCAATAAAAAAACAAAAAACAAAACAAAAAAAATAATAAAGATGGTACTATATAGTTAGCCTCATGTTAAAGAGAAAGAAAGAGGTTAAGCAAATGCTAAAAATGGGACTTGAGTCCAGGCAACCCAGAGCATGATTTTTAAACCATTATCCATCCATCCATCCACTCAGCAAATACCTTTTGTGCTCCTACTATGTGCCAAATGCTAGTGGTCAATAAGACAAGGGTTCCAGAGATGATAAAGAGTAAACAAAATATAGACAGATTTTAGTGGAGAGTACTAGTATGAAGAAAGATAAAAGTAGGGTTAGAGACTACCAGGGAGAAGAATGGGAGACAGACTTCTAGACTGAGTGGCCTGGGAAGGGTTAAGCAAGCACGCAGAGGTCTTTGGCGGGGGTTATTCTACTCAAAGTAATAGTAACAGCAAGTGCCAAGGTCCTGAAATGGAAAGGGGCACCACGTATTTCAGGAAAAGCAAGAAAACTTGTATGGATGGAATGGCAGAGTAGGGAGACGGGTAGGAGATGCATCAGATGTAATCACGTAGCAAATGCGGTGTGGATGGCCTTGTAGACCATGGTAAGGTCTGGGGATATTATTCTAATGGAAACTGCTGGGTGGTTTAGAGTTGGGATATGTTTTAAAAACATTATTCTCTGTGGGATTTAGGAGGAAATATGGAAAGAAGAAGAATGGTCATGAGGCTGTCACAGCACTGTCCAGCACTGTGGTGGCTTGGACCAGGGTACTAGCAGCAAAGGTGGTGAAAAGAGATGGAGTCAGGATATGTTTTACAGGGAGAGCAAACAGGATCTACTGATGATCAGACCATGAGATGAGAGGAAAAAGAGAAACTAAAGATGACTTGGATTTCTGGCCTGAGCTAGCTCCTCCAGTTCAAATGGTTTAAATATAAGGTGCCTGCCAGTGATTTGGATGTCAGGTAGTAGTTATATGTCAGCATCTAGAGCTCAGGGTAGGGGCCCAGGCTGGAGAGAGAGGACACCTGAGAATCAGCAGAAGGCTAGGCGGGGCAGAGGTTTGCAGACAGAATGACTCCCTGGGACTGGCTCTGGCTCTCCTGCTGAGTAGCCGTGTTACACCGGGAAAGTATGTGAAAAGGGAATAAGCAATACCTACCTTAGAGAACAGGGGTGTTGTGAGGACTCAATGAGTCAATACATGTAAAAGGTTTATGTGTATTAACACACGTAACACATGCTCCATATACGAGTTATCATTATCTTCATCATCAGTACAAAAATGGAAGGGGGAACAGAGAAACATATAGAAATAGCCAAGGTCTGTGTCCAGAGACCATGATGGAGCAGCTAGAAAGGTTCAAGGAAAAGAAGAAACCAAGAGAAGAAAGTGTCCCATGAAGAGTAGGCAACTGTGTCAAATGCCAGAGACATTCAGTAAGATGAGGACTGAGAAAATGCACTGAATCTGTCATCAAGAAGAGCTTTCGTGACCCTGATAAGAGCAGCTTTGGTGGTGAGGGGAGAACAAGAGTCTGACTAGATGAGTTCCAGCGAGAATGAGGATAGGAAATAATGAAAAGAAAAAATGAGGCCAGAAGCGGTGGCTCACACCTGTAATCCCAGCACTTTGGGAGGCTGAGACAGGTGGATCTCCTAAGGTCAGGAGTTCAAGACCAGCCTAGCCAACATGGTAAGACCCCGTCTGTCTCTACTGAAAATATAAAAATTAGCTGGGTGTGGTGGCGTTCACCTGTAGTCCCAGCTACTCAGGAGGCAGGAGAATCGCTTGAACCCAGAAGGTGGAGGTTGCAGTGAGCTGAGATTATGCCACTGTACTCCAGCCTGGGTGACAGAGTGAGACTCTATCTCAAAAAAAAAAAAAAAAAAAAAAAAAAGAATGAGAGGTGGGCAAGTGGGACGTAATAAGTACAGAAAACTTTTGCAACTGGTGACATGTTTGCATGCTGGCAGGAATAATCCAGGAGAGAAACTGATGATGTAAGAGAAGGGGGTAAATGTTCAACAAGTTCTTGAGAGGGCATGGAATGCAGGGAGCAAGGGCTGGGCTAGGAGAGGATCAAGGACAGTTTATCCACTAACAGGAGGGAAAGCCCAGTACAGGTATGGATGGATGATGCAGGCAAAACTAGACAAAGGAAGAAAACAAAGTTTCTTCTCATTGCTTTTTTTCCTCAGTGAAACGAAAACATTGTCAGCTAAGAGCAATGAGAGGCCACCTTTCATTCCCAAAGGCACTCGTTAAACCCTTTCAGAGCACCTTGTATTTTTCCATCATGGCACTTGTCACAAATGTACCGACTCACTACTGGTGTGGTTATTACAGCTGTCTCTCTCCATAACTCTGAGAACTTCATGAGGCCAGGGACCACACATTTGTCACTTACCACTCATCCCAGCAACTGGCATATATCTGTCTTCTAGATCACATACACAGTCACATACTGATCTTTTAGATAAATATCAGAAGTAGCTATCTTCTAGATCGGGGTCGGCAAACTATGGCCTTCGGGCTAGATCCAGCCCACTGCCTGTTTCTGTAAACACAGTTTGACTGGAACACAGCCACCCTTGTTCATTTCCATATTGTCTATGGCTGCTTTCCTACTACAACAATAGAGTTGAACAGTTTCACAAAAAAGACCACATGGTCCACTAAGTCTAAAATATTTACTATCTAGCGTTTTACAGAAAATGCTTACCAAGCCCCCATTCCAGATCACTGGTTATCAAAGGTGTTTACTGGACCAGCAGCATCAGTATCACCTGGGAATTTATCAGCTATGCAAATTTATCAGGTCTCGCCCCAGACCTAGTGAATCAGAAACTCTGGAGGTGGGCCCAGTAGTCTGCGTTCTCATAAGACCCCAAAATTCTAACTGACATTAAAGTTTGAGAACCACTCTTCCAGGTTATGGATTTATATGACTGGCGAAGTGAGTAAGACAGATATGGCATTTATTCTAGGTGAGTTTACATTCTCATGGAAGAACCAAACAAGTATGAAGAAAAGATAATTACAGGCCATCATTATTAAAACAGTGAGTCAACTTGTGGTGGGCTGGGCAGAAACAGCTGAGGAGCTCAAGTCCAGAAGGGGAGGTAAGCATGATGGAAATGGGCTCCAGGCTTGAGAAGTGCAAGAGCCCAGAGGTGGGAAGAAACTTGGCATATACAAGGAACAAAAGGGCAGGGTGTCTGTGGTGTGACAGTGACAGTGTTAAGAGTGGTAGGTAAGCAGCCAAAACATGTAAAGCCTTGGAGACTACAGTAAGACTAAGATTCTTTCATGCAATGGAAAGCCCCTGAGGACACTGACAAGATATGATTTAAGTTTTTAAAAGATGATGTTGGTTGCTATGTGGACAATGGATTATAGGGGTCAAGAATAGAAGCAAAGAGACAAGCTAGGGTACTGCAGTACTCTCGATGAGAGATGATGGTGGTACAATTAAGGCACCTCTGAGAAGGTGATATTTAAAGTAAAATCAATATCACCATTCTGAGTTTTCCGGTTAGGCTGTTTTAGACATTAGAGGCTTGGCTCCTAATGGCAGATTATAATTAGCAAGCAATAGCCGGAAGGAAAATATCCACACCCAAGATGACACCCCAGTTGTTGACAACACTTAACTTCGCTCCTCACCACCAGCAGTACTGTGTGGCCACAGTCTCATCAGCACATTGTCACTACACATATCACTCTGTAAGCTTCTGTGTCACCCTATAAATGGTAGGGATATTGCAACTTTTCCATCAGTTTCTCTGACAGCAGAGGAATACAAAGTACCTGAAGGAAAAGGGTATGAGGCTGGAAGCAGACCGATTCAGGCATAACACTTCTCTAAAGTTCCAGATCATATTAAAAACTCATGTGGATTTTGTATTCTAGCCCATGATGCATGATTATGTTGTTTTTAAACATTAAAAAAAAATGTCAGGTCCAAATTTTCAATGAGACTAGTGGTCCGTTCCAGAAAAATATTCTGCTTTGTCCTGTTTCCTCTCTAGTGTATCACCGATACTCTGGGTGAAGAAAAGCAGAGGTTAAAGGAGAAAGAAAAGCTGCAGAGTCACTCAAAACTTTTTAGAAATTTAGTTTCTGCCCATATAAAGGGAAATAAATCATTTCATTTAAAAGAACTTCAAACCAAGAGTATGTAGAGAAAAAACTGAAAACATGGTTAAACTAAACTCAAATCAGAAAGTAATATCATTATTCATCTTTTGTGAGAAAAGATTTTATGTAAGTGAAATGTGGCATAAAATAGAGCTGAAAGATCTCACTTAAGATAGAATTTTGTTAAACAGAAAAGGGTAGCTAAAGCAAAAGCTTTAAAACTAATCGAGTTCACATAGAAATATTAAAAAGCAGATTTAGTTTACAACCATCTTCAGATGAAAAAGCAATAAATAAAAGTCAAAACCAGATTTAGTTAGCATTACCTTGCTTTGCTTTTCCCTCTTCCCACATAGAGAGAAATCACACTCTTAAAAGATGACTTCAACTTTTATTGAATGAGGTCTTTATTTTTTAACATTACAAACTAACACTCCCTTTCTGAAAAGGCAGATCTTACACTCAAAGACAATCTTCAAGCATTTTTTGTTGTTGTTTAAGAAACTGAGGGGGGAAATCCACAGTTTATTAACAAGAAGATTCAAAACTTCATTTTACAGTAATAATGGGACAACACCTAATACATTTCACAATCAAAAGTGGTTCAAGCTAAGAGTATCTTGAACAGGTTTTAAAATCTGGGAAAGATGACATAAACTGGACAATTACCAGTATTGCTCATCACAATTTTGGCTCTAACAGTACAGGACAAATGCTTCTTTTGCAGTGTGCCTAAGACGGCCCCTTCATTAAGGTTCACCAGGACACAGGCAGCATCCCCTCCTCCCAGTCATTTGTACAAATCATTAAGGCGAATCTACAAAGGACCAGTAAGGCACTGGGGCACAGCAGCTGACTGCAGGAAGTCTATGTAACTTCCGGTAGTAAAACAGTCTTTAATGCAGACATAGGTGTGACAAATTCAGTGTTTTGTTTTTTTTCAGTGTCGACCTGCACCTAAAGCACAAAAGGTCACTTCAAGTCACTTCAATGTAATAAACAATTCCCATTCATCACATTACCAGTGAAAAGAGAAATAATTCACTGGGCTAGAAGGAATTAGAAGCAGGAATAAAGAAAATGCCCTTTGGTTTACACTTACTAAAGAGAATGTCTTTAACTCTCCAAGGAATACCATTCTGCTTTGTGAAATTATACCAATTAATTAGGACTCCTCTATATTCCCATTAATGTCGGATCATTACATAACTTCAATAGAATAAACACTTTTTTCCCACTTTGCTATAATAATAGCTAGGGATACCTCAACAATATAATAATGGTTTAAATTATGACCATTTCTCTTTGGCCTTGTGGTATTTAAGCTTAGAGAAAAATCACATTAAAAAAACAGGCCAGGCACGGTGGCTCACGCCTGTAATCTCAGCACTTTGGGAGGCCAAGGCAGGTGAATCACCTGAGGTTAGGAGTTCGAGACCAGCCTGACCAACATGGTGAAACCCCGTCTCTACTAAAAATACAAAAGTTAGCCAGGCATGGTGGCGTGCACCCGTAGTCCCAGCTACCCAGGAGGCTGAGACAGGAGAATTGGTTGAACCCAGGAGGCAGAGGTTGCAGTGAGCTGAGATTGTGCCACTGCGCTGCAGCCTGGGCGACAGAGCAAGACTGTCACAAAACAACAACAACAAACACAAAAAACAAAGTAATATGGGCCATACCAAGAGCTCACAAAAGCACGGCACTAGTTACTTATTTAGTAAGAGATTCAATTAAGCAATTTTATTCATACAGAGTTATTCTCTAGGATAAGCATTTGCTCAGAAATGCATCATGGGACATACATAGCAGTCAATAAAACCTTGGTTAATTTCTTCCTGGTCATCTGTGAAATTAAGGGATATTTTCGCTATCTAAATATTTCAGCAACATGAGGACACCTGGGATTAACAGATGAAGCACAAATATAAACCCAATTCTTTGGAATATCACTGTGGACATAGTCCTTACCACAATCCACAGCTGTAAATGAATATATTATATAACTCTTCATTCTACAGTGTTACCTAATCACCAGTGGAGAGTAACTCATTCACTCCCATGAAAAGACCACTGTAAGAATGAAAATCTATGGACCTACCCTATGTTATCTCATGTTAGGGAAATGAGAGCCTATTTTTGCTACAGAGGTGAAACCTGAATAATATAATAAATATTACCTTTGTGGGTTTTTTTTGTTTTTTTGTTTTTTTTTAAAAGACAGGTTCTCACTCTGTTGCCCTGGCTGCAGTGCACTGGCTATTCATACGCAAGATCCCATTACTGATCAGCCTGGGAGTTTTGGCCTGCTCCATTTCCACCCTGGACTGGGTTCACCCCTCCTTAGGCAAGTTTGTGGTTTCCCGCTTCAGGGACATCACCATATTGATGCCAAACTTACACCCAACTGGCATAGTGTACCACAGCCCAGAACTCCTGGGCTCTAGGGATCCTCCTGCTTCAGCCTCCCGAGTAGCTGGGGCTGTAGGCATGTGCCACCAAACCTAGCAATTATTATTTTTAATCTTAGAAAATAAATTGTGTCTAGAAAGGAATAGTTAGCACATTTATGTCTAAAGAGGAATAAAAAAGGACAACTGGGTTTACACAAAATGCATTGAAGTGACTGATTTGAAGCAGCCTATCAAGTACATTCAAACCAAATGGCACAGGAGATTGTCATCTCAGTAAGTCAACCCATTACAGACATCATTTACCCATGTCTAATCTGCTATAAACCCTCAGTTGAAGACTTCAACTGTTCTAGCTATGAAAGCAAAAATATCTCTCAAAGCTTCTCTTTTTAAGGGGAAAAAATATTAATTGGAAGCAACTTTCTGTGCATTAAGAAAGTATTTTCTTAGAGGCAAAGAAAAAATACTATGATTAAAAATAATGTGTTCTAATAAAGCATAGTGCCCACACGCAAAGGAAAAAAAAAACATAATCACAATCTTTAAGGCTTCCTTGAATGCTAACTGCCATCTTGGCTGTAGTTTTTCACACCATTTGGAAGACAAGTGTTTGATAGATGATTTCATGTGACTTAGGAATCTTCCAGAACATGAAGTCAGGCAATTTCAGACATCTCTGGCTCTTCACACTGCCTCTTAGAAAAGTTTTTGACAAACTCAAGAGATGAGGAACGATGTAGAAAATAATTCTTTTCTTCCCATTAAAATCCATCTTTCTTAGTGGATTCTCCAGTGAGACAAACTGAGACCACAACCAAATAAAATGAGGTATTGATACAATAAATGATCATCGGGACTTCGCCTTCCTTGAGTGTCTACAAGCATTACTACTGCTAACCAAAGAATAGTTTATTATGTATCATCTCCTTTATTCCAAGCCCAACCAAAGTTAACTTTTATTTCACTATTTCATCAACTATTGGAAAAAAGCAGCACCACAGAGCCATATGCTGTAGCTTTGTCCCCATGTCTGTCCCACCTCTTCCCTCTCGAGCCAAATAACCTCCTTACAAGCTATACAAGTTTTTTGTTGGTATTTATGTTGGCATGATTTTGGTGAATAGTTCACTTTGTGTGCATGTGTCTCAAATGACACACTGAACTTCAAAATGCAAAACACAAACAGAATCCCAGACACAGTGCCAATTTATAGATTCTGATATGACAAATTTCATACATATTCTGATACATTCAAAAGAAAAAAACCATTATGAGTTTTTTGTAAAATACAGAATAAAAGAAGACGTGGAAGTTCTGAGGAAGATGCAAAGCTATGTATTGCAAGATATGTTTGAAGACCTTTAGTTTTGGCTTACCAAAATTCTAATTATATTTAAAGAAGGGAACAGACGTGGATGAGAAATCCAAAGCTGTGCCCACCCAGTTGCATGTTATTACTTTTAAACCAATTTCTAACATTTATGAAGAATAACAGACATTTAATTCTGCTTATCAAATTCTCCTTTTGAATGTCTGCATAAACTAAGAGGCAGGTCTTTCCGGATGTCAGATTAATTTATAGGCATTATAAAAACATAACAAACTTACATCAAGATGGGACAAGTCTGTGTAAGTAAGTATATTAATTATCTAGGCATTAAAAAAGGAGGAACGTTTCAGAAAAAGGAGTTCTTGATGCTTTATCCAAAATTTCAGAAACTGCCCATTTATGGTATACAAGCGAAAAGGAGGTGTTGAAACTTTTACCAGTGTTTTGTCTTAACAATAGAAAACCAGTTAATATTTATAATGTAAATAATAAGAACTCAAGGCCAAAGGTAGAACCAAATCAAATCATGAGCTAACACTGTCTGTTTCTTCCACCATGATTTCAAGTTTGTCCAGTAACTGATTTATACTGTGGTTTCTCGACCAGCTTTGAGATTGGGTGCTGAGAACTGTCTCCTCATCCGCGGAGGTGTCACAAACTGGCTACAGTGGCTGGGTTTGTCAGTCTGCTTCTGATAGGAAGTGGCTGCACTGCCCTCTAACTGACCTCCAGTGTTATAATTACAGTAAGACTGACGGTGTTGATGAATATGGCGCTTTGCCTGGAAAGTCTGTACATCAGCAGTGGGGTGACCACTGTGGGAGTTTAATGACTCCGCAGAGGCAGATGCCTGGCAGCGCGTACTTTTCGGCTGGCCATTATTGAGAGAATTGCTTCTCCAACGTAGTTGAGGTGGCTGTTGCTGATTATTAATGTGCTGCTTGCTAACTTGGATGTGATCTTGACTTCTCATTCCTTGAGAGCCCCATGGAAACTGGGCATCCTTAAAAGCTCCTTTACCCCCTTTTTCTTGGCTATCTTCTTTGTTCCCTTTCCTTGCTTCATTGTCTTTTGGAATCCTAAGCTCTATAACCTCATCTTCTGTTATGATGATATGTGTCCCAGGACTCCAAGAGTTTCTGTGTTTAGGGTTGCTCTTAAAGGGGAAGCGGGGCTTCCGGTTCTCAGGAGGGATGAACCTATGAGGTACATTCTGCCGACGAAGCTGCTTCGTTATCTCTTGCTGTTGCAAGTTCTTAAACCGAATTTGCTCTTGCCTCATCCAACGCAGACGTCCACGTCTAAAAGCTGGATCCCCATTCATCAGCTGGGAAACACGTTCTTCTTTTGCAAGTTCTCCATTGTCTCCTTTACTTACATTATTCTCAGAGGTGCTACTAACACCAGCACCAACAAGCTCCTTTGCTTTGTGGCTTCCTGGACTTTTCTGTTCCTGAGATCCGATCAGTGGCAAGACTTTTTCCATTTTGAGCATTTTATTTCTTAAGACTTTTATCTCCTCGTCTTTCATGTTATTTTGCTTTTTGACTTCTTGCAAAATATCTTCCAGCTTGTCTATATGAACCTTGAGGTCATCTACATCAGTGCTGCCTTTCCCAGTGGCCATGACATCTTCGATCTTCTCATCCCCAACACCGACGGTATCCCAGACGTCCCTGGCCACTGCCCTCCAGGAGTCCCGCTCATTGGGGTCTTTCTTGCCATACATGGCACAAAGCTCCTTCATCTTGACAATGGCCAGGGCTTCAATCTCCTGCCGACTATGCCTGAAGTCGTTGAGAGCAACCTCATAGCAAATCTCTTTGACAGCCTGAATTTTAAGATCTGAGATCGTGACCCACTTGGAATCTTTACTCAAGCGCCTTCTTTGGGGTATCTGATACATTTTAATTGGTTCGCGTTTCTTCCCACTGCTGGGGAGGCCACATTTTTTAACAATGGTTTGCAACTTGCTGGGAGGTAGCTTTTCTCTCAGAGAAGTAATCAGTTTCCAGCTCTCTTCACACGACCTCTTGTCAGAATCGTCCCCGCTATCAGAATCCGCGTCCTTTGGAAAAACAAAATCAAAAAATGGCCCCAAAATAACCAAAATTAAAATGTAAAAAAGGAAAATTAAATCGAAGAAAAAGCAAGCAAAAAAGCCTTAACCAAATTTAAAAATAAAACCAAAAAAACTAAAAAACAAAACAAAACAAAAAAACCCCTCAATAATGCAGAAGTCTATTAAGACATACGCCTATGTACATTTCTATTAATATAAAGATTTGCTTATTTGGTGTCCCTAATCCAAATTTCCACTTTCTGGCTTAAGTGATGAAATTTGCCACCAAATTTCTTAGGAGAATTGACAACAGGGATGAGTTTGTCACCCTATGGTCATACGAAATTATTCAAATGGCGTGACTTAATGACCTCACTATCTGAAGAAAATGAAGTAAAACCTAGGCCCCACACATCATGCTAACAACCCATGCAGACACTTCCCCACATTTGCCTTGGTTATTGCTGTTGCTTCTTCCAGAATCTCTTTCCCCCATGAGTGAGCACAGATGCCATACAAAGATGTGACGAGCAGGCGGATTAACAAAGGTTAGTAAGGCTGTAGGACGCCAGGTTTTGTTTAGCTTTACTAAAAAGAGCAGCCCTAGAAAAAAGTTAGAAGATGAGAATGTAGAAAAAGAAGCGGTCAAACAGGAATGATGTTAAAAATGCTAAGAATCCCTACGAGCAGACCATGTCAGTTCTTAATCAACCAAATGTTTTCTTCTGTAAGACAAGAGGGTTTGAAAATCATCTTTCCATGAGCAGAGGATTTGCTATTTTTTGTCACGTTAAATTTATCCATTTCCATTGTACAATTAAAGTGTGTTATCTGGATAACAAGAAAGCTTTTTTTGTTTTTTTTTTAAAGGATCCTCATAGTGGGTGTGTTCTGTCTTGTTTTTCACACACACAAATCAATAAAGACTTCACCCCCAAAATTTTGAGAAATAAATTACCTGAACAAAAATTAAGCTGGGCAAATATACTTCCACTGAATATAATTTAAAATTCCCCAAGTCACATTTTAATAAGTACAACTTAGAGGTATTTTCTATATGGAAAACCCAGGACATTTTTAGCTATTTGAGGAGTATCACTTTAAGTGACAACTCTTCCAATAAACACATAAAACACAAAGATTATACTCTGGTTACATAAAATTGATCCACTTTAAAAGGTATCTTTAACTCTGTCTTTCCAGCTGTCTTTGCACCATTGCCTCTTTTTCAGAAAACCTTACTTACCCCTAAAACAGCAGCCTGACTTCACAACAATGTAATTTCAAGAGCTGTTTAGATAATAACCAATAGCTCTTAACTAATACAAGCAAATCTTGATAACATGGATCTCTATGAAAGCAATGTTGGATTTAGAATTCCAAATAATAAGTGGGATTAGAAAGAATTTCTATTCGGGAGATAAAAGTTGCTGGGAAAAGAAAATACTCAGCTGCTCTGCCTATGACGTAGCCATTCTTTATTGCTTTACTTTCTTTCTTTTCTTTTTTCTTTTTTTTTTTTGAGACAGAATCTTGCTCTGTCGCCCAGGCTGGAGTGCCCAATCTCCGCTCACTGCAACCTCCACCTCTCGGGTTCAAGTGATTCTCCTGCCTCAGCCTCCCCAGTAGCTGGGACTACAGGCACCTGCCACCATGCCTACCTAATTTTTGCATTTTTGGTAGAGATGGGGTTTCACCATGTTGGCCCGGCTGGTCTTGAACTCCTGACCTCAGGTGATCCACCCACCTCGGCCTCCCAAAGTGCTGGAATTACAGGGGTGAGCCACCGCACCCAGCCTATTCCTTTACTTTCTTAATAAACATGCTTTCACTTAAAAAAAAAAATACTCAACTCACAGATGAGTAGTTCAGGGCAGTCTAGTAAATGAAAATAGTTACTAACACAGTCAATCTTTTATTCACTGTGGTTACCAAAAATATCTCTAGAGGAGTTTGTTTGCTTGAAACTGATAAATAGTACCTTGCCTCCTAGACCAAAGTTTGTTGTTTTTGTTTGTTTGTTTGCTTTGTTTTTTGAGACAGGGACCCAAACTGGTTTCAAACACTTGCGCTCAAGTGATCTTCCTGCCTTAGCCGGGACTACAGGCACACAACACCACACCTGACAAAAGCAAAGATTTGCCTGTATAGTCACTTTCTAAGGAACAAAAAAGTAACTTTCCACAATAATAATAATAATTTGGCCTCTGAATTTAAAAATCTTGCCACTGATTTGTATTATTTCTATTGACCTACAAATGAGTACTAAGCCCATTTATAACTCCCACCTATTTGATAACTTAGCAACAAAAGTTTGCTAAATTTATACAGACTCTGCATTAATTTTTCTTTCCATTTTTAGTTTTAAAAATCAGAATGGCTAATTTTAAGTGATAAATATGACATTCATAAATATTAGAGAAAAAACTATGTCTGACTCCTGAAGAGGATTTTTTGCAAATATGTATAAACTGAATTTTACAGAACATAAACAAATTCTCTTTTATTCTTTCCCACATAACTAACAACTATCACTTTTTTTCTGGCTGTTTTTCTTTTCCTCTTCAAATTGCTTAAGGATGAAATGAATATTACCTAATTCGGGAAATGACAAGTATTCTAAGAATTGTTTTAATATCACGCTTAAGAGACAAAAGTTATCTTTGAACTCTAAAATAAAATATAAATAAGTCTACATAAATCCAAAAGAACTCAACTCAAGTTAAATCTAGCAGCCGTCATTTTCTTTCTTTCTAAAATACTGCCATTTTGACTCTGTAGAGTACGTCCTCTTTAAAGTTCAAATGTATCACCCTGTCACATATTGATGGTGATACTAAAAACTGGATGCAAAGTTTATATGATATAAATCCTATCTCCATGTCAAAAAAAGAATTTTTTATATTTATTTATTTATTTATTTATATTATTATTATTATTATTATTATTATTATTTGAGACTGAGTCTAGCTTTATCGCCCAGGCTTGAGTGCAGTTGCGCGATCTCGGCTCACTGCAATCTCCGCCTACTAGGTTCAAGCAATTCTTCTGCCTCAGCCTCCCAAGCAGCTGGGATTACAGGCACCCGCCACGACGTCCTGCTAATTTTTGTATTTTCAGTAGAGATGGGGTTTCACTATGTTGGCCAGGCTGGTCTCGAACTCCTGACCTCAAGTGATCTGCCAGCCCTGGCCTCCCAAAGTGCTGGGATTACAGGCATGAGCCACCGCGCCTGGCCAGATTTTTAAAATATTTGGATTCATTTATTAAGGAGTTGGAAAAGCTACTGAGGTCTGGTCAATTCACATGTCACAAAATGATCCTTCGGCTTTCATTAAATGCCAAATGCAAAGTAGGCCTCCTAAAGAGACTCTGCAAGGAACTTATGCAAATAAGAAGAGAGAAGATCCCAAAACTGTGTGTAAAAAGCAAGCACAGAAAGGACCAGTGTATCCCAGAGCACTAACTGAAGGAAACACTCAGCACCCTAACAATGTGATGCATTTGGGAAGTATCAGAATAGAAAACTCATGAGCCTGAATTCCATTGTTTAATGCTGACATTATGCAAAAAATGATTACATGTGGTAAATATTAAATAAATATTTACTGATTAATAATTCCTTTGTATTCTCTCAATGTTTATTCACAGGGTGGATTAGAAATACATCTGTTAACTGACCAATACAGGGTAATATATAAAGACATTTTCCATTCAGTATTACTACTGGTAGATATTCTTCAGGCTAAAGTGTTAGAAATCAGCTCCTCCCTTAAGTCAAGAAATGAAAGTGGAACAGACAGACCTTTGAGAGGAAAGCAACTTCCTTGCTTTAAGAAGCTGCTCTTGAAATCCTGGCTTGCTTTCAGATACACAGAGCAAACAACAACCAGAATCTGATTATCTGCAGGGTATGTACATTCCCTAGAAACTAAATACGTCTTAGACATTCACTTTCTCTTTATTTAGTGGCCATCTTTATTTTAGGGCACAGAATGACCACCAACTCTTGGTTATGGACAGCACCAGGCATCCTTATTCTGCCGTGCTTAGTTATTCTAAGTGAGGTCCCAGGCCCAGCAGCATTGCCATCACCTAGGAGCTTGTTGGAAATGCACACTCAGGTCCCAACCCAGACTTACTCAATCAGTATCTACATTTTTTTTTTTTTTTTTTTGAGATGGAGTTAGGCTCTTGTTGCCCAGGCTAGAGTGCAATGGCGCAATATCGGCTCACTGCAACCTCCACCTCCCGGGTTCAAGTGGTTCTCCTGCCTCAGCCTCCTGCGTAGGTGGGATTACAGGCACCCGCCACCATGCCCAGCTACTTTTTTGTATTTTTAGTAGACATGGGGTTTCACTATGTTGGCCAGGCTGGTCTCAAACTCCTGACCTCAGGTGATCCACCCGCCTCGGCTTCCCAAAGTGCTGGGATTACAGGCGTAAGCCACCGCGCCCAGCCAAGTTTTGGTTTCCTCAACTGGAGGTAATATTACATATTTTACTTATACATATGCATAAGTAAACAAAGAGGGTTGTTTTGTTTTGAGGGTCAAATAAATTGATGGATGTTAACACTCTGTAAATTATAAAGCACTATACAAATACAAGGCATTATTGTTAATAATAGAGCTTAATTGCACCTGTCCTCATTCGGTCTCTCACAGACCATCAGAGGCATGTTATTAGAATGTACTACATTATTAAGATAAAAGACTTCTTGTGTCACAAACCTTTCAAGCCACTAATCGCATCGTAGCTAGTTCTTTCCGTTTTCATTAAAAACTTAATGCTAAATAGGCCTCCTAAAGAGCCTCTGCTGGTAACACTGCTATTATCTTGCCCCAAACCCTTGATTTATTCTTACAATCCATTCTTTTTAGGGCTTTACTATAATTTACAAGATAACAAACTAACTGGTTTAATCCATGCCCATGCCTGAGAACTGAGGTACTCTGGAAGAGGTTGCTTTTGCTCAAGTCCTTCACGTTTCTGGCCCACTTAGCACTAGCCCCTTCTTCTCCAAAGCACAGAGCATGACTATAAGGCTGTAGTTTACATGCTGTATTTTATACTAAGGAAAGAAGCCAGTGCTTGAACTTTCTCCCTAATGCCCCCTTACCTTAAAAAAAAGATACGACTGAATCTTAAAAAATGAGAACTTCCTAAACTGCATCCACAGTATCCAAAGGTTAGTTATACTTTATTCTTACATATCAAATGAATGCTGAGAAGGTTCTTATAACCACAGCTTTGTTAACCAAAATTGGTTGTTTGGTTGGCTTTAAAAATGAAAATCTAACTAATGGATCAACTTATTTATTCATGAGATTCAGTTTCTATCAAATCTGGGAAATCAATTACCATTATAAAACACTGAAGCCATTAGTATTATATCAATAGCTGGGACCTTACACAGACTTTCCAGCTGCTCACTCAAATCCTCCTTCCCTCAAAGGAAGCAGGCCTTCTGTCCTGTCCAGGCTGGGTATGCAGCCTCTGCTCCCACCGCTACCACACATGCCACTGAGAACCTGATTGAGAATTCAGACTCCATGCAGGGGAACAGGAAAGGAGTAACACATGCAACTGTGCAGCAACACTTTTAGACACAGTTTAACTTAAAAAAAAAAATCTGCCCAGCGTAAGAACAATCCCAAAGTCAGCCCAAGAGCAGAGAATTAGTACTATCGAGTGATCAGAAACAAAACCAAGGCAAACTCTCACCAAATTCAATATTCAGAGTAATTATCATTTAAAGAACCACCACTGAAGCAAATTCCAAAACGACTATCAAGAGGCAAAGGCTACCAGAGAAGCTCTATTTCCTTCAAAAGTATTTGGTTGTAGCAGAAGTAAAGATTTGGCTTTAAGACATAAAAAGCCCAAAAGAGTACCTCTGTGGACTATTTTTTCAGGCTAAGGCTACCGGGAGATTTAAGTTCATTCTCCATTAAGGAAATTAAAGAATAGTGCTTGGTATCATTGAGACAGAAGCAATTTGGGTGAGTGCTGCTCTGTGGAACAGGGAAAGTATGGGAACAAGCTACCCTTTTCCCAACAGTTTAGCAGATTCAGGACTCCTACCAGTCTCTGCTGCTCCAAAAGAAGATCTGCTTCTTCCTTCTCCTTTTTGTATAAGATCTCCATTTCCTGTAGCCTAAAAGTAAAAAAAAAAAAGAAAAAAAAAAGAAAAAAAAAAATTCAAGAATGCTATTAATATTACATGTTTAAAAGAAGAAACAGTCATATGGGTTGTGTAACTGTGCATTACCTTTTCTCCATCTCTTGTTTCATATCAATTCCTTGTTTTTCCAGAAGCTCCCTCTGGGCAAATGTCCAGTCCACAGGCTCAGAGGGGGTCTCAGCAGAAGGAGTCTTCTCTCGCTCAGCTCGTGCTTGTTCCGGGTGGTTAAAGCGGAAAACATGGTTTTTACCCATGATGATACGGTTTCCTAGCACAAAACAGAAAAACAGGGTTAAGAAATAATTTTTTAAATATATAGTATCTATTTAATAACCTCACCCCTCCCTAATGTGAAAAGACAGCTTTCAGAGCTGTTGTTTTTACAAGAACAAAAATCCTAATGCTATTACTTCAGCCTTTAAACAGCCAAAAATTAAAAGTTGTCACAGAAGCCATATGCACATTGCTGAAGACGGCAAACCTCTCCCAGTCTCACCTGAGCGCAGCTGAACAGGCTGGGACACCCTCTTGCCATTTACGTAGGTTTCTGAGCGCTCACAGGGCTCTAAGGTCACGATAACTAAGAGGAACAAACACAAACTAATGTTATCATCACAAACTACTGGAATCAAATAATGGAAAGCAGTTGCTTATCAGGATTTGTGGTAAGTAGAATAAATCCCTGCAATCAATCAAGTGGCTGAAGTTGTCTATACAGTAGTTCATTTTGGGGTACCAGAAGCAGTCCCAATAGAAAAGGCTATCTGGGGCTATGGCTAACACAAGAACATTTAACTCTATTTGATAAACCTAAGAAGATGATAGGAAATATTAGTTTCAGTGATCTCTGACAGTTCAGTCAATAAAACTCAAAACCGTCAGAAATTGTAAGGATGAGACATAGGTTAATAACCAGAAACTAAAGACTGAAAAGCTAATATTTTGATTAAGGGGATGAGTGAATTATATAACAGAAAAATATCATTAAATTGTTGTTTTGTTAATAACCCAGGCAAAAATCAAGACTGACTTTTTCTTCCCTTTTAGATAAAAATAAATTCTGCTGGGTTAAGACTTAATGTCCTTCAAATCTCCTATTACCCAGGATATTTGCTATTTTCTTACTTTTCTATTAAATAATTAACATTCCAGACCAAGCCTAATTGCCTATGTCCTTCTCAGTTCTTGGCAGTAACAAAAAGGCTTCTTTTGTCCAAGCTATTTTCATGTAAAGTAGCCTTGTGCATCTCTGCATTCATAAGCAGCCCAGGTCTCTCCATTTTTCAGAATTAGATTGTATAAGAAAGTACTATTGATAGACAGAGAATACAAAGTCTTAAGGATTTCTCAGAATATAAAATGAAAATGTTGTTGCTGAAGCTCCAGCCAGGAATGCTCACCTTCCCCGCTGTTGTTTCTCTCACTCCGGAAGATACAATGCTCTTCTTTAATGTGAGCCCCGCTCAGCACTATGTCCTGGCGCCGCTCAGCATCTGCTTGGCCAACCCTGAACACAAGAGAAAGTGTTTCCCAGGGAAATTCAGACACAGAAAGCACTACAAACAATGAACCTCTTTATTCCAAAGAATATCCTTTGGTACGTACAAAGAAGGTATTGCTTTGTTGCATCAGAAGCTTTCAACTACGAATTCTATCCTCACATATGATCAACCTCTCTACATCAGAATAAGAAACAAGGAGCACTGATATACCAATGTAACTCATACAGTATTATAAAGACATGAGTCAAATAAAATCCCTAAGGAATATATAGCTGTTAAAGGAAAAAAAAATTATTTAGTGTCTTCAGGGAAAAACTACATATTAACTGGCTCCACTGGCAAAAACACATTATTTGGAAAGAGAGGACAGTCTGTAACTATTTCAGACAAAAAATACAGCAAATCATTACATTAATTTTTTCAACCCCTTCCCTTTATTCAATTATCGAAGAGGGGGAAAAAACATGAAGTGACCAAAACAAGAAAGAAATATACCTTGTAATTCCATCTTTGATGTAATAAAGTAGGCACTCAGACATCAGTGGGTCTTCATTGAGGTTAACAAGATGTGGGGTCTGAAAGAGATTACAGATGATCAATTTGGAGCAGGGCACCATGAAAGAGCTGTGGTAACAACAGGGGCCTACAAGAGGCCAGGCTTCTCCAACTCTCCACAGAGCCTAGAGAAGGATTTCTTTTTATCCCTAGTTGCAGTTCCAAAATAAAGAGAAAACACTCTCTTCAGGCCTCACCAAATGGAACAAGTGCATTCTATTTTATTTTAATTAATTAACTAATTTGAGACAGAGTCTCGCTCTGTCTGGACTACAGTGGCATGATCTTGACTCACTGCAACCTCTGCCTTCCAGGTTCAAGTGATTCTCCTGCCTCAGCCTCCCAAGTAGCTGGGATTACAGGTGTTCTCCACCACGCCTGGCTAATTTTTCTATTTTTAGTGGAGACAGGGTTTCACCATGTTGGCCAGGCTGGTCTTGAGCTACTGACCTCAACTGACCCACCCTCCTTGGCCTCCCAAAGTGTTGGGACTATAGGAGTGAGCCACTGTGCCTGGCATTCCATTTTAAAACATGAGTTCTGGGATAAAAAAACAAGACCCAATTTTTGATAAGGTCAAAGCACAAGGAAAAAATGAGGACAGGCCAATTCTCTGAATGGAATAATTATAATTTTTGTAAATGCCTGGGTAAAAATCTCAAGAAATATTTACTTTTATTAAAATGTCCCCATACCCCCCTACCACTTCCCACTATAATTTTTATCAGTTCTTCTATGATCCCAGTTATTAATTTATTAGTCTTTACCTTAAAAGATTTTATTAGTCTTTACCTTAAAGAAAAAATTGAAATGACTGATATTCGATAATATAAACATCTTCTAACAATCCTCTTCATCTAACTCTAATATTTCTAAAATCTTTTTTAAAAAACCAACCTTCCTCAGTGAAAATAACCCACTGGAATCCAAAAATAAGTCACATGGTCTTGAGGCCAAAATCTACTCAAGAGAGTGTCGGCAAATGTGGAAGAATGAAAGAACAGTCAGATGAGGGGGTAGGAAAAGGAACTATAAAAGATGGTTAAAGAGAAATTTGAAAAACCTCCACATCTTCTCAACTAGCATCCACCTTTGTAGTTGAAGAACTTGACTGGTTTGAGAAAGTCAAAGCCCTTTGTGAGTAGCATTCTTTAAAGCACATCATGATTTGAAAAATGGAATCTCAGAAACAGGTCCTAAGACTGAGTTTGGATGTGGTCACTGGTATATCCCTTCCTTTCATGAAGAAGTCTAGAAAGCTAAAGCAAGATGGGTAAAATTAAAGTAAGAAAAAGCTTTGGAAGCAGAGATCTCACTCTGGAATTCCATGCAGTTTACATCTCAACATTTGTTCAAGTTATTTATGATTTATGTTAAATGCATAATATTTTCACTAGTTATTATAATAAAAATTTTCCAGCCAGGCACAGTGGCTCATGCCTGTAATCCCAGCACTTTGGGAGGCTGAAGTGGGCGGATCACGAAGTCAAGAGATCAAGACCACCCTGGCCAACATGGTGAAACCCTGTCTCTACTAAAAATACAAAAATTAGCTGGGCGTGGTGGCATGTGCCTGCAGTCCAGCTACTTGGGAGGCTGAGGCAGGAGAATCGCTTGAACCCGGGAGGCGGAGGTTGCAGTGAGCCAAGATCACACCACTGCAGTCCAGCCTGGTGACAGAGCGAGACTCTGTCTCAAAAAAAAAAAAAAAAATTCCTCACAGTTTTTAACACTGTAAGATGTTATAAAATACCTTTATTAGATATATGCATAGGCACAATTAAATTCTACCAAAACTGTAACTGCTAAAATCTATATAATCCTAAGTAACATATCTGAATAAATACATGCCTTACTGAAGGAAAAACTATTAAAACTGTGAAAATCACTAACCTTTCATAATATAAACATATAAAATACTTACTGTTCTATTCTACAATATTTATCTAAAATGTCTTTACATCACTCTTTTCTGTTGAAAATAACACATTCGAATTTGAAAAAAAAAAAAAGTTATGTGGCCAGGATAAAAAAACCTAACCAGAAGAATTGTAGTGAAAACCACAGGAATATTTCATATCACATAAAAGTACCAATTCAAAACTCACCACCCCTTGTATCCTAACTTAGAGAGATCATCAACAGAACCTATGCATAAAGATGTTTAAGTCTCCAATAGCCAATGTGAGGTCACTTGAAATAAAGGACCATTTACTAGTGGCATAAAATACATGCTTTGTACATCGATATATGTTCTCCTATTCTCTGATACATAAGCACACAAAATAACCATTTGACAGTCATTTTCTAGTATCCAACAAGACGTTGCAACTTAGTTTAAGAAAAAAACAAAAAAACCCTTACTATTCTAATTAGCTAAAAGCTACCTAACTACTTTATAACTATGATTATGTAAAAAGGAAGGTAACTACTGGAGACACTTTAAAAAATGAAGAAGGAAGCAGAGGAGTCTAGAAGGATAGGGACAGGAATTGCCTTACTCAGTACAATGGCTGTCTATAATACGAATTGCAGAAGCCAATGGAAGCACTATTATTCTCCACAAACCTGTACAGCTGAAATTGGTTCCAAAAAATTATAAAGCAGGGTAGACGACTTCTGTGGGAAAATCTACATGAAAGAGTAGCCAAAACTGAAAGTATGCTAGGTTAGGCTGGGAATTTAAGAGAAAGCAACAAATAAAGATGACTAAACAAACTGAATCATGGCCAAAAGTTACAGACATATTGCCTTAGGTTTTTTCTTTTGTAAATAGTAAACAAGATAGGCATTTTAGAAATAGGCTGCCTTTGTACTATAAGACCATGCTCTAAGATGAAATCAGAAATATCTGAAATTAAGGCAAGTATCAAGATAATAAGGGGGAGAGTAGGTCCTGAAAGACATGAAGTGCCCCAGTAACAAAGACAAACAAAAAGTGTCTCTGTCTGATTAGGTTTCACAACATTGTTTCCTACCTTTTTAGGTGAGAAAACTCCTAGGGTTCCTCCATCTTCCCGAATGGCAACTCCCATCTCAGCCAACAAAGCCTCTCTAGGAAAAAAACAGGTATATCAGAATACTAATACCAAAATGTCAATTAAATCAGTCTAATATGAATTGGAAAATAAAGCCTGCAAAGCAAAAACAACTGGCCATGTTTATAGCCAATAATGCAAACATAAAATAATGTGCTTATCTCATCATTAATGAGAAGTTATTTCTAAAAGCAACATCACATTCAAAATAAATTAACTCTTGCTTTGTTAGAGTTATATTCACTGAGATGAGAACTTTGTCTCAACTGACTTTGGGATAGTCAATAATTCATAAATGATATGCGTATTAATATAAAAAAGAAAAGAAGAGGCTATTCCTATTTTTTTTTTTTTTTTTTTTGAGACAGAGTCTTGCTCTGTTACCCAGGCTGGAGTCCAGTGGCACCATCTCGGCTCACTACAAGCTCTGCCTCCCAGGTTCACGCCATTCTCCTGCCTCAGCCTCCCGAGTAGCTGGGACTACAGGCGACCATTACCAGGCCCGGCTAATTTTTTTTGCATTTTTAGTAGAGATGGGATTTCACCATGCTAGCCAGGATGATCTCGATCTCCTGACCTCATGATCCGCCCACCTCAGCCTCCCAAAGTGCTGGGATTACAGGCATGAGCCATCCCGCCTGGCCAAAATGTTCCATTTTTTATGAATCTCTAGCAACATGTAATATGGTAACTATTAAACCTGTGACTCCCTAGATAATATTTAAATATATAGATGTCATTTCAAAGCATAAATTCAACTGGCCATAAATCCCTGTCCATTTTTTTTGGTTTCGTTTTGTGTTTTAGAAGGGCAGATTCTTTGATTTTAATTTATATTTTATCTTTTCTTACAATAAAGTAACCCACATCCCCTCGAAAACTTAGAAACATTTCCAGATTTTAACCTCCTGACCTCTCCATTCTGATGGCCTCTGTTTTACGAAGCTTCTCTTCCCAAGTTTCATTCAACTCAGCAATGATCTTCTCTGATTCCTAAGGAAGGAAGTGCACAGTTAAAGGGGCAAAGAGTCTTATAATTTAACATACCATGCTAGAAAAGCAAGAAGCAAATCATGCCCTTTGAGGATACAGGCCAGAATTAAATGTAAAGAGATTTTTCTTTTATTAATATGTAAGATAAGAATCATAAAGATTAGACCTAAAACTAAATCAACCCAAACAAATAAATCCTCCAAGTCTTTTTTTTTTTTTTTTTTTTTGAGATGGAGTCTTCCTTTGTCACCAGGCTGCAGTGGCGCGATCTCAGCTCACTGCAACCTCACCTCTGGGGTTCAAGTGATTCTCCTGCCTCAGCCTCCCGAGTAGCTGGGACTACAGGCACGTACCACCACACCCAGTCAATTTTTGTATTTTTAGTAGAGATTGGGTTTCGCCATGTTGGCCAGGATGGTCT
The DNA here is from genome assembly GCF_028885625.2 of Pongo pygmaeus. Classification (NCBI taxonomy): domain Eukaryota; kingdom Metazoa; phylum Chordata; class Mammalia; order Primates; family Hominidae; genus Pongo; species Pongo pygmaeus. Next base: position 220,939,314 of record NC_072373.2, read on the forward strand.
CAAGCTCTTGACCTCGTGATCCACGTGGGCGTGGTGGCAGGCACCTGTAATCCCAGCTACTTGGGAGGCTGAGGAAGGAGAATGGCATGAACCTGGGAGGCAGAGCTTGCAGCAAGCCGAGATTGCACCACTGCATTGCAGCCTGGGCAACAGAGTGAGACTCCGTCTCAAAAAAAGAAAAAAAGAATAAAGTTCCCAAACGTATTTACTGCTTTTGTTTCACTACAATTTCGCCATAACACACCAACCTCCTGAACACAACCCAGCAGTCAACATAGAAAGGTTTAGTATTAAATCGCATCTGAAGACACACAGCCACTGAAGTGAAAATTTACCAATCACTTGCTGAGTGTTTACACTTATATAAATATAAGAACCTAATGCATATAGGGTTTAAAACCTAGATAACGGGTTGATAGGGGCAGCAAACCACCATGGCACATGTATTCCTATGTAACAAGCCTGCACATTCTGCACATGCATCCTGTAACATAAAGTAAAATTAAAAAAATAAATTAATTAAATTTAATTTAAAAAGAACCAAAACATGTTTCCTGCTCTCAAGGAGGTTACTATATACTAGAGAGAGAGAGAAGTAAGTGATGATTTATTCATTCAATACTTATATACAACCCCATTACATATCAAGCCTTCTTCAAGGCACCTATGGATATGGCAGAGAACAAAATCTCTGCCTTCATAAGATTTACATTGCAGTAAGGAGCCTGATATAATCCTATTTATTTATTTATTTTATTTGTTTGTTTGTCTGAGACAGTCTCATTCTGTCGTCCAGGCTAGCGTACAGTTGTGCGATCTCGGCTCACTGCAACTTCCACCTCCCAGGTTCAAGCGATTCTCCTGTCCCAGCCTCCTGAGTAGCTGGGACTGCAGGTGCACACCACTATGTCCGGCAAGTTTTTGTATTTTTAGTAGATATGAGGTTTCACCATATTGGTCAGGCTGGTCTTGAACTCCTGACCTCAGGTGATCCGCCCGCTTCAGCCTCCCAAAGTGCTGGGATTACAGGTGTGAGCCACCATGCCCCGCCATGATATAATGCATTTTAATCAATAAGTACACAGTATGTCAGATAGAGGCAAGTGCTCCAGACAAAAATAAAGCAACAAAAGGCAAGAACACATGGGGAAGAGTAGGTGAGGGAGCAATCTAAAGTGAGGTTGTCAGGACAGGCCTCACAGACTCAATGATATGTGAGCAGAGATCAAAGAAGAGCAGAAGCTGCCATGTGGGGGTATGCTGAGAGTGGGAAAGTACCTGGAGTTTTCTACGAATAATGTGTTGCTAGAGCAGCATGTCTGAGGACTGAGAACGAATACAGTAGGAGATAAGAGAACAGTGTACTAAGAGCTAGAACTGGAGTATTCATAGGTCTCTGTAACATGGGTGAATCAAGGCTGAGTGAGGCCCAGACAGAGAAATGGACAAGTAGCAATTAGGCAAAGAACGGAAGGAAAAGGAGTACAAAAAAGGGGGACGAGCACATGCCAAAACAGGTGAAAATGCTGGTCATGCAGACGAAGTAAGAAAGTCAGATGATGATAATGAAATGACAGTAATGATGCTAGTAGTGATTAACAAGGAAAAGTGTTATAGTTCATCAAACACTTCAATGTATGATTCATACGGTAACAGGTTACTAATGAAGCCTGTGACCCCAAAACATAAATATCTACACAGAAAGGACTTGTGAGTAATAAACCTTAAGTTGTCTAGTGTTTGGCTTTCTGGATCTCTTGGACTTCCAGAATATTACATGACTGGATGTCACCTCAAAACAAAAAACATACCAAAGCCAAGGCAAGGGAACACGTGAAAAAAGCAAGAGTAAAGATTCAAGGCAGCAGGTGCAAAAGCAAAGTAGTATATGAGTTTGGTGGAACAAATAGGAGGGTATGATTTAAAATAAAATTAAAAAAAAAGAAAAAGAAAGATGAAGAACAACAACAACCAGCAAAGGTAGGCAAAAAGCAGAACAGATGAAAGAAGGAACCTGGGCATCAGTAAGGTTTACATCAAGGCAGCCATGTAGGAGGTACTTTTTCAGGAAAGAGTTATACTTACAAGGTGGAAGAAGCTAGCACCAGTCTGCAGTTGGGGGTGGCAAGTGACAAAAACCACCTGAAATGGCTCTCATTAGGCTTCAGAAGACACACAGAGGCTGAAAGGCTAAAACAGCTACCTGAATGGCATCTCTATACAGCCCTCAGCAGACATGATTACCATGCAGTGCACGTGCTGCTCCACAAGCAGGGAACAAAAGTGTCATACTAGAGGGCCAGCGAGCAAGACAAATCCACACAATTCCCTAAGGAGTGAGAAGGCCAAGAACCAAGTTTTCAATAGTTTATCTATAAAGCACCACAAAAGTTATTCAACAACCACTAAGAGTGGTGTTAAATGCTTCTGCGTAAGTGAGCTATGACTGTACCACTGGACTCCAGCCTGAGCAACACAGCGAGCCCCTCTTTAAAAAAGAAAATGCTTTTGCATATGACTGCTTTTTTTCTTTTTTTCTTTTCCTCCCAGCCCCACCCTGCATATGATTTTAAATAGGCAAATACAAGACAAGCTGATGATATAAACTACATAATTTTAAGGTCTATTAAAGATAGCTGGGTAGAAATCTATACAATCTTCTCAAAGTGAAAACCTTTAACAAACAGGACAACAGGATGCACCCGACCTAAACAAGGCATCTTGACTAGTACTTATTATAGTACTAACCACAACAAACCACTGTTGATTATGGAATACAAACTGACATATGAGAAATTTTAAAAATATTTCTTCCTAGTTGATTACCTTCAGAAAAAGGTTATTTCAGAGCAGAGGATTATCTGGTCATATTAAAGCCATCCTATTTTGGGGCAACTGTAGAACTCACTCTAAGAAAGCAAAATTACTGTCTAGGAATCCTCTTACCATTTTGCAGCCAACTCTAATATGACTTATCTAATTTTACTTACCAACTGAAGGGTAAATCAGAACATGATTCCTTTGCAGAAAAGAGATTTAATGAGTAAGGTACAACTTTTATTTTTATTACAATTTTCAGCTGCAATTTTTAGGTTGTCTAGAAAGCTATTTTTAAAAACTTTGAGGGAAACTTGGAGAAAATAATAACTGTGAGTCACATTAGCACAACTTCAGGGCTGAAAAAAGCCTGCAAAATCATTTATTCTGGAACCATTCTCGAGATAAGAAAACTGGACCAGAGACAGGAGTTCAAGATCAGCTGGCTAACATGGCGAAACCCCATCTCTACTAAAAATACACAAATTAGCTGGGCGCAGTGGCATGCACCTGTAGTCCCAGTTACTTGGGAGGCTGAAGCAGGAGATTCGCTTGAACCTGGAAGGCAGAGGTTGCACTGAGCCAAGATGGTGCCACTGCGTTCCAACAGACCAGAGAAGCTAAGTGAGCCCACACTACTCACTGAGACAGGTCTAGAGCTATTTGCTGACTCACTGTTCTTTCTTCAAATAAAACAGGATCAACAGGCTTTCAAGTAAATGTTCTATGAAACAGTTCACCCTAAGTTAAGAAAAAGTGAAGCATATTCTGTTCAAGGCTGAGTAGCAAACTTAGTATAAATAGGGAAGCCAAGTGCAAAACAGCATTCAGTCTCAGGAGCATCAACTCATTCTGCTGGCAGGTAGGCATGCTGGTGTCCAGGGCTTCCCATACCCCACTCTAGGGGCCTAATGTAAGATGAACTTGAAATGTGGATTCATGGTTCAGAAATGAGGGGTTGAGGAGATAAACCTTTAATCCTCCTTTCTTTGAAAAAAAAAAAAAAATTCCAAAAAACAGAGGGACACCAGGAACTCTTCTTTAAGCTCCAAGGAATGCCGGGCTCAGGTGTCATTCACTCTTTGGTCTCACGTCATATCTGTCTGCATCTCTAGTTATTTCTACAGCACTGGTTAATAAATTATGTTCATACAGCTGAACAATTTAATCTCTTCTTGATGATTCAGTTAAGGAAACAGAGAAATCACCAGGACAAGTCAGAAATATTTCCATGAAAAACACTTACTACACAGAACATTTGTTGAAGCCATTGAATCACCAAGGTTTTACTGTACTGAACATAGCATGCTTCCTAAGTGGGTTCCAAATGTGGCCCTTGGGCTGCTTAGCACAGCATTTGCCCTTGCCTGCTTCTGTAATGGGTATTTGTGGATATTTACAGGCTAAGCCTAAGCAACAGCACTCACAGTACTGACTGTGATGCCAGACTAATAAACACGAGAGCTGTGGCTACAGCTGCATGTTTAAAACCTTATTTGACAGGAAGACCTGGCATGGTGGCTTATGCTTGTAATCCCAGCACTTTGGGAGGCCGAGGCAGGCAGATCACCTGTAGTCAGAAGTTTGAGACTGGCCTGGCCAACATGGCGAAACCCCGTCTCTACTAAAAATACAAAAATTAGCCAGATGGGGTGGTGCACGCCTGTAATCCCAGCTTCTCACAAGGCCGAGGCAGGAGAATTGCTTGAACCTGGGAGGCGGAGGTTGCAGTGAGCCGAGATCGCGTCACTGCACTCCAGCCTGGGCAACAGAGCAAGACTCCGTCTCAAAAAAAAAAAAAAAAAAAAAGATATTTACAATGGTGTGACATGAGTACCTAACATATGGAAAAAGGCTATTCAGTGAACAAAGCCACAGCAACATCGTGTGTAAAAACAGTATCCAATCAACTGACCTTTTTTAAAGTCAAAAAGAAACTAAGGGAAATAAAATGTTAGGAAAATAAACTAACCTCCTCTATTGCTGTTTTCCATTATAATATTTTTCTCCTGCAGCACCATGCCTTAGGAACCCAGTTCCTAGATATTCTCAAGCATTTCTACTGCACAACCATTACCCTGGCGCTATGGATGAAAGATGTTATCTGCCTGCAGCATTAAAATGCAGGTCTGCCCGAAAGGAATTCTCACCATTCACAAAATAAGAGTAGAACTAAGGTGCTTATGCTTCAGTGAACTACCACACTGCATTAAAAACTCAAGACAACACAAAACCCTAAGGAAGCTGTTTTCTTTCTAGAATAAAACTAGGGAAAACAGAAGAGTTCTTTATTTTGGCCTAAGGAAGAATTAAAACAGAGAAATTTGTTTTCTGATTGAAGTTAATACAGTTTTGTTTTGTCTTGCTTTAGTGGGACATAGGGAAGTTGGAGGGAGAGTTCCCTGAATAATGACAGTGTTATTTCCTAGAAATGATTTGGAAGACACTGGGTAACCTGAATCTTGAAGAGTCTGGTTAATGTCTTGACTCCTAACATGTGACATTATTTTCAATTGGTCCCACTTGGCAGTTAGGGAGAAATTTCTCCTTTACATCAAGAGGAATGTCATAGGAAAGGGTAATCTCAAGTGTATGCGCTAAGGCTTTAATAAGCAAATAGTTAAGACTTAAGATCCCCAAAGAAAAAGAACATTTTATATTAAGGACTCAGTTAAGTGGGAGTTTTACTTCTCATTCCCAAGGAGCTCCCTATTTCTCACTCTGGCTCTGAAAAGAGCCCTGCAAAGCAACATGGTCACTGACGCCTATTGTGAGAAAATGTGTGAATGGAGTCTCACCACTCCTCTTCACTAAGGTCTTTAGTAAAATTTCAAAGTCAATTTCACCAACAGCAAAAGTTACCCGGCAGCCTACAACATTTAATGGAAAGATTTCTCACTCCTTCTCCCTTTGCTAGGTGTTGCAGAACTTCACTCACTTTCCACTTACATGTTCTGAAGGAAGAAACAAACACATTATTTTTGTTTGTTTCCTTTTTTTTTTTTTTTTTTTTGAGATGGAGTCTCGCTCTGTTGCCCAGGCTGGAGGGCATTGGTGCTATCTTAGCTCACTGTAACCTCCGCCTCCTGGGTTCAAGGGATTCTCCTGCCTCAGCTTCCCAAGTGGCTGGGACTACAGATGCACGCCACCACACCCGGCTAATTTTTCTATTTTTATTTATTTATTTTCTGAGACAGAGTCTCACTCTGCCGCCCAGACTGGAGTGCAATGGCACAATCTCCAGGCTGTGCAACCTCCGCCTCCCAAGTTCAAGTGATTCTTGTGCCTCACTCTCCAAGCAGCTGGGATTACAGGCGTGTGCCACCATGCTCGGCTAATTTGCTTATTTTTAGTTAAGATGGGGTTTCACCATGTTGGCCAGGCTGGTCTTGAACTCCCGACCTTAAGTGATCTGCTTGCCTCAGCCTCCCAAAGTGCTGGGATTACAGGCATGAGCCACTGAGCCCGGCTTAATTTTTTTGTATTTTTAGTAGAGATGGGGTTTCACTGTTGGCCAGGCGGGTCTTGAACTCCTGACCTCAGATGATCCGCCCACCTTGGCCTCCCAAAGTGCTGGAATTACAGGCGTGAGCTACCGTACCCAGCCTTATTTTTGTTTCTAAAGCATGTTTTTTTGAGATAGAGTCTTGCTCTGTCACTCAGGCTGGAGTGCAGCAGTACAATCAGCTCACTGCAGCCTTAAACTCCTGAGCTAAAATGATCCTCCTGCCTCAGCCTCCCAAAGTACTGGGTTTACAGGTGTGAGCCACCATGCCCGGCCCACACTGTACTTTTGAAGTAAGTAAAATGTCAAGGGAAAAGGTAGGCTGATTAAGAAAGAAAAAGCAGAACCTCTTTCTTCATATAAAATCTTTTTCAGCCTCACATGAAAATTAAAATGAAAGCATCTGACATATTCAATTATCAAGCTTAATTCACTTTAGTGTTAAAGAGTTTTTCAGCAAGCCTTTTACCTATTAAATGTGTCAATGTGTCACTGTTCTCTATCGTCCTTGCATGAGTGGCAGTCAAGGGGAATACCAAGTGACTGTGAAGAGGACTGCTGGCTGGCAGCATGACTGCAACTTCTCAGACTCTTAAAAAGTGTTTTTTGTCCTCCCCATGTCCCCTACCCTAGCACTCTTGAACACAATGGCTAAAAGGTATGGGTCAAACTATCTTCCTGGAGGTGACAAGTAGGGAAAGAAAAAATATTTGCTTCAAAGCAGATGATGCTGTCACAGTCATTCGATGGGTGGTAGGATTCCTGCACAGCTTTCAGCACTGCAGGTGACAACTGTCTGTGCATTGAATTAATTGAGGAGGAAGAGAAGCAGCTATGAGTCAGAAGGCTCTGCTGCTCTTAACTTTCATATTCATACAAAGAGATAAGATCGAACCTGACAGAGCCAGCAAGGGGCTGGGAAATACCACCAACAGCAAAGCTGGGAGCCATAGGCCAGTAATCTGTATACATGCAGCACTATGGCCCTGTGACCCCATGGGTACCAGCGTAGGAGGAGATAACCTTCCTGTACAGTAATCATAGGGTATCAAGGCTTTCTGTGAACTTCTAGAAGATATAATTTAATAACTATTTGAATAAACCTAGAACAGCTACTCAAATGTTCAAACTTTATCTTTTTTTTTTTTTTTTTTGAGACGGAGTCTCACTGTGTCCCCCAGGCTGGAGTGCAGTGGCATGATCTCGGCTCACTGCAAGCTCCACCTCCCGGGTTCATGCCATTCTCCTGCCTCAGCCTCAGGAGTAGCTGGGACTTACAGGCGCCCGCCAACACGCCCAGCTAATTTTTTGTATTTTTAGTAGAGACAGGGTCTCACCGTGTTAGCCAGGATGGTCTTGATCTCCTGACCTCGTGATCCACCCGCCTCGGCCTCCCAAAGTGCTGGGATTACAGGTGTGAGCCACCGCACCCGGCCCAAACTTTATCTTTATTAACAGAAGCACGGCTCTACACAGAATTCCATCTTTGAATGAAACCACGTTTCCAAATAAATTTCTAACAAAACGATTTCACTGTAACTTGATGTACTATCCCAGAATTAACGTACACATCTATTAATCCGTTACTCTGCCTTGCCAGCCTATGAACTGCCCATACACTTCTCCCAACTCTGCCTGGCCATGTCAGACTCAGGCATTCTAGTGAAAAGAAATTAGCTTACAAAGGAGAAAATTCAATTTTCAGGACACCTCTAAGAGTCAAAGAGTTCTCCATATGCTGAGTCGAAATCTTAGTGATTTTTACTCCTAGTTCTTCCTTGTGGAGCTATACAGAACACCTTGTATTCAATCTGAACTATTACTTACCTTTAAACGTTCAATAGCTTCCTCTCCTCCAGGTGTGGACATGATCCTCTCTTGAATACTGGTCACAGACGTCAAGCCCACCTGACTACTGAGTGAGCAGGAAGATGGGGATGAAGTGAGGGACCCCATGGATGCTGTGGAAAAATGGCCAGGGCGTTGATTCTCAGAGGCTAGCAAGTACCTATGCTTATTGTTCTGAAAATCTTTCAGATCTGGGAGATAGAAAGAAGAGAAGGCAGAAAAAGTAGGGAAAAGGGAAAGAAGCACAGGAAGAAAAAAAGACAGGAAGGAATATCGTTGTAAGAAAGGACAGCATTAAAGCGCCAAGACCAAGACACGCTATAATACAAACACAGGTTACAACTGTTCTAGATGGCAGTTCTAAAACATGTCTGTCTTTAATAGTGGTATCCTACAGGTTCAGAATCATTTCTGCATTTACAAACTAAAAGATTCCAATGTAGGTTAACGCTGTATCTTGCAGGGGGATAAACCAGAGCCTCAAAGGATACTGCTTAGGCACTCTCCCTAAAAAAGCCAAACTACCTTCCATTCAGTCTTTCTAGTGTTCCTAGTCTACAATGTCTTCAGATTTACGCTTTTCCAGTAGTTTGTAACAGTAAGGGGAAAACAATGATCATTTATTTATCAATAATAATCCATATTGGTCTGGCTCAGTGTTACATGTAATTCAGCAAAAATTTCCAAGAAAATGTTAGTTAAAACAAAATTTGTGCACTGAGTAGTATGCTTTGTATGGCAACATTTCAACATGCTAAAAGAATTTTTAATATGTCTTAAATAAAAAAGGGGTAATTATAGAAATGAGAGGAATTTTGTATAAGTCCTGGTTAAAAACTCAGGACTAACTGATTGCCTCAACAGGGAAGAACAATTAGCAGATTAATGGTTTTAGTGCAGGTTCCATTCTTTTGTCAGAGCAAGCAAAAAATAAGGCTGATTATTTGCTAATTTAAGGCCCTTAATTAGCCTAACAGTATAACCATGGGTCATTGCTAAGCCTGCTTCCTAGTATAAAATGCAAGTTTTAGGAACATACTTCCATTTACTAAGTCTCTAATAGAACCGTTAATTTTGCTTTTAAACTCAGTATTGGTAAAAGAAAAAAAAATTTAAGCCACAAACAACAAAATTAATTAATTTGCTGTTTGTACTTTCTTTCATTAGTCATCCTTCGCAAAAAGATACCAAAGGTAAATCATAAGTATTGGTGCAATCCAACTTTAAAATTAGCTTATTTTTAAACCTGAGAAACTAAAATTCATATCAAAACTAAGTAAGTTTTCCTTAAAGGAGACGAGCCAATACACATAGCTGGAAAAAAATACTATTAGTTCTCCCTGGGCTTACTCATCTCTACTATTTAATTAAAGCCAGTTTTTTAACTCCCTTAAAGCCAGTGGTTGCTTCAAGACAGTTTGAAAACCACCATCTGCAAATACAGAACATAGGGCAACAAGCAAAGAGGCATCTTTTAAAAGGGGGATAGGGATTGGAGCAAAAAATTAGCCATCGGGAGAAAAAACCAGGATGGATAGAGTTTAGGTCCAATGGTCACATGCAAGCCCTAAAAGGAATTAAGAGAAATAGATCAAAATGGAAATCGAGAAGGAGTCAGGGCTGCTTTCCCTCAGGAATACAGAATTAAAACTTAGTCATGCATGGTCTTTCAGGAAATGCCGCAGCTGCTAAGAAAAGAGGTAGGCAACAAGCTGGCAGCAGCAACACCTTGAGCACAAAAACAAAAAGAAGAAGGCACCTTTTCCACACCAGTATCATTGAGCTTTGGAAATCTCAGACAGAGCTGTTGCAGTCCAAGAGTCACTTCTGTATCAGGACATTATAGTGCCTTTAAGCCCTAACCTCATAACCACAGCCAAGGCTATATTTGGTTTCTCCTACGCATTTTCTCACTGTCTGCCAAGCCTCATTACATGCCTTACTGTAGAAATAAGCAACTCAGGTGGCTGGGCTTGATGGCTCACACCTGTAATGCCAGCACTTTGGGAGGCCGAGGCAGGAGGATCACAAGGTCAATAGATCGAGACCATCCTGGCCAACATGATGAAACCCCATCTCTATTAAAAATATAAAAATAAGCTGGGGGTGGTGGTGTGCACCTATAGTCCCAGCTACTCGGGAGGCTGAGGCAGGAGAAATCGCTTGAACCCAGGCAGCGGAAGTTGCAGTGAGCCGAGATTCCGCCACTGCACTCCAGCCTGGCGACAAGGCAAGACTCCATCTCAAAAAAGAAAAAAAAAAAGAAAAGAAAAAAAAGAAATAAACAACTCAGTACAAATCTAAAAATTAACCCCAAAATCATGACATTTTTCTTCTAAGATAACAATTTCTTGATGAATTACCTTAAAAGGGTAAGAAATAATTTCCTCACCAACTTAAGATATATATGGAGAGAATAATGAGGTTCATGTGACTCTTTAAAAATGTCTGAGTCATTTTAGACACCTAAGTTATTTTAATTTGTGACTTATGAAAATAGGAACGGCTGGGTGTGGTGGCTGACATCTATAATCCTAGCACTTTGGGAGGCCGAGGCAGGAGGACTGCTTGAGGTCAGGGGTTCCAGACCAGCCTGGGAAACATAGCGAGACCCCTCAGCTCTACAAATAAAAAATTAAAAAATTAGCCAGGTGTGGCAGCAAACAACTGTAGTCTCAGATACTCAGGAGGCTGAGCTGGAAAGATCACTTGAGCCCAAGAGTTCAAGGTTGCAGTGGGCCATGATCATGTCATTACACTCCAGCTTGGGTGACAGAGTGAGACTGTCTAAAAAAAAAAAAAAAAAAAGGAAAAAACATTTATCTAATCATTCCGAGGCCCAAGATATGGAGAAAAGCAACTTAGCACAAGCACTCATGAGTCTTAGCCTAACATTTACAGAGCTCTTAAATCATAGATAGTTTTGCTGACTAAAAATGATTATTGGTAAAAGGAACATAATAAAATATTTTCAGAGCCATTAACAGAATTAAAAGGGACAATATATTCAAGGTGCCTAGAATAGGGCCTGGCATATTATGCCCAATCAGTAAGTGTCAGTTGCTATCATCTATGATTTTTGGATTTAATTTAATCACAATGGAAAAAACTGAAGAGTAGAAGCAGCAAGAGATTCTTAAGCCTTTCAACCTCACTCAAGCCACAAACTGAAATTCAGCAAAGATTAGTTTGCTACATGAAGAAGGGCAAAAATAGGATCATTTCTGATTCTATTTACTATGCTCTGTCTGGGATTTCCCTGTAAGGATTGCCGGCATGCAAAGCTTATTTTAAGGCTGATCCAGCAGAGGCAGATTAGCAAGTCAGAGTACTGGAAATAACCAATATGTGAAATACACACATTTGCTTCCACTTCCAGAGTAATCATCGATCAATGGATCAACTGAAGGTAAGCAGGAGGGAAAATACGAGAAGGGTCAAAGTTCAGGTTCAGCAGTGACACAGAGAGGGAACAGAGCAGTTTTTGGCATTTGGGGAGATGAAAAAGTTAATACTTAGAATATAGTATCATTTTTACAAACGGTATTCATCTAAACTCGGACTCTAATCAATAAGAAGAATTAAACTAGAAGAGGCCTTGAAAATCTTATTAGAACTTCAAGGAATATAAGATTAACTTTACACTAAAAAAAAATGCTTTACTAAACTAACCCATATTCTACCATATTCTATTCCTATATGAATAATCTATTTTACTCACTTAAGAGAATTTCTGAATAAGCCATTGGATAGGCACATCATGGAGATTTTTTTAAGATAAATTTTAATACAACATTGTAAAACAATACCCTCTGGAAGTGTAGTTTTTGAACTTCATAGGAATTGAACTTTTCCCCTTCATATGTTCATAGGCAGCACGGGGCACTCCAGCATTTTACAGGAGGAGGGGGGGGCCATTCAAAGGTGAATCTTATCTGAAGGTAGGCTTGAATGGTGCGTTTCTTATATTACTGCCACGACACTAATCCAGAGCAACCCATGAAACACAACTCAAAATTTCAAATAACATTTCTATGAAGCAATTAATTGCTTAGTGATAACAGATTTAACGTTCCAAATAAACTTCACTGCTGATCTAAAACAGAATTCTAACAAAAATACTAGTGACATATTTGCGATTAAAACTAATTTCCTGAGTTCAAATGGATAGCCTGGTACACATTACATAAAGGAATCTAGAGATCATTTCCATTGGGTTTTTTAAGGAAAAAGAAAAGAAAACAAAACAAAACATTTTCACTACCATTTAGCTTCATCATGCTCCTTAACTTGAAGTTTATTTTAAATATAAGAACTCTGAATAAGAACCCTGAAGAAGAAAGGATTAGATTTTGTAATAATCCTTAATTCACTTACTATCAATAATATCTCCCAGGCCCTGAGCACGAAGAAGGTCCTTCAGCCGTGTCACCTCCTCCTTTAATTCACGAACCAGTTTGGCATTGGGGTCCTCATTGATAACAGCATTGCATTTAATTTGTTTTGCACGATCTGCATATCTAGATCCAAAAAGAAAATTCATTCTTGTCATTTTTCATATGTTCTACTTCTCATAAGTAACATACTATTATCTCTAAATCAAATATCCTGAGTGTTTACATGTTATGAGCCTTGATAATAATACATTTGTATAAAGCTTTATAGTACCTATTAAAGATGAAGAAAAAGGCTCAGATGAATTTAAGTGATTTGCCCAAGATCACAATGGAAATAACAGCGAGAGGACTTAAACCCAACTTATGAGACTGTATAGTGTTTATTCCATTACATCAAGTGTCTTTCATGGAAGAAGGGTAGAGAGTTCCAGACTAAAGTAATGAAACCTACTCATACATAAAAAAATATAGGCCTCGGGAGGCAGCTCACACCTGTAATCCCAACACTTTAGGAGGCCAAGTGGGGAGGATCACTTGAGGCCAGGAATTTGAAACCAGCCTGAGTAACGTAACAAGACCCCCTATCTCTACAAGAAATTTTTAAAAATTAGCCAGGCCTAGTGGCATGCGCCTATAGTTTTAGCTACTTGAGAGGCTGAAGTAGGAGAATCACACGAGCCCAGGTGTCTGAGGCTGCAGTGAGCTACAATCTTGCCACTGCACTCCAGCTTGGGCCACACAGCAAGACTCAAAAACAAAAACTAACAAACAAAAAAAACTTCTTATGAACATTCTGTTGGTAATTGTTTTTTTCTTTTTTTTTTAAGAGACAGAGTCTCACTATGTTGCCTAGGCTGGCCTCAAACTCCTGTGCTCAAGTGATCCTCCTGCCTCAGCTTTCCAAGTAGCTAGGACGACAGGTGCATACCACTGCACCTGGCTATGTTGGTAATTTTTTAATATTGCTACATATTCCTATAATTTTATTACTTATTATGACTTCAGAATTTCTTTTTTTTTTGAGACGGAGTCTCGCTCTGTCTCCAGGCTGGAGTGCAGTGGCGCCATCTCGGCTCACTGCAACCTCCGCCTCCCAGGTTCAAGCAATTCTCCTGCCTCAGCCTCCTGAGTAGCTAGGATTACAGGTGCATGGCACCACGCCCGACTCATTTTTGTATTTTTAGTAGAGATGGGGTTTCATCACGTTGGCCAGGCTGGTCTCAAACTCCTGACCTCAAGTGATCCGCCCACCTCGGCCGCCCAAAGTGCTGGGATTACAGGTGGGGGCCACTGTGCCCGGCCAACTTCAGCATTTCTATAACGACAAACACCACAAGAAGAGGGACACTTCTTTTTATAGAAATGAATAAGAAAATGTCACTATTATCTAAAAGTTACCCAAAAATCTCACTTGAGCAATTTAAAAATCTTTCCTATGAAAAAGCTCCTGCCTTATCTAGGTATCCATGAGGAATAAAAAAATAAAAAGTTCATACCTTTCCCAATGAAACTGAAAAACCATAAAGAGGTAAATTCTATTATAATACAAATCACTTTTTCCCTAAGTTTTCCCTGTTATGAGAGGAAAGGAACATTATTTACATAAATAACTACCCAGACAACATAAAAACATCCATGGTATCACAAAATGGCTTCTGATGGCAATGTGGTCTATGTTGCTACGGAGATCAAAAGAAAGTACCTCAGAGTGCTCAAAGTCTCATCGTAGTTGATATCCGCGGGGCTCAGAGCAGCAACCATTGCAGTCCGAGAATTGCCACCTAAAAAGATTCATCATGAGTATCAAATCACACTCATTTTAAAAGAAAAATTTTATGGAATGTGTCAAATCTGATATCGTAATCTCAGATCCTAAGATTTAATGTAATGTCAAATTTCTTTCTTTTATTTTTTTTCTGAGAGGGAGTCTCACTCTTTCACCCAGGTGGGCGGATCGATCACCCGGGGTCAGGAGTTCGAGACCAGCCTGGCCAACATGGCAAAACCCTGTCTCTACTAAAAGTACAAAAAAATTAACCGGGCATGGTGGTGTGTGTCTGTAATCCCAGCTACTCGGGAGGCTGAGGCAGGAGAACTGCTTGAACCCAGGAGGCGGAGGCTGCAGGGAGCCAAGATTGCGCCACTGCACTCCTGCCTAGGCAACAGCGCGAACTCCATCTCAAAAAAAAAAAAAAAAAAGTAGGAGAAGTGAATGAAGAACAGTGATTTGAAGGTCTGAAAACATCAGCAATGAGGAGGAATAAGGGTTGGCAATGTCTAATTTTGTGCACCTCAGAGAAGCATGGAGTTTTGAAATAACTTTGAAGAAAGAGCAATAATCTGAAGCAAGTATGGGGAGTTGGGAGGACAACTACTGCACAGTTCATGCCCTGAAGTAAAGGAGACATGAGAGTATACCCTGGCTTAAAACCAAGGGAATCCAACCAACTGAAATTAGGAGTAAAAATGAAAGCAGGCAAGGAACACTCAAGTAGTAACGTGAATATCTAGAGATTATTTGTCTCCAAAACAGACACAGGACAATTAACCACAAAAGATAATCAAAGTTAAAAAGATAACTACTTTTCACTAGTGGTCAACATACCTAAATTTTCTCGAAGGAGCCAAGTAAGTACAGAATCCCTGTAGGGAATAAAATCTGTTTTCTTCTTCTTTTTACTCTATTAAAGGAAAAGAAATGGTCTTAGCATTTTTCGTTAGGGAAAAAAATTCCCAAGAAAGGCAAATCAGTCTAAAATTCTCAAGTAAATTAAATTACAGTACAACCCCAACACTGTTGAAGTTTATCATAGTTTCAATTCTTCACAATACCAAAAACTCACGCAATAAGGTAATTTTTTCATTTTACATTTTATTTTGAAAACTGTGTAATATATACAACAGTTGAGAGAGCAGTATAATGAGCTACCATACCCAACGTGCAGCTTCAACCATTACCAATACTCTGCCAATCATCTTTCAATTATCCCCCAAACACTTTTCTACAACTTTTTATTTTCCTGACCCATTTTGAAGTCAGTTGCAGACCTCATCTCCATTTACCCCTAAACACTTCAGCATATAAGAATATTTTCTTACACAGGAAACAATGACCAAATTCAAAAAATTTAACATCAACACAATACTATTACCTAATATCCCTGTCCATATCATTTTTTATCCTTTTTCTTACTGTGAAGGAAAAGGGCATGTTTTTTAAAAACAAAACAAAATACCACAAGACCATTATCACATTTACCAAAATAAACAATAATTCCCTAACATCATCAAATACCCCATCCTCAATTTTTATTTTTGCACAGGGGAAAATACTAATCTTGTGCATTCCAGGTTGGATGTGTAGGAGCAAGTCATCTAGTTAGTGAATTTACTTGGCCAACCACCATGTCATTGGTTGGGTTGTTGCAAATCTAGTAACTCTTGTAAAATAACACTCATTTGGTCTCTTTGAAATTATGCCAAAAATAATCCAATTATTAAAGCAAAGACTAAAAGTAAAAAGGTCTAAGAAAGTGATATGATTTGCTAATTTAGAAAGATGAATGTTTTATTAAGTCTACTTACTCTGCTTTCTTCATGATCCTTCTTATTACCACAGGATAAAGCAAAAAGCACCAATGAAAAGGCAGTGCTTAAATGAAAAAAAATTATATTCTCTAAAAGTAAAAATTAATGTAAATGCTTTACAGGTAACAGCTACTCAAATATATAATGGCTGACTACTGCGTTGTGACACTTTAAGAAGCTACTAAGGGGAGGCCGGGCGCAGTGGCTCATGCCTGTAATCCCAGTACTCTGGGAGGCCAAGGTGGGTGGATCACTTGAGGTCAGGAGATCGAGACCAGTCTGGCCAACATGATGAAACCCCATCTCTACTAAGAATACAAAAAATTAGCCGGGGGGTGGTGGCGGGCACCTGTAATCTCAGCTACTTGGGAGGCTGAGGCAGGACAATCGCTTGAACCCAGAAGGTGGAGGTTGCATTGAGCTGAGATCGTGCCACTGTACCCCAGCCTGGGCAGCAGTGTGAGAGACTTGGTCTCCAAAAAAAAAAGAAGCTACTAAGGAGAAAGCCAGGGTCTCACTGATAAACACCACTCCAGCAAATCAGCAGTTTTATAATTCAGTCCTGGTATAATCCCAGGTTAAACTAAGGATGATCCTACTATTGCACAAGCACTTTTTCTATTCAGAAAAAGGGTACTACTACATGGCTGGCCTCTTAGTGGCTAGTCTTGTGGTGTTTTGTTTTTGTTTTTTTTTGAGGAGGAAAGGGAGTAGGCAAGAAACATTTTAATTCCATCTCTTATTAAATATGTCTACATCATCTCATTCCACTCTACCCACAGACACACAATCCACCAATTAGAAAGTCATTTCCAATAGCAGGTTCAATTTTAGATTGCACAGACCTCAAGGGAGAATTAAGCCTTTCAGTCATTCAGATTAGTGGAACAAACTTTCACTCCACTATGTAATCCTTGAGGCCTAAAACTTCAGTTTAAAACCCATGAATAGTTGGGACACTATGGGCACGCGCTACCACGCCCAGCTAATTTTTGTATTTTTAGTAGAGACGGGGTTTCACCATGTTGGCCAGACTGGTCTCGAACTTCTGACCTCAAATGATCCGCCCACCTTGGCCTCCCAAAGTGCTGGGATTACAGGCATGAGCCATCATGCCCGGCCTTGTTCCTTTATCCTTAATTCCTTCTCCAAAGCATATCATGTTCTAGAAATTAATTTTGGTGTGAAACCTCATGATTTGTGGTCACCCTAAATTTACAGCCACTCTAAATTCCAGAGCCAGAGAACAAATGATGAAAAGATTTTTGAAGGTTCCATTCCTACTTATGCCTCCATACATCCTGGTGAGGATTTAAGACATAAAAGTCAATTCTAGTTTATCTCTACCAATCCCCACCGTACCTTGCTAGTGCAGTTATCCTACAGGTGAAAGCATTTAAAGGAGAAAATAAGAACACAGGATAAGCCTCCAAGTAGAAAATTAGATTTTGTTTAAATTTCATGTCATAGATTATGATTTCTCCAAGGCAAGCAAGAAAGCATTTCATTCTTCTTAGCAACTAAAAAGAGGTTTTAAACTAAACTAGAACACACAATGACTAATTTAAATAACGTAGACAACTAAGCCCCTAATTTAAAAAAATAAATTGTTTAGTTTTACTGTTCTACCATTAAGGAGTAGGAAAGAACAAAACTATTGGGGGAAAAAAAAAAAAAAAAAACTACTGGCCCTCCAATCAACAGCATTCACCAAAGCCAAACTGCTCAAAATACTCCAAAAGATACTCCATCTTACTCAGAAAAGATTACACAGGAAAAGAAGAGACAATAAATCTACTTGGTTTTTGTGAGAGACATAAAATAAGGCTCAAAAAAATGAGTCAAACCTTAGGTGTTTGCTCTAGTTTTTACAGATCTATATTTACTTTTGTTCTCCTTAGTATCTTTTACTTTCAGTACAAAGTCAAACTGTGTTATACCTAGTATCTTATCTGAAAAGCTCTAAAAGGAGGAAGGCAAGATTACAGAAAAGGGCCACAAAAAGACAGCCTTCACAAACAATAATAAAATATCATCAAGTATATTTACTGAACAGACACAACTCCCCTTATAACGAAGTATAAAACTTACCACCTCGGCCAAGGCTGAAATGACTTTGCCCAAAGTTGTAAGAGACTTATTAATATTTGCTCCTTCCTAAAATAAATACCAAATATGAAAGAATGATGAAGAATTTCTACTACTGCTATATCATACAGAACATAAAATATGATTTGCCATATGCTAGCATATTTATTACAAGTTCTAAAAACAACCTTTAGTCCTCCATCTGTCCTCTTTTCCACTTGATAATAACATGCTGAGACCACATGCCTAACTCACAGTCCTAAAGTATCTTCGAGATATTTGTGCTCCAAAAGCTTACAGATGTGTGCAGCCTTCTTCCCTCAACTTATCGACATGAAATTTCTGTTCTCACATCTGAATCTTGTATATCCTATTCCCATTGCCATCTCTTAATTCCATCTAGCCAAATTCTGCCTGTTCCTTAAAATGCAATTCAACTCTCACCCTGACTATGATGTCCTCCCTAACTATTTAGTTAGATAACTTATCCTTCCATTGAAGTTACAGATCAGGAGTCAGCAAAATTTTTCCATAGAAGGACAGACACAAATTATTTTAGGTTTTGTGGGCCATATGGTCTCTGTCACAACACTGCCATTGTAGTACAAAAGCAGCCATAGACAATACATAAACAAATGTATGTAGCTGTGTTTCAATAAAATTTTATTTACAAAAACAGGTAGTGGCCGTTTATTGATAAGGCCATTTATTTGCTAAAATAAATACCTTTAATCGAGTCCCTTTGGCACCAGTTGAATCAGCTCGTTCACTTCCTGCTAGATCCACCAAGCTGATTTTACTGACCTGATAAAGAACAATAACATGGGGGCAATTCAAAAATAAGCAAGATAGAAGCAGGAAATATTTAGAGGCAGAATGCTTTGTAAAAGATTAAGGTATGGAGAAAACTAAAAGTATTAGAGCTTTTAAATATGGCACAAAAAGATCAAGACAACATCTATCAGAGTCAGTTTAAACAGTAGCACGGCAGGTGCAGTGGCGCATGCCTGTAGTCCCAGCTACTCGGGAAGCTCCTTTGAGCCCAGGAGTTCAAAGCTGTCTGCTGCACTCCAGCCTGGCAACATAGAAGACCCTTGTGTCTCTAAAAAAAATTTTTTTTAATTAAAAAAAAGCATGCACAAAATTCATAGCAATTATCACGGTTCAAAAAAAGTAACTTTAGGATAAACATGACATAATTTACTAGAGTATGTTGTAAAAATATATAAAACTCATCAACTCATTAAATGGCATACTAAAAGTGAAGCTTTAAGCAACTGGAACTCTCACATATTTCTGGTGGGAATGTAAAATGGTACAATCACTTTGGAAAACAATTTGACATTTCTTTTCTTTTTTTTTTTTTTGAGACAGAGTCTCGCTCTGTCACCCAGGCTGGAATGCAATGGCGCAATCTGGGCTCACTGCAACCTCCACCTCCTGGGTTCAAATGATTCTCCCACCTCAGCCTCCCAAGTAGCTGAGCTTGCAGGTGCCCACCACCACACCCAGCTAATTTTTTTTTGTATTTTTAGTAGAGACGGGGTTTCACCATGTTGACCAGGCTGGTCTCAAACTCCTGACCTTGTGATCCACCCACCTCGGCCTCCCATGGTGCTGGGAGTACAGGCGTGAGCCACTGTGCCCGGCCTTGACATTTCTTAAGGAGCTACAATAAGACTCAACCATCCTACTCCTAAGTATTTACCAAGAGAACAAAAACAAATGTCTACACAAAGACTTGTACAGAAATGTTCACATCAGCTTCGTTTGTAATAATCAAAAACTGGCAACAATTTAAAAGTCCATCTACAGTTGAATTAATAAACTGTGGTGTATCTGTATAATGCAATACTCATCAACAATGAAAAGGAACTATTGATAAACACAACAACATAGATGAATCTCAAAATCACTATGCTAAGTGAAAGACTCCAGACAAAAAACAGTACATACTCTATGATTCCATTTATATAAAATTCTAGAAAATGTAAACTAATATATACTGACAAAAGGGCAGGTCCGGAATTGCCCGGGAATTGCCACAGAAGAAGGGATAGAGGAAGACTACAAAGAAGTATGAGGCAACTTTTGAGAATAATAAAAATTATCATTATCTGGATTGTGGCGCTAGTTTCACAGGTATACAAATACGTCAAAACTGACCAAATTTTACACTTTAAATATGTGCCATTTACTGTATACTTCAATAATACCTCAATAACATTGTAAAAAAATAAAGCTTCAGGAAAGTTTAGACAAAAGTATCCAAAATGAATTATCAGGAAAGCTATGATTATGGGATTAACATTAATTTTGTAGATTCGACATCATGGGAGAAGGGCAAAAAACACTTTCATATACAATGTTCTTTGCTGGCATTCAGATAAATACTAATAAATAGCACTAATATTATAACCTCTGGCTAAGCAAGTTACTTGATCACCTATATAAGAAATATTTTTTTTTTTGAGACGAAGTTTTGCTCTTGTTACCCAGGCTGAAGTGCAATGGCGCAACCTCAGCCAACTGCAACCTCCGCCTCCCAGGTTCAAGCGATTCTCCTGCCTCAGCCTCTGGAGTAGCTAGGATTACTGGCACACACCACCATGACCGGCTAATTTTTTGTATTTTTAGTAGAGACTGGGTTTCACCATGTTGACCAGGCTGGTCTCAAACTCCTGACCTCAGGTGATCCACCCGCCTCAGCCTCCCAAAGTGCTTGGATTACA
This sequence comes from Pongo pygmaeus, assembly GCF_028885625.2. NCBI lineage: Eukaryota > Metazoa > Chordata > Mammalia > Primates > Hominidae > Pongo > Pongo pygmaeus. Next base: position 220,960,289 of record NC_072373.2, read on the forward strand.
GGTATGAGCCACCGTGACCAGTAGGAGTTTTTTTTGTTTTTTTTTTTTTTGAGACAGAGTCTCGCTCTGTCACCCATGCTGGAGTGCAATGGCACGATCTCGGCTCACTGCAACCTCCGCCTCCTGGGTTCAAGCGATTCTCCTGTCTCAGCCTCCAGAGCAGCTGGGACCACAGGCGCATGCCACCACGCACAGCCAATTTTTTTGTATTTTTAGTAGAGACAGGGTTTCACCATGCTGGCCAGGCTGCTCCCAAACTCCTGACCTCTTGATCTGTCTGCCTTGGCCTCCCACAGTGCTGGGATTACAGGTGTGAGCCACCACACCCGGCCCAGCAGGAGTATATTTTTAAAAATCATTTTCAGCTAGAAATAAGTCAACAAATAAAAGGTGATTCTAATAATTAGTGACAGTGGTGTCTAAAGTACTCATTTTATAAGGCAAAGGATCTTTTATAATTGCCAGTACAATAAACCTAACTTGAAGTTTAAAAATCCAGTTGCATCCTTCTTAGGGATGTAGATACAGTAGTATTCAACATAAATTTTTTATTACTAACAATAACAATAAAATTAACATTATTGAGTGGCTACTCTGTGCCAGACATTATTGTATGCACTTAACCTATATTAACACTTAATCCTTTTAACAATCCTATCAGGCTGTTATGGATGGGGAAACTGAGGAACAAAGAGGTTAAGTAGTTTGCCCAAAGTAATATAGCTGAAGAATGGCAGAATCAGAATTCAAAGCAGGCAATCTAACTCTAAAGTCTGTGACATTTAACCACTATAGGAAATGAAAAATCAATAAGCAAAGAAAGGTATTTGAAGAACATCAGAACTGTTGTGGAGTTATTTTCCAGGAATAAAACATATCACTTGCTTAAACATTTAATCCCACTATAACATTATCATAGCTCAAAAATAAAACAAAAGAATACACATACCAAAGGCAGCTAATAAGGTAATAAAAAGGTTCAGTCAAGAAGAAGAAAAGAAAGAACCTTCTCGTGCAAGACTGCTTAACTGTCTTGTATTGAGTAGTTTTTGAGACCCAAAGTCCTGGATTGTTTTTTTCTTAACCCTATTCTCTATCTTGCAACTTCATTTAAGAACCTATACAGAAAACTGGTGTAGGGTGGAAGAAAGATGATAAGCAGAGGTATAAAACACCCTCCATTAAGTAAAAGAGCATCCCCCAACACCCAACCTTCCACAAAAAGCAGAGGGCAACAAAAGGGACTTCTCAAAATCTCCATCCTTCACAACTCAAGCCTAGAGACTGAAGCTCTCCTACCTTCTCAGTGGAAAGGTTGGTCTCATTATCGTGTTTCTTCTGGGTGAAAACAATCGTAAACACAGCGTGGGAACGGCTACTTGTTTCATTCATGTTCGTAGCTGCCACTGTCCTAAATAAACATAAAGGTGACCACGTGACAAGGGAATTCTTAGATGAGAGTTGAAATGGACAGCAGGCTCCACATTATAAGCATAACAATCACAAGCAATAGTCTTAAACTTATTCACAGATTGCAAGATTGTCACTTACACAATTGCTCTCAATACTGCCTTATTTGTGAGCCCATCAAGTTACTCTCCAATTCCAAAGGCACCCCATCAGAATCATTTTTCATACTCCAGCTATCCCTTTAGAAATCAATGAAGCATTTAATTTTTATTCTTTATTGGTGCTCATTTATTCCAGAATCAATTACTACCATAGCCACATATATACATGATAACTAACATTTTACCATGACTTGATCAAAACCTAAGAGTAAAACTTAACGAAAGTGCTAACATGTTTCAGCAATGTACTGTTTAGATGAGAAGCTACTTAACATGCTGAAGCCCTCACTGTTACAGCACAGTCAAAAGATCAGAGGACTCCACAATTAAAGCAACTTTCATAGCTATAAATGTGGCCTCAAACCCTTAACTGGGAAAAAAGGACCTCAAAAGGTGCCAAAGACCTCAGTCATTACTCTATTTCCTACCATACCTGGCTTTGTTCCCAGCATCCATGAGGTCAGCAATGTCTGTGTAGGAAGTAACTGCCAACTTGGACAGATCCTCCACATAGGGTCCAAGAAGTGGGTGTTCACGCACACGCAAATTACCCTTGTTTTTTGGATTCAGCAAATCTCGTACTCTTTCACAGTAAATTTCCATGTAGCTCACCTATGAACAAATTAGTAAAGTGAATTAGAGAGAAAAAGAAATCACATACAGAGGCTGGGCGCGGTGGCTCACGCCTGTAATCCCAGCACTTTGGGAGGCCAAGGAGGGCGGATCACTTGATATCACTCGAACTAGGAGTTCGAGACCAGCCTGGCCAACATGGTGAAATCCCGTCTCTACTAAAAATACAAAAAGGGGCCAGGTGTGGTGGCGCATGCCTGTAGTCTCAGCTACTCGGGAGGCTAAGGCAGGAGAAATCGCCTGTACCTGGGAGGTGGAGGTTAGAGTGAGCCGAGATCACACCACTGCACTTCAGCCTGGGTGACAGAGTGAGGCTCTGTCTTAAAAAAAAAAAAAAAAAGAAAGAAAGAAAGAAAAAGAAAACAAAAGAAATCACATACAGAAAAAAAAAAATTTTTAACTTTTATTAAAAGCTCTAAGATTAGAGATCAGCAACCTTTACAAAGTGAAATGCCATAACTCTAGGCCCTTTTATTCTATGAACAATACTCACAGATAATTACACTGAATAGGTTAGAACCAGCCTTCAGACTTTCTCTGTAAGGGAAAGGTAAACATGCCATTCTCTGGAATGTAGTGACTGCTGAAAGACATTTTAGTAGCAATTTATCAGTTATCAATATGTTTTTTAAAATGTATACTGTTGTCAGTAACTGGGATTTGCACTGAGGTTACTCCAAGAACTCGGAAATAAGACTTCTATTAGAGTTAAAACCAAGGAACAATATCAATATTATAGAGCAGAGAAGACAAAACAGATGGGTGATGCTAATTAAGGCTCACCACACTGTTACTAACTATGGACAATGTATCCTCCAGAAGGGATGAGGGTCGACCAGCATGAAAGCTGGTGGTGGCAGGACCTATCCAAGATTTGTGAGGGAGAAAGAAGCCTCAGACAATATACTTCATAAATTCTTGTCTCATTGGCAGGACCATTCGATCATGGTGATTAATGCATTCAGCTATCATTTCTTAACCTGGGGCAATTAAACATGTATCTAAGCAACTCCTCTCCCTCTAATTCCATGCACACCAAACAACCAAAAGGCTTCCAACAGAGAGGTCTGTCCACAGAAAGATAATATATTAAATAGTCTTGCAAATGGCTTGAGTGTTCTAGCCTCAATGAGTAATAGTTATTTCTCATGGGAAAGTAACAAACCAACAAGTTGGTTTCATAACATCAGTCAAATGAGCTTTACCCAAGTCTTAACTTTTAAAGATAGTCCTTTTCTTGATGAATCTACAAAAATCAGACTTCTAAGCAAACAAGGCTCTGAAGTAGGGTAATTCATCACAATAGGCCACATTATGATGCTACCCAGGAAACAGATCCTTCTGTATCATGGAGCTATTCAAGCTTACATTACAGCTCCTGCATTTTTAAACTTTAAATGTCTATGGACATGTTTTCAGAGTATCTGGAATGGAACCTTAATTCCATTTCTATTGCCTTTTTCTTTCATTCAGTCTCTAACTGTATTTTTATACTGTATTTTGTTTTTATTTTTCTATATTTTTTGAGACTGTATCTTACTCTGTCACCCAGGCTGGAGTGCAGTGGCTCAAACATGGCTCACTGCAGCCTCAACTTCCTGGGCTTAAGCAATCCTCCTGCCTCAGCCTCTGGAGTAACTGGGACTACACGCACGTGCCACCACACCTAGCTAATTAAAAAAATTTTTTTTGCAGAGACAGGGTCTCACCATGCTGCCCAGGCTGGTCTTGAACTCCTAGGCTCAAGCAATCCTCCCATCTCGGCCTCCCAAAGTGCAGGGATTACAGGTGTGAGCCACCGCATCTGGCCTTATTTTGTATTTTAAAATCAGTTAAAGGCCAGGCGTGGTGGCTCATGCCTGGAATCCCCACACTTTTGGGAGGTCGAGGTGGGCAGATTGCTTGAGCTCAGGAATTCGAGACCAACCTGGGTAACATGGTAAAACCCCACCTCTACCAAAAATACAAAGAATTAGCCAGGCATGGTAGTGTGTGCCTGTGTTCCCAGCTACTCGGGAGGCTGAGGGGAAGATCACTCAAGCCCAGGAAGTTGGGGATGCAGTGAGCCGAGATCACGCCACTGCACTCCAGCCTGGGTGACAGTGAGATCCTGTCTCTAAATATAAATAAATAAATAAATAAATAAATAAATAAATAAATAAAATAATAAAATAATAAAATCCATTTCAAAAAATTGAGAACTTGGCCAGATGCAGTAGCTCATGCCTGTAATCTTAGCACTTTGGGAGCCACGCACTGTGGCACATGCCTGTGGTGCAAATTACTCAGGAGGCTGAGACAGGAAGATCACTGAGCCCAGGAGGTCAAGGCTGCAGTGAGCCCTGTTTGCACCACTGCACTCCAGTCTAGGTAACAGAGCGAGACCTTGTCTTAAAAAGAAAAAAGAAAAAGAAAAAAAGGCCAGGCGCAGTGGCTCATGCCTATAATCCCAGCATTTTGGGAGGCCAAGGCAGGCGGATCATGAGGTCAGGAGTTCGAGACCAGCCTGTCCAACATGGTGAAACCCTGTGTCTACTAAAAATACAGAAAATTAGCCAGGCGTGGTAGCAGGAGCCTGTAATCCCAGCCTCTCAGGAGGCTGAGGCAGGAGAATCGCTTGAACCTGGGAGGCGGAGGTTGCAGTAAGCCGAGACCGCGCCACTGCACTCCAACCTGGGCGACAGAGTGACTCTGTCTCCAAAAAAAAAAAGACAACTCTGAAAGATAAAGTAATTAATCTATTATGAGAGTAAAGTAACAGAACAACAAATATTCTTTCTGACAGCAAGTCATCCTAGAAAGTGAGATGATTCTTCAATCATTGCTGTGTACTCAAATTTGTACATACAATACTGAATCCCCGGAATATATTACATCATCTTTTGGAACACTTGTCCCTTTTCACATAAATGTGAGACAAAGAGAACCCAAATAATCTAGGTAAAAGTTCATGTGCTCCATTCCTTATGCTCTGATATGTGAATCCATCCAAAGCCATCATCATTTCTTTTACTTCTGCACCAACCACTCCAGACGCTACCTGGCAGATCCAACTCACTGAGGACCGTTCTCTTACAGGCACTGTTCTAGGCAATTGGTATACACCACTAAATAAAGTAGACAAAGAACCCTGCCCCAGTGAGCTTATGCTTCTAGCAACAGATACTGATAATAAACAACAAACATAAAAAATAGGTAACTGAGAAAGCATGTTAGAACATGATGAGTACGATAGAAAAAAGAAAATAGAACAGGGGAAGAGAGCTCAGTATGTGGGGTAAAGGGCAAGATACAGTATTAAATAAGGTGGTCAAGGTAAGCCTCATTGAGAGTGTGTGATTTAAGCAGACTTGAAGAACGTGAGAAACTTAAGTCAAAATGACATCCAAGTGAACAACATTTCAGGCAGGAAAAGTAAATGTAGAGGCCTTGAAGCAGGAATGTTTCTGGTATGCTCTTGCAACAGCAAAAAAAGCCAGTATGGGTGGAGCAGAGTAAACAGGGAAGGAAGTAGAACAGGCAGGTAGAGAGGTCCTGCAAATGTGGCAAGAAACCACAGTGTCAACTAGGAATCTATGCTCCACTCCAAGTTAAGCCTGGAAACTCTAATAAAAAAGAAAAGGGCATCTTCTTTTATTACCTGTAAGCTCAAAAATTCTATCACCTGATTCAAAAAAGAATAACTATGGGACAAGCTATTCAGAAAATTCATTTTAACGCAAAATATGCTTAGGGCAGCACATTCTCTTTTTGGTGTATAACAGTCACAAGACAGAATTCCTTAGAATTTACATATTCATGCAACACCTTCTAGGTGAAGAAAAAACTCCAAAGCAATTAAATGAATTAACTAGGAATGAAATGCTGTAAGGCTACAGAGAATCAGAACAAATACTAAAAAGAAAAGAAAAAAAATCTCGAGATTGCTTAAAAGGCAGCCTATTCTTTCAAAACAGACTCATGGTAACAAAACACTTTAATAATTTCAGCTACTATGAAAGTGAATACCAAAAAAGGGTGCGGTGGGGGGGCGGTGAGAGAGAGAAGTAGGAAGAGAGAGAAACAGCAGCTTCTTCTTTTTTTTTTTTTTTTTTTTTGAGACAGACTACAGGCTGGGGTGCACTGGCATGATCTCGGCTCACTGTAACCTCTGCCTCCTGGGTTCAAGTGATTCTCGTGCCTCAGCCTCCCGAGTAGCTGGGATTACAGGTGTGCACCACCACAACCAGCTAATTTTTTTGTGTTTTTAGTAGAGACAGGGTTTTGCCAGGTTGGCCACGCTGGTCTCAAACTCCTGGCCTCAAGTGATCCACTCGCCTCCCGCAGTGCTGGTATGTCCGGAATTTGTGGGTTCTTGGTCTCACTGACTTCAAGAATGAAGCCGCAGACCCTCGCGGTGAGACTTACAGCTCTTAAGGCGGCGCATCTGGAGTTGCTCGTTCCTCCCGGTGGGCTCGTGGTCTCGCTGGCTTCAGGAGTGAAGCTGCAGACCTTCACGGTGAGTGTTACAGCTCATAAAAGCAGTGTGGACCCAAAGAGTGAGCAGTAGCAAGATTTATTGCAAAGAGCGAAAGAATAAGGCTTCCACAGTGTGGAAGGGGACCCAAGCGGGTTGCCACAGCTGGCTCCGGCAGCCTGCTTTTATTCTCTTATCTGGCCCCACCCACATCCTGCTGATTGGTAGAGCCGAGTGGTCTGTTTTGACAGGGCGCTGATTGGTGCGTTTACAATCCCTGAGCTAGATACAAAGGTTCTCCACGTCCCCACCAGATTAGTTAGATACAGAGTATGGACACAAAGGTTCTCCAAGGCCCCACCAGAGCAGCTAGATACAGAGTGTTGATTGGTGCACTCACAAACCCTGAGCTAGACACAGGGTGCTGATTGGTGTGTTTACAAACGTTGAGCTAGATACAGAGTGCCGATTGGTGTTTTACAATCCCTGAGCTAGACATAAAGATTCTCTCCACGTCCCCACCAGACTCAGGAGCCCAGCTGGCTTCACCCAGTGGATCCCGCACCGGGGCTGCCGGTGGAGCTGCCTGCCAGTCCCTCGCCATGCGCTCGCACTCCTCAGCCCTTGGGTGGTCGATGGGACTGGGCGCCGTGGAGCAGGAGGCGGGGCTCATCGGGGAGGCTCGGGCCGCACAGGAACCCACGGAGGCGGGGGAAGGCTCAGGCATGGTGGGCTGCAGTCCCGAGGCCTGCCCCGCGGGAAGGCACCTAAGGCCCGGCAAGAAATTGAGCGCAGCACCGGTGGGCTGGCACTGCTGGGGGACCCAGTACACCCTCCGCAGCCGCTGGCCCGGGTGCTAAGTCCCTCATTGCCCGGGGCCAGCAGGGCCGGCCGGCCGGCTGCTCCGAGTGCGGGTCCCGCCAAGCCCACGCCCACCGAGAACTCCAGCTGGCCCGCAAGCACCGCACGCAGCCCCGGTTCCCGCTCGCGCCTCTCCCTCCACACCTCCCTGCAAGCTGAGGGAGCCGGCTCTGGCCTTGGCCAGCCCAGAAAGGGGCTCCCACAGTGCAGCGGTGGGCTGAAGGGCTCCTCAAGTGCCGCCAAAGTGGGAGCCCAGGCAGAGGAGGTGCCGAGAGCAAGTGAGGGCTCTGAGGACTGCCAGCACGCTGTCACCTCTCACTGGGATTACAGGTATGAGCCCCAAAACAGCTTCTTTAAGCACATACAAAACAGAGAGAATGTTTATCAAATACGCAAATGTGTATAAAGTAATTCTATAGACTTCACGAAAGAGCCAGGGTAAACACAGGATGGATAATTACTTTCCAAGTTTTTATAAGCAATTAAAAAAGTGGGAAAGGGGGAGATTTGATTATATATATTTAAAACCTATGCCTGTCAAAAACCATTATTAACAATATTAAAGGAGAAGAGTTCCCACAAATGAATCAGAAAGACATTGTGAACCCAAAATGTAAACAGGCATATGCATAATTTACAAGATGTTCAACCATACTAATAATCAAAGAAATTCAAAATTTAAGTAAGAGAATACTTACATTATCAAATTAGCAAAGATTAAAAAATAGAAAAATGTTGGCAAGGGCACAATGGGTGCTTACACCCTCCTAGTGTGACTGAAAACTGTTACCCAGCATTACTTTCCAAAAAGGCATTTGGCAATTCAAATGTATTATTTAAAAACCAAGAAACATACAAAAGATAACTGCAAATAAATGCACAGACTTATGAACAAAGATTTAATTGTGGCTGGGCTCAGTGATTCACACTGCAACCCCAGTACTTTCAGAGGTGGAGAAGGCAAGATTGCTTGAGCCCAAGAGTTCAACACCAACCTGGGCAACATAGGGAAACTCCATCTCTACAAAAAAATCAATTATCCAGGGGTGGTGGTGGCACACACCTGTTGTCCCAGCTACTTGAGAAGCTGAGGGGGTAAGATTGCTTTGGCCCAGAAGGTCAAGGCTGCAGTGAGCTGTGATCACGCCACTGCACTCCAGGGCCTGGGCAACAGAGTGTGTCCCCACCGCACACCCCCCCAAAAAAAGATTAAAGCAGGACACTATTCATTATACCCCAAACCCAAAAATAGCCTAAAAGGACAAAAATGAAGGAATGGTGAAGTGATCTGTACCATGGTCATAATTTGAAGCCATTTAAGTGATGCTTGAGAAAATGGAAAACAAGGGCCTATGGTGTCAACCCACGGCTGTACTCACCTCTACAGAGTAAGACATTTCTTCATTACAGTTGTCATTGATTTTCTCAAAAAGTTCTTCACATAACTAGGGAAGCAGAATGAGAGAGGCATGAAGAGCACAAATGAGAGGAGTACTAAGTCATCCACGCATGCTCAATGAATTAGCCAGACGTCCTTTCTTGCTCTATCTCAAAATATATTATGTCATAAACATCAAGATATGATTAATGCTTCGAATAAAGTCAGTCATGTGCCGCATAACCATGATTCAGTCAGCGATGGACTGCATATATGATAGTGATCCCCATAAGATTCTAAGAAAGCTGGAAAATTCCTATCACCTAGTGATATCTTGATGATCCTGACCCTGTGTAGGACTAGGCTAATGTGTGCCTTAGTTTTTAACAAAAAAGTTTAAATTTTTTTTCAAAAATTAAAAATTTGGGCTGGGGATGGTGGCTCATGCCTGTAATCCCAGCACTTTGGGAGGATGAGGCAGGCAGATCACAAGGTCAGGAGATCGAGAACATCTTGGCCAACATGGTAAAACCCCATCTCTACTAAAAATACAAAAATAGTCCCAGCTATTCTGGAGGCTGAGGCAGGAGAATCACTTGAACCCAGGAGGCGGAGGTTGCAGTGAGCCAAGATCGTGCCACTGCACTCCAGCCTGGGCAAGAGGAGTGAAACTCTGTCTAAAAAAAAAAAAAAATTTGGCCAGGTGCAGTGGCTCACGCCTGTAAATCCCAGCACTTTGGGAGGCCAAGGCAGGCAGATCACTTGAGGCCAAGAGTTCAAGACCAACCTGGCCAACATTGTGAAACCCTGTCTCTACTAAAAATACAAAAATTAGCCAGACGTGGTGGTACGTGCCTGTAGTCCCAGCTACTCGGGAGGCTAAGGCACAAGAATTGATTGAACCCAGGAGGCGGAGGTTGCAGTGAGCTGAGACGGCGCCACTGTACTCCAGCCTGGGTGACAAAGCAAGACTCCGTCTCAAGAAAGAAAAAAAAAATTTAAAAATACAAAAAAGCTTATAGAATAAAGATATGAAGAAAGAAAATATTTTTGTACGGCTGTACAAAGTGTCTGTGTGGGTGGTTTCTTTTTTTCTTTTTTGAGATGGAGTTTCACTCTTGTTGCCCATGCTAGAGTGCAATGGTGTGATCTCAGCTCACTGCAACCTCCGTCTCCTGGGTTCAAGCGATTCTCCTGCCTCAGCCTCCCAAGTAGCTGGGATTACAGGCATGTGCCACCATGCCTGGCTCATTTTTTTGTATTTTTAGTAGACACGGGGTTTCACCATGTTGGTCAGGCTGGTCTCGAACTCCTGACCTCCGGTGATCCACCCGCCTTGGCCTCCCAAAGTGATGGGATTACAGGCATGAGCCACCATGCTGGGGCTGTTTGTGTTTTAAACTAAAGGTTATTATAAAAGGATCAGAAAGTTTAAAAAATTTTAAAGTTTATAAAGTAAAAAAGTTATAGTAATTTAACTAAGGTTAATTATTGAAAGGAAACTGTTTTTAAAACTAAATTTAGTGTAGCCTAAGTGTGCAGCATTTACAAAGTCTACAATAGTGCAAAGCAATGTCCTAGGCCTTCACATTTACTCACCACTCGCTCAGACTCACCCAGAGCAACTTCCAGCCCTGCAAGCTCCAGTGTAAGAGCACTATGCAGGTGTGCCATTTTAAATCTTTTATATCATATTTTTAATGTACTTTTCTATGTTTAGATATACAAATACCATTCTATTATAATTGCCTGTAGTATTCAGTATAATAGCATGCTACACAAGTTTATAGCCTTGGAGCAAAAGGCTATACAATGCAGTCTAGGTGTGGAGTAGTTTATACCTTCTAGGGTTTGTGTAAGTACACTCTATGATGTCTGTACAATGACAAAAGCACCTAACGACTAATGATGCATTTCTCAAAATGTACCCCCACCCTTAAGTGATGCATGACTATAAAAGGAAAATTTTAAAATACAATCTTCTCACTTAATCTTTTTTTTTTTCTTAAGTTTTTAGGCCCCGCACAGTGGCTCATGCCTGTAATCCCAGTACTTCCGGAAGTCTAGGTAGGCAGATCATCCCAAGCCCAGGATGGAGCCCAGGTCCATTCGAGACCAGCCCGGACAACATGGTGAGACCCTGTCTCTAAAAAAAAAATTTTAAAGGCTGGGCATGGTGACTCATGCCTGTAATCCCTGCACTTTGGGAGGCCGAGGTGGACGGATTGCCTGAGGTCAGGAGATCCAGACCAGGACCAACATGGTGAAACCCCACCTCTACTAAAAAAACAAAAATTAGCAAGGCATAGTGGCGGGTGCCTATTGTCCTAGCTACTCGGGAGGCTGAGGCAGGAGAATCGCTTGAACCCAGGAGGCGGAGGTTGCAGTGAGCCAAGATGGCGCCATTGCACTCCAGCCTGGGCAACAGAGCAAGACTCCATCTCAAAAAAAAAAAAAAAAAAAATTAAAAAAATTAAAAAATGAGCTAGGTGTGGTGGCACATGGCTGTAGTCCCAGCTACTCTGGAGGCTAAGGCAGGAGGATCACTTGAGCCTGGGAGGTCAAGGCCTCAGTGAGCCATGATCACACCACTGCACTCCAGCATGGGCAACAGAGTGAGACCCTGTCTCAAATAAATAAGTAAATAATGAAGTTCTTTTTAACTACTTATGTCTTTCACCATTAAATCCTAAGTGAAACGAATAATGAAAATAAAAATAAATAAATATCTATGTCAGAACTCTTCTTCATTCCCAAACAATAAAGGATCAAATCCAATAATACTAACTGCTCTAAAAAAAAAAAAAAAAAAAAAAGAGGGAGAATCTCAGAGTGTTTGAAGTTTAAAGTAATAGTATTAAATTAGGAAAATAAAATGAAAGTATCTCCGAATAAGGCTATCAAAAAAACCAAAAATAATCACATTCTTCAGAGGTAATCTACACATGGAATTTGAAAAAAAATCAGATCAACAATATTCCCCCATCTCCAGGACTTAGAACAACAGAGCTTTAACAAGCTGGTAACACTTTTCAAATGATAAAATAATATGGCATTGGATATATGGCAAAATCATTACAAAACACTGACTTTCCCACCTTTAATGACAGACATGTGTACATGTCAATCCTTCCCATTCAATTGTAAGCTCCTCTGAGGGAAAATAATGGGTTGTTCATCTTTGTGCCTGACATAAAACAATCCCCGCATAAATGTTCGCCAAATAAAAATAACTGTTAAAGCAATTAAGACTAACAGTAATAATGAAGAGAAGATTTTTGTTTTGTTTTGTTTTTCACCTGTGGAATGATGCCAGCCTGGCTTTCTTCTTGTTTACCCATCATTGTATAAGATTTTCCAGCACCAGTCTGCCCATAGGCAAAAATACAGACATTATATCCCTCAAAGGCATGTAAGAGCATTTCCTTGCCAATGTCATTGTACACACGGTTTTGAGATGCAAAACAGGGATCTTCGGGCTGTAAAGAGTAAAAGGAGAAATAAATGACCTTTTATTAATATTTCTTCCTATACTTACTTCATTGCTTCCATAATAAACAAAAGTGTCTGGAATCAGAACAGTCATCTAAAATTCCCTACACATTTTTTAAGCCTCCTATACACAAGTTTACTTTTCTCATTAAATACACGCACATGCACACACACACACTCACAAACACATGTACTATTAGAGTCATCCAGGTCAGCCATACATAAAAATATCTATATAAAATCATCTGGCATGATTACATTTCATTTTCTATAACCTTAAAAGTATCACTCTTTCATTCACAGCGCCAAGATTTTAAGTGGAAAATGAGAATAAAAGACCAAAGGTCAAGTCCACATATAAAAATACTTCTTTGAACTCACTCCAGCTACTGGGACTATTTCTCAATAAACACAGCTTTCAGGAAACAGCATTTCCAATCCCCTTCTCAGTCCCTTCCCTTGACAATTAGGCTTTGTCAACAGTTTAAAACATCTATTCCCCAGGGCGGGGCACAGTGGCTCATGCCTGTAATCCCATCACTCTGGGAGGCCAAGGCGGGCAGATCACTTGAGGATAGGAATTCGAGACCAGCCTGGCCAACATGGCAAAACCCCATCTCTACTAAAAATTCAAAAAATCAGCCGGGTGTGGTGGCATCCACCTGTAATCTCAGCTACTCAGGAGGCTGAAGTAGGAGAACTGCTTGAACCCACGAGGTGTAGGTTGCAGTGAGGTGAGATCACGCCACTGCACTCCAGCCTAGGCAACAGAGCAAGACTCAGTCTTTAAAAAAAAAAAAAACACAAAACAGGAAAAACAAAACCAAAAACACGTAATAAAGAGATGAATGATGCAGAAGTAAACTCTATGAACAATCCCTAAGAAGCAGCAACATTTGGGGTTCCACACTGAGTAAGGGTACCAGGAAGGGCCCTACTTTGTATTTTCCTAAATACTGGTAATCTTTTGTTTCCCTTGTAGATCTGCAGCCTCTTTCCTTTTTTTTTTTTTTTGAGACAGAGTCACGTTCCATCACCCAGGCTGGAGTGCAGTGGTGCGATCTCGGCTCACTGAAACCTCCACCTCCCTGGGTTCAAGCGATTCACCTGCCTCAGCCTCCCAAGTAGCTGGGATTACAGGCACCCGCCACCAAGCCCATCTAATTTTTTTTTTTTTTTTTTTTTTTTGGAATTTTTAGTAGAGGCACGGTTTCATCTTTCAAAATGTTCAGAACCCACATTTCTCTACTACAATTAAAAAAAAAAAAACTGGCCGGGCGCCGTGGCTCACTCCTTTAATCCCAACACTTTGGGAGGTCGAGGCAGGTGGATCAGGAGGTCAGGAGTTCAAGATCAGCCTGGCCAAAAACAAACAAACAAAAAACAATTTCTCTGTGGTCATTCCAATCTTGCTGGCCATTCCCTCAAAATTCAACTTAAAATTAACAGTACTCTAAGCAATTTTAATTTGGCATTTCCGGCCAGGCACAGTGGCTCACACCTGTAATCCCAGCACACTGGGAGGCATACACAGGTGGATCACTTAAAGTCAGAAGCTTGAGACCAGCCTGGCCAACACGGTCAAACCCTGTCTCTACCAAAAATACAAAAATTAGCTGGGCATAGTGCCACGCGCCTGTAATCCCAGCTACTCGGGAGGCTGAGGCGGGAGAATCGCTTGAACCTCGGAGGCGGAGGTTGCAGTGAGCCAAGATGGCACCACTGTACTCCAGCCTGGGCGACAGAGTGAGACTCCGTCTCAAAAGAAAAATAATAATAATAATTATTATTATTATTTGGCATTTCCTAAGATCAATGGGCAATAATGTTGGTAATGAGGATCCTAAGATACTGATAAATAAATCCTCGAGAAATGTCTAAATCAGTATAAACTTAGTGTACATTCAGTATAAATTTGGTGTAAACTAAATATGTTCTATATGCATATATGTGTATATATTTATGTATATGTGTACATAAACTTTCCATCAACCCAAATACTTTATGAATGAAAATATTTTATCACTGTATCAAAGAATGAACTCATGCTAGACAACACTTAAGAAGCAAAACTTGGATCTGCTCAGCTAAGAGAAAAGACAAATCGGCAAGGAAAGAGGAAAGGAGGCAGGAGCTGGCAGCACTGTGGCGTGAGGGTACTCACTGAGGTATGAGACCAGTAGGAATAGTCGAAGCTGAAGGACTTTGGAGCTTCCTTTGGATTCTTTGGGTTAATAATACCTAGAAGACAAAAATGTTTCATTTTATAAGTCACTCAATTACAAGTTCTTTAGTTAAACATGTTATTCTGTGTGTTCAAAACATCCCAATCAGTAAATTCATACTACTAAATCTGAATAGGGCAATCAAAAATTAATAGGCTGGGCTCAGTGGCTCATGCCTGTAATTTCAGCATTTTGAGAGTCCGAGCTGGGTGGATTACTAGAGGTCAGGAGTTCAAGACCACCCTGGGCAACATGGTGAAACCCTGTCTCTACAAAAAATACAAAAAAAAAAAAAAAAACAAAACAACTAGCCGGGCATGGTAGCACATGCCTGCAGTCCCAGCTACTTAGGAAGCTGAGGTCGGAGGATGGCTTGAGCCCGGAGGTTTGAGGATGTAGTTAGCTGTTATCGAGCCACTGCACTCCAGCCTATTTTGAGACCCGGTCTCAAAAATGAATGAATGAATGAAAATAATCATAGTTTTAAGAGGTAACTTATACATGGAACATGAAAAACCAGACCAACAGCATTAACTGCGTGTTACCAGTATTCAGAACAGACCCTGGTATAAAGTAGATGCTCAGTAAATATTCTGTGACAATGTTTATCTTCCTTAGGTAAGTTAGCAGCCAAAATTTGGAAACGAACGACATTTCTATTTCTTTTCTTTTTGAAGACAGAGTCTTGCTCTATTCCCCAGGCTGGAGTGCAGTGGTGTGATCTCGGCTCACTGCAACCTCCTCCTTCCGGGTTCAAGAAATTCTCCCGCCTCAGCCTCCTGAGTAGCTGGGATTACTGGCACCCACCACTACGACCGGCAAATTTTTGTTATTTTTAGTAGAGACAGGGTTTCACCATGTTGGCCAGGCTGGTCTCGAACGCCTGACCTCAGGTAATCTGCACATCTCTGCCTCCCTAACTGCTGGGATTACAGGCATGAGCCACCGTACCTGGCCCACATTACTATTTCAAGGCACCTGTTAAGCCTTGAAAAATTGGAACACATCAGAAATGGAGCTGGGCGCGGTGGCTCACACCTGTAATCCCAGCACTTTGGGAGGCCAAGGCAGGTGGATCACTGGAGGTCAGGAATTCGAGACTAGCCTGGCGAACATGGTGAAACCCCATCTCTACCAAAAATACAAAAATTAGCCAGAAATGGTGTGTGCCTATAATCCCAGCTACTGGGGAGGCTGAGGCAGGAGAATCACTTGAACTCGGGAGGCAGAGGTTGCAGCGAGCTGATATCAATGCACTGCACTCCAGCCTGGGTGACAGAGTAAGACTTCATCTCAAGAAAAAAAAGAGAAATGAAAATTAGAAAATTATTGAATGAATCCAACCACTATTTGAAAGAAGCTTTTTTTTTTTTTTTTTTGAGACAGAGTCTCCCTCTGTCGCCCTGGCTGAAGGGCAGTGGCACGATCTCGGCTCACTGCAAGCTCCGCCTCCCAGGTTCATGCCATTCTCCTGCCTCAGCCTCCTGAGTGGCTAGGACTACAGGCACCCGCCACCACACCCAGCTAATTTTGTTGTATTTTTAGTAGAGACGGGGTTTCACCATGTTAGCCAGGATGGTCTTGATCTCCTGACCTTGTGATCTGCCCGCCTCGGCCTCCCAAAGTGCTGGGATTTACAGGCGTGAGCCACCGCGCCCGGCCATGAAAGCTCTTTTTAAAGATCTTACTATGTACTTCAGAAAAGCATTTGGTAATGAAGCATTCATTACAAATATAGTGTTATTTCTGAAATCTAAGGTTGATGAGTATGTAAATGATTAGTGTGTGTGTATTTATGTAATGTAGTATATAGTGGAATCACAGACTAAGTCATTTTGGAGTGTAATTAACTGCATGTTACCGGTATTCAGAACAGACCCTGGTATAAAGTAGATGCTCAGTAAATATTCTGTGATAATGTTTATCCATCCTAGGTAAGTTAGCAGCCAAAATTTGGAAATGAACCACATTACAGCAAAATTACTTTTTTGACTGAAATGCATGAAGTCTCACCACCCACATTAAAAGTGATTTATCATGTCATTAATCCAGTCACACTATATTTCAGGGACTGACTATGAATGCTTTAAAGCTTAATCTTTCTCCCTCACTCATACACACAAAGCTTTAGCTCCTGATATTTCAAATGAAACAGAATCTTTATGGCATGTGGTCATGAAATCTCCTCAAAGACTGGATATCTCAACCAATCTACTCCTTTGAGGCAAGGCCACATCCCAGGCTATCAGTGAGATCAGGATTAAAAAATAAATCTGTCTCGCACAGCTGTTGCTCAGTACACAAATAGCAACAGTTGCTACGGTGCTTAGTTCTCTCTCTTGCTGGATTCCACTGGGTATAGCCACGCATTTATGTTCCAACCTCAAATGCTGACAGAGTATTAATAAAGCTCACACTGTACATAATCATGTGACAAGGAGACATGGTTCTAGAAAGAACATCTCTCCACATGCAAATGGCAATCCAAGCAAAGAAGTGTACTTCTAACCAAAGAGGTATTAAATGCAAGACTTAAAAAACAGCCAACATTCACAGAACACTTACTCTGAGCCATAAGTACTTTCTGTCTACTAACCTTTTTTTTTCTGAGACAGGATCTCACTCTGAGGCCCACAATTCACTACAGACTCAACCTCCTGGGCTCCAGTGATCCTCCCACCTCAGCCTCTGGAGTAGATGGGACCACAGGTTCATGCCACTACACCCAGCTAATTATTTTTCTTTTTTGTAGCGATTGGAATCTCACTATGTTGCCCAGGCTGGTCTTGAACTCCTGGGCTCAAGCCATCCTCATGCCTCAGCTTCCCAAAGTGCTGGGATTACAGGTGTGAGCCACCACACCAGACCTACTAACCTATTTGATGCTCCCAAGCACTCAATGAGGCAGATGTTTCATTACCCCCATTTTACAGATAGATAAACCATCACAGAGAGGTTAAATAAGTTATTCATGGCTCCAGAGCCAGCTAGTGGCAGATTCAAGGATGCAATTTTGAAGAGTTTGGCTCCAGAGTTCACACTCTTAGCCAAGACACCATCATTTAAATGCTTATTCCCTATAGGCAGCATTGTCAAGGCTAAAGGCAGGAAGGCATTTTCATGGAAATACATGTGCACACCTACATGTATGTGGCCACCCCACTAAAATCACACTGTAGGCATTGTTTAAAATTTTCTTTATTGGCCAGGCACAGTGGCTCACATCTGTAATCCCAGCACTTTGGGAGGCTGAGGTGGGCAGATCACCTGAGGTCAGGAGTTGCAGACTAGCCTGTCCAACATGGTGAAACCCCATCTCTGCTAAAAATATAAAAAATCAGTGCAGCGTGGTGGGGCACGCCTGTAATCCCAGCTACTCGGGAGGCTAAGTAAGACAGGAGAATTGCTTGAACCCGAGAGGTGGAGGTTGCAGTGAGCCAAGATCACGCCACTGTACTCCAGCCTGGGTACAAAAGAGCAAAACTCCATCTCAAAACAAAAAAAAACTGTCTTTATGGCCTGGCTCGGTGACTCACACTTATAATCCCAGCACTTTGGGAAGCTCAGACAGGAGGATTGCTGGAGTACAGGAATTTGAGACCAGCCTGGACAACACGGTGAAATCTCATCTCCACAAAAAATACAAAAGTTAGCTAGGCATGGTGGTGTGTGCCTGTACTCCCACCCACTCAGGGGGCTTAGGCAGGAAGATCACCTGAGCCCAGGGAGGTCCAGGCTGCAGTTAGCCAAGATTGTGCCACTGCACTCCAACCTGGATGACAGACTAAGACCCTGTCTCAAGTAACAACAACAACAACAAAAAAAACCCCACGAAAACAAAAAACCTCTCATTTAAAAGTGGGAACTGATGGCTGGGCACGGTCACTCACGCCTGTAATCCCAGCACTTTGGGAAGCCGAAGGGGGTTGATCACTTGAGGTCAGGAGTTTGCGACCAGCCTGGCCAACATGGTGAAACCCCGTCTCTACAAAAAATACAAAAGTTAGCAAGGCATGGTGGCACGCACCTGTAATCCCAGCTACTTGGGAGGCTGAGGCAGGAGAATTGCTTGAATCTGGGAGGCGGAGGTTGCAGTGAGCCGAGATTGCACCACTGCACTCCAGCCTGGGCAACAGAGCAAGATTCCATCTCATTCATAAATAAATAAATAAATAAATATAAAAGTGGGAACTAAGAGGACTGTAGTTCCTAAAAGATCTAAAAGATAAATGACCACACAAACTCTACCAAGAAAACGGAAATGAGTGTCATATTGTGTGAGTCAGATTCTAGGTTTCGGTAGCTCAGCAATAAGAACAATGATGAGACAAGGCATGCCCTCTGAGGTAGTCCTCACCGCTCAAAAACATGGTTATAATAAACATTCCTAGCCTCTAGAAAATTTGCTGTCAAAAAACTTTTAAGCCTCTGCACCATAAGACAGGGCCAAAAAATAAATGATAAAGCTTTTTTTTTTTTTTTTTTTTGAGACGGAGTTTTGCTCTTGTTGCCCAGGCTGGAGTGCAATGGTAGGATCTCAGCTCACTGCAACCTCCGCCTCCCAGGTTCAAGTAATTCTCCTGCCTCAGCCTGCCACGTATCTAGGATTACAGGCATGCACCACCACACCTGGCTAATTTTGTATGTTTAGTAGAGACAGGGTTTCACCATGTTGGTCAGGCTGTTCTCAAACTCTTGACCTCAGGTTATCCACCCACCTTGGCCACCCAAAGTGCTGGGATTACAGGGGTGAGCCACCGCGCCCAGCCAATAAAGCTTTTAAGCCATATTTCACTCAGCCTTTTAGCTACCAATTCTACCAAGAATGACTGAAAGACTACTCAGATTTTATACCTTTGTTCTCTTCTCCTTAGTAAAAAAAAGAAAGAAAAAACTACACCAATGAGTTAATTCCTCAATTCACACGAAATCCTTTTCCTCTTCCTCAATATTCCTTTCTCCCAGACTTTTAAAGCTTCTGAAATTAATAGATGTTCCTAACTTATATCTTCAAAACCAAGCTGCTTTTATTTTTTTATTTTTTATTTTATTTATTTATTTATTTTTTTGAGACAGTCTAGTTCAGCTGCCCAGGCTGGAGTGCAGTGGCACGATCTCAGCTCACTGCAACCGCTGTCTCCTAGGTTCAAGTGATTCTCCCGTCTCAGCCTCCCGAGTAGCTAGGATTACAGGCACCCGCCATCATGCCTGGCTAATTTTTGTATTTTACTAGAGACAGGGTTTCACCATGTTGGCCAGGCTGGCCTTGAACTCCTTACCTCAGGTGATCCACCCGCCTCGGCATCCCAAATTGCTAGGATTACAGGTATAAGCCACTGCACCCGCCCCCAAGCTGCTTTTAAAATAACTGCTTCTATCAACAACTAATCCATTTTTTTTCCCCAGACAGTGTCACGGTCTGTCACCCAGGCTGGAGTACAGTGGCTCAATCATGGCTTACTGCAGCCTGCAACTCCTGGGCTCAAGTGAACCTCTCACCTCTGCCTCCCAAGTAATTGGGCCTATAGGTGTGCACTACCATGCCAAGCCAAATTTTAAATTTTTTTGCAGAGATGGGGCTTTGCCATGTTGCCTAGGCTGGACTGAGACTCTTGGCTCAAGTAATCCTCTTTCCTTGCCCTCCCAAAGTCATGAGCTACCATGCCTGGCCTAATATTCTCAACATATCAAAGAACAATTCAAAAATCCTGTATTTACAAAAATTAGCTGGGCGTGGTGGCGGGCGCCTGTAACCCCAGCTACTTGGGAGGCTGAGGCAGGAGATCTGCTTGAAATCAGAAGGCAGAGGTTGCAGTGACCCGAGATTGCACCACTGCACCCCAGCCTGGGCAACAGAGCGAGGCTCCGTTTCAAAAAAAAAAAAGTTAAGAAATACTGTATTTAGGTGTTTTTTGTGACCTTGGGTATGACTGCATGTCTGTGTCCTCTCTAAAATTGAGGTAATACCTAGTTTACAGAATTAAAGGAGTGAAACACTTACACATATGTTAATTTTTCTTAAATAGGTATTTTACCTTGTTTTAAACTCTCAATACTCAGTAGGTATGATAATATTCCATTTGATCTTTAAACCAAAGTAAGAAAAACACACTAGGCCCAGGTTCAGTGGCTCATGCCTGTAATCTCAACAATTTGGGAGGCCAAGGTGGGAGGATCATCTGAGCCCACAAGTTCAAGACCAGCCTGGGCAATATAGTGAGACCCCCATCTCCACAAAAAATAAAAAGCAACAACAAAAAAAGAAAAGTTCACTAACTGATAAAGCACAATGTAAGAATTCTGTTTCTTTTCTCTTTTAGAGACAGGGTCTTGCTCTGTCACCCTAGGCTGGAGTACAGTGGCGAGATTACAGCTCACGCATCCTCAGCCTCCTGGGCTCAAGTGATCCTCCCACCTCAGCCTCCTGAGTAACTGGGACCACAGGCACGTGCCACCATGCACGGCTAATTTGTTTATTTTTTTGTAGAGACAGGGTCTCCCTAGGTTGCTCCAGCTGGTCTCGAACTCCTGGGCTGAAGCAGTTCTCCTGTTTTGGCCTCCCAAAGTGCTAGGATTACAAGTGCGGGCCACTGTACCCAGCCAAGAGCCTACTTCTTGGCAACAATCAAAGTACGACATTCAAGTCCTTACTTAAATGTGTCAAAAAATCTCTGGTGCTCCCCCGACATCATATATCCTGAAAGTGCTTGGACCATGTCTTATGGATCCTCTATACTGCCCTATACCAAGGACTCAGATGAATGCCCTCCATGTGTCATGTACAACTCTGATAATAATTCCATTTTCAAGAGCATAAAAAGAAAAACAGTGTGTAGCTGTGCAATATATACATAAAATACCAGTAGGTTTTACTAACATTCACAGAAAAAAAGAGAGAGGATTGTATTACTGAAAGACTGGGCATAATTAACACAGTAGTTCTTGTATCAAGGTCAACTGAGCTAAAATAGTGTGTTGGACTTCTAATTTGTTTCACAGAAAGCATGCACATAAAAATGGAATTACAGTAATTAACGAACACATTCAACATATAAACCATATTTTCACCCACAAGCTGTTACGAATTTAGCACCCACCCCCAGGGTCACATGGAATCAGCATGTAGGCTTTGTCTAGGACAAGTCGCCACTTTTCCTGCAAAGAATGGACTCTAGGAATATTTTTGAGGACTAGAGTCAGAAAATAACTGTTTTAAAAGTATTATAGACTTCATATTGTTTTACTTCCTATAATCCACCTTTTCAAGCTGCTTTTCAAGGCCTCTTTTACAGCTTCTGTGCCTGAGGCCTTTTCTTCAATCTAGGTTGCTCTGGACACACAGCATACTCCAGACCTGGACCCTACAAGCAACATTCCACAGATGATCTGGGAGCCATCTTTGGCTTTTTTCTTTCATCCTCCACATCTGATGTATCCTATCAGTTCTACTTTCCAAACATGGCTTCTCCCCACCACCATCGTGACCACCCTGGTTCAACCACCACCTCTCTCACTTGGATGACTGTAATAACTCCAGTTATTACCAGATGACAGAACACATCAACCACTGCAGCATGTTTGGGAACTTTGCTCTCCATTTGTATAACATAAAGACTCCCATGAGAACTACATCTTTCATCATCAGAAATCCATGAGTCCCAGTATCTGGTGTTGCAGGGGCAGCGAGAGAGATGGGTCCATTCATACATCAAAAGATTATGTCAGCTGAGCACAGTGGCTCACACTTGTAATCTCAGTGCTTTGGGAGGCTGAGGTAGGAGGATCATTTGAGCCCAGGAGTTTGAGACCAGCCTGGGCAACATAGTGAGATCTTATCTCTACTAAAAATACAAAAAATTAGCCAAGTATGGTAGCATGCACCTGTAGTCCCAGTTTTTCAGGAAGCTGAGTCAGAAAGATCACTTGCACCCAAGAAGTTGAAGCTACAGTGAGCCATTACTGCACTACCACGCTCCATCCAGCCTGGGCAACATAACGAGACCCTGTCTCAACAACAACAACAAAATTGACCCAATATTCAATGATCAAAAGGTCAAGTGACCTTAAAAATATTTCTAGAAGACATTTTCAAAGACTTTACCGATGAAGTAGAATGCTGTAGAGCAGGGGTCCCCACCCCTGGGCCACAGACCGGTACTGTCCATGGCCTATTAGGAACCAGGCCACACAGGAGGAGGTGAGCAGCAGGCGAGCAGCTGTCAGATCAGTGGCAGCATCAGATTCTCATACCAGCACAAATCCTATTGTGAACTGCACATGTGAGGGATCTAGGTTGCCTGCTCCTTATGAGAACCTAACTAATGTCTGATGATCTGAGATGGAACGGTTTCATCCCGAAACCATATGCCCCCACCCCCGTCTGTGGAAAAATTATCTTCCACAAAACCGGTCCCTGGTGCCAAAAAGGTTGGGGACCACTGCTGTAGAGGCTTTAATGTGATCCCACTCTAAGTATCTAACATTACCCTAGGTCCATCTATAAGCATGTAATAAACTCTGTAAGCCTTAATTTTTAATTTTCTTATCTGTAATATGGGCATATTAATAATAGTGCCTAACTATACAGAACTGTCATTTAATTCTCACATTTTGGCTCAAGGCCTAGCATAAAGTAAATGTTCAAAATATTCTTTCATTTAACAAATACTTGCATGTCTACCATGACCTATAGATACCTAGTGAAAACAAGTCCCTGCCCACATGGAGCTTACATTCTAATGATGGCATCAGACAATTAACTAATACAAATAGCATAATGTTGGAAAGAAAAATAAAGCCGGGTTAGGAGATAAAAGATCACAGTGAAAGTGGTGGAGGTGGCTATTTTAGATAAAAGCAAACAAGCTGCCACCTCTGAGGAGATATTTGAGCAGGAACCTGAATGAAGTTTAAGGAACAGCAAGACCAGCAGTGTAGCCAGGTGGGCAAATAATGATCAAATGTGAAATCAGATAGCCAGCCAGAGGCCAAATTCTGTGAGGTTGTGTGGCCAAAGTGAGGATTTTTAGTTTTATTCTAAAAGTGATAAGGACTGGGCGCAGTGGTTCACACCTGTAATCCTAGCACTTTGGGAGGCCTAGGTGGACATATTGCTTGAGCTCAGGAGTTCAATACCAGCCTGGCCAACATGGCAAAACCCTGTCTCTACTAAAAATACAAAAATTAGCTGGGTGTGGTAGCACACACCTGTAGTCCCAGCTATTCGGGAGGCTGAGACACAAGAATAGCTTGAACCTGGGAGGCAGAGGCTGCAAGTGAGCCAAGATCGTGCCACTGCACTCTAGCCTGGGCGACAGAGCAAGACTCTGTCTCCAAAAAAAAAATTAAAATTAAAATTAATTAAAATGAAATAAATGTGACAGGAAACCAGTGAAGAATTTTAAGCAGAGGGGTGACTTGATCTGATTGCAAAGGGGTGACATAATCTGATTTATATTTCTTTTTTTTCTTTGAGACAGAGTCTCACTCTGTCACCCAGCAGGCTAGAGTGCAGTGGCACGATCTCAGCTCAATGCAAACTTCACCTCCCAGGTTCAAGCGATCCTCCTGCCTCAGCCTCCTGAGTAGCTGGGACTACAAGCATGCACCACCATGCCTGGCTAATTTTTGTATTTTTAGTAGAGACGGGGTTTCACCACGTTGGCCAGGCTGGTCTCCAACTCTTGACCTCGTGATCCGCCCACCTCGGCCTCCCAAAGTGCTGGGATTACAGGCATGAGCCACCACACCTAGCCCTGATGTATATTTCTACAATATGACTGGCTACTGCATGGGAACAAGGGCAAAAGCAGAGACAGGAGGCTATTGCAGTACTTATCTTGAC
This sequence comes from Pongo pygmaeus, assembly GCF_028885625.2. NCBI lineage: Eukaryota > Metazoa > Chordata > Mammalia > Primates > Hominidae > Pongo > Pongo pygmaeus. The sequence goes on from NC_072373.2 coordinate 220,984,749, forward strand.
TAGAGTAGAAATGGCAAAAAGTAACTGATTCAGGATATATTGTGAAGGCAAAGATGGCAAGACTTACTGATTGATGTATGTGGCCTATGAGAAAAACGGAGAAGGTAAGAATGACTCCAGTATTTTTGGTCTGGGCAACTAAAAGAATTGATAAAAAGAAAGGAGGAGCCACTTTGGGTGGTCAGGAAGGGAAAAACAATAGTTATATTTAGGACATGTTGAGTTTGAGATGCTTCTGTGGCCTTCAAGTAGAGTTCAGTTGGCAGCTGGGTAGACAAGTCTATACTTCTAGAGAGAGGGCCAGGCTACAGAAGTGAATCTGGGAGTTACCACCATCTCAATGACATTTAAGCCCCCAGAACTAGAAGAAATCATCTAGGGGGTCTCTCTTTTCTGGAGAGAGAGATCTGAGGACAAAAGCCTGGTGGACTTTTAACCTAAGGAGGTAAAGAATAACCAACCTGGGAGGAAGGAAGGCAATTAGGAGAGTATGGGGTACTAAGAGCCAAGAAAATGAACTGTTTGAAGTAGTCAGTCACGTTATGTTCCTTACCTTTATTACAATGATTATCATCATAACCACTTACAGGACTCTCTAGAAGAATGAGTTCAGGCTATCTCCTGATTTCCCCAATAACTTGCTCTGCTCACTTTCACCTCGGGGCCTTGCCTCTTGGTTACCATCCAAATCCCATCTGGTTTCAAGGCTGTTTTCCTAAATTTTCCTTCATAAATCTGAAAGGCAGCTTTAACACCTAAGACCTGAATGTATTTTTTTCCAAGTCCAAAGGAAAGATTATCCTTCCTTTATCCTCTCCATACAACTTTTGTACCTTTTCCCTTTTGTCTTCAGGTTTTTTATTCCTAATGGTGTAGCCAACACTAACCTTAGGAGAGCTGGAGAAAGGCAGGACACTATAATTTCCAGAAAGGCTGACTTAAAGACTTTTATCCAAGATAAACGTAAATGCCATCAAAATGACTATCACAAAATGTTTCAAAGGTCTTAGTTTACTGATGAACCACAACTGACTATCTTCTCTTTCTTGAAGAAGCTTCAAGTTAAGACTTAAGACCGTGTACTAAATTCCCTAATTTTATCCCCTTTTCTCCCTGCCTTATTCACAACTTTGCTACTTTAACATAAAGATGCAGAAATAACACTTTAATTACTGAGCCCTAGAAAATAAGGCAGTCAAAACAAGATTAGTATTTAAACGCCTTTTAATTCTCCAGAATAAATTTATCTAATATCTCAGTGTCTAGTAATTACACTGTTGTTGGCAAACTACTGAAGATTTTGCCTGCAACTATAATTAATGTTATCTGTGTGGCAACACTGCAACTTTATATTAACTTTAGTAACCAAGCATGCTTAGGGCTTGTTAAAAATCCCAGTGACATCTTCAGCTCAATCTTCCGCTCTAAAAGCCTCCTAGAGCAACAATTAAGAAAAATGGCGGCCGGGCGCGGTGGCTCACGCCTGTAATCCCAGTCCTTTGGGAGGCCGAGGCGGGCGGATCACGAAGTCAGGAGATTGAGACCATCCTGGCTAACACAGTGAAACCCTGTCTCTACTAAAAATACAAAAAATTAGCCGGGAGTGGTGGTGGGTGCCTGTAGTCCCAGCTACTCGGGCGGCCGGGGCAGGAGAATGGCGTGAACCCGGGAGGCGGAGCTTGCAGTGGGCAGAAATCACGCCACTGCACTCCAGCCTGGGCGACAGAGCAAGACTCCGTCTGAAAAAAAAAAAAAAAAAAAAAAAAAGGAAGGCCAGGGGCGGTGGCTTACGCCTGTGATCCCAGCACTTTGGGAGGCTGAGGCGGTCGGATCACCTGAGGTCAGGAGTTCGAGACCAGCCTCAACATGGGGAAACCCCGTCTCTACTAAAAATACAAAAATTAGCCGGGCATAGTGGTGCATGCCTGTAATCTCAGCTACTCGGGAGGCTGAGACAGGAGAATTGCTTGAACCTGGAAGGCGGAGGTTGCGGTGAGCCGAGATCAAGCCATTGCACTGCAGCCTGGGCAACAAGAGCGAAACTCCGTCTCAAAAAAAAAAAAAAAAAAAGAAAGAAAAGAAAAAAAAAAAAAAATGGCACACAATAAAAATATTTTATACACTGCTTATATTTTAAAACCATAAAACCAAAACCCACAGGCAACTCACTCCCCTCCTCACAATACAGGAACATAGTAAAACCTATTGCCATAAAGAAGATTTCAGCAAAAGATCTATAATCATAAAGTTCCTTAATCATTTACAACAAATTTAGTTTACTTATAAAACAGGGATAAATGTACTATATATATTCACTGTATACTCGATCCCAGAGTATTAAAAAATAAATATACAATAGGAAAATAGGAAAAAAAATTATAACTCTTCTATAAAACATGCTGCTTAGCATACACATTGAATAAACTCTCAATGAACAATTCTGCTCTTCCTAAGCAAATTTTGAATGATTCTAAAGAGATATGATTTGGAAGGCCTAGATTTCACTCAACCTAAGATGCCCAAAGACATGTAAACTGATAATCATCTGCCCCTTCCCCCCAGCTTTTTCCTCATAATTTCCCTCCATCAAGAAAATAAATCAAAATAAATTTTAATCTAACAGTTAAATTCAAATTAAGCATAGACATTCAGCATTACTGCACAGAATAGTAAAACTTACTTAATAAATATTGTGAGAGGTGATATGCTCTCCAATAGTAAGGGTTCTGGAGACAGCCCAACTTCATTTTCTACTTCCCTCAATTAATAGATATGTGAGCCCAGGCAAGACAGCCAATAATATCTCTTTGTCTCAATTCCTTCATCTGTGAAATGGGGAAACAGTACCTGCCATATAATTATTGCAAGGATTCAGTAAGTTAAAATCTGCCTAATTGTGCCTGGCACAACTTAAGTGTTTGTTGTTGTTAATTACTAATTATGGTATTTTTTTTCCCCACTAAAAGGCAATTGTTTTTTGAGATGGAGTCTTGTTCTGTCACCCAGGCTGGAGTGCAGTGGCACGAACTTGGCTCACTGCAACCTCTGCCTCCCAGGTTTAAGCGTTCTTCCCACCTCAGCCTCCTGAGTAGCTAGGATCACAGGCATGTGCCACCAGGCCCAGCTAATTTTTTTGTATTTTTAGTAGAGACGGGGTTTCACCATGTTGGCCAGTCTGGTCTTGAGCTCAAGCGATTCACCCGCCTCAGCCTCCCAAAGTGCAGGGATTACGGGCGTGAGCCACCACACCTGGCCTTTTTAAAAGGCAATTGTAAAATCTCCCATTTTGCCTCCTCAAGTTTATTCACAGCTAAAGGAACTCGTCAGTAACAGACCAGAACAATGTGGTGCGGAAAGAGTAAGTGTAGTTAAATCATTTCCTCATTGTGTTGCTTCTGATACTTCTGGCCCCACAGTTTTCTGGTAAGCCAAAACCAAAAGGGCTTCTCAGACATGACCTACCTTTCCCTGCCATCCCTCTCAATTACAAGTCATGCACCGCATAATGACCTGTCCATCAGCGGGCTGCATACATGAAGGTCTACATACAGGAGTGATCCCGTAAGATTATATTAATAGGGCGGGCGCAGTGGCTCACGCCTGTAATCCCAGCACTTTGGGAGGCTGAGGCGGGCAGATCATGAGGTCAGGAGTTTGAGACCAGCCTGGCCAACATGGTGAAACCCTGTCACTACTAAAATCACAAAAATTAGCTGGGCATGGTGGTGGGCACCTGTAATCCCAGCTACTCGGGAGGCTTAGGCAGGAGAATCGTTTGAACCCAGGAGGCGGAGGTTGCAGTGAGCCAAGATTGCACCATTGCACTCCAGCCTGGGTGACAGGGCAAGACTCCATCTAAAAAAAAGATTATATTAATAATATCGTACTGTTACTATCATATTTGTGCCCTTTCTATGGTTAGATATGTTTAGATCCACAAATACCACCAACGTCTTACAATTTCCTACAGTATTCAGTACAGTAACATGACATTCAGGTTTATAGCCTAGGGGCAATAGGCTATACCACAGAGCCTAGGTATGGAGTAGGCTACGCCCTGTAGGTTTGTTTAAGTACACTCTATGCTGTTTGCACAACAAAATCACCTACCGACACATTTCTCAACGCATGACTGTATTTAGACGCCCTTTCTCGGTGCTTTCCTAATAGTCATCACACTGCTTTGATTATTTATCTAAGACAATACTAAAATCTCTCTGAAAGCTTTGACACCTAGGCTTACTGAATAACAAAAACCTAATTTCCTATAGGTGCTCTCAAAAACCTAACTTCGTATTTCTTATTCTTATCACCTGTATGTATGTACAAGGCATTCATCCCTAAACAACACAACTAAGAACAGCTTTCACCTATACGATGCACATTCCTTGATAAACAGGTGCCACTGAAAACTGAACTATGAATGCCTCCTTTGTCTGACATAGAGACAGAGGTAGCATCCCTTTCACGGTCTTGTGAACTGCATTCCAGACTTTGCTAGCTGCCATTACACCACTTCGCACTTCGCTAGGCAACTACCAAAAACAATCACCACCACGATATTGGCTAGACTTTTAAAAATGAACTCCAAAACACCTCTTGAGAGTTGCAAAGAAGGCATTAAAAAAAAAACATTGGGCATGGCTGCTTTCTTCTATGAGAAACCAACAAATGCATATATAAAGGCAGCACAAAGTTTACTTTGGATTTTAATTATGACAATCTCAAAGACTACAACAACAACATGCAAAGCACAAAGAAAGAGGACGTTTCCACCAAGATGATTTTTTCCAGTATTTCTCTTAGCCATTTTGATGTGAAAAATATTTATTTAGGTAAAGAAGCTTATTAAATTATATCATGTAATAAAAAGAAACTCCAAATACACAATAGCAAAAACTGCCTCCAACTTAGTGATAGGTTCAATTATTTCTGCCTTTAAACTTATATTCCCACTGAAAATTTAGACACTAAAACTAACCACAGGCTTGGCATGGTGGCTTATGCGTGTAATCCTAGCACTTTGGGAGGCTGAGGCAGGAGGATCCCCTCAGCCCAGGAGTTCAAGACCAGCCTGGGCAATATGGTGAGACTCCACCTCTCCAAAAAAATTAAAAATTAGCTGGGTGTGGTGGCTGTAGTCCCAGCTACTAGGGGTGTGAGGTAGGCGGATCACTTGGCCCCAGGAGGTTGAGACTGCAGTGGGCCATGATTGTGCCACTGTATTCAGTCTGCGCAACAGAGCAAGACCTCGTCTCACACACACAAAAAAAACTAAACACAAAAACAACTTACATAATTTTTCAAATAGTATGCTATATAGTATACATGATTTCATTTGATCCTCACAACCTGAGAGAGCAGACTGGGAAGGCATCAGCAACATTTCCACTCAATAAATGAAGAACCTAAGGCTCAAGTGTCTGATAACAGAGGATGAATATAAATGAAGTATGGTTCATAAATAGAATAGAATATTAAGCAGCTACTGAAATCATGTTCTTGAGGAATATTTAAGAAATGAGGGCCAGGTGTGGTGGTTCACACTTGTAATACCAGCATTTTAGGAGGCCAAGGTAGGAGGATTACTTGGGGCCAGGAATTCAAGACCAGCCTGGGCAACAAAGTTAGAACCCTGTCTCTACCAAAAAAAAAAAAAAAAAAAAAGAACTACCCATAAATTCTTAAATCCATTCAGTCCATTCTTATATTGATTTTTCATGTTATTGAAAGTAATGGATATATCACAAGAAGAAAACAATATTTAAGGTAATTTCCATAACATCTTCTAGCCATCCAACTCTATGCAATCCCCTTTCTGCACTCTGAGTGCTATTTACGATGGCACTGCTAGATCACTATGGAATTAAAAATGGTTCAGGCCGGGTGTGGTGGCTCATGGCTTTAATCCCAGCACTTTGGGAGGACAAGACAGGCGGATTACTTGAGGTCAGGAGTTTGAGACCAGACTGGCCAACATGGTGAAACCCCGCCTCTACTAAACATACAAAATTAGCCAGGTATGGTGGCACCCACCTGTAGTCCCAGCTACTTGGGAGGCTGAGGCAGGAGAATCACTTGAACCCAGGAGGCAGAGGTTGCAGTGAGCTGAGATCGCACCACTGCACTCCAGCCCGGGCAACAAAGTGAGACTCCACCTCATAAATAAATAAATAAATAAATAAATAAATAAGGTTCGGCAGGGTGTGGTGGCTCACGCCTATAATCCCAGCACTTTGGGAGGCTGAGGCGGGCGGATCACAAGGTCAGGAGTTCAAGACTAGCCTGGCCAATATGCGGAAACCCCGTCTCTGCCAAAAATACAAAAATTAGCGGCTGGGCATGGTGGCTCATTCCTGTAATCCCAACACTTTGGGAGGCCGAGGCGGGCCGATCACGAGGTCAGGAGACCAAGACCATCCTGGCTAACACGGTGAAACCCCATCTCTACTAAAAATACAAAAAAATTAGCCAGGCATGGTGGCAGGTGCTTGTAGTCCCAGCTACTCGGGAGGCTGAGGCAGGAGAATGGCATGAACCTGGGAGGCAGAGCTTGCAGTGAGCCAAGATTGCGCCACTGCACTCCAGTCTGGGTGACAGAGCAAGACTCCGTCTCAAAAAAAATTAGCCAGGCATGGTGGTGGGCACCTGTAGTCCTCGCTACTCAGGAGTCTGAGGCAGGAGAATCCCTTGAAGCTGGGAGGCAGAGGTTGCAGTGAGCCGAGACTGTGCCACTGCACTCTAGCCTGGGCGACAGAGTAAGACTCCGTCTCAAAAAAATAATAATAATAAAATAAAATAAAAAATAAAAATGAAAACAGTTCAATATCTAGGAACACATTTGTGTTCCAATGTTGGTCCTGAATATTAAAGCATATAATTACACTTTTAAAAAAACCAACAAAACTAGTTGTAATATACCCATATTACAAAATTTCAAAAGTTGTATAGAAAAATAGTAACATTAAAAATATTAGAAAATAATTTGTTCAGCAGCAATAGAATAAAAAAATTAGAAGATAGAAAAAGCAAACTAAAAAACAGTACATATAATCCAATTACATAAAAATCTTAATATGTGTAAAGTGCAAGGAAAAGATTAGAGGAATACAGATCCAGATGTTAATGGTAGTTCTCTCTGTGTGGTGACATTGGAAATAATTTTGCTTGTGTCCGTATTCATCAAAACTGAAAGAACGGGCAGATCACTTGAGCCCAAGAGTTGGGACCAGCATGGGCAACATGGTATTTTGTAGAAACTCTCTCTACAAAAAATATGAAAATTAGCCAGTTGTGGTGGCACACGACTGTGGTCCCAGCTACTAGAGAGGCTGAGGTGGGAGCACTGCTTCAACCAGGGAGGGGGAAGCTACAGTGAGCCAAGATTGCACCACTGCACTGCAGCATGGGTGATAGAGTGAGACCCTGTCTCAAAAAAACCAAAAACAAAAAAACTGAAAGAAAAAAGTACCAAAAAAAATCCATCAAAAGCAGCAGTACGCTGTGGTTAAGGAGGTAAGAATACAGATGACTTTTCTTTCTCGTTTATTATTCACAATGTTCATAATTTATATGCATTTACACTTATTTTCATGTGGTTATAGTAATTTATACTAGAAAAAGTATACAAATTTAAATCCATTACTTTCTTTTGGTGTTTTGTTTTGTTTTGTTTTGTTTTTTTGGATGGGGTCTCACTGTCTCACCCAGGCTGGAGTGCAGTGACACAAGCTTGCCTCACTGCAACCTCCACCTCCCGGGCTCAAGAAATCTTCCCACCTCAGGCTCCTGAGTAGCTGCAACCACAGGCGCGCACCACCATGCTCAGCTAATTTTTTGTATTTTTGGTAGAGACAGGGTTTTGCCATGTTGCCCAGGCTGGTCTCAAACTCCTGAGCTCAAGCAATCTGCGCATCTCAGGCTCCCAAAGTGCTGAGATTACAGGCATGAGTCACCACACCTGGCCTAAATGCATTACTTTCTGTATTGTTTTTTTTTTTTGAGACGAAGTTCTGCTCTTGTCGCCCAGGATGGAGTGCAATGGCTCCATCTCAGTTCACTACAACCTCCGTCTCCCAGGTTCAAGTGATTCTCCTGCCTCAGCCTCCCCAGTAGCTGGGATTACAGGTGCCCACCACCATACCTGGCTAATTTTTGTATTTTTAGTAAGATGAGATTTCACCATGTTGCCCAGGCTAGTCTCGAAATCCTGACCTGAGGGGACCCACCCAACTTGGCCTCCCAAAGTGCTAGGACTATAGGCGTGAGCCAATGTGTCCAGCCTAAATGCGTTACTTTCTAAACTCTTCCTTTCCAAAATCTCCATTTTGCCCTTCCTCCATCCCAAATTTTCTTTCTTTCTTGTTTCCTGAAACAGTGTCTCACTCCATTGCCCAGGCTAGAGCACAGTGGCGTGATCATGGCTCACTGCAGCCTTGACCTCCAGGGCTCAAGTGATCCTCCCACCTCAGCCTCCCTAGTAGCTAGGACTACAGGTGCGCACCACCACACCCAGCTAGCTTTTTTGTATTTTTTGTAGAGACAGGGTTTCGCCATGTTGCCCAGGCTGGTCTCAAACTCCTGGACTCAAGCAATCCGCCTGCCTCAGCCTTCCAAAGTACTGGGATTACAAGCATTGAGTCACTGCACCCAGCCCCAAATTTTCAATAGTGGACATGAAATCATTATTTGTATCAGTTATACTGTGCGGCATTTGGTTTAGAAATGTATATGTGAATGAAAAAGCCTATAAGACATATAATATGAGTAATAAACAGGAAAAAAAAGTCAGGGCTACTTCTATCCCAACCAAGATTGGGCACTGGGGAAGAAAAGGTCCTGGCAAAGGAAGGTTGTTAAATATATGAACGAAATTCACCAAAGGGCAAGAGACAATTTGTGGGTAAAAATAAAGTAAAATATCACAGTTCAGTCACTTGATGGAGTGTACCTCATATTATAAGTGAAAACCAATTTTATCAACTTCCTGTTTTTGAGTACATTTATACAGGTTTAATGTCTCCAGGTTTACACAAATAACCTAACCATAAATGTAAGCGGTTAGATCATTCACTTTGGCTCATTTCCCTTTTTACCAAGTAATTAAGACAATAAGAAATGCTTCTAAAGTGGGAGAACTTGGAATATAATGGGATATTATTGAACAGAGCCATTTGCATTTGCTTGGGACTCCAAAATGTCAAGGCAGTAACATTTATTTGTGCCATGGAAAATATTTCCTCCAAGACCAGAAAGTGCTTAAATAAAATAGCGACTTCTCAGTTTTCAGATTTAGCACATTCCCTAAAGTAGTCTTCATACTCTTCTACTTTTTCATAAGAGAGTTTATGGCAGAAACATTCTAGTGCATTCCATCTGCAATCAGTTATAATCCTTGTGAGCAGCAGTCCAGGCCAGCTTGCCAGCAAAGCAGCCTTTTTAATGCAGTTAACACATGTGTACAGCATATTCATTTCCAACAAGTCTATGTTCAAAATGCATGCCCACTTCCAATCTAAGCCCAATGGTGTTTAAAAAAAAAAAACAAGCCAATGATACTTTCTAAACATATCATCTTTCACACAAATGTTAAAAATCTCTCACTTAAAAATTATTTGGCATACATATTAGTCAAATTACTAAGAAATTGCCATAGAAGGCTGAAAACAGAAACAGAAAACAAGTAGAAAATGGAAAATGCAAATATTCTACAGAAAAAAGTTCCTCATACAATAGATATAATGGTTCTCATATGATTAATTGCCTTCCAAGAACAGATACCTTTCAAAGGAACCAAACTGACTGTAAATCTCTGAGCCAGGACAAAATATTTAGCTAGAAAACTAACCCGCATTTTTGCAAGGCTGATTAACCTACTGAGGATTTTTGTTTCAGTAGACTAATGCTAATTTAAAAGTCACAAATTACTCCTGCCGAAATTGTACATGCAGGGAAACAATGTGTTATAATCAGCTGAGGGTAGGAGTACCATTATCTAGTCCTAACACTGCCACTAATAAGCTGTAATAAGCTACAATTCTGAAATTTTTCCCAAATATACTATATGGGTTTTTTGTTTTTTTTTTTGAGATGGAGTCTTGCTCTGCCACTCAGGCTGGAGTGCAGTGGCATGATCTCAGCTCACTGCAACCTCTGCCTCCAGGGTTTAAGCGATTCTTCTGCCTCAGCCTCCTGAGTAGCTGGGACTACAGGCGCGCATCACCATGTCCGGCTAATTTTTGTATTTTTAGTAGAGATGGGGTTTCACCATATTGGCCAGGCTGGTCTCAAAACTTCTGACCTCGTGATCCATCCGCCTCAGCCTCTCAAAGTGCTGGGATTAGAGGCTTGAGCCACCGTGCCCGGCCCAAATATACTATATGTTTAGTTTAAATCTTACATCCCAAGGTCCAGCTTAAATGGAATATCATCAATAAATCCTTATATTTGCTTTCTGCCAAACTCACATTTACGCTTTTTTTTTTTTTGAGACAGTGTTTTGGTCTTGTTGCCCAGGCTGGAGTGCAGTGGTGTGATCTCGGCTCACTGCAACCTCCACCTCCTGGGTTCAAGTGATTCTCCTGCCTCAGCCTCCTGAGTAGCTGGGATTACAGGCACACTCCACCACACCCAGCTAATTTTTTTGTATTTTTAGTAGAGACGAGGTTTCATCATGTTGGTCAGGCTGGTCTCGAACTCCTGACAGGTGATCCACCCACCTCGGCCTCCCAAAGTGCAGGAATTACAGGCATGGGCCACTGCACCTGGCCTATACTTTTTAATAATCCTTTTTTTTTGGCTGGGTTCAGCGGCTCATGCCCATAATCCCAGCACTCTGGGAGGCCAACGCAGGTGGACTGCTTGAGCTCAGGAGTGGGAGACCAGCCTGGGCAACATGGTGAGACCCCATCTCTACTAAAACTACAAAAACTTGCCGGGCATAGTGCTGCACACCTGTGGTCCCAACTACTAGGGAGGCTGAGGTGGGAGGATCACTTGAGCCCAGGAGGCAGAAGTTGCAGTGAGCTGAGATGGTGCCACTGTACTCCAGCCTGGGTAACAAGAGTGAGATCCTGTTTCAAAAAATAAAATAAAATAATAATTCTTTGTTATGGCAATTACCACTTTGATCACTTTTTATCCTGTATTGAAATTATTTTGGCCGAGCATGGTGGCTCACGCCTGTAATCCCAGCACTTTGGGAGGCTGAGGCAGGCGGATGACCTGAGGTCAGGAGTTCAAGACCAGCCTGGCCAACATGGTGAAACCCCATCTCTACTAAAAATACAAAAATTAGCCAGGCGTGGTGACAGGTGTCTGTAATTCCAGCTACTCAGGAGGCTGAGGCAGAAGAATCACTTGAACCCAAGAGGCGGAAGTTTCAGATCAGGAGCGGGAGACCAGCCACTGGTCTCCCAGAGACCACGCCACTGCACTTCAGCCTGGGTAACAGAGCAAGACTCCGTCTCAAAAAAAAAAAAAGAAAAAAAAATATTTTAGTATGTCTAGTCTCTCCAACCATAAATTTTAAAAACTCTTTAAGGGAGGCTGGGTACAGTGGCTCATACCTGCAATCCCAACACTTTGGGAGGCCAAGGTGAGGATCACTCGAGCCCAGGAATTCAAGACCAGCCTACACAATATAGCGAGTCCCCGTATGTACAGAAAATAGAAAAAAACTAGCCGGGCATAGTGGCACATGCCTGTAGCCCCAGCTACTTGGGAGGCTGAGACAGGAGGATTGATTGAGCCTGGAAGGTCAAGGCTGCAGTGAGCCATGAATGCACCACTGCACTCCAGCCTGCGTGACAGAGTGAGACCCTGTCTCAAAAAAAAACAAAAAACAAAAAACAAAAAAAAAACAGCCAGGCGCGGCAGCTCACGCCCATAATCCCAGCACTCTGGGAGGCCAAAGCAGGTGGATCACTCGAAGTCAGGAGTTTGCGATGAGCCTGGCCAACATGGTGAAACTCCATCTCTACTAAAAACATAAAAATTAGCCAGGCATGGTGGTGGGTGCCTGTAATTCCAGCTACTCAAGACGCTGAGGCAGGAGAATCGCTTGAACCCAGGAGATAGAGGTTGCAGTGAGCAGAGATCATACCACTGCACTCCAGCCTGGATGACAGAGTGAGATTCTATCTCAAAAAAAAAAAAAAAAGTTCCTTAAGGCCAGGGTCCCATGGTATAACTCTGTGATCCCTACAGCCTAACATTACAGCAAACTTGCAAATCTGATAGAAGGGATGGAAAGGATACTCAAGGCAGAGCAGAGCCAGTCAGCCTATTCTCTAGAAAGGTTTTGGACAAAGTATGGTGGAAAAGCCACTAGGCATTCAGCATTGTGCTGAAAACAACCCTCTTTGGTAGCCATATATATAAGTAAAATATGTAATATTACCTCCAGTTTATAGTTGAGGAAACCAAAACTTGGCCAGGCGCAGTGGTTCATGCCTGTAATCCCAGCACTTTGTGAGCCCAAGGCGGGTGGATCACCTGAGGTCAGGAGTTTGAGACCAGCCTGGCCAACATGGTGAAACCCTGTCTCTACTAAAAATACAAAAATTAGCCGGGTGTGGTGGCGGGCACCTGAGATCATGCCACTGCACTCCAGCCTTGGCAACAGAGTGAGACTCCATCTCAAAAAAAAAAAAAAAAAAAAAAACCTTTATTGAGATACAATTTATATATCATAAAGTTCACTGATTTAAAGTATTCAATTCAATGTTGACTTCTGCATCTCTTTTTCTTTGACAATTTTTCATTGGATATAATTCACAGAACTGTTGGCAATGTTGACATAGAAGAGTGAACTACAATGGTACAGCTGTTTAGCCTTCTACTTTTAAGTTTTTTTAAATATATATATGAGATCTCAAAAATAGACCCTTTTTTTGAAGCAGGGTCTTGCTCTATTGCCAAATCTGGAATGCAGTGACCTGAATACAGCTCACTGCAGCCTCAACTCCTAGACTCAAGTAATCCTCCTGCCCTGGCCTCCCAAAGTGCTGGGATTACAGGCATTAGCCACCACACCCGGCCTTCAAATGTTTTTTTAAAAAAAGATTGTTGCAAGCCCTTATCTGTCAAGTTCAGAGAAGAGTATAAGCAGTGGAGCATTCAAAGTTGTATGTGAACTACCTGAAATGTGGGCTGCAATATCTAGCTAGATTTTGGTGGAACAAACATTTCCACCAGTAGACTCCTCTACACAGAACATTGGCAAATGGAGCACAAGCTAATGAGGTTAGAATGTGTACTTCAGCAGTAACTTGTGCCTGAAAGAGTGATGATTCTTCTGTATCACAAAATTACAGATTTAAAGACAGTAGAGGCTACCTCTATTTTAATTGATAATTTGCCTATGGAACCATACCAAGAAATTTGGTAGTGCAGGTATAAAAGAAACAACTTAAGTCATTTTTCACCTAAGCAATTCTATAGAGAAACAAACTATGAAGCAATTACTGATAACTTTAGTAATAATGTATAAGTTTACTATGTATTATATCCATTGTTCAACTCAAAGAATCACTGAAAAGTTCTAAGATCATCTTGGCAAAATCAAGTATTATTTAAAATCTAGAAAGAAAAACAATGAATCTTGCAGCCTCGATAGGTATATTTCACATTAAGACTTGGCAAAAAGCACTGTTTATACCTTTATTATCATTAAAATTTCAATTTAATAAGCATAAACACTTGCTAAATTAGTTCAGTTATTCAGGGTTTCTCAATTTTACAGGGTAAAATAAATAGTCCATATTTAAATATACCATAGCAAATACCACAGAAGGGAATACATTCAATGGATCATTCAGAATAGCAAAGTTCAAAGTGTTAATATACAAATGTTCATCTATTCTGAACACAGCAAGACAACAGGGAAAGGAAGAAAGGAAAGTAAGATACACAGCTGAGAGAAAACAACATGTACTCACTGGTCGAGTTGCCTTGCATCTGAATGATGCATTTGGATTCCTTGCTGGTCTCTCGAGAATTGAAGGGCCTTACCCGGACAGCCACCTTCACTGAGGCTCCCGACATTTTAATGGCCTTGTTATATATATATGCAGTCCAGAAATAAAGAATCAAATCTTCTTTTGAAGTTATAGCCAAGTTTCCTTTGAAAAGAAAAAAATTCCGTATGAGGTAGTTAGAATTAAAGCAAGAACTGGCTAACTTAAGCATAAGAACTAGTATCTTAGTTCTATTTCTGTTTCCATTTATAAAAACGATATTCATCCCTTTTCTCCTGTGCAAATCTTTTGTTTTGTTTTGTTTTTTAAGAGATGGGGTCTTGTTATGTTGGTTTTGAACTCCAGGGTTCAAGTGATCCTCCTGTCTCAGTCTCCCAAGTAGCTCAGACTACAGGCACACACCACTGTGCCTGGCCTCCCCTACAAATCTTATATTCCCAACAGTAAATTATTAAATAGAAAATTAAAAACTAAAATTTGTTTTCCTTTTCTATTATCTCCTTCTTATACCTAAAAAGTCCCTATTTATTAATAAAAAACGTGACTACAAAGTAACAGGTATCTCTGTGTGTGTGTGTTTCTGGATCGATCTTCAATAATAAATGAAAAACACAAAATGTTTATTTGCTAAAGAAGTTCCTTAAACAGATAACTTTCCACGTGCAAACCACTTACTACTTCTCTTTAAAGAGGTGCACTGGGCCAGGCATGGTGGCTCATGCTTGTAATCCCAGCACTTTGGGAAGCCAAGCTGGGCGAATCACTTGAGGTCAGGAGTTTGAGACCAGCCTGGCCAACATGGTAAAACCCTATCTCTACTAAAAATACAAAAATTAGCCAGGCATGGTGGTGTGCGCCTGTGATCCCTGCTACTAGGGAGGCTGAGGCAGGAGAATCGCTTGAACCCAGAAGGTGGAGGCTGCAATGAACCTGAGATCCCACCACTGCACTCCAGCCCGGGCAACAAAGCAAGACACCATCTCAAAAAAAAAAAAAAAGAAAGTGCACTGAACTCTCTATACATTAATTATAGTGTGAAACATTTGGTTACATGATGTATATATTGTGTAATTAAACAGCAAAGGACAAAGACACTTTCTAGTCAATTCCTTTAACTATGCAGTGACGTCCTTTAACTTCTGGGTTTTCTTTTGTTTTGTGTTTTTTTAAGACGGAGTTTTGCTCTTGTCGCCCAGGCTGGAGTGCAATGGCATGACCTCGGCTCACTGCAACCTCTGCCTCCCGGATTCAACAATGCTCCTGCCTCAGCCTCCTGAGTACCTGGGATTACTGGCGTACACCACCACGCCCAGCTAATTTTTGTATTTTTAGTAGAGACGGGATTTCACCATGTCAACCAGGCTGGTCTCAAACTCCTCACCTCAGATTCACCTGCCTCGGTCTCCCCAAATGCTGGGATAACAAGCGTGAGCCACTGCACCTGGCCAATTTCCTTTAACTTCAGAGATCCCTCAGATATGCCACTGACTCATGGCAGAGTCAAATCATTACATTTCACTACTGAATGAAGTAACAGGAAAAATGTGAACATTTTTTAGAGGAATAGTTTCCCTCCCAACAGAACAAAGCCAACACTACTGTGTGAAAAGAATCCAAGTAAGTAACTTCTGTAAGAAACAACCGGCCGGGTGCGGTGGCTCACACCTGTAATCCCAGCACTTTGGGAGGCCGAGGTGGGTGGATCACTTGAGGTCAGGAGTTCAAGACCAGCCTAGCCAACATGGTGAAACCTCGTCTCTACTAAAAATACAAAAATTAAGCAGGCGTGGTGGCACGCACCTGTAATCCCAGCTATTTGGGAGGCTGAGGCAGGAGAATCACTTGAACCCAGGAGGTGGAGGTTGCAGTGAGCTGAGATAGCGCCACTGCACTCTAGCCTGGGTCACAGAGTGAGACTCTGTCTCAAAAAAAAAAAAAGAAAAGAAACAACCAATTTTTCTAGTCATGAAAAACTCTACACTCTATCCAACATAAAATCTTTTTCAAGAATAACCAAACAAAGGAAAAATCTAAAAAAGAAAAGTAATTACGAATCCAATTATCAGGAACCACAACAGAACTTAAATCTGACCAATATTTTTTCCAGATAATTAGGAATGCTAACCTCCAACTACACAACACTATAACCGATGTGTTCCCAAGAAAAGGATAAATAAATAAAATAAAAACCAAAGTCACTCTCTACCTCAATGCCCTACCCGTCCAGGCTACCATACAGTGGCACAATCATAGCTCACTGTAACCTTGAACTCCTGGGCTCAAGTGATCCTCCCACCTCAGCCTCCCAAATAGCTGTGACTACAGGCACACACCAACACACCCAACTAAGATTTTATTTTATTTGTAGAGACAAAGTCTTGTTATGTTGCCCAGTCTGTTCTCAAACTCCTGCCTCAGCAGCCTCCCAAAGTGCTGGGATTACAGGTATGAGCCACCACGTCTGGCCCCTAATTTTCTTTTTTTTTTTTTTTTTTTTGAGATGGAGTCTCGCTCCATCGCCCAGGCTGGAGTGCAGTGGCACGATCTCGGCTCACTGCAAACTCCGCCTCGCAGGTTCATGCCACTCTCCTGCCTCAGCCTCCTGAGTAGCTGGGACTACAGGTGCCCACCACCGCGCCTGGCTAATTTTTGTATTTTTTTTTTAGTAGAGACGGGGTTTCACCATGTTAGCCAGGATGGTCTCGATCTCCTGACCTCGTGATCCACCCGCCTCAGCCTCCCAAAGTGCTGGGATTACAGGCGTGAGCCACCGCACCCGGCCGTCTGGCCCCTAATTTTCTTAATAGCATCATCACTATGTGAAATTCTTGTTTTTTGGAGCACATCTATTGTCCATATCTCATACTGTCTGTCTCTCACTCTACCACCAGAATGCTCAGAGATCTCCTGTCTCGTTTGCTAGCACTTACAACAGTACCTGACACAAGAACTCAGTAAATGTTGATGAAATGAATGAAATACATTTCCCAGTTGTGAGAATTATCTGTTTAAGTCCTTTGCCTAGTTTACTGATTTTTTTGTTTTTTTAAATGTTTACATATTTTTATATTAATCTTTTTCTATTTGCTACAATGTTTTTTCTAGTCTGTTTGCCATTTTATTTTATATTAAACTGATGGTTCTTTATTTAAATATCAAATATTTTTATGATCACATGTATCAAATGAAAACTTAGCATTTATTAACCTTCCCAATCAATGTAGCATGACTTATATTCACTAGTTGAGTACTATGCCAAGAGAATGAATGATACATTCAGAAAAAGCAAGACATAAAACACATTGCAACCTCCCTGAGTTCCCTTTGAAATACAGCCATCATCTTAACTCTCCTCATGTCCAAAAAACCATTATCTTCTCCCCTAAACTAGCAATCTCCGCCAATCTTCCCTATCAACAGTATTCTCCCAGGCCCCGATACCATAAATGTTGGAGTCATCTTTGTCACTACTCTTTGAAACCTTGTATTATTACCAACATTATTCACAAAATACCATATGGAAACTTCTAAGATACAAAGTTGCTTTATTCTATGCCTCCCTTCCTCTCATTCCCACTGACATTACCTCAATCCATGTCCTTACTACCACATACCCAGGATACTCGGAATAGCTGGACTGTTCTTTGAGCTTTTAGTCTTTGATCCAATAGTCCTTAAACAGAGTTGTATGAAACAGAATGACACGGGGGTCTTTTGAAAAACAAAGGAGTCTAGACTCTCTCAGTCTAGCTAGGCCCCAGACATGGATTTGTTGATTTGGGTTAATTTTCAAAGATTATGCTACAAATACCCAGCTAAGAAGCACTGCTTTAAACCACTGCTTAACCCTGTTGCAAGATCAACCCCTCTAAAGCATGACTTTCAACGTCACTTCCAATAGCAAGAACGTTCTCTTGTTCCTAACATGTAAAAAATACTGCAAATTTATTTTTAAAAATCAAATATATAAATTCATAAGCTTACGATACTTTTTTTTAAAAACTTCATTAATAGATCAATGGTTACAGAGGGAAAAAAATGCATTATCCTGAAAACAGCAAATAAAACAGAACTAAGCATACATCTAGTCTATATAGTCTGTATAAAATATTCCAGGATAACCAAATAGTCAATGAAAGTAAGTTCTTTTTTTTTTCTTTTCTTTTTTTTGAGATGGAGTCTCACTCTGTCACCCAGGTCAGGATGGAGTGCAGTGGCATGATCTTGGCTCACTGCAACCTCCTTCTCTTGGATTCAAGCAATTCTCCTGCCTCAGCCTCCTGAGTAGCTGGGATTACAGAAGCCCACCACCACACCTGGGTAATTTTTGTATTTTTAGTAGAGACAGGTTTCACCATGTGGGCCAGGCTGGTCTCAAACTCCTGACCTCAGATGATCCGCCCACCTCAGTCTCCCAAAGTGCTAGGATTACAGGTGTGAGCCACAGCACCCGGCTGAGGGTAAGTTCTTTACAGAAAAATTCTAGCTAATAAATGCAGAAGAAATGAAAGAATTATAGAATGTTACCTTTTCCCAACTCTTTTTCTTTTTTTTTTTTTGAGATGAAGTTTCGCTCTTGTCACCCAGGCTAAAGTGCAGTGGCACGATCTTGGCTCACTGCAGCCTCAACCTCATGGGTGCAAGCGATTCTCCTGCCTCAGCCTACTGAGTAGCTGGGGATTACAGGTGCCCAACACAACACCAGGTTAATTTTTGTGGTTTTAGTAGAGATGGGGTTTCAACATGTTGGCCAGGCTGGTCTCGAACAAAGGAAATACACAGCTTAGTAAGTATTCTTGCCCCACTCCCCTTAAAATAAAAACTTTTTAAAAAACCAAACCCTGAATAAAATCAAGCTTTAGATCTGACTACCAGTTTAGAAGACATACAGGGAGGAAAGAAGCAACTTAGATGATACATCAAAGATGTAAACAGGCAAATTCAGTATATGAAACAATCTACAGAATAAATCAACCAGTTTCTTCAAACAAATAGCATAATTGGGGAGACAGGGTTTTATAACCCTGGGCTTGTGGGCCAGGCACGGTGGCTCATGCCTGTCATCCTGGCACTTTGGGAGGCTGAGATGGGTAGATCACGAGGTCAAGAAATCGAGACCATCCTGGTCAACATGGTGAAACCCCGTCCCTACTAAAGCACAAAAATTAGCTGGGCATGGTGACGTGCACCTGTAATCCCAGCTACTTGGAAGGCTGAGGCAGGAGAATTGTTTGAATCCGGGAGGCAGAGGTTGCAGTGAGCTGAGATCGCACCACTGCACTCCAGCCTGGTGAGAGGGCGAGACTTCATCTCAAAAAAAAAAAAAGAGACTTGCATTATTTATCAACCAAGTACAATGTATTTTTTGTTTGTTTGTTTGTTTGTTTTTGAGACAGGGTCTCGCTCTGGTTGCCCAGGCTGGGGAGTGCAGTGGCATGATCTCAGCTCACTGCAGCCTTGACCTCCTGGGCTCAGGTGATTCTCCCACCTCAGCTTCCCAAGTAGCTGGGATTACAGGCACACGCCACCATGCCTGGCTAGCTTTTTGTATTTTTAGTAGGGACGGGGTTTCACTATGTTGCCCAGGCTGGTCTCGAACTCCTGGACTCATGCAATCTTCCAGCCTCGGCCTTCGAGTGCTGGGATTACAGGTGTGAACCACCACACTCGGCCTAAAAATACATTTTTTAGATAATCAGGGTAGTCTGAAGATAGGCTGGGTGATATTAAGGAATTTGTTAGGGGATGACAGAACAAGATTGCCAAAATGTTGACAGTTGTTGAATACTGTCGATATTTAAATTTTAAAAAACAAAACAAAACTTTTTTCTTTTGTGTTCTACCTAGGACCTACCAAAGTGTTGAATGTTACAAACAAGACAAGAAAGGCTGAAACCTCCTTGGTGGGCTTTAGATATAAAGGACTATGTATTTGTAACTATGAACCAAAACATTAACATCTCTAATACCTAATGTCCCCAAACATACACACATACATTTTTCTATAGACTACTTGACTCCTCTACCTAGCTATCCTTCCAGCATTTCATTCAGTCTCACACAACTAAAGCCGAAACCTCTATCCCCAAAACAATACCAGCTCTTTGGCCTCCTTTCTATTTCTTTTTAATGTTCTCACCATTCTGCTGTTCTCACACAGGCTAAAAGCTTGCTTTGTCTATCCATCTAATCAGTCACTAAATTACATGGCTTATATCTATACAATCTCTCCATTTCTACCACCACCATTACCTTTTAGGCTTTCAATACTTCTCACCCAAGGCCTTCTTAACCAGCTTTCTCTCTCTTCCTCCTACCCTATCCATACCACACAATATCCCCATTTTCTTTTTTAAAAATATTTTTTATTATCTTTACCAGTTATCCAATTAGGTGAATTATCCCTTTTCATCTGCCCCATCTGTACCACATAATATTGCCAAGATTCACCTTCCTGAAGTACAGATCTATTTCTATCACTGTCCACTTCAAAATCCTCCAAGTTCCCCTCCTGTCTACGAAGCAATGACTGAACTCCCCACAATGGCATTCAAAGTGTTCTGCAACATAAACTACCTATTTTTACAAGCCCACATGAACACCGCCTTCCAGCTACATTCTTTTACAACCACCCACCAGAGGGCTTCCAGAATGCATCCCAAGTTTTTCTGCCCCTGTGTTTTTGCTCCAGCTTTCCCTTTCCCCACTGTGTCCTTCGTCTTGTTCTTTTTAAATTCCAATTTATTCTTCCAGGACCTTCTCACTTGCTCCTGTCTAAAGTCTTGATGGATTCTCTCCACCCCAAAACCAAATACAATTGCTCCTCTATTTAACACTTTTCAAATCACTGACCTTACCCAAGGCAGAATAAATTACTTTTTTTATTGTTTTGTTGTTTTTTTCAGACAAGGTCTTGCTCTGTCAAGGGAATCATGGCTCACTACAGCCTCAACCTCCCAGGCTCAAGCGACTCTCTTGCCTCAGTTTCCCAAGCAGCTGCAACTACAGGCATGCACCACCATGCCTGGCTAATTTTTTGTCTGTTTGTTTAAGACAAGGCCTCACTCTGTCCACCCAGACTGGAGTGCAGTGGAACCATCTCAGCTCACTGCAGCCTCAGCCTCAAGTAGCTGGGACTACACAGGCATGTCCCACCACAGCCAGCCTTAGTCAAGTTTCGAATCCTCTACAAGAGAGGTCCTCAACCCCACAGAGTGGCGCAGGTCTGCGGCCTGTTAAAAACCAGCCACACAGCAGGAGTTGAGCGGTGGACAAGCGAGCATTATTGCCTGAGCTCCTCCTCCTGTGAGGTCAGCGGTGGCATCAGAGTCTCATACAAGTGCAAACCTTATTGTGAACCGTGCATCTGAGGGATCTAGGTTGCACGCTCCTTATGAGAATCTAATGCCTGATGATCTGAGGTGGAACAGTTTCATCCTGAGACCATCACCCCAATCCTGTCTGTGGAAAAACTGTCTTCCACAAAACCAGTCCCTGGGGCTGAAAAGAATGGGGACAGCTGCCCTACAACACAGGATAGGTCTTGAATACAATAGTTACTTTTTTTGGTTGAATTCCTATTTAACTGGATGTCAACAAACTAACATTTAAACAGCATTAAATAAAAAACATAAATTGGGGCCAGGCATGGTACCTCACGCCTATAATCCCAACACTTTGAGAGGCTGAAGTGAAAGAATCGCTCAAGGCCAGAAGTTCAAGACCAGCCTGGGCAACATATTGAGACACTCTCTACCAAAAAACATTTTTGTTTAAATTAGCTGGGTGTGGCGGCATGCACACGGGTAATCCCAGCTACTTGAGAGGCTGAGGTGGATACATCACTTGAGCCCAGGAGTTGGAGGCTGCAATTAGCCATGATTCCATCACTGCACTCCAGTTTGGACAACAGAGCCAACAACATCTCAAAAAACACACACACAAAACAGGCTGGGCGCGGCGGCTCACACTTGTAATCCCAACACTTTGGGAGGCTGAGGCGGGTGGATCACAAGGTCAGGAAATCAAGACCATCCTGGCTAACATGGTGAAACCCCATCTCTACTAAAAATACAAAAAATCAGCCAGGCGTGGTGAAACGCACCTGTAAACCCAGCTACTCGGGAGGCTGAGGCAGGAGAACCGCTTAAACCCAGGAGGCGGAGGTTGCAGTGAGCTGGGATATCGCACTACTGCACTCCAGCCTGGTAAACAGAGCAAGACTCCATCTCAAACAAACAAACAAAAACCATGGTCAGGGCTGTACACTCTGGCTCACACCTGCTGTAATTCTGGCACTTTCAGAGGCCAAGGCAGGCAGATGGCTTGAGCTCAGGAGTTCAAGACCAGCCTAGGCAACATATGAAACCCTATTTCTACAAAAAAACACAAAAATTAGCCGGGCATTGTCGTGTGCTAATAACATCTATCCTTTTTAGAAGTTTATATTTAATTACTTTCCCAAAACAACCTAAACCTAAATATTTTTTCTGATTTTACTGTCTCATGGTAAAAACTTCAGGCCGGGCGCAGTGGCTCACGCCTGTAATCCCAGCACTTTGGGAGGCTGAGGCGGGCAGATCATGAGGTCAAGAGATCAAGACCATCCTGGCCAACATGGTGAAACCCCATCTCTACTAGAAATACAAAAATTAGCTGGTGTGGTGGCACGTGACTGTAGTCCCAGCTACTCCGGAAGCTGAAGCAGGATAATTGCTTAAACCCGGGAGGCAGAGGCTGCAGTGAGCCAAGATCGCACCACTGCACTCCAGCCTGTTGACAGAGCAAGACTCCGTCTAAAAACAAAAAAAATAAAATAAAATAAACACCTTGCAACCATCTTCAAAATTTAGTGAAAATTTTATCCAGTCATTCAAAGCTACAGTTAAGTGGACTACAGAGAGTTATTCTGTCACTTCTCTACTACTATAAACAGTATCCATTATAATAGACATCCATCAAAGATTTAGTTTCAAAACTCCCTGCTCCTTTAAAGAAAAATTATGTAAGTCTGAAATCAAGTTTAAAATCCAGCGAGAAACAATAATTTTACAGACGTGTTTTTTGTTTTGTTGTTTTGTTTTGTTTTGTTTTTGAGAAAGAGTCTTACTCTGTCACCCAGGCTAGATGGAGTGCAATAGCCATCTCAGCTTACTGCAACCTCTGCCTCCCAGGTTCAAGCGATTCTCCTGCCTCAGCCTCCAGAGTAGCTGGGACTACAGGTGTGTGCCACCACACCTGGCTAATTTTTGTATTTTTAGTAGAGACAGAGTTTCACTATGTTGGCCAGGTTGGTCTCGAACTCCTGACCTCGTGACCCACCCGCCTCAGCCTCCCAAAGTGCTGGGATTACAGGCGTGAGCCACCACACCTGGCCTATAGAGTATTTTTAAGAAGTTATAGGAAAACAACATTTCTTAATAATTAGCAAAAAAATACATCTTCCAAGTTTTGAAAGCCAGAGCAGAAAGGTAGAAAAGGTAACCATACATACTCTAAATCACTTACACAGCCTGAGTTCTAAACTGTTCTGCTGACCACTTTTCCTTGTGACATACAATTAGAAGTGTTAGGAAAGTGGAATGGAGCAAAAATTCCAGAAGCATTCACTAACATTAAAGAGACAATAAAACATTTAGGTCTAATTCATTTGAATTTTTCTCAATTTTTGCCCAATTGCTTAATTTTGATCTTGTAGAATTCCCACTTGCCCTCAAAGGCACTTCGGATTATAAGGAATCTAAGGAGAAGACTCAAATTGATCTTTCAGTAAAGTGATAAACAAGAATGAAATAATACTAGTTTTTTGGTTGGTCTGTGTTTGTAACATCCCTTTTCTATAGAAAACAGCCAGGATTATATTCCTAAAAAAATGATCAGTCCATGCCATTGCCTCTCCTTAAAAACCTTCAGTTGGTTGCCACAGCCTCAGAGCATAACCTAAAAGTTCAAGGGCCTCCAAAATCCAACCTACTTCCCCGGTTTCAGCTTTCCTTGCCCAACTCTAAGCCCTCTTCTCCACTAGCCACCACCTTCCTACACTATACACATGGGTTCCTAGAAGCCCAATCTCCCTTCTCAACCTATTACAAGTTCACATCTTTCAAGGACAAGGTCAAATGAGACCATGGAGCTGGATGCATTAATTCATTTCTTAATATCCGTCTGCTTTTCTGAGTAAAAGGGCATACCTTTTTTTTCCTTTGCTCCATAAAATTACTCTACTGATTCCTCACTTTTCCATTTATTTCATTCTGCCCCTATGTTGCAGTCAGTAGTTCCCTTACCTCTCATATACTAATACTTTATTCAGTACATTTGTTAGAATTAAACAGAAATGCAGTCTTTTAAATTCCATACTAGAATTAGCCAGCCATGGTGGCGCATGCCTGTAGTCCCAGCTACTTAGGAGGCTGAGGCATGAGAATTGCTTGAACCTGGGAGGCACAGGTTGCGGTGAGCCAAGATTGCACCACTGCACTCCAACCTGGGCGACAGAGCAAGACACTGTCTAAATTAATTTATTAATTAATTCAATATTAGCACAGTTTGTTATACAAAAACAAATTTGAAACAAGTAGCTATTTAAAAAATAACATTTTCTTCTGAATTACATTTTAAAGTGTGAATTATAATTTAAAGAATAAATATGTACCCAAAAATAAATTTTTGTAGCTAGAGATCCCCTTTTCAGATGCTATGAAAAAGTCCTCCTTATATCACATTTTGCATCTCTCAGTCCAATACTTTCCATGAAGACCAAGCAGGTTTTCGGACCGAACACTGTGCTGCTGACAATGGATATACTGATAAAATGGCCCCCCAAAATTTAAGAATTGCTGTGTGTGTGTGTCTGTATGTAGTCACTATTTATTCTTGATTTTTGACTCTATGGATAAAAGTTAACCATGGGCCATGCTGTGGAAGTTCAAAATGAATCATATATTAGAAAAGCAGGTCGGGCGCAATAGCTCATGCCTGTAATCCCAGCCCTTTGGGAGGCGGAGGCGGACAGATCATTTGAGGTCAGGAGTTCGAGACTAGCCTGGCCAACATGGTGAAATGCCATCTCTGCTAAAAATACAAAAATTAGCCGGGCGTGGTGGCACATGCCTGTAATCCCAGCTACTCAGAAGGCTGAGGCAGGAGAATTGCTTGAACCTCGGAGGCGGAGGTCGCAGTGAGCCAAGATCACACCATTACGCTCCAGCCTCAGTGACAGAGCGAGACTCCATGTCAAAAAAAAAAAAAAAGCTTCTTTCTGTATTCTAACCCAATCCAAGAATCGGACTATACAAGAGTAGTCTCCTGACATATCAGATTTTCAATCTCCAATATGGCTAAACAGACTCAGTCACGCTCCCCAAATGTTTTAACTACTATCTGGCCAGGCACAGTGGCACATGCCTGTAATCCCAGCACTTTGGGAGGCCAAGGTGGGTGGATCACTTGAGGTCAGGAGTTCAAGACCAGCCTGGCCAACATGGTGAAACTCCGTCTCTACTAAAAGCACAAAAATCAGCTGGGCATGGCGGCAGGCGCCTGTAATCCCAGCTACTCAGGAAGCTGAGGCAGGAGAATAGCTTGAACCTGGGAGGCGGAGGTTGCAGTGAGCCAAGATGGTACCATTGCGCTACAGCCTGGGCAACAAGAGCAAAACTCTGTCTCAAAAAAGAAAAAAAACAAAGAAAAGGGGTCTCACTTTTTCACCGCCCAGGTTGGAGTGCAGTGGTGTGAGCGAAGCTCATGGCAGCCTCAAAACTCCTTGGCTGTACCTCAGCCTCAGAAGTAGCTGGGTACTATAGGCATGCATCACTGCCCTGTTTATTTTTTATTTTATTTTGTAAAGGTATTTGAAGAACATTTTTTCCTTTTATTTAAAGAAGCTGTTGAAAACATTTAGTACATATCTATCTACCTACCTATCTATTTATTGAAACAGGGTCTCACTCTGTTGCCCAGGCTGGAGTACAGTGGAATAATCACAGTTCACTGCAGCCTCAATCTCCCAGGCTCAAGCAATCCTCCTCCCTCAGCCTCTGGAGTTATTGGGACTACAAGCACATGCCACCACACCTACGTAATTTTTTTTTTTTTTTTTTTTTTTGAGACGGAGTTTCACTTTTGTTGCCCAGGCTGGAGTGCAATGGCTCGCGATCTCGGCTCACCACAACCTCCACCTCCCGGGTTCAAGTGATTCTCCTGCCTCAGCCTCCCGAGTAGCTGGGATTACAGGCATGTGCCACCACATCCAGCTAACTTTGTATTTTTAGTAGAGACAGAGTTTCTCCATGTTGGTCAAGCTGGTCTCGAACTCTTGACCTCAGGTGATCCGCCTGCCTCAGCCTCCCAAAGTGCTGGAATTACAAGCATGAACCACCGCGCCCAGCCACTAAATTTATCTTTAATAGAGATAAGATCCTGCTTCACTGCCCAGGCTGATATCGAACTATTGGGTGCAAGCAATCCTCTCACCTAGGCCTCCCAAAGTGCTGGGATTACAGGTGTGAGCCACTGTCCCCAGCCCTAGTAAGTCTTTATTTTTTATTTTTTTGAGATGAGTTTCACTCTTGTTGCCCAGGCTGGAGTGCAATGGCACGATCTCGGCTTACGACAACCTCTGCCTCCTGGGTTCAAGTGATTCTCCTGCCTCAGCCTCCCGAGTAGCTGGGATTACAGGCATGCACCACCTCACTCAGCTGATTTTTTTGTATTTTTAGTAGAGATGGGGTTTCTCCATGTTGGTCAGGCTAGTCTCGAACTCCTGACCTCAGGTGATCCGCCTGCCTCGGCCTCCCAAAGTGCTGGGATTACAGGTGTGAGCCATAAGGCCCGGCCTATTTTTTACTTTTAAGGTGGAGTTTTGCTCTTGTTGCCCAAGCTGGAGTGCAATGGCACGATCTTGGCTCACTGCAACCTCCGCCTTCCAGTTTCAAGTGATTCTCTTGCCTCAGTCTCCCGAGTAGCTGGGATTACAAGCACGCACCACCATGCCCGGCTAAATTTGTATTTTTAGTAGAGACGGGGTTTCTCCATGTTGGTTAGGCTGGTCTCAAACTCCCGACCTCAGTGATGCACCAGCCTCGGCCTCCCAAAGTGCTGGGATTACAGGCATGAGCCACCGCGCCCGACGGTACATATCTTTATATCAGGATGTTTATAACAATTTTCTCTTAGAACATCTTTAGAATTTAATACTAGGAAAAAAGGTTTCTCTCGACAAACTACTAGGCTTTCTTTTACCAGAATGAAAATTGTACAATTTATCTTTCCCTTTTTGCATTAAATTCCATGTTTCCAAATTAAATTACAATAACCACATTAGCCGAGGCAACCTATACATTTACTTTTTCTTGTTACATAATTTTTTACTTATTTATATTTTAATAGCTTCACTGTATATATTTGTAGTAAGCTGCTCAAATCCTTTCTAGAAGTAGTAACTGGTATAAATTATAAATAAATAAAAACTTCCTGTAATAGCCTATTCTGCTATTAACACTGTAAATATGTTGTGTAGTCAAAGTTCTAGTTCCTAAAAACAAATAAAACCAAACGACACAGCAAGCTTTTAAAAGTTACATAAAGATCGGCTGGGCATTGTGGCTCACGCCTATAATCCCAACACTTTGGGAGGCCAAGGCGGGTGGATCACTTGAGGTCAGGAGTTCAAGACCAGCCTGGCCAACATGGTGAAACGCTGTCTCTACTAAAAATACAAAAATTAGCTGGGCGTGGTGGCGCATGACTGTAATCCCAGCTACTCGGGAGGCTGAGGCAGGAGAATCGCTTGAACTCGGGAGATGAGGGCTGCAGTGAGCCAAGGTCACACCACTGCACTCTAGCCTGGATGACAGAGCAAGACTCTGTCTCAAAAAAAAAAAAAAAAAAAAAAGTTGCACAAAGATTTATGTTGAATGAATTTAATAGCCATGTGAGCGGCCAGAAAAACAGCAGTTTCAGAAGACTGACACCAGCCCACAAACAGAAGTAGCCAAAAGTTCAAGGAAGAAAAAAACGAAATGAGTAACATACTTAGTACTGCAAAAGTGTGAAGTGTGCCTCCTGGTTTCAGCAATAAAGGCTGGAAACCAGAGCAAGGGCAGTATCCATGAAGTGGAGGGCAGGAGGGGACATTGAAGCCAGCCTGTAATGGGTTGGCACAGAAGTGGGAAATGCCAGTATCCATGACACTGTCAGAGCCTGGCTATGATGAGCAGGAGAGAGCAAATAGGAATGAAAGGATTTTATTGGAAGGAACAGAAACGAAGGAGGGCTTTTCCTCCCCCCAGCCCTTTATTTGTAATAGGAAAGACTTGCACATTTCTATACTTTATTCAATAGCTATTTACTGGGTGCCTACAATGCAACAGGCAGTTCCTGGGGAAAATAATCAGTGAACAAAAAAGATAAACCTCCTTGTCATGGAGGAATTTACATTCTAGTAGGGAGAGGGAAGACATTAAAATTAATAAATCAGGTATAGAGAATCGAGAATGTAATCAGCATCATGGGGGAGTACAGCAAAGTCAGGGGGATCAAGATTGTGATGGTGGGAAGGATTGCTGTGCAGGTGCATAAATGAAGTCAGGGTGGGCCTGCTGATGTGCTGAGATTTAAGCAAAGACTTGAAAGAGGTGAAGGAGTTAGCCAAGCAGATTTCAGGGGAAAAGTATTCCAGGCAGAAGAAAGAGTAAGAGCAGCTGGGTGCGGTGGCTCACGCCTGTAACCTCAGCACTCTGGGAGGCTGAGGCAGGTGGATCACCTGAGGCCAGAAGTTCAAGACCAGCCTGGCCAACATGGTGAAACACCATCTCTACTAAAAATACAAAATTAGCCAGGCTTGGTGGCGGGTGCCTATAATCCCAGCTGTTCAGGAGGCCGAGGCAGGAGAATTGCTTGAACCCAGGAGATTGCACCTCTGCACCCCAGCCTGGGAGACACAGCAAGACTGTCTCAAAAAAAAAAAAAAGAAAAAGAAAGAGTAAGAGCAAGGGCCCTATGGTAGGACTGTGCCTAGTGTGTTCAAGAACAGTGGAAAAGGCTGGGCACAATGGCTCACGCCCGTAATCCCAACATTTTGGAAGGCAGAGGCGGGCAGATCACCTGAGGTCAGGAGTTTCAGACCAGCCTGGCCAACATGGTGAAACCCCATCTCTACTAAAAATACAAAAACTAGCTGGGCGTGGTGGCACATGCTGAGTAATCCCAGCTACTCGGGAGGCTGAGGCAGGAGAATCACTTGAATCCGGGAGGCAGAGGTTGTAGTGAGCCAAGATCAAGCCACTGCACTCCAGTCTCGGTGACAGAACAAGACTCTGTCTCAAAAAAAAAAAAAAGAAAGTGGGGAAGTACTGCAGGGAAAAGAAGAGTAACCAATACTGCAAGTTCCTACAGATTAGAACAGTGCTATCCCTAACAGAGGCCAAGACAGAGTAACCTCTTTCTCACACTGGGGGAAAGAACGGAAGAAAGAGGGCAGAGAAGTTTGTAAGTAGAGGAAGGGAAAGCTCAGGGAGTTCATGCCCTTTTTTCCTATGAGGTGGCAGGCAAGGTATTCTGCCAAGCATGGGGCAGTGAGAGGTTTGAGTCAAGGGGTCCAGATTTTATAATAGCAACTGTGGAGAAATGAGGAGGGAACTAAGCAGAACTGCTCCGACAGGGACCAAAGACAGATTTAAGGGAGACCTCGGACTACACATTAATTGTGGCACTAATCCCCAGCACTATGCAGGTTTCTCCATGACACAGAGTAAGAATGGAGGGTATGGATGGTAGGGATGATGTGAGGCTGGCTTCTGCATAGTAAGTCCTGAAGAATAATAAGAAAGAATAAAAACTGCAAGCAATGCAACCCAGAGGTCGTAGTATAGAAAAGGAAGGAAAAGAAGTAAAATCTGGAAGAGGCTGACAGTTTAGGAGACTTAGAGTGGGAGAACACGCATAAAGTGATTATGAAAGTGAAAGCTATCAATTATCACAGTTTAAGACTTGAAGGTGAATTTGAGACCTTAACATGATGACAAGTTAAAGATGTGGCCATAACACTGAACAACTGGAACAGAATGAAGCCAATGTTTGCTTGAGCTCAATTCAAGAAATTTTACAGTTAACAGTAGTTACAAAGGAAACTCAGCATAGTGGTTACTTACTAGTACTTATGATCTTGGGGAAGTCACTTGGCCTGTTTTAGTTTCATCTGTAAAATGGAAATAACAGTATTTATTTCATATGGCTGCTATTAAGATTAAATTAGTTAATAAACGTAAAGTGCTTAGAAAAAAGCCTGGCACACAGAAAGTGCTCAATATGAGTAAGCTATTTTATCACTATTGTTGTTTCTGTTATTGTTTATTTACATAGTCATTGACATCTGCCAAGATGATGTCAAAAATCTGGATGAAAGAGAGAACTAAGCCAACAATATAGTAATCCAAAAGAGCAATGGGGCTGGGCACAGCGGCTCATGCCTTTAATCCCCCCACTTTGGAAGGCTGAGGTGGATCACTTGAGCTCAGGAGTTCAAGACCAGGCTGGGCAATAAGCAATATAGTGAGACCCCCCAACTCTACAAAAATTTAAAAATTAGCTGGGCATGGTAGCGCATGCCTATAGTCCCAGCTACTCAGGAGACTGAGACAGGAGGATCACTTGAGCCCAGGAGGTCAAGGCTGCAGTGAGCCATGACTGCGCCACTGCACTCCAGCCTGGGCAATAGAGTAAGACCCTGTCTCAAGGGGAAAAAAACGGGCAATGGTAGAGGATAGTATGGTTGAATGATATGCTTTGGTATAAACAATGTGATATTAAATACAAAAAATAGGCCGGGCACGGTGGCTCATGCCTGTAATCCCAGCACTTTGGGAGACCAAGGTGGGTGGATCACCTGAGGTTGGGAGTTCAAGACCAGCCTGGCCAACATGGAGAAACCCCATCTCTACTAAAAATACAAAATTAGCCGGGCATGGTGGCACAGGCCTGTAATCCCAGCTACTAGGGAGGCTGAGGCAGGAGAATCGCTTGAACCTGGGAGGTGGAGGTTGCGGTGAGCCGAGATCGGGCCGTTGCACTCCAGCCTGGGCAACAAGAGTGCAACTCCGCCTCAAAAAAATATAGATAGATAGATAGATAGATAGATATAGATATATATAAATCCATCAAACATTTACAAGCTTGTGACTTCAAACACATATACAAAAAACCACAAGACAATTGTAAAAGTACCAATTGAGTATTAGATAATAAGTACAGTATATGTACATACAACATTACAAAGAATTTTGAAAATGCTCTGACTGGAAATCACGGAAACCATATCAGGATACTAAATTGTACTAAAATGAAAATGAGTTGGAGTTAACTTTATCTCACCATTTCTATATAGAAATGGTAGCCCAGGTGCAGTGGCTCATGCCTGTAATCCCAACACTTTGGGAGGCTGAGGCGGGTGGATCACAAGGTCAGGAATTCGAGATCAGCCTGGCCAATATGGTGAAATCCCATCTCTACTAAAAATACAAAAATTAGCTGGGTATGGTGGTGTGCACCTGTAGTCCCAGCTGCTCGGGAGGCTGAGGCAGGAGAATCGCTTGAACCCAGGAGGTGGAGGTTGCAGTGAGCCAAGATCACACCACTGCACTCCAGCCTGAGTGACAGAGTAAGACTCCATCCCCCCACAAAAAAAAAAAAAAAGGCAGGGCACGGTGGCTCATGCCTGTAATCCCAGCACTTTGGGAGGCCAAGGCAGGCGAATCAGAAGGTCAGGAGTTCGAGACCTGCCTGGCCAACATGGTGAAACCCCGTCTCTACTAAAAATACAAAAATTAGCTGGGCGTGGTGGCAGGTGCCTGTAATCCCAGCTACTTGGGAGGCTGAGGCAGGAGAATCATTTGAACCTGGGAGGCGGAGGTTGCAGTGAGCCAAGATCACACCACTGCACTCCAGCCTGGGCGACAGGGCGAGACTCTGTCTTAAAAAAAAAAAAAAAAAAAGAAAGAAAGAAAGAAGTGGTAAAGTGTGAGTTCCTTGAAGGTAAAGAACTAAATCTCTACATGCACCCTCAGTTAATGGGTAATGCCTATAGTAAAAGAGCATCAATGAATCAGTGGCCCATTAACCAAACAGTTCAACTCCGAGAAGTCCAAGGCATCTTTTTATTTTTAGCAGGCAAAGTCTGAGCCCAGAGTGGAGTGCAATGGCGCTGTCTTAGCTCACTGTAATCTCAAACTCAAGCCATCCTCCCCACTCAGCCTCCGAGGCACTAGGACTACAAACACACACCACCCACATCCAGATTTTTTTTTTTTTGGTAGAGATGGGGGTCCTGCTATGTTGTCCAAGCTTGTCTCAAACTCTTGATGTGAAGCAATCCTCCCGCCTCAGCCTCCCAAAGCACTGAGATTACAGATGTGAGCCACTGGATCCGGCCCAAGGCACCTTTTGCAGGTTTTTCCTACCACAGTCACATCTGTTTAATTTCTCTTCTATCCCGATAAGCTGCACAAAAAAAGTTCAAGAAGTATGCATACTTATTCACACTCTTTCATAGAATCCAGATATTCACCAGTATCTGTTCAAACGAGGCCATCTTTCAAAGAGAAATACATGAAATAGACATAAAATAACTTCAGAGCATTATGAAATTATACCATGTTAGTTTACAAGACCAAAAGTATATGCTTCCTCCTGGAAAAGATCTACTTTGATTAGCAGCCTGGGAAGGGGATTACAAACAGGAAGGCAGGGGGCCCATTGTCCTTTACTTTGTACCCAGGACAAGACCACAGTGGGAAAATGGACTAAAAAGCTTTGGCCTTAAGACAGACTCCGTTGGCAGACTTTCTTGGACACTTATTCCCTGCACGAAATCAAAATGGGAAAGAAGAAAGCGAGAAAAAAGGAAAAGTGCATTCACATCTGGTCTTGAAAAGGAAAAACAGTCTGTTCTAAGCCTTAAAAGCTATACTTAATTGGATAAATTTTGGAAAAACACTCATCAGAGCAGAGCTACACATACTCATAAAATCTAGCCTTCATATCAGATTCACAATCAGGTCTGATTTTACCAAATGCTGAAATTATTTTTAATCAAAAATGTTCAGATCTTTATACTAATAAAGTAACTCTAAAAATTAAAAACTTCGAAATATTTCTAACTTAGGGCATGGAATTTCAAAACAGACATTCTGTATTTCTCTCATATTAGTGTAATGCAAAAAACACTAGTTTCTGTTGAAGTTACATTTGGTTCAACAAGTTTTAAAACTAAAGCTTGATGACAAAAATAACAAAAAAACAGTGTTAAGACTTTGCTTAGCAAAACCTATCCAAATTTTTAAAATGTATATATATATATACACACACACACACACACACACACACACATATATATATATCTACACATTTTTTTTTTTAGCCAGGGTCTTGCTGTTGCCCAGGCTAGCCTCAAGCAATCCTCCCACCTCAGTCTCCCAAATAGCTGGGAATACAGGCATGAGCCACCATGCCCAGGTATTTATTTATTCATTTATTTTTGTAGAGACAGAGTCCCACTCTGTTGCCCAGGGTGGTCTCGAACTCCTGAGCTCAAGGGATCCTCCTGTCTCAGCCTCCCAAAGTGTTGGGATTACAAGGCATGAGCCACCGCACCCATCCCAAAATTTTTTACATAGTTCAACCTGAGAAGTTATGAGAATCTATTTATTAACAAATTGAACTTGAATGAAAGCAAAGGCCACAAAGAAGAAAGCAGGCATGCCATCTCTCCAGCTCCTGTCCACATCTAGGATATAGGAAAGAACAGATCTACAGACTCATGCTGAACCCAGTTATTGATCATCTCCAGACATGCTTACAATACCAACCTATGTGCAATTCTCATATTCCACCTTCAAACAGTACATTAACAACACTTGCTCTATAATCCAACAACCATACCAACTTAATCAGAAAGCACCACCTCACTTCTTAGAGGAACACAAGAAATAGATTTTGTTATGACTAAACTAAGGAGACAAAATGCCAGCCTTTAAATAAAATATCCACCATGATATCACCTCTTAAGAGTTATTCAAATCTCATCAGCACACTTTCATCAGGCTCAGACAGGCACATCATGACACAAAGCGGAATGTTCAATGGTGGCAGAACAGCTGCCCAGAGCAGTAAGAGATATGAGCAAGGGATCTGTTGACAATCTAATTTCAGCTACCTCGAGATTCCACAAAGATGACAGCCTGCGTCCTCAGAAATGCCGCCACTAGCTTCGCCCACTATCAGAATACTCTGGTTTACTTCTTCTCTGCAAGTTGAGCGACTCTGAAAATCTATCCATCCAATGCTCTACGGCTACTCGAGACCTCCATACTGATACAGTGGCCTTAGCAATTCTCAGATTGGCCTATGCACATGTAAAGCATCAGCAGGCCTTTCACAGCCCCCGCACTGGACGCAGAAGATGAATAGAGAAACACGGAATTTCACCCCAACAAGAATGGAATCTTGAAGGCAGTTTACCTTGGAAGCTCATTTAGCAATCAAGGAAAAAAAAAAGGGATCTGGAAGCTCCATTCTGGCGTTAGGGGCGGGAATGTTTTGTGTTGCATGAACAATGACTAGCTTGCTCAAGCAGCCTCCCAACCCCCCACAACTTGGCTTCTGGTCTGGCCAGTCACCCTGAAAGCTGCCAGGGCTGTCACTCGGTGCCTTCCAGCAACTGGACTTAGCTCCTAAAGGATTTGTCAGATCATCCTCCCAATATGGCTGCCCGAGTAATCCCAGTCGGCTGAACGCCGGGACCACACCAGCCTTCCTCACACCTGGCCAGCATCCAACAAGCCCCCTCCCTCCTATCGCACCCCTCTTTCCAGGCCTCGAGCCCTCGGCTCCCCCAGCGCCAAGCGATGACCTTTCCTATCGCCATCTGGCAAAGGGCATAACCACATTCCCAGCCGAAGCCCGATGCCCACCACAAAGGAGGAAAGGGGAGAGGGAAAATGAGAAACGATGGCTTCAAACGGAGCACAGCCGTCCCGGGCTGCAACGTGCGCGGAGCCCAGGGAACGGCCCGGCAGCGGCGGGTCTGGAGAGCGCTGGGCACAGCCGGGGCCTGGCAGCGCGGGGGAAACGGAGGGCCGGTGCAGGGCACTGCGGGGGCCCCAGCCGACCGCTGGACGCCAGCCCGAGACTCGCTGCTGGCCTAGGGAGGGGTCCCCTCCCCCGAGGGCGAGGCTCCCGCACCCGGCGCCCGTCCCGCGCTATCTCCCCTCAGACCCCGCCCGGACCCCGGCCCGGCCGCTCCTCCCCGCGGAAGCGGCCCCCTCCCCAACCCCGCGGCCGCGGCGCCAACCGCGCCAGCCCCGCCGCCTTACCTCAGCTGCGCTGCAGACCGACGGGCGGACCGGGTCAACAGGAGCCGCGGAGTGCGGGGGCGCGGGGGGCCGGGCACCGACGCACCTCAGCTCGAACAGCGGCCGCCGCGAGCCGCAGGGCGCCGCTCCGCAGCCCCATCACGCAGCAGCCCGGCACCACATCGAGGTGGGAGGTGGGCGGTCGGCGGTGGGCGGCGGACAGTAGTGCGCGAGTGCGGGAGGCCAGGGCGCAGCGACGGCCGGCGGTGACTGCTGCGGAGGACGGGGAGCGGCTCCGACGCGCTCGGGCGACTCCCAGGACCGCTGCCGTCAGACTGCCCCGCTTCGGTCCTCGCGAAACTCCGCCCGCAGTCGCCAGCGCGGGACACCGCCCCGAGCTGGGCCGCTGCGCGTCACCTCGTATCCGCCCCGGCGCCCGCGACGGACACGGGCTGTGGCCAATCACAGCACAGAGCTCGGGGCGGCCAGCCAATCGCAGGGGGAGCCGGGGAGTGGGGCTGCTGCGGGGAGCTGCAGGGACATCGAGCGCCCCCTAGTGGCCCTCGGGCCGGCGCAGTGAGTGGGTGCCGGTTGGCCAAAGCCGGAGCCCGGAGTTCCCTCCCGGGTGACCCCCAAGGGCATTCGTCGGAATCAGCCGCCCCCAGCCACTCCGATAATCCGCCTTATACGGGGACAAAAGATTGACTGAGTGGAGCGGGGCGGGGCCCAGGGGTCCTGACGCCCGCAGAGGAGCTGGGATCAACATGGGAGGCGCCGAGAGTGGAATCATTGTCCGTCGGAAAACATCTCGCAGGCGGAACCGGCCGAACGCGGCGCGGTGGGAGCGGAACCCCGAGAAGGGATGAGCGCATCCCGCGGGAAGCTGCCTGGCCTATTCTTACCGAACCCGAGCACAACACCTCCCACGCGCCACCTCGGGAGAGAAGGCGGAATGAGTAATGGAAAAGCATGACTTGGTGGGCATTCCACTTGTCTCCTTGGGAGACCGCGGAAGGGCTGTGAGGAGAGGAACAAACGCTTTGCACCGTCCCTGAGTTAATGAGCCCAGCCCCCTTCTGGGAGATGCCCTTGAAGGAGGGAGAGTGGAAGTCAGAAACCCGGAGGACACAAAAGCACGAGCAGTGATTTCTTTAAAATCAGATTTAGGTTCAGCTGGAAAGAAAAATCTCACTGTTCAGAAACAGTTCAATTCAGTACTTAATAAAATATAATCTTCAGTGATAATATATTCAATTATCAGGCCCAGGCCGAGCACTATTACTTTATAAGGTTGCGAATTTTTTTTATTTACTAGCAGACATTGAAAGTAAAATCACATGTCTTCCCCTGAATTAAATACAGTATTATTGTGAGTAAAAGGTATTATGTACAAGCATATGCACTAAAACGTCGACATTAATTTTCTACACTAATAATTCTGGAAAATCTCCACCACCACTCAAGTCCTCAGACTCTTCATCCGCTTTTATTGATCACTTCTCATTTTATTTAGAATTTAAACTCCACCTACCTGCAGAAGGATTTGACATCGCTTACACTAAAGCATACAGCAGTGAAATCTTATAGCATTAAAATAGGCATAAAATTCATAGTAATGAAACAAGTAAGAGACTTTTTAAAAGCTGTTTGAATGAGAGCCATGCCTAGAAAGAAAAATTTTTATGTTTTGTTTTGAGACAGAGTTTTACTCTCGCCCAGGCTGAGCTCAGTGACACAATGTCAAATCTCTGCAAACTCCGCCTCCCAGGTTCAAGCGATTCTCCTGCCTCAGCCTCCCGAGTAGCTGGGATTACAGGTGCCCGCCACCACGCCCGGCTAATTTTTGTATTTTTAGTGGAGACGGGGTTTCACTATGTTGGTCAGGTTGGTCTTGAACTCCTGACCTCAGGTGATCCACCCGTCTCAGCCACTCAAAGTGCTGGGAATACAGGCATGAGGCACTGCGCCCGGCGAGAAAAACAATATTTTAAAAATCCATAGTCAAGGAAATATGTTGCCACTGAGCACAGAACTCAGCTCTTAGCTTCCTGAAGGCTAAGAGTAAAATGAAACTATAGTAGGTTAATAAACAGGAACTCATCAAGTAGACACCACTTCATCATAGCATGAACCTCCTTGCCTAAGTACTGTGATGAGCGCCATGGAGAGTTACGAAAACCTGGGTGGCTGTATTGTTTGAGCTCTCAATGGAGCACAATCTAAAAAGAATCTAAAACGTAGTGAAGAACCAGGAGCGGTGGCTCACTACAGTAATCCCAACACTTTGGGAGGCCAAGGCAGGTGGGTCACTTGAGGTCAGGAGTTCGAGACCAGCCTGACCAACATGGCAAAACCCCGTCTCTACTAAAAAATACAAAAATTAGCCAGGCATGGTAGGCACGCCTGTAATCCCAGCTACTTGGGAACTTGCGGCAGGAGAATCACTTAAACCCGGGAGGTGGACGAGGAGGCGGTTGCAGTGAACTGAGATCCTACCACTGAACTCCAGCCTGGGAGATAGAGTGAGACTCTGTCTCAACAAAAAATAAAATAAAATTTAAAACAAAAACGTAGTGAAGAGGATATGATTGTGATTGGCAGGAGAAGAAGCTAGCCAAAGGGCACACAGAAGGCACAGAAGGGTCAATAAAGGCAAAGAAGGCTGCTCCAGGATCCAAGGCCAAACAGCCCCCTCTGCATAAGCCTTTTGCCTCTCTGACAGATGAAGTCACACTGCCCAGCCAGTTTCTCAGATTACAAATTCTGTATAAAAGCATCTCTTTAAAACAATAAATAAATTACTAGAAAATTGAACGTAGCCATGATCTGGTAGTGCTGTCTCTGGAATGCAAGGATACAAGAACATCAGAAGGCCTAGTCACGTGGTGCACTGCCACACTCCCATCACAATCACAATCACAATCAGGTTTCTGGATACAAAATCAATACACAAAAATCCGAAGTGTTCCTTTTTGATAGGAAGACTTTATTATTACTATTATTTTAGACAGGGTCTCACTCTGTCACCCAGGCTGGAATGCAGTGGTGTGATCACAGCTTACTACAGCCTCAACACTTGCCCCCTGGTTTAATCCATCCTCCCACCTCAGCCTCCTGAGTAGGTGGTACTATAGGCACACGCCACCGCGCCCAGCTAATTTTTCTATTTTTTGTAGAGACGGCTGGTATCCAGCTCCTGGACTCCAGTGATCCATCAACCTCAGCCTCCCAAACTGCTGGGACTACAGGTGTGAGCCACTGAGCCTGGCCTTTATTGCTATTTTTAATGGGATCTTTTTAAAAAATCAAGTCTTCCTGGCCAGGTGCTGTGGCCCACACCTGTAATCCCAGTACTTTGGGAGGCAGAGTAGGCTGATCGCTTGAGCCTAGGAGTTTGAGACAAGCCTAGGCAACATAACGAGACCCTATCTCTACAAAAAATACAAAAAAAAAAAAGTAGCCCGACATGGTGGTATGTACCTGTAGTCCCAGCTGCTTGGGAGGCTGAGTGGGAAGAACAATTGAGCCTGGAAGGTCAAGGTTACAGTGAGCTGTGATTGCACCACTGCACTCGAGCCTGAATGACAGAGTGAGATCCTGTCTCAAAAAAAAAAAAAAGAAAAAAAGCAATAAAAGCTATTTAATATTTAAGAATAAATGCACCTGTAATCCCAGCACTTTAGGAGGCCCAGTTGGGTGAATCATTTGAGGTAAGGAG
This sequence comes from Pongo pygmaeus, assembly GCF_028885625.2. NCBI lineage: Eukaryota > Metazoa > Chordata > Mammalia > Primates > Hominidae > Pongo > Pongo pygmaeus. Next base: position 221,023,793 of record NC_072373.2, read on the forward strand.
TTCAAGACCAGCCTAGCCAACATGATGAAACCCAGTCTCTACTAAAAATACAAAAAATTAGCCAGATGTGGTGGCGCATGCCTGTAATCCCAGCTACTCGGGAGGCTGAGGCAGTTAATCTCAGGTACTCTGGGAGGTGGAAGTTGCAGTGAGCTGAGATCGTGTCACTGCATTCCAGTCTGGGCGAAAGAGTGAGATTCAGTCTCAAAAAATGTAATAAACAAATGAGCAAGATCTATATGGGAAAAAGGCATACAACTGTACTGAAACACATTAAAGAAGCCATGACTAAATTGAGAGGTATTCTTTATTCTGAGACAAGAAAAAAATAATAATACAGATGTCAGTTCTAAGCAAGTTAATCTATAAACTTAATGTAATTCTAATCAAAATTTCAAAATTTCAAATTTTCTACGGAATTTGACAAGGTGATGGTAAAATTTATATGATAAATATATTCCTTGTCCTTTTTTAAAAAAATCATGTAACAAAGCCACCCATGGCAATTTTGAAGAATGAGGTATAGGGACTTGCCCATAAATTAGCAAGATTCTCAGTAACATTGTGCAGATTAGTACTCTGTTGTATTGACAAGAATATAGAAATATAAAAATGGAACATCCTGGCTACTCAGGAGGCTGAGGTGGGAGAATTGCTTGAACCCAAGAGTTCGAGGCTACAGTGTGCAATGATCACACCACCGCACTCCAACCTGGCAACAGAGCGAGACCTTGTCTCTAAAAAAATAAAATAAAAAAGAACAGAATAGAGTTCAGAAACAGACCACATGGGTATAGGATAATAACATATGACTACATTGGCATTACAAATTAGCGTGGGGAAATGGAAAATACAAATGATAAGTAGCACTGAAATGATTGCTTAACTATATGGTTAAAAAAAAAAAAATAGATCCTGGCTGGATGTGGGGGCTCATGCCTATAATTCCAGCACTTTGGGAGGCTGAGGCAGTAGAATCGCTTGAGGGCAGGAGTTTGACACCTGGGCAACATGTTGAAACCCTGTCTCTACAAAAACTACAACAACAACAAAAAAATTAGCTGAGTGTGGTGGTGTGCCTGCGGTCCCAGCTACTCAGGAGGCTGAGGCAGGAGGATCACCTTAACTCTGGGAAGGCGGAGATTGCAGGTAGCAGAGATTATGACACTATAGCCTGGGTGACAGAGTGAGACTCTGTCTCAAAAAAATAAATAAATAAAAATTTGAAAGGTGCAGGATAAGCCGGGTGCGGTGGCTCACGCCTGTAATCCCAGTACTTTGGGAGGCCGAGGCGGGCAGATCACGAAGTCAGGAGATCGAGACCATCCTGGCTAACATGGTGAAACCCCGTCTCTACTAAAAAATACAAAAAATTAGCCGGGTGTGGTGGCGGGCGCCTGTAGTCCCAGCTACTGCAGAGGCTGAGGCAGGAGAATGGCGTGAACCCAGGAGGCGGAGCTTGCAGTGAGCCAAGATCACGCCACTGCACTCCAGCCTGGGTGACAGAGCGAGACTCTATCTCAAAAAAAAAAAAAAAAAAAAGGTGCAGGATAATAGGTGCAGGACAGTGGCATTTATACATAAAGTCTGAAGCATGAATATGAGCACTATACTGTTTAGGACTAAATTTATGTATAGTCAAGTGTGAAAACATGGATGACAACGACAATCATCAAATTCAGGATGAGATTAACCCAGGAGAGAAAGAGAGGAAAACAAAACCAACAAACAAAAAAAGGGAGGATGACATGAGAATCTGCAACTGTATCTGTAATATTTTATTTCTCGAAAAACAAAATAACAGGAAGATGGAAATGTTGACTTGGGAGGAAAAACCAGAGAATTTATTGATTTGTCTTGAACTCCTTATTGTTATTATTATTTTTTGTTTGTTTTTTGAGATAGAGTCTCGTTCTGTCGCCCAGGCTGGAGTTCGGAGGTGTTATTTCTGCCATTGATGATTTTCCGCCTTCCATTTTCTTTTCTGCAAATGTCTATTATTGATTGATTGATTGACCGATTGATTGATTTAGAGACAGAGTCTCCGCTTCTCACCCAGGCTGGAGTGCAGTAGCTCGATCTCGGCTCACTGCAACCTCTGCCCCCCAGGTTCAAGCGGAGCGATTCTCTTGTCTCAGCCTCCCAAGTAGCTGGGATTACAGGTGCCCACCGCCATGCCCAGCTAATTTTTGTGTTTTTAGTAGACACGGGGTTTCACCGTGTTGGCCAGGCTGGTCTCGAACTCCTGACCTGAGGTGATCTGCCCACTTCAGCCTCCCAAAGTGCTGGGATTACACGTGTGAACCACCACGCCTGGCCCTGTCATTATTATTATTGTCTTTTTTGTTTTGTTTTGTTTTGTTGGGAAGGAGTCTCACTCTGATGCTCAGGCTGGAGTGCAGTAATTCGATCTCGGCTCATTGCAACCTCTGCCTCCTGAGTTCAAGCAATTTTCGTGCCTCAGCCTCCTAACGTAGCTGTGATTACAAGCATGTGCCACCACACCCGGCTAATTTTTGTAATTTTAGTAGAGATGGCTGGGCACAGTGGCTCGCGCCCGTAATCCCAGCACTTTGGGAGGCTGAGGCAAGTGGATCGCATGAAGTCAGGAGTTTGAGACCAGACTGACTAACATGGAGAGACTTCGTCTCTACTAAAAATACAAAGTTAGTCCGGCATGGTGGCACATGCCTGTAATCCCAGCTACTCGGGAAGCTGAGGCAGGAGAATCAGTTGAACCCGGGAGGCAGATGCTGCAGTGAGCCGAGATCGCGCCATTGCAATCCAGCCTAGGCAACAAGAGTAAAACTCTGTCTCAAAAAAAAAAAAAAAAATTGTAGTAGAGACGGGGTTTCGCCATATTGGCCAGCCTGGTCTTGAACTCCTGACCTCAAGGGATCCACCCACCTCAGCCTCAGCCTCCCAAAGTGCTGGAATTATATGCATGGCCTATTGTCATTATTTAATACGGTGTTTAATACAGTATATGTGGGTGGGTATCATGTTAGTTTTTTTGAGACAGAGTCTAATACGGTGTTTAATACAGTATATGTGGGTGGGTATCATGTTAGTTTTTTTGAGACAGAGTCTCACTGTGTTGCCCAGGCTGGAGTGCAGTGGCGCGATCTCAGCTCGCTGCAAGCTCCGCCTCCTGGGTTCACGTGATTCTCCTGCCTCAGCTTCCCGAGTAGCTGGGATTACAGGCTCACACCACCATGCCCAGCTAATTTTTTGTGTATTTTGAGTAGAGACCGGGTTTCACTATGTTGGCCAGACTGGTCTTGAACTCCTGACCTTGCAATCCGCCCACCTCAGCCTCCCAAAGTGCTGAGATTACAGGTGTGAGCCACCACACCCGGCCATCATGTTAGTTTTTATACTTTACTACCTGTTTAAAAAATACATGTGTAATTTATTCTGGGCAAGGTGGGATGCACCTGTAGTCCCAGCTACCTGGGAGGCTGAGGTGGGTGGATCTCTTGAGCCCAGGAGCTCTAGGCTGCAGTGCACTTTTATTGTACCTGTGAATAGCCACTGCACTCCAGCCCAGGCAACAGAGCAAGACCCCACCTGTAAAAAAGTAAATAACTTCATAACTTAAAAAATGATAGGTCAGGCTCAGTGGCTCACACCTGTAATCCCAGCACTTTGGGAGGCTGAGGCAGGTGGTTCACCTGAGGTCAAGAGTTTGAGACCAGCCTGACCAACATGGTGAAACCCCATCTTTACTAAAAACACAAAATTAGCCAGGCATGGTGGCACAGTTCTATACTCTATTCAAGAGAATCTCTTGAACCCAGGAGGCAGAGGTTGCAGTGAGCTGAGATCGTGCCATTGTACTCCAGCCTGGGCAACAAGAGAGAAACTCCATCTCAAAAAAAAAAAAAAGATATTTGTCCAGAGGCATCCCAGCTGCGATGCCACCAGTAATCCTCTGCAGACTGGGTCGGCAGCTACATCAGAGGGCGTGGGACTGATCCCCAGCAGCTGAGCAATGTGTGTGAGTGGGTGGGAGACAGCAAGCCATAATCCTCTCTCTCTGACCTGGTTTTCAGATGCCCTAGTCTCACAGCCTGCACTGTAAAAGGCTACCGTGTCTCGGCCACACATATTTTAAATGTGTTATGGAAATCCCTTCCTGACTGAGTCCATATTCACTCAAAACTGCCACATGCCGACTCTTGCACTGACAAAAATGTGGGAAGAGCCCAATTTCATTTCTGGCAAAATCCTCTACAGGATCATCCATGCCCATAAAGAGAATTACTTTCCAGTTATTTTAACCAAGGTCAGGTAACACATGTACTTGAGTCCTAGATCAGGTTGCATGAGTAAAAATAGGAACTGCTTATGTTTTTGGACTTAAGAGCCTAGGCAGCTCTCTACCCATTAAATCTAGAAAATATACGCTTTCCTATGCAAAGTCCTTATAAATATTAATTAATGTCTATTTTATGTAAGTATGTATCTATTAAACACTGTATTAAATAATGACAATAAGGAGTTCAAGACAAATCAATACATTTTCTGTTTTTTTCCAGTGAATACTTTAACAAACAGGATGCAATCTGGTTTAACTCATTAATATTAATGTACAGTGGCACCACTTATGCCAGGGTTATTTGGAATCAGAAAATCAAAACTGGAAGATGCTTTAGAACTGGTCTGCTACCTAGTCAGGAAATAAGCACAGCAAGTCTCTAGTTTGCTGAGGACTGAATTTTTTTTTTTTCTTTGAGACTGAGTCTGGCTCTGTCGCCCAGGCTGGAGTGCAGTGGCGCAATCTCAGCTCACTGCAACTTCCGCCTCCCAGATTCAAGCGATTTTCGTGCCTCAGCCTCCCAGCCTCCCTGGTAGTTGGGACTACAAGCAACTGCCACCACGCCTGACTGATTTTTGTATTAGTCAGAGATGGGGTTTAGTAGAGATGGGGTTTCACCATGTTGGTCAGGCTGGTCTCAATCTCAAGTGATATGCCCGCTTTGGCCTCCAAAAGTGCTGGGATTACAGGTGTAAGCCACCATGCCTGGCCTAGGGCTGATTTTTTTTTTTTTTTTTTTTTTTTTAATACAGAGTCTTGCTCTGTCACCCAGGCTGGAGTGCAGTGCTGTGATCTCGGCTCACTGCAACCTCTGCCTCCCGAGTTCAAGCGATTCTCCTGCCTCAGCCTCCCGAGTAGCTGGGACTACAGGCATGTGCCACCACACCCGGCTAATTTTTGTATTTTTAGTAGAGACGGGGTTTCAGCATATTGGTCAGGCCAGTCATGAACTCCTGACCTCAGGTGATTCTCCTGCCTCGTCCTCCCAAAGTGCTGGGATTACAGGCGTGAGACACCACTCCCGGCCTAGGGCCAATTTTTATATGGTGGCTTCAACTGCCTAGAATCCAGAAGGAAAGAAAAGAAAATTAGCCCAAGAGACTGCAAAACTCATGCACCTTCTTCACTGGAAAGTTCCTCAACCTGCGTTGACTGTCTCTTTATTGATATTTCACCACTATTTCTAACATGCTGCATTGCTGGAAATCTTAGCTAACCAGGTCGACAGAGGCAAAATGGAAATGGGGGTGGGGGCAATGCTGGAAGAAGGCTTATTCCAACAAAGATTAAAATTTTAAAAGCATATGTAAAATTTCAGAAAACATAGCTATTTGACGACATGTGAGTCCAAAGGATGTTTGGCTTTTTTTTTTTTTTTTTTTTTTTGAGATAGAGTGTCACTCTGTCACCCAGGCTGGAATGCAGTGATGCCATCTCAGCTCACTGCAACCTCTGCCCGCCAGGTTCAAGCGATTCTCCTGCCTCAGCCTCCCAAGTAGCTGGGATTACAGGCACATGACACCACACCCAGCTAATTTTTGTATTTTTAGTAGAGACGGGTTTTCACCACATTGGTCAGTCTGGTCTCCATCTCTTGACCCCGTGATCCACCTGCCTCAGCCTCCAAAAGTGCTGGGATTACAGGCGTGAGCCACCGCACCGGGCCGACTTTTGGCTATTTTTAAAAACCAAATTAGGCCGTGTGTGGTGGCTCACACCTGTAATCCCAGCACTTTGGTATACCAAGGCAGGAGGATCACCTGAGGTCAGGAGACCAGCTTGGCCAACATGGTAAAACCCCATCTCTACTAAAAACACAAAAAAAATTAGCTGAGTGTGGTGGCATGTGCCTGTAACCCCAGCTACTCGGGAGGCTGAGGCAGGAGAATTGCTTGAACCTGGGAGGTGGAGGCTACAGTGAGGAGAGATTGCACCACTGCACTCCAGCCTGGGTGACAGAGCAAGACTCAGTCAAAAAAAAAGAAAGAAAAGAAAGGAAGGAAGGAAGGAAGGGAGGGAGGGATGAATGGATGGAGGGAAAAAGAAAGAAAGAAGAAAAGAAAGAGAGAGAGAGACAGAGAAAGAAAGGAAAAGAAAGAAAAAAGAAAGGAAGGAAGGAAGGAAGAAAGAAAGAATTTCTGCATCCCTACAAGCAGTAGCAAAATCTTCTGGTGTCATTTTTTTTCTCTTTTCTCCAGTGCTCAATTTTATTTATTTATTTATTTATTTTATTTTATTTTTTTAAGGCAGTCTCGCTCAGTCACCCAGGTTGGAGTGCAGTGACACGATCTCGGCTCACTGCAAGCTCTGCCTCCTGGGTTCACGCCATTCTCCTGCCTCAGCCTCCCGAATAGCTGGAACTACAGGCGCCCACCACCATGCCCGGCTAATTTTTTTTGTATTTTTAGTAGAGACGGGGTTTCACCGTGTTAGCCAGGATGGTCTGGATCTCCTGACTTGGTGATCCGCCCGCCTTGGCCTCCCAAAGTGCTGGGATTACAGGCTTGAGCCACCGCGCCCGGCAATTATATTTAAATGAATGTCAGTTTACCAAGTAACATATTCATCACACTGCAGGTTAGTCAATCACAGAGATCGGCCGGGCACGGTAGCTCACACCTGTAATCCCAGCACTTTGGGAGGCCGAGGCGGGTGATCACGAGGTCAGGAGATCGAGACCATCCTGGCTAACACGGTGAAACCCCGTCTCTACTAAAAATACAAAAAATTAGCCGGGCGTTGCGGCGGGCACCTGTAGTTCCAGCTACTCGGGAGGCTGAGGCAGGAGAATGGCGTGAACCTGGGAGGCAGAGGTTGCAGTGAGCCGAGATTGCCACTGCACTCCAGCCTGGGCTACAGAGCGAGACTCTGTCTCAAAAAAAAAAAAAAAAAAAAAAAAAATCACAGAGATCACCATGGCCCTAAGGACCACATAGTAAATACCAAAGAATCCGGACAGAAAAAACAAACCAAGAACCAGAGTCTTATTTTTTTAAAGACTGAAAGAGTGAAATTATTATTATTATTTTTTTGAGACAGAATCTCACTCTGTCACCAGGCTGGAGTACAGTGGTGCGATCTTGGCTCACTGCAACCTCTGATTCCCTGGTTCAAGCAATCATCCTGCCTCAGCCTCCCAAGTAGCTGGGATTACAGGCATGTGCCACAATGCCCAGCTAATTTTTGTATTTTTAGTAGAGACAGGGTTTCACCATGTTGGCCAGGATGGTCTCTATCTCCTGACCTCGTGATCTGCCCCCCTTGGCGTCCCAAAGTGCCAGGAAATTTTAATTTCGTGTGTTCTCTTAATTTCCAATGATAAATTCCAGATTTTGTTTTCATCAGCTGTGGGTTCTTTGCACACATGGTCAGCCCTGTAATCAGCATGTCTTGCTGTTTTCCCTGGTCCTGACTGGGGAGCTATCATTTAGGCCAGATAAGAATACTCTGCATAGATTTCCTTCTTGTGAATTGCAGTTCATGCATCATTTTTCTGTAACAGGCATTTTTACTAATTAAGAACAACCTTGTATCAATTAACTTTGGTCTTAAAGCCATGATTAAGGAAACCAAATTGTTGTTTACTGAAATTGTTGTGCCAGTGACAGATGGCCCTGGAACACTTGGGCAGGACACAAAGCCTGAAATGGGCTCCCTACAGCATCAGAGCGAGTTCAGTTGCCAGGAAGGATCCCAGAACACAAGAAGAGGGACATTCTAGACAAAACAGAGAGCTTGGAGCACGATGCCCACAGCTGAAAATACACAGCAGAGTCATGGTGTCTCAGGTGACCCCATCGACGACTCTGTTCTCCAAATCTCCAATCCAAGGAGATGATCCCAACGACATCACTAATCCTATTTGGGCTCCAGCTCCCAGTGCCTCATAGAAACTCAACTTTATATATATTTTTTGAGACAGAGTCTTGCTCTGTCGCCCAGGCTGGAATGCAGTGGCGCAATCTCGGCTCACTGCAGCCTCCGCCCCCCAGGGTTCCAGTGATTCTCCTGCCTCAGCCTCGTGGGTAGCTGGGATTACAGGTGCGTGCCACCACATCCGGCTAATTTTTGTATTTTTAGTAGAGACAGGTAAGTTTCGCCATGTTGGCCAGGCTGATCTGAACTTTATATTTCTCTTGCCTAGAGCACAGTCCCTTGAGGTAAATATATAATTCATGCTGACAGACAGCATCTACTACAGAGAGGGCATTAGACAGGGCTTGAGAGCACCTGGTCGTTCCAGCTGGACTGTTTGGATTCTAATTCTGTCACTTGCTATGTGCTGTGGAGCAATCGCATCGCATCCATCATCTGGTTTCCTGGTCTCTAAAATGGGAATGAAGATAATACCCACCTCACCCTCATGTTGTGGGAATCAAAGGAGAGTGTGACTGTAAAACGCAATGTCTACTCATGTTCATAACTAGAGAGCCATGGTCTCCTTCAAGTCAAGAGACCGGAACTCAATAAACCCTCTCTCTGTGTGTCTCTCTGTCTCTCTCTCATCCCTTATCACTCCTGTGATGAGCTTTCCTATCTACAGATTACAGAATCACAGTATCTAAAATGTTATAAGGAAATGAACCTGCTACCTCCTAGCTGTGGAGTTATGGGCAGGTCAATATCTCTGGACTTCAGTTTTTGACGTATAAAATAAGGCAATTAGAGAAGATGAATTGAATTCTAAAGTATATTCAGGCTCTAATATCTTAGCACTCTGTACCTACTCTGTTTTTTTTCTCCCTATCCATAAAGAGGAAGAATTTAAGTTGATGGTGATGACAGTAATGACAATGGCTGGTATTTATTGAGCATTGACTATAAACCAAGAATTGTATTAAGCACTTCACATTAATTATTATTATTATTATTATTTTTGAGATGGGGTCTCACTCTGTTGCCCGGGCTGGAGTGACGTGGCGCGAGCTCAGCTCACTGCAACCTCCACCTCCCGGGTTCAAGCGATTCTCCTGCCTCAGCCTCCCAAGTAGCTGGGACTACAGGCATGTGCCACCATGCCCGGCTAATTTTTTGTATTTTTAGTAGAGACAGGGTTTCACCGTGTTACCCAGGATGGTCTCGATCTCCCGACCTCATGATCTGCCCGCCTCGGCCTCCCAAAGTGCTGGGATTATAGGCATGAGTCACCGTGCCCGGGCTTGATGATCTTTTATAATCTTTACGGCAGCTTTATGAAATAGAGCCTCTTATTGCTGCAAAAAAGGGAACTCAATAAAAGTTATGGAGCCATGGCTGGGCACAGTGGCTCATGCCTGTAATCTGAGCATATTGGAAGGCTGAGGCAGGCAGATTGCTTGAGCCCAGGAGTTTGAGACCAGCCTGGGCAACATGGTGAAACCCCATCTCTACAAACAACAACAACAACAAAAACGGGATTATGGAGACTGAAAAACGTCCTTCCCTACAACCCTACCAAAGATACCAGGTCCTAATCCCTGGAACTTGTATATTACTGTATATAAATTAGGATCTTTGTAGATGTGAGTAAATTAAAGTTTTGACATGGAGAGATTAACTGGAATTGTCACAATAAGCCCTAAATGCAATCACATGTAGCCTTATAAGGGGGAGGCAGGCACTGGAGGCCAGGCATGGTGGCTCATGTCTATAAACCCACATGTTGGGAGGCCAAGGCAGGAGGATTGCTTGAGTCCAGGAGTTTGAGACTAGCCTGGGCAACATAGTGAGACCTCATCTCTACTAAAAGAGGCTGGGTGTGGTGATTCACCCCTTAATCCCAGCTACTCTGGAGGCTGAGGTGGGAGTATCACTTGAGCACAGGAGTTTAAGACCAGCCTGGGCAAGATGGCAAGACCCTGTCTCTACAAAAAATTTTCAAAAATTAACTAGGCATGGTGGCGCACACATGTAGTCCCTGCGACTTGGAAGGCTGAGGCAGAAGGATCGCTTGAGCCCAGAAATTCAAGGTGACAGTGAGCTATGATCATGATCATGACACTGCACTCCAGCCTGGACAATAAAGTGATACCTTGGCTTAAAAAAAAAAAGGGGGCCAGGCGAGGTGGCTCACACCTGTAATCCCAGCACTTTGGGAGGCCAAGGCATGGGGATCACTTGAGGTCAGGAGTTTGAGACCAGCCTGGCCAACATGGTGAAACCCTGTCTCTACTAAAAATACAAAAATTAGTCAGGCGTGGTGGTGCACGCCTGTAATCCCAGCTCCTCAGGAGGCTGAAGCAAGAGAATCACTTGAACCTTGGAGGCGGAGGTTGCAGTGAGCTGAAATCGTGCCACTGCACTCCAGCCTGGGCAATAGAGAGAGACTCTGTCTCAGAAAAAAAAAAAAAGGAGGCAGAGGGAGATCTTACAACACATGGCAGTGTGAACATGGAGGGAGACATCAGGGAGATGAGGTCACAAGTCAAGTAACTCTGGCAACCACCAGAAACTGGAGGGGTGAGAAACAGATTCCCCCTAGAGCCTCCAGGGGCATAGTCCTGCCAGCACCTCTATTTTAACCCGTGATGCTGATTTTGGACATCTGGCCTCAAGAACTATGAGAGAATAAAATCCTGTTGTTTCAATTCACCCAATTTCTGGTTATTTATTACAGCAGCCACAGGAAACGAACACAGAGGTAAGTAATTTATTTTATGGTCACAGTCAATAGTGGTGGAGACAGGATTCAAATCCAGGAACCCCTGGCTCCAAACCTCATGCTCTAAAGCACAACACTGGATTTCCCCTTAGAATACATGAAACAGCCAGACACAGTGGCTCATGCCTGTAATCCCAGCACTTTGGGAGGCTGAAGTGGGTGGATCACCTGAGGTCAGGAATTTGAGACCAGTCTGGCCAACATGGTGAAACCCCGTCTCCACTAAAAATACTAACAACATTAGCTGGGCATGGTGGCGCTTGCCTGTAATCCCAGCTACTTGAAAGGCTGAGGCAGGAGAATCGCTTGAACCCAGGAGGCGGAGCTTGCGGTGAGTCGAGATAGCGCCACTGCACTCCAGCCTGGGAAACAAGAGCGAAAACTCCGTCTCAAAAAAAAAAAAAAAAAAAAGAGGGCCAGGCACGGTGGCTCATACCTGTAATCCCAGCGCACGAGGTCAGGAGTATGAGACCAGCCTGACCAACATGGTGAAACCCCGTCTCTACTAAAATACAAAATTAGCTAGGTGTGGTGGCGCACGCCTGTAATCCCAGCTACTTAGGAGGCTGAGGCAAGAGAATCACTTGAGCCCTTGAGGCAGAAGTTGCAGTGAGCCAAGATCGAGCCAGTGCACTCCAGCCTGGGTGACAAGAGCATAACTCCGTCTCAAAAAAAAAAAAAAGAATATGTGAAACAAACAGAGATTGACTAAGTATTAACTAACAAAAATAAAGAAGGAGGAAAAAATCTGAAATTCTATCAATAGCGAGGTAACATTCTAAGTGGCTGATTCAACCACATTCATCCTCTCTGCTGCAAACATCCCAGCTTCAGATGTGCTACTTTAAAAGTTAATTCTCCCACACACTTTACATCAAAATTAGGTCATACCTGCATCCCCGCCAAGAATGGCCAAGAATGAGTGCGCTTGAACAAAAGGATACAGTTTGTAAAAAGAAAAAAGATGAGATATTTATGGCTAAAGAGTTTACTTGGCAGCAATTTCAGGCTCTTAGTCCACTCCTGGCAAAGAGAAACAGAATTGCTTATCGCTTTTTTAAAGATTTGTTTCCTTTTTTCCCCTTCAACTGGGACTCTGTCCTTGATTTGGTCAAAAGGAAAATTGGTAAGAACTAAGAAACTTGATTTTTATTCCCCTCACTTGCTACCTTCCTGACTGAGTTCCCAAGCAAGTCAATTAATAGGAAAGTTGGGATTTGGGGTTTGAATTTAATCCTGGTCTATAATGAGCCCATATTTTTCTCTGCAGGAATGGACTCTCAGTTCCAACTCTGCACACACATTAAATCGTCCAGTTTTTACTAGAAGTATCTTATTTTCATCAGTGCATGGCTCCTAATCCACCAATTTGATTCATCTCATCTCCCTCCACCCCCTTTTTTGCCATTTAAATGGATATGCACCCTTTTTTTTTTTTTTGAGATAAGAGTTTTGCTCTTGTTTCCCAGGCTGGAGTGCAATGGCGTGATCTCCACTCACTGCAACCTTCGCCTCTCAGGTTCAAGTGATTCTCCTGCCTCAGCCTCCAAGTAGCTGGGATTACAGGCATGTGCCATCTCACCCGGCTAATTTTTGTATTTTTAGCAGAGATGGGGTTTCACCATGTTGGCCAGGCTGGTCTCGAACTCCTGACCTTAGGTGATCCACCTGCCTCGGCCTTCCAAAGTGCTGGGATTACAGGCGTGAGCCACTGCACCCGGCCACAAAAATTTGAGATAAACGGTCATAACATCGGGCCAGCCTGCAATGCTCTAGGTGAAATATTGTTTGCACCCTAGATTTATAGGACACAAAGCAGTAGGCATGGAGAGACCTGCAGATGAGGCTCCTTTGGCTGCCATAGGATTTCTCAATCATCCTAAAGAAATCAGCTGGTGCTGGGCACGGTTGTTAACGCCTGTAATCCCAGCACTTTGGAGGCTGAGTCAGGCAAATCACTTGGAGTCCAGGAGTTTGAGACCAGCCTGGGCAACATAGGGAGACCCTGTATCTACGAAAATAATTTAAAAAATTAGTCAGGCATGGCCGGGCATGGTGGCTCACGCCTGTAATCCCAGCACTTTGGGAGGCCAAGACAGGCAGATCACGAGGTCAAGAGATTGAGACCATCCTGGCCAACATAGTGAAACCCTGTCTGTACTAAAAATACAAAAAAAAAAATTAGCTGGGCGTGGTGGTGTGCACCTGTAGTCCCAGCTGCTTGGGAGGCTGAGGCAGGAAAATCACTTGAACCCGGAGGTGGAGGTTGCAGTGAGTCCAGATTGCGCCACTGCATTCCAGCCTGGTGACAGAGTGAGACTTCGTCTCAAAAAAAAAAAAAAAGAAAAGAAAATTAGCCAGGCATAGTGAAGTGCACCTGTAGTCCCATTTACTCAGGAGGCTGAGGCGGGAGAATTGTCTGATCCTGGGAGGTCCAGGCTGTAATGAGCCATGATGGCACCGCTGCACTCTAGCCCGTGGTAAAGAAAAATGTGTCAGGCGTGGTGGCTCACATCTGTAATCCTAACACTTTGGAAGGGCAAGGCAGGGGGATTGCTTGATCCCGGGTGTTTGCGACCCGCCTGGGCAATATAGGGAGAACCTGTCTCTACAAACAATTTAAAAATTAGCCAGCGTGGTGGGAAATCGCTTGAGGCCAGCAGGTCGAGGCTGCAGTGAGCCGTGATTGCACCACTGCACTCCAGCCTGGGCAACAGAGACCCTGTCTCAAAATAACAACAATAAAAAAACCCTGGCAGGGCGCCGTGACTCACACTTGTAATCCCAGCACTTTGGGAGGCTGAGGTGGGCGGATCACTTGAGGTCAGTAGTTCGAGACCAGCCTGGGCGACAGAGTGAGACTCTCTTTCAAATAAAAGGAAAAACGTTTTTGCATCACTGAAGGCCTCCCTAGATTGTAAGCAAAGACAGTAAAACACAGCCCTCTACGACAAGGCAACTCTAAGGAAGAAGCTAGGCATTTATTTATTTTTAATTTAATTTTTTTTTTGAGATGGAGTCTTCCTCTGTGTCCCAGGCTGGAGTGCAATGGCGCGATCTCGGCTCACTGCAAGCTCCGACTCCCAGGTTCAAGCAATTCTCCTGCCTCAGCCTCCCGCATAGCTGGGATGACAGGCAGTGCAACCACACCTGGCTAATTTTTGTATTTTTAGGAGAGATGGGGTTTCACCATGTTGGCCAGGCTGGTCTCGAATTCCTGACCTGAGGTGATCCGCCAGCCTCAGCCTCCCAAAGTGCTGGGATTACAGGCGTCAGCCACTGTACCCAGCCTAAGCATTTAGATCTATAATATTTATATAAACAATTGACTGTGTTTATAACTAAAAATTAACCCTGCTTATTTATAGCAGGCTTTTCCTTACAAGAGTTCAAAGTTTTTAAAAAAGCGATGACATCAGCAATTTCTTTCTACACCTGTGATCTTGACAGGTAACATGCTCATTTTACAAAAAGACTGAAAGGTAGAGGAATAATCTCCAAAGAGGCTGGAAACCCATCAGTGCATGGAACGGAGACCAGAGACCTAGTAACCAGATAAGCTCTGACCATCAACCAGCTCTCTCTCTTTTTCGTTTTCTCTCTCTCTCTCTCTCTCTCTCACACACACAGACACACTCTCTCTCTCTCTTTCTCTCTCTACACCAACAGACTTTCGAGGTCTCACAAGGTTGGAGATATCACATTCGATCACAATGCAGTCTGCCTGCCTCCTTTTTACTTTTCCGTTACTGGCCATTTCTCCAACGTGCTTAGCTTTCAACAAAGCAGCATAAATAATTTAAACCGTTGTAAAAAGCAATACGCGATACAGAAGGACGGAAGATTTAGAGACTGCCTGCTGGAAACCGGCAACACCACAGTTTCTTTATTCATCCTGGTATCCCACAGGGGTTGGAAAGACGGAAGCAAAGCTCTCGCTGGTGTTTCTTCATTCTCCCAAGAGTGGCTTACAGCATTTGGGGGCAGGGAGAAAAGGCTCAGCTGCAGTGATTTCAATGAGAGGCTGAGTGGTCTCAGGCAAGTAACATAACCTCTCTGAATTTTGGTTTCTTCGTCTGTAGAGTGAGTATCTACCACAAGGTTCTCGGGATTATTAGATGGAGGGTTTTTGTTTGTTTGTTTGTTTGTTTGTTTGTTTGTTTTGAGATGGAGTCTCACTCCGTCACCCAAGTATAGTGCAGTGGCGTCATCTTGGCTCACTGCAATCTCTGCCTCCCGGGTTCAAGTGATTCTCCTGCCTCAGCCTCCTAGGTAGCTGGGATTACAGGCGCGTGCCACCATGCCTGGCTAATTTTTGTATTTTTAGTAGAGATGGGGTTTCACCATGTTGGCCAGCCTGGTGTCAAACTCCTGACCTCAAGTGATCTGCCCACCTCGGCCTCCCAAAGTGCTGGGGATTATAGGCGTGAGCCTCTAAGCCCGGCCAGATGGAGTTGTAATCTACACCACTGAAGTGGAGAGGCCAGAACACAGAAGGGGGCAGATGGAACTGAGAAACCACATCGAGACTGAGAGATCCTGAGGAGAAAGAGGCATTTGGGTTCTGGGAGAGGAGGTGGTGGCAGCTTGGAAAAGAACGGGTGCAGCTCTGGGTGGAAGGGAAGCTGGGAGAGGCTGTCGTGTCTTCTGCCTGCCCCCATGACCCTGTAGTCCTGCACCTCTCAAAAGCAACCCAGGGTGCAGGAGGAGTTTCAGGGAGGCACAGATGCCTGACTGTGTTGAGAGGAGCAGAGAGATGGCCAACATCAATAGATAGGCTGACGCAAAGTGTCCCCTTCTCTCCATTCCCTAAGGACCAGCTGATTAAAACAAATGTAAGGCCAGGAGCGGTGGCTCACGCCTGTAAACCCAGCACTTTGGGAGGCCAAGGCGGGAAAATCATTTGAGTCCAGGAGTTGGAGACCAGCCTGGGCAACATAGTGAAACCCTGTTTCTACAAAAAAATACGAAAATGAGGCCAGGCACGGTGGCTTATGCCTGTAATTCCAGCACTTTGGAAGGCCAAGAAGGGTGGATCACCTGAGGTCAGGAGTTCGAGACCAGCCTGGCCAACATGGTGAAACCCCATCCCTACTAAAAATACAAAATTAGCCGAGTGTGGTGGCACAAGCCTGTAGTCCCAGCTACTCGGGAGGCTGAGACAGGAGAATCACTTGAACCCGGGAGGTGGAGGATGCAGAGCTGAGATTACACCATTGCATTCCAGCCTGGGTGAGACAGAGCAAGACTGTCTCAAAAAAAAAAAAAAAAAATTAGCTAGGCATGATGGCGTGTGTCTGTGGTCCCAGCTACTCAGGGGGCTGAAGTGGGAAGATCACTTGAGCTCTAGAAGTCAAGGCTGCAGTGAACCATGATTGTGCCACTGCACACCAGCCTGGGCAACAGAGTGAGACGCTGTCTCAAAAATAAATAAAATAAAATAAAATAAATGTAAAAGGTTCTTGGAAAAGAGCAGTGCTGGAGGAGAGGTACAGGAAGGTTTCTTGAACGGCAGGGTGATGTGCGGGGACGGCAAATGGGGAATTATGAGGCCTATAATTTAATGCCACAAACTCTGTCCACCTCCAACACACACACGCTCACCAGGAGGGCACAGCTTAAGGCCTGAGGCTTGACCTTGCTCAGTACACACTGCTGTTGCCATCCAGGTGGGTTATAACACCCAGGGGATTATGCAGCCCCGGGAAAATAACCAGACATCTGAGGAGCAAATGGCCAGAAATCGGAGACAATAAACTGAGCAGCTTATATCAGGGAAAGCAGAATGAATGGACTGGACACAATAGAAGTTTTAAATAAACATAATAAATATCTTCAAAGAGATAAGAGATGCTATTGGTAACAAGTAATAGAATAAGCCTTTTTTTTTTTTTTGATACGGAGTTTTGCTCTTTCACCCAGGCTGGAATGCAATGGCGTGATCTCGGCTCACTGCAACCTCTGCCTCCCAGGTTCAAGCAATTCTCCTGCCTCAGCCTCCTGAGTAGCTGGGATTACAGGCGCCTGCCACTATACCCAGCTAATTTTTGTATTTTTAGTAGAGACGTGGTTTCTCCAAGTTGGTCAGGCTGGTCTCGAACTCCCAACCTCAGGTGATCCGCCCGCCTCTGCCTCCCAAAGTGCTGGGATTACAGGCGTGAGCCACTGCTCCCAGCCATTACACATTGCATTGTAGACATGTATTGAAATTTCACACTGCACCCCATAAATATGTACAATTATTATGTCAATTAAAACTAATAATAAAAAAGTAAGCCAGGCATGGTGGCTCACACTTGGTAAGCACAGCACTTTAGGAGACTGAGGCAGGAGATGCCTGTCTCTACTAAAAATTAAAAATTTAGTTGGGTGTGGTGGTGCACGCCTGTAGTCCCAGCTACTCGGGAGGGAGGCTGAGGTGGGAGGATCAGTTGAGCCTAGAGTTTGAAGCTGCAGTGAGCTAGGATTGTACCACTGCACTCCAGCTTGGGTGCCAGAGACCCTGCCTGTCTCTAAAAAAAAGAAAATAAACATAAATTTAAATATATTAATAAAATTTATAAAACAGGCAAAAATAAATGATAGTGATTAGGGATGTATATCTATATGACAAAGACATGAAGAAGAGTAAGGAAATGGTGACCGTAGAAAGCAGATAATGCACCCCTGCACATGGAGGTTGGGAGTATCGTTATAGGAGCAAGCACATGGTGGGCTTCTGGGACACTGGGAGTGTTCAGTTTCTTTGCCGGAGTGGTTATTACCCAACTATAAGCCTTTTTTTTTTTTTTTGGAAATAGAGTCTTTTCTTTTTTTTTCTTTTTCTTTTTTTTTTTTTTTGAGATGGGGTCTTGCTCTGTTGCCCAGGCTGGAGTGCAGTGGTGCGATCTCGGCTCCCTGCAAGCTTCACCTCCCTGGTTCACGCCATTCTCCTGCCTCAGCCTCCTGAGTGGCTGGGACTACAGGCGCCCGCCACCACACCCGGCTAATTTTTTGTAATTTTAGTAGAGACAGGGTTTCACCGTGTTAGCCAGGATGGTCTCGATCTCCTGACCTTGTGATCCGCCCGCCTTGGCCTCCCAAAGTGCTGGGATTACAGGCATGAGCCACCACACCCAGCCTGGGTGACAGAGTCTTACTCTGTCACCCAGGCTGGAGTGCAATAGTGCAATCTCAGCTCACTGCAACCTCCACTTTCCGAGTTCAAGCAATTCTCTTGCCTCAGCCTCCGGAGTAGCTAGGATTACAGGCATGCACCACCACACCCTGCAAATTTTTGTGTTTTTAGTAGAGACAGGGTTTCACCACATTGGCCAGACTGGTCTTGAACTCCTGCCCTCAAGTGATCCGCCCGCCTCAGCCTCCCAAAGTGCTGGGATTATAGGCGTGAGCTGCTGTGCCTCGCATATAATAATTTACTGAGTTGTACATCTATGTTTCATCCATTTTGCTGAATAAGTGTTGAAATAGCTTGGATATTTGTCCCTGCCGAAACCTCATATTGAAATGTAATCTCCAGTGTTGGAGGTGAGGCTTGGTGGGAGGTGTTCGGGCCATGGAGGGATCCCTCATGGCTTGGTGCCATCTCTACTCGTGATAGTGAGTGAGTTCTTACCAGATCTGGTTGTTTGAGAGTAAGTGGCGCCTCTCCGCACCTTGCTCCTGCTGTTTCTCTGTGAAATGCCTGCTCCCCCTTCACCTCCCAACATGAGTAAAAGCTCCCCGAGGCCTTCCCAAACACCAAGGAGACACCGATGCCACATGCTTGTACAGCCTGCAGAACCATGAGCCAATTCAATCTCTTTTCTTTATAAATCACCCAGCCTCATATATTCTTTACACTGCAGGGGTGTCCAATCTTTTGGCTTCCCTGGACCACATTGGAAGAAGAAGAATTGTCTTGGGCCACACATAAAATACACCAACACTAACGATAGCTGATGAGCTAAAAAAAAAAATCGCAAAGAAAAATCTCATAATGTTTTAAGGAAGTTTATGAATTTATGTTGGGCCGCATTCAGAGCTGTCCTGGGCTGCCTGCAGCCCATGGGCCCCAGGTTGGACAAGCTTGCTTTATAGCAATGCAAGAATGGCCTAACATAGGTGTTATACTTTATTTATTATTATTATTATTATCATTATTATTATTATTTGAGATGGAGTCTTGCTCTATCGCCAGGCTGGAGTGCAGTAGTGCAATCTCAGCTTGCTGCAACCTCCGCCTCCCGGATTCAAGCGATTCTCCTGCCTCAGCCTCCCGAGTAGCTGGGACTACAGGCGCGTGCCACCACGCCCAGCTAATTTTTGTATTTTTAGTAGAGATGGGGTTTCATCATGTTGGCCAGGATGGTTTCAATCACTTGACTTCGTGATCTGCCTGCCTCGGCCTCTGAAAGTGCTAGGATTACAGGTGTGAGCCCTGCTTCCGGCCAAGTGTTACACTTTATAATAAAAAGATGGGGCCCAAAGATAAACAAGCAAATAACAACAACAAAACAAACAAACAAACAACAACAACAAAACAAAGAAAAGGTGGGCCAGGCATAAGGGCTCACGCCTATAATCCTAGCACTTTGGGAGGTCGAGGCGGGAGGATTGCTTGAGCCCGGGAGTTTCAGACCAGAGTGGGCAACATAGTGAAACTCCATCTCCACAAAAAATACAAAAAATTAGCCAGGCGTGGTGGTGCACACCTGTAGTGCCAGCTACTCAGGAGGCTGAGGTGGGAGGATCACTGGAGCCTGGGAAGTTGAGGCTGTAGTGATCTGTGATCATGCCATTGCACTCCAGCCTGGGCAACAGAGTGAGACCCTGTCTCAAATAAATAAATAAATAAAATAATTAAAATAAAACTGACTGGGAAGTAAGTTCTAGAATAATACAAACAAAAACCTAAAAAACACGAGGAAAAAGGGCAGAAAAGCACATACATAAGGATAGACAGTTTACAAAGGGAGAAACCTGTGTGGCTAGTTCTATTTTCTAAGACGGCTGCAACAAGACCTCCAGTCCTCCGTGCTATTCTTGAAACATGGCATTGAGACTCCTCCTACTGAGAGGTGGGGTCTGTGTTTCCTCTCCTGGAAACCGAGCATGCCTGTGGCCACAGCGGAAGTGACACTATAAGACCTCTGGGCTGCTGGCCCATAGAAACCCAGCTTCTGCCTGGTCTTCTCAGGGTGCTAGCTCTTGGAACCTAGCTCCAGAGGGCACACATGGGTGTGGCCAGCCAACAGCCATATGTGAGTGAGGAAGCCCTAAGGATGACTCCAGCCTCAGCCACCGTCTGACGGGTAACAGCATAAGATCCCTGAGTGAGAACAGCCCAGTGAGCTCAGTCAACCCCAAAACCATGATAGACATTAACAATTTCTTTTTTTTTTTGAGACGGAGTCTGTCGCCCAGGCTGGAGTACAGTGGCGTGATCTCGGCTCACTGCAGCCTCTGCCTCCCGGGTTCAAGCGATTCTCCCGCCTCAGCCTCCTGAGTAGCTGGGGTTACAGGCACGCACCATCATGCCTGGCTAATTTTTGTATTTTTTGTAGAAACGAGGTTTTACCATGTTGACCAGGCTGGTCTTGAACGCCTGACCTCAGGTGATCTGCCTGCCTCGGCCTCCCAAAGCAAAGTGCTGGGATTATAGGGGTGAGCCACTGCACCCAGCCCATGATAGATATTAATAGATTCTGTTTTAAGGCACTAGATTTGGGTGATTAAGATTTAGGTCTTTGGAAGTGGGTGCTGTTGAAACAAAGTATAATGCATGTTGCATTGGCTTTGGGATGGAGTAGCAGGCAGAGGATAAAAATGTATTGAGAACACCGTTAGTGAGGCTTATAGGAAAGTGAGTAAATACTGTTGGAAACCGGAGGAAAGGGGACCTCTGTTACGCAGTGGTGGAGATTTTGTCAAAGCCGTTGTCTGCGGTAACGTGGAAGGGAGAAAATCTGCCAAGCGAACTCGACGATCTATGTCAGGAGATGTGAAGGCAGAATAATGAAATACCATTTGGCTTCTTTCATTGCCTGTAGAAAAATGTGAGATGAACTGGCAAAAAAACAAAAATTAAAAAAATTAAGAAATGGCTTCCGGTCAGAAATCAAAAACAGCGCACTTTCGGGAAGATATCTAAAGATGGGGTAAAAAATGTGACCGCAGGCCGGGCGCGGTGGCTCACGCCTGTAATCTCAGGACTTTGGGAGCCCGAGGCAGGTGGATCACCTGAGGTCAGGAGTTCGAGACCAGTCTGGCCTACATGGTAAAACCCTGTCTCTACTAAAAATACAAAAATTAGCTGGGACTGATGGCTCACGCCTGTAGTCCCAGCTTCTCGGGAGGCTGAGGCAAGAGAATCGCTTGAACCTGGGAGGCAGAGGTTGCAGTGAGCTGAGATCACGCCACTGCACTCCAGCCTGGTGACAGAGTGAGACTCAGTCTCGAAAAAAAAAAGTGACTTCAGAATCCTTTGTTAAGACCTCAGAAAGATTTAAGAGTTACATAAGTAATCCAAAATAGAGAAAAGTTTATCCAGAAGAGACTTGTAGCTGTGGCTTTTGCCTAATAGAGCAAACTCCAGGAAGATTCATAGAAAACCCACAACATTTTAAGGTAATTGGTCAAAGTGCCTCCAGCTTAAATGAAAAAGGACAGGACAGAGAAAGTACAACATCAAAAGAGACTTTTAAACCCCTATATATAAAATATTTATTATATAATAATGTATTATATAATTAATATTATATATATTATATTATATATAATATTTATTATATAATAATGTATTATATAATATAATATTATATATATTATATTATATATATATATTTTGAGATGGAGTCTTGCCTGTCACCCAGTCTGGAGTGCAGTGGCTCCATCTCAGCTCACTGTAACCTCTGCCTCCCAGGTTCAAGCAATTCTCTGCCTCAGCCTCCTGAGTAGCTGGAATTACAGGTGCCTGCCACCACACCTGGCTAATTTTTTATATTTTTAGTAGAAACGGGGGTTTTACCATCTTGGCTAGGCTGCTCTTGAACTCCTGACTTCGTGATCCGCCCACCTCGGCCTCCCAAAGTGCTGGGATTACAGGCGTGAGCCACCGCGCCTGGCCTATATATTTTTTTTAATAAGCAGGAAACGTACTGAGAAGGCTTAGTTGCAAGCTCAGTTTTTGTTTTTTGTTTTATGGAAAAGGAAGAAAAGATTCAGAGAAAAAAAAGAGCCAAGAGGGTGGAGCTGAGAGGCTTGGTGAACAATTCCTGGGCTGTAGGACTGAGCCCTGAACAAGGAACTGGTGACATATGCCTGGCTGGATCTCAGAATTATTAATACTACGGACCAGTGACTCCTGTGGGGTACCATTTTCCACCTTTTTGAACAGAATCATCCAGAATGGTTTTCCCATGCCTGTCCCTTCATTGCATGCATGGTGTGTGTGCACATGTTGTGTGTGCACATGTGTGTGCATGTGGTGTGTGTGTGCACGTGTGTGTCTATGTGGTGTGTGGTGTGTGTGTGTGCACGTGGTGTGTGTGTGCATGTGTGTGTAGGTAACTTGTATCTTTCATTAACAGATCTTTAAATCTGGAAGATTAACACTCAAGGAACTACATTCAAAGAATCCCATCTGAGACGCCTCATCTGCAGCTGGACTTGATTTCAATGATGAGATGCTGGACTTGAAGCAGATGCCCTAATGGGATGCGGTTTGGGAATCTCACGGGAAGGAAAGAATGCATCATTTTGTAGATATGAAGAATGTAAATTGTTGCCAGAGGAGGAACGTGGCAGATCTTATTTGCAAGATGGTCAGAACGACATCTCCCATCCCAGAAGCTCTTCTCACAGAGTGACGTTGACCTCCCTCCCAGCATGAGGCGGGTTCTGCATTTCTTCCCCTTCAATCCAGGCAGGCTTGTGACTGCTGCTGAAGTGACACTATGTGACTTCCAAGCCTAGGCTGTAAAAGGGCAATACACAGCTTCTGTCTGGTCCTCTTGGAAGCTTGCTCTTGGATCTTCCAGAACTGTGGGGGATAAAATCACGGTTATTGAACCAAGCCACTCCATTCTGGGGTGATTTTGTTATGCAGCAATAAATAACTGATACAACTAGAGTAACAAATATATGAAGAGATTAATTCATTCAACACATATATTTGCCAGGCACACTTATAGGTGCTGAGGATACAGAAAAAAATCTCTGCCCTCCCTGGGCTTACATTCTAGTGGGGGGAAGTAGACTGTAAAGTAAATAATAGATATAGCATGTTATATAGTGATAAATGCCAAGGAGAAAATGCAAAGAAAGGGAATAGCAAGGGATGGCAAGGTTAGGTGAATAAATTACATTTTTAAATAGGGTGGACAGGGAAGGACTCACCAAGGTGATATTTGAGTAAAGATCTAAAGCAAATAAGGGAGTGACTGACCCATATGTATATCTGTGGGAAGAGGATTCTTCATAGAGGAAGTATTCTAGTCCCCTAGCAGGGGTGGAGAGCAATGAGGCCAGGATGGCTGAGTTTTTGGAGTAAGGGGAGTGTTGTAGGAGATGAGATCAGAGAGAACGTGAGGTGAGCGTTTTGCCTTCCAGGTTATTATAAGGATTTCTTTTTTTTTTTTTTGAGATGGAGTCTCAGTCTGTCACCCAGGCTGCAGTGTGGTGGCTAGATCATAGCCCCTTGCATTTGCTGGAGCTTCTGCTCCAGCAGCCTTGAATTTCTGGGCTCAGGCAATCCTCCCACCTCAACCTCTGGAAGTGCTGGGACTACAGGCGTACAACACCACACCTGGCTTTAGGGTTTTTTTCCAGCCCCTTTCTTTGTTTTCTTTTCTTTTATTTTTCTTTTTCTTTTTTTTTGAGACGCAATTTTTGCTCTTTTTTTGCCCACGCTGGAGTTCAATGGCACACGATCTCGGGTCACTGCAACCTCTGCCTCCCGGGTTCAAGCAATTCTGCCTCAGCCTCTCAAGTAGCTGGGACTTGTACAGGCACGCACCACCATGCTCGGCTAATTTTGTATTTTTAGTAGAGACTGGGTTTCACCATGTTGACCAGGCTGCTCTCGAACTCCTGACCTCACGTGATCTGCCCATCTCAGCCTCCCCAAAGTGTTGGGATTACAGGCGTGAGCCACCGCGCCCAGCCTCTTTCTTTTTCTTGAGATAGGGTCCCACTTTGTCACCCAGGCTGGAGTACAGTGGTGCAATCTCGGCTCACTGCAGCCTCAACCTCCTGGACTCAAGCAATCCTCCTGCCAAAGCCCCTGAGTAGCTGGGTCCACAGGTGCATGCCACCACGCCTAGCTATAGTTTTTTTTTTTTTTTTTTGAGACAGTGTCACTCTGTCACCCGGGCTGGAGTGCAGTGGCACAACCTTGGCTCACTGCAGTCTCCGCCTCCTGGGTTCAAGCAATTCTCCTGCCTCAGCCTTCTGAGTAGCTGGCATTATAGGCGTACACCACCACACCCAGCTGATTTTTGTATTTTTAATAGAGACGGGGTTTCACTATGTTGGCCAGGCTGGTCTCAAACTCTTGACCTCAGGTGATCCACCCACCTCAGCCTCCCAAAGTGCTGGGATTACAGGTGTGAGCCACCACGCCCAGCCAAAGTTTTAACAAGATCATCCCACCTGCCTTTCTGAGAAAGGAGGTTAAGGGGAGAGGCAGGAGCACCAGTGATGCTGTTGGAATAATCCAGGAGAGAGCCAGCAGCAGCAACTCGAACCAAAGTGACAGGAGGGGACCTGGGGAGAAGCAGTCAAGTTCTGGGATACATTTTGTAGGTAGAACAGAGGGACTTTTTTGTTTGTTTGTTTAGACAGAGTCTCACTTTGTAGCCCAGGCTGGAGTACAGTGGCCTGATCTCGGCTCACTGCAACCTCCGCCTCCTGGGTTCAAGTGATTCTTGTGCCTCAGCCTCCCAAGTAGCTGGGATTACAGGCGCCCGCCACCATGCCCAGCTAATTTTTGTATTTTTAGTAGAGACGGGGTTTCACCATGTTGGCCAGGCTGGTCTCGAACTCCTGCCCTCAGGTGATCCACCCACCTTGGTCTCCCAAAGTGCTTAGGATTGCAGGCGTGAGCCACTGCGCCCAGCTGAGCAGAGAGATTTGTGGACAGATTGGACATAGGAGGAGAGCACAACAGCGGAGTCAAGGATGACTCGAAGGTTTGTGGCCTGAGCGACTTGGAAGGATGGAGTTGTCATTTACTGTGATGAGGAGACTAACAGGAGCGGGCGTGGGGTGAAGCGTACGGAGTTCAGGTTAGGATATGTTAAGTCTGAGGACCTTTTAGTCATCTGAGATGGCCAGTGTGTACAGTATACAGGAGAGAAGCGAGGGTTTCCCTATGGGAAGTGAGGAGCGCCTCTGCCCGGCCGCCCCGTCTGGGAGGTGAGGAGCGCCTCTGCCCGGCCGCCCCGTCTGGGAGGAAGTGAGGAGCACCTTTGCCCGACCGCCCCGTCTGGGAAGTGAGGAGCGCCTCTGCCTGGCCGCCCCGTCTGGGAAGTGAGGAGCGCCTCTGCCCGGCTGCCCAGTCTGGGAGGTGAGCGCCTCTGCCCGGCCGCCCCGTCTGGGAGGTGAGGAGCACCTCTGCCTGGCTGCCACCCCGTCTGGGAGGAAGTGAGGAGTGTCTCTGCCCGGCCGCCCTGTCTGGGAGGTGAGGAGCGCCTCTGCCCGGCCGCCCAGTCTGGGAAGTGAGCGCCTCTGCCCGGCCGCCCCGTCTGGGAGGTGAGGAGCACCTCTGCCTGGCTGCCACCCCGTCTAGGAGGAAGTGAGGAGCGCCTCTGCCCGGCCACCCTGTCTGGGAGGTGAGGAGCGCCTCTGCCCGGCCGCCCTGTCTGGGAGGTGTACCCAACAGCTCTGAAGAGACAGCGACCATCGGGAGCGGGCCACGAGGACGATGGCGGTTTTGTTGAAGAGAAGGGGAGGAAGTGTGGGGAAAGGAAGGAGAGATCAGATTGTTGCTGTGTCTGTGTAGAAAGAGGTGGGCATAGGAGACTCCATTTTGTTCTGACTAGGAGAAATTCTTCTGCCTTGGGATGCTGTTGATCTATGGCCTTTCCCCCAGCCCCGTGCTCTCTGAAACATGTGCTGTGTCAACTCAGGGTTAAATGGATTAAGGGCGGTGCAAGATGTGCTTTGTTAAACAGGTGCTT
This sequence comes from Pongo pygmaeus, assembly GCF_028885625.2. Classification (NCBI taxonomy): domain Eukaryota; kingdom Metazoa; phylum Chordata; class Mammalia; order Primates; family Hominidae; genus Pongo; species Pongo pygmaeus. The sequence goes on from NC_072373.2 coordinate 221,049,915, forward strand.
GAAGGCAGCATGCTCTTTAAGAGTCATCACCACTCCCTAATCTCAAGTACCCAGGGACACAAACACTGCAGAAGGCCGCAGGGACCTCTGCCTGGCAAAACCAGAGACCTTTGTTCATGTGTTTATCTCCTGACCTTCTCTCCACTATTATCCTATGACCCTGCCACATCCCCCTCTCCGAGAAACACCCAAGAATCATCAATAAATACTTCATAAATTAAAAAAAAAAAAAAAAAGAAAAGTTAAAATAAAAAAAAAAAAAAAGAGAAGCGGGGGTTTGAGATATACCTTTGGGGTCAACGTGAGTGGCTAGTAACGAATGAAAGCCGTGATACTGAAGTTATCTAATTGTTTAAAATGGGGGTTAGGTCTAGAGCTGACCTCAAGGCCAAAGTCCCTTCCAAAATGCTATGCTGCTTCTCCTTGGGCATTCTGAGCTATTCTGAACTTCTAGCATTCTGGAACTCTGCCATACAACAGGAGTCGGGAAGAGATGAGGCTGGAAAGGCCAGATGGCCTAGATTCATGTGCCAGTTCCACTACATTATGGTTGTGGAGGGTTAAATTAATTAATACATGTGGCTGGGTGCAGTGGCTCTCGTCTGTAATCCCAGCACTTTGGGAGGCTGAGGCGGATGGATCACGAGGTCAGGAGATTGAGACCACCCTGGCTAACAGGGTGAAACCCTGTCTCTACTGAAAATACAAAAAATTAGCCAGGCGTGGTGGCGGACACCTGCAGTCCCAGCTACTCGGGAGGCTGAGGCAGGAGAATGGCGTGAACCCGGGAGGCGGAGCTTGAAGTGAGCCGAGATCCCGACACTGCACTCCAGCCTGGGTGACAGAGCGAGACTCTGTCTCAAAAAAAAAAAAAAATTTATACATGTAAGAGTGACTTGCACAAAGAATATGCTCATGAAATGCAAATGATCATCACCAATTCAGAATGACTTTCTTCACCAACACTATCTGACACCAGCATCAAGCTCATAGGCTACTGTGTCTCCTTCAATCAAAAACATACCTTGAGGCCCGGCGTGGTGGCTCACGCCTGTAATCCCAGCACTTCGGGAGGCTGAGGCAGGCGGATCACTTGAGGTCTGGAGTTCAAGACCAGCCTGGCCAACATGGTGAAACCCCATCTCTACTAAAAAAAAAAAAAAAAAAAAAAAAAATTAGCTGGACATGGTGGCATGTGCTGTAGTCCCAGCTACTCGGGAGGCTAAGGCAGGAGAATCACTTGAACCTGGAAGGTGGAGGTTGCAATGAGCCAAAATCGTGCCACTGCACTCCAGCCTGAGTGACAGAGTGAGACTCCGTCTGAAAAAAACCAAAAACCAAAAAACAAAAAAAGTACCTACTCAAATGAGGCCTATTCATGTCACTTTAGCACTCTAATCAAATTGCTGTGAAACTCACTACTTGATGTACCAAACCCAGAGGTTACAAAAAGTGAACGGTGTGCTCAGCTTTTTTTTCAAGATATTCGATCAATATCTTTTTAAAATCTACACAACACTGAGTCACAACACAAGGCAGATTTTAATCATCTTTCTCTCAAGGATCATTTCTCTTCTGCCAATCTGATTCTCTTATTTGACAATCTTCCTTTTAGCCAAGACCTACTTTTAATATATTTTGGGATTTATTTCAATATCCACAATTAAGAGACTACAGACAAACACAAAACAGCAACTCTTGAGACTCTAAAAATGGAAACCCAAACCATCTTCCCCCTAGAGATAGTACAGGCAGGAGACTGACTGTGTCTCTGTCCTATCTGGCAGTCCTTGAAACCTCTGAATTATTCAAAATGACAAGTGCCTATGGCAGTATAAAGCAGCATTTTATTACATTCATGGGGACAACTGGAGGATTAAAATAAGAGTTTGGAATCTGGGATGCAGAGGAGACAAGCAGTACACACTGGTCAGATAACCACACAAACAAAATTAGGCAAGATGCCAGTCAGTATCCTAATTCTAGAGGCACTAAGCTTAGATGTAAGTTTAGTAAAAAGTAAACCCAATTAAACAGAATCTTCTGTATGGTGAGAATATGGATTTTTTTTCTTTCTGCTTATATTGTCTAAAATTTTTGCTATCATGAACTTTTTCCTTATTTATTTTATCTATCTATCTATCTATCTATCTATTTTTTGAGACAAAGTCTCACTCTTGTCCCCCAGGCTGGAGTGCGATGGCGCGATCTCAGCTCACTGCAACCTCCACCTCCTGGGTTCAAGCAATTCTCCTGCCTCGGCCTCCCGAGTAGCTGGGATTATAGGCACCCACCACCATGCCCAGCTAATTTTTGTATTTTTAGTTGAGACGGGGTTTCACCATGTTGGCCAGGCTGGTCTAGAACTCCTGACCTCAGGTGACACACCCGCCTCAGCCTCCCAAAGTGCTGGGATTACAGGCGTGAGCCACCGCACCTGGCCATTTTACATATATAAAAATATATATAAATATATAAAAATATATAAATATATAAATATATAGAAATAAATATAAATATAAATATAAATAAAATATATAAAAAATATATATAAAATATATAAAAATATATAATATATATATATTTAAAAAGTATATAAAATATATAAATATATATATAAATATATAAATATATATATAAGTATATATAAATATATATAATATATATAAATATATATTATATATATAATATATAAATATATATTATATATAAATATATATTATATATAATATATATATTATATATTATATATAAATATATATTATATATAATATATATAATATATAATATATATAATATATATAATATATAATATATATAAATATATATTATATATAATATATAAATATATATATAATATATATAAATATATATTATATATAATATATAAATATATTATATATATAATATATATAAATATATATTATATATAATATATATAAATATATATTATATAAAATATATAAATATATATTATATAAAATATATAAATATATATAATATATATAAATATATATATAATATATATAAAAATATATATTTTTTCTTTTTTGAGACGGAGTCTCGCTGTCACCCAGGCTGGAGTGCGATGGCACGATCTCGGCTCACTGCAACCTCCACCTCCCAGGTTCAAGCAATTCTCCTGTCTCAGCCTCTCGAGTAGCTGGGCTTACAGGCGCTGCCACTATGCCCGGCTAATTTTTTGTATTTTTAGTAGAGATGGGGTTTCACCATGCTGGCCAGGCTGGTCTCAAACTCCTGACATCAGGTGATCCACCAGCCTCAGCCTCCCAAAGTGCTGGGATTACAGGCGTGAGCCCCACGCCTGGCCATTTTACATATATATAAATATATAAAAATAAATATATAAAATATATAAATATATATAAACATATATAAAAATATATAAACATATATATAAAATATAAACATATATATAAATATATATAAATATATAAATATATAAAAATATATATAAATATATATTAAAAAAAAATATATATATATATATATAAATATATATTTTTTCTTTTTTGAGACGGAATCTCGCTGTCACCCAGGCTGGAGTGCGATGGCAGGATCTCGGCTCACTGCAACCTCCACCTCCCAGGTTCAAGCAATTCTGTCTCAGCCTCCCGAGTAGCTGGGCCTACAGGTGCTGCCACTATGCCTGGCTAATTTTTTGTATTTTTAGTAGAGATGGGGTTTCACCATGCTGGCCAGGCTGGTCTCAAACTCCTGACATCAGGTGATCCACCAGCCTCAGCCTCCCAAAGTGCTGGGATTACAGGCGTGAGCCACCGCGCCCGGCCTGAGGAAGAATCTTGAAGGTCAGGGAAGATACTTGAGATAAAGCAGAAGAAATTCAAGAAAGGTGGAAGACTGAATATGACAAAGCTTACCCCCTCAAATCAGCAAACAGTGAAGTGAGAACCAAATGTCGAGACTGACAGGAATAAGAAAGTTCTCTTTTAAAAATAGCAGCTCCTAATTGGATCCAGGAAAGATCATTCACCACATGCAAACTCATTTGGCTCTTGTTTACCCACCCGCCCTGCCCTTTTTTTTTTTTTTTCCACAAAAAAGAGACTCAAAGAAGATTTCTTCTGAATGTGTATCACCATTTATTGTAGTTTGCGTTAGGAATTGAACAGAGGACATTGTCTGTGGAGGGGAAAAAAGGAAAAGAAAAAAGAAAGTATGTTTTTATAGACTTAATTTCTTCAGAACACTTTATGGTTTCAAATCCTGTTTTTTTGTACCCCAAGGAAATTCAAGAATTCAAGTATGTTAAGTAGGGAGCAGTAATACAAAAAGTCTTATACTTGTGTGCGCGTGTGGCTGTGTTTGTCTGTGTGTGTTGAAACCGGCAGACATACTCCCACATTCTTGCACCCTCTTTTGCTTTGGTAAGGCCAAACACATCATACAAATGACCCTGCCTCAAACTCACACACCCAAGGGTTGAAGAATTGATTTACCCCCAGAGGATAACTGTGAAGGTTTTGAACTGTCACGTAGCATTAAAAAAAAACCCAACCCTCATCTCCCCAAAATATGATAAGTCACATAAGTCCTGATACACTTACACCCCTAGATTTTGCTGCAGCTGCTCCTCAGATGCCTAATAGAGGCTTATCACAAGGACCAGAGCAGCAATATTTTGTTTATTTTGTTTAGAATAAAAAAATCTTAAAGGGACATTTCAAAAGAAAAAAAACTGAAATTCAAATTCTGAAAATATCTTGCCTTTTTTATTAATCATGTCATCTAACACCAATTAAAAAAACAAATATGTGAATATGATATAAAAATACGATCCCAGGATTAACACTTGGTAGCAGGCACAGTTATCTCACAGAATATATGTTTGGAGGGCCAGGGAAAGGAGTTTATTTTTGTTTTTGCTTCTCTTAAAAAAATCCACAGCAGTGCAAGTAGGGTCAGCAAGGGGGAGGGGGAGAAAAGATTCTTTAGCAGCAAAATGTCCAAGGTTCTCTAATCACAATCAAATCAACGGATATTGGATTAAAAAAAAAATTCATGAAGGGATGCTGCCCAGACCCATTAGCCATCACTAAAAGACTTCCGTTGCCCCAAAACTGTGACATACAAAGGACGTGCTTTATTACACAAGCAACCATAAAACCTGTCCCTTAAGCTTTTGACCGTGTTTGTCACTTAAATATATGTACAGGAACCGGGCTCCTCTTCTCATCCATGTCCTTTCAGGTCTCAGCGTTTGCTCACTCTGGGTGGGCCTGGGGTGGTTTGCCACATTTGGCCTCCAACACATGAACGGCAGCTTCGCTGCGGCCGCTGCTTCTGCTTGCCTTGTTGGCCTTGGCTGTGTCTAGCAGAGGGTGGGCGGCGGAACGGTTTAGTGATCGCTGTTCTGTTTCTCTCTCATCCACGCCTGAATCTGCTCTTTCAGTTCTGGCACTGAGAAAAGAAAAAAAGGAGGATTAATGCCCCAGATGGGAGGGCTCTTCCTGAGAGAGGATGCTTGTTGCTCTGTATAAATGGGAAGAAAAGGCCATTCTTTCTCTCATTGAGCCGAAGACTCCAGAAGGACTGGGACATGAGAGGGAGGGACTGGATGTCTGCAGGGAAAAAAGGCCAAGAGTGTTTTGGGTCTTTGCTACAGAGTGTCATAAACTAGGGTAGTTTCTGCATTTGATAAATTTCCCTTCTGCTTCATCTCCGATATGTGACTTGGGCTTTGTCTCTTGGTACTGACGCTAGCGCTGCACCTCAAACTGCACCCTCCTCTACCTGGTTCCAGCATGCTCTCTGTCAGCGTCTGCCGGTTGAAGGGGTCCGTGGGGGAGTTGAGCAGGTGCCGCAGGATGATGGAGCGGTCCATGATGGTGCCGGAGGGCAGCCGCACGGGGTCTGTCATGAGGGTGTCCATCAGAGGGTCTGCAGGGACAAAGCAAAGCAAACTCTTATCTACTAAGAGAGCCCACGACTGAAAAAGAAAACAAAGCCCGTTCTACCGGCGAAAAATCTATCCAAAGGAACAGCAATCAAAGGGCCCCTGTGAGGCCCCCAGGTTTAGAAGGAAATCAGCCTTCAATAAAGGCATATACGTTGCCTTTTGTAGAGGGGAAGGCGCTTCTTTGTCAGCTACTGCTGGGGGGAGGGAACAGAGAAGAAAGAGCCTGGGACAGACCCAGCAGCAGGCCCCACAGGCTCCATGGCGAGGACGGCAGGCTGGAATCCTTTGTCTTAGGACTTCTGGGAATTCTTTGAAAATGTGAATCCCCACTTGCAAAGGCAGCCCTGCCCTTAGAATCTTCAGGGTTGTTATCTGGCTTTATGTCAGGCTAAGGATGTTTCTTCCTCTCAATTTACAATATGAGCTAAAAATAGGCAAATGTAATTTAAGACAGATTGTCTCAAAAAGCAGCTCTAGCACATCATTAAAAAATTAATAGCACAGGACGTCCTCTTGTAATGTTATCAATTTCCAGTTAACTCAAAAGAAATCAGCATGAAAACGACGAGTCCACTTGCCTCTGAACTCATCAGGAGCGTCGCTGTAGTCGATTTCTGCGCGTGCATTCTTGGCCACTATCTCCTCTACTTTCTCGGCGAGCAGCTTAAATTTTTCTATCGCTATTGTGGATTTGATCCCTGCCTTCCGCATCTTTGAAATAACTTCTTCAAACAATTCCTTACTGTAGGATCTCTGCAAAGGAGGAATGGCAATGTGAGACGTAAATGTATGTCAGGTGGAAAAAGGCGAGCTGCAGAAAATATCCAAAGTATAATCCATTTGTGGATTTTCCCCCCCTAAAAAAGCCCTAAAATTATATATACACTTATATATTTTACATATCCAAGTCTTTATGCATTTATAGCCACATAAAAGTATGCACTTTTTATGCTTACAAATGGATAAAGACTGGAATAATATGTGCCAAACTGTACGAGGTCACTCCCTCTGGAGAGGGCTGCAGGACTGAAGCAGATGGGTTTTTTTTTTTTTTTTAATTTTTACAGCTAGCACTCATTTCTTTTAAAGTTTAAACATTAAAAAGAGAAGGAAATCTAGTCTATTTCAGTCCTTGGGGGGCACTGTGCCCTGGCAGCCTATAAGAAAGAAGAGGTGAAAATTTCAGCTCTCTTCCACAAAGGTAAGCATGGTAAAAACAATTCACTATTGTTCATACTCTAGAGGAGCTTTCTCCTGTTCACTTTCAAGCCTCTTCAAGCTCATTTAGTTCAGCACTAGCACATGTCAGGGGCTCCATGGATGTTAGACCACCCTGGTGAACTGATGAATAGGCCTGGGAACAGACACGATTTATGTCCCCAGGAAGGGAAGATGTGGAGTGGAGGACAGGTGCCCACCATGGACCCACACAAATCTGAACTTGAATTCTGGCTCTACCACCTACCAGCTGTGTGGCTGTAGGCAAATCTGAACCCTCCTGAGCCCAGGTTCTTTGAGTGTAAAACGGGCAGAGTAACATCTACCTCACAGGTGTCTAATTCATAAAAATCACTGCCATGCCAAACAGCAAAGTATGTTGTAGTTTGTATTTATAGTAAAACATATATGGCAAAAACACTGGCCACTTGCTTAGTGATGATATATATTTGTATTTGTATCACCATCCCCAAACAAGTGGCCAGTGTTTTTGCCATATATGTTTTACTATAAATATATATATATTTTGAGACAGAGTCTCATTATGTTGCTTAGGCTGGAGTGCAGTGGTGCAATCATGGCTCACTGCAGCCTCAAACTCCTGGGCTCAAGCAATCCTCTCACCTTAGCCACCCAAGTAGCTGGGACTACAGGTGCATGCCACTACGCCCATTTAATTTTATTTTTAATTTTTGAGACGGAGTCTCGCTTTGTCACCCAGGCTGGAGTGCAGAGGCACGATCTCGGCTCACTGAAGCCTCCACCTCCTGGATTCAAGTGATTTTCCTGCCTCAGCCTCCCGAGTAGCTGGGATTACAGGTGTGCGCCACCACGGCTGGCTACTTTTTTTGTATTTTTAGTAGAGACAGGGTTTTGCCATGTTGGCCAGGCTGGTCTCGAACTCCCGGCCTCAGGTGATCTGCCCACCTTGGCCTCCCAAAGTGGTGGGATTACAGGCGTGAGCCACTGTGCCCAGTCTAAACCTCTTTTCTTTATACAGTACCCAGCCTTGGGTATTTCTGTATAGTGATACAATAGACTAACACAAGAATATCTGCAAATCATACATCCAATGATACATGTATCATCTGATATCACCTAGCATCCAGAATACATAAAGAACTCTTCTGGTTGGGCGCGGTGGCTCACTCCTGTAATCCCAGCACTTTGCGAGGCCGAGGTGGGCGGATCATGAGGTCAGGAGATCGAGACCATCCTGGCTAACATGGTGAAACCCCGTCTCTACTAAAAATACAAAAAAAATTAGCCAGGCGTGATGATGCACGCCTGTAATCCCAGCTACTCGGGAGGCTGAGGCAAGAGAATTGCTTGAATCTGGGAGGTGGAGGTTGCAGTGAGCTGAGATCGCACCACTGCACTCCAGCCTGGGCAACAGAGGGAGACTCCGTCTGAAAAAAAACCCAAAAAACAAAAAACAAGAACTCCTCCAACGCAACAGCAAAAACACAAACAACTCAATTAAAAAATGGGCAAAGAACATGAATAGACATTGCTCCCAAGAAAATATAAAAATGGCCAGCAAGCACATGAAAAGGTGTCCAGTGGTATTTGACATTAGGGAAATACAAATCAAAACCACAATGAAATACCACGTCACTCCCACTAGGATGAGTATTTAAGAAACAAAAACAAATTAACATGTTTAATTTAAACTTCATGATGGAAAGAATATAAAGTAAACAAAAGAAAAAAATGAAAAAGAATGGAAACTTAAACCTTATACATTGCCGGTGGGAATGTCAAATGGGTGGCAGCTGTAGAAAACATTCTGGCATCCCTCAAAAAGTTAAACATGGAATTACCACATGACCAACAATCCCACTCCCAAGTGTATACCCGAAATAACTGAAAACAGGTGTTTAAATACTTTTACACAAATGTTCATAGCAGCACTATTTACAAGAGCCAAAGGTTGGAGACAACCCAAATGTCTATCAATGGATGAGGATAAACAAATAGTGGTATATCCATACAATGAAATATTATTCAGCCATGAAAACGAATGAAATACTGATACATTCTACAACACAAATGAACCAACCTTGAAACATGACGCTAAGTGAAAGAAGCCAGACATAAAAGGTTACACACTGTATAAGTCCGTTTATATGAAATATCCCAGATAGGTGAATAGGTAAATCCAAAAATAGGAAAAGAGAGAGGCAGATTTGTGGTTGCCAGGGGCTGGGGCAAGGGGGTCTAGACAGTGACTGCTTTAAGGGTTTTCCTTTTGCGGTGATACATGTTGTGGAACTAGGTAGAGGTGGTGGCTGTGCAATGCTGTGACTGTACTACATGCCACCAAATGGTACACTTTTAAATGGTTACTTTTATGTTATATATTAATTTTACCTCAGTAAAGAAGAAAAAAATAACAAGAAAATGAAGCATTAAATTTGTGAGATGCAGACTCATATTCTGGTAGGTTAGAGGAGGGAGCAATTACTGAGGAAAGACTGACTGCATGAGGGAAGCGTGACTCTGATGGGATTTTTATTTTATTTTAATTTATTTTTATTTATTTATTTATTTTTTTGAGATAGAGTCTCGCTCTGTCGCCCAGGCTGGAGTGCAATGGCGCGATCTCGGCTCACTGCAAGCTCCACCTCCCAAGTTCATGCCATTCTCCTGCCTTAGCCTCCCAAGTAGCTGAGACTACAGGTGCCCGCCACCACACCTGGCTAATTTTTTGTATTTTTAGTAGAGATGGGGTTTCATCGTGTTAGCCAGTATGGTCTCGATCTCCTGACCTTGTGATCACCTGCCTCGGCCTCCCAAAGTGATGGGATTACAGGGGTGAGCCACCGCTCCTGGCTATTTTTTTTTTATTTTCTAAGTAGATGCTGAATCTTTTTTCTTTTTTAATGGAAAATGGTGTTAACAGACAATGCTTCATGGACGACAGATATGCAGTCTGTCCATGGAACTGGCGTCTGCCCATGAAGACACAGTCTTGGCCACTTTAACATCTCCCTGTCCTGGTCCTCTTGGCTCCCAGGACCAATGTGGTATCCCACTTCTCTGGCGTGGAGCTCTGCCCTCAGATTCCTGGGCATCAAGCTCAGTGGCTCTTCACCCAGGCACCTTTTTGTCAGCCTTCTGGACACGGATCTTCAGCCTACTCTTGGTATAGAGGGAGAGAAGCCTCTCAGTTTCTTTACCTGCAAAGCTGTCATTTTCTTCTTCCTTTGTGTTTCCCAGAAAACAAGACATACCAAACCAAACTAAGACATACCAAAGCAAACTAAGATACTGCTGCTTCCAAAGAAGAAAATGCAATTCTACAACCTCTTCCCCAGTGCTTGCCAACCGTCCGTCCTTCTGCACTTACCGCCCCCTGCCCCACCAAAGCTCTCTTCTAAAACAATCAAGTAAGCAGTCCCCTCATCAGCTTATGGCCAATATAAACAGAAAATACCCAACAATCAGCATACACACCACACCGTGAAAGGAAGCAAAAACACTTCTTTTTTTTTTTTTTTTTTTTTTTGAGACGGAGTTTCACCCTTGTTGCCCAAGCTGGAGTGCAATGGCATGATCTCGGCTCACTGCAACCTCCAACTCCCGGGTTCAAGCGATTCTCCTGCCTCAGCCTCCCGAGTAGCTGGGATTACAGGTGCACACCACCATGCCTGGCTAATTTTTTTGTATTTTTAGTAGAAACAGGGTTTCACCATGTTAGCCAGGCTGGTCTCAAACTCCTGACCTCAGGTGATCTGCCTGCCTCGGCTCCCCAAAGTGTTGGGATTACAGGTGTGAGCCACCGCACCCAGCCCAATACTTTTTTTTCTTTTCTTTTCTTGATATGGAGTCTTGCTCTGTCACCCAGGCTAGAGTGCAGCGGCGCAATCTCAGCTCACTGCAACCTCTGCCTCCCGGGTTCAAGCTATTCTCCTGCCTCAGCCTCCAAGTAGCTGGAATTACAGCCACCTTCCACCGTGCCTGGCTAATTTTTGTATTTTTAGTAGAGATGGGGTTTCATCATCTTGGCCAGGCTGGTCTCGAACTCCTGACCTCACGATTCACCCACCTTGGCCTCCCAAAGTGCTGGGATTATAGGTGTGAGCCACTGCGCCCAGCCCCAACACTTCTTAAAATATGCTTTTCTCTCCATGTGTCACTGGCACATGTGTGTTTGTTTCACCGCTCTGGAAGAACAGGACTATTTAGACATTCAAGGAGCCCCGTGTGTCACTGTGCCAGAAACTGCTGTCGACGACTCAAGCCAGGTGCCACCAGAGGCCACCACCATAATCTAAGGCATGACCAGACAATGCAATGTGTGGTTGGTCACCAAAGCAAGGCTGCTCAAAGCATTCCTTTGTCACCCACTTGCTTTGCATCACCTCACTGGGCGTGCTGTGCCCACCCACACCGAAACCTTCTGTGTGTTACATTAAGCGCCTGTGATGTGGCAGCCACAGCACAACCACCCTGGAGAGGGCACACACTAAATAGCTCTTGCAAGTCTCTCTACGGTAACGATGGAAGAGCCCCAGGGCTTTCCACACCGACCTCTGGCTGGGCTGGAGACACCAGCTACAGTCAGGTGTGGACCCCACCTCAGTGGGTAAGTGCTTCCCTTTTCTTTCCCTCACTGCAGGCTATGACTTGCCTTCTGTTTCTAAATCAGTGCAGTATTATATAGACGGGGGCTAGTAAAGCGAGATATATATATATATATATATATATATATATATATATTTTTTTTTTTTTTTGACACGGAGTCTTGCTCTGTCACCCAGGCTGGAGTGCAGTGGCTCAATCTCCGCTCCCTGCAAGCTCTGCCTTCTGGGCTCACGCCATTCTCCTGTCTCAGCCTCCCGAGTAGCTGGGACTACAGGTGCCCGCCACCACGCCCGGCTAATTTTTTTAGTAGAGACGGGGTTTCACCGTGTTAGCCAGGATGGTCGTGATCTCCTGACCTTGTGATCTGCCCACCTCGGCCTCCCAAAGTGCTGGGATTATAGGCGTGAGCCACTGTGCCCAGCCAGCAGTATATATTTTAACATCTCCTACAAGTAACTAAAATTTCCTAACCCTCTAACGGACCACTACTTTGTATGATAAAACTGCTTTAGACATACAGTCATGTGTCGCTCTGAGAAATGTCTTGTTAGGCAATTTCGTTGTTGTGTAAACATCATAGAATTTACTTACACAAACCTAGATGGCGTGGCCTACACCACGTCGAGGCTCTATGGTATAGCCTATTGCTCCTAGGCTACAAACCTGTACAGTGTGGGACTGTACTGAATCCTGTCGGCAGTTGTAACACAATGGTGAGTATTCTAAACATAGAAAAGGTACAGTGAAAATACGGTATTATAATATGATGGGGCCACATGGTCTTTGTGGTCCATCATTGACAGAAACAGCACATGACTATGTATTTTTTTTCACTGCAAATCCTTTGTTAAGACCACTTCCCCTGCTACATCAGAAAGCACCTACATATGTGAGTTATAGCTCAATAAAGCTGTCATTAAAAAAAAGTACCTACAATGCTTCTATTGTAATATTACTCCCTTGGATGAGATATGTGTAAAGAACCTTCTAGAATGCCTACTGATGATTAACCTGAGCCATGAATAGTATTTGGATAAGTAGCGTGAACAACGACAGACACAGAAACAAGCATGGTTCTTTGTGGGCATTTTAAGTGGACAGCAGAGAGACTGAGGATATGGGTTCAAGGCCAGGCTGCCTGGACATCGATCGTGCCTCTGTCCCACACTAACTCTGTGACCTTGAGCAGCTATTTAACCTCTCTGTGCCTCTTTCCTCACTTTAAAACAAAGACTTCATAGAACCTACATCAAAGGATTTTGTGAGGACTAAATGGGTGGAGATATGAAAAGTGGGTGAAATGCGATGTACAGTTAATAAACATTAGCTGTGAGGACGTTGAAAATGAGGCAGAACAGACCATGGAGGGGGCCAGCCCTTTATGGGATGACTAGAAGATCACACAGGGACAGCTTAGCCTAAATCGGTGGCTGTGGAAATGAAGCACACATAGACAGATCTGCTCACAGGAGACCCACGGAATAAAGGACAGGGAAAAATGTAAAGAAAACCACACAAGGTTTTCAATCCGGACAACCCCCAAAATAACAGCACTCTAGCAGGAGACTAGGGAAGAAGATTCTGATCCCTTGAGAAACCGGGCTCTTTTCAGAAATGTAATGGATTTGTCAAGAAGGCCCTTAAAAAGATGGGGTAAGAACTCAGCTGGAGAGGGCTCAGAGCGCCAAATCTGCTCTTTACTTTTGTTTTTTACTTACTTACTTACTTATTTATTTATTTTGAGACACAGTCTCACCCTGTTGCCCAGGCTGGAGTGCAGTGGCACAATCTCGGCTCACTGAAACCTCTGCCTCCTGGGTTCAAGCGATTCTCCTGCCTCAGCCTCCCGAGTAGCTGGGATTACAGGCGTGCACCCACCACACCGAGGTAATTTTTTGTATCTGTAGTAGAGACAGGGTTTCACCATGTTGGCCAGGCTGGTCTCAAACTCCTGACCTCTTGATCTGCCCGCCTCGACCTCCCAAAGTGCTGGGATTACAGGCGTGGGCCACGGTGTTTTTGAGACAGGATCTCACTCTCTCACCCATTCTGGAGTGTGGTGGTGCAATCATGGCTCACTGCAGTCTGGCCTCAAGCAATCCCCCTGCCTCGGCCTCCCAAAGTGTTGGGATTACAGGCCTGAGCCACCGCACCCAGCCCGAATCTGCCCTTCACACTCAAAGGAAAACAACCCACTCATCTTCATTTACACCAGACAAGTTCCCTGGCCACTGTGGTTATTATCTCCTGATCTGCCAGTAAACTCACAGAGAGACCAACTTGACTCACTGACCTGGTCGTCAGCAATGGCTTTCGCGAACCGAGCGCAGTCCAGCTGTAAGTAAATATCCGTCAGTTGGTCCAACAGCTTCTTTGGTTCAAAGCCGTATTTCTCAGGGTTTTCAACTTTCAGGTCACGGCACTTGGGGCCACAGAGTTGCTGAAGATTAAAGTTCAGCATTGCAGCCAATCGGGGTCCAAGTTCCTAGGAAATCACAGGATAATAGGACAATTCATGCTGTTGAGACAAGTGAAAAGGACCAAAAACTCCCATTTCAGTGGAGGAACAGGAATTGGTTGGATTAATCTTCAAAGAATCCTTACAGGTGCTGTGTATCATAAGCTGAAGAAAGACAACATTATATTCCAACTTTATTCCCCATTTCTGATCTGATAATTATAATACTTAATGGAATGTTGCAGGCTGATGAAATATTTATTTATAAATACCAACAGAAGCCAAACTTTTCTTTACATTTATGCTTTTAATTAAAAAAAAGTATCACTCCAAATTCATTGAGAAACAAGTAAAGAGCGAAAAATATACAAATCTTACCATTATCTGAGCCAAAAAAGTTTTGAGTCAGCTCTTCCAGCCAATATTTCATAAACTTTTTTCCCCATAAATGTTAAAAGCCCCTGGCTGTTCAGTCTGTGTCATTCTTATGTACTTATCAGATACAAATAACAAAGTAATGCAAGGAAAGAAGATAAAAGTTGTGCCTTGAATAGTTTTAAATCTAGTCAATGAGACAGAGTAAACTTAAATGAAACACCTGGAAAATAGTAATAATCTATGCAGTAATCTCACAAGCTGACTCAGTACCCACTACGGTTGGGCATACATGGTTTTAAGCAAACCTGAAACAGGAAGATGTGGCTTAGAGAGCATTAAACACTGGCCATAAAAGGGAGTCATGAAAGCATTCCTTTAAATCACAAGGTTTTCATGAAATGTAATAACTGGATTTATACAAATTCAACATATACTTAGCTTTTCAAGAATTTGCTTTTGCACAGAGTACTCCTGTATTTCATTGTTGAGAAGCTGTGAAATAAAGGAGTCATAACAGGACAGAGTTGGTCATTCTGTTTGAAGTAGGAGAGATCTGAGCTAGTCAGTAAAGAAGGTGAAAATACAAACCTTAAAGGTTTGCAAAATGAAATGCCTTTACACTTTGTCTGCGAAGGCCAGATAGTAAACAGTGTAGCAAACGAAATGAAAACATCACAGCAGGCACAGGCACAGGCTGGGACCAAAAGAACAGGGCTACAGTGTACAGATGGCTCAGGTCTATGAGCAGGCCTTAAAATAAATGTATTTATTTATTTTTGAGAAGAGTCTTGCTCTGTTACCCAGGTTGGAGTGGCATGATCTCGGCTCACTGCAACCTCTGCCTCTTGGGTTCAAGTGATTCTCCTGCCTCAGCTTCCCAAGTAGCTGGGATTACAGGCATGCACTACCATGCCTGGCTAATTTTTGTATTTTTAGTAGAGACGGGGTTTCGCCATGTTGGCCAGGCTGGTCTGGAACTCCTGACCTCAGGTGATCCACCCTTCTTGGCCTCTCAAAGTGCTGGGATTACAGGCATGAGCCACTGTGCCCGCCCTTACGCCAGGTACTTCTATGTGTGTTTTCGCTTAGTCTTCCCAACAAGTGTACAAAATAGGTGGGTGTTGACCTTGTTACAGAGGAATTAATCAACTATTTACCATCTGGCCTTCACAGAATTCTGCAAACCTTGAAGGGAGGCCAGTGTCTGGGCAGTGAGCTGTTTTGTTTCGTGTTCCATGGCTCTTGCACTGAAATCTGTTTATGAAAAGACATGAGGTGGAAAGTTAAAAGGGTGGAAAAGAGTTGTCCCCAGGCCAGGGAGTGGCAGTAGTGCCTCTGCTGGAGATGACAGGAGTCACATAACGGAGGTAAGAGCAAATACAGAAAATCAGGGGAAATATGCAGTAACATCATATTCCATTGTAAAGTAAACATGTCTCCACATAGGCAAATGGCTACCGAATCTTAGGTCCCCGTCTTGCCTTCCTCACGACCCTTGTCCTGGCCACACCATACAACTTCTCCACTTTGTGGTGGGGGTGGCTGAAGCAGGGCAGAGATCTTCAGTGATGCTGCTCAGTTTCAATTTTAGAAACAGGAAACAGGTCTTATTCGTTGAGAACAAACATTCTGACTATTTGCAATCCACCATAAACCCTAGTGATGGCCGGCTCCCATTAACCTTTGGCTTCCTGAGTGTAACAAAGGTACAGCTAAGAGAGCCAAAGATTTTACACGGTCTCAATTATTCTACTTAATATCCTTCCATTGTCAACAGCTGTTACCTTATGCTTTTTCTTCCTCTTTTTTTTTTTTTGAGACGGAGTCTCACTCTGTTGCCCAGGCTGGAGTGCAGTGGCGCGATCTCGGCTCACTGCCAGCTCCGCCTCCCGGGTTCACGCCATTCTCCTGTCTCAGCCTCCTGAGTAGCTGGGACTACAGGCGCCCGCCACCACGCCCGGCTAATTTTTTGTGCTTTTAGTAGAGATGGGGTTTCACTGTGTTAGCCAGGATGGTCTCGATCTCCTGACCTTGTGATCTGCCTGCCTTGGGCTCCCAAAGTGCTGGGATTACAGGCGTGAGCCACCGCGCCTGGCACCTTATGCTTTTTCTATAAGTAAAATATAGGAATCAATAATGGTGAAAATATGTCATGACATCAACATGAATAATCCAATGTACTGTCTAAGCACAAAGTGCAGTAAGGCATTTGGAAGTGGCTGTAGACTATGTGGTGACATCAGACATCTGCTCTTCAGTCCATCAGCAGAGTCTGTATCAATTAGCATAACTGGGAACAAAATCAGTAACAGAATTTCACTTATTGATGACTGTGATCCTAAAATTTCCAGGACTTCAACAACTGCTAAAGTTATAAGTGAGAGAGTCTGAATGTGGAGTCCAAACCACCAAACAGAGCCCCTGGTTTCTACTCACCGGTCTGAGGAAGGGTTTCTGGACCTGCTTCGTGAGGATGTGGAACATGTCCACGGTTTCGGTGGCCAGGGCGAGGTAAGAGCGGGACACACGCTCGTCCTGAGCAAGCTGAGACTGACGAGCCTGCTGCTGATCCTAGGACACATCGAACAGACGCTGAGTAAGGCTCGGTCCTGGTCATCAGCTCAGCAAAGCGCCAAGCACATAACCGGAAAGTGTGCGATAAACCCAACATGCTTAGGGAATGATGGAACCGCCCGCCACATGTCCCAGATAACTGAAGTTTCATCCTTTCAGCATCGGAGCTCTTTGAGACTTCCAGCCAGGTGATGTTGGTGCCTTATTTAACTCCTATGAGCCTCCGCTTCCTCAATGATAAAAGAAGTCACCATCTGCCAGGCGCGGTGGTTCATGCGTGTAATCCCAGCACTTTGCGAAGCCAAGGTGGGCGAATCACGAGGTAAAGAGATCGAGACCACCCTGGCCAACATGGTGAAACCCCGTCTCTACTAAAAATACAAAAATTAGCTGGGGATGGTGGTGCATGGCTGTAGTCCCAGCTACTCGGGAGGCTGAGGCAGGAGAACTGCTTGAACCCAGAAGGCTGAGGCTGCAGTGAGCTCCAGCCTGGTGACAGTGAGACTCCGTCTCAAAAAAAAAAAAAAAAAAAAAAAAAAAAAGTCACCATCAACTTCTATTCAGGATGAAATAAGATAATCGAACATAGTATCTGACACACATCATGGCACTAAGAAAGGGTAGTTTATTTCCCTTAATAATAACTTTTACTTAGTCACCATTATTATTATTATTATTATTATTATTTTATTTATTTATTTTTTGAGACGGAGTTTCGCTCGTTGCCCAGGCTGGAGTGCAATGGCGCGATCTCGGCTCACCGCAACCTCCGCCTCCCAGGTTCAAGTGATTCTTCTGCCTCAGCTTCCCGAGTAGCTGGGACTACAGGCATGTGTCACCATGCCCGGCTAATTCTGTATTTTTAGTAGAGACAGGGTTTCTCCATGTTGATCAGGCTGGTCTCGAACTCCTGATGTCAGGTGATCTGCCTGCCTTGGCCTCCCAAAGTGTTGGGATTACAGGCGTAAGCCACCGTGCCCGGCCCTCTATTATTACTGTTATTTTTTTTTTTGAGATAGAGTCTTGCCCTGTCACCCAGGCTAGAGTGCAGTGGCACAATCTCGGCTCACTGTAACCTCTGCCTCCCGGGTTCAAGTGATTCTCATGTCTCAGCCTCCCAAGTAGCTGGGATTACAGGAGTGGGCCACCACGCCCAGCTAATTGTGTGTGTGTGTGTGTGTGTTATTTATTTATTTATTTTGAGACAGGGTCTCACTCTGTTGCCCAGGCTGGAGTGCAGTGGCATGATCTTGGCTCACTGCAATCTCCGCCTCCAGGGTTTGAGCCATTCTCCTGCCTCAGCCTCCCGAGTAGCTGGGATTACATGTGCGTGCCACCATGCTTGACTAATTTTTGTATTTTTGGTAAAGATTGGGGTTTCGCCATGTTGGCCAGGCTGGTCTCGAACTCCTGACCTCAGGTGATCCATCCACCTCGGCCTCCCAAAGAGCTGGGATTACAGGCGTAAGCCACTGCGCCTGGCCTAATTTTTGTATTTTTAGTAGAGATGGGGTTTCACTATGTTGGTCAGGCTGGTCTCAAACTCCTGACCTCAACTGATCTGCCCACCTAGGCCTCCCAAAGTGCTGGGATTACAGGTGTAAGCCACCATGCTCAGCCAGTCTTCATTATTTTAAAACTATGAGATGCAGTGTGCCACCGTATTGAGGCCTATGGGGTCTGCCTCTCTGCCTCTACAAGTGTCTATGGACTACCAAGCTTTTAAAATTTTGTCTTTCCACACTGTGAGGCTGTCACACCACAGAACTGTCAGCATGCTAGCCTCTGGCGCACTCTCCTCCTTCAACTCTGCCATGGGCTGGGGAGGAGATAGTAAGAGCTGTTTGGCTCATGGATACAATCAGGTACTGCACTGCAGGCTCTGAAACGGATCAAACACAGACCCATCAGGAAAAGCCTCAATTCTTACATCTGTTCAGAGGTCTTTTCTTGTTGGGAAAGGAACACAGCTGGAAGAGCTGAAGTTGGCCGGTGAGTGCCCTCTGGGAAAGTGCTCCAGTCTGTGCTTGATGGAGATTCTGCAGGGATACTGGGGGGCCTGCCGTTCCCTGGTCAAGAATGAGCCTACTGAAAGAAAGGCAGCCCAGGAAAGACACAAGAACAGTCAGGCGTGAACTACCTAAATGTGTACCTGGGTGTCTCAACAGGCCCTTCTACAGCCTTTGGGCACTGGAGACAGAATAAAAAGGCTCCCAACTCTCATGCAGCTTAGATTCCGTTAGGGAGGATCTGCTTCATAGAAACAAATACCCAAACAGACACACAGTAAGTCTGACAGTGATGAGTAAAAATGAGGCAGGGTCAGGGGTCAGGGAATGCTATTCTGGAAAGGGTGGTCAGGGAAGGTCTCCCTGAGGGAGAGCATATCTGAAGGAGTCAGGAAAATCTGAGGGAAGAACATTCCAGGTAGGGGGAAGAGCAGGTGTAAAGGCCCTCACGTGTCAGTGGAAGGGCCAGGAGGTGAGTCTGGCTGGGGTAGAGTGAGTGGAGGAGAGACTGTCCAAAGCTGAGAGCAGAAACATTGTGGGGCCAGGTCCTTCTGTGTGCTGTAGGCTGCTCTCATCATAGGATTTGGCTCTGAGTGAGAAGGGAAGCCCAAAATGGCTGAGCTGAGTGGTGATGTTGATCAGACAGATTTTTAACACCATCCCTGATATGGACATGCTCAAGAGTGGAGGTTGAAGACCAAGCAGTGGGCTGCTGCAATAACCCAGGTAAGAGATGCCAACAGTCTGGAGGTGCTGAGAAGAGGTTAGATAATGGATATATTTTAAGACAGAGCCTAGAGGCATTTGCTGAGAGATGCAGAGAAATCAAGAACAACTCCAAAGCATTGAGCCTGAGCAGCTGGTAGAATGAAGGCGCCATTTACTGAGATTGGGCAAACTCAGGCAGGAGATGTGGACAACATCAAGGGTTCCGTTTTGGACACGGTGAGTTTGAGACACTGATTAGACAAATACTTGGTCTACAAGCCTACAGTCAGATCTGAGCTGGGAAGACACATTCTGGGGTCTTTAGAATACAGGTATTTAACGCCTTGGAATACCTGAGCTCACCACGCAGTGATGTTCACCGGGGCACATCAGGTTATGTGTGACAGTGTTTCTCGTTGCCTGAAGGCTGGGGGTAGGAGGGTACATCCCTGACATTAAATGGCAGGAAACAGAGATCCTAAATGTCCTGCAATATATGGGACGGTTTCTCATCATGAGTTATTATTATACCAAATTCCACTAGGCTCAAAATTCCAACTAGTGCCCTCGTTGAGAAACACTAACCTAGAGAGCACGAATGGGAAAGAAATTGAAGCCTAAGGGCTGAGTGCTGGAGCTCACCAAGCTCAGACGTCAGGGAGATGAGCAGGAACAGCCAGGGCAGTGGGAGGTAGAAAGCGACTTCAAAGCCAAATAAAAATTATTTCTGAAATAGCAATTGTGGGAAATATTTGGGCCTTTTTCATCCATTAACACAGGAAAAAATCAATATTATTTGTTCAGTTGGCTCATAAACAAATGCTATTAAGTACTGACTATGAATATGAGAATGTGCTATAGACCTGCATTCCAACATCTAAAATATACGCTGGCTGGCCATGGTGGCTCACAACTATAATCCCAGCATTTTGGGAGGCTGAGGTGGGAGGACTGCTTGAGGCCAGGAGGTTGTAGGCTGTAGTGAGCTAAGATCTGCCATTGCACTCCAGCCTGGGCGAAAGAGCAAGACTCTCTTTCTTTCTTTTTTTTTTTTTTCTTTTTTGAGACGGAGTCTCGCTCTGTTGCCCAGGCTGAAATGTGAAATGTAGTGGCACGGTATCAGCTCACTGCAACCTCCGCCTCCTGGGTTCAAGTGATTCTCCCACCTCAGCCTTCCAAGTAGCTGGGATTACAGGCACCTGCCACCATGCCTGGCTAAATTTTGTATTTTTAGTAGACACTGGGTTTTGCCATGTTGGCCAGGCTGGTCTCAAACTCCTGACCTCAGGTGATCTGCTGGCCTCGGCCTCCCAAAGTGCTGATATTACAGGCATGAGCCACCGTGCCCGGCCAAGACTCTGTTTCTATTAAAAAATAATAATAATAATAATAAGGCTGGGCACGGTGGCTCATGTCTGTAACCCCCGTACTTTGGGAGGCTGAGGTGGGTGGATTGCTTGAGGCCAGGAGTTCAAGACCAGCCTGGCCAACATGGCAAAATTCCATCTCTACTAAAAATACAAAAATTAGCTGGACGTGGTGGTGCATGCCTGTAATCCCAGCAGGCATAAATTGAGCCAAGATTGCGCCACTGCACTACAGCCTGGGTGACAGAGTGAGACTCTGTCTCAAAAAATAAAATAAAATAAAATAAAAAATAATTTAATAATAAAAATAATAAGTAAATAAAATATAAGACCAGCTTGGGAAAACTAGCAAGACTCTCTCTCTTTAATATTTATTTATTTATTTGAGATGGAGTCTCACTCTGTTGCCCAGGCTGGAGTGCAGCGGCGCGATCTTGGCTCACTGCAACCTCCGCCTCCTGGGTTCAAGCAATTCTCCTGCCTCAGCCTCCGGAGTAGCTGGGACTACAGTGGCGTGCCACCACACCCAGCTAATTTTTGTATTTTTAGTAGAGATGGGGTTTCACCATGTTGGCCAGGATGTTCTTGATCTCTTAACCTTGTGATCCACCCGCCTCGGCTTTCCAAACTGCTGGGATTACAGGCGTGAGCCACCGTCCCCGGCCTAATATTTATTTTTAAAGAATGGAACACTTTATGAATTTGCATGTCATCCTCGAGCAGGGGCCATGGTAATCTTCTCTGTATTGTTCCAATGTTAGTATACGTGCTGCTGAAGCAAGCATGTGAGACCTTGTCTCCATAAAAAAAAATTTTTTAATTAGCCAAGTGTGGTGGTACATGCTTGTAGATCCAGCTATTTGGATCTACAAAGGCTGAGTCAGGAGGATCACTTGAGCCCAGGAGGTTGAGGCTGTGGTGTGCTATGATCCTGCCACTGCACTCCAGCCAAGGCGACAGATCAACACTCTGTCTTTATTTATTAATAATAATAAAAAACAAATAAGTAAATAAAATATAAGCTGGGCATACCAAGCACTGTGAATGGCATAAAGTGGGTGTTACAGAAGTAAGGAGAAAGGTGAGAATTTTCAGCTATGCTGATTGGCGAAGACAAACCTGAGGGAGTATTTGGATAGGACCTTACTCAGAGAATGGGTAGAACTTTAATACATAAGAAGAAAAGCAGTTATAAATGGGAGCTAAACATTGGTACACACGGACGGAGATGAGAACAACAGACACTGGGGACTACAAGGGAGGGGAGTGAGGGAGGAGTGAGGGTTGAAAAACTACCTATTAGGTATTATGCTCACTCCCTGGGTGACAGGTTGAATCATAAAACCTCAGCATCACGATATACCCATGTAACAAACCTGCACATGTACCCCATCCCCTGAATCTAAAATAAAAGTTGAAATTAGAAAAATAAAAGTTGAAAAAAGGAAAAAAAAAAAAAAAAAGGCTGGGCATGGTGACTCACGCCTGTAGTCCCAGCACTTTGGGAGGCTGAGGTGGATGGATCACCTGAGGTCAGGAGTTCAAGACGGGCCTGGCCAACATGGTGAAACCCTGTCTTTACTAAAAATACAAAAATTGGCCGGGCGCAATGGCTCACGCCTGTAATCCCAGCACTTTGGGAGGCCGAGGAAGGCAGATCACGAGGTCAGGAGATCGAGACCATCCTGGCTAACACGGTGAAACCCCGTCTCTACTAAAAATACAAAAAATAAGCCAGGTGTAGTGACAGGTGCCTGTAGTCCCAACTACTTGGGAGGCTGAGGCAGGAGAATCACTTGTACCCAGGAGGCAGATTGCAGTGAGCTGAGATCACGCCACTGCACTCCAGCATGGATGAAAGAGCAAGACTCTGTCTCAAAAACAAACAAACAAACAAAATATAAAAATTAGCCAGGTGTGGTGGCAGGCGCCTGTAATCCCAGCTATTCGGAAGGCTGAAGCACGAAAACTGCTTCAACCGGAGAAGCGGGGATTGCAGTGAACCAAGATCGCACCACTGTACTCCTGCGTGGGCAACAAGAGTGAAACTCTGTCTCAAAAAAAGAAAAGAAAAGAAAAGAAAAAGTGAAGAAAAAGCAGTCCCCACTTTGACATAAGAACCCCTTATGGAAATCAGTTCTGATTCTGAGCCTGACAATTCCAAGAACAGAATCAATAAACCTAAGCCAATCAAAGAAGTCACCAGCAACTGTCAAGGGCCTCATAAGCGACCAAGGAAGGATCTCAGTGGCTGCTACGCACGTCGGGAAAGAGCACTGGCACTGGCACAGCACGCGCTTTCCACGGAACCTGGCAAGCCAGGCCTCTTTTCTATTAATAACTGAATATAAAACCCAAGATCAACTGAAAGGAAAAAAACACCCCGCCAGGATCCTGAGTGATTCACACAGTTGCCTAGAGAAGCCCATAGGAACAAATCAAATTCTTGTCCAGCAGACATAATTCTAGAGATTTCTTTCCTAATTATATTCATGTATCTTAATATTATTCAGACAATAAAAGCTCCTCTCCAAAAAAGCCCTTTAAAATTAAAAAGGCAGAGAAAGTTTTCAGTGTACATTTTCAAAGACTTCTCAACCCATTTCTTAGCTTCAGATAAGGTATTTAAGAATTTTCCTATTCCAACCCTGCAATATGATTTCATGGAAGGAATATCCCAGCATGTCAGATCGCATATCATCAGACCCACAAATGCAGCCCCAAAGCAGCTCCGCCCGTGTGCGGAGGCAGATGGCCTGCAAAGCTGTCCAAGCTTCTGGACCACGTCCTCACCCGGGGCAACTGGTCCCACTGTTCTTTGTTCTTCATCTCTTCCTGCACTTCATGGATTCGCTTCAGAGACTCCAGACTTTCATCGAGCAAAAACGTCGTGTCGTTTATCAACATGTTTATATAGCGAACAAACTGCTTCCCGGAGCTGGAAAGGCAATTATATTATACATGGTCATACATCTCCCTGCAGCAAAATGCCACAGCAAATCCCAGGGAACAGGCGCCTCCACCCAGACTGCAACTATCTCACCCTAAAAGCCTGGCTACCCTGGCACAAGTCAGGCACCGTGGAATTCAAGGACTACCAATCTTCTCTTTAGATTTTGTTAATCTTGTTTCCTTTTGAGACAGCGTCTCACTCTGTCACCCAGCCTGCAATGCAGTGGCACAATCACAGCTCACTGCATCCTCGACCTCCAGGGCTCAAGCAATCTGCCTCAGCCTCTTAAGTAGCTGGAACAACAGGCACACGCCACCATGCCCAGCTTTTGTATTTTTTGTAGAGACAGGGACTTGTTATGTTGCCAGGGCTGGTCTCAAACTCCTGGGCTCAAGCGTTCCTTCCACCTCAGTCTCCCAAAATGTTGGGATTACAGAGATGAGCCACCGCACCTGGCCTGGATTTTGTTATTCTTTTAAATTGTTTATGATAAGCTCATTCCAGTGGTATCTGGAGCCACCTTGCATGGTTGATGACAGTCAAGTGCTAAATATTCCAGAATTTTATAACCAGATTTCCCTGGCACCTTAAATTGGGCAACAGAGGAAACAGTCACACCACGGGAAAACTAGCAAATGCTGACTCCCCCACCCCGCTTCCCAGAGCAGGCTTACCAGCACACCCCTAGGTCACTCCCTCAATGTTTTTAAGGAGAAAAAACACTTCTTCCAGACTAGAACAGGAAATACGCATATACTCACCAATATACCAAGAAAATGCAAATAATTAACCACATATAACAGATAAGAAAACAACTGATATAGTTATTCCTTATCACAAAGACTGATGCATTGAAGAAAAATTGGAACCTGTAATATTGATAAAGTGGGATATTAACTTACTTTAAAACTGGAAGCTGCCAATCTAAGAACTGTTCTGCAGATCGTGTTATAATGAGAACTTGTTGGTGAACTGAAATAGCTTGGCCTACCTCTGTTAGACTCTGGAGATGCCAGATTCGTAGAGAAAAAAGAAGCTACACTTCAGGGTCTACAACTGTGCAATTACGGGGTGGTAAGCCCATGCCTGGAGAAGAGAAGTTCCTGTGAACAAGTGCAGGAGGGCTCGATCTCAGGAACATGGCAAGTTGAGGACAAGCGCTCCAATCAGCACCATTCAGACCAAGCCATGGGCCTGCCTCGTGTCCTAAGCTTGTGCCAGGCTTTAGCTGGAACACAATTCTGACCATAAGAGCAGTTTATGGAAACAAAAAGTTAAAAAGTTCGCTCCACAGAAATCTATCTGGCAAATAGTTATTCCACTGGTAATATGTATATTATTGACTAGTAATTCGGTTAACAAGTATAGCTAGATTTGATCAAAGATCTAACATGGGTTGCAAAAGATCCAAGTAGATGGGATAAAATTTTTATTTATTTATTTATTTATTTGAGACAGAGTCTCACTCTGTCGCCCAGGCTGGAGTGCAGTGGCAGGATCTTGGCTCACTGCAAGCTCCGCCTCCCAGGTTCACGCCATTCTCCTGCCTCAGCCTCCTGAGTAGCTGGGACTACAGGCGCCCGCCACCACACCCGGCTAATTTTTTGGTATTTTTAGTAGGGAAGGGGTTTCACCATGTTAGCCAGGATGGTCTCGATCTCCTGACCTCGTGATCCACCCACCTCGGCCTCCCAAAGTGCTGGGATTACAGGTGTGAGCCACCACACCCGGCCCTTAGATGGGATAAAATTTTTGAAGAATAATTCAAGAGTTTAGCATCTTCATCTCCCTTTTGTTTTTAGGCACTGACAGATAATTTAGATGGGATTACTAATGTCCAGGTTTAAGCAGTCACTCAGATTTCAGATAGGTATACGAAAAGTCTTTAATTAAGGTTTAGGGCCTTACCACAAAGAATGATACTTTAAATGACAACTCTGACCTAACTGTTGCAAAATCTAAAGTCCTTCCAACATTCAAGAACTAAGATTTCATTTCACTCATTCTGACAACTTCATTTAACACTGTCATCATAGAAAACACCAAAAAAACACTTAATCCATCATCTCAGCATATTTATAGGATCTTTTCTTTTCCTTTTTTTTTTTTTTTTTTTTTGAGACAGGGTCTCGCTCTGTCGCCCAGGCTGGAGAGCACTGGCACAATCTCGGCTCACTGCAAACTCCGCCTCCCAGGTTCAAGTGATTCTCCTGCCTCAGCTTCCCAAGTAGCTGGGATAATAGACGTGCGCCACCACACCCAGCTAATGTTTTGTATTTTTAATAGAGATGGGGTTTCACCATGTCGGCCAGGCTGGTTTTGAACTCCTGACCTCAAGTGATCCGCCCGCCTCCGCCTACCAAAGTGCTGGGATTACCGGCGTGAGCCACCACACCCTGCCCTATACAATCTTTGCTTGTGTACCACCCCCAAAGTATCTTGACAAATCTAAAATTCAGCAATATCCTGCAAGTAAAGCCATTTAAAAAATCCTGCCCACATTTATGGCATCTTGTGGTAAACTCAAAGGAGTCTGAGACCAAGCAAACAGTCAACAAGAACCCAGCTGTGTATGCTTTTAAGCTGCAATCCTACCTGCAATTTGCAAGAAAGCAAGTTGTGACACAAGGGGCCCCATACTCACTTGAACTCCTCCATAAACGTGCCATGGTGAGCTATGTTTTGCCAAAGGCTTTTAAAAATGGTGCTAATGTGATAGCGAATTGTGAACTTGTCATAAAACTCGCTGGTGGCTCCAGTATGCTCAACATCTAAAGAAGAAAGACAAAGGGACTGAGGGATATGTACTTTCTTGCTTTCCAAATCCAGTTATTGCCCCAACAATGATACTGAGTGAACGTAAATCTGCAAAATCAGAGAGCTGGTGAAATTTTGCACTTCTCTTGCATGTAAGGCACGACAGAAATTATAAGCTGCTTTTAAAGACAAAAGTTTCACAATGAAGATTTGACAATGACACAACACCTAAAGGAACGGGGCTAGGAAAACTCCCATCATTAGGACGACATCAACTTACCAATGACCAAAAGCTGAATTATCATACTCCCCCACCTAATTTTAAGTTATTAATTTACAGAAATTCTATGGCACCTCAAATGGACATACTTCAGCGGATAAAAAGTTAGGTTTAATTTTATTGAGGGGCAGGTATTTACTAAATGTGTCTATCTATTGACCATTTTTGGTGTTGAAAATACACCAATGTGTCTATCATCCCTAAATCTATTAAAGAGGGATAAAAATCAAACTTGTTTGTCCAAATGGCAAAAGCTTAGGCATGAGAAATTTCAGAATTTATGACAAATTTTATTATTATTATTATTATTTATTTTTTTTTTTTTGAGACAGAGTCCTGCTCTGTCGCCAGGCTGGAGTGCAGTGGCACGATCTCAGCTCACTGCAACCTCTGCCTCCGGGTTCAAGCAGTTCTCCTGCCTCAGCCTCCCTAGTAGCTGGGACTATAGACATGCACCACCACGCCCAGCTAATTTTTGTATTTTTAGTAAAGATGTGGTTTCACCATATTGGCCAGGATCGTCTCGATCTCTCGGCCTCATGATCCACCCACCTTGACCTCCCAAAGTGCTGGGATTACAGGTGTGAGCCACCGTGCCCGACTATTTTATTATTATTATTTTTTGAGACAGGGTCTTGCCCTGTCACCCAGGGTGAAGTGCAGTGGTGTGATAATGGCTCATTGCAGCCTCAACCTCTCGGGCTCAAGTGATCCTCCCACCTCAGCATCCCAAGCAGCTGGGACTGGAGGTGCATCCACCACGCCTGGCTTATTTTTTATGGCCGAGCGTGGTGGCTCTTGCCTATAATCCCAGCACTTTGGGAGGCCGAGGCAGGCAGATCACTTGAGGCCAGGAGTTTGAGACCAGCCTGGCCAACAGAGCAAAACCTTGCCTCTACTATTAATAAAAATACAAAAACTAGCAGGGCATGGTGGTGTGTGCCCATAATTCCAGCTACTCGGGAGGCTGAGGCAGGAAAATTGCTTGAATCCAGATACAGAGGTTGCAGTGGGCTAAGATCATGCCACTGCACTCCAGCCTGGGCGACAGAGCAAGACTCTGTCTCAAAAAAATTTTTTTTCACTTTTAATTTTTTTACAGATGGGGTCTCACTATGTTGCCTAGGCTGGTTTCAAATTCCTGCCTCAAGTGATCCTCCTACGTCGTCCTTCCCAAGTACTGAGATTACAGGTGTGAGCCACTATACTTTGTCTTCGATATTTTCTATATTTTCCAAAGAACACATTTTTTTGTGTGTGACCAAAAAAGGAAACAGCTATTTAAAAATAAAATAAGATAATTAACACCTATCATACTAAGATCTGAAAGTACTTATGTATATTCATTAAGTCAACCTTTCCTTAAAATAAACTAAATGTCATTTATTAATTGTATAAAAGCGTGAGCTAAAGTGTGGAGTGCTGACATAAAGGACAGCCTGCAAGAGGAAGATACTGGAGGACCAACCCAATGCCTCATATCATCTAAAATGCCCCTAATATCTGCACCCAATTCTGAATATAGTAGAGACTAAGTAAATGTTAATTTATTATGTAGCAATATGTATCTCAGCAGGGCCCCACATCTGTATTTCCAGCACTTTGGGAGGCCCAGGTGGGCAGATCACTTGAGCTCAGGAGTTTGAGACCAGCCTGGTGAACATCATGAAACCCCGTCTCTACAAAAACCACAAAAATTAGCTGGGTGTGGTGGCACATGCCTGCAGTCCCAGCTACAGGGGAGGCTGAGATAGGAGGATCACTTGAGCCCGGGAGGTCAAGAGTGCATGGTGCTAACTGTACCACTGCACTCTAGCATGGGTGACAGAGCAAGACCCTATCTCAAAAAAAAAAAAAAAAAAAAAAAAGAAAATGAAACAAAACAATATACATTTCTCCCAACAGTTTTTTTTTCTTCTTATTCACTTCTACTGTTCCCTCAAAGTCATACCAGCCCAAGTTCTAATTCCCAGGTCCTTGTTCTAGAAGGCCGTAGGTGGACTAGACTTGTGTTGAACCTCTCCCTCCTCCCCCCAGGTATTCTTGCTGCCTTCTTTTTTTTTTTTTTTTTTTGAGATAGAGTCTCCCCAGGCTAGAGTACAGTGGCAAGATCTTGGCTCACTGCGGCCTCCACTTCCCAGGTCCCGGTTCAAGCAATTCCCCAGCCTCAGACTCCCAAGTAGCTGGCATTACAGCTCCCCCCACCACACCCGGATAATCTTTTGTATTTTTAGTAGAGATGGGGTTTCGCCATGTTGGCCAGGCTGGTCTCGAACTCCTGGCCTCAAGTGATTCACCTGTCTCGGACTCCCAAAGTGCTAGGATTACAGGCGTGAGCCACCGCGCCCAGCCTAACTTGAGCATTTTCTAAGCTAGAATACTATGTCTGTGGTGTTAGGAGGAGCTTGTTCCACATACTGATCTTGTGTGTGGCAACTCTTAATTTATATCTGAGAGTCCCATCTGCTCAGGGACCAGGACCTAATCAGCCAGGTCTTCACATGGAGGTGATGAGCACTGGGGACTATGTCTGTGATGCCTCCCTCAGGGGTACCCTCACACCAGTCCCTTAGTAGTTATAGGAAGACCAGCACAGTAGCCAGGGGGACCTGTGCTAAAGGGCATCTGCGAGGTTGCTGCCACTTGCTAGCCACTGACCTTCAGCAAGCTTCTTGACCCTTTTAAGCTTCAGTTTCCTCATTTGTAAAGTGGATGTATTTATAGTACTATCTTTAGGACTGCTGTGGGGATTAAGTGAAAGGATTAGTAAGCATTCAATGAGTGGTGGCTATTATTAGTACAGATGTCACCCATCTATGACTAAAGAGGTGGTCCAGGCCAGAGGGCACACATGGCAAAGAGGAAAGACAGAACAACCCCCACCCAAATTCCTTCTGGAACATTCCCAGCAGGCCTCCACTAGGCCCAGCACTTGTCTTATAGGCAACAGGCCCAATTCTGTTGTGTACACACACACACACACACACACACACACACACACACACACACTCTCTCTCTCTCTCTCTCTCTCTCTCTCTCCTGAAGCTACAATGACAGGCCCAGAATACTGACTACAAAATAAACTTAACTAAAATTGTTTTGTCTTTACTACTAACAATACATGTTTACTGTAGAAAAATTAAGAAGTTCAGATAATAAAATAAAAATAAAAACTATTTATAATGCTACCATTCAAAAATAACCAATGCACTGTTAATATTTTGGTATACGTCCTTCCCTACATTCCTTTTTTTTTTTGAGACGGAGATTTGCTCTTGTAGCCAAGGCTGGAGTGCAATGGCACGATCTTGGCTCACTGCAACAACTGCCTCCCTGATTCAAGTGATTCATCTGCCTTAGACTCCAGAGAAGCTGGGACTACAGGTGTGCACCACTACGCCCAGCTAAATTTTTTTGTATTTTTAGTAGAGATGAGGTTTCACCATTTTGGCCAGACTAAGCCTCCAACTCCTGACCTCAGGTGATCCTCCCGCCTCAGCCTCCCAAAGTGCTGGAATTACAGGCGTGAGTCACTAAGCCCGGCCAGTTGTTTTTATTATTTTCACTGCACTGCTTTATAAATAATGCTGTGGAGAACATCACTTACAAACATTCATAATTATTTCCATTGAATACATTTCTAGAAATTAAATTCTTAGGTCAGAGTATAGCTATTCAGCTGTTGTCTCATAGCTCCAAATCTACTCTTTTTTAAAAATTTTTTTTAGATCTTGGCTAACTGCAACCTCCACCTCCCGGGTTCAAGCGATTCTCCTGCCTCAGCTTCTCAAGTTGCTGGGATTACACGCATGTGTCACCCGGCTAATTTTGTTTTGTTTTGTTTTGTTTTTGAGATGAAGTCTTGCTCTGTCACCAGGCTGAAGTGCAGTGGCGCGATCTCGGCTCACTGCAACCTCTGCCTCCCGGGTTCAAGAGATTCTCCTGCCTCAGCCTCCCGAGTAGCTGGGACTACAGGCACACGCCACCACATCCAGCTAATTTTTGTTTTTGAGACGGAGTTTTGCTCGTTACCCAGGCTGGATTACAATGGTGCGATCTCGGCTCACCATAACCTCTGCCTCGCGGGTTCAAGTGATTCTCCTGCCTCAGCCTCCTGAGTAGCTGGGATTACAGGCATGTGCCACCATGCCAGGCTAATTTTGTATTTTTAGTAGAGACAAGGTTTCACCATGTTGGTCAGGCTGGTTTTGAACTTCCGATCTCAGGTGATTCGCCCACCTCGGACTCCCAAAGTGCTGGGATTACAGCATGCGCCACCGTGCCAGGCCTAATTTTTGTATTTTTAGTAGAGACGGGGTTTCACCATGTTGGCGAGGCTCATCTCGATCTCTTGACTTTGTGATCCACCCACCTCAGTCTCCCAAAATGCTGGGATTACAGGCGTGAGCCACCGCGCCCAGCCTAACTTTTTATTTTTAGTAGAGACTAGGATTCACCATTTTGGTCAGGCTGGTCTCGAACTCCTGACCTCAGGTGATCCACCCGCCTTGGCCTCCCAAAGTGCTGGGATTACAAGTGTGAGCTACTGTGCCTGGCCAAAACCCAGTCTTTTTAATTTTTTTTTTTTTTTTTTTTTTAGAAACAGGGTCTTGCTCTGTTTCACAGGCTGGAGTGCAGCAGCAAGATCATAGCTCACTGCAGCCTTGAACTCCTGGGCTCAAGCCTTCCTCCCACCTCTGCCTCCTTAGTAGCTGGGACAACAGGCATCTAATTTTTAAATTTTTCATAGAGATGGGGTCTCGCCATGTTGCCCAGGCTGGTCTCCAACTCCTAGGCTCAAGCAATCCTCCCACCTTGGCCTCCTGAAGTGCTAGGATTATTCGCTGGAGCCACCGTGCCCAGCCCACATGCACTCTTTGTAGTTGGCTTTGTGATTCTCGGGCTGGCACTGCAGAATCTTTCCTTTGGCAGCCTGCCCTCTCTAGGGTTGCCAATAGGGGGTGCTGCAGGAGAACTGGAAAACTGAAGGAGAAACAAGGGACTTAGGACCTTGTACTTACTGTTAGCAGTAGCAGTTGGTTCCAATTTTCAGCTTTGTCTCGTACCCCCAGAGCTAGCAACCATGCACAACCCCCGAGAGAGATACCAGCACCAACTGGCTAAGGGCCTTCCACAGAGGACTGGGTCCTAGCTCTGTCCAAGCCCTCATCAGGGCTGCTGGGTTCTGAGATCCCCAGGCTCTTCCTTTGGGTCCCCAGACTGAGGGATAGAAGATGGCTACTTCCTGCACCTACTATTTGTTACCGCAGTGCTTTTTTTTTTTTTTTTTGAGATGGAGTCTTGCCCTTTCTCCTAGGCTGGAGCGCACTGGCGTGATCTCAGCTCAGTGCAACCTCTGCCTCCTAGGTTCAAGCGATTCTCATGCCTCAGCCTCCTGAGTAGCTGGGATGATAGGCGCCACCCACCACGCCCAGCTAATTTTTGTATTTTTAGTAGAGAGGGGGTTTCTCCATGTTGGCCAGGCTGGTCACAAATTCCTGATCTCAGGTGATCCACCTGCCTCGGCCTCCCAAAGTGTTGGGATGACAGGTGTGAGCTACTGCACCTGGCCCCGATAAAAGCATTTTTAAGGCTCTTGGTGTGGGCTGCTAAACTGCCTTTCAGAAAGGCTTTAAATTTACATTCTCATGAGAGTTTCATAGCACAAAATCTGCACACTGGCTATAGGGTAGATTAAGCAGGTTTTTTGCAGGTTAGCTTACTTCTCTACAACCATGTTTGCACCAGGTATTTTCAACTTCAGAAATAAATTTGACAGGTGAAAAGTGGTATTATGATGATGATGATGATGATGATTATTTGAGACGGAGTCTCACTCTCTCGCCCAGGCTGGAATACAGTGGTGGGATCTCGGCTCACTGCAACCTCCGCCTCCCGGGTTCAAGCGATTCTCCTCCCTCAACCACCCCGGGACTACAAGCGCCTGCAATCATGCCCTGCTAATTTTTTTTTGTATTTTTAGTAGAGATGGGGTTTCACCATACTGGCCAGGCTGGTCTTGAACTCCTGACCTTGTGATCCACCCGCCTCGGCCTCCCAAAGTGCTGGGATTACAGGCATGAGTCACCGCACCAGGACCAAGAATATGCATTTTTAACAAGCTCCCTGTTTTACCCACACTTTGGAAAGTGGGTTACAGAATAGCGTTAAAAAACAAATGCTGTAAGTTCAAAGGTAAAATGAACCAGATAATTCCATTCAGATAACACTACCAACTTGTGCTCTTGATACCCTGGGTCTCGGTGCTAATCATCTGACTTTTAGTGGTTTCTGCTGAATCATCAGAGACCAGTAGGTGGAATGGTTGTCCTGTTCCTAACTACTCAGGGCAAGAACCAAAAGTACATCCTCTGCAGGCCACAGGTTAGTAGGTTATACACACAGGTAGCAGGATATTAGGTAACAGGCTTAGAGCAATGTCATCCACTAGCTTTAGATGACCTTACCTAAGTTGGCCTGCCATGTGCTACACTGTGTTCCAGCAACCTACCTGTATAAAACTTCATCAGGGAAGGTACCAACAACTTGGTGGAGAGAGGATGGTTCTCAATCATTTCAAAAAACTTCTGGGTTCGTGGCTGAACAGCAGGGTTGGTCATAAACATGACTTCTACCAGTTTGGCCACCAAATATGGGTTTCGGATGTAGTTCTGGTTGCACAACATCACAACAAGGAACATCACAATATCCTGAGTACAGGGCTCATAAAGCGCCTGGGGAGAGTATCTGAACAGAGGCAAGAAGAGCAAGAAAGAGACCGCTGAGAAACTGCTGAGAAACTCACCGTGGGTGAGGGCTGGTGTCAGTAAGTGAGGAGGGGAAGGCAGGATAAACAGGTTTAGGAGTGCCCTTGAAGTCGTTCAGTTTACAGTGACTTTTTTTTTTTTTGATACGGGGTCTCGCTCTGTCGCCCAGGCTGGAGTGCAGTGGCGCGATCTCGGCTCACTGCAAGCTCCGCCTCCCAGGTTCACGCCATTCTCCTGCCTCAGCCTCCTGAGTAGCTGGGACTACAGGCACCCGCCACCACGCCCGGCTAATTTTTTTTGTATTTTTAGTAGAGATGGGGTTTCACCATGTTAGCCAAGATGGTCTCGATCTCCTGACTTCGTGATCCGCCCACCTTGGCCTTCCAAAGTGCTGGGATTACAGGCGTGAGCCATTGCACCTGGCCTTTTTTTTTTTTTTTTTTTTTGAGATGGAGCCTCGCTGTGTCGCCCAGGCTGGAGTGCAGTGGCACGATCTCGGCTCACTGAAACCTCCGCCTCCAAAGTTCAAGCGATTCTCCTGCCTCAGCCTCCTGAGTAGCTGAGACTACAGGTGCCTGCACCATGCCCAGCTAATTTTTGTATTTTTAGTAGAGATGGGGTTTAACCATGTTGGCCAGGATGGTCTCGATCTTTTGACCTTGTGATTCGCCCACCTTGGCCTCCCAAAGTGCTGGGATTACAGGCGTGAGCCATTGCACCCAGCCTACAGTGACTATTCACACTGTAACAAGACAGATTTAAAACCAAACACGGTTACCGGCTGTAGCATGTTAACTATAAACGAAACCTATGATCAAATCAGATAAACTTCACAAAAGATCATCACTACCAAAACATAAACATTTTGATAGTTTTTTTTAATTTCTGATGAAAATGAGAATAAATGAAATTTTTCAAATAGGTGTCTTTTGTATCACTGTGCATAGAACAAATTTTAAAATGTGACTTGAGTTGCTTAAATTCCAAGGTTGGTTTTTCAACAAATAAACCATGTTTTTGAGTCACTTTTAAAATTTCATACCAATCAAAATCACATGTCACCAATGATTTGGGTTTTTTTGTGTATGTTGCCCAGGTTGGAGTGTAGTGGCATGATCTCTGCTCATTGCAACCTCTGCCTCAATTTGGGCTTTTTTTTAAAGGCAGCTTTTATGACAGCAATATAACTTGTTCCATTTACTTTTGGCCCTTATTTTAAAATCATTTATACTAATTTTGTTTTTTGTCTCATTTGTTACAAAACTTTCACAATTTGTATTCTGTGACTGGGGACCTATACTATTTATTATTTTTTTTTTTTAAAGAGATGCAGACTTGCTACGTTGCCTAGACTGGTCTTGAACTAGGCTCAAGCAATCCTCCCGCATGTCTGGGACTACAAGCCTGAGCCACAGTGCCCAGCATGACTTTTACTTTTCACAATAGACTTCACATACCACTCCCTCAGCTAGCCATAGGTGCTATCATGGTGCCAAGGGATTGAAATTGTAATTCTTCTAACCTGTAATGTTTTAGAAATAAAATGTTAATTTGATAAACCAAATAAGGATTTGAAAAAAAAATTAAAACCCTACAATACCAGTTAGAAATTCAAACCATTTTTTGGTAAGCATTCTCCAATTTTACAATTGAGACAAATTTTAGTACAAAATATAGATGTGGATATTTCTGGGTTTGGGATGTTCATTCAGACATTTATAAACTGTTTCCTCCTGTTGCTCAGAAACACATATTCAACTATTAGAAATTCAACTCAATTTTCACAGAATACATTATCTGCACTGTTAATCCTGCCTCTGTCTTTGAGATATTATTGGAATTGGACTGGTGCCACAGTTGGATTTATTTTTTCCAGTCTCTAGGCAGCATTCAGTTAAAACAGTTACATCAAATTCCAGGCATGAAATGGAGGTTTGCAACATAGCTCAGAATATTATAGTATTATGCATAAAAACATATTAGAACTATGTGAAATATTAAAGGCACTTACTGTACAATAAAAAATAAAAATTCTGCAACATCTTCTACATAAAACTCAGGCAACGCTGCAAATACCTTGGGGACATCTGAATTTAAAGGCAGTGTTATACTGTCAAAGAGAAAAAAAGCACAATTCATGAAATGAAATTATGGTACATCAAACTACAAGGAGTATTACATTACCATCAGATAAGTATTTCATCTGGGGAAAAAACTCATTCTGTAATACAACTATGTAATAAATACACAGGCAAAGAAACTATAACCAGAAATGAACAGGGAATAATGAAGACAGTGCATATGTAAGGGTATGTGTGAAATGTTTTCCTTTTCTTGATTTCTTTTTTTTCTCCCCTGAGATGGAGTCTCACTCTGTCACCCAGGCTGGAGTGCACTGGTGCAATCTTGGCTCACTGCAACCTCCACCTCCCCGGTTCAATCGATTATCATGTCTCAGCCTCCCGAATAGCTGAGATTACAGGCACGTGCCACCATACCTGGCTAATTTTTGTATTTTCAATAGAGACAGGGTTTTACCATGTTGGCCAGGCTGGTCTCGAACTCCTGACCTCAAGTGATCCACCTGTCTTGGCCTCCCAAAGTGCTGGGATTACAGGTGTGAGCCACCACACCTGGCCCTTTTCTTGATTTCTTTTTTTTTTTTTTTTTTTTTGAGACAGAGTCTCACCCTGTCACCCAAGCTGGAGTACAGTGGCGCGATCTCAGCTCACTGCAACCTCTGCCTCCTGGGTTCAAGCAATTCTTGTGCCTCAGCCTCCCAAGTAGCTGGGATTACAGGCACCCGCCACCAAACCTGGCTAATTTTTGTATTTTTAGTAGAGACGGGGTTTCGCCACGTTGGCCAGGATGGTCTCGAACTCCTGACCTCAAGTGATCCACCTGCCTCAGCCTTCCAAAGTACTGGGATTACAGACGTGAGCCACGGCGCCCACCCTTCTTGATTTCTTGTTAAGGTTAACGCAATAAGTAAAATGGGAAGGAAATAAAAAGGTCATATTTGGTCATTTTGTGCAACTCAAACTGTCTGAGACAACAGAGCTACACACATTTTTTTTTTTTTTTTTGAGATGGAGTCTTGCTCGTCACCCAGGCTGGAGTGCAGAGACATGATCTCGGCTCACTGCAAGCTCCGCCTCCCAGGTTCACGCCATTCTCCTGCCTCAGCCTCCCGAGTAGCTGGGACTGCAGGCACCCGCCACAGCGCCCGGCTAATTTTTTGTATTTTTAGTAGAGATGGGGTTTCACCGTGTTAGCAAAGATGGTCTCGATCTCCTGACCATGTGATCCACCCACCTTGGCCTCCCAAAGTGCTGGGATTACAGGCGTGAGCCACCAAGCCCAACCTACACACATATTTTAAATAATATTTTCCACGCCTTCACAGGTCTTGGGCCAATCTCATCAACATCAGTGAACCAGAGACTTCATAACAGTAAAATAATAATAATAATCAATAAAACAAAAATGGTTGCCTGGAGGAGATGACCAGTTGATGACAAAGCGATCAACAATGTTCTTAGCTCACTCTCTGAATCAGCTGGGTATTCCTGGACCCAGTGCTTAGGAGGGCCTAATATTATCTCCAACTTTTGGCTTCCAATTTATCGATTTCTCTTTCTATCAATCAAAGACTTTATAGCAAATTTTAAAGAAAACGTCAAAATTAAAATAACAGGTGTTGACATTCGCCTATTATTGTAACTAATTACAGGGAAAACACCTATCAATATAACTACATAATCTATATAAATGCAATCTGGAAACTGAGAAGTGAATTCTCTTTTTTTTTTTGGGTGGGGACAGAGTCTCGCTCTGTCGCCCAGGCTGGAGTGCAGTAGCACGATCTCAGCTCACCGCAACCTCCGCTTCCCAGGTTCAAACGATTCTTATGCCTCAGCCTCCTGAGTAGCTGTGACTACAGGCATCCGCCACCAAGCCCGGCTAATTTTTGTATTTTTAGTAGAGACACGGTTTCGCCATGTTGGCCAGGCTGGTCTTGAACTCCTGACCTCAAGTTATCCATCTGCCTCAGCCTCCCCCAAAGTGCTGGGATTACAGGCATGAACCACTGCACCTTGCAGAGAAGTGAATTCTTGATAAAGAAAGGGTTGTGGTTTTAGTTATCAACTTTGAAGGACAATAAAGACAACATAGCCCAGCCAAGGAGGGACGAGGGAAACAGGAAGAAGCGCACTCACTCGGGATATGCGGGGTCCAGGATGCGGAGCAGCAGCTGAATGAGAAGGCCATAAAAATTCAGACATCTTCTCAGGAAGCTCTCGTCAAGTAGGCCAGCATCAGCACAGGCCTTGCACCGTACCAGTTTCTGTGGAAGCAGGGATGCCCCCACCCAAAGATCAGTCAGTAGCTGAGTCCCTACAGGGGGACTGGGCAGGGACTGGGGCCAGGAGATGGGAAATTTGGGTTCCAGAGCTTCTAGAGCTTCATCTCTTAACTAGCTATAAGATGCTGGTTGTGTCTCAAGATCTTTTTCCTGAGAAAAACAAAGGCGTGGCAAGCAAACCACTGAGTACCACCAGGTCTAGCACACAGTTAAAGCTCAAAATGTTGAGTTCCAACGGTCACAAGTAAATAACCTGATGAGGAGAGGGTGGCGACAGGGAGGCCCTTTGGGTGTCAGAGTGGTTAGTGGGAAAAAGCCAAACAATCAGTGTTTGAATTCCAGCGCCGCCTCTTACGAGCTGCCCTCGGGCAAAATGCTGTCCACTAAGGATGGAATTCCCACCTAGAGGCCTGTTGACAGAATTACACACACATGCATGCGCACACTGATGTATACATTTAAGCAGTTTTTTGGTTTCTTATTTATTTATTTTGAGACAGAGTCTTGCTCTGTTGCCCAGGCTGAAGTGCAGTGGCGCAATCTCGGCTCGCTGCAACTTCTGCCTGCCAGGTTCAAGCAATTCTCCTGCCTCAGTCTCCCGAATAGCAGAGATTACAGTTGTGTGCCACCACACCCAGTTAATTTTTGTATTTTTAGTAGAGACGGGGTTTCACCATGTTGGCCAGGCTGGTCTCAAACTACTGACCTCAGATGATCTGCCCGCCTCGGCCTCCCAAAGTGCTGGGATTATAAGTGTGAGCCACCATGCCTGGCAATTTAAGCAGTTTATAGATCCCCTTGAAACACATCTGTGGACTGCTTAGGGGGGTCCACAGACCCCAGATAAGGGTCCCTGGTTAATTGTGCATCTTGAAGAAGCCTAGTCTATTAGTAAATAAAACTGAAATCTTAACTGGTACTAGAAAGCTATGTCAGGTAAACTTTCCACATATTATCCTACTGTTCAACAGAATACATGACCAGCTAACATTCAGGTTTATAACTGGAACATGAATAGAAGAAAAATGCATAAATTTGCTATCTATGCTTTATTTGTACAATGTCAGCTGGCATATGTTTTTAGCTATGTCTCACCAGCAAGTATATTCCCATCTATAGTTAGGTTTTGTGTGATGAATCATTTTCAATTAAAAAGAAATAATGAGGGGCAAAGGAAAGAGATCTTTCCACTACCACAGATACTCTTTGTCAAATATCATGGAAATGCATGGCTAGATATACTGGATGAGTGTTGGGGCGAGGGGGTGGGAGACAGCAGGTGAGGAGGGCCCCGCATAAGGCAGGGAAGGGGAGGTGATTTTTGTTGTTGGTTTTTTTTGTTTGTTTGTTTGAGACGGAGTCTCGCTCTGTTGCCCAGGCTGGAGTGCAGTGGTGCGATCTCAGCTCACTGCAAGCTCTGCCTCCCGGGTTCATGCCATTCTCCTGCCTTAGCCTCCCGAGTAGCTGGGACTACAGGCGCCCGCCACCACGCCCGGCTAATTTTTTTTTTGTATTTTTAGTAGAGACGGGGTTTCACTGTGTTAGCCAGGATGGTCTCCATCTCCTGACCTTGTGATCCACCCGCCTTGGCCTCCCAAAGTGCTGGGATTACAGGCGTGAGCCACTGTGCCCGGCCAAGGGAGGTGATGTTAAACTGAGAATCATAAAACCCATTAAGAATTCATAGTCACAGCAGAAGCATATCTATCCATATTCTGTCCTGAGACTGAAATCATTATATACAGATATAAGTTAAGGTATCAACAAGTTTTAAAATATACTATTTTATCGGAAGGGAAAAGAATAACAAAGAAAAAGTAAGGACACTAAACTGCTCACTCAAGGTATATATTCTGTTGGGAAAATTATCATTATGAGGCTGGTCTATAATTATTCCACTTAACTATACAAACCTTAAGCTGAGTTTTACAGCGCTTCAGCATTTCGCGGTGTCTAGTTGCCAGTGGGGAATCTTTCCATTGGCTTTCATTATTTTTCAAATCTTCTACAGTTCTGAAATCAAAGACTAACAGTCAAATGAAAGAAAACAGCCGGATCCATCTTACCCATTCATCTTGCCCATTTCACTGACTCTCACATGCAGTTGTTTGTTTTCGCATTGTTAACATCTTTAAAATCAGAGTATATCTTACAACCAGTGGCAAGTCATAATTTAATTGGCAGCATTTTTCTTTCTTTTTTTTTTTTTTTGAGACAGAGTCTTGCTCTGTCACCAGGCTGGAGTGCAGTAGCACAATCTCAGCTCACTGCAACCTCCGCCTCCTGGGTTCAAGCGATTCTCCTGCCTCAACCTCCCAAGTAGCTGGGATTACAGGTGCTCACCACCATGCCCAGCTAATTTTTTGTATTTTTAGTAAAGACGAGGTTTCACTATGTTGTGCAGGCTGGTCTCAAACTCCTGACCTTGTGGTCCGCCTGCCCCAGCCTCCCAAAGTGCTGGGATTACAGGCATGGGCCACCGCGTCCGGCCATATT
Source organism: Pongo pygmaeus (assembly GCF_028885625.2). NCBI lineage: Eukaryota > Metazoa > Chordata > Mammalia > Primates > Hominidae > Pongo > Pongo pygmaeus. The sequence continues at coordinate 221,090,777 of NC_072373.2, forward strand.
TTTCTTTTTTATTGGTTCCTAAAACAATAATGTGTCTTCGAATGGATGGCACTATAGATTTGGTGAATATAATCATCTTTTTTGTTGCAAGAAAGTACATTGTTCCCTTATTTTTCTGGGAGGGAAAAAAAGAAGTCTCTCATGAAAATTCAAGGTTACTTTGCCTATTCAATTACCCAAAACAAAAGGCTATTTTACTAACGGCATCGTCCTTTACAACTGTTCCCTCTGCTCGGAATGCTCTTCTCTGAGGTTATCTCTGGCTTTGCTCCTTCACTCCCCTAAGGTGTCTGCTCAAACACCATCTGTCTCTGCAGTAAAGGCTTCCCCATCACCTAATAGGCTGCATATTTTGAAGACCGACTCACTCAACACTATTTCAACCGCTTTCTATCATGACGTTGTGTGTAATACTAGAGGCTGCTAAAGCTCCAAAAGCTACATTTCCTAGACTCCCCTCCTGCCAGCATTTCTGTAAGACCTAGTTTTCACTGAGATGAGCCCTCACTGAAGGCAGGGTGAGTACTGTGAAGTGATTGCGTGATTGCATGATCCTTCTGGAAGTACAGTGGTAGAGGGGTTTTGGCTGAAGCTGTGGCAGAGGCTGTGCTGTCAGGCTGACCTCCGAAGCAGCTTCCTTGTTCAAAGTATAGCTCTGGGAATCTTCTATTATAGCCATTCCAATGATTCAGTAAACCAACTAGTTCCCCTTTCTGCTTATCCCAGAAGAATTGGATTCTTTTGTCTACAACTGAAACATGAGTATGGTAGACAAAAGAATGGCTCCTCCAAAGTTGTCACATCCAAATCCTTCGAGGGAACCTGTGAACATGTGATCTCCCATGGCGAAAGGGACGTTGTAGATGTGATTAAGGGTATGGGCTTTGAGATGGGAAGAGTATCTTGGATGATTTGGGAGGGCCCAATATAATCACAAAGGTCCTTCTAAGAGAAAAAAGGACTCAGAGACAGAGAAGGAGATGTGACAATGCGACAATGGAAGCAAAGGTCAGAGAGAGAAGGAGATCTTGTTGTTGTCTTTTTTTTTTTTTTAGACTGCTCTATTGCCCAGGCTGGAGTAAAGTGGCATGGAGTAAAGTGGCATCATCTGGCTCACTGCAACCTCTGACTCCTGGGTTCAAGTGATTCTCCTGCCACAGCCTCCCAAGTAGCTGGGATTATAGACACCTGCCACCAGGCCTGGCTAACTTTTATATTTTTAGTAGAGATGGGGTTTCAACATGTTGGCCAGGCTGATCTCGAACTTCTGACCTCAAATGATCCGCCTGCCTTGGCCTCCCAAAGTGATGGGATTATAGACATGAGCCATGTGCCTGGCCTTGTTTTTTGCTTTTTTGAGACAGGGTCTCTCACTCTGTTGCCCTGGAGTGCAGTGGCACGATCTCAGCTCATTGCAACCTCTACCTCCAGGGTTCAAGTAATTCTCGTACCTCAGCCTCCTGAGTAGTGGTGACCACAGGGGTGCGTTACCATGCCTGGCTAATTTTTGTATTTTTTGGTAGAAAAGGGTTTCACCATGTTGGCCAGGTGGGTCTCAAACTCCTGACTTCAAGTGATCCACCTACCTCAGCCTCCCAAAGTGCTGGGATACACCAGGCAAGCGAAGGAGATCTAAAGATACTATGTTGCTGGCTTTGAAAATACAGTAAGGCAGGGTGGGGTGGGGGGTGATGATGAGCAGAGGAACGTAGGCAGCTTTTAGAAGATGGAAAAGGCAAAGGAGATTCTCCCCTAGAGCCTCCGGAGGGAATGCAACCTTCATCTTCTTTTTTTGAGACAGAGTCTCGCTCTGTCTCCCAGGCTGGAGTGCAATGGCGCAATCTCAGCTCACTGCAACCTCCGTCTCCCAGGTTCAAGTGATTCTCCTGCCTCAGCCTCTTGAGTAGCTGGGACTACATGCATGCACTACCATGACCGGCTAATTTTTGTATTTTTAGTAGAGACGAGGTTTCACCATGTTGGCCAGGCTGGTCTCGAACTCCTGACCTCATGTGATCTGCCCACCTCGGCCTCCCAAAGTGTTGGGATTACAGGCGTGAGCCACTACGCTGGGCCAATTTTAGGACTCCTGACCTTTAGAACTGTAATATGTGTTGTTTTAAGTGACTAAAGTTGTGGTAATTTGTTGTTGCAGTCATAGGAAACTAAGATAATGACCTATATGGTTACTGGTATCACAAGAGTTTATAGGTAACAGGCCTTCATGAAGAAAATGGGGCTCTGGGATCAGTTCTTTGGGCTGCATGGTGAAGATACAATTAGTATTTGAGGATGGAACACTGGTAGCCCAAGGCTCTGAGTAGAGAAACAGCTATATAAATGATCCCTGGTGATCTGGAATGAGGATGTGCAGTGGCTACCTCTAATTATGTTGCGGAGCTTATAGAAAAAAAAATGACAGGCTTCAGATTTTAAATTCTTATCTCCAGGAAATGTGAATGAATCAGGAGTTTCTAACACTGCTGTAAAGGAAAGGAGCAGCTTCAGTTCTACAAATTACAGTACAGAAGAAATTAATAACTTTACTGGACCTCTTATCTGAAAGTTAAGGCAAAGACTGGGACCCAAAGAGTTCAAATGGAGGAGTTTAGGAGAACTAGTTGACTCCAAGTATCTAAATCTCTAAATTCCCTGACCCTTGCTTGCTAGCAGAAGCAGTTTCTATAATGACTTCATCGGAGATAGTCACCTTGCAGGGTAATGCTATTTTCCCCTAGGTTCTATCCCATCATCCCTCTTTGCTTCCAGAACCACAGCTAGAGTCAGATCAAGGACTGTCCTTATGGCCTTATTACAAAATTGGAGGCAAGAGAAGCACATATTTGAAGAAAAAAAATGGCAAGATTTGCTAATGTGTTATGCTAGTTTTCTATTGCTGCTGTAACAAGTTACCACAACCTCAGTGGCTTCAAACCACACAATTATAGTCTTAGAGTTCTGGAAGTCTAAAAGGGGTCAGCAGGGATGGTTCCTTCGGGAGGCTCTAGGGGAGAACAAGTTTCCTCGCCTTTTCCAGCTTCCAGAGGTTACCGTGTTGGCTCATGACCCCAGACCACTCCAACCTCTGCTTCCCCATCACATTCCATCTCTCCCTCTGACCCTCCTGATTCCCTCTTATGAAGACCTTTGCAATGACACTAGACCTACCCACATAATCCAGGATAATCTCCCCACCTCAAGATCATGAACCTGATATCACAGTTGCAAAGTCCCTTTAATCAACTTAGATAACATATTCACAGGTTCCGAGACCAGGATGTGGGCACCTTTGAGATGCCATTATTCTACCTACCACATATGTACTGCAGAAACATGACGGTTATGTAGGATTATGTATGGGAATGGATTCTGAGGATGCTTGATCAGCAAGAGAAGAAAATGCTGATATACTTCTATGTAGGGCTAAAATCACTGACATGATTATACCTACCAGAGACCCTGAATTCAGTATTATTCTGAGTTGGGAGAGGTTCATATTGTGCAACCAACTAGTCGACCGAAACTTTGAATTGACAGTGACCTATACTGAATGAAGCTGAGTTGCCAAATATTCTTTGATCTAATTCAGAGGAAATGATTCAAAACTTAAAGAGCTTGGAAAATTAAGGCGGATTTACCTTATGTGATTAGCTCAGATAATTCTCTTTCCAATATGCATATACACACCCCAACTATGTCCTAGAAGATACTTCTTAAATCACAGCATTGAAAAATACACAGATGAGGTGAACATAAATGTCTCTGGAAAGCACAATAAAGGCTATCTGCTGCAAGCTGGGAGCAAAGGTTCTAGATGGTTCCATTGAAATGGACCCTCTAAAGCCAGTGGGAGTGACCGTATCCCAGGAGGTAATCCATCGGAGGATAAAGAAACAGATAAATCCACAATCATAGTTTGAATTTTTTATAAGATTCTCTCAGTAATTGATATTATAAGCTGATAAAATCATTAGATATAAGGAAAACTTTAACAGAAAATTAACAAACTTGACCTAAATAATATATGTGGAACACTGTAAAAACAACAGATAGCAGTCTTTTCAGGTCTACTAATTTAAAAGGCTATAAAGTAAATTTCAATAAACTTCAAAAGACACAAATCACATAAAATATATTTTCTTACCATGATGGAATTTAGCTAGAAATCAATTAACAAAAGATACATAGACAAATACCCTCAGAACCTAGAATTTAAATAATATATTTTGAAATAACCCACAGGTTATATAAGAACAAACAAAAATTAGAAAACATTTTGAACTGAGTAATAAAGATATGATATACCAAAAATGAGGGATGCAGCTAAGGCCACACTAAGAGAGAAACAAAATAGTCTTAAATACACACATAAGCGAAAGAGTTGGAAAGGATGATCTAAATATCCATCTCAAGAGGCAGTAGAAAGCCAATTAAAATGGGCCGGGCTTGGTGGCTCACGCCTGTAATCCCAGCAAGGCCTAGGCAGGCAAATCACCTGAGGTCAGGAGTTCGAGACCAGCCTGACCAACATGGAGAAACCCTGTCTCTACTAAAAATACAAAATTAGCTGGGCGTGGTGGCGCATGCCTGTAATCCCAGCTACTCAGGAGGCTGAGGCAGGAGAATTGCTTGAACCCAGGAGGCAGAGGTTGTGGTGAGCCAAGATTGCGCCATTGCACTCCTGCCTGGGCAACAAGCCTGGGCAACAAGAGTGAAACTCCTCTCAAAAACTAAAATAAATAAATAAATAAATAAAAGCAGAAATAATAAGGATCCTACAGACATTAAAATGATAAAAGGATATTATGAACAACTTCATGCCAAAACATTTTCAAACTTTAGAAAAACTGACACAAGATGTAATGAAAATCTAAATAGTCTTATATATGTTAACTGACTTAAATCCATAATTAAAAACATCCCCACACAGAAAACTCTTAAGCCCTGACAACTTCATCACTGAATTTTTTCTGACATTTAAGGAAGAAACAACATAATTCTTATACAATAAACTCTTCCAGGGAACATAAAAAACAGGAGAATATTCTCCAGTTCCTTCTTTTTTTTTTTCTTTTGTTGAGACGGAGTCTCACTCTCTTGCTCAGGCTGGAGTGCAGTGGCTCGGTCTTGGTTCACTACAACCTCTGCCTCCTGGGTTCAAGCGATCCTCCTGCTACAGCCTCCCAAGTAGCTGGGATTACAGGCATGCGCCAACCATGCCCAGCTAATTTTTGTATTTTTAGTAGAGATCGGTTTTCACTATGTTGGCCAGGCTAGCATCCAACTCCTGACCTCAGGTGATCCGTCCGCCTCGACCTCCCAAAGTGTTGGGATTACAGGCGTAAGCCACTGTGCCCAGCCCCCAGTTTCTTCTATGAGGCAGCATAACCTTGATACCAAAATTTGAGATGCACTTAACAAGAAATGAAAATTACAGGTCAGGCTTTCTTTTGAACAGATGCAAAAATCCTAAACAGAATATTAGCAAATTGTATATCCAATTAGATATAAAAACATTAATATAAAAGTTTACTCCAGGAGTGAAAGACTGGTTTAATAACAGAAAACAAACTGATATAATTCAACCACATTAACACAATAGAGAGAAAAAAGTCTAGTCTCCTCAATGGATATGGCAAAAGTATTTAATAAAATTCAACTAGTGCTAAGGGAATTAACTATTGAAATAAAAGGAAATTTTCTTAATCTGGTAACTGAGGATATATAGAAAGCTTTCCTCCACCAACTGAAACAAGATGGAAATTTCGAGGTTATTTCTATTCAGCATTGTACTAAAAATTACAGCCTGGGCACTAAGGCATGAAAAAAAAAGTATAAGAAATAAAATTGTCATCATTTATAGACATGATTATGCGTAGAAAGTAAATCATAAAGAATCTGCAGAGAAACTATTAGAATTAGTAAGTGATTTTAGGCCAGGCACGGGGGCTCATACCTGTAATCTCAGCACTTTGGGACGCGGAGGCGGTCGGATCACCTGAGGTCAGGAATTTGAGACCAGCCTGACCAACGTGGAGAAACCCCGTCTCTACAAAAAATACAAAAAATTGGGCCGGGTGCGGGGGCTCACGCCTGTAATCCCAGCACTTTGGGAGGCTGAGGAGGGCGGATCACAAGGTCAGGAGATCAAGACCATCCTGGCTAACATGGTGAAACCCCGTCTCTACTAAAAATACAAAAAATTAGCTGGGCGTGGTGGCGGGCGCCTGTAGTCCTAGCTACTCAGGAGGCTGAGACAGGAGAATTGCTTGAACCCAGGCGGCAGAGGTTGCAGTGAGCCAAGATCACGCCATTGGACTCCAGCCTGGACTACAGAGCGAGACTCCATCAAAAAAAAAAAAAAAAAAAAAAATGGCCGGGCGTGGTGGTGCGCATCTGTAATACCAGCTACTTGGGAGGCTGAAGCAGGAGAATCGCTTGAACCTGGAAGGCAGAGGTTGCAGTGAGCTGAGATTGTACCACTGCACTCCAGCCTGGGCAACAGAGCGAGACTCTGTCTCAAAAACAAAAACAAAAAAGAATTAGTAAGTGATTTAAGCAAGGTAGATACAGAGATATAAATACGATTCAGTTTCTCATATAGTCAGACTACGCAGGTTCTAGACCAAAAAGCAGAAGTGGCATCATTATTATTGCAGATAACCTGCTCAAAAATATTTGCTTCTGTGTTCCTGTGACTTCTGTTTGCTGGTGTTAGTACACAGGAAAAAATGCTTAGAGTAAGAAACACAACGATGGTGCTAATGAATTGGAAATTTGAGGCTGCTATCTGGCCATTTTGGACTCCTCATGCCACAGAACAAGCCAAAAAGAGAATTACAGGTAGGCAGGAGTAAATGATCTTGGTTATCAAGGGAAACCATGGTTACTTTTTCACAGTCCAGAGAAGAAGGGGTATGTCTGAAACCCAGGGGATCCTTTAAACTTTTAAAGTTTGAAGTGCCTCCTGGTAATGTATGCCCAGTGGGAAAAGTTAATGGAAGTCTGTAGTAACCATAAACAGAGTGAAATGCCCAGGGTTCAGAATTCTCAGAAATCAAGGTTTGGATCACTTCACCAGGTAAAGAAGTGTGGACAACTGAGCAACATGGATGTGGTGGTGGAGGCAGACAGAACACTATATAACATACACACCTCCCCCAACATTCAAAACTACTGTTCACAATGGAATTGCTTGCCCCTGAGAAAAAGTGGTAACTCAGGCAATCCCAGGACACGGTATCATGGCACATACCTATTGAGCTCCCGGATAGCCCGGAGTCTGCGGATATAGCGACGGCAACTAGGCAGAATAGAGAGGTGGTGAGCATGCAGCGTGAGAAAGAAGCACTCCGTAGGGAATTTCGGCTCAGAAAATGGAGGCTGATCGCCATCTAGGAAAAATAACATCATTCCCTAAATAAAATCTATTGCATGTCTCAATCAGAGAAAAAGCTCAATTCAGAAGAGAAAATTACATTTGAATTTTTATGAAGTTTAAAGATACTTTTCATTTATTTATTTATTTATTTATTTGAGATGGAGTTTTGCTCTTGTCACTCAGGCAGAAGTGCAATGGCATGATCTTGGCTTACTGCAAATTCCGCCTCCCAGGTTCTAGTGATTCTCCTGCCTCAGCCTCCTTAGTAAGCTGGGATTACAGGCATGTGCCACCACACCTGGCTACTTTTGCATTTTTAGGAGAGACGAAGTTTCACCATGTTGCTCAGGCTGGTCTCGAACTCCTGACCTCAGGCAATCTACCCTCCTTGGCCTCCCAAAGTGCTGGGATTACAGGTGTGAGCCACCATGCCCGGCCAGAAGTTTAAGGATACTTTTGCAATTATAAACTTAAACAATGCTACAAGAAGAAGAGAATTCCTGTTAGCTCCATTCAAGGACCACCATATTCTGTCCTACCTCGTTAAATGTGTATATAGATGTCCATCACAATCTTTTTTTTTTTTTTTTTTTTTGAGAGAGGGTCTTACTCTGTCACCTAGGCTGCAGTGCAGTGGTAAGATCACAGGTCACTGCAGCCTCAATTTCCTGGGCTCAGGCAATCCTCCTGCCTCAGTCTCCTGGGTGGCTGGGAACACAGGCATGTGCCACCATGCTGGGCTAATTTTTTTCTTTGTAGACATGGGGTTTCCTTATTTTGCCCAGGCTGGTCTTGAACTCCGGGGCTCAAGCTATCCTCCCACCTCAGCTTCCGAAAGGGCTGGGATTATGGATGTGAGCCACCATTCCCAGCCCATCAACAATCTTTGGTGATGTTCCTTACTGATTTATTATATAAAATCTCCATTTTTCAACACAATACAGAAATATTTAAATCTCGAAATGGTATTAAATTATGTTAATAAACTACTGATTCCAAAGCCGTTTCCCTGCATATTTCTTTTTTCTAATTTTTTTCTATTATAAATAATAGTACTACTGGGAGGATTTATGTAAACAAAATTATTCCTTTTTCCTCCAACTTTGGGAATATAACCTGAAAAGTAGAATTACTGAGAACAACAGTATTATAATTTTTGCTATGAATCACCAGAATTCACTTTAGATAGGTTAAATAAATTGATTAAATATCATCTACTTCTTCAAAAACTTACATTCTATTTTATCACTTTGGTTTTGGCTTTTTTATAGATATATTACGATAACTTGAATTTTTTTTGTCAATTTGTATCTGTTTTTTTTTTTTTTTTTTTTTTTTTTTTTTGAGACAGAGTCTCACTCTGTTGCCCAGACTGGAGTGCAGTGCCGTGATCAAGGCTCACTGCAAGCTCCGCCTCCTGGATTCAAGCGATTCTCCTGCCTCAGCCTCCTGAGTAGCTAGGATTACAGGTGCATGCCACCACACCTGCTAATTTTTGTATTTTTAGTAGAGATGGGGTTTCACCATGGTGGTCAGGCTGGTCATGAACTCCGGACCTTTTGATCTGCCCACCTCAGCCTCCCAAAGTGCTGGGATTACAGGCGTGTGACACCATGCCCAGCTAATTTTTGTATTTTTAGTAGAGATGGGGTTTCACCATGGTGGTCAGGCTGGTCTTGAACTCCTGACCTCGTGATCCACCTGCCTCAGCCTCCCAAAGTGCTGGGATTATAGGTATAAGCCACCACGCCAGGACTACTGTATTAATTTTTATTATGTTTCTCTATCTCTTAAGTTCATTTTATGGTGAGGTGGTTAACAATCTGTGAGGAATTACTAGCACGCAGACAAGAGGGCAGTGTTTTAATGACCGAGTCATGAACACAGTACTCACAGAGTTCAGTCAGCCAGTCGTTCACATCTTCCATCGTTGCATTCACACGTGTCTCATCATTTGGAAGAGTAATCCGACATCTTGGGTGAAAAATATACGTGGGATCAACTGTTTCTAACTTGATTTTTGTACTTAGCTGCTGCAGTACCCAAAGGAAATTCAGCATAAATCCATCTGTAGACACCAATCTATCATCTGTCTGTGAAAGTTGAAAAGAAAAAGTATTTTTAAACATTAAAAAAAATTTTTTTTGAGATGGGGTCTCACTCTGTTGCCCAGGCTGGAGCGAAGGGGTGTGATCTCGGCTGCAACCTCCGCCTCCCAGGCTCAAGCAATCCTCCCACCTTAGCCTCCCAAGTAGCTGGGACCTAAAGTGATCCACCCACCTCAGCTTCCCAAAGTGCTGGGATTACAGGTGTGAGCCACTGTGACCAGCCAAGAAAAAGTATTTAAAATAACATGAATAGAAATTTTGGCAAACTTTGTAAGAAAGCAGACTGAACTTTCAAACATAACTGTATCCTAAAGTCAATGAGAAGACATATATCTCATCACCACTGTCATTCCATTAATTCTATATTAGCAGGTGCTACTTGTGGAATACCACCTATTATATAATTATTATTTATGTAAGAGGAATTTTATACATTCTTTTCTTTTCTTTTCTTTTTTTTGAGATGGAGTTCCACTCTTGTTGCCCAGGCTAGAATGCAGTGGCGCGATCCTCGCTCACTACAACCTCTGTCTCCCGGGTTCAAGTGATTCTCTTGCCTCAGCCTCCTGAGTAGCTGGGATTACAGGCACCCGCTACCACGCCCGGCTAATTTTTTGTATTTTTAGTAGAGATGGGGTTTCACCATATTGGCCAGGCTGGTCTCGAACTCCTGACCTCAGGTGATATGCCCGTCTCGGCCTCCCAAAGTGCTGGGATTACAGGCATGAGCCACCGCGCCCGGCCATTTTATACATTCTTTTACTGAACCATCACAATAATTCTTACAGGTCAGTAATACTGCTGTTAACATTTTATGCAGGAGGAAATAAAGACTCAGAGACCCTGAAGTGATTTGCCTGAGCCTCAAAATTAGTAAGTAGAAACACAATAAATGTTTCTTTCTTTCTTTTTTTTTTTGAGACAGGGTTTTACTCTGTTGCCCAGGCTGTAGTGCGGTGGTGCAAACATAGCTCACTGCAGCCTCAACCTCCCGGGCTTAAGCGATCCTCCCACTTCAGCCTCCTGAATAACTGGGTCTACAGGTCTATGCCACTACACTGGCTAATTTTTTATTTTTTTTGTAGAGACAGGGTCTCCCTATGTTGCCCAGGCTGGTCTCAACCTCCCTGGCTCAAGTGATCCTCTTGCCTCAGCCTCCCAAGTAGCTGAAACTACAGGCATGCACCAGCCACCATGCCCAGATAACTTTTGTATATTTTGTAGAGATGGGATCTCATTATGTTGCCAGGACTGGTCTCAAATGCCTGGGCTCAAGCGATCCTCCCACCTCGACCTCCTAAAGTTCTGAGATTACAGGCGTGAGCCACCATGCCTGGCCTCTTTCTCCTCTTTATTTCCCTCAAAAGCATCAAAACAAGTAGCTCCACTTGTTATCATGTGACATTGTTTCTCTAGGTGACAGCATCAGCACGCTCCTGCATTAACAATATAATAATGTAACTTGATTACCTCTGTTAAGAAAAAAATAATAATACAACAATGATAAGAATGATAGTTAATATTGGTTGAGTGATCACTGTGTACCAGGCACCATTCTAACAGCTTTATATATAATAAACCCAGTACTAGTAGTACCCCAACTTAGCAGATGAGGAAACGGAGGCACAGAGGAGTAACTGTCTAAGGTCCCGCAGTTAGTAAACGGTGGAACCATGATCAGAAATCACAAGATCTGTGCTCTTCTCTCTACATGATTTTTGCTTCTGAGTATACATGTCACATCATTCATTCATTATTTATTACTAATCAAGGAAGGATGCCCTTTTCTCCTCTGGCAAAGCAGCCGCAGCCACTGGCCTGTCTCACCTGGATCGAAGCACTCACGCCCTTGCAGCTGCCTCCTTGGGTCTGTTCCTGGCTGCTCCCTCCTGTTTTGGTCCATCTACACAGCAGCTTTTGTGGTTTCCCTGCTGAAAACCCTCCCATGACAGTTCTGATCACGTAAACCTAACCTGATGGTGCCCTGCCTATCCACTAACTCCAGGACCCGACATTCCCTCCTGTTCACTCTTCTCCAGCCACAAAAGCCTGCGTGCTGGGCTTGTACCAAAGCTGCTTCGTTTCCACATTGGATAGCTCTTTTCTCAGCCACTACAATGGCTGGCTCCTTCCTGTGAAACAAATGTCACCTCCTCAGGGAGGCCTTTCCTGCCACCCAATCAAAAATCACCTTCAGACCTTCCTTCTGGTACCTACAGTTCTTCTCATGTCATTTACTTTGCTCTATTTTCTTCACTGATTATACAACTGTCTAAAATCATGTATTTATATGTCTACTTCTTTATCCTGTCGAACATGGGCTCCACAAAAGCAGGAAACTCGTCTACCTTGTTCAATACTGTACCCCCACTCCTAGAACAGTGCCTGGTAGGTGCTGACTAAATCTGGGTCAGATGAATGAATTTGACTAACAGTGAAAAGCAGTCTGTAGGAATCCTACCTGCATCTGTGCTTTCTTCATATTGGCATTGACGACAGCCGCCATGTAACTGAGAGCAGCCTCACGGGTTTCGCCATTTAACAAAATACTATGCAGAATCTTAAAAAGCTCTTGCTGAAATTTATTTTTAAAAAGAAGAAACAAATTAAAACTATTTTGCACATGATTCCTTTTTGACTTCATGAACAGCTAGCCTACTTCCCACGTTCTCTCCTCTCCCACTTCTACTCATTTCAGAAGAGCCTGAGTGAAAGAATATAAGAAATATCCATACCCAACTATGTCAAAGTAATCAGCATGAAAGCAGAATATGGAGTGGGGGAGGTAGGCAGTTACAGGTTTTTTTTTTTTTTTTTTTTTTTTTTTTTGAGACAGAGTCTAGCTCTGTTGTCAGGCTGAAGTGCAGTGGTGTAATCTCAGCTCACTGCAACCTGCGCCTCCCAGGTTCAAGCGATTCTCCTGCCTCAGCCTCCCGAGTAGTTGGGATTACAGGCACACGCCGCCACGCCCAGCTAAGTTTTGCATTTTTGTTTGTTTTTTTTTTTTTGAGACAGAGTTTTGCTCTTATTGCCCAGGTTAAAGTGAAGCGGCACATCTTGGCTCAGTGCAACCTCTGCCTTCCAGTTTCAAGCGATGCTCCTGCCTCAGCCTCCCAAGTCGCTGGGATTACAGGCGTCCGCCACCACACCCAGCTAATTTTTTTTTGTATTTTAATAGAGATGGGGTCTCACCATGTTGGTCAGGCTGGTCTCAAACTGCTGACCTCGTGATCCACCCGCCTTGGCCAATTTTTGTATTTTTAGTAGTGATGAGGTTTCACCATGTTGGCCAGGATGGTCTTGACTTCCTGACCTCGTGATCAGCCCATCTCGGCCTCCCAAAGTGTTGGGATTACAGGCATTAGCCAACGCGCCCAGCCGGCAGTTAGTTTTAATAAAATAGGCTTTGTTACTTCCTTCCCATGATCAAAATTACCTTAGTTACCCAAGCCTGTAACTTCTTTGCCTGTTTCTTTTTTTGAGATGGAGTCTTGCTCTGTCGCCCAGGCTGATGTGCAGTGGCGTGATCTTGGCTCACTGCAACCTCCACCTCCTGGGTTCAAGTGATCCTTGTGCTCAGCCTCCCGAGTAGCTGGGATTACAGGCACGCGCTGCCATGCCTGGCTAATTTTTGTATTTTTAGTAGAGACGGGGTTTCGTCATCTTGGCCAGGCTGGTCTCAAACTCCTGCCCTCAAGTGATCCACCCCCCTTGGCCTCCCAAAGTGTTGGGATTACAGGCATGAGCCATCACACCCGGCCCTTCTCTGCCTTTAAGTTTGAGAATTGAAGACATATTAATCTGCATTTGGGATAAGCAAGTCAGTGAGGGTGTGTGCAAACTAACAATTCTTGCTCACCCTCACAGTGTAAATGCCTAAGGGCCAGCTGGAGGAGGAGCCGGGCCACTAAGCTTAGGACCAGTTCCCAGTGATGCTACATACAAAGGCAACATACCGCTGTTGTTACAACCTGTTATTCAAGACACAGGTTACTTACTTATAGTTTATCTTTTTTATGTAAGATCGAATTGGCTTTTGTTAGCCGTTTGTCTACTGGGCATAGTCCAGTCTACAAAATAAAAGCTCCGTATCTGGAGCTCATCTTTGATACTTCCTCTGGATTTGTTTTCTGAACACTTACCCTTCCGAGCTCTAAGTAATGCTGCAATGATTGGCTAACCACACGAGTGTTTTCCAGGGTAATGGCAGGCCCTGAGAAGTATTTTTCAACCACTTTAACCTGGAAAGAGAAGGAAAAAATGCAGTCAACATATAATGCACACTTGGGAAAGAATCTGAACAAAAGGGTAGCAAAGTGCAAGTAGCCACTATACTTACATCATCTTCTGCAAAGACTGAGAAGCTAAAGAAAGCCCCCAAGTAAGAGAGTCTCTGCAGCTCCCGCCCACAGCCAGGACTTAAGGATTTCGGTAACCACAACGGCAAAGAAGCAACCTAGGCAGAAGATGGAAGAGCCAGTCAAGCCGCTGAACAGGCTGGTGAGGTAAAAATGTAATGCAAACCCTCCAGCTCCTCTGTATTTTCACAAGATATTATTAAAACTTTAATGTTTCAGCCAGGCATGGTGGCTCACGCCTGTAATCCCAGCACTTTGGGAGGCCAGTGTGGGTGGCGGTGGGTCACCTGAGGTCAGGAGTCCGAGACAACTCTGGCCAACAAAAATTAGCAGGGCGTGGTGGTGTGTGCCTGTAATCCCAGCTACTGGGGAGGCTGAGGTAAGATAATTGCTTGAACCCAGGAGGCAGAGGTTGCGGTGAGCTGAGATTGCACCACTGCGCTCCAGCCTGGGTGACAGAGTGAGACTCTGTCTCAAAAAAAAAGAATGTTTAAGTTTCAGGATACTATTTGATGAAGTTCAAATGAACTCTTCTTATACCACCAAAGGACTCGAATAACTTTTCCATACCTCTTGTTAGTTTAGTTGTACAACACTTGTCAAGGAAAAAAAAACAGGCCCGGTGAGGTGGCTCACGCCTGTAACCCAACACTTTGGGAGGCCGAGGCAGGTGGATCACCTGAGGCCAGTAGTTCGAGACCAGCCTGGCCAACATGGTAAAACTCCATCTCTACTAAAAATACAAAAAAATTAGCCTTGCATGGTAATGCATGCCTGTATTCCCAGCTACTTGGGAGGCTGAGGCACGAGACTCACTTGAACCCAGGAGGCGGAGGCTGCAGTGTGCCAAGATCCCACCACTGCACTCCATCCAGCCCGGGTGATAGAGTGAGATTCTTAGAAAAAAAAGGGAAAAAAATCATAGAAATGAACAACTGTAATGCAGGATATATAGTGTCTAACAAAAATGTAACAGTTGAGAGCCTCCCAGACACGTTACCTCCGCCTACACCTAAACGTCCTTCAAGAGACATTTTCCAGGCCATCTCACTGGAGGAATGCCTTCTGGGTTATGATATATTCACTGAAAATGTGCAAGCCCATCAGGTGAGTGCTTACCAAATTGCACACAGGGTGTGTCTTCCCAAACTTGGTTTCACAGAGCTCACCTAGTGCCTAGAAATAAGATCAGAGTCATTTAAACGCATTTCATCTTAAACTGACTGTCATTTGTAGCATAAAGAAACAGTTTTAACTGCTGCTATAAATTCATTCCCTCTAAAATGGCACACATGTATTCCCTCTGAAATGGCAGCAGCTTTACTAGTTTTTTTGATTAATAAACTAAAACACATGCAATGTGAAAAACTTGAAATAAAACAGAAACATAAAATGAAACTAAAAATTACTCAAGCTTTACCCTCAAAGATAACCTCTATTGATATTTTGAGCAACAGTTTTCCAGATATATTTTTGTGTACTGTATCTATATATGTTTTTTACAAAAAAGTTTTTCCACTTCATATCTTTTCATGTCAAAAAGATTTATTTCATAAACTTTAGATGGCTCCTCTTGCCAGCGTTAAACATGACTATAAATAATTACAATTTAATAAGCTATCAAATTCAAAACATATTTAAAAACATAACTTGGTTTCAAGATTTCTAGTACTTTTAAGAATTCCAACACTTTCCTTCAGAGATCCAACCATCCTAACATTAGAGAATGATGAAAAACACTTTTTAGGGACATAAACATAATTTAGCATGCCCATGGTAACTCAATCAAACATTATTTTAAACAGTTAATTTCCTCTGTGATTCGGTCACAGCTCTAGAAGTTGCTACATGAGCCAAAGAGTGCATTTAGGCACTGACACAACGTTGAGATGCCTTTGAGTTCAGGCAGCCTCGACTCAGAAGGAAGCGTTCTCTCTGCCTAGTGCAGGAGTTCACAAACGTGGCTGCATATTAGGATCACATGGGAAGCCTTTGGAAACCCCAATGCCATGCCACACCCCTGGTGAATTAAATCACAAGGTCTGGGGTGGGGAGCCAGGCAGAAACACCTTTAAAGATCCCCAGCTGATTCCAAGGTGATTCCAACGTATGGCACAGCAGGATCCACTGACCTAGAGAATGATCACAATGATTTCTGATTTTAGCTTCAACAGTCTTCCACTTCCTGCCTCTCATTATTGTACCCTCTCACTCACTGTGTCCTCGTTATTATGCAAGCATCAATAATGGCACAAAATGAAATCATTGTCTACCACAATGGAGGCCTCTGTCTTTTGAACAAAAGGGCATTTTGGTGATATCAGATGCTAAAAGCTCCCCACTGAAACATCAAGCTAATTCACACCACAACCCAAAAGCCAACAATCCCATGAAGGAACATCTACATAATATGGTGATAATTAGTGTTCACTAAAATATTTCATCACTGAACTCAAACAATCAGATTATTTCACTTCCTTTTATCTGCCACAGGCAGAACAATACATAAGGATTCAAAGAATTTTATCAGGAGCCCCAATAACATGTACAATGGAAAGAGCTCTGGCATAAATCCACTTAAAATTATTTTTTAAAGTAGGAATTCTGGTTTCACCTTCTAATTTCCCAGCATTCTTGTAGCCTTTTAGTGCCATGACAGGTTTGAATTTTTTAAATAGATAAATACACCCTTTGTGTACAGCTCTGTTTTAACATTTATCACAGTATCTGTTCAACTGTTGTGCTGTAGCTCTTATTTTTGCAGTAGATTATGAGTGCCTTGAGGAGAGGGACCTTGTCTTCCTAGCTTCTGTATCCCCAGTGTCTAGCACAGAACAGATCATCAGTAATGAATTCATGGTATAATGGAATCCAATCAGTGGAACAAGTAAAAGAAATACAGTAAGAAAAACAACCATGGTCTCAATTTACATAAGACTTAATTTATACACAGAATAAACTAATTTCATTTTGATATTTTTTCCTTTATCCTTCTGCAATGAAAATATTCAGTAACACTTCAAAACACTTTTTTCCCAAAATTTCAAATAAGCGAATTCAGAACAGAAAAGAGCTTCTAATTTTCATTCTAGTTTCAGCATTTTCACAACATTCAAGTCTCCCCATGGGAATCTAGCTGAAGTTTCTGTCTGCAATGTATGCCTGCTCTAAGTGCATTAAAGAGCTAAGCAGATTTCTGCTTCCCAAGTAAATATGACCTTAGGAAACAGGGAGGGTGAACAAGAGAGCTACCCTGAGATTTTCTGCACAACGTAAACACATAAAGATAAAATTGTATTCATTTTCTTAGTATGTACAGCTTTGCCTTTTTTATTTGCATTTTTAATAGTTTTTTTCTTTTAAGTAACAAAATTTCATCCCAACTATGGTATGCTCATTGCTAGGAGATAGTTATCTTTTTCATAAGCTATACAAAGTACATTGTAATAAGTGCATTTAACTCCTGTCTAGGACTTGGATAGGTAGAAGATGTACCAGGCTGCTAACTGTCTTCACTGATGCATCTCACTGCACACCAAACACTCTGCATGGCCAATACAGTAATTTCATGTTTTAAATTTGAAAACAAGGTTGATCTCATGGACCTGAAAGAAAAGTATATGTCAAAATAATCTGAAAGAAAAACATCTATTGAATGAGTTAAAGAAAAAGAACAAAGTTTTACCATGAGGGGGTATTTAAAGTAGTCACTATCGAGGGAGCACTCTTTGGCAGCAAGAGCCAGGCCTTGTAAAATGGGGATAAATATCTATAAGAAAAAAACAAAATCAGAAATATAAGTTTAAGAGAATCTAAGAGTGGGAAGTATGTCAAATAAGGTGCTAGAACTGAATGTCCAGACAATTTCATTCCTTCCCCAGGGAAAAGCTTTTTTGCATATAAAAGTCTAGAATTCAGCCAGAGTGGTGACCTGTTCTTTGACAAGTCTAACCATAAAGTAATACAGCTGAATTCTCCAGAAGTAAAAGGATTTTGGTGAACTCTAATACTCTGACAGGACCCCCAGTAATTCAACAAAACCCAGTAATTCAACAAAACCCATACATTTGAAGCCTGTTGAAGAACTCTCCAGGAGTCGCTCTACTCAATTAAATTCTGCACATCTCAGCAACTATTATGTTCTTGATTACCAAGCATCTATAACCTGTTAAAAAATTCAATTAAATGTTCCAATATTTCCTCCTATCTATCTATCTATCTATCTATCTATCTATCTATCTATCTATCTATCTGTCTATATTGAGACAGAGTCTAGCTCTGTCACCCAGACTGGAGTGCAATGGCACAGTCTCGGCTCACTGCAACCTGCGCCTCTGGGGTTCAAGTGATTCTCCTGCCTCAGCCTCCGGAGTAGCTGGGATTACAGGCACGTGCCACCACACCCGGCTAATTTTTGTATTTTTAGTAGAGACGGGGTTTCACTTTGTTGGCCACGCTGGTTTCGAACTCCTGACCTTGTGATCCACCCGCCTCCGCCTCCCAAAGTGCTGGGATCACAGGCGTGAGCTACCGCACCTGGCCCTCTATCAATATTTTTTAAAAGCCTTTCCCCATTTATTTTGAGGGAAACAAGATAAACAGGCCAACAATCAACATTATTATTACATTAAACTTAAGTTAGAGCAAAGAGCTGGTTGGTGAATGTTGAAATTGACAAAGAAAGCTTTAGTTAGAAAGCCTTACCTCCACATATAGTGTAATTAATACATTAACCTGCTATTGGCACTTAAAGGAACTCAAATCTGCTTTTATACATTTATGATTAATACCAGGTAACACCATGTAAGATTTACTCAGCCTAGCTCATCTTCAGATTTCACAATGCACGCACTGATCAACACATTTAGGCAGTTGGTTGGGATTCAAGGCTAATAACATTAAATAGAAATGTTGTAAACAACAGCTGACAATCTGAATGCCAACAAGTTGTAATAGGAGTATACTACGTAGCCACTAGAACACTTGAAAAATTCCCTTTCCTACTAATTTCATTCCACAATACTGAGCACCTTAATAATTAAAGAGCACAGTACAAAACACAGGTGCCCTGGATGACAAAGTGTCCATGGAGTGTTGTGAGATATCAATACAGCTCTGGAAGAGATCATTCTACGGTTTTTGCAATTCCAACAATCAAGGTAGAAGTAACTTGCTCTCAAAAGCCAGATAAAAATGGAGAAGTAACACTCAGGTGTGGCGTTGGGGAATGCCAACATTGTAATCAAGAAGAAAAGACAAACAGAAGTTCCAGAATCACCAAAAATAAGTTCATAATTGGTCGTCCTGAAAAATCTCCAAATTTTTTTTTAGGGAGGCTACAAGTAAAATATAATTACACTTTCTTGTATAGTTATCCTTTTGTGCAATTAGGGCTTCATTTGCAATAGGCAAAATATTACTAAACATGATCTTTTTCTTTTTCTTTTTCTTTTTTTTTTCAGACAGAATTTCACTCTGTTGCACAGGCTGGAGTGCAGTGGCGCGATCTCAGCTAAATGCAGCCTCCGTCACTTGGGTTCAAGAGATTCTCCTGCCTCAGCCTCCCAAGTAGCTGGGACTACAGGCATGCACTTCTGCGCCAGGTAATTTTTTGTATTTTGAGTAGAGATGGGGTTTTGCCATGTTGCCCAGCCTGGTCTCGAACTCCTGAGCTCAGGCGATCCGCCTGCCTCGGCCTCCCAAAGCGCTAGGATTACAGGCGTGAGCCACCATGCCTGGC
Organism: Pongo pygmaeus; assembly: GCF_028885625.2. NCBI lineage: Eukaryota > Metazoa > Chordata > Mammalia > Primates > Hominidae > Pongo > Pongo pygmaeus. The sequence continues at coordinate 221,110,364 of NC_072373.2, forward strand.
CTGACCTATATATTTTAAATAATTCTTTAATTTTCAAATGAATACCTCCTAGCACTGATTAAAAAATACTGTAAGTGTCCACCTCCAGTCCTAAATTCTAGCTGCTATTTATTTATCTGTGAACATTTCTCAAACATTAAAAGGAGGTAGACATTTCAGTCAAAGATTTAATAATTCACATTTGCCACTCTTTCAAGACAAAAAGGTAAAATGCTGCTTTGCAGTCCAACAGCTCCATCCCAGTTATCATTCCTCTCTAGATAAAACACACGGTAGCACATAAGAAAAGACAAAGAGTATTCAACACTGAGTGGCTGAAAAGTCAGCAGAATTCTGGGATTAAAAACAAACAGGTCTGGGCCAGGCGCTGTGGTTCACCCTTGTAATCCCAGCATTCTGGGAGGCCGAGAGTCCAAGACCAGCCTGACCAACATGACAAAACCCCATCTCTACTAAAAATACAAAAATTAGGTGGGCGTGGTGGTACGCACCTGTAATCCCAGCTACTTGGGAGGCTGAGGCAGGAGAATCGCTCGAACCCAGAAGGCGAAAGTTGCAGTTAGCTGAGACTGCGCCACTGCACTCCAGCCTGGGTAACAGAGAGAGACTCGCCCTCAAAATTAATTAATTAATTAATAGAATAAATAAGTCTGTGGTGGTCGTATAGCACTGTGAATGTAGTAAATGCCACTGAATTTTACACTTCAAAATGGTGGTTTGAGGCTGGGTGTGCTGGCTCATGCCTGTAATCCCAGCACTTTGGGAGGCTGAGGCGGGCGGATCACCTGACATCAGGAATTCAACACCAGTCTGGCCAAGATGGTGAAACCCCATCTCTACTAAAAATAAAAAAAATTAGCCAGGTGTGGTGGCGGGTGCCTGTAATCGCAGCTACTTGGGAGGCTAAGGCAGGAGAATCGCTTGAACCCGGGAGGCGGAGGTTGCAGTGAGCCGAGATCATGCCATTGCACTCCAGCCTGGGCAACAAGAGCAAAATTCCGTTTCAAAAAAACAACAACAACAACAACAAAAACAAACAAACAAACAACAACAAAAAAACGGTTTGATGTTGTATGAATTTCACCTAAATTTAAAAAATGCATGACTTCTCTGTCCAAAGCTGGTGATGGGGAAACAAACAAACAAAAAACACCGAGGTCATTTCATAACCTCTTGTGTAAGTTTGTTTATGAATAAAGTAGGCTCAATATACCCCTTTCAGCTGGTCACTGGGCTGATTTTATATAGCGAGAACTACTCGATTCCTCAAATGGTATCTTCTTGAATAGGAAAAGTATTCTAATTACTACCCATTACCTCTCTAATGTAGTGCATCACTTAAACCTTCCAAGACAGTAATTTTTTTTTTTTTTTGAGACAGTCTTGCTCTGTCACCCAGGCTGGAATGCAGTGGTGTAATCTCGGCTCACTGCAACCTCGTCTCCTTGGTTCAAGCAATTCTCCTACCTCAGCCTCCCAAGTAGCTGGGATTACAGGTGCCCATCACCACACCCAGTTAATTTTTGCATTTTTAGTAGAGACGGGGTTTTACCACGTTGGTCAGGCTGGTCTCGAACTCCTGACCTCAGGCGATCCATCCGCCTCAGCCTCCCAAAGTGCTGGGATTACAGGCGTGAGCCACTGCGCCCGACTGACAGTGATTTATTTTCCTGAGAGTTCATTTACCCTTCTAGAGAAGAAAAGCTCACTATGTTGCCATTAATATTTCCATGAGTCAGTAAGATCATCACCTAAGATAAACAGCTAGTGAATTCCAGACAGAGTCACAACATTAACTGGAATTTTTATTCTTGGATCCTGGCTGCTTCTTTTACAAATATTTTGAAGACTGCTGAAAACACAATTCCCAAGAATTCAAAGGTCTTAAAATTAACAGTTATAAATAATCTTAGGTATAAGACAGAGTGAAAGGAATCATACCAATTACAGCTATTGCCTCTGTTATTCTCTGTAGTCACAAAAAAGGAAGTGATGATACAGCAAACTGTAAGAAAATTTGATAAAAGCCCTTTCATCAGGGAAAAAACTTGTGTGACAGTTGCTAAAGGCAAAGTGCTTACTTTCCCAAACAGGTCCTTCAAACAGCAATGTTAACGACAAAGTTTCACCTTGGAAGAAACCTTCAAGACTACGTACACAGCTTTATTTTTAAGCACTACATATCTGCATTCTCACCTGGCTTTACACAATGAGATACCAAAACAATGTATAAACACCAAATAAAATAATCAGGAAGATATGACACATCTTTCCTAGTGGGAAGAAGACAAAGATTCTATATGGCATGCAGGCTGCCAATGAGCTAATATGGTCATTAAGTTAATCTTACAAACTCAGAGAATGAATTTTTGACACTACTTATCTGGCAAATGCATATCATGCCTTATGCCATCTCTGGGTATTCTTGTTTTAAAAGCTCCTTGAAATCAGGAACGGGGCCTTACATATTCTTTTCATGTTGCCAAAGCACCTAGCATAGACCTTGTTTAAAAGATAGATGTTTGACTGATTCGTTGAAAGGGGCACATGATTTGAACAATGCAGCTGTCAATCTGATTTCCTCAAAAGAATACTGGGTAGGCCTTCTCTCTAATAACACATGGATGTTCGAATTCAGGCAAAAGTTTTCAATGTATGGTCAGAAATTAGCCTCGACATAGAGGCTCTCAGGCTAAAATTTGCAAGAGCAAACTCATACGACCGTACCTGCTTGAACACTTCTTCATCCTGGTGAGTGGTTCTCACCAGTTCCTGAATGAAGCCATATGGGAGATTCCTACACAGCATATACGGCACTAGGAAGGACGGCTGCTGCAAGGACCTGTGGACCCATGAACATTAGGGACGGTGATGAAGTCAACTCACTACAGAGGCACGTGAAATGTCATGTCAGCAACAACTGCCCAGTCAAAAGTCAAACCTGACATCTCCCAAATATTCTGCAAAATAGTTTCAGGTGAAAGCTAACCCTTCTTACCAATAGTAATCACTTTTTGGTCTTTTTAATGAGACACTATGGGAAGTTTCAAAGAATTCATCTTTTCCTACATAGAGCCCTTTAAAAATGAAGCACTGAAAAAAGGAAGCACGGCCAGGCACGGTGGCTCACGCCTGCAACACCAGCACTTTGGGAGGCCGAGGTGGGAGGATCACTTGAGGCCCGGAGTTGAAGACCAGTCTGGGCAACATAGCAAGACTCTGTCTCTACAAAAAATGAAAATATCAACTGGGCAAGATGGTGTGTGCTTGGAGTCCTGGCTACTTGGAAGGCTGAGGCAGGAGGACTGCTTGAGCCCAGGAGTTTGAGGTTATCGTGAGCACTCCAGCCTAGGCAACAGAGTGAGATTCTGTCTCTTAAAAATAAATAAATAAATAAAAATAAAAAAGAAGTATTATATGTTTTTTGTTGTTGTTGTTTGTCGTTTTTTAGAGATGGAGTCTCGCTCTGTTGCCCAGGCTGGAGTGCAGTGGCGCGATTTTGGCTCACTGCAACCTCCACCTCCTGGGTTCAAGCAATTCTCCTGCTCAGCCTCTCGAGTAGCTGGGACTACAGGCGCCTGCCACCACACCTGGCTAATTTTTGTATTTTTAGTAGAGATGGGGTTTCACCATGTTGGTCCCAAACTCCTGACCTCAGGTGATCCACCCGCCTCGGCCTCCCAAAGTGCTGGGATTACAGGTGTAAGCCACCACACCCGGCCGTATTATATGTTTCTTTATGCCTCATCTAAGTTGGGGGAAAAAATATTAGTAGTGGCTGAGGGCTTATTAATTTTAATCAAGGAACGTTTTTTAAAGTTTTGGTACATGTATATAATTTTCCTTCTTTTTGAAAAGTTTCAAAAACATATGGTTATGGCATACAAAATAACATAAGAACACCTAGAATAAATAAATGTAATGTTATGTTTGTGAATTTTTATTTATTTAGTATTATTATTATTTTTTGAGACAGTCTTGCTCTGTTGCCCAGGCTGGAGTGAAGTGGCGTGATCTCAGCTCACTGCAACCTCCACCTCCCGGGTTCAAGCGATTCTCGTGCCTCAGCCTCCCTAGTAGTTGGGATTACAGGTGCACGCCACCATGCCCAGCTAATTTTTTGTATTTTTAGTAGAGACAGGGTTTCACCATGTTGCCCAGGCTGGTCATGAAGTCCTGAGCTCAGGCAATTCATCTGCCTTGGCCTCCCAAAGTGATAGGATTATAGGCGTGAGCCTGGCCTGTAAACTTTTAATTTTTTATTATTTTATTAATTTTTATTTTTTGAGACAGAGTCCTGCTCTGTCACTCAGGCTGGAGTGCAGTGGCACGATCTCGGCTGCAACCTCCACCTCCTGGGTTCAAACGATTCTCTGGCCTCAGCCTCCCAGGTAGCTGGGATTATAGGCATGCGCCACGATGCCCGGCTAAGTCTTTTGTATTTTTAGTAGAGATGGAATTTCGCCATGTTTGCCAGGCTAGTCTCAAACTCCTGACCTCAGGTGATCCACCAGCCTCAGACTCCCAAAGTGCTGGGATTACAGATGTGAGCTACCACGCTCAGCCTAAACTTTTAAATGTAAGTTTTTTCCTTTAGATATTTTTTATATAAAAGAAATGAAATATACATCCTTTTTAAAAACTTGCTACCTTTAGAAGACTGAGAGGCAAAGAAAAAAATTTTAAAAAACAAAAACAAAAATTTGCAACCTTTATAGGATTCTCAGAAGCAAATAATGTAGCACTTTGGTTGATTCCTAAACTATCTATTCCATTACTATTCTTTATTACTCAGTAACAGAAATTGACCGTGTTATACATGAAAGATGATGATCCACACATTTTATCAAATACCTCCACCAACTTCAGGCAGTTGCTGTACAGTCAGTTACTAATTTTCTGCCTTGCTTGTCCACATAGTTCAACAATGGTCTATTTCAAAAAGCAGGCAGAATTCTTAAAACATAACTCATTTCTTTTTAAAATATGCTTTGTACTGCTTTAGAAGATGAGGAAGAAAGGAGTGTTTATTTTCATAGTATTTTAGCAAAGGAAAGGGACCTTCATTTTACAGGTGAGGAAGGGAGTTATCTAAGGTGGTGCAAGAATGGCCGGAGAGCCTGATGTCCACTGATGGCTAGGGCCCTCTGCCTGCTAATGTCAAGCACGTCATGGGTCTTCATACCTGGGCTGTGTTAGGGAGCCTTGTAGTACTAAAGCAGTATGGGATATGCACTGTGAGCGGATGTTGCTCAGAAGCTGGCTGACTGCTGGCTGGCTGCACATCTGAAAAGGAAAGGTGGAAGTGAGGACGACAAGAAACAATACAATTTCATGCTGTTAAAAACAAGAGCTAAAAGGGATGGTCCATCAGTAAACAGTGTGCTTTCCTCTTCCTTTATTCTTAGTGAACGAGCTACAGTAACTGTGCCTTCCAAGTGTACTGCCTCTGCAGAAACTGATGTCAGAGAAGAAAGAAGCGTAAGTTTGAGGTGACCAAACTTATACTTAAGAACCTTGGAGGCTGGGCGTGGTGGCTCACACCTGTAATTCCAGCACTTTGGGAGGCCAAGGTGAGCGAATCACTTGAGGTGAGAAGTTTAAGACTAGCCTGGGCCGGGCGCGGTGGCTCACGCCTATAATCTCAGCACTTTGGGAGGCCGAGACGGGCAGATCATAAGGTCAGGAGATCGACGCCATCCTGGCCAACATGGTGAAACCCCATCTCTACTAAAAGACAAAAAATTAGCCAGACGTGGTGGTGCACGCCTATAGTCCCAGCTACTCAGGAGGCTGAGGCAGGGGAATCACTTGAACCCAGGAGGCAGAGATTACAGTGAGCCAAGATTGCGCCACTGCACTCCAGCCTGGCGACAGAGTGAGACTCCATCTCAAAAAAAAAAAAAAAAAGACCAGCCTGGCCAACATGGTGAAACCCCATCTCTACCAAAAAAAAAAAAAAATTAGCTGGGTGTGCCGGGTGCGGTGGTTCACACTTGTAATCCCAGTACTTTGGGAGGCCAAGGTGGGCGGATCACCTGAGGTCAGGAGTTGGAGACCAGCCTGACTAATATGGAGAAACCCCATCTCTACTAAAAATACAAAATTAGCCGGGCATGGTGGCTCATGCCTGTAATCCCAGCTACTCAGGAGGCTGAGGCAGGAGAACTGCTTGAACCTAGGAGGTGGAGGTTGCAGTGAGCTGAGATAGCATCACTGCACTCCAGCCTGGGTGACAGAACGAGACTCCATCTCAAAAAAACAAAAAAACAAAAACCTTGGAGACATGCCCACTCATTTCGCTTCTGCTAAGCTAAATACAACAAAGCCCAAAGAAGGCCTTTTACAAATATGACTAACCAGTGGACGACGAGGTTTGTTTCTAACGTAAAACTAAAATCAGAAAATGAAATAGGAATAAAATGAGAAAACAATGAAGCCAGTCAAGAGAAGTGATGGGAAAAGGGTAGCTTACTGAGTTTAAGCCCAGCCTTGCAACTTATTGTTTACGTGATTCTGGACAAGTACTTAATCTCTCTGAGAGTCATTTGCTTAGTCATACGTTGGAAAAAGAATGCCTATGTTATACCAGGTTCCACTGCACTAATAGGGCAACTGTGAGGATACAAGCTAATGTCGACCTGGCACAGTCCTTGGCAATCTACAGAGGCTCTATAATGTTGGTTATTATAACCAACCAGTAGAATTATCAGGGCCATATGAGTCACTGGCGGTACCCAGCTACAGTGTGGTCAAGAGAGGACTCTGAAGCCAGGCCATCTAGGTTCAAACCTTGGCCCTGTCTCCACTAGAATGTGAGTTCCACGAGGGCAGCGATCTCTGTTTTGTTCATTGACACATCCTAAGTTACTAGTACTGTGCCTGGCACATGGCAAATGTTCGATAATTGCTTTACTGATTGAATAAATGAATCAATGCTCCAGGGGTGGGGATAATCAAACAAATAACTAGGCTTTTTTTTTTTTTTTTAAGTTAATCCATTTCATATTACCTTTGGTGCTTTTTTTTCCTCTATTCCAACTCGGTCAAAACACTCGATGAGGTAGTTCAGCATATCTGTCTCTTTGCAGGTTTCGATGGTGAAATGGTCACTGTAGGAATCCCAATTACTTGCTCCACCAGAGGCTCCCAAACTTTAGAGAAGACAAAAAGAAATTATGATTCTTATCTCGATTATTTTTGGCAGAGTTTGCATTTCTGCAGCAGAAAGCCTGTTAGGATCCCTGTACACATAACAAAGCACAAACACCCATGCGGCCAAGATCCACCCTGACTGCTTGTTTCACCTGCTCCAAAGCCAACAATAGTAACTTTTGGTAACATTTCAGGGACCTAAGGAGGGCTGCTTCTTACTGCAGGTGGCAACTTATAAAACCAGAAGCACTAAGAACTGGTATCAAGTATTAAGCATTGGAAGGGACATCACAGGTACTTTAACCAAAAAGAATGGCATCACTCAAGACACCTGTAGGTTAAAGCCAGACTATGCTACTGCTGTAATCAAACTCTTTGGGGGAGAAGTTATAAGGGACTGACAATATAGCCCTCATCTTTGTGACTTCTACCATGGATCTCAAAAGCCCTCATCTAACATTTGGCAATAGAACCAAAGGTTAAGAAACTCTCCAGTTAGGAGGAGACATGAACATATTTGCTATCAACATAAAAACTCCAAAACTATCAGTGAAAAAGGTAAAGTAGTATAGTAAAAGACAAAACAAAAATATTGTACTAGGAGTAACCAGATGTGGGTTCTAGTCTCAACCCCACTGCTTACTTGTTACCTGAACCTAGAACCTCTATCTCTTTTGCAGTGGGGTTTTAATGAAATAATGTGGAGGTGCTTTGTAAAATATCAGCAGTCTATACTGTGAAGCACTGTTATGTTAGTAATAACTATCCTCTGAGATAAAAACCAAACATAAGCACAAGAGTTAAATTTGAGGACATTAAACAAAGTTAAAATCAACCATTGACAGGCCACATAACAACTCTGGTGTTTAACTCACAAACGAATTTGATATACATAAAAGATACATACGGATTAATTACGACAGGAAAAAGTAAGGAGTACTGAAATGAAGAAAATGAGAAAACATAAACTTAGCAAAAAAGCTACATACAGAAGATGATAAAGGATGGTAATATGGCCGGGTATGGTGGCTCATGCCTGTAATCCCAGCACTTTCGTAGACCAAGGCAGGTGGATCACTTGAGGCCAGGAGTTCAAGACCAGCCTGACCAACAGGGTGAAACCCTGTTTCTACTAAAAATACAAAAATTTGTTGGGTGTGGTGGCACACGTCTGTAATCCCAGCCACTCAGGAGGCTGAGGCACAAGAATCACTTGACCGTGGGAGGAGGTTGTTGCAGTGATCCGAGATCATGCCACTGCACTCCTGCCTGGGCGACAGAGAGAGATGCTGTCCTAAAATAAAAGAAAAAAGTATGGGAACATCAGGATTGTGAGAGACACATCCCTACTTCAACCCAGGACACATAATTAATGTCTAGAAACTAACAGGACCAAGAGGAACTGACATGTTTTACAGACAGATAGATATGCATAACTAATTTTGGAACACATTTGTAACACATGCGCCACATAACAACATTTCACTCTATGATGAACCACATATACCATAGTGGTCCCACAAGGTTATAATGTCATCTTTTTACTGTATCTTTTCTATGTTTAGACATGTTTAGATACACAAATACTCACCATAATTGGCATTAATCATCTAATTGCCTAGAGTGTTCAGTGCACTAACATGCAGTGCAGGTTTGTAGCCTAAGAGAAATAGGCTACATATCACATAGCCTAGGTGTGTAGTAGGCTGTATGATCTAGGTCGTGTAAGTATACTCTATGATGTTCACACAATGACCAATCTGCCTAACGATCCATTTCTCAGAATGTATCCCTCTCGTTAAGGGACACATGTCTGTATGGACATTATTGTCCTTAGACTGGTGGAAAACTACACATAATTGACCTTGGAATAAAGGTGTGATATTGGCCAAGCGCAGTGGCTCATGCCTGTAATCCCAGCACTTTGGGAGGCTAAGGTAGGTGGACCACTTGAGGTATAGGAGTTGGAGACCAGCCTGACCAACATGGTGAAACCCTATCTCTACTAAAAATACAAAAAAATTAGCCAGGCATGGTGGCATGTGCCTGTAATCCCAGCTACTTGGGAGGCTGAGGCAGGAGAATCTCTTAAATCCCGGGAGGCAGAGGCTGCCGTGAGCTGAGATCGCACCACTGCATTCCAGCCTGGGCAACAGAGCGACTATGATATTGGCTGGGCACGGTGGCTCATGCCTGTAATCCCAGCACTTTTGGGAGGCCAAGGCGGGCAGATCACTTGAGGTCAGGAGTTCGAGACCAGCCTAGCCTGCTATTAAAAAAAAAAAAAAAAAAAAAAAAAGTATGGTATTAAAGTATTTCAGTAAGAAGGAGAAAACAATGCTACTTTGAAATCCAAGGCGTTCAGCCTAGAGTCTAGTAAATTTGAACTCCAACAACCTATTACATAGGCCTGACAGGTGAAAGCAAAGGGAGACAACGAGGCTGAGAAGGAGTCAAAGGAACAAGGCAGCCAACTCCCTGCCAACTGAGTAGGTAACTAAGCCACCCACAAAGCCCTCGCCAGAGTCATGACAAGGCTGGGCAGGTCCGTGTGGGATCCCTTAACAAACAAAGGCAATTAATTATTGTGTCTTTTTTTTGAGATGGAGTCTTGCTCTGTCACCCAGGTTGGAGAGCAGTGGTGTGATCTCCGCTCAGTGCAAACTCCGCCTTCTGGGTTCAAGCAATTCTTGTGCCTCAGCCTCCCAAGCCGCTGGGACTACAGGCGCTCGCCACCATGTACAGCTAATTTTTGTATTTTTAGTAGAGACAGCGTTTCACCATGTTGGCCGGGATAGTCTCGAACTCCTGACCTCAAGTGATCCATCTGCCTCAGCCTCACAAAGTGCTGGGATTACAGGTGTGAGCCACAGCACCTGGCCAATTATTGTGCCTTTATAGCAACTAATTTTTTGGTATACTTTATTAATTAATGGCAGGATCTGGTATCTGCTGACTGGCTTGATAACTGAAAAGTGAGTACTGTAATAAAGCACAGGAAAAACACAAACTAGAACAAACAGAAAAAGCCATCAACCAATGAGAGAAGTGCAGGGAACCCCCCGAAAGGAAAAAATAAACATCTATCTTTGCTTGTAGTAATTTCAGTTAGTTTCAAGACCTGCGATCCCTCCTCTGCTGCTAACATTCATAACTCAGTGACTATATTCACTGCACTTTGTAAGGATGAACTTTGCTAAAACAGGCTTGTACCTACACACAATTGAGGGTAATTTTCCTATGAACAGCTCTTGCAGATGACAATGAAAATAGATCTTCTTCATGTTTAAAATGAAAATATGAAACTCTATTTCTTGATAATAAGCCCCATTTTTCTCACATCTTTACATTTCTGGGAAGAAACGCATCTTTTTTTTTTTTTTTTGAGACGGAGTCTCGCTCTGTCACCCAGACTGTATTGCAGTGGCACGATCTTGGCTCACTGCAACCTCTGCATCCCAGGTTCAACCGATTCTCCTGCCTCAGCCTCCTGAGCAGCTGGGACTGCAGGCGCACGCCACCATGCTGGCTAATTTCTGTATTTTTAGTAGAGACGGGGTTTCACCATGTTGGCCAGGATGATCTCGATCTCCTGACCTCGTGATCCACCCATTTCGGCCTCCCAAAGGGCTAGGATTACAGGTGTGAGCCACCGCGTCCAGCCGAAAAGCATCTTATGTTTGATGTCAATAGGTCCTTGCCAGCTGCCAGGCCTCAGTCTGATGCAGCACCCCCAGCCAGCATGTGAGCGTGCATGTGAACTCAGCATGCTTAGATGGCGCTGGCTCATGCAACTGCCACTGAAATTACTCCCATTCCTAGCAATACATCCTACTTCATTTTAACTTAAATTTGAAACCCTCACTGCCACTTGAAATATTTTCACAAACTGTGCACTCACCCATGAAAAGTGACAATGTATGTAGAAGACCACGTAGACGATTGCTTTTCTTGTGCCAGGCAATGCGGGGAAAGGCACTCAGGATATATAAGAGAATGTTCAAAGCTAAAAGAGCTCAGTGTGTTTTGGTGATTGATATGGTTGGGATGTTTGTCCACATCTCATGTTGAAATGCAGTCCCCAGTGTTGGAGCAGGGGCCTAGTGAGAGGTGACTGGATCATGGGGACAGATCCCTCACCAATGGCTTAGCACCATCCCCTTGGTGATGAGTGAGTTCTTGCTCAGTGAGCTCACGTGAGATCTGGTTGTTTAAAAGAGTCTGGGACATCCTCCTCCTCTCTGTTGCTCCTGCTCTCTCCATGTGACCTGCCTGCTCCCCGTTCACCTCCTGCCATGACTGGAAGCTTTCTGAGGCCCTCACAAGAAGCAGATGCTGGTGTCATGCTTCTTGGACAGCCTGAGGTACCGTGAGCCAATTAAACCTCTTTTCGTTATAAATTACCCTTTCTGTATGGCAATGCAAATGGACTAACACAGTAATCACCAGCCAGGCACCAAACAAACTGACTTGCAAGGCGGCAGATGGGGGGAGTGAAACAAAGCTTTAACCAAACAGGAAATGTAACATCAACCTCAGTATTTGTCAATATGTTTCAAAATTATAATATTAATCCTAAAGGTGCCAGAGTAAATCATGATCACAAGTAAGAAAAGTGGCCAGTTTCACTAATACAAGCATAAGTGTCAATGGTCAAAAACTGATTTACAAGAATTTTTAGATTCAAACTGAAAGAGGTAGATTCAAACTTTGAGTGTGATACTGAAGGAGAAAGTGGAATATAGTACATGCATAAATTTATGCTATGAAGAAATATTTCTACACTTTGGGAGGCTGAGCGGGGGCAGATCACTTGAGGTCAGGAGTTCGAGACCAGCCTGGCCAATGTGATAAAACCCCGTCTCTACTAAAAATACAAAAATTAGCCGGGCATGGTGGCAGGTGCCTGTAATCCCAGCTACTTGGGAGGCTGAGGCAGGTGAATCACTTGAACCTGGGAGATGGAGGTTGCAGTGAGCTGAGATCACGCCACTGCACTCCAGCCTGGGAGACAGAGCGAGACTCCATCTAAAACAAAACAAAACAAAACAAAAATGAAATATTTCTAAATATTTAAAGTAGTATTTAATATTTTCCCTCAGCTGTACAAAATTCATGATGCTTTTACAACTGTGACCTCCTCAAATCTTGGAAATATGTCATATTTAAGTCCTAAGAGTATCTAGAAAATTATACCTCCCTCTGGGAGAATATGCAAACCATTTTCTGATAACTACATTAACAGTCCAATGTAACCAAGTAATTACTTAAAATAATAGAAACAGAGCTGCATCCTTCTGAAAACACAATGTAAATGTGCCTAGGGATTACACGTGCATCAGATCTGTGCAGACTGAACCCCATTTTAAATGCACTAATAAAAACTTGCTCTTAAAGCGACTCTGTTTCAGTTTCTTCTATAATTACCCTCCCATTTACTGACTTCTCAAATGCAGCCTTTGGAATTTGCATTTTCTTCCTTTTTTTTTTTGAGACAGAGTCTTGCTCTGTTGCCCAGGCTGGAGTGCAGTGGTGTGATCTTGGCTCACTGCAACCTCTGCCTCTCGGATTCAAGTGATTCTCCTGCCTCAGCCTCTCTAGTAGCTGGGATTATAGGCACATGCCACTATGCCTAGCTAATTTTCGTATTTTTAGTAGAGAAGAGGTTTCGCCATGTTGGCCAGGCTAGTCTTGAACTCCTGACCTCAAGTAATCCGCCCACCTCGGCCTCTCAAAGTGCTGGGATTACAGGTGTGAGCCACCGCGCCTGGCCTTGCATTTTCTAATAGCAAGGCAAAGTCAGAGTTGTGCAAGTTTAAGCACTATAAATTCATTTAACAAATGTTGCTAATGGATGTTCTGTGTTCTAGGCACTGCTGAAGGTCCTGGAATAGTGCACGGAACCAGGCAGATGAAGAACGAGTGTGTGTGCATGGGTGCGTGTGTGTTCTATATAATGTTTGAGACAATGAGGTCCGTGGCCACCCTCTGATAGACCTGAGGAGAGTGAGGGAGCCGGCCATACAGCTATCTAGCGGGGAGAGTGGTCCGAAGGGGAGAAACAAGTACAAAGGCCTAAGGCAGGAGGGAGTATTATGTGCAAAGAACAGGAGTCCAGTATATGAGTTAGGGGAAGTAGACAAGCAGAGGGAGATTAAGTTAGAGTGGGGCATGTATGTGCATGTGCGCTTGGTGTGGGGGTGTGTGTAGTGTGTGGTGTGTGTGTGTGTGTAGTCTGTGGTGTGTGTGTGTGTAGTGTGTGGTGTGTGTGTGTGTGGTGGGTGGAGGTGTGTGTGTGTGTGTGGTGTGTGGTGTGTGTGTGGTGTGTGTGGTGTGTGTGTGGTGTGTAGTGTGTGTGTGTAGTGTGTGGTGTGTGTGTGGTGTGTGGTGTGTGTGGTGTGTGTAGTGTGTGGTGTGTGTGTCTGTGTGGTGTGTGGTGTGTGTGTGGTGTGTGGTGTGTGTGTGGTGTGTGGTGTGTGTGTAGTGTGTGGTGTGTGTGGTGTGTGGTGTGTGTGTAGTGTGTAGTGTGTGTATGTAGTGTGTGGTGTGTAGTGTGGTGTGTGTAGTGTATAGTGTGTGGTGTGTAGTGTGTAGTGTGTGGTGTGTGTGTAGTGTGTGGTGTGTGTGTGTAGTGTGTGGTGTGTGTAGTGTGTGGTGTGTGTAGTGTGTAGTGTGTGGTGTGTGTGTAGTGTGTGGTGTGTGTGTGTGTAGTGTGCGGAGTGTACGTGAGATGCAGGGTCTCGTAGACCATGGTCAGAGGCTTCGGATTTTACTCTGTGTGAGAAGGGAAATCACTGGGGGATGTTAGGGATAGATATGGTGGAAAGACCGTGTGTGTGTGTGTGTGCGTGTGTGTGTGTGTCAGAGAGAGAAAGAGACAGAGAGAAGAGCGGAACACAGTTTCACTCTAGCACCCAGGCTGGAGTGCAGTGGCATGATCATGATTCACTGCAGCCTCTAACTCCTGGGCTCAGACAAGCCTCCCACCTCGGCCTCCAAAGTGATAGGATTACCTGTGCTTGCCACTGTGCCCAGCCAGAAGGATTTCTTTTCCACTGTTTCTATGTTTCAACCCCAAGCAGTGACGATCAGCAAAAACAGGAGAGTGAATGTCAACGTTTTTCACTATTCACTAATTTTCCCTTTCTCTACTCATACAAGGCTTGTGACATTCAAGATTTGACCTCCTTCACTGAAATATCTACAGTTAAAAAACAAACACAAAACCACCAAATTTCCTTCTAGTCATCAACTTCCTAGGAAACAACTAGAAACATTTTCCTCTGGATAACTTCTATGGTATCTTTATCACAGGGTAATTTTTTTTTTTCAGATCAACTTCCAGCTTTTATTTATTGATTTATTGATTTTTATTAACTTTTATTTTAGGTTTGGGGGTACATATGAAGGTCTGTTATAGGAGGTTTGCTGTACAGATTATTTCATCACCCATGCATTAAGCCCAGCACCCAACAGTTATCTTTTCACACCCAACAGTTATCTTTTCACACACGGTAATTCTCACTTCACTCACTTATGCCACTCCTGCAAAAAGCAGTTCTTTATATCTCAAACAGTTCTTTTCTCAGAAGTCTGCAAAACATTACAGAAGGAATGTTTTACTTTTTTAAAATTAATCCTTATCATCACCCCTATAAATACTTAACATATAAATGTATGTTCCAACTACTTCCAAAAAGATTTGTAAGACATCGAACCCACTGGGCCAGCAGATGGAGAGAGTGATCCAACCCCTGATGATTCTTCTATGACATTAGTCTTACCAGGCAAGAAGTGAGTGTTAAAATCGCTTACTTCAGAGTAAAAAAATTCTGGGAAGATCAATGAGAAAGGCAGAAGGATAAAATGCTATTTCTTTGCTGACTGTTCAAAGTAACAAGGTTATGGCTGGACGCAGTGGCTCACGCCTGTAATCCCAGCAATCTGGGAGGCTGAGGTGGGCGGATCACCTGAGGTCAGAAGTTTGAGACTTTGGGAGGCCGAGGTGGGCAGATCACCTGAGGTCTGGAGTTTGAGACCACCCTGGCCAACATGGTGAAACCCTGTCTCTACTAAAAATACAAAAATTAGCCAGGTGTGGTGGCATGCACCTGTAATCCCAGCTACTTGGGAGGCTGAGGCACGAAAATTGCTTAAACCCAGGAGATGGAGGTTGCAATGAGCCAAGATCACTCCACTGCACTCCAGCTTGGGTGACAAAGCGAGACTCCATCTCAAAAAAAAAAAAAAAAGTAACAAAGTTTTTTGCTAGCTCTTCTTGGCTCTGACCCTACTTAGAAGAACCCTAAGTTCTTCTACTTGTTTACATAGTTATGTCATGTATTTTTACCCATGCTTTGGCATTCTTTTTTATATCAACTAAGAACCTATAAGCTGCCAAAATCTGGATGATCACAGTTCACTGTAACGGCCAACAAGGGACATATCAACTGACTGGGATGGCATTTTGTAATTAAGGAGTGAAATACTGGCACTTCCTTGCCAAAGGAACCGAGTAGATGCACAGACTCTCGGCAGCAAAAACAGTAGTAAGGAACAAGAACAAACAAGACCTATTTGGGCAAAAATGGAAAAGTGGGTGGCAGCACGGTGTGGTGGTGAACAAGAGTCTGGATTCAGGATGCTCAAGTCTGAATGCATTTCTATGACTTTGACCCTCTTGTCTGTCCCCCCGGCCCCGCCCGTTCCCCCCCGCCACTTCCTTACAGCAGGCTACAGCGAGGAGTAAAGGGGCTGATGCATGGACAGAGCTGACACCACATCTGGTGCACAATGCTCCATGAGTATTTGCAGATATTTTTATACACTTGGTACATTTTATTCCTCCTAGTAGGGAGAGAATTTAGATCTGAGGCAAGGCTGGGGTGTTAGAAGTCCAGAAAGAGAGGTATTAGTAAAAGCAGCACACAATCTGATACGGTTGTTAGAGAAAGTCACAACTAAATAGGCCAGTGAGAGAGAATTTCTCCCACAGAAAATTTACAGTAAAACAGATAACACAGCACTTTTACCATGTGGAAACTGATTCCTAGGAAGGATGCCTGCTTTATTATTATAATCATGTAATAGGATTTTATCTACGTGAAAAAGATATTTTTTCACCTTTGGGAAATTTACTTGAGAAATGGTGATAAAATGTTCAACGTAATACAAATATCAACCTTCCTGAATCAATATTCAACCTTGTATCAACATTCCTCTGTCTCTTTATATATTCTCTAATGATTCTTCTGAATACCATCGAATTGAATGAAGTATACCTAACTCCTACCGCAGTCTCTATTTATAGCCTGGAGTTATTTTTGAACAGTGCTGGGCACAAACACCAACCCAGTCCACAGGAAACTTCAATTTAAGAGCAAAATTGTAAGACAATGAGTCAGAGGATTAGAAAGAAGGTGCTATTATATTCTCTTTCTCAAAGTCACCTACACAACCCAAGTAGTGCTTTTCACTCGGTTTCCAGGGGTAAACATTCAGCAACATCCGGAACTATGTTTCAGCCTCTGCGGTCATTTCAAAGGCTCTTTAAACAAATGGGGTCTGGCTTCACTGAGGTCCAGGAGGTGCTAAGAGAAATTTAAGGCTAGACATGAAAGCAAAGTCACAGTTATGCCAGACGGTATGACCTCATATGTTCTTCGATGGATTGCCCAGACTGAGCTCAATGGGGGTGAATGGGGGGCGGGGGAGGCTGGGAGGGGGTGGGAAGGGAGCGCGCACACACACACACACACACACACACACACACATGCACACACACTTCCCCCAAATCCCAGCCCCTCTCCCATTACTAAATAGCAGCAATCCATGCAACTGTACTTAAGAAAACATGCCTCAGAGAGTACAAGTTGTCACATCTGATAGTTCACAATAACATTCTCACAATAGATAAATGAAGGGTCCCTCATTTTAGATCTAAAGGCGGATAAACTTGATGACTGATCTTTAATCTGTTTTCATGCTTTTGAAAAATGATTATATATAAAGTTTTCCTCCAAACTTGCTAGGCGACAACTCTGAAAATTCTGGGGCCAGACACAGTGACTCACTCCTGTAATCCCAACATTTTGGGAGGCCAAGATGGGCAGATCACTTGAGGTCAGGAGTTCGAGACCAGCCTGGCCAACCTGGGGAAACCCTGTCTCTACTAAAAATACAAAAATTAGCCGGGCATGGTGGCGGGCGCCTGTAATCCCAGCTACTTGGTAGTCTGAGGCAGGAGAATCACTTGAACCCAGGAGGAGGAGGTTGCAGTGAGCAGAGATCACGCCACTGCACTCCAGCCTGGGCAACAAGAGCAGAACTCTGTCAAAAAAAAAAAAAAAAAAAAGGAAAGAGAGAAAGGAGATGAGAGAGAGAGAGAGAGAAAGAGAGAGAAAGAAAGAAAAAGAAAATTCTCCTATGTGCTACTTTATCCCACAAGAAGGTCTGAACACATCAATATACCCTGGAGCCCACCTCATTTGACCTATCCTGCCTGGATTCAAAGCACACCCCTTGTTAGAGCTTATAGAAGTTAGTTCCTAAGCATCTACACACATGCAGGGGTAAGACTCCATTCCTCTGGTACCTGGACCCAAACTGGACACAAGAAAAATCATCACCACCACCACCACCACCTTCGTCATCACCATCACCATCATCATCATCTTCTTCTTCATCTTCTTCATCACTACTGTCCCCAGAAAGTGCGAGGAAGAGGAAGGAGAAAGGATTGTCGTACATACTACCACAACAAAAGCAAAAAAGGCCATCAGAGAACAAAGAAAAAGCAAGAGGGGGAGAAGCTTTTGCAACTGCTGTCCTTTTAAATAAACCGTACACTAAAACTTTTGGCCACTGACATGCAGAAACATAATTCACCTAAATTATAGAAACACATACAGGTACATTGAGAGAAGGGGCCACTGAATTAGTGGAATTCTGATACTGCTTCCTTCTAAGAGACTGAACTTACATATAACTAAAACTCAACACGTCAGGGCATGAACCGACCCACCCGACTCACCAGAAGTAAAAAACACCAGGCCCAGATTTGCTCCCACATCTGCTTGGTCTGATTGCATTTCAACTACCACTGGCAACAGGACAAAAGGCCAAAAAGGGTTCCTGTGTGCCCCAACTCTCAAAGGGAAGAAAGGGATTCACAATAGAATAGAGCAACCCAAACTTTCCAGCATGATTAGAGCCTGGCAGAAGCATGGACTCAGAGTACGTGCCTACCAAACTAGTTAGCCACACAGGTTAATAACCCAAAACAACAATTTAACAGAGTCAGTGTCAC
This sequence comes from Pongo pygmaeus, assembly GCF_028885625.2. NCBI lineage: Eukaryota > Metazoa > Chordata > Mammalia > Primates > Hominidae > Pongo > Pongo pygmaeus. The sequence continues at coordinate 221,128,827 of NC_072373.2, forward strand.
ACAGCACTTCTTCCAAACCGTGTTAATCTCCTTTCCCTGCACCGCAAACACACACGCAACTCTCCTGTGGGATAAATACCTAGGAGAGATCCTCAGGGAGGAGGGGCGTCTGCTCACGGCACTGGGTGAGGCGGGTGGTAGGGGTGGACCCGTGCTGCTGGGCCTCTGTCTGGAACTGCTGGCGGGTACTGCTTGGGGGCTATTGGCGAGGGCAGGGGGACTTGGGGAGCTCGACAGAATGGAGACGCCTGAGGATGCCCATGGGTGAGTGACAGTGTAGGGGCGATACCGCGGGGATGAAGGCTGGCTTCCCGCAGCAGTTCCAGAGGCTGCACTGTGAGGACTGAGGGGAGTGGAAGGCACAGCCAACTGGCTGGCTGCACGGGAAGGCGAGGCAAGAGACGGGCCCATCACGGGAACAGAGCTCCAGAAACTGGGAGTGGGAGCCGGACTACTTTCATAGAGGCTAAATTAGTTGAGAAAGGGAGGAAAGAAGAGAAAAATCAAAGAAAAACTTGAGATAACTAACTAAAACAGAAAATATCAAGCTTTTAAAGGAGAATAATTTCAGTTCAAGTATATCTAGCAGATAAACACCTAAATAATTATAATCTAATTGCTCTATTGATCTACAGGCTATACTTACAAGACAATGAAGTCCCCATTCGAAGAATGATGTAGTATACACAGCCAACTGCTTCTAAAATTTCATCTAGCAATATCTTAACCATAGAGAGCCAAAAAATAATAATCTAGAAAAGAGAATTCCACTTCCAATGACTAAATCCACCTCCCCAAATACGATATGCCATACCCTGTATGACACTGATTAACACTGTCAACAAACATTCCCTTCGCCTATGTAGTTCACAGTTATTTTACTACCAGTAAGATGTGCAAAGAGAACCACACTGACCTAGACAAAGAGCTGGCACCAAAGGAACCCACGTTGCAGAACATGGGGCTTGTTCCTGGATTGGAGCCAGTGTTTAGCAAGAGATTTCTGTCTGGTGACCGTGCTGCTGCAGCAATTGGCTGTGATGTGGCTGTCAGACTGGCAAATGGGTTTTCATCTCTGGTCTGAGTGGACATCATTAGCACTTCCATTAAAATCTGGCCAATCAAGTCCTTAAAATCGGAGAACACTGTTGGAAAGGCAGAATAAAGAACAGGTTACACACAGTTCGAACACAGGTTACACAGCCCTTGAATAAGCCAGCTGACCCCGAGTGGTTCGATGCAGTATATCCTGGATTAGATTCTGGAATGGTAAAAGGATATTAGTAGAAAACCTGGTGCAACCTAAATAAAGCCTTGTGTTTAGTTAGTAGTAATTTCTTAGTTCTGACAAATGTACCATGGTTATATAAGATATTAACGTCAGGGGAAACTGGGTAAAGTATATACAGGAACTCCCTGCACTAACTGAAACTATTCCAAAATTAAAAGTTTATTAAAAAGAAAGTTGGGGTGCAGTCATTGAGAGTTACCACTGATGTATATTAATTGTAAAAAGAAGCTACTCCCAACTATAGAGGTTACTTTATTATACTACAAATGCAACTGGGTTAATATTTCTTAGTCTAGATATGTTTTATAGACAGTAATAAAACTATTAAGTCCAAGGTTCAAAAGATCTTATGAAGGGTCCAATATCTAGTCACCATGTGGCTTTCAGGAGCAAATGCTACATTCTAGCTTCCTCCTTATTCTTTGCAGCTCCCAGTTGATTTACTGTTGGTCTTTAGATACATTTTAAATACCACTAAACAAAAGTTTTAATTCATGGAAATTTTATCTCATTTGGTTATTCAAAATTGCCACTTACATGTGTAAGACAGATTTGAGAATCTTAAGATTTATAATAACAAGTAGCAGAGTTTCAAATACATGGTCTGCTCCATTAGCAGAGTTAATAAGTAAAATCAGAAATAGTTTTATCTATCCTCCAGAAATACAAAGGACTTTTTTTTTCCCTCCTCAGAAGATAGGCAGCACAGAAAAGAGAAAGGCGATCTCCTTGATATTCAAGCATCCATTTAAAATCTATCTATTGAGGGACTCTTTTATGCAAGATATCCTTCTAGGGATACATCAATGAGTAAAACAGATAAAAATCCCTACCATGAGGGAGGTTACATTCCAGTGATAGGCCAAAAAAACCACTCCAGCACACCTCCCATACCTCTTCTGCGTTCCAAATGACTGCTGTAAAGAAAAAGGATAGTGCCCTATGATGCTGATATCTTGCTAAGAGTTTTATTATTTTGTTACAAGCTTGGCCTCTTAAAGTTGAATATCAGAAACACAGCAAAATGTCATTATGTTCTATCTTGCTAAGCAATTTAACCAAATAGACCAATTCCACCGTCTATACATGGCTTCATAGGAACTTAAAGCAGGTATAGCTCATACAGAACACTTCTCTCAGGATCCCTGGAGACCACCCACTATATCTATACTTCATAAGAGGAGGTAAGGCCAGGCTCGGTGGCTCAAGCCTATAATCCCAGCACTTTGGGAGGCTGAGGCGGGCGGATCACGAGGTCAAGAGATCGAGACCACCCTGGCCAACATGGTGAAATCCTGTCTCTACTAAAACTACAAAAATTAGGCCAGGCACGGTGGCTCATGCCTGTAATCCCAGCACTTTGGGAGGCCAAGGCGGGTGGATCATGAGAACAGGAGATCAAGACCGTCCTGGCCAACATGATGAAACCCTGTCTCTACTAAAAATACAAAAATTAGCTGGGTGTGGTAGCGCATGCCTGTAATCCCAACTCAGGAGGCTGAGGCTGGAGAATCGCTTGAACTCAGGAGGTGGGGGTTGCAGTGAGCTGAGATTGTGCCACTGCACTCCAGCCTGGTGCCAGAGCAAGACTCTGTCTCAAAAAAAAAAAAAAAAACTACAAAAATTAGCTGGGCGTGGTGATGCGCGCCTGTAGTCCCAGCTACTCCGGTGGCCGAGGCAGAAGAATCGCTTGAACTCGGGAGGCAGAAGTTGCAGTCAGCTGAGATCATGCCACTGCACTCCAGCCTGGTGACAGAGTGAGATTCCATCTCAAAAAAAATAAATAAATAAAGAGGAGGTAATGCTCTAAGCACCTTCTTACTACAAAGAGAAAAACTCCAACCCTGAGAAAATGGAGACCATTAACTTATTTACATAGTATTGTAGAAATCATGGAAATGAAAAATAAGTTATCGATAAGATCAGTGGAAAGGGAAGAAAGTGGCTAAACAACTGTGTCCTCATCAAGAAGTATCCCTGTCATCAGAAATACAACCCAAGAGCAAGATGGAGTGAACGTGGATAACAAAGGGCAAAGATCTCACATCTTATTTTCTTGTCGAGTACTCTGCAGTAAGACTGCTGAGCTAGATTCCTACCTTCTTTTGGGTTCTGCTTAAACTGTGCAGAAAGAGAAGAAAGAAAGATGACATCTCTGTCCCGGTCCTTCCAAGAGACACGGAAGATCTTACAGACCAGCTGTAAGGCCTGCTCTTCAGACACTTCAGGGCCCGAGGAAGGCTCCTGGTGAAGAAGATTTGCAGGTTAACTTCAAATAAGAGGTATGAGTTAAGTATTTCAATAGGAATACGTTATTCTGATTTAATTCATTATTAGTGACGATATTTTTAAAATGCATGAAACCATTCACCCACTGATTAGGGGAAAAGTAAGCCTATTCCTATAACATCAAAGTTACAACATCTAAGTCTCATGAGCTTACAATACAATCTATGGGGAGCATAAAAGAGCAAAGATGGCCGGGCGTGGTGGCTCACACCTGTAATCCCAGCATTCTGGAAGGCCAAGGCCAGTGGATCACCTGAGGTCAGGAGCTCAAGACCAGCCTGGCCAACATGGTGAAACCCTGTTTCCACTAAATATACAAAAATTAGCCAGGCGCAGTTGCAGGCGCCTATAATCCCAGCTACTCGGGAGGCTGAGGCAGGAGAATCACTTGAACCCAGGAGGCGGAGGTTGTGGTGAACTGAGATCGCACCCCTGTACTCTAGCCTGGGCAACAGAGTGAGGCTCTGTCTGGAAAAAAAAAAAAAAAAAAAGAGCAAAGGCATTATCAAAAGTCACCAAGGAAAAATATGTGAGAGGATGTACATATCCTATCTATTTACTTTTCTGAATTCCACAGGACCAGGTTAACACCCTAGGTGCATGACCAATTTTCCTCCAGGAATTTTTCAAAAACGTAACATTTCTTATTACATACCACCACAGATAAAATAGCATATAAAAAAGAAATTTGTAAATATTAAAGAACTATACAAAATAAAGCACTGCACCACTAGGAGGCTACAGTGCAACTTCTTATTTTTTCTTTTTTTTGTTTGTCTTTTTTATTTTTGTTTACAGTGCAACTTCCAATAATCATTAACATGTGTTGCTAAAGGATTCCTAATAATTTGCTAAACAGAAAGTGATGTAATTATCTATATTAATACACACACACACACACACACACCCTAAATGCAGAGCACTAAGCTCAGGTGATATTCAAATATAAAGGCTTCATGTTTTCCAAAACCTTCCACTTGCTACTAGATTCTACATATTCTTGCTTCGATTCCCAGTCATTTTCCTCAGAATACTGCTAAAGATGTGACGATCTACTTGCTTAAAAGCAAAAGACCAGGCCGGGTGCGGTGGCTCACGCCTGTAATCCCACACTTTGGGAAGCCAAGGCAGGCGGATCATGAGGTCAGGAGATCGAGACCATCCTGGCTAACACGGTGAAAACCCATCTCTACTAAAAATACAAAAAATTAGCTGGGAGTGGTGGCGGGTGCCTGTAGTCCCAGCTACTTGGGAAGCTGAGGCAGGAGAATGGTGTGAACCTGGGAGGCGGAGCTTACAGTGAGCCGAGATCGCACCACTGCTCCAGCCTGGGCGACAGAGCGAGACTCTGTCTCAGGAAAAAAAAAAAAAAAAAAGCAAAAGACCACAAAAAGAATTCTAATTTGCTCTAAATTAGTTCCTATTACAACCTAAATTTACTGTAAAATCATGGCCCTGAACCAAAAACAGATGGATATTATCAGATCAAAGGACTGAGTTACACTTCCATGAATAAGGGTAATCTAGGTTATTCGTTTTTCCTCAAAAGAATAAAAATAATCACCTGCCTAGGACTTCCTGATTTCGGGTGGCCCTACTCTAACAGACTCTACAGATACAAGACATGAAATGTGTTTATTTCTATTACCTGTACCAAGGGCTTCATCGCTTACCAACCTTATCACTGAGGCTCCGCTTTTCTCTTCGATCATTTTCATCAACCTCCATGTTTTCAATTCCTGAATCCACATCCACCTGGGACATGCTTAAAGTACAAAAGACAAATAAGCCTTTTACCTTTCATAAATAAGCACAATGTCACTGTAGCTGCTGGGTGAGAAAATGTTTTAAAATATCAGTTAAATCAATCAGGAAAGCAAAATGATAATGGTCCATCTTTTTTCTTATTAATTTTTAAGAGTTCTTCATAAATTAGGATCTAAACAATTTGTCTCTTATACATGTTGAAAATATTTTTCCTAAGTTGTCATTTTCTTGGGCTTACTTTTTAAAAGTATATCATTGGCCGAGTGCAGTGGCTCACGCCTGTAATCCCAACACTTTGGTAGGCCAGCGCAGGTGGATCACCTGAGGTCGGGAGTTCGAGATCAGCCTGACCAACATGGAGAAACCCCATCTCTACCAAAAATACAAAATTAGCCAGGCGTGGTGGCACATGCCTGTAATCCCAGCTACTCGGGAGGCTGATGCAGGAGAATCACTTGAACCTAGGATGCAGAGGTTGCGGTGAGGCAAGATCGCACCATTGCACCCCAGCCTGGGCAACAAGAGCGAAACTCCTTCTCAAATAAATAAATAAAAGTATATCATTAAAGTAGGTTATCTATATATAGTATTTTAAAATAACATAAAATTCAACCAGGCCAGGTATGTTGGCATGCGCCTATGGTCCAAGCTACCTAGGAGGCTGAAGCTGGAGGATCACTTTAGCCCAGAAATTTGAGGCTGTATGCACTATTACTGTGCCTGTGAATAACCACTGTATCCCAGCCTGGACAGCATAGCAAGACTCCAGCTCTAAAAAAAATTAAATAAACATTTTTTAAAATTTAATTAAGAAAATAGGCTGGGCACGGTGGCTCATGCCTGTAATCCCAGCACTTTGGGAGGCCGAGGTGGGCAGATCACAAGGTCAGGAAATCAAGACCATCCTGGCTAACACGGTGAAACCCCATCTCTACTAAAAAATACAAAAAATTAGCTGGGCGTGGTGGTGGGCACCTGTAGGCTCAGCTGCTCGGGAGGCTGAGGCAGGAGAATGGCCTGAACCCGGGAGGCGGAGCTTGCAGTGAGCCAAGATCGCACCACTGCACTCCAGCCTGGGCGACAGAGCGAGACTCCGTCTCAAAAAAATAAAAAATAAAAATAAAAAATTTAATTAAGAAAATAAAAAACTCAACTGAAGTCTTATTACAAAAACTGGTTAAGTACATATCATTTACCCTCAATTAAACAATTGCCCTAGCACCATTTACTGGAAAGATCATCCTTTTTACATTAATATGAAATCTCCTATGTCACGTGTCCAATTTTCATTAATGAGTGGGTCTATTTCTGGAGACTCATTACTCTTCTGTTAGACAATTTGTCTGTCCCTGGCCAATACCACTTTGTCTTAATTACTAAAACCTCACAAATCTTGATATCTGCTAGGTCAATGTCTCCATTTTATTCTTCTACTTTAAGAGGCCTTAGCTATCCTTGGCTCTTTCCTCTTCTACACATACTTAGGAATCAGCCTGAGGAATTCCTTAAAAACCCTCCTGGGATTTTGACCAAAATTTTTTTCACTCTTAGAGATCAAATTGGGAAGAAGTAACATAATTATATTACTGAGTTTTCATTACTCTCCAAGTATTAAGATCTTCTTTAAGGTCTATCAATAAGCTTTAATAATTTTCTTTATAAAAATTTTATACTTCTTTTGCTAAATTTATTCCTAGGTACCATATGTTAATACTTTTTAATGAAATTGTGAATGGCACCTTTCTAAAAATTACGTCTTCTAACTTTTTGTTGTTGGCAGACAGAAATGCAACTGATTTTAAATATACACTTCTTATAAGCAACTTATTTATTTATACATAGAAAGTTTACATGTAAATAATTTTTTTTTTTTTTAGACAGAGTCTTGCTCTGTCACCCAGGCTGTAGTGCAGTGGTGCCATCTTGGCTCACTGCAACCCCTGCCTCCCAGATTCAATCTCCTGCCTCAGCCTCCCAAATAACTGGGATTACAGGCACACGCCACCACGCCCAGCTAATTTTTTTTGTATTTTTAGTGGACATGGGGTTTTACCATGTTGGCTAGGCTTGTCTCGAACTCCTGACCTCAAGTGATCTGCCTGCTTCAGCCTCCCAGAAGTGCTGGGATTACAGGTGTGAGCCACTGTGCCCAGCCAACATGTAAATAATTTATCTGCAAATTATTACTGTTGTTTCTTCCATTCCAATCCTTACTTGTTTTATTGCACTGCTAAATACAAGAAGAAATAGCAGTCATCCTTGTTCTTATTGCTGATTTTACAGAAAATGATGCTAACTTCTCACCACTGAATAGGAGAGTTGCCGTAGTTTTTTGGTAGATGCCCTTTATATTAGTTAGAGTAAGACAGGCTATACTGTAGTAACACATACACTCTGAAATCTTAGAGGCATAACACTGTAAGGATTTAGTTCTTGCTTACACAATGTCTGATGAGAGTGAAGCATCCTTACTCCATCTTTAATTTATGTCATCTGCAATACACAGCCTCCAAGGTCACTGGAGCAAGAGAAGAGAGGGACGGAGGAGGAACATCGGCTCAACTGCCTTCATCTAAAAGTGACACATGTCACTCTAGTTCATAGTCTACTGGACAGAACTAGTCACTGGCCCCAGTCTAACTGTAAAAGAGAATGGGAAATTCTGGGGAGCATGTGGAATATTTGGTGAACTTTGTCTGTGCCACACTGTGAGTTTAAAGATACTCCTTTCTGTTCCTCATTTTCTTATTATCATGAATTAATGTGGAATTTTATCAAACTCTTGCAGCTACCAACATTATAAGGATTTTCTTTTTAACATACAATATGGTAGATGATATTTATAGATTTTCTAATATCAATGCATCCTTGCATTCCTAAAGTAAGCCTAAATTGATCATGATATATTTATATTATATTGTATTATTTTAAAGCAAACGTAATTGAAATATAAGACACCTGTAATCCCAGCACTTTGGGAGGCTGAGGCGGGTGGATCACTTGAGGTCAGGAGTTTGAGGCCAGCCTGGCCAATATGGTGAAACCCCATCTCAACTAAAAATTCAAAAATTAGCCATGTGTGGTGGCCTATGTCTGTAATCCCAGCTACTCGGGAGGCTGAGGCAGGAGAATTGCTTGAACCCAGCAGGCGGAGGTTGCAGTGAGCCGAGATCGTGCCACGGCATTCCAGTATGGGAGACAGAGTGAGACTCCATCTCGAAAAAAAATAAGGATAAATGCTTGAGGGAATGGACACCCGATTTTCCATGATGTGTTATTTATTTATTACTTTTTTTGAGACAAAGTCTCACTCTGTTGTCCAAGCTGGAGTGCAGTGGTGCGATCTCAGCTCACGCAACCTCCACCTTCCAGGTTCAAGCGACTCTCCTGCCTCAGCCTCCAAAGTAGCTGGGACTACAGGTACACGCCACCAGGCCCCGCTAATTTTTGTATTTTTAGTAGATATGGGGTTTCGACATGTTGGCCAGGCTGGTCTCCAACTCCTGAACTCAAGTGAACACCTGCGTCGGCCTCCCAAAGTGCTGGGATTACAGGCATAAGCCACTGCTCCCGGCCTGATTTTTTTAAATAATATATTTCAAACCAGTACAGAAAAAAATGTGGAGTAAGAGTGAGTGGAAGGAAATCTCTCCAACTCTCTATTCTCCCTTTTTGATGTTTAGATATATCCTGGACCCCTGTTGTCTTTTTTTCCTTTTTTAAAGCTGAACATCTGCATTCACTATAATTTTAATGTTCTACCCAGAAATTTCAATCCTAGGTACACTTCAGGAGAAACCAAGGACTCTGTCCTCTGTATCTCTAAACATCTTTTATATTTTTCATCTGCTTTGTTCTTTGTGGTACATTCTGGGTAATTTCTTCAGCTCTTTCAGTTCGTCAATTCTTTCTTCAGCTATGTCTAACCTCTATTTAACTCTTACAGCAAGTTCTCAATGTAAATTACCTTTTCATTTCTAGATATTCTATTTGGTTATTATTATTATTATTATTATTATTTTTTGATGCAGAGTCTCACTCTTGTCACCCAGGCTGGAGGGCAGTGGTGTGATCTCAGCTCACTGTAGCCTATGCCTCCCAGGTTCAAGTGATTCTCCTGCCTTAGCCTCCCAAGTAGCTGGGGCTACAGGCATGCAACACCACACCCAGCTAATTTTTCTACTTTTAGTAGAGACAGGGTTTCACAATGTTGGACAGGTTGGTCTTGAACTCCTGGCCTCAAGTGATCCATGTCTGTGTTTCCCAAAGTGCTGGGATTACAGGCGTGAGCCACCACGCCCAGCCCCTTACTCATACTTTTAATTCTTTTTCTTTTTTTGAGATGGAGTCTCACTCTATCGGCTAGGCTGGAGTGCAGTGGCACAATCTTGGTTCACTGCAACCTCCGCCTCCTGGGCTCAAGTGATTCTCCCGCCTCAGCCTCCCCAGTAGCTGAGATTACAGGCGCCTGCCACCAGGCCCAGCTAATTTTTTGTATTTTTAGTAGAGACAGGGTTTCCAGGTTGGTCTTGAACTTCTGACCTCAAGTGATCCACCTGCCTCGGCCTCCCAAAGTGCTAGGATTACAGGCATGAGCCATCGAGCCCGGACTTAATTCCCCTTTTCATCTGTTTAGCCCACTGACACGAACCAAGGACACTGCTTGAGGGGAGAGGAGCCAGGTCCAAGGAGTCTGACTTGCTCAACCATGAAAGGAATCAATACCTCAGCCACTCTTACCACCCATTTTTGGCACATATGCAACACAGGAGGGCTCTTTCAAGACACCCTGATCCTTATGAAGCAAATAGGGTATTTGGCTTACCTGTCTGAAGTATTACAAACTTTTAAATTTCACTACTCAGTAAAAGTTTTAGGGAGAGGCATATGCTTGCCAACTTTATATTTACAAAATGAGAACAGATGTTTTTTTTAACTGACTACACCATTATTTCATAAAAGACATTTAATACATAAGTATAGTGGGCCACGCACAGTGGCTCATGCCTGTAATCCCAGTCCTTTGGGAGGCTGAGGCAGGAAGATCTCTTGAGGCCAGGAGTTTGAGACCAGCCTGACCAACAGGTGAAACCCTGTCCCTACTAAAAATACAAAAATTAGCCAGGCATGGTGGCACACGCCTGTAATCCCAGCTACTCAGGTGGCTGAGGCAGGAGAATCACTTGAACCTGAGAGGCGGAAGTTGCAGTGAGCCATGATTGCACCATTGCACTCCAGCCTGGGCAACAGAGTGAGACTCTGTCTCAACAACAACAAAAGTATGAAGCACATTTCTGAATAATACAAAATCTTTAAATTTAATACATTTGACACTAATTTGCTAAGGACTGGCATGGGTCTCTAGCTGGCATTTCTGACTACGGACTACAGGCTAAAGTGAATGGATCTTTCTCTTCCCCTAAATAAAAGAGCATATTAGAAAACTGGCTTCATTTTACCTTTTCTCACATGAGACACCATCGATATCCATGCTCTGAGAACGTGAGAGAGACTGAGATTGCGTTTCAAGGCTATTAGAGGGCGAGCTGCTGAGAGAACTGACTCCTTCACTGCTCTGGCTTCGATGGGCTACTCCTAAACAGAAAACACAGGAAGGATGAAGCCCCATGTGAAATAATGTTCAAGTTATTTGTGACAGCAACAGTAAACACGCACAATCTGCAGTCACACCATCATGACATTGCAGCAACCGAGGTATTTCTATCAGAAGATTATATAAAAAGCTGGAAACAATAATAAAATCATAGGAACATTACTAAGAAATCATAAGTTATCAATATACTTCATATGAGGTCAGTAACAGAGCTACACCTAATGCCTAAAACTCACCCCTCATCACCTCTCTTGCACCAATTCAAACTATGGTCCACAAATACAAATTAGAAATACAAATTAACTTCCATGATAGTCCAGAAAAATCCTCGGAATGCACCCAAAAGAAGATATATAATAAACCAGGCCAATGTAGTGGCTCATGCCTGGAATCCCAGCACTTTGGGAGGCTGAGGCAGGTGGACCACCTGAGGTTTGGAGTTCGAGATTAGCCTGGCCAACATGGTGAAACCTCATCTCTACTAAAAATACAAAAATTAGCTGGGCGCCTGTAATCCTAGCTACTCGGGAAGCTGAGGCAGGAGAATCCTTTGAATCTGGGAGGAAGACGTTGCAGTGAGCCACGATCACACCACTGCACTCCAGCCTAGGCGACAGAGCGAGACTCCATCTCAAAAACACAAAAGGATATATTAATAAACCTATAGAAAAATGTGTGATAAAGCAAGTATAATAAAACATTAATGAGGCTGGGTGTGGTGGCTCACACCTGTAATCCCACCATTTTGGGAGGTCGAGGCGGGTGAATCACAAGGTCAGGAGATCGAGACCATCCTGGCTAACATGGTGAAACCCTGTCTCTACTAAAAATACAAAAAAATTAGCTGGGCATGGTGGCAGGCGCCTGTAGTCCCAGCTACTTGGGAGGCTGAGGCAGGAGAATCGCTTGAACCTGGGAGGCGGAGGTTGCAGTGAGCCAAGATCACGCCATTGCACTCCAGCCTAGGCAACAGAGCGAGACTCTGTCTTAAAAAAAAAAAAAAAAAAGTTAATGATAGAATCTAGATGGTGAGTATAAGGGTGTTCCCTGCAAAATTCTCTCAACTTTACTGTATGTTTACAATTTTTATAATAAAATGTTGAAAAAAATATGAGTGGACTCAACAATGTCCTTTGATATAGATCGATCCATTTATTGATTGAACACCTTAGTGGAAATTAAAAACCTGACACTTTGTTGCCCTCACAGAGCTGACAGTACAGTGAAACTGTAGTCACTAGTACAGGGACAAATGATTTCTCACAGCAATTTCCCATCAATGTCTTTAAAATCATGTTTTACATTGAAATTTTAAAAATTACTTTAACTCTATGAATATCTTCCTATGAAAAAAGAAGAATGTTTACCCAGGCATTTGCAAGTACTTTAAAATATATATACCTATGGTGCTGAAAAGGAAAATGACACGTTTAAAAAAACCATTGGCTGGGCACGATGGCTCATGCCTGTAATCCCAGCACTTTAGGGGGCCGAGGAAGGCAGATCATTTGAGGTCAGGAGCTCGAGACCAGTGTGGCCAATGTGGTGAAACCCTGTTTCTACTTAAAATACAAAAATTAGCTGGGTGTGGTGGCACACTCCTATAATCCCAGCTACTTGGGAGGAGAATCGCATTAACTTGGGAGGTGGAGGTTGCAGTGAGCCAAGATCGCCCCACTGCGCTGTAGCCTGGGTGACAGAGCAAGACTCCATCTCAAAAAAAAAAAAAAAAGTATGAAAAAAGAAAACAGAGAAACTTGAGTTACCCGTTGTAGTGAAAACAATTACTGAATACGAATAAATACAATTTTAACCCTTCCAGCATTCTATGAAAGTAAACTTGCCACCTTTTAATGCTTCTCTTCATTGAAGAATATTACAAAACATTTATCCATTCCTGAAAGCAGTTCTTCACATGTACTAATTTATTAAAACTTCTGCAGGACTTATGAAGGAAATAAACTAAATTTTCTCTCTTTCTAAGACTCAAGTAAAATACACAAGGCATCTACTGTAGTGAGAATTCTGAAACAAGTTCACAGAATACAGTAAAACTTTTGATTCATTAATTTCAGGAAATATAACCCAAAGTAAGCCCTGAAAAAATACTTATTGAAGGAATAAATAATACAGCATCATAGGGTTCTTAGGAGAATATTATTTTACCTATCACAATTAAAGGCCAAGTAACTTTTTAGTTAAAATTAATCAATAATAAACTTCAATGATCATTATGGTAGCAAATAAGCAGGCTTTAAAATTTCTACCCTACAAAACAAGTTATAAAATTAAACACATAATTACAAATTGTTTTAAAAAACTGTATCTGTAGCATAGTATAGTATGTGTACAATAATACTGTAGTAATATAGCTCCAGTGTATATCACATAGTGTAACACACTGCATTTGTAATATTTTTATAAGGCATCAAAGAGATCATCTGAATTCATTTTTTCCTGCATCTTCCACATGATCTTCACATTTCGGATCAAGTGGGGCAATTCTGCAAAAATTTATCATGTATACAAGTGCTCCTCAATCTCTAAACACCAGGGGACTCCATTCCTTCTTTTCTTTCTTTCTTTTTTTTTTTTTTTGAGACAGAGTTTCACTCTTATTGCCCAGGCTGGGGTGCAATGGCACGATCTCAGCTCAAAGCAACCTCCGCCTCCCGGGTTCAAGCAACTCTCTTGCCTCAGCCTCCCGAGTAGCTGGGATTACAGGCATGCGCCACCACGCCCAGCCAATTTTCGTACTTTTAGTAGAGATGGGGTTTAACCATGTTTGTCAGGCTGGTCTTGAACTCCTGACCTCAGGTGATTCACCTGCCTCAGCCTCCCAAAGTGTCAGGATTACAGACACAAGCCACGGTGCCCGGCCTCCTTATTTTCTTTTAAGAGATGGGTCTCAGCCAGGCGCAGTGGCTCACGCCTGTAATCCCAGCACGAGGCAGGTGGATCGTGAGGTCAGGAGTTCGAGACCAGCCTGGCCAATATGGTGAAACTCTGTCTCTACTAAAAATACAAACATTAGCTGGGCGTGGTGGCATGCACCTGTAGTCCCAGCTACTCGGGAATCTGAGGCAGAAGAATCGCTTGAACCTGGGAGGCGGAGGTTGCAGTGAGCCAAGATCGTGCCACTGCACTCCAGCCTGGGTGACAGAGCAAGATTCTGTCTCAAAAACAAAACAAAACAAAAGATATGGGTCTCACTATGTCGCCCAGGGCTGGAGTGCAGGGGTGTGATCCTAGTGCACTGTAGCCTCAACCTTCTGGGCTCAAGGGATCCTCCTGCCTCAGCCTCTGAGTAGCTGAAACAAAGAGCATATGCCACCATAACCCATTTCTCTCCTTTCTTAAATTTAAAATACTGATGGTCAGTCGTGCCTCACATCTGTAATCCCAGCACTTCTGGGGAGTCGAGGAGAGAGGATCACTTGAGGCCAGGACTTTGAGACCAGCCTGGGCAACACAGAGACCCTGTCTCTACAAAATACTTAAAAAATTAATCAGGCAGTCCGGGCGCAGTGGCTCACACCTGTAATCTCAGCACTTTGAGAGGCCAAGACGGGTGGATCACTTGAGGTCAGGAGTCCAAGACCAGCCTGACCAACATAGTAAAACCCTGTTTCTACTAAAATACAAAAATTAGCCTGGCACAGAGGCGGGAGCCTGTAATCCCAGCTACTAGGGAGGCTGAGTCAGAAGAATCGTTTGAACCCAGGTGGTGGAAGTTGCAGTGGGCCAAGATCGCACCACTGCACTGTGGCCTGGGTGACAGAGCAATACTCCATCTTAAAAAAAAATAAAAATTAGGCATGGTGGCATGCACCTGTAATCTTAGCTACTTGAGAGGGTGAGGTGGAAGGATTGCTTGAGCCCAGGAATTAGAAGCTGCAGTGGGCTATAATCATACCACTGCACTCCAGCATGGGCAACAGAGGGGTCTTTTTTAAGACCCTGTGTCAAAAAAAAAGCACACTCACAAAAACCTGATGGTGTCTTTGATTTTATTTAGAAATCAATGTGAATTAAATATTGCAACTGAAAACACATCAAATCAATAGTACAAAATCTCACTCTGTTTTCAAACCTCACACGCTCTCTTGTCCTCATGCCCTCTCCCACCCCAAACTTGAGGAATCATGGTCAGGAAGCCAAGTCTCAAGGAATACGGGTTTTTTCTTCCTTCATCTTCACAAAGCCAGATATTAAAGAATTAAAAAACGAACATAATCTGCTGTAACTCTCTTTTAGAAGATGAATAAACTCCCCACATATCAACTATAGAACAAATCTTCCACAAGTGAGGTGTGTAACACAGAATGGAGAAAGCTATGTCTGCTTCAGGAAACAGGAATTACCAAGCTTCCAGGCGGCAGTATCCAACTTCTATAACTGAGAAGAGTTTGCTAAAGGAAATTACGCATTCTATGTGGGAAGATCAGAACATCAAAGGACATAAAAATTTCATGTCTGTAAGACTTTCTCCTAGTATTGTAATATTTCCTGAATGATGTTCCCTTTCAAGTACAAACTAGACCAAATATCTACCTTTAACTTGTAACACTAGGCCTGTTCCAGTATTACACACACACACACACACACACACACACAAATGCATAGGCTTCTAAATTCCACCATAAAAAGAGCACAGAATTGTCAAAAGGGTCCTTGAAATCTCAATAAAAGGTCAAGTGTGGTGGCTCACACCTGTTCTTCCGACAGATTGGGCGGTCGAGGCAACAGGATCGCTTGATCAAGACCAGCTTAAACAACATAGTGAGACACCATCTCTACAACATATTTTTTAAAAAACCAAAACGCCTCAATAAATCTGTTTTGTTGGGGGCATTAGTCTTAAAGGTGATGGCCAACCATCTTCCCTCCTCTTTTACAGATAAGAATATCTAGGTCTACAGAGTCTAAAAACTTCCCTTAGGACCTTTTGGCCAGTTAGAAACACAGCAAAGAGTAAAACACAGGTCTCAGCCAGGCATGGTGGCTCACGCCTATAATCCCAGAACTTTTGGAGGCCAAGGTGGAGCGGATCACTTCAGTCCAGGAATTCAAGACCAGCCTGTGCGACACAGGGAGACTCCGTCTCTATGAAAAATACAAAAATGAGCCGAGCGTGATGGTGTGTGCCTGTAGTCCCACCTACTCAGGAGGCTGAGGGGGGAGGGTCACCTGAGCTCAGGAGGCTGAGGGGGGAGGGTCACCTGAGCTCAGGAGGCTGAGGCTGCAGTGAGCCGCAATGGCACCACTGCACTTCGGCCTGGGTCACGAAGTGAAACTCTGCCTAAAAAAAAAAAAACAAAACACACAGGCCGCCTGATTCCTAACATAATGCTGTAATTCCTTTACTCCAGACTGCTGAACAGTCCTTTGGATCAAAGATTTTAAAACAAAGTTACATGTTTTATACACTCAAAAATTACAAAAGCAACCAGGCGTGGTGGCTCATGCCTGTAATCCCAGCACTTTGGGAGGCCGAGGTGGGCAGATCAAGGAGTTCGAGACCAGCCTGGCCACCATGGCGAAACCCTGTCTCTATTAAAAATACAAAAAAAAAATTAGTCAGACGTGCTGGTGCACGCCTGTAATCCCAGCTACTCGGGAGGCTGAGGCAGGAGAGTTGCTTGAACCTTGGAGGCAGAGGTTGCAGTGAGCCGAGATTGAGCCACTGCACTCCAGGATGGAAGACAGAGTGAGACTCCGTCTCAAAAAAAAAAAAAAAACTACAAAAGTAAAACTTAAAAATAATTAGGTTTATAAAAGGAGTCATTCATTCCATTAATCAAAATCCTAAAGCTTATTTATATAGATCTTGACAATGAATTAAGCTAAAGCATTAATATTCACGGAAAATACAAAGTATACTTGCACTTTATTTGGCCAACACCAAGTCCCACCCCTGAAAACTTTTTTTTTTTTTTCCAGAGACATGGTCTCAGTGATACCTGGGCTGCGGTACAGTGGCAAGACAATAGTTCAAGGCAGCCTGGAACTTGGGCTCAAATGATCCTCCTGCCTCAGTCTTCTGCCTCAATGCTGATTATAATAAACATACTCTATTTCATAGAGCAGACTGACATTTTGTTAGCAGCTAATTTCCTGATAAAAACATTTTGTTCTTGGCTGAGCACGGTGGCTCATGCCTGTAGTCCCAGCACTTTGGGAGGCCAAGGTGGGCAGAATACGAGGTCAAGAGATCGAGACCGTCCTGGCCAACACGGTGAAACCCTGTCTCTACTAAAAAATACAAAAATTAGCTGGGTGCGGTGGCACATGCCTGTAGTTTCAGCTACTCGGGAGGCTGAGGCAGGAGAATCACTGGAACCCGGGAGGCAGAGGTTGCAGTGAGCCGAGATCGCGCCACTGCACTCCAGCCTGGGCCACAGAGAGAGATTTCATCTCAAACAAAGAAAACATTTTGTTCTTGTGACTAAACAAAAAGAAAGTGGGCTGGGTATGGTGGCTCACCTGTAATCCCAACACTTGAGCCCAGGAGGTTAAGACCAACCTGGGCAAAATAGAGAGACCCCGTCTCTACAAATAATAAAAAAATTAGTTGGGCATGGTGGTGCAAGCCTGTGGTCCCAGCTACTCAGGAGACTGAGGTAGGAGGATCACTTGAGCCCAGAGGTCAAGCTTGCAGTGAGCCATGATTGCATCACTGTCCCCCAGCCTGGGTGACAGAGGGAGAACCTGTCTCAAAAATAATAATAAAATAATAAAATATGGTCAGGCACGGTGGCTTACACCTGTGATCCCAACACTCTGGGAGGACAAGGCAGGTGGATCAGCTGAGAAGTTCAAGACCAACCTGGCCAACATGGTGAAACCCCGTCTCTACTAAAAATACAAAAATTAGCTGGGCATGGTGGCGGGCACCTGTAATCCCAGCTACTCAGGAGGCTGAGGCAGGAGAATTGCTTGAACCCGGGAGGCGGAAGTTGCAGTGAGATTGCACCACTGCACGCCAGCCTGGGCAACAGAGTGAGACTCCGTCTCAAAAAAATAAAATAAAATAAAATTAAAAAACAAATAAATAAAATAAAATGACATTTCAAGTCTGTGAAGAACAACAATGGTATCTTAAATACTGGGATAAGAAAACCAACAGCCCGAATTAGAAAATCACTTTGATCTTCATATTTACAAGATAGAATATTCCTCTCCTTAGTGTCAAAAGGCAGAATCATGCATAGAATCGTGCGCCTGGAGTCAGTAGACCAGGACTGCTCCTTGGAGAACTGGCTGATTTCCAGGGCTGGAGCAGGAAAAATCCAAGATAAGTCTAGAGCATCATACAGTGCTAGAAAGACAGTGCTCAAAAAAATAAAAGAAGAGGCATGTCAAATGGACCAAGGATCCAGCTTGAAAGAGCTCCCATGGTCAAAGCTGGAATAATTCCTGTAAAATAAGTAATGTTGCTACTGAAATCATAACCCAAAGTATAAAATAAATGTGTGTGAGTTCATACTGATCTAAGAGACTAAATACATAACAGGGGAGAAGGGATAAGTTTTCCTTATAGAATTCCAGATTACATATGTACTTCCCCACTCCAGTAGGTCAAGTTTAATTCCCACCCCTTAAGTGTGGGATGGACTTAGGAACTCGATAACAAAGAACTGAATATGGAAAGGGAAAAATACTAAGTTTAAGTGGAGAAACATGGCCAGCACTAACTCAAGCATGTGATGATGTTTAATAGCACCAAGGACATCATGTGGATATTACATACCCCTGATATGATATGATGGGAAGGGCACTTCACCTGTGTGACATAATCTTCCCCAAAACCCACAACCCCAGTCTTATCATGAGGAAAACACCAGACAAAGCCAAATTAAGGGACATTCTACAAAGTAATGACTAGTATTCTTCAAAACTGTGAAGATCATGAAAACAGAACTGAGACACTGTTGTAAACCAATGGAGACTAAGGAGACTCATGTTTAGTTTAGTTAAAATCATATCCAGGCTAATTCCTTAGTTTTGACAAATGAACCAGATATTAACATTAGGGGAGACTGGATGAAGGGTACACAGGAATCCTGTATACTATCTTCATAACTTTTTTATACATTGAAAGTTAGTCCAAAATAAATGTTTATTTTACAAAGAAACTAGGACTGGACCCCGGTTCCATTATTTCTAGTTTTGTAATCTTAAGCAAGTCTTCTTACTTAATATTTTTACCTATTCTCTGGTAATACTGGCATCTGTGCAGCCTACTTCATAGTTCTACTTTGAGGAGCCAATGAAAAAAACCAAAGTGAACGTGTTTACAAGTTCTATAGATACACGTGTATGCGTCAGACGAGAACAGAATGAGAAATCAGGGCAAACTCCAGTGTAAAGAACAGACTTGCCTTGTTACCACAACATCTGCTCTGGTCTTGTCCACTTTTAGCATATCTAAGTACTAAAAAAGAGAGGGGGAGGCCAGGCGTGGTGGCTCAAGCCTGTAATCCCAGCACTTTGGGAGGCCGAGGCGGGAGGATCACTTGAGGTCAGGAGTTTGACACCAGCCCGGCCAACATGGTGAAACCATGTTGTCTACTAAAAATACAAAAATTAGCCGGGTGTGGTGGCACATGCCTATAGTTCCAGCTACTCGGGAGGCTGAGGCACAAGAATCGCTTGAACCTGGGAGGCAGAGGCTGCAGTGAGATCATGCCACTGCACTCCGTCCTGGGCGACAGAGTGAGACTACATCTCAAAAAAAAGAGAAAAGAGAGAGGGAACCTTATCCCACCACTGTTGAATGACTTTTCCCTCTCAACCTATCATTTCAAATAATCACACAAGTGTAATTCCTATGGATCCACTGATGCTTCTATATTGACATGACATTACTTGTTAAAAACAACTCACAATGAATAAACAAATGTAAATTATAATCCACCTAACTCTTATAGCTAAAAAGGATATATGCATATAACTGGATTTTGAGTCCCCCCTTACTTCATTTATCTCTACATCCAAGGTCACTTCCTCTCCCCTGCACCCCTCCCTGATAACTAAGAATACATTTCACAGTGCATATTTAATAGTCACTGAATACTTTGGGAGGCCAAGGCGGGTGGATCACCTGAGGTCAGGAGTTCAAGACAAGCCTGACCAACATGGCGAAACCCTGTCTCTGCTAAAAAGTACAAAAAATTGGCCAGGCGCGGTGGCTCATGCCTGTAATCCCAGCACTTTGGGAGGCCGAGGCGGACAGATCACGAGGTCAGGAGATCGAGACCATCCTGGCTAACACGGTGAAACCCCATCTCTACTAAAAATACAAAAAATTAGCCGGGCGTGGTGGTGGGCGCCTGTAGTCCCAGCTACTTGGGAGGCTGAGGCAGGAGAATGGCGTGAACCTGGGAGGTGGAGCTTGCAGTAAGCGGAGATTGTGCCACTGCACTCCAGCCTGGGGGACAGAGCAAGACTTCGTCTCAAAAAAGAAATAAAAAATAAAAAATAAAAAAAATTAGCTGGACGTGGTGGTGGGTGCCTGTAATCCCAGCTACTCAGGAGGCTGAGGCAGGAGAATTGCTTGAATCCGGGAGGCAGACGTTGCAGTGAGGCAAAATTGCGCCACTGTACTCCAGCCTGGGGAACAGGGAGAGATTCTGTCTCAAAGAAAAAAAAAAGTCACTGAACACAGGAGGGCTTTGAGGATATTTTCTAAATTTATGGTGGCCGCATCAAATGGATGCTGTTAGTGAACTCTGTACTTGTTCTTAGTACCTCAGTTTCTCTATAAAATGATAGAACTGATGTTTAAAAAAAAAGAACCTCTAACCCTTTACAGTTGCATTAAAGTTATAAATGATGTGTTGCTATTTTTTGAAAACCATGCTGCATAGTTTACAATAACAAATCCAAATACTCTATTATGCGTCCCCTGTCAAAACAGTGACAAATTTTATAAACAAAAGAGAAACTGAACCACACAACCTTGGCTGGTGAACATTTTCTGACCCTTCACAAAGGCTTTCCCCTCAGGTCAGGGTTGAACTAGTCTCTTCCATCTACCACATTCAGGGAGCCTCGGGAAGATGTGTCACTTGATTAAACAGAACCGCCTGAAGTCAAGAGGCCTGAGGCCACGAGGTGACAAGTTATTTTCATTCTTTAGGATCACAATATTTCCTGTCACTAGGAGAAGGAGAAGGGAACAAAGGAGTTTTGCTTCACTAAGGATAGGGGATGGGTATGGTGACAGGCCAGGGTGTGGCTCAGTCCACTTCAGGGGACGAATCCTGCCAAACCTGAGCAATGTCCACTTGCTGGAGGCTGGCTAGGGCTTAATGTTAAGGCTCTCCAGGTATGAACATTCAACTCTAGGTGTTAAAAGTGACAAATTCTTCTGAATCCAAAGATTTCAAAATCTTAACTTTTTCTTAAACTTACTTCCCTTGGATTCCAACTGGAAACTGGAGAGAGGCCGGGTACAGTGGCTCATGCCTGTAATCCTAACACTTTGGGAGGCCGAGGCAGGGGGATCGCTAGGCCCCAGGAGTCTGAGACCAGCATCACCAACATGGTGAAACCCTGTCTCTACTAAAAATACAAAAAAAAATTAGCCAGGAATGGTGGCGGGCGCTTGTAATCCGAGCTACTTGGGAGGCTGAGGCAGTAGAATTGCTTGAACCTGGGAGGTGGAGGCTACAGTGAGCCAAGATTGTGCCACTGCACTCCAGCCTGGGCGACTGAGCAAGACGACATCTCAAAAACAAAAAACAAAAAAAAAAAAGAAAGAAAGAAAAAAAGGAAAACTAAAGGGAGATGGTGAAGAAAACTCCCAGTGTAGTCCCAAATCAATGCAGTCAACCCTACTACTTCCTGGATACCTACTATGAGCTCAACAGATAAAAGAGAAACACAAGATCGTTTTTTTTTTTTCAGAGCTTTCAATCTAGTTTGGAAGACAAGACAAACCCACCCAAAACTAAGAGTTGTTTGTGTGGCACAATCTCTACTGGTTATAGGCCTTTTGGGGTGAATATGTTGACTGGGACAGCAACAGAGAACATGCTCTGAAAATCAAGATAGTGAATTACATGAAGAGGGTGGAACATGATGACAGAGCACCTTGCAAGCCCTCGGATTAGATTATAATTGGAAATAAGGAGACGAGGAAGGCTTTCAAGCAGGTGAGTGACATGTGTTATCTCTCCTCCTAAGCCATAAGATCCTTAAGGGACAGGAACCCATGGTATAGAAACCACTCTCACACACAGTATTTGCCCCTGTGCCTTTGTTAGGCTTGGGCACATGACAAAGGCCATGCAGTACCGCGGCACAGTTCACATCCCACTTTGTGGGGAGAGTGCTAGTGGGCAGTTTGGAGTCAGAAGCAGGCAGCTGGTAAAACTACAAGCACAGCAGAGGTTGCAGGACCAGGTTAGCAAAAATGGGGAAGGGGGTGGGGGCTGCAGATAGGGAAAAGTGCAAGAATCAACCCCAAGTCAAAACAGGAAGTGTATTGATTCCCAGCACTGCACACTTCACAAGAACAAGATATCATCAGCACTTTAACCAGATTTATAAAGTAATTAGTATGACCCTAGGAATAATGCTGTAAGATAAAGCCCAGAACTAATAAAACATACCCCTTTGGTGGCCCAAAGGCCACTCCAATTCGAGGAAGTACCCATGCCAGCATAGGACACACCTGTTCCAACTCAGAATTAAAATGTATAAGCAAAAAGCAAAGGATTTCAACCTCGTCTAGGAGCCTCCTGAACTCAGTAGCCTTTTAGGGGTCCTGCTGCAGCCCTCAGGCCTTGGGACTTCTGTCTGAGCCTCTACCTCTAGCCAGCTGGTTAACCACCCTCGAATTCTCTCTTTCTCCCAAGCTCTGGACCAAGTAGAAGAGAGAGAAAAAAAAAAGATTTTAATATAGCAATCAATGATAGGACCAAAGTTAGAATTTCATTGTCATTGTGGATAGCATTCTTAACCAAAGACAACTTACCATAAAAGAATGGCTTTGATCTTGTTGACATTCCTACAGATGTACTAATAAGCAATCATAGTGTTCATTAAAGACTCAAAATTGGAGAAGGAAAATGAGGGGAAATCGAAGATGACTGCTCCAGCCCTGCCTTGCATCAATCATTGGCAAGTCCATTCTTGCCCCAGGACCTTTGCATCTGTTTTTCTTCTGTCTGCAAAGATTGCCCCACAGATATCCACTTGGTTTGCTTACTCACTTCATTCAGGCCTCTGCTAAAAATGTCACATTCTTCTAGAACCAGAAATACCATTTGACCCAGCAATCCCATTACTGGGTATATACCCAAAGGAATATAAATCATTCTACCATAAAGACACATATACACGTACGTTTACTGCAGCACTATTTACAATAGCAAAGACATGGAACCAACCCAAATGCCCATCGATGATAGACTAAAAAAAGTGGTACATATACACCATGCAATACTATGCAGCCATAAAAAAGAATGAGATCATGTCCTTTGCAGGGACACGGATGAAGGTGGAAGCCACCATCCTCAGTAAACTAACACAGAAACAGAAAACCAAACACTGCATGTTCTCACTCATAAGTGGGAGTTGAACAATGAGAACACAGGGACACAGGGAGGGGAGCAATGCACTGGGGCCTAATAGGGGGAGGGTGGGGTCAAGGGGAGGGAGAGCATTAGGACAAATACCTAATGCATGAGAGGCTTAAAACCTAGATGACGGGTTGATAGGTGCAGCAAACCACCATGGCACATGTGTACCTATGTAACAAACCTGCATGTTCTGCACATGTATCCCAGAACTTAAAGTAAAAAAAAAAAAAAAAAAAAAAGTCGCCTTCTTAATAGGACCTACAGTGATTATGTACACACCCCCAGTGGTATCTATGCCAACATACAGCTCTCTTTCCCTCTATAATTACAATCATCTGAAAGATTTTATGGTTTTGTTTGTTTTTGTTTTTTGAGACAGAGTCTCACTCTGTTGTCCAGGCTGGAGTGCATGGCACAATTTCAGCTCACTGCTACCTGTACTTCCCAGGTTCAAGTGATTCTCATGCCTCAGCCTCCCCAGTAGCTGGGCCTACAGGTGCGCACTACCACACCTGGCTAATCTGTGTATTTTTTTTTGTAGAGGTAACGTCTCGCTATGTTGTCCAGGCTGGTCTTAAACCCCTGGGTTCAAGCGATCCTCCCACCTAGACCTCCCAAAGCACTAGGATTACAGGCATGAGCTGCCATGCCCAGCTGGGTATTTAAATTGTTTTCTCTCACTAAAATGTAAGCCACATAGCCTACAACAGAACCTACTGGATAGGGAGATTTAAATAAATATGTATTAAGTGAAGCCTATGTGAATTTAGAGCATTCAATAAATCAGTGTAACAACCAACATAAACAAACATATAAAATAGATAAAACATATCAAGCAAATTTGCAGGGATAAGAATAGGCCAGGAACAGTGGCTCACGCCTGTAGTCCCAACACATTGGGAGGCCAAGGTGGGAGGATCACTTGAGTCCAGGAGTTCAAAACCAACCTGGGTAACATAGTGAGAACTCGTCTGCACAAATAATTTAAAAATTAGGATGGACGTGGTGGCAATCCCAGCACTTTGGGAGGCCAAAGTGGGCAGATCACCTGAGGTCAGGAGTTCGAGACCAGCCTGGCCAACATGGTGAAACCTTGTCTCTACTAAAAATACAAAAATTAGGTGGGCGTGGTGGCCGGTGCCTGTAATCCCAGCTACTTGGGAGGCTGAGGCAGGAGAATTGCTTGAACCCAGGAGGCGGAGGTTGCAGTGAGCCGAGATCACGCCATTACACTCCAGCCTAGGTGACAAGAGCGAAACTCCATCTCAAAAAAAAAAAATTAGCTAGGCATGGTGGCGTGTGCCTGGAGTCCCAGCTACTTGGGAGGTTGAGGTAGAAGGATCACTTGAGCCTGGGAAGTTGAGGCAGCAGTGAGTAGAGATTCCACTGCTGCACTCCAGCCTGGGTGACAGAGTGGGACCGTCTCAAAATAAAACATAAAAAAACCAATTATAATAGGATATGGAAGGATGTTGTTCCCTGTATTATATAAAGGAATAATACTGTTGTTTTGCCAGGCACGGTGGCTCACACCTGTAATCCCAGCACTTTGGGAGACCGAGATGGGTGGATCACCTGACATCGGGAGTTTGAGACCAGCCTGACCAACATAGAGAAAGCCTGTCTCTACCAAAAATACAAAATTAGCCAGGCATGGTGGTGCAGGCCCATAATCCCAGCTACTCAGGAGGCTGAGGCAGGAGAATCGTTTGAACCCAGGAGGTAGAGGTTGCGGTGAGCCGAGATCGTGCCATTGTACGCCAGCCTGGGCAACAAGAGCGAAACTTCGTCTCAATAGTAATAATAATACTGTTGTTTTTAAAAAGTAGAATTTTAAAAAATATATAAAACGTTATTATTTATGACAGTCAACATTCTGTACAATAGATCACTAAAGCTTTTTCCTCTGATCTAACTGAAATTTTGTACCCTTTGATCAACATCTCCTTCCTCATCCACCCCCATTCCCCAGCCTCTGGTAACCGCCACTTACTCTCTATTTGTATGAGTTCAACTTTTTAAGCTCCCACATATGAGTGAAAACATGCAATATTTGCCTTTCTGTGCCTGGCTTATTTCACTTAGCGTGGTGTCTCCCAAGTTCATCCATGTTGCCACAAATGACAGAATTTCTTTATTTTTGAAAGCTGAATAATATTCCATTGTGGATACATACCACAGTTTCTTTTCCCATTCATCTGAGGATGGATTATTTAGGTTGCTTCCCTATCTTGGCTATTTGGAATAATGCTGCAATGAACATGAGTGCAGGTATCTCTTCAGAATATGAATCTAATTCCTTTGGATATATACTCACAGTGGGAATGCCAGATCATATGGTAGCTCTATTTTTAGTTTTCTGAAGGATCTCCATATTGTTTTGTAAAATGGCTATATAAATTTACACTCTCACCAAGGTAGAATTTTCTTTCTTTCTTTTTTTTTGAGATGGAGTCTCACTCTCACCACACTGGAGTGCAGTGGTGGGATTTTGACTCACTGCAACCTCTGCCTCCTGGGTTCAAGTGATTCTCCTGCCTCAGCTTCCAGAGTAGCTGGGATTACAGGCACCCGCCACCATGCCCAGCTAATTTTTGTATTTTTAGTAGAGACAGGGTTTCACCATGTTGGCCAGGCTGGTCTCAATCTCCTGACCTCATGATCCCCCCATCTCAGCCTCCCAAAGTGCTGGGATTACAGGTGTGAGCCACCACACCCAGCCAGTAGAATTTTCAATCAGATAAATGCCTGTGTGAAAATCCTCCAAAAAAATCAACAATGCATAGCCGGGAGCCTGAGAAAGTGACTATTTGTGGCTGTTCTCTGTCAAGTACAGGACACCAGCATCTGCACCTCTTCACAACTTCATGCCCTCATGCTAAACAGTGAGCCCCTGGAGGCCCCTGAAACTTATCCATCCTGCATCCCTAGCTCTCAATACAGTGCCCAACAGACAGAAGCCATTTATTAACTATTCAAGTGCATGAATGGAAGCAGGATGAAGACCATTTGAGTCAACATGTTAAAGAATAATTTTAAGTTAAATAATCATTAAGTAGGTTAAAAACTAGCAGGCAAAGAAAAGAAAGAAATTCTGTTTCTGAGCCAGACCCCAGAACTAGCCCAGAGGCCAAATATATCATGTGGCTTCTCACTAGTTCCAAAGAGGCCCCACTGTTCATTTCTGCTCCCAGAGCAGAGGATCTTTACCTGTGGTCCACAGATGGAAACAAATGTCAAGGGGCTGAAGCAGTTTGACTAGTTGCTAAGTCTTTCATTTAAATCATTCATAAAGAAGCATATAAATAACTATATTACAATCTTTAAAATATGTTGATAACTATATTCCTATATAATTGTGTAATCCTATTTTATTATACACATTTAAAAGTAAATTTTGAGGTCAGGTGCGGTGGCTCACACCTGTAATCCCAGCACTTTGGGAGGCTGATGGAGGAGGATCACTTGAGGTCAGAAGTTCAAGACCAGCCTGGCCAACATGGTGAAACTCCGTCTCTACTAAAAATACAAAAAAATTAGCTGGGCGTGGTGGCGCATGCCTGTAATCCCAGCTACTCAGGAGGTTGAGGCAGGAAAATCACTTGAGCCCAGGAGGCAGACTACGCCACTGCCCTCCAGGCTGGGCGACAGAGCGGGACTCCATCTCAAAAAATAATAATAAAAGTATATTTTGAGAAGCCAATCAAAGGCTTTCCCAGTTTGCCAAAGGGAATCATGGAATGAAAACAACTGAGAACTCCACGCCTGTAATCCCAACACTTTGAGAGACTGAGGCAGGAAGATCGCTTGAGGCCAGGAGTTCAAAACCAGCCTAGGCAACATAGTAAGACTTCATCTCTACAAAAAAAAAATTAAAAAATTAGCCAGCCATGGTGGCACGCACCTGTAGTCCCAGCTACTTCTGAGGCTGAAGCAGGAGGACCACTTAAGCTCAGGAGTTTGTGGCCGCAATGAGCTATGGTCGCACCACTGTACTCCAGCCTGACTTTGTCTTAGAAAAACAAAAATGAAACCTGCCAGCTCTAGAGAGTATACAGGCAACTGGAAGACCTATTCCACTAGACCTAATAATCCTGTCAAGATGAAAATGGTTGATAAAGGATCTGTTGGGGGACTCTTGAGCAATCATGACCTCCTCTTCAGAGGTCACAACAGCGAGGAAGGTTAAGGCCTTCGTTGGATATACTCAAGATGTTTGATAGGCAAACATCAAAGAGAAGACAAGCATAATTCCAAAACAGGGCTGTAAAAGAAAATCACCCAAGACAGTTAAGAAGTTCTGAAGATTAAGCAATCACAAATCATCTAAAGATAAAGGAAGAAACTAAGAAAACTAGACTGTCCTCTAAAGAATTTAATAAACACAGATATTAAAAAGGAAATGAAAGAACATCTCCTCCCCAACTAGGCTAAAAGCTCTTTAAGGAAAGAAACTGAGTCTCACTCATCTTTGCATTCCCATGACCAAGTACTGTGTCTGATCTGCAGTAAGCCCTACATTTTAAATATAAAAGTAGCATAATCAGCCAGGCACGGTGGCTCACATCTGTAATCCCAGCACTTTGGGAGGCTGAGACAGGTGGATCACCTGAGGTCAGGAGTTCGAGACCAGCCTGGCCAACATGGTGAAACCCCGTCTCTACTAAAAATACAAAAATTAGCCAGGTGTGGTGGTGCGCACCTGTAACCCCAGCTACTCGGGGGCTGAGGTGGGACAATCACTTGAACCTGGGTGATGGAGGTTGCAGTGAGCCAAGATCGTGCCACTGCATTCCAGACTGGGTGACAGAGAGAGACTCCATCTCAAAAAAAAAACAAAACAAACAAAAAAAACTACCATAATCAGTGTTAACTATAAAAAAGTGGCATTCATCTGTAGGAAAAGCATCACCCATATATATAAAGTTCTAAGAGAGCCAAGAGCAGTGCCACATAACAATGCAGTAAAACATGAAGAAATGTCTGGAATGGCAAGTCTGGAACAGCAATGACCTGTGGACTTGGTTCCATAGGCACTAGTTATGTTATCATGTACATTTGAAATATTTTATATAATAACTATTTTTCTAATTTTAGAAGAAAATGAATAGACTGAGGATTTTTAAAATTCTGCTCAGCGCTCAGCACACCAGGAAAAACAGAGACAATCCAGCTGGTTGTGGTGAGAGGAACAATGCCAGCCAGCTGTTTTTCAAAAGAACTCAAATCTTATTTCGCTTCTAACATTTCCAACAAGAAATATTTCTTTCATTCATTTAGCCACACAACGCTTGGCATTTCCAGAGTGCTTGCTATGTGCTAAGCACAGTGCTGGGGGTAAGGGGATGAGCAACACTGGCAAGGCTCCTGCCTAACCTCACATTCAAAAGGAAGAGGAGATGCAGATCAAAAACGAAGAAATAATATTCCTATCTGCAAGGAGGGTCTTAGCAGATGTAAGCAAGTTAAAATAAGCTCATACTCAATTAGGGTGGTCCCTAATCCAGTGGCTGTCATAAGACGGAAATTTGGACACAGACACACACAGAACGAAGATGGCCATGTGAAGACGGAGGTGAAGACTGGAGTTATGTTGCCACAAGCCAGGAAATGCCAAGGACTGCCAGCAACCATCAGAAGGCAGAAGAAAGGATTCTCCCCTTGTGGGGGGGCATCGCCCTACCAACACCTCGGCTTTGGACTTCTAGCCTCTAGAACTGTGAGAAAATAATACTGCTGCTGTAAGCCTTCAAAAGTTTTTGATAGGTTGTTACAGCAGCCCTAGGAAACTACAGAAGCAGACGGCACTGCAAGAAGCTGGGACTAGGCCAGCGCGGTGGCTCACGCCTGTAATCCCAACACTTTGGGAGGCTGAGGCGGGAGGATCATGAGGTCAGGAGTTCGAGACCAGCCTGGCCAACATGGTGAAACCCAGTCTATACTAAAAATACAAAAATTAGCCAGGCGTGGTGGTGGGCGCCTGTAATCCCAGCTAATCGGGAGGCTGAGGCAGGAGAATAGCTTGAAACCGGAAGGTGGAGGTCGCAGAGAGTCGAGATTGTGCCATTGCACTCCAGCCTGGGTGACAAGAGCGAAACTCCATCTCAAAAAAAAAAAAAAAAAAAAAGGCTGGGACTACAGATGGGAGAAGCAACTGGAAGGACCCCCTACAGCTTCTCAATCCTTGCTTTAGTTACTTGGAACTGAAAACAGCCCAACTAAGAGGGCCACCAAATGACTGCTGCCAAGCACTCCTGGATGAAGGACTTTTTACCATGGGTGGCACCCTACCCAGTATTTGTCTCTGTTAGCACTTCTTGGCCAGGCGTGGTGGCTCACGTGTGTAATCTCAGCACTTTGGGAGGCCGAGGCAGGCGGATCACCTGAGGTCAGGAGTTCGAGACCAGCCTGGCCAACATGGCGAAACCCCATCTCTACTAAAAATACAAAAATTAGCCAGGCATGGTGGTGGGCACCTGTAATCCAGCTACTTAGGAGGCTGAGGCAGGAAAGTTGCCTGAAACCAGGAGACAAAGGTTGCAGTGAGCCAAGATCGCGTCACTGCACTCCAGCCTAGGCAACAGAGTGAGACTGTGTCTCAAAAAAAAAAAAGAAAAAAAGAAAGCACTTTTTGAGTCTGGAACAAAAATCTCTCAATCACATTCAGTGGATAATAAATCTACCCACTAGACCTATGTCTAACTTCCAGGACCACAGAAAATAAACACAAGCTATCACCTTCCTCGTGCCAACTTTTTAAACTCTTTAACGGACAGCTATCATATTTTCTTGAAATTTATTTTTCTCTTTTTTGAGACAGGGTCTTGCTCTGTTGCCCAGGCTGGAATGCAGTGGTGTGATCACAGCTCACGGCAACCTCCACCTCCTGGGCTCAAGCGATTGTCCCACCTCAGCCTCCCGAGTAACTGGGACTACATGTGTGCACCATCACGCCCGGCTAGTTTTTTGAATTTTTTGTAGAGACGGGATTTTGCTATGTTGCCTAGGCTGGTCTCGAACTCCTAGGCTCAAGGGATCCTCCCACCTTGGCTTCCCAAAGTGTTATGATTACAGGCGTGAGCCACTGCACCTGGCCTGAACAGAGAATAGATGTAACCTGTCTTAAGACAGATTTTCTGTTTGTTTTTTCACTTGTTTATTTAGGAAATCACGAAAATCTGTTTGTCCAACCCACCAAAGCATGGCTAATAATATCCAACTGTTTGTGACTATGAATAATGATGACTATGTGAGAAACATAATCAGGACTACTTAGCATAGAGGTGCCCGGGCAAGAACTAACCATTTAGGGAATGCCCAAGCCTTTCTATTAGTTTGTGATAACAGCATATGGGCTGTTACACAATGTTGCACTTAGCTTTAGTGGGGCCCCTCTGGCTCTACACTGAGAACAGACTCAAGTGAAGCAAGCGTGGGCATGAGAAGACCAGTTAGGAGGCTGTTCCAGAAATCCAGGCAAGAGATCCTGGTGCCTTGGACCTGGGTAATAGCGGTGGAGGTGATGAGAAGAAACAAGGTGGTGAGAATCTGGTCTGCTTCTAGTTTTCTGACAGGTCTAGAGCAGGGCCAAACAAGCTCTAGTCCACAGGCAAAATCTGGGCTACTGCCTGTTTTTGTAAGTGAAGTTTTACTGGAACACAGTTACACTTGTTCATTTACATATGTTCTATGGCTGCTTTTGTGCTACAGAAGCAGAGATAAATAGTTCTAACCTTACAGCCTCCAAAGCCAAAAATATTTACTATCTGGCCCTTAACAGAAAGAGTTTGCCAATCCAGGTCTAGAAAACATGAATTGTCATTTATTGAGATGGAAACCTGGGAGAAGATAAAATGTGAGGAAACAGCAAAGCTTGATTTGGGGCATGCTAGCTGTGACATGCCTGTTAGATATCCAAGCAGAGATATCAGGTAAAGCGCTGGATGTGTCAGTCTGAGGTTCAAGGAGCAGGTCCAAGTTGGAGATAAAAGCTTAGGAATCATCAAATGAGGGTAATTAAAGCCAGGACACTGGATGACATCAGTAAGAGAATAAAGCTGGATGGAAAGGACAAGAGGTTAAATATTGAGCCCCTGAATCCTAACATTTAGAAGTCAGGGAAATGAAAAGGAACCAGGCAGAGTGAAGAAGGAACAGATACAGAGAATGCATGAAAACCAGGAGAATGTGCTGTTCTGGAAGCCAAAAGAAAAACGTGTTTCCAGGAGAAAAGGGTGAAAGCCATGTCTAATGAGGCTGATGGGTCAGACCAGACAGTGACTCAGAGCAACCACAGAGTAACCACGGGAGGCCTCGCCTGACTGCAGTTGATTCAGCAAAGACTGCAAGGGCAGAAGGGGATGAAGAGGACAGGCAACTCATTCCAGAAGTTCTGCTGCAAAGGTTTTGGTGCGGAGATGTGGGGGAGAAGCTGGCAGGGGGAATTAGATCAAGAGAGTTCCTTTTGTTCATTCCCATGATGGGAAAAGTAATGGCACTATATAGGCTGTTAAAAAAAAAAAAAGGCCATATGAGATGGAAAATCTGATGAAGCAAGAGAGAGAAAGGAACTGCTGGAGTGAAGGCTGAGTAACCGAGGGGAGATGGGATCTAGGGTCCAGGCTTCAATAGGAGCAGGGACAATTTGTGCATAACAAGAACCAGGCACACATACAGGTAGGCAGATGGATGTGATGACTGAGTCTGATGGAGGTTCCCTGCGTAGGTTCTGCCTGCATCTGTTTTCTCAATGAAATATGAAGCCAGAGTTAGGTGTGGTGGCACATGCCTACAGTCCCAGCTACATGGGCGACTGAAGCAGACGGATCATTTGAGCCTAGGAGTTTTAAGCTGTAGTGCACTAGGATCACACCTATGAACAGCCACCACACTCCAGCCTGGGCAACACAGTGAGACCTCATCTCCAAAAAAAAAAAAAAAGAAAGAAAGAAATGGGAAGCCAGGCCACCAGCTGAGAGAGTGAGCATGGAGAATGAGATACTGCACACTGGAGAAGGTATGAAACACATCAGCAGAGTGAGTGAACTGGGAAGCATGGGGCAACGGCCTGCCAGTATCAAGGGTCTACCTGAGTTTGTGATCATGAATTTGATTTGTTGTTGTTGTTGTTGTTTTTGAGACAGAGTCTCACTCCATCACCAGGCTGGAGCGCAGTGGCGCGATCTTGGCTCATTGCAACCTCCACCTCCTGGGTTTAAGCAATTCTCATGCCTCAGCCTCCCTTGTAGTTGGAATTACAGGCAGGTAGCATCACGCCCGGCTTTTTGTATTTTTTTGTGAGACGGGCTTTCACCATGTTGGCTAGGCTGATCTCGAACTCCTGACCTCAACTGATCCACCAACCTTGGCTTCCCAAAGTGCTGGGATTACAGGCATGAGCCACCACACCCAGCCATGTTATCATGAATTCAAAATGAGACAGACATTTCAAAAGTTTTCAATTAGTTCAAATGGTTTCAAATGGTTCTGAGTTTTTCTATAGCCTTATTCCAGTGCATGAGACAGAGTAGGTGGGGAATGGGATTTAACCAAGATCCTGGTTTAAATAAGCAAGTAAGACAAAGTGAGAGAGGTTCTCTCCAGGACAGATTCCAGCATTCCAGGTATGGCCTGACCAGGGTAAGGCAAAGAGCACTGTTGTCAGTACTGTGTCCAAGGAAAATCACATTTGGAATCCTGAACCCGTCAATCCTACCAGAAGACCATCAGAGCTTCTCAGAGACATACAGAAGAAACATTATAGGCAAGAACCTTCTTTATTACTAATAGATGTTTTGGTTGAAACACATTAGGTATGAACATTTATATATATCTATAGTCTACACTGATACCTAACGAGAAGTACAGCAACAAAAACTCTGCAAATACTTTTAATTGACACACGATTCTAGATCAAGAAGACAGATGATTTAGAAGGCTGACTATCAAATTATTAGATGATATTATGATCAATGCAGGCCTCTTAGCACCCCTTTATGCAACTAGAATCCTAATTATAAAATAGTAATTATTATTATACGACAATAATACTATATTTGATAGAAAAGTTCACAGACAAAAGAGAGATATTTTCAAATACACAGTATGAGAAATATCATCATTTCCCAACAAAGACAGTCCTGGATATCAAGCATCAGCTCATTTATTATAAAGAAATAAACTTTTACTTTTTAATGAGATAGTTCTAAAACATCCTATCAGGTAGTTTTATCCTCTGAAAAGTTAAAGAAAAAGTTCTGTGCCAATGTAGAATAAAGAGGAGGAAATCTGCAATTAGAGGTGTTCATTTTGACCATTATTTTAATCTTGCATTTTCAGATTATTTTATCTTAAAACCATCAACCAAATTCATAAAATCAGCAGAACCAAATTCAGTCTTAATCATCTTGTCATCAGAGATAATACCTAAACCTGTTTGAAAAAAAAAAAAAACATGGAAGTTATGGAAAGAAAAACAATTGGTTTAACAGATTGCAATAAAAAAAAAGGTGATAACAACACATTGCAATGATATTTAAACTACTGCTTGGAGGATTTTAAAGAGCTGATGTCTGCTTCATTTTAATCTGTTCTGGAAACATCACAACCATCAGCTTAATAAAAAGCTAAGAAGAATTGCAAAAGAGTCCCAGGTATGAAGCTCGGGCTTACCTGATGCACCTATTGGGGAGGTAGCTGGGGTCATGTTGTGGACACTGAGACCAAGACTCTGAGAGGGTCCTGGGGCTGATGCCGCTATGGGAGGCCCTGGAGGGTTCTCCCTCTGGGGAGAGGTGAGTGGGGTGGTTGGCTGAGAGGTCTGTCCACCAGCAAGTCGTGCAAGGCGCCTCCGTCGAATCTACAACATAAGGGGAAAAGGACATTCTATAACGAAACAGCAGAAACACAATTCTGCCAGAGAATGACGTTATTCATAACCACACCAGAGCTTAACAACTAAATATGCCTTGAGCAAAAGTACTCTTCTGAGAGAATAACTTGGTCTACCAGTATTCTTACAAGCTCTACCACTTGAGTTTTTAACAACTGTATCTTGGCCAGGTGCAGTGGTGCTTGCCTATAGTCTCAGCTACTTAGGAGGCTGGGGTGGTGGGGGGAATCGCTTCAGCCTAGGAGTTCAAGACCAGCCTGAGCAAAGCAGCGACACCCCACCTCTAATTCATACATACATAAATACATACACACATACAAACATAAATACATATATATTGTATGTTAGTTCCCTTATCATCTCTGTTTATCACACCTCCTTGGCTGATATGGTGAATTTACAGTAAGCATATTACACTTTATTTTAGAGAGAGTCTCTCTGTCACCCAAGCTGGAGTGCAGTATTTCAATCATAGCTCATTGCAGCCTTGAACTCCCGGGCTCAAGTAATCTTCCCACCTTGGCCTCCTAAGTATCTAAGACTACAGGTGCGCACCACCATGCCCAGCTAATTAATTTTTTTTAATTTTTGACAGAGACGAGGTCTCACTATGTTGCCCAGGCTGGTCTCAACCTCCTGGCCCCAAGTGATCCTCCCACCTTGGCCTCCCAGAGTACTAGGATTATGGGCATGAAGCACCATGCCCAGCCTATGCTTGTAACACACTAAAGCTTGTTGTTATTTTAATAAAATGACCTAACTTGGTCATTTCAAATAGGTAAGATTTAAAAATAAATAGCCAATTGGCCAGGTGTGGTGGCTCGCACCTGTAATCCCAGTAATCTGGGAGGCTGAGGCAGGAGGATCACAAGGTCAGGAGTTCGAGAACAGCCTGACCAACATGGTGAAATCCTGTCTCTACTAAAAATACAAAAATTAGCCAGGTGTGGTGGTGCGCACCTGTAATCCCAGCTACTGAGGCAGGAGAATCACTTGAACTCGGGAGGCGGAAGGCAATTGCAGTGAGCTGAGATGGCGCCACTGCACTCTAGCCTGGGCAACAGAGGGAGACTCCATCTCCAAAATAAATTAATGAATAAATAGCCAATTTAATTCACTAAAACAATGAGAAACAAAAGTTACACTCAGATACAAATTTAACCATCACTTGTAGGAGCAAAATGATCAGGTTTTCTTTTTTTACTTGATTCAATAAAAATACAATCTGCCACTTCTTCCTTCTAACATATAATTAAAGAGCAGCATCTTATTGAAAAAGAGAAATTAATCCATTCATTCAAAATGTATTTGTTGAACTCCTACTAACAGCAGGGCATCTCCAAAAGCTTCCTAACAGATTTACCCAAGTCCCCTGAGCAAAAGAAGCCAGATGTAAAAAAAACAGAGTGGATGATTCCATTTCTATAAAATTTGAAAATAAGAAAAACTAAACTATACCATTAGTTTGGATAATGGTTATCCTTGGTGGGAAAGGGGCAGGAAGAAGCTCAGGAGAGGCAGGAGTGAGATTCTAGGGATCTGGTAATGGTGTTTTGTTTTTTTTTTTAATTTTAACTGGATACTAGTGTCACAGGTATGTCCACTTTATGAAAACTCACTGGATTGTATACTTACAACTATGAGTAATCAGTCCATGGGTATTCATCTTATTCTTCCTCATAGTTTATATGTTAAATATAGTCTTCTGTATAGCATGTAATTTTTTTTTTTCTAAGATGGAGTTTCGCTCTTGTCGCCCAGGCTGGAGTACAATGGCACCATCTCGGCCCACTGCAACCTCCCCCTCCCAGGTTCACGCGATTCTCCTGTCTCAGCCTCCCAAGTAGCTGGAACTACAGGCATGCACCACCACACCCACCTAATTTTTACTTTTTTGTAGACATGGCATCTTACCATGTTGCCCAGGCTGGTCTCAAATTCCTGGGCTCAAACAATCCCCCCACCTCGGCCCCACAAAGTGCTGGGATTACAAGTGTGAGCCACCGTGCCGGGCCAAGTTTCATTATCTTACAGACAGCTAAATTTAGGAGTTCATGCTTGATTTCTAATTCAAATTCAACCTTTATTACTGACTACTTTACTTATCTGGCGCCTAACCGGATAAGTCACTTAACAGCTCTCTGCTTCAGTTTCTGCACAATGGACATCTGTACACTGCACATCTGTACAACGGGGATGAAATCATCGGCCAAGGGGAGTCCGAGGCAATGGATCATTTGAGGTCAGGAGTTCGAGATCAGCCTGGCCAACATGGCAAAACCCTGTCTCTACTAAAAATACAAAGATCAGCCGGGCATGGTGGCACACGCCTGTAATCCCAGCTACTTGGGAGGCTGAGGCAGGAGAATCGCTTGAACCTGGGAGGCGGAGGTTGCAGTGAGCCGATATTGCACCACTGCACTCCAGCCTGGGCGATGAAGTAAGACTCTGTCTCAAAAAGTAAGAAAAAAAGCAGTATCTTCCTTATAGGGTTGGGAGAAAACCACCACCCTGTCCCTTTCCCTACTTACTTTTTCTCCATGGCTATGACATGTGTGATATATTTGTGTATTGCTTAGTTACCATCCCCCTAATTGAAGTTTCTTAAAAGTAAGGACTTCTGTTGCACCAGCGCCTAGAACAGTGTCTGACACATGGTAGGTGCTCTCTAAATATCTGCTGAATAAATGAGAAATCTAGAAAAATGCACTGAACATAAAATTGACTAATTTATTAGTTGACATTATCATTATCATTGGAAGAGCATACCTACTATTGTTGGAAAAAATATGAAGTCACCTTAAACCTCAATGCCAAGTTCAGCCTGAGATGTTAAATTGAGATGTTCTACTCAGTGATATAAACAGAGAATAAATGTTCTGACTCACTGTAATATGCGGTTGAAGAAAGAAAGGATTCTAAGGTTTCAAAAAGGGTTGAAGAATCAAGACTTTGTGAAGCATGCTGCAGACTATTAAGCAGGAAGAAAGAGTTAAGAGACAGAGGCAGGTCCACACCTGACAGAAGGGGTAGGAGAAGATTGGGAGAATACATTTTGCCCCATCTTAAAGATCTGCTGGAAAATTTAGGAAGAGCCATGCAGGGGGCAGCATTCTGGGTTGCCCACAGCAGGGCTCTCAGTAGAGGATGACGCCCTTCGGTGGTCTGACTGCCTTCTACACTGGTGGCAGCTTTGAACTGGTTTAGCAACCTGAGGCCCTGGGAATATCTGGATAGAGGACTCACAAGACAATGGTTTTGTGCAATCACAGGTATAAAGGTTTACCTCCAGCCTGGGCAACATGGAGAAACACTGGCTCTACTAAAAATACAAAAACTGGCCGGGCACAGTGGCTCACGCCTGTAATCCCAGCACTTTGGGAGGCCGAGGCAGGCAGATGGCCTGAGGTCAGGAGTTCGAGACCAGCCCGACTAACATGGTGAAACCCCATCTCTACTAAAAATACCAAAAATTAGCCAGGTGTAGTGGCACGCGCCCATAATCCTAGCTACTCAGGAGGCTGAGGCAGGAAAATCACTTCAACCCGGGAGGAGGAGGTCACAGTGAGCCGAGATCATGCCACTGCACTCCAGCCTGGGC
The DNA here is from genome assembly GCF_028885625.2 of Pongo pygmaeus. Classification (NCBI taxonomy): domain Eukaryota; kingdom Metazoa; phylum Chordata; class Mammalia; order Primates; family Hominidae; genus Pongo; species Pongo pygmaeus. Next base: position 221,166,873 of record NC_072373.2, read on the forward strand.
GACAAAGCGAGACTCCCGCTCAAAAAAAAAAAAGAAAAGAAAACTGTGCCAGGTGCAGTGGCTCATGCTTGTAATCCCAGCATTTTGGGAGGCCAAGGTAGGTGGGATCACTTCAGGTCAGGAGTTTGAGACCAGCCTGGCCAGCATACTGAAACCCCATCTCTACTAAAAATACAAAAATTAGCCAGGTGTGGTGGTAGGTGCCTGTAATCCCAGGTACTTGGGAGGCTGAGGCAGGAGAATCACTTGAACCCAGGAGGCGGAGGTTGCAGTGAGCCAAGAGTGTGCCACTGTGCTCCAACCTGGGCAACAAAGCAAGACTCCATCTTAAAAACAAAAAACAAAAAAAAAAAACTGGCCAGGCACGGTGGCTCACCCCTGTAATCCCACCACTTTGGGAGGCTGAGGCAGGCGGATCACAAGGTCAGGAGATCGAGACCATCCTGGTTAACACGGTGAAACCCTGTCTCTACTAAAAATACAAAAAAATTAGCCAGGCATGGTGGTGGCCACCTGTAGTCCAAGCTACTCGGGAGGCTGAGGCAGGAGAATGGCGTGAACCCAGGAGGCGGAGCTTGCAGTGAGCTGAGATCATGCCATTGCACTCCGGCCTGGGCCACAGAGTGAGATTCCATCTCAACAACAACAAAAAAAACTGAGGTGGGAGGATCACCTGAGTCTGGGAAGGTCAAGGCTGCAGACAGCCATAAACTCCAGTCTGTGCAACCTGGTGAGAGCCGGATCTCAAAAAAAAAAAAAAAAAAGAAAGTGTATCTAATTAATTTAACTACTAAGAGATGCAACCTCACTTTTTATCACAAACAGAACATATGAGATACACACCAAAAAATAGTCACAACACACCAAAATATGATTAAACATTTTTCTCATTGTTTACTTGACTTTTTTAACATTAAGCCCAGAGGACCGGCATAATCTCCTTTAAGTTAAACAAAAGTCCTTTTTAAGAGAATTTTGTTTTCCCCTATCTCACAGAGAAAAAAAAAAAAAGTATAAAGAACTTCCAATTCCTCAATTTGTGTCCTAAACCACAACTCAAAGCCACACATACTAATCATGAAATCTCATTCCTAGAGTTTTTCTTGTCTGTTTCAGTTCTTATTTCACAAACGACATTAAAATAGGGCTTTCTCCTAATTTGTTATATGATGCAGCACTTCCCACCCTCACGTTCCTGATGAACTAAAAATAGATTCAAAACAGTGAAGGCCGTCGTGATTTCAGGCAGAACCTAAGACCGGATGGGCCAAACTGTTCCTCTTATTTTTAGCAGTTTGTGGAGAAAAACACCCATAAAACACCGTTATAAGTTTAATAAACAGTCATTCTACAAAAGTGTCTTACTTTTTAAAAAAAAAAGTGAATTCCAATATAAAGAAAAATAATTGCAAATACTTTCTCTTTGGGGTAGTCTCCTTGTAAAGATGAAGATAACTCCTAGTTCTGTTTTGGTTTTTTTTTTTTTGAGACGGAGTCTTGCTCTGTCGCCCAGGTTGGAGTGCGGTGGCGTGATCTTGGCTCACTGCAACCTCCACCTCCCGGGTTCATGCCATTCTCCTGTCTCAGCCTCCTGAGTAGCTGGGACTACAGGCGCCTGCCAAAACGCCTGGCTAATTTTTGTATTTTTAGTAGAGACGAGGTTTCACCTTGTTGGTCAGGCTGGTCTCGAACTCCTGACCTCAGGTGATCTACTTGCCTCAGCCTCCCAAAGTGCTGGGATTACAAGCGTGAGCCACCCACCCGGCCAATAACTCCTAGTATTATTGTTGGTTTTATTTTCTTTTTTCACAGCTGGCCATGTTTAAAACTTATTAAATGCTATGACAATTTCACAGTAGGCCTAATCTAAGCCCAACAATGTTTCTCCAAAAAATGCATTTACATCCAAACATCACAGCTCTGTGATCTAAAATTCATCAGTTTCCTTAAAAAAAAAAAAATTCATGGTCAGATGCGGTGGTTCACACCTGTAATCTCAGCACTCTGGGAGGCCGAGGCAGAGAGATCACTTGAGCCCACAAGTTCAAAACGAGCCTGGGGAACATGGCAAGACCCCCCCACCCCAATCCCACAAAAAATAAAAAATTAGCTGGGCATGGTGGCACACACGATGTGTAGTGCCAGCTACTAGGGAGACTGAGGCAGGAGGTCAAGGCTGAAGTGAGCTATGATTGTACCACTGCACTCCAGCCTGGGTGTCAGAGTGAGACCCTGCCTCTAAATAGAAACAAAAGGGAAGGAAGGTAGGAAGGGAGAGAGGGAGGGAAGTAGAAAGGGAGAGAGAAAGGGAGGGAGGGAGGGAGGGAGGTGAACAATGATATCTGTTATATTCACTTCGATGTCTACTGCTTTTAAAATGAGGAATATTTTTATGTGATGTGTATTTTCCATTTTTTTAAAAATTGAATTGAAAAAGCCGGTTGCAAAAGGGTACACATAGTGATTCCATTTATTTTTTAAAAGGATGTAGATTTACATTATAATGAACATTATTATTAGTGCAAATTATACATAAATGCAAATGGCAATGACACAGTAAATTTCCATTTTTCCTCATCTTTCTTCTTTCACAGAATTTCTGATGAAAATCATTATTATTTCCCACTACATCTACCGTGGGAAAACATTCAGATGAAAGTGTAGCCCTGCTCCATAACGTCTTCACTCCAAGACCCAGGGTGCAAGAGCAGCCTCTAACGGGAACACTAGCAATCGCCCAGGCAAAGGGCAAGAGGCGGGGCAAACTCCACACTGGCCCAGCGGTGACACAATCAATTGTGTTCACATTTAATTGGCCAAAACAGTCACATGGCCGAAACTACCCCCAGCAGGGTGGGGAAATACAACCTTCCCCAGACAGGGGTGGTGAATATGTGGACAACAATACAGTGAAGTACAGCGGTCTCCTCTTCCTTCAACACACAGCTGGGCGCTGGTGGTTGCTTGCTGTGGAGCTGCGCCTTCCTCCCCCCCACAATCCTCCTCTCCCCTTGCCCCATAACTGCTCGATATCCTGCTCCCTGACCTGGATCTTTGCTCAAATGTTACTTTCTCAATGAAGCCTTCCCTTCCTTCCTCCTAGTTACCATCTGCTTTAGTGGTTCTCCATACTTTCAAATAGTTCAGCCAAAACCAACAAGTATGTGTGGGTGTATAGATGTATATACACACAGTTATATACAGACAGAGAAAGCGAATGTGACAAAAAATAAACTGATGAATCTAGGTGAGTCATTCAAATTTTCTGCAGATTGAAAAATTTTTAGGGCCAGGCACGGTGGCTCACACCTTTAATCCCAGCACTTTGGGAGGCCAGGTGGGTGGATCACTTGAGGTCAGGAGTTCAAGACCAGTCTGGTCAACATGGTGAAACCTCACCTCTATTAAAAATACAAAAATTAGCTGGGCATGGAAGCGGGCACCTGTAATCCCAGCTACTCAGGAAGCTGAGGCAGGAGAATCACTTGAACCCCGGAGGTGGAGGTTGCAGTGAGCAGAGTTCGCGCCATTGCACTCCAGCCTGGGCGACATAGTGAGACTCTATCTTAAAAAAAAAAAAAAAATCCAGAATAGAAAGTTGAGGGAAAAGTTAGACCCACCGGCATGGCTTTTGTTTTTTTCTCTAGCCATGTACAGCGGTGCACAGTAGGCACAGAAATGGACTAGCCAGGGCTGTTGAGAGAGGAAAAGGAAGTGAGAAAGAGACAAGGTGATAGAGAGTGGAAGGGAAGGGTAATGATAATGATGCAGACACAGGAAGCCCTGGCAGCATCTGGATTCTTGATTCCAGTCTCTTCCTGTGACCCAGCTATCTTTCTATCCCTAGGTTCAGAAAGAAGACTCCTGTATCCTTAAAATAAATCCCATTTTTGGCTTAAGCTCAATAAGATGTTCTATTACTTACTGCACGTATGCATAGAAACACTACAATTCCCTGGAGATGCGATCAGCAGTTTGCTTGTGCATAGAGTATCACCTTTTTTCACTATCTTACATTAGGTTTTCAGGATTCAAATTCATTTACACTAACTGTATATTCATGTAATAACTGAATCATCCCAGAGAGCAATTTTGAAAATCGAGCCACATACAAATGCTATGTGCTTATTACTTGACTTGAGTTTCTTTTTCAGGACAGGTAGGGGTTAGGCAGACGAGGAACAAAGGAGCGCCGGCAGAGGTTGGGAGGCTTTGTGAGCACACGCACTGTTTAGGGAACGCTGAGCAGCTGGTAAGAATGAGTGTGCAGGGACATGGTGAGGCACAGACAAGAAAGACAAGCTGCAACAAGCTCATGATGAGCTGTGAATACCATCCTAAGACACTGAACTTGTTCATGAAGGCAAGGAAGAAATCCTTTGAAGGATTTAAGCAGGGGAATAACCAGGTCAAATGTACTTTTCTTTTTTTTTCATTGAGACAGTTTCATTTTTGTTGCCCAGGCTGAAGTGCAATGGCATGGTCTCAGCTCATTGCAACCTCTGCCTCCCTGGTTCAAGCGATTCTCCTGCCTCAGCCTCCTGAGTAGCTGGGATTACAGGCACCCGCCACCACACCCAGCTAATTTTTGTATTTTTAGTAGAGACGGGGTTTCACCATGTTGGCCAGGCTGGTCTCAAACTCCTGACGACCTCAAGTGATCTGCCTGACTTGGCCTCCCAAAGTGCTAGAATTACAGGCATTAGCCACCTCGCCCGGCCCAGATGTACCTTTTAAAACAAATCACTCTAGCTACTGTGTGGAGAATGAATGGAGGCAGGCCAACAAGCAAGCCTGGGCAATGGGCATAGGAAAGGGACAGCTCCAGAGATACTTGATGTGTGTTCCCAACAGAACTTAGCTGTTATTTGGAAGTGAAAAGTGAGGAAGACGAAGAATCTAGATTTCAGGCCTGGATACCTAAATGAATGGTAAAATACCCTAAAATTGAGAATGCAGAAGGAAATTTTAAGAAGATGGGTTATGATTAGATTACTGAGTGTGAGGTACCTGGAAGAATACCCAACCAAAAATGTCCTACAAGTTGCCGACATCTGTTTTGTTTGTTTCTTTGAGACAGAGTCTCACTCTCTGTCACCCAGGCTGGAGTGCAGAGGCACGGTTTCAGCTCACTGCAACCTCCACCTCCTGGGTTCAAGTGATCCTCCTACTTCAGCCTCCCCAGTGGCTGGGACTACAGGCATGCGCCACCACACCCAGCTGATTTTTGTATTTTTATTAGAGATGGGGTTTCACCATGTTGGCCAGGCTGGTCTCGAATTCCTGACCTCAGGTGATCCCCCTGCCTCAGCCTCCCAAAGTATGCCCAGCCCCAACATCCGTTTTATTCGCCATCATTATTTTCTTTCTTTCTTTTTTTTTTTTTTTTTTGAGACGGAGTTTCGCTCTTGTTGCCCAGGCTGGAGTGCAATGGTGCAATCTCGGATCACTGCAACCTCTGCCTCCCAGGTACAAGCCATTCTCCTGCCTCAGCCTCCCGAGTCGCTGGGATTACAGGCATGTGCCACCACACCCAGCTAATTTTGTATTTTTAGTAAAGATGGGGTTTCACCATGTTGGTCAGGCTAGTCTTGAACTCCTGACCTCAGGTGATCCACTCACCTCAGCCACCCAAAATGCTGGGATTACAGGCGTGAGCCACTGCACCTGGCCTCACTATCATTATTTTCTTGTTCTAGGAAATATTTAAAGTGATTAACAAAAAATACATTAAGAAGGTCGGCGAACGGTGGCTTACGCCTGCAGTCCCAACACTTTGGGAGCCCGAGGTAGGCAGATCACCTGAGGTCAGGAGTTCGAGACCAGCCTCGCCAATATGGCAAAACCTCGTCTCTACTGAAAATACAAAAATTAGCTGGGTATGGTGGCTCATGCCTATAATCCCAGCTACTCGGGAGGCTGAGGAAGAAAAATCCCTTAAACCCAGGAGGTGAAGGTTGCAGTGAGCCGGGATCATGCCATGGCACTCCAGCCTGGGCGACAGAGCGAGACTCCACCTCAAAAGAAACAAACAAAAAAACACACATCAAATGTATTTTCAATTTAACGTAATTAAATTAGCAAATTTAATTCAAAGAGATAAGGAAATTAGGACAGAAGCAAAATGATGGTAGAAAAAATAGGGCTGGGCGTGGTGGCTCAGGCCTGTAATCCCAACACTTTGGGAGGCCGAGGTGGGCGGATCACGAGGTCAAGAGATCAAGACCATCCTGGCCAACATGGTGAAACACCGTCTCTACTAAAAATACAAAAATTAGCCGGGTGTGGTGGTGCATGCCTGTAATCCCAGATACTCAGGAAGCTGAGGCAGAAGAAAAGCTTTAACCCAGGAAGCGGAGGCTGCAGTGAGCTGAGATCGCGCCACTGCACTACAGCCTGGCAATAGAGCAAGACCTCTTCTCAAAAAAAAAAAGAAAAAAGAAGATAAAGCCAGGAGTGAGATCAGCACACACTACACACGTATAGCAACACAGTAGGTAACTGACAACACTCCTCAACATCAGCAGATGCTTAATGGCAAAACAAGATTCAAAAGAAAAAGTTTGAGAGTAGCCCAAATGAAGAGATCCAAGCATCAGCTTTGCTGGTACGGCTTGATTTCTGGGCAGACTTGAGAGTACCTGGGGCAGGGGTCCAAATCCTGGGACCCATGAAGGCCAGGAGGACCTTCAGTTCCCTCAGGATTTTCAAGGAGATCCCTTACCCCAAAAAATCTTAAAAGATGATTCTCCCAGGCAATGCCCTTCACTCAATCCTCCACAAAAACTTGCTCAGGGCCAAGTGGGGTGGCTCACCCCTGTAATCCCAGCACTTTGAGAAGCAGGCGGATTACCTGAGGCCAGGAGTTCCAGACTAGTCTGGTCAAGATGGTGAAACCCCGTCTCTAATAAAAAATATAAAAGAGTAGCTGGGCATGGTGGTGCATGCCTCTAATCCCAGCTACTTGGTAGGCTGAGGCAGGAGAATCGCTTAAGCCCAGGAAGCAGAGGTTGTAGTGGGCCAAAATCATGCCACTTGCACTCCAGCCTGGGTGACAGAGACTCTGTATCACAAAAAAAAACAAACAAACTTGTTTTGCACAATTACAGAAATGTGGCCAGTTGTCTGTTCCTCTCTTCTGATATCTCCCTTTTACACCTTGTTATTAAAGGGTGGACTCCAGTACTATAAATTCCACAAGTAAGTATGCCGTAGGTTTGCAGTATGCTTCATTAATGCATCTCATTTATATCTTATTGTCTTTTGAGGTAAAAAAAAAAAAAAAAACCAGAAAACAGAAGGTGGAAAAACCTCTTGCGGTGGCTTACACCTGTAATCCTAGCATTTCGGGAAGCCAAGGTGGGGGGATCACTTGAGGCCAGGAGCTCAAGACCAGCCTGAGAAGCATAGTAAGATCCCTTCTCTACAAAAAAAATTTAAAAATTAGCTGGGCATGGTGGCACGTGCCTGTAGTCGTAGCTACTCAGGAGGCTGAGGCAGGAGGATCACTTGAGCCTAGTGAGCTACAATTGCACCACTGCACTCTAGCCTAGGCAACACAGTGAGACTGGCTCCAAAAAAAAAAAATTGTCCAGAATCTCACTAGCTCACTACGGATTCTAAAATACACAGCAAAATGAACCTCTACCCTTAGAAGTCAAGGTGTTAAGGAATGGCTTATTTTCTGACGACCACATGTAGGAGTACTTCAATGGCTACTAGAACCCCAGAAAGGTTTTTATTTTCTTTTGTTTTGTTTTGGTAAAGGAAAATGCCATACATAAACATTCAGGACTCATCCGAACCTTCCGGAACCAGCTCCCCTGGGGAGGTCAGAGAGGAAATACAGTCATGGGCTGCATAACGACATTTCAGTCAATGACAGACCACATATACCACGGTGGCCCGGGAAGATTATAATACCATATTTTTACTGTGCCTTTTCTATGTTTAGATACACAAAAACTCACTGTTATTGTACAACTGCCCACAGGATTCAGTGTAGTCACATGCTGTACAGGTTTGTAGCCCAGGAGCAATACCTAGGCTACACCATAAGTATCCAAGGATTTATACTATAGAGCCTACGTGTGGAATAGGCTATGCCATCTAAGTTTGTGTAACTTACACCCTACGGTGTTCACATAATGATGCATTTCTCAGAACGTATCCCTGTCATTAAGTGATGCATGACTGTAGTTGCTTGTTTTAAATCACCATGCAGGTTACATTCATCTACCCCCAACCTTTTCCAACCCCCTCCACACACACACAGGGACCTGACGACTGAATAGAACAGGACTGGCTCCCAGGAATACAAACAGGCTCTCTTGCTTCTCCTCATCGGTCATGCCTTAGCATGGTTCCTACACATCCCCTACTCAAGCAGGTCCTTAGTAAACAAGTAAACAAAGCACTAGCAAAGACCCCAGAGTTGCCACCCCTCAGCTCTCCTGGGTAAAAGGAGCCTTCCCTTGGCTTGGGCTGAAGACCTATGCCCCAGAGGTGCCATTCTGATCGTGTGAAAGGAGTGGAGACAAAAATGCCTAAAATGAAAATGGGAGCCTCCAGATCCACTCAACAACTTCGGATGCCTACAGCTGTGAGCACTGTGACACGTGCAGGTGAGAGGCACAGAGGAATGGCGCGGACCCCGAGGTGTTCTCGGGATAGGGATCAGCTGCCGCCCTTCACGCCTCGGCCTTGCCCTAAGCAGCCACGCTTCCCTGGCTTTATGCACAGCCTCTTCATCTCCCAGGAATGGCATAAGCTCAATGGGCTTCAAGCTCCTGTTCAATTCATAGACAATGGGAATACCAGTGGGCAGGCTCAGCTCCATGATGGCCCCTTCCGAGAGAGCCTCCCGAAGCTCGACTGTGCCAGAAAAGCTGCTGCCAGGGGCCTCAACCAACACCTGTTTACCCTCCTGGATCTGGGGAATTATTTCTTCATTCCAAAAGGGCAGAGCTCTGACAATAGTGTCCTTCAGACTCTTACAGAAGAGCAGGTGCCCTACAGTGAAGTCTGCCCACCAGCAACCCTTGCTGCTGTTGCTGTATAATAGATGTTCAGCTCCATCAGAGGCATCTAGATCTTTTTGTTGTTGCTGTTGTTGTTTTTAAGACAGAGTCTCGCTCTGTCCCCCAGGCTGGAATGCGGTGGCGCAATCTCGGCTCACCACAAGCTCCACCTCCCGGGTTCACGCCATTCTCCTGCCTCAGCCTCCCAAGTAGCTGGGACTACAGGCGCCCGCCGCCACACTCGGCTAATCTTTTGCATCTTAGTAGAGAGGGGTTTTCACCATGTTGGCCAGGTGATCTGTGATCCGCCCGCCTCGGCCTCCCAAAGTGCTGGGATTACAGGCGTGAGCCACTGTGCCCAGCCAGCATGCAGATCTTTATCTGGCCCTCATGGTTCTTGACAACAGCTTCTGCTTTACTGAGGCCAGTCAGACCCCCATAGTGCCACTCCATGAGGTGCACCAAGTCATCACTACTGGGAGCCACATCTGGTCAGTGTCATCCAATACTGTCCAGGGGGTCGGCATTGCTGTCTTCTGCCCTGAGGTGACACAGATGTCAAAATCACAGCCAGCATTTCCCGGTGCCTCCCAGAAGGCTCAGGTCAGTGTCACATCAGCTGCTGAAGTGCTTCTCCAGGTGTCAGGCACCCTTGCACCACCTGCAGGCGGCAGCTGGTGGGCTCAGGATGTAGCACTGACTGTGGTCACTGTGATTCCAGTCTCCGCTGCCTGGCTCCCAGTGCACACCACTCCCCCAGCTCTATACCCCATGCCCCGTACCCAGCTTCTAGTGCCCCTGGCCCACCACCCAGCACCCCATGCCCCACTGCGTGGCTCCTGTGCACTTTCTCCAGCACAAGTTTTAACACATATAAACCTAACAGCTCAGTGAGGCCAGCTTCCCTAAGTCTGCACTAATAAGTAAAGTACCAAGGCTTCCAAGCAATTGAGAAATGTTATAGGATGAATATGACGGAGTGGAAAGAGATGGGGGTAGAACGGCACGGTCACCCTGCAATCTCGTTTTTCCAATCATTTTCTGCTTCGCTTTCACTCAAAAAATGTTTACTCAACAGTTACAAAAAGCTTGATTGATCAACCACATTTCTTCTCCAAAGAATATCATGACTATGTCCACGACTTACTCCCAAATCAAAACCCTAAAGCATCTAGCGCTTTTACCCAAGCAGTCTGCTACAGCTCAAACACGTTACCTCTAGAAGCGGATCATCCATGTTGGCTCCTGCTTCAGCCCAGGGTACTCCTGGCACTCCCACTTTAATTGTAACAGAGTCCTTTTCACTCTCATAAGAATCCTTGTGTGGACATGACCTGAGAAGGTCACCCCACATCTGACAGTCCAGGTGTTCCTTCTCCTCTAACCTCTCTTTACCTACATACCCTCCACTGCCTCCCATGCTTGCTTCCCTGCCACCAGAATACAGGCAAGGCAAGTCACCTTCCTCCTCCATGAGAACTCTCCCAGGTGAGTAAATATCTCAAAAATAAAGCACAAAATACTTACAAAGGCCAACTTCTAGCAATTACTAGCAAAATACATTTTTTTCTTTTTTTTCTTTTTTTTTTTCGTGAGACAGGTCTTGTTCTGTCAGCCAGGTTGGACTGCAGTAGCACGATTTCAACTCACTGCAGCCTCAACCTCCCCAGGGAGGACTGCTTGAGCTCAGCAGTTAGAAACCAGCCTGGGGAACACAGCAAGACTCCATCTCTAAAAAAAAATCAAAAAATTAGCCTGGCATGGTGGTGTGTGCCTGCTCAGGAGGCGAAGGCAGGAGAATCGCTTGAGCGCAGTAGTTTGGGGCTGCAGTGAGTCATGATCACGCCACTGCACTCCAGCCTGGGCAACAGACACTCTGTCTCAAAAAAAAAGAAAAGAAAAGACTGTAAATGGTACTTTCTCAGAGAGAAAAAAAAGGTTGCGACCCTTTAATTCTCCAAAGCCAGGCAGTAATTATATCTTTTTTAAAATACAAGGAATTTTATAAACTGTAACAAAAATTGTTAATTGTGTTTTTTGCATCTAAGTGATAACATGAAGAACGTTAAACATGCCTAACTCCATTCTGCCAGCTGGTGAGAACTAAGGACCAAAGGCATAAAACTGCCTAATTAAAGTGTTTTCTTGAGTCACCCATGATACTTAAAAATATTAATATTATTACTTCAAATTAGAATAATAAAGGGTCAGGCATGGTGGCTCACACCTGTAATCCCAGCATTTTGGAAGGCTGAGGCGGGCCAATCACCAGAGCCCAGGAATTCAAGACCAATGTGGCAAAACCCCATCTCTGAAAAAAAAATACAAAAATGTGCCAGGTGTGGTGGCACATGCCTGTAGTCCCAGTTACTCAGGAGGCTGAGGTGAGCTGGGGAGGCTGAGGCTGCAGTGAGCCATGAATGCGCCACTGCACTCCAGCCTGGGTGGCAGATTGAGGCCTTGTCTCAGGAATAAATGAATGAAGCCGTCCACCTGAAAGTGAAACAGAGCCCAGACCATGTGCAATGGGTGAGTGAAGTGCTACGCCAGGCCCCATCTTCCCAAGCTCTCTACACAATGAGCAATTGTGTAGCTAGCGCTGGCCAGGATCCCAGCTGCACCTGTTTCCAGCTGGGTTATCTCTCTGAGCCTCAATTTCCCCATTTGTAAGAAGGTGACAAAATATTTCTTATCTTATAAAACGGTCATCAGAAATAAAGGTAATATAACAAATAACTTGAATTAGTATGTATTTATCAGCTTATAGTCTGTCCCCACCTAGTACAATACAAGCTCCAAGAGAGCAGGGATTTGGTCTAGTTTATTCACTGCTGTATTCCCAGCAACTATGACAGTACCTAACTCCCAGAGAGCACTTGGTAAATATTTGCTGAACAAATGAAAGGTGTTTACTTGACACACAGTAAATAGTCTGTTTTAAAAAAATAATTTCAGCCTAGTAGTTTTCTCCATCCCTTTGCTCTTTTAATTTTCCTCTTAGGCTCAGACACTGTTTCCCCTTTGTGTAGGGTTCTGCTTTATCTAAATAATATGAATGTGTACAAAAGCACTAAAAAGCATCTCACGTGTCATCTAATTGTGAAATTAGGAGCAAGAGAAACCAAAAAGATCAAGAGCCTAAAACTGCCAAACATTACATGGCAGGGAAACATGCTGAGCGTAGAATAATTTTAACTGCATTCTGTTATTTAAAGAAGGTTTCTTGCTGCAGAAACTTTATGCCCTTTATAACCAAAAACATCCCAGGGGATAGAAGTGGATGGTATGGTCTCCATTCTCATCTTTGATCCTACTTGGTTCAACAGACAAAATGAACTTAGACGACTAAGCATCCACTACTTCTACTTCTGGTTTTGTTTTGTTTTGTTTTTTTCAGACAGAGTCTTACTTTGTCATGCAGGCTGGAATGCAGTGATGCAATCTCAGCTCACTGCAACCTCCATCCCCAGCTTCAAGTGATTCTCCTACCTCAGCCTCCCAAGTAGCTGGGACTACAGGCACGTGCTACCACACCTGGCTAATTTTTGTATTTTTAGTAAAGACAGGGTTTCATCATGTTGACCAGGCTGGTCTCAAACTCCTGACCTTAAGTGATCTGCCCACCTTGGCCTCCCAAAGTGCTGGGATTACAGGCATGAGCCACTGCACCTGGCCAGCATCCACTACTTCTAACACTATTCCATAAAACTGATTCTGGTAACTTTTGCCCCATGTTGGCTGGGTGTGGTGGAGGAAGGCTTGAGACCAGGAGTTGGAAACCAGCTTGGGCAAAATAATGAGACCCCATCGCTACAAAAAATTTTTTAAATTAGCTGGGGGTGGTAGCACATGCCTGTAGTCCCAGCTATTCAGGAGGCTAAGACAGGAGGATCACCTGAGCCCAGGAGTTCGAGGCTACAGTGAGCCATGATGCTGCCAGTGCACTCCAGCCTGGGAAACAGAGTGAGATCTTGTCTCAGAATAAAGAATGGAAAGAAAAGAAAAAGAAGGAAAAAAAAAAAAGAAAAGAAAAAATGATGAAAAGGTGGCCTACGAGACACTTTCACAAGCATTTTTTCCAATTGGCATTCATTAAAATTCTCCCACTCACAACCCATTCTAATCGTAACATTTCAAGCCAAAAGATGCTTTATTCATGTTTCCCTAAACTAGAAATCACCAAACCTTTTGGCACAAGGACATCTGTTCAAAGTAAAAACACACTGGGTGCGGTGGCTCACGCCTGTAATCCCAGCACTTTCGGAGGCCGAGGCAGGTGGATCACCTGAGGTCCGGAGTTCGAGCCCAGTCTGACCAACATGGAGAAACCCCATCTCTACTAAAAATACAAAAATTAGCTGGGCATGGTGGTACATGCCTGTAATCCCAGCTACTCGAGAGGCTGAGGCAGGAGAATCGCTTGAACTCAGGAGGTGGAGGTTGCGGTGAGCCGAGATTACGCCACTGCACTCCAGCCGGGGCAACAAGAGCAAAACTCCATCTCAAAAAAAAAAAAAAAGAGAGAGAAAGGTAATATTACAGACACCAAGGGAATGGGTACTGTTCCAAAAAAAAATGCCCCACAAGTGTTACCATGGCTAGACTGGAAGAGTCTACAATGTTACCCAGCATGCTGCTGGCATTGTAGTAAATGAACAATGGCAACAGTCTTGCCAAGAGAATTAATATGCATATTGAGCACATTAAGCGCTCTAAGAGCCAGCATCACTTCCTAAAACTCATGAAGGAAAATGATCAGAAAAAGAAGAAAGCCAAAGAGAAAAGTACCAGAGAAGCACACTGTGTGAGAACCAATGGGAGGAAGCCTGAGCTGCTGGAATCTATTACCTATGAATTCATGGCATAAGAGGTGTTAAAAAAATAAAAGACCTCTGAACTGTCAAAATGTTTCTCTTCATTGAGTAGAAGTGTGGTGGCCCCTCACCCAAAGAACTATTTAAAGCAAATTTTAATTGTGTCCTAATTCATTATGCAATATCTTTACTATCCAAATTTAATGTATTTCTTGCTGAAAGATGTGAGGTGGCTTACCATGCAACAAATTACTCAATTGGTTAGAAAACGGCCAGATATTACTTACAAAATATTTGTATTGGTTTGAAGATAGTCCCTCTAAATCATCATGGAAGAAATAAAATAGCTTACAAGAATAAAAATTAAAAAAAGAATATGGAAATAAATGCTTATGTGTCAAAAATCTTGTCTTTTTTTAAAAAAAAATTTAATATTTCTAATTACTACCCCAACAACAAAAAAAGATTTGATGAAGGAAAATGAGTTATCTAAAGATTCAGTAATAGCCGAACATGGTGGTTCACACCTATAATCCCAGCACTTTGGGAGGCCAAGGCAGGAGGATCACTTGAACCCAGGAATCCAAGACCAGCCTGGGCAACATAGCGAGGCCTCATCTACAAATAATAAAAGAATTAGCTAGGCATGGTGGCATCACCTGTGGTCACACATACTTAAAAGGCTGAGGTGGGAGGATCGCTTGAGCCCAAAAGGTCGAGGCTGCAAGTGAGCCGTGATCACGCCACTGTGCTCCTGCACTCTAGCCTGGGTGACATAGCCAAGACCTTGTCTCAAAAAAAAAAAAAGTTTTCAAAATCAGTCATGCAGCGGGTAGGGAGAGCATTAAGAAAAATAGCTAATGCATGCTGGATTCAGTTACTAAGTGATGGGTTGATAGGTGCAGCAAACCACTATGGCACACGCTTACCTATGTAACAGACCTGCACGTCCAGCACATGTACCCCAGAACTTGATTGTGCCATTGCACTCCAGCCTGGGTGACGAGCAAAATTCCATCTCAAAAAAATTAAATAAAAAATAAATAAATAGGCCAGATGCAGTGGCTCACACCTGTAATCCAACACTTTGGGAGGCCGAGGCGGGCGGATCACGAGGTCAGGAGATCAAGACCATCCTGGCTAACACAGTGAAACCTCGTCTCTACTAAAAATACAAAAAAATTAGCCGGGCATGGTGGTACATACCTGTAGTCCCAGCTACTCAGGAGGCTGAGGCAGGAGAATGGCGTAAACCTGGGAGGTGGAGCTTGCAGTGAGCCAAGATCGTGCCACTGCAGTCCAGCCTGGGCAACAGAGAGAGACTTCGATTCAAAATAAATAAATAAAAGCCATGCACGGTTGTAAACACCTGTGGTCCCAGTTACTCGGGAGGCTGAGGTGGGAGGGTCGCTGATGAAATTAGGAGATGGGGCCTTTGGGATGTGATGAGGTCCTGAGGGCGGAACCCCTGATGACCTGCGAATTAATGCCCTTATAAAAGAAAGCCCACGGGGCTCCTTTGCTCCTTCCTCCAAGTGAGGACACAGTGAGAAAACAGGTATCTATGAACCAAGAAGCTGGCTCTCAAGACACCGAATCTCTTAGCACCTTGATCTTGGAACTTCTCAGCCTCCAGAACAGTGAATAACAAATTGCTGCTGTGTACGAGCCACCCACTTTATGGCATTTTGTTATAATAGTCCAAATGAACTACGACATCTACCCAGGCATATATCCACCCACACACAAAAAGTCAATGACAACCAAGACCAGCTACAGAATGTTCAGGGCCCCATGACAAATGAAAATGCAGGCTACCTTGTTCAAATGTATTAAGAATTTCAAGACAGCAACAGCAGAGCATTAAACCAAGCGCGGGGCACCTCTGCCTGCAGTCACATGCCTGCGAAGCTGGCCCTGGTGACAAGTATAGACACAGGTCTAACAAAAGACCATGCTCACAGACATGATTCCTGAGGAATGCCTGGCACGATGGGTGCTCAATATGATCTACCCGGACATCTTAGAAGTTCAATTCCCAAAAATGTCCATTAAAGCAGTGTGCTAACTCATCTAGACAGAAAATCTAACTAATTAAATCACCACTGGCCGGGCGCAGTGGCTCATGCCTACAATCTCAGCATTTTGGGAAGCCAAGGCCGGAGGATCATTTGAGCCCAGGAGTTCAAGACCAGCCTGGGCAACATAGTGAGACCCTGTCTCTGCAAAAAAAAAATTTAAAAATCAGCCAGGTATGGTGGCATGCACCTATAGTCCCACCTACTCGGGAGGCTGAGGTGGGAGGATTGCTTGAACCCAAGAGGCAGAGGTTGCAGTGAGCCAAGATGGCACCACTACACTCCAGCCTGGGTGACAGAGGAAGACCCCGTCTCAAAAAAAAAAAAAAAGACACTATTAGACATCTAGAATTTATACCAAGCACTGACAGGGAACAAAGAAGCAATATGCATTGAATGTGTCATGTTTAATTAGAAAGGTAAAGTCACTTCTCAATCTAGGACCCAAAAGATACCTCTTTTCCCAATCTTGATACTGCTGCCAAAGAACTGGACAAGATGCCAAAGATTTAGCAGCTGGTGAGTAGTTAATACAATGATATCCAATTCAGAGATTTCCCCCCCTGCTGGGAGGGGTACAATTCTTTCAGAAGACAAAAATAAGTCATCTGATGGGAGTAAAGTGTGTCACCTCAGGCTGTATTCTTTAGTCCTGATATGCAGAACATTTCTCCTGGGACTCCTCAGGTCCCCTTTCTGCATACTCTTCTCTCCCTTTCAAAGCTCTACACTCCACCTTCACCCTCTTAGTACATTCAGGCCACCAATCACTCCAAGTTTTAGAAAAAGTGGTAGAAGTGTGGCTCAGTACAAAAGATGGCCCCTGCATGAGAAGAGATTTTTGGAAGTCATGGGTCGGGGGAGAGGATTCCAACCCAACCTTTCACATAAGCCATGGTCTATTTGCTACCTTAACTAGTAAGATACCCCTATTTATGCTGTTGGCATTATTATATGCAAAAGATTTCTTAGATGTTATATGGACACCAACTAAAACTCCAATTATACCCAATTCAATCTTACTTTGAGAACTAACTTGTCCCAAGAATCCACTCGGCCAGGTCACTACACCATGCACACTTCATATCACTCCAATTAATCTGAAGAACGGTGCTATGAGATGGTATTCCATACCCCCATTTTATAAGTGAGGAAACTGAGGCTCAGAAAGATTAAGTACTTTCCCCAGAATCATCCAATTTGTTGGTCCAAATAAAATCCAGGTAAGAGCCAGGAACAGTGGCATGCCTGTAGTCCCAGCTATTCAGGAGGCTGAGGCGGGAAGATCATTTGAGCCCAGGAGTTTGAGGCTGCAGTGAGCTATGATAATGCCACTGCACTCCAGCCTGGGCCATAGAGCAAGTCCTGTCTCAAAACAAAAAGCAAACAACCAAAAAAGCCTGCAGGTATGTCTGACTCTGAATTAGAACTCTGATAATGAGGCTTTTTTCATCAAGTGCCTACCTTAACCTAATTAACACAACTTAATGCAGCAAACAAATAAACTATTGCAATACAAGAATTGGGAGGCAGGCCGGTTGTGGTGGCTCACACCTATAATCTCAACACTTTGGGAGGCCGAGGAGGGAAGATGGCTTGAGGCCAGGAGTTCGAAACCAGCCTGGGCAACATAGTGAAACTCCATCTCTATTAAAAAAAAAAAAAAAAAGAATAAGAGTCCTGAAAAGACATGTTGTATCACTGCATTCATTCATGCATTTAACAAGTATTTGTTCTGAGCCACTCTGTGCCAAGCCCTTTGGTAGGACTTGGATAAAAAAAGCAGTAAACAAGAATAGCCAGGAGTTTATATCCCAGTAGGAGTTACACCAAGTGAATAAATAATTCAATGCAGTGTGGTTAATATTAGGAGAGAAGTGATTTTAATGAAACCCCTTTCCCATTCCTCCAACTTCTCCCTATCACCTACTCCTTCAGCTGCTGCAGACCCTTAGTGGTTTTGGAGAGCTTGGGGTCACACATTTGGCTACGCCTGATATATCTCAAAACCTTTCAGATCAGGCCAGGCACAGTGGCTTACGCCTATAATTCCAACACTTTGGGAGGCCAAGGCAGGCGGATCACCTGAGGTCAGGAGTTCAAGACCAGCCTGACCAACATGGCAAAACCTCGTCTCTACTAAACATACGAAAATTAGCCAAGTGTGGTGGTGCATGCCTGTAATCCCAGCTACTCGGGAGGCTGAGGCAGGAGAATTGCTTGAACCTCAGAAGTGGAGGTTGCAGTGAGCCAAGAGCGCCACTGCACTCCAGCCTGGGTGACAGAGCAAGACTGTCTCAAAAAAAAAACAGCCTTTCAGATCAGCAAGTAGCTACCAATATCCCATATTTGCCATCTTCAGTTTTTCTCCAATGTTCTCATATTTCTATCACCAATTTCAAAAGAATGAATGTAACAGAATTTGCCCAGAGTAAGAAGTAAATGAAACATTTCTCTTCACCACAGACTTGTTTTTCTAACTTTTTTTTTTTTTTTTTTTTTTTGAGACAGGGTCTTTTGCTCTCTCGCCCAGACTAGAGTGCAGTGACATGATCACGGCTCACTGCACCCTGGACCTGCCGGGCTCAAGTGATTCTCCCACTTCAGCCTCCCGAGTAGCTAGGACCACAGGTGCATGCCACCACACCCAGCCATTTTGGACATATGGGGTCTCCCTATGTTGCCCAAGTTGGTCTCAAACTCCTGGACTCAAGTGATCTGCCCACCTTGGCCTCCCAAATTGCTGGGGTTACAGGCATAAGCCACTATGCCCAGCCAACTTTGTTTTTTAATTTAAAAAAAGTTTTTTTTTTTTTTTTTGAGAAAAGGTCTTATGATATTGCCCAGGCTGCCCTCAAACTCCTGGGCTCAAGTGATCCTCCTGCCTTGGCCTCCCAAGTAGCAGGGATTGCAGGCATGCATCATTGCATCTGCAATGATGTTCTAAATGTCAAAATCCTAATCATCTTTAAAGACTAATTCAAATCTTCCCAGTCCCCTCCCTACATTCCCCATCAGAATTAACTGCCCCATCAACTGTATCCCCTTTACTGAAATGTCTATTTAGCACGTGAAGTCTAGCTGGCTGTGTTCCTGTGTCCCCAGCTGGAGCCTGAGGTCACTGAAGGTAAAGACCAGGTCTTCGTCATATTCGAGCAGCATCTCCACATAGTCAACCCTCAGTACCTGGCACAAAGCCCAAAAATATTTGTTGAAATTAAGCAAACAAATTAAATAATATTCAAGTCTCCTACCCTTAAATAGTTGCCACTCAACTATTTTTTTAAGCTCTAAAAACTATAATATGATCCAATGTTCCCCATATTATGTCTCAAAATTTATTATTTGGAACTCTTCAGGCCCAAAATCTCATGCTAGCAATGACATACAAATATATCTCTACGCCTTTACTTCCTCCCTTGGGGAAAGAGAGAGAAACAGAGTGTTGAATGAATAAAGAAAGTAGTGATTATAGCAGAGAATGGGAAAAGTTAAAACAGAAAAAGATATGCTCACCACGTTTTCTTGTCACCTCTAAAACCCATGGCTTCCGCCAACTACAGATGGCGTCCCAGTGCACCCCTGGAGCCTACGCCTCACTCCTGAGCTCCCTCCCCTCTCCTCCCATACTCTCTTGAACTTGCTCCAGTCAGCAATGAAATCAGTCTTGTCAAGGTAACCAAGGGCCTCCATGTCGCCAAATCCCATAGTCACATCTTGGTCCTCCCCTAATTTTATCAACATTAGACACAGTTGAGCATTCCCCCACATCATGAAATACTTTCTTCCCCTGGACACCAGATTCCACGCTCTCTAGACTGTCCTCCAACCTCAGTGGCTGTTCCTTATCAGTCTCCTGTTCTGAGTCCTCCTGATCTCCAAACCTTTAATTGCTGGAATGGATGGAGGCTCAGTCCTCTTCTCTTCCATATTTATGCTCACTCTCTAGGTAAAATCTGTCCATTCTCATGATTTTAAATACAATGACAACTTCCAGATTAGTATCCCTAACCCCAACCTCCCCCCAAGAACTGCAAACTCATACACAACCTACTTCACATCTCCACATGGATAAAGAACAGGCAGCATATTCATAATATGTTCAAACCAGATAACAACGTCTCCCTCCCAATCTTCTCTTTCAATTTTCCCCATCTCAGTAAATGACAACTCCATTTTCTGAGCTGCTTAAGCCAAAATTCCTGGTATCCCTGTGGTAGAAAAGCTAGTTGCTTCCCAAAACGCATTCAGGCCGGATGCGGTGGCTCATGCCTATAATCCCAGGGCCTTGGGAAGCCAAGGAAGGAGGACTGTTTGAAGTCAGGAGTTCAAGACTAGCCTGGGCAACATAGTGAGACCCTCGTCTCTAATGAAAATTTGAAAATTAGCTGGGCACAGTGGCACACACCTCCCAGTTACCCAGGAGACTAAGGCAGGAGGATCCCTTGAGCCCAGGAGTTAGAGGCTGCACTGTACTCTAGCCCGGGTGACAAAAAATACCTTGTCTCTAAAAAAGTAAAATACATAAAATAAAATGCATTCAGCCATGTTTGCATTTGAGTGTGGCCAGGAGACTAAGCTCTAGCCAAAGAGATGTAAGTAATGATATATGGGCCAAGCGCGGTGGCTCAAACCTGTAATCCTAGCACTCTGGGAGGCCGAGGCGGGTGGATCATGAGGTCAGGAGATCGAGACCATCCTGGCTAACACAGAGAAACCCCATCTCTACTAAAAATAGAAAAAATTAGCCGGGCGTGGTGGTGGGCGCCTGTAGTCCCAGCTACTGGGGAGGCTGAGGCAGGAGAATGGTGTGAACCCGGGAGGCGGAGCTTGCAGTGAGCCGAGATCGCGCCACTGCACTCCAGCCTGGGCAACAGAGCAAGACTCCATCTCAAAAAAAAAAAAAAAAAGACATATGAAGCTTTCTGGCCATGCTCTTACGGGATAGAACACGCCCTCTCCTCCCACTTGAGTCCCTTCCTAAGGACTGGGATGCAGATTTCCTCAAAGAAGCTGGAGCAGCCCTCCTGGCCTATAAGCTAGAGGATGACAGTGCACAAAACAGCATGAGTCTGGCCCCCTAGCAGGCATGGAGTTACTAAGCCAGCTCTCAAGCACCTACCCAGATTTTCACTCGAAAAAGAAAAAAATCAACTTCTATCTTGTTCAAGCCATTATTATTTCCGACCTCTGCCACAGCAGTCAAATCAATATCCTAACTAATACACAGAATTTGGAAGCTGGAAGTAATCAACCTTAACAATACAAACATGCAGCATTGGCTTAGGGGTCAGCATGGGCATAGATACTGTAGGATGGAAGAATGGCAACCCTCGTAGGTCACAATAAAACATTTGGCAAAACCCATGATATCTCAGAAAACAGCCTGCATGCCAACATGGCCTGTAATTCTAGGGGAACTGGTCGAACAATACAAAATTTGGTGCTTACTGGCTAAGAAGTCCCGCAAACATGAAGCAGACTCAAGCCAAAGCTTGCCAATTCGCATGCAAAGATGAAAGGGAATACAGTCTGCCTGAGGAATGTCCGCGGTCTACAATCAAAGTTTTCAGAGTCTGGTAATTTGGGGCTAAGTAGGGTTGAAAAAGCCTACTCCTTCAATATCCACAAGAAGCACGCTGGAGAAACTGTTTAGCCCTACAAAGAGGATAGCCTCCAATGTCCACTTCAGACCTGACCCCAGAGGAAAAGAAACAGAAAAACTCTCCAGAAAATAAAGTCAGAGGCTACAGAGGGCCAGGCACAAGGGAGCTCCTCCAAGAGACCAGAATCAAGGCTGCCAGAAAGGCGAGGTCAGAACCTCACAGTACTGCCAGGGGAGGAAGCGCTCACAGCTCAGCCTGGCAGGAGTTGACAATGGCTATGGACCAGCGCAGGGTATTACTCCCCATTCTTCCCTTTTCCAAACAGGAGTTTCTACTTCCATTATTCTAACCTCTCCACCGCTGTATGGGGGACAGCAGAGCCCCTGATAACTTTGTTTTAAACTGAAGATTCCTGGAATGTACATCACCCAGGGATTCTGGACTCTGAAGTTGATCCGGGGTTGTCTCCCTCGGGAGAAGGGTTTGGAAAGAAAGGTATAGACTGTTCTCCCTTTCTGATGTGAGAGAACGTATAGCTGAACACATGGCTGCCCAAGAAAAACTATATTTCTCAGCCTTCCCAGCAAGTAGCTGTGGCCATGTGACTTGGGTTCCAGCCAGTGAGAGGTAAACAGGAGTGATCTGTGCGACTTTCAAGCTGTGCCATGAAGAGGCACATGACCTCCCCTCCCCTCTCTGGCCAGAATGCAGACATACAAGGGCCAAAAGATGGAAGCCATATGGCAGGAAAGTAGGTACAAGACAGAAGGCACCTGGGCTCCTAATGAGCACAGAGCTGCCATACCAGCCCCGGCCTCCTACCCAGACTTCTATTTAGAGAGAAATAAACATCTATCTGGCTTAAGCAGCTGCCACTTCATGTCTCTCTGTTACAACAATCAACTCCATGATAACCTAACTCATCCCTGCACCTTCAACTCCACTCTTTCATACTCCACATGCAACCCACTACCCAATCCTATTGGTTCTACCCACAAAATGTATCTGACCATCTAGTGTTTGACCCTTTCTCCCCCTCTCAACCACTAACCCCAGTTGGTGGCCCCACATCATCTCTCACTGGGACTCCTTCGATGGCCACCTTTCTCTCCGCTTTTGCTCTTTCCTCCTTATCCATTCTCTTCACAGCAGCCAGAATGCCCAGGAGGGCAGAGATTTCTGTCTGTTTTATCCACCGGTGTATCCTCATGGTCTAGAACAATGCTGGACATAGACCATACTTCATCAAATATGTCAGACTGTAAACTGTACCATTATTTTTCACCAAGAAAAACAAAATATGGCACACTAAACCACAACAAAATGCCTGAACAACAGACAAGGACAGAGTTGTCATCAGTTACACCAGGCTCTCATAGCTTTGAAATTTTTTTCTGAGGAATGTGGAGTGTCTCTGACCTAAGGCTGCATTGCCTGAGTGTGAAATGCAATCCTCCTAACTGTATGTTCGGTTACAAAATGTGACATGGCTTCACACACTTATGGATTTCGGCCTCTCTGAAGCTCCCTAATGCGGGGATCCCCAACCCCTGGGCCACAGACCAGTACCAAGCAAGCACGCAAGTGAGGGAGTGAAGCTCCATCTGTATTTGCAGCCACTCCCCATCATTCGCGTTACTACCTGAGCTCCGCCTCCTGTAAGATCAGCATTGGCATTAGATTCCAATGGCAGCATGAACCCTACATTGAGTTCTGCACGTCAGGGATCTACGTTGCGCCCTCCTTATGAGAATCTAATGCCTGATGATCTGTCACTTTCTCCTATCACCCCTAGATGGACGGTCTACTTACAGGAAAACAAGGTCAGGGCTCCCACTGATTCTACATTATGGTGGGTTGTAAAATTATTTCATTCTGTATTACAATATAATAATAATAGAAATAAAGGGCACAGGCCGGGCGCGGTGGCTTATGCCTGTAATCCCAGCACTTTGGGAGGCTGAGATGGGTGGACTGCTTGAACTCAGGAGTTCAAGAACAGCCTGGCCAACATAGTAAAACTTTGTCTCTATCAAAAATACAAAAAATTAGCCGGGCATGATGGCGTGCGCCTGTGGTCCCAAGTACTCAGGAGGCTGAGGTGGAAGGATCGCTTGAGCCCAAGCGGCAGAGTTACAGTGAGCTGAGACCACGCCACTGTACTCTAGCCTGGGTGACAAAGCGAGACGGGCGGGCGGCGGAGGGAGGGAAGGAGAGAGGGAAGGAGGGAAGGAAGGAAGGAAGGAAGGAAGGAAGGAAGGAAGGAAGCAAGGAAGGAAGGAAGGAAGGAGCACAACAAATGTAATGTGCTTGAATCATCTCAAAACCATCCCTTCCCCTCCCCACACCACCACCCATGGAAAAACTGTCTTCTACGAAATCAGTCCCTGATGCCAAAAAGGTTGGGGACCGCTGCCCTAATTCACTTGGTGGTGTTTGGCAATTAAATATGGAATTGGGCCACGCACGGTGGCTCCCACCTGTAATCCTAGCACTTTGGGAGGCCGAGGCAAGCCGATCATTTGAGGTAAGGAGTTCAAGATGAGCCTGGCCAACAAGAGTAAAACCCCGTCTCTGCTAAAAATACAAAAATTAGCCGGGCATGGTGGCAGGCACCTATACACCTATAATCCCAGCTACTCGGGAGGCTGAGACACGAGAATCGCTTGAACCTGGGAGGTGGAGGTTGCAGTGAGCTGAGATCCTGCCACTGCACTCCAACCTGAGTAACACAGCAAGACTCTGTCTCAAAAAAAAAAAAAGAAACATGGAATTGTGGTCACTCCCCAACAACAAACATTTTCTTTAGAAACAGCAAATAGACACCCCACCTCCTGTTTCCATTCCTCTCTGCATACAAAGTAACACTTGCTTTCATTGCTGAATCTAAGTGTAATTTTTTGGAAGACATTTAAAATGGCAACCAAATTTAACACTGTAGCACTCAACTGAAGGGGTTGATTACATGAACAGGTATATCCAGGTTCACACCTAAACAGGAAACGACAACTATGTCACAACTGCCACCTGGCCAACAGTGATTACACCATCTATTTATAAGAAGCATCTCGGCCCAGCACATTGGATCACGCCTGTAATCCCAGCACTTTGGGAGGCTGAGGCAGGTGGATCACGAGGTCAGGAGATCGAGACCATCCTGGCGAACACAGTGAAACCCCGTCTCTACTAAAAATACAAAAAAACTTAGCCAGGCTTGGTGGTGGGCGCCTGTGCCTGTAGTCCCAGCTACTTGGGAGGCTGAGGCAGGAAAATGGTGTGAATCCGGGTGGCGGAGCTTGCAGTGAGCTGAGATTGCGCCACTGCACTCCAGCCTGGGTGACAAGAGTGAGACTCCATCTCAAAAAAAAAAAAAAAGAAAAAAGAAAAAGCAGCATCTCAATTTCAAAGATATTAAAATGTGATGAAAACAAAGGGGAGGAGAGTACATCTCAGAAATGACTGAAAAACAGTATGAGAACTCAGTAAGTTTTTACTGAAAGTTGGCCAGGTGCGGTGGCTCACACCTGTAATCCCAGCACTTTGGGAGGCTGAGGCCGGTGGATCACCTGAGGTCAGGAGTTCAAGACCAGCCTGGTCAACACGGTAAAACTCCAACTGTGCTAAGAATACAAAATTAGCCGGGCATGGTGGTGCATGCCTGTAATCCCAGCTACTTGGGAGGCTGAGACAGGAGAATTGCTTGAACCCGGGAGGCGGAGGTTGCAGTGAGCTGACATTGAGCCACTGCAGTCCAGCCGTAGTGACAGAGTAAAACTCTGTCTCAAAAAATTAAAAAAAAAAAAGAATGAATGACTTTACCTCCTGCCACTGTGCCCCTTGCACAGCAGGCTCTAACCATGCTTGGCCTCCTTGCTATTCCTGGAACAGCTCAAGAATGAGTTTACCTCAAGGCCTTCTGAACCTGCTGTTCCCTTTACCTGGGAACATTCTTCCCCGAGCAAGCTCCCAGCCATCCCAGAAATTCTTTTCAAGACCAACTCCTCAAAGTGCATACATTTACACATATCTGATTGTTCTCTGTACCTTTAGGCCACAGAAATACTCTGTAACAATACTCCATCCCTAAGTATTTATCTTCACAGCACTTCTCATCAAATGACACCTTATGTGAACGTGTTTGTTTGTTTCTTTGCTTTTGAGACACTCTGTCGCCCAGGCTAGAGTGCAGTGGTATGATCTCAGCTCACTGTAACCCCTGCCTCCCGGGTTCAAGCTATTCTCCTGCCTCAGCCTCCTGAGTTGCTAGGATTACAGGCGTGCACCACCATGCCCAGCTAATTTTTGTATTTTTAGTAGAGACAGGGTTTCACCATGCTGGTCAGGCTGGTCCCGAACTCCTGACCTCGTGATCCACCCGCCTCAGCATCCCAAAGTGCTGGGATTACAGGCGTGAGCCACCGTGCACAGCCATGTTTGTTTTTTATCCCTCTCCTCCCACTAGGACGAAGCTCCATACAGCAACGTTTGTCTGTTATCAGGGATGCAGCTAGTAAACTGTAAGCGCTGTTGAATGAACCATTTACAGGAAGACATTTCCACTAGATACTACAAGTGCCGTGTGAGAAAATGCACTTTGCACAGAGAAGTCTTTCTGCCTTCTTTCCCTACAAGAGCTTGGGTCTACTTGATGAGCTCCACTCTCAGCAATAACAAATGGGGAATGAAAGTCCACTGGAGGGCTGGGCCTGGCGGTGGGCGCCTGTAATCCCAGATACTTGAGGGGCTGACCCAGGAGAATCGCTTGAATCCAGGGGTCAGAGGTTGTAGTGAGCCGAGATAGCACCACTGCACTCCAGCATCATGCCTGTAATCCCACAACTTTGGGAGGCTGAGGTGGGTGGATTTGAGGTCAGGAGTTTGAGACCAGCCTGGCCAACACGGTGAAACCCCTCTACTAAAAATACAAAAATTAGCTGGGCAGTAGTGGCATGTGCCTGTAACCCTAGCTACTCGGGAGGCTGAGGCAGGAGAATCACTTGAACTCGGGAGGCGGAGGTTGCAGTGAGCAGAGATCGTGCCACTGCACTCCAGCATGGGGACAGAGTGAGACTCTGTCTTAAAAAACAACAACAACAAAAAAGAAAGTCCACTGGGGCTTCCACTTCCTATCTCAGAAGGGACAGTAAGAATGCTATAAATGTGGTCGGGCACAGTGGCTCACGCTTGTAATCCCAGCACTTTAGAAGGCCGAGGCGGGGGGATCACCTGAGGTCAGAAGTTTGAGACCAGCCTGGCCAACATAGAGAAACCCCATCTCTACTAAAAATACAAAAATTAGCTGGGCATGCTGGCGGGAGCCTGTAATCCCAGCTACTTGAGAGGCTTAGGCAGGAGAATTGCTTGAACCCAGGAGGCGGAGGTTGCAGTGAGCCGAGATCACGCCATTGCACTCAAGCCTGAGTGACGAGAGTGAAACTCCATCTCAAAAAAAAAAAAAAGAAAAGAATGCCAAAAAGGTTACAGTTGGCTGAGGTTACTTTTGTTTTAGAGGTAGTAAAGGGATAGAAAACTCAGAAGTCAGAACCTGGATTAGAATCCAGGTTCTACCACTTACTAATTGTGTGCCTTTCAATAGATTAATTTCTATTAGCCTCCATTTTCTTATCTGTAAAACAGGGGATAAGGATGCCAACCTTGTGAAGCAAGTTTATATCCTTATTATCATTCTCTGTCTCTTGTCTACAATGAACAAAAGGAGAGAAAAGGGCCTGGCAGGCTACATCCCACTGTCCTCCCAGGCTTGAGAAAGAGCCCTGGTTATACACTGAATGGTAGCAACTATCTACCGAGGGAAAAAGGGATCTCAGGTCCTCAGGCCTGTTACAAGGAAAGAAATGGTCAAAGAGGTGGGGATGTTAGTCCGGGCGCAGTGGCTCACGCCAGTAATCCCAGCACTTTGGGAGGCTGAGGCGGGCAGATCACCTAAGGTCCAGAGTTTGAGACCGGCCAAGCCAACATGGAGAAATCCCGTCTCTACTAAAAATACAAAAAAATTAGCCGGGCATGGTGGTACATGCTTGTAATCCCAGCTACTCGGGAGGCTGAGGCAGGAGAATCGCTTGAACCTGGGAGGCAGAGGTTGCAGCGAGCTGAGATCGCGCCATTGCACTCGAGCCTGGGAAACAAGAGCGAAACCCCATCTCAAAAAAAAAAAAAAAAAAAAAAAGAAGTGGGGATGTTAGAGCACCAAGGCCAGAGTGGGGGTCTACATGTGGACTCATCTTTTTGGTGGTCCAAAACTAAACTTGTAATCCCAGCACTCTGGGAGGCTGAGGTGGGCAGATCACTTGAGCCCAGGAGTTTGAGATCAGCGTGGGCAACATGGCAAGACCCTGTCTCTACAAAATATACAAAAATTAGCCGGAGGCCTGGCGCGGTAGCTCACACCTGTAATCCTAGCACTTTGGGAGGCCATGGCAGGCGGATCACCGAGGTCTGGAGTTCAAGACCAGCCTGGCCAATATGGTGAAACACCGTCTCTACTAAAAATACAAAAATTAGCTGGGCATGGCTGGCAGCTACTTGGAAGGCTGAGACAGGAGAATCACTTGAACCCAGGGGGCAGAGGTTGCAGTGAGCTGAGGTCGCGCCACTGCACTCCAGCCTGGGCGACAGAGGGAGATCTTGTCTCAAAAGAAGAGAAAAAAAAAAAAAGAAACATGTGCTTTCTCCAAAATCTGCTGCTTCTCTGGAATTCCTTATTCAACCCCTATCTATCCTTCTCCATAGCTAGAAACCAAGGTGTCACTTCTCCATCTCTCCTCCCCTCCCCTCCTTCACAGCTAACTGATCATCAAAACTGGGTTAACCACAGTCCTTGGTATTTTTGGTGTCTGTCTGCTCCCCTCCATTCCCACAGGCAATGCCTTAGTTCCCTTGGACTCCACAGCCTCGCTCCTATACAGCAACAACAGCCTCCTAATATGTCTTGCAGTCTGCAGCCACCTTCTCCCAAACTACCCTTTACTCCCTTGTCACCCATCTTTCTAATCTCTTAAAATCCCTAAAAGGCATTTTACAGAGAAAGTTCAAACTCAGCCGTGTGCAGTGGCTCACGCCTGTAATCCCAGCACTTTGGCAGGCAGAGGCAGGTGGATCACTTGAGGTCAGGAGTTTGAAACCAGCCTAGTCAACATGGTAAAACCCCATCTTTACTAAAAATACAAAAAAAAATTAGCAGGGCATGGTGGCATGCACCTGTAATCCCAGCGACTTGGGAGGCTGAGGCAGGAGAATCACTTGAATCCGGGAAACAGAGGCTGCAGTGAGCTGAGATCATGCCACTTCACTCCAGCCTGGGCAACACAGCGAGATTCTGTCCCAAAAAACAACAACAAAAGGAAAGTTCAAACTCCTAAACGTTTCTGACAGCCCTCCAAGATCAGGTACCTGCCACACACCCGAGGTAAAACCCACCTCTCCAGTCACACTACTTGCTGCTGTTTCTTGAGCTCCCCAATTTCGAGCCAGTTCCCAGGGCAACTGTTCCTCAGCGTTGAGTATCACTTTTTCTTGAAAGTCTTCACTAAGACCCTGCCCCTCCAGGGGTCCCTTCTCATGTTTCTTAAGTGAGTTGTGCATACCTCCACCACCGCACCTGGCACTATTCTATAACTGTTGGATTCTTATCTGTCTTCTCTATTCAAATTTAATTATAATTTCTTTTTGTTTGTTTTTCTGTGTGTGTTTTTTGTTTTTTTGTTTTTGTTTGTTTTTTTTTTTTGATGGAGTCTTGCTCTGCCTCCCAGGCTGGAGTGCAGTGGCGCAATCTCAGCTCACTGCAACCTCTGTCTCCTGAGTTTAAGCAATTCTCCTACTTCAGCCTCCCGAGTAGCTGGGATTACAGGTGCGCACCATCACACCCAGCAAATTTTTGTATTTTTAGTAGAGACGGGGTTTCACCATGTTAGCTAGGATGGTCTCGATCTCCTGACCTCGTGATCCGCCTGCCTCAGCCTCCCAAAGTGCTGGGATTACAGGCATGAGCCACCGCGCCCGGCCCCAGCTCCCAAATTTTTAACACGACAGGCATTTAAAAAAAAATTGGGAGTGGGAGGACCAGTACCAAAAGCCCTGATCACATCATGAATGCATTCATGCAAAACAGCACTTCTACAGAAAAACTATGTATATCAAAACAGAGTGGGTCAGTGTTACGTAGGATATTGATACAGAAGCTGTGGTGAATTTATGTCAGTTGTTGAGCAGTAGAATAAAAAGGACTTTCAAGTCAAGAGCACTGGGTTTGAATTCCAACCCCATCACTTCTAAGCCAGGTCGCTATAGACAAGTTACTTAACCTAAATCCCAGTTTCCTGACTTGTAAAATTAGGAAAACAGTACCTGCTTGACTATAATGTTTTCTCTAATGAGAAAGAGCTATCAAGTGCCTGGCACAGAACAGGCTCCTAAGTCTGTTGTTTAATGTCAATTTCCTTCCACTTACAGAACACTGCTAAAAAGTCCATATTCTGCATTTGGGAAGGAATACTTAAAATACTTTCTAAAATCTTTTTTTTTTTGAGACAGAGTTTCGCTCTTGTTGCCCAGGCTGGAGTGCAATGGCATGATCTCGGCCCACTGCAACCTCCGCCTCCCGGGTTCAAGCAATTCTCCTGCCTCACCCTCCCGAGTAGCCGGGATCACAGGCATGTGCCACCACGCCCAGCTAATTTTGTATTTTTAGTAGAAACGGGGTTTCTCCATGTTCGACAGGCTGGTCTCGAACTCCCGAACTCAGGTGATCCACCCGAAAGCGCCTCGGCCTCCCAAAGTGCTGGGATTACAGGTGTGGGCCACTGCGCCCGGCCAACACTTTCTAAAATCTTGACCACACCCTGAATCCCAGCCAACCATCTTGCAGATGAACTAGGTCATAAAGAAGAGTTAGGAGAGAAAAATCACTTATGCAATCTCATTACCGCTGTTGAAAAACAGTTTAAAACACCTACTTGACGGGGCATGGTGGCTCACACCTGTAATCTCAGCACTTTGGGGAGGCCAAGGTGGGTGGATCACTTGAGCCCAGGAGTTTGAGACCAGCCTGGGCAACATGGTGAAACCCTGTCTCTAGAAAAAAATACAAAAATTAGCCAGGTATGGTGGCATGAGCCTGTAGTCCCAGCTTAGGAGGCTGAGGTGGGAGGATCACTTGAGCCCAGGAGGCAGAGGTTGCAGTGAGCCAAGATTGTGCCACTGCATTCCAGACTGGGCGATAGAGCCAGACCCTGTCTCAAAAATAAACATACCACCTACTCACAGCACCACCTTGAGATACCAAAAACAACACGAGTAGGTTATAGAATTAATATAATGTAAATAATGATGCCTTGGAATGTAGGTTCCTGAAGAGAATGAACTTAGTCATGGTTCTGCAATGAATCTATAGGCAGTGAACTATAGGGCAATGAACTCACTGTTAATACACTATATAAATAACAAACAACAATGAAGTTAAAATACTCTACTTAAAAGCACAAGACTACCAGGCACGGTGGCTCATGCCTGTAATCCCAGCACTTTGGGAGGCCGAGGCGGGCGGATCACCTGAGGTCGGGAGTTCGAGACCAGCCTGACCAACATGGAGAAACCCTGTCTCTACTAAAAATACAAAATTAGCCGGGCATGGTGGCGCATGCCTGTAATTCCAGCTACTTGGGAGGCTGAGGCAGGAAAATCGCTGGAACCCGGGAGGCAGAGGTTGCAATGAGCCAAGATCGCACCATTGCACTCCAGCCTGGGCAACAAGAGCAAAACTCTGTCTCACAAAAAAATTTAAAAAGCACAAGAATTCTAGGTGATTTATGAGAGGGACCAAAAAGTGCACATAATGTAAAAGTTCCTAAAGCTACCAGTCTGGTTATACCAGCCTTTTTCACGGACTGTATAATCATACACTTTCATTTTGTTAAAATATGAAACTCTGCCTTACCTAATTTCCTAAATTAGATTAAAAGATCACCATCTTGCCTGTTTTAACCCTGAAATATAAGCTTGAAGTTTCAATAATATAAGTGTTTTATTTTGTAATCAAATCAATGTCACCTACCATATCTGACACAAGTTTCCAACTACAGAGTAACAATACAAAGGCAAAAGCTTTGGAAATGTCTCATGAGAATTGCTTACCTAACCTCAAAAATTTTTAATTGAATTTAAAAAAAAAAACTTCAAAGATATTTTTCCCAAAAAAACTCTTTGTCTGGCTCCCACTTTGGGAGGCTGAAGTGGGAGGATCACTTGAGGTCAGGAGTTTGAGACCATCCTGGGAAACATGGCAAGACCCTCGTCTCTACAAAAAAAAATAAAAATTTTAAAAATTAAAAACAAACAAATATTACTTGTTCTAGGTTCTGCTGAGAGTAAAATTAACAGTTATTGAACCAGCCCTTTGTGTTCTGGACAACTAATTTGTTGAAGATAATTTTACATTGATCCTGTATTAGTGAATTTAATTTTTCTCATTTATTTTAATATTCTGTTGACCTTGAAAAAAGTTTCTTCTATTTCTTCCACAAAGGTTACACGTGTTCCTCATATGGTCACAAAAAATGTTACACCTTCCTCAAGGACTGAGGAAGGTGAAGAGACACATTTTAGATTATACAATATCTTCACTGGTCTGTAATGCCTCACTGGTTTGAAAAGAATTTTTTGGTGAAAACTCAAGTACGCAAAAGCCTCTAAACCAAGGACTATTAACAGATCATCATCAAAAAAAAAAAAAAGTAATTTATAGGAGTAAAGGACTACTAAAAAACTATCCCGGCCGAGCGCAGAGGCTCACACCTGTAATCCCAGCACTTTGGGAGGCCGAGACGGGCGGATCACGAGGTCAGGAGATCGAGACCATCCTGGCTAACACGGTGAAACCCCGTCTCTACTAAAAACACAAAAAATTCGCCGGGCGTGGTGGTGGGCACCTGTAGTTCCAGCTACTCAGGAGGCTGAGGCAGGAGAATGGCGTGAACCCGGGAGGCGGAGCTTGCAGTGAGCCGAGATCGCGCCACTGCACTCCAGCCTTGGCGATAGAGCGAGACTCTGTCTCAAAAAAAGAAAACACTATCTCTGGCCGGTCACGGTGGCTCACGCCTGTAATCCCAGCACTTTGGGAGGCTGAGGCAGGCAGATCACAAGGTCAGGAGATCGAGACCATCCTGGCTAACACAGTGAAACTCCATCTCTACTAAAAATACAAAAAAATACAAAAAACTAGCCGGGAGTGGTGGTGGGCGCTTGTAGTCCCAGCTACTCCGGAGTCTGAGGCAGGAGAATGGCGTCAACCCGGGAGGCAGAGCTTGCAGTGAGCTGAGATAGCGCCACTGCACTCCAGCCTGGGCGACAGAGAGAGACTCCGCCTCAAAAAAAACAAAAAAACAGTATCTCTGCCTTAAGAGAAATTACTCACTAGAATTAACATTAATGAAAAACGGGAGAGGTAGAGAAACTTTTAAAAACCACATAAAACAGGCCAGGCACGGTGGCTCACGCCTGTAATCCCAGCACTTTGGGAGGCCAAGGCAGGTGAATCACGAGGTCAAGAGATGGAGACCATCCTGGCCAACATGGTGAAACCCCATCTCTACTAAAAATACAAAAAATAGCCGGGTGTTGTAGCGGGCGCCTGTAGTCCTAGCTACTCAGGAGGCTGAGGCAGGAAAATGGTGTGAACCCGGGAGGCGGAGCTTGCAGTGAGCCGAGAGCGCGCCACTGCACTCCAGCCTGGGCGACAGAGCAAGACTCCGTCTCAAAAAAAAAAAAAAAAAAAAAAAAAACAACCCACATAAAACAAAGCGATTCTAAGATCTCTTGATATTTCCTACCGAATGAAAGAAACTCTGTAATATTCTCTTCACTTAAGATCACATTTCTGATGTATTTGAAAAAACAAAGTAACGCCAAATGGGCAATCCTGATTTTCCAAACCAAGTATCCAAGTATCACAATCAACAAAATCATTTGCTTCCTTTCCTACCTGTCCCTTAACACACCACTGCATGTCCTATCCCTGGAGAATTTCAGTCCCTAAGTAAACACACTAAGTACTCTGTACTAAAACTGGAGCATGGAAGTCTCGTAGTACAATCAACCTGATGGATGACTGCTTTCCTAATGCTGTAGGGAAGTTTACATGATGAACCAGTGGAAGAAATGTGGAGGTAGGCTAAAGAGGGTATGGCCAGTAGGGGTCCTGAAAGGGACCCCTACTTTCCTTTGCAAAAAGGAAGAGAAAAGGCAGTAGAATCATAGGAAATTCCTTGTACCCTAATTGCCACTGCTTTTTTTTTTTTTACAACAACCTAATTTATTAAACAATCTTTAAAACATCAAGAAGTAGATCTGTATAATTCCTTTAAGAAATGAGAACAGGAGAGAGTTTAGAAAGTCATTTGCTTCCACTTGCTTCCTGTTCAGTCTCTGCTACAGCAAAACACAAGTTTGAAAGATTCAAGAAGTAGGAAAAGATAGAATGTAACAGAAGAATGCCAGAAGTCATTAGTGGTCTATTAAGTCACTAGAATATAACTGGAATTCTCTAAACTGTGGAGAATATACATATTTTGTTAAATATCAAAGAATCTGTCTGTAAACCACCCCTCAAGCAAAAATATATGTTTAATCAGCTTATACAGTGAAATAACCACACATATCTGGAATTTCAAATGCTTTCTTTAAAAATATTCACCCACCATACATTCTCACTCCATCCAAAATTGTTCTCTAAATTCCTTAAGACACAGACACACACACACTTTAACTTGATGTAAATCTAGCTCTTCTTGTTTGCATACCCTGAAGAAAAGAATAAACACCTCAAGATGCTCTCTCCTCTTGTTCATACCCTAAAAGAACACTCGGAAAGAAGCAAATGGAGTTCAGAATGAAGAAAGAAGGCAACAGAATAAAGGAGAATAAAACCAGAGACCCTATCGGGGAGTCACGTTATTCTTGGAAAATATCATCTCCGTTCCTTCTCCAAGCCCAAAGGCCAGACAGCACTGGCGCAATACCATCCCTGTCCAAAGCGCTAACGAGTTGCCAACTAATCCCTCAAGGTGTCCCCCAACCTCCTCACCTCATCAGCGCTCAGCTCCTCCATCGCTTTCCTCTTAATGGTGAAAGGCGTTAAGGAGAGATCCTTCTGTTCTCGAGACCACGGCGGGAGGAAGGAGAGTGGAAGGTGTCTATCAGGCTGTCTGGTCCCCCGAATGGGGGAGGTTTCAGAATTGCATAGTCAGAGGTTAAAAAATAAGAACACGAGAGGCACTGAACTGCCTTGGCTTCGGTCACTCCAATCGCCCCAGAGACTACTACAGCCGCTTGTTCCCTGAGCAGCCTCCTTTGGCCGCCACTGCTGCTGCTACAGGGTTATCTTAAGGCGCCACTTATTACCCTCTGCTTCCCAGGTTACCCAGCTAGGCAGCGCGGTCTCCAGTTCGTCTCGTGCCCCGAGCCTGCTGTGTCTTCGTGATAGTGGCGCGGTAGCTGCGTTCCTACAGCAGATCCTGCTCTCCTGCCTACCCTTTGCCTCTGGCGGGAACTGGTCGACTGCAGAGTAGATACCCCGAGGTAAGGCGACCCCACAGCCGTCCTGGCAGAGCCCAGCACTGTAAGGGAAGCCCCTCCCCTCCCAAAGCAGGCCGGCCACGCCCCGCCTCCACGCCGGAGCCCGGGTAGGGGGGAGGGGGAGGATGGGATGCGCGTAGCTCTCGCTGGAAGAGTAAATCCTCCTACCCCTCCACCCCTACTCTTTCCCCCTCGCCCCACCAAGTATTATTCATCAAAACAACAGGGCGGCCATCTTTGAAAGGGATCACGTGACCCCCGTCAGGGAGGCGGGGCTTCTGGCGCCGGGACGTGGCAGCCAATAGGCCGCGGGCGCCGCGCCGCCGAGTTCCTCTCGCCTGCGTCCTCTCCCCGCCTCCGTCCCACCCCGTCCCGCGCAGCCGCGCCGGACGTGGGGAGGGGCAAAAGGAGGCGGGCGGCAGGGCGGGGCGTTGCCACGGCGACCGCACTGGGGCTGCGGGCGCGGCGGGCCTGAGCCAGGTAGGCTGGCAGGGGAGGGACGGCTCCCAGACGCGCACCGGGGAAGATCCGCCAGAAGGTGGCGCTGGCCCACGGCCCGGGGGCCCGCAGCGCCTCCGTTGTTCCAGTCGCCTGCTTTTCTGTGACTTGGGATCCTAGAAACACCTCATCGCTCCCACTGGACTGTGCGCGCCCGCCGCCTACGCGAGGGAAAAGAAAACGGAAAACGTCTCCTTGACCCCGGGAGCGTGATCTACCGTATTGAGCGCTCATTTTCTGAAACATCTGCTACACACTCTTCCACCTCCTCCAGGAAAGCCCAGTTGGAAGAAAACTCGAACACAAGAACTCCCATTCATTTTATTTTATCTTGGCCTTTTAGAGAGATACTTCCTGGGTTTTTTTTTTAAGTGTGTTCAAAAAGTATTGGTAAAATTTGAAAGTATAAATGGATGAGAGACCCAAATCACTGAATTGTACACAGCAAATGCAAGGAAGACGTTTGGAGTCAGTGGGGGAAAACCATCCTCAAGGTGCACAAGTTACAAATATTTGGCCGGGCGCGGTGGCTCACGCCTGTAACCCCAGCACTTTGGGAGGCCGAGGCGGGCGGATCACGAGGTCAGGAGATCGAGACCATCCTGGCTAACACGGTCAAACCCCGTCTCTACTGAAAAATACAAAAAATCAGCCGGACGTGGCGGCGGGCGGCTGTAGTCCCGGTCTCGGCTACTAGGGAGGCTGAGGCAGGAGAATGGCGTGAACCCGGGAGGCAGAGCTTGCAGTGAGCCGAGATCGCGCCACTGCACTCCAGCCTGGGCGACAGAGCGAGACTCCATCTCAAAAAAAATATATATATATATGTAAAATATAAATCTAAGTTGAGCGATCAAAGTAACAGTACCATGAAATTCCAGATTTTGCCACGGACGAAGACTACAAGTGAATTGGATGGCTCACTAAGCCATAAAGACTGCATTCCAGAATTAAGAGTTACAATGAATTTGCTACATGCTTAAAATAGGAACCTGACTACTAGATATGTAAGGAATTTGTGAGTAAAAATATGTAAGGAATTTGTGAGTAAAAATAAATCACTGCTGGCTTTGCATATTATCTGCTCTCCAGGAAAGGAATTCTGTGTAAGCCAGAACTTGAACCCCTGGTGACATTGATGTTAAAAGTTTACTTTTTTTAACCTCATTATTGCCATCTAATTTACATACCATACAATTCACCCAATTAAGGTGTACAGTGGTTTTATTATGTTCACAGTTCAGTCATCCTCACTGTCTGATTTCCGAACATTTTCATCATCCCAAAAAGAAACCCTCAAAGCCATTAACAGTCACTCCCGGGCCGGGCGCAGTGGCTCACGCCTGTACTCCCAGCACTTTGGGAGGCCAAGGCGGGTGGATCAAGAGGTCAGGAGTTTAAGATCAGCCTGGCCAAGATGGTGAAATACAAAATACAAAAATTAGAAGGGCGTGATGGCGGGCACCTGTAATCCCAGCTACTTGGGAGGCTGAGGCAGAGAATTGCTTGAACCCAGGAGGCAGAAGTTGCAGGGAGCCGAGATCGTGCCACTGCACTCCAGCCTGGGCAACAGAGCGAGACTCTGTCACAAAAAAAAAAAAAGCAGTCACTCCCCATACTCCTGCAGGATAACTACCTTCTGTCTTGGTGATTTTGCCTATTCTGGACATTTCACATCAGTGGAGCAATACACCGTGTGGCCTTTAGGGTTTGGCTTCCTTCACTTAGTATATGTTTTCAAGGTTCATGCATATTGTAGCATATAATCTGTACTTCATTTCTTTAATGCCAAATGTATCACTGTATTGCTGTAGTGCATTTTGTTTATCAATTCATAGTGATATTTGGGTTGTTTCCACCTTTTGACAATTATGAGTAATGCTGCTATAAACATTCATGTACAAGCTTTTGTTTGGACATATGTTTTTATTTTTATTCCTTTTAGGCATATACCTAGGAGAGGAATTGCTGGGTTACATGTTTGACTTTTTGAGAAACTGTCAAACTGTTTTCCAAAGCAGCTGCACTGCCACCAGCAATGTATGAGGGTTCTAACTTCTCCACATCTCTACCAACAATGGTTTTTGTCTGTCTTTTTTATTGTAGCCACACCAGTAGATGTGAAATGGTATCTCTTTGTGGTTTTGTTTTCCATTTTCCTAGGAGCTAATGATGTTGAACATCTGCTTAGGTTTATCTTCTTTGGACAAATACCTATTCATTCATATTCGCTGTTTTTTTGTTTTTTTTTTTTTGAGATGGAGTCTTTGCTCTGTCACCAGGCTGGAGTGCAGTGGCGTGATCTCAGCTCACCGCAACCTCCACCTCCCAGGTTCAAGTGATTCTCCTGCCTCAGCCTCCCAAGTAGCTGGGACTACAGGCACCCATCAGCATGGCTGGCTAATTTTTGTATTCTTAGTAGAGATGAGATTCACCACGTTGGCCAGGATGGTCTCGTGGATCTCTTGACCTCGTAATCCGCCCACCTCCACCTCCCAAAGTGCTGGGATTACAGGCGTGAGCCACTGCACCCGGCTTTTTCTCTTTCTTTTCTTTTTTTTTTTTTTTCTTTTTAAGACAGAATCTTGCTCTGTCACCCAGGCTGGGGTGCACTGACACAATCTCGGCTCACCGCAACCTCTGCCTCCTGGGTTCAAGCGCTTCTCCTGCTTCAGCCTCCCGAGTAGCTGGGATTACAGGCATGGGCCACCACGCCCGGCTAATTTTTGTATTTTTAGTAGAGACAGGGTTTTGCCATGTTAGCCAGGCTGATCTCAAACTCCTGACCTCAAGCGATCCACCCACATCGGCCTCCCAAGTGCTGGAATTACAGGCATGAGCCACTGCACCCGGCCCTCTATTTTTGTGTGTGTTTTTTTGTTTGTTTTTGTTTTTGTTTTTCCATCTGTTCATTTTTAATTGGGTTATTTGTCTTCTTATTGTTGAGTTATAAGAGTTCTTTTGTTTGTTTTTATGTTGTTTATATTTATACGATTCCCAAACTATTTTTCTTTTATTATTATTTTTTGAGTTGTAAAAGTTATTTACATATTCTGGATACTAGTCCTTTATCAGATATATGATTTGCAAATATTTTCTCTCATTCTGCGGATGTCTTTTCACTTTCTTGATTGTATAATTTGCAGCACAAAAATAAAACAAAACAAAAATACAACAAAAAAAAACTTTTAATTTGGGCCTGATATAGTGGTTCACACCTGTAATTCCAGCACTTTGGGAGGCCGAGGTGAGGGGATGGCCTGAGGCCAACACCACCCTGGGCAACATAGCGACCCTATCTCTACAGAAAACAAAACAAAACAAAACAAAAAAATAGCCAGGCTCATGGCCTGGCGCCGTGGCTCACACCTGTAATCCCAGCACTTTGGGAGACCAAGGCGGGTGGATCACCTGAGGTCGGGAGTTCGAGACCAGACTGACCAACATGGAGAAACCCCGTCTCTACTAAAAACACAAAATTAGCTGGGCGTGGTGGCATATGCCTGTAATCCCAGCTACTCAAGCTATTCAGGCAGGAGAATCGCTTGAACCTGGGAGGCGGAGAGCGTGGTGAGCCGATATCACGCCATTGCACTTCAGCCTGAGCAACAAGAGCGAGACTCCATCTCAAAAAAAAAAATAGCCAGGTTCAGTGGTGCCTGCCTATAGTCCCAGCTACCCAGGAGGCTGAGGCAGGATGATCACTTGAGTCTGGGAGATCATGGCTGCAGTGAGCTATTATCACGCCATAACACTCCAGTCTGGGTGAGAAAGTGAGACCTTGTCTCTAAAAACTAAACTGAAAAAAAATTTTTTTAATTTGATATAGTCCAACTTATCTATTTTTAGTTTTGTCACTTCTGCTTTTACTGTAATACATTTGCTTTTATAAGTCATATTTAATAGTTTAATATTCAGATATTATAAGAAAGTATCCTTCCTATTTTGTGGTTAGAGAAAGTGAAAGATACAATATCTAGTATATATTGAGTATTCAAGAAAATGCAAGATAAAATACTGTTGTACATTTATTTGCTGAGTAGTGATATTGTAAAAATTATTATACCACAGAATTTCGTTCACCATAAATTCCATGTTCTGTCTAGCTTATCAACGATTCAAACTTTTATTTTGATAGATGGATTTTCTGACATAGGATTTATTTTTTTTCAAGATGTTTCACTATTTTAAGTCTAAGAAATACATGGGTGTTTTTCCTGTTTACAGGGGAATTCCACTCCTTTTTCTTCAACTCTAAAGTACTCTTTCAGCAAATAGAATATAATTTTATAGAATCAGAAAAATTAGAGACCAGGCACAGTGGTTCACACCTGTAATCCCAGCACTTTGGGAGGCCAAGGCGGGCAGATCACTTGAGGTCAGGAGTTCAAGACCAGCCTGGACAACATGGCGAAACCCTGTCTCTACTAAAAATACAAAAATTAGGCCAAGCGTGCTGGCTCATGCCTGTAATCCCAACACTTTGGGAGGCTGAGGCCGGCGGATCACGAGGTCAGGATATCAAGACCAGCCTGGCCAACATGGTGAAACCCCGTTTCTACTAAAAATACAAAAATTAGCTGGGCGTGGTAGCTCATGCCTGTAATCCCAGCACTTTGAGAGGCCCAGGCAGGCAGATCACCTGAGGTCAGGAGTTCAAGACCAGCCTGGCCAACATGGTGAAACTCCGTTTCTGGCCGGGCGCGGTGGCTCACGCCTGTAATCCCAGCACTTTGGGAGGCAGAGGTGGGTGGATCATGAGGTCAGGAGATCGAGACCATCCTGGCTAACACGGTGAAACCCCGTCTCTACTAAAAAACCAAAAAATTAGCCCAGCGCAGTGGCGGGCGCCTGTAGTCCCAGCTACTCGGGAGGCTGAGGCCAGAGAATCGCTTGAACCCGGGAGGCGGAGCTTGCAGTGAGCCGAGATCGCGCCACTGCACTCCAGCCTGGGGGACAGAGCGAGATTCCGTCTCAAAAAAAAAAAAAAAGAAAAAGAAGCCCCGTTTCTACTAAAAATACAAAAATTAGCCAGGCGTGGTGGCAGGCGCCTGTAATCCCAGCTACTCGGGAGGCTGAGGCAGAAGAATTGCTTGAACCCGGGAGGCAGAGGTTGCAGTGAGCCGAGATCATGCCATTGCACTCCAGCCTTGGTGATTCACGCCTGTAATCCTAGCACTTTTGGAGGCTGAGGCAGACGGATTGCCTGAGCAATCTCAGGAGTTTGAGACCAGCCTGGGCAACACGGTGAAACCCTGTCTCTACTAAAATACAAAAAATTAGCCAGGTGTCGTGGCATACACCTGTAGCCCCAGCTACTTGGGAGGCTGAGGCAGGAGAATCACTTGAACCTGGGAGACGGAGGTTGCAGTTAGCCAAGATTGCACCACTGCACTCCAGCATGGGCAACAGACCAAGACTCCATCTCCAAAAAAAAAAAAAAAAAAAATCAGCTGGGTGTGGTGGCCCATGCCTGTAGTCCCAGCTACTCAGGAGGCTGAGGCAGGAGAATCGCTTGAACCCGGGAGGCAGAGGTTGCAGTGAGCCGAGATCGCACCACTGCACTCCAGCCTGGGCAACAGAGTGAGACTCCATCTTAAAAAACAAAGAAAAATTAGAAACAAAGTCTCTAGCCATATAATGTACTTCTCAGGGTAATTTTTTTTTTTTTTTTTTTTTTTTTTTTTGAGACGGAGTCTCGCTCTGTCGCCCACGCTAGAGTGCAGTGGCGCAATCTCGGCTCACTGCAAGCTCCGCCTCCCAGGTTCATGCCATTCTCCTGCCTCAGCCTCCCGAGTAGCTGGGACTATAGGCACCCGCCACCATGCCCGGCTAATTTTTTGTATTTTTAGTAGAGACGGGGTTTCACCGTGTTAGCCAGGATGGTCTCCATCTCCTGACCTCATGATCTGCCTGACTCAGCCTCCCAAAGTGCTGGGATTACAGGCATGAGCCACTGCGCCTGGCGTTCTCAGGGTAATTTTTTGTTTGTTTGTTTTTTGAGACAGGGTCTTGCCCTGTTTCCCAGCCTTGAGTGCAATGGTGCAAACATGGCACACTGTAGCCTCGACCTCCTGGGCTCAAGCAATTCTCCCACCTCAGCCTCCCAAGTAGCTGGGCTTATAGGCGCACGCCACCATGCCAGGCTAATTTTTTAATTTTTGTAGAGATAGGGTCTCATTATGTTGCTCAGGCTGGTCTCAAACTCCTGGGCTCAAGTGACCCTTCTGCTTCAGCCTCCCAAAGTGTTAGGATTATAGGCATGAGCCACCACACTCAGCCCCCAGGGTCTTTTACAGGATGAATCTCTCTAATACACTTTTTAGTACCTTTACAGTTGTGTTCTAACTTGTCTAAGTGATGGAGTTTCCACCACTTTCCTTAGGAGAAGCTTTCCTATAATATCATAAATAACAGTGTCTCAGAGTTGTTTGTAATACGTAGCCCATATTTTCATTGTTTGGTTCAGTTTCTTCCATTTAAGCATCACATTACCTCCTTTGGACTGTGCAAAATACTCTGTCTGCCTCCCTTAGTAACTACCAAGTATCAAGACCTTAGTTAGTTCTTAGAATTACCTGGAAACCAGCAAAAAAAAAAAAAAAAAAAAAATGTTTTTTACCTAGCAACAAATAAAGGAGGAGACCACAGAACAAACTGAAACATGAGACTGAAATAAAAGTTATGCCTCAGCGGGCAGATCACCTGAGGTCAGGAGTTCCAGACCAGCCTGGCCAATATGGTGAAACCCCATCTCCACT
Organism: Pongo pygmaeus; assembly: GCF_028885625.2. Taxonomy (NCBI): domain Eukaryota; kingdom Metazoa; phylum Chordata; class Mammalia; order Primates; family Hominidae; genus Pongo; species Pongo pygmaeus. The sequence goes on from NC_072373.2 coordinate 221,209,234, forward strand.
AAAAATACAAAAATTAGCTGAGTGTGGTGGTGCACGCCTGTAATCCCAGCTACTCAGGAGGCTGAGGCAGGAGAATCACATGAACTCAGGAGGCAGAGGTTGCAGTTAGCCTAGATGGTGCCACTGCACTCCAGCCTGGAGGACAGAGCAAGACTGCATATCCAAAAAAAAAAAAAAGCCTCCTAGTTAATGAAAAGGTTTTTGTGAAGGTAAATTCTAGAATTTGTAATATTTTAGGATAGCTTTTATTCAAGTGCCAGAGCATAGAGAGCTCACCAGGTCAAGATATGTTTTTCTGATAATCTTCCTGATAATCTAGAAAACTAGAGCCAGCAATCTTCCTGATCTTCTTAGATCTACAAAGCCACCTACAACTGTAAGGATATGCTGTTATCTCGGCTGCCATCAGAGATCAACTCCTTCATCTGGACTCTGAATTCCTTTCTCTCCTTTCTCTCTCACTTTCTCAAGGACTTTGGTCCAGCATTTATCCCCTCTCATCTGCAACATCACACTCTTCTCACTGGACGCACCAGTGGTAGGAACACCAACTTTCTTTCATTTATGTACTTGTTTGTTTGTTTGAGATAGGGGTTTGTTCTGTAATCCGGGCTGGAGTGTACTGGCATGGTCACTGGCTCACTGCAGCCCTGACCTCCTGGGCACAAGCAATCCTCCCACCTCAGCCCCCTGAGTAGCTGGGACTACAGGCATGAACCATCACGCCCAACTAATTTTTGTATTTTTTGTAGAGACAGGGTCTCCCTATGTTGCCCAGGCTGGTCTCAAACACCTGGCCTCAAGCGATTCTCCTATATCAGCCTCCCAAAGTGCTGGGATTACAAGTGTGATCTTTAAACACATACTAACTTGGTCGGGCGAGGTGGCTCGCACCTGTAATCCCAGCACTTTTGGAGGCTGAGGCGGGTGGATCACGTGATGTCGGGAGTTCGAGACCAGCCTGACCAATATGGAGAAACTCTGTCTCTACTAAACATATAAAATTAGCCAGGCGTGGTGGTGCATGCTTGTAGTCCCAGCTACTCAGGAGGCTGAGGCAGGAGAATCGCTTGAACCCGGGAGGTAGAGGTCGTGGTGAGCTGAGATCACACCATTGCACTTCAGCCTGGGTAACAAGAGTGAAACTCCACCTCAAAACAAAAACAAAAACAAAAAAAAACATACTAATTTTAGGCTGGGCGCAGTGGCTCACCCCTGTAATCCCAGCACTTTGGGAGGCCGAGGCCGGCAGATCACGAGATCAGGAGATTGAGACCATCCTGGCTAACATGGTGAAACCCCGTCTCTACTAAAATAAAAAAATTAGCCGGGCATGGTGGCGGGCGCCTGTAGTCCCAGCTACTCAGGAGGCTGAGGCAGGAGAATGGTGTGAACCTGGGAGGTGGAGCTTGCAGTGAGCCGAGATCACGCCACTGCACTCCAGCCTGGGTGACAGAGCGAGACTCTGTCTCAAAAAAAAAAAAAAAAAAACTAATTTTAAAAACTCTGTAGCCAGCCTACAGTATTATGTTATAGCAGCCTGAACAGATTAAGACAGGGAAGGGTCCAGACTCAGTGGCTCACGCCTGTAATCTTTATGTTGCCCAGGCTGGTCTCAAACCCCTGGCTTCAAGTGATCCTCCTCCGTCAGCCTCCCAAAGTGCTGGGATTACAAGTGTGATCTTTAAACACATACTAACTTGGCCGGGTGCGGTGGCTCACGCCTGTAATTCCAGCACTTTAGGAGGCTGAGGCAGACAGATCACGAGGTCAGGAGATCAAGACCATCCTGGCCGACATGGTGAAACCCCGTCCCTACTAAAAATACAAAAATTAGCCAGGCATGATGGCATGTGTCCATAGCCCCAGCTACTCAGCAGGCCGAGGCAAGAGAATCTCTTGAACCCGGGATGCAGAGGTTGCAGTGAGCCGAGGTCGTGTCATTATACTCCAGCCTGGGCAACAGAGCGAGACTCTGTCTCAAAAAAAAAAGGAGCTGAGATCAGCCTGGGCAACATGGTAAAACCCCATCTCTACTAAAAATACAAAAATTAGCCAGGTGTGGTGGCGGGCGCCTGTAATCCCAACTACTTGGGAGGCTGAGGCACAAGAAACCCTTGAACCCTGGAGGCGGAGGTTGCAGTGAGCCAAGATTACACCACTGCACTTCAGCCTGGGTGACAGAGCGAAACTCCATTACAAAAAAAAAAGACTTTTGCAAACTCCCCTAAAGATTGCACCCAGAAGTTATAATGAAATCCTTATGAGCACATTGAGGAAATATCAAAAGCAAAACTCTTATCTGTGGAGAACCGAAGACTCTTAAGGGCAAGAAACTGAGGGAAAATAATCTGCTACAAAAGGTCTCAGGAAATAAAGATTCTTGCTGTGGACAGAAACAGAGAATATTAAAAAGTATTCATTATAGGCCAGGCACAGTGGCTCACACCTGTAATTCCAGCACTTTGGGAGGCTGAGGCAGGTGGATCATGAGGTCAGGAGTTCGAGACCAGACTGGCCAACATGGTGAAACCCCATCTCTACTAAATATACAAAAATTAGCCGGGCGTGGTGGCCCATGCCTGTAATTCCAGCTACTCAGGAGGCTGAGACAGGAGAATCGCTCGAGCCTGGGAGGCGGAGGTTGCAGTGAGCCAAGATCGCGCCATTGCACTCCAGCCTGGGTGACAAGAGCAAGACTCCATCTCAAAAAAAAAGTATTCATTATAAATATATTGACTGAATTTCACTGTCTGAGACTCCATATGAAAAGGCTAGGCCGGGTGCGGCGGCTCATACCTATAATCCCAGGACTCTGGGAGGCCGAGGCAGATGGATTGTATTAGAAACGGCAACCGAGAGACATATTAATTCATTTTTTAAGATAAGCCTATTACATGTAGAGTGGCCTTGTTTGACATTTTTGCAAATCTCTTTAATGTCTGGCTTAATAAAAGACAGCTGAATTCTCAGACGTACTTCTGGGTCAGGTCAGTCGTGATGTGGCCTGGCAGGAAGTCTCCTGAAGGCTCCCATATGCTCATGAGAGAGAGAGAATGAAGAGCAAATATCATCTCTGGATTATTATGAAAATAGCTTTGATCTCACAGATATCCTTAAAAGGTCTCAGGATCCCCGGGTCCTCAGATCACGGTTTGAGAACACTGTCCAATGGGGGCATAATCCATTTGCCATCAGTTTGTCACATACTTCCAGCAGGCCAAGGTGGGCAGATCACCTGAGGTCAGGAGTTCGAGACCAGCCTGGCCAACATGGTGAAACCCCCTCTCTACTAAAAATGCAAAAATTAGCTGGGCGTGGTGGCAAGTGCCTGTAATCCCAGCTACTTGGGAGGCTGAGGCAGGAGAATCCCTTGAACCCAGGAGACAGAGGTTGCAGTGAGCCGAGATTGTGCCACTCCACTCCAGTCTGGGTGACAGAGAGAGACTGTCTCAAACAGAAATAGAAAAAAAAGAAAAAAAAAAAGAAAAAGAAAAGCCTATAAAATAATAGTTGTCACCACATGGCCTCTAGGGAACTTTTTGGAGTGATTGACTTGTTCTGAAACTGGATTGTAGGAATGGTTGTACACCTATATACCTTTACTAGAAATTATCAAACTGTACACTTAGGTGCATTTTATGGTACATAAAATATACTTCAATAAAGCCATTAAAGAAAACAACTCAAGTCCAACAGAGTCCAAAAGTAAAAAAACAAAAAGAAAGAAAAAGAAAAACTCCAAGAGTCATATTCCAAAAAATTAAATTTTTATTACAAGGGGCCGTGCTTGTAATCCGAGCATTTTGGTAGGCCGAGGTGGGTGGATCACTTGAGGCCAGGAGTTAGAGACCAGCCCAACCAACATGGTGAAACAAAAATACAAAAATACTAAAAATACAAAAATTAGCTGGCCATGGTGGTGGTGCACACTTGTAATCCCAGCTACTAGGGAGGCTGAGGCAGGAGAATTGCTTAAACCCAGGAGATGGAGGTTGCAGTGAGCGGAGATTGCACCACTGCACTCCAGCCTGGATGACAGAGTGAGACTCTGTCTCAAAAAATATATACATATTACAAGCAGAATTGAAATGCTGTTTCTCCTCCTCTTCCTCTCCTCCCTTCCTCTCCCTTTTTCCCCCCCTTTAACGGCATCCAGCGTGTGTGGATCATGGAAGTGCCTGCTTTGAAGATCTTTCTTTGCTAAGGATGAAGCGTCCAAACTGGTTGTGCTGAAGGGCCAACATCTGGTAGTAATTTCATGAAAGGATTTTTTTTTTTTTGAGATGGAGTTTCGCTCTTGTTGCCCAGGCCGGAGTGCAATGGCATGGCGCTATCTCTGCTCACTGCAACCTCTGCCTCCCGGGTTCAAGCAATTCTCCCCCCTCAGCCTCCTGAGTAGCTGGGATTACAGGAATCTGCCACTTTGCCTGGCTTTTGGTATGACCTAGAAACTTGTTTTTTGTTACAATACTTCTCAGTGTCAGAATAATATATATTGAATTCATCACTCATTTTTATGGCTGTTTCATATTCTCAGGACCTAGTAATAATAATAATAGTGAACTTCTAGGAATATATGCTGAATTGAATTCAATCTAAGCAATTATGATTAAATACTTGTAAAAGTTAACTATAGTAAACCTCAGAGAAGATAGCCTCTTGCTTTTTTTTTTTTTTTGTAGAGATAGGGTTTTGATCTGTTGCCCAGGATGAAGTGGAATGGTATGATCATGGCTCACTGTTGCAACCTTGAGCTCCTCAGACTACAGGGATGTGTCACCATGCCTGGCCAGCCCCCTGAAACAGGGTCTCGCTCTGTTGTCCAGGCTGGAGTGCACTGGCACAATCTTGGCTCACTGCAGCCTCAACTTCCTGGCTGAAGCTATCCCCTCACCTCAGCCTCTGGAGTAGCTGGGACTACAGGCACAGGCCACCACACCCAACTAATTTTCTATTTTTTTGTAGAGACGGGGTCTCAGTATGTTGTTCAGGCTGGTCTCCAACTCCTGGGCTCAAGGGATCCTCCTGCCTCAGCCTCCCAAAATGCTAGGATTACAGGTGTGAGCCACCATGCCCAGCCACCTCTTGTATTTTGAAATGACAAAAAGACCTTTTACATATTATATTTTCTCACTTGTTTTGTTCTACCATTCCTAAATGTCTTTCCAAACTGTAGTTTGTATCATGTAGTAATGTTTAATGAAATACATATTTGGTCTTTTTCCCTGGTTCTGGCACAGGGCTCCTAAATTCCTTGGAATTTCCTGAGTGATAGGAGTGTCTTTTGCTATTCATAAGGAGCCCCTTTAGAACACACCAGAGTCTATGCTAATGATGTGACTCAGGGTTGGGGCTGCTCACCAGAAAGACCAAATTAGAGCACTTTGATTAGAGGGTGGAAACAGCTCCACCCCAACCTCCTGGGAGGGAAGGGGGCTGGAGATGGAGCTCTATGAAAACTCCTGAACAAGGAGGTTCAGTGAGCTTCCAGTACCAGTGGAGGGTGTCCAGGTTTTTGGCATTTTGAACGACGAATTTAACAAGGGCCGGGCGCAGTGGCTCACGCCTGTAATCCCAGCACTTTGGGAGGCTGAGGCGGGCGGATCACGAGGTCAGGAGATTGAGACCATCCTGGCTAACATAGTGAAACCCTGTCTCTACTGAAAATACAAAAAATTAGCCGGGCGTGGTGGCGGGCACCTGTAGTCCCAGCTACTCGGGAGGCTGAGGCAGAAGAATGGCGTGAACCCGGGAGGTGGAGGTTGCAGTGAGCCGAGATCGCGCCACTGTATTCCAGCCTGGGTGACAGAGCAAGACTCCGTCAAAAAAAAAAAAAAAAAAGAGTTTAACAAAACACACAACCAAGAAAAAAATGAAACAACAAAAGCAGACAGTTATTGAAAATGAAAGTACATTTCACCAGGTGGGAGCGGGCCCCAGCAGCCACTCAAGGGCCCTGGATACAGAATTTTCTCTAGTCCAAATACCGACTAGAGGTTTCCCATTGGCCACTGAGTGTTCACCCATGTAAATGAAATTGAGCAGTGGCCTGTAATCAGTCTGATTGGTTGCGGAAAGCAGAGGCGGGCAGATGATGAGGTCAAGAGATGGAGACCATCCTGGCCAACATGGTAAAACCCCGTCTGTACTAAAAATACAAAAATTAGCTGGGCGTGGTGGGTGCTAATACTAATGTATTATAATTAGTGTATAATGAGCAGTGAGGAAGACCAGAGGCCACTCTCATCACCATCTTGGTTTTGGTGGGTTTTCCTGGCTTCTTTACCACAACCTGTTTTATTAGCAAGGTCTTTGTGACCTGTGTCTTCTGCTGTCCTCCTGCTTCATCCTGTGACTAAGAATGCCTTAACCTTCTGGGAATGCAGCCCAGTAAGTGTGGGGGGATCACCTGAACGCAGGAGGTGGAGGTTGCAGCGAGCCGAGATGGTGCCACTGCACTCCAGCCTGGGCAACAGAGAGAGACTCTGTCTCAAAAAAAAAAAAAAAAAAAGGCAACTAATTAATTAATTAGAGGTACTTACAATTTCCCATCTGCCACAGAAAAGGTAGGGGTTTGCAAAGGGGTAGCCTCTGGTCCTTTTGTTACTTAGGCTTGGAAAGTTAGGATTTTCTTTTCAATTTAGTTCTAGGAAGTCAGCCTGAAACAGCCTTAGGTTCCCTGCCTCCAGACCCTGGTCTCCTGCCTCAAACATATCCATGCACTACAAGGGTGGCGCACCTGCAGAGGGCAAGGAAGCTCCGCAGCCCCCCACTAAACCTTGTCCCATGCATCTCCTCCATTTGGCTGTGCCTGAGTTGTATTCTTTTTTTTTCTTTTCTTTTCCTTTTTTTTTTTGAGACGGAGTCTCGCTCTGTCGCCAGGCTGGAGTGCAGTGGCGTGATCTAGGCTCACTGCAACCTCCACCTCCCGGGTTAAGCAGTTCTCCTGCCTCAGCCTCCTGAGTAGCTGGGACTACAGGTACGCACCACCATGTCCAGCTAATTTTTGTATTTTTAGTAGAGACAGGGTTTCACCATGTTGGCCAGGATGGTCTGGATCTCTTGACCTTGTGATCCACCCACCTCAGCCTCCCAAAGGGCTGAGATTACAGGTGTGAGCCACTGCTCCCGGCCAGAGGAAGAAATTCTTACCAGCCAAGTTTCTGGTCTCTCTCTCTGTATATGTTGTGTAAACGGTAAATGCCACTATTTGTCTTCTCTGCAAGGGTTTGATTAGTAGAAAAAAAGGATTTGTCAGACTAGTCTTAGGCTGTAGCAAATCTGGTGTACTTTATGCTAAGAATTTGTCTTTCTTTGTTGTTCTGTAATGAAAGAGGGGAGTATCACGGGATAGAACGTGGGTTTAGGATGCCTATAAGCCAAGTTTTCAAGCCAGCCCATCAGGCTGGTCAGTTACAAATGTTGCTATGGGTCCCTGAAACCAATGCCAAATGAAATTTCTCTGCCTTGTTTTGTGTCCTTAAGAGCTAAACCTTGAGGCCATGTGGGGATACTTTATCTTGGTTTCTGCCACCTAGAGGACACGAATTTTTGGGTTCATGTCATAGTCCTAAAAATTATCTTGAGCAGGCCGGTCACGGTGGCTCACACCTGTAATCCCAGCACTTTGGAAGGCCGAGGCGGGTGGATCATGAGGTCAGGAGATCGAGACTATCCTGGCTAATACGGTGAAACCCTATCTCTACTAAAAATACAAAAAAATTAGCCGGGCGTGGTGGTGGGCGCCTGTAGTCCCAGCTACTCAGGAGGCTGAGGCAGGAGAATGGCATGAACCCGGGAGGCGGAGCTTGCAGTGAGCCGAGATCACGCCACTGCATTCCAGCCTGGGCAACACAGCGAGACTCTGTCTCAAAAAAAAAAAATTATCTTGAGCAGTTAAGAGCCTTTGAAAGCTTGAATTTGGCTATTCTAGACTTCTTCTGGGAATAGCAATAGAAACTGCCCAGGGCTGGGTGTGGTGGCTCATGCCTGTAATCCCAGCACAGGCTGGTGGCTAAGGTGGGTGGATCACAAGGTCAAGAGATCGAGACCATCCTGGCCAACCTGGTGAAACCCATCTCTACTAAAAATACAAAAATTAGCTGGGTGTGGTGTCACGCACCTGTAGTCCCAGCTACTCGGGAGGCTGAGGCAGGAGAATCACTTGAACCCGGGAGGCAGAGGTTGCAGTGATCCCAGTTTGTGCCACTGCACTCCAGCCTGGCAACAGAGTGAGACTCCGTCAAAAAAAAGAAAAAAGAAAGAAAGAAACTGCCCAATGCTGTGTAGCTCAGTAGCCAAGGCTTTGTCCTTTGACAAGGGTGATCTGGGTTGAATTCTTAGCTTCTGGAATGATTCCTTTCTGGTTTGTTATTTGTGTAACTTTGCCATTATTAAGGTTATTTTTCCCCCCATGGATAGCTTCTGATTTCCTGTCTTGGATTTTCCTTTCTCTAAACTACCCTTGGGGAGATTCTAAATCTTGTTAAAAAAAAAAAAGAGGAACTGCTGGCCAGGCACGGTGGCTCACGCCTGTAATCCCAACACTTTGGGAGACCGAGGTGGGCGGATCACCTGAGGTCAGGAGTTCAAGACCAGCCTGGCCAACATGGTGAAACCCCGTCTCTACTAAAAATACAAAAATTAGCTGAGTGTGGTGGCACACGCCTATAATCCCAGCTACTTGGGAAGATGAGGCAGGAGAATTGCTTGAAGCCGGGAGCCAGAGGTTTCAGTGAGCCGAGATGGAGCCACTGCACTCTAGCCTGGGTGATAGAGCAGGACTCTGTCTCAAAAAAAAAAAAAAGAAAAGAAAAGAAACAAAATCACCATCCCAGACCCCTGTCAATATTACCATCTTCCCATCCCTCAAAGTCTCAAAGTCGTCTGCCCCCCCCACCCCCAGAGCTCTGGCAGCTGTTCAGGTTGCTTGTTTTGACCAGCTTCCTCACTAGCCTTGAAGGCAGGAATGACAGCTTGTTCACTGGTGTGTCTCTCATGCGCCTAGAAGACTTTCAAATATTTTTTTAAATGCTGGGATTTCCTAAATCGAAAAGGAAAAACTTCAGAGTCATTTGGACAGGTTTATTGAAGCTGAGCAGTTTCCCCATAATCTAGATGACTTCAGGTTACAGGCTGTGTGGCTCTCTCCAGCCACGAGTCCTCATCACCAAATGGGATAGATAAACATCTGTTTGGTCTGCAATATAATTTGGCATAAAGCTGCAGCCACAAGTGGGCTCTGCTGCTGGATATGGATCAGGCTCTCTGGAATGTCTGTTTGCACACTTGACCTTCACAGAACATTTCCTAGGGCATAAGGAGGAAGGGAAAAAGAAGGATGAGTTTGCCTGTGGTCTGTTTTTACTCTCAACACTTACTTTTTATTGTATTTTAACTCTTTTCTGGAACACTTTTTTTCTTTTTTGAGATGGGGTCTCACTCTGTCGTCCTGGCTAAGTACAGTGGTGAGATCTCGACTCACTGTAACCTCTGCCTCCCAGGCTCAAGCGATCCTCCCACCTCAGCCCCCCAAGTAGTTGGGACATTACAGACACGTGCCACCATGCCCGGCTAATTTTTGTGTATTTTGTAGAGACAGGGTTTCGCCACTGCCTAGACCGGTCTTTTTTTTTTTTTTTTTTTTTTTTTTTTTGAGACAGAGTCTCACTCTGTAGCCCAGGCTGGAGTGCAGTGGTGCAATCTTGGCTCACTGCAACCTCCGCCTCCTGGGTCCTGGTTCAAGCAATTCTTTTGCCTCGGCCTTCCGAGTAGCTAGGATTACAGGTGTGTGCCACCATGCTCTGCTAATTTTTGTATTTTTAGTAGCGATGGGGTTTCACCATGTTGGCCAGGCTGTTCTTGGAATCCTGACCTTGTGTTCTGCCCACCTCGGCCTCTCAAAGTGCTGGGATTACAGGCATGAGCCACCGCGCCTGGCCCCCAGGCTGGTCTTGAATTCCTAGCCTCAAATGATTTTCCTGCCTTGCCCTCCCAAAGTGCTAGGATTACAGTTATAAGCCACTGCTCCTGGCCTACTCTCAACACTTCTGACACCAAAGGTGTGGGTTTTTAAACGCCTGACACCAGTTGTGTGGTATATTTTCCAGTCCCATTTCTCCAACTCTCTGACACCAACCAAGTGTCCAGTAAACCAATTTAATTCAGGCACTAACTACCCAGAGTTAGCACAGACCGCATAGGTTAAGGATGCAGTCTCACAAGACTCCCCCCAACTTCAGACACCTGTCGCAAGTTTGGGACCTCCCATATTTCTGACTGACCAGCTACAAATCAGGTTTTCCCACAACCCCTCCTCGGGCTTGATAATTTGCTAGAAGGGCTCACAAAACTCAGAAAGTCCCTTTACTTACTATTATCAGTTTATTATAAAATAAACAACTCAGAAACAGCCTGATGGGCTGGGCACACACGCCTGTAATCCCAGCACTTTGAGTGGCCGAGGCGGGCAGATCGCCTGAGGTCAGGAGTTCGAGATCAGCCTGGCCGACACAGCAAAACCCTGTCTCTACTAAAAATACAAAAATTAGCTGGGTGTGGTGGTGCATGCCTGTAATCCCAGCTACTTAGGACACTTGAGGCAGGAGAATCGCTTGAACCCAGGAGGCAGAGGTTGCAGTGAGCCAAGATCGCGCCACTGCACTCCAGCCTGGGCAGCAGAGCAAGACTCCATCTCAAAAAAAAAAAAAAAAAAAAAGAAACAGCCTGATGGAAGAGATGCATAGGGCAAAGTAGGAAGGGGGAGCATACAACCCTCCCAGACCTCAATGTATTCACCACACACATGAATGTTCACCGTTCAACATGGAAGCTCTCTAAACCCCGTGGTTTAGTTTTTAGTGGATGTTTCAGCACACAGGCATGATTGATTAAGTCACTGGCTATTCGTGATTAGTTCAATCTCCAGCCCCTCTTCCCTCAGGGATGGAGCTGAAAGTTCCAACCCTGTAATCATGCCTTCGATTTTCTGGTGACCATCCCCCACCCTGAAGTTATCTAAGGACCCTCAGTAGACAGTCATGTCATTAGCACACAAAAGACCCTTTTTTTTATTTGGAGACAGGGCCTTACTCCTTGTTTATTTGGAGACAGGGTCTTACTCCTTCGCCCAGGCTGGAATGCAGTGGTGCCGTCATGGCTCACCTTAGCCTCAACTTCCTGGGCCTAAGTAATCCTCCCACCTCAGCCACCCAAGTAGCTGGGACTACAGGCACCCGTCACCATGCCCAGCTAATTTTTTTTTAATTTTTTGTGACAGAGTCTTGCTCTTGTTGCCCAGGCTGGAGTGCAATGGCGCGATCTCGGCTCACTGCAACCTCCACCTCCCAGGTTTAAGTGATTCTCCTGCCTCAGCCTCCTGAGTAGCTGGCATTAGAGGCATGCGCCACCACTCCCGGCTGATTTTTTTAAAAATATTTTTTAGTAGAGACGGGAGTTTCTCCATGTTGGTCAGGCTGGTCTCAAACTCCCGACCTCAAGTGATCCACCCACCTTGGCCTCCCAAAGTGCTGGAATTACAGGCGTAAGCCACTGCGCCCGGCTCTGCCCAGCTAATTTTTGTATTTATAGTAGAGATGGGGTTTCATCACGTTGGCCAGGCCGGTCTCGAACTCCTGACCTCAGGTGATCCGCCTGCCTCAGCTTCCCAAAGTGCTGGGATTACAGGCGTGAACCCGTAATCCCATGCCTGTCCTCTTACTTTTTTATTGTCAGAAGAGTGTGAAATTTGTCCATCTAGAATCAAAATATCTTCAAGGCCTTGGTAATCAAAGACTACCCAGCCCCAACTTTAAGGACAGTGCTCTAGTTTTGTTCTCATGGGTCTCACCTAGATTTCACACATACAGTGAGGCAAAAAAGCACAGAGCTGAGAGCACACATTCTTGTCAGACCTGTATTTGAATCTTCACTCTACAGTGTGAAAATACGTAATTCACAATCAAAGCTGATGAAACTTTAAATTATTTTGAGTCTTAAAGGAATGTGATTGTGGGATCTGAGTCATGTGAAAGGCAGCTGTAACCTAGATAGCTGTAACCTTAATTTCTCTGGTTATAGATTAGCCTTTTTCTTTACCTACACTGTTTTGTAAAAAACTAAAGGGCACCAGAGAAGACTTCCCTCTACTGTTGATCTTAATTACAGACTCACTTCCCTGTTTCTTCTTTTTTTTCCCAAAGCAGCTGAACCTCTTCCTTCTCTTATACAAAGACCTATGACTATCACATTGTCTAAGATGGAATGTTAAATATACTCTTAAGATGACAGCAAGAATGAGGGGGAAGAAAAATAAAATAAAGAATGTTAAACATATTCTTTAAACTGGAAAGAAAAAGGAAAAAACTGAGTGGTAACTAATCAAATTCCTGTAACTCATAAAACAGCTTTGTATAGAAAATGTTGTAATCCTGCGAAATTTCTTTGTTTTCTGTCTGTATAAGACAGACCTTGCCATGCGGGGTGGCTCACGCCTGTAATCCCAGCACTTTAGGAAGCCAAGGCGGGCAGATCACCTGAGGTCAGGAATTCGAGACCAGCCTAGCCAACATGGCAAAACCATGTCTCTACTAAAAATGCAAAAATTAGCTGGGCATGGCCGGGCATGGTGGCTTACACCTGTAATCCCAGCACTTTGGGAGGCCGAGGTGGGCGGATCACCTGAGGTCGGGAGTTCGATCCCAGCCTGACCAACATGGAGAAACCCCGTCTCTACTAAAAATACAAAATTAGCCAGGCGTGGTGGTGCATGCCTGTAATTCCAGCTACTCAGGAAGGCCGAGGCAGGAAAATCATTGAACCCGGGAAGCAGAGGTTGTGGTGAGCCAAGATCGCACCATTGTACTCTAGCCTGGGCAACAAGAGCGAAACTCCGTCTCAAAAAAAAAAAAAAAAAAATTAGCTGGGCATGGTGGCGGGCGCCTGTAATCTCAGCTACTTGGGAGGCTGAGGCAGGAGAATCCCTTGAACCCAGGAGGTGGAGGTTGCAGAGGGCTGAGATCGCGCCACTGCACTCAAGCCTGGATGACAGAGGGAGACTCTGTCTCAAAAACACAAACAAAAACAGGCCAGGCACGGTGGCTCACGCCTGTAATCCCAGAACTTTGGGAGGCGGAGGCGGGTGGATCACCTGAGGTAAGGGGTTTGAGACCAGCCTGACCAATAATGGTGAAACCCTGTCTCTACTAAAAATACAAAAATTAGCCAGGTGTCGTGGCATGCGCCTGTAGTGCCAGCTACTTGGGAGGCTGAGACAGGAGAATTGCTTGAACCCAGGAGGCAGAGTTTGCAGCGAGCTGAGATCGTGCCACTGAACTCCAGCCTGGGCGACAGAGCAAGACTACATCTCAAAAACAAGACAAAACAAAACAAAAAAGGCTGTAAAATAATAGTTGTCAGCACATGGCCTCTAGGGAATGTTTTGGAGTGATTGACTTGTCTGAAACTGGATAATGGGAATGGTTGTACACCTGTATACATTTACTAGAAATTATCAAACTGTACACTTAAAACAGGTGCATTTTTTGGTACATAAAGTATACCTCAATAAAGCCATTAAAGAAAAACACCTCAAGTCCAACAGCTTAAAAGAAGAAAAAGAAAGAAAAAGAAAAACTCCAAGAATTATATTCCAAGAAATTAAATTTTTATTACAAGTGGCCACGCCTGTAATCCCAACACTTTGGGAGGCCCAGGTGGGCTGATCACTTGAGGCCAGGAGTTCGAGACCAGCCTGGCCAATATGGTAAAATTCCATTTCTGCTAACAATACAAAAATTAGCTGGGTGTGGTGGTACATGCCTGTAGTCCCAGCTACTCGGGAGGCTGAGACAGGAGAATCACTTGAACCCAGGAGGCAGAGGTTGCAGTGAGCTGAGATCGCACCACTGCACTCCAGCCTGGGTGACACCGGGTGACAGAGGGAGAGACTCCATCTCAAAAAAAAAAATAAGACATAAACTTTTCAGCTTAGGTGTACTGACCCCATTTCTTTGGAGTCTGTGTTTCCCGGGTGGCCGTCCTCATCTTCGTGCCTGAATAAACCCTTATTTTATTTTATTTTTTTTGAAACAGCCTCTGTCGCCAGGCCGTAGTACAGTGGTGCAATCTCGGCTCACTGCAACCTCCGACTACCTGGTTCTAGCGATTCTTCTGCCTCAGCCTCCCAAGTAGCTGGGATTACAGACATGTGCCACCATGCCCAGCTAATTTTTGTATTTTTAGTAGAGACGGGGTTTCACCATGTTGGCCAGGATGATCTTGATCTCCTGACCTCGTGATCCGCCCACCTCGGCCTCCCAAAGTGCTGGGATTACAGGCGTGAGCCACGGCGCCCAGTCTGAATAAACCCTTTTAAACTGGATTCTGATGCTTCTGACAGCAGCCTTGGGGAATTTCAAAATCCCAATTTATCTGTGAATGGGAAAAATGGTGTCCTTTTCACAGGATTGTGATGAAGACTAAATGAGATAATGCACTCAAAGGATTGAGCACAGTAATTGGGCCCAAAATAATCATTCCAAAGATGTGAGCTACTATATCTATCTATGCATATCTATGTATACATAAAGTAGCTATTACATATAATAGCTAAGAATTGTTCCATGAGTATTTGCATGTTATCTTCCTGCCTCTGTCGGAATATTTGGCTGTTTCATTTAATATAAGATGAGACTATAGGCATGCGCCACTATGCCCGGCTAATTTTTGTATTTTCAGTAGAGATGGGCCAGGTGTGGTGGTGGCTCATGCCTATAATCCCAGCACTTTGGGAGGCTGAGGTGGGCGGATCATGAGGTCAAGAGATAGAGACCATCCTGGCCAACATGGTGAAACCCCGTCTCCACTAAAAATACAAAAATTAGCTGGGTGTGGTGGTGCGTGCCTGTAGTCCCAGCTACTAGGGAGGCTGAGGCAGGAGAATCGCTTGGACCCAGGAGGTGGAGGTTGCAGTGAGCCAAGATCGCGCCACTGCACTCCAGCCTGGTGACAGAGCGACACTCCGTCTCAAAAAAAAAAAAAAAGTAGAGATGGGGTTTCACCATGTTGGCCAGGCTGGTCTCCTGACCTCAAGTGATACACCCGCCTCGGCCTCCTAGAATGCTGAGATTACAGGCATGAGCCACCACGCTTGGCCTGATGTTTCCTTGAATACTGTATCATCTCATTGAGAACAAAATGTGGTGGATACCAGGTGGAGTTTGTCTCCTTCGATCCAATGGGTCCAGCCTCTGTTCTTCTTTTCTCCCTTCTGGACACAGGTGAGCCTGTCATTTTCCCAGATAACCAAGCTCTGCATGAGGAGAGGAGAAAATGTTAGCTTGTCCTGGCAGGATCCTCAAGTGTTACGAAGTAGAATGCCAAGTTACCCTGGCAAAATTAACAGCCTACTTACTGCTTTTTCTTTTTTTTTTTTTTTTTTTTTTTTTGAGATGGAGTCCCTCTCTGTCACCGAGGCTGGAGTGCAGTGGCACGATCTTGGCTTACTGCAACCAACCTCCACCTCCTGGGTTCAAGTGATTCTCCTGCCTCAGCCTCCCAAGTAGCTGGGATTACAGGCTCCTGCCAGCACGCCCGCCTACTTTTTCGATTTTTTTTGTAGAGACAGGGTTTTGCCATGTTGCCCAGGCTTGTCTCGAACTCCTGACCTCAGGTGATCCGCCTGCCTTGGCCTCCCGAAGTGTTAGGAACACAGGGGTAATCCACCACACCTGGCATTTCTTTAAATTTTACCTTGCATTGTCTGTTGTCAAGGCCTCTGTTATCTTCATCAAATTCTTCTCCAACTTTAAATTTCACAAAGTAGTTCCTTAGGCTGCTGTTCGTGTGGATGGTAAAAGAATCCCCATTCTGCTCAATCACTTTCTGTGGCTTCAGCAACTTGGCTATTTTACGAGTGGCAAAGTCAATACCTTAAAAATAATTTTTAAAAATATTTGAACATTCGCTTGAGATGCAAAAGTGAAGAATTTGGTAGCTGTTCTCAAAATCACCACATGTAATTGTTAGCATTTCCTGTACGACTTCAATGTTGTTTGCTACCAAAATCAGATCTACAAGGAATCATCTTGGCAAACTGCCAACCACAGCCTGATTAAAAAGTTTGCAAATGCCAGGTGCAGTAATCCCAGCGCTTTGGGACACAGAGACAGCAGGATTGTTTGAGCTTAGGAGTTTGAGACCAGCCTGGGCAACATAGCAAGACCCTGTTTCTATAAAAAAATATAAACTGTAGGCTAGGCATGGTGGCTCACACCTGTAATCCCAGCACTTTGGGAGGCCGAGGAGGGTGGATCACCTGAGGTCAGGAGTTTGAGACCAGCCTGATCAACATGTAGAAACCCCATCTCTACTAAAAATACAAAATTAGCCGGGCATGGTGGCACATACCTGTAATCCCAGCTACTTTGGAGGCTGAAGCAGGAGAATTGCTTGAACCCAGGAGGCAGAGGTTGCGGTGAGCCGAGATCACACCACTGCACTCCAGCCTGAGCAACAGAGCGAGAATCCATCTCAAAAGAAAGAAAGAAAGGAAAAGAAAACCAAAGGGACAGGGCTTAGGCCCCCCAACCCAGCCTTAGTCATAACTCTGCCTTTTTCTGCCTTATGTATTTACACTTTGAATTAAGAGAGCATTTGAACAGTTTCTCAACAAGAATGAAAACAAAACTCAAAAACCACTGGATTCATGTATATACCTCTCTCTCTCTCTCTCTATATATATATATATATACACACACACACACACACACACATATATATACTTTTTTCTTCTTTTTTTTTTTCCGAGACATAGTCTCACTCTGTCGCCCAGGTTGGGGAGAGCAGTGGCACGATTTCAGCTCACTGCAACCTCCACTCCTGGGTTCAAGCAATTTTCTTGCCTCAGCCTCCTGAGTAACCGGAATTACAGGCTTGCATCACCACACCCAGCTATATACTACTATGTATTTATATATATATATATATTTTTTTGAGACAGGATCTCATTCTGTCACCCAGGCTGGAGTGCAGTGGTACAATCATGGCTCACTGCAGCCTCAACCTTTCAGGCTCAAGTGATTCTCCTATCTCAGCCTCTCGAATAGCTGGGACTACAGGCCCATGCCACCATGCCTGGAAATGTTTTAAATATTTGTTTGTAGAGATCAAGTCTCACTATGTTGCCCAGGTTGGTCTCGAACTCTTGGGCTCAAGCAATCCTCTCACCTCAGCCTCCCAAAGTGCTGGGATTACAGACATGAGCCACCCTGCTCAGCTAGAATTCTTGAATAAGCTTTAAAAATGAGTTCCACAGGGAAACATGGAATGCTAAGAAGATGAAGATCAGCGTTTGGAATCCCAGTTCCACTTAGTGCCTTTGAGCATATTATGCAGCTAGAAATAAACACCACTATTTTAAATAATGGCCAGGTGACGTCTCAGCAGGGAGCTAAAAGAAGTAAAGAATCAAGCCACACAGATTTCTGGGAAAATAGTTTAAGGCAGAAATCCAGAGAGCCCTGGGACTCTGAGGAAGGGTATGCCAGTGTGTTTCAGGAACTCTGAGGAGCCTAGTGTATCTGCCGCAGAATCGGGGAGAGCGAGGAGGAAGGAGAGGAGTTAGAGATGAGATGTGATTCTGCCAGCCGCGGTGGCTCATGCCTATAATCCCAGCACTTTGGGAGGCAGAGGCAGGTGGATCACCTGAGGTCAGGAGTTCAGAACCAGCCTGGGCAACATGGCAAAACCCCATCTCTACTGAAAAACAAAAATTAGTTGGGCATGGTGGTGCGCCCCTGTAATTCTAGCTACTCTGGAGGCTGTGGCAGGAGAATTGCTTGAACCCAGGAGGTGGAGGCTGCAGTGAGCCGAGATCGTGTGACTGCACTCCAGCCTGGGTGACAGAGCAAGACTCTGTCTCAAAAAAAAAAAAAAACCCAAACAACAACGAATAAAACAATAGTATAAATGTCCTCAACCTAAGAAAAAATTTTTGTAGCCAGGCGCAGTAGCTCATACCTGTAATTCCAACACTTCTGGAGGCCAACGTGGGAGGATCGCTTGAGTCCAGGAGTTCAAGACCAGCCTGGACAACATAGCAAGACCCCATTTCTATAAAAAAAATAAAAACAGTTGAGGCTGGGCATGGTGGCTCACAGCTGGGTCAGGCTGAGGCAGGAGAATCGGATGAACCCAGGAGGCGGAGGTTGCAGCGAGCTGAGATTGAGCCACTGCACTCCAGCCTGGGTGACGGAGTGAAACTGCATCTCAAAAACAAACAAACAAATATCTCAAAAAACAGCTGGGCACAGTGGTACATGCCTGTAGTCTCAGCTGCAAATAAAAAAGCTTGTGTGTATGTGTTTAAATCTAGAACTCCAGCTTTTAGTTTGAGATGCAATATGATCCAGGCTTTACTGGTTTTCAACAATATTTAAATATTTAAGTATTGAGACCAAAACCTTAAAATCACTTCCTATTATTATTATTTTTTTGAGACAGGGTCTCATTCTGTTGCCCAGGCTGGACTGCGGTGTGCGATCTTGGCTCACTGCAGCGTTTGCTTCCCAGGCTCAAGAGATCTTCCTCAGCCTCCCAAGTATCTGGGGCTACAGGCATGTGCCACCACACCTGGCTAATTTTTGAATTTTTCTTTCATAGAGATGAAGTTTCACCATGTTACTCAGGCTCATTTCCTATTATTAATATGATCAAGCCAAACCTACTGCTGACTTTCCTTAAACCCTATTATGTAAGCAAAACAAAACCCAATAACTTTAGACTAACAATGACTTTCGAGTTATGCTTTTAAGCAGTTATGCTTTTAAAATCTGTGAGGTGCCGGGCACGGTGGCTCATGCCTGTAATCCCAGCACTTTGGGAGGCCGAGGCGGGCAGACCAACACGACCAGCCTGACCGACATGGAGAAACCCTGTCTCTACTAAAAATACAAAATTAGCCGGGCATGGTGGCACATGCCTGTAATCCCAGCTACTCCAGAGGCTGAGGCAGGAGAGTCGCTTGAACCTGGGAGGCAGAGGTTGAGGTGAGTTGAGATTGCACCATTGCACTCCAGCCTGGGCAACAAGAGGGAAACTCCATCTCAAAATCAATCAATCAATCAATCTGGCTGGGTACGGTGGCTCATGCCTGTAATCCCAGCACTTTGGGAGGCTGAGGCAGGCAATCACCTGAGGTCGGGAGTTCGAGAACAGCCTGACCAACATGGAGAAAACCCGTCTCTACTAAAAATACAAAATTAGCTGGGCGTGGTGGGGCATGCCTGTAATCCTAGCTACTCAGGAGGCTGAAGCAGGAGAATTGCTTGAACCCGGGAGACGGAAGTTGTGGTGAGCCAAGATCCTGCCATTGCACTCCAGCCTGGGCAACAAGAGCAAAACTCCATCTAAAAAAAAAAAAAAAACTTGAGGCAGGCCGGGCACGGTAGTTCACACCTGTAATCCTAACACTTTGGGAGGCTGAGGCGGGCAGATCACCTGAGGTCAGGAGTTCGAGACCAGCCTGGTCAACATGGCAAAACCCCATCTCTACTAAAAATACAAGAATTAGTCAGGCGTGGTGGGGGGTGCCTGTAATCCCAGCTATTTGGGAGGCTTAGGCAGGAGAATCTCTTGAACCCGGGAGGTGGAGGTTGCAGCGAGCTGAAATCTTGCTACTGCACTCCAGCCTAGGCGACAGAGCAAGAATCTGCTTCAAAAAATAAATAAAATAAAGTCTGTGTGGCAATTTGTTGTTAGTAAATTTACAATTTGCACTACTCATGTAGGGCAGGTGAGCCCCAGAGTGGGGATTAGCCTGCAAAGGTTCTTGGCTTTCCCCAGGAAAGAATTTAAGGGCAAGCCAGAGGCAGAAGAAAACAGCTTTATGGAAGAAGCAGTGTCACAGCTCTGTGACTGCTCATGCAGAAAAGGACTACCGCATAGGCAGAGAGTAGCAGCTCAGGGCAGTTTTGTAGTCATATTTATACCCACTTCTAGTTATATGCAGAGTAAGGGGTGGTTTTTTTGTTTTTTTGTTTGTTTGTTTGAGACAGAGTTTTACTCTTGTTACCTAGGCTGAAGTATAATGGCAGCACGATCTCAGCTCACTGCAACCTCTGCCTCCTGGATTCAAATGATTCTCCTGCCTCAGCCTCCTGAGTAGCTGAGACTACAGGTGCCCACCACCATGCCCGGCTAATTTTTGTATTTTTGGTAGAGACTGGGTTTCACCATGTTGGCCAGGCTGGTCTTGAACTCCTGACCTCAGGTGATCCACCCACCTCAGCCTCCCAAAGTGCTGGGATTACATGCCTGAACCACCACGCCCACCTAAGGGGTGGTTTATGCAGAAATTTCTAGGGAAGGGTAGTAACTTTTGGGTTCTCTGGTCATTGCCATGGAAAACGGTGCTAACTCCAGGTGTTGCCATGGCAATGGTATACTGACATGGAACACTGTTGTATGTGTTTTATGGAAAGTTGCTTCCATCCCATCCCTGTTTTAGTTACTCCTCAGTTTGGTCCACTGTCCCAAACCCAGCTTCTGGAGTTCAGCCCTGCTTCCTACCTCTCTACCATGTTGCAACGTTGTTACTTCACAGATTTGCAGTTACAAGGCTGGCCTCTTTAAAGACCAAAATTTACTTTGAATTAGCATAAGTTCTGGGCCAGGTAGAGTGGATCAGGCCTGTAATTCCAGCATTTTGAGAAGCCAAGGCAGGCAGATCACTTGAGGCCAGGAGTTCAAGACCAGCCTGGCCAACATGGTGAAACCGCATCTCTATCAAAAAATAAAATAAAAATTAGCTCGGTATGGTGGTGTGCACCTGTAGTCCCGGCTGCTGGGGAGGCTGAGGTGGGAGGATCACTTGAGCCTAGAAGGAGGAGGTTGCAGTGAGCCAAAATGGTGCCACTACACTCTAGCCTGGGCAACAGAGTGAGATCATATCGCAAAAAATTAAAATAGAATGAATAAATTAGCATAAGTTCTGGTCACTTTCTGCCAGGTCCACACTAGGACCTCAACAGTCCAAAAGGCCATATTCCTCATAAGGCTGTTAACCAGGTCAAGCCATGCTTTTTCTTTTTTCTTTTTTCTTTTTTTTTAAATTTATGAAGTATTTATTGATCATTCTTGGGTGTTTCTCGGAGAGGGGGATGTGGCAGGGTCATAGGATAATAGTGCAGAGAAGGTCAGGAGATAAACACATGAACAAAGGTCTCTGGTTTTCCTAGGCAGAGGTCCCTGTGGCCTTCTGCAGTGTTTGTGTCCCTGGGTACTTGAGATTAGGGAGTGGTGATGACTCTTAAAGAGCATGCTGCCTTCAAGCATCTGTTTAACAAAGCACATCTTGCACCGCCCTTAATCCATTTAACCCTGAGTTGACACAGCACATGTTTCAGAGAGCACGGGGCTGGGGGAAAGGCCATAGATCAACAGCATCCCAAGGCAGAAGAATTTCTCCTAGTCAGAACAAAATGGAGTCTCCTATGCCCACCTCTTTCTACACAGACAGAGCAACAATCTGATCTCTCTTTCCTTTCCCCACACTTCCCCTCCTTCTTTTCAACAAAACCGCCATCGTCCTCATGGCCCGCTCCCGATGGTCGCTGTCTCTTCGGAGCTGTTGGGTACACCTCCCAGACAGGGCGGCCGGGCAGAGGCGCTCCTCACCTCCCAGACGGGGCCGCCAGGCAGAGGCGCTCCTCACTTCCCAGACAGGGTGGCCGGGCAGAGGCGCTCCTCACTTCCCAGACAGGGTGGCCGGGCAGAGACGCTCCTCACTTCCTCCCAGACAGGGCGGCCGGGCAGAGACGCTCCTCACCTCCCAGACAGGGCGGCAGCCAGGCAGAGGCGCTCCTCACTTCCTCCCAGACGGGGTGGCAGCCAGGCAGAGGCGCTCCTCACCTCCCAGACAGGGCAGCCGGGCAGAGGCGCTCCTCACTTCCCAGACGGGGCAGCCAGGCAGAGGCGCTCCTCACCTCCCAGACAGGGCGGCCGGGCAGAGGCGCTCCTCACTTCCCAGACCGGGCGGCCGGGCAGAGGCGCTCCTCACTTCCCAGACGGGACGGCCGGGCAGAGGCGCTCTTCACTTCCCAGACGGTGTGGCGGCTGGGCAGAGGCGCTCCTCACTTCCTCCCAGACGGGGTGGCGGCCAGGCAGAGGCGCTCCTCACTTCCCAGACGGGGTGGCCGGGCAGAGGCGCTCCTCACTTCCTCCCAGACAGGGTGGCGGCCGGGCAGAGGTGCTCCTCACTTCCTCCCAGACGGGGTGGCGGCCGGGCAGAGGCGCTCCTCACTTCCCAGACGGGGCGGCCGGGCAGAGGCGCTCCTCACTTCCTCCCAGACGGGGTGGCAGCCGGGCAGAGGCGCTCCTCACTTCCCAGACGGGGCCACCGGGCAGAGGCGCTCCTCACCTCCCAGACGGGGTGGCCGGGCGGAGGCGCTCCTCACTTCCCATACGGGGTGGCGGCCGGGCAGAGGCGCTCCTCACTTCCCAGATGGGGCAGCCGGGCAGAGGCGCTCCTCACTTCCTCCCAGACGGGGTAAGCCATGCTTTTTCATCCACTAGGTTGTGTTAAATAGAAAATAAGAAATTCGAATAGGAGGGAACAGTCTGATGCACGTGCTATTACAAATGTGTGAGCATATACACTTGAGGGTAGGATCTCAAAGGAGTCCACACAAATGTACACTTATCTAAGCTTCAGATGTTTATATTAACCTTTAATCTCAAAGTCACTTCTAATCTTGAGGCAGTGTGGGTTGAAGGCAGAGGGGATCCCTTTAAATCCCAGTGTAGGGCCAGGTGTGGTGGCTCATGCCTGTAATCCCAGCACTTTGGGAGGCTGAGGCAGGCAGGTCACCTGAGCTCAGGAGTTCGAGACCAGTCTGGCCAACATGGTGAAACCCTGTCTCTACTAAAAATATAAAATTAACTGGGTGTGGGGGCGTGCGCCTGTAATCCCAGCTACTCGGTAGGCTGAGGCAGGAGAATTGCTTGAACCTGGGAGATGGAGTTGCAGGGAGCCAAGATCCGTGCCACTGCACTCCAGACTGGGCAACAAAGGGAGACTCTGTCTCAAAAATAAATAAATACATAAACTAATTAAATTAAATAAATATATCCCAGTGTACACAGTAACCTGGGACAAGTTGGTAACACCACCACCTTCTGGGGTTCATAACAGGACTAAAGGCGAGGACCTGCACAAGCTGGTCAATATCTGTGGGATTAACATGGGGCTTCTCCATTTCTGAGGCACGTACCCTCAGTGTCCTTGGCTACTGTGGGGGTACATCAGGAACTCTCAAATCCCAGGTTAGCTCCAAATATTAAAACCCAAGCAAGGCGGAGGCAGGAGGATTGCATGTGGCCAGGAGTTTGAGACCAGCCTGGGCAACATAGCAAGACACCGTCTCTGCAAAAAAAATTGAAAAATTAGCCAAGTGTGGTGGTATGCACCTGTTGTCCCAGCTACTTGGAAGGCTGAGGTGGGAGGATCGCCTGAGCCCAGGAAGTGAAGGCTGCAGTGAGCCATGATCGCATCACTGCACTACAGCCTGAGCGACAGAGCAAGACCCTATCTCAAAAAACCCAAGTAAACTTTCTTCTTTGTGCAAGGACAAGTTGCCTTTCTTCTCACTGCGGTTTGGCAAATGCTGGGAGATAGTGATACCAGAGCCCGGGTGGGAGCTGCAGGATCAGTTCCTGAACACTAGTTTTTAGACAAAAGGGAGTGATTTTCTGCTCTCAAATGAGATGCCAGCTGGAGCACATCATGAGATGTGTGCTGTGTATTTGCTGGTGACTTATTTGACCCTTAGCATCACTGCCAACAGGCATTCACCTCACTTCTACTAATAAAAAAGAGGCAATCGGCTGGGCACGGTGGCTCACACCTGTAATCCCAGCACTTTGTGAGGCCAAGGCGGGTGGATCACGAGGTCATGGTAAAACTCTGTCTCTATTTAAAATACAAAAATTAGCCAGGCGAGGTGTCGGGCACCTGTAATCCCAGCTACTTAGGAGGCTGAAGCAGGAGAATTGCTTGAACTCTGGAGGCAGAGGTTGCAGTGAGCTGAGATCGCACCACTGTACTCTAGCCTGGGCAACAAAGACTCCATCTCAACAACAACAACAAAAAAAGAGGCGAACATTTATTATTTTCCTAGACCCTAAAGTTTAAAGATCTAAGTACTATATTTGTGATTTTATGGAATGTATTTTCTTTACACATACATGAACAAGCATATAACTTTAAAGTAAATTATATATTCAAGTAAATCAGTAAAATTCAAGATTGCTGGCTGAATTCTTTTTTTTTTTTTTTTTTTTTTTGTCTTATTGACTTATTTTTTTTGAGACCAAGTCTCACTCTGTTGCCCAGGCTAGAGTGCAGCGTCGTGATCTGGGCTCACTGCAACCTCCACCTCTCGGGTTCAAGCGATTCTCATGCCTCAGCCTCCCAATTAGCTGGGACTACAGGCATGAGCCACCATGGCTAGCTAGTTTTTGTATTCTTAGTAGAGATGGGGTATTTCACCATGTTGGCCAGGCTGGTCTCGAACTCCTGACCTCAGGTGATCCACCCACCTCGGCCTCCCAAAGTGCTGGGATTATAGGCGTGAGCCACCGCGCCCAGTCTGCTAGCTTAATTTTTTTTTTCAAGATGGAGTCTTGCTTTGTCTCCCTGGCTAGAGTGCAATGGCGCAATCTCGGCTCACTGTAACCTCCGCCTTCTGGGTTCAAGCAATTCTTCCTGCCTCAGCCTCACAAGTAGCTGGGATTACAGGTGCATGCCACCATGCTCAGCTGATTTTTTGTATTTTTATTAGAAGCGGGGCTTCATCATGTTGGCCAGGCTGGTCTTGAACTCGTGACCTCACGATCCACCTGCCTTGGCATCCCAAAGTGCTGGGATTACAGGCGTGAGCCACCACACCCAGACCAACTTAATTCTTAAGATAAAATGTATTATAGTATGGCTGGGCACGGTGGCTCACGCCGAGATGGTGCCACTGCACTCCAGCCTAGGAAACAGAGCGAGACTCCATCTAAAAAAAAAAAAAAAAAAGTATTACAGTATTATGTAAACAACCACTCTAGTGCTATAAGTGTGACCTAAGTACTTAGCACTTTAACAAATTGATGTAAGTACTTAGTACTTTAACAAATTGGATCTGAAGTTGAAACACAGTTGCTGGTTTTCAGAAAACTGTTTTGGATTTACGGGTTTCAGGATAGGCGACCTCAGAACATGGCACCTTATGTCCATTTTCACGCTGCTGATAAAGACATACCCAAGAGTGGGTAACTTATTATTATTTTAGACAGAGTTTCACTCTTGTTGTCCAGGCTGGAGTGCAATGGTACCATCTCAGCTCACTGCAACCTCCGCCTCCTAGGTTCAAGTGATTCTCCTGCCTCAGCCTCCCAAAGTAGCTGGGATTACAGGCGCCCGCCACCACGCCCAGCTAATTTCTTTTTTGTATTTTTAGTTGAGACGGGGTTTCACCATGTTGGCCAGGCTGGTCTTGAACTCCTGACCTCAGTTGATCCACCCGCCTCAGCCTCCCAAAGTGCTGGGATTACAGGTGTGAGCCACCGAGCCCGGCAAGAGTGGGTAACTTATAAAGAAAAAGAGGTTTAACTGACTCACAGTTCCACGTGGCTGGGGAAGCCTAGAAATCATGGCAGAAGGCAAAAGGCACGCCTTACATGGTGGCAGGCAAGAGACAATGAGAGCCAAATGAAAGGGGAAACCCCTCGTAAAACCATCAAATCTCAAGAGACATTCACTACCAGAGAACAGTATGGGGAAAACTGCCTACATGATTAAATTATCTCTCCTCAGGTCCCTCCCACAACACAAGAGAATTATGGGAACTACAACTCCCATATGAGATTTGGGTGGGGACACAGCCAAACCATATCACTTGGCATTTGAGGAAATAACAGAAGCAGGAAGGTCCCCCACAGACCTTCTTTTGCCCCTCTTCCCTGAAGCAGGCCATAAAAGAATTCCCTGCTCTTCCTCTGAAGAAGATCATAAGACTCTCAAGTGAGAGGTGCCTTTCCCATACCCAGAGGAACACTCTTATCTCTTGGGATATGAAAGAGCAAAATAAATGCCCCTTTATCAACTAAGATGGGCCCTAAGATTAAGAAAACAAAAATTGGCCGGCATGGTGGCTCACGCCTGTAATCCCAGTACTTTGGGAGGCTGAGGTGGGCGGATCACGAGGGCAGAAGTTCGAGACCAGCCTGGCCAACACGGTGAAACCCCGTCTCTACTAAAAAATACAAAAATTAGCTGGGCGTGGTGGCGGGCGCCTGTAGTCCCAGCTACTCGGAGAGGCTGAGGCAGGAAAATGGCGTGAACCCGGGAGGCGGAGCTTGCAGTGAGCCGAGATCGTGCCACTGCACTCCAGCCTGGGCAACAGAGCCAGACTCTGTCTCAAAAAAAAAAAAAAAAAAAAAAGAAAGAAAGAAAGAGGGAAGGAAGGAGGGAAGGAAGGAGGGAAGGAAGAAAGAAAGAAAGAAAGAAAAGAAAAAAGAAAAAGAAAAAACAAAAATTGCCCACAGGTCAAGGGTTCAGGGATCGGCCGGCACGGCAACTTCCCAGATTCCTAAAGCTACAAGAAAAACTACACTCGTCGCAGGGCGCGTGGCTCACACCTGTAATCCCAGCACTTTGGGAATCCGAGGCGGGTGGATCAAGATCCTGAGGTCAGGAGTTCGATACCAGCCTGACCAATATAATGAAACCCCTTCTCTACTAAAAGTACAAAATTAGCCGGAAGTGGTGTCTGGCGCACGCCTGTAATCCCAGCTGCTTGGAAGGCTGTGGCAGGAGAATCGCTTGAACCGAGGAGGCGGAGGTTGCAGTGAGTTGAGAGTCCGCGCACCGTTGGCACCGCGATGAGGGCGGGAAGCACAGCCCGGGGCCCCCGGGAGCAAGAACGCCGCGGGCACCCAGCCCTCGCGGGACGCGGCGGTCGGGGCACGCCCCGGGCCGAACCAGGCTCTGCACTCCCGCGGATGCCCGGACCTGAAGGGTCGTCCGCTGGCTCCGGGATTCTGCATCCCCGACCCGCTCCGGGTGCGCCGAGGCTGCGGGGACCTCGCTGCGGGAGCGCGCCCCGGGGCCCCGGGGCCTGCGCGGAAGGCGGCTGCGGGGAGGGTCGCCGGGCAGAGGCTTCGGTCCCGGGCGCCCCCTCCCCGTCCGGACCCCCAGTCTGCAGTCTCCGCGGGTGTGCCGCGTGCAGGTAGAGACGGACGTGGGGCTGGACGCGGGGACTCAGGGACGGATGGGTGGGGGGCCGGCGGCCGGGGGAACAGGGGGCGTGGAGAGACGGCCGTGGGGACAGGGGGGCGGGTGGGCGCGGGGAAGGACGGACTGGGGGACTGAAGGACTGGGGTCCCGCGCCCGATGGACGGAGGCGCCAAGGACCAGCGGACTCGGGGGCGACTGGGCGACGGTGGGCGCAGCAGGGCGGAGGCACGGACAGCGGACGTACCTACAGGCCCGGCCTGGCCGCCTCTGCCTGATCCCAAGACCCATGGCGAGCCTCGCGCCGCCGCCGCCTCCCCTTCGCCTTACCTAGGGCCAGCATGTAGCCCTCGAAGTTGTCGCTGCTGAGCAGGGTCCAGGTACCGCTGAGGTCGGCGGGCATGGTCGGGGGTCGCGGGACAAACCTCAGCGGGCGGCCGGAGGCTCGGGCCTGGCCCTATAAACCAGGCATGGCGTGGCGGGGCAGGGGGTGGGGCCGCGCGCGGGAGGCGCAGGTGGGGCCGCGTGGGTCCCACTCGCCTGCAGAAGCCGCTGCGCTCCCGGCCGCCTCCGCCCGGTGCTCCAGGCTCTGCCCACCACGCGGCAGCTCCCCCCTTTCCTTGGGGCTTCCTCTCCTACTGCTTTCTCATGTCCCAGACTGTTTCGGGCCACATTTTCTTTCCTGCTTATATGTTAATGACCCAGGGATGATCTTCAAACTCATGGCATTGAATATTGTCAGCTTCAAATAACAATACACCTCTCAACGTAACTCTCATGGTCTCAATAAATAGGAGTTTATTTTTCTTAACAAGCAGTCCTGAGAGAAGTGATTGCTGGTGATGATTAGCACCTAGGAATCACACTCAGTGATTCGCACCTCGGTAACGCCGCAGCTTCGTCTCTCTGACTCTGGTGGCCTTTTATTCCTGCTTGTTACCGCCTGGTCATGAGCTGGCAGCTGGGTTCCCAGCCAGGATATCCACATTCAAGGTGGGGAAGAGGGAAAGCAGCAAAGGTCAGTATCCCTGCAGCACAAACCTCCCCGTCTCCTATAAGTCTAGATAGTTGGAAAAAAGAAAAGAAATTACCCAGCAGGTTTCTGTGTATATTTCATTAGCCAAAACTGTATCAATGCCGCTTCTAACTGCAAGGGGCCTGGGGATTCTAGTCTCCAGCATTTAGCCTCAGAGCAGAGAAAAGCAAAGGAGAAGGGGTGGGAATATGGGCTAACCTACAACATTAGCCACAAACACCGCCTAGATATGCTGGCTCCAAGACTGACTGATTGATTTTGTTTTTATTTATTTATTTATTTATTTATTTTTTATTTTTTAATTTTTTTATTTTATTATTATTATACTTTAAGTTTTAGGGTACATGTGCACAATGTGCAGATTAGTTACATAGGTATACATGTGCTTATTTATTTATTTAGAGACAGAGTCTCACCTTGTCACCCAGGCTGGAGTGCGGTGGCTCAACCTCTGCCTCCCAGGTTCAAGAAATTCCCCTGCCTCAGCCTCTAGAGTAGCTGGGATTACAAGCGTGAGGCACTGTGCTCAGCCCTTTTGTTGCTTTTTTTTTTCGTCTTATTTTTCAGTTGGTTTAGAATGTGGACAGAAAAGTACTTGGATATCTTCAAGAACTTGAGAGTCACCTTCTCAGATCAGCCTTCCTATATGCTCCTAATACACACTTACTCCACATCACATCTCTGCTTATGTCCTTTATCATTATTAAAATCCATAATTATCTTTTTTCTTTTTTATTGACTGCCTTTTCCATGAAACTTTCCAGGGCAGAGCCCATGTTCATTTCATTCACCACTCCAGTATCTCCAGGGTCTGGCACAGTGCCTGGCAAGTACTCAATAAATGTTTGTTGACTGACTGACTGACTAGCTATGACCTTTTCCAAGGGAGAAATGCCATTTTCATTGAGAAGCCAGAGTGACATCACCTTGCCCATAATGAGCTAGCTGTTGATTCTCGTAACTGTAAGACATTGATTCCAGGCTTGGTGCGGTGGCTCACGCCTGTAATCCCAGCACTTTGGGAGGCTGAGTTAGGAAGGTCACTTGAGGTCAAGAGTTTGAGACCAGCCTGGCCAAAAGGGTGAAATCCGTCTCTACTAAAAACAAAAATTAGCCAGGCATGTAATCCCAGCTACTGGGGAGGCTGAGGCAGGAGAATTGCTTGAACCCAGGAGGCAGAGGTTGCAGTGAGCCGAGATTGCACCATTGCATCCAGCCTGGGCAAAGAAGCAAGACTTCATCTAAAAAAAAAAAAAAAAAAATCCACATGACCAAGAGAACAGGATATGCAGAAATCTTACGTACTTCCTATTCTTAAAATCTTATTGTTCTAAAACTTGGCCTGAAAATGAAAATCACAGAAAAAACTAATAATAGTTTTAACCTTCGTGCTGGTTGGTTTGGCTTCTGGCCAGCTTGAGCAAAGGTCATCTATTATGGACAGGATTTAATTTCAGCTGAAGTAGACACAGACTCCACTTGCCATAGGATAAGGAGTAATTTTTTTCCTTTACAATTCTAGTATCTTTCTAGACAGGACTCAAGGTTACCTCTGGAAGGAGAATAATAATTTATCTGGTCAAATTTGAGCCCTTTCTTTCCTTCTGTTTGGTGCTGGCAAAGTAAACCAGAAGATTACAGCCAAGACTGAGGTCCTGAACCTGTGTACAAGCACTGTTCTTCCTAGACAGCAATGGATGGAGATTGCTGAGGGCTACTTTATCATGGAACCTCTCATCTGTTGCTTGATGGAGTCTGATGCTGGTTCAGCAAAGACTGGCATGGACCTTGTGGTGGACTCCACACCATCCATACCTCCCCTCCCTACTGCAAGAATGCAGTGCCAATAGGGAGTTTGGTCCAGCTCCTGAAGGTAGACCTGGATTAGTATCAGGCTAAACCAATCCCAGAAACTCTATTAGCTTAGCCAGTGATCAGCTTTAGGGAGAAGCAGGTTTAAATGACTGAATCAGCCAGTGAGATGCGATGAGGAGTTTGAAAGGGCTGTTGGGAAAGATGTTTCTTTGATTTTAACAGAGCCATGGGGAGCCATGGGGAGTCACTCCTGAACATGAACAAGGAAGCCTGGCTACTGGTGACCCTCCTATAACTCAAGGGCACTAGATTTAAGACACTGTGACTAGAAGAGTAGAGGGATGGAAAGAACCCGGTCCCCGATGACAGTGTTGATTCGCAGCACCTACAAACCTACACACCTTCCATTCTGCCCTATGTCTGTACTTCTGAGTATAAATGTCCGTGTTTAAACCACTTTGAGTTGAGCCCACTTTGAGTTGAGCTTCCTGCTACTTGCAATGAAAAAAAATTCTGATACATTTTGAAGCAGGGTATTTCCCTGACTCCTTCATTGGCAGGAACTGGAACGCAGGGGCGCTGGAACTAGCCAGCCGCTTTGGGTGCAGGAGCTGGGGCGAGTGCTTTTGGGCACCTGAAGGAGCAAAACTTTGTGTGGGCCCCACAGCAGCATCTGGTGAGGGTGCCTGCAACCCCTGAAGCCCCAGAAGGGGTGTTATAATGCCCTTTTAGCTTTGCTGTGGACAGCTTAACTGTTAACAGCTCAGTGGAGGGTCAGTGTGACAGCCTTTTGCACCCGCACTTGTGGTACCCAAATTCTTGTCCAGTGTCCAGGAGGAATGAGGTAGCACAAATGAATTGAAGATGGTAAATGCATGGAAATTTATTGCCAATGAAAGTGACTCTCAGTGGGAAGAGGAGCTGAAAAGAGGATGGAGCAAGAAGGTAATCTTCCCCTGAAGTCCAGCCATCCCTGGCTGGACTCCTCTTCAAAGCTACACCATGAAGCTGTCCCTGTGAAGTCAAGCCACTTCTTTCTGCCGTCCAACCGTAGTCTCCAACATCCAGCTGCTTCTCCTCTCTGCTGGCTGAGCTTGTTTTTTTTGTTTGTTTGTTTTTTTTTTTAGACTGAGTTTCGCTCCATCACCTAGGCTGGAGTGTAGTGGCGTGATCTCGGCTCAATGCAACCTCCACCTCCTGGGTTGAAGTGATTCTCGTGCCTCAGCCTCCTGAGTAGCTGGGATTACAGGCGCCCGCCACCACGCCTGGCTAATTTTTGTATTTTTAGTATAGGTGGGGTTTCGCTGTGTTGGCCAGGCTGGTCTTGAACTCCTGACCTCAAGTGATTTGCCCGCCTTGGCCTTCAAAAGTGCTAGGGTTACAGGCTACTGCGCCCAGCTGAGCCTGGGGTTTTCATGGACACAGGATGGGGGGTGGGCCATGGGTAGATATGGAAAAGGCAACTTTCAAGAGGGCAAACAGGGATGTAAGTGCTCACTGTGGGCCATAGTATCAGGCTTTTCAGCTCCAGGTGGGGAGCCCTCATTGGGGACCCACCCTCTTCTGCCCAGAATTTCTCTGCCTCCTTTCCTTATCAATATCATAAATAAAATCAAGGTACTTTTGGCTGGGCACAGTGGCTCATGCCTGTAATTCCAGCACTTGGAGGGGCAGAAGTGGGAGAATCACTTGAGGCCAGGAGTTCGAGACCAGCATGACCAACATGACAAAACCCCATCTCTACTAAAAATACAAAAATTAGCTGGGTGTGGTGGCACACGCCTGTGATCCCAGCTACTCAGGAGGCTAAGGCACGAGAATCACTTGAACCCGAGACTGTCTCAAAAAAAAAAAAAAATCAAGGTACCCTTTTTTTTTTTTTCTTTTTTGAGATGGAGTCTTGCTCTGTCACCCAGCCTGGAGTACAGTGGTGTGACCTTGGCTCACTGTAACCTCTGCCTCCCCAGGTTCAAGCAATTCTCCTGCCTCAGATTCCTGAGTAGCTAGGACCACAAGTGCCTGCCACCATGCCTGGCTAATATTTTTGTACTTTTATTAGAGACGGGGTTTCACCATGTTGGCCAGGCTGGTGTCGAACTCCTGAACTTAGGTGATCCACATGCCTTGGCCTCCCAAAGTGCTGGGATTACAGGCATGAGTCATCACACCCAGCCAAGGCACCCTTTCTTCTTAAGCAGCTTTCTTACGATTATTTATCTATTTGAGAGCAAAATTATGGTTCAGTTTCAAACATGCTTAAGTTGCTGAAGATACAAATGTTAAATAAAATACTACTTTGGTTGGGTGTGATAACTCACACCTGTAATCCCCGTACTTTGGGAGGCCAACGCAGGTGGATCATTTGAGGTCAGGAGTTCGAGATCGGCTGGGCCAACATGGAGAAACCGTCTCTATTAAAAATACAAAAGTTAGCTGGGCACGGTGGTGTGCGCTTGTAATCCCAGCTACTCGGGAAGCTGAGACAGGAGAATTTCTTGAACCCGAGAGGCGGAGGTTGCAGTGAGCTGAGATTGTGCCACTGCACTCCAGCCTGGGTGACAGAACAAGACTCTGTCTCAAAAAAAAAACACCAACCAAAAAAACCATACTTCATGCTAGACCAGCTTATGAAGTGGGAAATAAGTAAGTAAATAAAAATTTTGAAAATCACTTTATGAATACTATTGTCTCAACAAAAGCGTGGCTGGAGACTTGGGTCTTCTGCTTTGGTGACATTGATACTTTTAGCTGTACTATTTCATTTTTTTTGAAACAGGGTCTCAGTTGCACAGGCTGGAGTGCAGTGGGGTAATCACAGCTCACTACAGCCTCCAGATCCCAGGCTCAAGCAATCTTCTCACCTCAGCCTCCCAAATAGCTCGGACTACATGTACAAGCTACCATGCCTGGCTTATTTTATTTTATTTATTTATTTATTTATTTATTTACTTACTTATTTTGAGACGGAGTCTTGCTCTGTCGCCCAGGCTGGCGTGCAGTGGCGCAATCTCAGCTCGCTGCAAACTCTGCCTCCCGGGTTCACGCCATTCTCCTACCTCAGTCTCCCAAGTAGCTGGGACTACAGGCGCCCGCCACCACGCCCGGATAATTTTTTGTATTTTTAGTGAGACGGGGTTCCACCATGTTAGCCAGGATGGTCTCGATCTCCTGACCTTGTGATCTGCCCTCCTCGGCCTCCCAAAGTGCTGGAATTACAGGTGTGAGCTACCGCACCCTGCTGCCTGGCTAATTTTTAAAAAATTTTTTGTAGACACAGGGTCTCACTATGTTGCTCATGCTGGGCTCAAGTGATCCTCCTGTCTTGGCCTCCAAAGCCTGGGACTACAGGTGTGAGCCACTGCACTGGACTTAGTAAGCTTGTTTTGTTTTTGTTTGTTTGTTGAGAGGGAGTTTTTGCTCTTGTTGCCCAGGCTGGAATGCAGTGTCATGATCGGGGCTCACTGCAACCTCTGCCTCCTGGGTTCAAGCAATTCTCCTGCCTCAGCCTCCTAAGTAGCTGGAATTACAGGTGCCTGCCAACACGCCCGTATAATTTTTTGTATTTTTAGTAGAGACAGGGTTTCACCATGTTGGCCAGGCTGGTCTTGAACTCCTGACCTCAGGTGATCCACCCACCTTGGCCTCCCAAATTGCTGGGATTACAGGTGTGAGCCACCATGCCCAGCCTGAGCCACCATGCCCAGCCTTGTTTTGTTTTTTGAGACAGGGTCTGGCTCTGTCACCCAGGCTGGAGTGCAATGGCGCAATCTCAGCTCACTGTAACCTCTGCCTCCTGTGTTCAAACCATCCTCTCACCTCAGCCTCCTGAGTAGCTGGGACTATAGGCACACACCACCACACCCAGCTAATTTTTGTATTTTTGGTAGAGACAGGGTTTTGCCATGTTGCCCAGGCTAGTCTAGAATTCCTGGGCTCAAACAACCTGCTGCCTCTGATTCCCAAATTTCTGAGAATATAGGCGTGAGCCACTGTGCCCAGCCAGTACATGTTTTTTGTTTGTTTTATTTGTTTTTCTAAAGATAGGATCTTGCTATGTTACGCAGGCTGTTCTTGAACTCCTGGGCTCAAGCAATCCTTCCACCTTGGTCTTCCAAAGTGCTGGGATTACAGATGTGAGCGACCAAGCCTGGCTGAGCCACCAGGCCGGCGCTAGCCGATATACTTGTATTAATGTACAAACTGGACTCTAGCATTCCTCACACTGAAGTATTTATGGGTAAAATTACACATTTGGGATTTGCTTTAAAAGACTCCAGCAAAACAAAACAGGTGTAGATGAAGATTGGCA
Source organism: Pongo pygmaeus (assembly GCF_028885625.2). NCBI lineage: Eukaryota > Metazoa > Chordata > Mammalia > Primates > Hominidae > Pongo > Pongo pygmaeus. The sequence goes on from NC_072373.2 coordinate 221,243,674, forward strand.
AAATGTTATGCTTGAAGTTGATGGGTACGTAGGGGCTCATTATACTATTATCACTAATTTTGTGTGTTTGCTATTTTCCCTAATGTTTTACAATGTAATTGTCAGGTTATCCATTGTTTTGGAAAAATTTATTGGGCAGCTTAACTTGATTTGGGAAACACTGTCCACGGCAAGTCATTTAGACTTGGTAAGACATGTGAGGGAGAAATGGATCTGAATTCCAGTTCTGAAACTGAGGTGACAGTTTCATTAAAGGACAGCAAGGGGACAGCGATCATCCCTGCAGAGTCAAAACAGAGAATAATGGGACCAGGCACCACTATGACAGGTCAAAAACCCTATCTGGGCAGAGCGTGATGGCTCACACCTATAATTCCAGCACTTTGGGAGGCCGAGGTGGGCGGATCATTTGAGGCCAGGAGTTCGAGACCAGCTTGGCCATCACGGTGAAACCCTGTCTCTACTGAAAATACAAAAATTAGCCAGGCGTGGTAACACACGTCTGTAATCCCAGCTTCTTGGGAGGCTGAAGCAGGAGAACTGCTTGAAATGCTTGAACCCAGGAGGCAGAGGTCGCAGTGAGCCAAGATTGCACCACTGCACTCCAGCCTGGGCGACACAGCAAAACTGTCTCAGAAGCAAACACACACACACACACACATACACACAAAAGTTAATTATGGCCCATATCACCTTCTCCCTCGGATTCCACTGTGCTAGTTCCAAGGAATTGCTAACACTGGGCAAGTTCAGCCTAGTCCTTCTGTGAGGACTGAATATGTCGGACTCATCTCCATCAGACTACCACAAACTGTTGTTGAAAGCTTTATTTGTCCTCACTTAGGGTAAATGAAAAATTTCAAGATTTGGCTACAACTTCATTCTTTGAAAAGTAATATTTTACAGAAAGAGAGGTTAGGGGTACTGGCTCCGAAGACAAAGCTTAGATTCAAGCCCAGCTCACCATTTATACCAGTCCCCTGATTTTGCCGTTTCCTTATGATATAAGGCACTCGGGGGCACAAGCCAAGCACACAGTAAGTGTTCAGGAAGTGCTGGCATTACGAAGTTCAAACAGCACCACTGGTAAATGGAGTTCAGATTTCAGAGGTGGAGACTGTGGATGCAGCCTCACAGCTAAGTGGATGCCGTGGTGAAATGTTTAGATCATAGGCGTTTGAGAAGGATTATGAGAATGTTAGAGGAATGGGCCTCCCTTGGCACCCAGAAATAAATGTTAAAGGAGGCTGTATCATCATATAACAACTTCCGGACTTCTAGAAAAGTGAAAAGAGAGGCTTGGGTAAGGAAGATGAAAGCCCTCCCACCACCCTGCGCGCTGACCTGGGGCATCCTTCCTTCTACTCTGTTGTTAGATCCTCACGATGGCCAAAAAAAGCATTCTTTAACCTAAACCCTCCCCATGGCTCAATCTCTACCCCTTCATCACCAAGGAAAAGCCACTTCTCTTATCTGAAAGGCCTGCTGTTCACATAGGCAAACACTACCACAAAGGCTCTCAATCATCTGAATGAAGATGCCAATCAAGGACTTTTACCGCAGGTTTGTTTGCCACATTCAAATTACACAATGTAAGGGGTAAAGGGTACAACACATAAAACCCCCAGCATCAAACAAACAAGCCAAACAAAACACCAGCATCACACATTTCCTCTAAATTCACAGTACAAAAGCAAATTATGGAAATGATGCAGGAGGGAATAAACAATGGCATATTTTCTTCACATCAGTCATTCATATTTATTCCCCTGTGAAATTCATTGTTCTAACTTCCATTATTCAAAGTGGAAGTTCTGTCCTTGAGGACACCCAAAATTATGCTATTACGTGGCGGCATCAACAGCATCCTCGGCGTTGGGAGAAAAAGCCAAGCTTGTTCTCTGTACAAAGCTTGTTCTTTGTACAAAGTTGTTGCTCCATAAATAGTGCAACAATAGGATCAGGCTGGGTGCGGTGGCTCATGCCTGTAATCCCAGCACTTTGGAAGGCTGAGGTGGGCAGATCACCTGAGGTCAGGAGTTCAAGACCAGCCTGTCTAACATGGCGAAACCCCATCTCTACTAAAAATACAAAATTAGCCGGACATGGTAGTGGGTGCCTGTAATCCCAGCTACTCAGGAGGCTGAGGCAGGAGAACTGCTTGAACCCGGGAGGCGGAGGTTGCAGTGAGCCGAGATCGTGCCACTACACTCCAGCCTGGGAGACAGAGTGAGACTCCATCTCAAAAACAAAAAACAATAGGATCATTGCACCCTTACCAGGGCTCCTGCAAGGGTCCCCACATGCCTTGTCCAGTGAGGTCCTGAGGTCAGCAGTCACAGCTGAGCAGGGCACAGGCACTTCTAAGTGGGAAGGCACGACAGTATGAGAGAAGTTTCCAGCATTTAAATGACACTTCAGATGAACTAGGTCTAGTTTCCCAGAGGAAGTCCAAATTCAGTTCTCATAGCTTCGTCTTGCTCTATCGTTACTTTTCAGGACTCCTTCAACTCTCAAACTCCAAGAAGCTAAAGAGGAGAAAATGACCTTCATCTGTTGGATTTGAGGCTTCCAGCCTTTCACTGACTTGGCAGATGGATCCTGAAACCTGCTAGCTGTCAGGCTTTTTTTTTTTTTTTTGAGATGGAGTCTCACTCTGTCACCCAGGCTGGAGTGCAATGGCACGATCTTGGCTCACTGCAACCTCTGCCTCCCAGGTTCAAGCGATTCTCCTGCCTCAGCCTCCCAAGTAGCTGGGACTACAGGAGCCCACCACCATGCTCGGCTGATTTTTTGTATTCTTAGTAGAGATGGGGTTTCACCATATTAGCCAAGCTGGTCTTGAACTCTTGACCTCATGTGATCCACCCACTTAGGCCTCCCAAAGTGCTGGGATTATAGGTGTGAGCCACCACACCCGGTCTTTTTTTTTTTTTTTTTTTGAGATGGAGTTTTGCTCTTTTGCCCGGGCTGGAGTACAGTGGCACGACCTTGGCTCACTGGAACCTCTGCCTCCCGGGTTCAAGCGATTCTCCTGCCTCAGCCTCCCAAGTAGCTGGAATTACAGTCATGCAGCACCATGCTCGGCTAATTTTTTGTATTTTTAGTAGAGACTCCATCTCAAAAACAAACAAACAAACAAACAAAAACTTATTTTAGCTTACCATTGATTTTTACTAAATTTTTTTTTTTGAGACGGAGTCTTGCTCTGTTGCCAGGCTGGAGTGCAGTGGCGCGATCTTGGCTCACTGCAACCTCCACCACCTGGGGTCAAGCGATTCTCCTGCCTCAGCCTCCCAAGTAGTTGGGACTACAGGCACGTGCCACCACACACAGCTAATTTTTGTATTTTTAGCAGAGATGAGGTTTCACCATATTGGCCAGGATGGTCTCCATCTCTTGACCCCGTGATCCACCTGCCTCAGCCTCCCAAAGTGCTGGGATTACAGGCGTGAGCCACTGCGCCCAGACGATTTTTACTAAACTTTTAAGCTTTAGTTTAGGCAACAGATCACAACTTCTCTCCCCAGTTAATAACACCCAGATTGTTTCAGATCCCCAAATGGGAAGTCCGAAATATCATGCTGTAGAATTCCTATGTCTTAGCTTCTGCAGTGTTTCTCTGCAAAGGGGCCAGGATGACCCCAGCATTCCTGTCTTCACTCTCAGAGCTGTACAAATTATGCTTTTCAATGTATTCTTGGACAAGATCTGGTACCAAGTAGCGAATGCTCTGGCCCCTTCTGAGGGCTCTCCGGATTTTTGTGGATGAGATGTCATTAGTGATCCATTCATTCACCACGTGAATGTTGCTCCGGTGTTTCCACAGCACATCCGATTCATAGATAAACTTCTGAGCATCATTTCCAGCCCGAGTAACACATATGAGCCCATAGTTGGCCACGATTTGGGTGATGTCTTCACTCTTCCACAAATTGGGAACAGCAAAGGACTCCAATAAATCTGCCCCACACAGCAGCTTGACCTTTGGCACAGCTGGGAAGAATAAAACAGAGCTTTGGGGTATGCTTTTTCTTCCCCTCTACCTCCTCCAAGTGGAAAGGGGTTTACTTTTCTAAAAACCCACTGTATCAACATGAAGATATGTATGTGCTTTTCAAGAATGAGGGTTCAGGCCGAGTGTGGTGGCTCTAGCTGTAATCCCAGCACTCTGGGAGGCTGAGGCGGGCGGATCACTTGAGGTCAGGAGTTTGAGACCAGCCTGACCAACATGGTGAAATACCGTCTCTACTAAAAATACAAAATTAGCCGGGGGTGGTGGCGCATGCCTGTAACCCCAGATACTCGGGAGGTTGAGGCAGGAGAATCCCTTGAACTTGGGAGGCAGAGGTTGCAGTGAGCCAAGATCGTGCCATTGCACTCCAGCCTGGGCAACAAGAGCAAAACTCTGTCTCAAAAAAAAAAAAAAAAAAAAAGAATGACAGTTCACAGCTTTTATGAGATTTTATGAGAATCAGATTCCCAAAAGAGACCCAGGACACCTCAAAGATTAGAGACCACTGCAGGAGAAATAAGCTCCAAGTGCCTTTTACTCTCCTTCACTTCATGCAACTAACAAGGTGCATTTTACAGACACCCACAAGTATGCAATATAAAATGAAAATAAAGGCCAGGCATAGTGGCTGACACCTGTAATCCTAGCACTTTGGGAGGCCAAGGCAGGAGGACTGCTTGGGGCCAGGAGTTCAAGACCAACCTGGCCAACATAGCAAGACCTCATCTCTAAAAAACAAAAAAAATAAGGCCCAGGCACCGTGGCTCACGCCTGTAATCCCAGCACTTTGGGAGTCCGAGGCGGACAGATCACGAGGTCAGGAGATTGAGACCATCCTGGCTAACATGGTGAAACCCCGTCTCTATTAAAAATACAAAAAAATTAGACAGGCGTGGTGGCAGGCACCTGTAGTTCCAGCTTCTCGGGAGGCTGAGGCAGGAGAATGGCATGAACCCAGAAGGCGGAGCTTGTAGTGAGCTGAGATCATGCCACTGCACTCCAGCCTGGGAGACAGCGCAAGACTCCATCTAAAAAAAAAAAAAATACACAGGGTTTTGCTCAGCTATAGAATCTTATCAACTCTAGTCTGTGGGTCCTGCTAAAACATACAAACCTTTTGTTTTTGGCTCTAGGGATTTCTTTTGACTAGAATCTTGTTTTTCAGTCCACTTCCTCTTCCTTCCAGGCCTTTCTAGAGCAGGTGAGTTCTGTTGGTGATCACAGTTACTAGCCTCCAATTTCTCTTGATGGTGTCTATAAAACAACAAAACAATAGACTATTTCTCTTTCTCACATGCTCCATTAGAATATATCATTAACATTATTTATAGCTGGGCACGGTGGCTCATACCTGTAATCCCAGCACTTTGGGAGGCCGAGGTGGGCGGATCACGAGATCAGGAGATCGAGACCATCCTCGCTAACATGGTCAAACCCCATCTCTACTAAAAATACAAAAAACTAGCCGGGCGTGGTGGCGGGCACCTGTAATCCCAGCTACTCAGGAGGCTGAGGCAGGAGAATCACTTGAATCTGGGAGGCAGAGGTTGCAGTGAGCCAAGATCACACCACTGCACTCCAGCCTGGGCGACAGAGTGAGACTCCGTCTCAAAAAAAGAAAAAAAAAAAAAAAGAATACCATTAACATTATTTATTTATTTATTATTTTGAGATGGTGTCTTGCTCTATTGCCCAGGCTGGAGTGCAGTGTGCAATCTCAGCTCACTGGCTCCTGGGTTCAAACAATTCTCTTGCCTCAGCCTCCCAAGCAGCTGGGATTACAGGTGCGCACCACCACGCTCAGCTAATTTTTTTTGTATTTTTAGTAGTGACAGGGTTTCACCATGTTGGCCAGGCTGATCTTGAACTTCTGACCTCTAGCGATCTGCCCACCTCAGCCTCCCAAAGTGCTGGGATTATAGGCACCTGGCCAACATTATTTATTATATGCCACACATTACACTGAATCCTTTACATGGATTACCTGATTAAGTCTTCTCAACATAAGATGACTGTTGTGGAAGACTAAAAAAAATTAAAAATCTTCTCGACCGGGCGTGGTGGCTCACACCTGTAATCCCAGCACTTTGGGAGGCCAAGGCGGGTGGATCACCTGAGGTCAGGAGTTTGAGACACAGCCTGACCAACATGGAGAAACCCTGTCTCTGCTAAAAATACAAAATTAGCTGGGTGTGGTGGCACATGCCTATAATCCCAGCTACTCGGGAGGCTGAGGCAGGAGAATTGCTTGAACCCAGGAGGTGGAGGTTGCAGTGAGCCATGATTGCGCCATTGCACTCCAGCCTGGGCAACAAGAGCAAAACTTCGTCTCAAAAGAAAAAAAAAAATCTTCTCAACATCCTGTATCATAAATATTATTATCTCCATAAGGGAGGGAAAAAGGAGGCTTACAGTTGCTACTCCAGCTCCTAGCAGAGTCTATGAGAAGACATTCAATAACAATTTTTTTTTTTTCTTGAGATGGAGTCTCATTCTGTCGCCCAGGCTGGAGTGCAGTGGCACGATCTCAGCTCACTGCAACCTCCGTCTGCCGGGTTCACGCCATTCTCCTGCTTCAGCCTCCTGAGTAGCTGGGACTACAGGCGCCCACCACCACGCCTGGCTAATTTTTTTTGTATTTTTAGTACAGATGGGGTTTCACCATGTTAGCCAGGATGGTCTCGACCTGCTGACCTTGTGATCCGCCCGCCTCAGCCTCCCAAATAGCTGGGACTACAGGCTAATTTTTGTATTTTTAGTAGAGACAGGGTTTTGCCATGTTGGCCAGGGTGGTCTCGAACTCCTGACCTCAGGTGATCCACCCACCTTGGCCTCCCAAAGTGCTGGGATTACAGGTATGAGCCACCATGCCCGGCCTGATCCTATTGTTGCGCTATTTATAGCCAGTAATCCTTTCTAGTGTGGGTGTGGTGGCTAGACGCTGGAGTCCACTGTCCTGTCACCAACTTCAGGAGACTGAGACAGTTCAATAGCAGCAGAAGCGGAATTGGTTTGTTGAACTCTGATGGCAACATCGGAGGAGTGACCCTGACTTCCACTTCTCCAGCCCTTTTACTTTTTTTTTGAGACAGTCTCACTCTGCTGCCCAGGCTGGAGTGCAGTGGCACAATTTCAGTTCACCGCAACCTCTGCCTCCCAGGCTCAGGCAATTCTCCTGCCTCAGCCTCCCTAGTAGCTGGAATTACAGGCATGGGCCCAGCTAATCTTGTATTTTTAGTAGAGACAGGGTTTCACCATGTTGGCCAGGCTGGTCTTGAACTACTGGACTCAGGTGATCTGCTGGCCTCAGCCTCCCAAAGTGCTGGGATTATAGTCATGAGCTACCATGCCCGGCCTCAGCTCTTTTAAGTATTTTTTGCCTAAGTACTTAAATCTCTTTCCTCTTAAAATACCCAGAGTGGTTTCTATTTCCTAGTCTGAACCCTAAATGATACGGTCAGTAAGTGGAAGGTTCAGAACTCTAAGAACAGATACTAAACAGAAAGGCTTTTCAGAAAGCCCTTTCATTTTAAACTCAAGATAACAATAGGCCAGGCATGGTAGCTCACATTTGTAATCCCAGCACTTTGGGAGGCCTAGGTGGGAGGATTGCTTGAGGCCAGGAGTTTGAGATCAGCATAGGCAACATAGCAAGGCCCCATCTCCAACAAAAAAAAGAAAAGAAAGTTTAAAAAAATCAAAATAACATTAAGAAATAATTAGGTATCAGCTGGGCGTGGTGGCTCACCTCTGTAATCCTCACGCTTTGGGAAGCTGAGATGGGCAGATCACCTGAGGTCAAGAGTTCAAGACCAGCCCGGCCAATAGGGTGAAACCCCAGCTCTACTAAAAATACAAAAATTAGCCGGGCGTGGTGGCAGGTGCCTGTAATCCCAGCTACTCGGGAGGCTGAGGCAGAGGAATGGCTTGAACCCGGGAGGCGGAGGTTGCAGTGAGCCGAGATCATGCCATTGTACTCCAGCTTGGGTAACAAGAGTGAAACTCTATCTCAAAAAAAAAAAAAAAAAAAGAAAAGAAATAATTAGGTGTTGGGAGGCTGAGGCAGGTGGATCACCTGAGGTCAGGAGTTCAAGACCAGCCTGGCCAACAAGGTAGAACCCATCTCTACTAAAAATACAAAAAAAATTAGCGGGGCATGGTGGCGGTCACCTGTAGTCCCAGCTACTTGGGAGGCTGAGGCAGGAGAATTGCTTGAACCCAGGAGGCAGAGGTTGCAGTGAGCCGAGAACGCACCACTGCACTCCAGCCTGGGTGACAGAGTGAGACTCCGTATCAAAAAAAAAAAAAAAAAAAAAAAGAGAGAAATAATTAGATGTCACTTACTCTGGTTTTTGAACCCTTAAATAGAACTGCTTCAAAGGTATGGGCACAGAGATCTGTGACTCCCCCCAGATGCTGTCATGGAAGCAGCACACAAATCAGGCCTGTCCACGATCAGGCAGCACTGGATGCTTCTCTTGGTTAAATTATCTGCCTGTCTCTTTTATACTTAGGAAGACTGATGATAATAACATCTTCTTGCAATTTTCCCTTTCTCATTTGGGGCACAGACAGGCCAGGCAGGCTTCCTCTGTTTTCTAACAGTGACATCACATAGTGGCAAGCATGCAAACATCTTTTTTTTTTTTTTTTTTTTTTTTGAGATGGAGTCTCGCTCTGTCACCCAGGCTGGAGTGCAGTGGCACAATCTTGGCTCACTGCAACCTCTGCCCCCGGGGTTCAAGCGTTATCTCCTGCCTCAGCCTCCCAAGTAGCTGGGATTACAGGCATGCGCCACCATGCCCGGCTAATTTTTGTATTTTTAGTAGAGACGGGTTTTCACCATGTTGGCCAGGCTGGTCTCGAACTCCTGACCTCAGCTGATCCACCCGCCTCAGCCTCCCAAAGTGCTGGGATTACAGGCGTGAGCCACCACGCCTGGCCTCAAACAACTTAAAACATAATGAAATACACAGAGGGGCTAAGGAAGACCCATCGTTTGGTGCTGTGCTCTACAGTCCTGTAGTAACCTTCCACAGGAATGGCTTACAACACACGTGACAGTTTTGCAAATCTGTATGTTCACAGATGTAAGCAACATTGAAACATGGTAAAAAAATAAGCTGCTTAGCCATTTACACAGAACTGACGAAGTTGATTACACCATAAATACCTTAGCACCTTAAGAGTCTCTTTCCACTCCTTCTGAAGACTTTCCCATGTATCAACTTCCACCCATTTGGAATTCTTGGTAGCAAGTTCTGCCATGATGACCCGGTGATAGGCAGGAATGAGTCCTTTCTTCTTGTAGGCATCACCAACAGGAGAAATGATGCCTTTGACAACTGTGTATCTTCCTGGATAAAGAGTTAGGTTTCACACTAGGTATAACAAATTAGATTTTACGCACCGGAAATATTACGATCAATATTATTTGTTTTGTTTTGTTTTTTGAGACAGAGTCTTGCTCTGTTCCCCAGGCTGCACTGGAGTGATCTCGGCTCACTGCAACCTCCGCCTCCTAGGTTGAAGCGATTCTCCTGACTCAGACTCCTGAGTAGCTGGGATTATGGGCGCACGCCACCATGCTGGCTAATTTTTGTATTTTTAGTAGAGATGAGGTTTTTACCACGTTAGCCAAGCTGGTCTCCAACTTCTGACCTCAAGTGATCTGCCTGCCTCAGCCTCCCAAAGTGCTGAGACTACAGGCATGAGTCACCACACCTGGCCAATATTGTTTTATAATCACAGATTCCCTTTCTTTAGGGATTCCAGCTTATTAGCTGATTGATCAATTAATTGACTGAAATTATGGTAAAATATACCCAAGTGTACAGTTCTATGATATTAACTGCAAACATGCTGTTGTGCAACCATCGCTCCTACCCATCTCCAGAATTTTCTCATCTTCCCCAACTGAAACTCTGTACTTCACCTCATTCCCCTATACAGTTAAATTTCTACTGATATTGCCAAATTACTTTGTAAAAAGCCTTAATTCGTATTGTCCACCTAGATGTATGCAAAAGCCCATTTCTCAATGTCATAGGCAAATAGTGAGCTTTAGCATCCATCCATCCATCTACCTATCAGCATATAATATGATCATTTATGTAACAAAAAAATCGAGGCCAGGTGTGGTGGCTCACACCTGTAATCCCAGTGCTTTGGGAGACCGAGGCAGGAGAATCGCTTGAGCCCAGGAGCTCAACACCAACATGGGCAAAACAGTAGGACCCAGTTTCTACAAAAAATTAAAAAATTAGGTGAGGTGCGGTGGCTCACTCCTGTAATCCCAGCACTTTGGGAGGCCGAGGCGGGTGGATCACGAGGTCAGGAGATCGAGACCATCCTGGCTAACACGGTGAAACCCCGTCTCTACTAAAAATACTAAAAAATTAGCCGGGCGTGGTGGCGGACGCCTATAATCCCAGCTACTCGGGAGGCTGAGGCAGGAGAATGGCGTGGGTCCAGAAGGCAGAGCTTGCAGTGAGCTGAGATTGCGCCACTGCACTCCAGCCTGGGCGACAGAGCAAGACTCTGTCTCCAAAAAAAAAAAAAAAATTAGCCAGATGTGGTGGCATGCCTGTAGTCACAGCTACTCAGGAGCCTGGGGCAGGCAGCTCACTTGAGTCCGGGAGGTAAAGGCTGCAGTGAGCTGTGATCATGCCACTGTACTCCAGCCTGCCCAGCCAGGGTGACAGAGTGAGAACCATTTCCACAAAAAAAAACAAAACAAAACTGTGTATACACACAAATGTTTGCATATAAATTCATAAAAAGAAGAGTGGAAGGATACACATTAAACTGTTACGGTTATGTTATGTTATGGTAGCTCATGCCTGTAATTCCAGCACTTTGGGAGGCTGAAGTGGGAGGATCACTTGAGAACAGGAGTTCAAGAGAAGCCTGGTCAACATGGTGAAACCCCATTTCTACTAAAAATACAAAAATAGGCCGGGCATGGTGGTGTGTGCCTGTAATCCCAGTTACTGGGGAGGCTGAGGCAAAAGAATCGCTTGAATCCAGAAGGTGGAGGTTGCAGTGAGCCAAGACCATGCCACTGCACTCCAGCCTGGGTGACAGAGCGAGACTCTGTAGAGTCGAGGTTTCGCCACATTGACCAGGCTGATCTCAAACTCCTGACCTCAGGTAATCTGCCCCCTCTGCCTCTCAAAGTGCTGGGACTACAGGTGTGAGCCACCACGCCCAGCATATTCATGCATTTTTTTTTTTTTTTTTTTGAGATGGAGTCTCTCTCTGTCACCCAGGCTGGAGTGCAGTGGCGCCATCTCGGCTCACTGCAAGCTCCACCTCCCAGGTTCATGCCATCCTCCTGCCTCAGCCTCCCAAGTAGCTGGGACTACAGGCACCCGCCACCACGACAGGCTAATTTTTTAGTATTTTTAGTAGAGACGGGGTTTCACCATGTTAGCCAAGATGGTCTCATCTCCTGACCTTGTGATCTGCCCGCCTCGACCTCCCAAAGTGCTGGGATTACAGGCGTAAGCCACCACGCCCAGCCTCATGCATTGTTTATGAAAACTTTTAGCCGGGTGTGGTAGTTTACGCCTGTGATCCCAGCACTTTGGGAGGCCTGAGGTTGGGAGTTTGAGACCAGTCTGACCAACATGGAGAAACCCCGTCACTACTAAAAATACAAAAAATTAGTCGGGCGTGGTGGCACATGCCTGTAATCCCAGCTACTCAGGAGGGTGAGGCAGGAGAATTGCTTGAACCCAGGAGGTGGAGGTTGCGGTGAGCCGAGATCGCGCCACTGCACTCCAGCCTGGGCAACAAGAGGGAAAGTCCATCTCAAAAAAAAAAAAAAGAAAGAAAGAAAAAAGAAAATTTTTAAAAAGCTGTGCCTGATCCTGGAGGTTTTATGTATGCTAAAGTATAAGCTTTCGCTTTTTGCCTTAAGTAATGGGAAACTCCTGAAGTAGATTAAGCACAGGGATGACAGAATCAAATTCCTTTTTTTGGGGAGGGGTGGTCAGGGTCTTGCTCTGATGTCCAGGCTGGTAGGCAAAGGTGCAATCATGGCTCAGGGTGGCCTAGACCTCCTGGGCTCAAGCAATCCTCCTACTTCAGTCTCCTGAGTAGCTGGGCCCACAGGCACATGCCACCATACCTGGCTAATGTTTACAATTTTTTTGTAGAGATGAGGTCTCTCTGTGTTTCCCAGGTTGGTCTCAAACTCCTGGCCTCAAGTGATCCTCCCACCTCGGCCTCCCAAAGCACTGGGATTACAGGTGTGAGCCACTGTACCTGGCTGTATTTTCTATTCTACAGGCCATAGCCAGATGCTCAATTCTTCCCTCATACTTCACCCTCTTTTTTGGCTAAGAATTCACTGTACAAGGGAGCAGGACAGCATGTTTGTGCCCAGTCGATGAAATGTGTATTCTGAAACAGACCCAGCCATGCTGGTTCTCTAGTCTTTTTTTTTTTTTTTTTTTTTTTTGAGTTGGCGTCTCGCTCTGTCTCCAGGCTGGAGTGCACTGCAGCAATCTCAGCTCACTGCAACCTCTGCCTCCCGGGTTCAAGCGATTCTACTGCCTCAGCCTCCCGAGTAGCTAGGACTACAGGCACAGCTAATTTTTGTATTTTTTAGTAGAGACGCGGTTTTATCATGTTGGCTAGGATGGTCTCGATCTCTTGACCTTGTGATCTGCCCGTCTCAGCCTTCCAAAATGCTGGGATTGCAGGTGTGAGCCACCGTGCCCGGCTGGTTCTCTAGTCTTAAGCCGCTTTTGGTTACTGCTCCTACCTGTTCCATTCATGTAGTCCTTGGCCAGCTCAAACAACCTGAGGTGCATGTTGGTGATGGGATTGAAGGAACCACAAGCAAGGAGAACCACTTCAGTCTTCTCGGAATTTTCCATGGTAAGAACTTGAAGTTGTTGATCTAAATGGAAAACTGTGACACCTCCCTTGTCTACGAAGGGAAAAGAAAATAAATTCAGTTATGCATTTTTTTTCCTAAGATGAGGTCTTGCTCTGCCACCCTGGCTAGAGTGCAGTGATGCAACCACAGCTGACTGCACCCTGAAACTCCTGGGCTCAAGTGATGCTCCCACCTCAGCCTCTCAAGTAGCTGGGAACACAGGCACATACCAATAGGCTGGCTAATTATTTTAAAGACTAATTTTTGTAGAGATGGGGGTCTTGCTGTGTTGCCCAGGCTGGTCTCAGACTACTGGTCTCAAGCAATCCTTCCACCTCAGTCTCTCAAAGTGCTGGGACTACAAGCATGAGTCACCGCACCCAGCCCAGTTATAGGTCTTTTGATGTCTTTCCACGTTCTCATTCCTAACAGATGGATTAAAAGTATTTGGCTTTGGCTGGACGTGGAGGCTCACACCTGTAATCCCAGCACTTTGGGAGGCTGGGGCGGGCAGATCATGAGGTCAAGAGATTGAGACTATCCTGGCCAACATGGTGAAACCCCGTCTCTACTAAAAATACAAAAATTAGCTGGGTGTGGTGACGGGTGCCTGTAATCCCAGCTACTTGGGAGGCTGAGGCAGGAGAATCACTTGAACCCGGGAGGCGGAGGTTGCAGTGAGCCGAGATTGCGCCACTGCACTCCAGCCTGGTGACAGAGAGAGACTCCATCTCAAAAAGAAAAAAAAAATTGGCTTCAATCATTATGCTAACTGTAAAAATGCTTCCACATCTTCATCCCTCCTTTTCAATGTGAATTTGCAGCTTCTACCATGAAGAGATGGAAGTGACTTCTCCACATTTTTTGACTTGCTTTGGCCAAAAGAATGTGGCACAAGGGATAGTGTGGAGGATGCCAGAACATGTGGGAGAGCACCGATGCTCCCACTGATAGACATTCAACCACCCCACAAGTGGGGAACACGGCCATCCCTTACCAGCCAACAACTACAGTCCATCTGCTCAGACACATGAACAAACCCAAGTGAGATCAACCAAACCTGGCTCAGATCGTCAAGCCAACAAGCTGACCCTAGTCCCAAAAACAAAAATTAGTGTTCATTATCATATGTCACTCAAGTTTTGTGATCGCATTATTGTGGCCACAGTTAATTAATACAACAATATTATCATCTACCAAATACAGCATTTTTGCCTTTTAGTCAACATGATAGTAACATCGTAACTTTCCACTAAATAATAGAATATAATTTACAAACCTCTTTTTCATATCAATTATTCCACTGTTCCTTCCATAACCCTAATGAAGTAACATAAGGCATCCAATTTTAAGTTTTTATTAAAATTTCTTTTTTTTTTGAGACGGGAGTCTCGCTCTGTTGCCCAGGCTGGAGTACAGTGGTGCAATCTCAGCTCACTGCAAGCTCCACCTCCCAGGTTCACACCATTCTCCTGCCTTAGCCTCCTGAGTAGCTGGGATTACAGGTGCCTGCCACCACGCCTGCCTAATTTTTTGTATTTTTAGTAGAGACGGGGTTTCATCATGTTAGACGGTCTCGATCTCCTGACCTCGTGATCTGCCCGCCTCGGCCTCCCAAAGTGCTGGGATTACAGGCATGAGCCACCGTGCCTGGCCTAAAATTTCTTATTCAACTAATTCATATATATAGATCTAGAACATCACAGGGTAAAAAAGGCCCTTAATGAAAACCAACAACCATCAATCATATCCCCCTCACCATCCCCCTTCCATCCAACCACTTTTAACTTTTTCAGCTATTTCTTCTGGTAGTTTCTACCATAACTCTACATTATGTGCGTATAATGCCATTTCTTAATTTATCCAAGTTAAACAGTGCCCACTGACTTTCTTTTATGATGTATAAAGATTAGCTCTCATACCCTTTCACTACCTTCTCCAAAACTGCCCAATATAGTTTATCTCCAGACTATGTTGAAAATCATCTTCTCCCACAACTTCAAAGGCATTGCTTCTAGATTCCAATGTTAATAGCGTGAAATCCAAAGCCAATTCTAATTCTGGAGCTTTTGAATGTCATTTTTTTCCTGCCTTGAAGCCTGTAAGGTCTTCTCTTTGTCCGCAGTGTTCTGAAATTTCACAATGCTGTCCTCTAGTGCAGCTTTGTTTCCATCCGTCATGCTGAGCACGGGGCAGGCCCTTTCAGTCTTGAAACTCGTAACATTCAGTTCTAGAAAATGTCCTTGAATTCTTTCATTGATGATTTTCTGCCTCCCATTTTCTCTGTTCTTTGGAAATGTCTATTATTTATTATTATTATTTTTTTTTGAGACAGAGTCTCTCTCTCTCACCCAGGCTGGAGTGCAGTGGCACAATCTCAGCTCACTGCAACCTCCACCTCCCAGGTTCAAGCAATTCTCCTGCCTCAGCCTCCCAAGTAGCTGGGACTACAGGCATGCACCACCACACCCAGATAACTTTTGAATTTTTAGTAGAGATGGGGTTTCACGATGTTAGCTAGGCTGGTCTCGAACTCCTGGCCTCAAGTGATCCACCCACCTCAGCCTCCCATGAGCCACCGTGCCTGGCCTGAAAATGTCTATTATTTAGAGCTGAAGCATCTAATCATTTTTTCTGTATTTTCCACCTCCTGCCTTCATGCTCTAATTTCCAGATAGCCTCAACTTCATCCTCCAATCTGCCTAGTTTTCACTTCTGCCATTACACTCTTAATTTCCAAGAGCCCTATCCTCTGAATATTCCTGTTTATGGTATTCTATTCATTTCCCCAACAGATTATCATCTCTATTTCTCTACCAATATTCATGATGTATTTTAAAGTTTCTCCAAAAACAGCTGACAGGACAGGCTGAGTGGGTAGGTAGGGCTTGTGCACAGGAGTCATAACTGTTCAGTAACCTGTCAGTACCACAGGTCTTTCTGCTTGGATTAGTCAGACTCCACAAGTAAGTATCCTACAATTTCCCGTGTATATAACAGAAGAGTTAAGAGCCTATGCTCTGAAATTAGGCTGCCTGGCTTCAAACTGCAGCTCCAACTGCATGACCTTGGGCAACCTAACCCTAACTTAACCTTCCTTTTGTCCCAGGTTTTTTTTTTTTTTTTTTTTGAGACAGAGTCTCACTCTGTCACCCAGGCTGGAGTGCAGTGGTGCAATCTCAGCTCACTGCAACCTCTGCTTTCCAGGTTCAGGCAATCCTCCCTGCTTCAGCCCCCCCAAGTAGCTGGGATTACAGGCACGTGCCACCACACCTGGCTAATTTTTGTTTTGTTTTTTTTTTTGAGACGGAGTCTCGCCCTGTCGCCCAGGCTGGAGTGCAGTGGCACAATCTCGGCTCACTGCAAGCTCCGCCTCCTGGGTTCATGCCATTCTCCTGCCTCAGCCTCCCGAGTAGGTGGGACTATAGGGGCCCGCCACCATGCCCGGCTAATTTTTTGTATTTTTAGTAGAGACGGGGTTTCACCGTGTTAGCCAGGATGGTCTCGATCTCCTGACCTCGTGATCCACCCGCCTTGGACTCCCAAAGTGCTGGGATTACAGGTGTGAGCCACCGCGCCTGGCCTAATTTTTGTTTTTTTTTAGTAGAGTCGGGGTTTCACCATGTTGGCCAGGCTGGTCTCAAACTCCTGACCTTAAGTGATCCACCTGCCTTGGCCTCCCAGAGTGTTGGGATTACAGGCGTGAACCACCGTGCCCACCCTGTCCCAGTTTTTCATCAATCTTAAAAAGGAGAAAATAATACTACCTACCTCCTGATTGTTGTGAGGATTAAATGAAACAATACAGATCCAGGACATAAAACTACATTTGGCAGGATGGGCGCGGTGGCTCACACCTGTAATCCCAGACCTTTGGGAGGCCGAGACAGGCGGATCACGAGGTCAGGAGATCGAGACCATCCTGGCAAACATGGTGAAACCCCGTTTCTACTAAAAACACAAAAAAATTAGCCAGGAGTGGTGGTGGGCACCTGTAGTCCCAGCTACTCAGGAGGCTAAGGCAGGAGAATGGCATGAACCCGGGAGGCGGAGCTTGCAGTGAGCCGAGATCCCGCCACTGCACTCCAGCCTGGGCAACAGAGTAAGACTCCATCTCAAAAAAAAAACTACATTTGGCAAATAGCAAACATGATATGAATATCGTTATTATGAATGTTGCAAATTATCTTACTAGAATTGTTTGTTTTGTTTTTTGATTTTTGAGACAGTATCTCACTCTGTTGTCCAAGCTGGAGTACGTGGTGCAATCTCAGCTCACTGCAACCTCTATCTCCCAGGCTCAAGTGATCCTTTGACCTCAGCCTCCCAAGTAGCTGGGACTACAGGCATGCACGGGCTAATTGTTTTTTTGTATTTTTTGTAGAGATAGGGTTCCGCCATATTGCCCAGGCTGGTCTCAAACTCCTGGGCTCAGAATCTTGAAGCGAACTTGCCCACTTTGGCCTTCCAAAGTGCTGGGCTTACAGGTATGAGCCACCGTGCTCAGCAAGTAATTTTATTTTTTATCAACAAAACATCAATTTCAAATGGCTTAATTTACAATTGCTATTCTATTCAATCTGTTTTTTTCCCAGAGGATTTTCTTCCTGGAACCCTCCTCCTCTTATCTAGATGAAAAATCTCTATTTGTGAAGCTATTATTCTGAAAACTTCTTCATCTCTTTCCTGGGTTAGATCCCCTATTTATTTCTCACTTTGCTTTCTAATTTTTCTGGAGCATATCCTCAAGCAGTTTCATGATAAAGGGTTGGTCTCTCATACACCCTTTATCATGAAACTACTTGAGAACATGCTCCAGTAGGATGCGTGGGAGATCAAGTAAGTTTGACGATGTTGTTGTTCTTCCTTCAATTATTAATGGCTTGAGAAAATTCTTTTCAACTCAATAATTTCAAATAATTTTTTTTTTGCGGGGAGAGTGGGGGACTTAGTTTCACTCTATCACCCAGGCTGGAGTGCAGTGGAAAGATCTTGGCTCACTGCAACCTCTGCCTCCCAGGTTTAAGCAATTCTCCTGCCTCCGCCTCCTGAGTAGCTGGGATTATAGATGTCTGCCACCATGCCCAGCTAATTTTTGTATTTTTAGTAGACACAGGGCTTTACCATGTTGGCCAGGCTGGTCTTGAACTCCTGACCTCAGGTGATCTGCCCGCCTTGGCCTTTTAAAGTGTTGAGATTACAGGCGCGAGCCACTGTGCCCAGCCCAAATAATTTTTGAAATTATTCTTTTAAAATTATAAAGGCACTTCCTTCATTGTTTGCTGGCATTCAACATTGCTGTTGAAAGCCTGATGGCATTCAAATCCTTGTTCCTTTATATGTAACCTGCTTTTGCTTCCTAGAAGATGTGTAGTATATTATCTTATCCCTAGTACTCTGGAATGCCCAGTGATGAGAGTATCTTTTTCATTCATTGTAGATAACCTTTTAATCTCAAAACTCAATTCATTCGGTTCTGAATTACTTCCTTGATAAATGCTTCCTGCTAGTTTTCAATCAGTTAAAAAAGAAACTTTGCTATTGTAAAGGTTTTCAAAATAAATATTTGTATATAATTTTATATATATATATATATATATATTTTTTTTTTTTTTTTCTGAGACTAAGTCTCACTCTGCTGCCCAGGCTGGAGCGCAGTGGTGAAATCTTGGCTCACTGCAATTTCCGTTTCCTGGGTTCAAGCGATTCTCCTGCCTCAGCCTCCTGAGTAGCTAAGATTACAGGCGCCTGCCACCATGCCCAGCTAATTTTTGTATTTTTAGTAGAGATGGGGTTTCACCATGTTGGCTAGGCTGGTCTTGAACTCCTGACCTCAGGTGATCTCCCTGCCTCAGCCTCCCAAAATGTTGGGATTACAGGCGTGAGCCACCGCGCCCAGTCAATAATATTTATAAATAATTTCTTTTTGTTTTGAGATGGAGTCTCCCTCTGTCGCCCACGGTGGAGTGCAGTCGCATTATCTCAGCTCACTGTAGCCTCTGCCTCCCAGGTTACAGTGATTCTCCTGCCTCAGCCTCCCAAGTAGCTGGGACTACAGACATGCCCCACCATGCCTGGCTAATTTTGGTATTTTTGGTAGAGATAGGGTTTCACCATGTTGGCCAGGCTGGTCTCAAACTCCTAACCTCAAGTGATCTGACTGCTTCAGCCTCCCGAAGTGTTGGGATTACAGGCGTGAGCCACCGTGCCCAGCCAAATACTTCTAAATAAATTTTTTTTTTTGGAGAAAGGATCTCGGTGTGTTGCCCAGGCTGGAGTCCAGTGGCATGATCACAGGTCACTGCAGCCTCTGCCTCCTGGGCTCAAATGATCTTCCTGCCTCAGCCTCCAAGTAGCTGGGACCACAGGCACATGCCACCACACCTGGCTATATTTTTTAAATCTTTTGTAGAGATAGGGTCTCACTATGTTGTCAAGGTGGGTCTCAGATTCCTGGCCTCCTACCTCAGCCTCTCAAAGGGATTACAGGCATG
This sequence comes from Pongo pygmaeus, assembly GCF_028885625.2. NCBI lineage: Eukaryota > Metazoa > Chordata > Mammalia > Primates > Hominidae > Pongo > Pongo pygmaeus. The sequence goes on from NC_072373.2 coordinate 221,263,073, forward strand.
AGCCACTGTGCTTGGCCTTCAAAATAAATATTCTTGGCCAGGTGTGGTTGCTCACACCTGTAATGCCAGCACTTTGGGAGGTCAAAGCAGAGAGATCACTTGAGGCCAGGAGTTCAAGACCAGCTTGGCCAACATGGTGAAACCCCATCTCTACCAAAAATACAAAAAATTAGCGAGTGTGGTGGCACACACATGTAATCCCAGGTACTTGGGAGGCTGAGGCAGGAGAATCACTTGAACCTGGCAGGCAGGGGTTGCAGTGAGCTGAGACTGCACCACTGTACTCCAGCCTGGGTGACAGAGCGAGACTCTGTCTCAAAATAACAACAATAATATAAAAATTAAAAAGTAATAAATATTCTTATATATCCAAAGAATGTCTTAAAAATAATCGTTCTGAGATCTTTTTTTTTTTTTTTTTTTTGAGATGGAGTCGCGCTCTGTCGCCAAGCTGGAGTGCAGTGGCACAATCTCAGCTCACTGCAACCTCTGCCTCCTGGGTTCAAGCGATTCTCCTGCCTCAGCCTCCTATCTGGGATTACAGGCGCACGCCACTACACCCTGCTAGTTTTTATATTTTTAGTAGAGACAGGGTTTCACCATGTTCGCCAGGATGGTCTTGATCTTTTGACCTGGTGATCTGCCCGCCTCGGCCTCCCAAAGTGCTGGAATTACAGGCATGAGCCACCACACCTGGCCCTGAGATCTTATAAATATAATTCCAGTGACAAAATCTTGCTCAAAGTATTTTCAAAACTTTTGGGGAATTTTTTGTAGAGCTTGAAGCTTTTTTTTTTTTTTTTGAGACAGAGTCTTGCTTTGTCGCCCAGGTTGGAGTGCAGTGGCACAATCTCGGCTCACTGCAACCTCTACCTCCCCGGCTCAAGTGATTCTCCTGCCTCAGCCTCCCGAGTAGCTGGGACTACAGGCGCGTGTCACCATGCCGGCCAATTTTTTGTATTTTTAGTAGAGATGGGGTTTCACCGTGTTAGCCCAGGATGGTCTCGATCTCCTGACCTCATGATCCGCCTGCCTCAGCCTCCCAAAATGCTGGAATTACAGGCATGAGCCACCGCGCCTGGCCACTTGAAGCATTTTTATAATTAACATAGAAATATAGCAAATGACAATAAACACATCAAGTTATATGCTACTTTTAGTTTACAAAAACGAAAGTATAGAATACTTTTATTTTTTCTTTTTGAGACAGGGTCTTGTTCTGTCACCCAGACTGGGAAAGCTGGGAGGTTTAGCTTGAACATGGCTCACTGCAACCACGATCTCCTGGGCTCAAGGATCCTCCTGCCTCAGCTTCTCGTGTAGCTGGGACTGCAGGCACACATCACCACACCCAGCTAATCTTTCTATTTTTTTGTAGAGAAGGAGTCTCATTTTGTTGCCCAGGTTTTGCTTCCCACTTTGGGAAGTGGAGGTGGGAGGATTGCTTGAGCCCAGGAGTTCAAGACCCAGGGCTCAAGTGATCCTCCCACCTACACTTCTCAAAGTGCTGGGATTACAGGTGTGAACCACCACACCTGGCTTTATAAAAATACTTTCGGCCCGGTGTGGTAGCTCACACCTGTAATCCCTGCACTTTGGGAGGCTGAGATAGGTGGGTCACTTGAGGCCAGGAGTTTGAGACCAGCCTGGCCAACATGGTGAAATCCCATCCCTACCAAAAGTATAAAAATTAGCCCGGTGTGGTGGCTGGCGCCTGTAATCCCAGCTAGTTGGGAGGCTGAGGCACGAGAATTACTTGAACCCAGGAGGTGGAGGTTGCAGTGAGCTGAGATCACGCCTCAGCACTCCAGCCTGAGTGATAGGGTGAGACTCTGTCTCAAAAAAAAAAAAAAAAAAATTCATACACATTGTCATTTGATTCTCACCACAAAAAAATAACTTGGCCAAAAGCAATCAGCATGTTCCAAATGATAACCTATAGTTATTCAGTTTTTCCAGTTAATCTTCGACCTTTGGATATTTAGGTTTTTCTAATTTTTCACTATTACAAACATCTCAAAAAAGAAATAACGGGGGCCAGACGCGGTGGCTCACGCCTGTAATCCCAGCACTTTGGGAGGCCGAGGTGGGCGGATCACGAGGTCAGATGTTCGAGACCAGCCTGGCCAACATAGTGAAACCGTCTCTACTAAAAAATACAAAAATTAGCTGGGCGTGGTGGCGTGCGCCTGTAATCCCAGGTACTTGCGAGGCTGAGGCAGGAGAATTGTTTGAACCTGGGAGATGGAGGTTGCAGTGAGCCTAGATCACACCACTGCACTCCAGACTGGGGGACACAGCAAGACTCCATCTTGGAAAAAAAAAAAGAAATAGTGGGTTAAAAATAAATCTGGAAATTAAGGCTATGCAATGTCTCACTGTGTACGTCTAAGACTTTGCAATACTCAAAACACCTGTGTCAAGACTGTTCATTTGTAGCCCAATAGCAGTCAGACATAACTGCTAGGCTGACCAATTTGCTTTTGTTCAGATTTTATACTGTCAGTGGACAAAGCTAGTGAATGGCGCATCAGGACTAGAATTTAGGTTTCCTGACTCTTAAGCTCTCACCAAGAAGAAAAATGGGAGATAAACTGGAACAGTGTAGATTGGAATTGAGCCCTCTCATAGCTAAGGAGTTGAGAAATATAAACTTTAACCCCTTGGACAATGGGAACCTTTGAAGGTTTCTGAGTAAAGGAGTGACAACAGGGTTCTCAAAATAATATGACATGGGTGTTAAAAACCCTTATTTGGGGCCGGGCGCGGTGGCTCACGCCTGTAATCCCAGCACTTTGGGAGGCCGAGACGGGCGGATCACGAGGTCAGGAGATCGAGACCATCCTGGCTAACACGGTGAAACTCCGTCTCTACTAAAAACACAAAAAATTAGCCGGGCGTGTTGGCTGGCGCCTGTAGTTCCAGCTACTCTGGAGGCTGAGGAGGGAGAATGGCGTGAACCCGGGAGGCGGAGCTTGCAGTGAGCGGAGATCGCGCCACTGCACTCCAGCCTGGGCTACAGAGCGAGACTCCGTCTCAAAAAATAAATAAATAAATAAAACCCTTATTTGGTTGTGTGATCTTGATTTGATCTTTTAACTCTGTCTTTAGGTTATCTGTAAAATGGAGATAATGGGAAGGCCAATCTCAGTTACTTTGAGGATTAATTCTGAGGATAATACATGGCAAGGGGCTTAGCATATTACCTGGCACAGTGTTAAAATGAATGGTAGCTGTTATTTTTTTTTTTCAGACGGAGTCTCGCTCTGTCGCCCAGGCTAGAGTGCAGTGGCGCGATCTCCGCTCACTGCAAGCTCCGCCTCCCAGGTTCATGCCATTCTCCTGCCTCAGCCTCCCAAGTAGCTGGGACTACAGGCGCCCGCCACTACGCCCGGCTAATTTTATGTATTTTTAGTAGAGACGGGGTTTCACCGTGTTAGCCAGGATGGTCTCAATCTTCTGACCTCGTGATCCGCCTGCCTCGGCCTCCCAAAGTGCTGGGATTACAGGCGTGAGCCACCGCGCCCGGCGGCAGCTGTTATTTTTGAGGAAAGTGATGTTACTGATGACAGTGCTGATTTGGAATTCATTGGATGGGATGAAACAAGATAGGAAAGGCAGCCACAAACAGTCAGTGGAAATGGAAATAAGAAAGATACTTGGGGTCCGGGCGCGGTGGGTCACGCCTGTAATCCCAGCATTCTGGGAGGGAGAGGCAGGTGGATCACCTGTGGTTGGGCGTTCGAGACTGGCCTGACCAACATGGAGAAACCCCGTCTCTACTAAAAATACAAAATTAGCCAGGTATGGTGGCGCATGCCCATAATCCCAGCTCCTTGGGAGGCTGAGGCAGAATTGCTTGAACCTGGGAGGTGGAGGTTGCGGTAAACCGAGATCACGCATTGCACTCCAGCCTGGGCAACAAAAGCAAAACTCTGTCTCAAAAAATATATATATACTTGGGGCCTTCTCGAAAGAAGGCACAGTGGTGGGATCACAGGGACACTGCTAACTGTTCTTAGGGAATAAAGGAGAAGGTTCAGTAGTGGTCACTAGGGCATTAGAAAAAAATGAGTTCATCACTAAGAATGATTTAAATGTCTTACTTTTCAGTTACCATCCCAAGTATGATACCATGATTCACTCGGGACTTGTACCCATACCCTTTATCCCTACCCCAGGCCCCCGATACCCATAAAAACTACCAGTGGTATTATGGGAGGGGGTGATGAATGCGACATGCCCATAGTACCCTGAGGCCTACAGAGAAATCAGGGTATCCACCAGCCACTGAGCATGCTCTCAAAGACTGGTGGAGGGGCTGGGTTCAGCTGGCGCCAGACAGACAGCTGGCGTTAGACAACCCCGTCCATCTCAGGTTTCAGTTACTATTCCCAAGAGAGAGATGGAAAAAGGGTAAGGCTGAGTTCAAGAGGTGTGGGTCCTCAAGGGAGCTGCTGCAGTTCTGAAGCAGACTTCAGGGAAGGATGGAACAAACAGCTTTTAGCCCTATACTTGGGGATGAGCTTAGGTTTCCAGGTGATGCCCAAGGGATGTGGAGGGGCTGGGGGAAGCTGATCTCTCAGCATAAAGTAAGCTGTCTTTCTCCCTTGTTACATCTATAACTTGTCTCAAATATCTAGCTCAGTTGCACTAACTGTTAACAAAGCCAACTCGAGCTCACACCAGACTCTCAACCTTCAGAACCACAGAAGAATTAAGGTTACAGCGAGCTCCTATTGCTGCCAAAGGTGGATTTTAAAGAACTAGGGTCTGTCCCTTTCCTGAAGAGTACTTCCTCCATATCCTTGCAGGGCACATGCGCATGCGTATAGGGGCTGTGGCCGATTGATGAATGGGTGCAGCAGTTTGGAAACTCTAACGGGACTGCTCTGGGTCCTCCTTGTCCTGCTCCAGGTGGTCTGGGCCCAGGGTCACCATGATTCACTCTTGTTTGGCCCACATGGCCTATCGCTTGCACTGCTGGCTGCCGAGAACTCACCAGCTCAGGCTGTAAGTGTCCCTCCCCAGCTCACTGTGACAATAAGGAGTTCATTTCTTTCTCTGGCAGTCTTGAGGCTTAAAATTTACTTTTAATTTTAAAATTACTAATCTTGGGCTGGGTACAGTGGCATGTGGCTGTAGTCCCAGCTACTCAGGAGGCTGAGATTGAGCACTGCATTTTGGCCTGGGTAGTTAGTGATCTTTATTATTATTATTATTATTATTTTTGGTAGAGATGGGGTCTCGCTATGTTGCCCAGGCTGGTGTCAAACTCCTGGCCTCAAGCGATCCTCCCACCTTGGCCTCCCATGGTGCTGGGATTAGAAGCACGAGCCACCACACCTGGCCAAAATAACTGATCTTTATGTTTTAAAAACACTGAGGTGTAAATATTAACATAACATTAAGCCAGGTTATTATTATTATTATTATTTTAGAGATAGGGTATTGCTCTGTTGCCTAGGCTGCCGTACGGTGGCACAATCATTGCTCACTGCAGCCTTGAAATCCCAGGCTCAAGAGATCCTCCCGCCTCAGCCTGCCGAGTAGCTAGTACTACAAGCACACACCATCACTCCCGGCTCCAAAGTCAGTGTTTTAAAAATCAACTTTTCAAAAACAATAGTAATTCTGTTTGGCTTTCCCTATCGCATATTTCAGGATGCTCAGTATTAAACCTGTGTTGGCTAAGAGTTAAGTAACGTGGCTGACCTCACCACCTCTCAGGATTTACACCTCTAAAAGGGTGCTATTCCTTTCAAAACAATAACTTTAAGCATGTAGCTATGTTCTTGTTCCAACAATGCTGCCATTAAATACTCTTGGGGGTATATTTTGAAATTGCATATTCTTTTGAGTACCTTCACTGGGGATAAATCTGTCTTCAGAGGTTATATTTGATTTCTGTGAATGTCCTAAAGTTATTCAGTGCTAAACCCAATTAATAAAATAATCAAGGTGAATTTAATAGTTTACAGTGAAGAAGGGAGTTAGAATGATTAGTTAATGGGGAGATTTTCTTTTTTCTTTTTTTTGGTGGACAGAGTCTCATTGTCGCCCAGGCTGGAGTGTGGTGGCGCACGATCTTGGCTCACTGCAACCTCCACCTCCCAGGTTCAAGCCATTCTCCTGCCTCGGCCTCCTGAGTAGCTGGGATTACAGGCGTGCACCACCACACCCAGCTAATTTTTGTATTTTTAGTAGAGACGGGGTTTCACCATGTTGGTCAGGCTGGTCTTGAACTCCTGACCTCATGATCTGCCTACTTTGGACTCCCAAAGTGCTGGGATTACAGGCGTGAGTTACCGCACCCGGCCTCTTTTCCGAGACGGAGTTTCACTCTTGTCCCCAGGCTGGAGTACAATGGCACAATCTAGGCTCACTGCAACCTCCGCCTCCCGGGTTCAAGTGATTCTTCTGCCTCAGCCTCCGGAGTAGCTGGGATTACAGGTGCCCACCACCACACCCAGCTAATTTTTGTATTTTTAGTAGAGATGGGGTTTCAGTATGCTAGCCAGGCTGGTCTCAAATTCCCGATCTCAGGTGATCCACCTGCCTTGGCTTCCCAAAGTGCTGGGATTACAGGCTTAAGCAACTATGCCCGACCAAAATTTTCTTATATGCCATGGAAACTACATACATGTAATCTCAAAAGAATTTCAAAAATGCTTTGAGCAGTAACAATTTTCATTTGCTTGTGCAAGTTGTGGTAGGTAGATTAACTCTCAGTTTGTCAGTTAACAGTCTGTTTCTTCATTTAAAAAATGAAAAACCATAGTCCTATGTTATAGGATTTTGTGCACATTAAATTAGATAATGCATATAAAATGTTTGACACATTTGTCTACCAATTATGAATATTAATAACTTAGTATTACTTGCAGGTTGTTTTACATTAATTTACAGTCATGATAAAGGAACCAAGGTTCTAAAGATTCCCTAAAGATCAGTATCAACAGGCTGGGAGCAGTGGCTCACACCTCCAATCCCAGTACTTTGGGAGACTGAGGCGGGCGGATCACGAGGTCAGGAGTTCGAGACCAACCTGATCAGCATGGTGAAACCCCATCTCTACTAAAAATATAAAAATTAGTCGGGCGTGGTGGTGTGCTTCTGTAGTCCCAGATACTCAGGAGGCTGAGGCAGGAGAACTGCTTGAACCTGGGAGGCAGAGGTTGCAGTGAGCCGAGATCGCACCATTGCACTCCAGCCTAGGTGACAGAGCGAGACTCCATCTCAAAAAAACAAAACAAAACAAAAAATCAGTATTAACAAAGCCTGCTAAATAATAGGAGATCAATAAGTAGTAGCTATTTTAATATTCTTATTGAAGTATTATTAGATAGAATTTTATTAGAATGCAATGGATCTCAATTCAATCAGAAACCCCATCTCTACTAAAAATACAAAATATCATTATGTTTAAAACTTTATCTCTGTAGTTAAATGTAACGTTATCACCAAACAGAACCTGAATTTGGTTTCTGGAAGCTATTTCATCACTAAACGAGTAATGTAAAACGTAACTCACTGTGTCCCATGCAGCCGGGTGACAGCATTCTTGGTTGGAATTACCATTCTGGTTCTCCAGTTCTATATTCTGCTAAGGTAGGTTCTTATACTTGGCAGCTCAACATGCATTTCTCACCTGTGGACATGGCTTGGGTGCTCTCTGAGATTTCTGTTACGTGTTTAATTGCAGCCTGCCCCATTTTTTCTGCCCCTATTATCAAGGGCAATCACCTACTTCACTTCTTTGAAAAGCCAAAAATCTCAATATAGTGAAGATAGCTGTGGGTAAACTGAGCTTAACTTTTAATCCACACTTACTTCTTCTGGTATAGAAAGCCGTTAAATTGGAGACAATGAGGGGACCAATGTCTCAACTTACGGATTCCCTGGAGACCAGTCCCAACGGTCTAGCGTTAGCTAATGTCTGCAGGGCTGAGGGCGACAGGCATGCCCGACCTGATTATTACTTAATACGTTCTTTCAGATTCTGTCTTGGAAATTATTCTTAGTGGAAACAGTCAGTTAATAACTTTAATTCTAAAAAAATCTGAAAACTGAGAATCTACTTAAGTGAGGGGGAGGAACGGGAAGCTGCAACACTCCTTGTAATTAGCCGAACTCAAACTCACCAGCTTCTATTACAGAAAGTCTGTGTAAATAAGTCATTTTTCCTTACTAGAAGTCAGAATTCCCATGAAATAGTTTTTCACCAAAATCGCAAATTAACACGAATTTAAAAAATGGTAAACAAGGGCCGGACGCAGTGGCTCACACCTGTAATCCCAGCACTTTGGGAAGCTGAGGCATGGATCACAAGGTCAATAGTTCAAGACAAGCCTGGCCAACATAGTGAAGCCCAGTCTCGCATGTGGTGCATGCCTGTAATCCCAGCTACTCGGGAGGCTCAGGCAGGAGAACTGCTTGAACCCAGGAGGCGGAGGTTACAGTGAGCCAAGCTTGCGGCACTGTGCTCCAGCCTGGGCAACAGAGTGAGACTCCATCTCAAAAAAAAAAAAAAAAAAAAAAGGTAAACAAGACTGGGCACGGTGGCTCACACCTGTAATCCCAGCACTTTGGGAGGCTGAGGTGGGCAGATCACGTGAGGTTGGGAGTTTGAGACCAGCCTGACCAACATGGAGAAACCCCGTCTGTATTAAAAATACAAAATTAGCCCGATGTGCTGGTACATTCCTGTAATCCCAGCTACTCAGGAGGCTGAGGCAGGCGAATTGCTTGAACCCGGGAGGTGGAGGTTGCAGTGAGCTGAGATCCCACCATTGAACTCCGGCCTGGGCAACAAGAGTAAAACTCCAACTCAAAAAAAAAAGAAAAAGAAAAAGAAAAAAAAAAAAGAAGGCCAGACGCAGTGGCTCATGCCTGTAATCCTAGCATTTTGGGGGGCTAAGGCGGGTGGATCACAAGGTCAGGAGTTTGAGATCAGCTTGACCAACATGGTGAAACCCCATCTCAACTAAAAATACAAAAATTATCCAGGCATGGTTGCATGTGCCTGTAATCCTAGATACTCAGGAGGCTGAGGCAGGAGAATCGCTTGAACCTCGGAGGTGGAGGTTGCAGTGAGCCAAGATCACACCATTACATTCCAGCCTGGGTGACAGAGTGAGACTCCGTCTCAAAAAAAAAAAAAAAAGGTAAACAAGGCCAGGATCAGTGGCTCATGCCTGTAATCCAAGAACTTTGGGAGGCTGAGATGGGCGGATCACCTGAGGTCGGGAGTTCGAGACCAGCTTGGACAACATGATGAAACCTCATCTCTACTAAAAATACAAAATATTAGCCAGGTGTGGTGGCACACGCCTGTAATCCTAGCTACTGAAGAAGCTGAGGCATGAGAATCGCTTGAACCCAGGAGGTGGAGGTTGCAGGGAGCTGAGATTGTGCAACTGCACTCCAGCTTCAGTGACAGAACAAGATTCTGTCTCAAAAAAAAAAAAAGAAAAAAAAAAGGTAAACCAATCACTTGAGGTCAGGGTTTCGAGATCAGCATGGCCAACATGATGAAACCCCATCTCTACTAAAAATACAAAAGTTAGCCGGGCGTGGTGGCACGTGCCTGTAATCCCAGCTACTGGGAAGGCAGAGGCACAAGAATTGCCTGAACCTGGGAGGCAGAGGTTGCAGTGAGCAGAGATCACACCACTGCACTCCAGCCTGGGTGACAAAGTAAAACTCTGTCTCAAAAAAAAAAAAAAAAAAAAGAAAAGAAAGAAACATGGTAAACACTATTTATTTACCAATGATGACATTAATAACTCTTACTATTATTTATGGACTGTTTTGTAGCATTCATTTACAGTCATGGTAAAGGAACCAAGTTTCTCAAGAGAAGTGAGTTGCCTACAGCCAAGATGAACCCAGTGCCAGAATAAGAATTAGAGTTCAAGGATTAGTGCCTTTTGGTCTTACGCTTATACCACAGATTTCCTGTAATAAGTAATAAATTAATGTATCACCCAGTTTATTGACTTTTAGGCCCAGATCTTCCCGATATTGCAGCCAACCTCTCCTGTACAACCTGGTTGGTAATATCATCTTTACCTTCTTCACAATTGGTAAGTGTGTAGTTATCTGTCAAGCATTTATTAAGTATCTACTACAAACAGTAGCCAGACACTGCTAGAATAAAAATTGGTAGGACAGAGCTCTCTGCTCTTCAGGAACTCACAGACTAAAATTTAAAAAACAACTCACATCTAAAATTCAGGTGAGAGGAATCTTTAAAAACTTCATAAGTATCTCTTTCAGTTGTTCTTTTTTTTTTTTTTTTTCGAGATGGAGTTTCATTCTTGTTGCCCAGGCTGGAGTGCAATGGTGCAATGTTGGCTCACTGCAACCTCTGCCTCCCGGGTTCAAGTGATTCTCCTGCTTCAGCCTCCCTAGTAGCTGGAATTACAGGCATGCGCCACCACACCCAGCTAATTTTGTATTTTTAGTAAAGAAGGGGTTTCTTTTTTTTTTTTTTTTGAGACGAAGTCTCACTCTTGTCCCCAGGCAGGAGTGCAATGGCGTGATCTCAGCTCACTGCAACCTCCGCCTCCCGGGTTCAAGCAATTCTCCTGCCTCAGCCTCCCGAGTAGCTGGGATTACAGGTGCATACCACCACGCCTGGCTAATTCTTAGCATTTTAAGTAGAGATGGGGTTTCACCATGTTGGCCAGGCTGGTCTCAAACTCCTGACCTCAGGTGATCCGCCTGCCTCAGCCTCCCAAAGTGCTGGGATTACAGGCGTGAGCCAGCACACCTGGCCTCTCTTTTAGTTGTTCTATAATTTGAGTACGAAACCAAATTAAGTTAAATACAAATTCCTTTTTTTTGGAGACCGAGTCTTGCTGTGTCGCCAGGCTGGAGTGCAGTGGTGCAATCTTGGCTCACTGCAACCTCCACCTCCTGGGTTCAAGCGATTCTCGTGCTTCAGCCTCCCGAGTAGCTGGGATTACAGGCACGTGCCACCACACCAACCTAATGTTTGTATTTTTAGTAGAGACGGGGTGTCACCATGTTGGCCAGGATGGTCTCGATCTCCTGACCTCGTGATCTGCCCACCTCAGACTCCCAAAGTGCTGGAATTACAGGCATGAGCCACCACGCCTGGCCCAAATTCCTCCTGCTATAAAATTCTTTAGTGTTATAATATTAAAGTATCAGGTTTTTCATTCAATAAATAGTTATTGATCAAGAGATGATTCTGGGTAGAAAAACAAGGACAATGGCAACTTGAAGTCAAAAAGTGATATAGGGCTGGGTCCAGTGGCTCATGCCTGTAACCACAACACTTTGAGGCTGAGGTGGGAGGATCACGTGAAGTCAGGAGTTCAAGACCAGCCTGGGCAACATGGTGAGACATCAGCTCTACAAAAAATAGAAAAAGTTAGCTGGGCATCGTGTCATGCACCTGTAGTCCCAGCTACTTGGGAGGCTGAAGTAAGAGGGTCACTAAAGCCCGGGAGGTGGAGGGTACAGTGAGTCATGTCATTGCACTCCAGCCTGAGTGACAGGGGGAGTCCCTATCTCCAAAAAAAAAAGGACACAGAGTTGTCTCTATTCTCAACATTCTGAAATGTGGAGAAGTTTAAGAAATATTTTAGCTAATCTATCTTAATTATATTTTCCTTTGAATGTGCTTTTAAGAGTGATGTATGGGCCGGGCGTGGTGGCTCATGCCTATAATCCCAGCACTTTGGGAGGCCGAGGCAGGTGGATCACCTGAGGTCAGAAGTTCAAGACCAGCCTGGTCAACATGGCAAAATCTCTTCTCTACTAAAAATACAAAAATTAGCTGGGTATGATGGCGCATGCCTGTAGTCCCAGCTACGATGGGGACTGTGGCAGGAGGATTGCTTGAACCTGGGAGATGCAGGTTGCAGTGAGCCAAGATCATGCCACTGCACTCCAGCCTGGGCAACAGAGCAAGACTCTGTCTCAAAAAAAAAAAAAAAAAAAAAGAGTGATGTATTTCAGCAAAAACTATGTCCGAATTTTTTAAAATGAAAAAATAGGGCCGCGTGTGGTGGCTCATGCCTGCAATTCCAGCACTTCGGGCGGCCAAGGCAGATGGATCACCTGAGGTCAGGAGTTCGAGACCAGCCTGGCCAACATGATGAAACCCTGTCTCTACTAAAAATACAAAAATTAGCTAAGCGTGGTGGCACACGCCTGTAGTCCCAGCTACTCGGGAGGCTGAGGCAGGAGAATTGCTTGAACCCAGGAGGCAGAGGTTGCAGTCAGCCGAGATCACGCCACTGCATTCCAGCCTGGCAACAGAGTGAGACTCCATCTCAAAAAAAAAACAAAATTAGCTGGGTGTGGTGGCGCAGGCCTGTAATCCCAGCTACTCACGAGGCTGGGGCAGGAGAATCACTTGAGCCTGGGAGGCAGAGGATGCAGTGAACTGAGATGGCGCCACTGTACTCCAGCCTGGCGACAGAGCAAGACTCCGTCTCAAAAAAAAAAAGGCCGCGCGCAGTGGCTCACACCTGTAATACCAACATTTTGGGAGGCCGAGGTGGGTGGATCACAGGGACAGGAGATCGAGACCATCCTGGCTAATGCGGTGAAACCCCGTCTCTACTAAAAATACAAAAAAAATTAGCCGGGTGTGGTGGCGGGCGCCTGTAGTTCCAGCTACTCAGGAGGCTGAGGCAGGAGAATGGCGTGAACCCGGGAGGCGGAGCTTGCAGTGAGCCGAGATCGCGTCACTGCACTCCAGCCTGGGCAACAGAGCAAGACTCCGTCTCAAAAAAAAAAACATGCGTACAATCTATATCAAAGGAAAAATTAGTTTGCCCAGACTGGACATTTCTGTTGCATTTAGGTTTGCATTCAAGAATATGTTTCTAGCCGGGCGTGGTGGCTCACGCCTATAATCCCAGCACTTTGGGAGGCCGAGGTGGGCAGATCACCTGAGGTCAGGAGTTCGAGACTAGCCTGGCCAACATGGTGAAACCCTGTCTCTACTAAAAATACAAAAAATTACCCAGAAGTGGTGGTGCACACCTATAATCCCACCTACTAGGGAGGCTGAGGCAGGAGAATCGCTTGAACCCGGGAGGCAGAGGTCACAGTGAGCTGAGATTGTGCCACTGCACTCCAGCCTGGGTGACAGAGTGAGATTCTGTCTTAAAAAAAAAAAAAAAAAAAAAGAATATGTTTCTTTCTGAGATGATTAAACCTAAAAACTGATGCTGTTCCTCTGTCTTTTTAAGTTTTACTGTGCTGTTTGTTCAGATGGAGCCACTGCCACGGGCACTGAAGTGGATGTTTTCTGCATTTGGTGTGGGATCCTTCAGTGAAGGAGTCTGTACTATGGTGTTAACAGTTTTGGCAACACTGTGTATGTTTTTAAACAATGAATTTCTTTTTTTTTCTTTGAGACAGAGTCTCACTCTGTCACCCCAGCTGGAGTGCAGTGGCGCGATCTGTGCTCACTGCAAGCTCCGCCTCCCAGGTTCACGCCATTCTCCTGCCTCAGCCTCCTGAGTAGCTGGGACTACAGGTGCCCGCCACCATGCCCGGCTAATTTTTTGTATTTTTTTTTAGTAGAGATGGGGTTTCACCATGTTAGCCAGGATGGTCTCGATCTCCTGACCTCGTGATCCGCCCACCTCAGCCTCCCAAAGTGCTGGGATTACAGGCGTGAGCCATAAACAATGAATTTCTAAAGGCTTATCTTAATCTGAAAGTTTGGCTGTAAATAATATGTCTTCAATATTTATTTTCTACTGACACCAAAAGAAGAGATACGTGGAGATGGAATACCTAATTAGGCACATGTCACAGTTAAAACATTTCACTGGGGAAAGTTTAAAAATTCTACAAGAGATTTTTGTTTTTGTAGGTGAATTCTACTTGACTAGAGCTTCGAAAAGTAGTTAAGATATTAATCAACAGTGAAACAGGCTGGGCACAGTGGCTCACGCCTCTAATTCCAGTACTTTGGAAGGCTGAGGCAGGCAGATCGCCTGAGCCCAGGAGATGAAGACCAGCATAGGCAATGTGGCGAAACCCCATCTCTATAAAAATTACAAAAATTAGCTGGGTCTGGTGGCACATGCCTGTAGTCCCAGCTGCTTGGGAGGCTGAGGCAGGAGGATCCCGTGAACCCAGGAAGTCAAGGCTGCAGTGAGCCATGCTCACACCACTGCACTCTGGCCTAGATGACAAAGCAACATCTTGTCTCAAAACAAACAAACAAACAACAACAACAACAAAAAACAGTGAAGCTGTTGGATTGGGTTTGACACAGTAAACAGCAAGACTTCTATTTCTTGCTAAATTGGCACCTTCATTTAAATCCTTGTGGCAAAACATTTTTAACACATTCTGATTAAAAGACAACGTATTCCTCATAGCACCTTTTCTCTCTCAAATGTAGGAAAAAACAACCCCTGAACTTTACTACTTGTCTGTGCGGCTGTCGGTGAGCAGCTTAGCTTCTACAGGTAAGAAAGAAAACTTCCCAAGTAACCTATCCTTGTCAAAGGCTTACCAGTCCTTCGAGGCAAGTAACTACTCAACCAGCACTGTGACTGTAATGTTGCAAGGAGAATATTAAGCTCTAGTTCCTCTTTTTTTTTTTTTGAAACGGAGTCTCATTTTGTTGCTTAAGCTGGAGTGCAGTGGCGTGATCTTGGCTCACGGCAACCTCCTCCTCCTGGATTAAAGCAATTCTTCTGCCTCAGCCTCCCCAGTAGCTGGAATTAAAGGTGTGTGCCACTATGCCTGGATAATTTTGGTATTTTTAGTAGAGATGGGGTTTCGCCATGTTGGCCAGGCTAGTCTTGAACTCCTGACCTCAACTGATCCACCCGTCTCAGCCTCCCAAAGTGCTGGGATTATAGCTGTGAACCTCTGTGCCCACACCCTAGTTCCTCTTAAAGCAAGAGATCCAAGAAGCTAAAAAGTATGAAAAGCAAAGCAAACAGGGGGAGGGGAGGGTTAGGATGGGATATGAAAAGCCATCCTTCTCACATTACTTCTACTGCATTTAATGAGATCCTATTCTTCATCCTGTAGTGCTTTTCTCAGGCCTGGGGCTGATCTGGTGGGCCAGGGTGACCTGTCAAAGGCCAGATGCTAACCCAACAGTCTGAACCATCTGGGTCCTGTTTTTCCTGTCTGAGATACTCGTCTCTACCAGGCTGGGCCTGTTCCAGCAGCACTGCCACCTATCGGCCATCACACGACCATCTCCTATCCTGCTATTTCAGCTGAACAGAAGAGCCAATAACAGGAAGCATGTCAAAATCAGTCATTTAGTAGAAAACTGCATTATGCCAGGCGTGGTGGTTCATGCCTATAATCTCAACACTTTGGGAGGCCAAGGTGGGCGGATCACTTGAGGTCAGGAGTTCGAGATCAGCCTGACCAACACGTCGAAACCCTGTCGCTACTAAAAATACAAAAATTAGCCAGGCATGGTTGCAGGTGCTTGTAATCCCAGCTACTTGGGAGGCTGAGGGAGGAGAATCACTTGAACCCGGGAGGCAGAGGTTGTAGTGAGCCGAGATTGCGTCACTGCCCTCCAGCCTGGGTGACAGAGCGAGACTCTATCTCAAAAGAAAGAAAAAGAAAGCTGCATTTAAGTATTAATGAGCACTCACTGACAATGGATAAAAAGAAACAGTTCCACTGAAATCACAGGACTGACATCATAACCCAATTCACCCCAAATAAAGATCTCCTATCAAATACTTTCACAATGATTATTTTGACTTTTTAAACCTCATTTTTTGTTCAATGAAGTTAAGTGGCATCAGCTGGGAGATTGCTATAGAAATAAGTGCTGACAAAGAGGAAGGAAAATAGAAATCTTAGTAATGAACAAAGGTTTAGTTTCAAAAGACCCCAGTAATTCAGATTGTCTTTAAACAAGGTCAATTTATTGCTTCTTTAAGAATGTAGTGGGGCCAGACGCGGTGGCTCATGCCTGTAATCCCAGCACTTTGAGAGGCCGAGGTGGGCGAATCACTTGAGGTCAGGAGTTTGAGACTAACCTTGCCAACATGGTGAAACTCCGTCTCCACTAAAACAAAAAACAACAACAACAACAAAAAGATACATATATACACATACATATATATATATACACAAAAATTGGCTGGGCATCTTGGTGTGTACCTGTAATCCCAGCTACTCGGGAGGCTGAGGCAGGAGAATCGCTTGAACCCAGGAGGTGGAGGTTGCAGTGAGCAAAGATTGCGCCACTGCACTCTAGCCTGGGTGAAGAGCGAGACTCCATTTCAAAAAAAAAAAAAAAAAAAAAAAAGGCAGTGGAAGATTTTACAGTAAAAATAATCACAACCTCCCCCTTATAGATTATAACAATCTTCTGCATCATGACAGCTAATTGTTTTCTAGAGAAAATAGCTAAGTGACCTGCATTGTGTTTTGTCTCTTTTTTTTTGAGACAGAGTCTTGTTCTGTCGCCCAGGCTGGAGTGCAGTGGTGTGATTTCGGCTCACTGCAATCTCCGCCTCCCCAGTTCAAGTGATTCTGCCTCAGCCTCCCTCATAGCTGGGATTACAGGTGCCTGCCACCATGCCCAGCTAATTTTTGTATTTTTAGTAGAGACGGGGTTTCACCATGTTGGCCAGGCTGGTCTCGAACACCTGACCTCAGGTGATCCACCCACCTCGGCCTCCCAAAGTGCTGGGATTACAGGCGTGAGCCACTGTAGCCAGCCGTGTTTTGTCTTTTTACTTCTGTGTATATTTAACAATTCCGGGCCAGGCACAGTGGCTGACGCCTGTAATCCCAGCATTTTGGGAGGCCAGGTGGGTGAATCACCTGAGGTCAGGAGTTTGAGACCAGCCTGGCCAACATGGTGAAACCCTGTCTCTACTAAAAATACAAAAAATTAGCCAGGCATGGTGGCGGGTGCCTATACCAGCTACTTAGGAGGCTAAGGCAGGAGAATCACATGAACCCAGGAGGCGGAGGTTGCAGTGAGCTGAGATGGGGCCATTGCACTCCAGCCTAGGCAACAAGAGTAAAACTCTGTCTCAAAAACAAAAAAACAAAAAAAAAATTCTGAAGTATTTTTGGTAGGGACTAGTTACTCACAAATGGTCCCAATGTCATTAAGGACTGGATACAACTTCATTTTGAGGCAGGGTCTCGCTCTATCACCCAGGCTGGAATACAATGGCACAGTCACTGCAACCTCCACCTCCTGGGCTCAAGCCATCCTCCCACCTCAGCCCTCACCCCAAGTAGCTGGGACTACAGGTATGCCCCACCAGACCTGGCTACTCTTTTGTATCTTTTTGTAGAGACAAAGTTTCACTATATTGCCCAGACTGGTCTCGAACTCCTGGGCTCAAGCATCCGCCCACCTTGACCTCCCAAAGTGTTGGGATTACGGGCATGAGACACCTCACCTGGCCGACAACTCCGTTTCTTGAGAAAAGGAACAGTACTAATGGGCAAGAAGAATGTATTCAGTATAAAGTCTCCCAAAGCATCTCTGACAGGGCATAGCACCTGAACACATGGAAATGACTGTTCATCTGTTCTCTTCTGGAGAGGTTACCTAATATACACCCACTATCCCTTGACACCACTAACATTTTCTGAGCACCTTCCACATCCCAGACACAGCACTAAGTTAGGAATTAGAAATGCGAACAATCACACAATAAGAATGAAATTCCTTTGAAGTAATTAAATTACCATGATTAACAGAAATTATTTAGAAACAACACATTCTCTAGACCTCATCAACCACTGCAGGGCTTTGAGCAGAGGAGTGACATGATCTACATATTTTTTAGACAGTGTCTCACTCTGTCACCCAGGCTGGAGTGTAATGGCGCAATCTCGGCTCACTGCAACCTCCACCTCCCAGGTTCAAGCAATTCTTCTCCCCCCTCAGCCTCCTGGTAGCTGGAATTACAGGCGCGTGCCACCACACCCAGCTAATTCTTGTATTTTTAGTACAGACAGGGTTTTGTCATGTTGGCCAAGTGATTTGCCTGCCTCGGCCTCCCAAAGCACTGGGAATCCAGGCATGAGCCACTGCACCCAGCGAGAATGTTCTAAGCAAAGGTAATAGTGCAAGAGTTCCAAGGCAGATGCGTGCCTGTCACGCTGCAGGAAGAGATGAAGCCCAGCATGGCTGGAACAGAGTAACTGATGGAGGAATAGCAGACACAGAGAGGTAAGAGGAAGACACTGCAGGGCTTTGAGCAGAGGAGTGACATGATCTGACATATTTTTAAGGATCTCTGGCAATTGAAGCTGAAAACAGAATGTAGGGAGAGGCAAGGGTACAAGTGAAGACACAAGATGGGAGGCTACTGCAATAATCCAGGTGACAGGTGATGCTGACCTGGCCCTGATGGTGGCAGCAAAGTGGTAAGACGTCATTTGATTCTGGGTGTATTTGGAACACACAGCCAATGTGATTTGCAATGGATGGGATGTGGGCTGTGAAAGAAAGAAGAGTCAAGGATGACTCCAAAAGTTTTTGGCCTAAGCAGCTAAAATAACAGTAGTACTTTTAATTGAGAAGAGAATGACAGTGAAGCATGATGGCGTGTGCCTGTAATCCTAGCTACTTGGGACCTTGAGAGCTTGTTTGGAGGTTCTAGCAGGGGAACACAGCTACTTATATACCCTTGACCAAATACCAGTCCTCCTCTATTGAGGATGGTCGTTCTCTTTGACTCAGTGCACAGCTTCAGGAGGGACATACATGGAGCAGTGAGGGAGGAAGGAGACACTGGCCTAGCCAGCCAGATCAGCCGGATCAACCCTGGTGATCAACGGGGTGAGAGATGTCACAGCCAGATTGCCCTCACATCCTACTTGGGAGGCTGAGGTGGGAGGATCACCTAAGTCTAGGAGTTCAAGGCTGCAGTGAACCATGATCATGCCATTGTACTCCAGCCTGGGCAACACAGCAAGACCCTGTCTCCAAAAAAAGAGAACAGAAAGATGTCTATGGAGTGGGCTTGAGGGGACTATCAGGAGTTCAGTTTACAGAGAAGTGAAGTTTGAGACATCTATTAGATATCCAAGTGGTGACACTAAGTAGGCAAATGGAGAACAAAGCCAAGTTCAGGGGAGAGGTATAGACATACAACAGACTAGAGATTTGGATATATCTGCATACAGATGGTGTATTTGTCTGCTTGGGCTGTCATACTAAAATACCACAGACTGGGTGACTTAAACAACAGAAATTTACTTTCTTACCGTTCTGGAGACTAGAAGCCCAAGATCAAGGTTTTGGCCAATTTAGTCTGTGGTGGCAGCTCTGTTCCTGTCTTGTACATGGCCACCTTCTTGCTAGTTCTCACGTGATCTTTCTTCAGTATGTAAGGGTAAGGGGCAAGCTCTCCGTTCACTCTTCTGATAAGGACACTAGTCCTATCGGATCAGGGCCCCACACCTATGACCTCATTTAACCTTAATTACTTCCTTACTCCAAATACAACCACACCTAGAGTGACATCTTTGATTCTAAAACTTCATGTTCTTACCTGTTACGCAACACTTACAATGGTACAAGCTATTTAAGGCAGACATTTGAAAGAGGCCCAAGTGTTCAGAGAGCCTTTGGCTCCTGGTACTTCTTATTAGCCACTCAAGTTTCATCTGCCCCAGCATTTTCCCTACCTAGGTGGAGCAACTTGTGTTCTCTGGGCTCCCATCCCAAGACCAAGCTGAAGTGTCCTCAACTCCTCCAGCTGCCAAGGAGCATTTATCTGGTTTCCCAGTGACTCCCAGTCTGGAGGTTACTTTCCCCAGTGCTGTCTCCCATGGTTTCCTACCTAACATCTTATTTCTCTTTCTCCAGTTTCTTCTCTGCCTTCTGTCTGAAGGCTTGTATTCTATTTTTGTTTCAGAATGAATTTCTCTTATGCATTAGAAATGTTTTCATTGTCCATTAACTCTAAACAAGAACCCAAAGGCATATTAAAAAAACCCTTAGCATAGAACTGCTGAATGACTAAGTCACGGAGAAGAACAGGCAAATACCTCCACTGCTTCGAAGACTGCACACGCTAAAACTACACAAATGCCAGAACAGAACACCGGATTATCCTTATCAAAATTAGGGGAAGGCCAGGTGGGGTGGCTCGTGCCTGTAATTCCGGCACTTTGCAGGGCCAAGGTGGGAGGATTACTTGAGCCCAAGAGTTTGAAACCAGCCTGGGCAACACGACAAAAAATACAAAAACTAGCCAGATGTGGTGGCATGCACCTGATGTCCCAGCTACTAGGGAGGCTGAGGTGCAAGGATCACTTGAGCCTGAGAGATTAAGGCTGCAGTGAGCCGTGATCGTGTCACTGTACTCCAGCCTGGGTGATAGGGCAAACAAAAACAAAAATTAAAAAATCAGGGAAAGTACACTGTGAACAAGTGTTTATTCAGCAAATTTTTCAAATTATTATTTTTTTTTTTTGAGACCGAGTCTCGCCCTGTAGCCCAGGCTGAAGAGCACGATCTCGGCTCACTGCAACCTCCTCCTGCTGGGTTCAAGCAATTCTCCTGCCTCAGCCTCCTGAGTAGCTGGGACTACAGGCACACGCCACCATGCACAGCTAACTTTTTGTATTTTTAGTAAAGACAGGGTTTCACCATGGGGGCCAGGCTGGTCTCAAACTCCTGACCTCGTGATCCACCCACCTCGGCTTCCCAAAGTCCTGGGATTACAGGTGTGAGCCACTATGCCCAGCTCAAATAATTTTTTTAAAGTATATTTTCCGGTTTTGTTTTGTATGGCACTGACTCTGTCACTGTGAATTCCATTTTACCCAAAACATTGACACTTGCACACATATTTATGAATCAAAATTGAAAGATAATTGCATTAACAGGTACTTTTATTTTTTCTTCTTTTGTTTTTTTTTTTAAGACAGAGTTACTCTGTCACCCAGGCTGCAGTGCAGCGTCGCGATCTTGGCTCACTGCAGCATTTACCTCCTGAGTTCAAGCGATTCTCATGCCTCAGCCTCCTGAGTAGCTAAGATTACAGGCATGGACCACCACTCCTGGTTAATTTTTGTATTTTTAATAGAGATGGGGTTTCACCATGTTGGCCAGGCTGGTCTTGAATTCCTGACCTTAAGTGATCTGCCCGCCTTGGCCTCCCAAAGTACTGGGATTACAGGCGTGAGCCACTGCACCCGGCCAACTTTTGCAAAGGAAATTCTTTGAATCTGAAGTGTCTTGCAAGGTAGAGGCTATTGCAACCATTTCAACTAGTGTGTCAACAGTCTTCTCTAAGGTGGGCTAGAAAAATGGTTTCATATTCAAATTATAACTCTGAAAAACAATTGATGGTAATAAGGAGATTCCACAATCAGAACTAAGAGAAACAATTAGTTCTGGTAGAGTTCTGTGGTAATCAAAGTTAGAAGTTTATCCTGGGTAGCTGAAATATAACTAACTTCAAAGACTCCAGGCCTGTCGGTGGCTTGTGCCAGTCACCACAACACTTTGAGGGGCCAAGGCCGGAGGATCGCTTGAGCCCAGGAGTTCAAGGCTGCAGTGAGCTATGATCACACCACTGCACTCCAGCCTGGGCAACACAGCTCTTGTTTTTTAACAAGACATTGTTACTTAAAAAAAAGAAAAAGACTGCCCCTATGAAACAATTCCACCATGAACACTGACGTTGTTCTGTGGACTACTGCAGGAAGATGGACTAAGAACATCATTAAATGGTTCCAATCAGTTTCTGGGTAACTTTATTTTTAATTTTTTGTTATGGGGGTCTTGCTATGTTGCCCAGTCTGGGCTCAAATGATCCTCCCACCTCGGCCTCTCAAACTGCTGGGTTTACAGGTGTCAGCCACCGCGACAGCCAAGCGTAACTTTTTTTTATTTTTATTTTTGAGATGGAGTCTCGAACTGTCGCCCCGGCTGGAGTGCAATGGCACAATCTCGGCTCACTGCAACCTCCGCCTCCAGGATTCAAGCGATTCTCCTGACTCACCCTCCCGAGTAGCTGGGACTACAGGCGCATGCCACCACTCCCGGCTAATTTTTTGTATTTTTAGTAGAAACGGGGTTTCACTATGTTGGCCAGGCTGGTCTCGAACTCCTGACCTCGTGATCCGCCTGCCTCGGCCTCCCAAAGTACTGGGATTACAGGCGTGAGCCACCGCGCCCGGCCAAGGGTAACTTTTTAAGAGCTGCCCTACAGCTCATTACCTCCTTCTCAAGGAGCATGAGTGTCAAACCACCTCCAGCAAAGTAGATGTAGTCTTTTACAGATTTGGAAAGAAGGATTTAGGAGGAAAGGGAAGTCGTTCGGAATGAAGGATTTCCTCCTCTGACGCCCAGCCGTCCCCCGTTAAGCCTAAAGGTGCCAGACCTCAAGACTCTTCTAGAAAGAGATTTTTCCTTTCTAAGGTGAATCCATCTGTTCCGAAGGTCAGAAGCTACTTTACCGACGTTTTCCGTTCTACTGAAAAAATTAAGGGTCAATCAAAGCTCCTTGCCCCAAACCAGAATATGAGCTTGCCTCGGGTCATATTCGACCCTAAAGACTCCACCACACCATCTTGGACGCCCCTATATCTAGGACAAAAAGATACCAGTTTCTCAGAGGCTCCTTGCGGGGAGCTTACCGCGCCCTCACTGTCCGCCGGCCCGAGTGCTACCGGAGATCACCCGCGGCCCGGACGCCAGCAAGTGGAACATCTCGGTCGCATTCTCATTGGTTCCAGGAGGCCGGAAGTGCGTGCGTCCAGCGGAAGTGCTCCTCTGGCGCGGTCCGCCAGGCCAGGGCCCTCAGGTAGGCGGGGCACTTGGCCCTAAACTCTGGGACTGGCGGGCGGGCAGGCGGCACAGGGGGGATCACGGGGGCCTAAGGAGGTTGTCCCAGTTTTTGTCTGGGAGGCCCAGAAGGAGTTTCGGGGACCGTGGGTTTACGGCTACCTCTGGTGGCAATTGGGGCCTGGTGGAGTCCGGCCGCCGCGGGACCTACGTGCCGGACTTCAAGTTCCCGCGTGGGGTGGGATTTGCTGCGGTGGCCGGAGCTCATTCTTCACCCAGTCCGGTTGGTTCTGGGCCAAACCCTCCTCACTTTCAGCCAGGAAGAGGCGTGCTCTCCGCCCTTACCTTTTCCAAGCCTCTGGGTTTGACGCCATCCCCAAGGCGTGTCCGGATGCGGGGTTTTCCTCAAAGACCCTCTCAGCCTCGCTAGGAAGAACCTCAGAAAGGCTGCGGTAGGCGCAGTCGAGGGAGAAAGGGCCCCCGCCCTTGATGTCTCAGGCTGCTCCAGTAGAAGTTATCTGGACTGCCTTAGGGCAAGTTTATATATAGCAAATAAAATTACTTGTTAATGGTTTCCTTTTTTCCAGCCATCTCCACCCCGAGGTGGTTTGAACTTTGAGCCTTTTGTAGTCCTGATGAATAATTTCATTTTCCTCAAGTTTATGACACTCAGAACGTCAAGAACTGGAGGTTTGTGCAATTTGAGACCGGTCGGCACTGTGCAGAGATCAGAGTACTAAGAGACAGGTGAGCATGAATGAGTACCCTCCGCTCCAGATTATAGTGTCTGAGAGCGGTTTCTGTAGTTTCGTAAAAGTGCACCACATTTAGTGACTACTAGGTGCTGTCAACGAGTTAATCTTTCGGGGATAAATCTCAATGTAGTACCAGGTTAAGGCTTTTAAAATGCACCCATTTTTACTGAAATGTATTCAGAATAGCTTTAGCTCCTTAAAATATGTTGAGCCTTTATATACGTGACCAAATTATCGACGTTCTATTCTGTATTAGGTACTGAGAAAGCTGAGAGAGGAATCAGACTCATATTCTGTTCTCCAGAGTTTAGTCAGAGAAGGAGATAACGTATTATAATAAAATCATATATAATTAAAGGCAGAAATAAGTGCTAAATAGAGAATAAGATTTGGGCTGGGCGCGGTGACTCACGCCTGTAATCCCATCACTTTGGGAGACTGAGGCAGGTGGATCACCAGAGGTCAGGAGTTCGAGACCCGCCTGGACAACATGGTGAAACCCCATCTCTACTAAAAATACAAAAATTAGCCAGGTGTGGTGACGCATGCCTGTAGTCCCAGCTACTGGAGAGGCTGAGGCAGGAGAATTGCTTGAACCCAGGAGGCTGAGGTTGCAGTGAGCCGAGATCGCGCCACTGCACTCCAGCCTGGACGACAGAGCGAGACTCTGTCTCAAAAAAAATTTTTAAAAAAGATTTGAATGCTAAAGAAGAAGCAATCAATTCTCATTATCCATCTACCAGTTGTTTATTCGGCACTTTTTGTCTGTCCAAGATTGTGCTGGATGCTGGTGTATAAAGAAACGGTAAAGGCCGGGTGTGGTGGCTCATGCCTGTAATCCCAGCACTTTGGGAGGCCAAGGCGGGCAGATCACGAGGGCAAGAGATCGAGACCATCCTGGCCAACATGGTGAAACCTGTCTCTCCTAAAAATACAAAAATTAGCTGGGCGTGGTAGTGCGTGCCTGTAATCCCAGCTACTTGGGAGGCTGAGGCAGGAGAATCTCTTCAACCCGGGAAGCGGAGGTTGCAGTGAGCCGAGATCGTGCCACTGCACTCCAGCCTGGTGAAAGAGTGAGACTCCATCTCAAAAAAAAAAAAAAAGGTAAAGGGTGGGCACAATAGCTCACACCTGTAATCCCAGCATTTTGGGAGGCTGAGGCGGGCGGATCACCTGAGGTCAGGAGTTTGAGACCAGCCTGGCCAACATGGTGAAACCTCATCTCTACTAAAAATACAAAAATCAGCTAAGCGTGGTGGCGGGCACCTACATTCCCAGCTACTCAGGAGACCGAGACAGGAGAGTCACTTGAACCCAGGAGGCAGAGGTTGCAGTAAGCCAAGATCATGCCATTGCACTCCACCTGGGTGACGGTGAGACGCCATCAAAAAAAAAAAGAGAGAGAAAGGGGAAAGAAAGAACGAACGAATGAAAGAAAAGGTAAAATCCCTACTCAAATAATTCACAACCTAGTGATTGGGAGGAAATCAAGGAAGACCTTGTAGAGAAGGTGACACTTGAACTAGACTTTGAAGAATGAATGAACTGGGCTTCATAGGTAGAAAAAAAAATGCAGGCTCAAAAGAGTGCATGACATTTTTGGAACAGCAAGTCATCCGGTGTGGTTAGACTGTAGGAAACTAACTCTGAAAAGACATTGTCAGTTACATCTTGGGTTTGCCTCAACTTTTACTGGAAAATTCCACAGACTTAAGAGAAAAGTTAAAATGGACAATTTCCAGGAAAAATCCACTAAACTATTATACATAAAATGTAGCTATAATAAATTACACTTCTGGGTATAATACTTGTTTATGTTTGCATATCATTAATGATCATAGATGACTTATGCCAATTTTAATAGATTAGGTAGTAATTTTTTGTCATTATATTTTATTTTGAATATACTGTTAAGAATCGTCTTCAATGAAGTACACATGTCATATCATCTGGTAATGATTTCATTATGTGTAGGAAAACAAAACATGCTTTAATGCTGCGTGCAGTGGCTCACGCCTATAATCCCAGCACTTTGGGAGGCCGAGGCGGGCGGATCACGAGGTCAGGAGATCGAGACCATCCTGGCTAACACGATGAAACCCCATCTCTACTAAAAATACAAAAAAAAAATTAGCTGGGCGTGGTGGCGGGTGCCTGTAGTCCTAGCTACTCGGGAGGCTGAGGCAGGAGAATGGCGTGAACCCGGGAGGCAGAGCTTGCAGTGAGCTGAGATCGCGCCACTGCACTCCAGCCTGGGCGACAGAGCAAGACTCTGTCTCAAAACAAACAAAACAAAACAAACAAAAAACATGTTTTAATAAGTTACCTGGAAAGTTTTGTGGTTTGTTTTTTGGTTTTTTTTTTGAGTAGGAGTCTCACTCTGTCTCCCAGACTGGAGTGCAGTGTCACAATCTCAGCTCACTGCAACCTCTGCCTTCAAGGCTTGGATGATTCTCCCACCTCAGCCTGCCGAGTGGCTGGGACTACAAGCACACACCACCATGCCCAGCTAATTTTTTAATTTATTGTAGAGATGGGGTTTCGCCGTGTCAGCCAGGCTGGTCTATAACTCCTGGTCTCAAGTGATCTGCCTGCCTCAGCCTCCTAAAGTGCTGGGATTACAGGTGTGAGACACCATGCCTGGCCCCAGTCAATAGGATATTTAATGAAACTTGACAGACTGATTCTTAAATTCATCTAGAAGAGAAAGTGCACAAGAATAGCCAAGAATTTTAGGGAGGAGAAAACAATAAAGGCAAGTCATTATCAGTTATCGAGATATACCAGTGATAAATCCATAATAATATAAATAGCAAGAAATGTTGCCTGAGAGCGGGACACAGTGGCTCATGCCTGTAATCCCAGCATTTTAAGAGGCCAAGGCCAACATGGCGAAACCCTGTCTCTACTAAAAATACCAAAAAAAAAAAAAAAAAAGGCAGGTGTGGTGGCACACCTGTAATCCTAGCTACTCAGGAGGCTGAGGCAGGAGAATCACTTGAGCCCAGGATGCGGAGGTTGCAGTGAGCTGAGATCACACCACTGCACTCCAGCCCTACTGCACTGCAGCCTGGGTGACAGAGCAATACTCTGTGTCAAAAAAAAAAAAAAAAAAAGAAAAAAAGAAAAAAAAAAGCCAGGTGGGGTGCCTCATGCCTGTAATCCCAGCACTTTGGGAGGCTGGGGTGAGTGGATCATTTGACGTCAGGAGTTCAAGACTGACCTGGCCAATATGGCAAAACCACATTTCTACTAAAAATACAAAAATTAGCCAGACATGGTGGCATGCACTCAAGAGGCTGAGGCAGGAGAATTGCTTAAACCCAGGAGGTGGAGGTTGCAGTGAGCTGAAATTGTGCCACCGCACTCCAGTCGGGGTGACAGAGCGAGACTCAGTCTAAAAAAAAAAAGAAGTGATTCCTTAGGAACAGAAAATTATCAATGACTAGCCAATTGCCCTAACACCCTTTACTAGTCAGTCTTTTATTTATTAATCAATATGTCACCTTTTTTGTAGACCAAATTCTCCTGGATCAATAAATAAAAGACTGATTAGTAAAGGGTGTTTTTGAAAGGAAAGTTAGAGCCCTACTTGAAAGCATAACAAAAAATGTTGCAGGTGGCTTTTTTCTGCAGCTAGAAAACAAAAATTTGTAAAAGTCTTGAATATAAAGATGTACAAATCTTGAGATGGTTAGGGCCTGCCTTCATGGTACACAAAACAAAGAAGATTTAAAGGAGAAGATAGATTTGTCTATTAAAAAATAATAATTTGCCATGACAAAAAAACATAAAATTTAGTCAGGAGACGAAATAATATTTGCAATTACAAAGGCTTCATTGCTTGATCTTAGGAGGTCAAAGCTGCATGAGCCATGATCATGCCAGTGCACTCCAGCCTGGGTGACAGAGCAAGACCCTGTCTCAGAAAAGCCAAAGGCTTTGTATTCATGTTATAAATCAGTAAGAGAAAGATAACCCAGCAGAAAGATGGTCACATTTCCAAAGAAGAAATTCATATTAAAAGATGTTCATCTGCTGGGCTTGGGGGCTTACACCTATAATCCCAGCATTTTGGGAGGCTGAGGTGGGAGGATCTCTTGAGCCCAGTTCAAGACCAGCTTGGGCAACATGGGAGACCCCATCTCTACAAAAAAATAAATTAGCCAGGTGTGGTGGTGTGTGCCTGTGTTTTCAGCTACTCAGGAAGCAGAGGTGGGAAGATGGCTTGAGCTCGAGAGGTTGAGGCTATAGTGAGCTATGATTGTGCCACTGTGCTTCAGCCTAGGCAACAGAGTGAGACCCTATCTCAAAAAAAAAAAAAAGTTCATGCTCACAAGTAATTAGGTCAATATACATAAGACCAATAAGATAATATCTGGAGTGTTTTGGGCTATAATGATTCATTTTATAAAGCAAAGTCACATTTGATCTACATATATATATATTTCCATTTACCAAATTTGTTTAGAGTAAGATAGACCAATAATGAAGACTTTCAGGTATTTTTGTGGGGTGTTATTACTATATGAGTTTAAACTTATATCTAAATTAAGATTTTCTTTGTTTAACTCTCTTTCATATACCTGTAGGTTTTTTTTTTTTTTTTTGAGTCAGGGTCTCGCTCTGTCAACCAGGCCAGAGTGGAGTGGCAAGATCATGGCTACTGCAACCTCAAATTCCTGGGCTCAAGCAGTCCTCCCACCTAAGCCTTCTGAGTAGCTGGGACTAGAGGCATCCGCCACCATGCCTAGCTAAGATTGTCTATTCTTTGTAGAGATGAAGTCTCACTATATTGGCCAGGCTGGTCTCGAACTCCTGGGCTCAAGCAATCCTGCCACCTCAGGCTCCCAAAGTGTTGAGATTACAGACATGCATGAGCCACTGCACCCAGCTGCCTTTTTATTTTTTTTCTGAAATGTAGTCTCACTCTGTCGCCCAGGCTGGAGTGCAGTGGCGTGATCTCAGCTCACTGCAACCTCTGCCTCCCAGGTTCAAGCGATTCTCCTGCCTCAGCCTCCCAAGTAGCTGGGACTACAGGCACGTGTGATCACGCCCAGTAATTTTTTCTTTCTTTTTTTTTTTGAGCCTGAGTCTTGCTCTGTCGCCCAGACAGGAGTGCAGTGGCGTGATCTCGGCTCACTGCAAGCTCTGCCTCCCGGGTTCACACCATTCTCCTGCCTCAGCCTCCAAAGTAGCTGGGACTATAGGTGCCCGCCACCACGCCCGGCTAATTTTTTATATTTTTAGTAGAGATGGGGTTTCACCATGTTAGCCAGGATGGTCTCAATCTCCTGACCTCATGATCCGCCCACCTCGGCCTCCCAAAGTGCTGGGATTACAGGCGTGAGCACCGTGCCTGGCCTTTTTTTTTCTTTAGAGATGGGGTTTCCCCCATGTTGCTCAGGCTGGTCTTGAACTCCTGACCTCAGGTGATCCACCCACCTCGGCTTCCAAAAGTGCTGGGGTTACAGGCATGAGCTACCGCATTCGGCCTTTTTTGTATTTTTAGTAGAGATGAGGTTTCACCATGTTAGCCAGGATGGTCTTGATCTCCTGACCTCATGATCCGCCCGCTTCGGCCTCCCAAAGTGCTGGGATTACAGGCCTGAGCCACCAGCGCCTAGCCGCAGCTGCCTATTTTTAATTGCACTAGGGACTGGGTGTGGTGGTTTATGCCTATAATCCCACCTCTTTGGGAGTCCAAGATGGGAGGGTCACCTCAGGCCAGAAGTTCGAGACCAGCCTGGACAACATAGTGAGACTCTGTCTCTACAAAAAATAAAACTTTAAAAAATTGCACTGGTATGTTAATTTCATATGGTATGTGGGTTTATTGTTTCACATAGAGATTAAAATGGCTTCCAGAGGAAAGACAGAGACAAGCAAATTAAAGCAGAATTTAGAAGAACAGTTGGATAGACTCATGCAACAATTACAAGATCTGGAGGAATGCAGGTAAGAGTTTAGTTGTATGTTGTTACACTGGAAACTGGCGTTTTTTCTGCAGCTAGCTCCGTGGATGCAGGCCCATGTGTGATGATTCTGCATTCCCCTGTAGTGTTCTTTGCAGTGCTTTGTCTATTAGAGAAGTAAACCTATTGCAGGCTTTGGAGTCATGAAGGCTGGGAAATGAAAGTCATTCAGTTAACTACTAAGTGCATGTGAACTTGAGCAAAATACTTAATTTCCTTGAAGTAGAAATAACACCTACTTTGTCTTTAGTATTTAAATCAGTCCTACCTGCTGTCAGGCTAAGAAGGTACTACTTGAACTTCTGGCGTGTAGTTTCAGCCTTACCTGCACAAAGGACCACAACAGTTGATTGCAGCGTTTTTTTTTTTTTTTGAGACAGAGTCTTGCTGTATTGCCCAGGCTGGAGTGCAGTGGTGAGATCTCAGCCCACTGCAACTTCTGCTTCCTGAGTTCAAGTGATTCTCCTGCCTCAGCCTCCCAAGTAGCTGGGATTACAGGGATGCACCACCATGCCCGGCTAATTTTGTATTTTTAGTAGAGACAGGGTTTTACCATGTTGGCTAGGCTGGCCTCGAACTCCTGACCTCAAGTGATCTGCCCACCTCAGCCTTCCAAAGTGCTGGGATTACAGATGTGAGCTACGGCACCTTGCCTTATTATGTGGTTTAAGTATGCCTCATTTTGGTAAAAGAAAAATGTTTACCAAAGTAACTATATTGCAGGAAAATGCCCTCAACTACTACTATGTGAACACATTCACCGTCAGCATTTTGATATTTCCCTTCAGCCTTTCTCTAATGTACAAGTACTAAGATTGCATTTTTCACTTGGAACTCTATATTTTTCCATATCATGATGTTCACCTGTTTCAGAGAGGAACTTGATACAGATGAATATGAAGAAACCAAAAAGGAAACTCTGGAGCAACTAAGTGAATTTAATGATTCACTGAAGAAAATTATGTCTGGAAATATGACTTTGGTAGATGAACTAAGTGGAATGCAGCTGGTAAGTATAACATATAGGCGATAGAGGACAGACTTTGTTTTTTTCTTTGTTCTTGTTTTTGTCTGAGATGCAGTCTTACTCTGTTGCCCAGGCTGGAGTGCAGTGGGGCAGTCTCGGCTCACTGCAACCTCCGCCTCCCGGGTTCAAGCAATTCTCCTTACTCAGCCTCCTGAGTAGCTGGGATTACAGGCATGCACCACCATACCCAGCTAATTTTGTATGTTTAGTAGAGATGGGGTTTCTCCATGTTGGTCAGGCTGGTCTTGAACTCCCAACCTCAGGTATCTGTCTGCCTCGGCCTCCCAAAGTGCTGGGATTACAAGCGTGAGCCACCATACCTGGCCTTTAGTTTTCTTTTTTAGAGATGGGGTCTTGCTACATTTCCGAGGCTGGTCTCAAACTCATGGGCTCAAGCAATCCTCCTGCCTTGGCCTCCCAAGGTGTAACTTCTAGATGAGTGTCTGTTTATGCATAAACAACATATCCTTCCAGATCTTCATTTAGTTGTGTAATTGCTTCCATGACAGGAACCAGTAAACCTTGATAAAGATTAAGGATCCATCAATCAGTTATTGCAATATCTGATTTGTTGGACTATTTTGGTTAGTTTTTGCCTTCTTGTGTTTCTAGGCTATTCAGGCAGCTATCAGCCAGGCCTTTAAAACCCCAGAGGTCATCAGATTGTTTGCAAAGAAACAACCAGGTCAGCTTCGGACAAGGTTAGCAGAGGTAAAATTTCTTTAAATTGATTTGGTTGCTGTGTGTTTTTCATTTCCTAGGCCAATTCATTATGATATCCTATGGCTTAAAAATTTGCCAGGTGATGTTAGAGCCACAACTAACAATTTTCTGACAAAATTAGTACTTTCAGCAATTATAGTTGATAATGAATGTAGAGCTTTAAACAATATACAGCAGTTTAAATTGCCACTGACCACTTCTACCTGGACTCCACCTTTAATGTTTTACCATTTACTTCTGGAGCTCTAACTTAAAATCACATTGAGAATTAATTAGCAGCATTGCTTGTATGCATGTGTAGCCTATCTCATCTAAGAATTTCAAGTATCTTTATAAACCTGATACTTCCAGAAGTCTGTTTATAGGCTTGGATGTAATTAAGAGTTACCAAATTATTTGTGACTATGGGCAATTCAGTAGCATAGTGATTCAGAGCATGGACTTTGGTCAGACTGGCTGGATTTGAATCCCTGTTTCACTGCTGAGGTATGTGACAAGTTTTTTATGTTTCTTTTTTTTTGAGATGGGGTCTTGTTCTGTTGCCCAGGTTGGAGGGCAGTGGCGCAATCTCAGTTCAGTACAACCTCTGCCTCTGGGTTCAAGTGATTCTCTTGCCTCAGCCTCCTGAGTAGCTGGGACTACAGGCACATGCCACCACACCTGGCTAATTTTTGTAATTTTTGTAGAAATGGGGTTTACCATGTTGTCCAGGCTGGTCTTGAACTCCTAACCTCAAGTGATCTGCCCACCTCAGCCTCCCAAAGTGTTGGGATTATAGATGTGAGCCACTGCGCCTAGCCTTTTGTATTTTTTTTTTTTTTTTTTTTTGGTTTTTTTGAGGCAGGGTCTTACTTTGTCACCCAGGCTCAGTGTAGTAATGCAATCTTGGCTCACTGCAGCCTCTGTCTCCTGGGCTCAAGCGTCTCCCATCTCAGCCCCTCAAGTATCTGGGCCCACAGGCACACACCACCACACCCCACTAATTTTTGTATTTTTCATAGAGACAGGGTTTCACCATGTTGGCCAGAATAGTCTTGAACTCCTGAGCTCAAGCGATCCACCCACCTCAGCCTTCCAAAGTGGTGGGATTACAGGCATGAGCCACTGCACCCGGCCTGGACAACTTATTTTATTCATCCCCTTTGTGCCTAGGTTTCTCTGTCTGTAAAAAGGTGACAAAGATAGTCCCTACCTCTTATGGTTGTTATGAGGATTAAATGAAGTAATATGCATAAAAGTACTTTGAATATTCCCAATGTGTAGTACATGCTATTAGTGTTTCTGGTGGAAGGGGTGATATTTTACTAGATGATTTACTAGAACTGCATTTAACATTTCTATCATATTTGCCTTGTATTATATCTGTAGTTCTTTATAATATTAATCAGCTAGAGGATTTTTTTTTTAAGAAGTACGTCTGAAAAGCTATAAGTATATAAATATATGTATGTATATATATATATATATATATATATTTTTTTTTTTTTTTTTTTTTTTTTTTTTTTGTGGCGGAGTCTTGCTCTGTCACCCAGGCTGGAGTGCAGTGGCGCTATCTCGGCTCACTGCAAGCTCCACCTCCCGGGTTCACACCATTCTCCAGCCTCAGCCTCCCGAGTAGCTAGGACTACAGGTGCCCGCCACCACGCCTGGCTAATTTTTTTGTATTTTTAGTAGAGAGGGGGTTTCACCGTGTTAGCCAGGATGGTCTCCTTCTCCTGACCTCGTGATCCGCCCGCCTTGGCCTCCCAAAGTGTTGGGATTACAGGCGTGAGCCACTGCGCCTGGCCTGAAAAGCTATATTTTGTATACAGAATGTTTTTCACTTAAGTAACATATGCATTGCATTCATACGTTTTAGATGGATAGAGATCTGATGGTAGGAAAGCTGGAAAGAGACCTGTACACTCAACAGAAAGTGGAGATACTAACAGCTCTCAGGAAACTTGGAGAGAAGGTACCAGTATTTAATATATTAGTTATAAAGAAAAAGTGTGAATTATTTGGTACAAAACATCTTGATCTGTGGTCTAGTTTGTGGTACTAAGACTTTTTTTTTTTTTTTTTCTGAGACGGAGTTTCACTCTTGTTGCCCAGGCTGGAGTGCAATGGTGCGATCTCAGCTCACTGCAACCTCCCCCTCCCAGGTTCAAGCAATTCTCCTGCCTCAGCCTCCTGAGTAGCTGGGATTACAGGTGCCCACCACTATGCCTGGCTAATTTTTGTATTTTTAGTAGAGATGGGGTTTCACCATGTTGGCCAGGCTGGTCTTGAACTCCTGACCTCAGGTGATCTGCCCGCCACAGCCTCCCAAAGTGTTGGAATTACATCGGCCTCCCAAAGAGCTGGGATTGCAGGTGTGAGCCACCGCACCCGGCCCTCCCCCCGACCTTTTTTTTTTTTTTGAGACGGAGTTTTGCCCTTGCTGTCCAGGCTGGAGTGCAGTGGGTCGATCTCAGCCCACTGCAACCTCTGCCTCCCAGGTTCAAGCGATTCTACTGCCTCAGCCTCCTGAGTAGCTGGGATTACAGGCATGCGCCACCATGCCCAGCTGATTTTTTATATTTTTAATAGAAATGGGGTTTCATCATGTTGGCCAGGCTGGTCTCGAACTCCTGACCTCAGGTGATCCACCCCCGCCTCTGCCTCCCAAAGTGCAGGGATTACAGGCGTAAGCCACGGTGCCCAGCCTCCTAAGACATTCTTACCTGGTTTCTAGAACCACCTGTAACATTTACCCACTCAACTGGACTTTGTTTCATTTGTTTAGCTGACTGCAGATGATGAGGCCTTCTTGTCAGCAAATGCAGGTGCTATACTCAGCCAGTTTGAGAAAGTCTCTACAGACCTTGGTGAGTACCCTCATATTTCTGAAAGCTGGTCATATACTACTGTCATATATTACATACAAACTGATGGAGAGTGTGGTTGAAATAACATAATAACCTTTCCTTGAGTTTAAGAGTGAAACCAGAATTGTTTTCTTTATAAATCCATTGTATTGGTTTTATTCCCCAATATTAAAAATAAATTAATGCAGCCTAATGTTTTTAAAATACTTGTCAGGTAGATGTAACTATAACAGAAAACTAAAATTATATGCTTGAGGCCAGGAGTTCTAGACCAGCCTGGGCAACATGGTGAGACCCTTTGTCTTCAAAATTAAAAAGAGGGAGGCCGAGGCCAGGCGCAGTGGCTCACACCTGTAATCCCAGCACTTTGGGAGGCCGAGGCGGGCGGATCACGAGGTCAGAAGATTGAGACCATCCTGGCTAATATGGTGAAACCCTGTCTCTACTGAAAACACAAAAAATTAGCTGGGCGTGGTGGCGGGCACCTGTAGTCCCAGCTACTCGGGAGGCTGAGGCAGGAGAATGGTGTGAACCCGGGAGGCGGAGCTTGCAGTGAGCCGAGATTTTGCCACTGCACTCCAGCCTGGGCGACAGAGCCAGACTCATCTCAAATAAATAAATAAATGAATAAATAAACAAAATTAAAAAGAAAAAAAATTAGCTAGGTGTGGTGGCATGCACTTATAATTCCAGCTACTTGAGAAGCTGAGGCAGGAGGATCACTTGAGCCCAGATATTTGAGGCTGCAGTGAGCCAAGATCATGCCATTGTACTCCAGCCTGGGTGACAGAGCAAGACCTGTCTCCCCCCAAAAAATGTTTCTTCTTTCTTTTTTTTTTTCCACAGAAATTTTTTAAAATAAATTTTATGGCCAGGTGCGGTGGCTCAAGCCTGTAATCCCAGCACTTTGGGAGGCTGAGGTGGGCAGATCACCTGAGGTCAGGAGTTCGAGACCAGACCGGCCAACAGGGTGAAACCCTCTCTACCAAAAACACAAAAATTGGCTGGGCATGGTGGCGCGTGCCTGTAATCCCTGCTACTAGGGAGGCTGAGGCAAGGATAATTGCTTGAACCCAGGAGGAGGAAGTTGCAATGAGCCGAGATCGCACCACTGCACTCCAGCCTGGGAGACAAGAGCGAAACTCCATCTCAAAAAAATAAATAAATAAATAAATTAAATTTTACATGTTATATTTCATAGCTAGAATAAGGATTTATAACTAATAAGTCCCCCTTTGTAGCTGGATTGT
Source organism: Pongo pygmaeus (assembly GCF_028885625.2). Taxonomy (NCBI): domain Eukaryota; kingdom Metazoa; phylum Chordata; class Mammalia; order Primates; family Hominidae; genus Pongo; species Pongo pygmaeus. The sequence goes on from NC_072373.2 coordinate 221,298,420, forward strand.
TTGTGCAGAGGGAAGGAAATTGGGATGGCAGTGGGAACGTGTAGGGGTTAATACACTGATAATGGAGGCTAATTATATTTTCTGTTTTAATATCTATATGTTAGATTTTTTCCCACTTTACCAGGAATTGCGCACTTGAAATAATCTTTTTGTTTATTATGTGTCTTTTTTCTTAGGCTCTGGAGACAAAATTCTTGCTCTGGCAAGTTTTGAGGTTGAAAAAACAAAAAAATGACATGGTGCAGAAGCTTGTAACGTTGATCACATTCTTACTGTAACTGGTGTCTTTCTTCTGGGGGTTTTCAGTTATTGCAAAGAAATGAAGAGATTCTGGAAATGCATCAATAACCTAAGAAAAAGCGACATAAAAATATACTTATGGCTTGTGTTTATGCTCTTCATCATTGTGCATTATGTGGGGTTACCTGCTTGAGTGATCCTGAACTTGTTGCGACAGAGGGACTCACTGGACTCTGTTCGTTATGATTTGTCTGTTTAAGAGAGAAAACAAAGTGGACTTGATTTTTATTAAGGCTGTTTGTTTTTAAGTGTTGATAGTGAATGAAAAGATGTGAAGTAATGATATTTTTCTGCTTACAACTTATCCCCACTCATTGGAGTGAACAGTGACGCAAGCTCAATAGACTTCATAAGTGTTCATAGAATTTTAGAGTTCTGAGTGATCTTAGAAATCATTTCTGTTTTTACAAACAAGGAAACTGAGATCCAGAAAGAGCAAGCGACTTTGCTTAAAGTCGCATCAGAGAGCTGAGGGTAAGACTCAGGTGTCCTGACTCCCAGTTTAGTATCTTTTGAATTTTATTTCTGTACCATTTTAAAAAAAAAAACTAACACTGTTTGTGCAAGTCAGTGTTTTTGAAAATTCAGTGTCCCAATAAAAAGTTGACTGCACACTAAGGGACCATCCCCCAGCCTGTAAGCTGTCTGTATGAATGGGGCCCGTTGTATCTCGGAATTTTGAAGTTAGAACAATGGGAGCCCTGTTGAGCGTTTCCTAAAGTGACTTAGCTGCCTGCGTTGTTTCACCAGGGAAGCAATAGGAAATGGCAGCTAGAGGCCCTCCTTGTGTGTGACCTCTTGTCACACTCAGAGGGGGGTAACTGTCAGCTGTTATCTACTCTTCAGGTTTTGGAGAAACACAAAATAAGTTATGAGGAAAAGCAAATTTCTCTCCTGAGTATTTACATGTCTCTGTATGCTCAAATATGTAGATGTGTCCCTATGCGTGTATATTAGCTTATTTCTTAGGCTCTAGCCATTTTATATTCTTTCATGTGCTTCTCAATATTCTTTTTCTTTGCACTTTATACAAATTAAAAGCATTTTTAAAGTTTCTTCTGTACTGTAAAACTACTAGGTGCTTTGCCAACCAGACAGATTAGAGGACCTCTGCTACACTGATGCCTTATTTGGAACTTAAAAGAGGTGAAATTCATATATCATAGAATTCACCATTTTAAAGTGTACCATTCGTTGGCAGAACATTTACAGTGGTGTGCAACCATCACTACTCTCTAGTTCCAGAACATTCTTACCACCCCCAAAGGAGGCCCTATACCTATTAAGCAGTTAGTCCCCATTCCCTTCTCCTCTGACTGCTAACAATAGCCACTAATTGCACCCTGCCTCTGTGGATTTACCTATTCTGGATATTTCATATAAATGGAATCATATGATATGTGACCTTTTCATGTATCTGGCTGCTTTCACTTAGCATATTTTCTTTTCTTTTTTTTTTTTTTTGGAGACAGAGTTTTACTCTTATTGCCCAGGCTGGAGTGCAATGGCGCAATCTCAACCTCCGCCTCCCGGGTTCAAGAGATTCTCCTGCCTCAGCTTCCCAAGTAGCTGGGATTACTGGTGTGTACCACGACGCCCGGCTAATTTTTGTATCTTTAGTAGAGACAGGGTTTCACCATGTTGGCCCGGCTGGTCTTGAGCTGACCTCAGGTGATCCAACTGCCTCGGCCTCCCAAAGTGCTGGGATTATAGGTGTGAGCTACCACACCGGGACATCATCATATTTTCAAGGTTAACCAACATTATAGCATGTATCAGTACTTTATTCCTTTTTATGGCTAAATAATATTCCATTGTATGGATATCATATTTTGTTTATCCGGTATCTGTTGATGATTTGGGTCGTTTCCTTCTTTTGGCTATTGTGAATAATGCTTCAGTGAACATTTGTGTACAAATATTTGTTTGAATACCTGTTTTCAATTCTTTTGGGTGTATACCTAGGAATGGAATTGCTACGTTTGTTGTTGTGTTGTTGTTGTCATTGTTGTTTTTTGAGATGGATTTTCACTCTGTTGCCCAGGCTGGAGTGCAATGGCGTGATCTTGGCTCACCACAACTTCTGCCTCCCAGGTTCAAGCGATTCTCCTGCCTCAGCCTCCCTAGTAGCTGGGATTAAGGCATGCGCCACCATACCCGGCTAATTTTGTGTTTTTAGTAGAGATAGGGTTTCTCCATGTTAGTCAGGCTGGTCTCGAACTCCTGACCTTAGGTAATCCACCCGCCTCAGCCTCCCAGAGTGCTGGGATGATTACAGGCGTGAGCCACCATACCCGGCCTGAGCCACCACACCCAGCCTACGTTTGTTTTTTAAACCATAGAAGATTCTTCCCACCAGCCGGGCACAGTGGCCCACGCCTGTAATCCCAGCACTTCAGGAGGCCAAGGTGGGCGGATCACAAGATCAGGAGCTCAAGACCAGCCTGGCCAACATAGTGAAACCCCATCTCTACAAAAATACAAAAATTAGCCAGGCATAGTGGCGGGTGCCTGTAGTCTCAGCTACTTGGGAGACTGAGGCAGGAGAATCACTTGAACCTGGGAGGCAGAGGTTTCGGTGAGCCAAGATCGCGCCACTGCATTCCAGCCTGGGCGACAGACCGAGACACGGTCTCAAAAAAAAAAAGGAAGAAGATTCTTCCCTTACCCTGCAATAGTAGACCAGGAAAATTAGGAATATCTTGTATTTGAAAGGGACCTAATGCCTGGCACAGTGGCTCACGCATGTAATCTCAGAACTCTGGGAGGCAGAGGTGGGCGGATCGCCTGAACTCAGGATTTGAGACCAGCCTGGCCAACATGGTGAAACCCTGTCTCTAAAAAAAAAAAAAAAATTAGCCAGGCGTGATGGCATGCACCTGTGGTCCCGCTACTCAGGAGGCTGAGGTCAGAGGATCACCTGAACCTGGGAGGCAGAGGTTGCAGTCAACTGAGATCACGCCACTGTACTGGGTGACAAAGTGAGACCCCTGTCTAAAAAAAAGATAAAGAGAGTTATCTGAATCTGGAATCCTTAATCTTGGTTTTCCTTAAACTTTCTATAAGTCCAGCGTCAGTGAAATATTTTGTCAATTATCACATTAATGTGTTCATTTTGTAAGTAAGTGTACTCAATTTAAAATGATCTTACTTTAAAAGTGACCTAGTTTCCAGTGCCCAACAGGACACTGACAGTCATAGCTGTGTGACTTTTTGTGGGTTATTTAGTCTTTTTGAGCCTCCTTTTCTCTTCTATTCAATGAGGATAATAGGGCCTACCTCATAGGATTATTGTGCATTCCCCTCTGTTAATGCACTTAAAGTTTTTACTTGGAAAACAAACTCACCATTTAACAACCATTCTAAGCACCATAGGATATATTTTGTTTCACAAATTTGGTGTTCATTCAGAATAAGTACTTGAAAAGTGAGTAAATTCTATGCAATTATAGTTATTAAATGACTTATAAACTGTGTTTCTCTTCCACTTCTTGCTACATTTAATCTTCTAGGTGTTCGGATATCTTTGGAGATTATAGGCAGCAATAAAGCTAAGGCAGCTAACCTTTCAACATTCTTGTGTCAGGCTAATATTTTGGTGAAAAGAATTCTTGTATTTCTCAAAGAACTAGAGCTGAAGCAGAAATAAGTTCCAATGAGCAAGTGTCCAGTTGGACCATTGAATGAAATCTAGTGTTTTAAACAATTCTGATGTTTCAATGTTTTGTTTTCTTTTGATCCTGTGAGCAGTAAGACATATTCTATGTGGTGGTAAAGGAAGAAATCAAGTAGCAGAATGAGGAATTGTTCCCAGGAAGAGTTGGAGTTGGGACAAATGGGTTGTTAACTTTGATTTTTAGATCTTCTCTGAAGACATTAAACATGGAATGGTCATCTTTAGAAAAATAAAAGACTATGCAACTCCACCACTGAAATGGTATCTTATTACAGTGAATGATGGATAATCTGAAATTATTATAGAAAAAAATAAACCCAGACCATTTTGCCTAGAGCCTTTCAACCACCTTTCTGTCCATGTTTTTCTTTTTTATTCTATTTATTGCTAAGACCAGTGAATGTTCTTCTTTGCCTTCCAAAATGTTTTCCAGCATTAGTATGTAAATTAAAACTGTTGGCAGGGTGCCGTGGCTCACTCCTGTAATCCCAGCACTTTGGGAGGCCGAGGCGGGCAGATCACGAGATCGAGACCATCCTGGCTAACACGGTGAAACCTTGTCTCTACTGAAAATACAAAAAATTAGCTGGGCGTGGTGGCGGGCACCTGTAGTCCCAGCTACTCGGGAGGCTGAGGCAGGAGAATGGCGTGAACCCGGGAGGCGGAGCTTGCAGTGAGCCGAGATTGCACCACTGCACTCCAGCCTGGGCAACAGAGCAAGACTCCGTCTCAAAAAAAAAAAAAAAGGCATGAGCAGTGGCTCATGCCTGTAATCCCAGCACTTTGGTAGGCCAAGGTGGGCAGATCACAAGGTCAGGAGTTCTGTCTCTACTAAAGATAGAAAAAGTTACCCAGGTGTGGTGGCGTGTGCCTGTAATCCCAGCTACTCAGGAGGCTGAGGCAGGAGAATCACTTGAACCTGGGAGGCAGAGGTTGTGAGCCGAGATCTTGTCACTGTATTACAGCCTGGGCGACAGAGGAAACTCTGTCTCAAAAAAAAAAGAGTTCACAATGGAAAGTCGATACTGTTGAAGAGCTTCAGCAAAGTTGAGAGGTCTGAGGCTGTCAACTGGAAGCTTCCTAAATGCTTGGTTATTTTTCTACCAGAAGATCACACTGCTTATTGCTTACAGCCTCAGGCAGTTGAATACAATTAAAAATAAACCAGCAAAAATATCATTTATTATAAAAGAAGTCAAGGAGAGCCATCAAGTTTTTCTGTGTGTTTGTTTTTTAGAGTGAAGATAATGCTGGTAAGGGTTTTTTGTTTGTTTGTTTGTTTGTTTTTGAGACGGAGTTTCGTTCTTGTTGCCCAGGCTGGAGTGCAATGGCCCGATCTTGGCTCGCCGCAGGGTTCAAATGATTCTCCTGCCTCAGCCTCCTGAGTAGCTGGGATTACAGGCATGCGCCACCACGTCCAGCTAATTTTTTTTTTTTTTTTTTTTTTGTATTTTTAGTAGAGATGGGGTTTCTCCATGTTGGCCAGGCTGGTCTCAAAGTCCCGACCTCAGGTGATCTGCCCGCCTCGGCCTCCCAAAGTGCTGGGGTTACAGGCGTGAGCCACTGTGCCCGGTGGTAAGGGTTATTTCTAAGATTATACATCAGCCACAGATCCTCTGCCTCAGCCTCCGGCGACTGTAACTGAATTTTGAAGCCCCCTGCAAAACCCTCTGCTGAGCTGTGTTACAGTTATGACTTAAATACATGGTTTGAGAGTTGCTGCTACCTTGTCTATTTCCTGTAAAACATCTTAGCGGGTCCGGTACTATTTTTTTGTCACTACTAAATTGTCATATTACACGAGGCTATTCTTTACTACTAAAGGAGCTTAATTTTGTTGTTGTTGTTGTTGTTGTTTCCCCAATATTATGCCTTCAATATTCATTAACCAGACCAAATTGAAAAGAGAGCCAGCCTGAGCAATGTGGCAGAATGCCATCTCTACAAAAAAATACAAAAATTAGGCCGGGCACCATGGCTCACGCCTGTAATCCCAGTACTTTGGGAGGCGGAGGCGGGTGGATCACAAGGTCAGGAGATGGAGACTATCCTGGCTAACATGGTGAAACTCCATCCCTAGTAAAAATACAAAAAATGAGCTGGGCATGGTGGCATGCGCCTGTAGTCCCAGCTATTCGGGAGGCTGAGGCAGGAGAATCGCTTGAACCCGGGAGGCGGAGGTTGCAGTGAGCCAAGATCACGCCATTGCACTCCAGCCTGGGCGACAGAGCCAGACTCCGTCTCAAAAAAAAAATCAAATGGGCGTGGTTGTGCATGCCTGTAGTCCCAGTGACTCAGGAGGCTGAGGCAGAAGGATCAATTGAGCTCAGGAGGTTGAGGCAGCAGTGAGCTGTGATCTCTCCACTGCACTCCAGCTTAGGCAACAGAACAAGACCCTGTCTCAAAGAAAAACAAAAACAAAAACTGAGGTAGTTACCCTCAATGATAATCAGAGAGACAGATAATTTAGGTAAAAGCAAATATTTGGCCTGGATTCGATTGTAACTAGTTACAATAACTATGGTTTGGCCATGATCTTAGAAAATGTAATTTACTATTTTATCTTTTTTTAAAAAAAGGTAATTTTAGGCTGGGCACGGTGGCTTACACCTATAATCTCAACACTTTGGGAGGCTGAGGTGGAAGGGATTGCTTGAGCCCAGGAGCTTGAGATCAGCCTGGGCAACACATTAATAGCTAGACCATTTCTACAAAAAAAATGTAAAAATTAGCTGGGCATGGTGGTGTGTGTTTGTGGTACCAGCTATTTGGGAGGCTGAGGTGGGAGGATTGCCTGCACCCAGGAGGTTGAAGCTTCAGTGAGCCTTGACTGTGCCACTGCACTCCAGCCTTGGCAACCGAGCGAGACACTATCTCAGAAAAAAAAAAAAAAAAGGTAGGGGGTAATTTTGTTAGCATCTCAAATTTTACATCGAGTTTATTCTAGGTCTTGCCAAATTATGCCTTAGAGTTGTTTTATAGTGCTAAGTTTATACTCATTTATTTAAATATTGTTTCATATTTACTCAGAAAAAGAGCATTTCTCTACTTTTGGAGCAAACAGGGCAAACTCAATCCCTTAGCCTCAGCCTTGCAGCATTTCTTTTCATACCATCTCCCAGAAGTTTGAGTGGTTTATTCCTCTGCCAGAAAATACTGTGAACAGGACTTCATATAAAGGAGTACACATGGGATGGGAACAGTGGCTCATGCTTGTAATCCCAGCACTTTGGGAAGCCGAGGCAGGTGGATCACCTGAGGTCAGGAGTTCGAGACCAGCCTGGCCAACATAGTGAAACCCCATCTCTATTAAAAATACAAAAATTAGCCATGTGTGGTGGCATGCTCCTGTAGTCCCAGCTACTCGGGAGGCTGAGGCAAGAGAATCGCTTGAACCCGGGAGGTGGAGGTTGCAGTGAGCCAAGATTGTGCCACAGCACTCCAGCCTGGGCAACAGAGCGAGACTCCATCTCAAAAAAAGAAAAAAGAGGCCAGGCACAGTGGCTCACGCCTTAATCCCAGCACTTTGGTAGGCCAAGGCAGGCGGATCACGAGGTCAGGAGATTGAGACCATCCTGGTGAACGGTGAAACCCCATCTCTACTTAAAAAAAAAAAAAAAAAAAAAAAATTAGCCGGGCATGGTGGCGGGCCCCTGTAGTCCCAGCTACTCGGGAGGCTGAGACAGGAGAGTGGCATGAACCCAGGAGGCAGAGCTTGCAGTGAGCCGAGATTGCACCACTGCACTCCAGCCTGGGTGACAGACGAGACTCCGTCTCAAAAAAAAAAAAAAGTACACATGGACATACCTAAATCCACTTTTCATTCTCAGAAAGACAACATGACCATGTCCTTCCTTTGTTAAGTGTGTGCTTTCTCCCTATGGGCCTCTCTTCAGGGAGTCTGACTGCACCAGTGGCACCTCTAATACAGCTAGGCGCATCTGACCTCCTATGGCACTACTTGTGCCAGAGTGGGAGATAAATTATGCCAGGTTAATTTGTTAAAGTGCTGGACAAATAGTGTACATTAAGGCTGTTTAGATTTGAAAAACTCAAAATATGCATCTCCCTGGTGGGTATTAGGTATTGAAATTGAAGAGAAGAAAATATGTTTCTGAAAAAGTTTCAGTAATTACCTTGGAGTGGGGGAAATTTCTATCTGCTACCTGCTCTGATTGTGAGGTCATTTAATTTTTCATCAGAAATTTACTAAGTGCTGATATGTGCCAGACACATTGTCTCTTTTTTGTTAACTTTTCTAAAATGGATACTGGATACAGCCTTTTTTTCCCCCAAATAAGACAATTAAGTGTTTTATCATTAATACGTTTAGATATATAGCAGCATCACTGTAGAGTTTTGTTTTACGGTGAGAAAGTTGTGTTTTAAATTGACCTAACAATGAAAAACAACTATTGGCCGGGCACAGTGGCTCACGCCTGTAATCCCAGCGCTTTGGGAGGCCGAGGCGGGTGGATCACGAGGTCAGGAGTTCGAGACCAGCCTGGCCAAGATGGGGGAACCCCGTGTCTACTAAAAATACAAAAAATTAGCTGGGCATGATGGCAGGCGCCTGTAATCCCAGCACTTTGGGAGGCTGAGGCGGGTGGATCACCTGAGGTCAGGAGTTCGAGACCAGCCTGGCCAACATGGTGAAACCCCATCTCTACAAAAATACAAAAATTAGCCGGGCGTGGTGGCTCACGCCTTGTAATCCTGGCTACTCGGGAGGCTGAGGTGGGAGAATCACTTGAACCCAGGAGGCAGAGGTTGCAGTGAGCCAAGATCGTGCCATTGCACTCTAGCCTGGGTGACAGAGCAAGACTCTGTCTCAAAAAAATAATAATATAAATAAAAGCAATATAATGCTACTTCACAAAGTATTTAAAATCTTTTTTCTCCTTTCTTCTTGACCCAATGCTAGCAGAAAAGCATAAAATCTTAAAATACACATTTTAAAAATACTATACTATACTTGGGAGGCTGAGGCAGGACTGCTTGAGCCCTAGAGTTCTAGTACAGCCTGGGCATTATAGTGAGACCCCATCTCTAAAAAAAAGAATACTAAATAAAATGGAAGCATTGGGCCAAGCGCGGGGGCTCACGCCTGTAATCCCAGCACTATGGGAAGCTGACGCAGGCTGATCACCTAAGGTCAGGAGTTCGAGATCAGCCTGGCCAACATGGCGAAACCCTGTCTCTACTAAAACCACAAAAATTAGCTGGGCGTGGTGGCAGGTACCTGTAATCCCAGCTACTCAGGAGGCTGAGGCAGGGAGAATCACTTGACCCTGGGAGACGGAGGTTGCAGTGAGCCAAGATCACACCTCAGCAACAGGGCAAGACTCCATCTCAAAAACAATAAAATAAATAAAATGGAGGCATTGTATTTGGGTTGACCAAGGGAAGCCTGTGTATTCATGGTCTTGCTATTTGAAATAATGGGAAATGAAGATCATAAAATTAACTGGGAGTCCCTACTGTGGGAAAAAGCCTACAATTCTGTTACTCCTGTCTTTTCCTTTCCTAGAGGTGAGGTAAATTACTTTTTCTGTTATATTCCTTCTCATAAAAGTTGTGCTAAAAAGATCTTGTAATAGCCCAAGACATCCTAATGAAAGAATGTGATTGAGTTGGTGGGAATGTATGTGTTAATAGTATAGTCTGTCTCAGTAGGGTGTCATTAGCAGCAGAAATGGAAGGCAAATTAAAACTAGTTCCTTTATCCTTTTCAGACCCTGCAGCCCCTTTAGCATGCTGCTTCTATGTTTCCTACTCTGAAAAGAAATTAAATGGAAATTGCCTACTCAAAGCTGTTTCAAAAAGTCCTAAGTGTCACCTGGATGCTTGTTTGAGGCCTGCCTGCATCCTCCTCTGTGAGCCTGCCTTCCTCTCTTTCCTAAGAACGCTCTTCTGCATATTAGTGAAATAAGTGCCTCTTTCTGTCCTGTCTATAGTTAGCCACCAATTAATAAGATGAGCAGAAATGCTCCCATGCTGAGCACTGTGCCAGGGGCAGGGAAGAAGCTGACACTACTTTATGAGGCAAGCTATGTAAGCGCCTTTTTATCTCCTAGGAGAGGCCCTCAATAGGTTTGGTCTACCCCCTGGAGCCTGTAGCTATTTTGGGCTACTCATTAAAGTCAATCTAGGATATTGCTAAAGCCTTTGAATTCTTTAAGTGAATTGCCTCCACTTGAAGTCAGCTAAAAATAGTTCACTTTCGCTCCCCAGGACTGCCCCCAAGTTACATGAACTCCCCCCTAGACTCACACCCCAGCAAAAATATTGATGTCCCCAGCAAGATTAGTTTCCTGTTAAAGATCCAGGACCTGTGAATACATGCGTAACTGCAAGAATGGAAGCAAAGGATGAACCCAAGTTAAAGCCCGGCACAAGAATATGATGTAAGAAATCAGGGCTTTTGGGAAAGGCAGAGATTTTCTTTTCTCTTCAAATAATAAATTACATCTAAAAATTAATGAGAGTATAGGCCGGGTGTGGTGGCTCATGCCTGTAATCCCAGCACTTTCGGAGGCTGGGGCAGGTGGATCACCTGAGGAGTTTGAGACCAGCCTGGCCAACATGGTGAAACCCCGTCTTTACTAAAAATACAAAAATAAGCTGGGCATGGTGGCATACGCCTGTATTCCCAGCTACTTGGGAGGCTGAGGCAGGAGAATCACTTGAACCTGGGAGGCGGAGGTTGCAGTGGGCTGAGATCGTGCCACTGCACTCCAGCCTGGCGACACAGCAAGACTCTGTCCTTCACCCCAAAAAAGAAACCCCGTCTCTACTAAAAATACAAAAATTAGCCAGGCATGGTGGCACATGCCTGTAGTCCCAGGTACTCAGGAAGCTGAGGCAGGAGAATTGGTTGAACCGGGGAGGCGGAGGTTACAGTGAGCCAAGATCGCACCACTGCACTCCAGCCTGGGCAACAGAGCGAGACGCCGTCTAAAAAACAAAAACCCAACATTAATGAGAGTACAAAGCATTATGCCAGACCCATCAATCATAAACTTGAGTACCTGCTATGACTTTCTCTTCTTTCATTTGGAACCCACTGTAGAATCGGTAGCCTCAGAGTAATTGGCTAAAGAGAGTGCATTCTTGGCCTGGCGCGGTGGCTCATGCCTGTAATCCCAACACTTTGGGAAGACTAGGGGGCTGGATAGCTTGAGCTCGGGAGTTTGAGACCAGCCTAGGCAACATGGCAAGTCCCCATCTCTACAAAAAAATACAGAAATTAGCTGGGTGTGGTGGCACGCGCCTATGACTATAGGAGGTTGAATGCCTGTAATCCCAGCTACTCACAAAGCTGAGGTGGGAGGATCACTTGAGCATGGGAGGTGGACGTTGCAGTCCACTGAGGTCACGCCACTGTGCTCCAGCCTGGGTGACAGAGTGAGCATTTTCAAAAAAAAAAAGAGAAGAGTGAGCATTTTGGGGCAGGTAGAGCCAACCGTGACAGAAAGAACCTCATCTTGTGTTTACACAGAAGTGACTGCAAGAAAGGGAACAATTTGTTTCTGAAACTCCTTGTGACATTTATTGTTATAGCAAGTGCTTCTGGTCACCGAGAAATCATATGCATACTGCATCCAGAGACTCAGTGAGAAAACTGGGCTCATGGATACTAAACTGTTCCTTAAATGCTCAAAGCTGATAATGTAACAATTTTATACCATATATGTTAAAGGCCTCGAGAAAATTAAAGCAGGCTTTTTAGGGGCTAAAGCAAAGTGGCTTAGGATGAATAAAGCAGTAGACTGTACCATTTACTTGGTTTCCATCAGAATGGAAAATGCCAAGGCCAGCACAGTGCTTTGGCCCTGTAATCCCAGCTACTTGAGAGGATGAGGCAGAAGGATCGCTTGAGTCCAGGAGTTCCAGACCAGCCTGGGCAACATAGCAAGACCTTGTCTCAAAAAAACAAAAAAAGGCCAGGCATGGTGGCTCACACCTGTAATCCCAGCACTTCTGGAGGCTGAGGTGAGCAGATCACCTGAGGTCAGGAGTTCAAGACCAGCCTGGCCAACATGGTGAAACCCCTGTCTCTACTAAAAATACAAAAATTAGCTGGGCATGGTGGCATGTGGCTGTAGTCCCAGTTACTCAGGAGGCTGAGGCAGGAGAAGCGCTTGAACCCGGGAGGCAGAGGTTGCAGTGAGCCAGGATTGCACCACTGCACTCCAACCTGGGAGACAGAGTGAGACTCTGTCTCAAAAAAAAAAAAATAAATTAGCCGGACATGGTAGTAGGTGCCTGTAATCCCAGCTACTCAGGAGGCTGAGGCAGGAGAATCACTTTGGACCTGGGAGGCAGAGGTTGCAGTCAGCCAAGATTGTGCCACTGCACTCTAGCCTGGGCAACAGAGGAACTCTGTCTCCAAAACAAAAAAAGGAAAATGCCTCACTCATAGCTGCTTTGATATATTGGGGTATGAATCAGAAAACTTTTATTCATACCTCTCTCTGTTGGAGTAAAACATACTTCCTTGCTCTATTGTTTGGGGCTAGGCTATAAGATGATATGGCCAATGACCTTCAAATGTGCTTCCACAATTGGGCTTGCTGCTCTTGTTCTTTTTGTTTGTTTGTTTGTTTGTTTTTGAGATGGAGTCTCGCTCTGTCACCCAGGCTGGAGTGCAGTGGCGTGATCTCGGCTCACTGCAAACTCCGCCTCCCGGGTTCATGCCATTCTCCTGCCTCAGCCTCCCGAGTAGCTGGGACTACAGGCGCCCGCCACCGCGCCCGGCTAATTTTTTGTATTTTTAGTAGAGACGGGGTTTCATCGTGTTAGCCAGGATGGTCTCGATCTCCTGACCTCGTGATCCGCCCGCCTTGGCCTCCCAAAGTGCTGGGATTACAGGCGTGAGCCACCGCGCCTGGCCACTGCTCTTGTTCTTCTACCATTCATCATTAAGAGGAATATACCCTGGCTAGCCTCTAATCCAAGGAGGAGGAAACTTGAGGCAGATTTAATCCTAGTCTGCAGCTAAACCTTGCTGATCCCATCCCGACTCAGCAGAGTCATAGGCAACTCACAGCCTGAAGCCAGGCAATTTGAGGACTCCTGAGCAAAAAAAAAACAAAAAAAAAACCAAAAAAAAAACCCACTATATTTTGAGGTGGTTTGTTATACAGCATTATTGCAGCAATAGCTGACTAATATACTCCTCTTGTTCCATTTTAGCCCATTTTCCATGCTATAGCCATAGTCAGCTATTTAAATACAATTCTGATGATGTCACATTCTTGTTTAAACCCTGCAATCATTCTCATTACTCTTGGAATAAAAACCAAATGCTTAGCATGACCTATAAAGGCCTGTACGATTTGGGTCTGGCCTCTCTCTCCATCACTGCACTCCAGCCCCCAGCCTTCTCTCAGTTGTTTGATCTCATCATGTTCTCTTGCCTCCTCATCACCTTTTTTTTATGGGCTGGTCCTACTGTTGGCTTTGCTCTTCTCCTCACTCTTTGATTAGTTAACTCCAACTTATACCTGGAGTGTAAGCTTAAATATTACTTTCCCAAGGAAGCTCTCCTTGCCTGTTAATACAAGGTTAGATTCCCAGTTATATGGTCCCACAGCCCCTTGTATGTCAGCTTTTAGCATTTAATTACAGTTGCAATGAATTATTCAATCATGTAATTCATTGATGTCTCTTACTCACTATGAGGGCAAGGACAATATATGTCTGATTTGCTGCTTTATCCCCTGCTTAGTACACTGCCATGCACCTGGAAAGAACTCAATAAATATTCCTTGAATGAGTGATTGATTGAAGAGACTGGCTATGCTTGATCAAAAGTCAGGAGAAGGTATGAATCAGTGCAACTGAAAGGAATATTAAGAGCTTAGTGTAAGGTAGTGTGAATATTGGAACAAGGTCAGAAAGATGCCCACAAAGGAAACACAGTCTTTTGTTAGTCACAGAGCCAGGTTAGTTATAGTAATAATGAGAGTTAGATGTCCAAATATTACTGAATTCAAAATTAAAACGATGATAATAAGAGGAACTGTCATTAGCTGCAGGGAGGTTGACAATGTGGAAAAGTTAGACTGTGATAGAACGACCAATGAGTTCCAAACAAGGGACCATAGTCCCAGAATTTGAAAGTTAGATCAAAACCATGCCTTTTGGCTAGGTGTAGTGGTTCATGCCTGTAATCCCAGCACTTTGGGAGGCTGAGGTGGGAGGATCACTTGAAGCCAGGAGGTAGAGGCTGCAGTGAGCCCTGATCATGCCACTGCACTCCAGCTTGGGGGACAGAGCGAGACCCTGTCTCCAAAAACAAAACAAAACCTTACGCCTTTTTGGGGTTGTAACTTTTAAAATAGTGTGTTGGCCACACTATAAATCCTAGCACTTTGGGAGGCTGAGGCAGGCAGACACTTGAGGTCAGGAGCTCAAGACCAGCCTGGCCAATATGGTGAAACCCCGTCTTTATGAAAAATACAAAAATTAGCCAGGTGTGGTGGCGGGCGCCTGTAATCCCAGCTACTCAGGAGGCTGAGGCAGGAGAATCACTTGAACCTGGGAGGCAGAGGTTGCAGTGAGCTGAGATTATGCCATTGCACTCCAGCCTGGGTGACAGAGCAAGACTCCATCTCAAAAAAATAAATAAAAATAAAAAATAAAAATAAAATAGTGTGTCACAGCTTATTGAATAGTAATAAACCAAGTATCATGAAATCTACAGAGAAAAAATAAAACTACCAGGAATGACAGGAAATTTGAGATTTGGAATGAAAACCTCCTGAAGGTTTCATCCTTTTTCTTTGATATGCTATCACAGAAGGGAGCCTGTGGAAGCAATTCTATTCTCAAACTCCGTTTTGACAGCAGTGTATACAAATATATAACCTCAGTTCTTTTTTTTGTTGTTGTTGTTTTTGTTTTTGAGACAGTGTCTCACTCTGTTGCCCCAGCTAGAGTACAGTGGCGCGATCTCAGCTCACTGCAACCTCCACCTCCTGGGTTCAAGCGATTCTCCTGCCTCAGCCTCCTGAGTAGCTGGGACTACAGGCACGCACCATCACGCCCGGCTAATTTTTGTATTTATAGTGGAGATGGGGTTTCACCACATTGGCCAGGCTGGTCTCAAACTCCTGACCTCGTGATCCGCCCACCTCAGCCTCCCAAAGTGCTGGGATTACAGGCGTGAGCCACCGCACCCTGCTTTTTTTTTTTTTTTACAGAAAGAAAAGTGGTAGAGAGTTTTTAAAAATTCTTTCGCTATTAAGTATCTTGGTCTATTTCCCTTGGCTCCATAGCTTGTACTAATTAAAATGATTTCAATAGAAGATCCTAGAGTGCAGCTTTCTTTTCTTCCCTCCCTTCCTCCCTTCCTCCCTCCCTCCCTCCCTCTCTCTCTCTCTCTTTCTTTTTGCCGCCTGTGTTGGCTCTCATGTTCTTTGCTTAAATAATTAATAATCATTACTATCTGTTCAGCAGCATGTGAGAGAAGAGTGCGTAATCTTGGATCCCAGGATATTAACACTATGCCTGTCCCCTCTGCATAAGCTTTCATGTGAGGCTCTTCATTAGCTGACACCAGGGGATGGATCTGCTGCCCTCAATCTTTAGTGTTTATTATCTATAAAAAAGAGCCCCCTCTGATTCACCAGCTGGGGCAAATACTGCTGATGGGAAGTAATTTCCCAAAGAACAGTAATGAAGAAAGTGAGGTGGAAATGAGCCACAAAGTTCATTTAGATTGAGCAGTCTCTGCTGGACCGGATGCAAAATCTAAGTGTCTGTCACACTGCAGCAAGCTAGACTTCAGTGTTACAAATAGCAAAGGATTTCAGAAAAACAACAACAACAACAACAACAAACTAGATGAACATATGAACGAGATCTATAAACAGGAGAATTTATAGTCTAGGGTCAGTTTATTTATTTATTTATTTATTTAGAGAGGGAGTCTTGCTCTTGTTGCCCAGGCTGGAGTGCAATGGCACAATCTTGACTGACCGCAACTTCTGCCTCCCGGGTTCAAGCGATTCTTCTGCCTCAGCCTCCCAAGTAGCTGGGATTACAGACATGCGCCACCACGCCCGGCTAATTTTTGTATTTTTAGAGATGGCATTTCACCATGTTGGCCAGGCTGGTCTTGAACTCCTGACCTCGTGATCCACCTGCCTCGGCCTCCCAAAGTGCTGGGATTACAGGCATGAGCCACGGCGCCCGGCCAGTTTATTTATTTATTATTATTATTATTTTTTTTTGAGATGGAGTCTCAAAAATATTTTTTATTATTTTTATTTTTTTTTGAGATGGAGTCTCAGTCTGTTGCCCAGGCTGGAGTGCAGTGGCGTGATCTCGGCTCACTGCAGACACTGCTTCCCATGTTCAATTGATTCTCCTGCCTCAGCCTCCTGAGTAGCTGGGATTACAGGTGCACGCCACCACACCTGGCTAATTTCTGAATTTTTGGTAGGGATGGGGTTTCGCCATGTTGGCCGGGCTGGTCTTGAACTCCTGAGCTCAGGCAATCCACCCGCCTCAGCCTCCCAAAGTGTTGGGATTACAGGTGTGAGCCACAGTGCCCGGCCTGGGATAAGTTTAAAAATTGCTACTGTTGGCCAGGCGCTGTGGCTCACGCCTGTAATCCCAGCACTTTGGGAGGCTGAGGCGGGTGGATTGCCTGAGCTCAGGAGTTCGAGACCAGCCCGGCCAACATGGCAAAACCCCGTCTCTACTAAAATACAAAAAATGAGCCAGGTGTGGTGGCATGCGCCTGTAGTCCCAGCTACTGAAAAGGCTGAAACAGGAGAATTGCTTGAACCCAGGAGGCTGAGGTTACAGTGAGGCAATATCGTGCCACTGTACTCCAGCCTGGTCGACCCAGCAAGACTCCTTCTCAAAAAAAAAAAATTGCTACTGTCTTACAATGGTGAAGGTCAGGAGCAAAGTTATAGATGTTTAATAATAACAGACTCTACTGCTTGTTTACAACAACAAACTACTGGGCAATCTATATTCAATAAGGTGAGGAAATAATTGCTTGTCACGAGTGATCTTTTCAGTCTCACCTGAATACACTGATATCATTGCAACATCTACAGCTATGAAATGCCATTTATATGCCGGGGAGAGTGGGGGAAGACAGTTATTTAATTTTTCCCAGAGGGTACAAGCTATTTACTTTTAGGGATGGTCATTTTTTGGGTCCTTAATTAGACAATAACCAGCAGGAAAAAAAGGTGATAAACAGACTGCCATGCTTAAAGGCTAATCAGCTGAGTATATGGATCCAAATTAAGGTCTTATGTTGCTTTGTCTTTACTAGGTGATTAGAATGTTTCAGGCTTCACAGAGAAAATACACTTAGAAGATATGTTGGTTGATCAAAACACTCAGCCAAAGAAATAAATAATTATTTCTTTATACTGTTCCCAAACACATAAAAGCTGGGTTCTGTGATGTCGGGAAGATCTACTCATCAGATGCTACAGAGACTAACACTCGGGGGGCATGCTGGCAGAGAGCCAGATGTTCACAGCTGCACATACCCCACTCATGACACAAAATATGTATATTCACCGATCTACAAAATGCTTTCATCATTGTGTTTAATAATTCCTTATCATCTCCAAAGTAAAATTAGATGACAAGTATTTGCCAAGGCACAACACAAGAGGGTGACACATGACTGTGACACTCTTTGTCTGCTGTGCACTTAGCCTCCTTTTAATTGTCTGTCCTCAGAGAAGTTAGAGCTATACCAAATGCAAACAGGATGGCAAACAAAGAGACCAGAGCAAAAGATCATTTTTTCACTTTCTAAATCCTGGAAGTTATTAATTTACCCATTCTGACCTTATACTTGCTCAACTTGTAAGCAGAAGACCTTCTTATAGAGTAAAATTTAAGTTGTTGCCATAAACCCCCACCTGCTTTAAAATAGCCCTTCTGCCTATAATCCTAGTGCTTTGAGAGGCCGAGGTGGGAGAAGGATTGATTGAGACCAGGAGTTAAGAGAGCTGCCTGGGCAACATGGTGAACCCCATCTCTTAAAAAAAAAAAAAAAAAAAAAGTCAGGTGCGGTGGCACATGCCTGTAATCCCAGCAGTTTGGGAGGCCGAGGCGGGTGGATCACCTGAGGTCAAAAGTTTAAGACTAGCCTGGCTGGTAGAGACAGTGAAACCCTGTCTCTACTAAAAATACAAAAATTAGCCGGACATGGTGGTGGGCGCCTGTAGTCCCAGCTACTTGGGAGGCTGAGACAGGAGAATTGCTTGAATCCGGGAGGTAGAGGTTGCAGTGAGCTGAGATCGTGCCACTGCACTCTAGCCTGGGTGACAGAGCAAGACTCTGTCTCAAAAAAAAAAAAAAAAAAAAAAAAAAAAATAGGTGGGGATGGTGGCACACACCTGTAGCCCTAGCTGCTCCGGAGACTGAGGCAGGAGAATTGCTTGAATCTGTGAGTTTAGGGTACAGTGAGCTAGGACCACGCCACTGCACTCCAGCCTGGGTGACAGAGGGAGATCCCATCTCTAAATAAATAAAAAATTGTTATCCTTCCCTGCAGCCTGCTATGGTTGCACTGTTATTTCATACTTCGCCTGAAAATTTTACTCTTATAGTTATCCTTTGCTGTAGAAAACAGTTTTTTGTCTGGGCACGGTGGCTCACACCTATAATCCCAGCACTTTGGGAGGCTGAGGCCAGGTGGATCACTTGAGATCAGGAGTTTGACACCAGCCTGGCCAATATGGTGAAACCCCATCTCTACTAAAAATACAAAAATTAGCTGGGCATGGTGGCTCATGCCTGTAATCCCAGCTACTAGGAAGGCTGAGGCAGGAGAATCACTTGAACACAGGAGGCGGAGGCTGCAGTGAGCCAAGATCACGCCACTGCAGTCCAGCCTGGGCAACAATGAGACTCCATCTCAAAAAAAAGAAAGAAAAAAAGAGAAAAAAAATAGTGTTTTTTTCTTCTTTGCTCCAGAAAGCAACTATTTAAAGATACATAATAGGCCAGCATGGTGGCTCACAGCTGTGGTCCCAGCACTTTGGGAGGCTGAGGCTGACAGATCACTTGAGGTCAGGAGTTCGAGACCAGCCTGACCAACATGGTGAAACCCCGTCTCTACTAAAAATACAAAAAATTAGCTGGGCATGGTGGCGGGTGCCTGTAATCCCAGCTACTCAGGAGGCTGAGCAGGAGAATCACTTGAATCCAGGAGGTGGAGGTTTCAGTGAGCCAAGATTGCACCACTGTGCTCCAGCCTGGGCAACAGAGTGAGACCCCATCTCAAAAAAAAAGAAAAAAAAAAGATACCTAATATATGTTCTGGGACCACATGGAGGCCCTCTCCAGAGCTGAAAGGAGAAAATATCTAACCATAAATGCAGTGAGAGAAGAGTAAGAAGGAGAAGGCTGATAGCCCTGGGGGTCGGAGTGGGGGAGTAGGAGTGGCTGGCCGATGGAAGGGAAAGTCCTGGATGGAGTATTTACACATTCATTTTGTTCCTGCAGTAATATTTGTGGATACAGGTATTGTGCTTGGTGGCATGGTCCTTGCTCTCCTGGAGTTTATAGCCATGCTGTGGGACTAGGGCTAGCATAGGTTAAGAGGTCTCCCAGAAGAAGACCAAGTATTCAGGCAGGTGAAGTGGGGAGAAATCGGAAAAGAGCCATTGAGGCTAAGGGAACAGCGCAATCAAAAGACCTGAAGCACAAAAGAGCTCCCTGTGATCAAGGAACAGGGAGAAGGCCCATATGTGGCTTAGAGCCCAGTTGGCAAAAGTGGTTCAAGATCAGGCTGTAGCCAGATCCTGCAAGGCCTTGTTGCCACGCTAAGGACTTTGAACTTCCTGTGAAAATGAAGAGAAGTCATTGAATAGCGCAGGTCTGACAAGATTTTAAGAAGTTTCCTCTAGTTGCTGTGTGGGCAGTGGATGGGGGTGTAAGGAGAGCCTAAAGGAGAGACTGCTTGAAGGGTTATTGCAGGAGTCAAGGTGACAGCTGGTGGCAGGTTAAACTGGGAAAGAGGGGTAGAGATGGTAGGAGGTGGAGAGATTAAGGACACCATTTAGAATTGGAAACAACATGGACTGGAAATGAAGAATAAAGGAAAGAGTGGTGTCAATGGTACAATTTAAGTGTCTGGTGTAAGCAACTGGGCAGAGAGTGGTGCCAGTTACTGAAGGTGGGGACACTGGAGGAGAAACCCACTTGGGGACCTTTTTTTTTTTTTTTTTTTTTTTTTTGAGATAGAGTTTCGCTCTTGTTGCCCAGGCTGGAGTGCAATGGCGCGATGTCGGCTCACTGCAACCTGGCCTCCCGGGTTCAAGCGATTCTCCTGCCTCAGTCTCCTGAGTAGCTGGGATTACAGGCGTGCGCCACCACGCCCCGCTAATTTTTGTATTTTTAGTAGAGACGGGGTTTCTTAACGTTGGTCAGGCTGGTCTCCGACTCCCGACATCAGGTTATCTGCCCGCCTCGGCCTCCCAAAGTGCTGAGATTACAGGCATGAGCCACCGCGCCCGGCCGGGGACCTATTGAGTATGAAAAACTGTGAGCAGGCCGGGCGCGGTGGCTCACGCCTGTAATCCTAGCATTTTGGGAAGCCGAGTCTGTAATCCTAGCACTTTGGGAGGCTGAGGCGGGCAGATCACTTGAGGTCGGGAGTTGGAGACCAGCCTGGCCAACATGGAGAAACCCCGTCTCCACTAAAAATACAAAAATCAGCCGGGAGTGGTGGCGCATGCCGGTAATCCCATCTACTCAGGAGGCTGAGGCAGGAGAATCGCTTGAACCCGGGAAGCGGAGGTTGCAGTGAGCCGAGATCGCGCCACTGCACCTGAGCCTGGGCGACAGAGCAAGATTCCGTCTCAAAAACAAACAAAAAAACCCCAAAATGAGTAAAGAGTAATGTGGATATTATATTATAAACAAACAAACAAAAAAGGACTTCGTATTCTTTTTGCATAGGGAAGGGAAAAAATGTAGCGGAATAGAAGACGATGGAACAGAAAAGGTGTAAAAAGAAAGGCTATGGGAAGAGTGGGGTAGGAGGGCTTCTGAACTGGGGTTAGTGTCACACTGTGTAACTGATAATTTAAACTGCTGAAAATGAGACCACACTTAAAGATACAGGTCCCTTTAAAAGGAAGGCGGATGTTAAAAGCAATTTGCATTTTACCTAAAATGGGCTGCTTCTCCCTGTACCCTCTCCAAATACAGCCAGACTTTCTGTAGAAACATTTTAATCATGGGCACCGTTCCCCCGAAAAATGCACTCACTACCAGTACACACGACCTTCTGAGTTTAATGGACCTACGGAGGCCCCTCCCTGGGCTCTCTGGGCTAGGTTAATCCCAGGTTAGGCCCCAAACTCAGAGGTAGCAACGTTCCCAACTCAACGAAGCAGGAAGACCACGCCTCTAAATGTTCTGCAACCTCGTCCATTTCAGAATTTTCCGGGGTTCTGGGTAAACTGGCCTCACCAAGGATTCTGCCCCGTCTGGTTGCTCCCGTTTTTAAACACAGACCGGTGTGTGGAAGAGGCCATTATTTTTCCGGAACACTGTGCTCCTGGAGCAGATAGGGACACGCAGAGTGGCTTTACCGCAACGCCAGCTTCATCCTTACCCGGCTCCTCCTCCAGGCCACCGCCTCCTCCTCGCACCCAACACGCCTTCCCTGCTCACCCCCGGCCCGCTCCTCCCCTTTGCTCTCAGCGAGGACTCGGCCACTCACTACCGGCGCCCGGTTCCATCCACCCACCTCATGGCCCCGCCCCTATGCCGCTGGTCTCGCCCCCTTCCAGGAGGGCCCAATGAGCGTTCATATGCGCCGTAAGGCCCCGCCCCACAGCGCGCATCCCCACCCACAGGCTGAGTTAACCAATTCGCGGCCCCGGGCCCCGCCCCGCCCGCAGGCCCCGCCCCGGCGCCCGGCCCCCACGCGCCCGCCTTCCTCCGGGGCGTTGCCGCCACCGCGCCTCAGCAGCTCGCGCGGAGCCAGATGCCGCCCCCTCCGCCGGTCCCTCCCCCTGCGGCCTGGCGCCTCCCTCCCTCCCCACCGCGGTGACTCTCGGAGCGGGAGGCGGAGGCTGAGGCGGCTGCTCCCGGTGCTGCTACTGCTGCCGCCGCAGCGGCTGCTCGGGCTGAGCACGCCCCGGAACAGGCCGCCGCGCGCTGCGCCCCGGACCCGCTGCCCCTGCCGGCCCGGCCGGGTCGGGCGGCCCAGGTAAGCGCCGAGGCCGGGCCGCGCCTGCACCGCCCGGGCCCGCGCCGCGCCGCGCCGCGCCGGGGCTTGGGGGAACGGCCAGCCCTTTGTCTGCCGGGGAGGGGCCGCGGAGAGCGCCCCTGACCCCGCTCGGACCCCTGCCTGCCCCGGCGGCGCGGCGCCCTGGTCTGGGCCTGGCCGCCTCTCGCCGCAGACCACCTCCCGCCTCCCTCACCTTCGCCCGGGGGTCGCCTCCACAGGTGTCCGCGCCGCCCACCTTGTTGCTCACCTCACCGCGTCCGGGTGCCTGTCATCGCCCGTCCGCCCTCCCGACCTCTGGGCCCCTGCCTCTTCCCTCACCTGCGCCCACTCAGAGACTCTTACTCTCCGAATTTCCCCAAACTAAACGCTGGGCCGCCCTTCCTCCCTCTGTAGTTTGATTGAACTGTCGTCTCCCGATTCCACCCCTCCCCGGTGAGCCTTCCTGGAAGGTACCTGGTGGGGGCACATATCTCACCTGGATGGCGGGCGTGTATGCGTGAACCTGCAAAATTAACCACCTGGAGCCCCAAACTGCACCTCTCACCTCCTTTTCATCACCCCACCCCAACCACCTTCCTTTTTTTGGAACCTGGTAACCGAGACACTCAGGTCTGGACACCCAGCCTCTGCTAGGCCTTCCATCCCTCCCTCTGCCTTGTGAGCTGAACTTGTCTGAGCAGTGCCTGTTGTCAGGTTAGCCCCTGGGAAGGCGGCGGGGGCCGTGTTGGCCGCAAATCAAGAGTTTTATGAATAATGAGACGTGTGGCTTGCAGCACCTCCTGTCTGAGGATCTCAGTATGCTCCAGCTGTTAATTATTTTGTCTCCTGTCACTCACAGAACTGAGAGAAACATGTCTGGCCAACTGCTGGGTAAATTAAGGCACAGGGTGTGTGGGTAAGGGACCTGGAGGCAAGTCAGTGTTTGTCTTGAAGTTCTGTTCTCAGGAGCCTTGGCTCTTAGCTCCCTGCTACAACCACTGGGCTCCAGTTCCTGGAGTGTGTCCCCAAGTGATAACTGATCTCTTGTGCCATTAAAGTGTCCAGAGATACCAGCAGCTTCCTCAGATTTAAAGTAGGACTTTGGATCATAAATAAAGGTGCGGGCTGTTAAATGCCAATATGTCATTCACGGTTTGCTGGGGGAGTTCGTGGTCCTCCCTTGTAAATACAAATCATCTCTATGGGATGGAGATTCATTCATTCAGTAGTGAGCATTTACTATGTGCCAGGCACCATTCCAAGTACTGGGGCTTTAGTGGTGAAAACAGACACGGTTTCTGCCCTCCTTAGAGATGACATTCTAAAGAGGAGGGAAGTCAGACAATAAGTGAGTAAACAAACAAGTGGACAAAATAATTTCAGTAGTGGTAAGTGCTGTGAAGATGGAGAAGGGCCAGATTACAAATAAGAATCTGTGGCTGGGCGCGGTGGCTCACGCTTGTAATCCCAGCACTTTGGGAGGCCGAGGCGGGCGGATCACGAGGTTAGGAGATCGAGACCACGGTGAAACCCCATCTTTACTACAAATACAACAAATTAGCCAGACGTGGTGACGGGCGCCTGTAGTACCAGCTACTCGGAGAGGCTGAGCCAGGAGAATGGCGTGAACCCGGGAGGTGGAGCTCGCAGTGAGCCGAGGTCGCGCCACTGCACTCCAGTCTGGGCGACAGAGCCTGTGGATCAGGGCGGGCTCGGTGGTTCATGCCTGTAATCCCAGCACTTTGGGAGGCCAAGGCGGACAGATCACGAGGTCAGGAGTTCGAGACCATCCTGACCAACATGGTGAAACCCCGTCCCTACTAAAAATACAAAAATTAGCCGAGCGTGGTGGTGCATGCCTGTAGTCCCAGCTACTTGGGAGGCTGAGGCAGGAGAATTTCCTGAACCCGGGAGGCGGAGGTTGCAGTGAGCCAAGATTGCTCCACTGCACTCCAGCCTGGGCAACAGAGCAAAACTCCGTCTTGGGGGGCAGTGGAGAAAAAGAACCTGTAGATCAAAACAAAGATTTTGTAGGTCGTAATAAAGAGTTTGGATTTTATTCCAAGAACAGTTAGAGGCCATTGGATGGTTTTAAGCAGAGAAAGGATAAAGTCTGAGCTGCAAAGCAAAACTTTGGAGACTGAGAGTTAGATGTCCCATAACAACGTGCTCATAGAACAGGTCCCCGCCTCCTTGATTAGAGAGAGTTTGTGGGTTTAAAAACCAGTTAGAGGTGGAGGAGGGCAGAATACACTGGGTTTCATTCCCACATCCGGTTGTATTATTTAAATGGGACCATTACTGCCTCTGTTGGAAGATGTTGCACCAAGAAATTGGGCCTGTTCTCATGGTAGGTGGGAGAACGTTTCAGTGGCCACAAACTTGAGCTATTAACCAGAATGAGGCCAGGTGCAGTGGCTCACCCCTGTATATGCCAGCATTTTATGAGGCCAAGGCAGGCGATCACCTGAGGTCGGGAGCTTGAGACCAGCCTGGGCAACATGGTGAAAACCCGTCTCTACTGAAAATACAAAAATTAGCTGGGCATGATGGTGAGTGCCTGTAATCCCAGCTACTCGAGAGGCTGAGGCGGGAGAATCGCTTGAACCAGGGAGGTGGAGGTTGCAGTGAGCCAAGATCGCGCCACTGCACTCCAGCCTGGGCGACGGAGGAAGACTCCGTCTCAAAAACAAAAAACAAAAAAACCCCCAAAAAACAGAATAAAACTTATCTCCATGCTGCTCCAAATCTGTGCTGTCAGAACATGTCAGAATGAGAGGACCTTTGGGGTTACACAGGCCAGCCCCTTCTTTTATGGTTAAGCATCTGTGGCCCCTAGAAGCTGGCTCTTTTGAAGTCTTATAGCAGTTTATGCATTTTCTTATGATGCCTGCTAGTTTCTACTCCGTTTCATCTCCATGTGTACACGTGTGACTCTTAAGCTTTCTGAGGCCAGAATCTCTACTGGGTTTGTCTTTGCATCGTCCACAGTGTCTGAATCAGTGCCCTGCACAAAATGTAAACTCTTCAAATATTGGTTGACTTGCCTGGGTATCTCATCACACCAAGACTCCTGCCCCTGCCCCTGTCTTTTCATCAGACCATGCTTCTTGTAGACTTCTCATCCAGGGTGCAATATAGTGTAAACCCAGCAGTCTCTTGTTCACAGGGCTCACATGACAGAGCAGCCCTTCCTTGATGGATCTGCTCTCTCCATCCCTGCCTGTGGGGAACAGCTGCTGCTGGTGCTGACCAAGTAGTCACTTGACACTCAGCAAATATGAAGTGTAGCTCTTTTTTTTTTTTTTTTTTTTAGATGGAGTTTTGCTCTTGTTGCCCAGGCTGGAGTGCAATAGCACAATCTTGGCTCACTGCAACCCTCCGCCTCCTGGGTTCAAACGATTCTCCTGCCTCAGCCTCCCGAGTAACTGGGATTACAGGCATGCGCCACCACGTCTGGCTAATTTTTGTATTTTTAGTAGAGATGGAGTTTCACCATGTTGGTCAGGCTGGTCTCGAACTCTTGACCTCAGGCGATCCACCCACCTCGGCCTCCTAAAGTGCTGGGATTACAGGCGTGAGCCACCGCGCCCGGCCTGAAGTGTAGCTCTTAATTAGACCATGGACTTTGTACCAAGACCATTAGGTTTGGATCTTGGTTCTGCCTTCAGGAGCTGCATGATCTTCAGCAGGTAACTTAATCTCTCTGTGTCTCAGTTTCCCCATATGCACAATAGTAATACTGTCCTCATGGAGTTGTTGGGAGGATTAAATTAAGTAATACCTTGTAGATACTCAGAAGACCACCTAGCACTTAGTATATGCTAAATTCTATTATTTCACCTTTGTTTATCTGCTTCTTAACTCCCACCAGCATTTAAGCTCTTTGAGAGCAGAGATTTTTGTCTTTTTGTCTACTCTTATAATATAGTACCTAAACTTTGTAGTACTCTGAAAATATTTGTTGAATTGAATGACTTATTGAGCGCCTATGTGCTAGGCACTGTTGCGGATGCTATGGACGTAGCCAAGAACAAGATCTTTAAGAGGCGTGCTCTTATGAAGTTTATCTTCTAGTGGGAGAGACAGATAGTAAACAAATAAACGAGTCAACAAAAGAATGTAGGGTGGTGAGGCCGGGCGCGGTGCTTCACGCTTGTAATCCCAGCACTTTGGGAGGCCGAGGCCGGTGGATCACCAGGTCAGGAGATCAACACCATCCTGGCTAACATGGTGAAACCCCGTCTCTACTAAAAATACAAAAAAAAAAAAAAATTAGCTGGGCATGGGCGCGGGCGCCTGTAGTCCCAGCTACTCAGGAAGCTGAGGCAGGAGAATGGCGTGAACCTTCCAGCACAAGGAGAGCATATTCCAGCTGCTCTTCGTAATGTCCTGTTCTGTCTTTTAGTGTGGACTCAAATATTCTCCTAGACCCCCAGGAAAAGTTCCCATGCAGTGACTTCCCACTGTTCAGAATTCAAGAGTAAAATCCAAACTCCTTACCACAGCCACAAATTTGGTCCCTGCTGATTCATCACTAACCACACTCCAGCTCCTCTGGGTTGATCATTCTTGCAGTCCTCTCTGTCCACAAAGCTGTCCCCCTGGATCACCATCCATGTCTCCCAAAAGCCACCTTCTCAGAGCTAAAGTTATGACCCTAACCCTCATCCCATCCACTTTCCATCTTCTGTTTTATTTTCCCCCGTATCTCTTTCACCACCCTACATTCTTTTTTTTTTTTTTTTTTTTTTGAGACGGAGTCTTTAAATAAGGTCCTTATTTAAAGGAACCAGAGAATAAGGTTCCTTATTTCTCTGGCCTGGTCCTCTGAAGATGAGGGAAGCATCAGCTAGGTTGATGACAGTCCTGGTATGTGTGTCTGTGTGTCCTGCATTTTATTGAGCTTCCTTTTTTCCTAGTCCCTAAGTCATCAGCAAACATTTCTTGAGTTGAATGAATGAATGTTGCCAGTGCGTAACAGCTTGTCGTCTACAGTGGAATGTCTGTGTTCTCTGCTCCTCTGTGTGTGAGTTAAAGCTTCTTATCTTGGCAGTGACTCTTAAGTAGTCTTGGAGTTTTGCAGCCATTCTTCATAAATGCATCAGAGACACACATACATATATATCACTGTTTTTTTGTTGAGAGTATACCAAGATTGACTGGACAGCTTTCCTACCCCCACTTCTCTGCCAGTCCCTGCCATCACCAGGCCCCTCTATAGAGGGTTGGGCCACACTGGCATCTCTGACCATCTCCTGTTTGATTACATGATCAGGAACACAGTGGTATCTAGAAAGCATTGGCTGTTTTTCATCTGGGCTGAGTGGAGTCGGGTAACTCAGCAGAGCACTGAGAGAAATGGCATTTCAAACCCAGGGGCTCCACTCACCAGGAATCCAGAGTGGGACTCTTTAGACTGGGTGCCATTGGCCAGCTTTTCAGATCCCTTTTTGGTCCTCCCATCATCAGTTGTTGTCCACGATGCCACTTGCTCTGCTAACCTTGAGAGGCCAACACAAGTTAGTGGGAATCAAATAGGACGCTTGTGTTGCAGGTCACTTTCAGAGTCCTGGGGCATTTTATTGGCAGAATCTGAAATGCCTGCTAGTCATATGTCATCTGTAGCTTTGTAAAAACTAAATGCAGAGTGGATGCAAGCTTTTTCTCATGTAGCTGGTTTTCTTATTATGAGAATGATACGTGCTCATTTAGAAAATGAGAAAGTGAATGATAGTGGCATTTTACATACACTGTCTCGTTTCATCCTCATGGTTTCTGAGATACGTACCATTATTGCCATTTTGTATGTTAAGAAGCTGAGGCCTAGAAACGTTGAGTAAAGTGTTTGAGGTCGAGCTAGTTGGGAACAGAATCAGATTCAAACCAGGTAGTATGACTCCCAGGCAGAGCTCTGAGCACCACGTCATATACTGATTCTCAGCAGAAACCATAGAGAAGAAAGAAAAGTCTCCCTTAAGCCCAACGTAGGTGACACTCTTAGGGTAGTCAGAGTTAACTTGCCGGCTGCTCCAAAGGGTTTGAATCCTAGGCCCTTTCCCTGTCTTGTCTGACCCTGGGCAAGCTAAGTAACCTCCCTTTGCTTTACTTTCCCTGACTGTAAATGGGGATAATGATACTTGTACCTTCGTAGTTCCCAGGGACATGGTGGTGTTTGAGCCAAAGTGCTTTTGAACTTCTTTTATGAAAGGGAACTGAGCACCAACTACTGTTATACTCAGTTATTAAAGACCTATTATGCTCTGGTCCTCCATGAAGCCTTGTTAAAAAGGGAAAGACAACAGTCCCCAGAGGGAAGGGTGTCCTTCTTTGGGGGAATAGCTGGACAAAAACATTGTTCTCCCCTTTTGAAGTTTCTTAAGGATTGAGGGTCATACCTGTGGCTCCATTTTTCATGGTTGTGTTGTAATGTAGAAACTCCTGTAAACAGGTGTGTGTTCTGTGCATCATAATATGATTGAGGACCCCCGATAGCAGGGCCAAGAGGGAGTTAAAGGGCTTGGTTTCTGATCTTGGTTCTGATGTTTTTTATAAGCCAGAATCACAGAGACAACCAGAAGTGGTGGTTGTCTTACATTACTCCTCCCTCCCTCCCCTCCTTCCTTCTAATGACTCATTGATTCAATTAACAAATATTTATTAAGGCTTTATTACAATCTGGACACCATCATAGGTACTAGGAATATCGTGGCAAGCAGGATAAAAATAGTTATTCCCCAGCCGGGCATGGTGGCTCATGCCTGTAATCCCAGCACTTTGGGAGGCCAAGGCAGGCGGATCACGAAGTCAGGAGATTGAGACCATCCTGGCTAACATGGTGAAACCCCGTCTCTACTAAAAATACAAAAAATTAGCCTGGCATGGTGGCACGCACCTGTAGTCCCAGCTACTCGGGAGGCTGAGGCAGGAGAATTGCTTGAACACTGGAGGTGGAGGTTGCAGTGAGCTCAGATTGCACCACTGCACTCCAGCCTGGGCGATAGAGTGAGACTCTGTCTCAAAAAAAAAGAAAAAAAAAAAAGTTCTTCCCCATACCAAGCTCTTAGTCTAGGACCAAGAGGCTTATTATATATATAGTTGGGATCGTGTGAATGAAGAAAGAATGATTTGCTGAGAGTGCTTTGAACTCTTAGGAGGAGAGTCAGGACATGATCTCCAGATGCACACCGGCCCCAGTGGCTACCTGCCCTGAGTGGACATTAAGGTGGGGGGCTGGGTTGGCTTTCCAGAAGAGCAAGGGAAGAGTTAAACAATTAGAGCCCTTCCATGTCCCGTAACAAAAGCTGTACTTAGTATGGACATCTTGAGAAACAATGCACACCTCGGGAGCCATGGTTAGCAAGAACTCCCTTCCCACTTAAAGTCTTAACCCTTTGACTGTTAACTTGAGTTTCAGTCAGAGAGAAATCCTCATATTGAGGATTTCTTTTCAAAGTTTTTGCTTGGGGCTGTGGATTTTGAAGTTCTGCCATTAACACGGTGCACTTCTTATGTAACAGGCACCAGACCTTGTCTCTGCAGAGTTCTCTTCCTGCCCGACACGTCTCTCCCTGCCAACTTTGGAAAGCAGGCATATGGTGGCAGGTGGGCTCTCCACAGTGCTCATGGGGTTCCTGGGGGAACTGATGCACATGGACACCTATGTCCTCTAGCCCCTATTTTGGGTCAATATATACAGATGAGAGTGGGGGCAGGGTTCTTTCTTCCCCAAGCACCAGGCCTTCAGCTCTCTTTAAAGACCAAGGTCAGGGAGGTCTAGCAAGCGGTTCATGTGAAAGCACACAGTGTTCCTCTCTCCCTCCAGCCAGGGCTGGGTAGAGAGGGCAAAGGGCTGGCAGAGGCAGCCACTCACATTTGGAGTGAGAGGAGGGTGCCAGGACAGCGAGGCATATCCTCGTGCGATGTTATTTTCACCAGCCCTTGTCATGTCACTGTATGTAGCACTCCCGGTGCTAATCAGCTGCCCCTTCAAGCTGAGGGGTGGGGCAGCAGCATCCAGCATCTGATTAGGAGGGCAAGGCCTGCACAGGGAGGAGGCCAGGTCACTCAGTGCACCTGGACATCTTCAAGTGTGATTGGAGCCCGCAGTGACGCTGTTTCAGCTAGAAGATTGTGACCCACTTCCATATCCTTTCCCACATGAAGAGCTGGGGAGGAGGCTTTGAGAGCCAGCTCCAATTAAGGTGTTTTTTTCAGGCCCGAGTAGCACCCAAGTGTCTAACCCACATGTTTTCTGCTGCTGGAATCCTGTGGTCAATGTCCTTGACCTGAACCGAATAACCACCCCAGGGCAGATGAAGTTGCCACCCCTGAAGTCCTAGATTCTGCCAGCAAGGCTTCCTGCAAAGATCAGGGTCCCTTGTGGATCAAACACCTCACATAATATGGGCCCACCCCATTCTTCCTGATCAATCACCAAGCAAACCTTGGACCAGTTTCTAAGGAGATACTTAGCCTTGACCTCCCTGCCCAGACAGGCCTCACAGCCACCTGCCTCAGGCAGCCTAGCTTCCCAGAGACCCATCCTGACCCTGACTTGCACCCTTGCGAAATATCCTAAATATCCTTCTGCTGCAGGAATATGAAATGAGACCTGTTTCTGAACTTCTAGGTTTCTTTTATTCTTTCCAGGTAGATGACATTTTAATGATTCTCTGTAATTCTACATTTCTTTTTTGTGTGTTGGGGAGGGGCCTGGGGTGTGATTTAAATATGTGAAGCTGTTAGTACTGGTAGCACTTAAGCTGGTGAAGCGGTGGGTCTGAGCCCCTGAATAATCCCATTTTACTTACCAAGAAGGGAGCAAAAGTACCTGCCAAGGTCAGCTCTGGCTAGGCCCTGTGAGCCTGTTCCTGAGCGTGTGCTCACACTCGGCTTCTGGACTGAGGCAGAAGGTCCTTCTCCCTCCGTGTGTGTTAATACTGTTGGCACTGCCCACGGCCTCCAGGGGCACATAGCCTTCCTCTGGCCGATCGCTGGAGTTGCAGGAAGATGAGGTGCTGGTGATTTTTTGGAAGACATGGTGGGGCTTACAGGCAAGCAAGCTGGCCCCCAGTTCTGCTTTTCTGCACAGAGCAGTCTTCCAGAGCTTGTGGTGGGATGTAAGGGAGCTTAGGCAGCCGGAGCAGTACAGAGACCTGGCTCCTTCCTCCCTCCTGAAGTCTGCTGCTGCTGGCACAAGGGGTCACGTGTGCCCGTTTGCCTTGTGTTTGCTTTGGGTGCTGGCTTCCCACTCTCACTTCCTAATCTCCTCTAAAGAGGAATGGTCTGTTAGGTCCATGAGTGGTGACAGTGGAGATTGAAGTGCTTAGCGTCAGGCACCGCACCACTCAGATGAAGGGTGTTCTTTCATTCTCATCTGACCCCATTCCACTTCATTTAAAAACATCATTCGCCCAGGCTGGAGTGTGGTGACACGATCACAGCTCACTGCAGCCTCAACCTCCCAGGCTCAAGTGATCCTCCCATCTCAGCCTCCCAAGTAGTTGGGACCACAGGCACATGCCACCATGCTGTGCTAATTTTTTGTATTTTTAGTAGAGATGAGGTTTCACCTTGTTAGCCAGGGTGGTCTCAATCT
This sequence comes from Pongo pygmaeus, assembly GCF_028885625.2. NCBI lineage: Eukaryota > Metazoa > Chordata > Mammalia > Primates > Hominidae > Pongo > Pongo pygmaeus. Next base: position 221,330,217 of record NC_072373.2, read on the forward strand.
TGTGATCTGCCCGCCTCGGCCTTCCAAAGTGCTGGGATTACAAGCGTGAGCCACCGCACCCGGCCTCCACCTCTCTCATGTTAATAGCATTCTATTGATTGTTTTTTTTTTTTCTTGAGACAGAGTCTTGTCGTCCAGGCTGGAGTATAGTGGTGCAATCTTGGCTCACTTCAACCTCTGCCTCCTGGGTTCAAGGGATTCTCCTGCCTCAGCCTCTCGAGTACCTAGGATTACAGGCATGTGCCACCAGGCTCAGCTAATTTTTGTAGGTTTAGTAAAGGTGGGGCTTTGCCATGTTGGCTAGGCTGGTCTCGAACCCCTGACCTCAGGTGATCCACCCACCTCGGCCTCCCAAAGTTCTGGGATTACAGGCGTGAGCCACCATGCACGGCCATTTCTTTCTTTCTTTTTTTTTTTTTTTTTTTGAGACGGAGTCTTGCTCTGTCGCCAGGCTGGAGTGCAGTGGCATGATCTCAGCTCACTGCAAGCTCCGCCTCCCGGGTTCAAGTGATTCCCTTGCCTCAGCCCCACAAGTAGCTGGGATTACAGCCATGCGTCACCATGCCCGGCTAATTTTTTGTATTTTAGTAGAGACGGGGTTTCACCATGTTTGCCAAGATGGCCTTGATCTCCTGACCTTGTGACCTACCCACCTCGGCCTCCCAAAGTGCTGGGATTACAGGCATGAGGCACTGCGCCTGGCTTTTTTTTTTTTTTTTTTTTTTTGAGATGGAGTCTTGTTCTGTCGCCCAGGCTGGAGTGCATTGGTGCCATCTTGGCTCACTGCAGCCTGTGCCTCACAGGTTCCAGCGATTCTCCTGCCTCAGCCTCCTGGGTAGCTGGGATTACAGGTGCATGCCACCATGCCCGGCCAATTTTTTTATTTTTAGTAGAGATGGGGTTTCACCATGTTGGTCAGGCTGGTCTTGAACTCCTGATCTTAGGTGATCTGCCTGCCTTGGCTTCCCAAAGTGCTGGGATCACAGGCGTGAGCCACCATGCCCGGCCTCATTTTATATTTTTAAGGCCGCTTATGAACCATCTCTTAGTCAGCCTTCCATATCCTCAGGTTCCACATCTGTGTATTAAACCAACCAAAAAATATTCAGGAAAAGTTCTCACGAATCACTACTAAAGAACTTACTTATGTAACCAAACACCATCTGTTCCCCAAAAACCTATGGAAGTAAAAAATTTTTTTTAAATAACAAAAAATAAAATGAAATTAAATTCAAAAAATATTCTGGGAAAAACCAAAATATAACAATACAATAACAAATAATACAAATAAAAAACCAATATAGTATAACTATTTACATAGTATTTACATTTTGTCAGGTACTGTAAATAATCTAGAGATGATTTAAAGTATATGGCAGGATGTGCATAGGTTACATGCAAATACTGTGTCACTTTATATAAGGGACTAGAGCATCTGTGGATTTTGGTTTCTGTGTAGGGGTCCTGGAGCCAATCCCCCATGGATACTAAGGGACAACTGTGTATTGTTTGCCCATTTCTTTTTTAGGTTTACAGTCTTACTGACTTATACTTTTTTTTATATATTAAGAAAATTTGTCCTATGGCTGTGATATGTGTTATACATATTTTCGCTAATTTGTCACTGTTCTTTTTTTTTTTTTTTTTTTTCCTTTTTGAGACACAGTCTCGCTGTGTTGCCAGGCTGTAGTGCAGTGGCACGATCTTGGCTCACTGCAAACTCCGACTCCCAGGTTCCACAGATTCTTCTGCCTCAGCCTCCTGAGTAGCTAGGATTACAGGCATGTGCCACCACACTCAGATAATTTTTGTATTTTTAGCAGAGACAGGGTTTCACCACGTTGGCCAGGATGGTCTTGATCTCCTGACCTCGTGATGCGCCCACCTTGGCCTCCCAAAGTGCTAGGATTACAGTCGGGAGCCACTGTGCCTGGCCCACTGTTCTTTTAATTATGTATTTTTTCATGCAGAGTTTTTGATTTTTATGTAATTAGATTTTTAAATATTTTATGACTTCTAGGTTTCTTTTTAAATTTATTTATTTATTTATTTTATTTATTTTTTTTTTTTGCTGAGACAGAATCTCACTCTGTTACCCAGACTGGAGTGCAGTGGAGTGATCTCAGCTCACTGCATCCTCTGCCTTCCGGGTTCAAGCGATTCTCCTGCCTCGGCCTCCTGAGTAGCTGGGACTACAGGCATGTGCCACCATGCCTGGCTAATTTTTGTATTTTTTAGTAGAGACGGAGTTTCACCATATCGGCCAGGCTGGTCTTGAACTCCTGACCTTGTGATCCGCCCACCTCGGCCTCCCAAAGTGCTGGGATTACAGGCCTGAGCCACCGCGCCTGGCCAAATTTTTTTATTTCTTTTATTTTTTGAGACGGAGTCTCACTCTTCACACAGGCTGGAATACAGTGGCACGATCTCAGCTCACTGCAACCTCCACCTTCCAGCTTCAAGTGATTCTCCTGCCTCAGCCGCCTGAGTTGCTGGGATTACAGGCGCCTGCCACCATGCTTGGCTAATTTTTTTTTTTGAAATGGAGTCTTGCTCTGTCGCCCAGGCTGGAGTGCAATAGCAGGATCTCAGCTCACTGCAACCTCCGCCTCATAGGTTCAAGCAATTCTCTTGCCTCAGCCTCCTGAGTAGCTGGGATTACAGGCGCGCACTACCATGCCTGGCTAATTCTCATTTTTTTTTGTTTGTTTGTTTTTGTTTTTGTTTTTTGAGACGGAGTCTCGCTCTGTGGCCCAGGCTGGAGTGCAGTGGAGCGATCTTGGCTCACTGCAAGCTCCACCTCCTAGGCTCATGCCATTCTCCTGCCTCAGCCTCCTGAGTAGCTGGGACTACAGGCGCCCGCCACCACATCTGGCTAATTTTTTGTATTTTTAGTAGAAACGGGGTTTCACCATGTTAGCCAGGATGGTCTCGATCTCCTGACCTCGTGATCCGTCCACCTCGGCCTCCCAAAGTGCTGGGATTATAGGCCTGAGCCACCGCGCCTGGCCACGTTTTTTGTTTGTTTGTTTGTTTTTGAGACAGAGTCTCGCTTTGTCTCCCAGGCTGGAGTACAGTGCAGTGGTGTGATCTTGGCTCATTGCAACCTCCGCCTCCTGGGTTCAAGAGATTCTCTTGCCTCAGTCTTCTGAGTAGCTGGGATTACAGGCGCGCGCCACCATGCCCGGCTAATTTTCGTTTTTTTTTGGTTTGAGACAGAATCTCACTCTGTCGCCCAGGCTGGAGTGCAGTGGCACGATCTTGGCTCACTGCAACCTTGGCCTCCCTGGTTCCATTGATTCTTCTGCCTCAGCCTCCTGAGTAGCTGGGACTACAGGCACGTGCCACCATGCCTGGCTAATTTCTGTATTTTTAGTAGAAATGGGGTTTCACCATTTTGGCCAGGCTGGTCTCGAACTCCTGACCTCGTGATCTGCCCACCTTGGTCTCTCAAAGTGCTGGGATTAAAGGCGTGAGCCGCTGCACCTGGCCAATTTTTGTATTTTTTAGTAGAGACGGGGTTTTACCATGTTAGTCAGGCTGGTCTTGAACTCCTGACCTTGTGATCTGCGCGCCTCGGCCTCCCAAAATCCTGGGATTACAGGCGTGAGCCATGATGGCCGGCCTAATTTTTATATTTTTAGTAGAGACGGGGTTTCACCATGTTGGCCAGGCTACTCTCGAACTCCTGACCTCAGGTGATCTGCCTGCCTTGTTGTCTCAAAGTGCTGGGATTGCAGGCATGAGCCACTGCACCCGGCTGACTTCTAGGTTTCATTTCGTATTTTCTTCTCGCACTATTTTCTTTGCCTGTGTTTTCCTCTAATACATTCACTCCATGTTTTATACATTAAAACTTTGATCCATATCCAAGGTATCAAAGCCAGCATCACCAGAATTGGGGCAAACTGGCATTATGCACTTCTAATGGAACACTGATACATCAGATACGTAATTTCTTGTGAAAGTGTTTAAGGAACAATTGGCCAAATTCAGATTGTGGAACATCCTAAAGACAAGGGTCCTGGACTCTAAAAAATGATAATATCCTGATAAACAAAGGAAAGCTGCCAAACCATTCTAGATTAAGTAGGTTGAAGAGCACGGGAACCAAATGCAACTGAGATCCTTGATACAGTCCTGGATTAAACACAAGTGAAGGCCAAATTGAGGGGGAGGGGGAATTGGGGACATTCGGATATGGAGTCAATATCAAAGATACTACTAGGTCAATATTAAATTCCTTGGGAAGGCCGGGCGTGGTGGCTCACACCTGTAATCCCAGCACTTTTGGAGGCAGAGGCAGGAGGATTGCTTGAGGCCAGGAGTTCAAGACCAGCCAGGGCAACATAGCAAGACCCATCTCTTAAAAAACAAAACAAGGCCAGGTGCAGTGGCTCATGCCTGTAATCCTAGCACTTTGGGAGGCCAAGGCAGGTGGATCACGAGGTCAGGAGTTCGAGACCAGCCTGGCCAACATGGTGAAATCCTGTCTCTACTAAAAATACAAAAAATTAGCTGGGCATGGTGGTGTGCACCTATAGTCCCAGCTGCTCGAGAGACTGAGGCAAGAGAATTGCTTGAACCCAGGAGGCAAAGGTAGCAGTGAGCCGAGATCGTGCCACTGCACTCTAGCCTGGTGACAGAGCAAGACTCCATCTCAAAACAAAACAAAACTAGGCTAGGCGTGGTGGCTCACGCCTGTAATCCCAGCACTTTGGGAGGCTGAGGCGGGCGGATCACCTGAGGTCAGGAGTTCAAGACCAGCCTGCCCAACATGGCAAAACTCCTTCTCAACTGCAATACAAAAATTAGCTGGGCATAGTGGTGGGTGCCTATAATCCCAGCTACTTGGGAGGCTGAGGTGGGAGAATCGCTGGAACCCAGGAGGCAGAGGTTGCAGTGAGCTGCAATTATACCATTACACTCCAGCCTGGGTGACAGAGTAAGACTCTGTCTCAAAAACAAAACAGGCCGGGTGCAGTGGCTCATTCCTGTAATCCCGCACTTTGGGAGGCTGAGGCGGGCGTATCATGAGGTCAGGAGATCGAGACCATGTTGGCTAACACGGTGAAACCCCGTCTCTACTAAAAATACAAAAAATTAGCAGGGCATGGTGGTGGGCGTCTGTAGTCCCAGCTCCTTGGGAGGCTGAGGCAGGAGAATGGCGTGAACCTGGGAGGCAGAGCTTGCAGTGAGCCAAGATCGCACCACTGCACTCCAGCCTGAGGGACAGAGCAAGACCCTGTCTCAAAAAAAAAAAAAAAAAAAGCCAGGCATGGCGGTCACACTTGTGATCCTAGCTAGTCAGGAGGCTGAGGCAGAAGAATCTCTTGAACCCGGGAGGTGGAAGTTGCAGTGAGCAGAGATCACGCCACTGCACTCCAGCTTGGGTGACAGAGCGAGACTCTGTCTCAAACAAAAAACAAAACTAGCCTGGGCAACATGGTGAAACCCCATTTCTACAAAAACTATAAAAATTAGCTGGGCATAGTGGTGCATGCCTGTAGGCCTAGCTACTTGGGAGGCTGAGGTGGGAGGATCGCTTAAGCCTGGGAGGTGGAGGTTGCAGTGAGCTGAGATTGCACCACTACACTCCAGTCTGGTTGACACGGTGAGACCCTGTCTCAGAAAAGAAAAAAAAAGAAAAAAAATAGCTGAATGTGGTTGTGCACACCTGTAATCACAGCTACTCAGGAGGCTGAATGGGGAGGATCACTTGAGCCCTGGATGTTGAGGCTGCAGTGAGCTGTGATCGCACCACTGCGCTCCACCCTGTGTGACAGAGCGAGACACTGTTTCAAAAAACAAAACCAAACAAATAAGAATTCCTTGGGGTGTTAATGATATTGTGGTTATGTAGGAGAATGGCCTTAGGAGATCTGTGCTGAGGCATTAGCCAAGTATCATGATCTCTGCAATTGACTTTCAGATGGTTCAGGAAAAGCAGCAGTGTGCGTGTACCTTGACATATACCCACAGCACAGAGCCATAAAACATATAGCAAAATGTGAACAGTGGGACTCCAGGGGCAAGGTATGTGGATGTTCTTCTACTGTTCTTTTAGCTCTTCTGTGGCTTTGGAATTTTTCAAAAGAAAAAGGTGAGGAGGAAAAAAAAAACCCAACTTTGTTCCATCTGGAATTGATTTTGATTGCAGGTCCTTTGGTTGCCCTGGCCCTCCTGGGTTATTGTCCTGGATTTCTGGTTTCTTTGTCCTTTTACAGCATGTACAATAGTCAGTTTCCCTCTCTCTTAGGAACTTCTTTTTTGGGTGAGTTATTCTTTTTTTGGATTTGGAAGTTTTTATGATTAGTATCTTTCTGGCAGACTTCAGTGACTTTTCTAGAAGCAGGTAAGACCTGGCATGCTTTGTCCTGTGTGTTGATGCCTTTTTTGGTTTTGTTTTTGTTTTTTAACATTGCATTATGTGCTCCAAGGAAATTTGCAAGGAAGTTTTGTTCTCTGGGACTTAAACAAAGTCTTAATCCTCAGAAATCATCTTAATCATCAAACTAATGTGTCGTGTAATTAACCCTCTTCCAGTGACCCTTGAGATAAGCTTTTTCCTCTCAACGGAGAGTTTTTGCAGGAGGGCAGGTCCTGCTTACATTCTTTGGATATGGGCTTGTAAAGACTCCTGGGTTTCATTTTGTAAAATGTAACAGTCTTGGGTGAGTCGTTGGCCTGGAAAAACTGGAGTCTTTTTGCCAGCTCTTAACAGACCAGTTTTGCCAGAAGCTTCTGCTTCCTTTCTGTGGTTTGGTGACTAACAGTTTCGTGGCTTTGGGAAAGGGGATGTCATTACAAATGGGTGATGGTGGTTCGTCTCCTGAACTAGTGTGCCAGGGTGTGCCCAGATCTGGGTGTTCATGCCTGCACCCATTGTGACTAGGGACAGTTTCTTGGACACTTTACACTGGCCGCCCCTGTGGCTACTCTCCTGAGCTTGTCTGTGGTGGCTTTAACCTTGAACAAGCCCTCCAGGGTTTGTGGGTGGATTCCTATTGTATCAGGTGCTGTATTTTCCCCTCTTCTGGGGCAAGTGCGTCTTTTCTGATCTTCCTTCCCTTCAGCTCCAGCTGCCACTGTCCTTGCCTTCAGACTGGACAAGGCCTTGTGACCCATCAGGAGTTTTTGTCCCAATACCATTTCCCCCAGTAAGTTAATGGGATAAACACATGGGAGATTCTGAAGGGGTCTTTGTTTAAAGCATTGTTGATTTTGATTATTGGCTTGGTAAACATTTGGAGAGGAAGGAAACTGAGTCCTCAACAGCCTCTTAGGGGGAGGTTTCCTCCTTCCTTGGATTATGTTTTGTTCCGAGGTAGCTGGAGGGGAAAGGATCAGGAAGGTCGCCTCCTGCTTAGTAGAGCAGAAGCAATCACCCAAACAAGCAGGCAGTGTGGCTCACGTGATGCATGGAGCCAGGAACCCTGGCCTCTGTAGCACAGATGGGTGTATTGCGAAGTAAACAGATACACCTATATCTTTATGCAAATTAACACATACCTTTATGCTGACAGCCTGTTGGAAAGAGGCAGTGGCCTTAAAACTTCTTTTCTTTTTTTTTTTTTGAGACAGTCTCGCTCTGTTGCCCAGGCTGGGGTGCAGTGGTGTGATGATAGCTCACTGCAACCTCAGACTCCTGGGCTCTTGGGATCCTCCCACCTCAGCCTCACAAGTAACTGGGCCTACAGGTGCATGCCACTGCACACCCAGCTAATCTTTTTTTTTTTTTTTTGTCTTTTAGACGGAGTCTCGCTCTGTCCCCCAGACTGGAATGCAGTGACGCAATCTCAGCTCACTGCAAGCTCAGCCTCCCAGGTTCATGCCATTCTCCTGCCTCAGCCTCCTGAGTAGCTGGGACCACAGGCGCCCACCACCACGCCTGGCTAATTTTTTGTATTTTCAGTAGAGACGGGGTTTCACCTGTTAGCCAGGATGGTCTTGATCTCCTGACCTCGTGATCCGCCCGCCTCAGCCTCCCAAAGTGCTGTGATTAGAGGCATGAGCCACCACGCCCAGGCTGCACCCAGCTAATCTTTTAAAGATTTTTTGTAGAAGCCAGGCGAGGTGGCTCATGTCTATAATGCCAGCACTTTGGGAGGCTGAGGCAGGCAGATCACATGGTCAGGATTTTGAGACCAGCCTGGCCAACATGGCAAAACCCTGTCTCTACTACAAATACAAAATAAAATTAGCTGGACATGGTGGCATGCGCCTGTAGTCCCAACTACTCGGGAGGCTGAGGCAGGAGAATCGCTTGAGCCTGGAAGGCAGAGGTTGCAGTGAGCCGAGATTGCACCACTGCACTCCAGCCTGGGTGACAGAGGGAAAGAGCGAGACCCTATCTCCAAAAAAAAAAAAAAAAAAAAATTTAAAGAGACGGGGTCTTGCTATATTGCCCAGGCTGGTTTTGAAGTCCAGGCCTCAAGCAGTTCTCCTACCTGTCTCCCAAAGTGCTGGGATTACAGGCGTTTGCCACTGTGCCCAACAAAACTTATTTTCCTAAGAGTTTGATTGGGAAGAGTTTCCCCAGGAGGCTGCACCTGGGGTCTCTCAGCCAGGTCCCAAGGATGACCATCCCCAGAGCTAGGTGGTGAGGAGGGGGCTGCTTCTGGGGGCACAGTCCTGCAGCCGATCCAATTGATTTAATGACCTAATCCTCACCACAGGAAGCTGGAGGCTTTCCCAGCCCTGGGATTCTGAGGGGATGCAGCAAACTCAGTTCAGGAAGCTTGTTTGTTTGAACCAATTATAGAGGCTTTAATGAGGGAAAGCTATGAAGGGAATGGGGCAAGGGGAGAAGAGCTGGAGAGAGAGGTGCCTGTTGAGAAGGTCTGGGTGACCCTCAGGCAATGGGAGGGCCAGGCCATGCCCAGGCCTGCCTCTGAGGATGAGGCTTGTCCTTGTGGGAATGGGGTGGCGTGAACATGTCAGTGTGGTTCAGAGTGAAGGGACCTTATGTACCTTGTGGAGAAATGTGAGTGCCCCCCACCCCTGCCAAAAATAGCACCGTGTCAGTTTCCCCCTTTCTCATTGAAGTACTTTTAAATTTCCTAATGTGATTAAAATTTTAAGCTGTGACTCTGCAAAGAGCTGGCATAGCTTTTGACAGCGGGATTGATGGAGCTTCCATAGGTCAAAATTTCCAGTCTGATCGCACTCTCTGGAGGTGACCCACGCTCTCCAGAGCCTCTGGGCCAGGCTCCATCCCTGGAATTACTAGGTCTGGAAGTGGTCCCTTCCTGACAGAAATGCAAATTAATTTGCCTTTTGGGGACTTAGTCAGCTTGCTGGGGACCTCTCTGGTGTCCCAGGAGAGAAAAAGCGTTCCTCTACCTCCAGTTTACACAGAGGATCTTTTGATGCCTTTGCTCTGGAAGCTTCCTGCCAGGTGCACAGCCCATGGGGAAGGTCGGTCAGGCCTGGGAGACCTCATACCCAGGAGTGAGGGGGCGCTTGTACCCATGCAAGAGCTAGGATTCCAGCCCTTCCATCGGCTTATAAATAGACGAAGGCTCTGGATTCTGCATTAGTAACCCCTCTGGAACCTGCCAGAGGCTGAAGGTGAGTCAGACTGAATTAAAGGAAGATCCATGGCTGGATTTTGTAGGCGTGCTGGTTCTTGACTTCAGGTCTCAGGCTCTGACTTGGCCAGGTTCCAGGGCTCCAGCTGTTCTCTGGGAAGAAAAAAGAACCTCTTTTAAAATTAAGCCGAAAGATGCCTTTCTTTTCTTCTGTCCTTGTCCCCCCACTGTGCAGAGAGAAAACCTCCACCAGCATGTCCCCTTGGTTAGAATGGTAGAGCCTGAGGACATAGCCCAGGATCCTGAGTGTTCTGGGGCAGCCAAGGAAACTTCCTCAGGCTCCACATGCCTTCCTGTTTGCATTGTTTTCAGCTGAATTGCAAGAGAGCAGGCCTGCCAGATACTCTTTCCTCTCTGTAAAAAGGTGGGTTTCACTCAATTCAGGACTGGAGAGACAGCGAGATCTGGGCCAGAATCACAAGGATAAATATTTTAAACCAGAAGATGTAAACAGATGCCTCATGCCAATCCAGTTATAAGAACATGCAGGTTCCTCCAGCTCCTTGGTGTGTTAGGATTATCTGAAGTGAGGACATGCAAAGGCTGGGGGGCACTTCCTTCATGGTTCCCATTCACTTCACCACTCGAGGAGCCCCAGTTGTGGCTAGCAGTGGTGTCTCACCTGTCCAGATTCTTCAGCACAGAGCCTTACAAGTTTTTCTAGGGTCCACAAAAATATTGACCATGTGGGAAAAAAAATAGATCACTCCCTCTACTCTTGTGAGTTACGTGAGGATTACATTTAATAAGAGATGTGGGTTTGTTTTAGTATGTTTCTGAGAATAAGGTTCCCTGGGGCCTATAAAGGCCTTAAAACCACCCCTGGTCTGTCCTCAAAGAGCTTCCAGTCTGGTCGTGAACATTTCTTAGATATCCAGGTACAGTGTTGGGGCGGTGATGCGGGAAGAGGAAATGCAGGTGGATGTGCAGACACAGGCCTCGAGGCAGCCCAGAGAAGGTGTTGTAGAGGAGAGAACATCCGTGAGGTTTGGTCTTAGGAATCAGGGAGGGAAGGAAGTTCTAGGTGGAAAGCATAGCAGATGCAGAGGCCCAGAGATGTAGAGGGAGCCTGGTGCAATCAGCAGCTCCGAGACGGCCCCCTAGTAGGGCTTCTCACTCTTAGCTCTCCAGATGTGGGGCTGGATATGGTGGTGGGCACTGATCCTGGCCTCTACCCAGCAGGACCCTACTAGTCGTGACAATCAAAAATGTCTCTAGATATTGCCACATTTCTGCCGTGGGGCAGAATCGCCCCCATTGAGAGCCATGGCTGTAGAGGGAATATGAGGGTAAGCTTGGATCCGACCGCCTGCCTCAGTGCGTGGGAGGGACAGAAGGAGCCCTTTCTTTTTGCTTCCTGTCCAGCGTGCAGGTCCTGGGGAAGCTGTCTCCAGGCAGGTTTATGCCTGTGCTGGAGCACTTTGGTGTGTGTGGCATGCCTGCTGGTGGCCTGCAGAGCTTGCTCTGAACAGGAGCCCCTTCATAGAAAGGAGGATGCCCCAGTGGTTCCAGGCACCATCCTCCCAGCCTGGTTGCCGTGTCAGTACCTTTCCTGCGGTAGGTAGGCGGCTCAGCTGGATGCAGCATTGCATTCTGGCCATTGCGGGGCTGTATTGAATCAGGTCAGGTGGATTTGATTTAAATGCTCCCAGAACCTTCCGAAAGGGCCTTCATCAGAGAGCTCTGGACCTGGAACAGCGTGCGCGGCACTGCTGTGAAGGGGACAGGCGGGCTACTCTGATCTCGGAGTGTGCAGAGGGCAAACTGTTGAGAATTCCAGAATCACTCCCACGGCAGCAGACCTGTAGCCAGAGAGGAAAGGGTCCTCCTGCATTTGGGCTTCATGGCTGCCCCCACTGGAGGAGGGCTAGCTGTGGCTAACATGGGGTGGTCTGGGATGCGATGCAGATGGCACTGTGTGTAGACAGATGCAGGACCTCTCCCCATCGCTTTACATTACCATTTCTTAATTTTTTTTTTTTTTTGAGACAGAGTCTTGCTCTGTCACCCAGGCTGGAGTGCAGTGGTGCGATCTCGGCTCGCTGCAATCTCTGCCTCCTGGGCTCAAGTGATTCTCCTGCCTCAGCCTCACCCCCAGCTAATTTTTGGTATTTTTTAGTAGAGACGGGGTTTCACCATGTTGGCCAGGCTGGTCTTGAACTCCTGACCTCAGGTGATCCGTGCGCCTCGGCCTCCCAAAGTGCTGGGATTACAGGCATGAGCCACCGCGCCCGGCCACCATGCCCAGCTTTTAAAATTTTTTTATTTTTTATTTTTTGTAGAGATGGGGTTTCACCGTGTTGCCCAGGCTGGTCTCAAACTCCTGGCCTCAAGTGATACTCCCACCTCAGCCTCCCAAAGCGTTGGGATTACAGGCATGAGCCACCGCGCCCAGGCCATATTTTCTTTTTAAAAATTAATTAGCCGGGCGTGGTGGCTCATGCCCGTAATCCCAGCACTTTGGGAGGCTGAGGCAGGTGGATCACTTGAGGATTTCAAGACCAGCCTAGCCAACATGGTGAAACCCCGTTGTTACTAAGAATACAAAAATTAGCTGGGTGTGGTGGCAGGCACCTGTAATCCCAGCTATTGGGAGGCTGAGGCAGGATAATTGCTTGAACCTGGGAGGCGGAGGTTGCAGTGAGCCGAGATCGCACCACTGCACTCCAGCCTGGGTGACAGTGCAAGACTCCGTCTCAAAAATAATTAATTAATTTGTGTTGGTATATAATAATTGTAAGCCTTATCTTATTTTCTAATTTATCTCTGATTGGCAGTGGGTTGGACTCTAGCTGTTTTTCTTTTTCTTGTAAGGTGGATTTTTCTTTTTCTTTTTCTTTTTCTTTTTCTTGAGATGGAGTCTTGCTCTATCGCCAGGTTGGAGTGCCGTGGCGAGATCTCAGCTCACTTGCAACCTCTGCCTCCTGGGTTCAAGCAATTCTCTTGCCTCAGCCTCCTGAGTAGCTGGGACTACAGGCGTGCGCCACCATGCCCAGCTAATTTTTGTAATTTTAGTAGAGACAGGGTTTTACTATGTTGGCGATCTCTTGACCTCCTGATCTGCCCGCCTCCACCTTCCAAAGTGCTGGGGTTACAGGCGTGAGCCACCGTGCCTGGCCCAGAGTTTTCTTTTAATTTCAGTTAAAATGGATAATGCGTCTGTCAACTCCTGAGCCAGAAGGGGCTGTTAGGAGAGAGGGAAACCATGGCCTTGGATCCAGGCTTACCACTTATTACTCCATGGCCTCAGGCAGGTTACTTACCTTCTCTGAGCCTCAGTTTTGTCGTCCATAAAATGGGAATAATTCCTACCTTGCAGGCTTGTTGAGGGCTGACTGACTCTGCCACTCGTGCCTGGGCTTAGCAAATGCTGTGGTGACAACAGTAATTATTGTTCTTCGGTAGCATCACCTGGCTTCAGGGAGCAGGAAGGAGCTTTGCATCAGGTTTGAATTGGGGTTGGTGACCTCAAGACATTCCCCATCCCAGGCTTATCCCCTAAGAATGGGGCTGTGGCTTGCAAATGCCGTGCCTCACTAGGAGGCCTGTTTTGTCCTAGCTGTGCTGGTGGAGTACGGTTCTGGAATACCGAGCGTGGCTCTGGATGGAGGAGGCTGCAAAGTGGAATTTATTAATTAAGGCGGTTGCTCCTGAGGCCTGAGAGTCCGGGAGATTGTTGTAGTTTAATTACTGAGAGTGGAGCGTGTGGAAATTCCCTCTGGCACTCCCTTTTTTGATGTTGCTAGAGGACCTGAGGTGCTATCTTGTGTGGGACTCTAGCAGGAGCTGCGTGGCAGGCCTCTGCTCCCCGTCCCCCTCGCTGGCTCAGAGTGACTTTTTACCCAGGTACTTGTATACTGGAGAGTAACAGGGCAGAGTGGTTGAGACCTTGGACAATCTGGGTTCCATCCTGCTCCGATATGGACTAGCTGGGCGATGACAGGTGAGTTATGTCACCTTTGTGCACCATGGCATGCTCATTTGTAAAGCCCTGTAGGGACGTGTGTGGCGAAGACTGAATGATTCACTTACCTGAGAGTTGCGAATGGTACAAGGCACAGAGTAAGCCAGAGTACGTGTCAGCTACTTCTTTAAAGCAGTGCTCTGGACCTGGCGATTTTGTCCCCTGCGGGACACACGGCAACGTCAGAAGACATATTTGATTGTCACAACTGGAGGGGGGCTGCTACTGGCATCTAGTGGGTGGAGTCCAGGAATGCCTCTCAGCTTCTGCAATGTGCAGACGGCCCTCCAGCAGAAACGCACCCAGTCTGCAATGTCAGCGGCACCCTGCTGAGAAGTGTTCCCAGTGATTCGGGGCAGCGCTCAGACTGTGGAAGCAAGGTCCCCTCCTGGCTCTCTGTCCCTTATCATTCCTCTGAGCCAGCTGGGGACTGACGGGCAGCTGGGAGAGAAGAGATGAGAAGCTGAGGGTATTAAAAGCCTTTGAATTCTTACTGTTTATTTTTACTCCCATCCCCCATCCTGTAACAAAAAGCATTTACTTACATGCTCTATGTCATTTTCTTATCTTATTAGTATAGTAACTAGAATTTATTGAGCCTCTGCTGTATACCAGGCACTCACTGGGCCAAGTGCTTTTTTTTTTTTTTTCTTGAGATGGAGTTTCACTCTTGTTGCCCAGGCTGGAGTGCAATGGCACAATCTTGGCTCACCACAACCTCTGCCTCCCAGATTCAAGCAATTCTCCTGCCTCAGCCTCCCAAGTACAGGCATGCACTACCACACCCGGCTAATTTTGTATTTTTAGTAGAGACAGGGTTTCTCCATGTTGGTCAGGCTGGTCTCGAACTCCCAACCTCAGGTGATCCGCCCGCCTTGGCCTCCCAAAGTGCTGGGATTATGGGATTACAGGCGTGAGCCACCTCACCTTTTTTTTTTTTTTTTTTTTTTTTTAGAGACAGGGTCTTACCCTGTCACCTAGGCTGGAGTTTAGTGGCATGATCACTGCTCACTGCAGCCTTGATTTTCCAGGCTCAAGCGATCCTTCCACCTCAGCCTCTGGAATAACTGTAACTGCAAGTGCACGCCACCACACCTAGCTAACTTTTGTATTTTTTGTAGAGACGGAGTCTCATTATGTGCCCAGGCTTCAAGTGCTTTCTTTGTATGTTATCTCATTTTCACAACCTGCCCTCGAGGTAGGTGCTGTTATCACCCCCTTTCTACAGAAAAGGAAACAAAAGCTCAGAGACAGAAAAGCCTCTTAAAGTCTAAAATTAAGCTCGTGATTGTCCCCCAAAATTGTTCCACTTGCTTCCCCCCATCTCAATTGATAGGAATGTTGACCTTCAGCCACTTAGCCTGAAAACCCGGGAGCTGCCACCATTGCCCCCACACCCCACAGTGCGCTCCGTGGTGATCCTGTTGTCTGCCTGTGCCACGAGTCCCCAGCTGGCTGCCTTGAACCCTCACCCTCTGCTGCTGCCCCCTCACCTGAGACACCAGCAGATCTGCCTGGATTCCTGCCACGGCCTCTGCTCTGGCCCTGGGCCTGTCTCCATTCAACAGTCAGGTGGTCCTGCTGGACCCCGAGTCAGACCAGCCATTCCTCTGCTCCCAGTTCCTGGCTGCCCTTGTGACACAGGCCCTGTCCCCTCCTCTGCCTGGGCCTGTTCCACCGCAGCCCCACCCCAGTGCTGGCCACCAGCCGCCCCTGTGCCCCCACCATAGGGCCTCTGTCCAGCTGTGCTCCCAGACTCCCTCCCTCACCGTCTTCCCGTCTTTGCTCGGGAAGGGCCCGCTGCCCACCCCCACACTCCTGTTCCCGCTCACCCGTGGGTTGGCCCCAGCCCCTGTCTTTTTCCTGTGTGCTAAGGATTTCCCCGTCACTCGTGTTTTATTGTCTGCCCTCCCCTCTCTCTAGGATGCACATAGGCATTTGGGGCTGATTTTTCTCTGATGTGTTCCAATTCATAGCAAATGCTCCTCATCCTCCCATGACAGCACCTTCCTCTTCCTCAGGGTTCCTTGGGCAGCTGACTCTGAACTGGTGACCAGGTGCCCTTGGCTCCCACACCTTGTCCTGGACGTGACCTACTAGATAGAAGCTTTGCCTGTGGGTCTGGGTGGCTCTGGGCAGCTTGAGTCTTCCTTTCAGATCCTGATTTCTGTTGGGAGGCCTGGGGCTGGGCAGCCCTTGGGGATTAAGGCCTGGCTGTCTTCCCTCCTCCCTTGAGCTGTGGGGTCTACAATGGTGCTCTCTTCCTCCCCAGACTCCTCTGACCCAAGGGCTGCCATGGCCCCGGTGAAAGCCTGGCTGGCTGCTGGCTGATCTCTACCTCCCTGCTGTGGGCTGGGGAGCGTGCCTGGAGCCATTGCCAGGAAAGGGCATCCACTTAACTGAGCTTAGCTGGTCCTCCCCTCTGGCCCAGTACCCTCGCCCCCGCTCACTGCCCAGCAGCTGTTGGGTCCCTTGCACCCCGGCTCTGCCTACAGGCCCAGCCACAGGCAATCTGCTGGCCCAGGTGCCCTCCCCCTTCCACGGGAGCCTTTTCTGTGCCTCTGCCTCACTGTCCCCTTCCTCTGCTCCTTGCCCTCCTCCTCCCTCCTTCCCCATGGATTCCCTCCCTCCTGCCCACAGCATCTTCAGACTTCCCTTCCCCCACCTTCTTCCTCCTTGACTGTTTGGGTGATGACCTCCCCTGAGCTCCTCCCGCACCGTTAAGTCAGCCAACCCACCTGGAGGAGGCAAAGCCGAGGTTAAGACTCACCTGAGGCTGAGCACAGCTCTCAGGCAGAGCAAGTGGGGGCCAGGGCACCCGGGAAAGGACAGGCAAGATTCTGCCCCTCTTCTCCCTCTTGCAGGGACCGACAGACTTGACAACGGTGACAGCACTGGGTGAGTACTGAGTTCCAGGAGGACCATGAGGAGGGAGGGAAAGGGTCTCTAGGCAGAGGAAGAAGAGCAGAAGCCGCTCATTCTCCCTGCTTTCCTTGCGGGCCTGCCATGCCACACACCAGGTGCTGGATCAGGCTGGCATGGGGTTATTACAGCTATTGAAGGAGTCCCTGTCCTGTTGAAGCATGTGCATGGGGGGCAGTCCCATGCTTAGTGAGGGCTGTGATGGGGACAGGAGCCTGTGGGGCCTGATAGACATGGGATGGGGTAGGTGGACCTCTCCCCTGTCCTGCTCTGCCTCTTTCGTAGAAAACCCACTGGTTCCTGCCTCTCGGGAGCAGCTCTCACTGTTCTTGCTCCCTCTCTGCCCTGCACCTGGGCCTCATGAGGTCCTGCCTGTGGTGCCCCACCTGCCCTTCCACACATCTCACACAGGGCTTCACATGAATCCACCCAGACTCCAGTCTTCCTGGGAGACCACTCTGCCCAAGTCATCTCCTGACCAGGGCCCGATGCCCTCCGCTTGGCAGGTTGGACTTCCTGCCAGAGAGAGGCTCCCCCGGTCCCTGACCTACCCTCCTGCGCTGTCCCACTGCTGCCACCCAGGCACCCGCTGTTCCTGACTGCTCTGGCTCTGTGTGTCCACAGAAGGCGCCGCCTGCCCTGCGGCTGCCCCACCCATGCTTGCACGTGTTTTCTTCCTGAGGCCCCCCATTCTCACTCCAGGCCAAGTAGCCCCCAGAAGTGCCCCTGATGTTTCCCGGAACTAGCTTGTCACCGTGTTTCGATTCTGGCCCTGGAACACTCTGCAAATGTTCACCGTAGTGCTGACTTGATCCCAAGGGCACATGCACTTGTGCCATTCCTCTGCTTTTGCGCCTCCATGGGCTTCTCAGTCCCAGCTGTCCAGCCTGTCCTTTGGGGCCTCACCCTGGACATGTGCCAGGCCTCTCCCCACAGCCACAGCCACAGCCCCACTCTTACACTCTTCCTGGCCCTTCTCTACCCAACCAAGCCCCTGCCTGGTTGCTCCCCCTCCTCTCCTGCTTCCCGCTGCTCCACCCCAGCCTCTTCTCTGCGCCTTGGCCACAGTGGTCTTTTCAAGCTGAGGCTTGACTTCCTTCTGCTGAAACACCTCTTCCCCTCCCCCTGAGTGCCCCTGTGGTCCAGCTCTAGCTTGGCCTAAGCCACAACTCTTCCTGTTTCAGGGCCTTCCTACGTGTATGCCACCCCTACCAACTCCTCCTCCTCCTCCAGGCTCCCAGCCGCACATCCCCGAGGCGACTCAAACTTAACCTTCATGTTCTTTGTCTCAGTGTCTGAGATCATTGATCTGGGTGACTTGACTGGTGTCTGTCTCCCCCTGCTCATTGGAAGCCTCTCATCACATGTGAGCCACGGCTGTTTTGCTCACCTGTGTATTCTCAATGCCTGCCGTAGAATAGATGCTCAGTAATTGTTCGCTGAATTTCTGTGTCTTGTGCCTTCCCCTTTCTCTCTACCAGCAAACTCCTGTTCATCCTTCAAGGCCCAGCTCCAGTGACTTCTCCCTGGAGCCATTGGCAGCCAGCCTCTCCCCTGCCTTCCTGCAGAGCTTACTACACCCCTTTGCTCTGCCACTTCCTATGCTGGCTTAAGGCCCTGGGTCTTCTTTCCTCAGGGGCAGATGCTTGGCACAGTACATGATATGTGGTTGGCACTCTAGGAGGGTTTGTGTCTCGATCTAACATATCTTTTTGGCTCATTATCATGTATTATTTGTGTGGTTTTCTCTTTGCCTTGTGTTGTGTGGTTTCCTCAGCCACTCAGTCAACTCCTGGAATGCAGGCTCAGTGTCACGGCCCCAGTTCTGTACCTTGTGCTCCCCAAGCCTGGTTCAGGGCTGTGCATACCTAAAAAAGTTTCAGTAAATCCTTCTTGAGTCCATTTAGTGTCTACTTAAGGTTGTGGAACCTTTGGCAGTTTGAGAAGCATTGTGACCTTCTTTTCCTCATCCTGGACCAGCTGTATCATTTGCAGGGCTCAGTGCAAGCCCCTTTGTTCAGAAATTATTAAAAATTTCAAGGCCAGGGCCCAGCGTGGTGGCTCACGCCTATAATCCCAGCACTTTGGGAGACTGAGGCGGGCAGATCACCTGAGGTCAGGAGTTTGAAACTAGCCTGGCCAACATGGTGAAATCTGTCTCTACTTAAAATACAAAAAATAGCTGGGTGTGGTGGCGGGCACCTGTAATTCCAGCTACTCGGGAGGCTGAGGCGAGAGAATCGCTTGAGCCTGGGAGGCGGAGGTTGCAGTGAGCTGAGATCATGCCATTACACTCCAGCCTGGGCAATAAGAGCGAAACTCCATTCTCAAAAAAAAAAAAAAAAAAAAAATTTCAAGGCTGGGTGTGGTGGCTCATGCCTGTAATGAGAGGTGGAGGTGGAAGGATTGTTTGAGCCCAGGAGTTCAAGACCACCCTGGGCAACATAATGAGAACCTGTCGCTACAAAAAATATAAAAATTAGCCGGGTATGGTGGTGCGTGCCTGTGGTTCAGCCATGCAGGAGGCTGAGGTGGGTGGATTGCTTGAGCCAGGGAGTTCGAGGCTGCAGTGAGCCGTGATTGCACCACTGTACTCCAGCTGGAGCAACAGAGCAAGACCCTCTCTCTCAAAAGAAAAAAAAAAAGAATTTCAAGATGGTGAGAGTAGAACAGTAAACCAAGCATGGGGCCCTCCTGAATGCAGGCCCTGTGTGACTGTCCAGCCCTCAGGCCCGGGAAGCCAGCCCTAGTCTCACCTCCACTGAGGGAAGACGTGATAGAGGTCACGATCTATCTCCTTTCTACAGGTGGTGAAATGAAGTGCACAGAAGAGCAGTCACTGGCCTCGCGGTGTACAACCAATCAGTGACAGAGCAGAACTGAAAACTGAATCCAGTTATTGGAGCGTGCTTACTGTCTTACATGGATGGGCCCTGGGGTCCAGGGACTTTGAGCTTCAGTTTCTTCCTCTGTAAACTGGGAACATTGACCTGACTATAAAAATGACAAATATAGGTGATTATTAAAACGTCAGGAAACAATAGATGCTGGCGAGGCTGTGGAGAAATAGGAACGCTTTCACACTGTTGGTAGTAGTGTGAATTAGTTCAACCATTGTGGAAGACAGTGTGGCGATTCCTCAAGGATCTAGAACCAGAAATACCACTTGACCCAGCAATCCCATTACTGGGTATATACCCAAAGGATTATAAATCATTCCACTATAAAGACACATGCACACTTATGTTTATTGCAGCACTATTTACAATAGCAAAGACTTGGAACCAACCCAAATGCCTATCAATGATAGACTGGATTAAGAAAATGTGGCACATATACACTGTGGAATACTATGCAGCCATAAAAAAGAATGAGATCGTGTTCTTTGCTGGAAGCCATCATTCTTAGCAAACTAACACAGGAACAGAAAACCAAACATCATATGTTCTCACTCATAAGTGGGTGTTGAACAATAAGAACACATGGACACAGGGAGGGGAACAACACACACCGGGGCCTGTTGGGGGGCTGGGGGCAAGAGGAGGGAGAGCATTAAGACAAATACCTAATGCATGCGAATCTTAAAACCTAGGTGACGGGTTGATAGGTGCCACAAACCGCCATGGCACATGTGTACATAACCTGTGTAACCTGCACATTCTGCACATGTATCCCGGAACTTAAAAAAAAAATAAATAATTTTTTTTTTAAATGACAAATATGCTGCTGTTTGGTTAGCAAAAAATAAAATAAAAAATTAAATGACAAATAGAACAGCTGTCCGTGAATCCCTGGACAGTCCCTATCCTTTGACCCCTTCCCCTGAAGTCAGGAATACAACGTTCCCCTCTGCTTCTTGGAAGGGTCTGAGCTCTGTAGACAGGAATGATAATTGGCTGTCATGGTAGTAGAAGAAATTAAAGCCCTTTGGAAGTAGAGGAAGGCTCTCTTTTGATGTCTTTTTGAAAGAATGTGGGGACTTGGGTGGAAAGTTCCCCAGGGTTCCTTGGTATTTTGGTGCTTTGATATCTAGAGGAATAAAAGAGCAATTAATTGCTATAAATGGCCTGTTCCCGTAGGGTTAGTCTGATGGTGGAGGGGGTGGCAGTGGTGGGTGACAGCTCTCCTATCCCAGGGCCAGTGCTGGTTAAAGGGACACACAGAACAGAGAGTCAGAGGTTTACAGCGATGTCTGACTTTAGGGGAGGCTTTTGAAATCCCGCTTTCTCTGGAAAACATGTCTTCCTCAGCCCCTTGGGTCATCGAGCAACTTTCTTTTCAGAATTCCTTGAAGACAGTGGGTTTCCAAGCTGTCATTGGCCCCACATCTCTCTCAGAACCAGTTTCTCAAAGTGTTGTCTGGCAACCTTTCCCCCACTACGGGGCTGACAGCGGAGAGCCCTGCGGTAGTAGAAGACTGGGGAGTAAAAGTGGGTGTAAAAGCACCCACTTTTTTTTTTTTTGAGATGGAGTCTCACACTGTTCCCCAGGCTGGAGTGCAGTGGTGTGATGTCAGCTCACTGCAAACTCTGCCTCCCAGGTTCAACCGATTCTCCTGCCTCAGCCTCCCAAGTAGCTGGAATTACAAGCTCCTGCCACCACGCCCAGCTAATTTTTTGTATTTTTAGTAGATACAGGGTTTCACTATGTTGGCCAGGCTGGTCTCGAACGCCTGACCTTGTGATCCACCCATCTCGGCCTCCCAAAGTGCTGGGATTACAGGTGTGAGCCACCGCGCCTGGCAAAAGTACGCACCTTTTACAGAACATGTGGTTGCCTACCGCATAATATATAACCACAGACCTGTGCCCTCACCATTTATTGGGATGATTGATACGTGCCTTGGAGATGTGAGGCACTGGGTCTTGCACCCCAGCAGAGCAGGTGGTGCAGCCAGAGCGGGTGGGCAAGGCTCCTAGCGCCCCTCACAACCTCCTGCTTCTCCTGTGTCTCCGCCCCCTCGGCAGTCCATGCTCTTGCTCCATTAACCTGTGCAGGTGACCTGAACGATGAGCTCCTGTGTGGGAGGCAGAAGAAAAGAAGGCAATGTTCTGAGATTCCTGCCAGAGGTGTATTGGGGGCACGTAGACATGTGGCTAGGCTGTAGGTCTGTGAACAAGCTGCAACTGTGCTTTTCGTGTGTTTCTAGCATGTGTCTGTGTTAGCTGATGTTTATGTACACAACTGCAGGTGTTCACCAAGCACACAGACACATATACATGCACTGAGCACAGAGGCTGCGGGGTGCTGAGCTACCTGTGCCTTGCTTGTTATGTTAGATTTGGTAGGTGGGGCATTCTCTTGTGCAGGTGCGGGACTTGGCCATCAACTGTCCTGGAGTGATGCATTCTGGTCCACAGTGTCTCTGAACACAGCGTCTCAATTAGACTTGGTGACTAAGCCAAGGGGAGCAGGGTGTGTGGTGTTGAGCGGACTGACCTGCTTCGGCCGGAAATGCCAGGCCAGCCGAGCTGCCGTCAGCACCTTACTTATCCAGAGGTGTGGGTGCGGGTTTCCTGGGCTTGCCAGACACACAGGTATTTCTGGACCGCAGCAGAGCCCGGCTCCACGAGCTTCCCGCCAGCGGTTGTGCATCCTCAGCGTGGGGCGTGTGCTCCAGGCCCAGCCCTGGCAGCTGCCTGGGCCCTCCCGACTCCTCCCACAACCCATGTTCTGTGTTTCTGCAGGGCGGCACCTTCCTACTTCTGCCCAGCCACAGCCCTCCCCTCACAGTTGAGCACCTGTTTGCCTGAAGTTAATTTCCAGAAGCAGGTAAGGCCCCCAGGGGAAGGACTCTGTAATGTGGCCATACAGTAATGTGGGGTGGGGGGTAAGGAGTCCTCTTGGACGCCAGGCTCCAGGGCTGATCATGAAGTTAGCTCATCTGTTACCTTTCACCGTGAGCACTAATGATGCTCATTTCTCCAGATGTGTTGGTTCTTCTGGAGAATGTTAGTTAGGGTGCTGCTGATTTCTTTTAGGCTAAGACATGTACAGATTCTGGATAATATTTCATATAAGCTCTAGGAACCACCAATTCTATGGCATTGTATTTTTTTGCAATGTAAACATCATGAAAGTATAAATTGTACATTTTTAAATGTATTAGAATCTATCACAATGTATTTTAAAATGGACAAAACAAAAGACGAGTGCAGGGGCTGGAGGCAGCTCGTGTGTCTGAAGGAGCAGCTTTGCTCCCTGGCCTCGCCTGAGCTTACTTGACATCTTCCTAGCAGGTGCAAGACCACCCTGGGTATAAGTGAATATTCTAACATAGATAAATGTGGATGTTCAAGAGCATTAGCTTCCAGTTTAAAAATAAAAAGGAGTGCAGGTGGCTGTGTTTGTATTCAGGGCCACTCGTGCCTGTCAAAGCGAGGCCAGCTTTCAAAGCTCTTTATTAGAATGGGTTGCATTTCCCAGACAGAGACCCATACAGGGAGCCACAGCCGTCCAGCCTCCAACTGCCGCATGTGACTTTCAGCAGTCTTGTTCTCCAGGTCCCTCTTGCACTACCTCCTAATTCTTCTAAAGTGAGATCAATTGCTTAAAAGCTGGAGATTACATGGTGGTCGAGATTAGGTCCCTGCAAAGGCTGGGAAGGAGTGTGGCATCTGAGCGTGCCTCTTACAGATGCCCTTGGGTGTCTCCCTGAGAACGTGTCTCTCCTTCAACAGAGAGGCAGCTCTGAACTGTGTGTGTGTGTGTGGGTGTGGGTGTGTGTGTGTGTGTGTGTGTGTGTAGCAGGAGTGTGTCTCTGTGTCTAAATTGAAGGTATGTACCTTAATGTCTTTTCATTGTATTTGCCCCAATCAGATGTCATTTTCTGGGATGGCACCCACTTTTTGCAGAATGTGTGGTTATCTACTACATAATAAATAACCATGGACCTGTCCCCTCACCATTCATTTGGATAGTTAATAGTTGCTTGTTGTTTCTTTTCTGTTTTATTGTTTTTGTTTTTGTTTTTTGAAATGGAGTCTCGCTCTGTCGCTCAGGTTGGAGTGCAGTGGCATGATCTTGGCTCCAGGCAACTGCCGCCTCCCAGGTTCAAGCGATTCTCCTGCATCAGTCTCCGAGTAGCTGGGATTACAGGTGCCCGCCACCTTGCCCAGCTAATTTTTTGTATTTTTTATAGAGACTGGGTTTCACCATGTTGGCCAGGCTAGTCTCAAACTCTTAACCTCAGGTGATCCACCCTCCTCGGCCTCCTAAGTGCTGGGATTACAGGCATGAGCCACTGTGCCTGGCCTGTTTCTTCTCATTTTCCTTTTTTTGGCTCACCTCTGACTTGGGCAGCTAACAGAAATTTTCTTAGGATTTGGAGTGGAAGCGCCGCCCCATTTTAGACGCTGGAATGTTTATGGGAATAGCCAAGAGACCATAATTGAGAACTATCATTACTTTTGGTTCTCACGTTCAAGGACTGGATGAATAATTAGTGTGTCTAATTTAGTTGCAGTTTTAGTTTATGTAATTTAAACATAGTTTAATGGAGACCAGTTTTTGATCCCTACAGGGGAAAATAAGATTTCTCAAGTGAAATGAATCTGATGCTTGTCAGAATTGTGATAAAAATATAATAGCACGTTTGCTTGTATAGGCAACAAACAGAGAGACATACTTTAATATACTCGTCGCACACCGTGACTGAAATGTCTGTATTGTTTGGGTTGATTATGATTTATTCTCTCCAATTATGAGTTTGCTCCACACTGACACCCTTACTGCAGATGAGGAGAGAATTATGTAAGCCAGTCACGGTGTTTCTGTTTGGGTTGGAATGGGAAGGGTGGGAACATGTGCTCCTGGCTGCATTTCTGCTCCAGATCCAGCCCTGAGTGTGCCCTCTTGTTAGGTACGAGGGTGGAATCAGCTCAAACTAGAGCTGGAAGAATTCTCCATGACCACACTTTTTAGAAAAGACAAGTCAAGGGTCTTCTCTGTAGTGAGAAGAACTGTCTCTTGCAGGGAAGTGAGTTGAAGCAGGAGTAGCCTGGCTCCAAAATGCAGGCGCAGACGACACCGCAGGCCCACAGCTGGGCAGCCCAAGCCCTAGGAATCCCAGTGTGAGGTGTCCCCGGGACGGCGAGGCTGCACCAGCCGGGAAGACGGGGCGGCACCTATCAGTGCTAGCTGTTCATAGAAGGCTTGTTGGACAGGGCAACGTTCTGTAAAGCCGGCCCCATGGAGGCGGTCTGTGATGGAAGCAGTCTTTGATACGGAACTGACGCTCCTCTGGGAAGCACCTACTGTGTACCCGGACCATTGGCTCCTAGGTGGATGCGGCGGCAAAAACCAGACACCAATCCTTCCCTGGGCAGGGCTGGCTCTCTGAATGAATAAATAGATCTTGCCCTGGGACCCGGGGCTGGAGTGTGGTTTGTGATACTACGATTGGAATGGGGAGAGCCAGAGCAGGAGTCATCTGCTTCCCACATTGGCTAAGGACTGGTCGGCTTGAACCCGGTGGTCTGGAGCCCTGGGAGAACCTGCTGGGGGTGGGGAGGAAGCAACGCTGGTGCTTTTGTGTTTGGCGACACCTAGTGGCCAGCTCCTTGTATTTCACCCTGTCTCTCACCAGGAGAGAGCAAATGAAAACTAGCCCTTAGGCACAGGACAGAATTGGAAGGTTCTTACTCTTGGAAGCCCTAACTCCCAGCTCAAAGGCTTTACGGAGCATTTCAGATGTTCTTTGGAGAACACAATAGCCCAAGGCCCACTACTTTGAAAGTGCGAGTCCTTTGGAAAAGCTAAATTTGGTTATGGGAGACTGGGTTAGGTACTTGGTCTCTTAACACAATGACATTTGGGCCTAGATGGGTGTGGATATTGCAGAGTGGGAGAAGCTCAGACACCACAGGCTGTTTCACTATTCCATTTAGCCAAGCAGGCAGTGTTTATTAAGTGCCTGCCAAGTGCTAGGTTCCCGGAGGACAGGGGTGAACACAGCAGAGGGGGCCCTGGCCTTGCAGTAGGCAGTGGGCAGAGGCAATAAGCAAGTTCTCCAACAGGGCACTTTCAGAAAATCAGGACAGGTGGGCATGGTGGCTCATGCCTGTTAATTCCAATATTTTGGGAGACCAAGGCAGGAGGATTGCTTGAGACCAGGAGTTTGAGACCCACCTGGCTGGGCAACATAACAAGACCTCTACAAAAAAATTTAAAAGTGGCAGGGTGTTGTGGCATGCTTCTGTGGTCCCAGCTACTTAGGAGGCTGAGGCAGGAGGATCGCTTAAGCCCAGGAGTTCAGGGCTGCAGTGAGTTCTGATCATACCACTGTACTCCTGGGCACCAGAGCAACTGTCAGGGAAGGCTTCCCTAGGAAGGTGCCTTTACGCCAAGACAAAGGATGGAAAGAAGCCAGTTCCTGGCTGAGGGGACACCCAGTACAAAGGCTGCTAGAGGGAAAGAGCTTCTCCGCATGTTCTAGAATGGACGAGTGCCAGGAAGGCAGAGCAAGGGGAAGAGGAAGAAGAGACAGGCTGGAGAGGGAGGCAGGGCTGACAGCAGAGCCCTCGCAGGGTCCTGGCAAGGATTGTGAAATGCATTCTCAGGTGGGTTTAAGCAGGGAGTGATGTCATCTGTTTTGGGGAGGATGAGTTGGGAGGATCACTTGAGCCCAGGAGTTTGAGACCAGCCTGGGCAACATAGCAAGACCCTGTCTCTACAAAAAAATGTTTTTTAATTAGTCAAGCGTGGTGATGTGCACCTGTGGCCCTAGCTACTCAGGAGGCTGAGTTGGGAGGATTGCTAAAGCCCAGCAGGTTGAGGGTGCAGTGAGCTATGATCGCACCACTACACTCCAGCCTGGGTGACAGAGGGAGACCCTGTGTCAAAAAATAATCAATAATCAGATCATTCTGGCTATTGTGTAGAGAAAAGGACAAGAAAGGAAGTACGGGGATCATGAGGAGGTTACATAGTAACCCAGATCCAGGTGGCCACTGCGGAAGAGGTGGAGACCGCATCATCATCCACACCCAGGTTCGGGGTGCAAGGTTCACCCCACGAGGCTGTGTGGAGTCCAGCTCCAGACTGGCAGTGCTCCACATCTAGTGAAGTGGAAAGAAGTGAGAATGGGTCAGTGTGAGGAGTGATACCCCAGAACAGAGCTTCCCTGCTCAGCTGCACAGGAAGTTATGGCCTTCCCCATGCTGGGATGCACCCTGGCCCTGGGGAGTGGCTGGGGGTCCTTCTCAACAGAGACCATTCCTGAGGCAGTTTACTCCTCTTTCCTAGCTCCCAGTTATCACTTAGGCCGTTTTCTGAGCCCAGGAGGAGGTGGAAGGGGAGCAGACAGAGTAATAGAGTCTGGGCTGTAGGGGTTTAGCAGAAGTTGCTGGAAAGAGACCTGTGCCGCATCAAGCATGCAGCTGCTATTAGCTTATTGTGTGCACTTTTAGGGTGAGGGCCCCATTAGCTTATGGGGAATGAGCAGTTGACAAGTACCTACAGGGAGGCTGCTGCCCAGGCTCTGGCACATTGCTGAGGCTGCCCTCTGCACAGAGAGCCACCCTGCCTGGGAAAGCGCGCTGGTCCAGGGTTTGCTGGTCCTGGAGGGATGGATGGTGTGAGGAGTGTTCTTGGCCTGCCAGCTTGGTTCCGTGGTTCTCCAAGCGCAGTTCCTTGGCACCAGGGCTGATAAGGCTCCACCCCAGCAGCTGCTGCGTTATTTCTGACTCATCCAGGAGTTACCAGTGTGTAACCCAAGCCCCTCCATACCCAGCTTCCTCTCCTCCAGCTCCTCCTGGAGGGAGGGGGCTCTGGACTTCTCTCCTGGGGACTTTCTACAGGTTAGGTCCCTGCTGCATGTGGACACACTGCTGGCCTTCCCAGCTGCCTGCAGGAGCTACCCTCTGACAGGTGGGGTGGGTTTGTGAGGGCTGAGGTAGCAAGCCCTGCAACCCTGGGCCAGCGTCTTTCCATCGAGGGACCCCTTGGAGCCCAGCCCAGGAGCCACAACCCTGGCCTCTTAAACTTGTCAGGGGCTTTTGCCGAGGGAGCTGTCTCAGTGTTTGGGGGCTGGGCACTGATCTCACGGTTTCTCGAGCCAAAGGCCCTAGCCAGCTGCCTCTGATCCCATCACTTTTTTGCCCCTTGTGGAAGTTCTCCTGAAAACCTGGGACATTTGGGGCTTCATGCACCACGTGTCTTGTGGCTTGTAGCAGGAGCTTTGCTCTGGGGTGATTCGCAGGTAGAAACAATCAGCAGTCCAGGTCATCTCAGTTTCCCTGGACCCAGCAGCTTCATGCACAGAGGCAGCAGGCAGGCCAGCCCCTGCAGCGCCCGCTGGAGAACAGAGCTGCTCAGTCCAGCCTGCTGGGACCAGCATGGGTGAGAGAGGAACCCAGCATCTCGACACCAGCCCCATGCTCCCAGAAGGGAGACTGCGGGTGGAAAGCGGCTCCTGAGAGGAGTGAGGGTCACTAGCAGGTGTCATTGTTCCAGTATGTCACATCCTGATCTCTTCTCTTTTGATGCTGTTGCTTGCTCTGCAGAAGTCCCCAGAGCTGGGCAGGGGGATGAACCGCGAGGGAGCTCCCGGGAAGAGTCCGGAGGAGATGTACATTCAGCAGAAGGTCCGAGTGCTGCTCATGCTGCGGAAGATGGGATCAAACGTGAGTGCCTGTGGGATGTCAGGCAGCGGGACCCCAGGGAGGGGCTCCCAGGGAGGGGCCCTGCTGGGCTGTTGGAGGGTGGAGCCACTGCAGCTGCCTCCTGCGGAGCCACGGGCTGAGGAGGGGCCGCGGGGCCTGTGGCTTTAGGGCTGCTTCCGGCCCCCTAGGCACAGAGCCCAGCACGTCAAGTTCTGGGGTCACTGCTGGGTAGTCTGCCCACCTCCATGCCGGGTTGGGGCCAGGCAGGTGAGGGTCTCAAGGCCCTGACCTTCCTTTTCTCCCCCTCGCAACCCCGAAAGTCTTCTCTCCCAGGGGGCAGCTCAGGGACTTGTCAGGACAGGAGCTGAGGGGGCAACAGGCATGCGTGTGCAGGGGTATTTCTCAAAAAGAGTGGAGGGACATGGAATTGCCCCTCAGCCTTCCGGGCAGGACCTGTGTCTTCCACTGGCCCTATACTAGAACAGATCCTAATCTCAGATTCAGTCTGAGTGGCAAAGCCTTTGGACCCCTGGACCAAGTTTAAGGAGGGTGGGAGTGGGGTGTGCTGGCCCTGAAAGCAAAGGGGTCAAATCTCAGAAACAGAAGCCCGAGAAGCAAAGAAGGAGGCACCACCCAGGGACCAAGCAGGCCTAGGCGGTGCCTCTAGGGGTGCAGGTGCCTTTCAAGGAACAGGTGCATGCTGCCCCTCACCACAGCTCTCTCACCCTGCAGCTGACAGCCAGCGAGGAGGAGTTCCTGCGCTCCTATGCAGGGGTGGTCAACAGCCAGCTCAGCCAGCTGCCTCCGCACTCCATCGACCAGGGTGAGTCGGCGGCAGAGGGGCTGGGGCAGTGGCACAAGTCCCAGGGGCACCGACTTGTGGTTCCCTTAGAAAGCGTAGCTCCAGCCCTCTTTGATGGGTGATCCCAGGGCTGACTAGGAGGGGCTATAGCTCCCTCCACCCACAGAGCTGAGCCAGGAACCTCCGGAGCCTCCCACCTGATCCTATCTCCTTCCTCAGGTGGGAGCCAAAGACTCTACAAGACAAATGGCAGGATCCCTTTCTCAGGCCTGGAAGAGGCAGGAAATGGAGATGTCTGGGGGGCCCTCATAACTGCAGAGACTGTTTATTGCATTTCTTTAAACTTTGACCTGACCCCTACCCACCCAGCACCCTGTCCAGGAGAGAGAAACTGCCCTTGTGTGCTAGGACAATGAATGCCGTCACTGTTGTCCTGAGCACAGACCACATTGTGGCTGGTGTGGTCCTGGCTGTGGCCAGGAGGACTGCCCCAAAGGCCTGATGTCTCCGTGTGCCTGAGGGAGTTCTGTCTTTTTGGGGTGACCTCAACCAGTCAGCATGGTAACAGGCAGGATGTGAGTGTTTGTTGTGTAGCAGGCACCGTTGTTTCATTCTATTGTAGGTAGCTACTATTTGTATTATTAGTACTTCCACTTAACAGGCAAGGAAACTGGGATTTGGGAGCAGTAAGCCACTTGGTCATGCAGCCAGGTGGTTACTGGGGAGTCCCAGGATGTACACCTGTGGCTGAGGAGCGCTTCACTGTCTGCCATCTTGCCCATAACCCACATGGCTACTGCCATCTTGCCCATAACCCACATGGCTACTGGACAGCTCCATGTCCCTTGGCTGCTTAGCAAGGTTCTCCTTCTCTAGAAGGCTTATCATGACATGGAGGCCCAGTATTCTGACCAGC
Source organism: Pongo pygmaeus (assembly GCF_028885625.2). Classification (NCBI taxonomy): domain Eukaryota; kingdom Metazoa; phylum Chordata; class Mammalia; order Primates; family Hominidae; genus Pongo; species Pongo pygmaeus. Next base: position 221,360,017 of record NC_072373.2, read on the forward strand.
ATCTCCATAGAGTCCTTTCCTTTTATTCTCTTTATGCTTTGTTGGAATGATTGGCCATGAAATATTGCAACCTGTGGCATGTCCAGACGCGAGCGGGCCCCGGAAAGCAGAGTGCTGACGGCTGCATTTGCTGTGCTTTCAGGCTGGCATGCGGGGCCTGACCTAGATCACCAGCCAGCCCTTGTTCTCCTGGATGTCTTAGGGCTCTGTCCTGGCACAGGGGCGTGTTCCCAAGCGCTGATGCTGGGTGTGACCTGGCTTGTGCACCCAACTCAGCAGAAACCTTCCAGGCAGTGGCTCAGGCAGCTCCCTGGGACAGCAGCTCACCACGCACAACCTGCCTGGGTGTGTCTGCCGAGGTGTGCCTCCTGGATCATGCGGCAGCCTGTTCTGCGTGGCGTCGGCTCCCGCCCCGTCCTGGGATCTCTTGGGTGAGGTCTCTTCTCTTCCAGGGCTAATCTGGGTTTCTAGCATGGCAACCTCTACCATGGCTTCTGACTCATGTCAGCCTGAAACCTTCAGGCTTCTGAGTCCCTGGGGACTCACCTTCCTTCTCACTTAGTCTTGGTCACTGAGTTAACCTGAATTTGAGCTGGGATGGTAAGAAAGCCTCCAGTTGAATACTCTTGGGAAAAAATCAAAATAAGATACATCAAAATGTAGGACCATATGTCAGTATAAAAAGCAGCAAAAGGCCGGGTGCAGTGGCTCACACCTGTAATCCCAGCATTTTGGGAAGCCAAGGCGGGTGGATCACCTGAGGGCAGGAGTTCTAGACCAGCCTGACCAACGTGGCAAAACCCCATCTCTACTAAAAATACAAAAGTTAGCTGGGCGTGGTAGCATGCACGTGTAATCCCAGCTACTTGGGAGGCTTAGGCAGGAGAATAGCTTAAACTCGGGCGGCAGAGGCTGCAGTGAGCCGAGATCTCACCGCTGCACTCCAGCCTGGGCAACAGAGCAAGACTCCGTCTCAAAAAAAAAAAAAAAAAACCCAGCAACAACACACATACACACAAGCTGTATATGCGCATAGAAAAAAAAGCTGGTAGCTGGGTGCAGTGCCTCACGCCTGTAATCCCAGCAATTTGAGAGGCCATGGCAAGAGGATTGCTTGAGCCCGGGAGCTCAAGACCAGCCTGGGCAACATAGGGAGACCCTCTCTCTACAAAAAATACGAAAACTAGTTGGCTGTGGTGGCACACATCTGTAGTCCTAGCTACTAGGGAGGCTGAGGTGAGAGAATCGCTTGAGCCCAGGAGGTTGAGGCTGCAGTGAGCCATGATCACACCACTGTACCCCAGCCTGGGCAACAGAGGGAGACTCTGTCTCATAAATTTAAAAAATTTTTAAAAGACAAAGGAGCTGGTGGAATATATACCAGGCTGTCAAAAATTTTGTTTTTGACAAGGGGTGCTGGGCGTGGTGGTTCATGCCTGTAATCCCAGCACTTTGGGAGGCCAAGTTGGGCAGATCACCTGAGGCCAGGAGTTCGAGACCAGCCTGGCCAACATGGCAACATCCTGTCTCTACTAAAAATACAAAAATTAGCTGGGCATGGTGACGGGTGCCTGTAGTCCCAGCTACCCAGCTACTTGGGAGATTAAGGCAGGAGAACCGCTTGAACCTGGGAGGCGGAGCTTGTGGTGAGCCAAGATCACACCACTTTACTCCAGCCTGGGCAACAGAGCTAGACTCTGTCTCAAAAAATAATAATAATAATAATTGTTAGGGGATAGGACTATATAAGAAACTTTAACTTTCCAAGTCACACATTTTTGTAAAACTAATATTTTAACATTGTACATTTGTTTCTTTGTCATAAGGGAAAGTTAAAAAAAAATTTTTAGGAGAACTCTTTATCTTGCCTAGCTGAACCCACAGTTGAGAATAAAAATGAGCTCTGCCAAGTTGTTGAGGAAGGTCAATGACCCCACTTAGCTGTTGACCTTTCCCTGAAACTGCTGAGCAGTAGGAGCAAGCCGGCAGCTGTGACCAACTGTGTGGGCCGTGGAGTCCAGGCCCTTCTGGGTAGGTGGTGTCCACAGCTACTTCTTTCTCCGGGGAGGGGTCTCCTGGAGCTGAAGCTGGAGCCAGGGAAGACCCCAGGGAATCGTTGGGGAATAGGTGGTGGGAGTCACTCCCTGCTGCTGGGGCGCCCTGTGGACTGCCCCTACCTCCATAAAGATACCTCTGACCTGGCTGCCGGGGCCTGAGCCACACACACCTGAGCTGCAGGAGGTTCTGAGAATTCTGTGGACTGGGAGTGGAGAGGGGAGGGGTCAGCCATGTCTGGAAGAGTTTCATAAGCATATTTATTTTCTTTGCTAGCCTAACGACACCACAAACAAACACAACAACAATAACAACAGAACTGCAATCAGCCCAGTCCCATAGTGGGCTTACCCATGTGAGGGCAGGACCCTGCATCTGCCTGCGCCATGTGGGCAAATGGATCTCTCTTAAAATCTCACCTGCCCACCTTCTCTATCGCAGCCAATCTCAGCTGATGCTGCAGGGTCCTGCTGTCAGAGGCTCAGACACTGCCTAGGTGGCAGAAGCCCTGGATTGTTGTCTCCAGGGACTGGGACAGGCTGCAGGGGCCGGAGCAGGGTGCAGGGACTGCCATAATGAACCCCAAAGGCCTGGAGCCTGCGGGTAATGGCTTGGCGTGCACCTCCTGCCCACTAGGTGGCGCTGTCTCTCAGCAAATTCTCCAGGCTGCTTTAAGTGTTCCCTGAGCCAGAGGAAGCTCCATCTCCCCCGGGACTCCCCTAGTAGGGGGTCTGAGGCAGACCCTCCAATGGACAGCACCCGACCTTGGTCCTGAGGGTCTGGCCGCCACCTTTAGCCCTGCACATGCTTACCCTCCAGGGCTGGAGGGGTCTGGTACCTGGGGCATTGCTCCCTTACTTGAGGCCCAGGGAGGGGGCCATGGGTACCCCTTTACCCCCTACCCTTCGATTCTTTCCTCAGTCACATTTGTTGAGTATCTGTGGGGAGCCAGGCAGGTGCTGGAGACCCTGGGGTGGGGGCCTCCCCTTAAGGGCTCACCAGGTGGTTCCAGCAGAGGCCCCAGTGGCCCCCCAGTTCCCAGCCTGCCTGGCCTCTGCTGGGCTGAGATCACCAATGACAGCCTCTTTTCCCTCCCTTGTCCTTCACGTCACCCCTCGCCGGCTGTTTCCCACTCCCTTCCCTCAATCACGCTGGCCTCCTCCAGGGTTGCCCCCTCTCTTCTCCCTGTCCCACACGCATTGCTGTGTCCTCAACAGAGAGCATGGCCAGCTGACTGTTGGCCGGCATCACCACAGCCATCCATGCCCAGCCAACGTGAATTTTCCACCTGTGTTCTGCCTTGACCAATGCCAGCAAGTACACAGTGCCCGAGGACTCAGCCTCGGCTCCTCTCTTCCCCAGCAAGTACACAGTGCCCGAGGACTCAGCCTCGACTCCTCTCTTCCTCAGGAACCTAATCGGTTACTGAGTCCATCCTAAGGCTCCCCGGACCTGCTTCATTTTCTCCCCCTCGTTTCGAGCCCCCTCTTGGACTGATCCCATATTCACTCTTGTCTCACCACTTCAGATCACTCCTATCTGGCATCTCGACTTCTCATCTTGCCCCCTGAGGTCTGCCCTCTACCCCTACAGCTGGAGAGACTTTTGGAGGCTTAGAGTGACATTAGTGGGTCTCTACTCAACTTCTTTTTTTTTTGAGAAGGAATTTTGTTCTGTCACCCAGGCTGGAGTGCAGTCGCGTGATCTCGGCTCACTGCAGCCCCCACCTTCCCAGTTCAAGCAATTCTCCTGCCTCAGCCTCCCAAGTAGCTGGGGTTACAGGCTCCCGCCACCACACGCAGCTAATTAGAGACGGGGTTTCACCATGTTGCCCAGGCTGGTCTCAAACTCCTGACTTCAGGTGATCCACACACCTTGGCCTCCCAAAGTGCTGGGATTACAGGTGGGAGCCACCATGCCCAGCCTCCACCCAACTTAAAATCATTCAGTGGCTCCCCGCTGCCTTGAGGATAAAATCCAGCCCCTTTAGCTTGGTGAGCAAGACCTGACCTCACACTGTAAAGGGCCATAGTGAATAGCCATGTTCATGCCTTTCTGCCACTGCATTTGCCTCTTGGCCGCCAGGAACCAGCCTTCACCCCCACCTTACTCCCCTGCCCCCTGCAGCCTGGGCCAGGCCCTCCTGTCACATGTGCATGCACCTCGGCTGTGCTACACCCACACTGTCTCCTAATCCATCTATTGACCGGGCTCGGAGCTCCTTGAACTTGGAACTGTGGCTTCCATCTTATTATTTGTCATGTTTGGACAAATAAATGAAGTGGGTTCTAGTCCCCAAGGGTGTCTAAGCAGACCTGGCAACCAGAGGGACTTGGCTTTGAACCAGAGGAAGTCAATGCTTCTCAGGAAGGTCGCCCTGCTGGGAAGGGGCAGCTGCAGGAATGGGGAGGGCCAGAGCTTCCTGAAGCAGGCCCTGTGGAGTGCTGAGTCCAGGCTTCTCTCATGGTCAGTGTGGCTCCCTCTAATGTGTAGTGATTTTTTTCCCAGTTATAGAATTGTGCATAGTCATTGTAAAAAATTGGGGAAAGGGAGAAAGAGCAGAAAAGTTTGAAACATTGAATCCTACTGCATAGCTGTAATCACTCTTACCCTTTGTTAAGTTTCCTGTCATCCTTTCACAAACATGCATACATCTGTAGCACAAGGCTGAGACCATAAACATTTTAATACCCGTTTTTTTTTTTTTTTTTTTTTTTTTTGAGACAGAGTCTCGCTCTGTTACCCAGGCTGGAGCGCAGTGGCATGATCTCGGCTCACTGCAAACACCACCTCCTGGGTTCACGCCATTCTCCTGCCTCAGCCTCCCGAGTAGGTGGGACTACAGGCACCCGCCACCACACCCGGCTAATTTTTTGCATTTTTTTTTAGTAGAGACGGGGTTTCACCTTGTTAGCCAGGATGGTCTCAATCTCTCGATCTCCTGACCTCATGATCCTCCTGCCTCAGCCTCCCAAAGTGCTGGGATTACAGGCATGAGCCATTGCACCCAGCCTTAATACCCATTTTTAACATCCATTTTTTACTTATGATAATTTTACTGTGTTCTTAAATAATTTCCAGTAAAACTTTTTTTTTTTTTTTGAGACAGAGTCTCACTCTGTCGCCCAGGCTGGAGTGCAGTGGTGCTCTCGGCTCACTGCAACCTCCACCTCACAGGTTCAAGCAATTCTCTTGCCTCAGCCTCCCAAGTAGCTGGGATTACAGGTGCCTGCCACCATGCCCAGCTGATTTTTGTATATTTAGTAGGGATGGGGTTTCACCATGTTGGCCAGACTTGTCTCAAACTCCTGACCTCACATGATCTGCCCACCTTGGCCTCCCAGGGTGCTGGGATTATAGGCATGAGCCACTGCGCCCAGCCTGGCCACATGCTTTTTTAAGCAGGACAGTGTTTACTTGAGGAACAGGTATGATTTGGGCAGTTAGGTATTTCAGAAAGGGGCAGAACAAATAGGGAGCACTTTCTGCTACATTTTTACCCTGGGCCCTCCACCTATAGGTGCCTTCCAATGTGCCGGTCCTCTGAGAGCTCCGGGTCTCTTCTTGCCTCAGTGCTGCACTGGGGTGGTGCCCAGCAAGTACAGTTCCAGGCCTCTGACGGTGCTGTGCAAAGGCCACCCATGGCCAGTCACCTGCATAACTGTCATCCTCCCACAGTGCCTCAGAATAGGCCCTTGTCCGGCCAGGCACGGTGGCTCACACCTGTAATCCCAGCACTTTGGGAGGCCAAGGTGGGCAGATCACGAGGTCAGGAGATCGAGACCATCCTGGCTAACATGGTGAAACCCCATCTCTACTAAAAATACAAAAAATTTGCCCGGTGTGGTGGCGGGCGCCTGTAGTCCCAGCTACTCGGGAGGCTGAGGCAGAAGAATGGCATGAACCCGGGAGGTAGAGCTTGCAGTGAGCTGAGATCGCGCCATTGCACTCCAGCCTGGGTGACAGAGCGAAACTCTGCCAAAAAAAAGAATAGGCCCTTGTCAAGGTGTTGCTGAGAGGGACCCCGCCTAGACTTGGCTCATTTTGTCAAGGAAGCTCCTTGTTTTTTTTCTGCCTGGGGGCCTCGTGGGGCCATGCCCTGGTCTGCTGCCACCCTTCTTGTCTCTGGGAGCTGTGTGCTGGCACGGGGGCTCCCAGGCCTGTTCCTGCCTCCACCTGATCACATTCTCCAAGACACTTTCCAGGGAAGGTTCCCCCAGCTGCGGCCAGCCAGGCTTTCCCCTTTGGAAGCTGAGGCTGCTGGTTCAGGGTCTGCTGCCAGAGAGCCTAAACTAGGTCAGTTGGCTTGAGGGTTACACTGGGAACCTTGTTAAAATATCTGTGGTCATGGGTAGATCAGCAGAAACCAGGCTGTAAGGAAACGGCCTCTCCTTTCGTAGCATGGCATGAGGGAGGCAGCTCTCTGCTCACCAACCCCCTTGACCCCCTCAGCGGCCCTGCCCTCTTAGGGGTGGTGGCATAATCTCCATGTTACAGCTCAGTGTGGAAAGTTCTTCCTGGAATCCCCCATAATAGCCTTCCAGCCTCTGTTCTTTCACTTCCTTCATGAAGCCCTCGCTCACCCCTTCCAAGTCAGCATGTGCCCTGGAGCTCCATGCCAGTCTTACCACCTTATGTCAGGAGCCCTTCGGGGCCAGGGTCTGTGTCGTGTTCACCATCACACATGAGTCCCCCATCCCGCCTCTGGTGCAGTGTAGGTGTCTGCTGGATGGATGCCTGGACTGCGGCCTTCCAGGGCCAGGCTGCTGGAGCAGCTCCTCCTTGGGGGCAGCCAGCTGGGCCTCTCCTTTGCACCGGCCCGGTGCCGCGTGGATGATCTGCTGGGGTTTCTGGGTCCCCTCTCTCCCCATGTGTGGCTTGGAGGCTTCTCCCAGAGGCTCCAGGCAGTAACAGACTCTGCACTGAAATTATAGTCAGGCCCAGGGAGAATTCTAGTCTATGGGATGGGAAGCTAATCTTTGTTAACTTTAATCAACACTTATATGAGAATTACCTGTAACCTAATAACAAAATTAAACCAAAAATCACCTATATATTGAATTGAACAGAAATCAGCCAGGAGGATTTGGTGTCTAAGTTGTGTCACTGAAAAAGGGGGAAAAAGAATCCTGAGAAAAGCGAGGAATGTGCTGAAGTTCAGGGCCAGCTGCTTACTCAGCACCTGGCTGTGGCTCCAGGGAGGGTCGCTTTGACCCCATCACCCCGCGTCATGGGTTCTATTGTTTAGAACTGAGAACAGATGCCCGAATGGCCGCAGAGAAGTCCTTGTGGGACTCTACACTTCCCCCCTCCAGCCCTGGTAAGAGGCGGGCCCTGTCAGAGAGGGGCACTGAGAGCTGCTCCATCCAATGGCTGGACGGTTCCACTCACATCAGCCCACAGTTGCTCTGTGCTAGGCACGGTGCCACCCTTCAGCACTGCCCGTGAGCTCCTGGACCAGCAGAGCAGACTGGCGTGTGAACTAATGCGTAAAGAGCTTTGAGCTGAGGGAGGGGAGACCACCTAGGAAGTCGCAGAGAAGAGGTGCTGTTTGCACGGGGCCTTGGAGAATGCATGTGGATGTGCATGTAGAGAAACTGGTGGGAAGGATGCTACAGGATTCTCCTCCAGAATGCTGGGCAAGAAGGCATGACAGCTTGGGGTCGGGCGGAGGTCAGGGGACAGTCTGTAGCATTGAGCTCTCTGAGCATGCTCTACACATTTGCACACCTCAATCACTGAGGGTACTTGTTAAAATGTAGACTTCCAGGCCCTGCCATAACCCCAGAATACCTGCCAGATGAGCCTGGGAATTTGCATTTTAAGCAAGCTCCCAAGGTGATTCAATTCTGATGCCCACTAAAATTTGAGAATATGCCAGGATGGGGCAGGCACAGTGGCGCATGCCTGTAATCCCAACACTTTGGGAGGCTGAGGCAGGAGATCATTTGAGTCCAGGAGTTTGAGAGCAGCCTGGGCAACATAGTGAGACCCCATCTCTATTGAAGGTGTGTATATAAAAGAAAAAGAAAAAAGAGAGAGAATATGTCAGGGTTTTAGGTGAAGACCTGGTCATCTCCGTCCCTTCTTGGCAATCAAAGCTCCCTGGTCTATGAGAGCTTATATTTTGGGGAACCAAGGAATTTGAATACAGGGAATGAACACCTTACCTGGGAAGACATATCACAAAGGTCATGTGGGTGTCACGCTCAGCAGGGATGGGAGGGTGGGAACAGGGCAAGATGGATTTGGGGGAGCACATCTGGGATTAGAACAGAGCAGGGATAACAGAGCCCCAAGGTGCGACCCTGCGGGATGTGGTTTATGATGCTTTATGCTGTGGATGTTATCCTGTGGCTAGTTAGATTGGGGATAGATTCATCACATTGTATAGATGAGTAAACTGAGGCTAGGTGTGCAGGGACCTCCCCCTGGGATACACAGCTAGTCAGAGTCAGACCCAGGCTGGGAATCAGCTGCAGGGTCTTGGTACTTGGGTACCACAAGGGACCCCAAGCCTGGAGGGGCTTTTAGCTGCCTCCTGAGCTCTTGTTGGCTGTTCCAGGAGGCCTGATGTCTCTGCTGGGAGCTGGCTGAGCAGCTCGGCAGCTTGGCGCACGTCCACACAGCACTGGCTGCTGCAGTGCCACCGCCCAGCAGCCTCCTGTGCCCGTGGGGGTTGTCAGCCTGGAGCCCAGGAGGTGCCCCTGAGCCTGGTGCTGCTTTGGCTGCTAAGACCCTGGTGGATCACTGGTTGCCGGCCGCCATCCCCATAGCAACCCAAGTGTATGCTGCCTCTGGGTAAAAGCCATCCCCTGGGGACTTTGGGGCACCAGAGCTGAGATGTATAGAACACCCAGCTCATAGCCCTGAGCTGGTGAAAACAGCACATGCCACCAGCAGGTCTTGGTTTGTCTGGGAGGAGGCCCAGTCCAGGGTGGTACCTGAGTTTTGTCCCCTTCAGAAATGCTTCCCGTTGGAGGAGCGTCTGGGTCCTGTTTTTCCAGGTAGCCTTTCCCTAGAGCTGGTAGTTCAGCCACTGCAGTTTTGGATAGCCAGGTAGCAGATGCTAGTTGGTATTAATAGCAAGATTAATGAGCTTATGGGAGGAGGAAAAGGTACCACAACCAAAAACCATATGGTCAGAGAAGAGGATGAGACACAGAATGGGCATTGTCCTGGACACTTGGGAGCATGTGGTTGCATTCCCTCTCCAGCCTGGTCTGTCATGTGTGTCAAGGATGGGCCCTGGGCTTGCCAGGTGACATTCCCTGGACAGTTGTGAAGCACTTAGCCAAAGTTAGCTCCCTCTGCTGATGGTGACTCACAAAGGGAGCTCCCCGCATCAACCATGAGAATTTGCAGACCCTGAAGATTTCAGGTCACATTTCTGAGTTTTCACGCCCCACTTTTTTACCCTCTTTAGGAAGGAGTAAGGCTCCTGAGGAGTTCAGGAGGCCTCCAGGTACCTGACCCCAGAATGTCTGACACCGTCCTGGGAAGTTCTGGCCAGCAAGGAAGGGGGGTGGTGAGGATTTCAGTGGTCTTGCAGGATGATGTGGCAGAAGCTCCCTGTCCCCAGGGCACATGGTTGTGGGGAGCTGGGCCTGGAAGAATCCTGGTTCTTTTTTCTTTTCTTTTTGAGAGATGAAGTCTTGCTCTGTTGCCCATGCCAGAATGCAGAATGCAGTGGTGTGATCTTGGCTCAACTGCAACCTCCGCCTGCCAGGTTCAAGCGACTCTCCTGCCTCAGCTTCCCAAGTAGCTGGGACTACAGGCATATGCCACTACGCCCAGCTAATTTTTGTTGTTTCTTTTATAGTAGAGACGGGGTTTCACCATGTTGGCCAGGCTGGTCTTGAACTCCTGACCTCAGGTGATCCACCCACCTCAGCATCTTAAAGTGCTGGGATTACAGGCATGAGCCACCACACCCAGCCTAGAATCCTGGTTCTGAATTGGGTGATGCAGGAGTGTCCATCTGTGACTGAAGTTCCCCTTTTTCTCCAGTGACGTTGTACAGGGCTGTGCCCTGCCTGGTCTGCAGAGCCTGCAGGGCCTGCGGCCTTTGGGAGTTTAGCCAGGCTTTTTTGTACCCTCATCAATTTTGGCTGAAGGACTTGTGCTCAGGTCTGTTTTCTTTCTCCCTGGCCACCTCTGAGCACCTGTGCTGAGTTGGACTTTGCAGGATCCTGGATCTGGAGAAGTTCCCCGGGGTAGGAGGTTAGCTTGTCTCTCCCACACCCAGAGGCTTTGGTGAAATGAAGCCAGGACCGAGCCCTCCTCTTGGCTGTGAAAGCAGACCCCACCATGTTGGATAGTCCAGGGAGGCACCCTGGAGGTGGGAACAGGGTCTACAGATCAGGGTCACAGGCCTTTGTCTGCTACATTTCACCCATGTGGCCTGGGACTGGCCTGTTTCCAAGTTTGCAAATTAGGAGCTAGTGCAGCACTAGGCTCCACCAGGATTTCCCCAGCCAGGTCTGTGAAATGCCCTTGCTCCGTGGATTGGCCTTGGGGCTTTAGCATCTCCATGCTCCTCTCTTTCATCCACTATTGCTGATCCAGCTATAATCCTGCAGGGCCAATAGCAGCCTGCCCTGGCAGTTCAGGAAATGCATCGAGCTGCCCAGCATATTCAGGAAAGGACCTTTGAAAGACTTCAGCTTAAGAGTCTGAAATAGCAAGACTGATTCTCAGCAGACTTTGGGAGTTGTCAGAGGCCCCCAGGAGGCTTTCTCCAAAAGCCTGAGTGAGCCAGGCCAGGCCTAGGGTGAGTGTTGGCGGGAACAGAGCTGGTTCCAGCATGCTGGTGGGAGTTCATCCTGAGCTCCCATTGTCTCTCTCCCGCCCCTGCTAGGGGCCAGCTTCCCTTTTCTAAGCTCCTGCATATTTGTCATTTTTTCTCCCCAGTCAATTGACTGGACTCCACTAAAGGGGCAAAGCTGGCATTGGGCGTGGGATGGGAGGGCCTGCTGGATACCCTGCCCTGGTTTAGAAAGCTGCGCCCTCGCCAGTGTCCTGGCCCTGGTTTCCAGGGCAGGTGAGCCAGGGGACTAGGGAGGTGTCTGGTAGGGCAGTAGGCAGAGATAGGGAGCAGGGCTCAGGAGAGATAGGAGTGGGGACCAGGTGGGGGCAGGGGGCCAGGGCCAGGGCTCTTCCCAGGTTGGCACTCTGGGTTCCATGTTGAATTATCTCTAAGGTGTCCCTGGGCTGCTTTGGTGGTGTTTTTAAGCCCTGGTTCTTAGTTCCATTCTGATGGAACTAAGATGGAACTAAGATGCTAGGAGGCCAGATGAGCCTTAGTGCTCTGGGTGACTGGAGAGGTCCATGGTTTCCTTTCTCCTTCTAGGGTGAAGGCATGGGCTTTGGAGTCTGGATCTGGGTCTCCTCTCTGCCTCTGATTCACTGAGTTGCTTTGTCTCTCTGAGTTTCAGGTTCCTCATCTATAAAATAAAGATTCATCCTCTATCCCAGGTACTTGCCCAGATACTGTGACTATGACAGTGAACAAAACAAAGTCCCTGATCACATGAGATGTACGTTCCAGTGGAGAAAGGAAGGTCAGCTCAATATAGAGCTCTGTGGGTAGCACTGAGGGTGCTGAAGACCTCATTCACCTGAAGGATTGAGACACAAGGGCCATTTTAGAAGTTGTGTTCAGGGAGGGCCTCTATGAAGTGCAAGAACCATGAGATAAACTTGGAGAAGAACATCAAGGCAACGGAAGCAGCAGGTGCAAAGGCCCTGGGGTGTAAGGACTTGTGCTTGAAAGACGGCCAGGGGCCCATGTAGCTGGCGCAGTGAGTGGTGAGAAGTGTGTTGTAAAGGGAGGCGAAGTGGCAGTCAGAGACCAGTGTGTGGGTCCTGCGGGCCACAGTGAGGAGGTAGGCGTTGGCCTTGAGTATGATGAGCAGTCTTGCAGTAGAAGCTTCTGGAGGGTTTTGAGCAAAGGCATGGTAGGAGCTGACTTAGGTTTCTAACAACTTCCCTCTGGCTGTTATGTGGAGAATGGACCATCAGGGGCCAGCGAGAGGAGGTCAAGGCAAGTGGGGATTCAGGAGTCCACCCACCCCGGACCAGGCTGGTGGTGGCAGAAGGGGTGATGTACTTAGCATCTACCTTATAAGTAGAGAAGTAGAGTCAATGGGATTTGCTGATGCATTGTGTGTGGAGTTTATGTATGACAGAGGAGTTGGGAAGACCCCAGGACTTCTGACCTGAGCAACAGGAGGATGGAGGTGCCATCAGCTGAGATGGGAAAGACTGTGAAGCAGGCTTGGCAGCTGCACCACCTGACACTCCCACCAGCAATGAATGGATGAGGGTTCCAATTGCTCCACAACCTGGCCAACACTTGTTCTCATCTGTCTTTTTGATTCTGGTAGATGTGAAATGGTTTATCGTTATAGTTTTGGGTTTTTGTTGTTGTTGTTTTTGAGACGGAATCTTGGTCTGTTGCCCATGCTGGAGTGCAATGGTGTGATCTCAGCTCACTGCAGCCTCCACCTCCTGGGTTCAAGAGATTCTCTTGCCTCAGCCTCCCGAGTAGCTGGGACTACAGGAGTGCACCACCACATCTGGCTAATGTTTGTATTTTTAGTAGAGATGGGGTTTCACCACATTGGATAGGCTGGTCTCAAACTCCTGACCTCAGGTGATCTGCCCGCCTCGGCCTCCCAAAGTGCAGACAAAGTGCAGAGATTACAGGCGTGAGCCACTGTGCCTGGCCCTTTTTTTTTTTTTTTTTTTTTTTTTTTTTTGAGACAGGGTCTTACTCTGTCACCCAGACTGGAGTGCAGTGGCGCCATCTCGGCTCACTACAAGCTCTGCCTCCCGGGTTCACGCCATTCTCCTGTCTCAGCCTCCTGAGTACAACAGTCCCTCCTGGGACTACAGGTGCCCGCCAGCACACCCTGCTAATTTTTTTGTATTTTTAGTAGAGACAGGGTTTCACCATGTTAGCCAGGATGGTCTTGATCTCCTGACCTTGTGATCTGCCCATCTCGGCCTCCCAAAGTGCTGGGATTACAGGTGTGAGCCACCGCGCCCAGCCACCCATTTTTTAAAATTGGGGTTTTCTCCACTTTTTTATTATTGAGGGTTTTTTTTGTTTTGTTTTGTTTTGTTTTTGAGATGGCATCTCACTCTGTCACCCAGGCTGGAGTGCAGCGGTGTGATCTCAGCTCACCGCAACCTCTGCCTCCTGGGTTCAAGTGATTCTCCTGCCTCAACCTCCCGAGTAGCTGGGACTACAGGTGCGTGCCACCACACCCTGCTAATTTTTTATTTTTAGTAGAGACTGGGTTTCACCATGTTGGCCAGGCTGGTCTCGAACTCCTGACCTCAGGTGATCCCCCATCTCGGCCTCTCAAAGTGCTGGAATTACAGGCGTGAGCCACTGCACCCAGCCTATTACTGAGTTTTGAGAGTTCTTTATGGTCTGGGCATGGTGGCTCATGCCTTTAATCCCAACACTTTGGGAGGCTGAGACGGGTGGATCACCCGAGGTCAGGAGTTTGAGACCGGCCTGGCTAACATGGTGAAATCCCGTCTCTACTGAAAATACAAAAATCAGCCAGGCATGGTGGCTGGTGCCTGTAATCCCAGGTACTCTGGAGGCTGAGGCAGGAGAATCACTTGAATGCAGGAGGCGGAGGTTGCGTTGAGATTGAGATCGCACCACTGCACTACAGCCTGGGCGACAGAGCGAGACTCCCTCTTTAAAAAAAAAAAAAAAAAAAAGAATTTTTTATGTATTTTGCGTAACAGTCCCTTACCAGATATATGATTTGTCAATATTTTCTTTCATTTTGTGTGTTGTCTTTTCACATTCTCGATGGTGTCTTTTGAAACAGAAAAGTTTTTAATCTTGATAAAGTTCTCTTTGTTTATTTTTTTCTTCTGTTGCTTGTGCTTTAGATATCATAATTAAGAAACCATTTCCTGCCAGGTGTGGAGGCTCATTCCTGTAATCCCAATACTTTACATGGCAGAGGCAAGAGGATGGCTTGAGCCCAGGAGTTCAATAGCAGCCTGGGCAACATAGGAAGACACCCCATCTGTCAAAACAATTTTTCTTTTATTTATTTATTTATTTATTTTTTTGGAGACAGAGTCTCACTCTGTCGCCCAGACTAGAATGCAGTGGTGCGATCTCAGCTCACTGCAACCTCCAGCTCCTGGGTTCAAACAATTCTCATGCCTCAGCTTCCCGAGTAGCTGGGACTACAGGCATGCGCCACCATGCCCAGCTAATTTTTTGATATTTTTAGTAAAGATGGGGTTTCACCATGTTGATCAGGCTGGTCTCAAACTCTTGACTTCAAGTGATCTGCCCACCTTGGCCAAAAAAAAATTAATTAGCTGAGTGTAGCAGTGTGGGCCTATGGTCCCAGCTCCTCAGGAGGCTAAGGTGAGAATCAATTGAGTCCAGAAGGTCAAGGCTGCTTTGAGTGCTGATTGTACCACTGCACTCTAGCCTGCGTGACAGAGCAAGACCCTGTCCAGAAAAAAAAAAAAAATCATTTCTTAACCCAAGGTCATGAAAATTTGTTTCTGTATTTTCTTCCAAGATTTTTGTAACTTTATCTCTTGTATTTAGGTCATTTATCCATTTCAGGTTAATTTTTTTAGATGCTGCAAGGTAAGAGTCCAGTTTCATCCTGTGCATGTGAATATCCAGTTGTCTCACCACCCATTTGTTAATTTCTTCCCCACTGAATTGTCTTGGCACCCTTGTCAAAAATCAACTGGCCATAAATCGGAGGGTTTATTTCTGAACTCTCATTTTTGTTCCACTGATCTATATGTCTGTCTTTATGCCAGTACCACCCCGTCTCGTTGACCTTGCCTTTGTAGTAAGTTTTGAAATCGGGAAGTGTGAGTCCAACTTGTTCTTTTTCAAGGTGGTGTTGGATATTCTGGGTCCCTTGCCTTTCCATATGAATGTTAGGATCAACTTGTCAATTTCTAGGCCGGGCGCGGTGGCTTAAGCCTGTAATCCCAGCACTTTGGGAGGCCGAGGCAGGAGGATCATGAGGTCAGGAGATCGAGACCATCCTGGCTAACACGGTGAAACCCCATCTCTACTAAAAATACAAAAATTAGCCAGGCATAGTGGCGGGTGCCTGTAGTCCCAGCTACTCGGGAGGCTGAGGCAGGAGAAGGGCGTGAAGCCAGGAGGCGGAGCTTGCAGTGAACTGAGATTGCACCGCTGCACTCCAGCCTGGGCGACAGAGCGAGACTCTGTCTCAAAAAAAAAAAAAAAAAAAAAAACTTGTCAATTTCTACAAAAAAAAAAAAAAAGGCAATTTTTACAAACTCCCCAAGAAAGGGATTTTGATAGAGATCATGTATTGAATTTTATTCAGTAATGTGTACTGTTCAAAGCACAAAAATTTGCACTTTGTTAAATTTGTTCCTAAGTGTTTTATTATGATTAATGCAATTATAAGTGGAATCATTTTCTTAATTTTACTTTGATTGTTCGTTGCTAGTGTATAAAAATACAATTGATTTTTGTATATTGACCTTGTATCCTGTACCTTTAACTTGTTTATTAGTCCTAATAGTTTTTTAGTGGGCCAGGTGCAGTAGCTCAAGCTTGTAATCCCAGCACTTTGGGAGGCCAAGATGGGCAGATCACTTGAGCTCAGGAGCTCGAGACCAGCCTGGACAACATGGCAAAACCCCATCTCTACAAAAAATACAAAAATTAGCCAGATGTGGTGCACACCTATAGTCCTAGCTACTTGGGAGGTTGAGGTGGGAGGATTGCTTGAGCCTGGGAGGCGGAGGTTGCAGTGAGCCAAGATTATGCCATTGCACTCTGGCCTGGGTGACAGAGTGAGACCCTGTCTCAAAAAAAAAAAAAAATTTTTTTTTAGTGGATTCCTTATGATTTTCTACATATAAGATCATGTCATCTACAAATAAGGATAGTTTTACTTCTTCCTTTCCAACCTGAATGGCTTTCATTTCTTTTTCTTAACTTACCTAACCTGGAATGAACCTCAAGACAATATTGAATAAGAACGGTGAAAGCGGACATCCTTTTCTTGTTCATAATCTTGGTAGGGAGAGTTTTTACCACAAATATGATAAAAGCTGTGGGATTTTCATAGATGCCGTTTATCAGATTGAGGATGTTCTCTTCTAGTTTGTTGAGTGGGTTTTTTTGTTTTTTGTTTGTTTGTTTTGAGACGGAGTTTCACTCTTGTTGCCCAGGCTGGAGTACAATGGCGCGATCTCAGCTCACTGCAACCTCTGCCTCCCAGGTTCAAGCGATTCTCCTGGCTCAGCCTTCACAAGTAACACAGGCATGCGCCACCATGCCTGGCTAATTTTGTATTTTTAGTAGAGGTGGGCTTTCACCATGTTGGTCAGGCTGGTCTTGAACTCCCGACCTCAGGTGATCCGCCTGCCTCTGCCTCCCAAAGTGCTGGGATTACAGGCGTGAGCCACCGCACCCAGCCTTGTTGAGTGGTTTTATTATGTTGGATTTCATCAGCTGCTTTTCCTGTATGGTTTTTGTCCTTTATCCTATTGATATGGTGTTTTACAGTCATTGATTTTCAGATGTTAAACCAACCTTGCATTCCTGGGATAAATCTCACCTGGTCAGGGTATAGAATCCTTTTTATATGTTGTATTCAGTTTGCTAGTATTTTGTTGGGCATGTTTGCATCTATATTCATGTGAGATACTCATCTGTAGTTCTCTTTTCTCATGATACTGTCATCGGGTTTTGGCTATCCTTATCTTTTAATGTGTTAGAGTGTGGAACAGGAGACACAGATCAACCTCTCCCCTCCTATGCTCACTTGCATCTGGTGCGAAGGGACAAATAGAAGCTCTGAGCTCAAGTTCAGATAGTGTCAACAGAGGTACCAAGGGGGAAGACAGAGCTTCATCTGTAAAACAGGATAGGAAACCCAGCTGGCAGCCTGGAGGCAGTGGGCTGACCTGCTGCCTTCTTTGCAGTGCATCCAGGACAGCGAGACTACCTGAGGGAGCTGCCATATGCTGGTCTTCAAAGGAAAGACTGTAGGACTCAACCTCTGAGGTCCCTCCTGGCTCTAAAACTCCCGCTCTGAGGGATCGAGTCATGATCATAATGTAACAGCTCACCCTCCCTATTTGGTAACTGGCCCCAATTTCATAGAGAAGAGGAAAAGGGGAACCAGTGTCCTCAGCCAGAGGCCTGTCAGGTTCATGGCCAGACCTCATTGAATGACAAATACCTGGCCGACCAGTGACAAGGATAGGTCAGAGAATGCTCTGGAAGAACTGAGAGCCTGCCTTCTTTTTCGTCCCAAAGGAAAGCAGATCCTTGTGGTAAAGCCTGGATAATATCCTTAAGGAACAGAAGAGAGCACAGACAGGCCGCAGCTCCTCAGGCCTTTTCCTCTCTGCAGGGCTCCAGCAGCACAGTGGGAGGCTCTATAAATGCCATCAGGGAAGGGGGTGGCAGCTGGCAATGTGGGTAGGGTAGGACTCTTGCGAATCCTTTGCTCCAAGTGTCTTGTTAAATAGCCATCAGAGTCCCTGTGTGACCTGGAGAAGATTACTTCCTTCCCACCCTCAGAGCACAGGACAGGCACACACACTGGGCAGGCTGTGGAGTCGGGAGTCCTGGTCCCCATGTCTGGGCTCCTCTGAGGCGCCAATAGCCCATTCCCTCTGTAGACGCACCATTCCCTCCTGGGGCATCCAGGGCTATTTTTGTGCCTGCAGCTCACTACAGAGGCCCAAGGTCCCTGAGCGAAAGGCCACGGGGCAGGCAGGGAGAGGAGTGAGCGGGCTGCCACCATCACTGCCACTAAGGCATCTTCTGCTGACAACTCCCCTTTCACAGACTCTTGCCAGCCCCCTTCTGATTAGCGAGCTGGGCAAGCAGCACTCAGGAAAAGTCGGCATCTGTTAGGTAACCAACTCAGCTGCCGTGCAGGGGATGATGTAATCTTGGATTCTGTGGTTGCTAGGAAAATTCTGCCTGCAGTGATATTGCGTGGTCCTAGGGCTCAGGCGAAAACAGAATGTTCCCAAGAAGACGGGAAGGATTCATAGGGCTTCCCAAGCGAGGGAGCCCCATCCTAGGAAGCCGGACAACTCGTGCCCCTTTCTAGATGCTTATTTCCCTTCTGAGCAATGGAGTTTGTTTTGGTAAAGCCAGAACCCCATGAAGGCAGGCTGGCAGTGGGAGGTGACAAGGCTCATTCCCTTAGCAGCACCTTGGTGCTCTAGTGCCAAGTGGAAGGTGTGTCTTGTGCATTGCATCCTTGCAGTTGGGCCCTCCATCTCTGGCCCTCCCGACGGCTGGGTGCATCCTCCCTCTCTTGGTAGAGCAGTTGGAAGGAGGTCAGCACATGCCGGCTGTGGGGGAGACCCGGCTCACTGAGTGGAGGCCGGCTCACTCTGCTGACTCCATTTCACATGCCAGGAGCCTCACTTCACACCCCCCACACTGGCCCACCCTCGGGTGGCCTTTCCTGTCTTTCCTATTCCGATCCACCCCCTCCCAGAGAGAATGCCTGCAGTAGCACAGACAAGATGTCAGAAAGACCACGGGCAGCCAGACTGGTACTTTTCGGGGCAAAGTGAATATCTGCCCTTTTACAAAGGGGGCGAGAGCAGCAGGACTGGGTCAGGGAGTCAAGGTGGGGCCCTACAGGTCACCTCCTGGCCCACAGCCCCTCCCCGGCCATGTCAGCCCCTAACTTCCCAGGCAGTTGTGGGTGTGGGCGGCAGGTCAGCATTTTGAGCTTTGCCCTCCTGCCACTGCCTATCCTGGCCACTCATCAGAGCCTGTCCTCTGGAAAACAAGACAAAGGAAGTTATTTCACAAGGGCCAGAATCTCAAATTCAGGATTAAGAAAAAGAAGGATTGGCTGGGCACGGTGGCTCATGCCTATAATCCCAGCACTTTGGGAGGCCGAGGTGGGTGGATCATGAGGTCAGGAGTTTGAGACCAGCCTGACCAACATGGTGAAACCCCATCTCTACTAAAAATACAAAAAAATTAGCTGGGCGTGGTGACGCACACCTGTAATCCCAGCTACTCAGGAGGCCGAGGCAGGAGGATCACTTGAACCTGGGAGGCAGAGGTTGCAGTGAGCCGAGATTGTGCCACTGCACTCCAGCCTGGGTGATAGAGCGAGACTCCGTATCACACAGAAAAAAAGAAAGAAAAAAGAAAAAGAAGGATTGTGGGCATATCTGTCTCAGTCAGAGCCAGGCGGACAGCAGGCTGGATGTGGGCCCGGCCACGCTTCTTGGAAGAGGTGTTGGGTTTGGGTGAAGGAGAAGCTGTTGCAGAGGAATGGCTATTTAAAACCACCGTGAGCCAGACCCTCCGAAGGCATCAAGACACAAGTCTTGAGAAGAAAGAGGGAGGTTCCCAAGGGCCACCCCGCCTCTGGCTTTGGTAACTCTGGAGCAAGGGCTGTGAGCAGAGCTGAGCCCTGTTCCAGGTCACCTGGGGCCTCGTCATGGCTCACCTGTCAGCTGTGTAGCCTTGAGCAAGCCTCTGAGCCTCACCCTGGCAGACCTGCCTTGCAGCCCTACAGCAGGGTTGCAAGCCTTGTCTCCACCCAGGAGGCAGGGAAGACCAGAGGGGAGGAAGACTTCCTCGGAAGTACTTTGTCCTGAGAGAGTGCTGCGATCCTGGTGGGCGGGGGCTCCAGCTTGGCCACAGCCTCCTTGCTTGTCCTGTTCGCAAGCCAATGCTGGAAGCCCCATCAGCGATCCTTGTCGCCTTATCTGCAGGTGCAGAGGACGTGGTGATGGCGTTTTCCAGGTCGGAGACGGAAGACCGGAGGCAGTAGCTGCAAAGCCCTTGGAACACCCTGGATGCTGTTGAGGGCCAAGAGATCTGTGTGGCTCCTGGGCCGGCTGAGTGGCAGCAGACCCCCTTGCCTCACCTCCCCCTTCCCCTACCCAACCCTGCCCTGCCCCACCCCACCTCACAGCTACTCAGTGGGGCTGGCATCAAGGGAGACACCAGTGGTGCATTTATAATTGGCTTAAAGGGATGGACTTGTGATTGGCTGCAGGAAGAAACTTTTTTATTTTTTAAATCTTGACCAACAGAAACTTTTTATTTTTATTTCTGACTCTTATTTTTTACAAAATTTGCGCCTCGGTATCTGGCTTCCCTGGAAGCTCTCCGAGCTCTGGTGCTTTAGTTAGGTCATTTTTTTAGAAATGTGAAGAGGTCTGATTGGCTGCTTAAACTGGAAAGGGACTGTGATTGGCTGGTTAATGGGAAACGGTTTTTTTCTTTGATTGGCTGCAGGTGTTCTGCTGATATCAACAGCTTCCCTATTTTGAATGCAGAAAACAGGGTCTGGGACATTAGTCGTTATATTTGACTTGAAAAGAAAGAAACCAAGTGCGCTTTGCAATATTTATTACACAAAGAACTTGCTGCTGCCTTCACATTTGGGGTTTGTGTTTGATTGGCTTTCTATGCGTGTGTTTGGTTTCCCATTGGTTCACCTGTGACTCCTGTTGCCATGGTTTCACCCCCCCTCTGCTGCCGGCTTTGGGCCTGAGGGTCCACCTGGAGAGTACATTTGCTTTAATGAGTGCACCTGCCTCCAGCAGCAAGGGGACCCCGAGAACCCTGAGCAGGGTCCACAGCTGGAAAGTTGGGCCCCTGAGGAGCTTTGTGTCGTCTTGAACGAGCAGCCCAGGGCCTAGAGGTAACCGTTAGGTGGGATTTATGTACATTGCCTGCATGAGCTGGCAACCAGCCGGCGTCCCTTGGTGAGAAAGGGATTGCTGAGGCACCATCCAGGCCCCACCGGCCAGGCCGGGCCCAGCAGAGGCGTACTACCCAGCTCTGTCCTCTTGGCCATCCCTCTGTGTACCACTTCCTGAGGCCTCATTTTGGGGGTCATCTTGGAAAGGGGAGGAGCTTCTCCCAGTGTGAGACCCCAAAGAATCTGGAGGTCATCTAGCGGAGGTCTCTGCTTGGGGGCCCAGAACCCACATAAAAGCCCCAGCTTGGCTCACAAGGCCCAGGAGACCTCCAGCTAAACACCAACCCCTGACCTACCCCAGCCAGGCTCCTACCTGTCTGCTGCCAGCGCAGCAGGTCCTGGCCAGCTCTGGAGTTCTCATCGGAGGCCCATGCCCTCCACTCCACTGCCTTTGGAAGGGTCTCTCTCCAGGTCAGCCTGGAAGGGACAGTATCGTTTGTTTATGAAATGCCACTGGGACAGCTGGCTGGGCCTTCACCAAGCAAGTCCCTTCAGACTGGCCCTTAAGCCAAACTCAGGCCCAGAATTGCAGTTCAGAATGGCAGTCCTGGAGGTAGGGCGTGAGGGGCAGATCTAGTGTTCCTGTACCAACCCTAAGTCCTTCCACCTGCCACCCCCTTCCCTGGGAGGGAGGTGGTCCTCCTGTCTCCCTGGATCACTGGCAGTTGTGGGATCTGGGGAGCGGGGTTGGAGAAAGATGCAGTCCTCAGGAAGGGGGCCGCCACCCTCCCCTACGCTGGTAGATGCTGAGGCTCCTAGGTGCCCAGAGCCAGGGGGACCCTCTCAGAACCAAGTCTTTCCCCTTTCTCGGGGCTTGGGACTCGGGCCGTAGGGGCTCCTGAGTGTCACGAAGTGCACAGGAGCCAAATGACCGAGCCCTGGAGAGCCCCATGGTCGGTGGGTGGTTCATGCTGTGCTCTAGCACCATCAGCCTGTTCCAGAAGGAGGATTCGAGCATCAGGCTAAGACCCTGTGTCCTCCACCGTGCACTCACCCCTAGCCCTGGTTAGCTGACAGTCAGCTGTGGGGAACACAGCTACAACCCTACCCTGGCAGGGACCTGAGAGCATCTCAGGAGGGGCAGCGCATGTGTGCATGTGCTGTGTGAGTGAGCACACCCGTGTGCGCACTCAGATACACATGTGCACACACACGCACTCTCCCAGCTCAGGGGCTTGGAGGTCTGGCTGAGCCCCTGGGGAAAGGTGAGTTCTTTCATCTCCCTCCTCCAGGTCGGAGTGCCTGGAGTCAGGTGTCAAGGCCACATTGCTGGCTGCCCCCTCTTTGTAGCTCCTATAAAGGGCCCACACCCGGTGGATACCTGGTTGAGCGTGTGGTCTCTGCCCCAGCCTGTCCTTGTCATGATCACAGGCCTTGCTTTTGTAACAATGACGACCCTGGCCTGTCTCATCTTCTGAAGAGGAAAAGTCAGAGTGTTGCTGTGGCTTCATATCTCAACTAAAAATATATCTGTTGGAGAAAGAAATTAACAATAAAGAATTTTCATAGGTTGGCGTGTGAGCTGAGCTGGTTTCTCCCTCGGAATCAGGCGCTCTGACTGATTTCCCCACATCACGTGGGCTCTGCTCCTTCCCAGGGAGGCGCAGCCAGGAAGGACAACACCAAGTTTGATAAGTGTCTGTGACCTGAGTTGAGCTCAGGGTTTGGAAGAATTTCTAGATCTACCCAGCCCAGCTCAAGGGTTGTTAGGAAGGTTGAACCTCCTTTTTGACCTGGAGATTCTAAACATCATTCCAGATTCAACTGAGATCAGTAAACTTCAGAGGCAGCCTCGTCTTCCACACCTATGAAAAGACACTAAGCACTCCATAAGGATGTGGGGACCCCGCCATCCTAGGCACCCCAACATCCTGATGTGATGCCACCGGTTTTAGAATGCTTGTTACAGACACCCAAACAGAATATCTGTCCCTTCCACCATCCCAGAAGTGGAAGATATATTGGTTTTTAGCTGTATGTATAAGTTTGGAAGCTGAAATCATTTCTGCTTCAATAATTTTTGCTTCAGAAGCATTTTCTAGAAATTTTCATTTCCACCCTTCATAATCCCATTTTTGGGTCTTTTTTTTTTTTTTTCTGTTTACATAGTCTCACTGCTTCTATTTCCTTTTCAAAGAATTTCACTGGGTCCTAGAGGCTATGGAGTTTACAGAATATGAGTACAATGGCACAACCAACATCATTAAATCTTTGTGTTGGG
Source organism: Pongo pygmaeus (assembly GCF_028885625.2). Taxonomy (NCBI): domain Eukaryota; kingdom Metazoa; phylum Chordata; class Mammalia; order Primates; family Hominidae; genus Pongo; species Pongo pygmaeus. The sequence goes on from NC_072373.2 coordinate 221,383,060, forward strand.
GGAGATATTGGGTCTTGTAGCAGCCCACGCAGTAGCTAGATGCACAAGCCCCTCTGAAACATTTCTGAAAAGACCTTGTCCAGGATTTGCTTGAATACTCTAGAGTTGGGGAGCTCACTACCTCACAAGTTAGTCCAGACCATGTTCATGTAACCTATGCTTATCCTTATATTAAGTTGATCTGCCTTTTTCTGTAACTTCTTGTCCAGAAAGGAGTTTGTAGTCATTGAGAGAAAGACAAACAAAGATTGCTGTGTTAACCGGCAGTTACATAGAGACACACATCCAAGGGTCCATGGTAGGTAGATTATGTGCAGATTCCACCCCTTGCCCAGCGCTCTGAGTGACATTGTCAGCCTTGTAGTTAATCAGCTCTTCTAAGCCGAGCCACTGAGTAGTTCAAGGGACTGACCGGCTGGCCCTGGTCCCACCTGCCCAGCCCCCAGCAGAGAGCTTGGAAACCGGAGCCAAGCGGGATCGTCCTCCCGGCGCTGTCTAACCTGTCTAAGCTGCCTAAACTGTCATGGGAAGTAGGCCACGTAAATGAGTTGGAGACACTTCAGCAGGCAAAGGAAAAACACTGGGGACAGCCTTGGGTCTTTCGGGGTCCCTTAGCCTACACAGCAGGCAACCTCCTGGGTCACCTTCCCAGGCACGGGATGGGGTAATGACTCCAACAGGCAGCGCTGGGACTGCTGCAGCCAGAGACAGCAGAGGGCCAGGCTGAGCCTGGTGTGGGGGAGGCAGAGTGGCCAGAGACAGCAGAGGGCCAGGCTGAGCCTGGTGTCGGGGAGGCAGAGTGGCCAGAGACAGCACAGGGGCAGGCTGAGCCTGGGGTGGGGAGGCTGAGGGCTGTGCCTCTTGGTGTTTCCCAGGCTTGGGGGGCGGGCGGTTGAGAATGAATGAAGCGCTGCTTCTCCCCGTCCCTGTAGGTGAATACCAGCACTGAAAATCCAGGCTGGCCTCAGCCTTTGAAGAGGGTCTTTTTAGCAGGGAATATGATCCCTCCATTGGTGGTAGGGGGAACTCTGGCCCCAAGGGACCCCTGACACCACCCAGGTGCCGCCTTTGCTTGGGCAGGGCAGGTACATTTCTCTCTCTCTGTCTCTCTCTCTCTCTGTCTTTCTCTCTCTCCCTCCCTCTTCTGGGTTGTCCATGGCCACCCAACCGTTTCCATTTCCCAAAGGATAAAATGCACCCAGACTAACCAACTAACCTGAGGCTGTGTTGAGAAAACGTTTCCCTGCTCTGCACTGTCCACCGAAAGCACTTGATCTTCTGGGAAATAACTGATGTTCAGGAGATTTGGGGGGACTTGCAGGGCGAGTTAGGGGTCAGTTCTAGTTTGAAGAAAGTCCTCAAGGGACAAGGGCAGTGAAATGCCTCTTGAATATCAACTAGTATCTTGCTTTCACTTTTCTCCTTGACATTGGAACTTTCCCCATCACAGATGATTCCCAGAGGGGCCTTCCAGTCCTGCCAGCACGGAAGTCATGAGCGCTCTTGACACAGGGACGAGCCACGCCCTACTCACCCTGCCCCATCTGCTCCTCTTCCAGAGCCCCTAGGTTAGGCATGTGTGCAATAGGTGGCCGTCCCTGTTTGCACACACGTGGGAACCCTGCCCCGCCCTGCGCAACCCCAGAGGAGGTGACTTCAGACCCAGAGCCTCTGAGAGTTTTCACTGCCTGACCCTTGGTCTTGACCATGCTGCTTCCGGTGGAAGGAGGTGGATCTTCACAAACATCTTTGACAGGTGTCTCCTATGTCTCGGTCTTTTTTTTTTTTTTTTTTTTTGAGACAGAGTCTTACTCTGTCACCCAGGCTGGAGTGTAGTGGCGCGATCTCGGCTCACTGCAGCCTCCGCCTCCCGGGTGCAAGCAGTTCTCCTGCCTCAGCCTCCTGAGTAGCTGGGATTACAGGCACCCACCACCACACCCAGCTAATTTTTGTATTTTTAGTAGAGATGGGGTTTCACCATGTTAGCCAGGCGTGAGCCGCCGGGCCCAGCCATGTGTCCCAGTCTTAACAACACAGCTAATGTTGACTGGATGGTACCTGTGTGAAGGCGCATGCTAGTCACATGCGAGGTATGTTCCTAGGCTGCCCTGAAACTCCCGGGTTTGTCTGAAGCCTCCCATGCGGACCTAGCACTTCACCTCCAAGCTAAGCTGGTTTTGCCAGAAGTTCCTCTTCCACTTTAAATTTTCGAGGACTGTTTGCCCCCACAGCATAAATCTTTATGTCCACATAGCTGGGGGCTGGGGAGACATCATGGTTTAGAGTGGGAACTGTGGAGGCTGACTGGAGGCAGGACTGAATCTGTCACTTGGCAGCTGTGTGACTTGGGGTGAATGATGAACCTTATTGAAAAAAATGGAAAAAATAAGAGCATCAGGGCCATAGGTTGTTGGTGACAACTAATGAGATAATTCCTATGACATAGCAGAGTGACCTGCGACCAGTGGGGGGTCAGGACATAAGGTCATTGTTAAGTCACCATAGTGGGTTCCCTCCACCCCATCCTCTCTACTCAGAAGTCACACAGAGTGAGGACTTGTCAGCAGCCTTTGGTGTGGGGAGGAGCACAGCCCCAGGTCCTGCGAGGTGCTTAGAAAACGCTTCTTTGATGAGGATGAAGGAGCCCAGATGATCCCTTTGTAGAAGCCAAGGCCAGAGCTGCCTCCAGCTCCCCAGCCCCTGCCCTGAGCCTCTCCCTCTGCTGAGCCGCTTTGCCTCGGAGACGGGTGCTCACTGGAGCAGAGCCCCTCCACCTTCCCCAAAACCTGCCAGCTGAGAAGGGTGCCCCCTCAGGGTGGACTCTGTCATGGCTGGACAGGCAGGGAGGGACCTCGGCAGAGCCTGGGGGTGGGAGTCTTGTTTTCCAGGGACCCTCCTGCTCGCCTCGTGCTTGAACTCCAAATAGAATCACAGCCAGTCAGGAAAGGGGATAAAATTAAATCCTTGATCATGATCAAGTGGTTAAAAAAAACCCATCACAGCCAGCGGCTCCTTCTCACTGCAGCCAGCTCTGCCTCAGAGCAAATAGGAGGAGGAAGACAGAGCCATCTTGGGCCCCAGCACCCCTCCCTCCTGGCCAGCCCCTCCTCCTACCTTCCCAGCCCCCCAGGGCCCCAAGACTCTGCACCCCTCACCCCAAAGGTGGGGAGGCTGGGAGGGTGGCTGCTGTGGAGAGAGGCCCACATCCTGCCCAAGGAGGCAGGGCCTGGACTCCGAGCTCTGGAACTGCAGGCCTGGGATCGAATCCAGACTCTGCCAATGACTGTGTCGTGGGCAAATCACTCGATGTTTCCGAGCCTGTTTCCTAATCTGGAACGTGGGAACAATCATGGCAACTGCCTCATTGGCTGTTTTCTGGATTCAGTGGGTGGGCACCGGCAGTGGTGAGCCAAGGGTGGGGGGGCACGGATGGGGAAGCAGCCTGCCTGGGGTTCAGGCAATAAGGGGGTGTATTGTCTGGAGAGAACTTCAAAACACTAAAACTGATGGTCTGGTCTGCTTTCTTTCTTTTGCCTCCACGCCCAGGCTACTCTAGCCCTGGGACAGAGCACGGCCACCCCCCAACACTTGACCTCTTTGGGCAAGAGGCCAGGCTGCTGACTCAGGGCATAGGTCTAGGTGGGCCCGGCTGAGATGCCCCCATGGCAGTGGGTGATGCCCCATGACCCCTCAGTGCCGCTTCCCAGCCTCAGGCCTCCATCTGCAGAACAGGAAGAGGCCGCAGCTCCTCACCTTGGGCCCTGGCTGCACCCTAGGCCCTGGCCTCCTCTGCGCAGCCCCTGAGGGGTGGTAGAGGCCAGAGCTGCCAGCACCTGGCAGGGCGGAGCCTGCAGAGCCTGCAGAGCCTGCAGAGCTGGAGGTCTGCAGTGTGCCCGGAGGGAGGACTGAGGTGTACCTTGGCTGGGGAGTTAGGAAGCTGCCAGAGGAAACAATGAGGCTATAAAAATAGCCCTTTGTTTACCGTAGGTGCACATCCTTGTGTGTCCTTGTGTGAAAGAGGGGCCGGCTTGGTGGAGGGGCTGAGCTTCTAGTGGGGAAGGGACCTGGCGGAGTCAGTGGCGGGGCGGAGGTGGGGGGACTCATCCACCCCCACTGCAGTGCCCACGTAGCCTCCTCAGGTAGCATCTGATGGCCTCATTGGCCTGAGGTGGACCCTCCAGCCAGGCCTATGGTGTGGCTGTACCTGTGTTCCCTTAGCAAGGCTCAGCCCCAGCCCCCAGCCCAGAGGCCTGTGGCGGCCCTGCCTGACCTCCCAGGCCCAGCTTGGACTGCCCCTGCCAGCTTGTCCCTTGGGAGTCAGTCCGGGGCTGGTCCTGCATCCCAGGGTAGAATCCTGCCACACAGTCTGTAGACTTCTCTGACCGATTCAGCCCTCCACCCCATCAGAAGGGCTGAGACTGTAGAGAGGCCATACCCTGAGAGGCGCAGCCCGGACTCTGCCCCTCAGGGTTCTATCTGGAACCTTCCTTCCTAGCTCTCGCAGCTCCTCCCAGCACCTCCGGCTGGTTTTGGAGGTGAGCCCTGAGCCATCTGGCTGCCTCCCAGGACTCCTCCAGGCACTGCGAGAGTTAATCAGCCCAGCCTGTGCCAGCTGGGCCCCTGCCGGGCATTGAGCCCATCAGGAAATGCTGGCTGAGGACCTACTGGGCGCTGGGCTGGGAAGTGAGATGCGGGGCTGAGGCTGCTAGACAGGACTGATGTGCAAATAGGCAGCAACGGTGCAGGGCCCTGCAGGAAGGGAACATCCGTGCCAGGGAGCTGTAGCTGGTGGCCCCAGGCTCACCTGTAGGGGGCTGAGGTGGTTGGGAGGGTCCCTCAGAGTTCCTGCACCTGCCCAGGGTGGTGAGGGGCGCACTTCTCCTTGGCTTGTGATGTGGCTTATGGGGCAGTCAGGGCACGGTGGCCACAGAGGCCTCTGGGTCCACTGGGGACCATTGGTCCCTGACACTTCTCCGCAGCTGGACTCAGAGAGGGCGGGAGGCTTGCTCATTTCTGTCTTGGGCTTACTTGTTTCCACAGCAGAACCTGCCTCTTTTGAGCACTCAGGTTGCACTGGTGGTCTCTGGAGCCCCTGAGGTCACATGGTGCCAGCTCTTGCCGTTCTGTTCCCAGTCTAAGGATTCCCCCAAAAGGTCGTGTCTGAGAGCCAGTTGCTTTTTCTGGCACCTTCCCAGGGAGGACCCCTGGGAAGCAGCTTCCGAAGCAGAACATGTTAGGAGGGCAATTTGTCAGGACAAGCCTGGGAGGTTAGGCTCGAACCTGGCAGCTGCCCAGGCCCTGCTGTGTTTCCTGCTTAAGCTGCTGATGCAGCTGCCAGGGCCGGGTGGGGCTTGCTCTTCCCACCCCCTCCCCAAGCTATGTGGTCTATTTGAGGCCCAGACATTGGTCCTAAGGGAGAAGAAGGGCAAGAAGGGGTGTCCTAGTTCCCTGGGTGGTAACCAGGGGATTCACCCCATCCCTCCTCTGAGATGCTGGGAGGATGAGCAGATGCTGGTGTGCAGAAGGGGCCAAGAGGCTTAGGAGATTAAGCTATAAGTGGTCATTAGGTAGTGGAGGAGGCTGGGCAGTGTGGGGAGGGGAGGGCGGCATGGCAGAGAGTGCTTGTCCAGGAGCCCAGGTGGGTCTACAGCCCACTCTGCCACTCACCCTGGGTAACTCCATCGTGTGTGTCTGAGCCTCCAGGGGGCTGTGGGAGTCATTAATGTTGTTCCCCAGAAATTCCCAGCTCTCTGCCTTCCAGGCCCTTAATGGGATTGTATTTCCCCACCCACTTTAGTTTGAGTGTGGCCCTAACTTGCTTTAGCCAATGAAATGTGGGCAGAAGTGAGAGCCATTTTGTAATGTTCCAGAAGCAGCTGCCCCATCAGCCTGAGTCTCGGCCACGAGCAACAGAGGAAGCGTGTTGTTTCATGCCTTGGGCATCTTGGGCTTGCTTGTTTCTGCAGCAGAACCTGCCTCTCCTGACCACTCAGGTTGCACCAGCGATCTCTGGAGCCCCTGAGGTCATGTGGTGCCAGCTCTTGCTGTTCTGTTCCCAGTCTAAGGATTCCCCCAAAAGGTCATGACTGAGAGCCACTTGCTTTTTCTGGCATCTTTGGCATCACAAGTAAGGCTGTCCTGGTCCCCACCCTGGACCCTGCAAGGCAGACCTGCCTTTTGCTCTTAGGACTCAATCTGCCCTTCTTGGCATGCGCAGCCCAAGGCCGCGGTGATAGGGCTCCTGTTAATCCGACCTCATCTCTGTCATCCCCCTGTTCTTCCCACTCCAGCCACCAGCCTCCTTTTGTTCCTCAGATGCTGAGCTTCTCCCACCTTGGGGCTTTGGTACCTGCTGTTCCTTTGCCTGGAATGTTCTTCCTCTATGGCTGAATCCTTCTCCGTGTTCAGATGTCAGCTCCAATGTCACCCCCTCAGAGTGTTCACCCTGACCACCCTATTTTGCTTTCCACTCTTTTTTTGATTGTCACCCAGGCTGGAGTGCAGTGGCATGATCTTGGCTCACTGCAATCCTCACCTCCTGGGTTCAAGCAATTCTCCTACCTCAGCCTCCCAAGTAACTGGGACTACGGGCAGGTACCACTGTGCCTGGCTAATTTTTGTATTGTTAGTAGAGATGGGGTTTCGCCATGTTGGCCAGGCTGGTCTTGAACTCCTGACCTCAAGTGATCCATCTGTCTCGGCCTCCCAAAGTGCTGGGATTACAGGCATGAGACACTGCGCCCAGCCTTGCTTTCCACTCTGTAACACACTCCTGTTTTCCTGTTTTATTTTTTTATTCATGAATTTCTTTGTTTACTTGTTTATGTTTCGCTCCTCCCGCTAGAAGCCAAGCTGCATGGCTGGATCTTGTGTGGCTGCTTCACTGCCATGTCCTCGGCACCTGACATATAGTGGGCTTTCCACAAGGGCTCGGTAAATGACTGAATCATCCTGACCTTTGAGTGGCTTCTCTGCTGAACCCTCTGTGGCCTACAGGTACCCTGATCCTATTTCCTGAACCAAAGTGGTGCTGACAACAAGGAAATCCAGTATCTAGAGAGGAGCGCATCCTGTTGGCTTCACTGGCTCATGTCCCTTAGGGGATGTTTCAGTGGGGCTGGGCCCTGGCACCGTGTGCCACCCCTGTGAGCCTGTCTTGGCTGATAAATCAATTCGGGGCTGCTGAAGGGGCTTGAGGACTTGTCTGGGCAGACTTTTTGGTTTGACTAGGATTACAGACAACAGAAACCCAACTCCAGCTGGCTCCCATCACTGGAAGTGTCTCAAGGTAGCTCACAGGATTAAGGCAATTGTACAGGGACCAGGGCCTCAGGGACTGCTTCCCAAACACCCTCTCCCTTTAGGACCATTTATTCTGTTTCTGCTTGACTCTGCCTGTTGGCCTTATTATCTCCTATGACAGACTGGCATCTCCTCCTATGGGGAGACATGGCCCCTGGCAACTTCAGTAGAAAGGAAGCTGTTCTCCCAGCACTCAAAACAATCCCAGGGTGATCTCTGATTGACTCCTGACCACAGATGATCCGCCCACCTTGGCCCTCCCAAAGTGCTGGGATTACAGGTGTGAGCCACCCCGCCCAGCCGACAGAGCCCTTTTTAAATATTTGGTGGAATACCTCATGAAAACTGCTGGTGCGAATAAAGAAAACTAGATGTAAATCAGAGGTCTTAGTTCAAGTCTGAGTTCTGCTATTTATGGGTATGTGACTTCTCTGAGCCTCAGTTTCCCCATCTATAAAATGGGTGTTAATACCAACTTCTGGCCAGGTGCAGTGGCTCGTGCCTGTAATCTCAACACTTTGGGAGGCCGAGGTGGGCGGATTGCTTGAGCCTAGGAGTTCAAGACCAGCCTGGGCAACAGGGTAGACCTTGTCCTACAAAAAATACACAAATTAGCTGGGCGTGGTAGCACATGCCTGTAGTCCTAGCTACTCTGGAGGCTGATGTGGGAAGAATGCTTTAGCCCAGAAGGTCAAGGCTGCAGTGAGGCGGTGATCATGCCACTATACTCCAGCCTAAGTGACAGAGTGAGATCCTGTCTCAAAAAAGAAAAAAAAAAAGTCAACTTCCGTAAGTTGTTGTATGGAATGAGAAGAGATCTTTGATAGGAATCCTGTCAGTTGTAAAGCACTGCACAGATACCTATTATAATTAGTTTAACTTGGAAAATAACATATACTCTGTTTACAGGGCAGGTAACCCTCTGCCATCAGGATTAGGAGACAAAGGGGAAAGGAAGTGATGAATCTGGGATTGGCAGGGCCAGGTGACTACTTAGCGAAGGGTGCAGAGGGGAGAAGGGACTCCAGCAGCCGTGCCCTGGAGAATAAAGACCTAGGGACTGGGAGAACAGAGGTGGCATTGATGGGCAAACCCTGGGGAGATGCCGAAGAGCAGTTACTATGGCAGCCGATCTCTCATCGTGACTTCTAGACAGCAACGCGGGGCCCCATCCCAGCTTCTGTGTTCCACCTGGCAGACACTGCCTGGGACAGAGGTGGGTCTACTAGTTTGCTAGGGCTGTTGTAACAGAGTACCACACACTGAGTGGCTGACACAACAGAAATTCATCTTCTAACAATTCTAGAGGCTGGAGGTCTGAAATCAAAATGTCAGCACAGGCTGGACATGGTGGCTCATACCTGCAGTCCTAACGTTTTGGGAGGCCAAGGCGGGTGGATTGCTTGAGCCCAGGAGTGTGAGACCTTATCTCTACAAAACATTAAAAACTTAGCTGGGTGTGGTAGCATGCACCTGTAGTCCCAGCTATTTGAGAGGCTGAGGTACCGTGCCCCTGTACTCCAGGGTGACAGAGCGAGACCCTGTCTCAAAACAAAAACAAAAACAAAACGTCAACAGGGTTGGTTCGTTCTTTCTTTTTATTTTTATATTTTATTCATTTATTTATTTTTGAGACGGAGTCTCGCTGTGTCACCCAGGCTGGAGTGCAGTGGTGCGATCTCGGCTCACTGCAACCTCCGCCTCCTGGGTTCAAGCAATTCTCCTGCCTTAGCCCCTCGAGTAGCCGGGACTACAGGCACCTGCCACTGTGCCCAGCTAATTTTTGTATTTTTAGTAGAGGTGAGGTTTCCTCATCTTGCCCAGGCTGGTCTCAAACTCCTGGGCTCAAACAATCTGCCGGCCTCAGCCTCCCAAAATGCTGGGATTACAGGCATGAGCTACTGCGCCCAGCCTTAAAATTTTCCTTCTTTCTCTTTCTTTTTTCTTTTCTTTTCTTTCCTTCCTTCCTTCCCTCCCTCCTTCCTTCCTCCTCCCTCCTTCCTTCCTCCTCCCTCCTTTCCCTTCCTTCCTTCCTTTCTCTCTGTTTCTTCCTTTTTCTTTCTTCTCTCTCTTTCCTTTCTTTATCTCTCTCTCTCCCTCTTTCCTTTTTTTTCTCTCTCTTTCTTTCATTCTACATTCAGACTCCCAAGCAGTAATTGGCTCCTTCTGAGGGCTGTGGGGAAGGTGTCCCGGGCCTCTCTCCTTGGCTTGTGTACAGATGGCCGTCTTCCTATGTCTCTTCATGTTGTCTTCCCTCTGTGAGTGTGTCCTAACCTCCTAACCTCTCTTTTTTTTTTTTTTTTTTTTTTTTGAGACGGAGCTTGCTCTGTCGCCCGGGCTGGAGTGCAGTGGCGCTATCTCAGCTCACTGCAAGCTCTGCCTCCCGGGTTCACACCATTCTCCTGCCTCAGCTTCCTGAGTAGCTAGGACTACAGGGCACCCGCCATCATGCCTGGCTAATTTTTTGTATTTTTAGTAGAGACGGGGTTTCACCGTGTTAGCCAGGATGGTCTCGATCTCCTAACCTCGTGATCCGCCTGCCTTGGCCTCCCAAAGTGCTGGGATTACAGGCGTGAGCCACCGCACCCGGCCCTAACCTCCTCTTTTTATAAAGACACCAGTCCTATTAGATTAGGCATCACCCTAATGACTGCATTTTAACTTCATAACCTCTGTAAAGACCCTGTTTCGAAATAAGGTCACGTTCTGTGGTAGTGGGGCTTAGGACTTCAACATCTAAATTTTGCGGGGGAACATAATTGAACCCGTCTAACAGTGGACATTCTCCTCACGGGTATCCCCCTCCCTCTCACCAGCTCGAACTCCCTGGCCGAAAGCATGTGGCTTACGACCTGCCGGAAGAGAAACGGACCCCATAATTGTGTTAATTGCCAGAATACCAGATCTGCAATTAATATGTCACAGAACAAAGAACAAATCCACTAATCGCACATAATTGGACCTAAACCACACCCGCTGCAGAGCCGTGCAACGGAGCTCCACCGTTTATGCTCCTTTTCAAATTAGCAAAGATGAACAAATTCCCATCTGTTTCCCCTTCATCCTGCTCAGGGCAAATCTCCGGGGGAAGCTCAGAGGTGGGGAACGGATAAGACAGTGGGGCACCCTGGTTGGATCCTGTCCAGAGCCAGGCATCAAAGCCTGGCCTTTGTGGCTAGAGGCAAGATAAAGGTGTCCAAGGGACTCTTAGCTTCAGGCTGCAGAAGCGAGGTTTCCGGAGCCTTCTGCAAGTCCTGACACTGTGGCAGCCTGACTGGGGCCTTGGTAGACACCTTGGCAGACACCTGGCGCAGGGAGGAAGTGATTCAGGTGCTCTGGGGGTTGTTCTCTGCAGCACAGTGTGACTCACATACAGGTGAGGACTATTTGGGGGCCCTGGGGCAGGTCTGGGTTGACTTTGGAGACATGACGCTCAGGGCTGCCATCTCTCCTCATTCCTAGAGTGGCAGACAGGTCCAGGGGCAGATGGCCGAGTGCTGTAGCACGATGTTCATGTCCCTTCTTCCTGATGCCCGTCTCAGCAGCAGGCCTGAGTGCTCTGTGTTCCCATGGCCCCAGAGACAGTCCTGCCCGTGCTTGCCTCCTGCAGCTGGAAGGTGTCCTGCTCAGGCCTGGAAGCTGGCACTAGCTGTGGTCTTAACATGCAGCACCTCCTGCCCAGCGCTGGTGCCAGGCAGAGCCTCCCCTGCCCTCCAGCATGTGTGGAGGCTCCTTGCCCTCGGCCTGCCCGTCTGCCTCCTTCAGCTCCCTGGCTTGGCTGCAGCAGACCAGGGACAGAATGAGCCTTCAGCCTACAGCTCAGGTGGTCTTTCTTTACCCACTCGGCACAGCTCCAAGCTAGGCCTGTGCTGCCAAGGACCAGGGGAGGAAGGGGATTTACAGACTCCTCCACACCACCCCTCTCTGGGCCACTAGGTCATCCCTACTTCCCATGGTCTGGGCAAAGTGGGAGGCGCCCATGTTGCTCCAGCGCACTTCCAGTTTGCCTCCCTGCCTTTCCCAGGCTGCTCTGGGCTGCCTCCCTGGCTCCTGCTAAGCCAGCTTCAGGGAGGCTCATTGAGAATTCTCAGAGCCCTATCCACTGGCTGTCAGGGGAGAAGCCTGTCTTCCTCAGACTGGCAGTCTTCTCATTTGCATCCCCTAAATCAATGCCCTCTGATGATCAAAGTCCCAGCGCTGCAACTTCAATGAGGCCGGCTGAGGGAGAAGGGAGAGGAGGCAGGAATTGCCCTCCCTCCTGCTGCCCCTTCAGGCCCAAGGGGAACTGGAAAGCAGAGGCCCTGGGGTGTCCTTGGCAGCGGGGTGCACACAGGAGTAGAAGCAGAGACGTCCCTCCCTGGGTAAGCGTTTCCTTCCCATCTTTTCCCGCAGGCTGGACAGGGAATGGGGCAGTGGCAGGCCCCTGTCAACAAGGCTTGCTGGGACGTTCTGGGCCCCCAGATCAGGCAGCTGGAGATGCTGCCTGGGGGCGTGGGTCAGGTCCATAGGGAGGGTAGGCTCTGGGAGGAAGGCACCTAGCTGGGTCTCCCTCATCAGAGACCCAGGGACTCAGTCCTCAGCGACCGAAAGAACTAGAAGGATTTGGCCAGGCAGAGGACGGAGGAGAGGAGGAGGGTCAGCTGCACCTACCCTGTCCATGCCCTGGGGGTTGTGGGATGCCCAGTAATGGTCCTAGCTAGAATGAGAGCCACCGTTCACTGAGCACTCGCAGTGGGCTGGACACCTCGGACACCTGCATTTCATGTGTTGTGTTGTTGCTGTTTTTTATAATTTTTTTTTTTTTTTTTGAGACAGAGTCTCGCTCTGTTGTCCAGGCTGGGGTGCAGTGGTATGATCTCAGCTCACTGCACCTCCACCCACTGGGTTCAGGCGATTCTCCTGCCTCAGCCTCCCAAGTAGCTAGGACTACAGGCATGCACCACTACACCTGGCTGATTTTTGTATTTTTAGTAGAGACAGGGTTTCACCATGTTAGCCAGGCTGGTCTTAAACTCCTGACCTCAAGTGATCCGCCCACCTCGGACTCCCAAAGTGCTGGGGTTACAGGCACGTGCCCAGCCCATGCTTTATCATGTTTAATCTACACAACATCCCTATGAGGCCCGTGTCATTACTATCCCATTTTATAGATGAGGAAATAGACAAGAGAAGCCACAGAACTAGGAAGTAGCAGAGCCAGGGTTAAATGAGAGAAGGTTCCAGAAGGGTGTCGACACCTGAAAGGGCTGCTTGCAAGTGAGGAGGCAAGTCCGCACGAGTGTGAGTGTGTGCTGTGGCTTGGGATGATCAAGACAGGTTTGTCCTTACACAGAGAGGACTTCCTGGCAGCCTACGGTCAGAGACCCCCCTTCCCGCCACTGCTCCATCCCAGTGTCTTGGCTCCACTCTGACACCCACCATAGCATGAGTTCTCAGAGCTGGAGGGGGCTGTCAAACAGGATGGACACCAGCAGCCAAGCAGTTCTTCTACCTTGGTGCCCCTCTGTCTTCTCATGGCCTTGCAGAAACGTTCACCATCAGAGCAGTAATGTGGGGAAGAGCGTCGGCTTTAGGGGCGCGGATCTAGGTTTGAATCCTGGCTTTACCACTTCGCTGTGTGATTTTGGGCAAATCGCGTAACCTCTCTGAGCCCCAGTGTCCTCTTCTGTAAAATAAGGATACTAATTGTATTCATAAGGCCGGGCACAGTGGCTCACACCTGTAATTCCAGCACTTTGGGAGGCAGAGGTGGATGGATCACTTGAGGCCAGGAGTTCAAGACCAGCTTGGCCAACATGGTGAAACCCCATCTCTACTAAAAAGACAAAAATTAGCCAAGTGTGGTGGCAGGTGCCTGTAGTCCCAGCTACTAGGGAGGCTGAGGCAGGAGAATCACTTGAGTCTGGGAGGCAGAGGTTGCAGTGAGCCAAAATTATGACACTGCACTCCAGCCTGGATGACACAGCGAGATTCCATCTCAAAAAAAATTAATAATAATAATAATAATAGTATTCATTGCATGGGATTGCCACGAGCATGAAATCAGAAATGAATGTAGATTGTTTCCTGGAGGGCTAGCCCACAGAACAATGTGCGGGCTGTATTTGTATTTCTAGATCTCTAGGGGCGGGGTGGGTGTTAATCCCGGTTACCCAGAAGAGGAAGGAGGAAAAAGAGCTGTGTCCGCAAACAACTAAATGAGCGGGAGGCTGGAGAGGACTAGACGTCCTGAAGTCTGGCTCTGATTTTTACTGAAGTTTTCTGGCCTAGGGAGCTTCAAGGTCAAGGAAAAAGCACCAAAAAGTCAGAGAAGCCTCATCTGAGGCCTGGCTATGGTACTTCTAAGCTGGAAGGTCTTTTTTCAGAGACAGGGTCTTGCTTTGTCACCTAGGCTGGAGTGTAATGGGGCCATCATAGCTCACTGCAGCCTTGAACTCCTGGGCTCAAGTGATCCTCCTGCCTCAGCCTCCCGAGCAGCTGGGACTACAGGCACCTGCTACCATGCCCAACTAACTTTTTTTTTTTTTTTTTGGTAGAAATGAGGTTTCACTATATTGCCCAGGCTGGTCTCAAACTCCTGGCCTCAAGATATCCTTCCGTCTCAGCCTCATCAAAGAATTAAGATTACTGGTGTGAGCCACTGTGCCTGGTCAGTTGAATGGTCTTGAAAGCCACTCAACCCCTCTAAACTCCTGCTTCCCACCAGTTAAAGGGGAATGATAAGAACCTCTATCCAGGAGATTACTGTTAGACCAAAATGCATATAGATGCTCTTTGAAACAGGGAGTATACTTACAAATGCAAATGCTGATGTGCTACTTGAAAGAAGTTATGATAGCATCATCATCTCCTTAGACTTTCTTTCTTTTTTTTTTTTCTGAGACGGAGTCTCCCACTGTCACCCAGGCTGGAGTGCAGTGGCGTGATCTCAGCTCACTGCAACCTCTGCCTCCCAGGTTCAAGCCATTCTCCTGTCTCAGCCTCCCAAGTAGCTGGGATTACAGGTGCCTGCCACTACTCCCGGCTAATTTTTGTATTTTTAATAGAGATGGGGGCTGGGCACAGTGGCTCACGCCTGTAATCCCAGCACTTTGGGAGGCTTAGGCGGGCGGATCACGAGGTCAGGAGATTGAGACCATCCTGGCTAAAATGGTGAAACCCCGTCTCTACTAAAAATACAAAAAATTAGCCGGGCGTAGTGGCAGGCGCCTGTAGTCCCAGCTACTTGGGAGGCTGAGGCAGGAGAATGGCGTGAACCCGGGAGGCGGAGCTTGCAGTGAGCCGAGATCCCACCACTGCACTCCGGCCTGGGCGACAGAGGGAGACTCTGTCTCAAAAAAAAAAAAAAAAAAATAGAGATGGAGTTTCACCATATTGGCCATGGGTGGCCAGGCTGGTCTCAAACTCCTGACCTCAGGTGGCCACCCACCTCAGCCTCCCAAAGTGCTGGGATTATAGGCATGGCCACTGTGCCATCTCCTCCTTAGACTTTTCTTTTCTTTTTTTTTTTTTTTTCGGAGATGGAGTCTTGCTCTGTTGCCCAGGCTGGAGTGCAATAGCGTGATCTTGGCTCACTGCAACCTGCACCTCCTGGGTTCAAACAATTCTCCTGCCTCAGCCTCCTGAATAGCTGGGACTACAGGCATGTGTCACCACGCCCAGCTAATTTTTGTATTTTTAGTGGAGATGGGATTTCTCCATGTTGGTTAGGCTGGTCTCGATCTCCCGACCTCAAGTGATTTGCCCGCCTTGGCCTCCCAAAGTGCTGAGATTACAGGCGTGAACCACTGCACCTGGCCTAGACTTTTTTTTTCCTTATTTATTTATTTTTTTGAGACAGAGTCTCGCTCTGTCGCCCAGGCTGGAGTGCAGTGGCGCTATCTTGGCTCACTGCAAGCTCTGCCTCCCAGGTTCACGTCATTCTCCTGCCTCAGCCTCCCGAGTAGCTGGGACAACAGGCGCCCACCACCACACCCGCCTAAATTTTTTTTCGTATTTTTACTAGAGACAGGGTTTCACCGTGTTAGCCAGGATGGTCTCGATCTCCTGACCTCATGATCCACCTGCCTTGGCCTCCCAAAGTGCTGGGATTACAGGTGTGAGCCACTGCGCCTAGCCCGGGCTAGACTTTTCAAAGTACACCCACATATATCACCACCACCACCGTCATCACTGTGAGAGCAGTCACCTAACTGGGCATCTACTTGTGTCAAATGCTGAGCTAAATGCTTTATCTGTATCCTCTCACTTAATACAACAATCTAAAGGAGGTATTATTATTATTATTATTATTATTATTTGAGACGGACTTTCACTCTTGTTGCCCAGGCTGGAGTGCAATGGTGTGATCTCAGGTTCAAGAGATCCACCTCCCAGATTCAAGCAATTCTCCTGCCTCAGCCTCCCAAGTAGCCGGGACTGCAGGCACCCGCCACCACACCCAGCTAATTTTTGTATTTTTAGTAGAGACAGGGTTTCACCATGTTGACCAGGCTGGTCTTGAACTCCTGATCTCAGGTGATCCACCTGCCTCAGCCTCGCAAAGTGCTGGGATTACAGGCGTGAGCCACCGCGCCCGGCCCAAGGAGGGCCCATTTTACAGGTGAGGAAACTGAAGCTCGGAGTGATCAGGTTGTCTGGTCTTTTCTGCTAGTAACTGAAACCCAAGTCTATTTGAATCAAGGCCATATAAGACATTCCTCCTTTTTTTTTTTAACCACCTTACCCAACAGCCTCCCCCAGTTCCAACATATTATGATAGAGCTATGGATAGAACCCAGGTCTCCTGACTCGAAGCTTGGTGCTGTTTTCTCTGTGCCGTTTCCTCTGCAGTGTAGGGGAAGCCATGACCCTTCTGCCCCAGGCTTTCCCTCCTCTCTTGCTCCTCCCTGCAAACCCAGCCCATTCCCTTGGCACTGGGGTGCTATGTGTGGACAGGCACGTCGTGTTTGGCTTGTGTATCCCCAGAGGCTAGGGATCACGTTTGCCTACATGTTGTGTGTGCTATATAGTGCGTTGGGGTGTATAATTCGTGCTGCAGAATAAAATAGCCGCCGCCTCCCCACCACCACACACACACACACACAAGGGACCTCCCCCGGCTGCCCATCCACAGAGGGAAGGGGAACATGCTGTGTGTTGCCTTTGGTTTTGCAGTGGGAGGGAGCACGAGCACAAAACCCCAATCCTCATCCCACCTTTCGGGGTGCAGACATGAGCTGCCTGGCCTCTGGGGAAGGTGAGGTTTTCTTTCTCTGGAAATTCACCAGCCAGCAGTAGCTGATGCCTCATGCTTGGGAATGCTCTTAGTTCTTCCTTTGCAAATGGAGAGTCATAGAGAGCATTAGGAAGAGTCTGAAACAGGCTGGATGCGGTGGCTCACGCCTGTAATCCCAGCACTTCGGGAGGCTGAGGCAGGTGGATCACGAGGTCAAGAGTTTGAGATCAACCTGGCCAACATGGTGAAACCCCGTCTCTACTAAAAATACAAAAATTAGCTGGGCGTGGTGGTGCATGCCTGTAATCCCAGCTACTCAGGAGGCTGAGGCAGGAAAATCGCTTGAACCCGGGAGGCGGAGGTTGCAGTGAGCCAAGATCATGCCATTGCACTCCAGCCTGGGCAAAACTCCATCTTAAAAAAAAAAGAGTCTATCCTGACTCCCTGGAGACCACAGAAGTGCCCCTTCTTCTTCTTTTTTTTTGAGACAGAGTCTTGCTCTGTCGCCAGGCTGGAGTGCAGTGGTGGGATCTCGGCTCACTGCAACCTCCGATTCTGTGGTTTGAGCGATTCTCCTACCTCGGCCTCCGAGTAGCTGGGATTACAGGTATGCACCACCACGCCCAGCTAATTTTTGTATTTTTAGTAGAGACAGGGTTTCACCATGTTGACCAGGATGGTCTCGATCTTCTGACCCTGTAATCCGCCTGCCTCGGCCTCCCGAAGTGCTGGGACTATAGGCGTGAGCCACCGCACCCGGCCTGAAGTGCCCCTTCTTAAGTTAGGGTTGCTGCCACTGCCAGAGTAGCTTAAGACTCCTAGCCATGAACAATAATGGGTGCTAGTAACAGCAGATGCTGGTTAACACCTGCTTCTAGGAATTGGCCCTGTACTCTGCTTTGCGCACATCACCTCATCTCTCCCTCACAACCACCCAGTGGGGAGGGCTCGTCTCTGTTTTACAGATGGAAATGCTGAGATTGGAGAGGTGAAGGGCCTTACCCAAGGTCACACAGGTAGAAAGAGGCACAAATGGCAAAAGGTACAAAAAGGCTTCACTGCAGGCTGGGCGCGGTGGCTCATGCCTGTAATACCAGCACTTTGGAAGGCTGAGGCGGGTGGATCATGAGGTCAAGAGTTTGAGATCAACCTGGCTAACATGGTGAAACCCCTTTTTCCCCCCCACCATGTGTGGTGGTGCGTGCCTGTAGTCCCAGCTACTCGGGAGGCTGAGGCAAGAGAATCGCTCGCTTGAACCCGGGAGGCGGAGGTTGCAGTGAGCCGAGATCACGCCACTGCACTCCAGCATGGCCGACAGAGCGAGACTGCATCTCAAAAACAAAACAAACAAAAAAAGACTTCATTGCAGCATTCTGTAAAAACAAAAAATTGGAAATGACCCATCAACAGGGGAAAAATATTCCTCAATAAGGGGCACTGATTAAATAAACTCTGGTAAGTCCACACGGGACAGCACTACGAAGCTAGGAAAACAAATGCTGAGCTGGGTATGGGGGTTGCACACCTGAAGTCCCAGTGAGTCAGGAGGCTGAGGCAGGAGGATCGCTTGAGCCCAGGAGTTCGAGGCTGCAGTGAGCTATGATCAATGATCACCACTGTACTCCAGCCTTGGTGACAGAACAAGACCCTGTTTTTTTTGTTTGTTTAAAAAAAGACTGTATGTGCTACATACTGCAATGGAGTGATCTCCAGGATGTTTTATGAAGTAAAAAGGCAAGATACAGAGTAGCAGGTATGATTTGCTGCCTTTTAGCTAAGAAAAGGGAAAGACATATATACAACTATTTGCTTGTACTTAAAAAAAACACAATGGAAAGATAAACTAAAAATAGAAGAAATGGTAACCTATAAAGGAAGGAGGATATAGGGAGGAGGAAACAGGAATAGATCTAGACTTCTCTGAACACCCTGCTTTCTAGATACGACTTTGGAGCCACGGAAATATATATATATATATTTTATTTTATTTTATTTTATTTTTTGAGACAGAGTCTCGCTCTGTCACCCAGGCTGGAGTGCTCTGTCACCCAGGCTGGAGTGCAGTGGCGTGATCTTGGCTCACTGCAAGCTCCGCCTCCTGGGTTCATGCCATTCTCCTGCCTCAGCCTCCCAAGTAGCTGGGACTACAGGTGCCCACCACCACACCTGGCTAATTTTTTGTATTTTTAGTAGAGATAGGGTTTCACCGTGTTAGCCAGGATGGTGTCGATCTCCTGACCTCGTGATCTGCCCGCCTCGGCCTCCAAAAGTGCTGGGATTACAGGCGTGAGCCACCGTACCCGGTCCCTATTTTTTTTTTTTTTAGACAGAGTCTCGCTCTGTCACCCAGGCTGGAGTGCAGTTGGCTCACCGTAACCTCTGCCTCCCGAGTTCAAGCCATCCTCCTGCCTCAGCCTCCCAAGTAGCTGGGATTACAGGCAACTGCCGGGCTAATTTTTTTTTTTTTTTTTTGAGACGAGAGTCTCACTCTGTTGCCCAGGATGGAGTGCAGTGGTGCGATCTTGGCTCACTACAATCTCTGCCTCCTGGGGTTGAAGTGATTCTCCTGCTTCAGCCTCCCAAGTAGTAGCTGGGACTATAGGTGCCCACCACCACGTCTGGCTAATTTTTATATTTTTAGTAGAGACTAAACTTGGGGTTTTGCCAAGTTGGCCACGCTGGTCTCAAATTCCTGACCTCTGGGGTGATCTGCCCGCTTTGGCCTTTTTTTTTTTTTTTTTTTTTTTGTATTTTTAGTAGAGACCAGGTTTTGCAATGTTGGCCAGGCTGGTCTCAAACTCCAGACCTCAAATGATCTGCCCGCCTTGGCCTCCCAAAGTGCTGGGATTACAGGCGTAAGCCACCGCGCCCAGCCCAATATTTAATATACTATAAAGCAAAATTAAATTGAAATTTTACCAAAAGGAAGGAAGTGGACAGAAATGGATTTGCACCATTCTGTCCAACCAGAGTCCTTGCTCCTAAGCACAGCATCATTTTCCTTCTCGTTAATTATCCCTTTTAACAGCAACAAAATGACCTGGCCGGCACACGAGAACACAGAGATGGGGCCACATCTTGTACTTTCTGGGGTTCCGAGGGGGACCCTGGTGTTGGTTCTGGGTGCTGTGGTTCTTTCAGTAAAGAACTTCCAGGAGTTTCTAATCAGCCGCTTTCATCAAGATTCTCATAACCTTCTCCTGCTGCTGCCTTCAAGTGGGTTTTTTTGCGAGCACATTATTAGGAAAGCGGCTATAATAACTGCTTAGCTGCCTCCGGCTCCACTCCACAAACACCCGCCAAGCCCGCACTGTGCAAAACAGTAGTAACACGCCCGCCTGAGAATGGCTCTGTGGCTCCGCATCACCGCGTTGCTGGCTAAGAGCTTTCCTGCATGTGATCTCATTTCATCCTCACCGCAACTCCGGGCCTGGGAACTCATGTCCCCAGTGAGGAAGCCCAGGCTTGAGATCGGCCTCAACAGTCGGAGGTGGCAAAGCCAGGGCTTGCTCGAAGCCCCACATTCTCACTGTTGGGGAGCAGGCTGGCTCCAAGCTGTGGAATCCTGTGCAGGGGTTATTTTGGTATCTGTGGAGTAATTTCACACTGAGGCTAAGGCACCGTTTTGGGTTCGGATGGACATGAAATTGAATCTCAGGGACCCAACTTTGTAGCAATGTACTCTGGAGCAAATTTGGTATTTTCCTCATCTGTAAAGTAGGAACAATAAAAGTACCTTTTTTTTTTTTTTTTTGAGTTGGAGTCTTGCTCTGTCCACCCAAACTTCAGTGCAGTGGCGCCATCTTGGCTCACTGCAACTTCTGCCTCCCAGGTTCAAGTGATTCTCCTGCCTCAGCCTCCCAAGTAGCTGGGATTACAGGCACCTGCCACCATGATTGGCTGATTTTTGTATTTTTAGTAGAGACAAAGTTTTGCCACGTTGGCCAGGCTGGTCTCAAACTCCTGGCCTCAAGTGGTCTGCCCGCCTCAGCCTCCCAAAGTGCTGGGATTACAGGCATGAGCCACTGTGCCTGGCCAAAAGTACCTTCTGGAAAGTGTTGCTGGAGTTACAGATATGTTATTGTGATATGGTATCAGCAACAGTCATCTCAGAAGGTGCAGCATCTTGGAAAATTTTCTTGTGTCCGCTTCATCTACTGTCTCAGATAGAGTCACTATACATTCAAAAGTACAGATCTTCCTCCACCAGCTAACAAAGCCACCTCCTTATCCTCAAGTATATGTTCCCAGTTCAGGATGGGCCTGGGTGATGCCTCATTCCCCATGGCTCCAGGGCCTCTGATGCTGCTACTTTGTCAGTGGCTGGCTCAGCTCAGGCAAGGCCCCTCTCCCAGCTAACCATAGCATAAGCCTGAATCGATCCCCATCTCAGGGCCATTTGGAGGATTAACTAATCCATCATGGGGGAAACCTTTGAAATGTGCCAATGTGGCTGAGGCTATCGTCAGGCAGAGCAGAAACTGAGTTTACTGGTTCCCCCATTTCCGAGACTTTCAAGTTGAGCCTTGCGGCTGGACTCACTCTCATGTGGGTGAAATCCCAGCAGGTGCAGGTTGCACTGAGCTCACCAAGCCATCTATCTGCCCCACCTGACACTGGATCTTTTTGATCTATCTCTGTTTCTTTAAGGGGCAATAAGGGTGAGAAGATAAAGGGATCAGGATTCCAGACACTGAAGAGCTTTTGTTTGTGTTTTTAATAGAACTGAACACATTAAATTTCCCCTCTTGGCATCATCAGTCTATGGACTGAAAACATAGTTCTGAGATTATACCTTTCCGATTTTATGTTCTGCAAATCTCGAAGCTCCCTGGAAATCTACAGGGTACATCTTTTTTCACCCTCTGAGATGTGATCTCCATAATAATAAAACCTAACTCAGCAATTCATTGAGTTCATCACTATTTATTGAGTACCTACTGTGTTCGCTGGTATACTAGAAGCACAGAAGCCTTCTTGAAGGGAAAAAGAAACTCATGTATCTAGAGACACCAGGCTGTATGTGGCACTTTCATTTATTCGCCACATAAAGCCTGGTATTTCTAGATCTATGTGGCATCATTTCATTTAATTCTCACAACTCTTAAGAAGTAGATATTGTTCCATTTCACAGGTGAGGAAAGAGATTCTGAAAGTTCCATAACCTGTCCAAGGTCGTTTGCATTCGCAGAGGCCAGCACTGAAGTTCAGTCCTGTCTGACTAGACCATCTGGGTCCTTCCCACTAGAATACAGTGGGGAGGAGAAAAGGACACTGATGGATTAGTCAGTCGACAGCACAGGCAGCAGATTATAAAGCTGAACTGTTTGGTTAGAGCAGCTCAGGGCTGGAGAGGGAGGGCTGGCAGGAGGACTTCCTGAAGGAGACAGCCCAGAAGCTCCTTGTAAGGACCTGAGGCTTGGGTATGGGTGGAGGAGGAAGTGTGATGTTGGCCCTGGGAGGGGAATGAATAAGAGGAGACAGTGGCAGACAGCATGCCCTGAGGTCAGCCGGGTGGAGGATGGGAAGCCCGGCAGAGATGTCTGGACCTGATGAGGTGGCAGCAGGGAGGCACTCACTGAGTTTATAACTCCAGGAGGGCCAGAAGCAATGGCAACACCCGTCACCAAGGGAGAGGATGACTCAAAGCCTTGGCTGGAAGGAGTGGTGGGTGTGGCTTGGAGCCTGCGGGGGCCAGGCAGGTGCTTTGGGAAGGGTCCAGCCAAGGAGAGTCCGGTCTTCGTCAACCCAGGGGAGGGGGAGCAGGGGAAGGAATGAGAGACACTAGTAAGATGGAATCTGTAGGCTTTGGTGCAGGACGCTTATGGGGAACAAGGCGCAGGGAGTTGGATTCTAGATTGCTTTTGAAGCCTTCCCCAGGTCACATCACACCGCTGTTCCCAGCCGTTCCAGGTCTTCCTGTTGACTGTAGGATCAAGTCCATTCCCCCAATTTGGCCTCAATCTATGTTTTTGGGTTCTTTGCCCACTAGTCTCCTAAATAAGTCCTCTGCACCCCACAAACCAGTCTCCACCCAACCTCCAGTGCTGCCAGCCTCCTCCACCCCCACCTGGAGCAATGACGTTCATGGATGGCTCCTCCAGCAGTCTCGAAAAATGAACATTTTAGGGTTCCACTTTTTGCTGTTGGTGTCCCCCTAATGCGAACATCCTGTCCTTGAGGGCTGATTCTTTTTACAATAGTGGTCCCAACGGGGGAAGTCATTTCACTTTTCTGACTTAGTTTCCTTATCTGCAAAATGGAGCCAATAGTCTCATAGGGTACAGTGCCTGCACACACGCCCATCCACGGCTGTTCCAGGCCTTTCCTCCACTGCGGGGGGTGCCAGGGGTCCAGAGGAGAGGAGGAGGGGGCCGCTGGACGCTGGGAAAATGGGAGGACCCCAAGATCCCTGTAGGGATCCACGGTAGAGGGGGGGGGGGCTTCTCTGTCCTCTCTATCCATTCGGACCTCCGCATTTCTAAGAACCAGCATCGCACCATGTCACTGAGAAAGAGCGCGCACACCAGCCGCCTTTAGAAAGTCACAAATAGATTCCTTCAGTGAATTCAGGACAGACTCCCTGGGGGCAGGTCCCGGGGCGGGAGCCGGTGCGGGTAGTGCAGCGCGGCCCTTAACTGTTTACCAGGAGCGTTTCGCTGACCTCGTCTCCTGGACCCCCTTTCGTGACCCCTCTCATCACCTCTACTGGAGAGACGAGGACTCCGAGGTTCTGGGGGGCGACGCGACCTGCCCGAAGTGACAAGGGTCCTGGGCCGCACTCCCCCGCCGGGGTCTGCGCTCCTCGGCGGAGCGGGTGGGAACGATGAGTCCTCGGGGTGGAGAAGGAGGCGCGGGTCCCCGGGTACCGCTCACCCGGCCATAGGAGCCCGGGAGCGCGCGTAGGGACGCGGAGTTGAGGCTCTCCATCTGCGGCCGGGGAAAGGGATACAGTCCCCCGGGCCCCTCCCGGCCGCTCGGAACACACCCCAGGCGCGCCCCCGCGGGGCGCGCGCTCCAGGCGGGGCTGACGGGCTCGGAGGCGCGCGCCCGCTGTCGGGTCCGCCGCGCGCGCTCCCTCGGCTCCCCTCCCCCGCCCCTCCCGGGCCCGCGCGCTCCCCGAGTCCGCCGCGCGCGCGCCTCGCGTCGCTCCCCATCTCCGCCCCTCCCGCCGCCACCCCGCCCCCGGCCGGGTACCCTCGCCGGACCCGAGAGAGAGCGCCGCCGCCATCTTAGTTGCTGCCGCTGCCTCCAGCAAGGCGCTGCTCCGAGGCGGGGAGGGCGCCGCATCCCGAGCGCGCGGCCCAGCGTCACGGCGGCGGCGGCGGCGGCTCCTCCTTGGACCCCCGGAGCTCGCCGCGCCGCGGAGCAGCCAGCCCCAGGCCCCTGGAGCCCCGAGAGCTCTGAGAGCTCCGCTCGGCGTCCCGCGCGCCTCCCTGCCGCTCCCGCCCCGGGCTGGCGATGCTGCGCCGCCCCGCGCCCGCGCTGGCCCCGGCCGCCCGGCTGCTGCTGGTCGGGCTGCTGTTCGGCGGCGGGGTCTGGGCCGCGCGAGGTAAGCCCCGGGGCTGGGCCGGGCCGGGCCGCTGGGTCGGTGCGGTATTCGGGTCCGGGTGCGGGATTCGGGTCCTGGTGCGGGGATTCGGGTCCGGGTGCGGGAGTAGGGCCGGATGCCGGGATGCGGGGAGTCGGGTCTGAGCGCAGGGAGCCGGGTCAGGGCGTGGGGTTCGGGTTGGGGGTCGGGCTCGCGGAGCCGGGGCCGGGGCGCAGTAGACTGTGGGCGCGCGCTGCAGGCGTCCCGGGGAAGCCAGGCTCCGTCCCGGGCTGGGCACCTGGGCCTGGGCCGCCCCCACTGCAGCCCATGGTGGTGGCTGCGCTGATTTGGGGGGACGTGCAGACGGGCCGAAGGGTCAGCCCGCCCTGCTCAGCGGCGCACGCAGGCTGGGGCTGCACCCCTGGGTGAGATGCTGTGTGTACGTGTGCTCAGATGTGCATCAGGCGGGGGGTGCACGCACAGTTTTGGTGTGTGCTTACATAAGAGCCCACTCCTCCGCATCCCGTTTCCAAGATCCCGATTCTCTGTTGCTGCACCGCGGACACCACGACTTCGCCCCTTTCCGCCTCCTCCCAGGGTCCTTCAGACGTTGTCTGTTTCCAGTGGAGCCGAGGCTGAAACTTCGTGCTTCGCTCCCACCTTTTCACCCAAAGGTGAAATCGCTATGAGATTTGCGACCGCGGGCTCACCCAGTGTTAGAAATCTCCGTCTCTGCTACCCCTGGTGCCTTGGTGCTGTTTTTCTGACGGTCATTTAGACCGTGGAGGGTTAGATGTCCTCTACAAAAACGAGAAACCTCTCTGGTTTTTTAGGATTGTAGGACCGAAATTATTTTATGGCTCGGTGGGAAGTAATATTTCTTGGCTAATTTATTATTAGCTTTTAACCTTCATCCACTTAACCTTTTAAACCTTGTACGCCTCTGATATTGACTGGTCTTGCCAACGAAAAGCTTACGCATTGCAGATACAGTATTTGCTTCTGAGTGGATCTTGAAATCGTAAACATTTTCCTTGGCCTTAGAGCAAAGTAATCTAGGTGTAGTCTGTAGAATCTACTGTAGGCTTAAATCTGTTGTTCTGATTTTTTTTAATCAAAATAAATTTTGGGGAGGAGGATTGATAGAAATCTAGATGAAATGATCATATTTGAATTTAGCAAGCTTTTTAAAAATTCTTATTTTCCCTTCCCTGGCGTGACATAAGGAGAGAAGTATGGTGTTCACGAATTAAAGGGCAGAGGCGGCAAATGCATCTTTTGTTCCATGTTCCTTTCTAAACATCGAGGATGATAAACTTTGAATACTTCTTTTATTTCATTTCTAACATTCTGTTGACTCGGTCAAATTCAGATCTTAGTCACTAAGTATCTCATTGCTGGCCGTTTGATTTTTAAAAGTAACATCAAGCTAAGTTTGAAATGTTCTTTCCAGATGTGGGTTGGAGGTCTGAAACTCTAATATATCCAAGAGAAATGTCAAAGTTTTGCTTCTCTTGGGGAAAACCCACACATTTTAAAAATATGTGCTTGGATTGGGTATTTTGGGAACAGTTTAAGTATATTTAGTTTAGTCAGTGAGACCATTTCTTGTTAAAATTGGTGCTTTCTTAAATAGCACCTACATTTGTTAGTCATTATTTAATTGCCTTGGTTACTTAAACAGCATACATTTCAACTTTGAATATCTTCATTACCCGAGACCGACAGAAATCTTGTATGAAAGGTGTGTTGACTAATTGAGTCATTTGTAATTTGCTTTCTCTAAGTTTTTCTTGGTGCAGTTACAGTAGTTCAAGATTCTTAGTCTTCAGAATAAAGGCATTTTATACATCAGTTATTCGGTTGCATTTGTTTTTTTTCAGGTTGCAAGTTAGAAAATGTCTTGGAATTATTACACGAAATGCTAATAAACAATTTCATTTTGAAATATTACAAGTGAATTTCATATGTAAATTTACAGTTTGGAGACGCTCTGTGGGCTCATTTTAAGAGATCATTTCAACTAATATTTGAATTTTTTACTGCTGTAAGGCAGTACGACATGAACTCCTGTTCATGCTGTAGCTACCTTTAATAATTGTTAATGTTAGATTATGTACAGAGTGCTGGAGAAAATGATGGATTTTCTAATATAAATTGCATCTTGACTCTTAGTTTTGCAGAGACCCTCAAATTTTATTTTAATTATAACTGTAGTTCTCAAAAAACATTGAGTAGAGCTGGGTGCAGTGGCTCGCGCCTGTAATCCCAGCACTTTGGGAGGCCGAGGCCAGCGGATCACCTGAGGTCAGGAGTTCGAGACCAGCCTGGCCAACATGGTGAAACCCCATCTCTACTAACTATATAAAAATTAGCTGGGTGTACTGGTGGGCGCCTGTAATTCCAGCTACTTGGGAGGCTGAGGCAGGAGAATTGCTTGAACCCAGGAGGCGGAGGTTGCAGTGAGCTGAGATTACGCCACTGCACTCCAGCCTGGGTGACAAAGCAAGACTCCATCTTAAAAACAAATTAAGTAAGCCAAAATATTAGAAGAAATATCTTTGGCATGCCCTGGACAGTCATGTCCTTCAGCTACCTGCCTTCTTCATGGAGATCGGGAAATAGAGCAGTGAAGCAGAGAAAATAGAAAGCTTATATGAATATTTAAAAAATGCAACCATGTAATGCGTTTCGAAGCCACATAATAAAATTCACTGTTACTTTTCCATTTGCACACAGGCTTAGTGAGGCCTCTCCTCACCATCCTATTTGAAATCATTTCTCTTCCTGAACCCCTAAATCCTGTTTCCCTGCAACACTTTCTTTTTGCATAGCACTTAGCCCATTCTAACATGCCTTGTTGTTTACTTATTGAATTGTTTATCGTCTGTTTCCCCTCAGTAGAACATATGCCCCAAGATGGAAGGGTATCTGCTTTGCATATGTTTCCCGTCACCAGCACACCAGAGGCATGCCAGTATTGTGTGATTGAATGAATGAATGGGTGGATGGATAACAGCATTTCAGTTTAGACAGCGTAATAGCTTTGCATCCTAATTTTCACTTCACAGATAAATGCTCTATACTGAAAAAAATTACATAGTGTAAAGCAAACTTAAGTTTTTTTTTTTTTTTTTTGAGACAGAGTCTCATTCTGTCACCCAGGCTGGAGTGCAATGGCGTGATCTTGTCTCACTGCAACCTCCACCTTCCGGGTTCAAGAGATTCTTCTGCCTCAGCCTCCCCAGTAGCTGGAACTACAGGCATATGCCATCACACTGGGCTCATTTTTGTATTTTTAATAGAGACAGGGTTTCACCATGTTGGCCAGGCTGGTCTGAACTCCTGACCTCAAGTGATCCGCCTGCCTCTGTCTCCCACAGTGCTGAGATTACAGGTGTGAGCCACTGCATCCGGCCCAAACTTAAATTCTGCAGTGTGAATATGGGAATTCATTAGTGGGTAAATTTTCAAGGATCATGGGGCCAGCCTTGGTGGCTCACACCTGTAATTCCAGCACTTTGGGAGAACTAGGCAGGCAGATTGCTTGAGCCCAGGAGTTTGAGACTAGCCTGGGCAACATGGTGAAACCTTGTCACTACAAAAATACCAAAAAAAAAAAAAAAAAAAAAGTTCAAGGATCCATTCTGTTGGTTGCAGTATTGGGGATATTAGATCATGAAACTCTTTCTCAGCCTTTGAAGGCTGTAGCTCTGTGGCTACCCCTGTTAGTCCCTTTAAAAATACTATAATTTGCAGCTTTTTTGGGAAGATGGTTTCTTAATTTATTACCTCATTTTTCAGAAGTAACGATGTGGAAAAAAGTCGTTCGAATATAGACCTCAGTATTACCCATAGTCTAACATTTTTAATACTGAAAGTAAATAACATTTATTTCTCAAAGGAGGCCTGTAACTGCTGAAGAAATAATAAAATACGAACAATTTTGAATATATTCCAATTTTAGAGCATTAACTCGGTTAACTGGAACCTTCAGTTACCTGGAATTCGTCCTTTGGCTGGATTTTTTTTTTGGGAGAAAAAGCATGAAACCAAGCAGTTTTATAGGAATTATTTTTCAAAAGGAAGGTTTAGGAGGTCATATCATACATTATCTGTGCTAGTATTTGATATTTAAGCCAAAAACAGCAACTAGTATTTCAGTTTTAATTATGAAGAATATGACCAAAAATGAAATTTTTGTGGGATATGAAATATTACATTGAAACTAGAAAATGCCATAATTTCATAACACTAGCTGCAGGACTTAGTGAAGCTTATTAAACCAAGTCTAAATGTTTAAAATGAGGAAGCTGAGATATGTTAAAATTTTAGAACAAAGGAAAAAAAGTACTGAGTTATTTTTATTGCTTTCTGAGACAGGAAAATATGTTTTTTATTTTTATTTTTGGATAGAGTTTTCATTTATAAGGGTTGAAACAAAATAGAGATCTGATTATCCTAAAAAACCACCAAGAGTCTATTTCTTATGTATTCTGGTTGAGGGCTTAGATCATTAAAACTTGTTTTTTCAGTGGGTCTTAATTTGGTGTGAAGAGTTGCTTGAAGGGGCCGGGTGTGGTGGCTCACACCTGTAATCCCAGCATTTTGGGAGGCCAACGTGGGCGGATCATGAGGTCAGGAGATCAAGACCATCCTGGCTAACACGGTGAAACACCATCTATCTCTACTAAAAAAAATACAAAAAATCAGCCAGGCGTGGTGGCGGGTGCCTGTAGTCCCAGCTACTCGGGAGGCTGAGGCAGGAGAATGGCGTGAACCTGGGAGGTGGAGCTTGCAGTGAGCCGAGATTGCGCCACTGCACTCCGGCCTACAGAGCGAGACTCCATCTCAAAAAAAAAAAAAAAAAAAAGTTGCTTGAAGAAATGTGTCTTTATAAGTGAAATTTAAAATGTTGATTTGCTACAAAATGTAGATTTTAGTAGTGTTTCAGGACTACAGATTCAAGATTGGTGGAAATTATTTATGCAATGTCATGTTCTTGCATTAAAAAACAACCAAGGCCTGGTGCGGTGGCTCACGCCTGTAATCCCAGCACTTTGGGAGGCCAAGGTGGGTGGATCATGAGGTCAAGAGATGGAGACCATCCTGGCCAACATGATGAAACCCTGTCTCTACTAAAAATACAAAAATTAGCTGGGCGTGGTAGCGTGCACCTGTAGTCCCAGCTACTTGGGAGGCTGGGGCAAGAGAATCACTTGAACTCGGGAGGTGGAGGTTGCAGTGAACCGAGAATGCACCACCGCACTCCAGCCTGGCGACAGAGTGAGACTCAGTCTCAGAAAACAAACAAAACAAATGGCCAGGCATGGTAGCTCACACCTGTAATCCCAGTGCTTTGGGAGGCCAAGATGGGTGAATTGCTTGAGTCCAGGAGTTGGAGACCAGCCTGTGCAACATGGTGAAACCCCATCTCTACTAAAAATACAAAAAAATTAGCTGGGCATGGTGGCATATGCCTGTAGTCCCAGCTACTCAGAAGGCTGAGGCTGGAGAACTGATTGAGCCTGGCAGGTTGAGGCTGTAGTGAGCCAAGGTCACGCCACTTGCATTCCAGCCTGGGCGACAGAGCAAGACTCTGTCTCTAAAAAAAAAAAAAAAAAAAAGCCAAACTATAGCAAGCCCTCAAAAGTGACATTTTGAGGCTATGCAAAGGCCATATATAGGAACCCTTAAATGGTGACAGCCTCCCCACTGTGTCAGCTTGACATACAATACCCATCTTTTCCCTAAGAACTGCCACCACCCGGGAACTAGAATGCTGCTTTCAGTTGTCCCTGATTTGATAGGTTCTTTCTCTCCTATGTTTTAGGTATATTTTTGCTCATTTTTTGATTTAGCTTTAGGATATTATTATTAGATTAAAAATTTTCACAAGATCTGTTACTAAAGGTTTTATTTTTAAAGGTTCTTGGCAGCGATTCACATACTTCAAAGTAGCAGAGTTTAAAGCAGCTTAAATACCTATAAAACATCTGAAAGTTGGCCGGGTGTGGTGGCTCACACCTGTAATCCCAGCACTTTGGGAAGCGGAGGCGGGCGGATCACCTTAGGTCAGGAGTTTGGGACCAGCCTGACCAACATGGAGAAACCCCATCTCTACTAAAAAATATAAAATTAGCCGGGTGTGGTGGTGCATGCCTGTAATCCCAGCTACTTGGGAGGCTGAGGCAGGAGAATTGCTTGAACCCAGGAGGTGGAGGTTGCGGTGAGCCAAGATGGTGCTATTGTACTCCATCCTGGGCAACAAGAGCAAAACTCCGTCTCAAAAAAAAAAAAAAAAAATCTGAAAGTTAGCTTCCTTCCCATTCGGGAACCCCAATAAGAAGTATGTGGTAGCATATCAGAAGAAGAGTCATGTTTTTTCTTTTTTCTTCTTTGGTCAGACATGAATCATCATCTTAAAAAGAATTAATGGAAATGGCGTCTCGCTGTGTTGGTCAGGTTGGTCTCGAACTCCTGGACTCAATCAGTCCTCCCACTTCATCCTCTCAAAGAGCCGAGATTATAGGCATGAGCTACCACACCTGGCCGAAGAATCATCTTTCAGCCATCTGTTTCGTTCTGTCTGATTGTCCCGTGACAAGAACTTCTGTTGAGTCTGCTACTTTTCAAGCCTACCTTGGTCTGTACTTTCTCTGAGTCATTGTGTAGGACAAAGGAGGACCACCGGCTGGGTGTGGTGGCTCACGTCTGTAATCCTAGCACTTTGGGAGGCCGAGGTGGGCGGATCATCTGAGGTTGGGAGTTCGAGACCAGCCTGACCAATATGGAGAAACCCCATCTCTACTAAAAAATACAAAATTAGCCGGGCGTGGTGGCACATACCTGTAATCCCAGCTACTTGGGACGCTGAGGCAGGAGAATTGCTTGAACCCAGGGGGCGGAGGTTGCAGTGAGCCAAGATCACACCATTGCACTCCAGCCTGGGCAACGAGCAAAACTCCATCTCAAAAAAAAAGGAAGACCACCTTTGTCATGCCACTGCACTCCAGCCTGGGTGACAGAGCGAGACTTTGTCTCAAAAACAAACAACAAAACCCCACCTTTTTCTGCATCCACTCCTTTTTTTTTTTTAAACAGCTTTATTGAGATATAATTCACATACCATAAAATTCAGCCTTTTAAGACATACAATTCAGTGATTTTAGTATATTCACAAAGTTGTGCAACCATCACCACTATCTAATTTCAGAACACTTTCATCACTCCCAAAAGAAACCACATACCTGTTAGCGCTCATTCTCCATCTCCGTCCTCCTCCATCCCTTGGCAACCCCTAGTCTATTTTCTGTCTATGGATTTGCTTATTTTGGACATTTCATATCAATGGAATCATGATATGTGGCCTTTTGTGACTAGCTTCTTTTGCTTAGTATGATGTCTTCAAGGTTCATCCATGTTGTAGCATGTATCAGGACTTGTTTCTTTTCATAGGTAAATAATATATCCTTGTAGGGATATAACACATTCTGTTTATCCATTTATTCATTGATGGACATTTGGGTTATTTCCACTTTGTAGCTATTTTGGAAAATATTACTATGAACATTTTTGTACAGGAATTTGTGTGGACATGTGTTTTCATTTCTCTTGGGTATATACCCAAGTGGAATTGTTGGGTCTTAGGGTAACTCTTAGATTTAACTTTTTAAATTTTTTAATTTTTTTTTTGAGATAGAGTCTCACTCTGTCACCCAGGCTGGAGTGCAGTGATGTTCTTGGCTCACTGCAGCCTCCGCCTCCTGGGTTCAAGAGATTCTCCTGCCTCAGCCTCCCGAGTAGCTGGGATTACAGGTGCCTGCCACCATGCCCCGCTAATTTTTGTATTTTCAGTAGAGATGGGGTTTCACCATGTTGGCCAGGCTGGTCTCCAGCTCCTGACCTCAAGTGATCCACCTGCCTTGGCCTTCCAAAGTGCTGGGATTACAGGCATGAGCACTATGCCCGGCCTGTGTTTTTAACATTTTGAGGAACTACCAGTTGGTTGTACAAAGTGGCTGCACCATCCTTTATCCACTTGACCTCCATAATCACTCACAGGAGCATTTTTCTAATCAAATCCACATTTCACAGTTTTCTAGTTTGTTAGAATTTTAAGTTGAATTTTTCCTAGTCTAGGTGCAAACTGGCATTTCATCCAACCAATTCCTTCCTTTGCCATTGTCTCTCATATAATTTCTACTCTGGACTTTAGACTTGGAGTTGAAAGGAACTTTGAAAGTTCTTTCCTCTATACTTTAAATAGCCTTCCCTGTAAAACAGACATTTCCTCATATGTCCCTGTGTGTTGATCATTCAGCCTCTGTTTGAACTCTACTGCTATGGGGCTCTTGGTAGCTCACAGAGCAACCCTTTTAAAAACATTGAGCCTTTGGTCAGCTTTCCTGAGGACTAAATTTTATCATGCCTTCGTATTTTTGCAGGCATCCAAGCCTACAGTGTGTTGTTTTTACCGCCACACACATTAAGAGAGGCTGAGAGGACTGAGGCCTAGGCCTTGATTTCTGTAGATTTCTCAGGAATGAGCCTAGCACAGGGCTACACGTGCAGTGTTCGGGGGACACCCACCCAGACACATGCAGAGTCAATATCCTGGTTCCAGGAGCAGGGCTTAACTTAATGAAAGGGACTGGAAAAAACACGAGAATTTTCAAACTACAACTAGTTTAGAAAAATGACATTTTTCTTTTCTTTTTTTTTTGAGACAGGATCTTGCTCTGTTGCCCAGGCTGGAGTGCAGTGGCACAATCACAGCTCACTGCAGCCTCAACCTCCCTGGGCTTAAACTGTCCTCCCACCTCAGCCTCCTGAGTAGGTGTGCACACCCCCACACCTGGCTAATTTTAAAATTTTTGTAGAGACAGGATCTTCCTATGTTGCCCAGGCTGGTCTCGAACTTTTGGGCTCAAGCAATCTGCCCTATTTGGCCCTCCAAAATGCTGGGATTACAGGCATGAGCCACCATGTCCAGCTGACATTTCTTCATTAATTACATTTTTGTTATGCTAGTTGGCTAAAAATGTGCTTTGTTAAAAAGTAAATTATTTTTTCTAGTCCTTTGATTTTATTTAACTATTCCTCAATTACCCAATCTTCAAACATATAAAACACTTAGAAATATGTCTTTAGATTCAAAGTGAATTTTAAAACTCAGTGAAAATGAATATCTTCTTTGTTTACATACTTAAAGTATAGCAAAGAAATTTTTATTCAAGCTGGAGTGCAGTGGCACGATCTCGGCTCACTGCAATCTCTGTCCTCCCAGGTTCAAGCGATCCGCCCACTTCAGCCCCCTGAATAGCTGGAACTACAGACACATACCACCATGCCTGGCTTTTTTTTTTTTTTTTTTGGTAGAGATGGGGTTTTACCATATTGCCCAGATTCGTCTCAAACTCCTGGACCCAAGCAATCTCCCTGCCTCATCCTCCCAAAGTGCTAGGATTACAAGCATGAGCCACCATGCTCAGCCTAACATTTTTCTTTTTCTTTTTTGAGACGGTGTCTCGCTCTGTCACCGGGCTGGAGTGCAATGGCGTGATCTCAGCTCACTGCAAGCTCCTCCTCCCAGGTTCATGCCATTCTCCTGCCTCAGCCTCCTGAGTAGCTGGGACTACAGGCGCCTGCCATCGCGCCCGGCTAATTTTTTTTTGTATTTTTAGTAGAGACAGGGTTTCATTGTGTTAGCCAGGATGGTCTCGATCTCCTGACCTTGTGATCCTCCCGCCTTGGCCTCCCAAAGTGCTGGGATTACAGGCATGAGCCACTGCGCCCAGCCAACATTTTTCTTAAATAGTACTTTTGAGGACCACTTCAAAATAGTTGAATGTCATAAATTTAAATTGAAGAAATGTAAAACTTTAGAATGATTTGTATAAGGTTGTCTATTAAGTGACTTTTAAAGGATATAATTAATTCCATCTGAAATGCAGACTCTAGTCTTACTGAGTTTTGCATATTTCAGATGTAGTTAATGATGAAGATTGACAGGACTAGCTACATAATCCAAGGGGCCAATGCAAAATAAAGTGTGGGGCCCCTTGTTCAAAAATTATTAAAAATGTTTTTCTTTTTTTTTTTTGAGACAGAATCTTGCTGTATTGCCCAGGCTGGAGTGCAGAGGTACGATCCCAACTCACTGCAACGTCCGCCTTCAGGGTTTAAGCAATTCTCGTGCCTCAGCTTCCTGAGTAGCTGGGATTACAGACATGCACCAGCAAGCCTAGTTAATTTTTTGTACTTTTAGTAGAGACAGGGTTTCACCAGGTTGCCCAGGACGGTCTTGAACTCCTGAGCTCAGGCAGTTCACCCATCTCAGCCTCCCAAAGTGCTAGGATTACAGGTGTGAGCCACTGCATCTGGCCCCAAAATTATAAAAAATTTCAAGATGGCAACAGGTTTTTCTTTTTGTTTTTTAGACAGAGTCTCGCCCTGTCACCCAGGCTGGAGTGCAGTGGCGCACTCTTGGCTCACTGCAACCTCCACCTCCTGGGTTCAAGCGATTCTCATGCCTCAGCCTCCTGAGTAGCTGGGATTACTAGGCACCCACCACCATGCCTGGCTAATTTTTGTATTTTTAGTAGAGACGGGGTTTCACCATGTTGGCCAGGCTGGTCCTGAACTCCTGACCTCAAGTGATCCTCCCGCCTCAGCCTCCCAGAGTGCTGGGATTATGGGCTGAGCTACCTCACCTGGTCGGCAGTAGGTTTTTGTTTTTGTTTTTGTTTTTTTTTGAGATGGAGTTTCAGTCTTATTGCCCAGGCTGCAGTGCAATGGCGTGATCTCAGCTCACCATAACCTCTGCCTCCCGGGTTCAAGTGATTCTCCTGCCTCAGCCTCCTGAGTAGCTGGAATTACAGGCATGCACCACAACTGGCCTGGCTAATTTTGTATTTTTAGTAGAGATGGGGTTTCTCCATGTTTGTCAGGCTGGTCTTGAACTCCCAACCTCAGATGATCCGCCCGCCTCGGCCTCCCAAAGTGCTGGGATTACAGGCATGAGCCACTGTGCCCAGCCGGCAATAGGTTTTTAAACCAACCCTGGGGCCCTTCTATGCCTGGCTTCTGGCCCATGCAGGAAACTGGCCCTGAGTATTGATAAACTTAGATGACGGAGTATTAATAGTCAAATTGTGAGCTCAGGGCCTGAGATTTTCACCAGAGCCACTTGTCCTCTGTGTCTCTTGTCAGCTGCATCTCTGGCCAATGCTCCTCCCTCCCCTTGGGAGAAGACTCCTGCCTTTTATTCTAAGTGGCTTCAGGGTGCAGGTTTCCCCTTCATCTTTCCATCCCCAACAACAAGCAAAGGACAGGCTCTACTCCGTTCTCAGTGGACAGTGAGAACCGATGGTAGACAGAGGCTCATAGAAGTCTAGGGTTGCTTATGATTTGGGGGACTAAAGCCCTTGTGTTAAGCAGATTATGTTTACTCTTTTTTTTTGTTTTTTTGAGACAGAGTCTTGCTCTGTTGCCCAGCCTGGAGTGCAGTGGCGCGATCTTGGCTCACTGCAAGCTCTGCCTCCTGGGTTCAAGGGATTCACCTGCCTCAGCCTCCTGAGTAGTTGGGATTACATGCACGCGCCACCATGCCCAGCTAATTTTTTGTATTTTTAGTAGAGATGGGATTTAACTGTGTTAGCCAGGATGGTCTCGATCTCCTGACCTCATGATCCGCCCACCTTAGCCTCCCAAAGTGCTGGGATTACAGGCATGAGCCACCGCCCTTGGCCTATGTTTACTTTTAAAATGATTTGACTAATTGATGCTAGTTTCTTATTACTTACAGAATTAGTAAAAAGGATAACAAATCATTAAAATTCTTGGATAATCCCTACTCTTTTTTTTTTTTTTTTTTTTTTGCCATGCATTTCAAGCATTTATCAGAGCACAAAGTAAATAGTAAAACACACTGACTTGAATTTCATTTTCTCCTTAGGCCCTCTCACTCTGGGCTAAAATTATTAAAGGAACAGTGGGGGTGGGGAGTAACAGGTGGGGTACAGTCATTTTGAGTTTTCGAGCCCCTCAGTTACTGGTGCCTTGTGACTAGTTGGAAGGGGACGTTGATAATCCTGACTGATTATAAAGCCCTAAGTTGGCAAGGTCAGAGCTTGCTTCTGAGCTGTCTGTAAATATCCATTGATAACAGCTCATGATTCCTGTAGAAAACATTTTCATTTGGCAAGGGTTTAAAAAGTCCATGCCCAAGTGTCCGAGAGCCGTCTCTTGTTTAGCTAGGAAGCAGCGAATACATGTCTTCTAAACATTCAGAGCCTTGAATAGAAAATAAATACTGGCTTAAATGCTTTTTTATATGAAATCTGACATGTTAAAACTTCTTCTAAATTGGAGTACGTACCACTGGGATAGTTTCATAACATAGCCTTTCCCCTCCCTTCTGGTGACTTTAATAACAACTACGACATTAATGTTTGTTTGAATGAAATAATGTTTTAGAGAGGTCATTAATACCAGTGGTTAATATATATTTGCAGATTCAATTGGTAAAGTTTATTAACCTTGTCTTTTTCTAGACTTTTTCTGAGTGTTCTTAGAAGGTTTGGGCTTTTTAACTGCTACTTAAAGTAATGCATATGGCAGTGGGTCTGCATTTTTCTTGTTGCATATAAAGTATATCATACATTGTTGTGAGGGTCCCAGGAGCAAGAGAATTGATCAGAGAACAGAGAGGAGAGAGGATCGGAGGTGTGTGGAATGAGGCATCCTAGGTAGATGTGGTCAACAGTTTAGATTTTATTTTTATTTATTTATTAATTTTAAATTTTATTTATTTATTTTTTTTGAGTTGGGGTCTCACTGTGTCGCCCAGGCTGGAGTGCAGTGGCGCAATCTCGGCTCACTGCAACCTCCGCCTCCCAGGTTCAAGAGATTCTCTTGCCTCAGCCTCCTGAGTAGCTGAGATTATAAGCGTACACCGCCACACCTGGCTAATTTTTGTATTTTTAGTAGAGATGGGGTTTCACCATGTTGGCCAGCCTGGTCTCGAACTCCTGACTTCAGGTGATCTATCTATGTGGCCTTCCAAAGTGCTGGGATTACAGGCGTGAACCACTGTGCCCAGTCTTTATTTATTTATTTTTCAGACAGAGTCTCATTCTGTTGCCCAGCCTGGAGTGCAGTGGCGCGATCTTGGCTCTCTGCAACCTCCACCTCCCGGGTTCAAGCAATTCTCCTGCCTCAGCCTCCCGAGTAGCTGGGATTACAGGTGTACACTCCCACACCTGACTAATTTTTGTATTTTTAGTAGAGATGGGGTTTCACCATGTTGGCCAGTCTGGTCTTGTACTCCTGACCTTAGATGATCCACCTGCCTCGGCCTCCCAATGTGCTGGGATTACAGGCGTGAGCCGCCGTACCCTGCCTGCCTGCCTGCCTGCTTGCCCGCCTTTCCTCCCTCCCTCCCTACCTCCCTGC
The DNA here is from genome assembly GCF_028885625.2 of Pongo pygmaeus. Lineage (NCBI taxonomy): Eukaryota > Metazoa > Chordata > Mammalia > Primates > Hominidae > Pongo > Pongo pygmaeus. The sequence continues at coordinate 221,420,568 of NC_072373.2, forward strand.
CTCCCCCCTTCCTTCATTCCCTCCCTCCCTCCCTCCTTCCTCTCTCTCTCTCTCTCTTTCTCTCTTTCTTTCTCAGAGTCTCACTCTGTTGCCCAGGCTAGAGTGCAGTGGCATGATCTTGGCTCACTGCAGCCTCTGCCTCCCAGGTTCAAGCTATTCTCCTGCCTCAGCCTCCCAAGTAGCTGGTATCATTTTTGTAGTTTTTTTGAGACAGAGTTTTGCTCTTTCCCTTAGGCTAGAGTGCAGTGGTGTGATCTCGGTTCACTGCAACCTCTGTCCCCCAGGTTCCAGCAGTTCTCCTGTCTCACCCTCCTGAGTAGCTGGGATTATAGGCGCCCACCACCATGCCTGGCTGATTTTTGTATTTTTAGTAGAGATGGGGTTTTACCATGTTGGCCAGGTTGGTCTCGAACTCTTGACCTCGTGATCCACCTGCCCAGGCCTCTGAAAATGCTAGGATTACAGACGTGAGCCACTGCTTGTATTTTTAGTAGAGACGGGGTTTCACCGTGTTGACCAGGCTGGTCTCAAACTCCTGACCTCAAGTGATCCAGCCTCCTTGACCTCCCAAAGCACTGGGATTACAGGCATGAGCCACCCTGCCCGGCCCAGTTTAGATTTTAGAGAAGTGAATGCAAGCATGAGGACCGAGGAGAGGCAGGTGGGGTGGTGATTAAGAGGCCGTTCATGTTATCTTCAGGAATGCACGGTGCAGAGTGGTTGGCACAGGAGCCTTACTGCAGAGATTGAAGGACTGAATTATTCAGGGCTGGGTGCTGACCCAGGAAGAGGATAGACCATCAGGCGAGTAAGGGAGGTCCGCATTTGGGCAGGTGTTTCAGAGTGACTCCGGGAGGCTGGGGGGTGTGTGTCTGATGGGCTGTCACTCACATCCTGTGTCTTCTAAGGGAGGGCTCTGGGAGGCATCTGGGGCCAGCGGACAGTGACAGCATAAGGCCAGAAGTCTTAAGTCTTGGCAGAGAATAAGGGCAGAGCCTGGAGGGCCATTGTTTCCCCTCAGCTTGGGTTGTGGGTGTTTCCTGCGCATGAGGTTTTCACTTTGGTGGACAGAGTGAAGCCAGGGACAAAGGGAGAACAAACATGGGCCCCTTGGGCCAGATCTGGTTGTTGCTTAGGCCTGAGGGAGAAGGGGAAAAGGTTTCCTGAAGTTTCTGTTATATCTAGAAACTCAGCCCACTGGCGCAGGAGACCATATGAGGATGGACAGCAGCCTTGGCTCAGGATAGAGCAGTCCTGGCTGTACTGTCTTATCGTTTGGAAACCCAAGTACAGACAGGTAAGCTGGGGCAAGCTGGTGCAGAGAGCAGTGATGGAACCCTGGCATCTGAGCAGCCCACAGCAGTGGCCAGCCAATGTGAGTCCATGCTAGTTCTGGTCAGATTGAGGCCTTTTTCCTGAGAGCTCGGGCATGTGTTATTTCTCCACTCAGTCTGTCTCCAGGCCTGGGTAAACCGAACTCGCCCCTTGCTGAAATTCCTGACTACCTCCGCTCATGGGATCTTCTAGTAATTAATCACTGGCAAACTGCCTCAACCTAGCTTTGTCTTGATACATTGTTTCCTGGTACCTAAGCCATTTCTGATTTGAAAAGGTAACTCATATTGATCTGTTTGGAGTTCAAGTTGGAACCCAAATTGTGTCTTCCCCATGGAAACTTGTTATAAACAATGCTTATAAAGCTCCAAAAGTGACTGTCAGAAACATATTTAACCCATAACAAGTGGAAATTGGGCAGATTGGCAGTAAATTCCAGCGCGTGCATGCACGTGTGTTCACACTCACCCACGTTGCAGTACAGTGCTGTTGAGCCTTGAACAACATGGCTTTGAACTGCATGGGTCCACTTATAAGTGGATTTTTTCAACCAAACGTGAATGGAAAATACAGTATTTGTGGGCTGTGACACCTGCATATGGGAAGCGCTGACTCTTTGAATACTTGGGTCCTGCAGGACCAACAACTTGAGTATGTGTGGATTCGGGTATAGACTGGGGTCCTGGAACCACTACCCTGGTGGGTACAGAGGGACCGCTGTCATTCTGTAAACCAGCAGTGAGGCGCTGGTTAAGATGGAGTGGTGGGAGGCATTGGAGTGGCAGCGCCGCAGGATTCTGTGGGGGCGGCAGCCGCAATCAGCGGCCCCTTGACTCCCGCCTGGGATGAAGGGGCTAAGAGGCTGAGGTACAGAGAAGGGTTGTGAAGGAGGCAGAAGCCTAGTTCCTGGAGTCCTAGGTGACCGAGCCAGTGAGAAGAAAAGGAGGGAGAGAGTAGCCTGCCACTGGGATCTGCAGAAGCACGTCAGAAGCCCAGGGAGGAGGGGCCCCCATGCCCAGGCAGAGGCACTGCCTCCAAGGGCAGGAAGGTGTTGAGGTGGAGGAGGAGCAGGAGAGCCACAAGCGGGGGGCGGGGGGCCCTCTGCAAGCAGCCGCCTCTGCAGGCACTGCCTCTGCACGGTGGCCACGCCTTTCAGGGGATGCTGACTGCTGTACGCTGTGTAGAGGAATGACTTAGGGCCAGACACGCTTAATGTTTTTCATCAAAGAATTTAACTGAAGTATTGCTATTTAAAATTGTTACTTGAATTTACCAAGTTCCTAAATCTATATGAAGTAAATTTACTGCTTTGTATAGAGGCATTTTACTAAAGTCAGTGTAAAAAATGTATTTGATATCTCCCAGCTATTCCAGTGGGATGTATCATGTATCATTTAATATTATCATTTAATATTTAATAATATTTAATATTATCTTTGCTAGAAGATATCTTTGTAAATAATGGTGACGTGGTCCATATAGTGACTTCTAATGGTAAGGATGTAGTGACCAACTGCAGGCTTCCCCTTGAAACTCATCTAGGATGAGAAATGGGTCTCCCTAGGTGTGTGACGTGGACAGGTGCTGTTAGGTCAATGCGGTCTCGGTCATGTAAGCTTGGGAAGCACTGTTAACGTTAAACAGGTTTCGTTCCTGCAGGGCTTCTCACAGGCTTGAGTGCACTTGGAGGAATTGCTGAGCCGGGGGTAAAACCAGTTCACTTGACCTGGGACTCTTTCTGCGGCACCTGTGGCACCAGCGTCCCGGGGAACACACTTAGGCAATGCTGCTCCAGACTCCCTGCCATGCCCTTAAAGTACAACAAGAAAACACAGTTAGTCCAAAACAGAATGAAAGTAAGGTAAAATGACTTAAAAGACTGCCTCTTTGACATCATTAGCATAAACATTTTGTGTCTATTTCTATTTTTATTTTATTTTATTTTATTTATTTTTTTGAGATGGAATCTCACTCTGTTGCCCAGGCTGGAGTGCGGTGGTGTGATCTCGGCTCACTGCAAGCTCTGCCTCCCGGGTTCACACCATTTTCCTGCCTCAGCCTCCCGAGTAAGCTGGGACTACAGGCTCCCACCACCACGCACAGCTAATTTTTGTATTTTTAGTAGAGACAGGATTTGGCCATGTTGGCCAGGCTGGTCTCGAACTCCTGACCTCAGGTGATCCACCTGCCTTGGCCTCCCAAAGTGTCAAGATTACAGGCTTGAGCCACCGTGCCCAGCCATATGTGGGTTTTATCTATGGATATTTATTAGAAATGAAAAGTGAGAACCTATTAAATAATGTAATTATTAAATTATTTAAAATAGCAATCATAAAACCATTTCATGGTGACTTAAATAACTTTTTTTTTTTTTTTTTTTGAGACAGAGTCTTGCTCTGTCACCCAGGCTGGAGTGCAGTGGCACAGTGTCGGCTCACTGCAACCTCTGCCTCCTGGGTTCAAGCGATTCTCCTGCCTCAGCCTCCTGAGTAGCTGGGACTATAGGCGCGCACCACCACACCTGGTTAATTTTTGTATTTTTAGTAGAGACGGGGCTTCACCGTGTTGGCCAGGCCGATCCTGAACTCCTGACCTCAGGTGATCCACTTGCCTCGGCCTCCCAAAGTGCTGGGATTGCAGGTGTAAATAACATATTTTTAGTGAAAATTAACTGTTTTCCAAAAACCAGAAACAACTTAGTAAGAAGACTGGCATTTTAAGTTTTTGCTAATCTCATTAATGTCCAACTTAAGAGAAAACAGCTAGATTCTGCATTGCCTGTTACCTGTTTGAAGTAGATGGAGAAAACTGAGCTTCACACAGATATAATAGTTGGGAAAGAGAGAGCTTTGGGGATTCCTCCCCGCCCCGCCAGGAGTCCTTAGACCATGCTCTGATAACTGCTGCTCTAGGGCAGTCATTGATGTCAAGATACAACTAGGGGACATGTCACCAGTAATTTGCTTCTAAATAATAGTTGAAGTAACAAAGCAAAGCTTACTAGTGATCTACTTGCTTAAAAAGGAAATGAGAGTTAGTTCAGCTTTTTCCTAGAATTATGTCTCTTCGTAGTTTACATTGCCCCTTGCTTTTTTTTCTTTCTTTTTTTTTTTTTTTTTTTTTTGAGAGGAGTCTTGCTCTGTCTCCCAGGCTGGAGTACTATGGCGCGATCTCGGCTCACTGCAGCCTCTGCTTCCCAGGTTCAAGTGATTCTCCTGCCTCACTCCCGAGTAGCTGGGATTACAGGCATGCACTAGCACGCCCAGCTAAGTTTTGTATTTTTAGTAGAGACGGGGTTTCACTGTGTTAGCTAGGCTGTTCTGGAACTCCTGATCTCGTGATCCCCTGCTTTGGCCTCCCAAAGTGCTGGGATTACAGGCGTGAGCCACTGTGCCTGGCCTTTCTTTTTTTAAGACAGGGTCTCACTCCATCGCCCAGGCTGTAGTGCAGTGGCATAAACTCAGCTCACTGCAGCCTTGACTTCCCGAACTCAGGTGATCCTTTCACTTCAGCTTCCTGAATAGCTGGGACTACATGCCTGCCTGAAATTTTGTGTTTTTTGTAGAGACTGGATTTCACTATGTTACCCAGGCTGGTCTCAAAATCCTGGGCTCAAGTGATCCGCCCGCCTTGGCCTCCCAAAGTGCTGGGATTATTGGCGTGAGCCACGGCTCCTGCCACTCCTTACTTTCTTAAGTGGAGAAGCTGAGTGGAGTTCTGGCTCCAGGCCTGGAATTGCCCATAACATAGAGCACATGCTGCTGCTCCCAGGGAGGCCCTCACAGGTGGACAGGTGGTGCCCGTTCCCATGTGCAGTCAGGATCTGTGTGCTTGTGGATTATTTACCCTCGCCTTTTTTTTTTTTTTTTTTTTTGAGATGGAGTCTCTCTCTGTTGCCAGGCTGGAGTGCAGTGGCGCAGTCTCAGCTCACTGCAACCTCTACCTCCCGGGTTCGTGCCATTCTCCTGCCTCAGCCTCCTGAGTAGCTGGGACTACAGGCACCCACCACCACGCCCGGCTAATTTTTTTGTATTTTTTAGTAGAGATGGGGTTTCATCACGTTGGCCAGGCTGGCCTCGATCTCTTGACCTCGTGATCCACCCGCCTCAGCCTCTCAAAGTGCTGGGATTACAGGCGTGAGCCACCGTGCCCGGCCCCTCGCCTTTAGTAAGGGAAAGGCAAGAATAGGTACAAAAGTATAAGTAAACGTTAAAATCAGGTTTATTTGGGCTTATTCTTTGGTAATGTATCCTTTCACCATATTAATATTTTCCTGAGGTCTAGAGAAAGATCAAGGCTTTAACAAAAAAAGTTCAATAGTTGAAAAAGATTGCCACTTTTGTTTTTCCTCACAAGATGGCCTTTTTGAGACCTTTAAATGGCTGATGTCATTGTAAAACACTTTTTAAAAAAAATTTAACTTTATTTACTTTTTTTTAAGATGGAGTCTTGCTCTGTCGCCCAGGCTGGAGTGCAGTGGCGTGATCTTGCTCACTGCAGCCTCCACCTCCTGGGTTCAAGCAATTCTTGTGCCTCGGCCTCCTGAGTAGCTGGGATTACAGGCACATGCCACCACGCCCAGCTAATTTTTGTATTTTTAGTAGAGACGGGATTTCACCATGTTGGCCAGACTGGTCTTGAACTCCTGACTTCAAGTTATCCGCCCACACTGGCCTCCCAAAGTGCTGGGATTGCCGGTGTGAGCCACTGCGCCCGGCCGTAAAACACTTTTTATAACTACCACGATAAAAGACCTTTGTGCTACTGTTTCCTTTATTTTTATGAAAAATCTTTTCAGCTTTTCTCAGAATCTGGTTTTACCCATGGAATAGCTGTGCGTGGGCCTGTACCTGGGCTGTCTGCCTTGATGGGAGAGGTTGAGAGCTGCTGTTTTGGGCGGTGTGTTGGTTTGTTTTGGTATTATCCTTGATTACCAAAGATCTGGTTTTTGCCTAGACTATATCCCATAAATCCAGTTTCCCCTTGAGAGGTTATCTAATCCTTTCCACCCTTTTATGATAGAATCCTTTGCTTTTAAAATCTGGCAGTGTGCCTTCCCACTTAAATAAGCTCTGTTTGCTTGTATATTATTTTTGCATTAGAATGTTAAGTACTTTTAGCAGGACGTGGTGGCTTATGCCTGTAATCCCAGCACTTTGGGAGGCTGAGGCGGGAGGATCACTTGAGCCAGGAGTTTGAGACCAGCCTGGACAACATAGCAAGACCTTGTCTCTACAAAAAATAAAAAATTACCTAAGTGTGGTGGCGGGTGCCTGTGGCCCCAGTTACTTGAGATGCTTAGGTGGGAGGATCATTTGAGCCCTGGAGCTTGAGACTGCAGTGAGCCCTGATTGTGTCACTGAACTCCAGCCTGGGCGACAAAGTGAGACTCTGTCTCAAAAAAAAAAAAAAAATCTAAGAAAATCAACTCCTGAATTATATGGCTAGAATTCTAGAAATTGAAGGAGCTTGAGAAATCATTTAGCCCAGTCAGCCCATTTTATCAAAGAGGAAACAAGTGAAGTTGTCATTGTCGTCAGTGTGATATTTTCGTAGTTCAGAATAGGGAAAATAGAATGAACAGTGGGATCTGGTCTGGGGTGTCTTTAACCCGGTTTCCCTATAATAGAGAATATTCAGAAAGCATACATTTGGGTGAGTCTGTACCTCTCTCATGTACAGTTGAGTCAGGAAACTAGATTATAAAATTAGAGTGGAGTTTAAAAAATCTGGATGGATAGTACATCCTGTTAACAAAGTCACATTATTTGAAAATTTGTAGCACTTTTTAATGTGAACATCTCAGAAATTTGCACACTCTGCTGAAATCACAGCTGCAGAGTTGACAAGAGCTTTAGAAATGGTCTGGCTGGGGCAGCTTTTGATGTAGGATCCTCTTCACAGTGTGGCCTGACATCAGTTAGCCAGGCCCTTCTGGAATTCTTCTAATCAGAGAGCGTCTTTCTATTTTGGAGGGAAGCATTCCTTGTCAGAAAGTCCTGGGTCTCAGTTCTGCCTAAATTTTGGCACTGCAAGAGCATAGTGGACAAGTTATGAGCATGAACTCTGAACTAAACTGTTGAGGTTCAGACCCCAGGTCTGTGGCTCATTAGCTCTGTGATCTTGGACATCTTACTTAATCTCTCCATGCCTCAGTTTCTTCATCTGTAAAATGGGGATGATGATAATAATACCCCTCTCACAGAGTGGGTGGGGAGATTGAACCAATTTTGTAAAGTACTTAGAATACTATAGTAAAGGTGTGTTTGCTGTTTTTTTGTTTGCTTTGTTGAGGGTTTTTGCATCTGTGTTCATGAGAGATACTGGTGTATAGTTTTCTTGTAACATCTTTGTCTGGTTTTGATAGAATAATTGTGGCCGAGGCCAGGCGTGGTGGCTCACGCCTGTAATCCCAGCACTTTGGGAAGCCAAGGTGGGCGGATCACCTGAGCTCCGGAGTTTGAGATCAGCCTGACCAACATCGAGAAACCCCATCTCTACTAAAAATACAAAAAGTTAGCCGGGCATGGTGGTGCATGCCTGTAATCCCAGCTACTCAGGAGGCTGAGGTGGGAGAATCACTTGAACCCAGGAGGCAGAGGTTGCAGTGAGCTGAGATCGTGCCACTGCACTCCAGCCTGGGTAACAAGAGCGAAACTGTCTCAAAAACAAACAAACAAAAACAAACAAACAAACAATAATGGTGGCCTCACAGAATGAGTTACGAAGTATTCCCTTTGCTTCTGTAGAGAATTGGTGTAATTTCTTCCTTAAATGTTTGGTACAATTCAGCAGTGAACCCATCTGGGTCTGGTACTTTTCCTTTTGGAAGGTTATTAATTGTTGATTTAGTTTCTCTAAGAGATACAGGTCTATTTAGATTGTCTGCTTTTTCTTGGGTGAGTTTTGGCAGATTGTATCTTCCAAGGAATTGATAAATTTCATCTAGGCTATCAAATTTTTAGGCATAGAGTTGTTCATAATATTCCTTATTTATTTATTTTTGAGATGGAGTTTCGCTCTCGTTTCCCAGGCTGCAGTGCAATGGCACAATCTCAGCTCACTGCAGCCTCCGCCGCCTGGGTCAAGTGATTCTCCTGCCTCTGCCTCCCGAGTAGCTGGGATTACAGGCGCTCGCCACCATGCCCAGCTAATTTTGTATTTTTAGTAGAGTTGGGGTTTCTCCATGTTGGTCAGGGTGGTCTCGAACTCCTGATCTCAGGTGATCCACCTGCCTCGGCCTCCCAAAGTGCTGGGATTACAGGTGTGAGCCACTGCACCCAGCCTCTTATTTATTTATTTTTGAGACTGAGTCTCACTCTGTTGTCTACGTTGGAATGCAATGGTGCGATCTCAGCTCACTGCAGCCTCCGCCTCCCAGGTTCCAGCTATTCTCTTACCTCAGCCTCTTGAATAGCTGGGATTACAGGCGCATGCCACCACGCTCCTGGCTAATTTTTTTGTATTTTTTTCTTATTTATTTTATTTTTATTTTTTTTGAGGCGGAATCTCATTCTGTTGCCCAGGCTGGAGTGCAGCGGCACGATCACAGCTCACTGCAAGCTCCACTTCCCGGGTTCACGCCATTCTCCTGCCTCAGCCTCCCGAGTAGCTGAGACTACAGGCGCCTGCCACCACACCCAGCTAATGTTTTTGTGTTTTTTTTTTTTCTTTTTTTAGTAGAGATGGGGTTTCACTGTATTAGCCAGGATGGTCTTGATCTCCTGACCTTGTGATCCTCCTGTCTTGGCCTCCCAAAGTGCTGGGATTACAGGCGTGAACCACCGCGCCCGGCCCCTTTATTTATCTTTTTAATATCCATGGAGTCTATAGTGGTGTTCCCGCTTTCATTTCTGATACTAGAAACTTGTGTCTTCTCTCTTTTTTTCATAGTTAGCCTGTCTAGAGGCTTATCAGTTTTATTGATCTTTTCAAAAAACCAGCTTTTGGCTTTGTTGGTTTTCTCTATTGAGTTCCTGTTTTCAGTTTTATTGATTTTTGTTTCAGTTTTTATTTCATTTTCTTCTGCTGTCTTTGTATTTAATCTGCTGATCTTTTTCTAGTTTTCTAAGGTTGAAGCTTATATGATTGATTTAGCTCTTTCTTCTTTTCTAATATATGTATTAAATGCTTAAATTTTCCACTAAGCGCTGCTTTTACTACATCCCACACATTTTGATAAATTATATTTTCTTTTTCATTTAGTTCAAAACACTTTAAAATTTCTCAATATTTCTTTTTTGATCCATGTGTTATTTATAAGTGTGGTTTTTTGTTTGTTTGTTTGTTTTGAGACGGAGTCTTGCTCTGTCACCCAGGCTGGAGTGCAGTGGCACGATCTTGGCTCACTTCAACCTCCACCTCCCGGGTTCAAATGATTCTCCTGCCTCAGCCTCCCAAGTAGCTGGGACTACAGGTGCCCGCCACCATGCCCAGCTAATTTTTGTATTTTTAGTAGAGATGGGGTTTCACCATGTTGGCCAGGATAGTCTGGATCTCTTGACCTCATGATCTGCCTGCCTTGGCCTCTCAAAGTGATGGGATTACAGGCGTGAGTCACCGTGCCTGGCATTTTTTTTTTTGGGAGATGGAGTCTTGCTCTGTCGCCCAGGCTGGAGTGCAGTGCCGCGATATCGGCTCCCTGCAAAGTCTGCCTCCCGGGTTCACACCATTGTCCTGCCTCAGCCTCCTGAGTAGCTGGGACTATAGGCGCCTGCCACCACGCCTGGCTAATTTTTTGTATTTTTAGTAGAGATGGGGTTTCACCGTGTTAGCCAGGATGGTCTCGATCTCCTGACTTCGTGATCCACCCGCCTCTGCCTCCCAAAGTGCTGAGATTATAGGTGTAAGCCACCGCGCCCAGCTCCCTGGAATTTTTAACTCTCAGAGTTCTGCATGTTGAACTCCAGCAGTTTGTCAATTACCTGCCCTGGCACCAGTTCCCATGGAGGTTTCTGTCTTGTAAATTGTGATTCCTTGTGTATTTGCCTGTGTCTCCAATTTTTAAAATTTATGTATTTTTTTCTTTTTTGAGATAGGGTCTTGCTCTGTCACCCAGGCTGGAGTGCAGTGGCATGATCAGGGCTCACTGGATCCTTGACCTCCTGGGTGCAAGTGGTCCGCCCATCTCTGCTCCCTGAGTAGCTGGGACCATGGGTGTGCGCCACTATGTCCGGCTAATTTATTTTGATTTAGTAAGAGATGAGGTCTCACTTTGTTGCCAGACTGGTCTCAAACTCCTGGGCTCAAGTGATCCTCCTGCCCCGCCCTCCCAAAGTGTGCTGGGATTACGAGTGCGAGCTACCACACGCAGCCTGTGTCTCCAATTTTGGGGGCAGCAATTGCCTTGTGATCTGACTTCTCTTAGGGATCTAAGAATAGTTCTTGATTTTTCAGTTTGTTTGGCTTTTTTACTTGTTATTAGGACAGAGTAGCAACTTCTAATCTCCTGACATGCTGGACTGGAAACTGGAAGCCCCAGCATCACATTTTAAAATGGATAATCCAGTGGCATTTAGTACATTCAGCATTGTGCAACTACCACCTCTATCTAGTTTCAAAATGTTTTCGTCATCCCAAAAGAAAACCTCATGCCCATTAAACAGGCATTTGCTACTCCCTTCTGCCCCCAGCACTTGGCAACCACTAATCGGCTTTCTGTCTCTATGGATTTACTTATTTTGGATATTTCATATAAGTGGGGGAATCATGTGATACGTGACCTTTTATATCTGGTTTCTTTCACTTAGCTGAATGTTTCTGAGTTTCATAATTTTTTGAGGCTCGTACATGTTGTGGATATCAGTACTTCATTCCTTTTATGGTTCCTTGTTTGGATAGACTGCATTTCGTTTGTCAGTTCATCTGTTGATGCAAGTTTTAGGATGGTTTTGGCTGTTGTCTGTTGTGAATAGTGCTGCTGTGATGATTCATTCATAAGTATTTGAGTACCTGTTTTCAGTTCTTTTGGATGTATACCTAGGAGTGGAATATCTGGGTCATATAGTTTTTCTTTCTTTTTCCCTCCCCTCCCCCTCCCCCTTCCCCTTCCCCTCTTCCCCTCTTCCCCTCTTCCCCTCTTCCCCTCTTCCCCTCTTCCCCTCTTCCCCTCTTCCCCTCTCTCCCTCTTCCCCTCTTCCCCTCTCTCCCTCTCTCCCTCTCTCCCTCTCTCTTTCTTTCTTGACAGAGTCTCGCTCTGTTGCCCAGGCTGGAGTGCAGTGGCGCCATCTCATCTCACTGCAACCTCCACCTCCCAGGTTAAAGCAATTCTCCTGCCTCAGCCTCCCGAGTAGCTGGATTACAGGCACGTACCCCCACGCCTGGCTAATTTTTGTATTTTTAGTAAATATGAGGTTTCACCATGTTAGCCAGGCTGATCTCGAACTCCTGGTCGCAAGTGATCTGCCCGCCTCATATAGTATTTCTATTTTTAATTGATTGAGGAACCGCCAATCAGTAGCTGAAATATTTTAACATTCCTGCTAGGAAAGGGAATTTACTTTGTCCTCCCCTCTCTCTCTCCATATCAGTTTCTTTCATTTCCTAGCCAAGCCTCCTCTGTTCCTTCAGCTGTTTTTCATGTCACTTTGTTTCCAAAATCTCCACCAGCCAGCCTTCTCTTCTCTTCTCTTCTCTTCTCTTCTTTTGAGACAGGGTCTTGCTTTGTCTCCCAGGCTGGGGTGTAGTAGCATAATCATAGCTCACTGCAACCTCCAACTTCTGGGCTCACATGATCCTCCTGCCTGAGCCTCCCAAGTAGGTGAGACTACAGACGTGCACCACCACACCAGGCTAATTTTAAAAAAATTTATTTTGTAGAGATTGGGATCTCATTAATGTTGACCAGGTTGGTCTTGAACTACTGGCTTAAGTGATTGTCCCCACTTTGGCCTCCAAAGGGATAGAATTGCAGGCATGTGCCACCATGGCCAGCCTGATTGATTTTCTTTCTCCCCTCTCCCTCCCTCCAGCCCCTTCCTCTCCCACCCTTTTCTTTCTTTTGGACAGGGTCTCACTATATTGCCCAGTCAGGACTCAGACTCTTCGGTGGGCTCAAGGGTCCTCTTGCCTGAGCCTCCTGAGTCCAGCTTGATTTCTTTCTCTTTGGATGCCTTTCAGATGGGGCCAAGGTTTTAACAGAATTTCTGACTCAAGGACAGCCTTGGAGTAGCATGGGGCTAGCATTCCCTTGTCTAAGTGTCTCAGCAGCCTTGTCACACTGCATTTTATTTAACTCCAATCCCCAAGTCCCCCTACCACGCGCCAGTGTTTAACCATGCTTCTCATCTTCAAGCTTGATGTTTTGTTCTAGTGTGAGTCTCTGCATTTATCTCTGTTGCATTTCATCTTGCTGTATCTGACTCTTCACTCTGCTCTGTCAAGCAGTTTTGAATCCTGACTCCACATTCCATCTGTTCATTCTGGCTTTGTGTTATTTTCAAATTTGATGTAATGGTTGAACAGAGCCAACCAAGTATGATGCCTTTGAAAGGTTACCAGAGGCTGTTGCAGGTTTCCACGGGTTTATTATTCAGTGACCTTTTGGGTGGTCATTAAACCTGTTGTAAATAATTCACCCATCTTTCTTTTTTCTTTTCTTTTTCTTTTTTTTTTTTTTGAGGCGGAGTCTCGCTCTGTTGCCTAGGCTGGAGTGCAGGGACGTGATCTTGGCTCACTGCAAGCTCTCGGGTTCACGCCATTCTCCTGCCTCAGCCTCGGGAGTTGCTGGGACTACAGGCGCCCGCCACCACGTCCGGCTAATTTTTTCTTTTTTTGTATTTTTAGTGGAGTTGGGGTTTCATGTGTTAGCCAGGATGATCTTGATCTCCTGACCTCGTGATCCACCTGCCTCGGCCTCCCAAAATGCTGGGATTACAGGCATGAGCCACTGCGCCTAGCCCACCCATCTTTATTTTCATTCAGTTTCCATTTCACCATCTTGTCCTCAGTCACCAGGAAATTAGGAGATGCCAGGTCAAATGCCTGTTTTTTTTTTTGTTTTGTTTTGTTTTGAGACCGTCTTGCCCTGTCGCCCAGGCTGGAGTGCCGTGGCATGATCTCCGCTCACTGCAACTTCTGCCTCCTAGGTTCAAGCAGTTCTCCTGCTTCAGCCCCCTGAATAGCTGGGATTACAGGCGTCCGCCACCATGCCCAGCTAATTTTTCTGTGTTTAGTAGAGACAGGGTTTCACCATGTTTGGCCAGGGTGGTCTCAAACTCCTGACCTCAAGTGATCCGGCCGCCTTGGCCTCCCAAAGTGCTGGGATTAGAGGTGTCAGCCACCATGCCCAGCCTCAGATTTTTTTTTTGGAGGTGGGGACAGGGTCTTGTTCTGTTGCTCACGCTGGAGTGCAGTAGTGTGATCATTGCTCACTGCAGCCTCAGCCTCCTGGGCTCAAGCAGTTCTCCTGCCTCAGCCTCCCAAGTAGCCAGGACTATAGGCATGCACCACCATGCTTGGCTAATTTTAAATTTTTCTGTAGAGACAGGGTCTCACCATGTTGCCCAGGCTGGTCTCTAACTCCTGGCCTCAAGTGATCCTCCTGCGTTGGCCTCACCAAAGTGCTGGGATTGCAGGCATGAGCCACCGCACCCAGCCAGTGTCCTTTATTTCCTTAAAATAACTTAAGGAAAGTACATTTTTTTCTTTTTCCTTCATGTCTTCGCCAATCTTGTACTGTAGTTCTCTTATCCTTCTATTGGTTCTGCCCTTTTTAATAAAAATAAACACGCTTCTTGAGTGACTCAGTGGCAGAATAAGATTGAGCGGTTTTGTTTTCTGTTGCTCTAAAAATGTTAATATTTGGCCGGGCACGGTGGCTTACGCCTGTAATCCCAGCACTTTGGGAAGCCGAGGCGGGCAAATCACCTGAGGTTGGGAGTTTGAGACCAGCCTGACCAACATGGAGAAACCCCATCTCTACTAAAAATACAAAAATTAGCCAGGCGTGGTGGTGCATGCCTGTAATCCCAGCTACTCAGGAAGCTGAGGCAGGAGAATCGATTGAACCCAGGAGGCAGAGGTTGCAGTGAGCCGAGATCGGACCACTGTACTCCAGCCTGGGCGACAAGAACAAAACTTCACCTCAAACAGACAAAAAAAAGTTAATATTTGTTTTATAAATGATGTAGGAATTCTATGTAAAATTATTACTCTTGCTATTGTTGGTATTTTAGGAATGTAATAAAAGCAAAAAAAAATAGGGGCGCAAAGACAGAATCTTGATTTTTTTTTTTTTTCTGATTAGCCTTCATGGATTTATTAGACAATCCTAGTCAGTTAGTGACAGTATTTTGGGTAACAGCTGTTAAGAACTTGGCATTGATAATGAATGCCATCAGGCCTTGAATACTGTGTGGACTGTTTTGAACTATATATGATAAAGTTTTCCATTGTATGTGAAGGTCAGGAGACAAAAAACACATACAGAACTTGGAAATTACCCCTGGTCTGTTATGTTTTGATTAAGGATGGGGCCCTGTCCTATTTTTAATTCAAGACAAATGTGATCATGATAAGAAAGAAAAGGCCAGACCTAGCCTGTATTTTCTGATAACATTGCAAAATGGGAAATTGAAGGAAATCATGGCATATCCCTGGTTGTGTAGCTAGATTCCTGCCTGGCTTGGATTGTAAGAGTTAATTGAAGGCCAGACATGGTGGTTCACTCCTGTAATCTCAGCACTTTGGGAGGCTGAGGCAGGTAGATCACTTGAGGCCAGGAGTTCGAGACCAGCATGGCCAACATGACAAAACCCTCTCTACTAAAAATACAAAAATTAGCCAGGCATGGTGATGCATGCCTATGATCTCAGCTACTTGGGAGGCTGAGGCAGGAGAATTGCTTGAGCCTGGGAGGAGGAGGTTGCGGTGAGCTGAGATTGCGTGACTGCACTCCAGCCTGGGCGACAGAGGGAGACTGTCTCAAAAAAACAACAGTTAATTGGTAAATGAAAGTATATGGTCAACAGTTGGAAATGTTCTGATAGTGATTTGGCATTGGATTTGTTCCCCTGGTGCTGTGTATTTAATTCTCTGGAAAACTGCGTCAGAGTGTACATACTCCAGACGATTTGCCCGGCTGGCTTATTGACGAAGGTGACTGGACAAGGTATAAACTGAGGAAAGCTCAGGGCTGCGTTCCGAAAATGTGTTCCTCCATCAGCCTGCAAAGTGCCTGCGTTACTTACCCTGTTTTTATATTAAATTGCTGAGGTTCTTTACAAAGTGTGAGTGCCTTAAGTCATTACTGATCATTAGCATCCACCTCCAATTAGTTTATTGAACTAAGTGGCCGGTGTTAGTGGGGCTGTGAAGAAACGGGGGATTGGAGCAGGCGAGTTCTAACCCAATGTGAATGAAGTGAGCACTGATGGGGGAAGGTGTCTGTTGGAAACCCTGGCCCACCAGGGGAAGCTCTAGGAAGCTGGTAGCAGCATGGACAGAAAGGCAGTGGGTACCACTGAAGATATTCCCAACTTTGCACTGTTTTGCCTGTGGGAAATTCTGTACGTTACATTTCAGAGGTTTTGAGATGATTTTGCTTCAGGGAGGCTCATGCTAAAACACAAGCTATCAGCAGTGGCTGTAACTGGTGCTGCTTGCAAGTTAATCTCTTAGAAGAGCAAAGCTGAAGACCCCACCCGAGGCGGGACATACAGAAGGCAAAAAGCATCTTGGGGTCAAAGTGGAAATTGCCCAGGAAGGCTGATAAAACCTCCCTTCTTTGCTTACAAGAAAGCTTTCGAATGGCCTCCATTCGTGAACCTTCTGTGAGGCCGTTGTTCTCTGTTGGGGAGCGCATCAAATTGTTCCACAGCAAACCTGTCAGCCCCAGGTCAGATTGATTGTCTCAGATTCGAAGCGGGGGCCCAGCGGGTGCAGTTTAACAGGGTTGTCTAGAAGATCTTGCCTGGCGCCCCATTACGGCCCACAGCTGCCGTGGATGGATGGGGGCGTGCTCTTTACTCTCTGAGGTTTGATCTCCCCTCGTCTGTTAGGATCCGCATTTTAGGCTGGGCGCAGTGGCTCACGCCTGTAATCCCAGCACTTGGGGAGGCTGAGACTGGTGGATCACCTGACGTCAGGAGTTCGAGACCAGCCTGGCCAACACGGTGAAACCCCGTCTCTACTAAAAATACAAAAATTAGCTGGGTGTGGTGGTGCATGCCTATAGTCCCAGCTGCTAGGGAAGCTGAGGCAGGAGAATCACTTGAACCTGGAAGGTGGAGGTTGCAGTGAGCTGAGATCACACTACTGCACTCCAGCCTGGGTGGACAGAGCGAGACTCTGTCTCAAAAGAAAAAAAAGGGGATCTGCGTTTTAATCGAGATTTCTCCAGTTTCCCACCTTTGCTTACTCTAGAGATAAATGTTGGAATGAGAGAGAGGCTGTCCACCTCTGTCTCTTCCCCTGCCCCCTTCTTACTCCGTTTCACAAAACTTAGCTCTGGAATAGGACTACTCAACATTCACACGTGAACAGCTGCTCCTGAGGGTACGGAGCTTGAGAAACACTAGCAGAAACTCGACCCCACCCCTGCGCCCATCCACCTTGGTCCCCAAAGCTCCCTGGGGATTTTTATCTGCAAACGTGCTCTTGTTTCAGGGACCCATCTTCATGCATCCTCTCTGGGGTATTCTGGGATTCAGGCCAAGGGCATGCTATGTTTCCAGGGATACCGTAGCTAAGGGCATGGTTCCCGACACCATGGCTGGAATCTGTGTCCCTGGTAATTAATACCCTACAGAATGGCTGTAGGGTATTAATTACCAGGACCCGAGAGGAATCCAGTGACCCCAGGAGCACTTCCACCCGGACTCTCCCAAGTTACAGCCCAATCATGAGGGAGACCCCTTATTTCCTAAATGTTTTAAGAGTGGCCCTTCCTGCGCATCTCACCTGTCAGCTTTGGAACTTCTGGAAGGGTTGTGCTAAAGCCTTTGCTGCTGGAAATCTCACTGCTGTAGTTGGACATGAGGCTCTCTGCTGGAGAGGCTGCCACATCACACCTGTGACATTCAAGAGAGACTGCCAGCCATGGCATATGAGAGTTGTTTAGGAAGCTGAGGATGGAAGTCAGTGCGGAATGCCGGCATTGCTGTTACACATGCTGCTTATGTTTTGGGTTGGTGCCTGGCCTGTTTTTTGTTGTTGTTGTTGTTTTTCCCCCTGAAATGGAGTCTCGCTGTCGCCTAGGCTGGAGTGCAGTGGCACGACCGATCTTAGCTCACTGCAACCTCCACCTCCTGGGTTCAAATGATTCTCCTGCCCCAGCCTCCCGAGTAGCTGGGATTACAGGTGCCCGCCACCATGCCCAGCTAATTTTTGTATTTTTAGTAGAGACGTGATTTCCCCATGTTGGCCAGGCTGGTCTGGAACTCCTGACCTCAGGTGATCCACCCGCCTCAGCCTCCCAAAGTATTGGGATTACAGGCATGAGCCACTGGGCCTGGCCAGAAATCTTCACATTAAACTAAAAAGGATTTGGGGCCGCACGTGGTGGCTCACACCTGTAATCCCAGCACTTTGGGAGGCCGAGGCAGGCAGATCACTTAAGGTCAGGAGTTCAAGACCAGCTTGGCCAACATGCTGAAACTCCATCTCTATTAAAAATACAAAAATTAGTGGGCATGGTGGTGTGCGCCTGTAATCCCAACTACTCAGGAGGCTGAGGCAGGAGAATTGCTGGAACCCAGAAGGCGGAGGTTGCAGTGAGCTGAGGTTGTGCCATTGCGCTCCAGCCTGGGTGACAGAGTGAGACTCCATCTCAAAAAAAAAAAAAAAAGGATTTGGGCCGGGCGTGGTGGCTCACTCCTGTAATCCCAGCTCTTTGGGAGGCCAAGGTAGGGGGATTGCTTGAGCCCAGGAGTTCGAGACCAGCCTGGGCAACACAGTGAGACCCCCTTCTCTACAAAAAAATTTTAAAACTAGCTGGACATGGTGGCTCCCCAGCTACTCGGGAGGCTGAGGCAGAAGGATTTCTGGAGTCCAGGAGTTGGAGGCTGCAGCCTGGGCAACAGAGCAAAAAGCCTGTGATCTGAAAAAGTTGTGAACTTTGCTTTAGGAAGTCCTGCCACTTTAACTACAGACCTTCAAATTCTTTGTCTTTCAGCTTTGGGGTTGCTATATTTAAGCCAGGTTTAACAGGAGAAACATTAATTCCATCTTTTTGTTTTTTTTTTTTTTTTTGAGACGGAGTCTCACTCTGTTGCCCAGGCTGGAGTGCAGTGGTGCGATCTCGGCTCACTGCAAGTTCTGCCTCCTCCCGCCTCCTGGATTCACGCCCTTCTCCTGCCTCAGCCTCCCGAGTAGCTGGGACTACAAGGCGCCCGCCACCACGCCTGGCTAATTTTTGTGTTTTTAGTAGAGACGGGGTTTCACCTTGTTAGCCAGGATGACCTCGATCTCCTGACCTCGTGATCCGCCTGCCTCGGCCTCCCAAAGTGCTGGGATTACAGGCGTGAGCCACCGTGCCTGGCCCTGTTTTTTTTTTTTTTTTTAATCCTAACTTTTAAAAGCACATTTGCGATCATCACACCCTGATTTTTCAAAAATAACCTTGTGATTGTTGCTGCCTCTTGCATTTCATGTAGCTGAATCCGCTAGAAGATCAGCCTCAGTGGTCAGCAAAAGGGAGTCCACGGCGCCTGACCTGTGCTCTGAAATATGCGTAATATTTGATGCTGAGTATACAAAACTGGATATATTCATGCCAGTAGAATTTTCAGAATTTTCAAAAGAAAAGTGAATTGCAATATATTGACAAAATATTTTAATGGCGATCTCAACAAAACATTTAAAAAGTCCTCAACAAAAATCAAATCAAACAATGTATAAAAAGAATGATACACCATGACCGTATAGGCTCTAGTCCACATACATAAGACCGTTTCAGCATTTGACAGCCAATAATTCACCAATCAATACGCTAAAAAAGAAAAGTCACAGCATACCAATTAATGCCAAAATAGTATTTCAGAAGATGCTATTCATTCATTCATGATAAAAACTCTCAAAGTTAGGAATAGAGGGGCTCTCTCTCAATTTGATAAATAACATCTACGAAAACCTACTTAATAAACATACTTAAAGGTGAAAAAAGAATTGGCAACATTGTGGAAACCCCTAAGCATTACTGCTCAAGGTTATCAGTGCTTTCATTTTTCTTTCATAGGGAAACAACACAAACTTACCCTACAGAGCGAGAAAAGTGTCTTGAGTGAAATTATGTGATACACCAAACAAGCAGATAAATAGGAACCCTGATTAGGTATTTGATGATATTAAATAATTGTGAAATTTTAGGTAATACTGCCATTATGGTTAGTTTTTATTTATTTTACTTTATTTTTTTAGATAGAGTCTTGCTCTGTTGCCCAGGCTGGAGTGCAGTGGTGCAGTTATGACTCAATGCAGCCTCTACCAGCCAGGCTCAAGCGATTCTCCCACCTCAGCCTCCCAAGTAGCTGGGACTACAGGCATGCATCACCACGCTTGGCTAATTTTTATATTTTTTGCTAGAGACGGGTTTCGCCGTGTTGCCTTAGCTGGTTTTGAACTCTTGGGCTCAAGCAATCCATCCTCCTTAGCCTCCCAAAGTGCTGGGATTACAGGCATAAGCCACCTCTCCCAGCTTATTTTATTTTTTACCTTTAAGCTCTATTGGACTTGATATGGTTAGTTTTAAAAAGAGTTGTTATCTTTTAGAGATGTATGATGTGGTATTGAGAGGGGAAGTTATGTGATGTCTGGCGTTTGCTTCAAAATAAGTGATATCAGTGTTGGGAGTGGGAGTGAAGTCAAACAAGATTCATTCTGCATGGATCATTATAGGGGTTAGTGAGGAGCACATGGGGCTCCTTACTCTCTTTTGTCTACTTTGGTATCTTATCAGTTTTACACAATATGAGAAGGTAAAATTACTTGATATAAAGCGTGTTTGGTTTCATCTGTTAGGATGGTTACTATCAAGAAGCAGAAAATAACAAGTGCTGGGAAGGAGATGGAGAAATCGGGGCCCTTGTGCATGGTTGTGGGAATGGAAAATGGTGCAGTCACTATGGAGAACAGTATGGCGACTCCTCAAAAAACGAAAGATAGAATCACCTTAAAGGTAGAATCACCGTATGATCCGGCAGTCCTCCTTCTGGGCATATTCACAAAAGATTAGAAAACAGGGCCTTGAGATATTTGTACACCAGTGTTAGCAGCATTGCTCACAATGGCCAAAAGGTGGAAGCAACCCAGCATCCCGTTAACCAGGGAATAGATAAGCAAAACATGGTATCCTTCTAACGGAACATCATCCAGCCTTGAAAAGAAAGGAATTCCACCGCATGCCACAGCAGGGGGGCACCTCGAGGACATTATGCTAATGAAGCCAGTTACAAAAGGATAAGTGTGGTGTGATCCCGCTCATATGAGGTAATAGAATAGTCAAATTCCTTTTTTTTTTTTTTTTTGAGATGGAGTCTCGCTCTGTCGCCCAAGCTGGAGTGCAGTGGCGCGATCTCAGCTCACTGCAAGCTCCGCCTCCCGGGTTCACGCCATTCTCCTGCCTCAGCCTCCCGAGGAGCTGGGACTACAGGCACTCGCCACCACGCCCGGCAAATTTTTTGTATTTTTTAGTAGAGATGGGGTTTCAAAGTGTTAGCCAGGATGGTCTCGATCTCCTGACCTCATGATCCGCCCGCCTCGGCCTCCCAAAATGCTGGGGTTACAGGCGTGAGCCACTGCGCCCGGCCTCAAATTCCTTTTTTTTTTTTTTTGAAACAGTCTCACTCTGTCACCCAGGCTGGAGTACAGTGGCACGATCTCAGCTCACTGCAACCTCCACCTCCTGGGTTCAAGCGATTTTCCTGCCTCAGCCTCCCAAGTGGCTGGAATTAGCATGCACCACCATGCCCAGCTAATTTTTGTATTTTTAGTAGAGTCGGGGTTTCACCATGTTGACCAGGCTGGTTTCAAACTCCCAGCCTCAGGTGATCCACCCACCTCGGCCTCCCAAAGTGCTAGGATTACAGGCGTGAGCCACTGCATCTGGCCTAGAATGGTCAAATTCTTTATTTTTATTTTTTTGAGACAGGGTCTCACTCTGTCATGTAGGCTGGAGTGTAGTGGTGGCACCATCTTGGCGTACTGTAGCCTCGACCTCCCAGGCTCAGGTGATGCTCCCACCTCACCCTCCCAAGTAGGCGATACTACAAGTGTGGCACCACCATGCCTGGCTAATTTTTGTATTTTTTGTAGAGACGGGGTCTCACCAGGTTGGCCAGGCTGATCTTGAACTCCTGAGCTCAAGCGATCCACCTGCCTCAGCCTCCTACAGTGCTGGGATTACAGGTTTGAGCCACCACTCCGGACCCTTAGTCAAATAGTCGAATTCACAGAGACAGAAAATAGAATGGTGGCTGCCAGAGGCTGGGGGAGGGGAAATAGGAAGTTAGTATTTAATGGGTGCAGAGTTTCAGTTTTGCAAGATGAAAGAAGTTCTAGAGACGGATAGTGGTGGTGATGGTTGGACGACAGTGTGAATGTACTTAATGCTATTGGCCTGTACACTTAAAAATGGTTAAGATGGTACATTTTTATACTGTGTATTTTCCCACATTAAAAAAACTTGTTTGGAATTTGGAGGAAAAATTAGAAGGCTCACAGCTGGGCGCAGTGGCTCACGCCTGTAATCCCAGCACTTTGGGAGGCCAAGGCGGGTGGATCACGAGGTCAGGAGATCGAGACCATCCTGGCTAATACGGTGAAACCCCGTCTCTCTAAAAACACAAAAAATTAGCTGGGCACGGTGGCAGGTGCCTGTAGTCCCAGCTACTCAGGAGGCTGAGGCAGGAAAACGGCGTGAACCTGGGAGGCAGAGCTTGCATTGAGCCGAGATTGTGCCACTGCACTCCAGCCAGGGCAACAGAGTGAGACTCTGTCTCAAAAAAAATAAATAAATAAAAATTAGAAGGCTCACTTTAAGCTTTCAAAAGTCGTAATTATAGGAAGTGTGGATTACTTTGCAGGTTCTGTTTCAAATTTATATTTTTATCAACCATAACACAAGCTCTGAGAGGGCAGGGCCTGTTTTACTCACCATTATTTTCTTGGTACCTAGAAGACTACCTGGGCCTTGAGAAAGATGGATGGATGGATGGATGGATGGATGGATGGAAGAAGGGGGAAACAGAAGCCCCTTCTTCTGGATTCTCCTGCCCTGTCATTCTTCCTTAGCTCTCAGTTCTAGTTGGGGACAGCCCCATCTCCGTGTGCAGGAGATACCTAGACTCTAAACTGCAGTCTCAGCCCAGCCCCTTCCCCTTCTCATCTCACCCCTGCAGCCACCTCTTCACCGCCTGACTTCGTTCTTGGGACTCTCCTGGCATCCTACCCTGAGGCTCATGTGCAGGTTCTGGTCCCCTTGCTTCCTTCTTAGTGTTCAGGGTGGGATGTGCACCAGGGAGAAGGACATAGGGGTTCCTCCTCCATCTGCTCCTGCTCATTCCCTGGTCTTTTCTCATGACGCCACCATGCATGCCTTGTGCTCCCCAACACGAGGAGCCCCGTGTAGCTCTCAGGCCCTGTGAGCTGGGTAGTGGTGAGCCCATGCCCAGGTATAGACCGCCTGGTGGCAGACAGGCAGGTGTCCCCGCCTGTGAGCAAGAGAGTGGATCCAGATGTGTGCAGAGCTTGCAAACAGCTCTCACCTTTTTTTTTTTTTTTTTTTTTTTGAGACGGAGTCTCACTCTGTCAGCCAGGCTGCAGTGGAGTGCAATAGCACGATCTCAGCTCACTGCAACCTCTACCTCCCGGGTTCAAGCAATTCTCCTGCCTCAGCCTCCTGAGTAGCTGGGATTACAGGCGCCCACCACCACACCTGGCTAATTTTTAGTAGTTTTAGTAGAGACAGGGTTTCGCCACGTTGGCCAGACTGGTTTCGAACTCCTGACTTCAAGTGATCCGCCTGCCTCGGCCTCTCGGAGTGCTGGGATTACAGGCGTGAGACACCGTGCCTGGCCTTACCTTTCATAGAACAGCTGCACTGTGTGTAACAGTATGTGGTGGTATGATGCTTGTCCTGTGAAAAGTGAATAAATGCAGGGAAAGTTTCACTGTACTGTTAACAAGCTCAATTGTTCTGTTAGCTTAAGAATTTATTTGACACTTAATGTGTGTGTGTTTTGTTTGTTTGAGGCAGGTCTCGCTCTTTCACTCAGTCTAGAGTGCAGTGGTGTGATCTCAGCTCAGTGCAGCCTCCACCTCCCAGGCTCAAGCGATTCTCATGCCTCAGCCTCCCGAGTAGCTGGGAGGTCCCAAGTAGCTCCCAAGTGCACCACCATGCCTGGCTAATTTTTTCCTATTTTTTGTAGAGACAGGGTTTTATCATTTTGTCCAGGCTGGTCTCGAACTCCTGAACTCAAGCGATCCACCCACCTCAGCCTCCCAAATTGCTGGGATTACAGGCATGACCTACTGTGCCTGGCCTTAATGTGTTTTTATTTTAAAAATTAACTTCAAGCTGGGTGGGGTGTCCCACGCCTGTGAGACGGAATGAGACCCTGACTCGAAAAAAAAAAAAAAAAGAAATTAACTTCACATCAATGTAATGCACAAATTATTAAAGTGGCTCTTTTAAACTGTACAAGTGATTTTCATGTAGACATCGTTGGTTTTCCTTAACGAGGTGGATATAAGTCAGTGGTTCTCAAGGGAGGAGGGAGGAGGATTGCCCCCAGGGGATCTTGGGGAATGTCTGGAGACACTTCTGGTTGGCACATCTTGGTGGGGAGGCTGCAGGCATCCAGTGGTTTTTGTTTTTTGTTTTCTTTTTTTTTTTTTTTGAGACAGAGTTTCGCTCTGTCGCCCAGGCAGACAGAGTGCAGTGGCGCGATCTCGGCTCACTGCAAGCTCCGCTTCCTGGGTTCACGCCATTCTCCTGCCTCAGCCTCCCGAGTAGCTGGGACTACAGGCGCCTGCTATGGCGCCCGGCTAATTTTTTGTATTTTTAGTAGAGGCAGGGTTTCACTGTGTTAGCCAGGATAGTCTCAATCTCCTGACCTCTTGATCCACCCACCTCGGCCTCCGAAAGTGCTGGGATTACAGGCGTGAGCCACCGCGCCCGGCCTCATCCAGTGGTTTTGAGGCTGGGATGCTGCTGAACATGCCACAATGCATGGGACAGCCCCACAGCTAAACATTGTCTGGCCCAGAATGTCCTGTTGTTGAGAAACCCTGATCTAAATAATGTCTAAGCTATGTATTTGGTGTTTCAATCAACACTTTAAAATTTAGTTTGTTTGGGATTCTGATGAAGAAACCCTTAAACCTGTGCATACAGAGATTCTTTGGAAGTGTTCAGTCTTTGGGAAAAAAAAAAAAGACCAATTAAAAAATCTGTTTTACAGCTGGGTGCAGTGGGTCACGCCTGTAATCCCAGCACTTTGGGAGACTGAGGCAGGCAGATCACTTGAGGCCAGGAGTTTGAGACCAGACTGGCCAACATGGTGAAACCCTGTCTCCACTAAAAATACAAAAATTAGCCAGGCACGGTGGATCACCTGAGGTCAAGGGTTCAAGACCAGCCTGGCCAACATGGTGAGAACCCCTCTCCACTAAAAATAACAAAAATTAGCTGGGAGTGCTGGCACACATTGTAGTTTTATTGCACTTCAGCCTGGGTGACAGAGCAAGACTCAAAAAAAAAAAAAAAAAAGAATTTATGACTAGGGACAATACTTAGAGACCAGAGATAATGCCTTTTTATATTTTGATTTTAAAACTGAATATTTTACCTGTTCCAAATGCTTTTTTGAGGAAAAAAAGAATCAGCTGGAGATTTTAAACTTAGAGTTTAAGATACTTTTCTCCCCATGTCATCTTTAACAAGGGCCTACTAGCTCCCCTTTGGAAATTAACTAGCAGGATTTTAAAATCAAAGCCTGAGAACTTGGAGCATGCAAGGGCACCTGTCGCCACCTGCTGGCAGTGTTCCTTAATTTCAGGTTCTTATGATAGACCAAGGTTTGAAAGTTGAATCTGCAAATGAAACATGTAACATCATCTAGGATTTATAGGTGAGATGCCAACAGTCTCTTGAAATATTTAGCTGTTGTTTCTTAAGGGCAGACGTGATCAACCTATGTGTCATGATATAAGAGGCACACATCACACTCTTGTTTGAAACAGTGGGTTTCTTTTTTCTTTAGAGATAGTCTTGTTCTCCCTGGGGCTGGACTGCATTGGTGAGATCTTAGCTCACGGCAGCCTCTAACTCCTGGGCTGAAACATTCCTCCTGTCTCAGCCTCCCGAGTAGCTGGGACTACAGGCATGTGCCACCATGCCATCTAATTTTTTTTTTTTTCAAGATGGAATCTCGCTTTGTCACCCAGGCTGGAGTGCAAGTGACACAATCTCTGCTCACTGCAACCTCTGCCCCCCAGGTTCAAGAGATTCCCCTGCCTCAGCCTTCCGAGTAGCTGGGGTTACAGGTGCATGCCACCACGCTTGGTTAATTTTTTTTTTTTTTGAGATGGAGTTTCGCTCCTGTCGCCCAGGCTGGAGTGCAATGGCGCAATCTTGGCTCATTGCAACCTCCGTCACCCTGGTTCAAGCAATTATCCTGCCTCAGCCTACCAAGTATCTGGGATTACAGGCATCTGCCACCACGCCCAGCTAATTTTTGTATATATATATATTTTTTGAGATGGAGTTTCACTCTTGTTGCCCAGGCTGGAGTGCAATAGTGTGGTCTCGGCTCCCTGCGACCTCTGCCTCCCGGGTTCAAGCAATTCTCCTGTCTCAGCCTTCCAAGTAGCTGGGATTACAGGCACCCGCCACCACGCCTGGCTAATTTTTGTATTTTTAGTAGAGACAGGGTTTCACCATGTTTGCCAGGCTGGTCTCGAACTCCCGACCTCAGGCCATCTGCTCACCTCAGCCTCCCAAAGTGCTGGTATTACAGGCGTGAGCCACCGTGCCCGGCCAATTTTTGTATTTTTTTAGTGGAGACGGGGTTTCACCATGTTGGCCAGGCTGGTTTCTAACTCCTGACCTCAGGTGATCCACCCGCCTCGGCCTCCTGAAGTGTTGGGATTACAGGCGTGAGCCACTGTGTCCAGCCTAATTTTTTAAAACATTTTTTTGTAGAGACGGGATCACACCTTGTCACCCAGGCTGGTGTCGAACTTCTAGGCTCAAGCAATCCTCCTTCCTGGGCCTCCCAAAGTGTTGGGATTATGGGTGTGAGCCACTGCGCCTGCCTGGAAACCATGGATTTCTAGTTACAAAGTCTTCTTTACTTACAGTCAGGTTTATGTTCTGATAAACCCATCGTAAAGTCTAAAAATCCTAAGTTCAGCCACTGTAAGTGAGGAACCATCCATATAAGTGAATAAACTAGAAAGGAGCTGTTCATATACTGGGTTGATTGATATCAGGGCCACCCTGGGACCTGTGGTTGGCTTCTGGGCTCTGCAACCAACCTGCTGAAATCCCCATTACTTGTGAGACTTAGGCATGGGTCCAGCCTCTCTCTTTTTTTTTTTGAGATGGAGTCTCACTCTGTCACCCAGGCTGGAGTGCAATGGCGCAATCGTGGCTCGCTGCAGCCTCTGCCTCCCGGGTTCCAGCGATTCTTCTGCCTCAGCCTCCTGCGTAGCTGGGATTATAGGCATGCGCCACCATGCCCGGCTAATTTTTGTATTTTCAATAGAGGCGGGGTTTCACCGTGTTGGCCAGGTTGGTCTTGAACTCCTGACCTCAGGTGATCTGCTTGCCTTGGCCCTCCCAAAGTGCTAGGATTACAGGTGTGAGCCACCGTGCCCGGCCTGGGTCTAGCCTCTCTTTAGCCCACAGAGTTGGGATGTGCTGGGGCACTATAGCTTATATTCGTGTTAATCCTAAAGTTGATTATTGTATTTTTTTCATCTTGACTTAAAAATCAAATAATTTCTAATGACTAAAATCTACCATAACCCTAAAAAATGAGTCATATCCTGAAATGATAGGTGTGTGCCCAGCTACAGCCTGCACTTACAGGAGGTTTGATTGCCAGCTTTGCTTTTGCATTGTTTTAAATTAATACATTCAAAGTTTAGGTTTTTTTTGAAACACATCACTTACCTAATAACTTATTAAATACCATTCAAGATTTATTAGGCAAGGGCTCAAATTACTTTTATGTAGTAAAAGTAAACAGGAATTTGGCATGTTTGCTATGTTTCATTTTACACATTTTTTTAGGCCTCCATTTATAGGGTATAAAACTTTAAGAAAACATTCTCATTAGATGTAAGTGATTCACATTGCAAATAATACTAACCTAAGCATTGTCATTACTTTTAAAATCTAAGTTTCTAGAAGTTTAAATTTTTACTCAATACAAAAATGACCTGGTTCACACTATTAGCTGCCCAACAAACTGTTCAAAAAACTAAATATGCTTTCTTAAAGATCAGATTGCAGAAATGTTTTCCGTGCTCTTATTTTAAAAAACAAGATTCTGACATACATAATGAATCTAAATCAAAATTCACAAATAGTGGCTGAAATTCTGTCAGCTTTCAGCCCAATACAATATAAATCCACAGTTATAATGTATAAACAATTCAAAATTAAAATTTATAGTGGAAATGTCAACAAGTCACAACTACTACACATTACTACTGATGGGTTCCACTATACTTCAGGCACAGCAGATGTGCACATCTGATAGACTGCTTAGAAAATTAAAGCTATCAAAGCTATAAATAAAGAATACATAAATATGAACATGGCGATGTGGAAGCATTAGAGCTGTTTAAAAAAAGTGAATAAGCTGGGCACGATGACTCATGCCTGTAATCCCAGCACTTTGGGAGGCTGAGGTGGGTGGATCACCTGAGGTCGGGAGTTCAAGACCAGCCTGACCAACATGTAGAAACCCCATCTTTACTAAAAATACAAAATTATCCGGGTGTGGTGGTGCACACCTGTAATCCCAGCTACTTGGGAGGCTGAGGCAGGAGAATCGCTTGAACCTGGGAGGCGGAGATTGCGGTGAGCCGAGATCACGCCATTGCACTCCAGCCTGGGCAACAAGAGCGAAACTCCGTCTCAAAAAAAAAAAAAAGAATAAGATGTGATGTAAACACATCTGATAGTTCTGTCTGTAAGCCACTTTCCACTGATTTATAATGCTATGGTTTTATAATTCTTTTAAAAAGGAAAATTTTTCTACACTGCTGCATTCAGTATCATTGTACATTCTCGACTACAGTGCAATCTTTAAATCCTCTTGCAGAGCTTGACATATCTCGTCAGAATTTCCCCAGAAAGTCAGCTTGTCATATTTTCAGCAGCCTTTAGTGCTTCAGTAGCCTTGCGAAGCTCCTTAATAACTGATGATAAAGCTTCTGGGTTAATTTCTTGTTCACAAAGCCGTACACAAATAGGAGTTTCCATATCTAAGCCAGCATTGTAAATTCTTTAAATCTCAATCAGAATGTGTGATTAGTACTGGTTGGATACTCCTAATCCCAAAACCTGAAATGTGAAATGCTCCAAAATCCGAAACTTTTTAAGCACTGACATGACACCACAGTGGAAGATGCTACACCTCATGTGATGGATCAAAGTGAAAATGCAGGTGCACAACACACAGTGTATTCAGCATCCTGTCCGTGGTCTCCCGCGCCATATTCAGATTCGCTGCCACGGCTACTCGCCATGGCTGAGGCCAAGGGAGGCAGGAGAAGCAGTTTAGTTTGTTTTTTAAAACCTCCTAGGATGTGATGAAATGAATCTGGTATAGACTTTCGACATAGGTGACATGTTCCTAGACTTGTGGCCAGTAGTCTCTTGTCCTTGCCATTTTTTTGTGATGATAACAGAAACATCGGTCACTTGTTTCTATAAATGTTTTATAATGCAAATTGAATGTGATGAAATATTAAAAATATCACTCATTAAATATTTAAAAGTTCAGTCTTTGGAACTGGCCAGATCTCATTCTACTGCCAGCTTAAGAGCGATTTAGAAAATTTGAATTATAAAATTGGAATACTGGGAACATAGTTACACAGTTATTTTTCCACCGAACCCTTAGCCATTTCAGCTGCAGGCGTTTCCATTCAGGTAGCAGAAACACACATTTTACGTTACTACTTATCATGGGTTTTCTGTAATGTGCTCTGCCTGGTATTTTTACATCCCTATTGGGTTAAATAAAGACATAAATTCATTTCGTTTAAGTCTCAGGAGTTTTATGGCCTCAAATATTAGAAGAATATTTAGTTTTAGTATTTATAATGCTTGTAATTTTATTAATAAAACCTTAAAGTATGAAGCCAAATTGGAATCAAATATTAATTTGATTAGTGGCAAATTGAACTAGCAATTTTTGCTTTAAAATGAAAGACTGGAGGCCGGATGCCGTGGCTCATGCCTGTAATCCCGGCACTTTGGGAGGCCAATGCCGGCAGATCACCTGAGGTCTGGAGTTCGAGACCAGCCTGGCCAATGTGGTGAAACCCCGTCTCTACTTAAAATACAAAAAAATTAGCCGAGTGTGGTGATGCATGTCTGTAATTCCAGCTACTCAGGAGGCTGAGGCAGGAGAATCACTTGAACCTGAGAGGCAGAGGTTGCAGTGAGCCCAGATTGCACCATTCATTGCACTTCAGCCTGGACCACAGAGTGAGACTCCATCTCAAAAAAAAAACAAAAAAAAGAAAAGAAAAGAAAGTGAAAGATTGGTAACAAACAATGGAGTTTTTGGAGTCCTTTCTTTAAAATGGCCTATCTTACATCTGTAACTCCAAGCTTCTTCCAGCCTACATCATAGCATGGTTTATTTTCAAAGATACCTGAGCTGGATGTGGTGGCTCACACTTGTAATCCCAGCACTTCGGGGGGCCATGTTGGGAGAACTGCTTGAGCTCAGGAGTTTGACACCAGCCTGGGCAACATAGCGAGACTTCATCTCAACTAAAAAAAAAAATTTTTTTTGTTTTTTGAGACGGAGTTTCGCTCTTGTTGCCCAGGCTGGGGTCAAACTCCATGGTTTCTCCATGTTGGAGTGGTGCGATCTTGACTCACTGCAACCTCCACCTCCCGGGTTCAAGCGATTCTCCTGCCTCAGCCTCCTGAGTAGCTGGGATTACAGGCACCTGCCATCATGCCCGGCTAATTTTTGTATTTTTGGTAGAGACGGAGTTTCACCATGTTGGCCAGGCTGGTCTTGAGCTCCTCACCTTAGGTGATGGGCCCGCCTTGGCCTCCCAAGGTGCTGGGATTACAGGCGTGACCCACTGCACCCGTCCTAAAAATTTTTTTAAAAAGATAATCTGGAGAGGATGTTGAGTTTCAGTGGTTAGATAAAATGTTCAACCTGATTGCATAGCGAAGTTATTCTCTCAGGGAGCCCTTTCAGACCTAATGCTGGTGCAGTCTGTGTGTAAAGCTCCCACAGACAGCCTCACACATAGCTCCTGCTGGCAGACCCCATGCTGCTCCAGGGAGGGTTTTAGGAGAAGGGTGCCATGCCATAGCCAGCCTTCTTCTTCTTTTTTTTTTCTTTGAGACGAAGTCTCTCGCTTCTCTGCCAGGCTGGCATGCAATGGCATGGTCTCAGCACACTACAACCTCCACCTCCTGGGTTCAAACGATCCTCCTGTCTCAGCCTCCTGAGTAGCTGGAATTACAGACGCCTGCCACCATGCCCGGCTAATTTTTGTGTTTTTTTTTTTAGTACAGACGGGGTTTTACCATGTTGGCCAGGCTGGTCTCAAACTCCTCACCTCAGGTGATCCACCCACCTTGGCCTCCCAAAGTGTTAGGATTACAGGCGTGAGCCACCGCATCTGGCCCCTTATTCTCTTCTTAGCCAATCTCTTGTTTCAGAGCAGCCTGTGGATGGGGAGAAAAGACGGATTTCAAAGACACTTTTATTTTTGGTCTTTATGGTCTGGGTTTGATTTCATATTAAGTCCCTCTGTAATCTAACCTTCCGTAGCTTAACCTTTTCCAGACTGATGTCTTTTCACCTGTTGGTTTCATGCGTTGCCTCAAGATTTTTAGCTCTCTTTCTCAGAACATCCACCTGGAGAAACAAACAAAAACAAAAAAAAAACCTTCTCAGTGTCTTTTGAATTCCCAGCTCCAAAGCTATCTTCTCCATGAGAGAATTCATAAATCAGGGCAACTGATCTGATTTGTACATTCGAGATTTTTTATATACTCACTCATTTCCCAAATAGTTCCTGCGTGTGTGCTAAGCATAATTCCAGATACTGGGAATTAGAGAATGAAAAGGCCACTTTCTCACAATCTGCGTGTGTGTGTGTGTGTGTGTTTGAGATATGTTGGGGAGGAGAAATAACACCACCACCTTTTGATACTTACTGAGTGCCAGACACTCTTCTGAGCACTTTACATGTAATGACCTGTGATTGCATGTTTAATCACACAACGACCTATGAGATGGGGACTATTATTGTCCCCGTTTTATAGATGAGGAAGCGAAGGCCCTGAGGTCACAGGCCCTTTGGAGCCCAGGCGGGACCCACCCAGGCCATTGGGCACCGGGCTCCAGTGCCCTCCCCTGCCGTCTTCTCTCCGGGTGTTGGAACAGAGGGACAGAGCGAGGTTGGTGAGAGCAGCAGGAAGGACCTTTTCAACAGAGCCCGAGTGAGATAATGAGTCCCTGAAACCCTGGCAGGATGCGAGAGGGCAGAACTGTAACAATAGTAAGACATTATTTGCCATTTTCTCATCCTCTTAGGCTGCACTGTGGCATTTTCTAGAGACTATGTGAAGGGGAGCAAGGCAGCACGCTGAGTGCAGGGGGAGCGAGGGTAGAGATGAGAACCCAGGTGTCCTCTGCGAAAGCAGACAACAAAGATTTGCAAAAACAGAAAACTGTTGCCACTCTTCTTAGTAAGTTTTGTTTTCAAAAAGTTAATTTTCATAAAAATATTGTTTATGTGAATGTATTATATAATGTGTTTGGTTTTTAAATGAGTTAATAAGTATTAAAATTATGTTTTTTGTTGTTGTTGTTTTTTGAGACGTAGTCTCGCTCTGTTGTCCAGGCTGGAGTGCAGTGGCGAGATCTCGGCTCACTGCAACCTTTACCTCCTGGGTTCAAGTGATTCTCCTGCCTCAGCCTCCTGAGTAGCTGGGACTACAGGCGTGTGCCACCACGCCCAGCTAATTTTTGTTGTATTTATAGTAAAGACAGGAGGGTTTCACCATATTGGTCAGGCTGGCCTTGAACTCCTGACTTCAAGTGATCCACCTGCCTTGGCCTCCCAAAGTGCTGGGATTACAGGTGTGAGCCTCCGCTCCCAGGCTTTTTTTTTTTTTTTTTTTTTTTTTTGAGACAGAGTCTCGCTCTTTCGCCCAGGCTGGAGTGCAGTGGTACGATCTTGGCTCACTGCAACCTCCACCTCCTGGGTTCAAGCAATTCTCCTGCCTCAGCCTCCCGAGAAGCTGGGTCTACAGGTGTGTGTCACCACACCTGGCTAATTTTTATATTTTTAGTAAAGACAGGAGGGTTTCACCATGTTGGCCAGGGTGGTCTCAAACTCCTGACCTCAAGTGATCTGTGTGGCCAACCTCCCAGCGCGCTGGGATTACAGCCATGAGACGCTTCCCCCCGGGCTGGTTTTAATTTTCGGTGTAGTAAATGCTGATAGATGATAGATAGATAGATAGATAGATAGATAGATAGGTAGATAGATATAGATAGGTGGGTGGATGGATGGATAATAACTGCCTGACCAATCCATTTAAACAGAAGCTATTTGGGTCCCTCAGTAACTTTCTGGTGTACAGGGGTTCTGAGACCCCAAAGTTGAAGAACCATTGTTGTAGAAGCTTCCCTCTGGCTGCCGAGTAAGTGCCGGGATAAGGACAGGGAGGCTGGTTACTTGGCTTTTGTGACCTTTCAGGTGAGCAGGAAGGAGGATAAGAAATGGCTGTGTCTGAGTTTGTGTGTATGTGGATTTTTTTTTTTAATGTAAACTACAGCAAAATTTTCCCGTCTCTACCATTTTGAAGGGTTCAGTTGAGTAGCATCAAGTACATTCGCACTATTGTGCAACCAGCCTCCAAACTCCTTTCATCTCACAAAACCGAAATTTTAAACCCATTAAACAACAACTCCCCGGGGTCTGGATTTATTTA
This sequence comes from Pongo pygmaeus, assembly GCF_028885625.2. Lineage (NCBI taxonomy): Eukaryota > Metazoa > Chordata > Mammalia > Primates > Hominidae > Pongo > Pongo pygmaeus. Next base: position 221,454,064 of record NC_072373.2, read on the forward strand.
GGAAGTGAAGCCAGAAGGATTTGCTATTGGCCTGGATGTGGTGTGTACAAATGTCTGGTAAATATTTCATTAATTAGAGAGGAGGCAGCAGCTTGGCGCGGTGGCTAACATCTGTAATCCCAGCACTTTGGGAGGCGAGGTGGGCGGAACACGAGGTCAGGAGTTGGTAGACCAGCCTGGCCAACCTGGTGAAATTCCATCTCTACTAAAAATACAGAAATTGAGCGTGGTGATGAGCGCCTGTAATCCCAGCTACTTGGGAGGCTGAGGCAGGAGAATTGCTTGAACCCGAGAGGCGAAGGTTGCAGTGAGCCAAGATCGCGCCATTGCACTCCAGCCTGGGAGACAGAGCAAGGAAGTCTCCATCTCAAAAAAAAAAAAGAGAGGAGGCAGCTTTGTTCTGGTCTGTTTTCCTTCCAGATGCAAGCCTTCACACGCCTACTCTGAGCCTTACACGTGAGCGCGAGCCCCCCTCCCCGGGTGCCACTCTGGGGAAAGTGCAGGTACAGCAGAGGTAGCATCACATCTTGGAATGTTGCACGAAGATCCTTCTGGATCGACTCACACTTAACAGAACCTGAGTGGTTCATTCAATAAGTAGGCCCCGTCTACTTGGAAACAAAGTTTTCAAGCCATTTCTTTCCATCTTTTCAGATCAGCTTAATCGAGGAGTCCCCTGGTTCATTCATACTCTGAGGTTATAATGGAAGCCCTTAACCCTCTTAAGGTGAACATAAAAGGAAAATGGAAAGATTTAAGCTATGGAACAGCACCCCCAGTGTGCGTGTGGAGATACTGCGGGCTTAGGGAGGGATTCATGGCCACCAGGAGGACGTCTGACATCGACACTCAGGAGCCGAGCCCCAAGCAGAGCAAAGTAGACAGGGGCTAAATGATCATCTTCTCAAGGAGGTGAGGTCAGCAGCGGCCAGAAAAGCAAAAGTAGCAGTTCTGGTAGAGTCCCAATCAAGAAGGGACAAGATAGCACTTCTCCAGTGATCCAGGCCGTCACCGTGAGGAGGGTGGGGGTGTCTCTGGTTTACGAACGGGGAACTTGAGATCAGTTTGTGAGAGGCATTTGAACCAGAGCGACTCCATCTTGAATAGGGTCTGGGTGAAATAAGGTTGCAATCTATTGGGCTGCATTCCTAGGAGGTGAAGGCATTCTAGTCACAGGATGAGGTAGGAGGTCAGTACAAGACACAGGTCACAAAGACCTTGCTTATAAAACAGGTTGCCATAAAGAAGCCGGCCGAAACCCACCAAAACCAAGATGGGGACGAAAGTGACTTCTGGTCATCCTCACTGCTCATTATACACTAATTATAATACATTAGCATGCTAAGAGACCCACCAGCACCATGACAGTTTACAAATGCCATGGCAACGTCAGGAAGTTACTGTATGTGGTCTAAAAGGGGAAGGAGCCCTCAGTTTCCAGGAATTTCCCATATCTTTCTGGGAAAACTCATGAATAATTTACCCTTCATTTATCATGTAATCAAGAAATAACCATAAAAATGCTGACCAGCAGCCCTCAGGTCTGCTCTGCCTGTGGAGTAGCCATTCTTTCTTCCTTCACTTTCTTAATAAAGTTGCTTTCACTTTACTCTGTGGACTTGCCCCGAATTCTTATTGCATGAAGTCCAATAACACTGTCTTGGGGGCTGGATTGGGACCCTTTTCTGGTAATAAGTTAATGTACTTAAGGTCACACAGCTCATAATAGAGGGAGACTGGAATTGGACTCCAAGCCTAACTCCAAAGTGGATTATTCTTTTTTTTTTTTCTTTTGAGGCAGAGTCTCACTCTGTCGCCCAGTCTGGAGGGCAGTAGCGTGATCTTGGCTCACTGCAACCTCCACCTCCCAGGTTCAGGTGATTCTCCTGCGTCAGCCTCCCGAGTAGCTGGGATTACAGGTGTGCGCCACCATACCTGGCTAATTTTTGTATTTTTAGTAAAGACAGGGTTTCAACATATTGGCCAGGCTGGTCACAAACTCCTGACCTCAGGTGATCCGCCCTTGTCAGCCTCCCAAAGTGCTGGGATTATAGGCGTGAGCCACCATGCCTAGATGGATTGTTCTTAAACACTCTTGTTTTCAGTCAAGTGGTGGGTTTTTATGAAATTCTGCATTTAGTTTTATTTTAATACTTTATTGTGTTTTGTATCTTTGCTTTACATTATTGTTTGCAATACAAATTTAAAATTAATATTGGGCAGCTGTGTGCGGTGGCTTAGTGAGTGAGCTGAGATCCTACCACTACATTCCAGCCTTGGCAACAGAGAAAAAAGAAAAAAAATAATAATACTGGGGCCAGGTGCCGTGGCTCACGCCTGTAATCCCAACACTTTGGGAGGCCAAGGCAGGCGGATCACTTGAGCCCGGGAGTTCAAGACCAGCCTGGGCAACCTGTCTGTACAAAGAGTTAAAAAAAAAAAAAAAAAAATAGTCAAGTATGGTGGTGCACACGCATAGTCCCAGCTACCTGGGAGGCTGAGGTGGGAGGATCACCTGAACCTGGGAGGCTGAGGCTGCAGTGAGCCATGATTACACCACTGTGCTCCAGCCTGGGTGACAGAGCAAGACTCTGTCTCAAAAAATCATAACGAAATGAAAATAACTTTCTTTGTAACTTTTCAGTGATAAGCCGAAAACAGAGATAGTTTTCCTGTAGCCATCAGTCTTTTTTTTTCTTGATTTCTAGAGCAATTTATTTCTTATTTCTGGTTGCTTCATGGATTCGGATAATTTCTACATTACTTATTCTGGAATTTAGAATTTCATCTCATTTGGGTCTTGATACCAAATTTTGCGACAGAGCTGTGAGCACTGTCTTCAAGCCTAATGAGAGTTTTATTATTTTAGTAGCAGGTGTGTGTCTTCAAAAGTAGTGGAGTTGAAAATAATATTTCTAACCTTGTCTATTTTTTTCTTTTGTTTTAAACGCAGTTAACAAGCACAAGCCCTGGCTGGAGCCCACCTACCACGGCATAGTCACAGAGAATGACAACACGGTGCTCCTCGACCCCCCGCTGATCGCGCTGGACAAAGATGCGCCTTTGCGATTTGCAGGTAGGAATGGGGCTTTCATTGACTCTTGATGAATCAGGCCTGGTCAGGAAGCATTCCGCACATCCCATTTGGATAATGCTGAGCGTTTCTGAAAATGTCTCGATAGCTGAGGGTTATTTGTAGCTCCTTTGTACCATGTTTTTTCTTTTTTTCCTTTTAATAGTTGGGGTAGCTGACAAAAAGACCTGTTCTTATAGTTGAAAAACAAACTGTTTAATTTAATTGCATAATTTTTTTCTTTATCTTAATGTAGCCAGATAACACCTAGACCAGTGCATCCCTGGCTCTAGTGTGCACATGGAGTACCTGAGGAATGTAGAGACAGCGGGTCTGGGAGGACCTGAGATTCTGCCTTTCTCACCTGCTCCTAGGTGCTGCTGGTGCTGCTGGTCCTCAAGTGGCATGGAGCCAGAGAATCACAGCGCCAGGGGTTCCTTGCATTACCTAGATTTCAATGACCTGAGAAGACTTACTTGAAGAAGTTGAGCAGTCTTTATAGAGGAATGCTTTTGGCATAGATTTTACCTTCAGTGAATTTTTAACTTGAGTTACTTCATAAGATTGTAGCCTCTGTCTTTATAGAGACAAACCTGTAGCATTGCTTTGGAGATTTTCATACTATAATAACCATCTATATTGCTAACATTTAATAGCATTTTCCAAGTCAGAGCTGTTCTGGCTTCACGTTGGGTCCTTAACTGGTAGAGAATGGGCTGCGTCACCTTTTTTCTGCCTCAGAGTTGGAATTGACATTGTAAAGTTAATTTTTAAGAGTTGTTTTCACATATTTTTCCAGATCAAATCTTCTCCTGCATGGCTGGGCGTAGTCACACGCCTGTAGTCTCAGCACTGTCGGGAGCTGAGGCAGGAGGATTGCTTGAGTCCAGGAGGTGGAGGCTGCATTGAGCCTTGATTGCGCCACTGCACTCCAGCCTGGGCAACAGAGCAAGACCCCATCTCAAAAAACAAAACAAACAAAAACTTCTCATATTAAAGAGTGTTCTGGCCGGGCACAGTGGCTCAGGCCTGTGCCAGCACTCTGGGAGGCCAAGGCGGGCGGGTCACAAGGTCAGGAGATCGAGACCATCCTGGCTAACACGGTGAAACCCCGTCTCTACTAAAAAAAAAAAAAAAAAAAAAAAAAAAAAAATTAGCTGGGCGTGGTGGTGGGCGCCTGTAGTCCTAGATACTCCGGAGGCTGAGGCAGGAGAATGGCGTGAACCCAGGAGGCGGAGCTGCAGTGAGCTGAGATTGCGCCACTGCACTCCAGCCTGGGCGACAGAGTGAGACTCTGTCTCAAAAAAAAAAGTGTTCTATTTGTCTAGGGACAAATAAGAAAAATTGGATGAATTTGTATGAAACATATGTTAATTTTACTAAAGTAAGTTGAAGGAAATAAACATGAGTTTGTTTCTGAAGAGCTATTTGAAAAAGAAATTTGTACTTCATTCTGTTTAGGCGCCACATCACATTTTCAGCACAGTCACCCATGAACCAGCTTGTGCTGTAAAGATAGAGCCTCCCAAGTTGTTTTGTGTGTCTATTAATTTTCAGAGAGAATTCTGATGAAAAAGACAGTGGAGGCAGTACCCCATGCCGTGAACACACACACAGCATTTGTCCAGTTGCCGGGCTGATTATTTTTGCTTTTTCCCCCAGATTTTTTTTTTTCTTCTGAAACAGTCTTGCTCTGTCACCCAGGCTGGAGTGCAGTGGTGCAATCTCAGCTCACTGCAACCTCTGCCTCCCGGGTTCAAGCAGTTCTCCTGCCTCAGCCTCCGGAGTAGCTGGGATTACAGGCGCCCGCCACCACGCCCAGCTAATTTTTGTATTTTTAGTAGAGATGGGGTTTCACCATATTGGCCAGGCTGGTCTCGAACTCCTGACCTTGTGATCCACCCGCCTCGGCCTCCCAAAGTGCTGGGATTACAGGCTTGAGCCACCATGCCCGTCCTAATTTTTGTATTTTTAGTAGAGACGAGGTTTCACCATGTTGTTCAGGCTGGTCTTGAACTCCTGGCCGCAGGTGATCCACCTGCCTTGGCCTTGCAAAGTGCTAGTGGATAGATCATTTTAACAGAATTATTTAGCTTATGTTTTTGAGCAGTTTTATATACATTACTGACGTTTTATGCATTTCAAGAAGTGACTGCAGTCCAGGCTTCTGTATTTGCTCCCTCAGGTCCTCCTTTGCCTTGTGAAGTATCAGCGGTCCTGTTGTTCGTGCAGTGCGATCCTACTATGTTGTTAATAATTGATGCACTATTTTATTTTATTTTATTTTATTTTGTTTTATTTTTGAGACGGTGTCTCAGTTTGTCGCCCAGGCTAGAGTTCAGTGGTGCAATTTCGGCTCACTGCAACCTCCGCCTCCCAGATTCAAGCAATTCTCCTGCCTCAGCCTCCCATTAGCTGAGATTTCAGGTGCCTGCCACCATGCCCTGCTTGCTAATTTTTGTATTTTTATTAGAGATGGGGTTTCACCGTGTTGGCCAGGCTGGTCTTGAACTCCTGACCTCAGGTGATCTGCCCGCCTTGGCCTCCTGAAGTGCTGGGATTATAGGCATGAGCCACCACGCCCAGCCAATAATGCATGCACTTATAAAGCATGCATAGCAATGTCCCAGGCACTACTCTAAGTACTGTACAAATATTAATTTGTATTTAATCCCCAATAACCATAAGATAATAAATACGTTTTTCTGCATTAAAGGCAGGAGGCAGAGGCACAGAATAGTTAAGCTATTGCTCTGGGCGTGTAGCTGGTCGGGGGTGCAGAGGCAGGGTTCCAGCCCAGGCGGGACGGCTGCCTGCTACAATGATGTAGCTACATCTTTAACTGCACGAGTTCACAAGGAAGTAGGAAATGAAATGTACGTCGAGTGTTAACTTTGAAGGAAAAAGTCTTATCAATGAAATATTTTTTCTTATTGTATTTAATTTTATTGTGTATTTCTCAAACTTAAGATATTCTAGATGAAATAATACTTATACAAGTTTGTTTTTTAGAGATTCTCAGGTTTTTTTTACTGATGTACAGAAATTGTTGTGATATGTATGTATTTTAACTGTATAGAAAAGCAATTTAAATCCAATTATAGTGGTAACTTGGTTGTATTTGCCATAGTGGATAGATAAGTCAATATTTTCCTTTTGGATGTATTCATGGGGGAAGCACAGTTACTCATATTTTTTTCTTTCTTTTTTATTTTTTGGAGATAATTCATATGCCACAAAAATCACCCTTTTTTTTTTTTTTTTTTTTTTTTTTCTGAGACGGAGTCTCGCTCTGTCGCCCAGGCTGGAGTGCAGTGGCACGATCTTGGCTCACTGCAAGCTCTGCCTCCCGGGTTCACGCCATTCTCCTGCCTCAGCCTCCCGAATAGCTGGGACTACAGGCGTCTGCCACCGCGCCCGGCTAAATTTTTGTATTTTTAGTAGAGATGGGGTTTCACCGTGGTCTCGATCTCCTGACCTCGTGATCTGCCCGCCTTGGCTTCCCAAAGTGCTGGGATTACAGGCGTGAGCCACCACGCCCGGCCAAAAAATCACCCTTTTAAAGTGTACAGCTCATTGAGTTTTAGAATGTTCCAAAAACCATGCACCTGCCAACCACTGTCTAACTCCAGAACATTTTCATCACCCCAAAAAGGAACTCTTGCACCAAGTGGCACTCATCCCTCAGTCCCCTCCACTCCCAAGCCCTGGCTACCACTACAGATTTCTCTATTCTGGATAATCATGTAAATGCGCTGTATGGCTTTTTGTGATGGGCGTCTCCCTTCCAGCATGGTGATTTCGCAGTTTACCTGTGTTGGGTGCCTAGCAGCCCCTCATTCCTTTTTTGTTGCTGGATATTATTCCATTCTATGAGTAGATCACATTTTGTTTCTCTGTTCATCCACTGATGGACGTTAGGGTTGCTTCTACTTTTTGGCTATTATGGGTCATGCTGCTGTGAACATTCCTGTACAGGTCTTTGTGTGGACATAGGTTTTCAGTCCTTTAGTATACATACAGGTGTGCAACTGATCCCCTTGACTGAAGCGTGGGGTCCTCTGCTGGAGGAGTGGGCAGCTGCATGGAGGGAAGGGAGCACCTGACCTGCTGCCATATCCCTCCTTACCTCCCCCTCTCCTTCCCTCCTTCCTTTCCTTCTTCCCTCCCTCCCTCCCTCTCATTTCCTTCCTCTCTCTCTCCTTCCCTCCTTCGCTCCTTCCCTCTGTCCTTTCCTTCCTCTCTCCCTCCCTCTGTCCTTTCCTTCCTCTCTCCCTCCCTCCCCCTCCCTCCCTTTTTCCCTCCCTCCCTCCCACCTATCCTTCCTCTCTTCCTCCTTCCCTCCCTCCCTCCTTTTGTTCTCCCCCCACTCCTTCCTTCCCTTCTTCCCTCCTTCCCCCTTTTCCTCCCTGCCTCCCTGCCTCCCTCCCTCCCTCTTTCCCTCCCTCCTTTACTTTCTCCCTGTGTTGCTTCCTCCTTCCCTCCCTCTTCTGTTGCTTTGGTGCCACCCAACACAGAACCCCGCCCCCATGGTGTCACCCAACACAGAACCCCGCCCCCATGATACCACCCAACACAGAACCCCACCCCCATGGTGCCACCCAGCACAGAACCCCGCCCCCATGGTGCCACCTAGCACAGAGCCCTGCCCCCATGGTGCCACCCGACACAGAACGCTAACCCCATGGTGCCACCCAGCACAGAACCCCGCCCCCATGGTGCCGCCCAGCACAGAACCCCGCCCCAAGGTGCCGCCCAGCACAGAACCCCGCCCCAAGGTGCTGCCCAGCACAGAACCCCGCCCCCTTGGTGCCGCCCAGCACAGAACCCCGCCCCCTTGGTGCCGCCCAGCACAGAACCCCGCCCCCATGGTGCCGCCCAACACAGGACCCCGCCCCCATGGTGCCGCCCAACACAGAATCCCGCCCCCATGGTGCCACCCAACATAGAACTCCGCCCCACATGGTGCCACCCAGCACAGAACCCTGCCCCCATGGTTTTGCCCAACACAGAACCCCGCCCCTATGGTGCTGCCGAACACAGAACCCCGCCCCCGTGGTGCCGTCAAGGACAACCCCGCCCCCATGGTGCCACCCAGCACAGAACAGGACCCTATGAGACTGAGCAGGGAGGTCAGGAACAGAGACCCTAGAGCCGAGGGACCAGTGAGTGAATCGTAGCTCTGCTACTTATTGGCTGTGTGGCCTTAGGCAAATTACTTACCCTTTCTGTGCCTCCGTTTCATCATTTGTAAAAGGATACAATGTCACAGACCTCATTAATGTCACAGACCTCATTGGTTTGGGGGAATGTTAGCTTCTTTATTCATACATGTGAAGAGCTTTAAACAGTGCATGGTACAGTAATTACTATCTACAGTGTTTGCCGCTGCTGTTATTACTACTAATAGAATCTTTTAAAAATATTTTTTCACTTAACATTTTGTGAGAAATATTTTTTCATCTTTCTACAAAAGTCGTTATAGTGTTGCATTTTCTTACAGACTTACTTAAGTATTTTTTGGATAAGACAGAGGCTAGACCTGGAGCCTTATTTTCATCTTAGATTGATTTGGGTGATGACATTGAGTTTAATTTTGCACCATGTTGAGGAGGAGGGTGGTGATGGTGGTGGTGGCATCTAACGTTTATTGAGTGCCTGCAGTTTAGCAGAGGTTGCTCTGAGGGCCCGGTGTGGGTTACTTTCTCCGATTCTTTTCAGCAGTTTTTTTTTTTTTTTGAGGTGGAGTCTTGTTCTGTTGCCCAGTCTGGAGTGCAGTGGTGCGATCTCGGCTCACTGCAACCTCCGCCTCCTGGGTTCAAGCAATTCTCCTGCCTCAGCCTCCCGAGTAGCTGGGACTACAAGCGCATGCCAGCATGCCTGGCTAATTTTTTGTAATTTTTATTAGAGATGGGGTGTTACCGTGTTCCCCAGGCTGGGTACAAACTCCTGAGCTCAGGCAGTCTGCCCGTCTCGGCCTCCCAAAGTGCTGGGATTACAGGCGTGAGCCACTGCGCCCGGCCTCTCTTCCCCAATCTTATGCAGTAGACATGCCCACTGTCCGTGTTCTCCAGGTGAGGAACCAGGCTCAGCGTGTCTGCCAGCTGCATGACAGCAGGAGAAGCTACTTTGTTCTCCATTTTATCCCCAAAACCTCCATCAGTGCCTGGGACACAGTCACTCCATAGATATTTGTAGAGGGAGGAGATGAGTTTACCCAGGATCACACAGCTCGTAAATGACAGAGCCACCTCTGGGTCCAGCTCACTGTGTGAACATTCCGGTTCATAGTGTGATCCCGCTACAAGGTATGTGTGTGTGGGTAGCCACAGGAGTTCACTTGTCAGAGCTCTGAAATGAATGCATGTGCAATGCTGGGAGCTTAGGCATTGAAGCTCCTTGTAAGTCATCACTAATCAGACATTCACAATGAAGATCCAGTCTCGCCCAGATTGTTTCCTTGGGGTGAAATTCTGATACAGAGTCTTGGTATTTGTCAAGTGTTTTAGGAAATTTAAATGATTCAGTTTCTCGTTCTGCGCCTTCTCCTTAATCTGCTGAAAGCCTGAGTAGTCATGGGTCAGAAAACAATTTTTGCATTTTATTATTTATTTATTTATTTTTGAGACAGGGTCTCACTGTGTCACCCAGGCTGGAGTGCAGTGGCGCGATCCCGGCTCACTGCAACCTCTGCCTTCCGGGTTCAAGCAATTCTCATGCCTCAGCCTCCCGAGTAGCTGGGATCACAGGCGTGCACCACCACGAGCCAGCTAATTTTTTGTATTTTTAATAGAGACGGGGTTTCACCATGTTGGCCAGGCTGATCTCGAACTCCTGGCCTCAAGTGATCCTCCGCCTTGGCCTCCTAAAGTGCTGGGATTACGGGCGTGAGCCACTGTGCCTGGCCTGTTTTTTTTTTTTTTTTTACATTTTATATATTTCGTGGAGAGTTACAAGCTTGAGCCTCACGTGTGGGCCACAGGGTTGGGGCCTTGAAGATGCTGCATTCTGTTCTTGTCAGAAGCCATGCCTCCTCTCCCTGCGTCCTCTTCAGAGCTCCTCCTTCTAGAAGGTGATGGTGTTCTAGCAATCTCTTTCCTGCTTTTCCAGATTAAGTATGGATGTTTTACAAGATTGGTTGAACCATAGTGATACAAATAGAATCCAAAAGAAGTTTCAGGGCGAGAATGGGAACTTTGTTTTCATTGATAGTCAGTTAGAGCCCACCCAGGAGCCCTGTGATACTCTTGTCTGTATTCTTCGTTATGTGATTCACATGCCCTGAGGGTGGCCAGTGGGGTTAACTGCTGCATTTCACTGCCCAGTTTTGCTTTTTTAGCACATGTAACTGAGCTGACCTTGTGTTTGCAGCAGTGAATTGGTTGACCTGCATGAGATTGCCTTTTTTTTTTTTTTGAGACAGAGTCTCACTCTGTCGCCCAGGCTGGAGTGCAGTGGCGCGATCTCGGCTCACTGCAACCTCCCAGGTTCAAGCAATTCTCCTGCCTCGGCCTCCTGAGTAGCTGGGATTACAGGCGCCCGCCACCATGCCGGGCTGATTTTTGTATTTTTAGTAAAGGGAGGGTTTCGCTATGTTGGCCAGGCTGGCCGCAAACTGCTGACCTCAGGTGATCCACCTGCCTCAGTCTCCCAGAGTGCTGGGATTACAGGTGGAGCAACGGCGCCTGGCCTCCATTTTTTTTTTTCTTTTTTTGAGATGGTGTCTCCGCCTCCTGGGTTCAAGTGATTTCGGCTAATTTTTGTATTTTTAGTAGAGACAGGGTTTCACCATATTGGCCAGGCTGGTCTCAAACTCTTGACCTCAAGGTCCCCCTGCCTCAGCCTCCTAAAGTGCTAGGATTACAGGCTTGAGCCACCACACCAGGCCAATTTTTTTTTTTTTTTTCCTGAGACGGAGTCTCACTCTTGTCGCCCAGGCTATAGTGCAGTGACGCGATCTCAGCTCATCGCAACCTTCGCCTCCCAGGTTCAAGTGATTCTCGTGTATCAGCCTCCCGAGTAGCTGGGATTGCAGGCACCTGCCACCACGCCTGGCTAATTTTGTATTTTTAGTAGAGATGGGGTTTCTCCATGTTGGTCAGGTGGCTCTTGAACTCCCAACCTCAGGTGATCTGCCTGCCTCCCAAAGTGCTGAGATTACAGGCCTGAGCCAGTGTGCCCGGCCCCATTTTTTTAAATGTTGAAATATTAAGGTATTTGAAAAAAAAAATGACATTTCACATGCTTCAGCTTAATCGAAGGCAATAATCCATTGAGTAACAATTTTAAGTAAGTAGCTGAATGTTAGGACAGATGCTTCTTATTAACCGTGATTGACTTGAATGAACCCATTTTGGATGTAGGCACCACCCAGGAAGAGTTTGGGATCAGTAATGATTAAATACTAGGTAGCTATGCTAGGTTTTCTAGAGATGATTAAAAAAAAGTGTAAAAGTTGGTTCCTCTTCTCAAAGCCACTGATAATCTAGGTAAGAGGACCAAACCAACATTGGCAAAGGATACTAGGAAACTTGTAGTTCAGCACCGAGTGACAGAGGCAACGATGGTGTGGGCTAAGGAGGCAAGTGCTGCAGTTTGGATGTTTGTCCCCTCCAAACCTCATGTGGAAACTTTTTTTTTTTTTTTTTTAAAAGATGGAGCCTCACTTCATCGCCCAAGCTGGAATGCAGCGGCGGGATCTCAGCTCACTGCAACCTCTGCCTCAGATATTCAAGCGTTTCTCCCACCTCAGCCTTCCGAGTAGCTGGGATTACAGGCCTGTGCCATCATACCTGGCTAATTTTTGTATTTTTAGTAGAGACATGGTTTCACCATGTTACCCAGGCTGGCCTTGAACCCCTGACCTCAAGTGATCCACCTGCCTTGGCCTCCCAAAGTGTTGGGATTACAGGCATGAGCCATGGTACCCCTAACTGAAACTTGATCCCAGTGTTGGAGGTGGGGCCTAATGGGAGGTGTTTGGGTCACAGGGGGTGAATCCTTCATGAATAGATTAATGTTTTCCCTGCCTATGGGGGTGAGGTGGTGGGGTGGGGGGTAGTGGGTGAATTCTCACTCTTTTAGTTCCCACAAGAGCTCATTGCTAAAAAGAGCCTGTGGTTGCTCCTCCTCCTCCCCCCACCCACCTCTTTCTCTCTCTCTCTGTCTCTCTCTCGCTCTGTCTCTGTCTCTCTCTCTCTCTTTCTTTCTTTCTTTCTCTCTCACCATGTGATTTCTGCACACAACTCCCCTTGGCCTTCCGCAGTGATTGGAAGTAGCCTGAGGCCCTCATCAGATGCAGATGCAGATGCCCAACCTTGAACTTCCCAGCCATCAGAAGTGTGAACCAAAGAAACCTTTTTTCTTTATAGCTTACACAGCCTCAGGTCTTCCTTTGTAGCGACACTGAATGGGCTGAGACAGACCAGAAGTGGTTCTACAGTGGTTTACAGGGCTCAAGCCCTGTAAAGGGTGGGTGGAGTTTGCACAGGCAGTGAAGGGAGGGGAAAGGTGGGAGCAGAGGTGGGAACTGGCAGGGCCTCCCAGGGTAGGTGACCAGGTCAGCTTGTGTGGTGTGGGGTGTAGAGGAGCACAGGGTTGAAGTCAGCTTGAGTCCACATGGTTTCCATTGCTAGGCTGAATGGATGCATGGGGTTTTCCAGTGCTATGTCTGGATCACCTGGGGCCCTGGCGTAGAGTGCAGGTTCCTGAGCTTTATGCTCAGCCGCCTAGTCTGTACCTCCAGGAGTGGCACCTGAGAAATCCATACCAGCCAGCTAGGCTTGCAAACCCCTGATGGGCCACCTTCCCAGGTCTGCAGACTGTCTATGTTGGAGTCATCTGGCAGTGCTTGCTCCAAATACAGACCACTGGGCTCTGCCCCTAGAACCACCAAGTCAGAATTTCTGGGGATGGAGCTTGGAAACCACATTTTTAAGAAGCTTCACAGACCGTTTTTGGCACACTAGAATTTGAGAGCCACTGCTGTAGTCAGTGAGGAACTTGCGAGAGCGTAACTCTTGGAGTCTGTGGTTATTGTTACATATATTTAAGGTACCCTAGGCTGGGTGCAGTGGTTCACACCTGTAATCCCAGCACTTTGGGAGGCCAAGGCAAGGAGATCACTTGAGGTCAGGAGTTTGAGACCAGCCTGGCCAACATGGTGAAACCCTGTCTCAACTAAAAATACAAAAATTAGCCAGGCGTGGTGGTGCACACCTGTAGTCCCAGCTACTTGGGAGGCTGAGGCACAAGAATCACTTGAACACAGGAGGTGGAGGATGCTGTGAGCCGAGGTTGTGCCACTGCACTCCAGCCTGGGTGACAGAGTGAGACTCTGTCTCCAAAAAAAAAAAAAAGAAAAAAAAGGTACCCTGAAAAAACTACTGATTAGAGACACATATGAGCTTGTTCCAGAAACTAGCCTGGACCAGTAAGCAAGGAAGCCAGAGGTCACCAAACATCAGGGACAGCCCGGACACCCAGCCATTGAGTGTGGGCACCAAGGCCAAGTGGAGCAGAGAGAAGTGGATAGTTGCTGCTTAGCAAGTGTCCATTTTCTCTTTTTTTTTTTTTTTGAGATGGAGTCTCACTCTGTCGCCCAGGCTGGAGTGCAGTGGCACGATCTCGGCTCACTGCAACCTCCGCCTCCCAGGTTCAAACGATTCTCATGCCTCAGCCTCCTGAGTAGCTGGAATTACAGGTGCCTGCCACCACGTCCAGCTAATTTTTGTATTTTTAGTAGAGACGGGTTTCACCATGTTGGCCAGGCTGGTCTCGAACTCCTGACCTCAGGTGATCCACCCACCTTGGCCTCCCAAAGTGCTGGGATTACAGGTGTGGGCCACCACATCCGGCCCATTTTCTCTTCTTTACAGCCCCATGATCCGTTTCCCATTGGGCACAGATCAGTGGATCTACAACCTGTTACCCCACTTCCCCCAGCCAAGTGTGTGGATAGTGTGAGCTAGGCTGAACAGGTTCCCTTCCCTGAAGTTTGTATGGTGAATGGAGCGACAGCGATGCTAAGAATAGTTGCGGTTCGGGTCTGTCTGTCCAGGCTGTTTTGCAGTGGGACTGTTGCGGTTCCTGTTTCTTGGTCTCCAGCCGCCTTGGCTTCCACCTGTTTCCAAGTCCCTTTCTCTGGCCTACAGTCAGTTCCATGAGTTCCCGATAGTTTTCCAATCAGTTTCCTTTTGCTAAGTTACCTAGAAAGGATTTGTGTTGCTTACAATCAGAGAACCTTAGCTGTTATACGTAAGGAGCAAAGGAAACACTTGCAATATAAGGGCAGGGTCCCCTGAGAGCTGGGAGACATGTGTAGGAGGGGCCATCTCAGATTAGGAAGAAGACTTTGAAAGAACAGCAGGGCCAGCCTAAAGCTGGGGTTTGTCAAAGGCACAGATGAGGAAAGTGAGGGCAAAGTGCTGTCAGCTGAGAACCCTGCACATGACTTTGGATATCCAGAAGTCAAATCTAAACTTTGTTGGGTTCATCCATTTTTCATATTTTTACGTTTTGCTTTAAAAATTCCTTAAAAAAATTTTTTTTTAAATTTTTAGTCATGGTCTCACTCCGTCGCCCAGAGTACAGAGGCTGGAGTGCAGTGGCATGATCATGGCTCACTACAGGCTTAACATCCCAGGCCCAGGTGATTCTCCCACCTTAGGCTCCCAAGTAGCCGGAACCACAGGCACACGCCACCACTCCCAGCTAATTTTTGTATTTTTGGTAGAGACAGGATTTCACCGTGTTGGCCAGGCTGGTCTCGAACTCCTGACCTCAGGTGATCCACCCACCTCAGCCTCCCAAAGTGCTGGGATTACAGGCGTGAGCTACCAGACCTGCCCCTCAAATTTCTTAAGTAAAGTTCCTTTTGACCATTTTAGATGATCTCCTAGGGGAATGAAGGTTTGGGGAAAGAGACTGGAAGGATTTGGCCCATTCCTAGGAGAGCCTAACTGGAGAGGTTGTCTGGGAAGCCTCGTTGGGTGTTTTCAGCTTGATAAAAGCAGGGTTTTAGGTAGATTTGCCTAGCAGAGCCAGCTGAATTGAGTGGGAGGGAGCAGGGCAGAAAGGAACTGGGATGTGAGAGGCAATTCTGAGTGGTCCTTCCCTGCAGTGGATGAGGTTGTTTGAGTTTGAGAGAGGCTGAGTTTAGGATAGTGAGCGGTGGAGCTGCACCTTCATATGTGATGGTGCCGTAGCATGCATTGGACTACTGTGAACTGGGGCGGGCGTGGTGGCTCATGCCTGTAATACCAGCTCTTAGGGAGGCTGAGGCAGGTGGATCGCTTGAGCTCAGGAGTTCAAGACCAGCCTGGGCAACATGGTGAAACCCCGCCTCTACCAAAAAAAAAAAGCCGGGAATGGGTGGCATGCACCTGTGGTCCGAGCTACTCGGGAGGCTGAGGGGGGAGAATCGCTGGAACTCAGGAGGTGGAGGTCCCATCTATTCCCCTAAAAATCCCTTAAATGTCCCCTTGGGACAGTGCCTAGTTCAGCCCTCATTGTATCTCATCGGAGGTACTATGGTAGCCCCTGCCTTGCTCCGGTCCTGTCTGTCTTCCTTATTAAAAGTAGAGTTTTAGGTTGAATGCACAAATGGCCCCTTGAGGTAGGCGTATTGGCTGACCCTGCAGATGGCTCAGCAGGCTCTGCAGTGATGGGCTTGGTTGCAAGGCTGGTGCGGAAGACCCAGGTCTGCCTGAGTTTTGCAAAGCCCACACTGCACCTGCCGCCTTGAACTACCAACCGGGCGAGTTGGTTTTTTAAGTCCTTGTAGGTAAAGGACCCAGCCTGACTGGCAATTGGATAAGTACTGGTGGATTTGAGGCACCATATCCCGTTGGTGGAACTCATTAAAGTAGCCAATGTCAATACTCAGAATATTGAGTATTCTGAAAGCTAGGATTGTATCATTGCATTCCAGCCTGGGCAACAGAGGGAAACCCTGTCTCTAAAACAACCAACCAACAAGCAGGAAATCTGCACTTACCTATGGAGAGACCTGTGTCAGGAAAGCACACCACGATCACTGTCATTAACGTCAATTCAGATGATGTGGAACTACCTTGCTATTCCACAGTAAACTCAAGTCAAAAACTGAGAAGTTTTATCTGAATTAAAGCTGGGCAACCAAAATTACTTTAAAATGTATTATGCAGTATTAATATGCATCAAAACATGTAATATTGTGAGTTAGCACATCCTGGAAAACATTTGGACATGTCTGGTACCGGGCAGTTTTACTCGTGGGTGTCTCTCTAGAGCAGAGATCAGCAAACCTTTTCTGTGAAGAACTAGATAGGGACTATTTTAAGCTTTGGGGCCCCTCGGATCTCTTTTGCAATGATGTAACTCTGCAACAACCTCTGCCCTTGCAGTGTGAAAGCAAAGACCATACATTAAACAAATGAGCATGTCTGTGTTCCAGTGATATATATTTATAGAAACTGTATTTGAGGCCAGGCGCGGTGGCTCACACCTGTAATCTTAGCACTTCGGGAGGCTGAGGCAGGCGGATCACGAGGTCAGGAGATCAAGACCATCCTGGCTAACACGGTGAAACCCCGTCTCTACTAAAAATACAAAAACAAAAAATAAGCCGGCGTGGTGGCAGTCACCTGTAATCCCAGCCACTCGGGAGGCTGAGGTGGGAGAATGGCGTGAACCTGGGAGGTGGAGCTTGCAGTGAGCCGACATCATGCCACTGCACTCCAGCCTGGGCAACAGAGCAAGGACTCCATCTCAAAACAAACAAACAAAAAGAAACTGTATTTGAAATTCATGTAATTTTCTCATGTTATGAAGTACTGTTAAAAATTGTTTTTAGCGTGTGGGCTCTTCAAAATCAGGAACAGGTTGGACTTTCTGGAAACAGCACTTTGCAGACCCCTAATTCAAAGCAGCTGTGTCCAGTGGGACTTGCTGTGCCAAGGGGAGCGCTCTGCGTCCACTGTCTCCTTGCAGCAGGCACCAGCCACATGTGGCTGCTGGGCCCTTGAGAACCGGCCAGTGTAACTGAGGAACTGGATTTTTCACACTGTTTGATTTTTAGCATGAATTTTCATTTGCATTTGAACAGCCCCACGTGGCTAGTGGCTACCGTGTTAGGCAGCACAGGCGTACAGAGGCTCTTGTACACGCGCAGCAGCAAGCAGGGACAGAAATAATCATGACACCATTGTTTTTAAACAGCAGGAACAACTGATGGCATTTTCACACAATGGAAAATGATTGTAATAATAGCAAACATTTGTTAAGTGTTCTCTTTCCGCCAGGCAGTGTTTTAAGCACTTTACATGTTTTGACCCGTGGATTCTCAGTGTTAGGTAGTAGTGAAAATGAATAAACTATAGCTACCTATACCAGCAAGGATGAATAAATCTTAGATACACAAAGTTGCATGAAAAAGCAAGTCATGGCCGGGTGCGGTGGCTCACGCCTGTAATCCCAGCACTTTGGGAGGCCGAGGCGGGTGGATCACTTGAGATCAGGAGTTCAAGACCAGCCTGGCCAATATGGTGAAATCCCATTTCTATTAAAAGTACAAAAATTAGCGAGACTTGGTGGCAGGCGCCTGTAATCCCAGCTGCTTGGGAGGCTGAGGCATGAGAATCACATGAACCTGGGGATCTGAGGTTGCAGTGAGCTGAGATGCTACCACTGTACTCCAGCCTGGGCAGCAGAGTGAGACTCTGTCTCAAAAAAAAAAAAAAAAAAAAAAAAAAAAAGCAAGTCATAAAAACTGCATGTGGGCCGGGTGCAGTGGCTCATGCCTGTAATCCCAGCACTTTGGGAGGCCGAGGCGGGCGGATCACCTGATGTCGGGAGTTCGAGACCAGCCTGACCAACACAGAGAAACCCCATCTCTACTAAAAATACAAAATTAGCCGGGCGTGGTGGCGCATGTCTGTCATCCCAGCTACTCAGGAGGCTGAGGCAGGAGAATCAATCGCTTGAACCCGGGAGGCAGAGGCTGCAGTGAGCCGAGATCACACCATTGCACTCCAGCCTGGGCAACAAGAGCGAAACTCCGTCCCCCCTCCCAAAAAACAAACAAACAACGCATGCCATGTGATACCATTTTTAAAACCTTAAAACCAAGCAAAATGAAACAACACTGTTCAGGGAAAATAAATGGTAGAACTATTATCAAAGCAAGGGAATTCAAGCCGTGTTACCTTTGGGGGAGAGAAGGTGCCGCCAGTGAGGCCCAATGTGTTGAGGGGCAGTGGAATTCCTGACCTCTTCACATTTCCACTCCTCCATAGTAAAGGGTTTATAAGCAGGATGTATATTGACTTAGTAGAACAGAGCTTTCATGTAATAAAAACAGTGACCATTATAGCATCCCTACAGTTAGTTTTGAATCTGGTTTCTATTCACATTTAAGCAGATGTTCCATTAGCAGAGGGGTTTATATTTGTTGCCTTGGTTGGGTACTTTGGATTAGAAAAATATTGTTTTTTTTTTTCAGTTCAAGAACAAAGGGTTAAAACCTTTTGCTCTGGCCGGGCGCGGTGGCTCACGCCTGTAATCCCAGCACTTCGGGAGGCCGAGGCGGGTGAATCACGAGGTCTGGAGATCGAGACCATCCTGGCTAACATGGTGAAACCCTGTCTCTACTAAAAATACAAAAAAAATTAGCCGGGCGTGGTGGCCGGCGCCTGTAGTCCCGGCTACTCGGGAGGCTGAGGTAGGAGAATGGGGTGAACCCAGGAGGCGGAGCTTGCAGTGAGCCGAGATTGCACCCTTGCACTCCAGCCTGGGCGACTGAGCAAGACTCCATCTCAAAAAAAAAAAAACAAAAAACAAAAAAAACACAACCTTTTGCTCCAAATTTTTGTTTCATTAAATCTACTGATGAGTTGAATGTTACCGGAATCTAGCTGAGAGAATTTAGGTTGGAAATGAACATCTGAAAACTGCAAAATAACAAATAGATGTACTTATTCATGGTTTGTCACTAGAGTGTTCATTAAAAGAAAAATCCTGCCGGGCACGGGGGCTCATGCCTGTAATCCCAGCACTTTGGGAGGCTGAGGCGGGCAGATGACAAGGTCAGGAGATCGAGACCATCCTGGCTAACATGGTGATACCCTGTCTCTACTAAAAATACAAAAAATTAGCCGGGTGTGGTGGCGGGCACCTGTAGTCCCAGCTACTCGGGAGGCTGAGGCAGGAGAATGGCGAACCCAGGAGGCGGAGCTTGCAGTGAGCTGAGATAGCACCACTGCATTCCAGCCTGGGCGACAGAGCGAGACTCCATCTCAAAAAAAAAAAAAAAGAAAAAAATCCTAATGACCCCTGAGGGTGTTAGGACACTTCATGTAGGAGTATTTCATCCCTAAATTAATAACTTCAGAATTACGCAGTAGTTCATGGTAAGTTGGATTCAAAGTGACGTTTTGTTCCTGAAGGTTAGGTTTTGCTCTAGCAACCGTAGAAGCCAGTCGCTGAGCTTGGTGTGGAAATGTGTAATATGTGCACCTTTGACTTTTTTCCTTAGTATATTCCGTCTTCATTCTTTCCTGTATTACTGACATGGGCTTATCTTTTCTCCCTTTAGAGAGTTTTGAGGTGACAGTCACCAAAGAAGGTGATAAAGGGTTCTTTCTTCCCCTCTTATGAATATTAACCCACTAACTTTGTTTATAAAATTGGGAATCAGCCCTTAAACAGAAGAAACTGTCATGCTCTTTTATCCTTATTTATTCTCCTACTTTGTTTCTATTTTAAAGTATATTGATGGAAATTGTATGTAACCAGACCCTTGGTTAGAAATATCTGGAAATCAGACATCCATTTGAACTGTATGGATAACACTGTACATTTTTGTTTAATCGAACTTCAGAGATTTGCTTTGTAACAATTTTCTATTAGTTGGAATTGTGGAAGGAGCGCAGTCTTATTTTCATGTGAAATACATTTTGTGGAGTTTTACATCGACATCAAAACATTTATACTGTTCTGCCATGGACAAGAATGGAAACATAGATTTTTAACTCCTAATTAAGCTTGTGAGCCAATTTAGATGTAGAGAAGTTCCCAGGCTGGTGTCTTTTTCAGGTTTGATAGGATAAAGTCCAAAACAAAGGCAAGTCTAGCCAGTTCCTCCCATAATAGAAACTGTGTCTGAATCGTAGATGATAAAATAGCTGTTGAAATGGATGCCTGACGAGTCGGTATTTCTACCTTTCTCATTGAGTAGTTTGTTTTGATTCCCTAATTTTAGCCAGGCTCATTGCACAGGAAGACTTGTTTCCTTTGATTTTTTCTTGTTTTTTTTGACAGAATTTCTGTAATTACGGTGCTGATCCTATATCTCACGCTTCCTCCTCTCTCAACACATAACTGCGTTTTAGCTTCTCTCTGGTCCAAATCAAACTGGCTGCCAGCCCTCCCAGGAGCTGGGGCAGCGCTGGTGTTCTCAGGCCTGGCTGTGTGCTAATGAGACTCCTTTTACCCTCGAGCTATCTAAGTGCTCCTGTGGAATGCCTGTCTATATTTTCTTCTCTCTCTCTTTTGTATTCCTGCATGAATGGATGCAAAGTAAACAAGTTGCTTGGAAAGCCAGAATCTGCTTCATCTTACTAAAGCCCCAGAACTTCCCCATGTTTAAAGCACAGTGCCCCTGCTTTGTCCACGGACCCTCCAAACCCCTGGCTGCCGAATTATTGTCATTTATTTTCTTTGGGGGTGGAGAGTGGGGGGAGGAGGGCAAGGTGCAGAAGATCTATGTGGCAGGAATTCTAACCTGTTCTGCTTTGACTCCCTAGGTGAGATTTGTGGATTTAAAATTCACGGGCAGAATGTCCCCTTTGATGCAGTGGTAGTGGATAAATCTACTGGTGAGGGAGTCATTCGCTCCAAAGAGAAACTGGACTGTGAGCTGCAGAAAGACTATTCATTCACCATCCAGGCCTATGATTGTGGGAAGGGACCTGATGGCACCAACGTGAAAAAGTCTCATAAGTAAGTAAGCTGGACAAAGAGCGAACATAACCCGCCGAGTAAACGTGTGTGCGCAGAACGAAAATAGTAGTGACTATTGCCTGCTCCCCAAGACTGTGTTTTTGAAATAGGCAAAAGATAGTTCTCAAGTGTCTACAATTAGATTGTAAACTCTTGGAGGGCAGGAATCATGTCTACCCTTGTGTACAGCTCCTAGCAAGAGCCTCGCTCACATTAGTCATATTAGGTTTTTTGGGGTTGTTTTTGTTTGTTTTTTGAGATGGAGTTTTGCTGTTGTTGCCCAGGCTGGAGTGCAATGGCATGATCTTGGCTCGCCGCAACCTCCGCCTCCTGGGTTCAAGCGATTCTCCTGCCTCAACCTCCCTCATAGCTGGGATTACAGGCATGCGCCACCACGCTCAGCTAATTTTGTATTTTTAGTAGAGATGGGGTTTCTCCATGTTGGTCAGGCTGGTCTCAAACTCCCGACCTCAGGTGATCCGCCTGCCTGGGCCTCCTAAAGTGCTGGGATTATAGGCGTGAGCTGTGCCTGGCCTTTTTGTGTTTTGTTTTTGAGATGGAGTTTCACTGTTTCACCCAGGCTGGAGTGTAGTGGCATGATCTCGGCTCATTGCAACCTCCGCCTTCCGGTTTCAAGCGATTTTCCTGCCTCAGCCTCCCAAGTAGCTGGGATTACAGGTGCCTGCCACCACGCCTGGCTAATTTTTGTGTTTTTAGTAGAGACAGGTTTCACCACGTTGGCCAGGCTGGTCTCAAACTCCTGACCTCATCATTCACCTGCCTCGGCCTCTCAAAGTGCTGGGATTACAGGCATGAGCCACTGTACGCGGCCTGGGTTTTTAATAAATGAATGAGTGAATAATTTTATCACACCAGATACTCTATTAAAGAAATAAAGGCCCTACATTAAAAATTGAAAAAGTCTGCTTCTCCCTTAGGAAGGTTATTTTGTTGTCATGTTTATCGTTTGCTGTAATTCCTAAGGGCATAAACTTAATCATTATTGGCCAGGCACAGTGGCTCACACCTATAATCCCAGCACTTTGGGAGGCTGAGGTGGGAAGATTGCTTGAGCCTAGGAGTTTGAGAGCAGCCTAGACAATGTAGGAGATGCCATCTCTACAAAACATAAACAGTTAGCCAGGTATGGTGGCGCATGCCTGTGGTCTCAGCTACTTGGGAGGCTAAGGTGGGAGGATTGCTTGAGCCCAAGAGGTTGAGGCTGCAGTGAGCCATGGTTGTGCCACTGTACTCCAGCCTGAGTGTCAGAGTGAGACCCTGTCCCTAAAAAACAACAACAAAAATTGGCCAGGCACGGTGGCTCACGCCTGTAATCCCAGCACTTTGGGAGGCCGAGGCAGGCAGATCACCTGAGGTGATTTTCACCTGAGGTCAGGAGTTCATGACCAGCCTGCCAACATGGAGAAACCCTGTCTCTACTAAAAATACAAAATTAACCAGGCGTGGTGGCGCGTGCCTGTAGTCCCTGCTTCTCGGGAGGCTGAGGCAGGAGAATCACTGGAACCTGGGAGGTGGAGGTTGCAGTGAGCCAGGACCACACCATTGCACTCCAGCCTGGGCAAAAAGAATGAAACTCTGTCTCAAAAAAAAAAAATAAAAAAAATTAGTCACTGCTGGTGGAAGTAGGCTGACTCACTGCCACAATCCTTAGTGTGTTGCTGCACCTCCTGCCAGTTAGGAACTGCAGGTGTAACAGAGAGGGCTTTGGACAAGACAACATAGAACAGGGGTCGTCATACCTCAGGACGTGGGCCAGTACTGGTCCGTGGACTCTTAGGAACCTGGCCACACAGCAGGAGGTCAATAGCATGTGAGCGAGTGAGCATTACTGCCTGAGCTCCACCTCCTGTCAGATCAGCACGAACCCTGTTGTGAACTGTGCCTGCCAGGGATCTAGGTTGTGCGCTCCTTATGAGAATCGACTGCCTGATGATCTGAGGTGGGGCATTTTCATCCCAAAACCATCCTCCCACCCCCATCTGTAGAGAAATTGCCTTCCATGAAATCAGTCCTTGGTGCCAAAAAGGTTGGGGACTGCTGGTGTTCTCAAGTCCAGTGTCTTCTACAATTAGATTGTAAGCTCTAGTCTTTTCTAGAGGTCTAGTCTTTTCTCCACCACTTGCTAGCCCTTTGGCATTGTGCAAATTTAATTTTGTTGAGTCTGTTTCTTTTTCTTTTGTTTTATTTATTTATTTATTTTTTGAGGCAGAGTCTCACTCCATCACCCAGGCTGGAGTGCAGTGGCACAATCTCGGCTCACTGCAACCTCCACCTCCAGGGTTCAAGCAATTCTTGTGCCTCAGCCTCCCAAGCAGCTGGGATTACAGGCACGCGCCACCACACCTGGCTAATTTTTGTATTTTTGGTAGAGACGGGGTTTCACCATGTTGGCCAGGATGGTCTTGAACTCAGACCTCTGGTGACCCTCCCGCCTCAGCCTCCCAAAGTGCTGGGATAGGTGTGAGCCACCACACCCGGCCTTGAGTCTCAGTTTCTACTTAGCACATCTACTAAAGAAGGGTATGTGGGTGAGATGGTGTCTCATAACCCATTGTGAGGGTCAGACCGATGGCACTGGGATGAGGAGGCTCATGGTGAGCAGAGGGTGCAGTGCCCCAGTGAGTCACTTCTCTTTTTCCACAGTGTAATGTTATTGTTTCCCTTGAAAAGGTCAGATTTTGACCAAAGTCCTTGTCTGATTCAGAAGCATGCCCTGACCATTAGCCCTTGAAACCTACAGTTTTCTTTATTTGTAGCCAGGTCTGATGACACCCTAATTTTCTTGGTAACTGAGTTGGGTTATTGGCAGGTGGCAACGGCCTGCCTCTCCTGAGCTGTTCCATTTGTTGAATCAGGACCAGGTGATGCCGTGGTCTCTAGCCTATTCCCTAGAAGTAGGACAGAATTCGTTTGACTCTCAGAATCAAACCATTTCATGCTTTCTCTGTTTCATACCCCTTCTTCCCTTGGCTCTATTTTTTTTCTGGATTTTGTGACAAAATATGTTTCAACTTTATAATTGGAGAGCAAACAGACGTCTGGTATTGTTTATCTCCCTTCTGCCTGTCTTGTCCCATATTGTCAAAAAAAAAAAAAAAACCCAAGTCTTTTATTTTAGATGATTGCTTTTTTGCTTTATTCTTAGGATGTGGAAGAATCGACCCAAATCCCTCTTTTAACTTTCTGTTATCTGCACACTGAATGAAAAGCAGTGAATAGCTTGGTTTAATTTTTGACTTCATCATATGAATTTCATGAAACAAGGTATCAGAAACAGGAAATTTTAAAGTAGGGCAGAATTGGGTAAACACACATACACACTCTCTGTCTGTCTCTCTCTCTCACACCGAAAACAAGCAGAAAAATATTTTTCTCCCTCCCTTCGTCCAGAGCAACTGTCCATATTCAGGTGAACGACGTGAACGAGTACGCGCCCGTGTTCAAGGAGAAGTCCTACAAAGCCACGGCCATCGAGGGGAAGCAGTACGACAGCATTTTGAGGGTGGAGGCCGTGGATGCCGACTGCTCCCCTCAGTTCAGCCAGATTTGCAGCTACGAAATCATCACTCCAGACGTGCCCTTTACGGTCGACAAAGATGGTAAGAATAGAGGAGCCGGCTTTTCAGCTAGGCAGACAGTCCCTGCTAACCCCACTGACTTTACACTCCAGCTTCTGTGCTTTGTCAGAACTTCACGGAACTCACAAGTTGGGAGCCCTAACCTGGTGTGTGTTTGCTTTTAATTGTAAAAACATTTAAGTTTCTACTTTGTCCCCTAACAACTTCTTCTCTGGAACCTGTAAGTCCTGTGTTCTCTTGTGGGGCTCACCTCTTTTTTGCTTTCCCACCAAAATCAAATAAAAATCCTCCCACCTGACGTGGCTGTATTTTTTTAATCTTCTTGACTTTCAGTCCACATGCATCTGAAGGAGACTGACCTTTACGTTTAGTTTGTCTTATTTTCTGTTCATTAAGTTTTTTGTTTTTGTTTTTGTGGTTTTTTTTGAGACAGTTTCTCACTCTGTTCCCCAGGCTGGACTACAGTGGTGCAATCTCAGCTCACTGCAACATCTGCCTCCCGGGTTCAAGCGATTCTCCTACCTCAGCCTCTCGAGTAGCTGGGATTACAGGTGCCCACCACCACGTCCAGCTATTTTTTTTTTTTTTTGTATTTTTAGTAGAGACGGGGTTTCACCATGTTGGCCAGACTGGTCTTGAACTCCTGACCTCAGGTGATCCGCCCACCTTGGCCTCCCAAAGTGCTGGGATTACATGTGTGACAGGTGTGACATGTGTGACAGGTGTGACAGGTGTGACAGGTGTGACATGCGTGACATGCGTGAGCCACCGCGCCCGGCCATGTTCTCCATTAAGTTAGAATCTCCTGTGACATCTTTTTTTTTTTTTTCTCGAGAGAAGGTCTTGCTCTGTCGCCCAGGCTGGAATGTAGTGGTGCAGTCACTGCTCACTGTAACCTCGAACTCCTGGGCTCAAGGGATCCTCCCGCCACAGCCTTGCTAGTAGCTGGGACTGCAGTCCCAGCTACTTGGGAGGCTGAGGTGGGAGAATCGCTTGAACCCAGGAGGCAGAGGTTGCAGTGAGCCGAGATTAGGCCACTGCACTCCAGCCTGGGCAAGAGAACGAGACCCTGTTCCAAAAAGAAAAAAAAGATAATACAGTGTTTCCATTGTTAATTAATGCACAGTCTAGAATCTTTGATGGAATTGTGGACATTGCAAACACTTTCCAGAGATGTGTACTCACGTTCAAAAAGCAGGCTTCTGTTCTAAGCAGGTGGGGGTAGGAAATCTCTTTCTTTTAATATAGTAAATGTTTGATCAGCGATCTTGTATTTAATATTAGTTTGTATTTAATATTTGTATTACAATTATTAAATTGTAATATTAAATTTAAATTAAAATATTAAATACAATTAATACAAATTGTATTAATTGTATTTAATATTAATTTGAGGTACTTGAATTATTACTTTTTAATTCTCTGAATGTGTGTAAACAGTTAAATCTTAATGTAAAGCCCAATGTAACACTGTGAGAGTAAGTGGAGACTGAGCTGTGTAGCTCCGTCTCTTCTGTTGAAACTCTTCAGGGTGGATTTAGTGTGTGTTAGGGCTCAGGGAGGACAGGTTGAGGGTTAAGCATCCCAAGCATATGTTTATTTCTGGCTGAGTATTTACAGGGCTTAAAGCCTATGCATTTTGTCTTTCCGCCTAGGACAACAAAAGTAAAACCAGCGTGGGTTTTGGCTCTCACTGTTGTTTTTGCTCTCTGTAAGGTTATATAAAAAACACAGAGAAATTAAACTATGGGAAAGAACATCAGTATAAGCTGACCGTCACCGCCTATGACTGTGGGAAGAAGAGAGCCGCAGAAGATGTTTTGGTGAAGATCAGCATTAAGCCCACCTGCACCCCCGGGTGGCAAGGTGAGCCTCATTCTCTCCCCTGCGCTCACATCTGCTCTTAAAACTGATATATGTGGCAGCAACCTAAAGTGTGTGTTTTCCTTCTCTCCTCCCCTGCTGACTTGTGGACCAACACAGGATGGAACAACAGGATTGAGTATGAGCCGGGCACAGGAGCGTTGGCCGTCTTTCCAAATATCCACTTGGAGACATGTGACGAGCCAGTTGCCTCAGTACAGGCCACAGTGGAGCTAGAAACCAGCCACATAGGGAAAGGCTGCGACCGAGACACCTACTCGGAGACGTCCCTCCACCGGCTCTGTGGTAAGGAGATCAGGCGTTCCTGCATCCGGCTGGCTTTGGTGAAGGTGGGAGGGAACTTAACAACTGGAAATACTTGTGTGTGTGTTGTGTTCATAATTATAAACTGTGATAGAGAATCTGCATTTCTGAAGTGAACTTTGCTGCCTTGCTGGCTAGTTTTCATACTGGATGGGCTTCGGGGGTGGGGCAGGAGGTGGACATCAACTCCTAAACGTCTATTCAACATACTGTGTATATGTGCGTTTTAAGAACCACTGGTGGCCAGATGTGGTGGCTTATACCTGTAATTCAGCACTTTAGGAGGCCGAGGTGGGAAGATCACTTGAGCCCAGGAGTTTGAGACCAGCCTGGGCAACACAGCGATACTCCATCTCTACAAAAAATTGAAAAATTAACTGGGGATGGTGGCATGGAGCTGCAGTTCCAGTTACTTGGGAGGCTGAGGCGGGAGGATCACCTGAGCCCGGGAGGTTGAGGCTGCAGTGAGCTGTGATGGCACCATTGCACTCCACCCGGGGCAATAGAATGAGACCCTGTTTTAAAAAAAGAACCACTGATTTGAAGGAAGTATTTCTCCAACATACACTGAGAATCATCCAAAAAGGGCTTCTATAGGAGTACATGGAGTGAGTTTTATATGAAATGAGGTGTTTACTTACGAATTGAAGAAAAAGGCCAGGGCATGGGGGCTCATGCCTGTAATCTTGGCACTTTGGGAGGCTGAGGTGGATAGATTGCTTGAGCTCAGGAGTTCGAGACCAGCCTGGGCAATATGGCGAAACCCTGTCTCTACAAAAAATACAAAAACTAGCCGGGCATGGCGGTGCACGCCTGTAGTCCCAACTACTTGGGGGGCTGAGGGAGGAGGATCGCTTGAGCCCAGGAGGTGGACGTTGCAGTGAGCCAAGATCACGCCTCTGCATTCCAGCCTAGATGACAGAGTGAGAACCTGTCTCAAAAAGAACTGAAGGAAAAATATAGGTAATACAATAGCTTTTGACAAACATGAAGTAGAAAATCAGAACTAAAGATAGCCACATCTAACTTAGAATCTCAATAGACTTTCTATATCACAATGTTGTGTGGAGAAATTGAGAGACAGGATTACTGGGAAACCCACCAGAAGGCTAGGTCTTTCTTTACTGTCAGCTGTGGATATTTTTCTGGTTTATCTAAATGAAGAAGAGGTGAGGTATGGATGGCTCTCATGAAGATGCTGAGGGAAGAACATTTAGTTGGCTGGTGATAAAATCCCACTAAATGAAGCAGCGTCTTCATAAATTGGAAGGGTCTTGTTTCAAAAAGCTTTTGTGAAACAGCTTTTCAGGGAGCATTTTCTTAAACTGATTAGTCTTTTTCACTAGCCTGATAACAACCATGAGATTTAGGTTACTGGTTTTTTTTAGACAGAGTCTCGCTCTGTCACCCAGGCTGGAGTGCAGTGGCGCCATCTCAGCTCACTGCAAACTCTGCCTCCTGGGTTCACGCCATTCTCCTGCCTCAGCCTCCCGAGTAGCTGGGACTACAGGCACCTGCCACCATGCCCGGCTAATTTTTTGTATTTTTAGTAGAAATGGGGTTTCACTGTGTTAGCCAGGATGGTCTCGATCTCCTGACCTCGTGATCCGCCCACCTCGGCCTCCCAAAGTGCTGATTACAGGTGTGAGCCACCGTGCCCGGCCACTGGTTTATAATCGAAAATTATCCAGATCACTTGAGGTCAGGGGTCTAAGACCAGCCTGATCAACATGATGAAACCCCCGCTCTACCAAAAATACAAAAATTAGCCATGCGTGGTGCGAGGTGCCTAAAATCCCAGCTACTTGCGAGGCTGAGGCAGGAGAATCGCTTGAACCCAGGAGGTTGCAGTGAGCCAAGAGTGTGCCACTACTCTCCAGCCTAGGTGACAAAGCTAGACTTCGTCTTAGAAAAAAAAATAATAAATAAGAAGAAAATTATCATGTGGTAAATAAACCAAAGGAGAAAACTAGACATTACGCTACCATAGCCCGATGATGAGCATACAGGGGTGTTTGGCAACTCTGGATCCAAATATTCATAATTGTCACTTAAATATATTTAAGTCAGGAGGTCTGGCACCTTTTCTGTTTTAAACCATGCATGTAAGTATAATATATAAAATTTATTCTGTCTTTCATTTCATGGTATAAGTGAATTTTTTTTTTCAGCAGAATAAAGTTAGGAAGAATAGAAATAATTTGAATGCTTACTATGCACCAGGTACTTTTTTTTTTTCTTTTTTTTGAGACAGTCTCCCTCTGTCGCCCAGGCTTGAGTGCAGTGGCGCAATCTCACTCACTGCAATGTCTGCCTCCTGGGTTCAAGCGATTCTCCTGCCTCGGCCTCCCAAGTAGCTGGGATTACAGGCATGTGCTATGATGCCTGGCTACTTTTTGTATGTTTAGTAGAGATGGGATTTCACCATGTTGGCCAGGCTGGTCTCCAACTCCTGACCTCAAGTGATCCATCCACCTCGGCCTCCCAAAGTGCTGGGATTATATGCATGAGCCACTACACCTGGCCTTACTCCAGGTACTTCTATGTGTGTTTTAGCTTAATGTTCCCAACAAGTCTACGAAGTAGGTGGGTATTGACCTTGTTACAGAGGAATTAAACAATTGAGACTAAAGCAGGTTAAGTAGCTTGCCCAAGCCCACATATTCAGGAGCTGAGGTTCTAGTGTGTGTATGTGGTTTTTTTTTTTTTTTTTTTTTTTTTTTTGAGACAGAGTCTCGCTGTCGCCCAGGCTGGAATGCAATGGTGCTATCTTGGCTCACTGCGGCCTCCACTTCCTGTATTCAAGTGATTCTCCCACTTCAGCCTCCCAAGTAGCTGAGATTACAGGCATCTGCCATCATGCCTGGCTAATTTTTGTAGAGACAGAGTTTCACCATATTGGCCAGGCTGGTTGGAACTCTTGACCTCAGTTGATCTGCCCACCTCAGCCTCTCAGAGTTCTGGGATTACAGGCACAAGCCACCACACCTAGCCTCAGGAGCCAAGATTTGGACCAAGGTCTTCTGTTACTCAAAAGGCCAGGCTGGTCCAGCCAAGGCCTGCTGCTCCGAGTAATAGCTTAGTCAAGAAGGAGCTTGCAAAATCTTTTCCTGTGGACAAAAAAAAAATTTTTTTTTAATTTGAACGTGGCAGTACATAAGAATGGTTGGAAAACAATTTGTGTGTTTTTTGACTTAGTAATTTCATTTCTAGGAATTTATTTTAAGGGAATAATCATGGAGACACACAAAGCTGTGCATGCAGGCGAGGTTTATAATAGGAAAAGGTTAGGGACAGCCTCTGTGCCCACCTGGGAGGCTGGTCAGTGGGTGATGCTGTATCTGTACAATGAAATGCTATTCAGGCCGGGCGCAGTGGCTCACACCTATAATCCCAGCACTTTGGGAGTCTGAGGCGGGTGGATCACTTGAGCCCAGTATTTGGAGACCAGCCTGGACAACATGGCAAAACCCCGTCTCTACAAAAACACAAAAATTAGCCGGGCATGGTGGCACACACCTGTGGTCCCAGCTACTTGGGAGACTGAGGTGGGAGGATTGCTTGAGCTCGGGAGGTTGAGGCTGTGGTAAACCAACACTGCACCACTGCACTGCAGCCTGGGCAACAGAGGAGACCCTGTCTCAAAAAAAAAAAGAAAAGAGAAAGAAATGCTATTCAGATAGTTTAAACTACATGATAGATTACTAGGAATATACATGTATCATGCACATACATAGCAGGACTCCACTTTTATTTTATTTGTTTATGTATTTTTGAGACAGGGTCGCACTCACCCAGGCTGGAGTATAGTGGCACAATCACAGCTCACTGCAGCCTCAACCTCCTGGGCTCAAGTGATCCTCCCACTTCAGCCTCCCAAGTAGCTGGGACTACAGGGATGCACCACCATACCTGGCTAAGTTTTGTGTGTTTTGTATTGATGGGGTTTCGCCATGTTGTCCAGGCTGGTCTCCAACTCCTGGGCTCAAGCAATCTGTGTGCCTTGGCCTCCCAAAGTGCTGGGATTACAGGTGTGAGCCACCACGCCTGGCCAGGACTCCATTTATCTAAGAAAACACGTCATTTTTGTGTATATTTACCAAAGGAGGACTGGGTGTTTATACTAAAATGGTATAATTTGAATCAGATTACAAGAAATGCTTCCTTTCCCTTCCTTTTTTTTTTTTTTTTTTTTTTTTTTTGAGATGGAGTCTCGCTCTGTTGCCCAGGCTGGAGTGCAGGGGCGCGATCTCGGCTCACTGCAAGCTCCGCCTCCCGGGTTCATGCCTGGCCCTTTCCCTTCCTTAAACAAATCCATGATTGTTATTTTTATTTTTGTAATTGAAAACCCTGATTTTTGAAGAGAAGTAAACTGAAAGGGCCAAGCATGGTGGCTCACGCCTGTAATCCCAGCACTTTCGGAGGACGAGGCAGGCGGATCACGAGGTCAGGAGTTCGAGACCAGCCTGGCTAACATGGTGAAACTCCAGCTCTACTGAAAATGCAAAAATCAGCCAGTTTTAGTGGGGCGCACCTGTAATCCCAGCTACTCGGGAGGCTGAGGCAGGAGAACAGCTTGAACCTGGGAGGTGGAGGTTGCAATGAACCGAGATCGTGCCACTGTACTCCAGCCTGGGGACAAAGCAAGACTCTGTCTGGAAAGAAAAAAAAAAAAAGTAAACTGGAGCCAGCAGATTGCCTAAGTGTAAGACAAGCACGTGCCTGGGGGCTTGAGGTGCGCGGGACCTCTGGCTCCTCACGTGAGTTTCACCAAGCACTGTGGCTTCAGGTGCGGCCGCGGGCACTGCCGAGCTGCTGCCATCCCCGAGTGGCTCCCTCAACTGGACCGTGGGCCTCCCCACCGACAATGGCCACGACAGCGACCAGGTGTTTGAGTTCAACGGCACCCAGGCAGTGAGGATCCCGGATGGCGTTGTGTCGGTCAGCCCCAAAGAGCCGTTCACCATCTCGGTGTGGATGAGACATGGGCCATTCGGCAGGAAGAAGGAGACAATTCTTTGCAGTTCTGATAAAACAGGTAGGGTAATAGCTCTGCAAGCAATGCCAGGCCCCAGTGTCCAGTGGGGTTGGTGCCAGCGGCAGGCTCCCTCTCCTTTCCCAGGGCCGCCTGCCAGCCTGGTGCTCGTAGGCCATGTGCCGTGCTGTGTGCCTGGGGCACTTGGTCCTCAAGAGCCACGGCCTGGGCATTTGGATATTTGCTGTTGTTACTCAGTGGGGTCCACGGTGATCACAGGCTCCGCCTCTCAGGAAAGCCCAAGTGTATTTATTTCTAAGCCCTGCCTTGGCTCAGCTGAAGAGGTCATTTATGCAGATGAAACTGTGTCTTCAAAATCCATTCAAGAAGCAGCTTTTATTTCTCCTTTGGGTCTTTAGTTGGCAGTTTACCCATAGAAACTGCCTTTGCAGATATGAATCGGCACCACTACTCCCTCTACGTCCACGGGTGCCGGCTGATCTTCCTCCTCCGTCAGGATCCTTCTGAGGAGAAGAAATACAGACCTGCAGAGTTCCACTGGAAGTTGAATCAGGTGAGTGAATTGAAAACGCACTAATAGGGCCGGGCAAGGTGCTCACACCTATAATCCCAGCACTTT
Source organism: Pongo pygmaeus (assembly GCF_028885625.2). NCBI lineage: Eukaryota > Metazoa > Chordata > Mammalia > Primates > Hominidae > Pongo > Pongo pygmaeus. The sequence goes on from NC_072373.2 coordinate 221,486,517, forward strand.
GGGAAGCTGGGGCACGAGGATTGCTTGAGCCCAGGGGTTCGAGACCAGCCTGGGCAACATTACTAAGATCCTGTCTCTACAAAAAAAAAAAAAAAAAAAAAAAAAAAAACCCACGAAAATTAGCTGGGCATGGTGGCACACGCCTGTAGTCCCGGCTACTTGGGCAGCTGAGGTGGGAGGATTGATGGAGCCCAGGAGGTCAAGGCTGTGATGAGCTGCGATTGTGCCACTTCACTCCAGCTTGGATGACAGAGTGAGAACCCGTCTCAAAAGAAAAAGAAAAACACTATGATCTTCTAAGAGAGAGTAAGCAGGTACTGCAACCTTGCACATGACTGGCTGCGTATAGTCAGTGTATATTTATAATTTTATGAGTAGCTGGGACTATAGACACATGCCACCACACCCAGCTAATTTTTGTATTTTTAGTAGAGATGAGGTTTCACCATATTAGCCAGGCTAGTCTTGAACTCCTGACCTCAACTGATGCGCCCACCTCAGCCTCCCAAAGTGCTGGGATTACAGGCCTGAACCACTGTGCCCGGCCGCAAAGCTAATTTTCTAGCAGTTGCTGTGACAAAAAGCAAATATCCTGTGAAAAACCCTATGTGTTACAGGAAACGAGAAAGCACTGTAAAATGAGAAACCTCATTAAAATCAGAATAGATCATTTTTTCTTTTGATGTAGAGTTGGGATGAGAAGGAAACCTTTGGCCTTGTCATTATTTTATTTGTCTCATGGAGTTAGTGGGCAAAAGCTGACATAACATTATATGTGCCTGCAGTTGCTAAAATATAATATTGTCTAAAAATAATCATAGGATAGATAAAAGAGAATAAATGAGAAAGGAAAAAGTATATGATAGTGGAAAGATGAAGTGGGTGTCCAGTTGGTAGCATTCATCTTTTTTTGTTTTCCGAGACCAAGTCTCGCTTTGTTGCCCAGGCTGGAGTGCAGTGGAGATCTCAGCTCACTGCAACCTCCACCTCCCGGGTTCAAGCGATCCTTCTGCCTCAGCCTCCTGAGTAGCTGGGATTACAGGCGCTCGCCACCACGCCTGGCTAATTTTTGTATTTTTAGTAGAGATGGGGTTTCACCATTTTGGTCAGGCTGGGTAGCATTCATCTCTTATTGGTGTGTTTTTTTATTTACGTGAGTATTTCTCAGAAACTTACCATTAATTATTTTCAAAAAACTAAAGAAAGGCTTAGTCCTGGAAAAATATTTTGCAACATAGGTAGACATTTTAGCTACAGTTCTGTTATAGTAGCCATAGTCTGCATTTATATATTTAGTTTCTTCTAAGTATATACTGTTCAAAAACTGTATTATGGAAAATATCAGATTTATATAAAAGCAGACAGATTAAAGAATAGCCCTGTGTGCCCTTATGCCTTCAACAATTGCCAACTCTTGGTCAGTCTTGTTTCATTGTTACCCCTATTCACTGCTGATAACTTTTATTACCCCCTCAAACGTTACTTAATAATTTTCAAGAAATCCCCAATAGAGCGTTTCATTCTTGTAGATGCCCACCTGTATGTCATGACGTATCTCATAGACAAGCGTAATCACAGCACTCTTTCACGTTAAAAAAAAACTAACAGTAAAATTTCTAATAAGATCAAATAGCCAGTCAATGTTCAGATTTCAAGTAGCCTCGTAAATGTTTTTGTTTTTATAATTTGTTTGAGTTACGACCCAGATAAGGGCTCCCCTCTTTGCAGCTGGCTGATGTGTGTTCACATGCTCATTCATCATGGGATGGGAACACAGTTTGATATGGGGTGCCCTTGGAGCTGATGTTCGTACTTATTGAGATCATCAACTTTGAGTTGGAAAAGAAAATACATGTACTGTGGCGTGCCTTATTCTGAGATTAAAGGCACTTTTTTGGGGGCAGTGGGGAGGAGATAGAGTCTTGCTCTGTCACCCAGGCTGGAGTGCAGTGGCACAATCTCGGCTCACTGCAACCTTCGCCTCCCGGGTTCAAGCAATTCTTGTGCCTCAGCCTCCCGAGTAGCTGGGACTACAGGCGTGCACCACCACACCCGGCTAATTTTTGTATTTTCAGTAGAGACGGGGTTTCGATATGTTGGCCAGGCTGGTCTCAAACTCCTAACCTCAAGTGATCTCCTCGCCTTGGCCTCCCAAAGTGCTGGGATTACAAGTGTGAACCACTGCGCCCAGCCTAAAGGCACTTTTTATTTTTATTCAGAAAAGGAATGGCCAGTGGTAAACTAACTCAACCCTTTCGAGGGTGGGTATCCAGCTTGCCCTTACAGGAACTTCCTGGTGCCACACTGTTGGCAGAGCAGAACTGGGCAGCTCCCTACTTGGGCTGTGTCCTCTGGTTAGTGAGCAATGCAGGCCACGTAGTTTAGAAATGCCCTAGGGATGCTTGGCTTCTTTTGGTGAGATGTATTTGCAGATATTTTGTGGTTAGATTTTTTTCATCCTTTTCCTTCTAGGAAGACCCTTGTGTTGGGTGACTTGGTTTCCATGGGCATTGATGAGAAGGAAAGTGGACATCTCACACCTCCCCACTTCCTTTTGCCTCTGTAGGTCTGTGATGAGGAATGGCACCACTACGTCCTCAATGTGGAATTCCCAAGTGTGACTCTCTATGTGGATGGCACGTCCCACGAGCCCTTCTCTGTGACTGAGGATTTCCCGCTCCATCCATCCAAGATAGAAACTCAGCTTGTGGTGGGGGCTTGCTGGCAAGGTACCTGTCATTACCCCCGCCCTCGACTCGAGAATTAAGTTGTACCTCTTTACTAGGTTGGTGGCAGCAGGCTGTGATCAGTGTCCTACAGCCTTACCCTCGTGTCCTGGATCATCTTTTCCTTCCATTTCCCGTGTACAGCCTTTTTGGGGACACTGCTGTTACCCCACTCTAGCTAGCGTAGCTCTGTGGGTGCTCCATAAAGGTGATAGGACTGACCACACCGTCACCTTTCCCGGAAACCCAAGAGGGAGCGTTCCACAGAGGGAGCGTGTAGTGGGGGGGATCTGTTTTATAAATTAATCCGTTTATTGAAAGGTTCACAAGGACAAAGAGGCAACAGCAAGAGTCAGGCACAGAAATAAAGGACACAAGAGTAGAAGTGTGCCTTGGACCTGGAGAACTCTTCCAGAGTGTTTATCACTTGGTGACCTGGTAGGAGGGCTGCGAGGGCTCTGTTCACCCTCAGCAAGGGCCACGTGTGGGGAGGATTCCATGGACATCTCTGCTGAGAGGGGATACAATAACCACCAGAGCACCAGTGCTTCTTACCTGTACTTACCAAGTGGCATGCTGTGTGCCAACTCCTTTATACACATCGTCTCACCTAAACCTTAAAATCCCTTTTTTATAGCTGAAGAAACTCAGGCCCAGAGAAGCAGCAAGCCAGGTGTCACCCAGCTGATTAATCAGGAGCCAGGGTTTTGAATTTTTTTACTTTGAAAAGCCTGTGGGCCAGGCGCGGTGTCTCACGCCTATAATCCCAGCACTTTGGGAGGCTGAGGCGGGCAGATCACTTGAGGTCAGGAGTTCGAGACCAGCCTGGCCAACATGGTGAAACCCCATCTCTACTAAATATACAAAAATTAGCCAGGCATGTTGGCAGGTGCCTGTGATCCCAGCTACTTGAGAGGCTCAGGCAGGAGAATCGGTTGAACCCAGGAGGCAGAGGCTGCATGAGCCAAGAATGCCCTATTGCACTCCAGCCTGAGCAACAGAGTGAGACCCTATCTCAAAAGAAAAAAACCTGTGTATTCTGGGCCCACACTCAGACCCACCAGATCAAAGTTTTTATTATTATTACTATTTTAATTTTTTATAAAAATGGGGTCTCACTGTGTTGCCCAGGCTGATCTCAAACTCCTGAGCTCAAGAGATCCTCCCACCTCAGCCTCCTAAAGTACTGGGATTACAGGCATGAGCCACTGCGCCTGGCTCAGACCTGGGGTTTTAAGCCCTTTTTTGTGCCATGGAGCCCTTGGGTGGTCTGGCAAGGCCGATGGATCCCTTCTTATTAATCTACAAAATAAATACATAGGATTTCAAGGGTAATCAGTTAAACTGAAATACAGTTATTAACATCCTGAAATACTACATTTGTGAAACAGTAACACCAGTGGTACTTTATGTTAACAAATGAAGAACCAGCATTAGCAGCAGGTCCAACAGTGGTGTAAGTTCCAAGTCGTGAGGGCTGTGTGAGGATCCCTGTGGCATCTGCAACAGCTGTGGCCTGGTGTGCAAATATCAGTGCGTTCTATTGGTGACAAAATTGCAGTCATTGCTAACACTGCTGTGGTGTGTAGCCTACATTTATAGCCAAAGGAAATGCTGAATTTCAGAAGTTAGTGGAAATAAGCGTGTAATTTTTCCCATCCAAGTTCATGGAACCCTCAGGTTACCCCAGAGGTTCATGATTCCCACTTTGACCCCTGCACTGGACTCTGCTGTGTCATTTCAAGGTGTCATCATCATTAATTACTTTTTGTTAGTTTTTTCTCCCTAAAGTTAGAAATTTATGAAAGATGACCGGGCGCAGTGGCTCACGCCTGTAATCCCAGCGCTCTGGGAGGCAGTGACAGGCAGATCACTCAAGGTCAGGAGGAGTTCGAGACCAGCCTGGCCAACATGGTGAAACCCTGTCTCTACTAAAAATACAAAAGTTAGCCAGGTGTGGTGGTGTGCGCCTGTAATCCTGGTTACTTGGGAGGCAGGAGAATCACTTGAACCCAGGAGGCTGAGGTTGCAGTGAGCCAAGATCACACCACTGCCCTCCAGCCTGGGCAACAGAGTGAGACTCCATCTCAAAACAGACAAACAAAAAAACCCCACAGTTAACAGGAGAGAGGATCTCCTTTTCTTTTTTGTGGTTGATTCTGCCACTTTTGCTACACATTGGCAGTGGAGAGCTTGGCTGTGGGCAGCAGCTTCATTCCCTTCTACCAGCGTGTTGTGGGGGAGTCTTGGTGTGTGTGGAGGTAGCACAGGCCCGTAGCTCACGTGGGCTTCACCTGGATACACCTCTAGCCTTGCCCCTTGATGCGGCCCTGCACAGCTGCAGGGCTTGAGGAGCAGCCTTTCCCTCAACATGACCTGGAGAGTGTTGGTTCTGTGCTTAGCCGCTGTGTGTGCGCCTTTCCGGTAGGTCATATTACTCAGGACACTGGATCCAGGAGCTAGAGGAGCTGAAAGTGGTTAGGGTCCCCAGGTCCACCATAGGCTATGCTTCCCTAGGTGGGTTCCTTAGCCTCTGCATCTCCCTCTCATTCAGAAAAAGTGATTGAAAATGTCTTCTTTCCTCTGTTGCCCAAAGGTTAACGGCTAGACAGATGTAAGCTTGTTTGGAGCTTCCAAAATATACAGACTTCCACATGTTTACTGTGTACCAGGCTTTGGACACGTGTGTGCTATGCCGTTTTGTCTGCACAGTGTCTTCCCTATTAGGAGAAGAGGTCCTAACTTGGTGTGAGGAGGTCCGGAACTTGGTGTTATTTATATCAGGTGCAGCGTTGCAGCCCAGGCTCAGCCTCTGTGGCGTGTCCTACTTCATAGCACGGATTGGGGAGGGGAACAAATTCCATGTGTGTGCTTTCATTCATCTTATTTTGAATCTAACGTATGTTTTGGCAAGGAGGATGTGGGAAGGTGGAATAAAAGAAGAAAACAAAAGAAGCCTGGGGTTGGGGGTGGTAAATGTCACTTCTGGGAAAAAGTAATTAAGTACAAGCTTACATCCAGATGGGTACATGCCAGAGCGGGATCACAAGGGAATTTTCTCTTCGTGTTTTATACTTGGTTGCTTCAAGCCTGGTTTTCAAGGTCCGGTTGAAGACCCTAACCTCTCAGTCCTTCTCTATTGTCTTTGTCTTGCTTTTCCACAGAGTTTTCAGGAGTTGAAAATGACAATGAAACTGAGCCTGTGACTGTGGCCTCTGCAGGTTGCTGGATTTTTTCCCTACATTCACTATTGTGTTTCATTTAAAGACGAGACTGATTCATTCCACGTGTCGCATGAAACGCCCCAGTTGCATTTTGGTCCCGGACACCATCTGAGCCGCTTCCCTGCATTGCGCTTCCCCATTGCTTCATGGAGTTCCCTTACTCTGCCCATTCTGACCCCAGCTGGCATGAGGACAAATGACATCTCAGGCAGTGCACGCATGGGACATCCCCCCATCCAGTTTGACCCTGACCCCACTGCAGGAGGCTCCCTGCTTTTTCAGTCTTACAGGCAGGGTTTGGGAGGCCACCTCATGACTGTCATGTGGATCAACCACGAGACAGGAAAAGCCTTGTTTCTAGATATTCTGTCCTGATTGACAGTAAATTTTAAATAGACGTTTCTTTTTTTTTGTTTTGAGACGGAGTCTCGCTCTGTTGTCTGGGCTGGAGTGCGGTGGCGCGATCTTGGCTCACTGCAACCTCCGCCTCCTGGGTGCAAGCAATTCTCCTGCCTCAGCCTCCCGAGTAGCTGGGACTACAGGCATACACCACCATGCCCAGCTAGTATTTGTATTTTTAGTAGAGATGGGGTTTTGCCATGTTCGCCAGGCTGGTCTCAAACTCTGACCTCAGGTGATCCACCTGCCTCGGCCTCCCGAAGTGCTGGGATTACAGGCATGAGCCACCATGCCCGGCAAATAGCCGTTTCTTAGAAACCTCAATTCCTAGTGATGATTTACAGTGCCTGATTTCCGTACCAGAATGAGACACACTGCTGAAAATTTGTCCCTTTTCCTCTTCAGTTTAAGAACAAGGTTTAGTGTAACCTGTTTCTGGCTCTTTGTTGTCATCTGTCAAGGGCCATTTTCTGGGTTTTAGTTTTCGTTGTAACATCTGCACTTGTCAGCAATCCTCAGGAGGAGGCAGGAAGGATGGGACTCAACACCATAGCATCCTCGAAATAGGCCGTTCCATGCAGGGAGTATTTTAAGCCTCCCTTTTATCCTCCCTGCCTCGCTTGTGTGGGTTCATTCCCCAGGGCGTGCCAGATAGAGAAAACAGCCATGTGGAACGCAGCCAGCTGAGAAGGCAGTGGCTGGAGAGGCTGGTGGCGTAGGAAGTGTCACCATGCACCCTGGTGATGAGAACAGGGTAGGCCACCTTACCAGGGAGTGGCCAGAGGTGTGGGGACCCTCAGGGGACCTCTTGGCTTCAGGTGAGACACCCCCAACTCTCCCTTTCTCCAGGCCATGTGCATGATCATAAACGGTTTAATTTCTTCATTGCGCTTCCATGTAGATTGCAAGGCTAACAGGACTTGGTATGAACTAACCCGCATGTCCATCCACCGAGCTGCCAGCACCGGTAACACCGCGTTGAGTGAGAAGTGAGTTGGGCGACGCTGGGCTGCACACCTGACTTCCACCTTTTCTCCCCTGACCCAAAGGTGGCGACCTGCACATGACCCAGTTTTTCCGAGGCAATCTGGCTGGCTTAACTCTCCGTTCTGGGAAACTCGCGGATAAGAAGGTGATCGACTGTCTGTATACCTGCAAGGAGGGGCTGGACCTGCAGGTCCCCGAAGATAGTGGCAGAGGCGTGCAGGTAACACCGAGCGCTGGACTGCACAGCACTCATGGGCCCCTTAGACTACAGCCCCGGAGGCTGGTGGGATGAGGGAGTCAGCTGTGATTGATATGTTTACTGTTGGGTAAAAGAGTTGTGTTCGCTGGACTTAAACGAGCTTTTCTTTTTCAAGTCAGCAATTCAAATCGACCCCAGGCCAATCCCCTTTGTGGAGGCATCTGTGGTTTCAGCTCCTGCAGTTACTGGCTTATTCCTCTCCTCTCTGTGCCTGGTGTGATTTCAGATCCAAGCACACCCCAGCCAGTTGGTATTGACCTTGGAGGGAGAAGACCTCGGGGAATTGGATAAGGCCATGCAGCACGTCTCGTACCTGAACTCCAGGCAGTTCCCCACGCCCGGAATTCGCAGGCTCAGAATCACCAGCACAATCAAGTACGTCCTGATTTTTAACAGTAGGCCTGTTTTGCCCAATGACACTTGTATATTTAGGTTTTTAAGACAGCCTAACCCCTTCTGTAAGGAAAGGTGAGCCATCGTGTGTTACCAGAAAGTGTGGGGGAGGGATCTGAGTGATATTTATGCATCATGTTTGCAAGTGTGTTCCTGGAGTGGCCCTGGCAGGTGTTAGTGGGGGCCTCTGTATCCCACCTCCATGTGCCTTTGCACAGGTGGGCTCCAAGATCGGCTCCCAAAGCCCTGACCTTCCCCATTTCTTGCTGGCAGGTGTTTTAACGAGGCCACCTGCATTTCGGTCCCCCCAGTAGATGGCTCCGTGATGGTTTTACAGCCCGAAGAGCCCAAGATCAGCCTGAGCGGCGTCCACCATTTTGCCCGAGCGGCTTCTGAATTTGAAAGCTCAGAAGGGGTGTTCCTTTTCCCTGAGCTTCGCATCATCAGCACCATCACAAGAGAAGTGGAGCCTGAAGGGGACGGGGCTGAGGACCCCACAGGTAATGTGCTCTGTGGGGCACGGGCTCCCTCGCCTCGGCCGGAAACCCTGTTGTCCCCGTGTACTTGGCGGGGCTCTTTGTCTCTGTGGGATTTGGGGAGGTTTTAACGTTTTGTTGGTGTTCTCTTGGGTGGGCTTCTGGAATCTGACCCGTTAGCTGGAGCTCATGGTGATCTCTGGAGTCCCATCTGGAGGGGTCTTGCATCTTTTCCTGGTTGCTGTCAGGCTTTGAGATGTGGCTTGAGGTTGAGGGGTTGAGGGCACTTGCGGGAGACACTGCTTGCGCCTGCCAGTCTGGCCAGCCCATGGGGGCACAATGTCCCCACAGTTCTTGCTCAGGACACATGAAACTCCTCCCCCTTTTTTTTTTTTTTTTGAGATGGAGTCTCACTCTGTCGCCCAGGCTGGAGTGCAATGGTGCCATTTTGGCTCACTGCAACCTCCACCTCCTGGGTTCAAGCGATTCTCCTGCCTCAGCCTCCCGAGTAGCTGGGATTACAGGGACCCGCCACAACGCCCGGTTAATTTTTGTATTTTTAGTAGAGACGGGCTTTCACCCTGTTGGCCAGGCTGGTCTCAAACTCCTGACCTCAGGTGATCCACCTGTCTTGGTCTCCCAAAGTGCTGGGATTACAGCGTGAGCCACCGTGCCTGGCCGTTTCTTGCAAGCAGCTCTCGCTTGCTTCTGTCGTTGGTCCTTACAAGAGCCGTGTAGGTTTGGGGTGAGCCAGCAGGGCATCCCGTGTGCCCCGCCTCTCTGGGCCCCACTGCCCCTACTTAATATTTCTGGTTGGGCCTCTTTTGCAGTTCAAGAATCACTGGTGTCCGAGGAGATCGTGCACGACCTGGATACCTGTGAGGTCACGGTGGAGGGAGAGGAGCTGAACCACGAGCAGGAGAGCCTAGAGGTGGACATGGCCCGCCTGCAGCAGAAGGGCATCGAAGTGAGCAGCTCTGAGCTGGGCATGACCTTCACAGGTAAGGGGAGCGCTGCAGCCACGCAGGTGGCCCAGGCTGCAAGAGGGGACTTTGAGAGCTCTTGGCCGGCTGCTGCCTGCCATCTGAGAATGTTGAGTTATCTTAGAGGGAGATGGGGAAGGAGCACGTTCTCTGGGATCATTGTTGGCTGCATGCATACTCCTATCTCCTAGACAGGAATCAGATGTGTAGCCACTACTCTCTAAAGGGGGAGGGTTGAGGTGTAGGATGACACGTCCCCCACAGAGGGAAGAAAGCCCCTGTGCACATTGCATTTATTCCCATGGCTAGAAAGCCAACTTGTGTGACCCCTTGGCCTAGCTAACCCGGGTGTCTAATTGAGCCTACCTGTGCTGACGGCTGCAGCCCTGCCCATGCTCCTGCCCTAAGCCACCCGGCAATCTTCCCCCTTTCAACCCCTGCAGGTGTGGACACCATGGCCAGCTACGAGGAGGTTTTGCACCTGCTGCGCTATCGGAACTGGCACGCCAGGTCCTTGCTTGACCGGAAGTTTAAGCTCATCTGCTCAGAGCTGAATGGCCGCTACATCAGCAACGAATTTAAGGTGGAGGTGAGTACAGGGCTCCCGCAGAGCAGGGCCAATAGCAGCAGTGAGTGAGTGCCCTGATTCGCAGCCCTAATGTTCACAAACGCCAACCCTCAGAGCATTCACGGTGGCCGCTCTACAGGCTCATTCTAGGGGGTCGCCTTTCCAGCCTGGGGCCTGCTGCAGGTTACACTTGGGCTTGTTGGAGTGACAAGTTGTGTTTGGGGTGGGCTGGGGTGGGGGATGCCCCCCTTTCCCTGGCTGCCTCAGCCTGAGTTGGAGCCTAAGGAACTTTGGAGGGAGATGACACAGAGCAAGTGGCAGTTAATGCCTCTGGGGCTTCTTGAGATTTCCCATGAGAGAAACAGGAGGATGCGGTTTTATTTATTTATTTATTTTTGGAGACGAGGTCTCACTGTGTTGCCCAGGCTGGTCTTGTTCCCCCGGATTCAAGCAGTCCACCTGCCTTGGCCTCCCAAAGTGCTAGGATTATAGGCGTGAACCACTGTGCCCAGCCAAGGACACTGCTTTAGAAAGAGCAGCATCCAGGGAACCAAAAGTTCTCTGCATCTGTGCCAGGTCACTGGCCCTCCTGTGAAAGAAGTCGAGTCCTCGGCCCAGGTTGAGAGGGGCTCATGCAGGGACCCGCATGGGCAGGACCAGTGCTGCCAAGGCCGGCGATGGTGACTCACAGGCCACACTGGCTGGAGGGTAGCTCGTCCTGCTCTGAGGTCGTCTACAGACCTATCCAGCAGCTGCTTCATCGCTCAGGCCCTCTGTGGCCTGGAGAAAATTGACCCAAAGTTCCTCTTAGCAATGGAATATCTCACCGTGAACTCAAGAGCAGAATGCTAAATTCGGTGCCTGTTTTGTTTGAGTCAAAGGGTAACAGATTTGAAAGGAAATCCATGGCAGTGATTGGTGCTGTCTTTCACACGGCTATGGTCTACGCCAGTGCTTCCCCCAACAACCCATGGGGAAGGACCATCGGCTTCTTTTTCTGCTCTTGTTTTGGGCATAATCTTTTATAAAATGCAATAAAAATGGATTGCAGCCAGGTGCATGGTGCTTGCCTGTAGTCCCAGCTACTTGAGAGGCTGAGGTGGGAGGATTACTTGAGCGGGGAAGTTCCAGGCTGCAGTGAGCTGTTGTGATCATGCCTGTGAATAGCTACTGCGCTCCAGCCCAGGCAACACAGCAAGACCCAGTCTCAACAAATACTAATAAGTAGAAAAGTGATACATTTCTGGAATGTGTGAGAATATTAGATTGTTACAGCAATTTCTAAGTGCTTACTACTCTTTTTTGTTTGGTTGGTTTTTGTTTCTTTTTTTTTTTGTTTTTTAAGTGCTTACTCTTGATTTTTTTTTTTCTCTCCTTTTCCCGTAGCTCCGTTTGCCCCCAGCTGTGGTCCAGGAACCACTCTGAGTGGCACTGGTCATGCCAGCTGTGGGACTCCACTATCACCTCTTGGGCAGGCTCAGGATGCCTGTCTCCAGCGATCCTCTCTTTCTCTGCTGTAGGTGAACGTAATCCACACGGCCAACCCCATGGAACACGCCAACCACATGGCTGCCCAGCCGCAGTTCGTGCACCCGGAACACCGCTCCTTCGTCGACCTGTCAGGCCACAACCTGGCCAACCCCCACCCGTTTGCAGGTAGGACAAGGGGAGGGAGACCGAGCGGAGATGCTCCATGCCGTCCGCCCTGGCCCCACCCCACCGTGGGCACAGCCTCCTGCTCAGCATGACTGCCGGTCATTCCCTGTCCCAATTATTCCCTGTCACACAAGGAAACTAAAGCCCTCCAAGAGGGCAGATGATGTCACCCGCAGCCGTAGAGCAGGATGTGGCCGAGCCAGATTGGAGGCCCATGCCGAGCTTTTCCTGGTATTTCCTCCTGGCATGTGGGTTCAGATGAAGCATGCTGTCCAGCCCGTTTTGACCGGGCACAGCCGAGGAGGTCAAGGGCCCAGTGGCCCTCTGGGTTGAGTGACCTCACTCACGCCCTGCCGCCTCATTCTCCCGCAGTTGTCCCCAGCACTGCGACCGTTGTGATTGTGGTGTGCGTCAGCTTCCTGGTGTTCATGATTATCCTGGGGGTATTTCGGATCCGGGCCGCACATCAGCGGACCATGCGGGATCAGGACACCGGGAAGGAGAACGAGATGGACTGGGACGACTCCGCCCTGACCATCACCGTCAACCCCATGGAGGTAGGAGTGGGCAGGCGACCTCTAGGACTGAGAGGCAGCACAGGCCAGGGCCTCCGAGAAGCCGGTACGGCGCGGCTCCTTCGGGTTCACATGCTTTCCATCACATCATCTGCTCAGCAAGCCTGGGGCTTAGGTGTCTTCATGGGTAATCCGAGGCCGAGAGTGGCCTTATTCAAGGCCATTCTGCCTAGTAAGGGAAGAGATGAGCCGTGCCAGGGCTTGGCGCTCTTGGGTCATGGTAATCCTGAGAGAGTTCTCTGGTGGTGCAGCAAAGGTGCTGTCCCAAGCTGCTTTGTATGTGGGTGACTCCGTGGGTGCTGACTGGAGCTTTGTTTTCCCTTCACTCTAATATAACTTCCGGTGCCGTCCTGGCTGCTTTGTCACTGGAGAGGGAAACGCTGGGGCAAGTTCTCCTTTCTCTGTGGCTGTCGAGAGGAGAATGCCGGGTGACGGGGCTGTGGGCAGGGCCAGACTCACGTGGCGGTCACTTCTCCTTGTCAGACCTATGAGGACCAGCACAGCAGTGAGGAGGAGGAGGAAGAGGAGGAGGAAGAGGAGAGCGAGGACGGCGAGGAAGAAGATGACATCACCAGCGCAGAGTCGGAGAGCAGCGAGGAGGAGGAGGGGGAGCAGGGCGACCCACAGAACGCAACCCGGCAGCAGCAGCTGGAGTGGGATGACTCCACCCTCAGCTACTGACCCGCGCCCCGGCCACCTCGGTTTCTGCTTTCGAAGACTCTGCTGCCATCCGTTCTCCCAGTCCCAAGGGTCCACGATGTACAAAGTCATTTCGGCCAGTAGGTGTGCAGACCCCTTCCCGCCACGATCGTCGCCGTGCTTGGTGTGTAGGACCCTAGGCTCCCCGCCCGCCCTCTGCCTGGTCGCGCTCTTCAGTCCCACGAGGAGCTGACACGTCATCTCTGGCCACCATCCGGCTCGCACAGGGGCCTCGCAGCGCCTCAGGCCCCGTGTTTGTGTCTGGAGTCTCCCCCCGGGGAGAGGACGCTGGCCCCTCGCACTCCAGAAAAGCCATGCCAGCTGGACTCGTTGACAAAGGGTAAAACATGCTCACTCCCACCCGGTAATCATTTTTTTCTTTTTTTAAAAAAAGTTTTTATTTTTTCCAAACTAGTGCATGTATAAATAATGGCAGGATGGGGGGTACTGTGTAGATGATTAACTGACTTTTTAATATTTTGTAAATAAATCGGATTCCTTGTGTCCTTTGTGCTAGTGTAACCCGGGACTGGAATGTAAAGTGAAGCTCTGAGCACGGGCTCTTCCCGCCGGGCCCTCCGTCCCCAGACCCCAGAAGGAGAGGCCCACCCCACCCAGCCCCACCCCAGCCCCGCCCCAGCCCCTGCTCAGGTCTGAGTGTGGCTGGGAGTCGGGGGCCACAGGCCTCTAGCTATGCTGCTCAAGAGACCAGATCAGGGACCGCTCTTTGGTAGCTACAAGTAGCCGGGCCTTGCCTTTGGGATTCTACCTGTTCCTAATTTGGTGTGGGGCGTGGGGTGCGGGGGTCCCCGGCTCCTTTTCCACACTTCTCCTCCGACAGCAGCTCCCTGGGCAGTGGCCTGGTCTCACCGTGTGCAGCCTTGTGGTTTATGCTTAGATGTACATTTTCCTGCTGGTAAAAGGAGAAACTGACAGGTGTCCTGCAGACCGTCTGACCACTCCCTTCGGAGACGGCAGGAGGCCTAAGCGATCCGTACTCAGAACGTCCAGCAGAGACCCATGGCCCGAAGTCAAAGTGCTGGAATTTTCCAAAACAGCCTGTTCTCTCCTCTCTCCTCCCCAGAGCCCCCCCTGCCATCAGGGGGGTTGAAATCCCTCTCCCCCAGGAGCCCTGCTGCTTTGCTTGGTGGTAGGGCAGAAGGAGAGCAAACGGTCATGGTCTAAAACCCACATAGCACTTTGCTCTTAGTTACATGTAAAATTTTAGATTTCTAAAACGGGTGGGCAATCATTTTGAATACTGTTCTGTGACCCTGACTGCTAGTTCTGAGGACACTGGTGGCTGTGCTATGTGTGGCCATCCTCCATGTCCCGTCCTTGTAGCTGCTCTGTTTAGACAGCGGACAGACGCTCACGCCCAGGGGATGTCCTCACGCTGTCGCCGCGCGGTCTCCCTTCGCAGATGTGTATACTGATGATAGGTCAGAAAGTGTATCCGCTACAATAAAGTTCTGGTTCTAACTAACTCCAGCCGGAGCGGGGTTTGTCTTCTCTCCTGTTTGTTTTGGTTTTAAACCTACACTCCCTTGTTTCTTTTTGAGCCGAGAACATAAGAACATAAAAAGGCTTTTTTACACTCCCTTGTTTCTTTTTGAGCCGAGAACATAAGAACATAAAAAGGCTTTTTCTTTCTTTTCATCTGCCTTTACTTCTCATTTCAAGGTTTCACAGAGTGCTGGTCTCAACCCACATCAGTGATACTTAACTTGCCTTCCCCAGACAGAAACATGAAATGACTTAAAAAAATAGAAAATATTCTTCTCGCCAGGCATACAAGACTGTACCCCCAAACCAGAAACGCTGCGGCTGTGCAAAAAGTGTGCTCCCACACCCGCGCACACAGGCGCACTTAAATAAATAACATGCGCACACACGGCTTTCCCCATTTTGAAACACACAGACGGTCTAGTGAGTTTCAGCACTTGCTGGGAACAGGCGTGTGGCCAGGGAGGTGCCCCGCGGGTGGCAATGACTACTGACGGTACCCTGGTGGATCAGAACAGAGCTGGCACCTGAGCCGCTGAGCGGGCGGCTACTTCTGGCTCTGTTGAGTTTTGGAAGACCTTTGAGAGATCAACAGCATCACCGGGCAGGTCCTGAGTCCACGGCTGATATGTTAGAATCACCTGTGGGCTGCTAAAAGCCCACAGTCCTAGCCTCATCTGCAGAGTCGGCTTCCGAAGGCTGGGAGAAACCCTGGAACCTGCATTTCTAAAGCTGCTCAAATCCAGGCCTTTGGAGGCTTAAGACAGCCTGCACCATTTCAAACTAAGTATAGTCAGACAGATCCCAGCACACCCCCTCGTTCTCACACTTCTGGTACCTCAGCACTCTCACAGCAGGTTCCCAAAGGTGATGGTTCTGGAAGAGTTCTGGCCTCATCCTTTTGTTAAAACCTGCTTTCAGAGGTGGCTTAGACAATGGCAGAGTGGGCCGGGCGCAGTAGCTCATGCCTGTAATCCCAGCACTTTGGGAGGCTGAGGTGGGTGGATCACCTGAGGTCAGGAGTTTGAGACCAGCCTGGCCAACATGGTGAAACCCCGTCTCTACCAAAAATAGAAAAATTAGCTGGGTACGGTGGTGCACACCTGTAATCCCAGCTACTCAGGAGGCTGAGGCAGAAGAATCACTTGAACCCGGGAGGTGGAGGTTACAGTGAGCCAAAATTGCACCACTGCACTCCAGCCTGGGCAACAGCGCGAGACCCCCATCTCAAAAAAAAAAAAAAAAAAATTTGAGATAATGGCAGAGTATTCGCCTCTGACCTGCTTTTGCCTTCACGCATGACCGGGGTGAGCTACGTGAGGCCCAGATCTCTTTAACACGCCCCGAGGACCAGCGCAGATTCTCCTTTATGGGGCTGGGCCTGATCTCCCCGGCCGTAGAGGTGTGGTGAGTCAGCTATTATTTTCTTACCTGCAAACAAAATCACTTTACAGTAGAGAAAGGTGAGGGAATTCTCGTACCCAAGACCCACTTGAAAAGTGGAGAGCAAGCATCCCTGAATCTAGAGGGTACCCCGGCTGCCTCGGGGAGCTGCCAGAACTCAGTCTAGGGAGGACACACAGGGTGGGTCACACAAGGATCGAGGCATCCTGTCGGACAGTAGGCACCAGGTGACTGCCAGGCGCCAGGACCCAGGCAGTCTGGCGGGAGGCCTGGGAAGAAGGTTCCCTTGGGAGGAGAACAGTCTTTGCTGGGCCCAGATCCACCAGCTGGAAGACTTGGGGTGACAATCCTCAGCCAAAAGCCAGGTGCAGCCTCGAGGGACCCAGCACCGCCGCTGCACGAAGGAGGCATTTCCGTTTATGGCTGTTTAGCTCCTTCAGCATTTCAAGTCATAAATAAATAACCAGTGTAAACAAAAGGCAGCCGTGTAGGTTCTTTCCCATTAGGTGCAGTTCAGGCTCTTCAGCCCCTTTAGGACCAACGTGCCTGGTCCCCACGACCTGCAGCTGCCTCCTCTTGGGCCCAGGGCTGGGAGGAGCCGCTACTGCCTGTTGTCTTTGGACACGTTGTGGGCCAGCCAGTTCACTTTGGTTTTCCAGCTCTCACGGAGGGCTTCGTTAAACTTCACTCGGAAGTGCTTCAGCGCCTCCTCCTCTGTTTTCCCCAGTGCCAGGGAGTCCTGCAAATAAATCACAGCAGTGTCCACGTTAAGAGGGCCCGGACCTTGCTCTGGGATGCGGCCCTCTCTGGGGACTTCAGTCACTGCATGAAGTAGTTAGTAGAGAGCTCCCAGCATCTCAGGAAAAGCTCTCTATTCCGCTGCCACCCTCAAATAAAGGTGCCAAAGACGTCTTGGCCCCAGAGCCCCCAGTTCCCAAGTGACCTCGCCTCCCCCACTGGAGAAGTGGCTCTGGGAGGAGCGTGGGAGCAGCTTCTGCAGGGACTGGGCACCAGAGGGAAGGTCCTGGCAAGCATGTGTGGCCCCAGCAGCCTCACTGCCCCACCCCACCTTCTCACATGGAGAGGACACAAGAAGGAAAAAAAATATATATACACATATATGTATATATATATATTTTTGAGATAGTCTCACTCTGTCCCCCAGGCTGGAGTGCAGGGGCATGATCTCGGCTCACTGCAACCTCCGCCTCCCAGGTTCAAGTGATTCTTCTGCCTCAACCTCCCAAGCAGCTAGGACTACAGGCAGCCACCACCACGCCCGGCAAATTTTTTGTATTTTTTAGTAGAGACGGGGTTTCACCGTGTTAGCCAGGATGGTCTCGATCTCCTGACCTCGTGATTCACCCGCCTTGGCCTCCCAAAGTGCTGGGTTTACAGGCGTGAGCCATCGTGCCCGGCCAATTTTTTCTTTTTGAGACAGAGTCTTGCTTTGTCACCTGAGCTGGAGTGCAGTGGCGCGATCTAGAATTACTGCAGCCTCAGTCTCTCGTGTTCAAGTGATTCTTCTGCCTCAGCCTCATGAATAGCTGGGATTACAGGCATGTGCCACCATGCCTGGCTAATTTTTTGTATTTTAAGTAGTGATGGGGTTTCACCATGTTGGCCTGGCTGGTCTCGAACTCCTGACCTCAGGTGATCCACCTGCCTCAGCCTCCCAAAGTGCTGGGATTACAGGCATGAGCCACCATGCCCAACCTGGAAAAATATCTTTTATTTATGTTTATTTTTATTTTTATTATTATATTTTGAGACGGAGTTTTGCTTTCGTTGCCCAGGCTAGAGTGCAGTGGCACGATCTCGGCTCACTGCAACTTCCGCCTCCCAGGTTCAAGTGATTCTTCTGCCTGAGCCTCCTGAGTAGCTGGGATTACAGATGCGTGCCACCACATCTGGCTAATTTTTGTATTTTTAGTAGAGACAGGGTTTCACCATGTTGGTCAGGCTGATCTCGAACTCCTGACCTCGTGATCCGCCCACCTCGGCCTCCCAAAGTGCTGGGATTACAGGCGTGAGCCACTGCGCCCGGCCTGGAAAAATATCTTTTTTTATTATTTATTTTTATCTTTTTTGAGACCGAGTTTTGCTCTTGCTGCCCAGGCTGGAGTGCAATGACGCAATCTCGGCTCACTGCAACCTCCACCTCCTGGGTTCAAGCGATTCTCCTGCCTGAGCCTCCCGAAAGTAGCTGGGATTATGGGAATGCACCACCATGCCCAGCTAATTTTGTATTTTTAGTAGAGACAGGGTTTCCCCATGTTGGTCAGGCTGGTGTCGAACTCCCGACCTCACGTGATCCGCCCACCTCGGCCTCCCAAAGTGCTGGGATTACAGGCGTGAGCCACCACGCCCCGCCAAAAAATATCTTTTAGAAGGCAGAGGGAGCCAGATCTCATGCGGCCCCCTAGTGGACACCTGAAAGCCCCGCAGCCCCTGAGCACAGCACCCCAACCTGGAGAGGTCACTACACATCTGCCACTGAGTGGAACCATGCCCAGGCGGCTCAACTCTGGTCCAGCCACTTTCCCCTCCACCGCCCACCAGCTCCACTGCTGGGTCCTGGGACGGCATGAGGCACACACAGCTCAGTGCCCTTTGCGGCCTACTGCACTCAGGGCCCTCCTAGGTCACATTGCTTGGGGGCAGGCCTTGGAAGGCCATTGGCGACAGCAGTCTCCTGCCTGGCACATGCCTTGAGATACTGGATGTCTTTGGAGCAGCTGAGCTCAGGCAGGCCTGCCGCCCGCATCAGGGCAAAGAGGTGGAGGAAGAGAAGCCCGTGGCGCCGCAGGATGGTGTAGGCCCTTTCACAGTAGCCCCGGAACCTGCAGGTAGGGGACAGAGGAAGTGAGGCTCTGGGACCTCCCAGCCACAGGCCAGAGGGCCGCTCTGCATCCAACCAGACCCTTCCCCAAGGACACCTGCCCTTGCCCTGGAAATGGGTGGACACAAGGCCTCCAGTTCTTCTAACTGACCCCCGTGCCCCAGCCAGCCTCCTGCTACATGACCCACAAACCTGCCCACATTGCCCAAAAGGGGCACTGCAGGGCGGAGCAGGGGCATGTTCCAAACCCATCAACAGTTGGGGTGAGGGGCCAGGTGTGGGGCTGAGAGCTGAGCCCCATCCTGCACCCTGCCTGGGAACCTCTGCCCCGTTCCCTGGGGCCCCACACCGAGGGGCATCTGGTGGGACTCAGGCACTCTCACCGTTCAAATTTCTCACTATTATTAGTCTTCCCCTGCTGAATCACATGGACAAAGTCATAGGTGAGGATGAATGGGACACGCTCGCGGTTGATTCCAAACTTGGTCTTGAAATTCCCCAGAAAGTGGCCAAAATCAATGTGGAACAGCTGAGGGGAGGGGAGAGGAGGGGGAGGATTGAGAAGGTATCAGAGAGGAGAGAATCCAGGGGAGACAGGAAGCCAGCAGGGCTGGGGGACCCCTGCCACAGAGCTGTGTGCCAGGCAGAAGGGCCAGCAGGCTGGGGCCAGAAGCCAAGTCCCCACAGCAGCTGCCAGCACCAGCCCCCATACCTGCCCACTCTCTCGGATCATGATGTTGTCGCTGTGCCGATCGCCGATGCCCAGCACGTATGTGGCCACACAATAGCCAGCACAGGAGAGGGTGAACTCCTCAATGGCTCGATCCAGGGCCTCCCTGGGTGGGGAAGATTGAAAAGCATGGCCATACCATTTTGCAGCTCCTCCTATCAAGAGGTGGGTTACTACTCCCTCTCCCCTTGAATCTGGCCCTGTGACTTGCTTTGACCAACAGAACATGGAGGACACAATGCTGGACATCGCTTGCAGACACTATTCCAGAGCCAAGGCATGAAGACACCTACAGATCTTGAACCCCACACTCTCAATACAGTCATGGAAGGAAAGTGAGGCTGCTAAATGAGGAGGCCACATGCAGAGAGGCATCACAGACAGCTGGCACCAAGGCCCCAGCAATGAGATGGGTTATCTCAGACCCGCTGGCCCAGTTAAGGCACCAGAAGAGAGCAGCTGCACGAGTGATTATGCGGAACCAGCAGAACAGCCACCCAGCTGAGCCCAGCCCCAGCTGCAGATTTGTGAGCCAATCGTAAATGGCTGTTTTTTAAAGCCCTGCGCTTTGGATGGTGTTGCATAGCAACAGACACTGATACTTGGGGAAGAGAGACCCACCTCACCCCAACCCAGACACAGGCTGGTCCTCAACTGAGCCAAGTAGCCACAGAGATGGTCTGAGGCCCCTCCCCGCTCCTTTGCTCTGACAGGCTAGGCCCTCCTACTCCACACCTCTTGGAAAGGAGAGGGTACCTATCCCCGGGCCTGAAACCCACCCTGGGTTCTTGGACTTCAGCCAGTTGAGCAGGGCGTCCTTGTTGAATGCAGCTGTGGCTGCCATGTTGCTCTTGTTGAGTTGGATGTTGGCGATGGTGTCTGAACGGAGTACCACCTCAATGAGGCCTGTGCGGTCCCCGGTGGGGAGGCAGCCGTAGGGGGTCATCCTAGGCAAGTGGGAAGAGGGATGGGCAAATGGCATGGTCAAGGGCTGTCCCTGAGGCCGCTTGAGCCCCAGAAACTCATGGTGCCCCCAAAAGCCACAGAAGATGCAGCTGCCCACATTGCTAAAAAGCAGGTGAGAGATGCTGGCTCCTTGGAGATGCTGGCACCGGCATCTGAGGTGCAGAAAGCACCACGGCTGAGCTCACGTTTGCTTGGAAGAGAACCAGCCAGGGGCCTTGGGAGAAGATGCCACTGCTTCCCAAGATGGGCTGGGGGAGCCAGGGGCACCCGGGCAACTAAAGCAACACAGCAGGGTACACACTAAGCCCCAGGAGCAGCCTTCATGCATCCTGCTGCCCGTCACCTCCTGGCCTAGAGTTAAACAGCTCCCAGCTCTTCCTAGGACGGCCCTTTCCCCAGCTGAGATAGTCATGCCACCTTCGAAAAGGACCCCTCCAGAGGCACAGACTCCCAGGCCGGGCACAGACACCAAGGGATGATGGGGGGTGGGTGCCCTCACCTCAGGTCCAGCCCCTCCTGCTTCCACAGGACGTCCATGAGCTGGATCATCTGCAGGGTCAGCATGTCCTGCCGGAGGTCTGTGCCACCAGCCGGTGGGAAGAGAAGCGTGAGTTTCTGGTAGGTTCTCTGCTTCCAGCTACACCCAAGCCCTTAAGTCCCAGGATTCCGTCTTCTCCAGCTCCACTCTAGGAGCACCCCAGGACCCCCTAGGGCAGTACAGGTGGGGTGTGGGGAGGCCAGGCCCTCACCATCCCCATTCTTAAAGATGATGCCCACGCTGCCGCCACTGCCTGCCTCCTCGTTGCTGTACATGATCCACAGGGGCTTCATCTTGGAGTCCATGAAGGTGCACTGCTCCACGCTGCCGGGCCAGAGAGCGAGCAGTCAGCGGGGGCTCCTCTGCCGGCCTCCCAGGGGTGGGAGGAGCCCTCGTGGCGGGGCTTGGGCTCACCAGACTTCAGCCAGCAGGGTGCTGGGGTCGAGTGGGGACTGCAGGTGGGAGAGGGCCTCTAGGTAGGCCTCCTGCCGCATGCACAAGTGCATCAGCTCCTTGGTCTGGGGCTTGGGGGTCTTCTGAGAGCTTAGCTTGACGAAGTCGTTCAGGGCCTTCAGTTTGCTCAGTGCTTCTCCCTGGCGGGGAGATGGGAGGGCGGCAGTGGGCAGGTCCCAGCCTCGGCCCGGCCCTGGGGATTCTCAGAGGCTCAGGGCCACCCTCTGCCCACCCCGCAGGGCCTTGAGCCTCACCTGCTTCATCAGCACCTTCATGTGGTGGGTGCTGCCCCTGCAGTACGCCTCCAGGATGAGGCCGAAGCGCAGGGCCACCGATGGCACGTGCATCTCGGAGCTGGAAGGGGAAGGGAGGGCTGAGCCTCACCAGGCAGCACCACGCTGCCCCTCCCACCCAGCAGGACCTAGCGAGGCCAGGACACCCAGGCCTGCTGGAAACGTCCCCCATGGCCTTCCAGGGAGACTCAGGGGCTGGGATTCCCACAGAACGGCTGGGGCAAGTCCCGCTACCGGAGGTGCCAGAAAAGGAAGTGGCCGATCTTGCGGTTGGCCAGGGCCCGGTCCAGCAGGAATTTGGTCAGCTCGCAGTCCAGGTAGGACTCGTACTTGAGCACCTGCACCAGCTGCAGCAGGTACTGGAACAGCTCATCGTCCCTGCAGGGAAGGAAGGCACTGGGGCCTGGAGCTCCCCGACGCAGGACAGGAGGGAGCTCCCTCGGCAGCCAGAGGAAGGCCAGGCAGGAGGGAGCAAGCCCACGGGAAGGTTCAGGCCCCACCCAGAGCCCACGTCCTGGCAGCCAGGACACAGCTGCCCTCTGGAGAAGTGGGGAGCGCCCAGCTGGGACTCACGTCAGTTTCCGCAGCGACTTGATGGCGAAGGAGCCTACGTGGCAATCGGGGAAGCTGAAGTCTAGCAGCTCCAGGGCGCTCAGGACGGGCAGCTCCGGCCAGGAGCACAGCAGGTAGAGCATCTGGGGGGAGCCGAGGTCAGGCTTGGCAGCGGCCGGGGTCAGGGTGAAGGTGGGGGTTGGCTGGGGTCAGAGTGGTGGGTAGCCAGAGGCTGTGGTCTGCTCCCAGCTCCGCCCCCAGGTGCGCCTCTCCACCCACCTGGGCCACATCCTCATGCTTGTTCCACTTGGTGACCAGCAGCAGCCGGGCTAGCGCCTCCGGGAAGTGCTCCTGGACTTCATGCCGCAGCTTCCACACCAGGTCCTTCTCGTGCTCGTACAGCTCCCCAGACCCCCGCCGCTCCAGGATTTCCCGCAGCTGCAACTGCTGAGGGGTGTGGGCAGGGGTGAGGGCTCTGGCTCCATGCCGGCTCCGTGCCCCCCATCCCACACCCCTACTCCACTCACCTCCTCCTCAGTGACATGCACACACTCGCTGTGCCGCCCCAGCTCCAAGATCTGCAACAAACAGCTGCACTCAGCGTCCCCGGGGGCCTGGACCAGCCTGGGCAGGACCCCCAGGCAGGGCATTGCCACCCCGATCGTCCTTGAGGGGGCGCTGTCCTGTGCATGGAGGCACATCCACAGCAGCTCTGGCCTCCACCCACGAGATGCCAAGAGCATCCCTCCCAGCAGCTGTGACAATCGAAAATGTCATCAGACTGCACAGCGTCCCTGCAGGCAAAATGGCCCCTGGGAAGGCCCCAGATATGCCTGGTAGCCCAGCCCCAACGTGGCCAGGGAGCACCCTCTAAAGAGCTCCAGGAGCAGGGCCAGGAGAGCTCCGCGTCAGCCCCTCAGCCTCACGCGGTGGGGCCCCCACTGACCTTCTCCAGGGCGGGATAGTACACAGGGTGCGGGGCCACCTCGGGCAGGCAGATGAGCAGGGCGGCGGCGCTATCCATGTTGGGGTTACTGCGCACAGTGCCCGTGGGGTTCAGCAGCTCACCCTTCTCATCTGAACACAGGGGCAGATGAAGTTGTAGAGGGGTGACCAGCATCTCTGGGACCCTCACACTCCCAACGCCTCTCCCTCCCGGGCCTGGGCCGACCTGGGACGGAGGGCCACATGTAGAGGCAGCGTTCCCCTGTCTTAAGCTGGTCCTTGTAGTCAAACAGCATGAGGTTGGCCCAGGCAATGGGGCAGTCCTGCAGAAGGACAGAGCAGGTGAGGACAGCCACTCAGGGGCCTCCAGACCCAGCTTCCCTGCCCTCCCCCAGGCACCCCACCCGAGAAGACCCAGAGCGCAGCTAAGGTCTCCCAACCAGACCCCTGGAAGACCCTGCTTGGGGAAGGAGAGGAGCCACTTTTTCCTCTTTCCTCTGAGGGCTCCAGTGGTGAAGCCAGCTGACACCTGCTGCACCTTCCTGTTCCCACCTCACCCCTACTCAGGCTTTTTTTTTTTGAGACGGAGTCTTGCTCTGTCGCCCAGGCTGGAGTGCAGTGGCGCGATCTCGGCTCATTGCAACCTCTGCCTCCTGGGTTCAAGCAATTCTCCTCCTGCCTCAGCCTCCCAAGTAGCTGAGATTATAGGCATGCGCCTCCATGCCTGGCTAATTTTTTTGTATTTTTAGTAGAGACGGGGTTTCACCATATTGGCCAGGCTGGTCTCAAACTCCTGACCTTGTGCGCCGACCACCTTGGCCTCCCAAAGTGCTGGGATTACAGGCATGAGCCACCATGCCTGGCCCTCCTGGCTTCTTGAGAAATCCCCAAACAGACGGCACAGCCCCAGAGGCCAGCCCAGCTCAGCTTGGAGTGAGTCAGCTCCGAGGGGAGCCATATCCTGGGACCGTGACTCAGCACCCAGCCACTACACCTCCCAGCCAGCCGCTGACTCAGGCTTTTCTGCTCCAGGGATGACACTGTGCTTGTCCTTCCATCCCAGGGCACTACGTGCAGGTTCCTGCAGGACCACAGCCCAGGCCAGATATTCTGAGGCCGCATGCACAGGAGCCCAGGAGCCCAGAGCGTCCCTTGAGCAGGGCTGGTGGCCAGACTGGGGTGGGCGAGGAGGCTGGGGTCCACAAGCAATCCCAGGACCCCTGTCCCCAGGCTGCGTGCTTGCCGGGAGGAGAGTGGTGAGTGGCCCAGCAAGGGGGCTGCAACTGGCTCTCCGGGGCCTGCACCCCTCCCAGCCAGCCCTGGGACCCACCGCCTTCTTGGACTTCTTCTTGGTGGAGCGAGCCTTCTTGGCTTTCTCGATCACAGCGTACAGTGCAAAGCAGAGACGGGCCATGCGGGGCAGGTCGCAGATGTTGATGTCGAACTCCAGCCGCTGCTTCCACACGGGCTCCGAGCACACGCTCACCTCCGAGCTGGACACCGTCTTGCACAGCATCTCATTGCCGTGGAAAAGCCCGGCCTGCACCACCAGCTGTAGAAGGTGCCGGGATGATAGGTGAGGAGGCAGAGGCCCAGCCCCTCTCCCCTCCCCCTTAAGGAGGTGTCAGTTTCCCCCTTGAATGTCCTCAGGTGGGTCTGAACTCTACTTCCCACACGAAGGAAGGTGGCGCAGCACAGGGAAGGCCTGAGGGGCACGAGCGGCCCTGGGGTGAGGGAGGGCACCACAGGCTGTGCATGGGTGCCCCGTCTCAGCTACCCCGACTCTGGGGACCTCGGGGCATGTCCATTCCCCACTCCGGGCCTCAGTTTCCCCATCAGGGATCAGGAACTCCAGAGATGCTTGCTCTAACATCCTAGGGCTCTCCGGACTTCTCAGATTCCTATGAGCCCATGTGGGTGGGGAAGGACTTTTCCTGCCACCTGATGTCCAGCCCCTTCCAATTCCACCTGACAACACCACCCTGGAAGTCCCTCTGATCCAATCCCCCTCGATTCCTGCCAGTGGAACCCAGACCTGCCCTGCTTATTATATGATTTCCCCAGTGAAACACGCTCCAGGCAGGAGAGCCAACCTCTGAGGACTCAGGTATCATGTCCAGCAAACAGGACAATAAAACCCATGCCTGCAGGCTGTTGCGATGGAGTGTGTGAAAGTGTGAAGAGACAACAGGGAGGTGGGCTCAGCCCCCAGAGGTCGAGGCAGGTGCAGCCCTCACAGGCCGCAGGCACCGCCCTGGTGCCTCCAGAGAGCGCCACATCCTCCAGCCCAGCTGGACCCAGCCCCTCTTCCATGCCTGGCCCCTCCCCCAGCTCTGCGGTCCCAGATCCCTGGGCTGAACCTGGCCCCATAACCTCCACCAAAGCCAAATACCCAGAACGCTGCTTGGCCCGGGTTTCTACGAATCGGCCTCCAGGGCCGGCTGGCCCACTCCCCTCCCCACTTCCTGTTTTCAAGCCGCTCACAGCGCCTCAGGCAGGGATGCTGGGTAATGTGGTCAGGTGGCTTTCATGTGATTCCCCTCCTTTCTCTGCTGCCCCTGCAGGATACAGCCACCTTGTTTGTGCAAAAAAACAGTGTCTCTCCCACCTGTCCCAGGAGCCCCACCTTCATCCGCTCGTCGGCGTTCACTTTGCTGCCCTGGATGAGCTCGATGCAGAACGGCTGCTCCAGGGACCACAGGGACACAGAGGAAGGCTGGGGACCGGGGAAGCAGGGCTGTTAACACGGCTCAAAGCGCAGCTTGTCTCCCTGGCCTATGGTGAGGCCCGTGAACACTCGGGGGCGGGTGAGAGGGCCACAGGTTTGCGGCCAGGTTTGGGCCTGTCCACAATGCTATCCTTTCCCAGAAAACCTGCCATGCGGGCTCCCCAGGGGGCCCCAACACCCCTGAGCTCTGCAGCGGAGAAGGGCAGCCGGTGAGCCAGGCATGGGGCTGCCCCCCACCCACGGCGGTCCCACAGGCCCCAGCCCAGGACGCTGGTCAGCTGTGTTGGCTTCCCCAGCTCAAAGCCCCAACTCTCCATACCAAGGGCCCCTGGACCCATGGCCAGTAGCACATGGAGTTGGACGCCAGGTGGAAAGAAGGGGTGGCTCAGAGGGGAGGCGGAAGACGCCATCTCACCTTCTTCGCAGGAATGGGAGGTGGTTTGGCACGCGGTTTCTGGACCTGGGGGGCAGGGTTGCTCTGCTCATCCCGCATGGCGAGGATGGAGGAGGAATGGACCATGGTCAGGTGAGGGGTCAGCCCACTGTGCAGGCAGCTGCAGATGTACTGAGACGGGGTGCAGGGTGAGCGGCCGGTGGGGCGGCCCCAACCACTCCCTGGACACCAGGATTCCCAGGACCCCCCAAGCTGCCCACTGCCTGTACTAGGCCTTGGGGGAGGGGAGGGCTTCCTGCTGGTTTTTCCAGCCCCACCTCCACCTCCCAAGACGGAGACCCTCCTTGTGCTCTCAGACAGGGCCAGCCCTACCAAGGGATGCTCTGGCAGTGACCCAAAGGCCTGGCTCAGCAGGCTCAAGATGCGCCCAAACGTCAGCTCCCCGACTCCCACCCAGGCCCCATCCAGGGCGGCAGGAGCCCAGAGTGCAGAGGGCCTCAGCGGCCTCACCTGGAACTGGCAGAGCGGGTAGCTGCCGTACAGGTACTCATGCCTGCCGTTCACCTGCAGCGTGTAGTCTTCCGGCTGCTCCACCAGCGGCTGCCGGAACACCGTGGCCTTCTTCCGCAGGGCACAGGCCATCAGCGCCAGCGGCACGTCCTTGGTGGACACCTGGAAGGTGAAGCTCTCCTGTGGGGAAGAGGGAGGTCAGTCCTCTGCCCTCGAGGCCCCGGGGTTCTGGGGCACAGAGCAGGGTTGCCTATTTGCCCCCAAGGGCAGGGTCTGGGGAGTTCACGGACGACACTGGGAAATACTTGTTCAAAGAATGAACAAACTGATGCCCAACGCCCCGTGCCACTTGGTTATCCTGCCACGTTGAGCTTGCCTGGGGGGATGCTCAGCTGAGCCCCACACATGCACAGACACCTGGCAAACACCATCTGATGCCACTGGGCGAGGGGGGCTTGTGGATGACTGAGGAGTTTCACAGAGGAAGTGCTCCCCACGGACAGAGCAGCCTGGATGCCGCACGCCACGCACAGGCTCACCTCGCTGCCCTCAAACTTAACGTTGACCAGAAGGGCCCGGTTTGGGAGCCGCAGGGTGCCAGGCCCCCAGGTTCGAGCCGAGGGCTCCAGCTGCAGGGGGAAACTGTACTGCAGCCAGGCCTCCCAGCCCAGCTGCTGCCGGCGGGCGGCCGCCTCCTCGCAGAATTGGCACATCTTGGCGCGAAAGTCATTCACTTCTGGGTCGCACAAGGAGTCAAACTCGTGGAGGCCTGCGGGGTAGGGAGGGCTGGGTCAGCGGGTGGGGCAGGCAGGGCCAGCCCGGCCACACGGCCCACTCGGCAGAGCTACCTTTGCCGATGAGGAGGCTGATCTGTGAGTTGATGAGCTTCTTCACGCGGTCGCCCTCGCGGGCCACCAGGCGCAGGACGGGCAGGAAGGGCTGCACGTCACACAGACGCCGTTGCTCGTCCTCCAGCTCCTGCTGCTCCGCTGTCTGGTTGATGCAGGTGAACACATAGGCCTCGGGGCCACTGAGCATGTGGAAGAGCGGCTCATACTGGGCACGGTGCCACAGCAGCTGGGGGGACAGTCACCGGTCAGCCCCTCCACCCAAGGCAGACACTGGGAGGTGGGAGGCTGAGGGAGGGTGGAGAGCTGGCCTCCAGCCTGGGGGGTCCAAACCTCCCAGAGGGCAGAGGCAGACCCCAAGATCTGCACTCTCTGCAGCCCCCCGGGCGCTGACCATGGGTGGACAGGCTTCTCCACTGCTGCCCTTCTGTGGGGGCGCCTGGGAGGTGCTGGGATCTGGGGCTGGCACCACGTCCTACAGGCTCCCCTCCCAGAGCACAGGACCACCCTAGGTCACTCCAGAGACAGGGGGCCATGACCTTTGTGCAGCCCAGTTAACTGTCCTGGAGCTCTTCACCTATTTATTTTATTTTTGTGATGGAGTCCCACTCTGTTGCCCAGGTTGGAGTGCAGTGGCGCAATCTTTGCTCACTGCAACCTCCACTTCCCAGGTTCAAGTGATTCTCTTGCCTCAGCCTCCCGAGTAGCTGGGATTACAGGTATGCACCACCATGCCTGGCTAAATTTTTTGTATTTTTTCTTAGTAGAGATGGGGTTTCGCTACGTTGGCCAGGCTGGTCTCAAACTCTTGACCTCAGGTGATCCACCTGCCTCGGCCTCCCAAAGTGCAGGGATTACAGGTGTGAGCCACCGCGCCTGGCAACCCTGATTTTTAAATGTTGGCAACGAACTCAGAAATATTTAACACAGCAAGGGGGCCCAAAGAGAATTCTCCATGGAGTGTGTGCACTGGGGTGACAGGCCTCCAGCCCTCCCACAGCAACAAGCAGTTGAAAGGTGTTCACCACTGAGTCACAAAGAAGACGGGAAATGAGGAAAGTTCCCAATGTTGCTACCAAGGGCAACGGCTAACTATGGTCTGTCAAGCAGTGGGATGGCGCCAAGCTGTGACAGTCTAGGGACCGTCAAGCAGCTCTATGTGCCGGCCTGGAGGGGTCCAAGGTATGCCATTAAGTGAGGGGAAAACCCCAAGATATACAGCAGCAGGTGTGAGTCAAGCCCATTTCCATTAAAAAACAAACAAACAAAAAAACCCCTAATAAACATACCGATTAACATAGACCAGGGTTAGCAAACCACCCTTTTCCTGGCCAAATCCACCTGCCACCTGGTTAACCCCACAAAGCCACGCCCATTCATTTACATATCACTCAGGGCTGCTCCTGTCCTATGGTGGTGGGACTGAATCATCGCAACAGATAACAGAGCCAGCCAGCAACTGCTAAAATATTTACTCTCTGGCCCCTGGGATAAATACAAATATGAAGAATTGGGACCAAATCGCGATGTGTATGCTATGCCTCTGCACTGTTTGAATTTTAATAACCCACATGCACAGCTCTGTAAGTGGAAAAATAAGACTGATTTAAAATGACATCTAGGTCAGGTGCGGTGGCTCACTCCTGTAATCCCAATACTTTGGGAGGCTGAGATGGGAGGATCACTTGAGCACAGGAGTTCACGGCCAGCCTGGGCAACATAATAAGACTCCATCTCTACAAAAAATAAAAAATTAGCTGGTGGCATGCACCTGTAGTCCCAGCTACTCAGGAGGCTGAGGTGGGGGAATCATTTGAGCCCAGGAGGTTGAGGCTGCCGTGAGCTGGGATCATGCCACTGCACTACAGCCTGGATGACAGAGCAAGACCCTGTCTCAAAAAAAAAAAAAAAAAAAGTATAAAAATAAAAAACTAAAATGCTATCTATAGCTTACGCAACATGGCAAGGTCCTACCACTACAAAAATAAAATAAAATAAAAAATAAAATTAGCCAGGCGTGGTGGTGCATGCCTGTAGTCCCAGCTACTCAGCAGGCTAAGATGGGAAGATTGCTTGGGCCCAGGATGTCAAGGCTGCAGGGAGCTAGGATTATGCCACTGCATTCCAGCCTGGGCAACAAAGTGAGACCCTTCTCTGCAAAATAAAATACAACGGTATCTATATAAAGTTAATAACATGAATAAGATGTTATACCGTTAACTCAGAAAAAAAGATACGAAAGGTCATAATCAGAATGATCACAAAAAAAAAACACTGTACATAGAGGAGAAAACAGGCAACAGCCGAAGTATTCACTGTGGTTTTCTCATATGGCTGGATCAGAGGTAATTTTTTTCCTTTTTCTACTTCTTCTTTTCCTAAATTTTATTTATTTTTTGTGTTTGTTTTTGTTTGTTTGTTTATTTATTTATTTATTTTACAGACGGGGTTTCACTCTGTCACCCAGGCTGGAGTGCAGTGGTGGATCATGGCTCACTGCAGCCTCAAACTCCCAGGTTCAAGCGATCCTCCTGCCTCAGCCTCCTGAGTAGCTAGGATCACAGGCACATGCCACCACACAGGCTAATTTTTTTTTTTTGAGACAGAGTTTCGCTCTTGTTGCCCAGGCTGGAATGCAATGGCCCAGATCTTGGTTCACTGCAACCTCCACCTCCCAGGTTCAAGCAATTCTTCTGCCTCAGCCTCCCGAGTAGCTGGGATTACAGGCATCTACCACCACGCCTGGCTAATTTTTTGTATTTTCAGTAGAGATGGGGATTCACCATGTTGGCTAGGCTGGTCTCAAACTCCTGACCTCAGGTGACCTACCTGCTTCCGCCTCCCAAAGTGCTGATAAGAGATGTGAGCCACCACGCTTGGTCCTGGCTCATTTTTTTATTTTTCATTTTCTGTAGAGATAGGGTTTTGTCATGTTGCCCAGGCTGGTCTTGAACTCCTGGGCTCAAGCAATTCTCCTGCCTCAGCCTCCCAAAGTTCTAGGTAATCCTACCATGCCAGGCCTTTTCCTAAATTGTAATGTGTCCATATTACTCTTCCAATGGAAGAAAAAAGAAACTTAATTTTTAAAGACATCTTCTAGGAAGAGAAGAGAAAAAACTCTCAAAGATGATCCATTACTTCTTTCGGTTTTTTTCCCTGCTCCCAATTATAGCTTTTAAAATTCTGGGATAAGGGCCAGGTGCCGTGGCTCACGGCTGTAATCCCAGCTTAGTGCTACTAAGGGAGGCCGAGGTGGGCAGATCACTTGAGGTAAGTTCGAGACCAGCCTGGCCAACATGGTGAAATCCCGTCTCTACTAAAAATACAAAAATTAGCCGGGCGTGGTGGCACGTGCCTGTGCTCCCAGCTACTTGGGAGGCTGAAGCAGGAAAATCGCTTGAACCTGGGAGGTAGAGGTTGCAGTGAGCCGAGATCGCACCACTGCACTCCAGCCTGGGCAACAGAGTGAAACCCTGTCTCAAAAAATAAAAATAAATAAAAATAAAATAAAATTCTGGGATAAGGTCCTGCCCTCCCACAGCCCAAGGCATGATCCCTCAAGTCCCACGCTTAGTAAGGGGCACAAGCCCTTTAGAAGGTCACAAGACAACATCCACCAAATATCGTCCACATATTTAATCCTTTGACTCAGTAGTCCATCCTGAAGATTATTCAACAAACCATAATCTCTTTCCAAAGATGTTGTTTACAAAAAATTAGCCGGGCATGGTGGCGGGTGCCTGTAGTCCCAGCTACTTGGGAGGCTGAGGCAGGAGAATGGCGTGAACCTGGGAGGCAGAGCTTACAGTGAGCCGAGATCGCACCCCTGCACTCCAGCCTGGGTGACAGAGTGGGACTCCATCTCAAAAAAAAAAGATGTTGTTTACTATGGCAACAGCTTTAAAGACAAAAGACCTGTAAACCACTTAGGCAGCCATGGATGGATTGTGGTTTCAAAAATGAAAGGCACATTCTAGCCTGGGCAACATGGTGAAACCCCATCTCCACAAAAAATACACACACAAAAAATTAGCTGGGAGTGATGGCACATGCCTGTAGTCCTAGCTACTCAGGAGGCTGAGGTGAGAGGCTCACCTGAGCCTGGGGAGGTTGAGGCTGCAGTGAGCTGTGATCGCACTACTGCACTCCAGCATGGCAATAGAGTGAGACCCCATCTCAAAAAAAAATGATGGCACAGTCATGAATAGGATAAAAGCCCACCGTGGGAGGCAGCCCCTAATCTCATCTAGTCACGAATAATCGGATAACTGAGTAGAGGGAAACATACACTGTGAAATGGGGAAAGCTGAAATTGGAATAAGTGGACGCAACCAGAAATCTTTCAACAACTCATGGACGTGATTTATCTTTTGGGTCGGGCGCGGTGGCTCACACCTCTAATTCCAACACTTTAAGAGGCCGAAGTGGGTGGATCATTTGAGTTCAGGAGTTCAAGACCAGCCAGGCCAACATGGCATAACCCCATCTATACTAAAAAACACAAAAATTAGCCAGGTGTGGTGGTGCATGCCTGTAGTCCCAGCTACTCAGGAGGCTGAGGCACGAGAATTGCTTGAGCCTGGGAGGCGGAGGTTGCAGTCAGCTGAGATCATGCCACTGCACTCCAGCCTAGGTGACAGAGCGAGATTGTCTCAAAAAACAAAAACAAAAACAAAAACAAAAAAAAACATTATCGGCTGGAGGCAGTGGCTCACACCTGGAATCTCAGCACTTTGGGAGGCTGAGGCAGGTGGATCACCTGAGGTCGGGAGTTTGAGACCAGCCTGACCAACATGGAGAAACCCCGTCTCTGCTAAAAATACAAAATTAGCCGGGCGTGATGGTGCACGCCTGTAATCCCAGCTACTCAGGAGGCTGAGGCGGAAGAATCTCTTGAACCCGGGAGCTGGAGGTTGCGGTGAGCCGAGATTGCGCCATTGCACACCAGCCTGGACAGTAAGAGCGAAACTCCGTCTCAAAACAAACAAACAATTATTTATCTTTTAAAATTCTCATCTGAGGATCCCAAGTCTGAAAAGCAATGCATCTGTCCATCTGTCTGTCCGTCTGTCCATCTGTCTGTCTGTCTATCTGTCTCTCTCTCTCTCTCTCTCTCTCTCTCTGAGCACCAAGGTCTGAGGACCGGATGGAGGCCGTACCTGCTTGATGGTGCTGAGGTTGGCATTGCGGGACACAGGGAAGTTCAGGTAGACCCCTGTGGGCAGCAGGAAGTCAACCACGACGCTCTGATTCTCCTCCTTGGTCCAGAATTCCATGGGGCAGTCCACCCCAGGGGGCATCCTGCGTTCTTACTTCCCAGATGCCAGTGGTCCTAAAAATGAAGAAATGGCAAAATGAGTTACCTCAGCTGAGCTGGGTGAGGCCTTTCTTTGCAAGGGACTCCCTGGAAAACAGTGGGGTCCTTGGACAGCAGGAAGCTCAGGAGTGAGTTCCCGACCTGCGGGTACAAAAAGCTCGCCTCCCTCAGGGCCTCGTCCTGCCCAGGGTGGCTTGTGGCTCCTACCACTCCGGGCCACGGCCTCAGCTGCCTCTTCTCCCAGGCAGACACTGCATGTCCTCCCCACAGCAGCACTCACAGCAAATCATCTTTCCTCAGGAACATACACATCCACGAAACCCAGTCATGGCTAACAGCTGGCACAGAAGGGAGACGGCAGGACAGTTGGTCAGGTGCTCTGAGACCTGAGAGGCCGAAGGCTGCAGTTCTTTGAAATACATTTTTTTTTTTTTGAGCCGGAGTCTTGCTCTGTCACCCAGGCTGGAGTGCAGTGGCGCCACCTCGGCTCACTGCAATCTCCGCCTCCTGGGTTCAAGAGATTCTCCTGCCTCAGCCTCCCAAGTAGCTGGAATTACAGGCATGAGTTACCACATCTGGCTAATTTTTGTACTTTTGTAGAGAGAGGGTTTCACCATGTTGGCCAGACTGGTCTTGAACTCCTAACTTCAAGTGATCCGCCCACCTCAGCCCCCCAAAGTTCTGGGATCACAGGCGTGAGCCACCATACCCAGCTGTGAAATAGATTTTTTTTTTGAAACAGGGTCTCACTCTGTTGCCCCAGCTGGAGTACAGTGGTGCCATCATAGCCCACTATAACACAAATTCCTAGGTTCAAGCGATGTTCCCATCTCACCCTCCCAAGCAGCTGGGCCTACAGGTGCACACCACTACACCTGGCTAATTTTTAAATTTTTTGTAGAGACAGTCTCACTATATTGCCCAGGCTGGTCCTGACCTCCTGGGTTCAAGGGATCTTCTCACTCTGGCTTCCCAAAGTGCTGGGATTACAGGCATGAGCCACAACACCCAGCCTCTTTGAAACTTTCTGACCAGAAACCAAGGCTTAAAAATGGCTTTGGTCATCTAATAATTTGTTAAAATATTCCAATCAGGCCGGGCGTGGTGGCTTACACCTGTAATCCCAGCACTTTGGGAGGCCCAGGCAGGCAGATCACCTGAGGTTAGGAGTTCCAGACCAGCCTGACCAATATGATGAACTGAGCTAGATGAAACCCTGTCTCTACTAAAAATATAAAAATTAGCCGGGCATGGCGGCACATGCCTATAATCCCAGCTACCCAGGAGGCTGACACACGAGAATCGCTTGAACCCAGGAGTTGGAAGTTGCAGTGAGCCGAGATCGCACCACTGCACTCCAGCCTGGGTAACAAGAGCGAAACTCCGTCTCAAAAAAAAAAGAAAAAATTTGAATCATACCAAACCCTCCAGTCATACCCACCCCCAGTAACAAGATGTTACAAACACAAAGGACCTGGTGTACCCCCTCTTCTAGGTCCCCTTCTCCCTTCCCCACCTCTAGCCTACTCCACTACAGGTTAGCAGTACCTGGAGTCTGGTTGTTTATCATTTCCATACATGTTTTTTGTTTTGTTTTGTTTTTTTGAAACAGAGTCTTGCTCTGTAGCCCAGGCTGGAGAGCAGTGGCGCAATCTCAGCTCTTGGGCTCAAGCGATTCTCCTCCCTCAGCCTCCTGAGTAGCTGGGATTACAGGCACCTGCCACCACGCCCAACTAATTTTTGTATTTTTAGTAGAGATGGGGTTTCACCATGTTGGCCAGGTTGGTCTCGAACTCCTGACCTCAAATGATCCACCTGCCTTGGGCTCCCAAAGTGCTGGGATGACAGGAATGAGCCACTGGGCCCGACCTCCATGCATGTTTTTATATTTTTATTATACCAACATGTATCCACATCCAATTCCCGGTACTACTGCATGCTTTAAATCTGCGTATGGTCTGGCATAGTGGCTTACACCTGCAGTCCCAGCACTTTGGGAGGCTGACACGGGCAGATGACTTGAGGCCAGGAGTTCGAGACAAGCCTGGCCAACATGGCAAAATCCTGTCTCTACTAAAAATACAAAAATTAGCTGGGTGTGGTGATTCATGCCTGTAGTCCCAGCTACTCGGGAGGCGGAGGCATGAGAATCGCTTGAACCCAGGAGGCAGAGGTTGCAGTGAGCAGATTGCGCCACTGCACTCCAGCCTGGATGACAGAGTGAGACTGTCTCAAACAAACAAACAAAAAGCCTGTATGTACACATGGAGTCTTCTGCGACCTGCTTTGGTCACTCACTGTGCTGTTCTTTAGATTTACCCAAGGCGGATACACGTGGCTTTAGTTCATTCGTTTTATCTCTTGCACAATATTTCATTGTGTAAAGAAGCCACAATTAGAAGAGATCATGTCCTTTGCAAGAACATGGATGGAGCTGGAGGTCATTATCCTCAGCAAACTAATGTAGGAACAGAAAACCAAACACCATATGTTCTCACCTATAAGTGGGAGCTAAATGATGAGAACACACGGACACACAGAGGGGAACAGCACACATGGGGGCCTGAGGGTGGAGGGTGGGAGTTGGGAGAGGATGAGGAAGAATAACTCATGGGTACTAGGCTTAATATCTGGGTGACGACATAATCTGTATGACAAACCCCCACGACACAAGTTTACCTGTATAACAGACCTGCAACGTACCCCTCAACTTAAAATAAAAGTTAAATTAAAAAAAAGAAAAATGTAACACTCAAGAAAAAAAAAAGAAACCACAATTTATTTACCCTCTCTCTTGATGAAGATGAAGGCTGGTTTCTACTTTTCTTAGTTACTTTTAACCATGCTACCATGTATGTTCTTGAATCCATACTCTTGTGCTCATCTGAGAGTGCTGAGTGTTGCCCAAGAGAACGAACGGGAACCACATACGTAATGTCCAGGTTACCAGAAGCCACTTTAAAAAGTGTGAAAAGGCTGGGCTCATGGTGGTTCATGCCTGTAATCCCAGTGCTTTGGGAGGCCTAGGTAGGAGGATCACTTGAGGCCAGGAGTTAGAGACCAGCCTGGCCAACATAGTGAGAGCCCATCTCTACAAAAAAAAAAATTAAAAATTAGCCAAGCATGGTGGAGCGTGCCTGTAGTCCCAGCTACTTGGAAGCTGAGGTGGAAGGATCACTTGAGCCTGGGAGTTTGAGATGCTATGATGGATCACTACACACCAGCTTGGCAATACAGCAAGATCATGTCTCAAAAAAAAAAAGAAAAAAGTAAAAAAAAAGAAATAAAAAAAAGCCAAAAAGAGTGAAAAGGTACAGATAAAATGAAGTTTCATTATGTATTTTATTTAACCCAATATAGCCAAAAGACAGTCATTTTAACATATAATCAATAGAGAAAATTACTAATGAGATATTTTGACATTTATTTTGGTATCGAGTCTTTGAAATCTGGTGTGTGTTTTACATTTGGAGTGTACTGCAATTTCATTTCTAGATTATCATCAGAAATACTTGATCTGAATGTAGATTTTATACAATCTACAGGTGAAAAGTAGGTTCACAGACCCAGGTTTTTTGTTTTTTGTTTTTTTCTGTTGAGACAGGGTCTCACTCTGTTGCCCAGGCTGGAGTACAGTGGCACAATCATAGCTCACTGCACCCTCCAACTCCTGGGCTCAAGTGATCCTCCCACCTCGGCCTCTCTAAGTGCTGGCATTACAGGTGTGAGCTCCTAGCCAGACCCAGTTTGTTCTAAACACACTTAAGGCTGGGCGCAGTGGCTCATGCCTGTAATCCCAGCACTTTGGGAGGCCAAAGCAGGTGGATTGCTTGAGTTTGAGACCAGCCTGAGCAACATGGCAAAACTCTGTCTCTTACCAAAAATACAAAAAAAAAAAAAAAAAAAAAAAAATTCCAATAAATGAATGGTACAGCAATTTTAAATTAAATTAAATGTTTTAAAATTCCATTCCTCACACTATCCACATTTCAAGTGCTCAAGAGTCACATGTGGCATAACCTACGATCAGTATAAGCACATCATTAACTTTACTAAATATCACCACATTGTCCTCAAGACGGTGGTGCCTGTCAGCAATCCCAGAACTGTGGTATGGTGATCAATCTCCAGATATTGGTCAACACTTGGTATTGTCAAATTTACTCATTTTTGCCAATCTGATGCGAATGAAATTATCTCTTGTTTTAATTTGCATTTCCCTGATTTTCCATAAAACCTTTATTTTCTGCAAATAGCCTACTTACTATAACCTTTGCCCATTTTCCTGTGGGGTTACTTAATCTTTTTTAATGGTTTGTAGGATTTCTTTTTATATTCTAGATGCCATTCCTTTGTTGGTTGAATGGGCAGGAAATATTCTCTAATCTGAGTCATCTTTTTGCTTTGCTTATGGTGTCTTTTTGGTGAGTAGAAGGTTTTTTGTTGTTGCTGTTTTGTTTTGTTTTAGGAGACAGGGTCTCACTCTGTCATCCAGGCTGGAGTGCAGTGGCGCAATCACAGCTCACTGCAGCCTCAACCTCCCAGGCTCAGGTGATCCTCCCAACCTCAGGCTCCCAGGTAGCTAGGATTACAGGCATGTGCCACTACACCCTTTTTTTTTCTTTTTTTTTTTTTTGGTATTTTTAATAGAGACTTTAAAAAAATATATGTTTTTAGTAGAGACTGATCCCAAACTCCTGGGCTCAAGTGATCCATCGGCCTCAGTCTCCCAAAGTGCTGGGATTACAAGCGTAAGCCATCATGCCCAGCCTGGTGAGTAGAAGTTTTTAATGTTGATGCGGTCAAATTATCAATCTTTGCCCTTATGATTTATGATTTTTATTCTTTAAGAAAAGACTTCTCTACTTAAAGATCACATTCTCTTGGATTTAAAAGACTTGTAAAAACAGTTGAAAATAAATATTTGGTTGAAGGCAGGTGTTGATCGGGTGGCAGCGCTGGCTGGGCCCAGGCCTCACCGTCAGCTGGACCCCAGCTGCCCTGAGGAGCGAGAGCTGCACATCTCTAGGCGCTGCCACTGCTGGTCGCCACTTCCTCTGATTGCAAAACCACATCCTACTTTGGGTTCCTCTTGCTGAGAATGGCCAAGCCAAAGTCTTCCTTTTGTTTCAAAACTTGGGGGACCAGCTGGGCGTGGTGGCTCACGCCTGTAATCCCAGCACTTTGGGAGGCTGAGGCCAGTGGATCACTTCGAGCTCAGGCGTTGGTGACCAGCCTGCGAAACATGGCAAAACTCTGTCTCTACACAAAATATAAAAATTAGCTGGGCATGGTGGCTCACGCCTGTAGTCCCGGCTACTTGGGAGGCTGAGGCTGGAGGATTGCTTGAGCCAGGGAAGTGGAGGTTGCATTTAGCTGAGATGGTGCCACTGCACTCCAGCCTGGGCAACAGAGTGAGACCCTGTCTCAAAAACAAAGCAAAGCAAAACAAAAAAACGACTTGGGAGAGAGTCAGGAATCCTGGAGAATCCACTTATGATATGATATGAGCTTTGACCATGCTTGGAAAGTCAGGGGTATCTTTGGCCACTCATTCTGGTGAGGCCCAAGATAAGCACATGAGGCATGAGCTCCCAGGGACTCCAACCCACAGCCTGGGTTCCAGGAAAATACACCCCTCACTCTTCTGCCCCTTAGCACTCTGGAAATGAAGTCTTCAACTACACCTTACTTAAATGGGATGTAGGGAAATACTTTCACAGAAAACCTCATTCCTAAAAGAGAAAGTCTCAGACTAGTCTGCACAGGACATCAAATGCCAGGTCCTGTCACCAGTGGGACAGGAGAAAGTGGAAGTGGCTTCCCTCTCTCTGGGCCAAGAACCTCTCTCTAGCGCAGTGGCCAACCAGCCCTAACTCTTCCCTGAATGAAGCCCAGAACCATAGCTCTCCGGTATGTATGGGACAGAGATGCCAGTGAGTACAGGGACTTCAGAAATGCCCCAAGAATGCAAACCAGTACAACCACTTTGGAAAACTGTTTGGCAATATCTACTGAAGTTGAACATGCCTATGCCCTAGGACCCAGCAATTCCGCTCCAAAGTATACACCCCAGAGAAATGCAAATACATGTATATTTATCCAAAGACACGGGCAAGAGTGTCTATGGCATCACTATTCATGATGCCTCCAAAGTGGAAACTTCCCAAATGCACATCAACAGAATGGGGAATGGCAAAATAATGTGTGACACTTTCTCTGAGCAGAATGTTATATAGCAATGAGAATGAGCAGTCTACAAGTCCACACAACAGTATCAATGACTCTCACACACATAAAGCTGGGCAAAAGCAGCTGCCCACAAAAAAATATGTGCTCATGATTCCAACTGTACAAAGAAACAAACACAGGCAGAATTAATAAATCTATGGTGGCAAAAGAAGAAACAGGGGTTACCCCAGGTTGGGGGAGTGACTAGAAGGGCTCATGGAAGGCTTGTTGGTGCTAGTAACTTTACGTTTTTGGTTTTTTTAATCTGGGAGCTGGGGACTTTTCAAAAACTCAACACACTCAGTCCAAGTGGTTCGGATAAGCTGACTTCACTCCTAGCTCCCTGGATAGCCTGAGACTCAGACACAGCCAATCAGGGGCCTGAGTCTGCCCGGGCCATGGGGATTGGCTTGGAGGTGGGAATGAGACTTAGGCCCAGCCAATCACTGCATGTTATCTCCCTGACTATAGGATTCCAGGACGGCCATATGACTATCAAGTCAGTCTGGTGGGTTTTGACATCTAGACTTCTCTGGGACTTCTTGGGGTAGCAGAAACGACAGACTGTCTACCTAGAGCTGCTAGCAACTGTTTGCTGTCTTTATGGACAGAACTTGAGAAGAGACCAACACAGAGGAAAGTGAGGCTAAAGCAGACAATACAAGCCTGGGTCCTGAGGACGAACTTTGATTCCCTGGATCCAGCCATGCCTGAAGCTAGAGTCTATCCCTGGACTCTTCAGTCTCATCAGCCAATAAACCCCCTCTGCCTTTTTTCTTTTTTAACTTACAGCAGTTTGAGCTGAGTTTTTGGCCGCTTACAGCTAAAAACATCTATTTTCATTACTGCAGCTGCACTTCCATTTTTAGAAGCTTCTAGTGTTTAGAAAGTTCTTTCCCTGACCGGGCACGGTGGCTCATGCCTGTAATCCCAGCACTTTGGGAGGCCGAAGCAGGTGG
Source organism: Pongo pygmaeus (assembly GCF_028885625.2). Lineage (NCBI taxonomy): Eukaryota > Metazoa > Chordata > Mammalia > Primates > Hominidae > Pongo > Pongo pygmaeus. The sequence goes on from NC_072373.2 coordinate 221,526,678, forward strand.
ATCACTTGAGGTCAGGAGTTCGAGACCAGCCTAACCAACATGGTGAAACCCTGTCTCTACTAAAAATACAAAAATTAGCCGGGCGTGGTGGCACATGCCTATAATCCCAGCTACTCGGGAGGCTGAGGCAGGAGAACCGCTTGAACCCAGGAGGCGGAGTTTGCAGTGGGCCGAGATGGCGCCACTGCACTCCAGCCTGGGCAGCAAGAGCAAAACTCTGTCTCAAAAAAAAAAAAAAGGAAAGAAAGTTCTTTCCTTGGAAGTGAACCTGCCTCTAAGAGTCAAACTCCAATCTCTGTGCTGCCATCTAGAGGCACACAGAGGAGTCCACAGGACACTGATGGCGGCCCCATCAGGCCCTAAGGTGTCTCTTCAGCCCAGGCATTCCCAAAACCACTCACTGTTCTCTCTGTGATACAGTTTTCAGACCCTTTTGCCACAGTTTGGTACTCCAAGCTAACAAGATGCTCCAGGGCAGCACCTTGGGAGGCCAAGGCGGGTAGATCACCTGAGGTCAGGCGTTCGAGTCCAGCCTGGCCAACACGGTGAAAGCCCGTCTCTACTAAAAATACAAAAATTAGTCAGGCGTGGTGGTTCTCGCCTGTAGTCCCAGCTACTCGGGAGGCTGAGGCAGCAGACTCGCTTGAACCCAGGTGGCAGAGGTCGCAGTGAGCCAAGATCGCGCCACTGCACTTCAGCCTGGGCAACAGAGTGAGACTCCATCTCAAAAAAAAAAACCCAAAAAACAAAAACAAGATGCTACAGACAGGGCCTGGCAGGTCGAGCTGTAGAAGAATGTTCTGGGCACCGAGCTCCTATTTGCTTAGCCTGAAAGTATTTCATGCTCCCCCACTCTCACCCTAAGGCAGATTTTTGGTGGCCACATCATGAACTCATTGGCTGCCAGCCCTCCAGGGATTTTTCACAGTAAGCCAGGTTCTCCCTGCCTGTACAGGAACATGAATTTCCTGATCTAAATGAAGGAATTCACAATTATCCTTGGTAATTTCATCTTGTGAATATAATTGGCTCTCATATCTTACTGGATTTTTTTTTTTTTTTTTTTTTTGAGATGGAGTCTTGCTCTGTCGCCCAGGCTGGAGTGCAGTGGCACGATCTCTGCTCACTGCAACCCCCGCCTCCCAGGTTCAAGCGATTCTCCTGCCTCAGCCTCCTGAGTAAGTGGGATTACAGGTGCCTGCCACTGTGCCTGGCTAATTTTTTGTATTTTTAGTAGAGACAGGGTTTTGCCATGTTGGCCAGGCTGGTCCTGAACCCCTGATCTGCCTGCCTCGGCCTCCCAAAGTGCTAGGATTACAGGCGTGAGCCACCGCACCCGGCTTTGATTTTATGTTTTGTCTCCATCACTCAGTCCGAGGTAGATTCATTTATCCCACCAGTATCTACGAAGCCTGATTAAGTGCCAGAAATTACACGACGTGTGGGGGATCTCGTGGGAAAGGGACTCAAGTCTTCCAGAACTGGCCACTACAGCTGCAGCAGGGGGTGGTGGGCACAGAGGGGAGGGTGTGGCATGAGCAAGTTGAAGAGTTCAACTGGGCTGGGTCTTGCAGAGCCTTCAGAACAAGGGCTGGCACCTGGGGCTTGCGCTGAGCGGACGGACAGCCCTGGAGGATTTTAGGTGAGGGAGCGAGGGATGCGATTTTCATCCACAACTATGCTGCTGACTGCGGTGTGGAAGGACCGCGGTGTGGAAGGACCGCGGAGTGGAAGGACCGCGGTGTGGAAGGACCGCGGAGTGGAAGGACCGCGGAGTGGAAGGACTGCGGTGTGGAAGGACTGCGGTGTGGAAGGACTACGGTGTGGAAGGACTGCGGAGAAGCAGGGAGGAAGGGGAGTAGGTGCAGGGGAAGGAGGCCGGTGCCACTAATGACAGTGGCTTGACCCAGAAGGAGACAGCACTGGAGAGCAACGGAATCCAGACATACTTAAATCAGAGGGACCCCTGGGGGACGGTGCAGGAGGAAGTGAAGACGACAGCCAGGTTTGGGCTTGGGAGATGGGAGTGGTGGTGGGAATTTACTGAGAGAGGAAAGGAAGAGATTTCTGGTGGGATAAGACAGCCGGAGCCCCGTTTGAGACCAAAGAATCTCAGCTGCTTAATGAATATCCATGTAAAGACTGCCAGGGGCAAACTCCCCAGGTCGGAGGGCGGGGGACAGATCTGTGGAGTCAGCAGGCTACAGACAGATGTGGAGCTGGGGGAGCAGGTGAGACGGCCTAGACACAGAGCGGGGAGCTGGGGTCGCATCACCCAGTGATGGACGGTGACCAATCCCTCCTCACTGACTCATCCAGAATCCTGAGGCATGAGTTGTGTCCACATCTAAGTCACTCATAAAATATCCAAGGAAACAGGATAAGAACACAATTCCTTTCACCTTCCCACCTCCTGGCCAGCATGATCCACAGAAACAGCTGCGCAAAGCGGAGCCCTCCCGCACATGGAGTTCTGGCCAGGACACCAGGCCACCCTTAGAAGTCTGCCCTGAAATGTTCTCCTTGGTGCTCTTTCTGGAGCCCAAGGTGGAAGAACGGCATCCCAGCTGTGAAGGTCTGAGGGATCTGACCCCAGCTATTGGGAGGCTGAGCCACGAGAATCACCTGAACCTGGGAGGGGGAGGCTGCAATGAGCCGAGATCACGCCACTGCACTCCAGCCTGGGAAAGAGTGAGACTCTGTCTCAAAAATAAATAAATAAATATTTAAAAATTAAAAACAAAGTTAAAAAAACAAATAGATAAACAAGATGCTTCAGGTAGTAAAAGCACTGGAATATAATAAAAAGGGGCTTGCAGGGAGCGTTTCCTTTGGATGGTAGGTCAGGGAAGGGTCCTCGGGTGAGATCATTCTGAAGTTGAGGCTCAAGTGAGAGAAGGATCCAGCAAAAACCCACAAAACAGGGTTCCAGGCAGTGGGGACAGAAAGTGCAAAGGCCTGGGCCGGGGGCGGTGGCTCACGCCTGTAATCCCAGCACTTTGGGAGGCCGAGGCGGGCAAATCACTTGAGGCCAGGAGTCCAAGACCAGCCTGGCCCACACGGTGAAACCCTGTCTCTATTTAAAAAATACAAAAAATTAGTCAGGCGTGGTGGCTCACACCTGTAATCCCAAGTAGGCTGAGGCAGGAGAATCCTTGAGCCTGGGAGGCAGAGGTTGCAGTGAGCCAAGATTGCACCATTGCACTCCTGCCTGGACAAGAGTGAAACTCCGTCTCAAAAAAAAAAAAAAAAAGAAAGTACAAAGGCCCTGAGGCAGGAGGCAGGTGCCTGAAGTCAAGGGTGTGACTGGGAGAGACAGTGAGTCTGACCCTGCAGGGCCCCGTAGCCATGGTGAGGAGTCCAGTATCATTACAAGGAGAAATCACTGGAGGGTTTTAAGCAGAGGACTGAGGCGGCCTGATTTGATGCTTTATAAAGATGGCTTTGGCTGCTGTGGGAAAATGGAAGGGAGCGAGGCCAGAATGGAAGCAGGAGAGCAATGATGAGATGTGTGCAGGACATGTACAGCAAGAGCTGGCAGGGCTGGATTGATGAGGGGAAGTGTTGGGCTCACATGCCCCGAACTGCCCGAACTCATCCCAGCAGCCTACTCTTTTTTTGGCACGGTTCGCAGAGAGGGTCTCATTCTATCGCCCTGGCTGGAGTACAGTGTCATCATCATAGCTCACTGTAGCCTTGACCTTGTAAGCTCAAGAGATCCTCCTGCCTCAGCCTCCCAAGTAGCTGGGAATATGACACAAATCAACGCACTGTGCATCACTGTGCAGAGCTTTGTTTATTTATTTATTTATTTTGTAGGGATGGGGCCTCCCTATGTTGCCCAGGCTGGTCTCAAACTCCTGGGCTCAAGTAATCCTCCTGCGTCGGCCTCTGAAAGTGTTGGGATCACAAGCATGAGCCACCATACTTGGCCTCCACAACAAGGATTTCTGACCTCTACTGCTGCCATCAGAAAAAATAAGCCAACTACCCTGAAAAAAAACGCTATCCCCACCATCTCATCATCATCCTAGCTCACAGCCCAACAAGGAGGCCACAGACCTGCACCCAGGTGGAGGCCTCAGATACTACACATCAAAATCAAGAGAAAGAAACATCCACGGTCTCAGACCTGGTAACTTTGGGAATTTGGGAATTATCCTAAAGAAGCAATTCAAAAGTCAAAAAAGCTATATACACAAAGATATTCAATGTGGTATTGTTTGTGAAAGTGATAAAGAAATGGCTAAATAAATGATGCATTAACTCAATGAAACTGAATGCAGTCATCAAAATGACACCTGGGCACACTACACAACACTGCAAATATTCCACACATTAAGTGCACAGACATTTATCATTGTGACATATGCTTGTTGATAAAGCATTTTAGAAAGCATAGAAAGGCCAGCCATGGTGGCTCACGCCTGTAATCCCAACACTTTGGGAGGCTGAGGCAGGTGGATCACCTGAGGTTGGGAGTTCGAGACCAGCCTGACCAACATGGTGAAATCCCGTCTCTACTAAAAACACAAAATTAGTTGGGCGTGGTGGTGCATGCCTATAATCCCAGCTACTTGAGAAGGTGAGGCAGGAGAATCGCTTGAACCTGGGAGGTGGAGGTTACAGTGAGCTGAGATCGTGCCATTGTACACCAGCCTGGGCAACAAGAGCGAAACTCCATCTCAAAAAAAAAAAAAAAAAAAAAAAAGCATAGAAAAAATGAAATGTTATGAATGAATATGGATGTCTTAATAACTTTATTATTTTAATTTCTAGGGAAGTTATACAAGTACATGGTTTTATTTCTTTTTTCTTCTTCTTCTTTTTTGAGACAATGTCTGGCTCTATTTCCCAGGCTAGAGTGCAGTGGTGCAATCTCGGCTCACTGCAACCTCCGCGTCCCAGGCTCAAGCCATCCTCTCATCACAGCTCCCCAAACAGCTGGGACTACAGGTGCATGCCACCACACCCAGATACTCCTTTGCATTTTTAATAGAGACAGAGTTTTGCCATGTTGCTCAGGCTGATCTCGAACTCCTGACCTCAAGTGCTCCACCCGCCTCAGTCTCCCAAAGTGCTAAGATTACAGGCGTGGGCCACCACGCTCACCACTTTTTTTTGTTTTAGAGACAGGGTCTCACTTTGTTGTCCATGCTACAGTGCAGTGGCATGATCATGACTCACTGCAGCCTTGAACTCCTGAGCTCAAGTGATCCTCTCACCTCAGCCTCCCCAGTAGCTGGGACTACGGGTGCACACCACATACCCAGCTAATCAAAAAAAACTTTTTTTTTTAAAATAATAACAAAATACAATTTTGTTGTCTTGAGATGGGTTCTCACTATGTTGCCCAGGCTGGTCTCAAACTCCTGGGCTCAAGCAACCTTTCCATGTTGGCCTCCCAAAGTCCTGGGATCACAGGCGTGAGCCACCATGCCTGGCCACAAGTACATGATTTTTAAAGTTAATTAAAACTAAAACTCTTACAGTACAAAGTAGCAGTCCTCTGACCTCCACTTCCACATATATACCACACCCAATAACTTTCAGTTGCTTCTTTTAAGTATTTATCTCTATATTTCCATTTTTTATTTAAAATTTTTGTGTTTTTATACCTCAGGCAAAATTTTAAAAAATTTTTTTATGAAAATAGAGACAGGGTCTTGCTATGTTGCCCAGTCTGGTCTTGAACTCCTGGGCTCAAGTGATCCCCCCACATCAGCCTCCCAAAGTGCTAGGATTACAGGGATGAGCCACTGTGCTCAGCCTACAATTTCTTTTTTTTTTTTTTTGAGACAGGATCTCACTCTGTCCCCTAGGCTGGAATGCAGTGTCACAATCACAGCTCACTGCAACCTCCGCCTCCTGAGTAACTGGGATTACAGGCATGCGCCACCACACTTGGCTAATTTTTAAATTTTTTATAGAGACAAGGTCTCAGTACATTGCCCAGGCTGGTCGCAAATTCCTGGGCTCAGGTGATCCTCCTGCCTTGGCTTCCCAAAGTGCTGTGATTACAAGGCATGAGCCACCATGCCTGACCTTGATATTTCTAAATAACAGTTTTATGGTAATATTTCTTGGTTTTCAACTTTTAACTTATTTTTTTCTTTTCTTTTCTTTTTTTTTTTTTTTGAGACAGGGTCTCACCCAGGCTGAGTACAGTGGTGAAATCCTCAACCTCCCCAGCTCAGGCAATCCTCCTGCCTCAGCCTCCCGAGTAGCTGTGACTATAGGCACATGCCACCACGCCAGCTAACTTTTTATTTCTTGTAGAGATGGGGTCTCACTATGTTGCCCAGACTGGTTTCAAACTCCTTGGCTCAAGCAATTCTCCTGCTTCAGCCTCCCAAAGTGCTAGGATTACAGATGTGGGCCACCATACCTAGCCAATTTTATTCTTTTAAATTTTTAAAATTTTATTATTTCTCGTAGAGATGGGGTCTCACTATGTTGCCCAGGCTGTTCCTGAACTCCTGGGCTCAAGTGATCCTCCTGCCTTGGGCTCCAAAGTGTTGGGACTACAGGCGTGAGCCACCCCACTGTCCAATTTTAACTTCTTACCTTAGAAAATGAGTTTGTGGGCCAGGTGCCGTGGCTTACACCTGTAATCCTAGCACTTTGGGAGGCCACGGTGGGTGGATTGCTTGAGCCCAGAAATTTGAGACCAGCCTGGGCAACATGGCAAAACCCTATCTCTACAAAAAGGATAAAAATTAGCGGGGCATGGTGGCGTACACCTGTAGTCCCAGCTACTCGGGGGGCTGAGGCAGGAGGATTGCTTGAGCCTAGGAGGTCGAGGCTGCAGTGAGCCATGATCACACCGCTGCACTCCAATCTGGGTAACAGAGAAACACCTTATCTCAAAAAAAAAAAAAAAAAGTCTTTAATGTACTTTTTATTTGAATGACAATTACAGAATTAATTTCCCTCAGAATTAATTAATTCTCAGAAATTTAAAAGCACTGACCTTTTTCTTGTAGTTTCTTTCTTTCTTCTTTTTTTTTTTTTTTTTGAGACTGAGTCTCGCTCTGTCACCCAGGCTGGAGAGTGCACTGGCACAATCGCAGCTCACTGCAGCCTCCGCCTCCTGGGTTCAAGTGATTCTGCTGCCTCAGCCTCCCAAGTAGCTGGGATTACAGGCGCATGCCACCACGCCCAGCTAGTTTTTGTATTTTTAGTAGAGATGGGGTTTCACCATGTTGGCCAGGCTGGTCTTGAACTCCTGACCTAGAGATCTGCCTGCCTCGGCTTCCCAAAGTGCCAGGATTACAGGTGTGAGCCATCGCGCCTGGCCTGTCTTGTAGTTTCTACTGTTGCTTTTGAAAAGTCCAAAGCCATCTCATTCTCTGATCTGTATGTGGCCTTTTTTTCTCTGATGACATTTAGTAACTTCTCTCTATCTCTGGAGTTTGAAAGTTCATGATGATATCCTATAGTGTGGGCCTTTTATTATTCATGGTATTGGGTACTACTTCGAGACTGTTTAAAAGTGGAAATGCCTTCAGTTCTACAATTGTTTCCTACGTACTTTTCCTTCCTCCGTTTCTCTTGCCTTTTTTTCTTGAGCTCCTATGTGGTGCATGCTGGGTCTCCTGGACTGAAGTCAAATTTTTCTATATTTTCTTTCCTATTTTCCATCTCTTAAGTCTTTGTGTTCTCTTTTCTGGAAATTTGTTTTTCACTCTTCCAACTCTTTTGTTGAAATTTTTACTTCTGCTATTTTTACTTCTGCTATCTTAACACCTAACAACTTATTATTTTACGAATGTGCCTTTTTTTCCCATACAACCATGTTTGTGACTTCTCAAAAAAATTTTTTTTTTCTGTTCGTTTGGGTCTCTGTCTTTCACACTAGAAGTCTCTCTCTGTCTCTCTCTCTCTTTTTTTTTTTGAGACAGGATCTCACTCTGTCACCCAGGCTGGAGTACAGAGGTATGATCATGGCTCACTGCAGCCTCAACCTCTCAGGCTCAAGCAATCCTCCCACCTCAGCCTCCCAAGTAGCTGGGACCACAAGCACGTGCCACCATACCTGGCTAGTTTTTTATTTTATGTACAGAGAGGATTTCCCTACGTTGCCCAGGATGGTCTCAAACTCCTGAGCTTAAGCGATCCTCCTGCCTCAGCCTCCCAAAGTGCTGGGATTACAGGCATGAGCCACCATGTCTAGCCTGTAAATCTCATTCTATGTCAGCCCTTGGCTGACCATTCAAATCTAAGGGAAAGACACTAACCCTGCTTGTGCACAGGTAGGGCTAGTTGCTCAGCAGGGTTCAGTGTGAAGTGACAAAGCAATAAGCTGGCTTTTCTTTATTTTTTGAGATGGAGTCTCACTTTGTCGCCCACGCTGGAGTGCAGTGGCGTGATCTTGGCTCACTGCAAGCTCCACCTCCCAGGTTCAAGTGATTCTCCTGCCTCAGCCTCCTAAGTAGCTGGGATTATAGGCATGCGCCACCACACCCAGATAATTTCTGTATTTTTAGTAGAGATAGGGTTTCGCCATGTTGGCCAGGCTGGTCTCAAACTCCGGCCTCAAGTGATCCTCCCGCCTCGGCCTCCCAAAGCACTGGGATTACAGGTGTGAGCCACCGTGCCTAGCAACAAGGTGGCTTTTCAACAAGGTCCCCTTCAATGTCAATATGTGACAGTTATTTTTCTCGTGAGATCAGTTTGCTCAGACAGAAGTTCTCCAAGTGCCTGCCCAGAGGCTGTATGGAAGCTGCGGTGTTCAGGGAGCCACCCAGGATATGGTCTCACTGCTTGGCACACAAACTCACTTCTCCCTTTCGTTCTCCATGCAGAGCCTCTCCTGCCCTGGGCTGGGCCAACCTCTCTGAAAACACTGCCTGCTGGAAACCTGCCACCTGCTGGGGTGGGGAAGGGAACCATCTGGCTATGTGGCCTGGAGGGGTGGTCTGTCACCCTACCATGCTCTTTCAAGTAATCTTCCTGCTTCCTGCCCATCTTGCACACACCACCTTTCGAAGCACTCCATCCCCAGAGCCCCCATTCCTTTGCCTTTTCCACCTGCTTCCCCCATAGCCCAAGACATTCGACATTCTCCACTCAGCTTCCCTCTTGCCTATCGGTTTCCTGTCCTGCAAAGGTTTTGTTCATACCACCCTCCTCAATCATTTACTTTTCTAGTTTTTTTTTAAAGAATTTACATTTTTTCTTATTCCTTTACTTTCATTTTAGTGGGATTTTGAAACAGAGCAAAGAAATACATATATGTTCGATTGTTATGTTTATGTCAAAGTCTATAATAATACTTACTAATAAATAAAAATCAAGTTTTAAAAGGTGCAGACACAGGTCAGGGCGCGGAGGCTGACTCCTGTAATCCCAGCTCTTTGGGAGGCTGAGGCAGGTGGATCCCTTGAGGTCAGGAGTTCGAGACCAGCCTGGCCAACATGGCAAAACCATGTCTCTACTAAAAAAAAAAAAAAAACCACAAAAATTAGCTGGGCATGATGGCGCACACCTGCAGTCCCAGCTACTTGGGAGGCTGAGGCAGAAGAATTGCTTGAACCCAGGAGGCGGAGGTGGCAGTGAGCCGAGATTGCATCACTGCACTCCAGCCTGGGCGACAGAGCAAGACTCCATCTCAAAAAAATTAAGTAAATAAATAAATAATAAATAAAAGATACAGACAGAATTCTCTCTGAGGGGTTTGGGGGAGGATACTCCAATGATGAAACAGTGGTTTTCTCTGGTGCAGGGTAGGGTGGCGGTAAGATGATAGACGAGTATGCTTGTATGTTTTTGGTATTTTCCAAACTTGACATTAATTTCCTATTTTTATAAATAAAGAAGCATGAGGATTAAAAATATTATTAAAAGGCATTTTCTGAGACAAAGATCAAGTCAGTGTAAATAGATGCGTGGAAGAAATTCTAATCCTCCAACAGGGGTCTACATGATCTATGGCTTTTGCTTATGTGGAGGGGAGCACTGGGGTTCCAAAGAAGCACCCCAGGCCTTCAGAGGTAGGTGGGAGTGGGACAGGGTGCTGAGCAGAAGGAGTTCTGGGCTAGTTTCTCTTACAGTGGCTCTCTGTTTTGATCTGGTTTATAAATTAAAATTCTGCTTTATATTTTGAGTTATTTTATTTATTTATTTTTTTGAGATGGAGTCTCACTCTGTCACCCAGGCTGAAGTGCAGTGGTGCGATCTCAGCTCACTGCAACCTCTGCCTCCTGGGTTCAAGTGATTCTCCTGCCTCAGCCTCCCGAGTAGCTGGTATTACAGGTGCCCACCACCGCACCCAGCTAATTTTTTGTATTTTTAGTAGAGACAGGGTTTCACCGTGTTGGTTGGCCAGGCTGGTCTCCAACTCCTGACCTCGTGATTTGCCCAGCTTGGCCTCCCAAAGTGCTGGGATTACAGGCGTGAGCCACGGCACCCGGCCTATATTTTGATTTTTAAAAAGAGATCTGCAATCATCAAACAAGTTTGGAAAGTACCAGTGAAGATCTAGAGAAAATGAGGCTGAGGTTGGGGAAAAAGCCTTTAAGGACGCCACCTCACTCTAACCCCCTGCCCCTTTCCATCCTGAAATGACAGCAGCGCTCCAGTGGAATTCTGGGTACACATAGAATACGTGATGCACCCAGAGAGCTTGCAAGGGGACCAGCAGTTCTCGCAGTCATGGAGCTCCCAAGCCAGACCCAGCTATTCCAGGCCCCCAGATGGGTGTGCGTAGCCAACGTCCAGCCAGTGTTGGTCTCTGGCCTCAGTGTCCTCATTTGCACCATGAAAGGACTGCACTCATCTTCTAAGCTAATGTCCTAGAAACTCCAAAGAGCATCCCCTTACTGAGACAGTGACTGCCAGCTCTCTGAAGACACAGAACGGCCCCACCTAGGGACTCCTTGAGAAGCAATACTGAATTATAAAAGTTCAATCCATTTCCTCCAGAAAACTTTTAACATTTCTCTCCCCATTCAGGCCAGTCCAACGCTACCGTGGCCAGTGTGAGTCAAATACCAAATGCTGCAGCTTAGTAATGGGCTCCAGGACTCCTCAAAGCAAAGCCATTCCTTCTTTTCCCAGGCAGCAGCATCTCTCTCCTGGGAATGGCTGCGGTCTAGTTCACTTCCCCATTCATTCGCTCCTAGCACCAATTTGGGTCACTCTCTTCCTCTGGGCGTGCTAGTCCTACAGAGAAGTCTTCCTTTGGCTGGAGAGTCGGGGAGGATGGGTTTGTTCACATTCTTAACCTATCTACAAAATAACATCTCCTTTCCCTTCCCCCACACACTTGGCCCGTTCCCCCAACCTACCTCTCTGGAATAGTCCAAGAAAGACCAGGAAAGCCCCCTCCGCCTGGCAGATTAAAGATGCTTTAGAATCAATGAGTGTCATCCCGCCCTGGCCTGACTCCTTATCTGTTGGGGAAAAGAAAGAAAGAAAGAAAGAAAACTATTTTAACAAGAGAGAATTTCAGAAACCTGTGCATTCTCTTACAGGACGTTAGCTCAAAATCAACTGCTTCATCTAGGTCTCTCCTTTTTGCAAACCAATCACATTCCACTTGATCGGCCTTTCTTGCCATCTGCGTCAATGCCACCCCCAGCTCCCTTTGGTGGTACTGAAACCAACCACAGGAGCATTTCCAGTGCCTGGAGCAGGAATGTGCACTCAGATGACTCAGATCGTTTTTAGAGCTGTTTGTTGGTTTTGTTTGGTTTTTTGAAAGCAAAGTAATTGATCTGAGCCAAGCCTGGGTTCGAGTTCCATTCGATGGATGCAAAAAGCAGGTTGGTGAACTTGAAATCTTTATTCCCCATGTGGATCTGTTTTCAAGGCCCAGGTCTAAAGGAAAATCCATGCCCTATTGGGCTGGAGATAAAAAGGAAGAGTGTGAGGGGAGGGGCCGCCCACTCCTTGCATCTGTGGTGCTTCTTCCCCCACCTCAGCCACTCCAGGAAATAACAGAACCCCAAAGAGGGAAAAAAGACACTAGAGCTCCAGCCCAGTTCTAAAGACCCAACCCCTTCTCCCAACCCCAGGCCCTGGGCATAGCTACCTCCACAGCTGGGAGACTTCAGCCCAGAGCCCACTAGGTGGGCTTAGATTTAGCACAAAACCAAAACCACCGGCTTCTCCATGAGTCAAATAGCGGAGCCCTAGGAACCCGCTGGAAAAGGCATGTGTTGCCGGAACACATTTCCCAAGGACCAAGCTGGAGTCCTCCCTGCGGCCTCCATCCCTGCAAAGATGCTCCAGGGACCCTGCTGCGGGAGCCCAGGCATGCGGGCTCGGATGCTCCCTTCCCTCGAAATCCAGGGGACAGTGGCAAGCACTTCGCAAGGCACTGCCACCAGAGAAACAGGAGGTCAGCACCAAAGGCTAAGGAAGAAATCCCTTCCATTGCTGACCAATTAAGTGACTGGCCAATACCCGTTACCACGACAAATTATAGTAGCTCTGGCACAGGGAAATGAGACAGGATCATAAGGAAAGCCCTTTCAAAACAGGAAAGACAAAGCCAAAAGCAGAGGGAGCCGAGAAGGAAGAGAGGGAGAGAAATCATCCTCAGGAATTCGGGTCAGGAAATAAGGAGCCAGGACAAAATCCACAAGAGGGCGGCCAGGGAGAAGGCGCTCCCCTGGGGAGGAAGCCGCAGGACCTCAGGATCTGGGTCTGCCACCTCTAGCCCCCTTGGGCTCAAGGGCACAGCTCGGGAGGGACAGAGCGCAGGAGGCTCGGTCCCGAATCGGGGGCAGGGGGAGGGGAGGACGCGCACAGCCACTGCTGGGTCCCCGACAAGTAAACAGCCTGCCCCGAACAGGCGCGTCCTCGTGCGAAGCCCGCTGGAGGCCTCACGGATCCCATCAAGGGCGGCAGCCGAGAAACCTGGGATTCCCGACCCCCGGGGGGCACAAAAGGAAGCAACCAGATTAGGAGAAGAGAGCGTCGCGCGGCCCATAGCTGAGAATCCCACCGCGAGCGCAACCCCCTGCCTCGGCCCCCCCAGCCCCCACGGCCCCGGACCCCCGATCGCCTCCACCGACCCTGCCCACCCCGCCCCAGGCGGACAAAGCCCGGGGCTGGGCGGGGTGGGACGCCCGGCGGGGCTGGGGGCGGGGCACGGGGACCCCGCAGACGCCCGCACAGGTGGGCTCCGTACCGGGTGTCGGTGCCGGGGGCGGGGCCCGATCTCCCTGGAGACAGTTGCCCAGGGGACACAGCGGGCGGGTCCCGGAATGACGGGAAGACGCCAGCCTCCGGGCAGCGGCGCGGGGCCGGCGGGGGCCGGAGGGCAGGCCCGCCGCGCGAGGTGCAGGCGAGCGGGGCTCGGCGGAGGGGCGCGGCCCGGGGCGGGGCTGGAACTACGGGCAGGCGGGGCGGGGCGCCGGCTGGGGGCGGGGCGTCCTCGGGGCTGGGGCGGGGCCGGGGCCGGCCGCGGCGCGGGCACCGTCCGCAAATTCTCACACCCCCAGCCGGGAGAAGCGCCCGAGCTCACACGGGCGGCGGAGAGCGGAGTGGACGCTGCAAATCCTCTCCGACCCTCGCTGTTCTCGCCCGGAGGCCCAGGACGCTGCCAGGCGGGGCCCTTGGGGTTCGCGCCCTGAGCCCCAGAGCAGCCGCGGGACCCCGACGGCGGGCGCACGCTGGCTCTGGCCTAGGTTTCGCCTTACAACCAATAAATAGAAAGCGCCACCTGCAAAGCAAGGGAGGGCTGGTCGTCCACCAAACTGCTTTCCGCTCCCCGCTTTGCAAGGCATCCGCAGAAAGGGCGGGGTACTGGACCCAGGTCACAGAGCCGGAGCCAGGCTCACTCGAGTAATTGGCCAGTCTGGGCTCTGGGCTCAAATCCAGCCTGCTGGCTGTTCCCCAGCTGATGGGCCTTTCCATCGGGGGTTCCCTTATATGTGAGATCTAGAAAATAAATGAGCGTACCCTAGCACTTTCACTAATGCATCTATCCATTACAACGGGCGGTGTGCGTGCAGTAACAATACAGAGACAATCCTTGTCCCGCACTTAAAAAAACCTCTGGGCGCTCCAGTGTTTTTGTTTTTGAGACAGGGTCTTGCTCTGTTGCCCTGGCTGGGGTGCAGTGGTGCGATCATAGCTCACTGTAGCCTCTACCTCTCTGGCTCAATCGATCCTCTCACCCCAGCCTCCCATGTAGCTGAGACCACAAGTGCGCACCACCTCACCCAGCTAATTTTTTAAAATTTTTTGTAGAGGCGGGGGGGTCTAACTATGTTGCCTACGCTGGTCTCGAACTCCTGGGCTCAAGCCATCCTACCGCGTCAGCCTCCCAAAGTGCTCGGCCAGGCGCTCCAGTTTTTATCCAGGCGTCTACACTGTAAGATAGATGTTGTTCTCCCTTGGTTGTAAGTGGGGAAGCCGAAGCTAGGCGGGCAGGGACTCACCCTCACGCACTCACACAAACACAGTCTGCACAGCCTCTTGGGCCGAGCTAGCGCTGGCACCAGTTTAGTTTGGTGCTGAACCCATACCCTTCTTGCTCTGCAAGAGCCGATCTCCCCTTAGAATATTCTTTCGGGTCCACAGCCCAAGACAAACCTTTGCTACAGGGGAACGCAGAGGAGGAAGCGGGGTGCGAGCACCCGAATCAGCCCTGGCGTGTCCCGCGGGGTGGGAGAAGGTGGTTTGAAGAACACTCCTTGGTGGTCCTAATTGCTGCACGTGAGGTCAAGGCAGGGCCCGCCCATCCCAGGCAAATGAGCTCCAGGAGCCTTCCTCGTGCCTGCGAAGACGGCAAGGAGAAAACACTGCCGGCTGGAAGCCCCCGAGAATCTCGAAGAAGCCCAGAATGAAAGGACCAGGCGGCCGGGACTCGGAGCTCCCCAGCCAGGGCGCGCGCAGCCTGGCCTGACGCTTCCCTCCGCCCTCGGCGGCCTCTGCGTCCTCCCAGCACCCGGCAGCCCTGCCAGGGGTCCCAGATGCCCAGAGCACCCCAAGGAGGAGAGAGAAGAGAGGGGGGCCAGGGTGGGAGGGGACACCCCTCTTCCCTGGCCGTCCCTAGAAGTCACACACAGACATTCACTCAAAAACACGCTTGCATGCAGATGCGCACACACAGACACAGGCGCAATCATGTAAACCGACACACAGCGACCACAGACGCTCGTGCTCATACACGCGCTCTCGCTCTTCACACCCTGCACCAGGTGGGCACTCACCCGCCCGCACCCTGGCTGTGCTTTTGCAGATCCCGGGAGAGGGCGGAGCCCGGGCCGAGGGCTGGAGACCGCCCCCGGCCCCGCCCCCACGCCCTCCCATCTCTCCCTCCCTCCTCCCGTCCCCCGCCTGAGGGAGGGGAGCGGTGCAGCAGACATCCGAGGGCAGCTGGGACCCCCTGACTCAGCCGAAGGGTGAGTCAGGCCTCCTGCAGGCCACACCGGACCCCCCCCAGGGCGGGGATTTCCCCAAGATGAGAAATCAGCCACCGGAAGTCACGCCGGACCTTGGACGGGCAGACAGAGGCTGGGAGGAGTTCTGGGTGCAGAGCCCCCAGCCTGGTAAGTACAATGATCCCGGGGCTAGGATACCAACGAGATTTTCCGAAGGGCAGACGAGCTTCAGCGGTTCCTCCACCCCCATTCCCCACGTGTGGGAGCCCTCCTCCCTAGCGGCCCCGTCCTGCAATCGTCCCCCTGCGCGAAGACTTCCGTTTATCTCCAGCATGGATGGAGGCAAAGTCAAGCTCAAACCCAAGGTCCCCATCAGCAATGGAACCCAATGATCCGCTGGGGGTTCAAATTGGGTGTGTCAGGCACGGGTGTCTCTGGAGCCCAGAGAAAAATCCAAGATTCTTTGAAATGGCAAAAGCCCCCAAAAGTCACTTTCCTGTATTGCCACGATGAACTGGAACTGCCCTGACAAATTCTAAAAAGAGAGAGACCTTAATAAATTGTTTAGAGAAGAATTAAAGGAGTGAATACAGATGCATGGAAAATCTCTAGAACAGGGCCTGGCACTCATATTAAGTATTGGCTCTCACACATGGATAACAGACACAAGGAGACCAAGTGACTTGCCCCAGGTCGCACAACTAGTTAGTGGCAGAGATGGAGGAAAAACCAGTCTCTGATTCTTTGTTCACAGCTCAGGTACCTTCAGTCCTTTCTGAAATTAAGTGAGAGTATAAATAAAGTCATTTAGTGGATAAATGAATTTTACCACTGTTAAATATCAGAGTAGACCTGGCACAGTGGCTCACGCCTGTAGTCCCAGCACTTTGGGAGGCCAGGGCAGGAGGATCACTTGAGCCCAGGAGTTCAAGACCAGCCTGGGCCACATAGTGAGACCCCCCCATCTCTATTTTAAAAATAAAAGAAAAATCAGAGTAAATTAAGGCAGGCATGGTGGCTCACACCTGTAATCTCAGCACTTTGGGAGGCTGAGGTGGGAGGATCATTTAAAGCCAGGAGTTTAAGAACAACCTGGGCAAAACAGCGAGACCTCGTCTCTACTAAAAAAAAAAAAAAAATTAGCCTGGCATGGTGGCATTTGCCTGTAGTCCTAGCTAGTTAGGAGGCCGAGGGAGAAGGATTGCTTGACCCAGAAGTCTGCAGTGAGCTATGATGGAGCCAAGAAATTAGATTCCTGCCCCTCTACTTGCTACTAAAAGGGCCAATCCTCTTGTTAAATCCCAAAACACAAGGCAGGAAACCAAATGAGCCTCTGCTCCCGCTCATTGGAGCCCTTGTTCCCTTCAAGGAGCCCTAGAAGACGGAAGAGTATTTGCTGCATCAGTCACTTCTCTCTCTCCTGACATTTTGTGATGTGTGATTTCATCACACTTTTGCTGTGATGAAATCTCAGCTTCTCCCAAATGCTCACCAATATCCCAGCCTCCAACCTAGCTGGAATTCTGCTATTCTCTTTCTAACTCAAATTGGCATTCAGCATTTCTAGGTGTGGTCAGATAAGATACCACTGCTGAGTGGGGACAAGATCAGGAAGGCTAAAGTCAGAAAAAAATCAGATGCAAAGCCAGGCACCACTGAGGGCACCTGTAGTTGCAGCTACTCACAGGCTGAGGCAGGAGGATCGCTTGAGTTTGAGGCTGCAGTGTGCTATTGATAGCACCTGTCAATAGTCACTGCACTCGAGCCTGGACAACACAGTGAGATACTCATCTCTTTAAAAAAATTTTAAGTATAACCGCCGGGCGCAGTGGCTCACGCCTGTAATCCCAGCACTTTGGGAGGCTGAGGAGGGCGGATCACCTGAGGTCAGGAGTTCGAGACTGGCCTGGCCAACATGGTGAAACCCCGTCTCTACTAAAAATACAAGAATTAGCCAGGCGTGGTGGTGCATGCCTGTGATCCCAGCTACTCAGAAGGCTGAGACACGAGAATCGCTTGAACCTGGGAGGCGGAGGTTTCAGTGAGCCCAGATCGAGCCACTGCACTCCAGCCTGGGCAACAGAGCGAGACTCCGTCTCAAAAAATAAAAAAATTAAGTATAACAAAAAAAAAGCAACTAAAGACAACAACCAAAAACAAACAAACAAAAAAACCAGTTACATGTTTGTTTTTAATTCTGTTAGAATAAACAGGAAGGCTCCAAAAAAATCCTCAAAGGAGTTTCCATATTTACTCACATATTCCACCCTTGATATTTTTATTCTCAAAGCACAAGAATGAGGGACCTAATTATAAAAGGCCCCTGCTCTCCTACCATCCTTACATATTTTCATTTATCTTTGAGACTCTTACCCCCGGGTAACTCAAAAAGTGGCTCATCTGTAGTTAAAAGCAAAGTTAATTAGCATCTGGCACTTCCTTCTTTCCTTCCTCAATTCTCCAAGCTTAGACTAAAAGTCTGTCTTAATTGAGGCTTCCTGAGTTTGTGACCTGGGGCAGGAGTTGAGGGGTTGGGGATATAAGCAGAGAGAGAGAGAAAAAAAAAAAAGCTTGGGTTTGCATTGCTCATTCTTTTTTTCTTTTTTCTTTCTTTCTTTTTTTGACAGGGTCTCACACTGTGGCCCAGGCTGGAGTGCAGTGGCGCGATCACAGGTGCTTGACCTTGTGGACTCAGGTGATCCACCCACCTCAGCCTCCCGAGTAGCTGAGGTGTGTGCCACCATGCCCAACTAATTTTTAATTTTTGTAGCGATGAAGTCTTGCTATGTTGTCCAGGCTGGTCTCAAACTCCTAGGCTCAAGGCATCTGCCTGCCTCGGCCTCACAAAGTGTTGGGATTACAGACGTGAGCCATCACATCCGACTGCATTGCTCTTTCTTTTTTTTTTTTTTTTTTTTTTTTTTGAGATGGAGTCTCTCTCTTTCACTCAAGCTGGAGTGCAGTGGCACCATCTCAGCTCACTGCAACCTCGGCCTCTTGGGTTCAAGCGATTCTCCTGTCTCAGCCTCCCAAGTAGCTGGGATTACAGAGGCCTGCCACCATGCCCGGCTAATTTTTGTATTTTCCGTACAGACGGAGTTTCATCATGTTGGCCAGACTAGTCTCAAACTCCTGACCCCAGGTGATCCACCCTCCTTGGCCTCCCAAAGTGCTGGGATTACAGGTGTGAGCCACCGCGCCCGGCCTGCATTGCTCATTCTTTCAAGTATCAGCCAAAAAGCATGTGTGGCTCATGGTTGTAGGGACTCCTCCCGTTGAGAGATGGCCTCTGTGTCCCCTCCTCTTAAATCTGAGTGGACTTGTGACTGCCAAGAGAGTATAGCAGCAGAGATGCTAAGTGACTTGAGAGGTGAGGCCATAAGAAGCCATGCCGCTTCCTCCTTGGTTAGAATGCTGGCTCTTGGAATTCTGAGCATTAAGTTAGAGGTCTGACTACCCTGACGCTGCCACGCAGTGACACAGCCCAAGCAAGCCAGAAGGAGAAACCACGTGAAGGCACTCAAGTTGACAGTCCCACCTGAGCCCAACCTTCGTCATCCCACCCAGGTACCAGACATAAGTGAAGAAACTTCCAGATGATTCCAGACCCCACCTGTTCAAGTTGTTACCAACCCCTTGAGAGTCTTCCCAGCTGACTCCAGATATCATGGGAGCAGAGCCAGGCCGTCCTGCTGAGCTCTGTCGGAATTCCTGGCCCCTGGGACCGTGAGCATCACAGTGTTGCTTTATACCGCTGAGCTTGGGGCAGGTTGTTATGTAGCAAGAGATCCCTAGAACTCTGAAGATCTCACAAAATCCTCAAAACAACCCCACTAAATAGTTACAATAGTCATCTTCATGAGGAAACTGACGCCGAAGCTGTGGAGGAAGTGACAGAGCAGGAATCAGAACCCACCTGGAACCACCACCTAAAACTGCTTCTAACACCAAGTTGTCCCACTGCTATAAGGCACAAGGCTCGTTTTTTTTGTTGTTGTTTATTTTTTTTATTTTATTTTTTTTGAAACAGAGTCTCACTCTGTCGCCCAGGCTGGAGTGCAGTGGCGCCATCTCAGCTCACTGCAAGCTCTGCCTCCCCAGTTCATGCCATTCTCCTGCCTCAGCCTCCCGAGTAGCTGGGACTGCAGGCACCCACCACCACGCCCGGCTAATTTTTTGTATTTTTAGTAGAGACGGGGTTTCACTGTGTTAGCCAGGATGGTCTCAATCTCCTGACCTCATGATCCGCCCACCTCGGCCTCCCAAAGTGCTGGGATTACAGGCGTGAGCCACCATGCCCGGCCTGTTTTGGTTTTTTGGTTTTTTTTCTGAGACAATGTCTCCCTTTGTCACCCAGGCTGGCGTGCAGTGGTGCCATCTTAGCGAGACCAGCCAAAAAAAAAAAAAAAAAAGTCCAGGGCCCAATCCCAGCCAATCCCAGTGGGGAAAGCGTTTGACACGTCCCACCATGGCTCTGGGTCACCCCTATGATAGGTTACACCATTTAACAAGTCAGCAGAGACATCTCCTTTCCTCAGTGGCCCATGAGAGTGTCCCTGAGGGACAGGGTCAGTTCCCACTAAAAGGGACATACATTGTTACACATTTAAAACCCCAGTGGTGGCTCATGACTGTAATCACAGCACTTTGAGAGGCCAAGGAGGGTGGATCACCTGAGGTCAGGAGTTCAAGACCAGCCTGGCCAACATGGTGAAACCCTGTCTCTACTAAAAATACAAAAATTAGCCGGTTGTGGTGGTGTGCACCTGTAATCCCAGCTACTCGGGAAGCTGAGGCAGGAAAATCGCTTGAACCTGGGAGACAGAGATGGCAGTGAGCTGAGATTGTGCCACTGCACTCCAGCCTGGACGACAGAGTGAGACAGGGAGACTCTGTCTCGAAATAAATAAATAAATACCCAGGCCAGACGTGGTGGCTCACGCCTGTAATCCTGGCACTTTGGGAGGCCGAGGTGGGCAGATCACCTGAGGTCAGAAGTTCGAGACCAGCCTGGCCAACATGGTTAAACCTCATCTCTCCTAAAAATACCAAAAATTAGCCAGGCATAGTGGCATGCCTGTAATCCCAGCTACTCAGGAGGCTGAGACAGGAAAACCCCGGAGGCGGAGGTTGTGGTGAGCCGAGATGGCGCCACTGCACTCCAGCCTGGGCAACAAGAGAGAAACTCTGTCTCAAATAATAATAATAATAAAATAAAAAATAAAAACGTAGCCTTGGCTAGGTGTGGTGGCTCATGTCTGTAATCCCAGCACTTCGGTAGGCCAAGGCAGGCAGATCGCTTGAGCTCAGGAGTTGGAGACCAGCCTGGCCAACGTGGCAAAACCCTATTTCTACAAAAAATACAAAAATTAGCCAGGCGTGGTGGTAGTCCCAGCTACTCAGGAAGCTGAGGCAGCAGGATCGCTTGAACCCAGGAGGTTGAAGCTGCAGTTGGGAAAAGCTGAGATTTCATCACAGAGAACTCATAGCTGGTCCAAAGCTAAGTCCTGGGCAGACTGAAATCCCCTCCAGAACAAGCTGGCTCATTCTCCTCCAAAGCTAAGTCCCGGGCAGACTGCAGTCCCTTCCAGAACAAGCTGGATCATTCTCCGTATGAAACTACATTCAGTTACTTCAGTCCTGAGATTCACACCGTTGTGTAGCCCCCACCCACATTCACAGTCAACGTGACCTAAAGAATATGGCACAGTGATGGGATAACACCTTCAACATTAGATTATAAAAGAATCCGGGCCAGGTGCGGTAGCTCACGCCTGTAATCCCAGCACTTTTGGAGGCCAAGGCGAGCAGATTGCCTGAGGTCAGGAGTTCAAGCCAGCCTGGCTAACATGATGAAACCATCTCTACTAAAGATACAAAAAATAGCCAGGTGTGGCGGCGCACACCTGTAGTCCCAGCTACTCGCTTGAACCCGGGAAGGGGAGGTTGCAGTGAGCCGAGATTGCACCACTGCACTCCAGCCTGGGTGACAGAGTGAGACTCCGTCTCAGAAAAAAAAAAAGCAGCAGCAGCCAGGCATGGTGATGCATACCTGTAGTCCCAGCTGCTTGAGAGGCTGAGGCTGGAGGGTTGCTTGAGCCCAGGAGCTGGAGGCTGCAGTGAGCTATGATTGTGACACTGCACTTCAGCCTGGGCAACAGAGACCCTATCTCTATAATTAATTAATTAATTAATGAAAAAATTAGGTTATGAAACATCACTGGGGCTTCAGTCTTGGGCTTAGGCACCCCCTCCCCATCCCCTCCCCTTCTCTCCTCTCCCCTCCCCTTCTCTCCTCTCCCTTCCACTCCCTTCCTCTCCCCTTACCTCCTCTCCCCTCCGCTCTTCTCTCTCTCTCTCTCTCCCTCTCTTCAGCGCTCTCATCTCTTGCTCTGGGTAAGCCAGTGGCCATGCTATAAGGACACTCAAGCCACCCTATGAAGAAGCCCACATGAAGAGGAACTGAGATATCTGGCCAACAGCCAGCCAGTCACTGAGCCTGCCAACCACGCTGTGGCAGGTACCTCCAGCCCCAGACACCTGCAGCCCCCACTGAAAGCTCAACGGCAGCCTCATGAGACCCTGGACCGGAACCACCCAACGAAGCGGCTCCTGAATTCCTGATTGACAGAAACTATGGGATCATAAATGCTTGCTGTTCAGTCTGCCAAGTGTTGGCGTGATTTGTTACACAGCAATCGGTAACTAATACGCCACCCATGGCTGCCATGTTCCTGCTGTGGGGCCAGCACTGTTCCATGCTTAGAGGCTCCATCAATACCTGTGATGGACTAAATGGTCAGTACAAACAACAGCTCCTCTGTAATGGTATGAGGCAGACAGGTTTCTAAAGGCAATATGCTAAGGTGCGAACTCAACCCCAAAAGACCACATAGCGTATCATCCCATTTATATGAAATGTCCACAACAGGCAAATCCATAGAGACAGCAGATTAGTGGTTGCCAGAGGCTGAGAGATTGGAGAAAAGTAGAGAGTAACTGCTAATGGTGTGAAATCTCTTTTTGGAGTGATGAAAATGTTTTAATTTTTTTTTTTAATAGAGACAGGGTCTCACTATATTGCCCAGGCTGGTCTTGAACTTCCAGGCTCAAGTGAGTTCAGCCTCAGCCTCCCAAAGTGCTTGGATTACAGACATGAGCTACCATGCACAGCTTAAAATTTATGATGCTGCTGGTTGCATAACTGTGAATATACTAAAAACCACTGAGGCGGGGTTTAGTGACTGACACCTGTAATCCTAGCACTTTGGGAGGCCGAGGTGGGAGGATCACTTGACACCAGGAGTTTGAAACCAGCCTAGGCAACATAGCAAGACTCCATCTCTACAAAAAATTTAAAAATAAAAATAAAAACCATTAGGCAAGGCATGATGGCTCATGCCTGTAATCCCAGCACTTTGGGAGGCCAATGCGGGTGGATCACCTGAGGTTAAGAGTTCGAGACCAGGCTGGCCAACATGGTGAAACCCCATGTCTACTAAAAATACATAAAGTAGCCCGGCGTGGTGGTGGGCGCCTGTAATCCCAGCTACTCAGGAGGCTGAAACAGGAGGATCACTTGAACCCGGGAGGCAGAGGTTGCAATGAGCCAAGATCACACCACTGCACTTCAGCCTGTGTAACAAGAGTGAAACTCCATCTCAAAAATAAAAACGAAAACAATAACAACAGCAGCAACAAAAAACCATTGCATTGTGCACATTAAATGAATTGTATGGTATGTGAATTCTAGCTCAATAAAGCTTCTTATGCTAAAACATGACGAGGAAGAAGAGGAGGAGGAGAAGAGGCAAAGTCACTGGTGCCCAAGGAATGGCACCAGGAGTGGTCTCCAGGAAGGCTGGCCACCTGCAGGGCTGGGAGAGCTCTGTGATGCTGACATCAGGGGCCTTCCTCATGCCTGGGAAAGAGGACATGGGCTAAGGGCGGCTAACCAAGGCCTGGGAGAATACTGAGAGGTGAACAGGTGATGTGGGTGTGGGGCGCTCAGCCTACTTGGCCAAAGGGTGAGTTCTTGCCAATTTCACAGGGAGACCCTGACTGGTCTCAAGCACCTGAGGCCCAGCATGAGAAGTCAACATCCCTGACTTCTCATCCTCTATAGAAGTTTCCCCCAGACCGGGCGCGGTGGCTCACGCCTGTAATCCCAGCACTTTGGCAGGCCAAGGTGGGCGGATCACCTGAAGTCAGGAGTTCGAGACCAGCCTGGCCAACACGGTGAAACCCCGTCTCTACTAAAAATACAAAAATTAGCCAGGCGTGGTAGCGTGTGCCTGTAATCCCAGCTACTCAGGAGGCTGAGGCAGGAGAATCACTTGAACCTGGGAGGCAGAGCTTGCAGTGAGCCAAGATCGTGCCATTGCACTCCAGCCTGGGCGACAGAGCAAGACTCCATCTCAAAAAGAAAAAATAAAAAAAAGAAGTTTCTCCTGACTACCTGGAAAGAAGGTTCACACCCAGCTCTCGCAGGCATGCTTCCCCACACGCCTAAGCCAAGGCCCTTCCCACAAAAGGGGCCTTACACATGCCCCAAAGGATGGTCCTCTCCCAGAAATGAGCCGATGCTACAGTGGAGAGTCACCCAATGATGCAGGAAAGTTGATCCTTGCTGAAAGCCCCAGAAAGGGGCTGTAAATTTAGGACAAAGGATTTAAATGGCAGGGGCAAACTTGTGCAATGTCTTCTTTAAGAGGTGGTCAAGAAAGAAAATAGAAACAGGTTCAAGACAGACCTTGAATAGGTTGCTATCAAGTGTCTCTTACAGAGGTGTCACAGGGTCAGAATGATTTGCCCCTTTGAGGTTGGTTTCAGAGTCAGAATCTCATACGACAGAGAAGCTAGAGGTTGGACCTAAACAGTCCTTCCCTGCACACCAACAGAGTCTATGGATGAAAGAGCCTCTTTCTGGAGAGAGTCCATGCTTTTCTGCAGGTTTTCAAAGGGATTTAAAATCTGAAACAGGTTAGGAACCACTGGGTGATGTGGTTCTGGGGTAGGTGGAAGATGGAGTTTTTTTCTTTTTCTTTTTTGGAGACAGGGTCTGGCTCTGTCACCCAGACTGGAGTCCAATGCCATAATAGGCTCACGGCAGCCTCAACCTCCTGGACTCAAGCGATCCTCTCGCCTCAGCCTCTCAAGCAGCTGGGACTAGAGGCGTGTGCCACCACGCCTGGGTAATTTTTGTGTTGCTGTTTTTCTGTAGATACAAGGTTTCCCTATATGGCCCAGGTTGGTCTCAATTGATCCTCTTGCCTTGGCCTCCCAAAGTACTAGGATTACAGGCGAGAGTCACAGTGCCCGGCCAGATTTTTGTTTTTTTGTTTTTGTTTTTTGTTTTTTGTTTTTTTTTGAGATGGAGTTTCGCTCTTGTTGCACAGGCTAGACTGCAATGGCATGATCTCGGCTCACTGCAACCTCCGCCTACCGGGCTCAAGTGATTCTCCTGCCTCAGCCTCCCAAGCAGCTGGGATTACAGGCAGGCACCACCACACCCGGCTAATTTAGTATTTTTAGTACAGACGGGGTTTCACCATGTTGGCTGGGCTGGTCTCAAACTCCTGACCTCAGGTGATCTGCCTGCCTTGGATCTCTCAAAGTGCTGGGATTACAGGCGTGAGCCACCATGCCCGGCCCAGATTCTTTTTTTTCTTACTCTGGCAAATCTATATTTTATAAACCTTTAATAACTAACTTGTGTTGATTCCATGTAATTAAAAACGTACAGTATGCATGAATAAACACATTTATAAAACATACGGCATGTATATTTCAAACATCCGCATGCATGATCTGGAAGATCACGGCCCGGCCTATAATTCCCAGATGCAGGCTCTGCTGTAATTTTTTTTTTTTTTTTTAGACAGGGTCTCACTTTGTCACTCAGGCTGGAATGCAGTGGCACGATCTTGGCTCAATGCAGCCTTGACCACCCTGGTTCAAGCGATCCTCCTGCCTCATCCCCTCAAGTAGCTAGGGCTGTAGACATACGCCACTACACCCTGCTAATTTTTGTATTTTAGTAGAGACGGGGTTTCACCATGTTGGCCAGGCTGGTCTTGAACTCCTGACCTCAAGTGATCTGCCTGCCTCAGCCTCCCAAAGTGCTGGGATTACAGGCGTGAGCCACCGCACCTGGCCTGCTGCTGCAATCTTAAGATGGCCACATAATATCTCTTAAAACTACAAATTCCACTTCCCTTCTTCTGTCCTGACCTCAACTTAACAAACAACCTCCCTCCCAAAACATACACACACTCATGGCTGTCGCCCCGTCAAGTGTCAGCTACGTGGTAGTTCGCCCCATTCTCCTGGGGTCAGATCTGCAGCTGGCTACCTGCCCAGGCACTCAGCACTCAGGCCCTCCTTCCCTACCCGGCTGTCAGCTTAGGGGTCCTCCTCCACCTATCCTCGTGAGATCTGCAGACAACCCTGTAAGCTCTGAGCCAAAGAGGAAGAAATCCTAGGGATGACATAGAGGGCTCTGGACACCTCATCCCACCAGTCATTGTCCTGGTCACACTCTCTCCTTGGCAGGGGGCCTGTGACACTGCTTCCATTCTCAGAGCAGGTCTCTGGGCCACTCCTGCCCCTGGAGCCTCTGGGATCGGTTCAGACTCTGTCCCACAGCACAGCCTCTTCATCTTTCATCAGGCGTATCTTCAGGGCTACAGCTGCCAGCCCCCATGACTAGGCACCTGATGTCCATTTTCTCATTAAACATCGTGACAGGCCCCGAAGGCAGGCATTCAGTTTTATGAATGAGGAAAGTGGGACTCGAGGAGGTGACGGGGAAGGAAGTGCGTTTGGGTTTATTCTGGAGCCTGCTCTTTACCACCATACCACACCGCCTCTCCCAGGCCAGTGCACTGGAGCCACACGGTATCAACTGCCAGCTCAAGGACACCTAGGTCAACTTCCCAAAAGAGGCCTAGGGGTTGGGCAAGGAGGCCATTGAGACTGTAGAGGCCAGGCCTTGCTTGCCCTGGCATTGGGGAGAATGGGCACCACCCCAGGCCAACTGGGGAAGGGCCAGGCACCACAGCTGCATCCTTCTGCCCACTCTTGCTGTAGAGGATCAGAGTCCAAGACGCCAACTCCATCAGACACAAGGACCTTCAACAGCAAGGAACTAGGCTGGGCACGGTGGCTTACGCGCTACGGGGGGCTGAGGCGGGAGGATCATTGAGCCCAGGAGTTTGAGACCAGCCTGGGCAACTTAGCAAGACCTCATATCTACAAAAAATCTAAAAATTAGCTTGGTGTGGCCAGGTGCGGTGGCTCACACCTGTAATCCCAGCACTTTGGGATGCCGAGGCGGGTGGATCACGAGGTCAGGAGTTCGGGACCAGCCTGGCCAACATGGTGAAACCCCGTGTATACTAAAAACAAAAAAATTAGCCGGGCGTGGTGGTGGACGCCTGTAATCCCAGCTACTCGGGAGGCTAAGGCAGGAGAATCGCTTGAACCCGGGAGGTAGAGGTTGCAGTGGGCCGAGATTGTGCCATTGCACTCCAGCCCGGGGGACAAGAGCAAGACTTCGTCTCAAAAAAAAAAAAATTAGCTTGGTGTGGTGGTGCACACAGTAGTCCTAACTGCTCAAGAGGCTGAGGCAGGAGGATCACTTGAGCCCAAGAGGTTTAGGTTGCGGTAAACTATGATCGCACCACTGCACTCCAGCCTGGTGACACAGCGAGACCCTGTCTCTAAAAAAAGGAAAAAACAAAACAAAAACAAACAAGGAACTCTGCCTGGGAGTCCAACTAAGTCCTGGGAAGGTGGGGACGGGGGGTGGGGGTGAGGGGACAAGTGAAAAAGAGCCAGGAAGCCCCTCCTGCATAGCCGCCTGACTCCCAGAGGCCTCCTGAGTCCTCCTCCCTGGGATCCGGACTCCCCTCCCCCAACCCAACACCTGTTCCTGGGAACAAGCCCGCGTTTGGAGGCAGCATGGTGCAGGGTTAGGAGCAGCCTCTGCCACTTTCTGGCTGGGTAAGACTTAGGTAAGTTACTTCCCCCTTCTGTGCCTCAGTTTCCCCATCTGTAAAGTGGGAATCACAGTAGTACTTACCAAACAGGGTTGTCATAAGGCTAATTAGCTTAGTATTTCTTTCTTTCTCTCTCTTTTTTTTTTTTTTTTTTTTCACATCGCCCAGGCTGGACTGCAGTGGTGCAATCTCGGCTCGCTGCAACCTCTGCCTCCCAGGCTCAAGCAGCGATCCTCCCACCTCAGCCTCTGGAGTAGCTGGGACTACAGGTGTGCATCATCATGCCTGGCTAATTTTTGTATTTTTTTGTAGAGACGGGGTTTTGCCATGTTGCCCAGGGTAGTCTCAAACTCCTGAGTTCAAGCGATCTGCCCACCTCAGCCTTCCAAAGTGCTGGGATTACAAGCATGAACCATGGTGTCCGGCTAGCTTAGTATTTTCTTTTTCTCTCTTTTCTTTTTTTTTTTTTTTTGAGACGGAGTCTCGCTCTGTCGCCCAGGCTGGAGTGCAATGGCACGATCTTAGCTCACTGCAGCCTCCGCCTCTCCGGTTCAAGCAATTCTCCTGTCTCAGCCTCCCGAGTAGCTGGGATTACAGACACCCACCACCATAACCGGCTAATTTTTGTATTTTTAGTAGAGACGAGGTTTCACCATATTGGTCAGACTGGTCTTGAACTCCTGACTTCAGGTGATCTACCCGCCTTGGCCTCCCAAAGTGCTGGGATTACAGGCATGAGCCACCGTGCCCGGCCAAGCTTCGTATTTTCAAAGTGCCCAGTACACTGCCTGGCACAGGGTACATACTACAAAAGTGTTTGTTGTTATTGTTATTAGATACAGAAACGGCAAGCTAGGTTAATGAAAATGGCAACTTTCAGCTGGCAAACGGCAAAGCTCCTAAGTACAAATGCTACTGACAGGACCCACAGGAAAAGAAACTTTACCTGATGTCCCCCTTCTGGAGCATGTGCTCATTCTCAGAGTGAGGGCTTCCCCTAGTCCAGGAGGGATTTCTAAGTTGAACCTGCCTCTGGCCCAGGCTCTGTGATCCCTACGACTTACCTGACTCCTACCTAGCAGAATCAGGGGTAAATGGCGCTCTCCATGCCCTCACCAAACACCCTGGCCAATGGCCTCTACGTGCTGACCACCCCCGGGGTGCCATGGAGTCGGGCCCTCCTCCCTGTCTCTGCATGCCCTCAGAGGTCGCCATGCCTGCTCCAATCGGATGGCAGTTGTTTACCTGTGTAATCATATAATGTAATTATTACATAAGAGGGTGCACCCTGGGTGTGAAAAGAGCTGATTCCATGAAGAAAACAAAGCTGAGTGCTTCAGAAACCTAGTAAAAGACAAGTCACTCAATAAAACAAACTTCCTGTAGAATTATGGAATTAGACTAGGCAAGACAACTGTAAAAGCTCAGCAGGAATTATTAAAATGTAAAAGGAAGGGCGCTGTGGCTCACATCTGTAATTCCGGCACTTTGGGAGGCTGCGGTGGGAGGAATGCTTGAGCTCAGAAGTTCGAGACCAGCCTAGGCAACATAGCCAGACTTCGTCTCTACTAAAAATCAAAAAAATTAGCCGAGGCCAGGCATGGTGGCTCACGCCTGTAATCCCAGCACTTTAAGAGGCCGAGGTGGGTGGATCACTTGAAGTCAGGAGTTTGAGATCAGCCCGAACAACACAGTGAAACCCAATCTCTGCTAAAATACAAAAATTAGCCAGATGTGGTGTTGTGCATGACTATAATCCTAGCTACTCGGGAGGCTGAGGCAAGAGGTTTGCTTGAACTAGGGAGGCAGAGGTTGCAGTGAGCCAAGATCGCACCATTACACACCAGCCTGGGCGACAGAGCGAGACTGTTTCAAAAAATAAAAAAATAAAAATAAATTAGCCAGGTGTGTGTGATCCCTGCTACTTAGGAAGCTGAGGCAGGAAGATGGGTTAAGCCCAGAAGGTCAAGGCTGCAGAAAACTGTGATCTGCCCTCCAGTCTAGGTGACAGAGTGAGACCCTGTCTCAAAAAAAAAAAAAAAAAAGTAGGATTAAAATAGCGGATTATACATTGCATGTACGCCTTATACAGAAAGATGAACCTGTGGCCTACTCAAACATAAGCCCTTGGCCATCTGAGAGCAGATCAGGGAACCAATGTACACTGACATCTTTTAAGTGAAAATGAAATATTTATCGGGAAGGGAGAAAAAACAGTAGCTGGCATCCATAGCAGCTTCTCCAGGTGAGTGCTGCTGGAGAGGTATATAGGACTCTGTGCGGCCAGCCACGGAAAAAAATAAAATAAAATGTTTACATTTGAGGTAATGCATCTTAATAATTCTCTACCTAAACCAAACTCAGTTACTCAACCAACAAAGCACATTGGATAAAAGTGCTATTAAACTATTCGTTTCTCCACCCCGCACAGTGGCTCACACCTATAATCTCACCACTTTGGGAGGCCGAAGTGGGAAGATTGCTTGAGCCCAGGAGTTGGTGACCAGCCTGGGCAACACAGCAAGACCCCTGTCTCTACAGAAAATGAAAAAAATTAGCCGGGCATGGCGGTGTGCACTTGGGAGCTACTCAGGAGGCTGAGGCGGGAGGATCACTTGAGCTCAGGAGTTCAAGGCTGCATTGAGCTATGATAGCACCACTGCAGTCCAGCCTAGGAGACAGAGTGAGACCCTGTCTCTAAAAATAAATAAATAAGTAATCTCGGCATTTCTCATCCTAATTGTGTCTAATGGTTCATCATCCTCTTTGGTCCTAATCCACATTTTTAAAACTCTGGTTGGAGTCGCTGTGCTGGAAGTAGCGGAAACCACAAAAAAAACATAAACATCTTCCCAGAGCACCCGTTTGACTCTAAAGTTAGGGGAAAATATGCTTTATAGTAAAATAAACATGGATATATCATGGAATCGAATGTAAAATTAACATTAGCATTAAAAATAGAAGTTGAAGCTTCAAAGCGAGGTCGCAGTTGGGGTGGGCGGCTGCAGGTCAAGAGCTGCACATCCCATCTCTTCAGGCTGGAAGGATGGTGGGAAAGTTGGGGAAACATGGCCCATCGGGGTCAAGGTTACTGCCAGCTGCTCGGCCATCTCCTACCCGCTCCTCCTGGGAACCTGCAGCACAAGGGCTCCTGGGGTGCTGCCTTGTGAGCCTCACAGGTGACACCAGAATCCACTGCTGTGGCCAAGGTCACCTGAGGGCAGACCTCCCTGTGAGCTGCCATACCTTCCAGTCCAGGCCCCTTGAGCGGGGCCGGGGCGGCTCTTACCACTATCCTGGGAGAGGAAGAAAATGGCCTGCTCAAGATCTCACTGCCAGCAGTATTTGCCTCACATACCCAAGCTCCTTCCTACCTTGAAAGGCTAGAAAATGCTGACAAGGCCAGATGTAGTGGCTCATGTCTGTAATTCCAGCACTTTGGGGGGCCGAGGCGGGAGGATCTCTTGAGTCCAGGAATTCAAGAGCAGCCTGGGCAACATAGCAAAATGGGATATTTATTGACACATGCTCTGTGCATTCCATCTGAGTCATTCATGGGAAGATCAAATAAGGTAATGGATGAATAAAGCTTACTACACCCTGCAAACCTCAAGAACTCATGACAGGAACACCTGTCATTAAAATCCACTCTGAGCCAGGCTGAGCAGGGCTCACCCATAGTCCCAGCTACTTGAGAGGCTGAGGTGGGAGGATCATTTGTGCTCAGGAGTTCAAGACCAGCCTGGACAGGCCAGGCCTGGTGGCTCACACCTATAATCCCAGCACTTTGGAAGGCCAAGGTGGGTGGATCTCTTGGGCCCAGGAGTTGGAGACCAGTGTGGGCAACACGGTGAAACCCTGTCTTCCATTGAAATACAAAATTAGTGGGGTGTGATGGCGTGAACCTGTACTCCTGGCTACTTGGGAGGCTGCAGTGGGAAGAAAGCTTGAGCCCAGGAGATCAAGGATGTAGTGAGATATGATTGCACCACTGCACTCCAGCCTGGGCGATGGAGTGAGATTTTATCTCAAAAAAAGACCAGCCTGGACAGTAGAGTGAGACTCCAGTATCTAAATAAATAAATTTTTAGGCCAGACGCGGTGGCTCACACCTGTAATCCCAGCACTTTGGGAGGCTGAGACGGGCAGATCACTTGAGGTAAGAAGTTCGAGACCAGCCTGGCCAACATGGTGAAACCCCATCTCTACCAAAAATACAAAAATTAGCCGGGTGCAGTGGTGGGCACCTATGGTCCCAGCTACTCGGGAGGCTGAGGCATGACAATCGCTTGAACCAGGAAGGGGGAGGCTACAGTGAGCCAAGATCGCACCACCGCACTCCAGCCTCAGTGACAGAGCAAGACTCCGTCTCAAAAAAAAAAAACAAATTGTTTTTTAAAAATCCATTCCCTACCACAGTGTGGGCCTCAAAGATTCATTCATCCAATGGTAAAAACTGCAACTTTTTGGGTACCCATAACTTGGTCCAGGTGTTTCATTATTTCCAATCTTTACGACATCTCTACGACAATCCAGTCAAAGAGGTACTATCATCCTAATTCTCAGATGAGAACCCAGAAACTTAAATAACTTGTCAAGGTCCCCTACATGTTAAGTGTCAAAGCCAAGATATGAAGCCTGTAATTCTAAAACTCTTGCTTTTGATGCTAATCTGAAGCTAACCTTTTATTCATTTTCAAAACACAGTCCTGCTGGAGACATGCAGCCATTCACATCTTAGGAAACTATCACATATTAGATGTGCTGCACTCAATTTAAAAATAGACCACACATCATCACCAGTTTCCAAATGACAGCAGATGGGCTGTATTATTCAAATACTCATCACACCACACAATAGGGAAAAAAAGATTCATGACCTGGTCACGGCTCCTGGATGCTTGAAACCATCAGAAACAGAAGTTGTGGTCTGGGAGTACATCTCCTTTCCTTGGCTCTGAATATGAGGAACTTTTTTTTTTTTTTTGAGGTGGAATTTTGCTCTTGTCACCCAGGCTGGAGTGCAACCTCTGCCTCCCAGGTTCAAGTGATTCTCCTGTCTCAGCCTCCTAAGTAGCTGGGATTATAGGCACCCACCACCACGCCCAACTAATTTTTGTATTTTTAGTAGAGACAGGGTTTCACCATGTTGGCCAGGCTGGTCTTGAACTCCTGATCTCAGGTAATCCACCTGTTTTGGCCTCCCAAAGTGTTGGGATTACAGGCGTGAGCCACCGCGCCTGGCGAGAAACATTTTTAATGGAATTTTTTAGAAGGATGTGTAAGGAGAAAGTTGAGGTTTTTGTTTTTCCTCCTAGAAGAAAATTCTCATGAAGTAGTTCGTTTGAGACCAAGATCCTGGTGTTATTAACTTCCTCCTCAACAGCAGGTCAGCAGCAAAGAGGAAAATGCAGGCATCAAGCACACCCTGTTTGCGTGACTCTCCTCTCCTCCCTTAAGGCTCCCTGAAGCCCACTCAAAGCGAAAGCCAAGGCCACTCTGAAGGCTTTAAGAGGTCTGGCGCAGGCTCATGCCCGTAATCCCAGTACTTTGGCAGGCTGAGGCAGGAGGATCGCTTGAGCCCAGGAGTTTGAGACCTGAACCAATGTATACTTTTCATGTACTGATTTATGATTTTACCTACAATTCCTGTCTTCCTAAAATGCATAAAACCAAACTGTAACCCGACCATCTTGGGCACACTTTCTCGGGACCTCTTGAGACTGTTTCTTGGGCCATGGTCACTCATGTTGACTCAGAATGAGCCTGGGCAACAAAAGGAGACCTCCATCTCTACAAAAAGCTACAAAAATTACCCGGGTGTGGTGGCATGTGCCTGTTGTCCCAACTACTAGGTGGGCGGATCACTTGAACCCAGGAGACTGAGGCTGCAATGAGTTATGATCGCTCCACTGCGTTGCACCCTGGGTGACAGAGCAAGACCCTGTCTCAAAAAAAAATTAATTAGAAATAAAAATAATTAAAAGGTTTCAAGAGCAGGCATTATGGGCAGCAACCCAAGCTGGAGTCAAAGCCCCAGATTCTGTCCCCTGAAATACCTGAGGAAACCACCCGGCTGCCTCAGTTTCCCCAACAGCATATAGGGTCATCTGGATGTGAGCAGCAGAACAGTTACCAAGACAAATTCTGGACTTGAACGAAACCATTAGTGAGTCCTTAGCCCCCATTTCCATGCTACAGAGGCTGCAGGACCACAGCAGATTCAGAGTCTTGGAGACACAGCCCCGTCAGCCCCTACTCATCTGCTCAGGGAGCTAAGACCACTTGGGATAGGTTCACCAGCTTGCTCAGGGAGGCTCACACCCAGATCCAGTCAGCCAGCCGAGGACACAGTCTATTTGGACAGAAAGAGGTTGTCAGCTCCCCTTCTGGGACCATCTACCTCTAAGGCAGAAAAATCAATCTGCTATAGATTAAAACAAAATCAATCTTGAGGGAGAACAGAGACTTGTTAATTTATATTAATATATAATAAGAATGAGGGGAAGGATGGGAGAGGGGTAAGGGATAAAAGACTACACATTGGGTACAGTGTATACTGCTTGGGTGATAGGTGGATCAAAATCTCAGAAATCACCACTAAAGAACTTACTCGTATAACTAAAAACCACCTGTACCCCAAAAACTATTGAAATAAAAATAAAATAAAGTATTTGCCAAACCAAAAAAATAAAAAGAAGAAGAAGAACAGCTAATATTTACAGAGTATGAACTATGTGGTAGGTGATGTTCATTATCTATTTACCTTATTTAATCCTTCAGACAAACCTAGGAATGGGTCCATTAAGGTTCATTTTACAGCCAAGGAAACAGAGGATCAGAGAAGTTAAGTAGGCACCTCAAAGTCACACAGCTGGGAAGTGGAAGAGCAATGGTTTGAATCTAAATCCGTCCACCACTAGAGTTCATGGGTTTAACTACTGCATTACTGAATTTCAAGATGAATCCAACTCCCGGGGAGTTGGTTCACTGGACAACTAAGGAAGTGCAGACCTCATGCTATACATCCAGGCAGTAAAGAGAAAGAAAGCTATTTAAACTCATTGGCAATAAAAGAACTAGGTTTTACACCAGGTGTGGTGGCTCACTCCTGTAATCCCAGCACTTTGGGAGGCCAAGCTGGGAAGATCAATTGAGCCCAGGAGTTCCAGACCATCCTGGGCAATATGGCGAAACCCTGTCTTTACTAAAAAAAAAAAAAAAAAAAAAAAAAAAAAAATACAAAAATTAGCCAGGCATGGTGGCGGCACCTGTAGTCCCAGCTACTTGGGAGGCTAAGGTGGGAGGATCATTTGAGCCCAGGAGGTCGGGGCTGCAACAAGCTGTGATTGATCTGGTGCACTCCAGTGTGGGCGACAGAGTGAGACTCCATCTCAAAAAAAAAAAAAAGAAAAAAAAAGAAAGATACGTTTTAAATAATTACCTCTGAGCCTATTAGCAAAACATTATTTCGGCCAGGCGCAGTGGCTCATGCCTGTAATCCCAGCACTTTCCGAGGCCGAGGCGGGTGGATCACGAGGTCAGGAGATGGAGACTATCCTGGCTAACACAGTGAAACCCCATCTCCACTAAAAATACAAAAAATTAGCTGGGTGTGGTGGCGGGCGCCTGTGGTCCCAGCTACTTGGGAGGCTGAGACAGGAGAATCGCTTGAACCCGGGAGGCGGAGTTTGCAGTGAGCCGAGATTGCACCACTGCACTCCAGCCTGGGTCACAGAGTGAGACTCTGTCTCAAAAAAAAAAAAATTCTTTCAATATTATTCAACGCTGGCAAGGATGTTATGAAACTATTATATGTCACTGGGATAAATTGGTCACCCAGGCTGGAGTTCAATGGTGTGATCATCGCCCTTGGCAACCTTGAACTCCTGGGCTCAAGCAATCCTCTCGCCCCAGCCTCCCAAGTAGCTGGGATTACAGGTGCATGCCACTGTGCCCAGCTAATTTTTAAAAACAATTTTTGGCTGGGCGCAGTGGCTCATGCCTGTAATCCTAGCACTTTGCGAGGCAGAGGCGGGCAGATTGCCTGAGCTCAGGAGTTTGAGACCAGCTTGAAAAACATGGTGAAACCCCCCTCTACTAAATATAAAAAATTAGGCCGGGCGCAGTGGCTCACACCTGTAATCCTAGCACCTTGTGAGGCTGAGGAGGGCAGACTGCCTGAGGTCAGGAGTTCAAGACCAGCCTGGGCAACATGGTGAAACCCCATATCTACTAAAATAAAAAAATTAGCCGGGCATGGCAGCGTGCGCCTGTAGTCCCAGCTACAGGAGGCTGAGGCAGGAGAATCACTTGAACCCGGGAGGCAGAGGTTGCAGTGAGCCGAGATCACGCCACTGCACTCCAGCCTGGGCAACAGAGCGAGACTCCATCTCCGAAAAAAAAAAAAAAATTAGCAGGCATGGTGGCGCAAGCCTGTAATCCCAGCTACTGGGGAGGCTGAGACAGAATTGCTTGAACCCGGGAGGCAGAGGTTGCAGTAAGCCAAGATCGCACCACTGCACTCCAGCTTGGGTGACAGAGCGAGACTCTGCCTCAAAAAATAAATAAGTAAATAAAAAATAAAAAAGAATTTTGTAAAGATGGAGGGAGGGTCTCACTATTTTGCCCAGGCTGGTCTCAAATTCAGGTGTGAGCCACTACACCTGACCTCAAGCATTTATTTCTACTGATTTCAAGACAAAGCTTAACTCTCTCAACGAGTTGCCAATCAGAAAATCTTTGAATACGGCCAGGCGTGGTGGCTCATACCTGTAATCCCAGCACTTGGGAGGCCAGGGCAGGTGGTTCACTTGAGCTCAGGAGTTCAAGACCAGCCTGGCCAACATAGTAAAACCCTGTCTCTACAAAAATACAAAAATTAGCCCAGTGGGTGCCTGTAATCCCAGCCACTCGAGAGGCTGAGGCAGGAGAATCACTTGAACCCAGGAAGCAGAGGTTGCAGGGAGCCGAGATCGCACCACTGTACTCCAGCCTCGGTGACAGAATGAGACTCTACCTCAAAAAAAAAAAAAAAAAAAAAGACCAGGCGCGGTGGCTCATGCCTGTAATCCTAGCACTTTGGGAGACTGAGGCGGGTGGATCACCTAAGGTCAGGAGTTCAAGACCAGCCTGGCCAACATGGTGAAACCCCATCTCTACTAAAAATACAAAAGCCAGGCGCGGTGGCTCATGCTTGTAATCCCAGCACTTTGGGAGGCTGAGGCGGGTGGATCACTTGAGGTCAGGAGTTCGAGACCAGCCTGGCCAACATGGTGAAACCCCATCTCTACTAAAAATACAAAAAATTGGCTGGGTATGATGGTGGGCGCCTGTAATCCCAGCTACTCTGGAAGCTGAGGCAGGAGAATCGCTTGAAGCCAGGAGAAGGAGGTTGCAGTGAGCCAAGATTGTGCCATTGCACTCCAGCCTGGGCAAAAGAGCAAAACTCTGCCTCAAAAAACAAAAACAAAAACAAAAATTAGCTGGGCATGGTGGTGGGCAGCTGTAGTCCCAGCTACTTGAGAGGCTGAGGCAGAAGAATAGCCTGAACCCAGGAGGCGGAGGTTGCAGTGAGTGGAGATCGTACCACTGCACTCCAGCCTGGATGACAGAGTAAGACTCAGTCTTGGGGGTAAAAAAAAAAGAATGAAAGGGTTTATAGGATGATGAAAGCTGAAATGTTTAAACAGAAAGAAGTTATGTCTTCTTTACCTAAATATTTTATGAGAATGGATATTATATCTGGCTGCGGAATATTTCCCCTGCCTACTATTGGAAACCAGGAAGCGTGTAAATCCCCTCCTCCAGCAGTATTAATTGGACATGTCAATGTCCACACCAAGCTCACACAGCATAGAATAGAAGCTGCAGCGCCGGCATGTGCTGGCATAAGCGAATTCTGTTCCACAGCCCTGTGTGGAATGTAAACCAGAGCTACAGCAAGAGCTTGTGAGTGCACCCCATCTCTACTAAAATACAAAAAATTAGCCGGGCATGGCGGCGTGCGCCTGTAGTAGGGGAGGGTGAACTGTCACCCAAATCTCCCAGAGATGAGGTGACTACTGGGACTTTGGACTAGAGCATTTCCACTTGAGAGGCATTTACTACCTTGCCATGGTACATTCACCAAAGCTACCCCTATGATGGATATGACTGAAAAACATGAAATTACTTTTTCAGGTTTTTTTTTTGACAGGCTGTCACTCTGTTACCCAGGCTGAAATGCATTAGCGCGATCACGGCTCACTGCAGCCTTGACCTCCAAGGCTCAGGCAATCCTCCTGCCTCAGCCTCCCAAGTAGCTGGAATCACAGGCGCACACCACCACACCCAGCTAACTGTTTTTATTTTTTGTAGGATAGGGTCTCCCTTATGTTGCCTAGGCTGGTCTCAAACTCCTGGGCTCTAGCGATCTTCCCATCTTGGCCTCCCAATGTGCTAGGATCACAGGTGTGAGCCACCGCACCCAGCTAGGACATAAAATAATCTTAAGACTGAAATACCCAGGACATCTTAGGTGATGTCAAGGAAACACTCTAACAGGGATGACAATGCCCAGAAGAGTTCCCTAATAAAACAGAAATCATTTATACGGGATGGCATTACCTGGGGAAGGCAAGGAGGAGATACTCACATGAGCAGGGAGCCTCTTTTCCCCTAGGACTGACTCTGGCACTATGATGAGCAGCTGGATTCTGTAGCGCCCAACAAACAGCTCTCCCTGAGCAAACGAGAGCTGCTGGGGTGGTGGCTAGCAGTTCCAAGCTGAACAACGCCTCGTTTGCAAAGATGCCAATCCGATCAAAGATGGTAAAAACAAATCAGCTCTAAGGGCTGAAGTGCATGCTGTTTTCCCAGCAGTGATGGGAGAACTGAACAGTGGTAAAACCCCCTGTATCTGTGCAGGGCTTTCGGTGCCAGTTCACCCTCCCCTTGTGGGCGGTGGTCAACAGCCTGGCCATACATTTAGACAGGAGGGCAATGCAAACCTGACCTATAAAACAGATATTTCTTTGGGACACAGCCCTATAGAAAATGAGGGGTAGGCTGGGTGCAGTAGTTCACGCCTGTAATCCCAGTACTTTGGGAGGCCAAGGCAGGTGGATCACCTGAGGTCAGGAGTTCGAGGCCAGCCTGGGCAACATGGTAAAACCCTATCTCTACTAAAAATACAAAAATTAGCCGAGCATGGTGATGCCTGCCTGTAGTCCCAGCTACTTGGGAGGCTGAGGCAGGAGAATCGCTTGAACCCGGGAGGTGGAGGTTGCAGTGAGCTGAGATATGCCACTGCACTCCAGCCTGGGCGACAGAGTGAG
This sequence comes from Pongo pygmaeus, assembly GCF_028885625.2. NCBI lineage: Eukaryota > Metazoa > Chordata > Mammalia > Primates > Hominidae > Pongo > Pongo pygmaeus. The sequence continues at coordinate 221,565,339 of NC_072373.2, forward strand.
ACTCCATCTCAAAAAAAAAAAAAAAAAGAAAAAGAAAAAGAAAGAAAGAAAATGAGGGGTGCATTAAAGTCGGACCTCTTCATCAATGATAGACTGGATTAAGAAAATGTGGCACATATACACCATGGAATACTATGCAGCCATAAAAAAGGATGAGTTCATGTCCTTTGTAGGGACATGGATGAAGCTGGAAACCATCATTCTCAGTAAACTATCGCAAGGACAAAAAACCAAACACCGCATGTTCTCACTCATAGGTGGGAACTGAACAATGAGAACACATGGACACAGGAAGGGGAACATCACACACTGGGGCCTGTTTTGGGATGGGGGAAGAGGGGAGGGATAGCATTAGGAGATACAGCTAATGTAAATGACAAGTTAATAGGTGCAGCACACCAACATGGCACATGTATACATATGTAACAAACCTGCACGTTGTACACATGTACCCTAGAACTTAAAGTATAATAAAAAAAATTAAAAAAATAAAAATAAAAGAATAAAAAAAATAAAGTCGGACCTCCTAACGCCCATCAGAAGAGCCTTCTAGGTTTGGAAGGTGACAAGAATCAACAGGTAGATATCAACAGGTAGATATCCCACATGCTCCCTTGAGGTGGCCACCTGGGTCCGTGAAATGAGGGGATACGGGCCCCACAGCGGTGCAGAGATGGGCTGAATCTAGCATGTTCCTCCGCACCCTCTCGGGCGCATAATGCCAGGAAGAACTGTTCTGTATGCCAGTGAGAGAGACAGACACTGCATAGGGCTGTGGGGCAGATTCCCTGGTGGGAGGCCCTGAACATAGCTGGCAAGTGACAGGCTGGTAGCCCTGGGGACTACGACTGGGTCTTGAATAAACGCTGACTTGGAGTGGGCTTTGCTTACCCAGTGGAAAGTGCAAATGCTCAGAGTGCCAGAGCCAAACCAGAACAGAAGACACTGTGTGGGTTTGGATGGCTGTCATTTCTTCAGACCACAGAACACGCTGTACAGCCCATAATATCCAGCTATGCGCTGGACAGAGCGACAGCCTCCGCAGAGCAATAGTTTGATAAAGAAATGGAACCGCAGCCAGGTGCAGTGGCTCACGCCTGTCATCCCAGCACTTTGGGATGCCGAGGCAGGTGGATCACCTGAGGTTCAGGAGTTCGAGATCAGCCTGGCCAACATGGCAAAACCCCGTCTCTACTAAAAATACAAAAATTAGCCAGGCCTGGTGGCGGGCACCTGTACTCCCAGCTGCTTGGATGGCTGAGACAGGAGAATTGCTAGAACTCGAGAGGTGGAGGTTGCAGTGAGCTGAGATCTTGCCACTTCACTCCAGCCTGGGAAAAAGAGCGAGACGCTGTCTCAAAAAAAAAGAAAAAAGTAGTGGAACCGCTCTTGCCTTTTGTGGTCATCACCGAAGCCGGAGCGGCCAAAATGAAGTTCAATACCTTTGTGACTTAGAACCACAGCAAGAACCACAAAAGGCATTTCTATGCACCTTCCCATATTCACAGGAAGAGAGATTATGTCTTTCCCTCTTTCCAAAGAGCTGAGGCAGAAGCCTAAGTTCAGGTTGTGTGAGGACACCACAGAGGCCAGCAAACCGGCAAAGCGGTCCAGGTTTAAAGGAAGAAATATGTCATCTACACTGAACAAATGCAGTGGGAAAAGTCTAATGGCACAACTGTCCACGCTGGCATTCATCCCAGCCATGCTGTTATCATTAGGCTAACACTGGACAATGACCACAAAAAGATTCTTGAATGGGCCAGGCATGGTAGCTCACGCCTGTAATCCCAGCACTTTGGAAGGCCAAGACAAGAGGATCTCTTGAGCTTAGGAGTTTGAGACCAGCCTGGGCAACATAGCAAGACCTTGTCTCTCAAAAAAAAAATTTGAGATCGAGTCTCGCTCCATCACCCAGGTTGGAGTGGAGTGGCATGATCTCGACTCACTGCAACCTCCGCCTCCCTGGTTAAGGGTTCAAGTGATTTTCCTGCCTCAGCTTCCTGAATAACTAGGACTACAGGTATGCACCACCATGTCCGGATAATTTTTTTTTTTTTTTTTTTTTTTGAGACGGAGTCTCCCTCTGTCACCCAGGCTGGAGTGCAGTGGTGCAATCTCGGCTCACTGCAAGCTCCGCCTCCTGGGTTCACACCATTCTCCTGCCTCAGCCTCCGAAGTAGCTGGGACTACAGGTGCCCGCCACCAAGCCCAGCTAATTTTTTGTATTTTTAATAGAGACAGGGTTTCACCGTGTTAGCCAGGATAGTCTCGATCTCTTAATCTCGTGATCTGTCCACCTCGGCCTCCCAAAGTGCTGGGATTACAGGCGTGAGCCACCGCGCCCGGCCAATTTTTGTATTTTTTTGTAGAGACGGGGTTTCGCCATGTTGGCCATGCTGGTCTCAAACTCCTGATCCTAAGTGATCCACCCGCCTTGGCCTCCAAAAGTGCTGGGATTACAGGTGTGAACCACCACATCCGGCCTCTAGTAAAAAAAAAAGTTTTAAATTAGCTAGGCGTGGTAGCATGCACCTACAGTCCCAGCTACTCCAGAGGCTGAGGCAGGAGGATCACTTGAGCCCACGTAGTCGAGGCTGCAGTGAGCTGTGATTGCACCACTGCACTCTAGCCTGGGCAACAGAATGAGACCCTAAAAAGAAAAAGAAAAGAAAAGAAAAATCCTTGGCTGGGTATGGTGGCTCAGGCCTGTAATCCCAGCACTTTGGGAGGCCGAGGCGAGTGGATCACCTGAGGTCAGGAGTTCGAGATCAGCCTGTCCAACACGATGAAACCCTGTCTCTACTAAAAATACACAAATTATCTGGGCGTGGTGGCGCATGCCTGTAATCCCAGCTACTTGGGAGGCTGAGGCAGGAGAATCACTTAAACCTGGGAGGTGGAGGTTGGGGTAAGCCGAGATCGCGCCATTGCACTCCAGCCTGGGCAACAAGAGCAAAAATCCATCTCAAAAAAATACAAAAATTAGCCAGGTGTGGTGGTGCGTACCTGTAATTCCAGCTACTCAGGAGGCCGAGGCAGGAGAATTGCTTGAATCAGGGAGGTGGAGGTTGCAGTGAGGCTGAGATCAAGCCACTGCACTTCCAGCCTGGGTGACAGAGCAAGACACTGTCTCAAAAAAAAAAAAAAAAAAAAATGTAGTGGAATGTCCAGCCTTAAAAATGAAAGAAATCCTGATACATACCCCCACACGGATTAAGCTTCAAGAAAGCATGCTAAATTAATGAAGCCAGTAATAAAAAGACAAATACTGTAGGATTCCACTCATGTGCAGTACCTAGAGTTGTCCAAAGCACAGAGAGAGCAGAATGGCTGCCAGGGCTGGGAGGAGAGGGGAGTTAGTGTTTAAGGGGAAAAGAATTTCAATTTTGCAACATGAAAAAAATGCCTGGGGGTGGGCGGTGGTGATGGTTGCACAATAGTGTGAATGTACTAAATCCCACAGAACTGCACTCTTAAAAATGCTTAAGATGGTAAATTTTATGTTATGTATATTTTACAATTAAAACATGAAAATTAAGATAAAAAGCATATGCCTACCAATTACAACTAAATTATTTTTTATTTTAAGTGCTGGGGTACATGTGCAGGATGTGCAGGTTTGTTACACAGGTAAACGTGTGCTACGGTGGTTTGCTGTACCTATCAACCCATCACCTAGGTATTAAGCCCTGCATACATTAGCTATTTATCCTGATGCTCTCCCACCCCCTACCCCACCCTCACAAGCCCCAGTGTGTGTTGTTTCCCTCCCTGTGTCCATGTGTTCTCATAATTACAACTAAGTTAAAATGCATGTCCAAGAGAAGTTAATGGAAAGGATGCCCAAATGGGCAACCGCTGTGTTGGGCTACAGGGATGATGATAAATGGCTTCTGTTTCTAATCCACTCCACACCAGCTCCTTTGCAGACACTGCATGGATTGCTATGTGCCTGGCACTTTACACAGGATAATATACAAAATCCTCAAGACTAGCAGGTAGGTATTGCTGTCTCAGTGTTACAACTGGACTCTGAGGTTCTGATGGGTTAAGCGATTTGCCCAAGGTCACCCAGCAGATAAAAAGTGGCTGGGCGGCCAGGCCCAGCATTTTGGGAGGCCAAGGTGGGTAGATCACCTGAGGTCAGGAGTTTGAGACCAGCCTGGCCAACATGGCAAAACCCCGTCTCCACTAAAAATACAAAAATTAGCCAATTAGCCAGGTATAGTGGCATGAGCCTGTAATCTCAGCTACTCGGGAGGCTGAGGCAGGAGAATCACTTGAACCTGGGAGGCGGAGGTTGCAGTGAGCCAAGATCCCACCACTGCACTCCAGCCTGGGCGACAGAGTGAGACTCTGCCTCACCAAAAAAAAAAAAAAAAAGTGGCTGGGAAAAAACCCAGTTCAGCTGACTCCAAAGACAGTACATTTTCTCCCATGTGGCAATCCCCCTAAAACCACCACCTCACCCAGCCCCACTCTCACCTGGACATAAATGACTTTTTTTTTTTTGAGACAGGGTCTCGCTCTGTCACGCAGGCTGGAGTGCAGTGTTGCAACCGTAGCTCACTGCAGCCTTAAACTCCTGGACTCAAGTAATCCTCCCACCTCAGTCTCCCACGTAGCTGGGGCTACAGGCGTGCATCACAATGCTCAGCTAATTTATTTTTATTTTTTGCAGAGATGGGGGTCTCACTATGTTGCCCTTGCTGGTCTCAAACTCCTGGGCTCAAGTGATCCTCCTTCCTTAGCCTCCCAAAGCATTAGGAATACAAACATGAACCACCATGCCTAGCCATAAATGGTTTTCCAAAGTTTCAAAAACAAGGCCGATTATGCTTCTCTATTGATAAGAAAGCACTTCTTCCAGATTTCATGACCAACATAGAAAAGAGGAATGCCCCCATTGTGGCTGATGCAAGGGGGGGCCCAGCCCTTCCAGAGAGCCCTGGAGCACCTCACCCAATCGTTCTCCCATGTCCTTACCACCCCTCCTACAAACTTCAATGATGAATGGGGCTCCCCAAACCCCTCCCAGTGCCACCAGCCCCATGCCATGTCCTGGGGTAAGAGGTGGGAACAGAGCAGCGTCTGTGTCACCATCTGAGCCCTCCCCCCACCTCTGCCCAACAGACCAAAGTTCAAAATGTGAGGGGCTGTGTGACCTCAGAGAGAGAGAGAGTAGCCCTGGGCTGGGAATGGGCTGCGGAGGGCAGGGACTGTTGTTGAAGATAAAGAGGGAGGAGTTTGTTGGGGAGGGAAAGTAAGAGAAGCATTTCTCCTCCTGAGCTCCAGAAGTTTTCTGCTCCTGGGACCCCAGGAGGTTGGGGGTGGGGTGGGGACTGCCAGTTCATAAAAGTTGGGGAACGGAAAGCAGGAAGGAGGCTGGGGTCAATGGTCCAGCAGAGACCACCAGGGACTCTGACATCTTTGCCTAAAGTCACCCAGGGGAAAGTGGCAGAACAGGGCGGCTTCCCTGCAAAGATAACCGCACTCCCCACCGTCCCCAGAAAATACAGAAAGACATTCCTGTTTATCTGTAGCAGGCTGAATGGTGGCCCCCACAAAGATAGGTCTTAACCCCCAGGACCTGGACACTATCTGGAAAAATAATAATGTGGAAAATGGGTCTTTGCAGATCTAAGTAAGTTAAAGATCCTGAAATGATTTCTACCTGAATTATCTGAGGGAGCCCTAAATCCAACAAGAAGTGTCCTTAAAAGAGACAGACAGAGACCCAGACGCATGGAGGAGACGCCCTTGTGAAGACGGAGGCAGAGACCGGAGTGATGCAGCCACAGGCCAAGATATGCTGGAGCCCCCAGAAGGAAGAGTAAAGAAGGATTCTCCCCCTACAGCCCCCAGATGGAGCGAGGCCTTGCTGATGCATTAATTTTTAACTTCTGGCCTCCAGAACTGTGAGAGAATACATTTTTTTTTTTTTTTTTTTTGAGATGGAGTTTCGCTCTGTCACCCAGGCTGGAGTGCAGTGGCACAATCTCAGCTCACTACAACCTCTGCCTCCTGGGTTCAAGCAATTCTCCTGTCTCAGCCTCCTGAGTAGCTGGGATTACAGGCACGTGCCACCACGCCCGGCTAATTATTGAATTTTTAGTAGAGACGGGCTTTACCATGTTGGCCAGGCTGGTCTCGAACTCCTGACCTTAGGTGATCTGCCCGCCTTGGCCTCCCAAAGTGCTGGGATTACAGGCATGAGCCATCACACCGGGCCCATTGCTGTTGTTTTCTTTTAGTGACAGGATCTCGCGATGTTGCCCAAGTTGTAGTGCCATGGCTACTCACAGGCTCAATCATGGCTCACTGCAGCCTCAAACTCCTGGGCACAAGTGATCCTCCCACCTCAGCCTCCCAAGTAGCTGAAACTATAAGCATGCACGTTTCTGTTGTTTTAAGCCACAAAGTTTGAGGTCATTTGTTACAGCAACCACAGGAGGTTAACACTGGTTGAGCATCCCAAATCTGAAATCTAAAACGTTCCAAAATCCGAAAATTTTGAGTGCCATCATGATCAAATACAAAGCTCCTTGGAGCATTTCAGATGTCAGCTATTTGGATTTGGAATGCTCAGTTGGTAAGCATATAATGCAAATATTCCAAAATCCAAACTCCAATCCATTTCTGGTCCCAAGCATTTTGGATAAGGGATACTTAACCCGTACAGCATCCCTCCGGGCAAAAATCCCAAATAGGTCCATCCCTTTCTGCATCTCCTCCTCTCCCACCCTACTCCTGGCACCGCCTACTCTTCTGGCATTTTCTCTAAGTGGAAGCAATTTCCCCCAATATGAGTGAAACAGAAGCCAACTGAAATACTACTTTGGAAATGCCACACCCTTCACTCTGATCACTCCCCCTGTGCTCAGAATGTAATAGGAAGGCCAGGCATGGTGGCTCACGCCTTTAATCCTAGCACTCTGGGAGGCCAAGGTGGGCGGATCACCTGAGGTCAGGAGTTCGAGACCAGCCTGGCCAACATGGCAAAACACTGTCTCTGCTAAAAGTACTAAAAATAGCTGGCCATGGTGGCACATGTCTGTAATCCTAGCTACTCAGGAGGCTGAGGTGGGAGAATCGCTTGAACCTGGGAGGCAGGGGTTGCAGTAAGATGAGATCACACCATTGCACTCCAGCCTGGGCGACAAAGCGAGACTCCGTCTCAAAAAAGAAAAAAGAAGAAAAAAGAAAGTAATAGGAAAAGGGACCCATTTCCAGGAGCCCTGACCCTTATCCGAGGTGGTGAGGTTGTGACTTCTGGGGAGGGAGGGGAGTTTCACACATATCCAGCCAGTGCAGCTGGAAGGGGAACTTTCACAGGCCCCAGGGACTGTGCTGGCCCTCAGGGAGGGGAGAGTGGCCCATTATTTTGGTAGGACCCACAGCAAGCCACAGTGTTTAGCTGCAATAAAAAAAGGGGGGTGGGGGGTTCCTGGGTTTTTTATTTTTTCCATCTTGAAACTGGCAGCATTTCTGATATGATTGCTGGGGATTTCCACCAACCAAATTAAAGACAATTCAGTCTTAGCGTTAACTGTAGGGAGAGAGGTGGCATTTTGCAACCTTCGCTATTTATGAAACACTGTCACCGGTACCAAGATGACAATATTTTCCTCCCTTTCAAACAAGCCAGGCTCTGCCATCCTCCAGTGGACAGGGCCCTTCCTTGTCTCATTCATCCTGGGGTACTGCTTCTAGACCATCTTCTCTAACAGCTTTGCTGAAAAACACACTTGTCCCCTGGGGAGTAGCTGAAGCCACCCTCCTGGCTGAAAGAGCTTTTTTTTCTTTCTTTTTTTTTTTTTTTTTGAAATGTAGTCTCACTCTGTTGCCCAGGCTGGAGTGCAGTGGCACAATCTCAGCTCACTGCAACCTCCACCTCCTGGATTGAAGCGATTCTCCTGCCTCCGCCTCCCGAGTAGCTGGGATTACAGGTGCTCATTACCACGCCCAGCTAATTTTTTTTTGCATTTTTCGTAGAGACAGATATTCACCATGTTGGCCAAGATGGTCTTGAACTCCTGACCTCAAGTGATCCGCCCACCTCGGCCTCCCAAAGTGCTGGAATTATAGGCGTGAGCCACCGCACTTGGCCTGAAAGAGCCTTCTGAAGGTCCCACGTTAAGGAAACATTTGCTGGGGCCCCAAACCCCACCATCAGGCCCCACACCAGCAGCTGGCCTCAGGGAGGGAGGGAACTGCTCTCTACACAAAAATGGTTTTGAAAATAACCCAGCCAAAGGGGAATTGCTTCATCCGTTGCACATTCACTTCTCCCTTTCACTGTGCAATTTAAGAAAAACAAGGTGAAGCAGGAACCGACTCTCACCATCCCCACTCCCACTCCCATGAATTCCACCGGACACTCTTGTGCGAAAGCGGACTGGCTCTGGGGTCTGGCCTCCAACCACTGGTGGACTGTCTGTCCTGTAAGCCCCCCAGGGGCTGATGCCCTCCCAGTCTGCCTGCCCTGTTCTTAGCACAGCCCCTGGCCCCCCGTGGGATCTCAGGAAATACTTGCTAAACATAGTACCGGAGGAGAAACGGAGCCCACAGCTTAGTGCAAAGACCTGGCGGCGTGGACTGAGGCTGCAGAAACGCCCTTTTCCTGCTAGAAGGGGACATCCGCGTGATCGGGAGTACCTCTGGGGCACGTGCCGTAATTCCAGAAACATCTAAGTGAGTAGTGTGGCCAATGTAGTCTGTTTCTGAACAGGGGCTGAGGGGTGGGGGAAGTGGGGCTCAGAAGGAGGCTAGCTTAGTTGTCTCTGGAGCAGGCAACTGGGTTGTTGTATTATGTTTCTCAGAGATGGGCTCTTGCTCTGTCACCCAGGCTGGAGCGCAGTGGCACTGTAATAGCTTACTGCAAACTTGAACTCCTGGCTTCAAGTGATCCTCCCGTCTGGGCCTCCCAAAGCACTGGGATGACAGGTATGAGCTACCGCTCTCAGCCACAACTGGGTTTTAAGAGCACTCCTCCAGCCCACTCCAGTGTCTTCCATCATTCTGTGAAAGTACCAAAAGAGGACCAAGCCCAGGAAGCCGCCAGCAGGCCTCTCACCAGCCAAGATGGCTGGAATCCTAATATCAAGAAATGAAACTCCAGCAGGCCATGGAAATGCTAAGGGGTTGGCATTTCTGCTCTAGAGAGAGCCAAAGAGAAAGCTCTATTTATATCTCCTTGCGTTTGGTCGCAGCCTCATCAACCAAAAGAACCTTCCGCCCCACTCAACACATCAATCAAATTGGGGAGGGGGTGTGAATAGCAGCAGCGGGCGTTACAGAGGAGTCTCAAGGGTATCTTAGAGGGTGCCTCTCTGAAAAGTCGTCCCCTCCAAATGCCCCCCAAGAGAATTACTAGGACATTCTCCTTCCCCCGCAAGCAACGGCACCCCCAGATAATTAAACGCGCTGGCGTCGGAAAGAGCTGGGATTCTGGAGAAGCTACTTGTAAACTGTGTGGGTTGGTGAGTTATTTAACTTTTCTGAGCCTTCGTTTCCTTAACTGTAAAATGAAGACAACACCACTCAGCTCCTACAGTTGTCCAACTGAAATCACCTAGGTAAGAACGACCAGTTCTTTGGGGAGTAATGTCCCGATGGTACCATTCAATTGACAAGAACACCAAGGCATCGTCAGGCACCCGGGCGGTATCCCACTCTCCTGGAAGAGAGCAGGGGGTTAGCCCGTGGTTTCAAAGTCCCTGGGGAGCAGTACACCTTCCCCTCCGAGAGACCTGAGAGAGGAAAAATAGCCCCCTCCCACTCCAACCCATGGACACCCGCCCACATCCACGCGGGGCTGTGCCCAGCATCTCAGAAGGTAGGACTTCTCAGGAACCGGCGGCAAGAAGCCCCCTTGATGGAGTCTGGTGGGGTTCAAGATCCGCAGGTCCCGCCTTCCAGGGAACACCTGCACAAGTGAGACCTGCCCGATCAGCCCCGCACTCCATCCGCAAACTGGGCAGATCCCAAGGGTGCCACGCGAGGACCCTGCACCTTGGCCGCTCCAGGGCACCCCCCACCCGCGACCCCGGAAATCTCTCCCCTACCTGCTTCACCCTCGCCCCACCCAGAGCGCACTTTTCGGGACCTCCCAGCGGCCCTTCCCCGGTTCTCTGGACCCCCGTCTCCCCGCCCTGCAACGCCCCCATCCTGGTGCCCACGAAAGGTCGTCCCAGTTCCCCTCTTCATCTCAAAGGAGGAGGTGCAGATGAGGAAGCCTAAATAAAAACAGGAAACTCGATTTTTTTAAAAAGCCTCATTCAGGCTGAATTACGGGTAAGAGTATTTAAAAAAAAGTCCGGAAATGCAAAGCTGGGGGCGGTTTTGCCGGCATAACCCCGGCTCGGCCGCAGATCCGGAGCTGATCTCGCCTGCGCCGCTGCAGCAAACGCGGCGAGCAACGCGGGCGGCCCGGGACGGGGAGGCGGGGCGCGGGTCCACGAGCCGGGAGGAAGCCCCGGAAACTTCCACCCCGGCCCCTCTGCAGCCCCGCTCCCCACTTGCCCAGGCTGGGAAGGGCGCACAGGACCCGGGCACCGGCGAACTGTGCGCAGCCCTCTCTCCGCGCCAGGGCACTCGGGCGACACCGCCATCGCGCTCTCTGTGGACCCCGCTGCCGTACAGAGGAGGCCCCTGGTCCTCTCGTCAGCGCTCGGAGCGGGCACACGCGCTGAGCGCTTCCAGTATCCTCGCGCCTCGGCCGGCGCACGGGAGGCCGCACCGCCGCTGTGAGCGCAGCCGAAACCCCGCCGCCGGGACAGGCGGGCAAGGCGCGCAGTGCAGACGCCGGGGAGCTGCGCACGCCCCTCTCGGCGGGCCCACAGGGGACGGCCCCGGGCCTCTAGGGCAGCCCCCGCCCAGGTCCCAGCAGCCCGGCCCCCGGGGCTCCCAGGGCCCGGCTCGCTAGACGCGAGGAGGCGCCCAAGGCCAGGGCGCACCGGCTGTGTGTGCCGGAGAGACGCCCGCCAGCCAGCCCCGCGCCCCCGAGCGCAGCCGCAGCTCCCAAAGCCCCTGGCCGCGGTCCTCTTCCCACCTTCCCTGACGCAGCCAGCGGCGATCGCTTACCGTCCCGGCGCAGCTGGCAGGGCTGGGCGGCTCTGCTCGCGGCCGCTCGGAGCGACGGCGCTGGGCGCGAGTGAGCCTAGAGGGAGGGAGGCGGGGCGCGGCGGGGCGCCCCGCCTGCCGCCAGCCCGCACACTCCACTTCCCACTTTGTTTCCTTTTCACTTGCAACAGGAAAAACAACAGGTCCCCCAGGGCCTCGCCTTCCCCCGCCGCCCACACCCCCCAGCTCGCCTACCGCTAGAGGGGCATCATCCCAGGTGCCTCTGGAAGCTGCACCTTGCCCTTCTACAAAACAAGTTTTCTTTTTATGCAAAGGAAAACAACCAAATAAAGGTCTTAAGCGCCTCTAAGCCCTCCGCCTTCACGCATGAAACAATTTCAACAGCAGCGGGAGAAAGGCTGAGAGCAGGAGAGGTAGAGGGGTAACCTGCAGCTCTAGGCACCCAGGGACCCCAAGCGCCACTGCGAGGTGACCAGTGTTGGGGCTCAGGACACACACCCAAAATATGACTGTGGGAGACCAGCGTGTGCCACCCCAAAATATACTTCTTCGCCATATTTTGAAGGGATTATTCTTAGAAACTGCAGGCACAGGAGTAGCTCTGAAAAGCTGTCCTTTTGTAAAATGATTTATATCTATAAAGAAAATCTCCAGGCCTGGCACTGTGGCTCACGCCTGCAATCCCAGCAATTTGGGAGGCCGAGGCGGGAGGATCACTTGAGCCCAGGAATTCGGGCCAGCCTGGGCAACATAGGGAAATCTCCGTCTCTACAAAAAATTTAAAAATTAGCCAGTCATGGTGGTACACACCTTGTAGTCCCAGCTACTCGGGAGGCTGAGGTGGGAGGATGGCTTGAGCCAGGGAAATGGAGGCTGCAGTGATCCATGATTGCACCAGTGCACTCCAGCCTGGGAAATAAAGTGAGACCCTGTCTCGAAAACAGAAAAGAAAAGGAAAATCTCCATTGGTAAAGTATTAGTATCAGGCGGAGGGCTGCTCAGAGCTTTTCTTACCTGAGAAATTTTATCTGCGTAAGAAGACAAGCTTCATTCACCGTACCCTTTTTCCCCTCACTCCCCCTTAACTTGTGTACCACCTCCCCAGGATCCCAAGCCTCTATTCCTTTTTTTCTTTTCTTTTTTTTTTTTTTTTTTGAGACAGCGTCTTGCTCTGTTGTCCAGGCTGGAATGCAGTGGCACCATCTCGGCTCACTGCAAATTCTGCGTCCTGGGTTCAAGCAATTCTCCTGCCTCAGCCTCTCAAGTAGCTGGGATTACAGGCACACGCCACGACACCCAGCTGATTTTTGTGTGTTTTTTTTTGTTTTGTTTTCTGTTGTTTTGTTTTTTTGTTTTGTTTGTTTTGAGGAGTCTCGTTCTGTTGCCCAGGCTGGAGTGCAGTGGCGTAATCTTGGCTCACCACAGCCTCGGCCTCCTGGGTTCAAGCGATTCTGCTGCCTCAGCCTCCTGAGTAGCTGGGACTACAGGCGCACACCACCATGCCCGGCTAATTTTTGTATTTTTAGTAGAGGTGGGGTTTCACCATGTTGCCCAGGCTGGTCTTGAACTCCTGACCTCGTGATCCGCCTGCCTCAGCCTCCCAAAGTGCTGGGATTACAGGCGTGAACCACCACACCTGACCCAAACCCCTATCCCTTTCTGAAGGAATATTTCCTGTCCCTTGTAGGATGTTATATGAGCTTTATTCATCTGAGCCTTCATCCAGTCTCGTGTTTTGTGGGATTCCCATGCATAGGTCGTAGTTAAACATGGTTTTTCTCTTGTTAATCTGTCTTACGTAAATTTAATGTGTAGCCCAGCCAAGGAATTTAGAGGGTAGAGGGAGGCCACTCTCTCCTCCCCTACATCAGGCATGAGTGAGAGGCTGGGGGAGACAGCCCAGGGCCTAAGTCCCTCCTTGCTCAGCCCTGTGTTGACAGCAGCGACCTCCAGGCTTTGGTGGACCAAGAGCATGGGGGTGGTGGGTGAGCCCACCCCCGAGATTACAACAGTGGCTTCATACCCTTCCAGGATAGGGTGAAGGGTGAGCCAGTCAATTGCTCAGTGAAACAATGGCTTAAAGGACCCTCTTCAATCCAGCCTGGGAGGTAAAGGAGCTGTTATTGGTCCCTCGGACGGATGAGGGATCTGAGGCTTAGAGAAGGACTTTTTCTACCCAAGAGATGCCTGGGCCTCTCAGGACCACCTTGGGCCCCATGCTGGCTCCAGAGGCTGCAATAAGCAGAGGCCCAGGCCAGGCATGATGGTTCACGCCTGTAGTCCCAGCACTTTGGGAGGATGAGGCTGGAGGATCGCTTGAGGCCAGGAGTTTGAGACCAGCCTGGGTGATATGGCAAAACCCAGTCTCTACAAAAAAATAGAAAAAATTAGCTGGGTTTAGTGGTGTGCACCTATAGTTTCAGATTCTCGGGAGGCTGAGGTGGGAGGATCACCTGAGCCCTGGAGGTTGAGGCTGCAGTGAGCCATAACTGTGCCACTGCATTCCAGCCTGGGTGACAGAGTGAGATTCTGCCTCAAAAAAAAAAAGAAAAAAAGAGAGGGAGAGAGAGGCCCAGAGGCCATTATTCCAGCCAGGAAAGGGGAGAGGGCTTGGGTAAGATGGAGTGGCTTGCTAAATTGTCCCAGTTTTGTTTGTTTTTGTTTTTGTTTTTTTGTATTTTTAGTTTGTTTGTGTTTTGAGACAGGGTCTTGCTCTGTCACCCAGGGCTGGAGTGCAGTGGCATGATCTCAGCTCACTGCAACCTTGGCCTCCCGGGTTCAAGTGATTCTCGTGCGTCAGCCTCCCAAGTAGCTGGGACTGCAGGTGCGTGCCACCATGGCTGGTTAATTTTTGTATTTATTAGTAGAGACGAGGTTTCACCATGTTGGCCAGGCTGGTCTCAAACTCAGACCTCGGGTGATCTGCCCGCCTCAGCCTCCCAAAGTGCTGGGATTACAGGCACAAGCCACTGCGCCCGGCCTGGTCCAGGTTTTCTAAGATGCAGGCTGCAGATTCTGTATTCTCCAGCGGACACTTGCAGAGGAGCCAGGAAGGACCACAGGTCCCTTTTGGAAGGAACGTTGGGCCTGTCCCCAGGATTGCACACTAATATCCTTCCTAGTGGAGTGTCTGAGGCTCACAGCCTCATGCCTACCCCAGGCTCAGATCACTGGGCCCTAGCAGCGATCTCTAGCCTGTTTCAAGGATGCCAAGAGCCAGAAGACAAATGGACGTTTCAGAAGGAACTCTGATGGCCGAGTAAGCAGCCTGTCCTGAGGTTTCCTAACACCTGGCCCCAACCATGCTTTTGCTAGGCTGCACTTTCAAAGCTGCCCTCTGGTCTTCAGAGTTTGTTTCAAGAAACAGCCAGATGACGAATGGTTTTGCATCTTCCAAAGGAATTCTTCATTGAATATGTATTTGCTGACAGCAATTCAAATCATGCTTTTTACTATGCAAGACGCTGCCGGGAGAATGGAGGCATGCCAAGTTGTCAAGCGCTAAGATGTGCCTTACATATTGTTCTCTTTGATCCCCGTGAAGGAAACCAGAATATGTCCCCCCAAAATATACCTCTTTGACATAAATATTTTTGAGCTTAAGGCAATTAAGAAGCAGCAAGCAGATGAAGAGATCTTTCTATCCTCTCCCCCTTTCTGCCTGTTAAATAAAATTTGCAGGAGACCATTGATTGGGACAAGACCCCTGTACCGGGTCCAGCAGACCAAACCAATATGGAATCATTCATGCTAAATGAAACTAATTAACTTAAGAGTATATACATGTAGCAAATAGCGGAGTTTTTGTCAGTTACAGCAGCTGAGCTTTAGTAGATATTAGGTGGCCAACTGATTCAAACAAAGCAAACACTGTAACCAATTAAGCTCCATAGCTTACTTCTGTTTTCCATCCATAAACCCTCTGACTGTGTTACTGGCTGAAGCCCTTTGAACCTGTCCTGGTTCTGAGGGACTCCCAATTTTAGACTCATTAGTAGGCCAGGATGACTCACACCTGGAATTCCAACACTTTGGGAGGCTGAGGCTAAAGGATCAAGACCAGCCTGAACAACATAGTGAGACCTCATCTTTACAAAAAATAAAACATTAGCCAGGCATGGTGGCATGTGCCTGTAGTTTCAGCTACTTGTGAGGGCGAGGTAGAAGGAGGATCCCTTGAGCCCAGAAATTCAAGGTTGCAGTGAGCTGTGATCTCACCTCTGCAATCCAGCCTGGGTGACAAAGTGAGACCATGTCTCTAATAATAATAATAATAAGTAGAATCATGAATAAAAGTTAAGATCTGTAAACTAGATTTGTTGTAATCTTGACTTTTAAAAGATGACTATTGTTTTATTATTATTTTGAGACAGGGTCTCACTCTGTCACCCAGGCTGGAGTGCAGTGGGGCAGTTTCAACTTACTGCAACCTCTGTCTCCTAAGCCCAAGTGACCCTCCCATCTCAGCCTCCCAAGTAGTCGGGACTACAGGCATGGGCTAATTTTTTTGTAGAGACAGGGTTTTGTCATGTCACCCAGGCTGGTCTCAAACACCTGGACTCAAGCAATCTGCCAGCCTCAGCCTCCCAAAGTGCTGGGATTATAGCTGGAAACCATCATGTCCTGCCAGTCTTGACTTTTTTTTTTTTTTTAGACTGAGTCTCACTTTTGTAACCAAGGCTGGACTGCAATGACATGATCTCGGCTCACTGCAACCTTCACCTCCCACGTTCAAGCAATTCTACCTCAGCCTCCCGAGTAGCTGGGACTACAGGCGCCTGCCACCATGCCCAGCTAATTTTTTTTTTTTTTTTTTTTTTTTTTTGAGATGGAGTCTCCCAGGCTGGGGTGCAGTGGCACGATCTTGGTTCACTGCAACCTCCGCCTCCCGGGTTCAAGCGATTCTCCTGCCTCAGCCTCCTGAGTAGCTAGGACTAAAGGCATGAGCCACCAAGCCCAGCCCTAATTTTTGTATTTTTAGTAGAGATAGGGTTTCACCATGTTGGCCAGGCTGGTCTCCAACTCCTGACCTCAGGTGATCTGCCCGCCTCGGCCTCCCAAAGTGCTGGGACCACAGGCGTGAGCCACCACACCTGGCTCAGTCTTGACTTTTTACATACCTAAATACAGGACATAAATTCTACTTTACTGGAGACAACGCGTATCAGCTTGGAGGCACCAGAAGAGTCTACAAACAAACCTTTCTCCATTCCTTTTCTCCCATATGTTTACCTTCCCACAGTTTCCCACCTCTGGAAGCCTAAAACTGCTTTCCCTTGTCTTGTCACTTCTTGAAAATTCATTCCTCTTTGTCGAAGATTCTGGGTAAGCCAGAGTTCTGAGCCACTGCTTCGGGTCACCTTTCATTGAGGTTTCTGCCTCGTGATGTGCGCTGCATGTGTTAATAAACTTGCTTGATTTTCATGTGAATCTGTCTTTTGTTACAGCGGGCTGTCCCAACTACGAACTCACCGGGGCTGAAGAGAAGTTATATTTTCTCCCTGATACCCACAACCGCCCAGCAAGGTAAATCTTATCCCCAATTTACGGATGAGAAAACTGAGGCTCAAGAAAGTTGAGTCCTTTTTCAGGGCCACACGGTCTATAAATATCTATTATAATAACTTCTTCCAGATCCTTGCTACTTTCACCATGCCATGGGTCTCGTTAGGCCTCTATCCTAAGAAGTTTCACTTTCGGCTAGGTGCAGTGGCTCCTGCCTGTAATCGCAGCACTTTGGGAGGCTGAGGTGGGCGGATCACCTGAGGCCAGGAGTTCGAGACCAGCCTGGCCAACATGGCAAAACCCCATCTCTACTAAAAATAAAAATAAAAATAAAAAATTAAAATTAAAATTAAAATATGGCCAGGCACAGTGTCATGCCTGTAATCCCAGCACTTTGGGAGGCCTAGGCGGGTGGATCACCTGAGGTCAGGGGTTCACGACCAGGCTGGCCAACAGGTGAAACCCCATCTCTACTAAAAATACAAAAAATTAGCTGAGCGTGGTGGCGGGCACCTGTAATCCCAGCTACTCAGGAGGCTGAGGCAGGAGAATTGCTTAAACTCAGGAAGTAGAGGTGCAGTGAGCCAAGATCATGCCATTGCACTCCAGCCTGGGCAACAAGAGCGAAACTCTGTCTCCAAAAAAAAAAAAAAAAAAAAATTTGCCATTCCTGGTGGTGGGCACTTGTAATCCCAGCTAGTTGGGAGACTGAGGCAGGAGAATTGCCTCAGTGAGCCGAGATCATGCCATTGCACTCCAGCCTGAGCAACAAGAGCGAAGCTTCATCTCAAAAAAAAAAAAAAAAAAAATAGAAGTTTCACTTTCCTGAAAACCTGATACACTTCCTTTTTGAAACCGTGACCCTAGGGACTTATCATGACCCTCTCTTTTGCTTGGGGCACCAGGAAGCTTAAGCTAAATTTAACATTCAAGCTGGGCAAGCGGTGGCTCACACCTGTAATCCCAGCACTTTGGGAGGCCGAGGCAGGTGGATCACCTGAGGTCAGGAGTTCGCGACTAGACTGGCCAACAGGTGAAACCTCATCTCTACTAAAATACAAAAATTAGCCAGGTGTGGTGGTGGGCGCCTGTAATCCCAGCTACCGGTTGAGGCAGGAGAATCACTTGAACCCAGGAGGCGGAGGTGGCTGTGAGCCGAGGTTGCGCCACTGCACTGTCCAGCCTGGGTGACAGAACAAGACTCCGTCTCAAAAAAAAAAAAAAAAAAAAAAAAAAAGAAAAGAAAAATAGTCCTGGAGGTCTGGGCAAGCTCTGCGGAAGGGCCTGCAGTGTGCTTCTGCCCGTCCAAGCGTGTTCTCCACTGACCAGCCCCACCCTTTAATGACTAACACCTCTTTTCTCTTCCATCAAATGGGGCCAAAGTATTTCCCAATCAGTATTAATTTCCTGAGAAAGGAGCGGAAGGCCCCAGAGATGATGTAAGTAATGCATGTTGGTTGACTTTCCTGCAGCTAAGGGGCCATTTTTCTTCTAGGATTGCTGTCCATTCTCCACTGCAACGAGTTAATTTTTTTTAACAATTCAAAGGAAACTTGAGGTAGCTTCCTCCAAGGCACACATGACAACAGTTAAAAATAAAGCGAGAGAGCTCAGAAACTACATAGAGGAAGGCAGCGGGCGATTCTATCAGGAACTTGAAGAATGATGATGGCTGTTCTTGAAGGTTAAATTTATTTTTATTTATTTATTTATTTATTTGAGACGGAGTCTTCCTCGCCATCCAGGCTGGAATGCAGTGGTGAGATCTCAGCTCACTGCAACCTCCGCTTCCTGGGTTCAAGCGATTCTCCTGCCTCAGCCTCCCAAGTAGCTGGGACTATCTACAGGCGCCTGCCACCACGCCCAGCTAATTTTGTATTTTTAGTAGAGACAGGGTTTCACCATGTTGGCCAGGCTGATCTCAAACTCCTGACCTCAGGTGATCCACCTGACTCAGCTTCCCGAAGTGCTGGGATTCCAGGCGTGAGCCACCACTCCAGCCCAGGCTTTCTTCTTTCCCGTAACCCTCTCCTGCAGAACGTCCCTGCAGAACTTCCCCTCCAAAAGCCAAGCAACTCACAGCTTCTTCTCACAAACGCTGCAAACGTTTTTGTTCTGCTCAACCCGAAGTGGCTTCACCACCACCACCCACGCATGCCCACAAGAAGGGTTATCGCAGGGCAGCCACTCTGAGCACCCAGGTAGTGGGGGCTGCAAGTGTGAGAAGCCCACTTCTTCAGCCCATGCACAAGGGACTCCAGACACCTGCCTCCATGCCCCATCCTGGCAGGAAGCCCACTTTGCTGGGTGTGGGTCTTTTCCTTCCAGGCAAGGCAGAAACTACCCAGCTCGAGTCTTTACCCTTTTGCCTTGGCCAGGAAAAGTATAGTGAAGCTTAGGGGTTAAGAGCACCTTCTTTGGAACCAAACTGCCTGGCCCTGCCACTGTGGAGCTGTGTGACCTTAGGTGACTTAGCCTCTCTGTGCCTCTGCTTCCTCATCTGTAGCCTGGGGACGCTAATAATGGTGCTCAACTTTCAGAACTGCTGCTGGGATTAAATGAATTAATATATATAAAATGCTTATAACTGTACCTGACACAGAGGGCACTCTCAGAAAATGTGAGTTTTTGAGCTATCTTAGTTATATTCTAGAACAGCATCTTTGGGCTTTGCAGGATTGGATGTTTCTGCTCTAGAAGAGTGTTTTTTTTTTTTTTTTTTTAATCTTTCTTTCCTTCCTTCCCTCCCTCCCTTCCTCCGTTGCCTCCCTCCCTCCCTTCCTTCCTTCCCCTCTCTCTCTCTCACTTTCTTTCTTCAGATGGAGTCTCACTCTGTTGCCCAGGCTGGAGTGCAGTTGCGTGATCTCAGCTCACTGTAACCTCCACCTCCCAGGTTCAAGCAATTCCTGCCTCAGCGGGATTTGCTGAGACAGGAGATGAGGTCTCGCTATGTTGCCCAGGCTGGTCTTGAACTCCTGGGCTCAAGTGATCCACCTTCCTTGACCTCCCAATGTGCTGGGATGACAGGCATGAGCCACTATGCCTGGCCAAGAGCATTTTTCAATAGCAGCAACAGCAGGCTGTGACACGCTAGTGTGCTGAAGAACCATTCAGTGGGTCAAGTTTTTTTTTTTTGAGACGGTCTCGCTCTTTCGCCCAGGCTGGAGTGCAGTGGCGCTATCTCAGCTCACTGCAAGCTCCGCCTCCCGGGTTCATGCCATTCTCCTGCCTCAGCCTCCTGAGTAGCTGGGACTACAGGCACCCGCCACTGCACCCGGCTAATTTTTTGTATTTTTAGTAGAGACGGGGTTTCACCGTGTTAGCCAGGATGGTCTCGATCTCCTGACCTCGTGATCCACCTGCCTCGGCCTCCCAAAGTGCTGGGATTACAGTCGTGAGCCATCGCGCCCGGCCAAGTTTTAAAAAAATAGAACAGAGGCTGGGCATGGTGGCTCATGCCTGTAATCCCAGCACTTTGGGAGGCTGAGGCAAGTGGATCACCTGAAGTCAGGAGTTTGAGACCAGCCTGGGTAACATGGTGAAACCCTGTCTCCACTAAAAATACAAAAATTAGCTGGGCATGGTGGTGCATGCCTGTAGTCCCAGCTACTCAAGAGCCTGAGGCACCAGCATTGCTTGAACCCGGGATGTGGAGGTTGCAGTGAGCCAAGATCGTACTATTGCACTCCAGCCTGGGCAACAGAGTTAGACTCTGGTTCAAAATAAACAAGTTAATTAAATTAAATTAAATTAAAAAATAGAACAGAAAGACAGTGTCAGGCTGCACTCCCTGTAGTAAGGGCGGGTGTTCCTCCCCTAGGCTTTGGTTCCATTCCTAGGTGTGAGTGTGTGTGAAGTCAAGATGTTAGATGTGTTTCTTACTGTAGGTTCCAGTCAACACAACTAGAAAGCTGCTGCCCTGGATCACGTGAGGGTGATGGCAAAGAAAGGGTGGAGCAGATGGTTAGAGAACAAGGCCAAGGTCAGATTCCACTCCTAGAAAGTCTGACTTGCAAGAACTCAGGTTCCAAGGAGGGCTGAGAGGTGGCCAGGCGGGAATACCTGGGGAAAAGGAGCTGGGAGTCTCTGGCCTTGTGCCCTCCATCCCCAGGTTGTGACCGATGGGCTGGAGAATGACTTAGAGGGTCAGGGGTTGTAGGTTTTGCAGGTGGAGGGGATGGTGCCCCTTGTACTTGATTCCGGGCCACAGCAGACAGTGCAGAGGTGGCCAGGTGCTCCAGGACTCCAGGGCAGGAATGAGCTGGTGCAGATTGTGTTTCTGGGTCCAGCTAGATGGGGGCTCCACAGAAATTCTTTCTGTAAAACACACGTACTCAAAACCCAGGCTACCTAAGGTTCACATCCCTGCCCCACCATCTGTCGGCCGTGTGACCTTGAAGGAGTCACTTCTGCCTCAGTTTCCCCATCTGGCACATGGGAACAATAATGTACCCTCTGACCCAGGGCTGGGGGAGGGTTCAATGAATCCCTAGTCCTGCTTCTGATACAAAGTTTAAGAGGTGGTGAAGGAAGTGGGGGAGCAGCAGAGTTTGGGGTCAGGCACCTGGATTCAACCTTATGCCCTCCATACACTGGAGGTGACCCGGGCTTTGCAACACTGATTCATTCAGCAAGTGTGTATCTTGCAGCAAGCTGTGCCTGTTACAGTTGGGCTCTGGAGATGCAGCACTGGACAAGCCCCAGGTCTGCCGCCCCCGCAACCCCCTGGAGTTTATACTCAGTAAAGAAGAGAAACTAAGAAGAATAAAAATAAGATACAGTGTTGTGCTGCCAAGAAATGTAAGATAGGAGGGGAGAGACAGGCCAAGGGGGACTACAGAGCTAGGAAGGCCTCCCTGAGGTCAGGACACTGGAGCTGAGCACGGACCTGGGTGAACTGATGGGGGAGAAGCCACATGGGTCTCGAAGGCCAGAGCATCTCAGGCTTTGGGAAGAAATGGTGCAAAAGCCCTGGGCAGTGGTGGCATGCTGGAGGCAGGGAGGCCCAAGTTGGGTGCAGATAGCAAGGAGGATCCGGGAGGGGGCAGCTGAGGATTTGGGATTTGACCAAAAGAGCACTGAAAAGCAGAGGGAAGGTTCCAGGCTGAGCCGGGGAGTGGCAGGACTGTGATTCACATGTGAAAAAGCCTGCAATAGACACACGTACATTTCCTTGCTCAGTCAAATGGAAAGACCTAGAAGCAACAACACCCCAGGAGCAAGGAGAATGCACCAGCACACCAGCATCTTGATTTTTTTTTCTTTTTTTGAGACAGAGTTTTGCTCTTGTTGCCCAGGCTGGAGTACAATGGCACAGTCTCGGCTCACTGCAACTTCCGCCTCTCTGGTTCAAGCGATTCTTCTGCCTCGGCCTCCCAAGTAGCTGGGATTACAGGCGCCCACCACCACGCCCAGCTAATTTTTGTATTTTTAGTAGAGATGGGGTTTTACCATGTTGGTCAGGCTGGTCTTGAACTCCTGACGTCAGGTGATCCACCTGCCTCGGCCTCCCAAAGTGCTGGGATTACAGGTGTGAGCCACCGTGCTTGGCCTGGATCTTGGTTTCTGATACCATTTTTCTCCACAAAAGGAACCAGGGCTCCCTGGGGAAACTGGCAATTCTAGGATGAGGGCAAGAAACGGACAGATGAAACTGGAACATCTTAAAGTTCCAGAAAGAAAAGAAGTGCTTCCAAACAAAACACCACAATGATGGGTGCATATCTGGGGGGTCACAGCGATGAACTGAAAAAGCTTCCAGTGGCCAAAGCTAGAACAACTTGAGCAATGAAAGAAAGAAAGAAAGGAGGTCAGGCACGGTGGCTCCCACCTGTAATCCTAGCACTTTGGGAGGGTGAGGCAGGAGGATTGTCTAAACTGAGGAGTTCAAGACTAGCCTAGGAAACATAGTGAGCCCTCGTCTCCACTAAAAATAAAAACAAATTCAAAAAAATTAGCCAAGCATACTGGTGGGTGCCTGTAATCCCAGCTACTTGGGAGGCTGAGGCACAAGAATCGCTTGAACCCGGGAGGCAGAGGTTGCAGTAAGCCAAGATCACGCCACTGCACTCCAGCCTCGATGACAGAGCGAGACTCTGTCTCAAAAAAACAACAAAACAAACAAACAAACAAAAACCCTGAAGACAATGGTTGAGGTTGAGGGGCAGGCAGAGGCAGAGCCCCAGAAGAGGGAGGCGCAAAACTCCAGAAAGCGAGGCCTTATTCTCCCAGCCCTGCCCTGGAAAGTCTGTCCTTGGGGCTGGGGCGGGGGGCCTCAGCCTCCCCTTCTGGGGGCTTTGAAATGCAGCCCTGCCCCCAACCCTTCAGTCTGTTTCTTCTGTAAAAATGAGGTTTGTTACTCCAACTTCAGAGAAGTTGTGAGGCTAAAAATAGACGTTTTAGCAAAAGTGGTTTAGAGACAAGTAAAAGCTTTGCAAATACGTTACCCTCTCGGGGGTGCTCAGCAGGATGGAGATGGGCCCTGCCCCATCCACCACTACCTAGGGTGCTCCTGCTCCAAAAGCCTCTATCTCTCTAGATAAATACCCACTCTTGGTAGTTAGCTAGTTAGCCCTCTATCTCGAAAAGCACCTAGTGTGAGGAGCAACCCCACGTGAATCCCCAAAATCCTCTATGAGAAGGAATAGAGATGGTTACTTTTTCCTAGGACAGAAGGACAAGGATGAAAAAGTGTACATGCAGGAGAGGGAGAAGGTTTAGGATTAGAAGAAACCATTTCCCACATGTAGTGAGTTGAATGGTGGACTCCAAAAAGATACGTCCAAATCCTAATCCCAGGCAGGAGGCGATGGCTCACGCTTGTAATGCCGACACTTTGGGAGGACAAGGTGGGCAGATGGCTTGAGCCCAGGAGTTTGAGACCAGCCTGGGCAACATGGCAAAATCCCATCTCCACAAAAACTAGCAGGGCATGGTGGTGGGCACCTGTAGTCCCAGCTCCTCCTGAGGCTGAGGCGGGAGGATCACTTGAGCCCAGAAAGCAGAGGTTGCAGTGAGCCGAGATCGCACTAAGGCACTCCAGCCAGGGTGACAGAGCGAGACTCTGTCTCAAAAAAAAAAAAAAAAGCTTGCAAAAGGGTCAGATGGTCGAAGTTTTTTGAAGTTGTTTTTTTTTTCTTTTTGAGAAGGAGTCTCGCTCTGTCGCCCAGGCTGGAGTGCCGTGGCGTGATCTCGGCTCACTACAAGCTCCGCCTCCTGGGTTCTGGCCATTCTCCTGCCTCAGCCTCCCGAGTAGCTGGGACTACAGGTGCCCGCCACCACACCCCGCTAATTTTTTGTATTTTTAGTAGAGACGGGGTTTGACCGTGTTAGCCAGGATGGTCTCAATCTCCTGACCTCGTGATCCGCCCGCCTCGGCCTCCCAAAGTGCTGGGATTACAGGCGTGAGCCACCGCGCCCGGCCTAGATGGTTAAAGTTTTTATAGCATCAGAAGCGGGTTTGGAGGTTCTGCAGGGAGGGGTGACAAGTTATGGGGAGGTGAGGGAGGAGTAAGTGCACAGTGAGTGAAAAGCTGCAAATAACAAGTCTCAGGTAATTTTGGAACTGCCCTCAGCAGAATAGGTGATGGTCTGTGGCAATCTATCTGAGCGGTTGCCTATGAGTCTCTTTTCCTCTAATAGGATCTTTCCTACACCCATCTTTAGGCTGATAAGGAGCCTCAGAGAAAGCCTCTGCTTGCATCCACTGCTTACTCACGTAGAGCTCCTTTATTTTTTCATTTATTTATTTATTTCGAGACAGAGTCTCGCTCTGTTGCCCTAGGCTGGAGTACAATGGCGCAGTCTCAACTCACTGCAACCTCTGCCTCCCGGGTTCAAGCAATTCTCCTACCTCCGCCCCCCGAGTAGCTGAGACTACAGGCGCCTGCCACCACGCCTGGCTAATTATTTTTATATTTTTAATAGAGACGGGGTTTCACCATGTTGGCCAGGCTGGTCTCGAAGTCCTGACCTCAAGTGATCTTCCTGCCTTGGCCTCCCAAAATGCTGGGATTACAGGCGTGAGCCATGGTGCCTGGCCTAGAACTTCTTTACAGGTGTATGGTTTTTACAAAAGAACAACTTTTCAGAGGTATTCCTGTGTCTGCAGCTTACCTAAAGAGTCATCTCAAAATATGCAAAGACATATATTTTGGGGTGGCAGATTTTAGTCTCCCACAGAGTGATGTGGCCACAAGCCAAGGAGTGCCTGGAGGAGTGCCTGGAGCCATCAGAAGCTGGAAGAGGCTACAGCCTCCAGAGAGGGCGTGGCCCTGTCTCCACTGTGACTTTGGACTTCTGACCACCTGAACTGGAAGAGAATAAACTGGCTGCTGTTTATTTACTTATCTATTAAGATAGGCTCTTGTTCTGTCACCCAGGCTGGAGTGCAGTGGTGTGATCATGGCTGAGTGCAGCCTCGATCTCCCGGGCTCAAGCGATCCTGTGGAGTGGCTGGGACTGTAGGTGCACACCACCATGCCTAGCTAATTTTTGTAATTTTATAGAGATGGAGTTTCACTATGTTGCTTGGGCTGGTCTCAAACTCCTGGGCTCAAGCAATCCTCCCACCTCGGCCTCCCATAGCACTGGGATCCCAGGTGTGAACCATCATACCTGGCTTCTTCTATGGATTATTATGCAGCCAATAAAATGAGAAGTATAAAGATGTGGCCTCAGGGCCGGACATGGTGGCTCATACCTGTAATCCCAGCACTTTGGGAGGCCAAGGCAGGCAGATCACGAGGTCAGGAGATAGAGACCATCCTGGCTAACACGGCAAAACCCCATCTCTACTAAAAATACAAAAAATTAGCAGGGCGTGGTGGCAGGCGCCTGTAGTCCCAGCTACTCGGGAGGCTGAGGCAGGAGAATGGTGTGAACCCGGAACATGGAGCTTGCAGTGAGCCGAGATCGGGCCACTGCATTCCAGCCTGGGCGACAGAGCGAGACTCCGTCTCAAAAAAAAAAAAAAAAATAAAATAAAATAAAGATGTGGCCTCAGACCAGGTGCAGTGGCTCACATCTGTAATCCTAGCACTTTGGGAGGCTGAGGCGGGCAGATCACCTGAGGTCAGGAGTTCAAGACCAACCTGGCCAACATAATGAAATCCTATCTCATTAAAAATACAAAAATTAGCTGGGCATGGTGGCGGGCACCTGTAATCCCAGCTACTCAGGAGGCTGAGGCAGGAGAATTGCTTGAACCCAGAAGGCGGAGGTTGCAGTGAGCCGAGGTCATGCCACTGCACTCCAGCCTGGACCACAGAGTGAGACTCCCTCTCAAAAAATAAAAATAAAAAAATAAAAAAAGATGTGGCCTCGTGGAAACAGTTTGGGCTGCACAATCAAACGAGAAAAGGCAAATACATTGCTGGGCAATCAGCACGTGGCCTTTCATGCATCATCCTGCTTCATTCTCTAGTAATGCCGTGTGGTAGGTGCTGTTACGGTCTCCATTTTACTAGTTAAGAAACCAAGGCAATGACATGGGCGTGGTGGCTCACACTTGTAATCCCAGCACTTTGGGAGGCCAAGGCTGGTGGATCACTTAAGGCCAGGAGCTCGAGACCAGCCTGGCCAACATGGAGAAACCCTGTCTCTACTAAAAATACAAAAGTTAGCCAGACATGGTGGCAGGTGCCTGTAATCCCTCAGTGGGTGAGGCTGAGGCACAAGAATCACCTGAACCTGGGAGGCAGAGTTTGCAGTGAGCTGAGATCGTGCCACTGCACCCCAGCCTGGGCAACAGAGCAAGACTCCGTCTCAAAAAAGAAAAAAGAAAAGAAAAGAAAAAAAAGAAACCATGCCATAGATAACTTGCCAAAATCACCAGCTTGATAGGTGGAGGTTCATGAACTCTATCCACCTAAGCCCTGAGCTATGCGCTTTGCCCTCCTTGGGGGCCTTTCTACAACCCTGAGGAGGAGGGGCGTAGGGCTTATTGGACAAGCGATGATAACATTAAGTTGGCCCATGAACCAAAAATGGGAGGAAGAAAATGTGTCACATCACCACCTGGAGGGCCAGCCGCTGCCTTCTCCCTATGGCTGGAACCATCCAGAGAAAGGCATGGTACATCCACTCAATGGAAGAGCAAGCAGCCACTGAAAATGACAATTCTGAAGACCTACAGCATCATGGGAAATGATGGTGTCTTCCGGTGAAAAAACTCAATGCAAAGCCCGGTGAGGTGGCTCATGCCTGTAATCCCAGCACTTTGGGAGGCCGAGGTGGGTGGATCATTTGAGGCCAGGAGTTCAAGACCAGCCTGGCCAACATGGTGAAACCCTGTCTCTACTAAAAATACAAAAATTATCCAGGTATGGTAGTGGGCACCTGTAATCCCAGCTACTGGGGAGGCTGAGGCATGAGAATTGCTTAAACCCAGGAGGTGGAGGCTGAAGTGAGCCAAGATTGCACTGCTGCACTCCAGCCTGGGCAACAGAGTGAGACCATGTCCCCCCACAAAAAAATGCAGAATTGTTTGTACCTGGGTCACAACTCTGTGTGACATACACACATGGGCACAGTGGGAGGGGACTTAGAAAAATGGAAGCTGGGAGAGAGGTGGGGTTTCAAATGTTTTCTCTCCATTTTTGTCTGTCTGCTCACAGTTTGCTAACAGTGTAATAAAAATACATAATGTAAGATAAAAAAGCTGGGTATTTATTTATTTACTTCATTTCCCAAGTCAGAGCGAATCCCTCTTGCTGCTCATACCAGGACCTTGGATGGGCAAGTGTTTCATCTGTCTGGGCTCCAGGCCCTATTTGTGGCAGCCAGATGCTCACATGCCTGCCTGCGCCATCAGTAACAGGGGCAGCCCCATATAGGGATGGGAACCCACCAGAAGGACTCCTTTGGGAATGCACTTGGCATGGGAGAAGTCTGTCAGTGGACAGCAGAGCCTCAACCAATGGCAGCTGTAATCCAGGCAATTGCAAGATGGCAAGAGCACAGTGCTATGGCAATG
This sequence comes from Pongo pygmaeus, assembly GCF_028885625.2. Lineage (NCBI taxonomy): Eukaryota > Metazoa > Chordata > Mammalia > Primates > Hominidae > Pongo > Pongo pygmaeus. The sequence goes on from NC_072373.2 coordinate 221,592,907, forward strand.
GATGCCCAGCTCCGGCTCTAGGAGATCCCCCACGCATCCACATGGCTATACCAGCAGTCTCCAGTCAGGTGTGACTGCCCAGCATGTCCTTGACCCTATCCAAGTTGATTAGACCGGGGTGGTCACCTGACCCAAGGTGAGCCAATCAGCGATTTCCCTGGGAATATGGAATTGGAATCAAGGGAATAGAGTTAGTGTTCTTTAGACACCTGGAGCGGGGGTGGTCTAACATGGAAGCCAGGGAGCTGCAGGGCCTCTTATACCCTCAAAAGGACTAAATATATCAGAGGAGCGGATATGCAGAGGAAGAGAGAGTGGGGGAGAATCATGCAGCAGATGCACAGAGAGGAAGAGAGGGATACAGATGAGAAAGAAAATTCTCATCTTTCCAGCTCCTGGTTCCTGTAGCTTTTTTTTTTTTTTTTTTTCAAGATGGAGTCTTGCTATGTTGCCCAGGCTGGAGTACAGTGGTGCGATCTTGGCTCACTGCAACCTCCACCTCCCAGGTTCCTGTAGCTCTTTCCAGGCAACTTTCCAGCTCCTGATTCCTGTAGCTTTTTTTTTTTCAAGATGGACTCTTGCTCGGTCTCCCAGGCTGGAGTACAGTGGTGCGATCTTGGGTCCCTGCAACCTCCACCTCCCAGGTTCAAGTGATTCTCCTGCCTCAGTCTCCTGAGTAACTGGGATTACAGGAGTGCACCACCACGCCTGGCTAAGAGAGGGGGTTTCACTATGCTGGCCAGGCTGGTCTTGTACTCCTGACCTCAGGTGACCCACCCGTCTTAGCCTCCCAAAGTGCTGGGATTACAGGCGTGAGCCACCGCGCCCGGTGTAAATTTCCCTCTTCCCATAAGGACACCCAAGTTCAATGTGACCTCATCTCAACTAACTACATCTGCAAAGACCTTATTTCCAATTAAGATCACATTCCGAGGTTCTGGGTAAGCACAAATTTTGGGGAGGCAATAGTCAGCTCAGTATAAACTCTCTTGAGTTGGATATTGTTATTCAAAACAAAAAAATCCCAAATAATACAGATATTGGTGTCAGAAGCGAGGTGTTAAATTTCAAGTTACTTTCAAAGAAAGTATGAAACTAGCTGACTCGAGGCAGAGTGAGGGGCAATGAAGTTTTCCTATTTTTGGATGGGACACTGGCGGTTCTTGTTTTGTGTTAACAGATCAGTTAAACTATTTTCAGTGACCTCATAGGACTCAAAGGCTGAAGTGTTAAGAAACTTGGAGGCTGGACGCAGTGGCTCATGCCTACAATCCCAGCACTTTGGGAGGCCAAGGCGGGCAGATCACTTGAACTCAGGAGTTTGAGACCAGCCTGGGCAACATGGCGAGGCCCCATCTCTACAAAAAATACAAAAATTAGGGCCAGGCATGGTAGCTCCCGCCTGTAATCCCAGCACTTTGGGAGGGCGAGGCTGGTGGATCACATGAGGTAAGGAGTTCAAGACCAGCCTAGCCAACATGGTGAAACCCTGTGTCTACTAAAAATACAAAAATTAGCCAGGCCTGCTGATGCACGCCTGTAATCCCAGCTACTCAGGAGGCTGAGGCAGAATCTGAGGAGAATCGCTTGAACCTGGAAGGCGGAGGTTGTAGTGAGCTGAGATCATGTCACTGCACTCCAGCCTGAGTGACAGAGACTTCGTCTCAAAAAAAAAAAAAAAACAAAAAAACATAAGACAAAAATTAACCAGGTTTGGTGGCACACACCTGTGGTCGCAGTTACTCAGGAGGCTGAGGAGGGAGGATCACCTGAGCCCTGGAGTAGAAGTTGCAGTGAGCCGAGATCACACCACTGCACTCTAGCCTGGGCAACAGAGCAAGACCCTGTCTAAAAAAAAGAAGAAAAGAAAAGTCTGTGAGCCTAGTAACTAGAATGGGAATATCTGGAAAGAGCCACAGGAGCACACAACCCTTAACCTCCTGGGATTACAGGTCTCTGGTCCCTCTTAAGAACTTCCTCTTCCCAGACAAACATGATGGTATCTCCTATTGTCCAGTGGTAGAAGGGCAGGCATCGGTAGCATTCCAAGAGAAATTAGAGAAAAAAAACCTTCTTTCTATCCCAAGCCAGACGATTATTTCCTCTTTTCACTCTTAGGCTGAAAGAAGAAATTAGCCCTCACATTTGCTGCTAAGAAACCCGAACCTTGGGGACATGACCTAGTCTAAGGCTGAATGTTCAACTGCATAAGATTTCATGATATTAGCTTGGCGTGATGGCTCACGCCTGTAATCCCAGTACTTTGGGAGGCTGAGGCAGGTGGATGGCCCGAGGTCAGGAGTTTGAGACCAGCCTGGCCAAAATAGTGAAACCCCATCTCTACTAAAAATACAAAAAATTAGCTGGGCGTGGTGGCGAGCGCCTGTAATCCCAGCTACTAGGGAGGCTGAGGCAGAAGAATCGCTTGAACCCGGGAGCAGAGCTTGCAGTGAGCTGAGATTGCGCCATCACACTCCAGCCTGGGCGATAAGAGTGACATTGATTATTGGTAAATGGCACGATCCCAAATAAAAGTTACAGGCAACCAACTAGCGTTTTACGAGAGTTGAAAACCAGGAAGCCACGCCTGACAAATTGGGGTTTGTGATATCTTATCCACCTGGAGAATTCCTAAGCCAAAGTACCAGCACCAACAAGAATCAGGTTGATGGCCAGGCGCGGTGGCTCACGCCTGTAATCCCAGCACTTCGGGAGGCCGAGACGGTCAGGAGATTGAGACCATCTTGGCTAACACGGTGAAACCCTGTCTCTACCAAAAATACAAAAAATTAGCCAGGTGTGGTTGCAGGCGCCTATAGTCTCAGCTACTCGGGAGGCTGAGGCAGGAGCATGGCCTGAACCCAGGAGGCGAAGCTTGCTGTGAACCAAGATGGCACCACTACACTCCAGCCTGGGCGACAGAGCGAGACTCCGTCTCAAAAAAAAAAAAAAAAAAAAAAAAGAATCAGGTTGCTAAGGTAATTATATCACCTCCTAGAAGCTGCCTTCCCAAGAAACTCTCAAGGGTGGGTCTGAGAGACTCTAGACTAGAAGGGATCTAGAGATTTCTTCTCAATGGGCAGAACTTGGGGTAGTCACATTTGTCAATAAAGGGGCCAAGGAAGGTAGCCACAGAGCAAACCCCAAGTGATACCTTGTTCTTAATGTTCAATTGACCCAACCCACCTGGAATGCTGCAGTGTGTGCTTTGTATATTGCATCCACATTTTTGCTCTATAGATCAAGTATGGTAGGAGAGGTTAAATTGATCTGTTCCTCTGTTGAGACGATCCTGGAGAGCCACCAGAGAAGAGATTCAGCAGAAACAGAGGGCAGCTGGGCATGACGGCACATGGCTGCAGTCCCAGTTACTTGGGAGGCTGAGGCAGGAGGATCGCTTGAGCCCAGGAGTTTGAGGCTGTAGTGCAGTATCCTTGCACCTGTGAATAGCCACTGCACTCCAACCTGGCAACATAGCTGAGACCCTGTCTCTTTAAAAAAAGAAAGAAAGAAGAAGTCAGGTGCGGTGGCTCACACCTGCAATCCCAGCACTTTGGGAGGCAGACAGAGGCGGATAGATCACCTGAGGTTGGGAGTTCAAGACCAGCCTGACCAACATGGAGAAACCCCATCTCTACTAAAAATACAAAATTAGCTGGGCGTGGTGGCACACGCCTGTAATCCTAGCTACTCGGTAGGCCGAGGCAGGAGAATTGCTTGAACCCAGGAGGCGGAGGTTGCAGTGAGCTGAGATCACGCCATTGCACTCCAGCCTGGGCAACAAGAGCAAAATTCTGTCTCAAAAAAAACAAATAAATAAAAATCAAAAAAAAAGAAAGAAAAAGGAAGGAAGGGAGAGAGGGAGGGAGGGAAGAAGGATGGATATCAGATGAAGATGGCAGCTCTGAGAACAGAGCCCCGGATGCAACAGTTTGACATGGTGAGATGGCTTGGATCACCTCATTTGACGGGGGAGAGGTATTTAAGGTTGACTTTGAGGTGTGGCAGGACGAGGTAAAGCAAGGACAGCTGGAATGGGGATATCTGGGAAAAGCCAAAGGAGTTGGGCAAGGGCCTGTGTGCTGGGCAGGACCAGAATGGAATGAACTAGAATAGACACCACTGGCCTTTAGGCCATTAGGCCGACCTGCCCTCCTCCCTTTTTTTTTTCTGAGTTGGAGTCTTGCTCTGTCACCCAGGCTGTCACCCAGGCTGGAGTGCAGTGGTGCGATCTCAGCTCACTGCAACCACCGCATCCAGGGTTCAAACGATTCTCCTGCCTCAGCCTCCTGAGTAGCTGGGATTACAGGCATCTGCCACCATGTCCAGCTAATTTTTTGTATTTTTACTAGAGACGGGGTTTCACCATGTTGTCCAGGCTGGTCTTGAACTTCTGGCCTCAAGTGATCCGCCTGCCTTGGCCTCCCAAAATGCTACGATTACTGACATGAGCCACTGCACCCGGCCGGTCTGACCCCCTTTTGGTAACCCTTTGTCATGTACCCATGAGGACAGATGCTTAGCGTTCACACTTGACCACTAGCCAGCTGAACGGACTGGAAGGGAAGCCTGGATCCAACACAGGCTAATCAAGTCCTTCCCAGGGAGGTGGGCTTGGGACCACACATAGTTCTCTTTGGGTGAAGGGATCCAGGATGTAGCAGCTTGGCCGGTGTGATGCAGATGGGCAGATGGGGGCAGACAGGTGAATGGTGCTGAGAAGTGTCCCTGGGCTGTCTGCAACTCTGGGTCTGATAAGAGCACCCTGCATCTCTGCTATAAAGTCAGTCCCCTTTCCTGCTTGAGCGAAAAGGAGCTGGTTTCTGAGCTTAGGCTGGGGCATGAACTCTGTCCCGGTGTGCAGGGTGAGGCTATAGCTTGAGAACAAATGGATGACCAATCATCTGAATGGAGCCAACCCAACCAGCCTCCCAGGGTCACCTCCCATCACTTCCCCCTCTCTGCCCTCCCTGCTGGGCCAGGAGCCGGGACTTGTAGCTCCAGAACATCCCAGGCTTGCTGTCTGACTCTGGACCTTTGCACATGGTGTTCCCCTTGCACATGGTGTTCCCCTTACTTGGAGTGCCCTTCTCCACACTTCCTTCTGCCCTCTCCTGCGCGCGTGCGCGCGCACACACACACACACACACACACACACACACACACGCACTTTCTTTGCTAACTACTCAGTAGAATTCGGGCCCAGCACAGATGTTACCTGCCTTGGCCCCCTTGCCCGAAGGGGCCCTTCATCATACTCTGGGCTGTATCATCCCCTCCCAGCTCTCGGTCTACTCAACCATGATTGCCTATTTGCTCAGCTGCTCCTGGGAGCAGGGACTCTGCATGGATCTGGACAGGCTCCTGGGCTGCTCCCCTGTGTCTGGCACCCAGAGGGCATCACCAGTGAGTCTGTAGAAATGCTGGATGAAGGAATACATGAGTGATGTGGCCATGAACGGACAAGGTGATGCTTTGCCCAGGGGCCAGGGGGCTGTAGCTGAGGAAGAGAAAGGACAAGTGTCCACATCCTAGCCAGTGCAGGAACAGCCCCTTCACACCCTTCAAGGAGGGGCCTGACACCGAGTGGCCCTGCAGTCCATGATCCAAGGCCCGACGGCCTCCGGGGAGTAGGGAAGGCTAGACTCACCTGTCAGAGTGGTCCCTCTGCCCCTGGTATCACCAGACAGACGTGGGTCCAGCCTGGATCAGTCCAACCCGGGAGCCATTCTCAAGCCTAGGGAAAAATGCTGTTTTCAGAGTGAGAACCGCACCGAGGACTCCTCTGCTCCCGCCGTGGGCCAGCCCCCAGTCTCCCTAGCATCCTCAGCTACTCTGAGCTGGAGACTACAGAGTGCAAAGCACACTCCTCTCCCAACCTCGTGGTGTCCTGGGCGCCTCTGACCCCCGGGCTTCCTTCCCAGGCAAGCCTCCGCCTCCGCTCCCACTCCCCCCTCACCCCATGAAAGAGTAATGGCGCAAAATTCGTTGGGGAGAAAAACAGGAAGTGGAGAGCAAGGCTGCAGAAGCGCTCACCAGACAAGTGTGGCGGCCCGTCCACCGCAGCCTTACGGGAAAGCGGTCAGGGGCTGTCCCGGCCTGACTGCAGGGGTGGGGGAGCTTTAGGGTGAGCTGGGAGTCCGGCGAGGACCCTGCAGCGAGGGGCTTTGTTTTAGACTGAACTTCACACCTGCACCCTGCCTCTGACATCTTAGCTCCCCTTCTCCCAGCAGCTCCCCAAGGTTGAGACAATTATCCCATTTTACAGACAGGCAAGTGCACTCAGAGAAGTGAAGTGACCTGGCCAAGGTCACACACCCTTTCCCACGGCGGGGTCGTGGCTCCCCGATTCTTTCTCAGGCTTTGATTTCTATTTGTGGTATGTTTTTGTTCTAGGCCTCTGAGTGTGGTGGGTGGGGGTTGGGGGGCAGGGAGTGCTGTTTCTGGCTTCTCAGCACATCCTCATTCTCGGCTGGTGGTAAGAAAGGGGAGAGGGTCAGCTGCTGAGGACCGTCCTCCCCTGGGGGTTCCTGGAATGTGTGAGCTGGGAGGACACGTGCCCCGGCCTCTTTCTTGGAGAAGAGGAGAAGGAGCCTGGGGGGAAGGCACCCCAATGACAACCGCAGAGGGAGGGCACCAACCCCCAACGCAAACTCAGGTAGGTGTGGCCTGGAAGCCCCAGGACTCAGAGCTTCAAGTGAATTCAGATTCATCCTTTCCTCCTGGGGCCGCGACTCACAGCAGCCCCAGTCCTTAGAGGCGTTAGTGGCCCGAGACCCCCAGGGGAAGAGGTGACCTCAGGTGGCCTCACTGGGGTGACACTGGGGAAAGAACCCGCTGAAAATACTCCCCACCCAGGCCCGCCCCTCACATGGGTCATGAAGCCCCCTCACCCTGCCTGCCCCACCCCAGGGCAGACCACAGACGGCAAACAGGGGCTTCTGGGGACCTTCCCATGGAGTTCCCACAGCCCAACCTTTTCCTTCCAGGGGCCCTGGGGGATCTGAGTCCTCAGGATCACCCTTACTGCCCAGTGTCTCCCTAGTCTTGACCGCAGCTCATCTCTCCTTCACCACCCACTCCTCCTTCACCACCCACTCCTCCACCCTGGCCACCAGCTCTTCCCCTCCAGCTGCCTCTGGAAATCCCCCCAACATTCCACAGAGCCCTCAAACTCAACACACCTCCAACCAATCTCACCAGGGCCACCAACTCTGGGCCACCTCCGTGTGAGGAAGGCAAGGAAGGCACTCTGCCCGGTCACTGAGGCTGAAACCTCAGAGCTGAGCTGTGGCCTCCACTCACCCACCACTGGCCGATCCTCCCTCCACGGCAGAGGCGCCTTTTCCAGAAGGCTCTGGGGCTGCTTAGACCACAGCGGAGGCCAGTGCTCAACTTTTAGAATTGTTGTTGGAAATAAATAATTCATATACGTAAAAATGCTTATAATTGTGCCTGACACAGAGTGAACCCCCATAAAATGTGAGTGTTTGAGCTATGCTAGTATATTCTAGAACGGCATCTTTGGGCTTTGTGAGACTGGATGTTTCTGCGCTAAGAGTATTTTTCTTTCTTTCTTTTTGAGATGGAGGAGTCTCACTCTCTCACCCAGGCTGGAGTGCAGTGGCACAATCTTGGCTCACTGCAACCTCCACCTCCCAGATTCAAGCGATTCTCCTGCCTCAACCTCCTGAGTAGCTGGGGTTACAGGAATGTGCCACCACGCCCAGCTAATTTTTGTATTTTCGTAGAGACAGGGTTTCACCATGTTGGCCAGGCTGGTCTCAAACTCGTGACCTCAGGTGATCCACTGGCCTCAGCCTCCCAAAGTGCTGGGACTACAGGCGTCTGGCTCTGTCGCCCAAGCTGGATCGCAGTGACGCGATCTCAGCTCACTGCAGCCTCAACCCCCTGGCTCCTGCGGGAGGTGCCATCTGCCTCCATGGTTCCTCCATTGTTCTCAGATCAACAGTGGGGCTCTGCCACCCGCGGCCTCTGTTCCCTGTAGCCGTGGGCTGCGCGGCTGCGGAACTAGAAACAAGAGGCCCCCTGGCCTTCAGCATCGAAGGCCCCGCCTCTCTCTACTGCCTTTGGGCAGCAGTCATCCCTCAGTACCAACAGCACCCGGGGCCAGCAGGGAAGGTGGCCGCGATAAGGGAGGGCTGGCCGCCCTTCCCTTTGTGCAGGAGACTCAGCCCCTGGTCCTCAGCCACCCCAACATCACAGGGAACTAGAATCATGAGTTAGTATCTGTAAAGTGCCCAGAACCATGCCAGACCTGGATGAGAACTCAGTACACATGTTATCATCATCATCATCATCACCACTGTCACCTAATTTAATCCTTACAGCCGCCCTGTGAGATCAGCGTCATGCTCCCACGGACAGGCGCGAAGTCTGAGGTGGAGAGAGGCGAGGCCGCACGCCTTCGTGCAGGCAGCTGCGCAGGGATTCAAACCCCAGCCTGTTGGATGCTCGTGCTCTCAGCCTCGTGCACGGGTTTCCATCTCCGCGGGTGTGAAGCCAGCTGTGGAGGTGCACACCTCTGTGCTGCCGCCACCCCTGCAGGACGCAAAGAGGCCGCCACGGAGCCCGGGTGCCGGGAGCCTTAGGTCGCCCAGCCGCGCGTCTTCCCGGGGCATCCGCTCCCCGACCTCGCGGCCTCCGGGTTGGGCGCCAGGGAAGCGCGCGGCGCCACCTGGTGGTGATGCCTGGCCAAGGCCACAGCCGCCTGCAACCCTCAGCCCCCGGCTCAGCGGCTCCCCCTGCTGCCCGCCCGGCGGCGCCGCGTGGTTTCCGCCGCACTCTCGGGACTGGGAACGCGGAATTCACTTTCTCTCCTGCCCGCTTCCTCCAGGGATGGAGAAATGAGCGTAAACCCTGGCGCTGCTGGGGTCCTGGGGCAGGTACTGAGTCAGCAAAGCTCATTTTGTTGAAACTGTGTTTTGTGTCCCTCCAAACCTCCTATTCCTTTTTTTTTTTTTTTTGAGACGGAGTCTCGCTCTGTCGCCCAGGCTGGAGTGCAACGGTGCGATCTCGGCTCACTGCAACCTCCACCTCCTGGGTTCAAGAGACCCTATCTTTGTTAATGCTATAATTAAAAACACATTTGGGTAAAAATAAAAAATAAATAAATAAATAAAAAATAAAAAATAAAAAAAAAGAGATCCTCCTGCCTCAGCCTCCTGAGTAGCTGGGATTACAGGCGTGCGCCACCACACCCAGCTAATTGCATTTTTAGCAGAGACGGGGTTTCACCACGTTGGCCAGGCTGGTCTTGAACTCCTGACCTCAGGTGATCCACCCCCGCCTCGGCCTCCCAAAGTGCTGAGATTACAGGCGTGAGCCACTGCGCCCGGCCTCCTTTCTTAATTCCTACATTGCAAGTGGCAGATTGTTCTAGAGCTGCCGCAGCCTTGGTACTGGCAGCTCAGCCTGGCGCTCACCCTCCCCTCCTCCCTGCCCAGCTCTGCGACCCTGTGCCCGGGACCCCCTCTCCAGCAGCCTTGGGGGCGTCCCCACCCAGGCACTTGCAGGCCCCTGCAAACGGAATCTGCCCCAACCCGACTCCCCACCTACCCCGATCTGCTTCAGTGAAAGCTTATCCCCTCTCTCCTCTGTGGTCAAAGCAGAAATCCCCAACAGGGTTCACTTCTCTCTCTTGCCGGCAGCCTCTTGCAGGTGTTGCCAAGTCTCGCTGTCTGAGATGGTCAAGGGACAGGGGCTACAGGTTACACCCATTCATTCCACACTTTACCAAATGCCACCAGTATGCCCTGAGGATATAGCAGTGACCAAGTGCCTGCCCTGGAGGATCTTCTAGTGGGTGGGTGGGCGGGGCTGATGATACAGAAACAAACAAGTACATTCCTAACATCTTGCACGGTGGTAAGTGCTATGAAGAAGAGTAAAGTGGGGTAGGGCCCTTGGTCACCAGTGCCATGTCCCAGGTGCCGCCTCACCCCACTTGGGCTCCCACACCCCACAAACTGCCTTTCTCACTCCACTCTGACTCCCTGACAGGACTCCCTCCTCTCCACCCCTGCCAGGCTCTGATACCTCCCAGCAGGTCACCCTCCTGGGTGACCTCCACCCTCACCTGGCTGGGGGGTCTGATGGGCACACCTGGCCACCCAGGGGACCCGCTTCATGGCTTGTAACTCCCCCAGTGCCTTTTGGACTGAATTTCCAAGGAAGGGAAGGAAAGAAATGAAAGGCAAAGAGGGAGAGCTGTCTCTCAACTTGATATTATATTTTGAAAAATTTGCCGGGCGTGGTGGCTCATGCCTGTCATCCCAGCACTTTGGAAGGCCGAGGTGGGCAGATTGCCCGAGATCAGGAGTTTGAGACCAGCCTGGCCAACATGGTGAAACCCTGTCTCTACCAAAAATGCAAAAATTAGCCAGGTGTGGTGGCACATGCCTGTAATCCCAGCTTCTTGGGAGGCTGAGGCAGGAGAATCGCTTGAACCCAGGAGGCGGAGGTTGCAGTGAGCCAAGATCACACCACCGCACTCCAGCCTGGGTGACAGAGCGAGACTCCATCTCAAAAAAAAAAAAAAAAAAAGAAAAGAAAAAAGAAAAATTTTGTGGCCTGGCACGCTGGCTCAGGCCTGTAATCCCTGTGCTTTGGAAGGCTTAGGTGGGAGGATCGCTTGAGGCCAAGAGTTTGAGACCAGTCTGGGCAACATAGCAAGACCCCGTCTCTACAAAAGATTTTAAAAACTATCTGGGTGTGGTGGTGCACACCTGTGGTCCTAGCTACTTAGGAGGCTGAGGCGGGAGGATTGCTTGAGCCCAGGAGTTTGAGGCAGTGAGCTGATTGTGCCATTGCACTTCAGCCTGGGCAACAGAGTAAGACCCTGTCTCTAAAATAAATAAAAAGAGAAAAATCTCAAACTCTCAAAAAAAAAAAAAAACCCAACAAACAAACAAAAAAACCCAAAAACAATGAAGACATATACCCTAAAGAAAGGTATCTCCAGCCTGGCGTGGTGGCTCACGCCTATAATCCCAGCACTTTGGGAGGCCGAGGCGGGTGGATCACGAGGTCAGGAGATTGAGACCATCCTGGCTAATAAGGTGAGACCTCGTCTCTACTAAAAATACAAAAAAAAAAAAAAAAAAAAATTAGGCGGGCATGGTGGTGGGCGCCTGTAGTCCCAGCTACTCAGGAGGCTGAGGCAGGAGAATGGTGTGAACTCGGGAGGCGGAGCTTGCAGTGAGCCGAGATCACGCCACTGCACCCCAGCCTGGGCGACAGAGCGAGACTCCGTCTCAAAAGAAAAAAAAAAAAAAAGGTGTCTCCAGATGGGAGGGAAAATGGCGGCCTGTTTGCTAGTAATCCTGGGAGTAATCCAGGAAAAAGGAAAAGCGGTGAGGAGGAAGAAGAAGAGGGAGAGGAGGGAGGGAGGCGGCTGCCGTATCCAGGTCCTTGAGTAGACTGGGATCAGGTGTGGTGGGTAGGAGGTGTGGGGTATGGGCTGGGATGGCAGCATGGACAGTTTGCCCACTGTGATAGGTGGGAAGGCAGAGGACAGGGAACCTGGGTCCATAGCCTGGTAGAATCAGTTTCTCCTGCCTTGTCACCCCAAACAATTCAACTGAACCTTCTAACTCCAGACCATCTTTCTCTTTCTTTCTTTCCCTTCCTTCCTTCCTTCCTCTTTCTTTTGTCTTTTTCTTTCCTTCCTTCCTCTCTCTCTGTCTCTCTCTTTCTTTCTTCCTTGCTTCCTTTCTGACAGAGTCTTGCTCTTTAAGGCTGGAATGCAGTGGTGTGATCTAGGCTCACTGCAACCTCCGCCTCTTGGGTTCAGGTGATTCTCATACCTCAGCCTCCCTAGTAGCTGGTATTACAGGGATGCACCACCACACCCAGCTAATTTTTGTGTTTTTAGTAGAGACAGGGTTTTACCATGTTGGCCAGGCTGGTCTTGAACTCCTGACCTCAAGTGATCCGCCCGCCTCGACCTCCCAAAGTGCTGGGATTATAGGCGTGAGCCACCTCACCCAGCTATTATGTGTGTTTTCTAAAAAGTTTGGGCTGGGCATGGTGGCTCATACCTGTAATCCCAGCACTTTGAGAGGCCAAGGCAGGAGGACTGCTTGAGCCCACAAGTTCAAGATCAGCCTGGGCAACATAGTGAGACCCCATCTCTAAAAAAAATTAAAAAGTTGAGGGTGGTGGCCTGCCCCTGCAGTCCCAGCTACACAGGAGGCTGAGGTAGGAGGATCACCTGGGCCCAGCAGTTCAAGGCTGCAGTGAGCCGTGATCGTGCCACTGCACTCCATCCTGTCTCAAAAAAAAAAGTTTCAACCACCATAAATTCAAATAAGCAATTGTTTGGAATGAGAGAGGTCTAAAATATTTTTCAAATATAGAAGTCTTTCTAATTTAAAATACTCATCTTTTAGCCACGGAGAATTAAAATTTCAATGATGTATTTATTCTAATAATGACTCAGTCCAATCCACCTCTTCAGGGAAAGTCCAAGAGGTAATTTTCCAGGTTAACAATAAGTTGTGTTTTTTCTGTTTGTTTGTTTTTGAGACAGGGTTTTGCTCTTGCTGCCCAGGTTGGAGTGCAATGGCGCGATCTCAGCTCATTGCAACCTCTGCCTCCCGGGTTCAAGCAATTCTCCTGCTTCAGCCTCCCAAGTAGCTGGGATTACAGGCATGCGCCACCACGCCCAGCTAATTTTGTATTTTTAGTAGAGACGGGGTGTCTCTACGATGGTCAGACAGGTCGCGAACTCCTGACCTCAAGTGATCTGCCCGCCTCAGCCTCCCAAAGTGCTGGGATTAATAAGTTTTTATCATACAATCAAGAGGTGTTTTCCGGAACAGGCATAGAAGAGGCAGTCTCAATGATCACTCCCAGGAATAGGCTAAGATGGCAAAAGACTCTATTTTTGAGACGGATTTTTGCTCATGTCACCCAGGCTGGAGTGCAATGGCGTGATCTTGGCTCACTGCAACCTCTGCCTCCCAGGTTCAAGTGTTTCTCTTGCCTCAGCCTCCCGAGTAGCTGGGATTACAGGCATGCGCCACCACGCCCCGCTAATTTTTTTGTAGTTTTAGTAGAGACGGGGTTTCATCATGTTGGTCAGGCTGGTCTTGAACTCCTGACCTCACGTGATCTACCTGCCTTGGACTCCCAAAGTGCTGGGATTACAGGCGTGAGCCACCGTGCCTGAGTGGCAAAAGACTCTTGTTGCCACAGACAGTTAAGGATGGTGTTTGTGTATAAGGTACTCCTAGTACCCTGCACATTTTGGGGTGTCTGCCAGTCACAGGCACATTAATCTGTGATACTGGGTAGGTCCTCCTGGGGTTGGATTTTCCCGGGACTAACCAAGCAGCAAGCGTTGAGATGACAAAGTTCCCTTATAGATGGGACTTCCTCAAACTCCCCTGAGAGCTTGACACATTCGGAACAAAGGGTAACCTGCCTAAAATCTCATGTGTCTTGGGGTTCTCAATCTTTTCAGATTGGACACTGGATGTGATCCCAAAATCATGCCCCCCAGATGGTGAAGACTAAGAGAGAGTGCTCCCCCTTGTCACAAATCAAGCTCTCGAGGACATAAAACAAGACAAGAGGGAACCTGATATAGTTTGGCTATTTGTCCCCCCAAGTCTCCTGCTGGATTGTAATTGCCAATGCTGGAGGTGGCGCCTGATGGGAGGTGATTGGATCATGGGGTGGATTTCTCATAAATGGTTTAGTGTCATCTCCTTGGTGCTGTCCTTGCGATAGTGAGTGACATCTCATGCGGCACCTTCTCCCACCCGTGTCTGCTCTTGTCATGTGCTACACCTGCTCCCACCTTGCCTTGCGCATGAGTAAAGGCTCCCTAAGGCCTCCCAGAAGCCAGGCGGATGTCAGCACCATGCTTTCTGTACAGCCTGCAGAACCGTGAGCCAATTAATCCTCTTTTCTTTATAAATTACCCAGTCTCGGGTATTTCTTTATAGCAATGTAAGAACTGTGCAGGCCAGGTGCGGTGGCTCACGCCTGTAATTCCAGCACTTTGGGAGGCCGAGGTGGGTGGATCATGAGGTCAGGAGTTCGAGACCAGCCTGGCCAACATGGTGAAACCCCGTCTCTACTAAAAATACAAAACTTAGCTGGGCGTGGTGGCGGGTGCCTGTAATCCCAGCTACTTGGGAGGCAGAGGCAGGAGAATCACTTGAAACCGGAAGGCAAAGGTTGCAGTGAGCCGAGATTGCACCACTGCACTCCAGCCTGGGTGACAAGAGCAAAACTCAGTCTCAAAAAAAAAAAAAAAGAAAAAAAGAACTGCTTAACACAGAACCTCATCCAGTTTTTATTGAGGGGACCCTGAGCAAGATTTGTCTAAATAGGCCGGGCGCGGTGGCTCATGCCTGTAATCCCAGCAACTTTGGGAGGCCGAGATGGGTGGATCACGAGGTCAGGAGATTGAGACCATCCTGGCTAACACGGTGAAACCCCGTCTCTACTAAAAATACAAAAAAAAATTAGCCGGGCGTGTTGGCGGGTGCCTGTAGTCCCAGCTACTCGGGAGGCTGAGGCAGAAGAATGGCATGAACCCGGGAGGTGGAGCTTGCAGTAAACTGAGATAGCGCCACTGCACTCCAGCCTGGGCAACAGAGTGAGACTCTGTCTCAAAAAAAAAAAAAAAAGATTTGTCTAAATAGAAGCTGACCTGGTCAGGACGGTAAAACTGACCAGTATGCAGGGCCAGCTTGAACAATGGACTACTAGGAGTTTTACGTCTGTGTTCCACCCTATGGTGCCCTTGTCTATGATAGAACAAGACAGAAAGACAAAGACAGGAAAATACTATTTCTGGGGGGGAAAGGATCAGACAATATGAATGAATATTCATAGCAAAAAAGCACACCAAGCCAGGCGCGGTGGCTCATGCCTGTAATCCCAGCACTTTGGGATGCCGAGATGGGTGGATTACCTGAGGTCAGGAGTTCTAGACTAGCCTGGCCAACATGGCGAAACCCTGTCTCTACTAAAAATACAAAAATTAGCCACGCGTGGTGGTGGGTGCCTGTAATCCCAGCTACTCAGGAGGCTGAGGCAGGGGAATGGCTTGAACCTGGGAGGCGGAGGTTGCAGTGATCCGAGATCGCACCATTGCACTCCAGCCTGGGTGACAGAGCAAGACTCTGTTTAAAAGGAAAAAAAAGTACACCAAGGTTGCTATACCCAAGACTAATCATACAAATCTTTTTCTCTCATTAATCAAGATTTTGGAGAGGAAAAAGAGATAAACAGTAATTTTTACCATCTGCTCAACCAGACTCTACAGAGAGAGAGGCCAGTAGCCTGGCTGGTAAGAATTTCTTATACTTCTGCTGGCTTCTCAGGCCTTGGGTTCCCTTGACTACAGCTTCTAGAAGAGCAGAGTGGTTTTGGAATCCTGCTCACTGTGCCAAAACTATAGGGGCCCAGGGCAAACTTCTCCTTCCACCTCTGAAGGTTTAATGAAAATCAACTGACAAAAGGCAGATTAAGAGGAGAAAAGGGCTACTTGGTAGGATGAGGCAGCAGGGTCACTTGAGCCCAGGAGTTTAAGGTTATAGTGTGCTGTGGTCATGCCTGTGAAAAACCACTGCACTCCAGCGCAGGCAACATAAGTGAGACCCTGTATCAAAAAAAAAAAAAAGGAAAAAAGGCATACAAATTTATTAACCATGGTATTGCAGCAAAGAAAGAGTTTAGGGCCGGGCGCGGTGGCTCACGCCTGTAATCCCAGCACTTTGGAAGACGGAGGTGGGTGGATCACCTGAGGTCGGGAGTTCGAGTTCAGCGTGGCTAACATGGTGAAACCCCGTCTCTACTAAGTATACAAAATTAGCTGGGCATGGTGGCAGGTGCCTGTAGTCCCAGCTACTCTGGAGGCTGAGGCAGGAGAATTGCTTGAACCCGGGAGGCAGAGCTTGCAGTGAGCCAGGATCGTGCCACTGCACTCCAACCTGGGCGACAGTGAGACTCCATCTCAAAAAAGAAAAAAAAAAAGAGTTTAATTATTAATAGTTCGAGGCCAGCCACATGGAAGGTGGAGTTATTATTGAAATCGGTCTCCCCAAAGCTCAGAGGTTAGGGGTTTTTCAAGGACAGTTTGGTGGCAGGGGCTCGGGAATGGATGTTGCTGATAGGTTGGGGATAAAATCACAGGGTGTAGGAAACGGTCCATCTATCTCTGGCTGGGGCTACAGGACTGGGTGAGTCATTAGTCATGAGTCTGGAGGGGGTCAGTCTGAAAAACATCTCAAAAGACCAATCCTAGGTTCTATAATAGTGATGTTATCTACAGGAGCAATTGGGGAAGCCACAGATCTTGTGACCTCTGGCCATATGACTCCTGAGCAGTAAGGAATTATAGAAACTATGCCTCCTTTTTCTTTTCTTTTCTTTTTTTTTGAGATGGAGTCTCACTCTGTCACCCAGGCTGGAGTGCAGTGGTGTGATCTCGGCTCACTGCAACCTCCACCTCCCGGGTTCAAGCAATTATCCTGGCTCAGCCTCCTGAGTAGCTGGGATTACAGGTGCCTGCCACCACACCCGGCTAATTTTTTGTATTTTTAGTAGAGACGGGGTTTCACTATGTTGGTCAGGCTGGTCTCGAACTCCTGACCTCGTGATCCATCCACCTCAGCCTCCCAAAGTGCTGGGATTACAGGTGTGAGCCACTGCGTCCGGCCAACTATGCCTACGTTTTAACAAAATTCAGCCTCCTCCCGTAATCCTAATCTTGTGACCTTTCATTAGTCTTACAAAGGCGGTTTCAGCCCCCAAACAAGGACGGCTCAGTTGTAGGGAGGGACTATTATCATCCTTGCTTCAAAGTTAAACTATAAACTGAATTCCTCCCAAGGCTAGCTTGGCCCACACCCAGGACTGAGTGAGGACAGCCAGCCTGGGAAGCTAGAAGCAAGATGGAGTCAGCCATGTTAGATTCCTCTCATTGTTGTAATCTGTGCAAAAGCAGTTTTGATCTGAAGTGTAGAAATTTGAGATTGTTTACATAGATAAAGTTCAGGGCCGCTTAACAGAATTTCAACATATTTCTCTATAAGGCTTAATGCAATCCGATTAG
This sequence comes from Pongo pygmaeus, assembly GCF_028885625.2. Classification (NCBI taxonomy): domain Eukaryota; kingdom Metazoa; phylum Chordata; class Mammalia; order Primates; family Hominidae; genus Pongo; species Pongo pygmaeus. The sequence goes on from NC_072373.2 coordinate 221,610,005, forward strand.
TTGAGGTGGTCTTTTTCTTTCAGGAAAGGTATATTTTAACCTTAACACTGAAGATGTAACAGTCATGGGGTCCTTTGTGCCATCTGGTCTGAGTTAGGCACAGGACAATAGAGGAGGCAGTTAATTTATAACAACGATCAGTGATTGCAGGGGAAGGAGGTCTGGTCTCTGATCTCTCCTAGTCATTTACAGAACAAGAACAATGGGGAAGAAAGTCAATCTGCAATCTAAGAAGGGCAGGAGTTACAAACATGCTATGTGAATCAGTCTCCAGGGCTTAATTCCCTTCTGCCCTAGTAAATTTAGAGGGTCTCCAAATTTTATTTTACAACTCAAAATTCTAAGAACCCAGCCAGGCGCAGTGGCTCACGCTTGTAATCCCAGAACTTTGGGAGGCCGAGGTGGGTGGATTACGAGGTCAGGAGTTCGAGACCAACCTGGCCAACATGGTGAAACCCCGTCTCTCCTAAAAATACAAAAATTAGCTGGGCATGGTGGCATGCACCTGTAATCCCAGCTACTTGGAAGGCTGAGGCAGAAGAATCGCTGGAATCTGGGAGGCAGAGGTTGCAGTGAGCTGAGATTGTGCCACTGCACTCCAGCCTAGGCAACAAAACTAGATTTCGTCTCAAAAAAAAAAAAAAAAAATTCTAAGAACCCAGAGGGATTCTTGTATCAGGACTCACTGCTGTCTCCCACCCAGGCCATTTGTATAGGGGGTAAGATCTCACCCCAAGGCACAGGTCAGAGGTACGTATGTATGTATTTATCTTTGAGACAGAGTCTTGCTCTGTTGCCCAGGCTGTAGTGCAGTGGTGCGATCTTGGCTCGCTGCAACCTCCCCATCTTGGGTTCAAGCGATTCTTGTGTCTCAGCCTCCCGAGTAGCTGGGATTACAGGCGCACGCCACCACCAAGCCCGGCTAATGTTTTGTGTTTTCAGTAGAGACGGGGTTTCGCCATGTTGGCCTGGCTGGTCTCAAATTCCTGACCTCAGGTGATCCACCCGCCCTGGCCTCCCAAAGTGCTGGGATTACAGGCCTGAGCCGCTGCACCCGGCCCAGAGGCATTTATTTAAAATGTGCAATAAAAGTGTTCTGAGCTTCCCTTACGTACATAGGACTTCCTATAACTCATCTCCCATGCAGCTGAGCCTCTAGCTGAGCGTGCCTTGCCAACTTTAATTAAGCCTAAATACCCAACAGCAGGTGGCTGCTAAAGGAATCCAGGAAATAACATCCCAAAATATGCCGCATTGCTATGATGATGACTTCAAACTGAAGGCATTTGGAAAACAGCAAATGCACAAAGGGGCTTCTCCTGAATTTCTCTTATCTGATTAAAGGTAGATCGTCCAGAAGGAAGCTAATCCTCATAAAAACTCTCTCTGGGAATTTTTATCGGAGAGGATGAGCATGCATCCAGAGTCCAATCTAGAAGGGACTGGAAGTTAAAACTGTCCAGACAGGCTCTTATTTATTCTTTTCATTTTGCTGGAAATCATTGCTTAAAAAAAAATTATGATATACGCCGGGCGCAGTGGCTCACACCTGTAATCCCAGCACTTTGGAAGGCCAAGGTGGGCAGATCACGAGGTCAGGAGATCGAGACCATCCTAGCTAACATGGTGAAACCCCGTCTCTACTAAAAATACAAAAAATTAGCCGGGTGTGGTGGCAGCCACCTGTAGTCCCAGCTACTCGGGAGGCTGAGGCAGGAGAATGGCATGAACCCAGGAGGCGGAGGTTGCAGTGAGCCGAGATCGCGCCACTGCACTCCAGCCTGGGTGACAGAGCAAGACTCCATCTCAAAAAAAAAAAAAAAAAAAAATTATGGTATGAAGATGAAAATGTCCATTCCTATCCCTGCACCGCCAGACAGAGGGGGTGGGGGAGGATCTATACCCTGACCCCCACCCGAGTCTTAAACCTCACAGACTCTCTAAGTATGGAGTGTGGGTGGCACAGGCACCTTCCCCATAACAGTTCCAAGGAAGCAAAGTGATCAATGGATCCAGTTTCCCCAGTGTCTTCCAGCATGAGACTGGTGAGGAGCTGCCACCTGGGACATCCCCAGTGGCCCTCATGTAACCGCCCAGATAGAGCCGATTTATCAAGACATGGAAAATTAGCTGGGCATGGTGGTGGGCGCCTGTAATCCCAGCTACTCGGGAGGCTGAAGCAGGAGAATCGCTTGAACCCAGGAGACGGAGGTTGCAGTGAGCCGAGATCGTGCCACTCTACTCCAGCCTGGGTAACAGAGCAAGACTCTGTCTCAAAAAAAAAAAAAAAAACCAAAAAACAACAACAACAAAAAAACGCGGGGGATAGAAATTGCAAAGGAAAGAGTTTAATTCACAGAATTGGTTAAACAGAGACCACAGTTTTGCTGTTACTCAATTTACCCTCCTGGAAAATTCAGAGACTAGGGTTTTTTAAAGATAGTTTGGTGGGCAGGTGGCTAGAGGGTGGGTGCTGCTGATTGGCTGGGGATGCAATCATAGGGGTATGGAAACTGGTCCTCCTCTGCTGATTCCACTTCTGGGTAGGGGCCACAGGACCAGCTGAGTCCTGAGTCTCTGGCTGGGTGGAGTCACCTGGTCTTCAGAAATACAAAAGTCTGAAAAGATATCACAAAAGGCCAATCTTAAATTATACAATAGTGATGTTACTTACAGGAGCAACTGGAGAAATTGCAAATCTTATGAGCCCCGGAACAATGGCTGGTAATCATTTATAACTACACCTACATTTTACAGAATTCAGGCCCCTCTTACAATCCTGACCTTGTAGCCTTTCATTAGTCTTACCAATCCGGTTTAGTTTTGGGAAGGGTTATTATCATCCTTGCTTTAAGGTTAAACCATAAACTAAATTCCTCCCAAAATGAGCTTGGCCCACGCCCCCGGAATGATCAAGGGCAGTTTGGAGGTTAAAGGCAAGAGGGAGTTGCTTAGGTCAGATCTCTCTCTTTTTTTTGAAACAGAGTCTCGCTCTGTCACCCAGGCTGGAGTGCAGTGGCACAATCTTGGCTCACTGCAACCTCCACCTCCCAGGTTCAAGTGATTCTCCTGCCTCAGCCTCCCCAGTAGCTGGGATTACAGGCACGCGCCACCACACCCGGCTAATTTTTGTATTTTTAGTAGAGACGGGGTTTCACCATGTAGGCCAGGCTGGTCTCAAACTCCTGACCTCCAGTGATTCGCCCACCTTGGCCTGCCAACGTGCTGGGATTACAAGGCATGAGCCACCACACTCAGCCCTCTGCTGTCTCTTCTGATAACTGTAATTCATTATTTGTGACTGTTCCTTTAATCCTGTCTTCACCTCCCATCCACACTGTTAGCCCAAGTGTCAGAGGTATTTGAACCAGAGCAACTCCATCTTGAATAGGAGCTGGGTGAAGAAGCTGAGACCTACTGGGCTGCATTCCCAGATGGTTATGGCATTCTAAGTCACAGGATGAGACAGGAGGTCAGCACAAGACACAGGTCATAAAGACCTTGCTGAGAAAACAGGTTGCAATAAAGAAGCTGGCTAAAACCCACCAAAACCAAGATGGTGACAAGAATGACCAGAGGTGACAAGAGGTCTGGGGTGACACAAGCTCTGACCCTCTAGTGAGCTGAGGCAGGATGCCGGAAGGTTCCCAGGCTGAATGAAGCCGTCTTTGCAAAAATTATAATAGTGAGAAAATTATGACAGTGAAAGAGATCTGGCTGGGCATGGTGGCTCATGCCTGTAATCCCAGCACTTTGGGAGGCCAAGGCGGGTGTATTGCCTGAGGTGAGGAGTTTGAGACCAGCCTGGCCAACATGGTGAAACCCCCTCTCTACTAAAATACAAAAATTAGCCGGGCATGGTGGCGCATGCCTGTAATCCCAGCTACTGGGGAGGCTGAGGCAGGAGAATTGCTTGAACCCGGGAGGCGGAGGTTGCAGTGAGCCGAGATAGCGCCGCTGCACTCCAGCCTGGGCAACACAGCAAGACTGTCTCTCAAAAAAATTTCAGTGAAAGAAAATTCATGCCGGGTGCGGTGGCTCACGCCTGTAATCCCAGCACTTTGGGAGGCCGAGGTGGGCAGATCACGAGGTCAGGAGTTCGAGACCAGCCTGACTAACATAGTGAAACCCCATCTCTACTAAAAATACAAAAAATAGCCAGGTGTGGTGGCAGGTGCCTGTAATCCCAGCTACTCAGGAGGCTGAGGCAGAAGAATCGCTTGAACCTGGGAGGCGGACATTGCACTGAGCCAAGATCATGCCACTGCACTCCAGCCCGGGCGACCAGTGCAAGACTCCATCTCAAAAAAAAAAATTCATTCGGCACCACTACATCTGCACTCCTGTTTGATGTTCCAGGTGGAGGGGGTCACAGTCCCTGCACTCTTGTGTTACTGGAAAGAAGTCCTGATCCAGACCCCAAGAGAGGGTTCTTGGATCTCACACAAGAAAGAATTCAGGGCAAGTCCACAGTGCAAAGCAAAAGCAAATTTATTAAGTAAAGTGGTGAAAGAATGGCTAGTCCATAGACAGAGCAGACCATGGGCTGCTCTGTTTATTTTTATGGCTATTTCTTGATGATATGCTAAACAAGAGGTGGATTATTCCTGCCTCCCCTTTTCAGACCATAGAGGGTAATTTCCTGACGTTGCCATGGCATCTGTAAACTGTCATGGCGCTGGTGGGAGTGTAGCAGTGAGGACGACCAGAGGTCACTCTTTTTTTTTTTTTTTGAGACAGAGTCTCACTCGGTCACCAGGCTGGAGTGCAGTGGGGCGATCTCGGCTCACTGCAGCCTCCGCCTCCCAGGTTCAAGCAATTCTCCTGCCTCAGCCTCCAAGTAGCTGGGACTACAGGCACGCACCACCACCTCCACCTAATTTTTGTATTTTTAGTAGAGATGGGGTTTCACCATGTTGACCAGAACAGTCTCGAACTCCCGACCTCAGGTGATCTGCCTGCCTCGGCCTCCCAAAGTGTTGGGATTACAGGCGTGAGCCACCACGCCTGGCCTGCCTGGCTAATTTTTTAAAAGTTTTTTGTAGAGATGGGGTCTCACTATGTTGCCCAGTCTAGTCTCAAATTCCTCGTCTCCAGAGATCCTCCTGCCTCAGCCTCCCATGCCTGGGATTACAGGCATGAGCCACCATACCCAGCCCCAAGTGAATTTTGGAACTCTCCAGAGATGGAGCGTGCAGGACGGCCCTTCCCAAGCCTCCCTCGTGATCTGCTCTCAGCTCTGGCCCAGCTGAGCCACCAGCTCACCTCCAACACACTCCCTTCTTCCCTCCAGCTCCAGAATGGGTGCCCCGAAGCCAGGAGCTCTGAGCCTCAGCCGCAGCTCACTGTTCTCACCCTGGCTTCAGGAGCTCCAGACATGTGTGCCTCCTGCCACCTCCCCTCAGAGCTGAGACCTGGAGATGCCTACACGTAGCTAAGGGACATTTCATTCAACCATTCATTCAATGTTTAATGAGCCCCAACTATGACCCAAGGGCCCTGCTCTAGTGGAAATGACATTCTAATGGGGGAGGCATGCAGTCCAGCGGTCATGAGGCAATCACAGCCCAGATTTAGTGGAAGTGATTCGTGGATATTGAGAGCATGGGGGGAAAAGGCCTCTCACAGGCGGTGGGTGGCCATTTAGGATGAGAAATGAAGCATGAGAGGTGCGTGCTGCGTGGTTGTGCAGGCTCCGGGCAGGGAACACAGGGCAGAGGACTCCAGTGGGCGTCTCTGAAGCGTCCAGTGCAAATGCTCAAAACTAAGTTGACAGCCTGGGCTACATGGTGAAACACCGTCTGTACTACAAAAATACAAAATTTTTCTTTTTTTTGAGATGGAATCTTGCTCTGTTGCCCAGGCTGGAGTGAAGTGGTGTGATCTCAGCTCACTGCAACCTCTGCCTCCTGGGTTCAAGCAATTCTGACTCAGCCTCCCGAGTAGCTGGGATTACAGGTGTGCACCATCTTGCCTGGCTAATTTTTGTTTTTCTAGTAGAGACAGGGTTTCACCATGTTGGCCATGGTTGGCCAGGCTGGTCTCAAACTCCTGACCTCACGTGATCTGCCCGCCTCAGCCTCCCAAAGTGCTAGGATTACAGGCATGAGCCACTGTGCCCAGCCCCCAATTTTTTTAATTTAGCTGGGCGTGATGCGTGCGCCTGTAGTCCCAGCTACTCGGAAGGCTGAGGCCTGAGAATCCCTTGGACCCAGGGGATGGAGGCTGCAGTGAGTCAAGTTCGTGCCACTGCACTCCAGCCTGGGTGACAGAGCGAGACCCTATCTCCAGGAAAAAAAAACCAAAAACTCAAAAACTAAATTCACAACCTATGTGATGCCCCTGCTGGCATTTCCCTGGGCCTCTGCTGCACTTTTAAGTGGATAATTACATAAGTATCTGTGTGCCTGCCCAAGTCTGACCCCCTACTCGAGGTAAGCTCTTTGGGACAGGGACAGCTCAGTGTTGCTCACCATTGTATCTCGTGGACCCAGCACAACCTGGCCCACGCTAGGGGCACTATATTGATGGCTGCACAGTGGCTGAGGATGGATGAACTAAGGAAAGAACCTGCTGTGGAAATCCCGGATTCCTCCCCTCCTTCACTATGGTCCAGCTCAGTCCCACCCAGTGAACGGGGCTGGGCATGCACACTTGGGGGCTGGTGAAAGGGTGTGTGGAGAACACCAAGTTGGCACCAAGCTCAGGGGGCTGCACTTCAGCCCTTTAAGGACTGAAAACAGCTTTCCCCACTTCCCTCTGCCTTTGTAGCAAGATATCCTCAGCTGAAATCACAGAAAGCATTTTGCAGTGGTAGAGCCACTCTGGACCTCACAGAAGACACCTGTGGTGGGGGTGGGGGGAGAGTTCCTGCCTCTGATCGTCCCTTAGAAGAAACAGGGGGTCACCTAGGCCCTTTCCTGTTGCACAGAGGGGTTTAGCGTCACACGGCTAGTAGGTTGGTATGGTGAGTGGTATGCTATAGTAGTTTTTGAACTTAAAAGAAAAATCGGTAGACTTTTCTGATATAAAACAGAAAAAAGTGGGTTAGCACAAGACACAGGTCATGAAGACCTTACTGATAAAACAGATTGCAGTAAAGAAGCTGGCTAAAATCCACCAAAACTAAGAAGGCTTTATTTATTTATTTATTTATTTATTTATTTATTTATTTATTTACAAGTGGAGTTTCGCTCTTGTAGCCCAGGCTGGAGTGCAATGATGTGATCTTGGCTCACTGCAACCTCCGCCTCTCGGGTTCAAGCAATTCTCCTGCCTTAGCCTCCCAAGTAGCTAGGACTACAGGCATGCTCCACCACGCCTGGCTAATTTTGTATTATTTTTTTTTAGTGGAGATGGGGTTTCTCCATGTTGGTCAGGCTGGTCTCAAACTCCCGACCTCTGGTGATCTGCCCACCTCGGCCTCCCAAAGTGCTGGGATTGCAGGCGTGAGCCACCACACCCGGCCCAAGGTGATTTCTTTACTGTAACCTGTAAATTCTTCTCAGTTGAAACCCTGCCTAAGAAAACTGAGCTTCTCTGCTAGAGAGGGGTGGTGCCGGGCACCCTGCCTGCCTCTCTTCACCTCTCCAAGTTCCTTCCTGATCTTCTGATAAGCTTTCAACTGAACGGTGGAAGATGCCTGGGAACCAGGGGCACGTTTCTAAAGCAAAACCCAGCTCAAGTACAAAACTAATTTTTCTGTACCTTTCTGTAATGCAACACACAAAAAGCTTTAGCATCTTATTTTTTAGAGACAGGGTCTTGCTCTTGTCACTCAGGCTGGGCAGTGGTGCAATCACAGCTCACTGCAGCCATGACCCCCCAGGGACTCAAGCAATCCTCCCACCTCAGCTTCCCGAGTAGCTGGGACGACAGGCATGTGCTACCACACCCAGCTTTTTTTTTTTTTTTTTTTTTGAGACGGAGTCTCACTCTGTCGCCCAGGCTGGAGTGCAGTGGCACGATCTCAGCTCACTGCAAGCTCCGCCTCCCAGGTTCACGCCATTCTCCTGCCTCAGCCTCCCGAGTAGCTGGGATTACAGGCACCCGCCACCACGCCCGGCTAATTTTTTGTATTTTTAGAGACGCGGTTTCACCGTGTTAGCCAGGCTGGTCTCGATCTCCTGACCTCATGATCCACCCGCCTCGGCCTCCCAAAGTGCTAGGATTACAGGTGTGAGCCACTGTGCCCGGCCCCAGCTACTTTTCTTAAGTTTTTGTAGAGACGAGTTTACACTATATTACCCAGGCTGCTGTTGAACTCCTGGGCTCAAGAGATCCTCCTGCCTTGGCCTCTCAAAGTGCTGGGATTACAGGCATGAGCTACTGAAATGGGCCCTTGGGATAATCCTTGAGAGGTAAATCATTCTACTGAAGATTCTGGCCAGGCACAGTGGCTCATACCTATAATCCCAGGACTTTGGGAGGCTGAGGTGGGTGGATTGCTTGAGCTCAGGAGTTCGAAACCAGCCTGGGCAACATGGTGAAACCTCTTCTCTACAAAAAATACAACAAAAATTAGCTGCGTGTGGTGGTGTGCACCCGTATTCCCAGCTACTGGGAGGGCTGAGGCGGGAGGAATGTTTGAGCCCCTGAGGTTGAGGCTGCAGTGAGCTATGACTGCATCACTGCACTCCAGCCTGGGGACAGCGAGACCCTGTCTCAAACAGAACCACCACAAAGAAGAGACGCCAATATCTTAATGCCAGGAAATGAGGCATTTTCTCTTTTGCTCACTTCTATTTCTAGGTTTTCTACATAAATGTGTTACCTTTTGATAAGAAAACCATAGATGGCGTTACTACTGGTGCTCCCAAGTTGGGGAGAACCCTCACAGCTGACGGCACTCGGCTCTCTGCTGCCCTCACCTGGCCTCTCCTCGTCAGGCCGGGGTAGGAGCTGAAGAGGCTGCTGGACGTCTGAGCCTCAGGTTTAAACATGATGTTCCCAACATCTTGAGGACCCGAGGTCAGTGAGCTCAGAGGCGTTTGTGGCTCCCGCTGCAGGCAGCTCCTGATGGGGAGCCGGCCCAGCCCTGCACCCTCATCTGCCCTCAGGGTCTGGTTCAGGTTGGGCCTGCTGGCCCCTGGGAGCCGGTCCCCTTGCTCGCTGGCTGTGGTCCTCCTGCCCACTGGACCCTGGGCCAGAATGACAGCCCACCTTGGTAGAACTCCCTTTGCATTGTGCTGTGGCTTAAGGGTCCCCATATCAGCCCTGGATGGCCATCCTGTTACTCCCGTATCAAACTGAAGCCAACAGAAATGCAGATCCCACTCACCAGAAAGGTGACCCCAGAGCTTGTGCTGTGACACCCTGGCCATTCCCCATCCCCGCTGCCTCAGCATGGAGCCGTGCAGCAGCTCCAAGCCCTGTCTGAGGAAGACAAGGTCTTTTTCACAACCTGAGCCTGGTCCCTGCAGCCAGGGGCAAGGACGGTCAGGGATGACTGGTGGGCTCAGGCTTTTCTGAAGAGCTGAGCTGAGCGCTTCCTGCCTGGACACCCTTCCTGTCTGCGCAGCAAACTCTGGGGTGTCCTTCCGGCCCAGGCTCAGCCAGGCAGCGAGTCTCCTGTCCAAATCCCTAAGCCCCTCCAGGGACACTGTCAGGTCACATTGTGGCCACCCCAACCCCAGAGCCCCCCACTCCAGAGCCCCCCATTGAAGAGGAAAGAGAAAGTGGATGAGAGCCCCCTTAGCAGGGACCCTGCCCTACCTGGAGGGCCCGAGCTGCCCAAGCAAACGAATAGACAGCCAGCAGGCATCATTCAAAGGCTGTAACTTTTTTGGTTTCCTTTTTTGCTTTTGCAAAGAAAAATAAGGTTGTGTTTTCTGTTTGAAACAAAACATAAAACCCCCTCCCGCTGGGCCTGTCCCCTGGTTCTGGGGGATGCTGGGACCGCAGGTCTGGGCAGGAGAGGCCAGGCTGCCCGGCTGAGAGGAGGGAGTGCCCTCAGAGCCAGAGACGAAGTGCATCTGGGAATGGAGTTTGGTTAAGCAAAAAATAAAAAACCTCGACACACACACGCCTGCTATACAGAAATGGGGACCGAGAGGCGCTGCCTCCGAGTTGAAACCATTGCTGGCAGCTGGACTCAAAAGTCCGGATGCTGTCCTGGGGCCCCTGTTCCTCACGTTTCGGGGGGGGCAGGGCAGGAGGCAGCATCCGCAGCTCTCAGGACAGGAGTCGGGGAGAGGAGGGTGACGTCAGAGCAAGCTCCTTCCCCACATTAAAAAAAAAAAGTATTAAAAAAGCACCCAAAGCTTAAAAAAATGAATCCTCCATGGCAGGGAGAGTTGGGGGCATCCTGCTTATTAGCAAAATGCCTGACCTGGCAAAATGTGTAGAAAAATAAAATTAAACTTTATCCCTGAATGGCAGAGTGAAGACCCTTCTTCCCGCTCCACAGTGAGTCTCAGAATCCACGGAGACAGCTGATTCCTCCCCAGCTGGCACCAGCACATGACCATCAGACACACACTGCCCCAGGCCTGTGTCCGAGGCCCAGGGCGGGACAGCGGAGGAGCTCTGATAGCCACGGGCGCACAGTCCCTCCCCGCTGCCTCACAGCATCGGGAGGCCCCTCCTCAGTGCCAGGAAGGAGCCCCAGCAGGGGAGCGGGCAGGAGAACCAGCGGAAGATGGGGTTCTCAGGGGCTGAAGGGAGGCAGGTGCCCGGTAGGGTGGGCGAAGGGGTGCAGTCTCATCTGAGATCTGAAGGCCCCCCGCCAGCCTGCCCTGCAGTTCCATGCGCAGCTGAAGGACCAGACATGCAGGCCTGGAAACACAGGGCGAGGTGGGCCAGGGCTCTCCACATTCTCAGGGTAATGGGGCTGCTTCCAGAAAGGTCATCAGAGATCACAAAGTGGGGCGCATCTAGCAGGGGACGGTGGGGCAGGGGCTCGCGCTGGTCCTGGAGGCCCAGCTGGGCCTTTGGCTGCTCAGACCTGGGAGCTCTGAGGATCCCGGGCGCCCTTCTGCCCACTCCACAGGAAGGGGCAAGACAGGGCAGATGATAAGGACCATGCTTCCCCCTCCCCCAAGGGGCCTTCAGCTTAGTGGGGCTCTGAGGTCGCCCCAGGTGGGACAGGGGAGTACAGTACAAAGATGTGACCACGCCTGTGGGCGTGGGGCCGGAAGGCAGGCCGGGCAGCTCCTGCTGCAGTTACAGTAGTACTGGCGTCCCTGCCAGGCAGGGCTGAACCGTGTGGGGCACCCCAGGGTCATGCAGCCCCTTGGGGCTCCCTGGCTTCGGGATCAGAGTGTCAGCACCAAACACAACCGATGTCAGCCAAGGAGGTGGGCGGGCAGAGAGTGTGACCTCAGACACACGCTCAGCCCTGCAGTCTGTTAGGTGAGGAGGGGCAGGTGTCCTGAGGACAGTCACAGTCCAGTGAGGTCAAGGCCCTGGAGACGAGGGCAGAGGTGGCAGCCCCTCCAGGGAGGGTCCTGAGGCCGGCAGTGGTGAAGCAGCAGGCACCGGGTTGCTCCCCTCCGAGGGGCTCCAATGGTGGGTCAGCGCAGGCTCTGGTATAGAAACGCCGAGGTGAAGAGGGCGTTGGCGGCCAAGCTCACGGCCAGGAGGCCCCGGACCAGGGAAGGGCCAAAACGACCTGCAAAGCACAGACCCGGTCAGAACATGTGTGTGCGGGTGGGGTTGCTGTGCAGCTGAGCAGCCCCCTAGAGCATGCAGTTTGTGGGGAGCTCAAGGCTCTGCCCAGGGTTCTCCCCGAGACTGGTGAGGCTCACCCCCAATTCTTCTCTTGGCCAAAGGCTTCCCTAGCAGGAAAGACCCCCCATCCCTGCCTCCCTGAAGGTACAGTTTTTCCTAACCCTGAGCCACCAGGAAGGCTGTGGGCTGGGCTGTCATGAGCTGGGACCTGGGCGATGAGGCAGTGACCACAATGGCCACTTTACAGATGAGGTCATGGGGGCTGGGAACAGGAACACCCCGTCCAGGCCTCCAAGGGAATAAGCAGCCAACCCAGGTCCACCTGCCGCATGCCGCAGCCTGCGTTCTCAACAAGGCCTCCAAGCTGCTGGGCCACCCTCCAGCCTGGGGCAGCACTGGTTTTGAGAGTCAGTGCAAAATGACCTGCCCAGGAAAAGCCCTGCTTGCTGATCTGTCCATCTCCCTCAACACGCACCCCCTCCTCCCCAGCCGGGGAGTGACGATGTGGACCACAGATCTGGTCTCTTGCCCCTGAGCCCCAGGGTTAGTGAGCAGAGAACCTGGGATCTGAGCCAGGCAGCTCGGCACCCGGGGCAGGCTGCAGCCCCAGCGTGACGTGGTCCCAGCGCACCCAGGCTCTCTGGGCACTTCTGGCCAGGATGGCAGCCTTCAGTATGTGTCCCAAATGGCAGCCACGGGCCACAGGTGCCTACTGAGCACTTGAAATGTCGCTAGTGCAGCTCAAGAACTACATTTCAAACTTTATTTAATTTTAATTCAGTTAATTTAAATAGCTGCCTGGGGCCAGAAGCTACTGGAATAGTGCAGATCTGGGCCCAAATCCCGAGGGTGGGAGTGCCATCTGCTGAGTCCCTGACCCTGGATTCAGAGGCGCCGGGTGGGTTACTTGTCAGCCACTCAGGGACTGCAATGTCCTGGAAGATTCTTTCTGTCAGCGCTCTGGACCTACCAGGGGGAGATGGTGGCTTCGGATGTGTGCCCACTCCCCTCCCCTCCCGCACCTCAGGGTGCAGACCTCTCCAGGTGGCGGCCTCCTCCGAGCAGCCCCTGGTGGTGGTATCCACCACACAGGTAGATGACTGGGAAGAGTCGTCCTCTTTCTTGATGGAGCGGTTGCTGCAGGCGCTGCCTCTTTCCAGCTTGGATCTCAGGTCTGCAGAGAGAAGGGTGTGCATCTCAGTGGCGCTCACGGCTCCCTCCAGGGACAGACATGGGGCAGCTGCACTTCCACTCTAAGGACAGTTGTCAGAAGTGGTGATCCAGCCTGTCCCAAGCCGCTCATCCACCCTGGACAGTGGGGGGCCAGGTCCTTGCTCAACTGTCCTGCCACCTCTGTCTGCCAGTATTCAGGCCCAAGGTGACCAGATCTCTGACATCGTAAGAGACATGGGAAATCTAAACATTCGAGGCTGGGCACAGTGGCCCATGCCTGTGATCCCAGCACTTTGGGAAGCCAAGATGGGTGGGTCACTTGAGATCAGGAGTTCAAGACCAGCCTGGGAAACATAGTGAAATCCCGTCTCTACTAAAAATACAAAAATTAGCCAGGCATAGTGGTGCGCACCTGTAGTCCCAGCTACTTGGGAGGCTGAGGCAGGAGAATCTCTTGAACCCTGGAGGAGGAGGTTGCAGTGAGCCAAGATCACGCCACTGCACTCCAGCCTGGGCGACAGAGTGAGACTCCATCTCAAAAAAAAAAAAAAAGGAAATCTACAAATTCATGTGAAAGTTGAAAGTTGTAGGTTTTCGAGGTTGGGGGCTAACTTTAAAAATTTTAAATGCTTTGCAGTACAGCACCATTTGAGTGAAACTATCTGTGGCCACACGCACCTGGCAATGCGTGATGTGTTTTCGATCAGTTCCAAGGAACAGAGGACCCTGAAGGTCAACTGCAAAAGGAGAAACTGAAATCAGCCGTTAGAGGTCAATGTCCCAGAGGGTTCGAGTCACCAGAGCCGGAATGGGGTGCCTAGAGCTCCAGGGTGGGAAGGCGCACGCTGGAGTCAGAGCAAGGATGAGCCCCCCCCACCGCCGTACAGCCAGGCCTCTTGGCAGCAGAGGCCCTCCCATGGCCCCTCGGGGAGGTCAGAAGGCCGTACCCAGGGCGTGCTTCATGTCCTGCAGGGGTGGCTTCCGGGGAACCTGGGGCGGCTCCATGGTGAAGAGGCTGCCGTTGTGAGGCGAGTGCTCATCGGAGCTGCTGGGCGTGGTGGGGGCCTCTCCAGGGGGTGACGGGAACAGCAGCAGCTTCTGTCCCTTCAGGTTGAGCCGGGCAGGGCTGATGAGGGGCCTACGGTGGCGCAGAGAGCCGGAGCTGGAGGCCACCGAGCCGGCCACAGAAGGCGCTGGGGAAGGGAGTGGGGAGGAGGGGCAGCTCCCCGACAGCAGAGAGAAGTAATCTGGAGGGAGGGAGGAAGATGATGTGAATGTGGGCTCCTGTCACTGCAACGCTATGATGCGCTATTTCATTTCTGGGGGCTTTCTTCTATTAACCCGGGAAGACAAGAAAGGTGCAGAGACTGGGGACGGGGGAAGTCCTGCCGCAAAGCTGAAGGAGGAGAGGGCTGCCCTCTACCAGGCACCTGAGGGAGGGGAGGGATCCCGGAGCCTCAGCCATGGCCTCCTGCCCTTGATTTCCATCCAAAGCCCCGGACACCATCAGCTGAGAGCAAGGCCAGATAGCAGCAAACCCTGGAGGTACAAGGCCAGCTCACTCGAGGCCTTGCTGCCAGCTGGCACCTGGTGCACCAGCTCCAGCTGTGACTGCCATTGAGGACGGCAGAGCAGCATGGTACCCTCTGACCCTAGTGACTGTCATTCCCATTTCACACAAGAGGAAACTGAGGCACAGGTGTGTAGGTCACTTGCCCAGGGCTGAGATGTGAACACACACTTGGGGTCTCTGACCCCAAAGCTCACACAAACCACCGTGCTCTGGAACGCCCGGGCCTCATGCTGCCCCGTCCCCCTCTTAGCTCTCTGTCCTCCTCACCTGAAACAGGAAACTCTCCAGATCGAGACACCTGAGATGGTGGGCGGCTACCGCTGAACAGATAGCCTGAGTCTGGAGACAGAGAGAAGCGGGCGACACATCAGGCCTGTGGATGACGTGCAGAGGCCCCCACAAATGCTCTGCCAAAATCCCAATCCAGCCTTTGCTCTTTACAAATGTGCTTTCATGAAAACACAGGTGCTCATGGATCCCTTGGACTGCCATCTGAGGGGTGCTGGGCACGTTCCCTTTTTGCAGATAAAGAAACTGAGGCTCGGGCTGGGTGCGGTGGCTCACGCCTGTAATCCCAGCACTTTGGGAGGCTGAGGTAGGCAGATCAGATCACGAGTTCAGGAGATTGAGACCATCCTGGCTAATACGGTGAAACCCCGTCTCTACTGAAAATACAAAAAATTAGCTGGGCATGGTGGCAGGTGCCTGTAGTCCCAGCTATCCAGGAGGCTGAGGCAGGAGAATCACTTGAACCCGGGAGGCGGAAGTTGCAGGGAGCTGAGATGGCGCCACTGCACTCCAGCCTGGGCGACAGAGCGAGACTCTGTCTCACAAAAAAAAAAAAAAAAAAAAAAAAAAAGAAACTGAGGCTCACAGCAGGTGGTGAGAAGAGTCAGCACTGGGCATATTGTCCATTCCTCGTTCCATGCCCTTCTTCTTCCCACACAAGGGCCTGCTTTTCCACCCATCTAGTCCCACTTTCTCCAATAACTGCAGATCCCAACTGCCTGTGCTCTCGACCCCAGGGATCACCAACCACGCTGCCTTTTCCTAAATCAGGTGCATGTATCCCAAGGGCAGGGGCCCCAATTCCAAGTGGCTGGCTGAGAGCTGAATGTGGGACCCGGGGAGTGCCTCATGTCCGGTTGCCACCTGTGGGCTCTGAAGGGTCTGCTGCAGCATGCAGATAACCCTCCCCTCACCAGGCCAGGGGATAGGCTGGATAAGGGTGGCCACAAGAACCCAGCATGCCAACCAGGGTCCTTCTAGAACCCATTCTATGGATGCTGGGAGAGGCCGTCTTCCTGCTGGGCATGGGCTGCAGGACACAGGGATGAGGCGTGTGGCAGAGAAGCGGATTGAGGACAGACAGGGAGACAGCAAGCTGGATTCTGGCCACGGCGCCTGAGCCCGGTCCAGCGGGTCTCTGAATACATGAGCCAAAGCCCTGCAGGAACTCCTGCCCCAGACCCACCCTCTGGCGATGCAGACCAGGCTCCTCCCCCCAACCCACTCTGGCAATGGAGACTGGGGTCCCATCTGTCACTGGACACTCCAAGACAAGCTTGCGCCCCAAGACCTCTGCTGCCACCTCAGACAGGTCGCTACTGTGTCCCTGCCTTGAGCCTCAACAGGGAGATTGCCTGTTCTTCTCTGTGGGCGGGAGGCCCTGCCTTGGAGGCCTGAACTGGCCCTGGGATTGCCACGCTCCCCTCCCAAGGGGCTTGAAACAGAAGTCCCTGAGCTCTGCCACCTTGGTCAGTGCGCAGAGTTTACTCAGAGTGCTCAGGCCCAGGGCAGGGCTGCTTCTGGCACCTCCCACCCCAAGTTCCATTCAAGTGCCACCAGGCTGGGGTGCCCTGAAAATAGGGGGGTATCTCTGGCTTAGGGGAAAAGCAAAAGCATCCTAATATAAATCTTGGCGTGTGTGCAAAATGGCCTGCCCTCTAACCGCATGAGAGAGGGGACTTGGCTGTTATCAGCATCTCCTCCCCTAGAATAACTACAGTGGCTCCCTTTGCTGAGGGGCATGTTGCAATTTTAGAGGAAAAGATTAGGGCACAGCACGGTGCACACATTTACCCAAGGTCATGTCACCACAGCTGGGCCTAAGGGGCCGTGCTGGGGCTCCCAGATGATATGGCAATTCTGGGCACTTTATTTTTATTTTTTTTGAGACAGGGTCTTGCTCTGTCGCCCATGGTGGAATGCAGTGGTGTGATCATAGCTCACTGCAGCTTCCAACTCCTGGGTTCAACCGATCCTCCCACCTCAGCCTAAATAGCTGGGACTATAGGTGCACGCCACCATGCCCAGTTAATTAAAACAACTTTTTTGTAGAGACAGCGTCTCCCTGTGTTGCCCAGGCTGGTCTTGAACTCCTGGCCTCAAGCCATCCTCCCACCTTGGCCTCCCAAAGTGCTGGGATTAAAGGCATGAGCCTCCTATTCCTAGCTAGCCCCATTTCTTTGGGGGGAACTGAGGCTCAAAGCTCTGTGCTGCCTGTCTCTGTAGCAGGAACACTAACCACTCCTGGCCCTCCCTACGCTATGTACCCATCCACAGTTCTGTCCCAGCTGCCCCCAGCCCTGTCTGCCAATGCCTGGGCACCCCTTACCTGCTCGAGTCAGAGAGGGTATGGTTCCCAGAGAGAGGGCCCGGCTGAGGCGGCTGGGCAATGAGGAGGGTGAGGCCCGTCGAGGAGACCGGAAGAGCTGCTGGTTGGTGAGGGGCAGGAAGCTGGGCGGACTGGGGATGAACAGAGACGCTGGAGAGCCTCCGACACTCGGGTGAGGGATGGCCAAGCTGGGGCTGGTGGGGAAAAGGCCGGCAGAGTCTCCAGGGAAGAACCTGCAAGGGCCCGTCAGGCACGGGACAAGAAGAGGGTCAGCGTGAGGTCCTGGAGGCAGCCTTGCAGTGGGTCCCACCCCTCTCCCACAGTGCAAGGTGGGGGCCTCAGCTGGGGTCCCAGAGGAGGCGTGCGTTAGTTAAAGCAGAAGAGCAATCCAACCACATTCACGCCATTAGGAGCGGGTGGCTGGGAGGTGCCAGCAAGACCCGGCCCTCCCCGCATGCCCCCTCCTATCCCCTTGGCTTACAGCAAACTATCTCCACTACGAGTCTCGGCATTAAAGTGACACTGTCGCCTTTGCCAACCTCATGCCAACCCTTTTGCCTTGAAGCAAAAATGCCCAGCCCCGTGCCAGGCACTCAATGAAGGTTAATGGTCTTGGACTCCTTGCCACTTCTTATTCTGTGCCGAGCCTTCCCACACAGCAGCCGGGCTCAGGGGCACCCTGGCTCATCTCCCAGACGGGCCTGGATCACCGGAAGTCAGGACCCAGCACGGCTCTGGGCACCCTCTGTTCCCAGGTGTGATTCTTGGAAGTCCTCCCATAGCTCTGCTCTTAGGAGGCTGCCTCCTGCTCTCTGGCCTTGCACTCTGGAAACTCCTCTGAAGTTCCTGGTAGAGCAGAACTGGGGGGCAGCCAGGCCTTGGAATCCCCTAGAAGAGGCTCTCACGGGACAACGCCAAAACTGAACTTAGAAGAGACCCATCCACGACTGCAAGGCTGCCCGAAAGACAGAAGGTGACAGTGTCTCTTTAACTCGAGATGGTACAAATCACACAACAGGACCCGATGGCCCCACACCAGAATGTCAACCATGCTTCTGATTAAGGCACCCAATTACAGAGGGAAGAGAGGGACAGAGGCAGTTAATACATTAGTCCACCATCTGGACGGAGCTCCGGGGGTCCAGCCTTACCTCGGTGCCAAAGGACAAATGAGCCCAGTGGACAACGTGCTGGTGAGCAGGCAGGCTGGCCCACGCCCTGCAGGAGCCGGGGGCTGCCTAAGGGACCTGTGCCCAGCACGACTGAATGCTTGGGGATCGCTAGCCAAGCCGCACGCCACCAACCTCCCAGCTACTTTCCCTCTAAAAAAGTTTTATAAGGAAAATGTGGGGCCAGCTGTTGACTTCCCGGAGAATCATGTAACCTTTCTAATGCCTTCCAAGGTGCCAGGAGGCCACCTGGACTTCGGAACTAAAGCCGAGGCCACGTTTGGTGAATGTGGGCATCAAGGCAGGAGCTGAGCTGGGGACCCTGGGGAAGGGCCTGGTCAGCCGGACTGGACACATCCTTGTTCCGCCCACTGACCTGTGATTCCCAGGCCCAGCGCCCGCTGCTTGCCCCAAGACTCCAGGGAAGGATCCACCTCTACACAGAAGATGAGAGTTCGTGTCGTCATGTTAGAATTCGGATTCCATTTGGTGGGACAGCGCAGTGACTTCAGTGAATGACCCTGAGGGCACCTTTAGGCAGGGGCAGTGAAGGTGTAGCTGGGACCTTGGGGCATGACCCTCCATGGGAGGCAGTCTGTGGGGCAGGGCTCTGCGCTGGGCTTCCTGTGCCCACCCTGCCTGACAGCACAGACATAGCCAAGAGTCAGTCAAGGGTGACCAGGTCCCCCAGTGACCTGCAAGTACTGTTGGGGGATGCATGAAAGGAGGGTCCTAGTGGGCTGTGGGTATGAGGTGGTCAGCTGGGCCGCGCAGCTCCTGGCCCCGAAGGCTGGGCTCCAGCAGGAGTGGCTGGGTCTTGCCAGTGCGTCCCCACTCTTCCCAGCTCCTGCTCACACCACCCGGGGCTGCCTCAGTGCTTAAAACCTGAATCTCCTGGCCACCTGGCACAGGTGCTGTTGTTCCCAGTTTGGTGCCACTGAAGATGGTGCTGTGGGGAGTTCCTTCGCAGTTTGACTCCCTCACTGTGATATGTGGGAACATCACTCAATGAGCAAGACCTCGAAAATCGCTCATGGGGCTGGGCATGAGGGGCTGGGCTCCGTACAGGGGCCCCAGCGAGCCTCCGCCAGCTAAAGGAGCCCAATCTGTTGGGCCCTGGAGAACTCCAAAGGTGCTGACATTTCCTTTGGTGAGAGACCCCCCGCCGACTGCCCTGTACCCTCAAACCACATCTCAGAGAGGGACTAAGAGGCCAGGATCAGGCCTGGATGCTGGCTCTGGGGAGTGCCGGTGCGGATACGCTCATCTGACACCAAGGGGAGACGTCTGGTCTTCTCCGACCCAATCCCAGCCCACATCAGGAGTGGAAGGAGAGAGACCACGTTTTAAGCAGCA
The DNA here is from genome assembly GCF_028885625.2 of Pongo pygmaeus. Classification (NCBI taxonomy): domain Eukaryota; kingdom Metazoa; phylum Chordata; class Mammalia; order Primates; family Hominidae; genus Pongo; species Pongo pygmaeus. Next base: position 221,629,563 of record NC_072373.2, read on the forward strand.
GTTTATTAAGACGGAAAAAATATGATCCAGCAAAGGCGAGCGAGGCGAGCCGGGCCCTGAGCCAGCCGGTGTCATTGTCACTGGCTCTCAAACCTGATTCCTGTGGACATGTCTGTACCCCAAACACAGCCGCCCACCCCAGCCCTGGCACAGAGGCCTTCTGAAAGAAAGAAAAAAGAAGAAAGACGCGGCACCTGACGCCAGCGGGTAAAAGCAGGGCCCCAGAGGCATTTATTGAAAACACAGCATCCAAAACACGACATCTAGGCCAGGCGCGATGGTTACAGTGATGACAGGGTCACTAGACAATTATCCACAATTCTACGACACGAAACAGAGACTCAGCAACAGTCACAGACAGAAAGGTCACGCGTTCCTTCCTGGGCAGGGCGGGGTGCGGCAGGTGCGGCGTGGAGGCTGCGTCCTGGCGGTTTGCTCCCAGGCAAGGGGTACGGGGGGCCTACTTGGCCTGGGTGGGGACCTCAAGTCTGAGGGTGAGGATGGCTGAATCTACCTCGCTTATGTCTCAGGGACGGTCACCCGTAACCTAGGACCCTAGAAGGTCTGATGGCCATCCCAAGTCCCCTGCGAGGAGAAGAGTTCCCTGGCAGGGGTGACACATTCCCGGTCAACAAGCCACAACACAGTGGTGCCTGCACTCTCTCAGCTGTTGCCACAACACTTGAAGGTGCTGGAATTTTCTCCACGTAGTGAAACTTTAAGGGACACATGGATAATTTAAAAAGTCACACAAAACTCTAAAAAAGGCAGGAATCCTCACTCTGCTGAGAGCTACCTCCTGAGATGTCTTTCTGGACCCCAGCAGAGGGCAGGAGTGACATCAGCTCGGCAGGAGGATCCTGGCCAGCACGAGGGCTGGCTCTGGTTATTATAAATAATCTAATTTAAATACACACATACACACAGATGTCCTGCTTCTACCCAATGCCAAGAAAAGCAGAAATTAGCATCACACTGTCAACACTTCCTCGAGAACCGAAGATTCGAGACGCAAGCAACAGCATGGCCAGCCGACAGGATGCTTTCCCGTCCTGGCTCCGCCACGTCCTTCTCTCAGACGGGCTCTTTGTGGGCTGGGGGGTGGCGTGAGTGGACAGGCAGGCGGTTCCCTGTCCCTCAGGTAGACACCACTGGGGGCCGCTTGGGCTCACCCGCCCCCACTCCTCACTGCAGAACCAGTGGGAAGCGTGGCCCTGACCACATCTTTTCAGAGGGGTTTTCTCACCTCACGCTCCACACAGAACAACAAGCTGAGCCCAGTAAGGCTGGGGCCTTGTCTGAAGCCACACAGGTCATCAGGCACAGAGGTCACAGAAGCCCCCGAGGGTCTCCCGACGCACCTGGGCTCCTCACTCGTGAAGCTGGGTAGTATGTGAGCTGCTACCCAATCGCTGGGGTGGGGCAGCCTCTAGGACCCCCAGGCGTGGCAGATTCACAGCAGTGAGGCCTGGCACCCGCCCCTCCAACCCATCCCGGCAGACCCAGGTGGCGGGTGTAACCCTCATGCACCTGTGATCTGCTCTTGCCTCCCCTGGGTTCCAACGCACAGGAGAGGAGCTGGCACACCCGGGCCACATCTGGAAGGTGAACTCGTGCTGAGTGGCGAGTGGCAGGACACGCGGGCCCCAAGGGAGTGGGCAGCCAGAGGGAACATGCCCGGTCGGGGATGGCCTCGGGCCACTCTCGACTGGGACCACTGGATAAAGCCCCCAGGCCGGGAACTTCCTCTGCATGTGGCAGCTCCTCGACTTCCAGAGTGTGTCCTCATGAGCCACCTCATGTGATCCCCACACCCACTGAGCTGGCACCCAAGGGCTCTGGAGAGGGGTCCACCTCATTTCATAGATGGTAAACTGAGGCTGGGAACAGCAGGGGCTTGGCCAGGCCCTGCTACTGAGGAGCAGGTCTGTGGGCTGCCCCCTCACCTGAGTCGGAGGGCAGAGTGGCGCTGGGCCATGGTGAGCAAGCACCTGGGGAGGCTCGTGACAGGTCAGGGAAGGACAGGATGACAACGACCTGATGTCACTGAAGGCCTGCATACCCTGGGCCCCTTACCCTTGGAAAAGCTCAGATTCCCCAAGGTCAGCACAGGCTCCTGCTGCCCATCTCAGGTGGGGTCTCGCTCCCCAAACTCATGGCAAAGGCCAGGCTGGGCCCAAGAACTACACTCTCCATTCCCGGGGACTCGGGAGGGTCTCGGAGCAGGAGGCCAAGCAGCAGACAGAGCTGCAGCTCCGCCCCCTTCACGGCTCCACCACCTCCTGCAGGGCCGGTCCAGCCACAAGCAGGACCAAGGAGACAGACCACAGGTGCTCCTCAGGGGTGAGGCGGGGGCTCTGTGCTGCCCCAGCCTCACTCTGCTGCACGGTCAGGGCACGCCAGGGGCCCAGCCTGCAGCCACTGTCCCCACCCCTGTGCAGGAGCTCAGAGGGGAAGACAGCAGGACCAGGCCCCTCACCCAACAGTGTCAGAACCAGGAAACGGCGTGGTGAGAGGGGGGTGCCTGGAGCTGCCAGCAGGAAGCCACGGGTCAGAGCCTGTGTGGGTGCTGCCCACATTCCAGTCACCAGGCCAGTGAAAGGGCCATTGGCCAGAGAGGTGGCAGCAGTGGTGAGTGGCCACAGGGCACTCGGGGAGGGCTGGTGGTGCCGGAAAGGAAAAGGCAGGGCAGACTGACTCTTCGAGGCAGTGGAAGGACTGGGCCAGGACCTGGGGCTGTATGGTGGGGGTGGGAGGGCATGAGCAGGTGAAAAGAGGCAGGACAGAGAGGAGCCCGCTTCGGACCTGGCAAAGCCTGGGCCTGAGCATCCGCGTGTCCTCCCCCCGCAGTCATGGCTGCTTCTCTGACCTTCGGGGCCGGAACCTCCGCGGGCCCGTCGCCTTCCTTGTGGCCACAGCCGCCGTGAAGCCAACCAGGCAGCACAAAGATGTGGTGCTGAACTTGAGCGTGTCCAGCCAGCTGGGCGAGGTGGCCTGCAGGTGCTGCTCAGCCAGGTGCAGCCCCAGCAGCAGGGCCCACAGGCAGGTGCAGAAGGCGTCGATCCTCCGGAGCCTGAAAGGGAAGCAGCAGGGTCATCCCAGGGGACAAGACCTCCTGGGTCCACACCTTCCTTCCTGCCTCCCCTGTCTATATCTGGCCCTGCTCAGAGAGTCCAGAGCCAGGAGAGAGCGTGGGCTCGGAATCGCCTCACACTCACACGCTACCCGGCTCCGAGCAGGTGGGTCAGTGTTTCTCCCCAGCCTGTAAGTTCCAGCCTGTAACAGGGCTAAGGAAAATTCCTCTGAGTCGGTGAGCAGGGGCAACGGGGACACAGCACTCACAGGACACGCTCCTACTCAGGGAACCCCAGAGCCTCCCACGTGAGCCCTCACAACCCAGGAGGCAGGTGGTTATCGTCATCCTGACTTGACAGAGCCCGAGGAGGAGAGAGGAGACAACCAGGCCCAGCTCACAGCACGTGTGCATGGAGCTGGCTCAGAGGGCGTCTGCTGTGCAGCCTCACCTCACCTACGACTCCCAGCCCCTGGGACCAAGCCTTGTACCAGTAACATGGTGGAGTTCAGCCTAGGGCTGTGCACCCAATGGGGTCTCTTGGCCCCCGCCCTAGACAGTAATCCAGCACACAGTCCCCCGCCCGCCAATTCCTGGCCCTGGCCCCATGCACACCTGATGCGGCCAGCCAGCAGCATTGCCAGCAGGCAGGTGAGCAGGCCCAGTGCCACGACGCCCGTCTGGTGGCTCTGCCCAAAGGCCCAGGCCTCACACAGCTTCTCCGCCATGTGCTCGGGGAGCAGGCTCAGCAGCTGCCGCCAGCCCTCGGCCCCAGGGGCAGTGCCATTGTCAGGTGTGGCTGAGCCATTGCCACCAGGTGGCAGGGCCAGGGGCACAGTGGTGCCTGGGGCGAAGTGTCCGCTGGCCCCATACAGTGCGGTGGTCAGTAGGAAGGCGCAGGCCAGGAAGGCGAGGGCACGGAGCAGGATGACCTGGACTGGGGACTTCACGGCAGAGGAGAAGTTCTGCAAAGGAGGAAGAGAGACAGGTTAGTGAGATGGCCACAGAGCCACCCCCAGCCATCACCAGTGCCACTCTGTGCAGGGTTCCGGCCAGACCCATGTTCCCACACATCCTGGGCTTGGTTCAAAAACTCACCACTCGGTTCCACTGGCCCGCCTCACTTCTGGGTGGGGAGGAGTGCTGCTCTACCACTCTCTCCTTTTAAAGAAGACTTTCCATATTGTAGTGACCTTATTTTGGCTCACTGCAACCTCTTCCTCCTGGGTTCAAGTGATTCTCCTGCCCCAGTCTCCGCAGTAGCTGGGATTACAGGCGCCCACCACCACACCCAGCTAATTTTTGTATTTTTTTTTTGTAGAGATGGGGTTTTACCATGTTGGCCAGTCTGGTCTTGAACTCCTGACCACAGGTGATCCACCAGCCTCGGCCTCCCAAAGTGCTGGGATTACAGGTGTGAGCCACCATGCCCAGCCAAGTTGAGCCCCTTTACTCTGGGGAAGCAACATGCCCATGGGGCCACCTCCCTACCCTGCTCCCCAGGCCCCTTCATGTCATCAGACAGGGTGGGTGTCCCGGGAGAGTGACTGGTATCACCACGCGTTTGTTATGTACTTATCTGAGCATGGGTTTTAGGGGTGGCCCTCCTGTTTCTCAGCACTTTCCTGGCACTTGCATTTGCCCTCCTAGCAGCCTTGGTGGTACACTCCTAAGCCCTGGACCCATTTACAGCTGTGGAAACCACACTCAGGGAAGCTGAGAAACTTGCACAGGGCCACGTAGAAAGCCCACACCTGGTATGCAGTGGCTCCAGGGTTTGAGCCCAAGCCCGTCTGGCTAAAACTAATTTTTATCATAGTACTCAGTTGACAGAATATTCTGGTTGTTTAAAAAACCTGATATGGTAGCAAGGAGGTTAAGTAGTAACATCTACCCCTACAAAGAAACTCCTATCCACCCCTTTGTGTCTCTAGATGTGACTTGGGTCTGGTGATATGTGGTTTCCAGTCTGTGGCTGGGACACAGCCATGCCACCTCTGCCCTGCTACACGTCTGCACAGCAAGGCACTAGGTGGACCCTCTCCTGCGGCCTTTGGTTCTCATTCTGACTGCCTTGTTCTTGGTCTGAATAACTTACTACTGTACTTTTAAGGTTAACTTTTGCCACAGTTATCTGTCCATTTATGTCAGTTCCAATTAAAATCACAATAGGGGCCAGGCGCAGTGGCTCACGCCTGTAATATCAGCACTTTGGGAGGCCGAGGCGGGTGGATCATGAGGTCAGGAGATTGAGACCACGGTGAAAACCCGTCTCTACTAAAAATACAAAAAATTAGCCAGGCGCCTGTAGTCCCAGCTACTCGGGAGGCTGAGGCAGAAGAATGGCGTGAATCCGGGAGGCGGAGCTTACAGTGAGCCGACATCGCGCCACTGCACTCCAGTCTGGGTGACAGAGTGAGACTCTGTCTCAAAAAAAAAAAAAAAAAAAAAAAACCTCACAATAGGAATTTTTGGTGAGAACCTGACAAAATGATGGAAACAGTTATTTGAAGGCTGGGTGTGGTGGCTCACGCCTGTAATCCCAGCACTTTGGGAGGCCAAGGCAGGTGGATCATTTGATGTCAGGAGTTCAACAGTTCAAGACCAACCTGAGCAACAGGGTGAAACCTCGTCTCTACTAAAATACAAATATTAATCGGCTGTGGTGACGTGTGCCTGTAATCCCAGCTACTTAGGAGGCTGAGGCAGGAGAATTGCTTGAACCCAGGAGGAGGAAGTTGCAGTGAGCCGAGATCACGCCACTTCACTCCAGCCTGGGTGACAGTGTGAAACTCTGTCTCAAAAAATAAAATTTAAAAATAAATAAAAGGCTGGGCGTGGCGGCTCACGCCTGTAATCCCAGCACTTTGGGAGGCCGAGGTGGGAGGATCACCTGAGGTCAGGAGTTCAAGACAAGTCTGGCCAACATGGTGAAACCCCATCTCTACAAAAATATAAAAATTAGCTGGGCATGATGGCGGGTGCCTGTAATCCCAGCTACTCGGGAGGCTGAGACGGGACAATCACTTGAACCTGGGAGGCAAGGTTATAGTGAGCCGAGATCTTGCCACTGCACTCCAGCCTGGGTGACAGAGCAAGACTCTGTTTAAAAAAAAAAAAAAAAAAAAGGACGGGTGCAGTGGCTCACACCTGTAATCCCAGCACTTTGGGAGGCCAAGGCAGGCGGATCACCAGAGATCGGGAGTTCGAGACCAGCCTGACCACCACGGAGAAACCCCGTTTCTACTAAAAATACAAAATTAGCCAGGCGTGGTGGTACATGCCTGTAATCCCAGCAAAACTTTATCTCAAAAATAAAATAAAATAAAATAAAAATAAAGGGGCTCAGCTCTGAAGAGCTACCCTCTGGTCACTGGGGCCCAGCCTCCTGGGAGGGTCTCCTGAACAAACTCAACACCCCCACCCCCACCCTGTGGACGCCACCTCTCACCTGCGTGTGGGTCTGGTCGGCCTCCCGGCGCTTGAACTGGTGGCTGAGCAGCAGGGCGCGCAGCTGGCGGTTCTGGTGCTTGATGTAGTACTCCACAGCCGCTTGGCACGGCCGGCACAGCTTGTACATCTGCTCCAGGTGATGCCGGTACACCTCGACCTCCTCGTCATACCTGCCCTGTGGGGTAGAGGGAACAGGCTCGGCGTCTGCAGGGGTGGCCAAGCTGCCTCCATCTTGACCTGCCACTTACTAGGGGATGACCAGGGGCAAGTCAACCCCACTCTGAACCTGCTTCCCCTCTGCCCAACAGGACAAATGCCCACTGTGTACAGCCATGTGGGCTACCGGGAGTTAGAGCCAATCCAGGGCAGGGCCCACAAGTGATGGGGACACTAACAAGGTTCTGTCGCTCCAGAGACGCACCCGCAGGCCAGGAGCTCAGGGTCTGCTCCCCAGACGCAGAGCTCCAAGAAGGTGGGTGAACATGGGGGAAGGTGGCTGCGGGCTGACACTGCCTGGAGTGGGGCAGATGGACAACCTAGACTGTGGTGCCTGCCCTTCCTCTTGAACGCTAGAGAGCCCCTGGCCAGGCCTGTCTCTTTCACTTTGTGGCAGGTGAAGGTTTCTTTCGGCTTCTGAAATGGCCCAGAAGACAAGTCCCCTCCCTCCCAGCCCTTAGACGTGCAGCTCTGCAGCTCTCCCTCCCTGTTTCTGAGGAAGCAAACATTTTGGCCTGCAGGGCTGGGAGGGTCACAAGTGTGGTCCCTTGCTGGGACCAAGCATGCCAAAAAGCTGCCTGGCTGCCAAGTCACCCCTGCCTTCCCCTTCCCGCAGGTTCCCCATCCCTGCCTTGGCCTGAGTTCACCTCTGTTCTCCCTCCCTCCCAGGCTGGACCCCAGGAAAGCCAGTGTCTCTGGGCCCCAGCTGGGACCTGCCTCTTGAGGTGACAGGACCCCCTGGGCTGGCCAAGGGCTGGAAGGAGCAGCCAGTAAGCAAGGCTCTTGGACTCCACGGAGGGCACAGGCAAGGCGAGGCTCCCAGCTCAGCCCAGCTCCTAATGCCAAGCCTCTCAGCAATGTTTAGCTTCCTCCTCCTCCCAGAAGCCAGTGGCATCCTCCACCAACCCCACAGCAGACTGCGGAGCCACCAGCAGGCAAGGCTGATTCAGAGAAACAGGACAGAGTGGGTCTAACAGGGCCCCACCTGGAACCCAAGGTCCCTTCCTCCCACTGCCCAGGGACAAATTTCTCTGGACTGGCAGGTGCTGAGGTTTCCACGGTGTTCCTAGGCTTAGAACCCAGATAGCAGTGACTTAAAGACATGGGGAGAAGCAGCTCAGCTCCAACGGGGTCGGAAGAACTAACACATCCTGGAATGTGCTGGCAGTGGCCAGGATGAGGGGGCCCCTTTGGGCACTCAGAACAGAAAAGCCGCTGTCTAGCAGAGCAGAGCCAGAGGACCAGAGCCAGCACCCTGCACATGCCTGTCCCCTGGCTGCCCTAAGCATCCCTGGCCCCAGCCAGGACCCCTGCCTTCCCAACCCGGCCTCACCTCCTCGCGGGGAGCGAAGGCGGCCAGCTGCTTGATCTTGGTAGTCTGGTGGTGGTTGCACCTCTTACACAGCAGGACTTGGCTGCTCACCCACTGCTGCGGCTGCGAAGGGTCGCGCAGGCTGGGCGCGCTGCTCACCACATGGTTCAGGTGCTCCAAGTACTGGGCGGGGATCGGCTTGTTGTAGTCCCCGTTCTGCGGGAGAGAGGTGGGACTCGAGGTAGGCAGGCCTTCCCAGCTGGCTCAGGCTTGGTGATGTCCCTGGGGGCCCGCCCCGCTCCAGGCAAGTGATGGTAGATCTCAAACATCTCCATTCTTTTTTTTCTTCTGCACACAACAGCAGCTGCTTTTCTTCTCAAGACACCTCCATGGAACCCAAAGGCCCAGATGCCCAGTGAAGCCACCTAGCCTGAGCACAGAGCAGGGCCCGCAGCCTGCCGCCCACCCACACACCTCTAGCCAGCATCTGTCCTCAGAGCCCTACCCTCTCAGAACTCAGTCTGCAAACCCTGGTCTAGTCCAGGGGACAGCACACTATGACCCATGGACGAGCTGCCTGTTTCTGCAATCAAGTTTTATTGGAACACAGCCAGGCTAATTCACTCTTGTATTATCTACGGTGGTTCAGCAGGGTTAGCAGTTGTGACAGAGACCAAATGGCTTCCAAAGCTTAAAATACTATCTGGCCCTTTGCAGAAAAGGTTTGCTAGCCTTGATATAGTACAGAGAATAAGATGCAGAGCCAGAAAGACCTGGGTGTGAACCCCAAATCTGCCACTTTTAGTGGTATAACCTTGGACAAACTGCCATGGCTCCCTGCGCCGGGTTCCTCCTCAAGTGAGGGGACAGCGCCAGGGCAGTGGTGAGAATCGAGTGAGACAATGTACACGAAACACCATGCTCAGGGCCTGGAGAGGACAGGGTATGAGGGTATGGGGTCCACTAGCCCCAGGGCAGGGCAGGGACACAGGGTGGTCTCAAGGTGCAAATCTCAAGATCCCCACCCCCGCGTGCCCACCCGTCCGCCTGCCTGCGACCCACACCTCCTGGAAGCCGTTGTACTGCTCGCAGTGGGGACAGTCCCAGCAGTTGCGGTTCCCATAGGGCACCAGAGTATCCTGGTTGCAGAACCAGCAGTTGACCATCGTGTGCGTTGGCTTCATCCTGTGGACCAAGGAAAGAGCGGGTTGGCCTGGAAGACCCCAGCACCTGCTGGAGAGGGACCTCCATGCCCTGCCCCAGGGCCACCAGGAAAAGGGTGCTGGGAGTGGGATCTGGGATCTGGGAACACAAAGCTGGAGATACTGGCCCCAGAACAGCAGGAGGAACAAGGGCTCTGAAGGAGAGGAACGCAGACTGGGTGTGGCTGCGTCCACCCAGGAGGACCAGACAGGGAGGCGACGGCCAACCTGGGCTTCTCAGTCTTCAAGGGGAGGAGGCCAGCTGGAGCCTCACCAGATCCCTAGGCTCCAGTGTGGCCACATGGGGACGCAGGGCCACCAGCTCCTGGTGGCCTGGGGCTCACACATGGAGCGCAACAGGGGCCAGGGCTGGCCAAACCACAGGGCTGACTGGGACCAGGTTCTAGGACCACTCCTCCCCCACGAGGTCCTTGATCCTGGGCTGCAGGAAGAGTGCGCCCCAGGGAGCTTCCAGGTTGAAAGGGGCCTCCTGTGCTCCAGAAAGAGAGTCCCAGGATGTGAGAGCCAAGGAGGCTGAGGGGAGGGAGCAAGTGACAGCTGCCTAGCCTGGGGCCAACCCTCTCTGGTGGAGGGGACAGTGGCCCTCGCTGGCTACACGTGTGGTGACAGGTGGGGCCTCAGGATAATCCCAGCCCAGACACTGGGGGATGTATGCTCTGGGCCCCCCTCTACCCACCTCATTGGCTGTGGGACACTGGGGGACTGGGGAGGGGTGGGCAGAGACCGCCACTGCCCAAAAAACCCCCCCAGTTCCGGAAATACAGAAACAATGTGGGTAACAGGCAGCAGCTGTGGGAGTCCTGGGGCCCCGGCTTTGCTGCTCCGACTCTCCACCTCTCCCCCAGGGGCCACCTCCAGCTCGAGGACACCACTTGGGCCCCTGCCAGAGTGGGCAGCCACTCCCTGCACAGACGGCCCTCCATCCACAGGACCAGAGAGCATGCCCTCTGGCCTTTCATCCTGAGGCGCTGCTCAGAGAAAGGAAGACGGAGCCCTGGGAAGTTCCTGTACTCTCAGCCTCAGTGTCCACATCTGTGAAGTGGGGACAACCACAGCACCCCCGGCTTCTGCATGCTGCAAGGATGCAGTGACACAAGACAGAAAGGTGCTGTGCTCTGCAAAGAGCCAGCTCTGTCGCTAACCCATCGGGCTGGGCAGGGGCCTGAGGGGGAGGCTGGGCCCTGGGAAGCAGGGCTCCCGCTTCTGACACCACTGCTGCTGCCCGGCCCTCCCCTCTACCCCCTTCTCCTGACCAGGGGCATATGAAGGGAGATGTGTGATCACCTGTCAGCTGGGGACAAAAGCAACTCCCTCACAAGGGACTGCTCGTGGGACGCACTTAACAGTGCCTGGCCTAGAGTATGTACGCAAAAAAGCCAAGTTACATGGAGGGTGGGGAGGCTTGGGAGAGAAGCGGAGATGGGACCAGGCCCTGCGGGGAAGGCCCAGGGCCCACGGGGGCAGCTGGGATCTCCCCCAGCAGCCTCGGCCCACACCCTTCTCACCCCACACCCCCTGCCCCAGCACAGGCCCAAGCCCTCACAGAGGACAAGGACCACTGCATCTTGTCAACAGCATGGAGACAGCGGGCAAGGCCTGCGGACCAGCGACGAAACGGAGCCAGCCAGCTGGGCAGGCAGCATGGCAACAGGCACCGCCTCGGAGAGCAGCTCTGCCTTCTAGGGCTGCAGTCTCATCCCTCACCTGTCAAAGGGAGCTGCTGAGCGTCCTCCCTGCCCCAGGAGAGGCCACTGTGAGGATCCTACAGGAGAATGCAGGGAGGTGCTCAGTGCTCGGCATTAGGACAGCGCCACCGGGCGCCAACTACACGAACAGCCAGGGAAGGAGACTCACTCTGGGGCGTGTGGAGGAGACCTGCTCTGCTGTGGTGCCCGCATCTAGCACTCCGGGGCAACTAAGCACGTGGACTTCTCTGTGCTAATTACTACCTGTTTTACAGGCTTCTTTGTAACTGTGCACGGGGGCGTATCCTGATGGGTGATGACCTGCTTGTGTGACCCCCTACCCCAGAGCCCTGTGCTGGACAAGGCTCTGCACCAACTGCCTTTGGGTGACAGGCTTCCTATCCCCACGGAGGGCCCCTCAGCTCTCTTACCCTGTTTGAAAAGGAAGGTCAACCCTTGAGCCTGCCTAGGGGACCAATGACAGCTGAGCAGGGGCTGTGGCTTCTGTCCAGGGCGCCTGCCATGAAGCCCCGCCCACCCCAGGAAGTCATGTTTCCATTCTGAATCTCCAGCTCTGTTGCTAGGGAAATGGCTCCACTGATCTAGAATGAGGCGGCCTGGAAGCAGCGGGGAGGCAAGGGATTAGCCCTTGTCCCTGGGGCCAGGAGCTCTAACTCCTGTCACTCTCAGCCCTGGGTAATCCCTGCTAGAGTTGGGGGTGGGCTCTCTCGTGGCCGGAGCAGCTGCCACCCACTTTGGCCAGGTGGGCCCTACCTGCCAGGGGGTCCTCTCCCACAGTGCCTTTGGGGGCGAGCCCTGAAAGGTCCCAAGAGGCAGGTAGGCCAGGGGTCGATGGGGAGCTGGGCATGAATTGCAGGTCCCCCAGGTGCCAGTACGGCGGCGTCAGACACATGACCGCATGTGAAACACTGCCCACAGCTCGGACAAGGTCCCCATGCAGGTGGGGGAAGTCCTGGCCCCTGGCCTATGCTTGCCTCTGCCCGGCCTGTTGAGGCAGCATCTGGGCCAATCTCTTCTGAGCCAGCCTAGGCTGGACCCTGTTTTTGCTCTGGGAGAAGCCCCCAAGTTTCCCTGATAAACCCCTCAGCCCACTTCTCTTCTGCAAGCCAACAACCTCCGTCCTTAACTTGACTCTGGGACAAACCACAGTTGGTGGACAAGGTTTGAGGTAACATGACAGAATGTCCCTGCAACATAAGAAAGAGAGGAGCTTGGGCCTGGAGGGGCTGCCCCCTGCCCACAACGGTCCCAGCTCTGGGGGGACAGCAGCTGGCCCTATGGGTCCCATTGGATGGGTGGACACAAGGGCCTGGAGGCCACTCTCCCAGCTCCCGCTAGATCGATGCTGAACCCCTGGGAAGCCTGAGGAAGCCCAGAGGGAGATGGGTCCCTAAGAAAAAGCTAGAGTAGCTGCACGCTCTGTATGTGCCCCGTCCACAAGCCCAACATACACACTGAGGGAAAACAAGACGAGCACGTGTCCTTAATGATGATACCACTCCAGAGCCCTGAGCATGGACATGTATTAAAACAAAGCTCCTGCAGGATGCCTAACTATTCCTTGCAGGTGGGAGGGGCTCTGTTCTAGGTGCGAGCCCAGCACTGGGTCCTCAGCCTAGGAAAGCACCAGGTAGGGGGCACCTGCTAGAGGGGGCACTGAATGGGGCTTGGTCCCTGCCCTGGGGAGCTCAGTGGTCGTAGCAGGCTGGCCATCTCCCAGAGTCTCTGCCCAGCCCTGGGAAATCATCACCTCCTCAGACAGGGGCCTTAGCACATTGCTCGGGACCTGGGACACTGTGTGCTGGCCCCAGTGGGGAGTTGGAAAGACTGTAAGAGTCAGGTTCCCTCAGGGGCCAGGGAGCCAGAAGCCAGCCTCCCAAGCAGCTCCTCACCTGCACTTCCTGCTTAAGTGGGTAACACCGTGTCTCATTCAACCAGAAGGACCAGAGAAGAGGCCTCCTGGGCTTCAGCGACAGCAGCATCAAAATGCAACTCAGAACTTAGCACTGCCAGGGCCTCCAGCCCGTCTCCAAGCAAAACATACTTGAATCCACAGCAGCAACTCCAACATCAGGATGGAAAACGCCCCAATCCACCATTCTAGGGTCGCTCCTGGTGCGAGCGGAACATCCCATCAGTTAAGCAAGCACCACGCCAGGCTGGCAGAGATGCAAACATGAGCAAGACAAGAACGATGACCTCCCAGGGCAGCTGGTGACAGATGCCACAGGACAGAGGCCAATAAGCGGGGCATCTGCGGTCGCCCTGAAGCACAGCTGTGCTCACCAGCGGGGCAGACGGCAGAGGGAGGGGACCACCCAATGTGTGCCCGGGGTGCGGCGGTTGCTCAGGGAGAGCGTGCAGCAGCAGGAGAGTGAGTGGGAGGGGGGAGCCTGGAAATGGGAAGGGCCATTACAGGGGACTCTGACTTCCAGAATGAGGCTCTGCTGCATATCCTGTGGGAGGCTGCATCCTCTTTGTCCCCAAACACTAGAAAGGAGACAATCCCAGTAAACACCAACAAAGCCCCGGAGGCGGGATGGTGGTGTGTGCAGGGATGTGCTGGCAGAGCACAGATCCTGGGCATCGTTTGAAGAGGGCTGAGGACAGGCACCCGAGCAGCAGCGTCCAGGGGACAGGGAGGCCTAGGAAGCCACAGCCTTCACGACGGCCTGGACACGGGGAAGTGAAACTTGGGCATCTGTCCCCCAACTGTGCTGACTGTGGTGGCTTCCCATGGGTGCAGAGAAGCAGCCAAGGGGCTCCGTGAGCACCCGGAGGTTGAAGCTGGGCTGACAGCTGAAGTTCTGGTGCGAGGCAGGGCCCTGCCATTTAATAGCCGGGTGATGTGGAGCAGGTAGCCCAACCTCCCCAAGCTTTGGTGTCCTCATCTGTAAAATGGGAGAACAGTAGGGCCCGCCCTGGTAGTTTCACTAGGAGACAGTGTGCTGTGCTTACAGCCCTCAGCTGCTCCCATCAGTAACAATCACGGAAGCGAGAGGACTCCACGCGTGGGGAAGCCAGGGCGGGCCCTGACTGAAGCTGTGGGAGGACTCAGTCCTTCAGAGAAGCAGCCTCCTTCCCAGGCACCTCAGCCAGTCCTAAAGCACAAGGTGGGGCTGACCTGCCCGCTCCCTCTACATCTTCCTCTCTGTCCATCTCTGTGCTGAGCCTGCAAACACCCACCCAGCCAAGTCGCCTTCCAAAAACAGCTCTCCTTAGATGCCCTCCTGAGGGTCATTCAAAACCCACACTGCAGCCAGAGTCAATGCTTGGTTCCTCGCTGTCACAGCACTCTCCTCCTCGGAGGAAGGCTCAACCTTTTGCTAGGTTGGTCTGGCTTCTGAATCGTGACAGTGGCCAATTTATGACCTCCAGGTGAAACCCAGTGCTCTATGAGGACATCTTAAAGCATCCTGGGAAAGGCTGGCCCTTCTCGGCCCAATCAACAGCAAGGGTCTCAATGCCATACCATGACCCGCTGGTGTCGTCAGGGGCGTGAAAGGACTTTCAGGCACCCTCCTAGTTCCCCTGGCACCAGCTAGCCCAATACCTCTCCAAGGCCCCAGACTCTTGTTTCCAGGAGATGGAGAGCTGTGGCCAGCAGGGCAGGAAGGGGAGACAGGACCCCTGAGGACAGCTGCAGTGTGTGGCACAGTGAGCCACCCAGTCCAAGTCCAGTCTCAATAAACACAACAGAGGTGCTGTGTGGCTGGGAGACTATCCCCTTGCCCAGGCTCTGATCCTTGAGGCAACACCCCCAATCCTGGGTTAGCTGAGAGAAGGCTTCATCCAGGAAGAACACCGGGCACTGGACCAGCTCAGCTGACAACATGCTCTGGGAATCTGAGCAAATCACCTGAGGTCTCTGGACCTTGGTCCCCTGGGTATAAAACCACCGGCTTGGACAAGCTGGTCCTGCAGATGCTCAGCTTCCAGAAATCCAGCAGAAACCGACATGGAGAGACTTGGGTTGTCAGGGACGCCTGGGCTGGGGTCACTCAATCCCCAGCTACCCTCCTCAGTCACATCTGGCCCATCCTCCAGACACAGCTGATGTCCCTCCCATGCCTCCCTCCTCTGGGAAGCCTCTGTGATTCAACCACCTGTACTTCTTTTTCCCTGTTTTCCCCCTGGAGGAGAAGCAGCACCGGTATGGGTGAAGGAAGAACAAACAGACCAGCCAGACGACCGGGGTTCAAACCCCAGCTCTGCCACTTACTGCTGAGTGGGCAAGTCCCTTCTCCCCTTTTACCTAAGGGTGTGAGCTCACTGCATCCCTTGCCGAAGCTGCAAACCCATCCACTCTTTGTAGGATGTTCTCACAACCCCAATTTCCCCCCGCCCTCTGGAAAGGTGGATCAAGTGGAGAAACAGTAAGCTATCTGCGAGGCTCTGCTGAAGCAAGAGGCCACTAAGCTTTTATGCCTGGCGATGGAGGCTGATGAAAGAGGACGGATCTGAACCCGGGGGCCCGCATGGCCCGTGAGCGGGGCAGGGAGGAGGGTGGCCCCGGCTCGTCTTGAACTGTTTGGAGGCATCTCAGGCCTTGCCCACCTCTGGGAGGCAGCCCAGCCTAGGGATCTGCCCTGCAGGTTCCATCGGCTCAAACCATGATTCCTCTCATTAACAGCAATTTACTCAGCCTCCCTGTCCCTCAGCTGCTCTAGCGTAAGCAGGGGCTGTGACTCTGAAACGCGCGGATGCGAGGCGTGTAGAAAAACACCCGGGACGTCACATGCCGAGCAGCAAGCGCCAGCCGCGATCGCCAGCATCGCCGTGCACCGGGGCCCAGCACGGGGCTGAGGGCAGGGGCGGCCCGTGCGCACCGGCTCCAGCCCCCCGCGGTTCCCGGAGGAAGTTTGTGGCCCCCGCGCGGCGCTCTCGCCCGCACCCCACGTTCCCGGCGTCCCCGCCGCCCCACTCGACTCCGCAGCCGCTTCCCGACTGCAGTCCCAACCCAGTCTCGGGGGGCGGCGGCGCGCGCCGGGGGTCTCCGCGCGCCCGCGGGCAGGCCGGGTCCCGGCCGAGGGGGGCAGCGGGCCGGGGCGGCGCGGGGGCGGGCTTGGCGGGAGGCGCAGAAGGCCGCGTGGGGCCGAGCCGTGCACTCACCTCTGCGCGATCCGGTAGAGCAACACGCCGGCCGCGGCGCACGCCGTGACCCCCAGGCCGCCGGCCAGGCCGGCCGTGGGGCAGCGGGCCAGCAGCGCGCTCACTCCCTCCATGGTTCTCCGCGTGGAAGGACGGCAGGCCGGCAGGCAGGCAGGCAGGCAGGCGGGTAGGCGGGTAGGCGGGTAGGCGGGCAGGCGGGTAGGCGGGCAGGCGGGCAAGAGGCGGCGACGCCGGGGGCGCGGGCCGCAGGCGGGACGCGGGGCGGCGGCGCGCGCCTCCTCGCGCCGTGACCTTCGCCGCTTTGTAGCGGGCGCGGGCCCGCCCCCTGACTCGGCGCGCTCCCGTCACGCAGCCAATCGGGACGAGGGGTGAGCCCGAGTGGGCGGGGCGGCGGCGGAAGCGCCAGCGCCGGCCCGGGAGCGCCCCCGCGCGGCCGGAGGTGGAAGGCGGTGCGGGGAGGGCGGGGCACGGAGCCCGGTGGGAAAGCCCCGCCCTCTGCCTCCCGCGCCCGCCGCCAGGCCCGGAGGTCTGGCTGCAGACAGTCCACCCAGCTTTTGCTAAGGGGAGCATCTCGAGTACGCAACTGCTTGTAATTAGTCTTTTTCCCCCTCGCTAATCCTGTCTAGTCAAACCCAGTCTATGCGCCCAGTGCTGTTTAGCAGCTCCTTGAGCCGCTCTAATGGTTGAAAAACTAGCTTTTTAGAAACACGATCATCCACGGATAGGGACATGGTTGAATAAATCATAGGACAGCCATAGTTCGAAACATAATGCAACCATTAGAAAGAATGCCAGATCCAGGCAGGGCGCGGTGGCTCACGCCTGTAATCCCAGCACTTTGAGAGGCCGAGGCGGGCGGATCACGAGGTCAGGAAATCGAGACCATCCTGGCTAACACGGTGAAACCCCGTCTCTACTAAAAATACAAAAAATTAGCCGGGCGTGGTGGCGGGAGCCTGTAGTCTCAGCTACTCGGGAGGCTGAGGCAGGAGAATGGCGTGAACCCGGGAGGCGAAGCTTGCAGTAAGCCGAGATCGCGCCACTGCACTCCAACCTGGGCGACAAAGCGAGACTCCTTCTCAAAAAAGAAAGGAAAGGAAAGAGAGAGAGAGAGAGAAGGAAGGAAGAAAGGAAAGAAGGAAGGAAGGAAAGAAGGAAAGAAGGAAAGAAAGAAAAGAAAGAAGAAAGAAAGAAAGAAAGAAAAAGAGAAAAGAAAGCCAGATCTGGAGTTATTGGCATAGATGGATGATACATTGTTTTTAAAAAGCAACATGCAGTCAGGGCGCGGTGGCTCACACCTGTAATTCCAGCACTTTGGGAGGCCGAATCACCTGAGGCCAGAAGTTCAAGAGCAGCCTGGGCAACATGGTGAAACCCCGTCTCTACTGAAAATACAAAAATTAGCAGGGCGTGGTGGTGCACACCTGTAATCCCAGCTACTCGGGAAGCTGAGGCACAAGAATCGCTTGAACCTGGGAGGCGGAGGTTGCAACGAGTCAAGATTGCATCACCGCACTCCAGCCTGGCAACAGAGTGAGACTCCATCTCAAAAAAAAAAAAAAAAAAAAAAGAAAAAGCAACATGCAGATTGATTTTTAAATAATATCCAAAGCTTAAATAAAGCCTTATGTGCTTGTGGGAAGTGGAGAATAGTTAACACTGAACTGCAAACTGATTACCTGGTGGTGGGAGGAGATTCAAGAGGAAGAGTCACTGTGTTTCATTGATTTCAGCTAAATTACGTTTTAAAAAAGTAAACAGAAAATATTTGTATCTAATTACACACTATGTTCCAGTGTTCTGATAACTTTTTTTTTTTTTTTTTTTTGAGGTTAACATTGTAAACTCTTTGTGGGTAGTGATGGATTGAGGGCAAATGTTTTTTTGCTCCTGCAGCCAGTCCTCTGTCCACATCCGAATCATGCACATTCACTAGGTGGGAAGGGGGACTGGAGAGTGAAGCAGACAGGAAACCTGGAGGTTCACTTGGGTCTGGACCTCCTCTTTCTTGTGAGTATCCCAGCAAAAGCCTTTCCATGTGGTCTTGATGCTTTCACCAGCCATGAGCAAACAAAATAATCATCTAAGGTGTATCTTCCCTCAAAACAGCAGGCATTGTGTTTAAGTACCATTTGCTTCCCAAGGAAGATTCAGTTTGCATGTCCCACCCAAAGGACTCTTTATGTGGCCAATTCTGTTACGTGCATTAGTTTAAGCACACCTTTATCAGCAGTATCATCCATGGATCTGTAATTCTTAAGTAAATGGAATGAAATGGTTTGTCAGATCTTGACTTTGGAGTCAGACCATTCCACAGGCTCAGATGCCCCTCTTGCTCTGTCACCCAGATTGGAGTACAGTGGCACAATCTCATGGCTCACTGCAGCCTCAACCTCCTGGGCTCAAGGGATCCTCCCACCTCAGCCTCCCAAGTAGCTGGGACTACAGGAGCATGCTCAGCTAATTTTTTTGTAAAGAGAAGGTCTCCCTATGTTGCCCAGGCTGGCCTTGAACTCCTGGCCTCAAGCAATTCTCCTTCCTCAGCCTCCCAAAGTGCTGGGATTACAGGTGTGAGCTACCTCGAGGTGGCTCACGCCTGTAATCCCAGCACTTTGGGAGGCCAAGGCAGGCAGATCACTTGAGATCAGGAGTTCGAGACCAGCCTGGCCAACATGGTGAAACCCTGTCTCTACTAAAAATACAAAAATTAGCCAGGTGTGGTGGCGGGCACCTGTAGTTCCAGATACTTGGGAGGCTGAGGCAGGAGAATCGCTTGAACCCAGGAAGTGGAGGTTGCAGTGAGCCGAGATCATGCCATTGCACTCCAGCCTGGGCCACAGAGTGAGACTCCGTCTCAAAAAAAAAAATTGTTTTAATTTAAAAAATCTTTATATTAAAAAAAGAGAAAGAAAAAAGCACAACAGGATGACTACAGTCAATAATAATTTAATCCTACTTTTGAGACAGGGTCACTCCTGTCACCCAAGCTGGACTGCAATGGTGCCATCTCAGCTCACTGCAACCTCCGCCTCCTGGGCTCAAGTCCTTCATTCTCCTGCCTCAGCCTCTGGAGTAGCTGAGACCACAAGTGCACACCACCGCACCCAGCTTTTTTTTTTTTTTTTTTTTTTTTTTTTTTTTAAATAAAGACAGGGTTTCACCATGTTGCCAGGCTAGTCTTGAACTCCTGAGCACAAGTGATCCTCCGCCTGCCTCACCCTCCCAAAGTGCTGGGATTACAAGCGTGAACCACCCAGCCCCAACATTAACAGTACATTTCAAAATAACAAGTGTAACTGGATTGTTTGCAACTCAATGGATACATGCTTGAAGGGATGGATACCCCATTCTTCATGATGTGCTTATTTCACGTTGCACGCCTGTATCAAAACATCTCATGTACCCCATAAATATATATACCTCCTATATACACACAAAAATTAAGAGAAAAACCACAGGTATTTCCCATTTTTAAAGCTAATGAGCCCTTTACAGAGGAAGCATCACTTCTTTCCTACTTTGGGTGCCTAAGCAGCTTGCATTTCCATGCCCTGGGGCAGGAGAAGCAGAAAACTAAAATTATAATTGGTTACTATCAAATTTATTCATTCAAGAATGAGTGAAAACAAAGTAATTTTACACCTTCATATTAGACACAATCTTGGAAAACAGGTTTTAATATGGATATAGAAGGATGTTGCTAAGTGCCATCATCGAATATGAATATTAAAATAGGAATGTGAATATTAAAATTAGATGTTACTCTGTAATCCCAGTGCTTTGGGAGGCTGAGGAGGTAAGATCGCTTCTGGCCAGTAGTCTGAGACCAGCCCGGACAACATAGCAAAACCTCGTTTGCACAAAAAAAATGAAAAAACATTAGCTGGGCATGGTGGTACTTTCCTGTGGTCCAAGCTACTTGGGAGGCTGAGATGGGAGGATCCCTTGTGCCCAGGAGTTTGAGGTTACAGTGAGCTATGATCTTGCCACTGTATCCAGTTTCAGTGATCGATACCTTGTCTCAAAACAACAACAAAAAGGGGGGGCGTAGCGCGGGCCAGGTATGGTGGCTCCCTCCTGTAATCCCAGTACTTTGGGAGGCCGAGGCGGGTAGATCACCTGAGGTCAGGAGTTTGAGACCAGCCTGGCCAACATGGTGAAACCCCATCTTTACTAAAAATACAAAATTAGCCAGGGGTGGTGGCGCATGCCTGTAATCCCAGCTACTCAGGAGGCTAAGACAGGAGAATTGCTTGAAACCGGGAGGTGGAGGCTGCAGTGAGCCGACATCATGCCATTGCACTCCAGCCTGGGAGAGACAGAGCAAGATTCCATCTCAAAAATAAAACAAAACTTCTGGAATAGCATTCCTGTCATGTATTGTAAAGTACAGAAGCTTCACTAAAGTCACTCATTTTGACTTCTACATAGTTGTTGGAGCAATTATACTAGCGTCAAGAATCCCAGTTAAAAGTAAACTCAATTTAAATATAACTTGGAAATACCCTCCTCTTAACCCTACCAGAGTGTCTGCAAGTAAACCTGAAACTACGGTGCATAGGTATTAGAAATGAGTATCTTTCTAGACATTCAAATTGAAAACCAACTTTCATGTACAATATACTCAAATTCCAGTGAAAGAGCTAATGGAAGACCAGGGGTTTTACTTGCCTTCTTCTTAGTATCATTTTTTTGTTCCCTTATTAAATTTGCTTTAAAACCAAGGGGGTAACATCCTGGTTTTTTTTTTTTTTTGAGATGGAGTCTCACTCTGTCGCCCAGGCTGGAGTGCAGTGGCACCATCTCAGCTCACTGCAAGCTCCGCCTCCCAGGTTCACGCCATTCTCCTGCCTCAGCCTCCTGAGTAGCTGGGACTACAGGTGCCAGCCACCACGCATGGCTAATTTTTTTGTATTTTTTTTGGTAGAGACAGGGTTTCACCGTGTTAGGCAGGATGGTCTCGATCTCCTGACCTCGTGATCTGCCCACCTTGGCCTCCCAAAGTGCTGGGATTAAATTTTTTTTTTTAAACGTTGAACCAGAATATTTAAACAAACCCAGAGCTTCCTATCAGAATAAAGGTGAGCTCTCTGACGGGTGAGCCATAGTCCTGCATTGTGCTCCTTTTCTGCAAGAGCAGAGGTCCAAGAACAGGGCTGAAGACCTCAGTGGGAATGACGGTTCTTCATCACATTCTGGATTAACAGCCAAACAGGGTAGCTGTGCTGTCAACACACTTAACAAGGCAACTGGTCTTAAACTTCCGGAACTATATCCAGGAGCCAGGCCATTGATAAACAGTTCTTTAAAAATTCTTGCCTTTGGTTCAAAGTAGGGAGAAAAGGATAACTTCAGGACATTTTTTATAGCTTAAAATATTTAGTGTCAGAAAGTTATATATATTCATCTCAGTAGTCTGAAAGCTTAGATGATCAATCTGCAAGTAATTGGAAATGTATAAAGAAGAAAAATTGCTGGGAAGTTTGTCCTGGTCCACACACCACCATCAAAATGTGACAAATTTTTTTTTTTTTTTTTGAGATGGAGTCTCACTCTGTCGACCAGGCTGGAGTGAAGTGACGCGATCGCGGCTTGCTGCAACCTCCGCCCCCTGGGTTTCAAGTGATTCTCCTGCCTCAGCCTCCCAAGTAGCTGGGATTACAGGCGCACGTCCGGCTAATTTTTGTATTTTTAGTAGACAGGGTTTCGCCATGTTGGCCAGGCTGGTCTGGAACTCCTGACTTCAGGTGATCCATCTGCCTCGGCCTCCCAAAGTGCTGGGATTACAGGCGTGAGCCACCATGCCCAGCCAAAATGTGACACTTCTTCCCTGTCTAGCAGTGCAAGATCTTAAAGTCAGATTATAAAACAAGTTGTATTCTGACTTTATCATTTTTCTCTGCATTTCTAGGGCAGGTTTATCTGAATTACTTAAGTCCTTCATAGTATAGTGAGCATAAAAGAGGACACAAGCCAAATGTATACTTAAATTAAATAGCATGATTTAATTTAGTTGGTGCTTAACCCTGAATCCTCTTAAGTTAAAAAAAAAAGTTATAATTAACTATGAACGTTAATGAATTTAAACCTTCCAGAAAGCACGAATCCAAAAGGAAATGTCCAACAGGTGATATGAACCAGATATTTTATGGCCTTTCCTGTTTCAGTCTCAAACATTCTAAACGTCAATGGGGAAAAAAAATTCTCTAGAGTTTTTCAGTTTTATTCTTCTAGAGCACAATTTTCCGGCCTGTTACTGAGTACGGTCTTCTAACAGGTACACAATTAACTCATAAGTAGACAACACAATGGCAGTATTTGGGATCTGCCGGATAAGCTGGGCAAAGAGTCCTCTATAAAAGGCGAGGTAGCCTTCTTCCCGGAACACCAGGCGCGCCGTCTGGACAAAAGACTTGTACTTGGTGCCCTCTTCCCGGAGTCTTGTCCTTATGACTTCTGCAGAGAGACAAAGACCTACTTTACGCCACATATTAAATGGGGAAAGAATCCACAGCACACAACTTTAAAACTGTCAAGGTTAGGCCGGGCGTGGTGGCTCACACCTGTAATCCCAGAACTTCAGGAGGCAGAGGCGGGCAGATCACTTGAGGCCAGGAGTTGGAGACCAGCCTGGCCAACATGGTGAAACCCCGTCTCTACTGAAAAACAAAAATTAGCCAGGCATGGTGGTGCACGCCTAGTACTAGAGTGGCTGAGGAATGAGGATCGCTTGAACCTGGGAGGTGAAGGTTGCAATGAGTCAGGATCATGCCACTACACTCCAGCCTGGGCCACAGAGCAAGCAAGACTCTGTCTCAAAAAATAAATAAATAAAATAAAATTGTCAAGGTTACAACTGTGTCTATTTCCCACCTCAGCTGTTTGGACAGGAAAGTCACATAACCTAGAGAGACAATGAAAAATTAAGTTCTTTTTAGAACCTTTTCCAACTCTAGGATTTGGTCAACTATGGACACTTACACATACACGGAAGTACAAAATAACTTTTTTTTTTTTGAGGCAGAGTCTCACTCTGTCACTCAGGCTGGAGTGCAGTGGGTACGATCTTGGCTCACTGCAACCTCCGCCTTCCGGGTTCAAGTGATTCTCCTGCCTCAGCCTCCTGAGTAGCAGGGATTACAGGCACCCGCCACCACGCCCAGCTAATTTTTGTATTTTTTGTAGAGAAGGGGTTTCGCCATGTTGGCCAGCCTGGTTTCGAACTCCTGATCTCAGGTGATGTGCCCATCTTGGCCTCCCAAAGTGCTGGGATTATAGCAAAATAACTTTTAAGGGGTTAAAAAAAGCTTAGTTTGAATGGGACTTAATGTTAAAATAATTCACGGTTTTCTACTCCCAATTAAGCAAATGCTAATTTGTATGAAGTATGGCAATATCTTCAACGAATTCTTTTCTTATACTTTTCAGTTTTCTCCTCCTCCTGGAAACGT
Organism: Pongo pygmaeus; assembly: GCF_028885625.2. Taxonomy (NCBI): domain Eukaryota; kingdom Metazoa; phylum Chordata; class Mammalia; order Primates; family Hominidae; genus Pongo; species Pongo pygmaeus. The sequence continues at coordinate 221,653,109 of NC_072373.2, forward strand.
TTTCTACTCTGCCCAACTCAAAAGCCACCTTCTCCTTTTGCCAGCCTTTGCCCACCTGGGCCTCCTTCCCAGACACCTAGAGTTGCACATTCATCACTCCTGCCCTCAAACAGACCTCAGACCCTGGGAGGCATCACTGACCTCTTTCCTCAGATGTCCTCTGGGGTCAGCTTAGTGCTCCAGTACACAAAGGGGACTCAGCACCTGTTACTGAGTTGACCATATGCATTTGCCATAGCTGACAGTACAGTAGGCTTATGAAAATAAAACCTGTTTTTCATGGCACAATAAACTAAGCATTTTTTAAAATAAGTAGGCCAGTAGGTCAACAATTCTATAACTTAAAAAAATAAACTTACCCAAAGTAGCCTTACTTAAGGCTCCATTAGGAATGGAGGCTGAGTGATTTTTTTTTTTTTTTTTGAGACAGAATCTCGCTCTGTCGCCAGGGTGGAGTGCAGTGGCTTGATCTCGGCTCACTGCAACCTCCACCACCTGGGTTCAAGTGATTCTCCTGCCTCGGACTCCCAAGTAGCTGGGACTACAGGCGTGCGCCACCATGCCCAGCTAATTTTTGTATTTTTAGTAGAGACAGGGTTTCACCATGTTGGCCAGGCTGGTCTCAATCTCTTGACCTCATGATCCACCCACCTCAGCCTTCCAAAGTGTTGGGATTACAGGTGTGAACCACCATGCCCGACTAAGGCTGAGTAATTAAGTTTGGCTCCCATATTATTATTTTGATTCAAGGAATATTAAATACAATCCAGATTTTTAGCTTCCTTGAAAACAGCAGAAGTTCAGCAACCCAGGGCCTGTGTTTCTGCACAAGTTTTGGCTGTAATCAGCTGGATTTGAGTAAGGTCGAGTTCTCACCATTCACGCGACCTCCGTCCATGCAGTTAGAGCTGTTTTCCTCATACTCACTGACGTTACCTGCAGGGATCCTGCGCCACAATGTGCGCCACAGAAGTCTAGATATACCCACAAACAACAAACCTGACAGCTGTTTTACTGCTCTGGAAGAACAAAAGCAAAACATACCGTGTGGATAAGCAATGCAGGAGGCACAGCCCTTAGAAAGAGCAGCAGCTGCCATAAGTCCAAAAAAACTTGTGGAATTTTTCTCAGTCCCATTTGCAGGAGAGGCTAATGGAGCTTCTTTCAGATACTTCTTTAAACTTTCATAAATAGCAAAGCAGATTATAGTTTCGGAAATTCCAGCATACGAGGCAGTTAATCCTCTATAGAAGCCACGAATGCCTTCGGTCTGGTAAACGTAACGAGCACACTGGAGTGTATTCATCTGCTTAGAGCCCCTCACTCTGCATAAAAGAGACCAACACAGGCTGTTAAGGAGACATATCATGGCGGAACACAGAGACATCACACAGTAGGAGAACGGGTACAGGTCTTCCTTGTGGTGTTAGGATACTTGTTTTTGTTCTCATTCCTGGCTCCTAACTCTCATAGCCCTTGTCTTTTGTTATAATGTGGGGTGTGTGAGGCCGCAGGGGCAGCCTCTGACAGTCCCTTGATCTCCTTTCACCTGCCCCAAGGCCATCCTCTAATGTCCTTACCTTGTTGGTCTTACTCCATGAGAGTCCCCTCCTATCCCCTGGGGGAAGGAATGCTGCTGTCATGAAGCTTCCAGAAAAACCCAAGAGGACAGGGTTCAGGGAGCTTCCAGAGCTGATCGCATGGAGGCTCCTGGAGGATGGCCCCCGGGGAGGGTATGAAAGCTCCGCGCCCCTTACTCTGTACCTGGCCCTACCTGTCTCTTCTTCTGTATCCTTGCGATGTCCTTTATAACAAACCAGTAAATATTAAGTGTTTCCCTGAGTTCTGTGAGCCACTCCAGCAAATTAATAGAATCCAAAGAGAGGGTCATGGGAACCCCAACTTGAAGCTGGTCGTTCAGAAGCTCTGGAGGCCCAGACATGCAACTGGTGTGTGGGTAAGTGGGTGGGCAGTCCTGGGGACTGAGCCCCCAATCTGTGGGGCTATCTCCTGGTAGACAGTGTCGGAAGTGAACGAGAGGACACCCAGCTGGTGTCCGCTGTTCCGTGTGTGTGGGAAAAACCCTCTAACACATTTGGTCACAGAAGTCATCTTCTGTGTCAATGACTGTTGTGGTGTGACAGTGGAGGAAAAACATGGTTTGAGGAGAGCTTTTCCCACATATCTTTGTACTGTTGTCAGCTGACCTCCAGCCCACTGTGAGGCCAGACCAAGTAGCTGGCACACCTGACAGGCCCACAGAATACTAGCTACATCTGTATCAAGAGTCATAGAAACATGTTCATAAAAACATTAGCATTTGACCTAATTTTAGAAAGAGCTGCAGGGAGGAGTAAGGCTCATCAGAGGAACTACAACTGCAAAACAATCAGGACAACAATCCAGATAGCTGACCATGGCACGTCTGCTAGATTAAGTCACAAGGCTGTGAGACACAGGGAATGCTTTCAGTGGAAAACAGGACTAAGTTAAAGGTAAAGGATGATCACAAGGGCTGGGCGCAGTGGCTCACACCTGTAATCCCAGCACTTCGGGAGGCCGAGGTGGGAGGACTGCTTGAGGCCAGGAGTTCAAGACCAGCCTGGCCAATGTAGTGAGGCCCTATGTCTACAAAAAAATAAGTAGTAAGAAAGGAAAATAGGAACATTCCAACCTGTTGGTGAGGCTACTTATTAGATTTCTGATCACACTCGTCTCCAAATAGATTCTATTATTGCTAAATTTATAAAATCATAAAACATCAAAATAAAACAGCAAATGAAAACCCTGTGGTTTAGAGGCTCCTACCCCAGGACAGAAAGCATTTATGAACTGCCTGGCTGCAAGGCAGGAGTGAGCCACCGGATGAGTGTAGTTAGGTGTGCACAGGTCACACATCACAGACCCCTCCGAGCGGGCGCAGACCTGGGGCCCCTTGGGCTTCAGTCTCAGCTGGCCTCTCTCCCTTCTTTATTATCTCCGCATAGACTGTTCTCACTCCTTAGCCGCAGTGACCTTTCTAACACAAGTCCAACCATGCAACTCCCGTGCTTAAAACCATCCAGAGGCCGGGTGCGGTGGCTCACACCTGTACTTCCAGCACTTTGGGAGGCTGAGGTGGGCAGATCATGAGGTCAGGAGATCGAAACCATCCTGGCTAACATGGTGAAACCCCATCTCTACTAAAAAATACAAAAAATTAGCCAGGCGTGGTGGCGGGCACCTCCCAGCTACTCGGGAGGCTGAGGCAGGAGAATGGCATGAACCCGGGAGGCGGAGCTTGCAGTGAGCTGAGATGGACCACTGCACTCGAGCCTGGGCTGCAGAGCGAGACTCCGTCTCAAAACAAAACAAAACATCCAGAGTTTCTCACCCTTGGCACTATTCATATTTGGGGCTAGACCATTCAGTTTGGGGAGAAGCAGGGTGTCATGTGCCTTGTAGGGTTTAGCAGCATCCCAGCCTCTATTCACACTAGACACCAAAAACACTCACCTAAGTTGTGGCAACTTCAAGTGTCTCCAAACTTAGCTGCTGAATGTCCCCTGGAGGGCACCCCCTACCTCCATCCTCCATATCCCCTGAGGACCACTGCTCTGATGACTTTCCACTGCCTTCAAAGCCCAACTCCAAACTCCCTTTCAGGCCTGGGAAGGATCGGGCTCCCCTGCTACTCCAGCCTTATTCTTCCTTAACTCCCTTCTCCAGCGCAGATGCACATACTACACGCCAACTACACTTCCTGTCTTACAGCTCCCCAGAACTAACCACGCTTTCTTTTCTTTTCTTTTTTTTTTTTTTTTTGAGATGGAGTCTTACTCTGTCCCCCAGGCTGGAGTGCAATGGTGCAATCTCAGCTGCAACCTCCAACTTCTGGGTTCAAGCGATTCTCCTGCTTCAGCCTCCCTGGGATTACAGGCACATGACACCACACCCGGCTAATTTTTGTATTTTTTGTAGAGACAGGGTTTCACCACGTTGGCCAGGCTGGTCTCGAAATCCTGAGCTCAAGTGATCCGCACACCTCGGCCTCCCAAAGTACTGGGATTACAGGTGTGAGGCACCGAGTCCGGCCTAACCACGCTTTCTTGCCTCAAGATTTCTACATTCACCTTCTCTCTGCCCAAAGGACTCTTCTCTGCTACCTCCACCTGGCTATTTTTTTTTCCCAAATCAATGTCTTTTATTGCATCATTTAAATATCACAAATAGGTCTTAGGAATCATCCGGCATCTTGTTTCTGTAGCTGGACCACTCTTAGATCTTATTCATCAGACTGCTGAACAGTTCCTTTTTCAGAGACACAGATACCATCCCGAAATTTCCTGATATCCTTAACCATTGTGGCTTGCTGAATCAAGGCAACTGAATTTGAAACAAGCTCGATGTCGTTTCCTTCAAGGATTAAATTCATCTTTCTAGGCTTGAGATACTGAACAAGCAACACCTGGTCTCATCCAAACCCTGCGGGTGTATTTTTCACCCAAGAAATTTGGGATTTCAACAAGAGACCCATCCTCCTGGGTAACAATGTTGGTGGGGAAGTGAGCATACGCAGACCTCATCTTGTAACGGAAGCCCAATGTAACACCCTTGATCATGTTCTGCATATAACTACAAAGAGTTCGAACGGTAGCCAGTTCCTTTGTTACCCCACTGTGTGGCACCCCAGAGCCTCTTTAGACTGAGTTCTACATTGATGTGACTGAAGTCCCTCTGTGGGGTTCCTCTAGGGCCGTTCACAAAACTGTGCATCCCTTCAGAGTAATGTTGACATTTTCTGCAATGACAACAGTCTGATTGCTGAGAATGGTCTTCATTCTCACAGTAGACACGGCAAAGCCCACCTGGCTATTCTTAAGATGGAAGTTGGGTGCTGCTGCCTCTGAAGGCCCTCCCAACCTTCTCTCTCTTAACCCAATCTGTACTGGGTGACTCTTGAGGGTCTAGTGGCACCCTCAGCACCCTTATCCCACCAAACTTTGATTATCTTATCTGTGAAGCTGTAAGTTGAAGGGGTGGGTTGCCCCTCCACACCTGTGGGTGTTTCTCATTAGGTGGAACGAGAGACTTGGAAAAGAAAAATACATAGAGACAAAGTATAGAGAAAGAAATAAGGGGGCCCAGGGGACCAGCGTTCAGCATATGGAGGATCCCGCCAGCCTCTGAGTTCCCTTAGTATTTATTGATCATTCTTGGGTGTTTCTCGGAGAGGGGGATGTGTCAGGGTCATAGGATAATAGTGGAGAGAAGATCAGCAGATAAACACGTGAACAAAGGTCTCTGCATCATAGACAAGGTAAAGAATTAAGTGCTGTGCTTTAGATATGTATACACATAAACATCTCAATGCCTTACAGAGCAGTATTGTTGCCCGCATGTCCCACCTCCAGCCCTAAGGCGGTTTTCCCCTACCTCAGTAGATGGAACATACAATCGAGTTTTATACCAAGACATTCCATTGCCCAGGGACGGGCAGGAGACAGATGCCTTCCTCTTGTCTCAACTGCAAAGAGGCGTTCCTTCCTCTTTTACTAATCCTCCTCAGCAAAGACCCTTTATGGGTGTCTGGGCTGGGGAAGGTCTTTCCCTTCCCACGAGGCCATATTTCAGACTATCACATGGGGAGAAACCTTGGACAATACCTGGCTTTCCTAGGCAGAGGTCCCTGTGGCCTTCCGCAGTGTTTGTGTCCCTGGGTACTTGAGATTAGGGAGTGTGATGACTCTTAAAGAGCATGCTGCCTTCGTCTGTTTAACAAAGCACATCTTGCATAGCCCTTAATCCATTTAACCCTGAGTTGACACAGCACATGTTTCAGAGAGCACGGGGTTGGGGGTAAGGTTACAGATTAACAGCATCTCAAGGCAGAAGAATTTCTCTTAGTACAGAACAAAATGGAGTCTCCTATGTCTATTTCTTTCTACACAGACACAGTAACAATCTGATCTCTCTTTCTTTTCCCCACATAAATTCCTAGAAGAAGCTAGGTCTTAATTCCCTGCTGTTTCCCTAGTGACTAGTGCAAGCAACAAATATTCACTGCCGAGAGACAAATATTAACAGAGCTCACCCAAAGTTCTAAGGTATTCTGAGCACCATCATTATTAGGCAGAATGACAAGAATACATATACAGGCTCTCAGCTGATGGACACATTTATCCCTTGCTAAAGAGAAGTGATTTGAGTTCACTATGGGACACTTGGAATTAGGAGGAATTACCAAAGGCTTCCACAACAGGTGACACCATGACCAGGAAGGGGAAGGGGGATCTCTGGTGAGGGACAGCATACGTGGGGAGACAGAGCCATAAAAGCACATGACATTTTTGGAAAATTACAGGACTGCTGAATTAGGAAATTACCCTGAGAGGAACAGATTCATCAAAAGAGTCTGAGCAAGTGGTCTGTTCAAATGATTATACCTGATGCATGTTAGAAGGGGGAACTTGGAGTCAGTGACTCATGCAGAGGTTATCATGGTCATTAGGAAGAAAAATGAACTGGGGCCCCTACCTACCTTTCCTGGGGTGTGCTCACTCTCTGCCTCCTTTCCTTTTTTTTCTTTGTCCAGTAAGAGTCTCACTCTATCACCCAGGTTGAAGTGCACTGGTGTGATCTCGGCTCACTGCAACCTCCACCTTCTGGGTTCAAGCGATTCTCCTGCCTCACCCTCCCAAGTAGCTGGGATTACAGGTGCCCACCACCACACCTGGCTAATTTTTGTATTTTTAGTAGAGATGGGGTTTCACCATATTGGCCAGGCTGGTCTCGAACTCCTGACTTTGTGATCCACCTGCCTCGGCATCCCAAAGTGCTGGGATTACAGGCATGAGCCACCATGCCCAGCCTGCCTCCTTTCTTTAGAGGCAGCTGAAAATCAGAGTGGATTGGCTGTAAGTTTCCAGTGCATACATTTCTAGGCAATACAGTAATACAGGGGTTCTTAATAGAATGCTGGTAGTTCCTTCACTTGGACTGGGGAGAAAATGGCATCTTTAACCCTAATCCCTAACCGAAATCCAATAGTTAAGTTGTTAACTATTGGAGTTTAGGGCTAAGCATAGTGGGGTATCTAATCCCAATTTGGGTCTTAGCTATTGTGTCTTCAGAAGTATTAAAGCCACCTTCATAGTTTCTTTTATTTCAGCTAGCGTTTTTTACAACTTAGATGAAGCTTAGCTTTATTGAGAATAAGCCTAAAACACTCGTTACGCCGGGTTCCATTATCTCGGGTTGATTGTATTTATTACGAATGGAAATAAACAGGCCACAGTAGTAGCAGCAGTACCTGTGAACTGACACACATAGAAATATCTTCATGTCACATCACATTTGTTGAAAACATCACAGGACACTGTTTATCATTTCTTAGAAATTATGGTAGTTACTAGACTGCTGCTATATCTTAGCTGAGTGTGGTGGCATGCACCTGTGATCTCAAACTACTGAGGAGGTGAGGCTGAGGCAGGAGGATTGCTTGAGCCTGGGAGGTCGAGGCTGGGTGATAAATGAGGCCCTGTCTCAAAACAAAAAACAAACAAAAAAAAAAACAGAGAAAAGAAAAGGAAAAAAAAAAAATACATTATTCTACCTGGGAGGCATAGATTGCAGTGAGCCAAGATTGGACCACTGCACTTCAGCCTGGGCAACAAGTAAGACCCTATCTCAAAAAAAAAAAAAAAAACCCTCAAAAAACAACATTATTCTAAAAAGGGCCTGCAGGTGTCACCAGACTACCAAAGGAATCCACAGCCCCACAAAATGTTACAAACCCCTGGCTGGAGCTTGAGGGCAGAAGCCTATTATAGCTGAGGGCCTTTGGAGACTAAAATTAGCCCTCTGAGGTCTGAGGACACTCAGTGTTCTGCCTTTACTGTCTTCCTTTTTGAAAGGGAGACCATCCGGAGGAGAACCCACCGCACTTCAACTGGGGTGGGGTCTGCAAAGGAGAGACAGTCACTGACTCTCTGAGACAACAGGTGGGACTGCGGATCAGGGGACACAACCAGAGATATCCCCTCCTTCCCGTTTGTCATCTCTGTCGCCCTCATCTTCCCATGATGCTCACAGCACAAACATCAATGCAAAAGGAATCCTGCATGCACTTAGATTAAGAAAACGAGGTGGGGGGTAGCTAAGGACTCTACATCTCATCCTTAGAGATGTGGAGGAATTGGGGCAAGAAAAAAAAAAATCCCAGAAATCTTTTCATTAAGGAAGGAACAAATAGTAACTTACTTCTGTTCTAGCTGCATTCGGGTTTTAACCATCCATATAGGATTCATTAAGGAATTTGTGATAAAAGCTGGAAAAAAAAAACAGTAAAGGTCAACACTGTACATAGTCAATACTTATTAAAGATGTCTATTATCATATAATAAACTTTGAAATCGGGATTTCAATGGCCTAATAAAAAGACAGTAGAAAGCAGTTATATTTCTATCCTGCAGATAGAAGCTTCAGTTTCCCCATTAAGTGTAACATCTATTGGCATTGCTGGATCTAAAAGAAATTTCTCTTAATTTTCTAGAATCCCTTCTAGCCTTTTCAACCTGTAGGTGGTGTTGTTCATATCTGTGTTAATGTGATTCCTACCAAAAATTATAACTGTCCTAAAACTCAATTTATAAGCCTCAGATCCAGAAATAATTTAACTTTTAAGACTGATCTGCTTATAGGAACCACTTGGTCAGTAAGCCTTCTCCATCTCTTTAAAAAAAATTTTTTTGTTTTTGGTAGAGACAGGGGTCTCCCTTGTTGCTCAGGCTGGTCTCAATTCCTGGGCTCAAGTGATCCTCCAGCCTCAGCCTCCCACAGTGCTGGGATTACAAGCATGAGCCACCACACCCAGCCAAACCTCCCTCACCTAAACATTGTGAATCATTCTAGGACAACCAAAAAAAAGCAACACCATGGTAGTATTAGTCTGACATACGGTATCTCTTCTGTAATACCTCACACCCTCTACAGTGCTGTGGAAGCAGATTAATTTGATACTAGGAAGACACTGGTTTTTTTTGTTTTTTTTTTTTGAGATGGAGTCTTGCTCTGTCACCCAGGCTGGAGTGCAGTGGTGCGATCTCGGCTCACTGCAAGCTCCGCGTCCCGGGTTCACGCCATTCACCTGACTCAGCCTCCCGAGTAGCTGGGACTACAGGCGCCCGCCACCGCGCCTGGCTAATTTTTTTTTTGTATTTTTAGTAGAGACGGGGTTTCACCGTGTTAGCCAGGATGGTCTCATCTCCTGACCTCGTGATCCGCTTGCCTCGGCCTCCCAAAGTGCTGGGATTACAGGCGTGAGCCACCACGCCCGGCTGACACTGGTTTTAAGAACTTCCTTGAGGTCTGCTTTATTTATCAAGGGTTCTAAGTTAACTTTGCAAAAATTACAAAACGGATTAATAGTTGTTAGCTTATGCTAACTCACTACCGGCCTATCTTTAAGCGAAGAGCAACCTGTTTTGGAACTCTGCCTTTCCTCCTCAGAGCTCTGTACTACATAGAAATGGCTTCCTTGTATAAAGCAACTTTAACATTTTCTATTCAGGGTCTAGAAATAATTAGCTGTAAATATTCAGACAGGTTGGTCATACTTGTATTTGGAGTAACAACAGCAGACAAAACTGGTGTGTACATCTTACAGACTGGTAGGAGATGCAAATTTTTCGTAAAATGCCAATTTAAGTTATCTAAAATATCTTTCTAGGCTCGGCGTGGTGGCTTATGCCTGCAATCCCAGCACTCTAGGAGGCTGAGCAGGTGGATCACTTGAGTTCAAGAGTTCGAGACCAGCTTGGGCGACATGGTTAAACTCCATTTCTACAAAAAATACAAAAAAATTAGCTGGGCATGGTGGCATGCAGCTGTAGTTCCAGCTACTCATGAGGCTGAGGCAGGAGGATGGCTTGAGCCCAGGAGGTGGGGGTTGCAGGGAGCTAAGATCATGCCACTGCACTCCAGCCTAGGCGACAGAGCCAGACCCTGTATCAAAACAAAACAAAACAAAACAAATTTAAAAAAAAAACCCTTCTGTTTAAATGAACATAGAACTCTATACAAAAGAGCCTTCTCGGCCGGGTGGAGTGGCTCATGCCTGTAATCCCAACACTTTGGGAGGCCGAGGCAGGCAGATCAAGACTATCCTGGCTAACATGGTGAAACCCTGCCTCTACTCAAAATACAAAAAATTAGCTGGGTGTGGTGGCACGTGCCTGTAGTCCCAGCTACTCGGGAGGCTGAGACAGGAGAATCCCTTGAGCCCGGGAGGCGGAGGTTGCAGTGAGCTGAGATCACGCCAGCCTGGGCGACAGAGTGACTCTGTCTCAAAAACAAACAAACAAAAAAGCCTTCCCTTCTCTCAGAAATCTACACGTTCATGTTTTGCAAGTACATCCCGGGGAAGAAGTCCTGCTATGGCTTTTCAGTAGGAAGTGGAATGGTTCCCTCAAAAGAGAATAGATGCCCTATGAGCTGTCACTGACCCTACTGGAAAACTCCATGGCAAGCCCCACACCCTCATTGCATAACCCATAGTTGGGGACAGGAGTGCCAATTGTACACAGGGTGTGTGGGACCCTGTGGGGAATCTGAAGAAAGAAACTCTAATTTTAGAAAATCATCTGATGGGGCGGGCACAGTGGCTCATGCCTATAATCCCAGCACTCTGGGAGGCCAAGGAGGGTGGATGACTTGAGGTCAGGAGTTTGAGATCAGCCTGGGCAACGTGGTGAAACCCCGTCTCTACTAAAAACACAAAAATTAGCCAGGCATGGTGGCAAATACTTGTAATCTCAGCTACTCAGGAGGCTGAGGCACAAGAACCACTTTAACTTAGGAGGAGGAGGCTGCAGTGAGCCGAGATTGCACCAGTGCACTCCAGTCCAGCCTGGGTGACAGAGTGAGACTCTGTCTCAAAAAAAAAAAAAAAATATATATATATATATATATATGTGTATATATATGTATATATGTATATATGTATGTATATATATGTATATATGTATGTATATATATGTATATATATATGTATATATATATATAATTTGATGGGCAGACAGGAAGACATGAAAAACCTATGAATATTCCTTTAGAAGAACAAAATACCAGTAGCATGCATAGAACATGTACATTTTGACAGCAAATAAAGAGCTTCAGTGGTCAAGGAAAATAAAATCAAACTACAAACCACTCTCACTCTCCTATCAGTTGTAACATAAAGCTTTAGAAAAACAATTTTAGGTGCAAAGGAAGCAAGGAGCTAATTTCTAATTCCTGGAAAAAACTGTTTGGCACAATACATGCTTTAGAAAAGCGAGAGAGAGCCCTCTCCCTCTCCCTCTCCCTCTCCCTCCTCTCCCTCTCCCTCTCCCTCTCCCTCTCCCTCTCCCTCTCCCTCCCCTTTCTTCGGTCTCCCTCTCCTTCTTTTTTCCGTCTCCCGCTGTTATCGAAGCTGGACTGTACTGCCAAGATCTCGGCTCGCTGCAACCTCCCTGCCTCGGGCTCCTGTGACTCTCCTGCCTCGGCCTGCCGAGTGCCTGGGATTGCAGGCGCGCGCCGCCACGCCTGAATGGTTTTTGTATTTTTGGTGGAGACGGGGTTTCACCGTGTTGACCGGGTTGGTCTCCAGCTCCTGGCCTCGAGTGATCTGCCTGCCTCGGCCTCCCGAGGTGCTGGGATTGCAGACGGAGTCTCGCTAACTCAATGCTCAATGGTGCTCAGGCTGGAGTGCAGTGGTGTGATCTCGGCTCGCTGCAACCTCCACCTACCAGCCTCCTGCCTTGGCCTCTTAAAGTGCTAAGATTACAGCCTCTGCCCCGCCGCCACCCCGTCTAGGAAGTGAGGAGCATCTCTGCCTGGCCGCCCATCATCTGGGATGTGAGGAGCCCCTCTGCCCGGCCGCCCTATCTGGGAAGTGAGGAGCGCCTCTGCCCGGCCGCCCATCGTCTGGGATGTGAGGAGCGCCTCTGCCCGGCTGCCACCCCGTCTGGGAGGAAGTGAGGAGCGCCTCTGCCCGGCTGCCCCGTCTGGGAGATGAGGAGCACCTCTGCCCGGCCGCCCCGTCTGGGAGGTGAGGAGCGTCTCTGCCTGGCCGCCACCCCGTCTGGGAGGAAGTGAGGAGCGCCTCTGCCCGGTTGCCCCATCTGGGAAGTGAGGAGCGCCTCTGCCTGGCCGCCACCCCGTCTGGGAAGTGAGGAGCGCCTCTGCCCGGCTGCCACCCCATATGGGAAGTGAGGAGCGCCTCTGCCCAGCCGACCCTTCTGGGAGGTGAGGAGCGCCTCTGCCCGGCCGCCCCGTCTGGGAGGTGAGGAGTGCCTCTGCCTGGCCGCCGCCCCGTCTGGGAGGTGAGGAGCGCCTCTGCCTGGCCGCCGCCCCGTCTGGGAGGTGAGGAGCGCCTCTGCCTGGCCGCCATCCCGTCTGGGAGGAAGTGAGGAGCACCTCTGCCCAGCTGCCCCATCTGGGAAGTGAGGAGCGCCTCTACCCGGCTGCCACCCCGTATGGGAAGTGAGGAGCGCCTCTGCCAGGCCGCCCACTCTGGGAAGTGAGGAGCGCCTCTGCCTGGCCGCCCACTCTGGGAGGTGAGGAGCGCCTCTGCCTGGCCACTCCGGCTGGGAAGGGAGGAGCGCCTCTGCCCGGCCACCCCGTCTGGGAGGTGAGGAGCGCCTCTGCCCGGCCGCCACCCCGTCTGGGAGGAAGTGAGGAGCGCCTCTGCCCGGCCGCCCCGTCTGGGAAATGAGGAGCGCCTCTGCCCGGCCGCCACCCCGTCTGGGAGGAAGTGAGGAGCGCCTCTGCCCGGCTGCCCCATCTGGGAAGTGAGGAGCGCCTCTGCCCCGCCGTCACCCCGTCTGGGAGGAAGTGAGGAGCACCTCTGCCCGGCTGCCCCGTCTGGGAGATGAGGAGCACCTCTGCCCGGCCGCCCCGTCTGGGAGATGAGGAGCACCTCTGCCCGGCCGCCCCGTCTGGGAGGTGAGGAGCGCCTCTGCCTGGCCGCCACCCCGTCTGGGAGGAAGTGAGGAGCGCCTCTGCCCGGCTGCCCCATCTGGGAAGTGAGGAGCGCCTCTGCCCGGCCGCCACCCCATATGGGAAGTGAGGAGCGCCTCTGCCCGGCCGCCCCCTCTGGGAAGTGAGGAGCGCCTCTGCCTGGCCGCCACCCCGTCTGGGAGGAAGTGAGGAGCGCCTCTGCCTGGCTGCCCCATCTGGGAAGGGAGGAGCGCCTCTGCCCAGCCGCCACACCGTCTGGGAAGTGAGGAGCGCCTCTGCCTGGCCACCCCGTCTAGGAGGTGAGGAGCGCCTCTGCCCGGCCGCCCAGTCTGGGAAGTGAGGAGCGCCTCTGCCCGGCCGCCCAGTCTGGGAAGTGAGGAGCGCCTCTGCCCGGCCGCCCTGTCTGGGAGGTGAGGAGCGCCTCTGCCTGGCCGCCACCCCGTCTGGGAGGAAGTGAGGAGCGTCTCTGCCCGGCCACCCCGTCTGGGAAGTGAGGAGCGCCTCTGCCCGGCAGCCCGGTCTGGGAAGTGAGGAGCGCCTCTGCCCGGCCACCCCCTCTGGGAAGTGAGGAGCGCCTCTGCTCGGCCGCCCGGTCTGGGAAGTGAGGAGCGCCTCTGCCCGGCCGCCCCGTCTGGGAGGTGAGGAGCGCCTCTGCCCGGCTGCCACCCGGTATGGGAGGAAGTGAGGAGCGCCTCTGCCTGGGCGGCCCCGTCTGGGAAGTGAGGAGCGCCTCTGCCCGGGCGGCCCCGTCTGGGAAGCGAGGAGCGCCTCTGCCCGGCCGCCCTGTCTGGGAGGTGAGGAGCGCCTCTGCCCGGCTGCCCTGTCTGGGAGGTGTACCCAACAGCTCCGAAGAGACAGCGACCATCGGGAGCGGGCCATGAGGACGATGGCGGTTTTGTTGAAGAGAAGAGGAGGAAGTGTGGGGAAAGGAAGGAGAGATCAGATTGTTGCTGTGTCTGTGTAGAAAGAGGTGGGCATAGGAGACTCCATTTTGTTCTGACTAGGAGAAATTCTTCTGCCTTGGGATGCTGTTGATCTATGGCCTTTCCCCCAGCCCCATGCTCTCTGAAACATATGCTGTGTCAACTCAGGGTTAAATGGATTAAGGGCGGTGCAAGATGTGCTTTGTTAAACAGATGCTTGAAGGCAGCATGCTCTTTAAGAGTCATCACCACTCCCTAATCTCAAGTACCCAGGGGCAGAAACACTGCAGAAGGCCGCAGGGTCCTCTGCCTAGGAAAACCAGAGACCTTTATTCATGTGTTTATCTCCTGACCTTCTCTCCACTATTATCCTATGACCCTCCCATATCCCCCTCTCCGAGAAACACCCAAGAATGATCAATAAATACTTCATAAATTATAAAAAAAAAAAAAAAAAAAAAAAAAAAAAAAAAGAAAAGCGAGAGAGAAACCCTCTCTTCACTCACTAGGGTAACATACCTGCAGAGCCAGCTGAGAAAATATGCACAATATTGCTGTTAGGCACGAAAATGCCATTAAATTGCTCTTTGGCTTTGGAGTAACATGCAAAGTATACAGCCCTGTTAGAACAAAGAGAACATTATAAAGAAATCATCACAGTGCAACTTTATACGTCCCTCCAGAATACCTGAAAAATTTTCGGAAAATAAAATGGGAAAGACGCTGCCATGTACTAAAAAGCTTGTCCTCGCCTGTGCTAAAACCAAAACCTGCCACAGGCATATTCAGGAAGCTCCTGTGTGTCCCTCCAGAAATGATTTAGTGATGACAGAGGTGTTCAGAAATAATTGAGGAAAGTGAGATCTGGGGAAGACATCTACAAAGTCCTTTCACATTCTTTGTTCTGGATAAATGCTAATCCTTTAAGCATCAACACATTGGAAGTTTTAAATTTTTTTTTTTGTTTCTAGAATAGACCACACTTTTTCACCCTGTGCCAAAATGAGAATGTCGAACATAATTTGAACTGTTTTTGGATGACTCAAGATCACACAGGAACAGCCATCATATCATACCTGTGTTTTCATAAAGGGTCCTTCCGCCACCCCCTGCCTTGACTACCACAAAGAGGTCCCGTCACCCTTGTTTTCTCTTCACTTTTCCCCCTGCTGTCTCCCCTCTTGTTGGGGCTGGGAAATAGGAGCTACTTGGGATTTTTCCTGCTTTCACCAGCAATGCAGGGAAAATGTTTCTTTCTTCTGCTGGTCAATGAATCAATCATAGAATATATTTTTCAGTTTAGGATCTTAACTACTTATCATTATTGTGTTATAAAAGTCCTCCTCTTCCCCTAATGGGTGAGGCAGCCAGGAATCTGCATCAGGTTACCAGGGTTACACTGTAGGAGCACTGCCTGTGAGCAGCGAGGGCTCTTCTCACTTTATTTACTACAGATGGGCAGTAGGTTTCCCATCTATGAATAATGCACACCCCAGATCATCTCACAGACTAGTACTTTCTGTTTTTAAATACATCACACATACTTGCTACAAAATTCTAAAGGAACAAAAGCAGTAAAAAAGTCTGCCTTTTCACAACATCCCCAGGTGATCTGTGTGTGGTTTTTTTTTTTTTGAGATGGAGTTCTCGCTCTGTCACCCAGGCTGGAGTGCAGTGGCGTGACCTGGGCTCACTGCAACCTCCACCTCCTGGGTTCAAGCCATTCTCCTGCCTCAGCCTCCCGAGCAGCTGGGATTACAGATGCATGTCACCACGCCCGGCTAATTTTTGTATTTTTGTAGAGATGGGGTTTCACCATGTTGGCCACTCTGGTCTCAAACTCCTGACCTCAAGTAATCCGCCTGCCTCGGCCTCCCAAAGTGCAGGGATTACAGGTGTGGGCTACTGCGCCCAGCCGATTTATGTTTAAATTGGAGCACTGATCTGGAAGAATTCTATAAGCTTTTGGTCTTCACCCTATATAAGACAACATTCTCATTTTTGTTGTAAGGTTTCATTTTCTTTCTTTCTTTTTTTTTTTTAGACGGAGTCTCGCTCTGTTGCCCAGGCTGGAGTGCAGTGGCGCGATCTCGGCTCACTGCAAGCTCCGCCTCCCGGGTTCATGCCATTCTCCTGCCTTAGCCTCCTGAGTAGCTGGGACTACAGGTGCCCACCACCACGCCCAGCTAATTGTTTGTATTTTTAGTAGAGACGGGGTTTCACCACGTTAGCCAGGATGGTCTCGATCTCCTGACTTCGTGATCTGCCCACCTTGGCCTCCCAAAGTGCTTGGATTACAGGCGTGAGCCACCGCGCCCGGCCAGACTTCATTTTCTTTCAAGTCTCTTGGAGTATGACAAGTTAAGTGTCCTGCCCCTGCCACCCAGTTCCCTTCTCAGGAGGTCCTTTCTGGAAAAAGTTTTTTTGTTTTGTTTTGTTTTTTCTTTTTGAGATGGAGTTTCGCTCTTTCACCCAGGCTGGAGTGAAGTGGCATGATCTTGGCTCACTGCAACCTCTGCCTCCCGCTGGGTTCAAGCAATTCTCCTGCTTCAGCCTCCAGAGTAGCTGGGATTACAGGTGCCTGCCCCCATGCCTGGCTAATTTTTGTATTTTTAGTAGAGATGGGGTTTCACCAAGTTGGCCAGACTGGTCTCCAATTCCTGACCTCTGGTGATCCACCTGCCTCAGCCTCCCAAAGTGCTGGGATTACACGGGTGAGACACCACACCCGACCTGGAAGCAGTTTTTAATCTACTTTCCAGATATGCTATTCTCTCTCTGTCTCTGTTACTTTTACAATCATACATTGTTATCCTCTCTATCCTATCTATCCAAGAGAACTTTCTGCCAAGATGGGATGCCCTGTATCTCTGCTCTTCAATACAGTAGCCATTAGCTGCATGTGGAGATTGAGTGCTTGAAACACGGCCAGGAAGACTGAGCAACTGAACCTTTAATTCTGATTAATTTACATTTAAACTGCTCCATGTGGCCAGTGACTACCGTTATGTACTGGGACAGTACAGTTCTGTATATTTCAAACAGGCTTTCAGGAGAAGCCCTGCAAAGATATGAGGATGTCATTTTATAGAAATGAAGTTAAAAGCCTTTACAATTCCTCTGGATCAGTGTTTCTAACTGCGTTGGAGTCACCTGGGGGTTCTGTTAAAATGCAGATTCTGATGTAGGTCTGGGATGTGCCCTGGGATTGTGTGTTTATAACAAGCTCTCAGACAATACTAATGCTGCTGGCCACATGCCATACTTAAGAGTAGCAAACACTTAGAGTACATTAATGATAGCAGATTAATTTTCACACTTAATATAAAGAATGCAGTAAGTAGAATCCTTTCTTTCACACACTGAAGACACACCTAGAATTCTCAATGACTATTTGCTATGTCCGCTATATTTAGGCAAATCCAACACAGAAAAAGACACTGGTCATTCAGCAGCATCACCCTTTGGTAAGAAAGGACCCAGAATTCCATACTGCTTAGCATAAGCTAGCTAGAAAGTTTAATGCTTACCTTGATGGTGCAACTCCAACCAAATTTGGACCCAAGCCTCTAAAAAGTGACTTTGGTCCCTCCTTCTCCAAGATCGACCTGAATAATAAGAAAAGACAAACCTTTAAAACCCCTCAGGCAAGGCCTATTAAAAATGTTGAAGAGTCAACCTTCTCATTAGTTCCTTGAGAGAATAAAATGTTTGAGAGATCTCAAGCTCGACTCTTATCTGATTTGGTTACAATACAGAATCGGAAGGCTGTAGAATACTGCTATCATTAACACAGTGAAAAAACATGCCTCAAAAAGCATCAGTTAGACATATTTTCTTTTTCTTTTTTCTTTTTGAGATGGAGTCTCGCTCTGTTGCCCAGGCTGGAGTGCAGTAGCATGATCTCAGCTCACTGGAAACTCTGCCTCCTGGGTTCAAGCAATTCTCCTGCCTCAGCCTCCCAAGTAGCTGGGATTACAGGCACTCACCACCACACCCAGCTAATTTTGTATTTTTATTTATTTATTTATTATTATTATTTAGACAGACTTTCACTCTTGTTGCCCAGGCTGGAGTGCAATGGCGTGATCTCGGCTCACTGCAACTTCTGCCCCCGCCAGGTTGATGTGTTTCTCCCACCTCAGCCTCCCGAGTAACTGGGATTAAAGGCATGCACCACCATGCTCAGCTAACTTTATATTTTTAGTAGAGATGGGGTTTCTCCATGCTAGTCAGGCTGGTCTTCAACTCCTCACCTCAGGTGATCTGCCCGCCTTGGCCTCACAAAGTGCTGGGATTACAGGCATGAGCCACCACGCCCGGCCCAACACAGGAGGAAGCTGTGCAGAGTCTGTACTATACAATGAAATCCTGTGAAAGTAGGATGAATATCTGGCAGAGGGTGCCACACATGGAATAATTTGCTCATCATAATAAGATTCACTGAGAAACAGGTTCAGAGATTTCTTTTGGATTTACTGCTTCTAACAATCCTATCTTCTAGATCTTTATCTAATGTAGTAGAATCTTATACAGACATATAAAGAATAGAGCCAGCTCAGTGCTCATACCTGTAATCCCAGCATTTTGGGAGGTCCAGGCAGGAGGATCACTTGAACCCAGGAGTTCCAGACCAGCCTGAGCAACACAGTATAAACCCCATCTATATAAAAAATGAAAAATATTAGCCAGATGTGGTGGTGTTTGCCTGTGGTCCCAGCTACTCAGGAGGCTGAGGTAAGAGGATCACTTAGCCTGGGAGGTCAAGGCTGCAGTGAGCCATGATCACACCACTGCACTCCAGCTTTGGCGACAGAAAGAGACCCATTGTCTCAAAAATTAAAAACAAAAAAAAAGTTGGCGGGGGGAGGGCAGAATTTAAGGAATAGAAAACTAATAATTTTCATGGATGGATGATGGTTATTTAAAACCAAAGCCTAGTATCTCAAGTCCAAAGATTATACCATGACTGCTTTTTCTTTTTTTTCATTTTCTTTGTTGTTTTTTTTTTTTGAGACAGAGTCTCACTCTGTCACTCAGGCTGGAATGCAGTGGTGCAATCTTGGCTCACTGTAAGCTCCGCCTCCCGGGTTCACACCATTCTCCTGCCTCAGCCCCCTGAGCAGCTGGGACTACAGGCACCCGCCACCATGCCCGGCTAATTTTTTGTATTTTTAGTAAAGACGGGGTTTCACCGCATTAGCCAGGATGGTCTCAATCTCCTGACCTGATGATCCACCTGCCTTCGCCTCCCAAAGTGCTGGGATTATAGGTGTGAGCCAATGCGCCCAGCCAACTGCTTTCTCTTTTAAACTTTTTTTTTTTGTGATGACATACACATAATAGAAAATCTACCATTGTAACCTTTTTTTTTTTTTGAGACAGAGTCTCGCTCTGTTGCCCAGGCTGGAGTGCAGTGGCGTGATCTCAGCTAACTGCAAGCTCCGCCTCCCAGGTTCATGCCATTCTCCTACCTCAGCCTACCAAGTAGCTGGGACTACAGGCACCCACCACCACGCCCAGCTAATTTTTTGTATTTTTAGTAGACACAGGGTTTCACTATGTTAGCCAGGATGGTCTCGAACTCCTGACCTCGTGATCCACCCACCTCGGCCTCCCAAAGTGCTGGGATTACAGGTGTGAGCCATATTGTAACCATTTTTAAGTGTACAGTTGAGTGGCATTAAGTACATCCACACTGTTGTGCAACCATCACCACCATCTACCTCCAGAACCTTTTCATCTTTTCAAACTGAACCTCTGCGCTCATTAAGCACCAGCTCCCTAGCCCTCCCTCCCGTCAGACCCTGGCAGCCACCATTCTCTAATCAGATTAGAGTTGTCTCTAATCTGACAACTCTAGATATCTCTTATCAGTGGCATCACATCTTTTTTTTGTGACTGGCTTATTTCACTCAGTCTTTGAGGTTCATCCATGTTGTAGTATGTGTCACAATTTCCTTCTTTTTATTTTATTACTTTTTTGAGACAGGGTCTTACTCCATCACCTAGGCTGAAGTGCAGTGGGGCGATCTCGGCTCACTGCAACCTCCACGTCCTAAGTTCAAGCAATTCTTTTGCTTCAGCCTTCCCAGTAGCTGGGATTATAGGTGAGTGCCACCACGCCCAGCTAATTTTTGTGTATATATATTTTTAAAGAGACGAGGTGGTATCACCATGTTGGCAGGCTGGTCTCAAACTTCTGGCCTCAAGTGATCCACCCACCTTGGCCTTACTAAGTGCTGGGATTACAGGTGTGAGCCACTGTGCCCACCCAGAATTTCCTTTTTTTTAAAGGCTGAATATTATTCCACTGCTGTATACACCACATTTTATTATCCATTCACCCATCGATGGACACTTGGGTTGCTTCCATGTTTTGGCTGTTATATATAGTGCTGCTATAAACATGGGTGTACAAATATTTGTTTGAGTCCTTGCTTTGGATTCTTTTGTGGAATCCAAGTGGAATTGCTGGATCACACGGTAATCCTATGCCTAATTTTTTGAGAAACCACTAGGCTGTTTTCTATAGTGGTTACACCACCTTATATTCCCACCTGCGATGTAAAAGGGGTTCCGATTTCTCTATAACCTCGCCAATGTGCTTTTCACAAAAAAAAAAGTTAAATATTGTTTCCGATTAAAAGCGACTCAGAAAATCCTAAAAGGATCGTATGGAACATTCTTTAGAGGCATTTTTCCGCAGCAACGCAGTTATTCAAGTTGGTTAAATTTACTCTCTTCAATGGTTCAATTTCCATGGTATCCAGTAGAATTTACATTGTTATATTATGGTCTTCTCTAATTTAATCTCCTTTTCTTATTCAGGATTTCTCTTTACTAGTAGTACCATCCATTTGATAGCACTTAAGGTTGATCTAGCTCACAAATAATCATATGCTAGTCAAAAGTTAATAGAATGGCTGGGAGCAGTGGCTCACGTCTGTAATCCTAGCACATTGGGAGGCCGAAGCGGGTGGATCACTTGAGGTCAGGGGTTCAAGACCAGCCTGGCCAACATGGTGAAACCCCATCTCTACTAAAAATACAAAAACTAGCCAGAAATCACTTGATCACAGGAGGCAAAGGCTGCAGTGAGCCCAGATCATGCCACCGTACTCCAGCCTGGGCAACAGAGCAGGACTCTGTCTCAGAAAAGAAAAAAAAAAAAGTTAATAGAATGTTTTACCTTCATTATAACACACAGAAGGTATGATGAAAAGATCTTTCACTTCATGGAAAAGATGTTCCTATAAAGTTAATAGTAAAGTAAATCCTGTCAATTCTATTTCTATGTCTTCCACTTTCTCCACAGGGAAAGTTTCCCAAATTAAGCTGGTTTTTGGTGCAAAAGAGGTACAGCTGACATTCTGGTCCACAGCATACTGGATAATGTTAAAGTTTCATCTATTTCCAGCTCTCCTTCCTCAGATCACTATGTAACTTTTCATGCTCTAGATTCTCTGAATGTATAAAGTAAATAGAATTTTGAATCTTAGCTTCTCTTCTCCTAATTTGTGGATGTTTAAAATAAAGAATATCTGTGCCTTCAAGAGCTAGTAGTAGGCTAGCAATTAGAGGAAAAAGAGTGGAAAGAAAAAAGTAAAACTATGTCTATTCACAGATGGCATGATCTTTTGTTGAAATACTAAAGAATCAGCTGGGTGCAGTGGCTCATGGCTGTAATCCCAGCACTCTGGGAGGCCGAGGCGGGCGGATCACAAGGTCAGGAGATCGAGACCATCCTGGCTAACACAGTGAAACCCCGTCTCTACTAAAAATACAAAAAAACAAAAACAAAAACAAAAACAAAAACAAAAAAAACACTAGCCAGGCGTGGTAGCGGGCACCTGTAGTCCCAGCTACTCGGGAGGCTGAAGCAGGAAAATGGCGTGAACCCAGGAGGTGGAGCTTGCAGTGAGCTGAGATTGCGCCACTGCACTCCAGCCTGGGTGACAGAGGGAGATTCTGCCTCAAAAAAAAAAAAAAAAAAAAAAAAGCTATTATTTTAAAAAGTAGTAAGCCAGACCTTAGTCCAATTTATATAATTTTTTTTTTTTTTTGGAATGGAGTTTTTGCTCTTGTTGCCCAGGCTAGAGTGCAATGGCGTGATCTCGGCTCACCACAACCTCTGCCTCCCGGGTTAGTGATTCTCCTGCCTTAGTCTCCAAGTAGCTGGGATTACAGGCACCCGCCACTACGCCCAGCTAATTTTGTATTTTTAGTAGAGACAGGGTTTCTCCATGTTGGTCAGGTTGGTTTCGAACTCCCTACCTCAAGTGATTCACCCACCTCGACCTCCCAGAGTGTTGAGATTACAGGCATGAGCCACTGTGCCTGGGCCATTTATATAATTAAATTACATAAAAATATTATGCAGAGACAGTAGTCTTATTTTCTAATCAAATCATTTTCCTTACTGACAAGTGTTAAGCCTAGGCCCCTTTAAGTGATCCCATACAACCTCTGCCTCCTGGGTTCAAGCAATTCTCCTGCCTCAGCCTCCTGAGTAGATGGGATTATAGACGCCAGCCACCACATCCTGCTAATTTTTTTTTTTTTTTTTTTGAGATGGATTCTTGCTCTGTCGGCCAGGCTGGAGTACACTGGCTGCATCTCGGCTCACTGCAGCCTCTGCCTCCCAGGCTCAAGCGATTCTCCTTCCTCAGCCTCCTGGATAGCTGGGATTACAGGTGTGCACCACCATACCTGGCTAATTTTTGTATTTTTAGTAGAGATGGGGTTTCACCATGTTGGCCAGGCTGGTCTTGAACTCCTGAGTTCAGGTGATCTGCCCACCTCGGCCTTCCAAAGTGCTGGGATTACAGGCGTGAACCACAACGAGTATTGCCTTTTTTTTTTTTTTTTTTTTTTGAGACGGAGTCTTGCTCTGTCGCCAGGCGAGTGCAGTGGCACGATCTCGGCTCACTGCAACCTCCACCTCCCAGGTTCAAACAGTATTGCTCTTTTAAGGGTTCAAGCAGTATTGCTCTTTTAAAAGATCAAGCTCTCTGAACTAAAACCTCTCTCAAGTAACACCTTGAAGTGGCCTATACTTTATAATATAGCACATAATCAAGATTTTCAAACGCTAAGTGTATCAAGAAATTGTGTAAAGTTTAGATCCTCTCTGTGGTCCCCATTAATGTACCCTGTTCAGCTTCAGGAGTCATTTAAACACAATTAAGGGAATCTCTGGCTCCAGGAAGCTTGAAGCCGCTCATCCATAATGCAGTAGAGAACTCGTGTCCTCAAGTGACTCAGGCCTGTTAAGAACTTAAGAAAGGCGGTCTCCATAGTTACACATAATAACAGTTGGCAAAAAGCCAAATCTGTTACATAATCCAAACTTCTAACCTAGCTTGATGTTTATAAAACTTTTCTGGAACAATTAAGATCCTACTATAAATGGTACATTTCAGCTGCAAAATCAAGCCCAGAAGGATCGACTCATTTTCCCACAGTCACAAACTTTCATTTAGGAAAAAAATGGGAAAAAAAAAAAATCAGGGTCTTGTTTGTAGCATTTTATTCTCTTCACTAGTTTTATATCATAATATGCATACCACAGACTAATCCAAGACAAGTCTCATCTGAACACCGCAGTTCCTAAAAGATAGATAGGAGATCACTAACACGTTACTTTTAAGATGAAAAAGGCACTTGAAAAAACAAAGAGGGCTGGGCGCAGTGACTCACGCCTGTAATCCCAGCACTTTGGGAGGCCGAAGTGGGTGGATCACAAGGCCAGGAGATCGAGACCATCCTGGCTAATACGGTGAAACCCCGTCTCTACTAAAAATACAAAAAAAAAAAAATTAGCCGGGCATGGTGGCACGTGCCTGTAGTCCCAGCTACTCAGGAGGCTGAGGCAGGAGAATAGCTTGAACCCGGGAGGCAGAGGTTGCAGTGAGCAGAGATGGTGCCACTGCACTCCAGCCTGGGTGACAGAGCAAGACTCTGTCTCAAAAAAAAAAGAAAAACAAAAAGAATGTATCTCAGCAGTTTAAATAGTAAGAACTTTGCTGGAAAATATTAAGCCAGAAGATTTTTATTTTTTTTAAAAGCAGATACCTGAAATACATATACTATTTATTACTCTGGCAAATTTAATAGCAGATACCTGAATCTGTTAACATATTGCCTTTTTGCTTTTTAAGTAACTATTTTAAAAAAAGATTGGTTCGAGATAGGTTCTTCAATAGAGAATATTTTTTAACAGAATACTTTTCTTTAACAGAATGAAGAATATTTTTTCTCTGAATTTTGAAAAATAAACTTCCTATAAACAAATTCTGTTCTCTGACAAGTCTTTTAAAGTAGTATTCCCCAAATGAGTGAGACTATTAACAAGCAGACAACTTTGTTTTTGAGACGGAGTCTTGCTCTGTTGCCCAGGCTGGAGTGCAGTGGCGCGATCTCGGCTCACTGCAAGCTCCGCCTCCTGGGTTCACGCCATTCTCCTGCCTCAGCCTCCGGAGTAGCTGGGACTACAGGCACCTGCCACCACGCCCAGCTAATTTTTTATGTTTTTAGTAGAGATGGGGTTTCACCGTGTTAGCAGGACAGTCTCTATCTCCTGACCTGGTGATCCTCCCGCCTCGGCCTCCCAAAGTGCTGGGATTACAGGCGTAAGTCGCCAGGCCCGGCCATAAGCAGACAACTTTTAAACGAATGACCATGTTATTTGCATGGGTTTTTTTTCTTTTCTCTCTCTTTTTTTTTTGAGATGGAGTCTCGCTCTGTTGCCCAGGCTGGAAGGCAGTGGCATGATCTCGGCTCACTGCAACCTCCACCTCCCAGGTTCAAGTGATTCTCCTGCCTCACCCTCCTGAGAAGCTGGGATTGCAGGCATGTGCCGCCATGTTCGGCTGGTTTTTGTATTTTTAGTAGAGACGTGGTTTCACCATGTTGGCCAGGTTGGTCTCTAACTCCTGACCTCAGGTGATCCACCTGCCTTGGCCTCCCAAAGTGCTGGGATTACAAGGGTGAGCCACTGTACCCAGCCTTGTATGGGTTTTTGAATAACAAAGTGTCTTCCAAAAATGTCAACAGGAAACTAACATGGGCTTTGTAGATAAGACAAAAGCCTGTGCCCTTGTTCTTGTTTGATCACTTACTAGATAAAGACCCTCTCTGTAAACCATCGTCACTGTTGTTAGCTTAGGGATGGTTAATGAAGAAATAGAAAGCTGTACAATAATCCAGGTGAGAGAGGATGGTGGCTTCAACCCACATGGTGGCGGCCTGAAAAGGAGTCACCCTCTTTTAAGCCCCCCAAAGCTTCCTAAGTTGGTATATTGTTTTTATGTAAGTCCTGTGTTACAGACTCTGCCTTTAGAACTTATTAACAGGAAAAGATACACATTTCCCCCAAAGAGTGAGTATGCTTTCTTCACATGAGAATTATGTAATACGATATTCCCCCCCCCCTTTTTTTTTTGCCTCTATTAAGAGATAAAAGACTTTAAGGTTTAAAAAAAAAAAAAAAAACAGTCCCTCTCCCCTCTCCTTCTCTTCGGTCTCCCTCTCCTTCTTTTTTCGGTCTCCCTGTGTTGCCAAAGCTGGACTGTACTGCCGTGATCTCAGCTCGCTGCAAACCTCCCTGCCTCGGGCTCCTGTGATTCTCCTGCCTCGGCCTGCCGACTGCCTGGGATTGCAGGCGCGCGCCGCCACGCCTGACTGGTTTTTGTATTTTTGGTGGAGACGGGGTTTCGCCGTGTTGACCGGGCTGGTCTCCAGCTCCTGGCCTCCAGTGATCTGCCCGCCTCGGCCTCCCGAGGTGCTGGGATTGCAGACGGAGTCTCGCTCACTCAATGCTCAATGTTGCTCAGGCTGGAGTGCAGTGGCGTGATCTCAGCTCGCTACAACCTCCACCGCCCAGCCGCCTGCCTTGGCCTCCTAAAGTGCTAAGATTACAGCCTCTGCCCCGCCGCCACCCCGTCTAGGAAGTGAGGAGCGTCTCTGCCCGGCCGCCCATCGTCTGGGATGTGAGGAGCCCCTCTGCCCGGCCACCCCGTCTGGGAAGTGAGGAGCGCCTCTGCCCGGCCGCCCATCGTCTGGGATGTGAGAAGCGCCTCTGCCCGGCCGCCCATCGTCTGGGATGTGAGGAGCGCCTCTGCCCGGCCGCCCTGTCTGGGAAATGAGGAGCGCCTCTGCCCAGCCGCCCTGTCTAGGAGGAGAAATTCTTCTGCCTTGGGATGCTGTTGATCTATGGCCTTTCCCCTAGCCCCGTGCTCTCTGAAACATGTGCTGTGTCAACTCAGGGTTAAATGGATTAAGGGCGGTGCAAGATGTGCTTTGTTAAACAGATGCTTGAAGGCAGCATGCTCTTTAAGAGTCATCACCACTCCCTAATCCCAAGTACTCAGGGGCACAAACACTGCAGAAGGCCATAGGGACCTCTGCCTAGGAAAACCAGAGACCTTTGTTCATGTGTTTATCTCCTGACCTTCTCTCCACTATTATCCTATGACCCTGCCACATCCCCCTCTCCCAGAAACACCCAAGAATGATCAGTAAATACTTAAAACAACAACAACAACAAAAAAAACACAGCGAAACTTTTATCTCATGAGAAATCTACGTTATCATCAATAGTTTTCTATCTATCTTGTTGGTCATTTAAATCAATCAAGTTACACATCCATACAGACCTTTTTGGTTTTATTCAGCCATAAAAAGGAATGAAGTGTACTGATACATGTTACAACACGCCTGAACCCTGAAAACATTATCTTAAGTGAAGGAAAACAGGGACAAATAGCTACATCTTGCATGATTCCATTTATGTGAAATGCCCAGAATAGGCGAAAACATAGAGGCAGGAAGGAGATCAGTGGTTTCTAGCGGCTGCAGTGTCACCGCTTAATGGGCACAGGGCCGCTGCTTCTTTTTTCTTTTTTTCTTTTGAGACAGGGTCTTGCTTTGTTTCCCAGGCTGGAGTAAAATGGCGTGATCTCGGCTTACTGCAGCCTTGACCTCCCTGGAATCAGGTGATCCTCCTACCTCAGCCGCCCAAGTAGCTACTGCAAGTGCATGCCAGCACACCCAGCTAAATTTTGTATTTTTTGTAGAGATGAGGTTTTGCCATGTTACCCAGGCTGGTCTCAAACTCCTGGGCTCAAGCAGTCCACCTGCCTCAGCCTCCCAAAGTGCTGGCATTACAGGCATGAGCCACCGCACCTGGCCCACAGAGCTTCTTTTCAATTGACAAGTAGTATTCCATTACATGGATATACCACAGTTTTGTTTATCCATGCCTCAGTTGATGGACATTTGGGTTGTTTTCACTTCTTGACTATCATGAATAATGCTGCTGTGAATATTTGTGTACAGATTTTTGTGGACATGTGTTTTCATCTTCTTAGCTGTATACCTAAGAGTAGAATTGCTGAGTTGTATGGTAACTGCAATGGACTGAATATTTGTGTCCCCCCAAACTCTTAGGTTGAAATCATAACTCCCAATGTGATGGTATTAGGAAGTGAAGCCTTTGGGAGATAATTAAGTTTTGAGGTTAGAGGGGCATTCATGAATGGAATTAGTGACCCTCATAAGAACTTTCTCACCCACTTTCCACCATGTGAGGAAACAAGAAGACAGCAGTCTACAACCCAGAAGAGGGCCCTTACCAGAATACTGCTAGCACCCTCATCTCTGACTTCCACCTTCCAGAACTGTGAGAAATAAATTTCTGTTGTTTACAAGCCAAAACAAACAAACAAACAAAAACCTTGTGTTTAAAAGCAGAGAGTAGCTATTATAATGACAGCAGCTTTTATTATTTACATGGAGGGAGGGTGTTAAGCCCTTTATATGCAATATCTTCCTGACATGCCAAAACTCATGCATTCAATTTGTATGGAATGCTTGCTATGTGACAGGCAACATTCTCGATGCTTGGGGACGATTTCAGTAATTAAAAGAAACCAAAGTCACTACCTCCAAAGAAGTCCCATTGGAAGGGGTGGTGAAGAGGGAGAAAAGAATAGAAATAAGTAAACTACACTGTATGTTGATGGACGTAAGTGCTACGGATAAAAATAAAGCAGGAAAGCAGGCTGGGGTGTTGCAGAGAGTTTGCTTTTAAATAGCATGGTCACTGTAGGGTCTTCCTGCAAGGTGATGACAGCGGAAGTCAGCCATGCAGACAATGTCTACTGCAAACACCCTGCGGTGGGAAATGTTTTTGGCCTTTTAAAGGAACAAAAAGGAGGCTGGAGAGGCAAAGGGGAAAATAGGAGATGAAAAGTCAGAAGTAATGGGAAGGGTGACAATCGTGTAGAACCTAGTAGGCCACAGGGATAGCTGTAGCTCTTACCCAGAGGGAGACAGCAACTCTGAGCAGAGGATCTGAGCAGAGGGTTCTCTGGGTGCTCTGCTGAGAACAGACTGAGGGTAGAGGGCAGCAAGCTTTCAAGCCACAGCAGTCAGGAAGCGAATGCACCAATATAGGTGAGATACGGTGGCTTCCATCAGGACAGTGGTGGAGGAAGTAGTGAAAAGGGGTCAGATTCTGTATTTATTTTGAAGGTAGACTTGATAGGATTTGCTGCAGGGCTGAGAAATAAGATCCAAGGATGACTATGAAGCTTGAGATCTGTGTAGCTGGAAAGATGGAGCTGCCTTTAGCAGAGACAGGGAAGACTCTGGGAGCAGCAGGTTTTATGGAGTTCTGTTTTGCTCACGTTACTCTTGGATGGCTAATAAACATCCAAGCTGTCGAACAGGCAGCCGGATGGAGCGTGTGAGGCTCAGAGCAGAAAGGCTGCCAGCTTACAGATGGTATTTACAGCCATGAAACTAAGTGCGCCCACAGGAGTGGCAGTAGCTAGAGAAGGCCACGGTCTGGGCCCTGGACCCTCCAACAGCCAGAGGTTGTAATGCTGCAGCACAGCAAAGGAAACAGAAGCAATAGCCACGGAGGCAGGAGGGTGCAGTCCTAGGAGTCTCTGAGCTGGGAACTGCTGGGCCTTCGTGGAGAAGCAGCAGAGGCTCAGCCTTGTGTCTGGGGCTTGTTCATTTCTTACTTTACTTTAGCGGCTTCAAATCTTTCTTAGAAACAAGGTGGATATACACTGAACATGACTTTGGGCATGTCACTTAACCCTTAACCTGCATGTCCTCTTCTCTAAAATAGAGGTAATGTCACGCCTAAGTACTAATCTGCTAAGGCTGTGAAAAATCAATGAAATACTACCACGTAAAAGGAGTTTTCTTCATAAATGTATACACCTACTATGTACCCACAATTTTTTTAAAGTAGTCCTTTACTTGAAAGTTATTAAATAGTTGTGTGAGAGAATCTTTCTTTTTTTTTTGACACAGGGTCTTATTCCATTGCCCAGGCTGGAGTACAGTGGCACAATCACAGCTCACTGCAGCCTTGATCTCCTGGTCTCAAGGACATCCTGTCTTTCGTAAATTGTGCCTAAAAGTGCTAAATGTGTGGTTTTTGCAACAGAGCACCTGCATTTTATTACGTCTTTTTCTAACATTTCCCAAATACATTTTTACAATAAGTAGCTTTCTTGATAAATGTCTGTCTTGAACACAGTCTTGCCCAAGAATCAGTTTCAGAGATCTGAATATCATGCTCAGTTATATTCAACTCCTAAGCTCAGCCTCCTGAGTAGCTGGGATTATAGGTCCATGCCAACATGCCCGGCTAATTTTTTGTATTTTTTGTAGAGATGGGATTTCGCCACCTTGCCCAGGCTGGTCTCAAACTCCTGGGCTCAAGCAATCCATTTGCATTGGCCCCTCAAAGTGCTAGGAATACAGGCATGAGCCACCGTGCCCAGCCCAGAATTTTAAAAATATATAATAAAGCTGAGGAAATAAAGCTTAAATAAAATAGCTCTTGGGTGAAAAGTGCCACTTTACAAACATCCTTCTGACAAAACATTATAACTAAAATTTTACTTAATAACGCCATTGTTTGTATTTTGATGTCAATAAAATAAACTGATTTTAAAAGTATTCATGCCGAGCGCAGTGGCTCACGCCTGTAATCCCAGCACTTTGGGAGGCCAAGGCGGGCAGATCACCTGAGGTTGGGAGTTTGAGACCAGCCTGACCAACATGGAGAATCCCTGTCTCTAATAAAAATACAAAATTAGCCTGGTGTGGTGGCACATTCCTGTAATCCCAGCTACTTGGGAGGCTGAGGAAGGAGAATCGCTTGAACCTGGGAGGCGGAGGTTGTGCCGAGATCGCGCCATTGCACTCCAGCCTGGGCAACAAGAGTGAAACTCTGTCTCCAAAAAAAAAAAAAATTAATTAATTGATTAAAGTATTCATATGTAAGTGATGGCTCATTATTGTGTAGCTGTTATTAACCAATGAAGCCGGTGGGACTGTAATGAAAATAGTTTGTCTTTTGTGCGGTGTGGAAGTTGTTCCTGTATTAAAACATGGAGTGGCCTTTTTCCTTTGATTTAAATTTTACTAAACAATTGCCCTAATTGAGGGGAGGGAACAGACACACACAGACACACACACACACACACAGACACACACACAATCTCTTATTGGGGGGGCTGGATTTACTGGAGATTAGAAAGCCATAAGAATCCAAAATGTTCTAAAATCACAAACTTTTTGAGTGACAACATGCTGAAAGAAATGCCCATTGGAGCATTTCGTATTTCTGGACTGGGGATGCTGAACTGGTATGATGAAGCAAATATTCCAAAATCCGAAATCCACATTGCTTCTGGTCCCAAGCATTTCAGATAAGGGACACTCAACCCACATATCCTGTAAAACCTAAAATGGAGAAACATTCCCGTTTACCTTCCAGGCTTGGCCCTGTTGACACCCACACTTTTGGGTAACAGTTCCCCAGTTACAGTAAATCCAAATTCACTAGTCATGAGTTATTTGGCAAGAGGAAGTTCGTTTTGAATGTTACTGAAGTAACATTACCTGTCTCAGTTTCCTTATGTCCAAAACACTGCATGTTCCTTAGAAGAAAGGTGTCACCCAGGACACTGGCACCGCCTAAGCATGTGAAAAGGCAAAGCAGGAGGGGTGTTCTCACAGTCCCATCTTGATGGGGGCCATGGACTCGGATCTGTCCTGAGAGCAAAGTGTCCCTCCACATCTCTGTGCTTCTGTCCCTCCTGTACCCACCCCCAACCTTCCTGCCCAGTGTCTCCACTCCTCTTCTTAGCATTTAATTTAAAAACCTGATTCTCACCCAGACGCAGCGGCTCATGCCCATAATCCCAGTACTTTGGGAGGCCAAGGCAGGCAGATCTCCTGAGGTCAGGAGTTCAAGGCCAGCCTGGCCAACATGGTAAAACCCTGTCTCTACCAAAAATACAAAAATTAGCCAGGCATCGTGGTGCACGCCTGTGATCCCAGCTACTCGGGAAGCTGAGGCAGGAGAATCGCTTGAACCCAGGAGGCAGAGGTCTCAGTGAGCAGAGATCGTACCACTGCACTCCAGCTTGGGTGACAGAGTGAGAATCTGTCTCAAAAAAAGAAAACAAACAAACAAACAGACAAACAAAAACCCCAATTTCTCCTGGAGTCTTGGACACCGATCTCCCTGTTCTCTCGCTGGGCTTCTGATGCTCTCACTTCTCCCTGGCATCTGGTCTTGCTGTTCAGTTTTGCTCAGTAAGCTCAGATGCACCTTTGCACACATTTGGCATGAATGCCCGAGTGACTCATAGTTGGGTTTTACAAATAAAACGTACCTAAAAATAAATTAAGCACTCTCCAACTCATCCTGCCTTATCTAAATTGTGCCTAAAAGTGCTAAATGTGGCCGGGTGCGGTGGCTCACGCCTGTAATCCCAACACTTTGGGAGGGCAAGGTGGGCAGATCACGAGGTCAGGAAATCGAGACCATCCTGGCTAACATGGTGAAACCCCGTCTCTACTAAAAATACAAAAAAATTAGCTGGGCGTGATGGCGGGCGCCTGTAGTCCCAGCTACTTGGGAGGCTGAGGCAGGAGAATGGCGTGAACCCAGGAGGCGGAGCTTGCAGTGAGTGGAGATCGCGCCACTGCACTCCAGCCTGGGCGACAGAGTGAGACTCCATCTCAAAAAAAAAAAAAAAGACCTAAATGTGTTGTTTTTAAGACAGAGCATCTCCATTTTATTACTTCTTTTTCTAATATTTCCCAAATAAATCTCTACACTGATAGCTTTCTTGATGTCTTTCTTGAACACACTCTTGCCCAAGAATCAGTTTCAAAGATTTGAATATCACGCTCAGTTAAATTCAACTATTATTTATAGAGCATCTCAAAGTAGAAGGTCCTGAGCTAAAAATC
This sequence comes from Pongo pygmaeus, assembly GCF_028885625.2. NCBI lineage: Eukaryota > Metazoa > Chordata > Mammalia > Primates > Hominidae > Pongo > Pongo pygmaeus. Next base: position 221,685,310 of record NC_072373.2, read on the forward strand.
AGATATTCAATCAGTTCTCTTCTGAATTTGATTCTACCTTAAGCATAGACTGATAAGCCAAATTTGACTTAAGAATATTTGGCTATTTTATAAGCAAATGAATTATTTTTTCTACAGAAAAAAATAATAAAATGGACAGGTAGCTCAGGTATAAAACAAATTTTAAAACTCATTATATTAAATATAACTTTTCTATACATTTAAAAATATTTCCCAATAAAAAGCAAAAAAAAAGCCGGTGCAGTGGCTCATGCCTGTAATCCCAGCACTTTGGGAGGCTGAGGCAGGCAGATCACCTGAGGTTGGGAGTTTGGGACCAGCCTGGCCAACATAGAGAAACCCCATCTCTATGAAAAATACAAAATTAGCCGGGCATGGTGGCGCATGTCTGTAATCCCAGCTACTCGGAAGGCTGAGGCGGGAGAATCGCTTGAATCCAGGAGGCAGAGGTTGCGGTGAGCCAAGATTGTGCCATTGCACTCCAGTCTGGGCAACAAGAGCGAAACTCCGTCTCAAACAAAACAAAACAAAACAAAACAAACAAACATTTTATTTCTTTTAAAAATATTCACGGCTGGGTGCGGTGGCTCACGCCTGTAATCCCAGCAGCACTTTGGGAGGCCGAGGTGGGCAGATCACCTGTAGCGAGCCGAGATCGCACCATTGCACTCCAGCTTGGGTGACACAGTGAGATTCTTCTGTCTCAAAAAAAGTTAATAAATAAAATAAATAAAATAAAATAAAATATTCACAACTCTTCTGTTGTGCAATTTTTAAAATTTTACTCTACCACCTCTTATCTTCATTTCCCTCAAAAGCTTTGAGCAAGAGCAATGATGTGATGCAACAATTTACACTTGGATTTTTGGTTTGCTTTGCTAGGTTTATTCTAACTGCCCTGGATGATGGTCACATGTACACTGGGACCCCTGCTGCCTGGGGAGCAAGGTCAGAGCTCAAAGGTATTGGAAAGAAATCTAATTCTTAAGTTAGGACCGAGGCTATGCAAACAGAACACCACATTTGATAAGCCTGACGAACATCCTGTGCTGACAGTGGCGGTACAGGGTGTGCGGGTGGCAGGAGCAGAGAAGACCCAACTTACTTCAGAACCTGAAACAGTCCAGGTGTCACGGATGTTGGTCTCACCATTCCAGCTCCACTAATGGTCCCCAGATGAACCTGAGGATAGTAGACTGTCCGGAGAGCTAATCTTGAAGACTGCAACCGTGTCTTAATGACTTCTAGTGGACAAGTGAAAATAGCACCAACTGTGCCTCCACACCTGTAAGAAGGGAAACCAAAGCACATCAGAGAAGCTATACTATTCTCTACACAATGGAATGCTAAGTTTAGCTTTTCTCTCTTTAAAACTAGAACACCCCGGGCGCGGTGGCTCACCCCTGTAATCCTAGCACTTTGGGAGGCTGAGGTGGGCGGATCACGAGGTCAGGAGATCGAGACCATCCTGGCTAACACAGTGAAACCCTGTCTCTACTAAAAATACAAAAAAAAAAAAAAATTAGCCGGGTGTGGTGGCGGCGCCTGTAGTCCCAGCTACTCAGGAGGCTGAGGCAGGAGAATGGCGTGAACCCAGGAGGCAGAGGCTGCAGTGAGCCAAGATAGTGCCACTGCACTCCAGCCTGGGTGACAGAGCAAGACTCCGTTTCCAAAAAAAAAAAAAAACAACAACAAACTAGAACACAACAAAGGTTAATAAAATTAGTTGAACCTCAGCACTTTGGGAGGCCGAGGCAGGTGGATCACCTGAGGTCAGGAGTTCGAGACCAGCCAGGCCAACATAGCAAAACCCCATCTCTACTAAAAATACAAAAATTAGCCGGGCGTGGTGGTGCATGCCTGTAATCCCAGCTACTCAGGAGGCTGAGGCAGAGGTTGCAGTGAGCGGAGATCTCGCCATTGCACTCCAGCCTGGGCAACAGAGCAAGACTCCATCTCAAAAAAAAAAAAAAAAAAAAAAAGTTAAAATCCCAGAGCTAAAGGGTAACTACTATTCCCACATTAGCACATCCTTTGGGGCTTTCCATCCTTGGCATTTTCACCTAACCCTCTTCCCAGTATCTAGGTATACTGAGTGCCCTTTTATGGCAAATTATGCACCTGCTTCATCATTTGCAATGGCTTCATACTATCTCTACCTTATCGATTGACAAGATTTTAACCAATTTCCTACTGTTGGACATTCATATCATTTCCAATTTCACTACCATGCTGCAATGAATACTCTAGAAAAGTATTTTTGCACATTTAAACAAAAATAGTTCATTCAGGTGAAGATACTATTTTGAAAATCAATATTTACCCCAATACAGACCCTTCTTAAAATTTGATTAATTACGTTTGGCCAGGCACTGTGGCTCACACCTGTAATACTACCATTCTGGGAGGCTGAGGCAGGTGGATTACTTGAAGCCAGGAGTTCGAGACCAGCCTGGCCAACAGGGTGAAACCCAATCTCTACTAAAAAAAAAAGTACAAAAATTAGCCGTGTGTGGTGGCACATGCCTGTAACGCCTGTAATTCCAGCTACTGGGGAGGCTGAGGCAGGAGAATAGCTTGAATGCGGGAGGAGGAGGTTGCAGTGAGCCAAGATTGTGTCACTGCACTCCAGCCTGGGTGACAGAGCAAGACTGTCTTAAAAAAAAAAAAAAAAATCTGATTAATCACCTTCAACAATGAAGTCCCTGTGTTTCCCTCATTCACAACTAATCAGTTAATCCTGTGTTTTCATTACTCACACTGTCTCTCTGGATCAGGGTTCCCCTAAGCCCATCATTTGAGTATTACCCTTATAACATATTCATATCGAGATATTACCTGAATTACTATTTAAATATTTTTCTTCAAGGCAACTCACTTATTTATCCTAAAATACCTACTTCCATCATCTCTTCAACAATTCTACCAATGAAATAACATGTTTGATGGGCTAGTTATAATTAACAACGTCAAGGGCCATAGATACATCCTCACCCATGCCTACCAGTGACACAGGCCTCACTCTGGAAAACATTGCTCTATAATCTGATGAGTTCCTCAAGATTCAGACCTAGGGCCTTACTTATCTTTCTATCCCTGGCATCAGGGCTCACCAAGTTCCTAAACAGTATTTACCAAGCAAAGAAATTATTCAATTGAGATTTCAAGGAAAATGTCTTCCAAGGTTTCTAAGTATTTGAAAAAAAGTCTTTCTCACTAGACTGGGAGCTCCTTGGAGAAAAGCTGTTTGTACATTCTTGCAACTAGAGTGTAGCAGGCACCTGGCATAAAATAGGTGGGTCAATAAAAACGATAGAGCACCAGCATCTCCGCCTGGGAAAGGCAACAACAGGAAGGAAAAACAGGCCTGGACGTATAGAATGTTTATGCAGCTTCCCTTCTCCACCAGAGGCCAACGTTGGAAATCTAGAAGCAAACCTAGTACCTAACACACACTCTGAAAGTAATGAATGAAGTAAAATCCCCATGAGGGATTATTTTATTTTATTTATTTACCTATTTATTTTTGGGGGACAGTTTCACTCTGTCACCCAAGCTGGGAGTGCAGTGGTGCGATTTCAGCTCACTGCAACCTCCGCCTCCTGGGTTCAAGCAATTGTCGTGGCTCAGCCTCCTGAGTAGTTGGGACCACAGGTCCCAGCTGTATTTTTTTGCATTTTTAGAAGAGACGGGGTTTCACCATGTTGGCCAGGCTGGTCTTCAACTCCTGACCTCAAGTGATCCACACGCCTTGGCCTCCCAAAGTGCTGGGATTACAGGCGTGAGCCACGCACCTGGCCTATTTTTAATCAAGTTGTGGGCCTAGCTTAATATTGGTTTGTGTAATTTGCTCCAAGCACTAGAATATATCTAAAGAAAATAGGCTATAATAAGGAATATTTAAAAAAAAGATAGAACTGGCCAGGTGTGGCAGCTCATGCCTGTAATCCTAGCACTTTAGGAGGCCGAGATGGGTGGACCACTTGAGCTCAGGAGTTGGAGACCAGCCTGGGCAACAGGTCAAAACCCTGTCTCTACCAAGAATACACATTAAAAAATTAGCTGGGTGTGGTGATGTGCGCCTATAGTCCCGCAACTCGGGAGGCTGAGGTGGGAGGATGGCTTAAGAACAGGAGGCAGAGGTTGCAGTGGGCTGAGATCACACCACTACACTCCAGCCTGGGTGACAAAGCCAAGACTCAGTCTCAATAAATAAATAAATAAATAAATAAATAAATAAATAACAAAAATAAAAATGATAGACGTAAAAACTTTCTAACCCATGTCTATTCATACAAAATACTCCTACCTGTCATAATAACCACATGCCTAAAAAGCATAACATTTAAAGATACTGAGAAACTTACCAGCTACATAGTAAAATAAAGAAATATCTGAAATCTATTTGTGTTCAATAACGTAACTCCAAATCATTGAAAAAAAGAGCTTCTGGGTAAATCCTTTCATCAGAAAGCCAGTAGGTTCAAATACCATACAGGTCAACCACCTTTGTTTTGTCCCTAAGTAAACTGCACTCATTACTTTGGCCAACTGTCATCCAAGTCTATGCCACTGATCAAAGGATGGTGTGTTCATCCAAAAAAGCAAATGCCCTAGTAACAGCGAATCAGTGACCTCTTTCAAGGTGGCAGGCCACACTCACTTTTTTTTTTTTTTTAAAGAGAGAAGGTCTTGCTCTGTTACCCAGGCTGGAGTCCCGTCTCTACAAAAACAAAAACAAATTAGTCAGGCATGGTGGTGTACACCGGTAGTCCCCGCTACTTAGGAGGATCACCTGAACCCAAGGAAGTCAAGGCTGCAGTGAGGTGAGATGACACTACTGCATTCCAGCCTGGGTGAGACCCCGTCTCAAAAAAAAAAAAAAAAAAAAAAAAAAAAAAAATATATATATATATATATATATATGTATATAGAAAGACTTATGTATGGAAAGATATATATAGAAATATACATATATAGAAATATATATATAGAAATATACATACATATATATATAGAAATAAGTTGGGCGTGGTGGCTCACACCTGTAATCCCAGCACTCTGGGAGGCTTAGGTGGGCAGATTACTTGAGGTAAGGAGTTCTAGAGACCAGCCTGACCAACATGCTGAAACCCTGTCTCTACTAAAAATACAAAAATTAGCTGGGCGTGGTGGCAGGTGCCTGTAATCTCAGGTACTCAGGAGGCTGAGGCAGGAGAATCCCTTGAACCTGGGAGGTGGAGGTTACAGTGAACCGAGATCGCACAACTGCACTCCAGCCTGAGCGACAGAGTGACTCCGTATCAAAAAAAAAAAAAAAAAAGGTTTGTGATGTACTGGAGGCCTTGGAGAATGTTTTTTCATTGTAGATGGCGTTCAACCTACTATGAGCCCCAACACTGGGAACTCTCACTGATCCGACCATCAGTTCATCCCCCTCATTGATCCCACCAGCAGTTCATCCCCCACACTGATCCCACCAGCAGTTCATCCCCACATCTCTTCTGCCTTACTTGCCCTGGGGAGCTTGCAGGCAGAACTAGGTGCCTTTCCTTCCTCTGGTCCCCATGCTCCTTGACATCAAGCCAGTGGAACCTCTAGGAGTTAACAAGATTGGCTCAAAGTGGGAGTCACTGAGTGTCCTTCCCAAGCACACTACCCAGTCCCTTCTCATCCTGCTGGCTTGGGCTGATGCACCAGCCTCTCACTTGTAGCAGGCATCTGGCCACAGAGCAAGCTACCAGTCTCCCTGCCTTACAAGCTCTCTCAATCTGTAGCCCAGACCTACTAGGGGCCGGGGACAGAGTTGGGGACAATAATAGTAAAATCCTCTCTGCCCACACGCCCCAATGTTGACATCCACAACCGTTCTTCTCTCATAGACAGTCTGGTCAATGGCAGCAGGGCAGGTTCTTCCACCTAAGTCTTAGACTAGGAGCCTCTTGGTTCATATCAGGGCTCCAGTAGCCAGTGCTCAGACAGTAGGAAAAGTCATATTCAACCGCCAGTTACATGCTGACACAGCGTTAGCCTCACATAGTTGGAAAATGGACTAATCTGACTGGCAAGCAGTATTTTAGACAAGGAATCTCCAAACTGAGATACATACTCTAAGAGATGTGCACCATGACCTACTGGCATACAGAAAGAAATAACATTTTATTTATAACCTCCACCATTTAATTTGTTTTGTTTGTTTGCTTTTTGTTGTCGATCAGAGTCTCACTCTGTCACCCAGGCTGGAGCGCAGTGGCGTGATCTCGGCTCATTTCAACCTCTGCCTCCTAGATTCAAGTGATTCTCATGCCTCAGCCTCATGAGTACCTGGGATTATAGGCATGCGCCACCCTACCTGGATAATGTTTGTATTTTTAGTAGAGACAGGGTTTCACCATGTCGGCCAGGCTGGTCTTGAACTCCTGACCTCAGGTGATGTGCCCACCTGGGCCTCCCAAAGTGCTGGGATTATAGGCGTGAGCCACCACGCCCAGCCCATTTAATTTCTATTTTGTGTATAGGTCTTATAGTATGTATAAAAGTAACAGGGTAATATAATTATACATAAGATATGCACAAACATGTTAATCATAGCAGTGTATGATTAAAGTTTGAAGGCCATGGCTGGGCACAGCGACTCAAACCTGTAATCCCAGCACTTTGGGAGGCCAAGGCAGGCAGATTGCTTGAGCTCAGGAGTTCCGAGACCAGCTTGGGCAATGTGGTGAAAACCCATCTCTACAAAAACTACAGAAATTAGCCAGGCGTGGTGGCGCACGCCTGTAGTCCCAGCTACTCTAGTCTCAGCCACCCAGCTACCCTGGAGGCTGAGGTTGGGAAGATCGCTTGAGCCTGGCAGGTCAAGGCTGCAGTGAGCAGTGATCATACCCCTGCACTCCAGCCTGGGTGACAGGAAGGGAAAAAACAAAATCAAAACAAAACAAACAAGAAACCCACAAAAACTTAAAAAAAAAAAAAAGTTTGAAAGCCACTATTCTAAACCAGTAGTTCTCAACTGGGGCCAATTTTGTCCCCACCCCAGTAACAAAATGTCTGAAGACATTTTGGGTTTTGAAATGGGGGAGAGGGGGTTACTCGTATCTAGTGGGTAGAGGCCTGGGATGCTGCTAAACATCCTACAATGCACGAGAGAGCCCATCCCTCACAGACAAACAATCATCCAACCAAAGTTGAGAAACCTGTTCTAGACCAATAAAATGGGCACTATTTGAAAACCGTAAAATGGATTGGTGGCACTGCTGGTTGCCTCCCCAGCATCCATCCCTCTCTTCCTCTGTCTTAGCAAGATCCCTAATTTCTTTTTTTTTTTTTTTCTTTTGAGACAGAGTTTCACTCTTGTTGCCCAGGCTGGCGCAATCTCAGCTCACTGCAACCTCCGCCTCCTGGGTTCAAGCAATTCTCCTGCCTCAGCCTCCTGAGTAGCTGGGATTACAGATGTGCACCACAATGCTTGGCTAATTTTTGTATTTTTAATAGAGACGGGGTTTCACCATGTTGGCCAAGGCTGGTCTTGAACTCCTGACCTCAGGTGATCTGCCCACCTTGACCTCCCAAAGTGCTGGGATTACAGGCATGAGCCACTGCGCCTGGCCAAGATCCCTAATTTCTTAAGTCACACAGTGGACAGGATTGAACTCATGTCTAGTTTTGGCCTGACTCACTGAAGCATGTCCACATCATAACATCTACTTTGCCTTGTTATCTGTTTAGGGATGGGCATATGATTTCAGCCCAAGTACTCAGCATAATTTCCCTGGGAGCAATGACTGGTTTAGAGCAAGGGGTACATGTCCTAGTGGGTCCAGAATTACACTGAAGATTTGCTCAATGGTGGGAGAAATACAAGGAGCTGCTGCTGGAAGCCCTTCTATGCAGGGCCAGCCTAGAATGAAGCAGGTTACTGGAGGCCAAGCAGGCGTGGGTGGGCCCCTCCCGGTGACACTGACACACTGCTCAGCTAAGCCCTCACCTGAAGCCTGTGCTCCCTTTAGAGTTCAGGTTTTTGTACCCATAAGCAAGCCGGTTTGAAGTTGAATCTTCTATTACTTGCAACTAAACGCCCCCTAAACGAGCCTAGTCAAAAAAAATGTATACCTAAACTTTTCAAGAAAGCAGTTAAAGAGTTTTACTAACATAAATAATCTTCCAAAGGCCAGCTGGGACTCATGCTTGTCTTAACGGTTCTGAGGAAACACCCTAGACATTAATTTAATTTTGCTCCTAAGGTAACACTGTTCTAGTCAGTTACTGATGCCAAACTGCAAAGAAAATTCTCTGTGGGGCTGGGCGTGGTGGCTCACGCCTGTAATCCCAGCACTTTGGGAGGCTGAGGAGGGCGGATCACAAGGTCAGGAGATCGAGACCATCCTGGCTAACACGGTGAAACCCCGTCTCTACTAAAAATACAAAAAATTAGCTGGGCGTTGTGGCGGGTGCCTATAGTCCCAGCTACTCAGGAGGCTGAGGCAGGAGAATGGTGTGAACCTGGGAGATGGAGTTTGCAGTAAGCCGAGATTGCATCACTGCATTCCAGCCTGGGCGACAAGGCGAGACTCCGTTTCAAAAAAAAAAAAAAAAAAAATTTCTCTGTGAGATATTCCATTCACAGCAAACATCTGAAGGAATTGAATCCAGTGGAGGAAAGCTAGGAACAATTGTTAAACTACATGTCTAAAAGCAGTCACAAGGGATATTCTTTGACGTCTATTTGCCTAATTTTCTAAAAAGAAACTACCAATTGAATTTTTTCTGCACCTTTTCTGTTTTTAACTATGTATTCCTTTTCTGTTTTTTTAGACGGAGTCTCGCTCTGTTGCCCAGGCTGGAGTGCAGTGGCGTGATCTCGGCTCACTGCAAGCTCCGCCTCCCGGGTTCAAGTGGTCTCCTGCCTCAGCCTCCCAAGTAGCCAGGATTACAGGCCTGCGCCACCATGCCCAGCTAAATTTTTTTTTGTATTTTTGGTAGAGATGGGGTTTCACCATGTTGCCAGGCTGGTCTCAAACTCCTGACCTCAAGTGATCCACCTGCCTTGGCCTCCTTTTAAAGTGCTGGGATTGGCTGGGCGCGGTGTCTCACGCCTGTAATCCCAGCACTTTGGGAGTCCGAGGCGGGTGGATCATGAGATCAGGAGTTCAAGACCAGCCTGGCCAAGATGGTGAAACCCCATCTCTACTAAAAATACAAAAAAAAATTAGCCGGGCGTGGTGGCGGGCGCCTGTAATCCCAGCTACTCTGGAGGCTGAGGCAGGAGAATCTCTTGAACTTGGAGGGCAGAGGTTGCAATGAGCCAAGATCTCGCCACTGCACTCCAGCTTGGGTGACAGAGTGAGACTCCGTCTCAAAAAAAATAAAAATAAAAATAAAGTGCTGGGATCACAGGTATGAGCCACCACACCCGGCCTATGTATTCCTTTTCTTAAGAGATAAAAATACGCTCCCCTTGAATCACTTGAACCCAGGAGGCAGAAGTTGCAGTGAGCTGAGATCACACCACTGCACTCCAGCCTGGGTAACAAGAGCAAAACTCCGTCTCAAAAAAACAAACAAACAAAAAAACCCAAAACCAAAAAAACTCCCCTCCCCATTCCTCTACCTTCTCTCATTATTCCTTTCCAAAATTGAAGTCTGGTATTTATTACATGAAGATCTAGTTAACCTTCTAATCCTTTTACACCCATGCTGCCATAGTTTAATTTTTCCCCTTGTGGCTTAGGCACCTCACCTCCAGTTGACAGCAGAGTAACACTACTATGTTACTACTATAATATATACTGGGATTTTAAAAAAAGTATCTTTATGTGATCAGAAGTCATAAAATTTTAAATTATGCACACAGAATTGTGCTTTTTAACTCTGAGTTTAAACTATCAAGGAAAATTTGTAAAAACCAACTGTCTTCAACAACAGCCTCTGTTCCCTATGCATACATGCATATCAGGCACTAAAACCAAGGCCCGTATGCTCTTTCTGATAATAATCACTACCCCACTGATGGTAAACTGCTTTCCAGGCTCACAGCTTATCCACATTTTGCCAACAAATGATACTGCCAAACATCCTGCAATCCTAATCTTTGGAAGTTTGGTAACTGCCATTTTACCTGCTACCTCTATCGTGCTATTTAAAAAACATTAGGTGCTTTTCTGTATACACTGTAAATTTTTGGAAAGTTTTACTTGAAACCTGGCATTGGCTGGGCTCGGTGGCTCACGCCTGTAATCCCAGCACTTTCAGAGGCTGAGGTGGGCAGATCACCTGAGGTCAGGAGTTCGAGACCAATCTGGCCAACATGGTGAAACCTGGTCTCTAGTAAAAATGGAAAAAACAGCCAGGCATGGTGGCACGTGCCTGTAATTACAGCTCCTCGGGAGACTGAGGCACGAGAATTGCTTGAACCCGGGAGGTGGAGGTTGCAGTGAGCTGAGATGGCACCACTGCACTCCAGCCTGAGCCACACAGAGAGATGCTGCTTCAAAAAAAGAAAAAAAAAAACAAAAAACAACTAACGATTAGCTGATAAAGATTTAATTTGTAGGACAAGTACCTGAGTACACCTGGCAACAGCTGCCCATACTAGGTGGGAAAACATTGAATTTTGAAAATATCTGTGTCTTATTATAGTTTAAGTTTTTCATTTTTTTTTTTCTTCTGAGATGGAGTCTCTCTTTCTGTCTCCCAGGCTGGAGTGCAGTGGAGCGATCGCAGCTCACTGCAACCTCCACCTCCCAGGTTCAAGCGATTTTCCTACCTCAGCCTCTCAAGTAGCTGGGATTACAGGCATGCGCCACCATGCCCAGCTAATTTTTGTATTTTCAGTAGAGACGGGGTTTTGCCATGTTGGCCAGGCTGGTCTCGAACTCCTGACCTCAAGTGATCCACCCGCCTCAGCCTCCCATGGTGCTGGCATTACAGGCGTGAGCCACCACACCTGGCCTAGTTTAAAATCTTAAAGATATACTATCTTCCCATTAAAATACATTTTAAAGGCTAGGATGACAAAACAAAAAAGCATGCCATAAAAATAAGACCCAAAGCATCTAATCCAGGATCAACCTCTAAATCTAAGGACAGCTTAACCCAGCTATTTCAGGTACTGGGTAGATCTAAATGGGCACTGTGCTATGTTAAGTGGCTGCCCAGCTGATGAAGGACATCACTAGCACTAACAGACAAACAGAACCCCCATGCTATTTGATGGGGAAAATTTATAGGATTTTCGTCTTTGGCAAATGAAGCCTACATACAGAATGGCCACCTCAAAGCACTTCTGTGTTCTTCTTGATGAGGTGGTTTAAACAATAGAAAAGGAATGACAGGGCTGGGCCCAGTGGGTCACACCTGTAATCCTAACACTTTGGGAGGCTGAGGTGGGCGGATCACCTGAGGGCAGGAGTTCGAGACCAGCCTGTCCAACATGGTGAAACCCCGTCTCTACAAAAATACAAAAATTAGCCGGGCGTGGTGGCGTAAGCCTTTAATCCCAGCTACTCAGGAGGCTGAGGCAGGAGAATCACCTGAACCCAGGAGGTGGAGGCTGCAGTGAGCTGAGATCGTACCACTGCACTCCAGCCTGGGCAACGAGTGAAACTGAGTATCAAAAATAAATAAATAAATAAATAAATAAAAATACTTTTTCAGGCAGGGCGTGGTGGCTCACACCTGTATAATCCTAGCACTTTGGGAGGCCAAGACAGGTGGATCACTTGAGGTCAGGAGTTCAAGACAAGCCTAGCCAACGTGGCAAAACCCCATCTCTACTAAAAATACAAAAATTAGCCGGGCATCGTGGCACACGCCTGTAATCCCAGCCACTGGGGAGGCTGAGGCACTCGAATCAAATCGCTTCAACCCGGGAGGCGGAGGTTGCAGTGAGCAGAGATTGCACCACTGCACTCCAGCCTGGGCGACAGAGTGAGAGTGAGGCTCCGTCTCAAAAAAAAAAAAAAAAAAAAAAAAAAAAAGAAATGCTTGTTCAGTATCATTAATTAGCAGTATTAAACTTGTTTTAAACTTGTTTGATATTATGGTTTCCAACGGCTATTCAATAAACAAGAGAAATGTGACAGATTTTTAAAGTGGGGACTCTGACTTCTTTTCAAAGGAAGTGCACTTCGTTTTCTGGAAAGACGCCAGCTTAACAACAGCGGCAACTAGTTACTTGGAGCAAGGCAGCACTTATTCCACCGGAGTAGGTGGGACCTCTGGGTGGACTCATTTTAACCATACAATACAGCCATTTTACACTCTGCTCCTTTCATGTTCTTCCCTAACAGAAAGTGAGGTAAAATATTTTAGGCTAGTGAGAGTGGATCAAAATCCAATTCGTTACTCTGAAAACATCCTTTTGGAAGCTGTCTTTTCTTTCTTGAGTCTCAAACTGCTGCCAAGACAGGAACAGAAACTTGTTAAATACAATGGCTTCAGGCGCCACCCTAATAAACTACCTACATCTTAATCAAGCAGGAGAGCTGTGCTGGCCACTGCAGATTTACTCCATCACAAGGTATAAGGCTGGTGCCCTAGTAGGAGAATCTGGCAGCCAGAGGGCACAGTGAAGGGTACAGAGGGAGATTCAACAAGACAGGACCATCCATTTCACAGTGAGCCTCAATAGAGGCTGCTCCAGCATGCAACTCTCCTGGTTTGGAATACAAAGAAAAATTTTAAAAGACCACCTCACTGGCCAGGTGCAGTGGCTCAGGCCTGCAATCCCAGCACTTTGGGAGGCCGAGGCGGGCAGAGGGGGTCAGGAGATCGAGACCATCCTGGCTAACACGGTTAAACTCTGTCTCTACTAAAAATACACAAAATTAGCCGGGCGTGGTGGCGGGCGCCTGTAGTCCCAGCTACTCGGGAGGCTGAGGCAGAATGGCGTGAACCCGGGAGGCGGAGCTTACAGTGAGCTGAGATGGCGCCACTGCACTCCAGCCTGGGCGACACAGCGAGACAATGTCTCAAAAAAAACAAAAGCCCACCTCACTAAAAACAGTAAGTCAAAATCACTGAGCAGAAATTCCTTTTTTTTTTTTTTAAATGATCCTTCTTGGCTTAAAAAACGTGTGAGACAAAAAAAAAAAATGGCCAACTTGTTTAAAATTCCCATGAAAGACAAGTTTATATAGAGTGGCTTAATTTAAGAATGCTTCCCCCTTGCGTTACTCTGAAAGGAAGTCTCCGCCGGGCGTGGTGGCTCACGCCTGTAATCCCAGCAATTTGGGAGGCCGAGGTGGGCGATCACTTGAGGTCAGGAGTGCCAGCCTGGCCAACATGGCAAAACTCCGCCTCTTAGCAAAACACAAAAGAATTAGCTGGGCGTGGCCGGGCGCAGTGGCTCATGCTTGTAATACCAGCACGTTGGGAGGCCGAGGCGGGTGGATCACGAGGTCAGGAGATCAAGACCATCCTGGCTAACATGGTGAAACCCCGTCTCTACTAAAAATACAAAAAGCTGGGCGCAGTGGCGGGTGCCTGTAGTTCCAGCTACTCGGGAGTCTGAGGCCGGAGAATGGCGGGAACCCGGGAGGCGGAGCTTGCAGTGAGCCGAGATGGCGCCACTGCACTCCAGCCTGGGCTACAGAGTGAAACTCCGTCTCAAAAAAAAAAAAAAAGAAAAAAAAAATTAGCCAGGCGTGGTGGCGGGGCCTGTAGTCCCAACTACTCGGGAGGCTGAGGCAGGAGAATCGCCTGAACCCGGGAGGCGGAGGTTGCAGTGAGCCCAAAGATCGCACCACTGCACTCCAGCCTGGGCGACAGAGGAAGACTCCCTCTCAAAAAAAAAAAGGAAGTCTCAATGGAGACATGGAGGCATGGAGGGAAGGGTTGCAAGGGCATAACAGGGAAGAGATGAATGAGAAACTCTTCCTATCTATGAAGACCCACCGAAGTTTTTGGTTAAAGTAACCTGGTGACTGCCCACAATACAAGTACAAAAAAAGCTCAGAGAGGCTTTCCTCAGTCATCTTCCAAGATAAGTTTCTCAACCATTGTTTGTTGTAAGGAACATATCCAGGTAGGAATCCAGGCTGCAACTAAACTACTCAAGCCAAGATGATCATCCCAGGATAAACTATTTTATGCAAAATATCCTACACTCAAAAATTCCTGTGCCAGGCCGATGAGGTCCTCAAATTAAGACTCCAAATATCTGGAAGACTCCGAAAGGACCCCAAGCCACCAGCTGTGATAAAGGAAAAAAGAAAATTACTAATACTCAAAAATATTTTACCTTCTATTCTCGGCAGGGGGTGAGAGGGGGAGGTGGCGAGGGGCAGGGAGGTAAACATCATCTCCCTTCCTAACCGCAGAACTCAACCTCCTAAAAATGCATTGTCTCCGCTGGAAAAAAGGTGCCTGACCATAGACCTAATGCAGCTTTCAAAACAAGGAACACCTTACAACTCTGCGGTCTCCGGCGTTGGAAGCGTCTACCAGCCGGCGAGAAGTGTCTCAACACATCTTCCAGACCTCATTTTAGTCCGGGTCCCTGGCTTAGCCACCCGCGTGTGGCCGCAAGCATCACCGTTCCCCAGCACCATCCAGGCCTTGCTGACGTCCAACGTCCGCAGACCTTTTTGCCCGTCCGGATGACCTCCCGCGCTGCCCTGAGGAACCTCGGGCACACCCGAGCATCAGCGATCCTACCACGGGCTCTGAGGCGCTGCGCTTCGGGAGAGGCCACAGGAGAAGGGGGCGGGGGAGGGGGGGCCGCGCCATAGCGTCCAGGCAGGACCGCCGCCGAGCAACACTCACCGGCAGCTGACTGCTCAGAATGGGGAAAAGCTGGGGACGAAGCGGGGAGGACGGGCGGCGGCGCACAGCCGCCCTCGGGGCTGCGTTCAGGACGCAGGGGTGAGGAAGGCCCGACCCCCTCCCTCGGCCCTGCCCACCAGTCCCCGACGCCGGGACTTCCTCCTCCCGGGCGCCGGCGCCGTAGCCCCGGGAAGGCCGGTAACCGCCGCGGGAGGCTGGGGCCGCGCCCAGGGCGAAGGCCGAGGGGGCCGCAGGGGGTGAGGCGCGCGGCTGGGCCCGGGAACTCACCCGCCGGCGAAGAGGTGAAGCAGCGTGTTCTCCTTCTGCTGGCCGCCCGTCGCCATGGCCGCGCCGGCTCCGCGGCCCGTCGCCGCCCGGTGGCGAGAGCGCGTGGCGGCTCGAGGGATGCGCGAGGTCGCCGGGTCTTGTCTCCCCGCTGCCCTCAGGGGGCTGCAGGCAACGCCTCCATGCGCGCGCGGGCTCCAACGCCCGGCTCTGCTCGGCCCGCGCCTTCCGCGGCGTGGCCGCCGGCGCCTCACCGGCCTCTGCGGCGCGAGCCCAGCGGGGAGCTAGAGCCCGGCGCGCGGCCGTCACGTGGCGGGGGCCGGGCCGTGATGTCACGGGCGCGCGAGTCTGGGGCGGGGCGTGACGGGGGTGTGGACCCAAATTCCGAGCGCCCATTGGTTAGGACGCGGATGTGGGCGGGGAGGTTGCGCAGTTCTGGGGCGGAGCCAGCCCCGAGCGAATGACTGGGGAGAGGGGCTGGCCTAGGCCGGAGCGTGGAGGCAGTGGAAACTGGCTGTGACTGCCTGGTCCTCGCTCCTCAGAGAAGCCTTTCGAGGCCCTAGGCCTTGCCTTATTTTAAAAGTTTACTTTGTGATATTTACGTGTGCAAAAGGTGTACAAATTACGTGTTACATCTCACACCCCTGTACTCACCACCCCGTTTAGGGAAACAAAAGCATAATCTAAAAAACCATAATCTAAACAGCCTCAAATAATCAGTGAGGCCCTCACGCCTGCAAACTCAACACTTTGGGAGGCCGAGGCGGGCGGGCAGATAGCCTGAAGCCAGGAGTTACAGACCAACCTGGCCAAGATGGCGAAACCGTGTCTCTACTAAAAATACAAAAGTTGGCTGGACAAGGCGGCGCACCCCTGTCATCCCAGCTACTTGGGTGGCTGAGGCTGGATAATCGCTTGAGCCCGGGAGGTGGAGGCTGCAGTGAGCCGAGATCTTGCCACTGCACTCCAGCCTGGACGACAAAGCGAGACTCTGTCTCAAATAATTAATAATCATTATCATTATGTGTAATTTTTGATCTCCCTATAAGTAGTATTATATGCTGCGTATATTTTGCAGTATGCTTTTTGCTTCTTTTCTGATCATCTCCAACCCAGACCTAGATATCCAAACTGCTTCTCTCAGGCTATGTCACTGGGTCATTGTCATACTCAACCTGACATCTTCTACTCTAGGTCTCCCCCAGATGGAGCCTTTCCTGGCCGCCTTTGCAGTGCAGTCTGTCGCATGACTATAGAACCAGGGCTTCTGCAGTTAGTTTGTTGATTTATTTAAGTTCTCCTTCCCATACAGGAACGCAAGCTTCAGGAGAGCAGGGACCTTATTTCTTTTGTTCACAGTTGTTCCTGACACAGTACCTGCCACCTAGTAATGCCCAAGGAGCTAATGAATAAAGGTCCCAAATTGAACTTATCATTCTTCCCCTCCCCCAAACCTGCTCTGCCTCTGTTTCCTGTCCTGGCAGTGACACCACTGACTGCACAGGCACCAGTGCCAGAAGCTTTCCTGTTACCTTGGACTATGTCTCTCTGTCTCTCTCTCTCAGCAGCCCACCATTCACCTGTAGAACATACCAACCCTTTCTCTTCTGTCTCTCAGAGCTCCGGAAAGCTGTACCTTGACCAGAACAAGCAGTTAGATGTCCTGTGTGTAAACATAGAGAGCTTAAGTAGGAGGGAATTGTGTGGAAACATGGGAACTAGCCAGCCAATCTGTATTTGATTGCTGGGACTCTTTAAATAAAAACAGCTCTTAGGAGCAGTCCTCCAAAATGCAAATACAGTGGTTACTATTAAAGCCATTGCTCCCAGGCCTAGGAGAAGGGGAAGCCATACTAGGGCATGAGATATCTGACAAAAAGAAGTAAAGAAAACCTGGTACAGCGGCTCACGCCTGTCATCCCAGCACTTTGGGAGGCTGAGAAGAGTGGATCACTTGAGTCTAGTAGCTCAAGACCAGCCTGGATAACGAGGCAAAACCCTGTCTCTACAAAAAAAAAAAAAAAAGTAAAAATAAATAATTTTTTATTTTTATTATATGTATTTTTAAATTTTTATTTATTTATTTTTTTGAGATGGAGTCTTGCTCTGTCACCCAGGCTGGAATGCAGTGGCACGATCTCGGCTCACTGCAACCTCTGCCTCCCGGGTTCAAGCAATTCTCCTGCCTCAGCCTCCTGAGTAGCTGGGATTACAGGCATGTGCCACCACACTGGGCTAATTTTTGTATTTTTAGTAGAGACAGGGTTTCACCATGTTGGTCAGGCTGGTCTCAAACTCCTGACCTCGTGATCTGCCCACCTCAGCATCCCAGAGTGCTGGGGTTACAGGCGTGAGCCACCGCACCTGGCCTATTGTTTTAAGAGGAGGCCTCATTCTGTCACCCAGGCTGGAGTGCAGTGGCACCATCTTGGCTCACTGCATACTCCACCTCCCAGATTCAAGCGATTGTCCTGCCTCAGCCTCCTGAGTAGCTAGGATTACAGACATATGCCACCATGCTTCGCTAATTTTTGTTGGTTTTTTTTTTTTTTTTTTGATACGGAGTTCCACCCTTGTCGCCCAGGCTGGAGTGCAATGGCGTGTTCTCGGCTTACTGCAACCCCCACCTCTTGGGTTCAAACGTTTCTCCTGCCTCAGCCTCCCGAGTAGCTGGGATTACAGGCGCCCGCCAACATGCCTGGTTAATTTTTGTATTTTTAGTAGAGACAGGGTTTCTCCATGTTGGCCAGGCTGGGCTCGAACTCCTGACCTCAGGTGACCCACCCGCCTTGGCCTCCCAAAGTGCTGGGATTACAGGTGTGAGCCACCACGCCTGGCTTGAACCTGCTATTTTCCCTGACTAGGATGGCCCCCTTCCTAGACTTCTAGAGCTCCTCTGACACCAGCTCAGGCATCGTCCATGGCCATGTACTGGGTATACAACAAAGATTCCAATAGATAAAAACCTTCAATGAAACATTCGTGATCAAATCCAGCAATATAGAAAAAGGATAATACATCAGGACGAAATGAGAGATGCCCACGAATTAGAGATTGGTTTAACATTCAAAAAATCAATCCATATAATTCAGCATATTAAGAGAACAACAAGGACACACGTTCCCAGGACCTCCTGGGGCTGTGTCAACAGCAAAAAAAAAAAAAAAGAAAAAAAAAGTGAAAGAGAAAGACAGAATGATGGAAAAAAACCTGATGACCATGTAAATTTATGCAGAAAAGCATTTGAAAAAACTGAACACCTATTCATGAAAAAAAGCTCTCAGCAAACAAGGAACAGGAGGGAATTCCTCTATCTGATATAAAGCATCTACCCCAAACCTATAGCTAACATCACACACAACATTAAATAACTGACCACCTGCCCCTAAGATTGGCAATAAGCAAAGATATTTGCTGTTACCATTTACTCAATGTTGTGCTAGAGGCCCTAGTCAGTGCAGTAAGGCAAGAAAAAGAAAAAAAATGTGTAAAGATCACAAAGAAGTGAAACTGTCTTCAGTCATAGATGATGTAACTGTTTACTAGAAAATTCTAAGTAATCTATATAACAACTACTAGAACTAATTAGTGAATTTAGCAAGATCACAGGAAATAAGGTCAATATACCAAAAAAAAAAAGGTTTTGCTAGCAGCAATTTTAATATAAAAATTTTAAAAATTATTTTTAGGCCAGGCGCGGTGGCTCACGCCTGTAATCCCAGCACTTTGAGAGGCCGAGGCAGGCAGATCACCTGAGGTCAGGAGTTCGAGACCAACCTGGCCCACAAGCTGCTACTAAAAATACAAAAATTAACTTCGGCATGGTGGTGGGCGGCTGTAATCCCACCTGCTTGGGAAGCTGAGGCAGGAGAATCGCTTGAACCTGAGAGGCGGGAGTTGTGGTGAGCTGAGAACGCGCCATTGCACTCCAGCCTGGGTGATAAGAGTGAAACTCCTTGTCAAAAAAGAAAAAAATTATTTTTACAGGCTGGGTGTGGTGGCTCACCTCTGTAATCTCATCACTTTGGGAGGCCATGGTGGGAGGATCATTTTGGCTCTAGACTAACCTGGGCAACATAGCAAGACCCCATCTCTATTTTATTTATTTTTTTAGATGAAGTCTCACTCTGTCACCCAGGCTGGAGTGCAGTGGCATGATCTCAGCTCACTGCAACCTCCGCCTCCCGGGTTCAAGCAATTCTCCTGCCTCTGCCTCCCGAGTAGCTAGATTACAGGCACATGCCACCACGCCTGGCTAATTTTTCTGTATTTTTAGTAGAGACAGGGTTTCACCATGTTGGCCAGGCTGGTCTTGAACTCCTGACCTCAAGTGATCTGCCTGCCTCAGCCTCCCAAAGTGTTGAGATTACAGACGTGAGGCACCACACCTGGCACCCAACTCTATTTTAATATTAAAAATTTTTTAAAATTATTTTTACATCCCTTCTCGACCTTTTGGCTAAGATCAAGTGTAAAATGATTTTTACAGCCTGGTGTGATGGCACACACCTGTGGTCCTGGCTACTTGAGAGGCTAAGGCAGAAGGATGGCTTAAGCCCTGACGCTGGGCGTGGTGGCTCATGCCTGTAATTCTAACACTTTGAGAGGCTGAAGATTGCTTTGAGCCTGGGATTTCGAAACCAGCCTGGCAACACAGACGGACCCTCACTCTATAAAAAATTTTAAAAATAAGCTGAGTATGGTAGTGTGTGCTTGTAATCCCAGCTACTCTGGAGGCTGAGGTGGGAGAATCTTTTGAGCCTGGGAGGTTGAGGCTGTTGTAAGCCATGAATGCACCACTGCACTCCAGCCCGGGAGACAGCGTGACTCCATCTCAAAAAAAAAAAAAAAAAAAGCAAAGAAAGAAACCAGACATAAAAAGTATATGATTTCATTTATATGAAATGCTAAAAAAGGTAAAACTAATCTTCAGTGACTGAGAACAGATGAGTGGATAGATGCCGGGGGCCGGGGATAGGAGGGGACTGACTGCAAAGAGGCTGGAAAAAACTTCTTAAGGGTGACAAAAATGTTTCATACCCTGATCAGGGCATATACATACAATGAGAATCTTTTGTTTTTGAGACGGAGTTTTGCTCTTGTTGCCCAGGCTGGAGTGCAATGGTGCCATCTCGGCTCACTGCAACCTCCGCCTCCCGTGTTCAAGCAATTCTCCTGCCTCCGCCGCCTGAGTAGCTGGGATTACAGGTGCCTGCTACCATGCCCAGCTAATTATTTGTATTTTTAGTAGAGATGGGGTTTCATCATTTTGGCTAGGCTGGTCTCGAGCTCTTGACCTCAGGTGATCCACCGCCTCAGTCTCCCAAAGTGCTGGGATTGCAGGCTTGAGTCCCCGCGCCCAGTCCATACAGTGAGAATTAAACTCGTTGAAAGTCATACTTAAAATGAGTGCATTTTATTCTATGTTAATTATAATGTATTTTAGAAAAGTTGACCATAAAGTAGGCCAGGCGAGTTGGCTCAGCCTGTAATCCCAGCACTTTGGGTGGCCGAGGTGGGCTGATCACTTGAGGCCAGGAGTTTGAGACCAGCCTGGCCAACATGGCAAAACCTCGTCTCTACTAAAACTACAAAAATTGGCCGGGCGCGGTGGCTCAAGCCTGTAATCCCAGCACTTTGGGAGGCTGAGACGGGCGGATCACGAGGTCAGGAGATCGAGACCATCCTGGCTAACACGGTGAAACCCCGTCTCTACTAAAAATACAAAAAAATTAGCCAGGTTTGGTGGTGGGCCCCTGTAGTCCCAGCTACTCGGGAGGCTGAGGCAGGAGAATGGCGTGAACCCGGGAGGCGGAGCTTGCAGTGAGCCGAGATCGCGCCACTGCACTCCAGCCTGGGCGACAGTGCGAGACTCCGTCTCAAAAAAAAAAAGTACAAAAATTACCCGGGCATGGTGGCAGGCACCTGTAATCCCAGCTACTTGGGAGGCTAAGGCAGGAGAATTGCTTGAACCCAGGAGGTGGAGGTTTGCTTGAACCCGGGAGGTGGAGGTTGCAGTGAGCTGAGATAGTGCCACTGCACTGCATCCAGCCTGGGCAATAGAGCAAGACTTTTGTCAAGAAAAGAAAAGACAGAAAGTTGACTTATAAAGTAAAAAAGCAAGGTGGATTACAGACGTAAATATATGTATATATGTATGACATGCCAGGTGTAGAGGGGAGGAAGTTCACAGACAGTTACACTCAGAGATTCATTTAGGTGTTCCTGGGTCTCTGACTTGGTGCGGTGGGAGAGGAGAAGCTTGTTTGGGCTTTTTGTAACCATTCCAAATTTGAAGGGCCTGAGGCTTCCTGCTGCCCTGTTGTGGATTTATTTTGCTTTCTCCTCTGACTGCTTGTTGGCAAACCACTAATTGCTTCTTTAATCCTTGTTTTTCTGCAAAAACTGCTGGCTATTGGAAAAACCTCCATGCTCTCCCAAAAGTTTGGGGTTTCATTTCTTTGCAGGGGATTGTAAGGAGCATTTCAGTTTAGCAGAGAGCCAAAGGCTGGGGCTGGACCTCCCGGGAGGCCTCACTTAGGGGGAGAGGAAGCTGTGAGGCCTGTTTCTGCCCAGGGGCAGCAGGAGCAGGTAGTGCGATTTGGGGGCAAAGGACAAATACCCAGCAGGTCCCTGGTCCTCTTCTCATTTCTCCTCAACCAATCCAGCCTGAGCCAGGTTTCCAGCTATGGGCCTAATGAGACTGCAAGTCAAGCCTCGTTAATGAAAGGCCTGTGTTGTTCCAGCTCTGACAAGGAAAAGCCGCTGCCTGTTGAGAGTCCCGCTCTGTGCCTAGAAGGCTGGAATGTGTTTTTCCAACTTTCTGTGAGCTCTTTGTCCCTGCGCACAAATGTTCATGATCATTTCTTATAAGGAGGCAACTTTCGTGCACTATCTCAAGTCTAAGAGGCCCAGACTTATGTTTCTAATGTGTGTGTATTTTTAATTTTTATTTTTTTGAAACAGTTTTGCTCTTTTCTCCAGGCTAGAGGGCAGTGGCGTGATCTCGGCTCACTGCAATCTCTGCCTCCCAGGTTCAAGCGATTCTTGTGCCTCAGCCTCCCAAGTAGCTGGGATTACAGGTGCACACCACCACACCTGGCTAATTTCTGTAGTTTTAGTAGAGACAGGGTTTTACCATGTTGACCAGGCTGGTCTCGAACTCCTGATCTCAGGTGATCCACCCGTCCTGTGGCTGGGTGCAGTGACTCACGCCTGTAATCCCAGCACTTTGGGAAGCTGAGGCGGGCAGATCACCTGAGGTCGGGAGTTTGAGACCAGCCTGACCAACATGGAGAAACCCTGTCTCTACTAAAAATTAGCCAGGTGTGGTGGTGCATGCCTGTAATCCCAGCTACTCAAGAGGCTGAGGCAGGAGAATTACTTGAACCTGGGAGGTGGAGGTTGCAGTGAGCCAAGATCGCGCCGTTGCACTCCAGCCTGGGCAACAAGAGTAGAAACTCCGTCTCAAAAAATTAAAATAAAATAACATATACAATCCTTAAAAAGGGGGCAGGGCGCAGTGGTTCACGCTTGTAATCCCAGCACTTTTGGAGGCTGAGGAGGGCGGATCACAAGGTCAGGAATTTGAGACCAACCTGACCAACATGGTGAAACCCCATCTCTACTAAAACTACAAAAATTAGCTGGGTGTGCTGGTGCATGCCTGTAATCCCAGCTACTTCAGAGGCTGAGGCAGGACAATCGCTTGAACCTTGGAGGCAGAGGTTGCAGTGAGCTGAGATTGCACCACTGCACTCCAGCCTGGGCGACAGAGCGAGACTCCGTCTCAAAACACACACACACACGCCTGGAGGCTGGGAGCAGTGGCTGATGCCTGTAATCCCAGCACACTTCGGGAAGCTGAGGTAGGTGGATTGCTTGAGCTCAGGAATTTGAGATCAGCCTGGCCAACATGGTGAAACTCCATCTCCACAAAAAATACAAAAATTAGCCAGACGTGGTGGCAGGTATGGGTGCCTGTAGTCCCAGCTACTTGGGAGGCTGAGGTAGGAGGATGATTTGAGCCCAGGAGATGGAGGTGGCAGTGAGGCAAATTCGTGCCATTGCACCCCAGCCTGGGCAAGAGAGCCAGATGCTGTCTCAAAAAAATAAATAACTAAAACTAAACATAAAATAAATAAAATAAAAACACCCTGAAACTGCATCAGTTTGCCTCTAAATGAAGTGGAGCTAGGCTGGGCTCTGCTGTCAAGGGAGTTAACCTCCAGCCTTCAGGGCTTTTGGATTTCAGAATTCTGGGTAAAGGACTGTGGATCTGTTTCACTTCATCCACCCGACAACCCTGTGAATGAGTATTCTCAAGGCTGGCCAGGCTGAGTGCTTTGCCCGAGGTCACAGAGCCCGTGCTGGCCACACTTGCAGGAGCATGTTCCTTGAGCACTGGCCACCTGCCAGCACTTCATGCACCTGAACTCATTTAGGCCCCTAAGAAGCCACGTCCTTTTTCTTTTCTTTTTTTTTTTTTTTTTTTTTTTTGAGATGGAGTCTCGCTCTGTCTCCCAGGCTGGAGTGAAGTGGCATGATCTCAGCTCCCTGCAACCCCCGCCTCCTGGGTTCCAGCAATTCTCCTACCTCAGTTTCCCAAGTAGCTGGGATTATAGACACCCACCACCATGCCCGGCTAATTTTTTTTTTTTTTTTTTTTTGAGACGGAGTTTCGCTCTTGTTGCCCAGGCTGGAGTGCAATGGCATGATCTCAGCTCACTGCAACCTCCACCTCCCGGGTTCAAGCGATTCTCCTGCCTCAGCCTCCTGAGTAGCTGGGATTACAGGCATGTGCCACCACACCCGGCTAATTTTGTATTTTTAGTAGAGATGGGGTTTCTCCAAGCTAGTCAAGCTGGTCTTGAACTCCCGACCTCAGGGGATCCGCCCGCCTTGGCATCCCAAAGTGTTGGGATTTTCCTACAACATGTCTGGGTGTTGCCAGAAGAGATTAACATTTGAGTCAGTGGACTGGGAGAGGAAGACCCACTCTCAGTAAGACCCACCCTTAACATGGGTGGGCACCATCTAATCGGCTGCCAGCTCAGCGGCCACCACGCCCGGCTAATTTTTTGTATTTTTAGTAGAGACAGGGTTTCACTGTGTTAGCTAGGATGGTCTCGATCTCCTGACCTCGTGATCCGCCCGCCTCGGCCTCCCAAAGTGCTGGGATTACAGGCGTGAGCCACTGCGCCCGGCCAGGGAGGACTTTGAATAGACTAGGAGGCAGGTTTGCCCTAAACAGTTCCCAGCTTGACTTTTCCTTTTAGCTTAGTGATTTTGGGGGTCCAAGATAGTTTCCTTTCACAGAACAAGCTTGGATTGTGTGAGGAACTGAAAGGAGGCCCGTGTGGCTGAAGCCTGGGGAGCCAGGGGTGAGAGATGTGGGGGACGGAGAAGCAGGCAGGGTTGGTGCCAGGCCAGGCAGGTTGTGTGCGTGTAGACACGGACTTTTACCTGGACAAGCTGGTTTTACCCTCCTGTCCAGGGACTGTCTCCATACATCCTCCTTCATATGCTGAATCTTCATTCAAGCCTCATGACTTTGAGACGTGGCTGAGCCACACATTTGGGGAGAACAATCCAGCTTACAAAGCCAACGGTGTGGACAGGATTGCAGAAGAGATTTAGCTCCAGAGTCTGCATTCTGGAGCTGATGGGAATTCTGAGTGACCGACAAGGTCCTGATTCATCCTTCGGTCCCTGTGTGTTTAATTTCTTTCTTTCTTTTTTTTTTTGAGTCAGAGTCTCACTCTATAGCCCAGATAGGCTCACTGCAACCTCTGTCTCCCAGGTTCAAGCGATTCTCCTGCCTCAGCCTCCCGAGTAGCTGGGATTACAAGTGTGCGCCACCACACCCAGTTAATTTTTTGTATTTTTAGTAGAGATGGGGTTTCACCATGTTGGCCAGGCTGGTCTTGAACTCCTGACCTCAAGTGATCTGCCTGCCTCTAAGCGGGGAGACCACCCCTCATATTGTCTTATGCCCAATTTCTGCCTCCAAAGAAAGAAGTAAAAACTAAAAGGCAGAAATGAAATCCACAAACAGACAGCCTGGTGCCACACCCTGGGCCTGGTAGTTAAAGATCGACCCCCGACCTAATTGGTTATTTGCATTAAAAAAAAAAAAAAGCCCGAGCGAGGTGGCTCACGCGTGTAATCCCAGCACTTTGGGAGGCCAAGGCGTGTGGATCGGGAGTTTGAAACCAGCCTGACCAACATGGAGAAACCCCCTCTCTACTAAAAATACAAAAAATTAGCAGGGTATGGTGGCACATGCCTGTAATCCCAGCTACTTGGGAGGCTGAGGCAGGAGAATCTCTTGAACCTGGGAGGCGGAGGTTGTGGTGAGCCGAGATCGTGTCATTGCACTCCAGCCTGGGTAACAGGCTTTGAGACTCTGTCTCAAAAAAAAAAAAAAAAAAAAAAAAAAGCACTGTGAAGATCCCTGTCCTGTTCTGTTCCTTTCTAATTACCGGTGTATGCAGCCCCCGGTATCATACCCCCTGCTTGCTCAATCCATCACGACCCTCTCACATGGGCCCCCTTAGAGTTGTGAGCCCTTAAAAGTGACAGGAATTGTTCACTCAGGGAGCTTGGTTGTTGGAGACATGAGTCTTGCTGAAGCTCCTGGCCGAATAAAGCCCTTCCTTCTTTAACTCAGTGTCTGAGGGGTTTTGTCTGCAGCTTGTCCTGCTACACCTCAGCCTCCCAAAGTGCTGGGATTACAGGCGTGAGCCACCATGCTCGGCCCCCATGATAGTTAAATTCGTGTGTCAACTTGACTGGGCTAAGGGTACTCAGATAGCTGGTAAAACATTGTGTGTGTGTGTGTGTGTGTGTGTGTGTGTGTATGTGTATGCTTCCAGAAGAGATCAGCATTTGAATTGGGAGACAGAGTAAAAAAGATCTACCCTCACCTATGTGGGTGGGCATTGCCCAATGCTCAATAGAGCAAAAAGGCAGAGGAAGGTGATTTCACTCTCTGCTTGAGCCGAGACATCTGTCTTCTCCTGCCCTTGGACATTGGAGCTACTAGCTGTTGGGTCTTCAGACTTGGACCAGGACTTACACCATTGTCTTCCCTGGTTCTTAGGCCTTTGGGTTTGGACTGGAACTGCACCAC
Source organism: Pongo pygmaeus (assembly GCF_028885625.2). NCBI lineage: Eukaryota > Metazoa > Chordata > Mammalia > Primates > Hominidae > Pongo > Pongo pygmaeus. The sequence goes on from NC_072373.2 coordinate 221,711,495, forward strand.
TGGCTTTCCTGGGCCTCTAGCTAGCAGATGGCAGATTATGGAACTTCTCAGCTTCCACTATCCTGTGAGCCAATCCCTCATAATAGATCTCTGCTTTTTTGTTTTGTTGAGATGGAGTTTTGCTCTTGTTGCCCAGGCTGGAGTGCAATGGCGCAATCTCAGCTCACTGCCTCCTGGGTTCAAGCGATTCTCCTGCCTCAGCCTCCCTAGTAGCTGGGATTACAGGCATGAGCCACCATGCCCGGTCTTAGGTCTCTTTTTATATATCCATATCTATGTCTTATTGGTCTTGTTTCTCTGGAGAACCCTGACCAATATAGTCCCAGAGCCTCTGCTTCTAGAAATATGACAGATTTGAGATCCTAAAAAGCCCCCCTTACTACAAAACTCCTACAGATCCAAGATGAAACAATAAATAGGCCAGGTGCAGTGGCTCACACCTGTAATCCCAGCACTTTGGGAGGCCGAGGTGAGTGGATTACTTGAGGTCAGGAGTTCGAGACCAGCCTGATCAACATAGTGAAACCCCGTCTCTACTAAAAAAATACAAAATTAGGCCAGCACTGTGGCTCACGCCTGTAATCCCAGCATTTTGGGAGGCCGAGGCGGGCGGATCATCGAGACCATCCTGGCCAACATGGTGAAACCACGTCTCTACTAAAAATACAAAAATTAGCCTGGCATGGTGGCACGTGCCTGTAGTCCCAGCTACTTGGGAGGCTGAGGCAGGAGAATCACTTGAACCTGGGAGGCCAAGGTTACAGTGAGCCGAGATCACGCCACTGCACGCCAGCCTGGGTGACAGAGCGAGACTCCATAAAAAAATAAATAATAAATAAAAGAGAGTCTCACTCTGTCACCTAAGTTGGAGTGCGGTGGTGCAATCATAGCTCCCTGCAGCCTTGAACTCTCAGGCTCAAACCATCCTTCCACCTCAGCCTCCATAGTAGCTGGAACTACAGGTGGTGCCACCACACCTGGCTAATTTTTTTTTTTCCAGGCAGGATATTGCTTTGTCACCCAGGCTGGAGTGCAGTGGGGCGATCTCGGCTCACTGCAATCTTCTTTTCCCATGTTCGAGCGATCCTCCCACCTTAGCCTCCCAAGTAGTTGGGACTATAGGCGCGTGCTGCCACACCCGGCTAATTTTTGTATTTTTTGTAGGGACGGGTTTTGCCATGTTGCCCAGACTACACCTGGCTGATTTTTTGTATTTTTTTTTAGAGACGGGATCTTGCTTTGCTGCCCAGGCTGGTCTCAAACTCTTGGCTTCAAATGGTCCTCCCGCCTCAGCCTCCCAAAGTGCTGGGATTACAGACAGTAAATTCCTTTAAAATACAAAGCAGTTTTCTTATTTATTTATAATTGTAATAAAATATATATAACAAGGCCGGGCGTGGTGGCTCACGCCTGTAACCCCAGCACTTTGGGAGGCCGAGGCAGGCACATCATGAGGTCAGGAGATCAAGACCATCCTGGCTAACATGGTGAAACCCTGTCTCTACTAAAAATACAAAAAAAACAGCCAGGCGTGGTGGTGGGCACCTGTAGTCCCAGCTACTCGGGAGGCTAAGGCAGGAGAATGGCATCAACCTGGGAGGTGGAGCTTGCAGTGAGCCAAGATCGCACCACTGCACTCCAGCCTGGGCAACAGAGTGAGACTCCGTCTCAAAAAAAAAAAAAAATATATATATATATATATATATAAAAAACATAAATTTACCATATTAACCTTTTTATTTTATTTTATTTTTCTTCAGAGGGAGTCTTTTTTTTTTTTTTGAGGTAGAGTCTCCCTCTGTTGCCCAGGCTGGAGTGCAGTGGCGGGATCTCGGCTCACTACAAGCTCTGCCTCCTGGGTTCACGCCATTCTCCTGCCTCAGCCTCCTGAGTAGCTGGGACTACAGGCACCCACCACCACGCCCGGCTAATATTTTTGTATTTCTATTAGAGACGGGGTTTCACTGTGTTAGCCAGGATGGTCTCGATTTCCTGACCTCGTGATCCGCTCATCTCGGCCTCCCAAAGTGCTGGGATTACAGGCATGAGCCACTAGGCCCGGCCGAGAGGGAGCCTTGCTGTCACCCAGGCTGGAGTGCAGTGGCACAATCTCGGCTCACTGCAACCTCTGCCTCCTGGGTTCAAGCCATTCTCCTGCGCTAGCCTCCCCAGTAGCTGGGATTACAGGCGCGCACCACCATGCCCAGCTAATTTTTGTATTTTTAGTAGAGATGGAAGGTTTCACCATGTTGGCCAGGCTGGTCTCGAACTCCTGACTTCATGATCTGCCCGCCTTGGCCTCCCAAAGTGTTGGGATTACAGGCATGAGCCACTGTGCCCGGCCCATATTAACCACTTTTAAGTGTACAGTTTGGTGGCATTAAGTACCATGTCACTGCCACCACCATCCACCCCCAGAACTTTATCTTCCTAAACTGAAGCTCTGTCCCCATTCACCACTCCCATTCCCCGCTACCCCAGGCCCTGGCGTCCACCATTCTACTTTCTGTTTCTTTTTTTTTTTTCTACTTTCTGTTTCTATGGATTTGAATTTCTAGTACCTCATATGAGTGGAATCACACAGTGTTTGTCCTTTTGGGTCTGGCTCACTTCACTGAGCACAACATCCTCAAGGTTCTTCCATGATGCAGCATGCGTCAGAACTTTCTTCCTTTTTTTTTTTTTTGAGATGGAGTCTCTCTCTGTTGCCAGGCTGGAGTGCAGCGGGGCGATCTTGGATCACTGCAACCTCCACCTCCTGGGTTCAAGCGATTCTCCTGCCTCAGCCTCGAGTAGCTGGGATTACAGGTGCTCGCCACCATGCCTAATTTTTGTATTTTTAGTAGAGACAGGGTTTTACCATGTTGGCCAGTCTGGTCTTGAACTCCTGACCTCAGGTGATCCACCCACCTTGGCCTCCCAAAGTACTGGGATTACTGGTGTGAGCCACCCTGCCTGGCCTGAATTTCCTTCGTTTTGAAGGCTGAATGATGTTCCATTGTATGGATAGACCACATTTTGTTTATTCATTCATCCATGGATGAACATTTGGATTGCTTCCACCTTTTGGTCATTGTGAATAATGCTGATGTGAATGTGCAAATATCTATCTGAGTCCCTGTTTTCAATTCTTTTGGGTATGTGCCCAGATGTGGAATTTCGGGATCACCTGGTCATTCTATGTTTAATTCTCTTTTTTTTTTTTTGAGACTGAGTCTCGCTCTGTTGCCCAGGCTGGAGTGCAGTGGCGTGATCTCAGCTCACTGCAAGCTCCGCTTCCCGGGTTCACGCCATTCTCCTGCCTCAGCCTCCCGAGTAGCTGGGACCACCGGCGCCCGCCATCACGCCCAGCTAATTTTTTGTATTTTTAGTAAAGACGGGATTTCACCGTGTTAGCCAGGATGGTCTCGATCTCCTGACCTGGTGATCCGCTTGTCTTGGCCTCCCAAAGTGCTGGGATTACAGGCGTGAGCCACCACGCCCGGCCTCTATGTTTAATTCTTTAAGGAACTGCCCATAGTATTTTTCATAAAACCATGAGAAATCTCCAGGGGTCAGAACTCCCTCCCTTGAGTTGTTTGCTGAACTTTGTAGCCCCACTGTGCAGGTTCAGGTGGCCGAGGAAGTACTGGTGCAGGTAAGGGGCCCTCCAGGGGCTGCAGCCTCTATGAGGCATGAACATTCCCACACCTGCTAGCAAAGGTAGATGAGGAAGTCGGCCTGTCCATCTGCACTCAAGGAGGGAGGGTAGAAAGCTCCTTTGAAAATGTGTGCCTAGGCCGTGCGGTGGCTCATGCCTGTAATCCCAGCACTTTGGGAGGCTGAGGTGGGTGGATCACCTGAGGCTAGGAGTTTGAGACCAGCCTGACCAACATGGAGAAACCCTGTCTCTACTAAAAATACAAAATTAGCTGGGCGTGGTGGCGCAAGCCTGTAATCCCAGCTACTCGGTAGGCTGAGGCGAGAGAATCGCTTGAACCTGGGAGGTGGAGGTTGTGGTGAGCTGAGATCGTGCCATTGCACTTCAGCCTGGGCAACGAGAGCGAAACTCCGTCTCAAAAACAAAACAAAAAAACAAAAAAAGAAAATGTGTGCCCTCGGATCACAAGGTCAGGAGTTCGAGACCAGCCTGGCCAACATGGCAAAACCCCGTCTCTACTAAAAATACAAAAATTAGCCGGGGCATGGTGGCATGCCTGTAGTCCCAGCTACTTGAGAGGCTGAGGCGGAAGAATCGCTTGAACCTGGGAGGTTGAGGTTGCAGTGAGCCGGGATCGAACCGCTGCACTCCATCCTGGCCTGCCTCAGTGTGTCTGGGGCTGCAATTTATACTGCTTTTGTGATGCAGAGAGCAGCACATTGGAAAGTTACATTTGCCTTTGGTTTCCCAAAAGCACCACCTTTTGGGTGGTGCACAGGAATCTGGGAGTTAGTGCATGTCTGGGATGTGGTTCCAGGAAGCACAGGGAGGGGAAGGAGGGGAGAGAGCAAGCAGGTGAGGGAGAGCAAACGGACCGCTGTCATTGCTGTTGGGATCTGGTGCTCAATCCCACAGGGCCCCGGAGAGACTGTGCAGACGCAGCCCAGAAGGTCCCTCTGGGAGGCGAGGAGGCAGGATGTTTCCCACTGAGTCTCAATCCTCATTAGTTCAGGGTTGCTCCTGACTCCTCAGCCCGTGTGCCCCCCACAGCGGGGGAGTGTCCTCTTGGAGGATGGGGAAGCCACAGGAGCCTGCAGGGTGACTTGGGGCTGGCTGAGGGGTTAGAGGTGGGTGTCTGATGAGTCTGACCTGTTCAGTGAAACAGTCCCAGGTGACAGTGCTTGGGGAATCTCGCAGAAGTCCCGCATCCTCAGCAACAGCAACATGGGGTTTCTGTCTGAGGAGCCCAGCAGAATGTGAACCCAAATTCACCATTTCAAATCACTCGCTGACATACAACATTTCCAGATCTGGCCGGGGACAGTGGCTCACGCCTGTAACCCCAGCACTCTGGGAGGCTGAGGTGGGCAGATCTGCTAAGGTCAGGAGTTCAAGACCAGCCTGAACAACATGGTGAAACCCCATCTCTACTAAAAATACAAAAAAATTAGCCAGGCGTGGTGATGGGCACCTGTTATCCCAGCTACTAGGGAGGCTGAGGCAGGAGAATCGCTTGAACCCGGGAAGCGGAGGTTGCAGTGAGCCGAGATCATGCCACTGCACTCCAGCCTGCACAACAGAGTGAGACTCCACCTCAAAAATTATGTATGTATATCATTGCAGATCCTTTCACCATGTGATATCTGCCATGCCTCTGAGCCTTTGCACATGCTGTGCCCCCTGCCTGCCCTTTCCTGCTGGTAGAGTCAACTCCAATGCCACCTCCCTGTGGAGCCCTGGCCGCTCTCCTTCCCCAACCCTCGCTAACCACTCCTCTGCCTGCGCCCTCAATGCCCCAGCGATGTCCCAATGGAGACTCATTTGTTTCTGTGTGTCTCTCCTGCTCTGGTTTTTATTGCACCGTCTGTGTAACATGAACAGCTAACAGGATTGTGGAAGGTGTGCCCTCCCCAACCTCCCTCTTTTTTTTTTTTTTTTTTTTTTCGAGACAGTCTCGCTCTGTCTCCCAGGCTGGAGTGCAGTGGCGCGATTTCGGCTCACTGCAAGCTCCGCCTCCCGGGTTCACGCCATTCTCCTGGCTCAGCCTCCTGAGTAGCTGGGACTACAGGCGCCTGCCATCACGCCTGGCTAATTTTTTTTGTATTTTTAGTAGAGATGGGGTTTCACCGTGTTAGCCAGGATGGCCTCGATCTCCTGCCCTCGTGATCCGCCCACCTTGGCCTCCCAAAGTGCTGGGATTACAGGCGTGAGCCACCGCGTCTGGCCCCCAACCTCAATCTTATCCCTTCATCAAGGGAGAGTCTTACTGCAAAACAGAGGTAGAACTTGGTTTCAAGAACCTGTGTCCATGAACATCATAACATTTCATTTCTTTTTCTTAATTGGAGACGGAGTTTTGCTCTTGTTGCCCAAGCTGGAGTGCAATGGCACGATCTTGGCTCACTGCAACCTCTGTCTCCTGGGTTCAAGCTATTCTCCTGCCTCAGCCTCCCGAATAGCTGGGATTATAGGCATGTGCCACCACGCCTGCCTAATTTTTTGTATTTTTAGTAGAGATGGGGTTTCACTATGTTAGCCAGGCTGGTCTCGAACTCCTGACCTCAAGTGATCCACCCACCTTGGCCTCCCAAAGTGCTAGGATTACAGGCATGAGCCACCACGTCTGGCCAACGTTTCATTTCTTTAAAATCATCTGTGGATTTTAGATGGAGTCTCCCTTCAAGCTGTGGGCACCAGTATATTTTGTTTTAGTTTTTTAAAAATCGAACTGCAAGTCATTGCATATTCAGTGGGGTTTTAAACGCACCTCCTAGTTTGAGGCATGTGGGGCTGACTTGGGGCTGCCTTCCCTTCCCTATTTGCGAGTCCATGGGAGACTGGCCTGTCCTGGCAGAATGCCTGCGGTCCCTGGGAACTTGGCGTCCTAGGAAAGGGCTGGTGATGTTTTCTTCCTACAGCTGTTCCCTCTCACTCCAAGGGCTTTCCCTCTAAGGGAGGCAGGGTGTGGTGGGGGGGTCATTTAATCCTCCAGGAGAAGCCTGGAGTTGCCAGCACTTCTTAGGCAAGCACAGAGACAAGCCAATTTTCTGGCCCAGAATCTGGGCTGGCTCTTCCACCCTGGTTGTACAATGAGGACATGGCGGGGACTTGGCCCCCTCCTCTGCACCTTCGCAGGCACCCCTGATGATCATGGATCACATTTCCAGCCCCAGAACATTAGAAGCATCTTGTTCCTGGATGGCAGATTAAGTCACAAGTCCTGAATGAGAAGCAGCTGGGAAGGTGACCATGATCACGTGTTTTCATTCAAATATCAAGTCCCCAGGAGGGGGTGGATGTAGGGGCATCTATTTGTGGAAATAGTCCTAACTTAACCATATATAGATTTTTTTTTTTTTTTTTTTTTGAGACAGGGTCTTGCTCTGTCGCCCAGGCTGGAGTGCAGTGGCGCAATCACGGCTCACTCGTGCTCAAGTGATCCTCCTACCTTGGCCTCCCAAGTAGCTGGGGCTACAGGTGCATGGCACCATGTCTGAGTAAGTTTTGTTTTTTTAATAGAGACTGGGTCTCCCTATGTTGCCCAGGCTGGTCTCGGACTCCTAAGCTCAGTCAATTTACCCACTTCCCAAAGTGTTGGGATTACAGGCATGAGCCACCACACCTGGCCAACTTTTATATATTTCATAGCTCAGATTTGACATCAGGAATCAGATCCATCCACAGGGACTGAAACAAAGAAAAACCGAGTAATCCGTCTCAGGGTCATATGTCAGGACATACATTTATTATACATCTGGATTTTTAAATTAGCATGAGGCTCATGAGACTACAGCCCATGAGTAGGCCTGTTTTTGTATTCCAGGGCTGGGTAAGAATGATTTTTACCGCCGGGCGCAGTGGCTCACACCTGTAATCCCAGCACTTTGGGAGGCCCAAGCAGGCAGATCACGAGGTCAGGAGATCGAAACCATCCTGGCTAACACGGTGAAACACCTTCTCTACTAAAAATACAAAAAATTAGCCGGGCATGGTGGCAGGCGCCTGTAGTCCCAGCTACTTGGGAGGCTGAGGAAGGAGAATGATGTGAACCCGGGAGGCGGAGCTTGCAGTGAGCTGAGATCACGCCACTGCACTCCAGCCTGGGCGACAGAGCGAGACTCCGTCTCAAAAAAAAAAAAAAGAATGATTTTTACCTTTTTACATGCTTGGGGAGAAAAAAAAAGCAAAAAAAGAAGAATATTGTGCAATATGTGAAAGGCATAGAAATTCGCATTTCCTGCTTACAAATAAAGTTTTATTGGGACCTAGCCACACCCATGGCAGAGCTGAGTAGTCAGGTCAGAGATTGTGTGGCTGCAAAGCTGAAAATAGTTACTATTCGGCCCTTTACAAAGCGTTCACTGAGGCTTGGGTTAGAATATGGCAATAAAGGAGTTAATGATGCTGCTTATCTGTAACACCCAGCACGGTGCTGGGCAGCACTGAATGTTCAATACATATGTGCCTGACGAATGAATGAATGAATAATGAACCAACAAACAAGGTCACTTGGTTTCACATACAGGTCTAAATGCTCTTGTTTCCCAGATCCAGGCTACACCGATGCCTAGGCCTGAAAGATGTGGTGGTCACAGCCCCCTGTAAGGCCACGCACTTCTGGGGCAGTTGTGTCACTGCAATGTGACCCCTGAACAGCCACGAAGTTAGCTCAGCTGAGGAACACACCTGTCTCAGGTGTAAATGTCACTCCTTGTTCTCAGAGCTACAAATGTCAGGTCAACTAATGCATTAGTTTGCTTGGGCTGGCATAACAAAGTACCGCAGCTGGCGGCCTTCAACAACAGAAATTTATTTTGTACAATTCTGGAGGCTGGAAGTGTGCCAGCAGGGTTGGTTTCTGGTGAGGCCTCTCTTCTTGGCTTGCAAACAGCTGCCTTCTTGCTGTGTTCTCACATGCTATTTCTCTGTACAGTAGCACACCTGCTGTCTCTTCTTTTTCTTCTTTTGTTTTTGCCCTTTTTCTCAGGGGCTTTCCCTTTTGATTATGTCTAGCTATCTGCCTACCCTAACATTCATATCGTTTATCTTTTCCTTCCTTTCTTCCTTCCTTCCTTCCTTGCTTCCTTCCTTCCTCCCTCCCTCCCTCCTTCTCTTTCTTTCTCTCTCTCTCTCTTTCTTTTTTGAGATGGAGTCTCACTCTGTCACCCAGGCTGGGGGGCAATGGCACGGTCTCGGTTCACTGCAACCTCTGCCTCCCGGATTCAAGTGATTCTCCTGCCTCAGCCCCCTGAGTAGCTGGGATTACAGGTGCGCGCCACCATGCCCAGCTAATTTTTGTATTTTTTATAGAGACGTGGTTTCACTATGTTGGCCAAGGTGGTCTTGAACTCCTGACCTTGTGATCCACCCGCCTTGGCCTCCCAAAGTGCTGGGATTACAGGCGTGAGCCACTGTGCCCGGCCTTATCGTTTATCTTTTCTATCTTTTTTTTGAGACAGAGGCTCTGTTGCATAGGCTGGAGTGCAGTGGCATGACCTCGTCTCACTGCAACCTCTGCCTCCCGGGTTCAAGCTATCCTCCTACCTCAGCATTCCAAGTAGCTGGGACTATAGACAGGCACCACCACACCCGGATAATTTTTGTTTTGTTTTGTTTTGTTTTGTTTTGTTTTGAGACGGAGTTTTGCTCTTGTTGCCCAGGCTGGAGTGCAGTGGTGTAGTCTCAGCTCACTGCAACCTCTGCCTCCCAGGTTCAAGCAATTCTCCTGCCTCAGCCTCCCGAGTAGCCTAGATTATAGGCGCTTGCCACCATGCCCGGCTATTTTTGTATTTTTAGTAGAGACTGGGTTTCACCATGTTGGCCAGGCTGGTCTTGAACTCCTGACCTCAAATGATTCGCCCTCTTTGGCCTCCCAAAGTGCTGGGATTACAAGCGTGAGCCACTGCGCCCGGCCTGTATTTTTTTTTTTTTTTTAGCAGAGACGGGGTTTCACCATGTTGGCTAGGCTGGTCTGGAACTCCTGACCTCAAGTGATCCACCCGCCTCAGCCTCCCAAAGTTTTGGGATTAGGGGTGTGAGCCACTGCGCCTAGCAAAAAAAGTTCTTTAGAATTATTCTGTACTGGAGATTTGTCTTCCCCAGTTATTTACTTAGTTATTTATTTGTATCAATGTAGGCTGCTGGATATTTATTTTATCCTTTGAGTTGTTATTCAATGCAACATTATTTCTTTTATCACTCAGCTGTTTCAGTTGACTCTGTGTTCCTTTGTCATCGCCCCATCATCATTTTGTTTTTTAAACTCTTCCTTACTTTCTCACTTTACAAGATGCTTCAAGCTTATCTTATAAAGACCCCTCCCCGGCCAGGCGTGGCGGCTCACGCCTGTAATCTCAGTACTTTGGGAGGCTGAGGGGGGCATATCATGAGGTCAGGAGTTCGAGACAAGCCTGGCCAACATGATGAAACCCCGTCTCTACTAAAAAATACAAAAATTAACCGAGCACGGTGGCATGCACCTGTAGTCCCAGCGACTCAGGAGGCTAAGGCAGGAGAATTGCTTGAACCTGGGAGGTGGAGGTTGTAGTGAGTCAAGATCGAGCCACTGCACTCCAGCCTGGGTGACAGAACAAGACTCTGTCTCGAAAAAAAAAAAAAAAAGACTCTGCCCCAGTTCTGGAATCAGTCATTTCTCCAAAGAGCCCTGGTTTCTTTTACTGGGGAGAATGCATTAGAAACCAAGACCTCACTGCTCAGTGCTGCTTGGGTGTTGTTGCCCTCCACCCTCTCGGTGGACAAAACTGGAAATATACATATAGACACAAATAACCTGTGTATATACGCATATCTATACTTTCCATATTTATCCATCTGTGTTTATATTAAGCTAAACAGGAATTAACACTGATGTCTCCAACTGTAATCCAGCATCACGTGGTTCATCCTAGCCTTTTCCCTTACTCATCTCTACCTCCCCTCTCCAACAGCGAGAAACCTGGCCCCCACCATCCACCATCCATTTACTTGTTGTTTAATCCCAATATAAGTAAGTGGTATATAGTGGCTCTGAATTGTTAAGTCCATTCCATGAGAAACAACTTTAGCAACTACAGGACAGTGCTTATGAGTGGCACCGTTTGTCTTTGGTCTTAAAGTCTTCACTCATTTCCAAAGTTTCTTTTTTTTTTTTTTGAGATGCAGTCTCACTTTGTCACCCAGGCTGGAGTGCAATGGTGCGATCTTGGCTCACTGCAAACTTCGCCTCCCAGGTTCAAGAGATTCTCTTGCCTCAGCCTTCCGAGTAGCTGGGATTACAGGCGTGTGCCACCATGCCCGGCTAATTTTTGTATCTTTAGTAGAGACGGGGTTTCGCCATGTTGGCGAGGCTGATCTCTAACTCCTGACCTAGTGATCCACCCGCCTCGGCCTCCCAAAGTGCTGGTATTACAGGCATGAGCCACTGTGCCCGGCCTCTTTTTTTTTGAGACAGAATCTTGCTCTGTCACCCAGGCTGGAGTGCAGTGGCGCTATCTCAGCTCACTGCAACCTCTGCCTCCTGGGTTCAAGGGATTCTCATGCTTCAGCCTCCGGAGTAGCTAGAATTACAGGCGCCCGCCACCACACCTGGATTATTTTTGTATTTTTAGTAGAGAAAGGGTTTCACCATGTTGGCCAGGCTGGTCTCGAACTCCTGACCTCAAGTGATCCACCCACCTCAGCCTCCCAAAGTGCTGGGATTACAGACATGAGCCACCGCGCCCTGCTGGAGATCAGAGTTTTTAAGAATAACTTGGTGGGGGTGGGGACACTGAGTCCAGTGCTGATTGGTCAGGTCAGAGATGAAATCATAGGGATTCAAAGCTGTCATTTTGCGCTGAATCAGTTCCTGGGTGGGGGCCACAATATCAGATGAGCGTTTATTGATCTCGGTGATGCCAGCTGATCCATCAAGTGCAGGGTCTGCAAAATATCTCAAGCACTGGTTTTAGGTTTTACAATAGTGATGTTATCCACAGGAGCGGTTTGGGGAGGGTCAGAATCTTGTAGTCTGCAGCTGCATGACTCCTAAACCATCATTCCTAATCTTTTGGCTAATCTGTTAGTCCTACAAAGGCAGTCTAGTTCCTAGGCAAGAATAACGTTTGTTTGGGGAAAGGGCTGTTATTATCTTTGCTTTAAACTATAAAAAAAAAAAAAAAAAAAAAAAAAAAAAGGTGCAGTGGCTCACACCTGTAATCTCAGCACTTTGGGAGGCCAAGGTAGGCAGATCACTTGAGACTAGCCTGGCTAACATAGCGAAAGTCTGTCTCTACTGAAAATACAAAAAATTACCTTGGCCATGGTGGCACAAACCTGTACTCTCAGCTACTCAGGTGGCTGAGGTGCAAGAATCACTTGAACCCGTGTTGGGAATGCCTGTTCCCCGGTGCCATAAAGAAATAACACTTGAACGTAAATTTAATTTCCTTAGCAAGGCCATTTTTTAACTTTCTGCAGAAAGGATACACTCACCAGCAGTTTTGCCATGAAAAGTACACTGAACAAAGGAGACAGGGTCATTTATAACCTGATGCGTCCACCCTACTGCTGTGTCTGGTTTCCACTGGCTGGAACCGAACCTCATATTCTGTATTTGTCCCGATTTGCTAGCAACTTAAAACTTCTAAAAGAGGCAAAGGCAGAGGAGAACAAAGGAAGGGGGAAGTAACTCGTGGAATGCTGAGAAAGGTAAAAACACCTTCAAATAAGGAAGAGGAACAGGCTATGAGCTAATGCTTGCTTGGACCAGTATAAGCATGCCAGGGCAAATATTTAGGCTAAATTGTGGGAGCTAAGAACATAAAGTACATTGATTTCTTTATTATGGCTAGAAGATATTCAAGAATATTAGCACAGGTCTTTGAATAAATTTTGCTTCTAAGAAAAGTTAATATTTATTCCTAATTAGACGGGGAAGAACATCTTTCAAGAGGAACTTCTACTTTACTTTTTACACCCGGTGGGTGGAGGTTCGATCATGGCACAATCTCGGCTCACTGCACTCCAGCCTGGGTGACACAGCAAGACCCTGTCTCCAAAAAAATAAATAAATAAAAATAAAAATGGCCGGGCGCGGTGGCTCACGCCTGTAATCCCAGCACTTTGGGAGGCCGAGGCGGGCGGATCACGAGGTCAGGAGATCGAGACCATCCTGGCTAACACGGTGAGATCCCGTCTCTACTAAAAATACAAAAAATTAGCCAGGTGTGGTGGCGGGTGCCTGTAGTCCCAGCTGCTCGGGAGGCTGAGGCAGGAGAATGGCGTGAACCCGGGAGGCAGAGCTTGCAGTGAGCTGAGATCGTGCCACTGCACTCCAGCCTGGGGGACACAGCGAGACTCCGTCTCAAAAAAAAATAAAAATAAAAAAACTAAGTTCTCCCTAAAGTTAGTTCAGCCTACACCCCAGAATGAACCAGGGCAGCTTGGAGGTTAGAAGCAAGATGGAGTTGGTTAGGTCAGCTCTTTTTCAAATTTTGTCATGGCAGTTTCAGCAGGGCAGAAAGAACCCATCACGGGATTCCATGGCTTCTAGGTGATGAAAGCTCTCTTTTCCCTGGCCTTGCCTCTGCCACTTTCCCTCCGCCCTCCCTGCTTGCCTGGCGTGGCTTCCTCTGTGGCTCCTTCTCTTCTGTCCCCTGTGCTGGGTCCCAGGCCCACCCTTCTGAAGCGGCTACGTTGTCTGGGGTAAATACCCTGGGGTTCATCATCTTGCCCCAGAAAAACTTAGGACACAGACACACACACGAGGTGTTTAGGAGTGGAGGTTCAACCGGCAAGAGAAAGAGAAAGAAAGAGGAACATAGCTCTCTCTCTAGTGAGAGAGAGGGGACTTCTGAGAGGAAAAGGCTGGCCAGTGGTGGATGCACCGAATTTGTTTTTGTTTTTGAGACAGAGTCTTACTTTGTCGCAGAGGCTGGAGTGCAGTTGCACGATCCTGGCTCACTGAAACCTCTGGCTCACTGCAACATCCACCTCCTGGGTTCCACCAATCTTCAGCCTCCTGAGTAGCTGGGACTACAGGCATGCACCACCATGCCCGGCTAATTTTTGTATTTTTAGTAGAGATGGGGTTTCGCCATGTTGGCCAGGTTGGTCTTGAACTCCTGGCCTAAGGTGATCCGCCCACCTCGGCCGCCCAAAATGGAGGGATTACAGGTGTGACCCACCGCGCCCAGGCAATGGGAGGGGTTTTATAGTCACCTTTGAGGAGGCGGTGTCTGATTTACATAGGGCTCACAGATTGGTTCAAACAAGTATTGAGAGGTGACAGCGTGCTGGCAGTCCTCACAGCCCTCGCTGGCTCTCAGCACCTCCTCTGCCTGGGCTCCCACTCTGGTGGCACTTGAGGAGCCCTTCAGCCCACCGCTGCACTGTAGGAGCCCCTTTCTGGGCTGGCCAAGGCCAGAGCCGTCTCCCTCAGCTTGCAGGGAGGTGTGGAGGGAGAGGCCCCAGCGGGAGCCGGGGCTGCCCACGGCGCTTGCAGGCCAGCTGGAGTTCCGGGTGGGCGTGGGCTTGGCGGGCCCCGCACTCGGAGCAGCGCCGGCCCCGGGCAATGACGGGCTTAGCACCCGGGCCAGCAACTGCGGAGGGTGTACTAGGTCCCCCAGCAGTGCCAGCCCACTGGCGCTACACTCGATTTCTCGCTGGGCCTTAGCCGCCTTCCCGCGGGGCAGGGCTGGGAACCTGCAGCCTGCCATGCCTGAGCCTCCCACCCGCTCCGTGGGCTCCTGTGCAGCCGGAGCCTCCTCAACGAGCACCACCCCCTGCTCCACGGTGCCCAGTCCCTTCGGCCACCCAAGGGCTGAGGAGTGCAGGAGCATGGCGTGGGACTGGCAGGCAGCTCCACCTACAGCCCCGGTGCGGGATCCACTGGGTGAAGACAGCTGGGCTCCTGAGTCTGGTGGGGCCTTGGAGAACCTTTATGTCTAGCTCAGGGATTGTAAATACACCAATTGGCACTCTGTATCTAGCTCAAGATTTGTAAACACACCAATCAGCACCCTGTGTCTAGCTCAGGGTTTGTGAGTGCACCAATCGACACTCTGTTTCTAGCTGCTCTGGTGGGGCCTTGGAGAACCTTTGTGTCCATACTCTGTATCTAACTAATCTGATGGGGACCTGGAGAACCTTTGTATCTAGCTCAGGGATTATAAATGCACCAATCAGCACCCTGTCAAAACAGACCACTTGGCTCTACCAATCAGCAGGACGTGGGTGGGGCCAGATAAGAGAATAAAAGCAGGCTGCCTAAGCCAGCAGTGGCAACCCGTTCGGGTCCCCTTCCACGCTGCGGAAGCTTTGTTCTTTCGCTCTTTGCAATAAATCTTGCTACTGCTCACTCTTTGGGTCCATGCTGCCTTTATGAGCTGTAACACTCACCGTGAAGGTCTGCAGCTTCACTCCTGAACCCAGCGAGCCCACGAGCCCACCAGGAGGAACAAACAACTCCAGACATGCTGCCTTAAGAGCTGTAACACTCACCGCAAAGGTCTGCAGCTTCACTCCTGAGCCAGCAAGATTAGGAACCCACCAGAAGGAAGAAACTCCGAACACATCCGAACATCAGAAGGAACAAACTGCAGATGCGCAGCTCTTAAGGTGTAACACTCATGGCGAGGGTCCGCGGCTTCATTCTTGAAGTCAGTGAGACCAAGAACCCACCAATTCCGGATACAGTATGACAGTTACATAGTGTGCAGGGAAGGCTGGCTGCCCCACCCTAATCTTATTATGCAAATGAACTTTCCCCTTGGCCGGGGCCATCTTGTCTGCTCCTTATTACACATGTGGTCGACAAAGAGAAGGGAAGATGGAGCCGCCATCTTGAACACGATTGGCACAATGGCCGGCATCCGTGTCTGCCGCTCGATTTTACAGGCTGCTCTTTGTTAGAAGGGAAAATAATTTGGGGCTGCTTTTCATTAAAAGGAAAACCTTACTGAGACTTCTGTACCTTCACTATCTGCCTAAGTAATTTCTTCTTAACTCCTGTATCACTTCTCACTCTGCAGTGTCTGTCTGGTGACTCGTTCTGTCTCCGGGATTTAATAAGCACCTGTGTGCTGGGGGGGTCTTTGTTGACTCCTCCGGCCCTGACTTCCCTTTTGAGCATCAGCTCCACCTGACCTCCACGGAGTGTCCCGCTAGGATGGAAAATCAGTGCCTGTGAAACAACAGAACTCAAACCAACCTTATTCTCTTGTTGCCCTCCATGAGACCAGAAGACTGGAGTTGGGAACAGTATAAACAAACATTTAATCCAAGAAAAAAGATCTTTTAAAAATCGGCTGTGTGCAGTGGCTCATGCCTGTAATCCCTGCACTTTGGGAGCCGAGGCGGTGGATCACAAGGTCAGGAGATTGAGATCATCCTGGCTAACGCGGTGAAACCCCGTCTCTGCTAAAAATACAAAAAAAATTAGCTGGGCATGGTGGCTGGTGCCTGTAGTCTCAGCTACTCAGGAGGCTGAGGCAGGAGAATGGCGTGAACCCGGGAGGAGGAGCTTGCAGTGAGTCGAGATCATGCCACTGCACTCCAGCCTGGGCGACAGAGCGAGACTCTGCCTCAAAAAAAAAACAATCTTTAAAAAAATCAATCAGCAGCCTGGCGTTCCCAGCACTCTTTCCCCTACACTTGGCCGCACATTTTCTGGCCCTGCACTGACATGTCATTGTTCAGGGTGAGCTGTAGTGGATGGTGAAAGTGTTTCTAGAAGTCTTTTCTTCTATTTTTTATTTTTTATTTTTTTGTGAGACAGAGTCTTGCTCTGTCACCCAGGCTGGAGTGCAGTGGTGTGAACACGGCTCACTGCAACAGCGACCTTCTGGGCTTAAGTGAGTCTTCCCTTCAGCCTCTTGAGTAGCTGGGACTAGAGGTTCATGCCACCATGCCTGACTAATTTTTGAAATGTCTTTGTAGAGATGCAGTCTCATTATGTTGCCCACGCTGGTCTTGAACTCCTGGGCTCAAGCGATCGTCTCGCCTTGGCCTCCCAAAGTGCTGAGATTAGAGGCATGAGCCACCATGCCCAGACATTTTTCTTTTTTCAAAGACAGGGTCTTGCTCTGTTGCCCAGGTTGGAGTGCAGCGGAGTGGTCATAGCTCACTGTAGCCTTGAACTCTGGCCTCAAGCAATCCTCCTGCCTCAGCTTCTTGAGTAGCTAAGACTACAGGCCTGCACTACCCACACCTGGCTACAGAAGCCTTTTCTATAAGAATTTTACATACACAGACTTGACCACAAACCGCACAGATATTCACCACCAAACTTAACCCACCTTCTCATCAGATTCCAAACACCTGCATCCATTGTAATGATCCCTGACAGGAGGGGCAACGCATAGTGGGAGGTCAAAATGGAAAGGGGTCATATTTAACCACTTTCCCTTTGCAAGTTTGGCAAAAACATTTGACCAGGAGAGGCCCATTGCTGGAGTCCCTGCAGCTTAAGCTGGGTCTGCCCCTGCGCGAAGCACCTGCAGGAGTTTAGAACCCAAGTTCTCCTTGTGTTGTAGAGAAGACGGTGCCTGTGGTTCTCTTAAGGACATTTGTACATTATCTGGCTGGTGATTCCAAAAGAAAAGCAATACTTTTTTTTTTTTTTTTGAGCTGGTATCTTGCTGTCATCCAGGCTGGAGTGCAGTGGTTTGATCTCGGCTCACTGCATCCTCTACCTCCCAGGTTCAAGGGATTCTCATCCTTCAGCCTCCTGAGTAGCTGGAATTACAGGCACGTGCCATCATGCCCAGCTAATTTTTGTATTTTTCATAGAGATGGGGTTTCACCATATTGGCCAGGCTGGTCTTGAACCTGACCTCAGGTAATCCACCTGCCTGGGCCTCTCAGAGTGCTGGGATTACAGGTGTGAGCCATGGTGCCCAGCCAAAAAGCAATAGTTTAAAAACTTGCTTACACAAATACTCCCACCACATTTTTCATAACAGCCAAATGTATTAGGGTTCTCTAGAGGGACAGGACTAATAGGATAGATGTATTTATGTGGGGGAGTTTATTAAGGAGTATTGACTCACACGATCACAAGGTGAAGTCCCACAATAGGCCGTCTGCAAGCTGAGGAGCGAGGAAGCCGTTTTGAGTCCCCAAACCTCAAGAGTAGGGAAACCAATAGTGCAGCCTTCAATGTGTGACCGAAGGCCTGAGAGCCCCTGGCAAACCACTGGTGTAAGTCCAAGATCCCAAAAGCTGAAGAACTTGAAGTCTGATATTTGAGGGCAGGAAGCATCCAGCATGGGAGAAAGATTAAGGCAGAAGACTCAGCAAGTCTAGTCCTTCCACCTTCTTCTGGCTGCTTTATTCTGGCTGCTCTGGCAGCTGATTAGATGGTGCTCACCCAGATTGAGGGTGGGTCTGCCTCTCCCAGTCCACTGACTCAAATGTTAATCTCCTTTGGCAACACCCTTACAGACACACCCAGGAACAATACTTTTGCATCCAAATCCAATCAATTTGACACTCATTATTAACCATCACACCAAACAACATAACAATGCTAATGTCCATCGACTGATGAATGGAAAAATGAAACATAGTATATTACCACACAATGGAATATACATATAAAAACGGATGAAGTACTGATGCATGCTACGAAATGAATGAACCTTGAAAACATCACGGTAGGCCAGGAGCGGTGGCTCACGCCTGTAATCCCAGCACTTTGGGAGGCTGAGGCAGGCGGATCACGAGGTCAGGAGATCAAGACCATCCTGAATAACACTGACAATAAGCTCTCTGTGTCAGTGGGCACCCTGGACACGTGCTGCCCTTCTTGACCTTGCTGTCCCCGTGTGCCTCCCATGGGTGTGGAAGGAAATGGGTTTAGCTTCTCTTTCACTAGGAACTCACCTGGGCATTAGGCACTATAGTGGGTTGAACGGTGGCCCCCCAAATATATGTCCATCCAGAACCTGCGATTGTGACCTTATTTGAAAAAAGCGTTTGTGCAGATGTGATTAAGAACCTCTAGATAAGGCTGGGCGGGGTGGCTCACGCCTGTAATCACAGAACTCTGGGAGGCCGAGGTGGGCGGATCACCTGAGGTCAGGAGTTCGAGATTAGCCTGGCCAACATGGTGAAACCCCGTCCCTACTAAAAATACAAAAAATTAGCCAGGCATGGTGGTGCACGCCTGTAATCTCAGCTACACGGGAGGCTGATGCAGAAGAATTGCTTGAACTCGGGAGGCGGAGGTCTCAGTGAGCCGAGATCACACTATTGCACTCCAGGCTGGGCAACAGAGTGAAACCCTGTCTCAAAGGAAAAAGCAAAAAGAAAAAGAACCTCTAATTGACATCATTCTGGATGCCTGGTTATACCCTAATGCCAATAACTGGTGTCCTTATAAAAAACAGAAGGGGAGACACAGATGCAGAGGAGACGGCCCTGGGAAGACAGAGGCAGAGGTTGGGTGACGCAGCCACAGGTGAAGTCACACCTGGGGCCTCCCAAAGCTGGAAGAAGCAGGGAAGGGTGCTGCCCCAGAGCCTTCAGAGACAGTGCGGCCCTGCCAACACCTTGATTTGAACTTCTGGCCTCTGAAACTGTGAGAGACTCAGTTCTATTGTGTTAAGCCACCCAGTTTATGGCCATTTGTTACGGTAGTCACAGGAAATTAATACAGTTCTTCTGGGTCTCAGCACCTCATCAATAATGTACTGTCAAATAAAGCAGCGTTTACCATAGGCTGGGGACTATGTAGGTTAAGCCTTTTATCTATTTACACTGTCTAATCCTTGGAATAATCTGTAAGGTAGATGCTGTTATATTCCGGTTTTGCCAGTGCAGGAGAGCGGCTCAGACTGGGTGAGTGTCCTGGCTGCAGAACTGGCTGGTGGGGCCCTGCTGTGTGAGCAGGTGGGGCCTGCTGTGGCTCCCTCCAGGGCTCTTGCTCTCGGCCACCTGATACGGGAGCACAGAGAATCTAACATGTATAGCCACCGGCCAGGCCCTGTCCCTGAGATCTTCAGTTCTGTGCACTGACTCGCACTCCAGGGGCGGGCCTGAGAGGCTGTGGGAGGATTAAAGGGTTACGTTCAAGCCTTCAGTGGCAAGGCCTGGAAATGATGCTGAAAGACTCTCGTGGCCCTGCCTGGAAAGATCTTTTTTTTTTTTTTATTTTAATTGAGATGGAGTCCCACTCTGTTGCCCAGGCTGGAGTGCAGTGCTGCCGTCTCGGCTCACTGCAACCTCCGCCTCCCACTTCAAGAAATTCTTCTGCCTCAGCCTCCTGAGTAGCTGGGATTGCAGGCATGTGCCACCACACCTGGCTAATTTTTGTATTTTTAATAGAGATGGAGTTTCACCTTGTTGGCCAAGCTGGTCTTGCACTCCTGACCTTAGGCGATCTGCCCACCTTGGTCTCCCAAAGTGCTGGGATTATAGGCGTGAGCCCCCCTCCCAGCCTGGAAGGACTTCTCTTGCAGCTCCTCTTCCTGTCCCCGCAGATCCCTACAGTAAGTACCCTGGATGGGAGAGGGATGCTTGGTGGCAATTGAGAGGTCAGTACTGGAAGTGATCCTGGAGACCCGGCCCCTCCTGGTATAGGTGTGGCATTGAGTATGAATGGAAAGAAAATGTTGGCCCATGTCTTGATATGGGTGTGTGGAAACAGGAGGTATGGTGGATGTTGAAGGCTTGGCAGTACACAGACAGGGCTGCTTCGGAAGGGACCATGTGACAAACAGGACCCGGGGTGTGGTGGGCTCATTGAGACCCCTGTGATGGGGGGGACCCAGCCTGGCCCTGCCCACAGCCACAGCCTGTAAGGACAGTGGTGCTTCTCCCCCAGGCTGCCCACCTGCACCCCTCATGCCTCACCCTGGAACCCCAGAAGAAAGCAGCAGTGGTTGTTTAAATAATAAAAAATTTGGCCGGGTGCAGTGGCTCATGCCTGTAATCCCAGCACTTTGGGAGGCCGAGGTGGGTGGATCATCTGAGTGAATGAAAAAAATCTCAAGAGTGAATTTTAGGTCAGGAGTTTGAGACCAGCCTGGCCAACATGGTGAAACCCTATTCCTTTTAAAAATACACACAAAAAATTAGCTGGGCATGGTGGTGCACACCTATAATCCCAGCTACTAGGGAGGCTGAGGCATCGCTCAAACATGGGAGACAGAGGTTGCAGTGAGTGGAGATCGCACCACTGCACTCCAGCCTGGGGGACAGAGTGAGACTTTGTCTTAAAAATAAAAAAATAGGCTGGGCACAGTGGCTCACGCCTGTAATCCCAGCACTTTGGGAGGCCGAGGCAGGCAGATCACGAGGTCAGGAGATCGAGACCATCCTAGCTAACATGGTGAAACCCCGTCTCTATTAAAAATATAAAAAATTAGCTGGGCCTGGTGGCAGGCGCCTGTAGTCCCAGCTACTCGGGAGGCCGAGGCAGGAGAATGGCATGAACCCGGGAGGCGGAGCTTGCAGTGAGCCGAGATCACGCCACTGCACTCCAGCCTGGGCGACAGAGCGAGACTCCGTCTCAAAAAAATAAAAAAAATAAAAATAAAAAATAAAAAAAATAAAAATAAAAAAATAGGCTGGGTGCGGTGGCTCACACCTGTAATTCCAGCACTTTGGGAGGCCGAGGCAGGCGGATCACCTGAGATCGGGAGTTCGAGACCAGCCTGACCAACATGGAGAAGCCCTGTCTCTACTAAAAATACAAAATTAGCCGGGTGTGGTGGTGCATGCCTGTAATCCTGGCTACTTGGGAGGCTGAGGCAGGAGAATTGCTTGAATCTGGGAGGCAGAGGTTGCGGTGAGCTAAGATTGTGCCATTGCACTCCAGCCTGGGCAACAAGAGTGGAACTCCATCTCAAAAAAAAAAAATAAATAAAATAAAATTAAAAAAATACATAAAATAAAAACATTAATAATAAACAGGTGTGGGTCCTGGGGTGCAGGGCTCTGAGGAACGCTCATTCAAGGCAAGTGATCTTTAGCCCCGTGACCTTTCCAATGCCAGCTGGGGAGCTCGTCCACCTATCCGGCCAGAATAAATGAAAAACAGGCACCCGGGAGTCACCTGAGCCACCACCCTGTGTTCCCTCCTCTCCTTGGAGTGAAATAACAGCTCGGCTGATGCCATGGGGTGAAACTAGGGCCCAGGAGCCGCTGGCCTCTCATGGGACAGACTGTACGGCCCAGGCTCCTCTGGGCCTGGTCAGCGTGTTTATTTATAAGCCCCGGCTGCCTCCAGTGTGCCTGGATCAGACTGGCTTGTTTGGGTCACCGGTGCCAAGTTTTTTCTTTTTCTTTTTCTCCAATAAGAATCTGCGTCTGAGTATGGACGGATTCCCAGAATCAAATCACTGGATCAATACTTGCTCACCAAACACATTCGAGACCTCAAAAGCTCAAAGGTGAGGTTTTTCTTCCACCTTTCCTCTGGACAAATGCCTTGACTGTGGGAAGGAAACAGTGGAGCTATGGGCTGGAGGGGGCGGTGCTCCCAAGAGCATCTCCCTAGAATTTGCCCCTGCTGGTGTCCTTTCTCAGAGATGGACATATCGAAACTTTTCTTTTCTTTTCTTACTTTCTTTCTTTCTCTCTTTCTCTTTCTCTCTCTTTTTCTCTCTTTCTCTCTTCTTTCTTCTTTTTCTTCCCTTTTCTTCTTCTTTTTCTTTTTTGAGACAGGGTCTCATTTTGTCACCCAGGCTGGAGTGCAGTGGCATAATCATAGCTCACTGCAACATCCACCTCCCAGGGTAAAGCGACCCACTTGCCTCAGCCCCCAAGTAACTGGGACTACCGGCATGCGCCACCATGCCTGGCTAATTTTTCTTTTTTTTTGGTAGAGATGGGGGTTTCACCATGTTGCCCAGGCCGGTCTTGAACTCCTGAGCTCATATGATCCTCCTGCCTCAGTCTCCCATAGTGCTGGTATTACAGGCATGAGCCACTGCGCCCAGCCGGGAGTTTCATTTTTATTTACAAAGTAGACTGAAGTCCCTGGAGAGTAAGGCTTCAAAAACGTATTTTATAGGACTTAGGGCTGTGCTGTGCTTTTCACAGGCCCTGGGTACTTTTTCTTTCGTGAGTACCTTCTCCATTAAAATTTTTTTTAAATTATATTTTGTAGCTACATACGATTTTACAGATAAAATCCAAGTGGGGTCATTATGATATATATTTATGATTATATTCATATATATTTATTATAGTATATATATTTATTATATATTTATATATTTATTCATATACATTTATTATTATATTCATATTTTCCTCCTGATTTTATTTTTTATTTATTTTTATTTTTTTGAGAGAGTATCTCCCTCTGTCATCCAGGCTGGAGTGCAGTGGCGCCATCTTGGCTCACTGCAACCTCCACCTCCCAGGTTCAAGTGATTCTCCTACCTCAGCCTCCCGAGTAGCTGGGATTACAGGTGTGCGCCACCATGCCCGGATAATTTTTGTATTTTTAGTAGAGACCCACACCTGTTTATTATTAATTATTTTATTTTATTTTTGTGTTTTTAAATTTTATTTATTTATTTATTTTTTTGAGACGGAGTTCCACTCTTGTTGCCCAGGCTAGAGTGCAATGGCACAATCTCAGCTCACTGCAACCTCTGCCTCCCGGATTCAAGCAATTCTCCTGCCTCAGCCTCTCAAGTAGCTGGGATTACAGGCATGCACCACCATGCCTGGCTAAAGAGAGGGGGTTTTGCTGTGTTGGCCAGGCTGGTCTCAGACTCCTGACCTCAAGTGATCTGCCCATCTCGGCCTCCCAAAATGCTGGGATTACAGGAGTGAGCTACTATGGACATTTTCTCCCGATTTTATAAAGGAGTTAAAACATTTTCTCTGGGTCCTAAATGTATCAGAGCCCCTGGGCCCAAATGCTGAGTCAGTCCTGGGGGTGCTGGTGTCACCCTCCCTTCGCTGTTTTATTTTTTTAATCGTTTCTGCTATCAAGGTTTACCATGCTAAGTGATTTACATGCAAAATCGTATCTCTTCCTTACAACAGGCTGTAGGGTAGGTACCCTTGCTACCTACTCTGCCTACAGACAAAGACACTGAGAAATCAGACAACTTGTCGAAGGTCATGGACAGCTGGGACTAGACCCATGGCTTGTCACACTCCACGAGCCTTATTCTTAACCTCTCTGCCTAATGCCTCTTGACCCACATTCGACTTTGAAAAAGTTTACGCACTTGGTTCATTGGAAAAAACCACACACAGCTGCCCGGAGGACTCTGTTAATCAGTAGCTGGTTGCTTTTGGCCCAGTGGGCAACACCAGAGGCAGAAAGTATAGTACAGAGGGAACCGCAGGCCAGCAGATGCATCTGAACCCACGCTCTCCCTCCCAGCCCTTTCCCTTGTCTTCACTCACAGCCTAGTGTCCTCAGTATCACCCAGCACATGAGGCAGCCAGTTCACTCCAGCCTTGACCAGGGCCATCGCGGGATCAGAGCCTCCTCTGTGAGAATTAGAAAACAGTATCTCTTCCTCAAGACCCTTGACTGCTAGGAAATTGACACCAAAAACACACAAATCTACAATGTCCAGTATGTAGGTGATGTGAATGGCTCTCTCTTCAGTGTGCAGTGTGCATACCCTGCGCACCTATACAGGGCAGCCCTGTCCAGGCCTCCAGACGTCCCAGTGCCACTGCCTGCTGTCATGGGGTTCTACTCTAAAGGGTGAGATGCCAGTCCTGGGAGAAGGCTAATGATGAAAGGTTTCAGGATAAAGGTTAATATACAAAAATCAATTACTTTCCTAATGCCAGCAATAAAGTGGAATTTGAAATTAAAAACATATTACCATTTACTTTGGCATCCCTCAAAAATAAGGCCAGGCACAGTGGCTCACACCTGTAATCCCAGAATTTGGGAAACTGAGGCAGGTGGATCACTTGAGGTCAGGAGTTTGAGACCAGCCTGGCCAACATGGTGAAACACCATCTCTACTAAAAATACAAAAATTAGCTAGGTGTGGTGTGTGTGTCTGTAGTCCCAGCTACTCGGGAGGCTGAGGCGCAAGAATCACTTGAACCCAGGAGGCAGAGGTTGTGGTGAGCCTAGTTCATGCCATGGCACTCCAGCCTGGGTGACAGGGAGAGAATCTGTCTCAAAAAAAGAAATGCCTAGATATAAATCTCACAAAATATGTACAAGATCAGAGGAAAATGGTAAAGCTCTGATGAAAGAAATCAAAGAACAACTAAATAAATAGAGAAATAATCCATGTTCATGGATAGGAGACTCAATATTGTGAACTGAGCCGTCAGTTCTTCCCAACTTTATATATAGATTCTCAGCATTTAACTTTGTGGATATCAACAAAACAATTCAAAAGTTTTTCTGGAGAAGCAAAAGACCCGGAATAGCCAACTCAATGAAGGAGAACAAAGTTGAAGGACTGACACTACTTCAAGACCTACTCTTGGCCAGGCATGGTGGCTCATGCCTGTGATCCCAGCACTTTGGGAGGCCGAGGTAGGCGGATGACTTGAGGTCAGGAGTTCGAGACCAGCTGGCCAACATGGTGAAACCCCATCTCCACTAAAATTACAAAAATTAGCCAGGCGTGGTGGTGTGTGCCTGTAATCCCAGCTACTCGGGAGGCTGAGGCAGGAGAATTGCTTGAACCCGGGAGGCAGAAGTTACAATGAGCTGAGACGGCGCCACCTCACTGCAGCCTGGGCAACAGAGCAAAACTCTGTCTCAGGAAAAAAAAAAAAAGACTTACTCTAAAGCTACAGTAATCAATGCACTGTAGTATTGGTGAGAGAATACAAAAATAGATCAATAGATCAATGGAATGGAATAGAGAGCCCATAAATTGACCCACATAAGTAGGGTCAACTGATCTTTGACAAAAGAGCAAAAGCAATACAATAGAGCAAAGATAGTCTTTTCTTTTCTTTTTCTTTCTTTTTTTTTTTTTTTTTTGAGATGGAGTTTCATTCTTGTTGCCCAGGCTGGAGTGCAATGGCGTGATTTGGGCTCGCCGCAACTTCCGCCTCCTGGGTTCAAGCGATTCTCCTGCCTCAGACTCCAGAGTAGCTGGGATTACAGGTGTGCACCACCACACCAGGCTAATTTTGTATTTTTAGTAGAGACAAGGTTTCTCCATTTTGGTCAGGCTGGTCTTGAACTCCCGACCTCAGGTGATCCACCCACCTTGGCCTCCCAAAGTGCTGGGATTACAGGCATGACCCACTGCACCCGGCCAGGATAGTCTTTTCAAGAAATGGTGCTGGAAAAAAAATAGAAATTGTGCTGGAACAACTGGACTTCCACATGCCAAACAAAACAACAACAACAACAAAAATCTAGATACAGATCTTACAGCCTTCATTAGAAGTCAACTCAAAATGGGTCATAGACCTAAACGTAAAACATAAGACAATCAAACTCCTAGAAGATAAATAAGAGATAATCTAGATGACCTTGTGTATGGTGAGGACTTTTCAGACACAACACCAAAGGCATGATCCATAAAAAAAAGAATTGATAGACTAGTTTCATTAAAATTAAAAACTTGTACTCTGTGAAAGTCACTGTCAAGAGAATGCAGAGACAAGCCATAACCTGGGAGAAAATATTTGCAAAAGACATATCTGATAAAAGATTGGGCTGGGAGTGGTGGCTCATGCCTGTAATCTCAGCACTTTGGGAGAGGCCAAGACAGGAGGATCGCTAGAGCCCAGGAGTTCAAGACCAGCCTGAGAAACATAGGGAGACCCTGTCTACAAAAACTGTTAAAATTAGCTGAGTGTGGTGGCACACACCTTTAGTCCCAGCTACTTGGGAAGCTGAGGTGGGAAGATTGCTTGAGTCAGGGAGGTTGAGGCTGCAGTGAGCTGTGATTACATCACTGCACTCCAGCCTGGGCAACAGAATGAGACCCTGTCTCAAAAAACAAAAAACAAAATCCAACATACACACACACGATTGTTATTCAAAATATACAAATAAGCTGGCACGGTGGCTCACGCCTATAGTTCCAACACTTTGGGAAGCCGAGGGGGATGTATCACTTGAGGCCAGGAGTTTGAGAACAGCCTGGCCAACATGGTGAACCCCTGTCTCTACTAAAAATACAAAATTTAGCTAGGCATGATGGCGCATGCCTGTAATTCCAGCTTCTTGGGAAGTTGAGACTCAAGAATTGTTTGAACCTGGGAGGTAGAAGTTGCAGTGAGCTGAGATTGTGCCACTGCACTCCAGCCTGGGTGACAGAGCAAGACTCTGTCTCAAAACAACAACAAAAACAAACAAACAAAAAACCAAAATATACAAATAACTCAACAATAAGAAAATGAGCAACCTGATTTTAAAATGGAGCAAATGCCTGACCAATACCTCACCAAAGAAGATATGCAGAGGGCAAGTAGGATATGAGAAGATGTTCAATATCATTTGTCATTAGAGAACTGCAAAGTAAAACAAAAACGAAAGTACTGCATACATATTAGAATGGCCAAAGTCGCTGGGTGCAGTGGCTCACGCCTGTAATCCTAGCACTTTGGGAGGCTGAGGTGTGTGGATCAGAACAGCCTGGCCAACATGGCGAAACCCCATCTCTGCTAAAAATACAAAAATCAGCCAGGCATGGTGGCACACGCCTGTAATCCCAGCTACTCGGGAGTCTGAGGCAGGAGAATTGCTTGAACCCGGGAGGCAGAGCTTGCAGTGAGCTGAGATTGTGCCACTGAACTCCAGCCTAGATGACAGAGTGAGACTCCATCTCAAAAAAAAAAAAAAAAAAAAAAAAAAAGAATAGCCAAAGTCCACAACACTGACAACACAAATGCCAGTGGGGATGTGGAGCAACAGGAACCCTCATTCACTGCTGGTGGAAATGCAAAATGGCACAGCCACCTTGGAAGACAGTTTGGTAGTTTCTTACAAAACTAAACATACTCTTACTATACAATCCAGCCAATGAATTGAAAACTTACATCCACACAAAAAGCTGCACATAGATGTTTATAGAAACTTTACTCCTAATTACCCAAACTTGGAAGTAACCAAGATGTCCTCCAGCAGGTGAAGAGATAAATAAACTGTGGGTCCCTGGGCACGGTGGGTCACACCTGTAATTCCAGCACTTTGGGAGGCCGAGGCAGAAGGATCACTGGGCACAAGAGTATGAGACCAGCCTGGGCAACATAGGGACATCTTATGGATGTCAGGTGCTCAATGGAGTTTTAGCTTAGGTCCAAATTGTGGTGGCTCCCGTGGATCCCTGAACCCATCGTGGGGTTATTTCCTGGTTCCAGGTTCGAAATTGACATACTTAGCACCTAGCAGAATCCCCACACTGGTTCCCTACCTTGTGTGGTGAGGGCTTTTATGGTGGGAAAGGCCAAGTGGAAACCATTAGCGTTGCCTCTGCCTAGGAAAATAGTACATCAAAAGCAACATTGCATCCTTGGGGTGCTGCAGAGATTAGCACCACCATCAAGGACTTGGAGGAGGAAGGGGTGGTGACCCCCACCACATCCCCATTCAACTCTCCGATTTAGCCTGTGCAGAAGACAGATGGACTTTGGAAACTGATAGTGGATTATTGTAAACTTAACCAAGTGGTGACTCCAAAATTCACACATCTCTGGTCCCTGCTACTGCATGCAGCTGTTGATCTGACGAATGCCTTTCTCTTTATGCCTGTCCATAAGGCCCAGCAGAAGCAGTTTGCATCCAGCTGGTAAGGCCAGCAATGCCCCTTGGCGGTCTCGGCTGATAGGTATATCAGCTCTCCAGCCCTATGTCATAGTTTAGTTCACAGTCATCTTGATCACCTTTCCCTTCCACAGATATCATGCTGGGGCTGGGCATGGTGGCTCACTCCTGTCATCCTAGCACTTCAGGAGGCCGAGGCAGGAGGATTGCTTGAACTCGGGAGTTTGAGACCAGCCTGGGCAACATAGTGAGACTTCATCTCTCTCTCTCTCTCTTTTTTTTTTTTTTGAGATGGATTTTTCACTCTTGTTGCCTAGGCTGGAGTGCAATGGTGCAATCTCGGCTCACTGCAACCTCCGCCTCCCAGTTTCAAGCAATTCTTCTGCTTTAGCCTCCTGAGTAGCTGGGATTACAGGCATGCGCCACCACACCCAGCTAATTTTTTGTATTTAGAAGAGACAGCGTTTCACTATGTTGGTCAGGCTGGTCTTGAACCCCTGACATCAAGTGATTCACCCGCCTTGGCCTCCCAAAGTTCTGGGATTACAGGCATGAGCCACTGCGCCCGGGCCGACATCATCTCTACAAATTTTTTTTTCTTTTAAATTAGCCAGGCATGATGGTGTGTGCCTGTGGTCCCAGCTACTTGGGTGGCTGAGGCGGGAGGATTGCTTGAGCCCAGGAGTTCAAGGCTTCAGTAAGCCATGATTGCGCCACTGCACTCCAGCTGGGTGATGGAGTGAGACTCTGTCTCACAAACAAACAAAAAACACAAAAAACCCCAAAACGGTGGAACTTCAGACAGTGGAATATTACTTAGTGCTGAAAAGAAATGAGCTAGCAAGTCAAGAAAAGACAGAACGAAGTTGAGTGCCTGTCTAGTGAAAGAGGCCAGTCTGAAGAGCCTACATGCTGCACGATTCCAGCTATGTGACATTCTGCAAAAGACAAAACTATGCAGAAAGTAAATAGTTCAGTGGTGGCCAGGGGTTGGGGGTGGTAGGGAGGGGTGAACAGGCAAAGAACACAGGATGTTTCGGGCCGTGTAACTATTCTTATGCCGCTACAATAGTGGATGCACGCCATAATGCATTTCACATTTGTCAAAGCCCGTGGAATGAACACTACCAGGAGTGAGCTCCAATGTCAGCTCTGACTTTAGTGACAATGACGTGTCGATTGTAATGGAGGTACCACACTCTCCTGGGGGATTTTGGTTTCGGGGGAGGCTGTGTGCAGGGCGATTGAGAAGCAAGGGCGGGGGCAGTTGAGAGCCTGCCCCGGGCTTGCGTCTCGGCACCCTCACTTTCCAGCTGGGGAAGTTGCCACCCAGCACCCGTAGCGCGGGTGAGGACCGAGGGGTAACAGTGCATGGCACAGCGCGGGCGGCGCGGGGCGCATCCTCTCCGGAGGCCATCGCGGCCGCTTTCCCGCGCTTCCTGCCGGCGCTGCTGCGCCCCCTGGTGGCCGCACGAGGAGCGGCCGCTCTGGGGCGCTACTTGAGGCGGGACTGCCCTCGCGTCCGCAGCGGCCACACTGCGGTATGACCTACTAATCAAGGTCCCCAGTGGTAGCCACGCTGAGTTTTCTCCCCGCCTGCTTTCTCGAGGGTCCTGAGCCGCCATCCCCAGGACCAGATTGGTGGGCCCTTGGTGGCCCCTCTGGAAGATGGTACCCTAAAGCCCTTTACCCAGCCACTACCAACCTTACCCAGGACGAAGACCAAGCCCCTCTCCTTCCCGCTCTGCCCCTCGGGCTCTCCCAGGACACACCCCAAGCGGCGGAGAGACGCAAACCTCCTCCCCCCGGAATGCCCACAGCAGCCCAGGTTAGCCCATCCGCTCACTAAACCAGAGCTGCCAGGGTGGGGAATGCAGAGAGGCCCCCTCCCAGGACCCTCCCTCTATGAGCGAGAAGTCCAGGGAAGGGCTCTGCCACCTGGTTTTTGAGGGAGGCTGAGTGTTAAGACACGCAGAGGTGATGCTAAAAGGAGAGGGTGCCAGGGTTTACCTGCCCCCTCCTTCTCTCCCAGCAACTCCAAATAAGAATTTTTATTTTTATTTTATTTTTTTGAGAAAAAGTCGTACTTTGTTGCCCAGGCTGGAGTGCAGTGGCGTGATCTCAGCTCATTGCAACTTCTGCCTCCCGGATTCAAGCGATTCTGGTGCCTCAGCCTCCCCAGTACTTGAGATTACAGGCATGAGCCACCACACCCAGTTAATTTTTGTATTTTTAGTAGAGACGGGATTTTGCCATGTTGCCCAGGCTGGTCTCAAACTCCAGAGCTCAGGCAATCTGCCTACGTCGGCCTCCCAAAGTGCTGGAATTACAGGCGTGAGCTACCACGCCTCGCTATCAAATAATAATTTCAAAAAATTAGCAAAGTATGTGTTTTAAATTCTCAAGTTGATGGTTATAGTTTAATTCAGGAAGGAAGAAATTAAGAGAAAGCAATAATCTACTGGTGAAATAATGGATGAGCCATTAGGGAAAAATTCTAGAATTTCACTTTTAAAAACCCATTTGTGAGGATAAAGTATTTATTTATTTATTGAGATGGGGTCTCACTCTGTCGCCCAGGCTGGAGTGCAGTGGCGCGATCTTGGCTCACTGCAACCTCTGCCTCCCAGGTTCAAGTGGTTCTCCTGCCTCAGCCTTCTGAGTAGCTGGCATTAAAGGTGTCCACCACCACACCTGGCTAATTTTTGTATTTTTAGTAGAGACGGGGTTTCACCATGTTGGTCAGGCTGGTCTCAAACTGCTGACCTCGTGATGTGCCCACTTTGGCCTCCCAAAGTGTTGGATTACAGGCATGAGCCACCTCGCCTGGTCGAGGATAAAGTATTTATTAATAACATCTTTTTTTTTTTTTTGATGGAGTCTTGCTCTGTGCAGTGGCATGATCTTGGCTCACTGCAACCTCTGCCTCCCGGGTTCAAGCGATTTCCAGCTTATTTTTGTATTTTTAATACAGACAGGATTTCACTATGTTGGTCAGGCTGGTCTTGAACTCCTGACCTCAAGTGATCTGCCCGCCTCGTCCTCCCAAAGTGCTAGGATTACAGGTGTGAGCCACCGCACCTGCCCAATAACATCTTTTTGTATTATTTTCTGGTATTATCCTCCAATGGCTGATGACATCTTTCATGTAAATGGGCCCCTGGCCATAGGCCAGCTAATAGCCACCGCTGTGTCCTCCTTTGAGGGAGCCCTGAAGTCCTCCCTTCTCCCCAGGTCTTCCTTGTTAGTAAGGCGTGAATTCCAGGACATCCTGAGTGTGACTGGATTCTGGAGGCAACTGGCCAACAGGCGAAGGTGAGCTGACCCACAGCTGGGTGGTGGCCACAGCCACAGCAGGAAGAGCAGGCTGGGAACCGTGATGGGAGTGAACTGAGAACTGGAAGAAATTGTGTGTCTGTGTTTGTGATTTTTTTTTTTTTTTTGACATGGAGTTTTGCTCTGTCGCCCAGGCTGGAATGCAGTGGTGTGATCTCAGCTCACTGCAACTTCCGCCTCCTGGGTTCAAGCGATTCTCCTGCCTCAGCCTCCCGAGTTGCTGGGATTACAGGTGCGTGCCACTACGCCTGGCTAGATTTTGTATTTTTAGTAGAGATGGGATTCCACTATGTTGGCCAGGCTGGTCTTGAACTGCAGACCTAAAGTGATCCACCCGCCTCGGCTTCCCAAATATGTTTGTGGTTTTAGTCTGGACCTGCACAGGCTGTGAAATCAGGGCATTTGAGCCATGTTTGTCTAAATTTCAAAGGGTTGTGTTGGCCCAAAGTGACATCTGAGTTGGTCACAATATACAATATTGAATTTTTTTTTTTTTTTTTGAGATGGAGTTTTGCTCTCGTTGCCTAGGCTGGAGTACAATGGTGCGATCTTGGCTCACTGCAACCTCTGCCTCCCGAGTTCAAGTGATTCTTCTGCCTCAGCCTCCAGAGTAGCTGGAATTACAGGTGTGCACCGCCACACCTGGCTAATTTTTGTATTTTTAGTAGAGACAGGGTTTCACCATGTTGGCCAGGCTGGTCTTGAACTCCTGACCTTCTGATCTGCCCTCCTCGGCCTCCCAAAGTGCTGGGATTATAGGTGTGAGCCACCGCGCCCAGCCAATATTGAAGTTTAATGTCACTGCACTGATGTCCCCCTGGAAATCGGGGTGCCACTAGGAAACTGGCTCTGTGGCAGGTGATCAGGGCTGGAGGATGGCTGACTCTGTTTTTTTTTTTTTTTTTTTGAGGCAGAGTCTTGCTCTGTTGCCCAGGCTGGAGTGTAGTGGTGCAATCTCGGCTCACTGCAAGCTCTGCCTCCCGGGTTCATGCCATTCTCCTGCCTCAGCCTCCTGAGTTGTTGGGACTACAGGCACCCACCAGTGCCTCAGGTACACTTTCTGTTTAAAAAATGGTTTTTCTATAATAAAAGTGATCGAATCACAGAGAGCTGGGGAAACTGGGACAGAAAGACGAATAAAGCCCTTATACCTCCGACTACAGAATTCGCTGCCTCAGTTCATTAACACATGACCCTGTTCATGAACACAACTGCAATCCTAGGCCATGTGCAAATCTAAATTATGTGTTAACATAGAAAAGCCAGTTTTTTCAACAAATGAATTGCAAGTAAAAACAAAAAGGTAAACAGAGAACCTAAAGATAAAAAGATTTAAATGGAAGATCAACCAATCTCAGTGGATCCTGATTCAAACTAACTTTAAAAAAAGAACAGCTGGGTGCAGTGGTTCACGCTGGTAATCCCAGCACTTTGGAAGGCCAAGGCAAGAGGATCTCTTGAGGCTAGGAGTTCAAAACCAGCCTGGGCAACATAGTGAGGCCCTACAAAAATTTTTTTAAAATAACATTTTTGTCATTGATAAGACTATTGATAATATGACACTGATAAGTAAGTGGTGTTGAAAAATTTGTTTTAGGTGTGTATAATAACATCGTGGTGATGTTAAAGAGTCCTTATCTTTTATGCATGCACAAATATTTACAGATGGAATAATGTGTTATCTGGGATTTGCTTTAACATAGTACAGTTGGGGGTAGTGGATGCAGGTGAATATGAAATGAGAATGAGATTGGTCAAGTGCTTTTTTTTTTTTTTTTGAGATGGAGTCTTGCTCTGTCGCCCAGGCTGGAGTGCAGTGGCATGATGTCAGCTCACTGCAACCTCCGCCTCTGGGATTCAAGCGATTCTCCTGCCTCAGCCTCCTGAGTAGCTGAGATTACAGGTGCCCACCACCATGCCCGGCTAATTTTTTTATTTTTAGTAGAGACGAGATTTCATCATGTTGGCCGGGCTGGTCTCGAACTCCTGACCTCAAGTGATCCACTTGCCTCTGCCTCCCAAAGTGGTGGGATTACAGGTGTGAGCCACTGTGCCCGGCCGAGTGTTGTTAATTGTTCGTGAGATTATTCTGTTTTTTAATGTTTGAAACTCTCCATAATATAATGTTCTTAACAATTAAAAAAGAGATTTTGCAGGGGCTGGGACTGACCTTATCTGAGTGTGAAGGGACCCACGTTATGAGAGGCACGCAGTGGGCTGGGAGAAAGTGCTGGACAAGTCACACTTGGTCCAGCTGCCAGCTGCCTCCAGATGCGGCTGTCTATGGCTCAGTGTCCGCCAGGGGGAGCCCGAGACCAAGCTAACCCGCCCAGGACCGAGAGGCTGGGCAAGGGCTGAATCCGGGTGATCCGCTCTGAGATCTGCTGAGATTCCAAATGCCTTGGTGGGGGAAACTTTACACGCAAACCTGAGACGTGCATGAGGCGAAGGCGAGGGCCAACTTTTGGGCCTCCCAAATTTCTGTGATCACAGGTATGAGCCATCACGCCCGGCCTTATTTTATTTTTTGAGGTGGGGACTTTCTCTGCTGCCCAGGCTGGAGTGCAGTGGCACGATCATAGCTCACTGCGGCCTTGAACTCCTGGCGTCAAGTGATCTTCCTGTCTCACCTCCCAAAATGCTGTGGTTACAGGCATGAACCACCGTGCCCAGCCGTGAGCAGACTTTGTTCCCTCCCATGCTGAAGCTGAGAGTATGATGGGGGCCCCTGGGCCTCCTGCCCTTTCCCTCGGCGAGCTTGGTTGAGAACACGGAAGTTGCAGATTGCTACGACAGCCTCTAGACTGCTTGATGAAACTGGCTCCTCGGAAAGCAGACTCTGAAGAGTTGGCATCCACAGCACAGGTTCACATCCCACAATACACACATGTGTGCTGCCCATATGCACGCCCCGGGAATCAGATCAGGGTGACGAGCCATTACAGTTCACACAGGCCTAACCCCCCACCCCCAGACATTGCTGTGGGGTCAGTAAAATGGATTGCATGGCCCATGGATTGGCAGTTCCTCAGAAAGCTGGACATGGAGTTACCATATGACCCAGAAATTCCACTTCTAGGTATATACCCAAGAGATTTGAGAACATATGTTGGCACAAAAACTTGCAGCTAGCAGCATTATTCATAATAGCCCCCAAGTGGAAACAACTCAAATGTTCATCAACAAATAAATAAATGAAATGTGTAGATTTCTTTTCTTTTTTTTTTGAGACTGAGTTTCGATCTTGTTGCCCAGGATGAAGTGCAATGGTGTGATTTCGGCTCACTGCCTCCTGGGTTCAAGTGATTCTCTTGCCACAGCCTCTCGGGTAGCTGGGATTAGAGGTGCGCACCACTAGGCCCAACTAATTTTTGTATTTTTAGTAGAGACGGGGTTTCACCATGTTGGTCATGCTGGTCTTGAACTCCTGACCTCAGGTGATCTGCCCATCTTGGCCTGCCAAAGTGCTGGGATTCCAGGCGTGAGACAACATGCCTGGTCTAGAATGTGGAGATTTTTAAAAACACACACAATGAAATACCGTTCAGGCCGGGCGCGGTGGCTCATGCCTGTAATCCCAGCACTTTGGGAAGCCAAGGTGTGTGGATCACTTGAGGTCAGCAATTTGAGACCAGCCTGGCCAACATGGTAAAACCCCGTCCCTACTAAAAATAAAAATTAGCCAGTCATGATGGCGTGCACCTGTAATCCCAGCTACTCAGGAGGCTGAGGCAGGAGAATTGCTTGAACCCGGGAGGCAGAGATTGCAGTGAGCTGAGATTGCGTGCCACTGCACTCCAGCCTGGGGGACAGAGCGAGACTCTGTTGCAAAAAAAAAAAAAAAAAAAAAAAGAAAAGAAAAGAAGAGAAAAAAATACTATTCAGCTATAAAAAGGAATGAAATACTGATACATAGATGAACCTTGAAAACATGATGCTAAGCCAGACACTAAAGGCCACATAGCGCATGATTCCATTGATATGAAATATTCTCAACAGGCAAATTGGTAAAGACAGAAAATAGATTAGTGGTTGCCCAGGGCTGGGGAGGTGGGGATGGGGATTGACTGTTGTACAGGATCTCTTTTCAGTGTGATGAAAGTGTTCTGCAATTAAACAGTAGTGATGATAACACCGCATTGTGAATATGCTAAAAATCAGTGAATTATACACTTTAGAATGGTAAAAATGGTGAGGGAGATATACGCAATGCTAAATGACGAGTTAATGGGTGCAGCACACCAGCATGGCACATGTATACATATGTAACTAACCTGCACATTGTGCAATGTACCCTAAAACTTAAAGTACAATAATAATAAAAAAAATTAAAAAACCAAATAAATAAATAAATTTAAAAAAAAATGGTGAGGGTTTGAAAAAATAGACTGAAATGCAGGAGCTGCCATTCGGCCAGGGAGGTGGGCAGGACGTCTGAGGATTCCTTCTAGAACCGTGGTGAGCGGCAGGCCTTGAAACCTCCTCTGGGTAGCCGCTTGCCCTCACTGCTCCCCTGAAATCAGCCTTGTCCAGCTTGCCGGTGACCTTGCCTCAGCCCTGGTCTTACTCGACTAGCAAACAAATGCGTCTTCTTCTTCTTCTCATTCTCCTTCCTTTAAATTAAGATGGAGTTTTGCTCTTGTTGCCCAGACTGGAGTGCAGTGGTGCAATCTTGGCTCACTGCAAGCTCCACCTCCTAGGCTCAGGCGATTCTCCTGCCTCAGCCTCCCGAGTAGCTGGGATTACAGGCGCGTGTCACCACACCCGACTAATTTTTGTATTTTTAGTAGAGATGGGGTTTCTCCATGTTGGCCAGGCTGGTCTCGAACTCCTGACCTCAAGTGATCCGCCTGCCTCGGCCTTCCAAAGTGCTGGGATTATAGATGTGAGCCACCGCGCCTGGCCTTCCTCTTCTTCTGCACGTCCTTCCTGGCTTCTGGGACCACAGCACTCTGGATCCTCCTCCCGCCTCCCCGACTGCTCCTTCTCAGTCTGCTGCCGGCTTGCTGATGCTCACATGGCCTTAGATTGCTTCTCTGCCGGTCAGCTCACTCCCAGGTGCTCTCAGCAGGTCTCAGGCTGTTAAGTAACACCCAGTCATCAGTCCAGCCCCAAGTGTCCCCTTACTGCAGACTCCATGCCCAGCTGGCTCCTCAGCCTCTCCACGGAAGGCCCACTGAGAAGCTCATACCTAACTTCTGCAAAGCCACTTCCGTTTGCCTGGTGGAAACTTGCTCCTCCCAGACTTCCCTATCCTTGCTCCTGACAGCCCCATCCTTCCTTTTGCTCAGGCCAGCAATATTGGTGTCACTTCAAAATGGTAGGGCCGGGTGCGGTGCCTCATGCCTGTAATCCCAGCACTTTGGGAGGCTGAGATGGGCGGATCACAAGGTCAGGAGTTCGAGGCCAACATGGTGAAACCCTGTCTCTAAAAAAATACCAAAAAAATTAGCTGGGGGCATTGGTGCACGTCTGTAGTTCCAGCTACTTGGGAGGTTGAGGCAGGAGAATCGCTTGAACCCGGGAAGTGGAGGTCGCAGTGAGCCAAGATTGCACCACTGCACTCCAGCCTGGGTAACAGAGTGAGACTCCATCTCAAAAAAAAAAAAAGAAAAAAATGGTTAAGGTGGCTGGGTGTGGTGGCCCATGTCTGTAATCCCAGCACTTTGGGAGGCTGAGGCTGGAGGATCACCTGAGCCCAGGAATTCGAGGCCAGCATGGTGAAACCCATCTCTACAAAAAATAAAAAAAAACCTTTTTTTGAGACGGAGTCTTGCTTTGTCGCCCATGCTGGAGTGCAGTGGCACGATCTCAGCTCACTGCAATCTCTGCCTCCCGGGTTCAAGCAATTCTCCTGCCTCAGCCTCTAGAGTAGCTGGGATGCGTGGTGGCGTGCACCTGTGGTCCCAGCTACCCCGGGGAGCCGAGGTGGGAGAATCACTTGAGCCCAGGGGGTGGAGGCTGCAGTAAGCTGTAATTGCACCACTGCACTCCTGCCTGGGTAACACAGTGAGACCCTGTCTCAAAAAAAAGAAACAAAAAGGAAAAAGAAAGGGAAAAAATAAACCTAGAATTTTTTTTTTGATGGAATGAGATAACGTGGTAAAGCTCCCCAGCAGTGCTTGGCACATGGGAGATGCTACACTGACTTTTTTTTTTTTTTTTTGAGACAGAGCCTTGCTCTGTCACCCAGGCTGGAGTGCAGTGACGCTATCTCGGCACACTGCAACTTCTGCCTCCAGGGTTCAAGCAATTCTTCTGCCTCAGCCTCCCGAGTAGCTGGGACTACAGGTGCGCACCACCACACCTGGCTAGTTTTTGTATTATTTGTAGAGATGGGGTTTCACTATGTTGGCCAGGCTGGTCTTGAACTCCTGACCTTGGGCGATCCTCCCATTTAAGCCTCTCAAAGTGCTGGGATTACAGGCGTGGGCCACCGTGCCTGGCCTCCACTGACATTTACAGGAGGCCTAGGATGCTGGAGTGACTGGAGGAGGTGGTGGGAATGGACTCAGGGATCCAAGATTCCCCACTGGGCTCCTGGCTCTGCTCTCGGATGGAATGTTCTTGGGGCAGAAACAGAGACATAATGGAGCAGTCTCCTCTTACGGCTTGACAGAAAGGATCCGGAGAGGGCAGAAACGCGGGCCAGAAAGAGGGGAGAAAACTCAGGCTGGATTCAGGCTCAGACAGAACAGAAACCCACGAGT
The DNA here is from genome assembly GCF_028885625.2 of Pongo pygmaeus. NCBI lineage: Eukaryota > Metazoa > Chordata > Mammalia > Primates > Hominidae > Pongo > Pongo pygmaeus. The sequence continues at coordinate 221,749,842 of NC_072373.2, forward strand.
ATTGCAAACATTCTCCATCTGGCCACAGCCGTGTCTGTAATCAGGCTGATACGAAGTACTCGCACCAAAAAGCACCCCTGGAAAAAAGAGGATGCTTCTTATCAGGGGCCTTCCCTTTCTTTCGGGTCTTCCCATATGGAATTCAGTGATGACTTTGGAGGAAATTTTGAGGAGAAAAGGCAACAAAAGTGATGGAGAGGTTGTAGGGCCTAATTATGAGGAGAGATGAAATGACAGCTTGGCTGTGGCACAGACCTGGGGGAGACGCGGTCTCATGCTGGCTGATGTTAAGGGTCCAGATGGAAGGAGAAGTTGGGGAGAGTCTGGGAGGATATGAGGAGGAGGAATGAAGTGCTATTATGAAAAGGAAGTGATAGGCTGAGGTTCAAGATGATTTCTGGGCCAAAAACCCGTTGAGGAGAATAATGGTCTCCCAAGGGCCCTGGAAACACTCCATTGCTTGATATAGTCAATGTTTTACAAGATCAAGTCTCAGGATCTGTTCTGTCGGGAGTGACCACCTCTTCCCCAACTTGGATGTTTCATTTCCAGGCTCCCTGCCTCTTTTACCCTTTTGTGTGGGTTTGCAGCCTTGGTCTTCTGGGCTGTGGACAGGGCTCTGGCCCTGGAACACAGGCTGGGAGGCGAGTTCAGTGAAGAGGACCAGCACGCCTGCCTTCTGCTCCTCCTAGGAGAGTCTCAAATAACAGATGGTGGAATAGCCAGAGAGCATCTTCATCCCGCCGGGGCCGAAGGAGGAAGGAGCAAGAGCATCTTCACCCCGCCGGGGGCAAAGGAGGAAGGAGCAAGAGCATCTTCATCCCGCTGGGGGGAAGGAGGAAGGAGCAAGAGCATCTTCATCCTGCCGGGGGCGAAGGAGGAAGGAGTAACCAGATGAGGTGGGGTGCTCTAGGAATATTCGGGGTAAACAGTCTGTGGGCTTCTGGTCTCTGGTCCGAGCTGAGCACACATTTGAGCGGTTTCTCTTCTTCCTTTTTTTTTTCTTTTCTTTTTTTCTGAGATGGAGTCTCACTCTGTCACCCACGCTGGGGTGCAGTGGTGTGATCTCAACTCATTGCAACCTCCGCCTCCTGGGTTCAAGTGATTCTCCTGCCTCAGCCTCCTGAGTAGCTGGGATTACAGGTGCCTGCCACCACACCTAGCTAGTTTTTGTATTTTTGGTAGAGATGGGGTTTCACCATGTTGGCCAGGCTGGTTTTGAACTCCTAACCTCAGGTGATCCACCTGCCTCGGCCTCCCAATGTGCTGGGATTACAGGCGTGAGCCACTGCGCCTGGCCCCATTTGACTGGTTTCCTTTGGGACAGTTTCTTTAACTTCTGTAATGCCTCTGTCCCATGGGGTCATGATGCCTCAACGCTTCTGACTCGCCCTCATGTTTACCAGTTTCAGGCCAATGGCCTCCTTTATCTATTCATCGTTAGTAGTTGAAGCCAACCTTAAGAGTGGGCTGAAAACATTCCAGATCTGGGGTTCATGGGAAAAATTGGGGCTGGAGATATTTGTCTGGGAGTTGTCACCACATAGATGGCGTTAGAGCCCTGAGTTGGGGAGAGCTCACTTAGGATGTGAAGGTGGGTGGAGAAAACCAGACTCTGGCCTTGAGCTCTGTGCTGGCCAATCTTAGAGGCTGAGAGACTTGGAGGAGGAGGAAGAGGAAGAGGAGAAGGGAGTAGGATGGACAGAGGATCCCAATGAGCACTTACAGAGCATCTACCATGTTCCAAGCACTGGGAGAGGGAGCTGGAGGGCCCCACACCTGGCCCTCCAGTAGCTTCTGGGCCATTGGAGGAGGCTGAGTAACAAACCGCCACCATCAGACTTGGCAACAAGTGCTTTGAGGGGCTAGTTGCTGGGGCTTGGGCAGTAAAGAGAGGTGCATCAGAACCCTACAGGGTATCCAGAGAGGGCTCCCAGAGCCTGAGACACGGGAACTGAGTCTCAGAAAACAAGTGAGTGCTGGAAAGGGAGGGGCAAGCTGATCCCGAGAGCCCACAGGAGAGGCACGAACTGAGAATTGCAGTTGTTAGATGGGGGTCCATGCGGAGGGGCAGGGGATCCCTGATTGGCAGAGCACTGGGAGCCTTCTGTTTGGGTTTGATCCCGTGGGGCTGTGGCCACAAAATCAGGGGTCAGGGGTCAGGGATCAGCAAACTATAGCCTGCAGGCCAAATACCGCCTGCTGCCTGTTTTTGTACAACTTGCAAGCAAAGGACGATTTTTACCTTTTTTTTTGAGACAGGGTCTCACTCTGTTGCCAGGCTGGAGTGCAGTGGCGCGATATTGATTCACTGCAACCTCTGCTTCTTGGGCTCCAGTGATCCTCCTGCCTCAGCCTCCTGAGTAGCTGGGACTACAGGCGCACACCACCATGCTGGGCTAAATTTTTGTATTTTTAGTAGAGATGGGGTTTTGCCATGTTGGCCAGGCTGGTCTTGAATTCTTGAGCTCAAGCAACCCTCTAGCCTCAGCCCCCCAAAGTGCTGGGATTACAGGTTAAGCCACTGCGCTTGGCCAAGTTTATACTTTTCTTAATGGTTGGGAAAATAAATCAAAAGAAGAACAATAGTTCATGGCTGGGCGCAGTGGCTCCTGCCTGTAATCCCAGCACTTTGGGACGCCGTGGCAGATGGATCACCTGAGGTCAGGAGTTTGATACCAGCCTGGCCCACATGGCAAAACCCCATTTCTACTAAAAATACAAAAATTAGCTGGCTGTGGTGGCACGTGCCTGTAATCCCAGATACTCGGGAGGCTAGGCAGGAGAATTGCTTGAACCCAGGAGGCGGAGGTTGTAATGAGGCGAGATCACACCACTACAGCTTGGGCAACAGAGCAAGACTCCATCTCAAAAAAAAAAAAAAAAAAAAAGAGGAGTAGTAGTTCATGACATCTGACAATGACATGAAAATCAAATTTCAGGCCAGGCATGGTGGCTTACACCTGTAATCCCAGCATTTTGGGAGGCCAAGGTGGGCGGATCACTTGAGGTCAGGAGTTCGAGACCAGCCTGGCCAACATGGTGAAAACTCGTCTCCACTAAAAATACAAAAATTAGCTGCACGTGGTGGTGGGTGCTTGTAATTCCAGCTATGCAGGGGGCTGAGGAGGAGAAGGAGAATTGCTTGAATCTGGGAGGCGGAGATTGCAGTGAGTTGAGACCATGCCACTGCTCTCCAGCCTGGACGACACAGTGAGACTCTGTCTCAAAAAAAAAAAAAAAGAAAATCCAATTTCAGTGTCCATATATGAGGTTTGATTGGGACAAGGCTTCGTCCATTCAGAAGCTATAGGCCGTGTGTGCTCTCCAATGGCAGAGTGGGGGATTTGCCCTGAGACTGGTGAACTGCAAAGCCTAAGCTTCTCACATCGAATCCTTTAGAGAAAAATTGTGGAGGCTTTGTGACATGGTATTTTAGACACCCAGTGGTATTTTAGGGACCCAGTGGGTAAACAGGACAGACAGAAATTGGGGCCCTTGTGGTTTCCATCCTGGAGGGGGACGCCTCTCTCCAGCATTGCCTCTTTCTGAGGGCAGAGACCACGTGGATGGGATCCGCTCCTGGTTCGAGGATTTCTCCTGTTCCTCTTCCCAGGAGCAGAGTCAGCTGTCACAGGGAGCCTGTGACCCTTAAGGCCAGGACCTGCCGGAGCCTCCCGTGTCGCTGCTCGCTCGCCAGCCCTCTGGGAGAGGTGACGTGGGCCGCGTGGGGCCAGTGCAGGGCACCCTTTCTGGCATGGCGTTTACGACGTGGTTGTAACGGGCTCCAGGCCAGGAAAAAGACGTACCTGCTCCTACAAAAGCGAGCCCTTCTCATGAGTGCACTCCCTCTCCCTGGTGGAGTAGCAGCGGGAACATCCTTTACCCAGAGCTGAATTTTATTGTTTTGTTTTTCCTTCAGGGACAAATTGTTCACTCAAGGGCAGGCACCAAACCTTGTTTTCTGGGGAGGGGAGGCCACCTCCCATGGCTCCTCTGCAGGGACTCACGTGGTCCTTGGAGCTCTCCCTTGAAGGCTGTGAACAAAGACAGAGCGGTCCAGCCCGGGAGTTCATAGCTCCCTTTGGAGCCCCTTGGCTCGGCCGGCCTCTGACTTCGAGGTTGCTTGGCTGAGCAGGGTGCTCCCAGTGTGCTCCTTGGTGTCAAGATATGCCTGTGTCACTCCCCGAGTGGCCCAGCAGCTGGCTCAGGCTTGGCCACCCTTGCTTAGCTGGAGAGCCCCTCCATCAGCAGAGGCAGCCTTGTCAGTGGCTAACAGCAGGGCCTGGAGCCTGAGTGCTGGGGTACAAATGTCGCTCTGCCACTTAGCAGCAGTGTGACCCGGGCAGGCTGCTTAACCTCTCTGTGCCCTTATATCTATAAAATGTGGTAATAATAGTGCCTGCCTCGTAAAGCCTTTATGAGAATTAAGCGGCTTAGCATTTGGAACATGCTCAGAACAATGCCTGCGTGCAGGCCGAAGCAGCCCTGTCTAGGACACTAACCCGCTGTGTTGACTTCTGATTAACACCAGTTCCAGGAATGCCTGCTAAGATTTTTATTTTGTCTACTGCTCTTGTGTAAGAACATGTACTTTCGGTAAATCCTGCCTTTAGGTCAAAATAACCTTTTGAAAAAAATATATTAAAAAAAAAAATAGAGACAGGGTCTCACTATATTGCCCAGGCTGGTCTTGAACTCTTAGTCTCAAATGATCTTCCCACCTCAGCCTCCCAAAGTGCTGGGATTACAGGTATGAGCCACCACACCCAGTCCCAGAACAACCTAGACCATAAGCCCTGCTCTTAGGCGGATTCACTTGGCATGCTTACCTTTCTCTACAATTGTCTTATATATTGCTTCCCTATTGGTGTATAAGCCCTGGGTCTAGGAGAGAATGGCGTAGGGATCCACCATCTTGCCTTGCAGCCGCCTGAAATGATTGCTTCTGTTCCTAAGTCCCTATTAAATATTCCTTTCTGAGGCTGGATACGGTGGCTCATGCCTGTAATCCCAGTACTTTGGAAAGCCGAGGCAGGTAGATCATTTGAGGTCAGGAGTTTGGGACCAGCTTGGCCAACATGGTGAGACCCCATCTCTATTAAATATACAAAAATTAGCCAGGTGTGGTGGCAGGTACCTGTAATCCCAGCTACTTGGGAGGCTGAGGCAAGAGAATCACTTGAACTCGGGAGGGGGAAGTTGCAATGAGTCGAGATCGTGCCACTGCACTCCAGCATGGGTGACAGAGTGAGACTCTGTCTCAAAGAGAGAGAAAAAAATTCCTTTCTGAGAAATGATATATCAGCCTCTTTGTTCCACCTCTCAGCTCCCTTGGACTTTGGGGGCAGGTTTGCACAGATTTGCACACTGCAAAACAATGGTGGCGCAGAATGTTCTACACGTTTTTGTGACATAAATAAACAGAGGGAGGTCCTCAGCGGGACCCTGGCTCTCTCCTTCTCTCTGTTCCCAGAGCACTTTATGAATGTGCTCTTCTAGCACCTGGCTGTTTTGTTATAGGGTCCAGGGTGGGCACTGCCTGAAATATCTGTGCCCTGTCCATTACCTGGCAGAGCACCTGGCTCAGTGTAGGCTCTGGGTAAATGAATGAACGAATGAGACACCCCACCTTCCCCAAATTGGTAGAAAATGTTCCTGGAAAAATGAGTCCCCGTGAAGGAAACTTTGACCGTAATTTCTAAAGGAATTTCAAAGCAGAGTCCATGTTTCCAGGGTTGACCATCACAGCTGCTGGGTCTGGCTGGGAACTTGGAGTTTGGCCAAGTGAGCCCAAAGCGAGTGCGTGGCAGGGAGGGAAGAGCAGGTGCTTGTACGACAGGATGGTGAAGGAGGCTTCCAGAGGACGAAGCTTCGGGCCAGCCAGGACCTGCTCTGCTGAGCCCAGGAGAGAGGCCAGCACCTGCTGGCACTCAGCCAGTGGTGGGTTCCCCCAGGACAGTGTGGAAAGGGAGGCTTGTTCGTTCTTTTAGGCTAAGTCTTAGGAGAGAATAGTTTATTAGAATTTTAGGGGCTGGAGCTGAATGTGGTGGCTCACACCTGTAATCCCACCACTTTGGGAGGCCAAGGCGAGTGGATCACCTGTGGTCAAGAGTTCAAGACCAGCCTGGCTAACATGGTGAAACTCCATCTCTACTAAAAATACAAAATTAGCCAGGTGTGGTGGTGGCTGCCTGTAATCCCAGCTACTTGGGAGGCTGAGGCAGGAGAATTACATGAACCTGGGAGACAGAGGTTGCCGTGAGCCGAGATTGTACCACTGCACTATAGCCTGAGCGACAGAGAGAGATTCTGTCTCAAAAAAAAAAAAAAGAAAGACTGGGCATGGTGGCTCACGCCTGTAATCCCAGCACTTTAGGAGGCTGAAGCAGGTGGATCACTTGAGGTCGAGACCAGCCTGGCCAGCATCGTGAAGCCCTGTCTCTACTAAAAATACAAAAATTAGCCGGGTGTGGGGGTGCATGCCTGTAATCCCAGCTACTAGGGAGGGTGAGGCAAGAGAATCACTTGAACCTGGGACGCAGAGGTTTCAGTGAGCCAAGATGGCGCTACTGCACTCCAGCCTGGGTGACAGAGCGAGACTCCATCTCAAAAAAAAAAAAAAAGAATTCTAGGGGCTGGGTGTGGAGTTGGTCTAGGGGAGTTAAATATGATAGTTGGCTCTGAAGCCCAGCAGCTCCAAGGGGCATGGAGTGCCCTAGAGAAACAACATTTTCTCCCTGACAAGTCCGTGGTTGCACCAGCAGGGGAACGGGACCACCCTAAAGAAACATAACTGTTCTTGCCTGCAGTTCGGGTGAACTATGCATCGCGGTCCTTTGGCTCAGGTCCTCTCTTGGTAGCCAGTTTCCAAGCAGTCCTGAGTCACCCAGCTTGGCCCCACCCATCTGTCCACACCTTAGCTGGCATCCAGAGGTGATGGTCAGGCGAGAGGCCTAACATCACCATCTTTGCTGATCTCCAAGTTCGAATCAAGTGAGGAAGTGGGGGACAGCGGATAACCCTGTCTAACAGCCTCTGGGCTCTCATATTGAAAAACACGAATGGGCCGGGCACGGTAGCTCAAGCCTGTAATCCCAGCACTTTGGAGGCTGAGGTGGGAGGATCACTTTAGGTCAGAAGTTTGAGACCAGCCTGGCCAACATGATGAAACCCCGCCTCTACTAAAAATACAAAAATTAGCCGGGCGTGGTGGCATGCACCTGTAGTCCTAGCTACTTAGGAGGCTGAGGCAGGAGAATCCCTTGAACCAGGGAGGCGGAGGCTGCAGTGAGCTGAGATTGAGCCACTGCACTTCAGCCTGGGCAACACAGCAAGACTCTGTCTCAAAAAAACCACAACAATAAAAAAAACCCATGAATGCAGTCACTATGAGAGCATCAGACAGACTTTGGGTGGTGTCGAAAGGCCTAGTCAGATCACTGGGGCTGGGGGCGCGAACTCCACCCCTCTTCCAGCTGTTGGTGTCAGAGGTCTCCCTGTGAGCTGCTGCAGGCAAGGGAGCAGGAGGCTCCAGAGGTTGACCTCAGCAGAAGCAACAACTGATGGCTGCAGTATTAGAAATTGCATCCTTAAATATGGGACAGAATGGGAACTGGCCACTTGTTTGGATAAAGGCTGCTGGCATAAATTTAAACTATACCTTTGGAGAAAGCTTGGAAAATAACCTCTTTTTTTTTTTTTTTTTTTTGAGACAGAGTCTCGCTCTATTGGCAGGCTGGAGTGCAGTGGCGCGATCTCTGCTCACTGCAACCTCCGCCTCCTGGATTCAAGCAATTCTCCTGCCTCAGCCTCCCGAGTAGCTGGGACTACAGGTGCGTGCCACCACGCCCAGCTAATTTTTGTATTTTCAGTAGAGACGGGGTTTCAGCATGTTGGCCAAGATGGTCTTGATCTCTTGACCTCGACCTCATGATCTGCCTGCCTCGGCCTCCCAAAGTGCTGGGATTACAGGGGTGAGCCACTGCGCCTGGCCTTTTTTTTTTTTTTGATGGAGTTTTTGCTCTTGTCACCCAGGCTGGAGTGCAATAACGCAATCTTGGCTCACTGCAACCCCTGCCTCCTGGGTTCAAGCGATTCTCCTGCCTCAACCTCTTGAGTAGCTGGGATTACAGGTGCATGCCACCATGCCTGGCTAATTTTTTGTATTGTTAGTAGAGACGGGGTTTCACCATGTTGGTCAGGCTGGTCTTGAACTCCTGACCTCAGGTGATCCACCCGCCTCGGCCTCCCAAAGTGCTGGGATTACAGCGTGAGCCACCGTGCCCGGCCAATAACCTCTCTTTTAAAACAGTGTTCCAAGGCATTTTGTTCATTCATTCATTCAACAAGGTGAATTGAGGTCTTACTATATGGCCCAAGCATGGTAGTGGGCAGCCATGGCCAGACACACACCTTGCCCTGAAGAATCCCAGTGTGGCTGTGCAGGGGGCAGATGGGAGACACAGACAGATAACTGACAGGAACCTGAGGGCAAGTGCTGCGAGGAACCATGCGTGGGGTTGTGGGGGTCCGGGAGGCCGCCTTCCAGATGGAGGAGAGGAGGGCGCTGAGTCAGGGAAGGCTTTTTGGAGGAGGTCACGCCTGAATCGAGTGTGAAAGGATGAGTAAACGTTTGGGGGCTGGGGAGGGGGTGATGAGAGTGTCCTGGCAGAGGAGACAAGAACAAGGACCCTGTGGCAGGAGGAAGCGTTGTGTGCGAGTATGCATGTGTGTATATGCACGTGTATATGTGTATGTATATCTGTTGGTGGATATGTGTGTGTGTAGGGTGCGGGTATGCATGCGTGTAAATGCATGTGTATATGTGTGTGTATGTCTGTGGGTGCATGTGTGTGTGTGTGTAGCATGGGGGTATGCATGTGTGCAAATGCCTGTGTATATGTGTGTATGTCTGTGGGTGCATATGTGTGTGTAGTGTGTGCATATGCTTGTGTGTAAATGCATGTGCATACGCGTGTGTCTGAGTGCATGTGTGTGCATATGTGTGCGTAGCATGTGTGCATGCATGTGTATATGTATGTAGGTGTGTATATATGTGTATACATGTGTGTCTGTGGGTGCATGTGTGTGCATATGTTGTGTAGCATGTGTGTGCATGCATGTATATGTGTGTGGATGTGTATGTGTGTGTATGTGTGTGGGTGCATGTGTATGCACATGTGTGTGAAGCATGTATGTGTACGCATGCGTATGTGTGTGGGTGCGTATGTGTGTGTATGTGTGTGGGTGCATGTGTATGCACATGTGTGTGAAGCATGTATGTGTACGCATGCGTATGTGTGTGGGTGCGTATGTGTGTGTATATGTGCATGTGTCTGTGGGTGCATATGTGTGTGTGCATGTGGGTGTGTCACGCATGTGTGTGTGTGAGAATTGTGGGGCTGGTGTGTTAACCGAGAGGCAGGGATACAAAGCCTGAAAGGGGAGGGAGGACCCCTTAAGAGGGAGGTTGCATTTTATTCCTCAAGGAATGGGAAGGTTCCAAGGCAGGAGAGTGAAACTGGAGCCCCCTTGCCACAAATATTAATCAGGTCTCTTTCAGTTGCAAATTACAGAAATCCAGTTCCAACTAAGTACAGAAGGTATTAATGGTTTTCAAAAGTAAATGGCCTCTAAGGCTAGTTCTGCCTTCAGGCAGAGCCGGATCCCGGAGCTCAGGTGATATTGACAACAATGGGCCTTCCCTTTGTCTCTGCTTTCCTCCGTATGGGTCTCATTCTCAGGTGGGTGTGCCCTGGGTGGCAGTAAAGGTGGCTGCCAGCGACTCCAGCCTCCTGTCCTGCAGATTCAGCAGATGTCCTGAGGGTGTTCTCATGGGCTGGGATTGAGTCACAAGCTCCCCTCAGAAACTGATCATGATGACTCTGATTTGCACGACTTGGGTCATGTGCCTGCCCCTGAAAGCAGGGGGTGAGGCAGTCACCGGAATTGAAGGGAGGTCAGGACAAGGAGAGAAGGGAGCTGTGCGGATGTCTGCGGATGTCTGACTCCATTTGTATGAAATGCCCAGAATGCATAAATCATAGAAACAGAGTGCTGACTACTGGGTGACGGGAGTGATGGGGCGTGAGGAGGAGTGACTGCTTCATGGGTAGGGAGTTTCCTTTTGGGGGGATAAAAATGTTCTGGAATTAGATAGAGGCGATGGTTGCATGACATTGTGATTGTATTAAATGCCACCAAATTGTTCACTTTAATTTTTTTTATTTATTTATTTATTTGAGACAGGGTCTCACTCTGTTGCCCAAGCTGGACTGCAGTGGTGTGATCACGGCTCACTGCAGCCTCGACCTAGGTCCTAGGCTCAAGCAGTCCTCCCACCTTGGGCTCCTGAGTAGCTGGGACTACAGGTGCATGCCACCATGCCCAGCTAATTAAAAAAAATTGTTTTTTTTTTTTTTTAGAGATGGGGTCTCACTATGTTGCGCAGGCTAGTCTTGAATTCCTGGGCACAAGTCACCTCCTGCCTCAGCCTCCCAAAGTGCTGGAATTACAGGTATGAGGCACCACGCCTGGCAAACTGTTCACTTTAAAAAGGGTGAATTTTGGCCTGGCATGGTGGCTCATGCCTGTAATTCCGGAACTTTGGGAGGCTGAGGTGGGCGGATCACTTGAGGTCAGGAGTTTGAGACCAGCCTGGCCAACATGGTGAAACCCCTTCTCTACTAAATATACAAAAATCAGCTGGGTGTGGTGGCAGGCATCTGTGGTCCCAGCTACTCGGGAGGCTGAGGTAGGAGAATTCCTTGAACCTGGGAGGCAGAGGCTGCAGTAAGCCGAGATTGCACCACAGCACTCTAGCCTGGGTGACAAAGTGAGACTCCACCTCAAAAAAAAAAAAAAAATAAATTAAAAAAATAAAATAGTGATTTTTATGTAGTGCAAATCTCACTTCAGTAAAAAAATTTTAAAAGGACAGTTGTCCCTGCCCCTCATACCAAGGCATCCTGGGACACTCCCCCATCCACAGGGGCTGCTAGGTGAGGTGACTCCTTTCCTTCCCTTTCTGCCTGTTTTCTCCCCTCTTAAACTTCAGAGGGTTTGGGACCCGCAGTGGATTTTAAGCCAGAGGCTACTACAGGGTAGTTCCAGGCATGGTGGCTGGCAGGGCTGTAGCCCACTGCTGGGACCAAGGGCATGCCTCTGTGGCTTCTCCAGAGGCCAGTTCCTGTATTTTCATGAGATCTGGTCGAGCAAGCTCCAGTGAGGTGCCAGGGACATCTCGTTCAGAGGAGAGCTGGTGAGCGGGTTTTCCTGGTGGACCTTTAGCCAGCTGCACCTGTGTTCCTCCGGGCTGTGGGCGGAGGAGAGGGTTCTGTCACAACTTAGGGTCCAAGCTGCAGCTCCAGTGGGCCGAGAAGACTTGGAGCAGCGAATTTCCATCATTGCTTGGCGTGGGGGATGCTTGGTGACGCCACCACGAGAAAGGGCTGGGCTTGGGGAGGAGCCATTCACACTGGAATTGTAAAGAGGAAAGAGGGTTTTGGCTCACTTTCTGAGCAAATCCTCCATGCTGGGGTTTGGGCAGAGCCCAGAGCTGCCTTGGGGCTCTCCCAGAGCGAGCCTGCGCTGGCTCCTTCAGGAACCGGAGTTTCCATCCAAACCTTCTTCCTTGGGTTGCTCAGTGCAAGCCGGCCGTGGTGGGATGACGACTTCTGGTCCCCAGCAGGCTGGCACTACGCTTGTCTGGCATGGACATGGGGACCGGTCCCTTGGGCTGAACTGTGCTCTCTGCTCCTCTCTGATTTTTATCTTTTTTGAGACAGTGTCTCACTGTGTCACCCAGGCTGGAGTGCAATGGCAGAATCTCAGCTCACTGCAACCTCTGCCTCCCAGGTTCAAGTGATTTTCCTGCCGCAGCCTCCCCAGTAGCTGGGACTACAGGCGTGCATCACCACACCCAGCTAAGTTTTGTATTTTTAGTAGAGACTGGGTTTCTCCATGTTGGTCAAGCTGGTCTTGAACTCCTGACCTCAGGTGATCCACCTTTCTCAGCCTTGCCAAGTGCTGGGATTATAGACGTGAGCCACCGAGCCCAGTCTCTGCTCCTTCTCTGAGCTGGAGACAGGCCGAGTTCTGGCCTGGGGGTCTAGTCTGCCTGCACCCACTACCACCCACTGAATGGGTCAGAATCTCAATGTGATTTTGCAAGCTCCTTTCAGGGATTTTCCCACAAGTTGAAGTTAGAGAATAACTGGAGTATGGAACCACATTTTTGTTTGTTTGTTTGTTTGTTTGTCTTTTAGACAAGGTCTCACTCTGTCAACTAAGCTGAGTGAGGTGGCATGATCAAGGCTCACTGCAGCCTCAACCTCCTGGGCTCAAGTGATTCTCTTGCCTCAGCTTCCCTAGTAGCTGGGACCACAGGTGTGCAGCACCACACTTGGCTAATTTTTGATTTTTTGTAGAGACAGAGGTCTTGCTATGATGCCCAGACTGGTCTTGAACTCTTGGGCTCAAGTGATCCTCCCACCTCAGCCTTCCAAAGTGCTGGGATTACAGGCGTGAGCCACTGCTCCTGGCCAGGACTAGGTTTTGCTCTTGAAGGCCGAGGATTTCCCACCTGTTTCCCCGCTGCTTGGATGTTGCAGGATAGGAATTCTCGAAGAGGTCGGGTTCTGGCAAAGACAGTACAGTGGTGGGTCCTGGGCCAGGTGACCTGGGTTCAAAGCCTGACTCTACCACTTCCCAGCTGAGGGACTCTGTGCAAAGCACTTCACATCACTGGTCCCCAGTTTTCTCATCTGTACGAAGGGGGCACTGATACTGCCCCTCTGTAGTGGGCCCCCATGATTCATGTCCACCCAGACCCTCAGAATTTGACCTTATTTGGAAATAGGGTCTTTGCAGAGGTAATTAATTAAGGATCCTGATATGACATCATCCTGGATGTAGGGTGGGCCCTATGTCCAATGGCTGGTGTGCTTCTAAGAAGAGGAGACATGGAGACATTTGCAGAGGGGAGACGGCCGTGGGAAGACAGACACAGAGAGTGGGGTGATGCGGCCACCAGCCAGGGAACGCCTGGAGCCCCCGGAAACTGGAAGAGGCCAGAAAGGATTCTTTCTTAAAGGCTTCAGAGGGATTGTGGCCCACTGATATCTTGATTTTGGACTTCTCAACTCCTGAGCTGTGAAAGAACTCATTTCTGCTCTTTTAAGCCACCCAGTTTATGATGACTTGAAATGGCCAACCCAGGAAATGAACACACCCTCTCAAAGCACAGTTATCACCCAAAGCCTTTGACGCACAGCACATAGTAGGTGCTCAATAAAGAACCACTAGGATCCCTGTGCTGCCTCCTGCAGGGGTGGGAGGTAGGAGGTAGGAAGAGGGACCGTCAGGATAGCTCTGTCACCTTTCAGAGCAGCAGCCTGTGGCCCTGGAGGGGACCATCCCAGGGTATCCAGGGGCCCCCAGCTCCTGCAGCTGCTGGGTGTCACCCTTCCCTGCTGGCTGGTAACTGAGGCTGCAGCCCTTGAAGGACAGAGGCGGACGGAAAGCGAGGAGTCTGCTATGAAGGGCAGCTGCAGGGCCGAAGGGCGAGGCCTTCAATAGGGATGCTTGCCGCTGTGAATCATGGCCCACAGGCCAATCGCTGCCTGCTGACACATCACACCCCAGGAGGAGGACGGCTGTGACTTCATGCTGGTTGTCAAACACTCAGGGCCCCTCCCAGCTCTGCCCAGTGCTTCAACTTGGCCCAGAGGGAGCTGTCCCCACCCCACCCCTGCCCAGTGTTGTGTGTTCTCCCCTCCCCTGCACACACAGCAGGACAATCAGATCTTCCGAGCCAAGACTTTAGTGGCGGTTTATGATTTGGATGCTTTGGGAGTGGGTGAGGCCAACAGTTTCCACTTCCCTGAGGGCAGCCGAGTTGTAAACCCTGGAAGATGTTCTGCACATCTGCCACAGCTGCCTGGCCAGGGAGCGCTGGGATAAGCCTGGGAGGGTGTGTTCCCAGGGCTGGAGTCCCATTCTCTCCTGCCTTCGTCTATAAAAATAATGGTTTGCAGATGGGGAAACTGAGGCCCAGAGGAGTTAAGAACTTGCTATACACCTCCAAGTCAAACAGCATCTTGGCAAGAGAGGCAGGACCACAACTGAGAGTTTATCTTGGGCAAAGCTCTGCTCTGCCTCCTGGACCGGGGTCCTCGTCTTCTCGAGCTCTGTTGGGAATCTCACCTCCTCTGCTTCCTGGTTCCAGGATGGGCCTGAGGCATCATTTAAGCCTTGGTGATGCTTACTTGTTGGCTTCAAGTTGTGATGGTAAAATAAATAAGCAAGAGGCTTGGGGAGCTCCAACCAGTCCTGCCGACGTTCCCAGATTCCCATTCAAAGCTGCGAAAGTGGCTTAAGTACTGTGAAGCCTGGAACTGTCACCTGGGGTGGGGGGGGACAGGGGACAGGGGGCAGGTTAGGGGCTGGATGTGGCCTGGCTCCTGGCCTCTAGACACAGCTCTGTTTTGTTTGCCCTTGCCTTCTGAAGGCAAGCACGTCTCCTGACAGCAGAATTGTAGCTCTCGAACTCCCTCTATGCCCATCCAGCCTTTACAGGTTGAGCAAACTTCCCCGTACTCAGGATTTGCATTCCTGGCCACTACATTTCCAGAAAACTGAGCTAGAATTTCAGGAGAGTCTATTCAGAGTGGACGTCTGCAGTGAGCTTGGATTCCTGGGCATCCGGGACACATCCTGCTCCTAACCTGTCCCCTGTCCACCCAGGTGAGAGTCCCAGGCTTCACAGTACTTGAGCCACCTTTGTGGTTTTGAATGGCGACCTGGGAAAAGCGGGCAGGACTGGTTGGAGCTCCCCAAGCCTCTTGCTTATTTATTTTACCATCACAACTTGAAGCCAATATTTAAGCATCACCAAGGCAACAGCCCAAATCTCCCGGCCCTTGGCCCCCATCCAGCCCCACATGGTGGGGACGAGGGCGGGGTGGGGGGAACAGGGAAAATGAGTCAACCGTCCCCCTGCCCCGCAACCACCTGGGAAAACAGTGACCCAAAAATCAAATCCCGGCTTCTCTTGCAAGGACATTGCTCTTTTTCCGTGGTCCTATGACGGAGCGCTTTTAACACAGCAGAAGAATCTCACAAGACCTCGGTGCTAATATTTTATTTTTGCGTTGTGGCTAGAGCCCACAGGTTTTAAAAACTTCTTATTCAAGTTTAATATCCATGTACAAAGTGTACAAACCATAAGCATACACCCTTCACAAACTGTGCAATTTTTGCAAACAGAACACGCCCAGATCAAGGGTAGGCACACAGCCAGCCCCCAGGAGTCCTCCTTACTCCCCAGTCCTTGTCACTGTACCCCCAAAGTGCGTGCCATTCTAACTTCTCATAGCACTGGTTGCTGGTTAGTTTATTTGGTTTCTGTTTCTTTTTTAACTTTTAAGTTCTGGGATACATGTGCAGGATGTGTAGGTTTCTTACATAGGTAAGCGTGTGTTGTGTTGGTTTGCTGCAGAGATCATCCCATCTCCTCACTGGCTACTTTTGCTTGTTTTTGTGCTTTATATAAATGGAATGATACACTCTGTTCTTTTTTGGGTTGAAGCCAGTGGGATTTTTAGGCTTGAGTTGCCCTCCTCACCTCCAGCTCCGGGGAGGAGAGAATAAAGGAAGTAGAAGGAACGTTCTTACTTATTTATTTATTTGAGATGGAGTCTTGCTCAGTTGCCCAGGCTGGAGGGCAGTGGCACGATCTTGGCTCACAGCAACTTCTGCCTCCTGGGTTCAAGCGATTCTCCTGCTTCAGCCTCCGAAGTAGCTGGGATTACAGGCGCCTGCTTCCACACCCAGCTAATTTTTGTATTTTTAGTAGAGATGGGGTTTCACTGTGTTGGCCAGGCTGGTCTTGAACTCCTGCTCTCAGGTGATCCGCCTGCCTCAGCCTCCCTAAGTGCTGGGATTACAGGCCAAGCCACTGCGCCCAGCCTGAAGACACTTTCCCTGTGCCCACAGGCCATGGTCTTGATTATTTTAAAGGGCCCAGCATCATTTTCCCATGTACCGTGTAACTGGGGTTTGTATCTGCCTAGTGTCGGTTTGGGGGATGGAGAGTAGTGCCGCATCACTAACAAGCTTGAGGCGGGTTGAGGGATCTCCGGAATCCTGGCCCCCAAAGCCCTCATTTCTCCTTGCAGGATGCTGGCGGCAGCTCCATAGTCTTTGCAGCCAGGGCATCCCTCCACTGCAGGGCGGGCTCCAGCCACTCCTTTTTTTTTTTTTTTTTTTGAGATGGAGTCTCACTTTGTCACCCAGGCTGGAGTGCAGTGGTGCAATCTTGGCTCACCGCAACCTCTGCCTCCCAGGTTCAAGGGATTCTCTCGCCTCAGCCTCCCGACTAGCTGGGAATACAGGCACACACAACATGCCCAGCTAATTTTTGTATTTTTAGTAGAGACGGGGTTTCACTATGTTGCCCAGGCTGGTCTTGAACTCCTGAGCTCAGACAATTCGCCAGCCTTCGGCCTCCCAAAGTGTTGGTATTACAGGCGTGAGCCACTGCACCTGGCCGGCCTGTCTTCCTGCCTGCCTTCCTGCCTGCCTGCTGTTCTTCCTTCCTTCCTTCCCTCCTTCCCTCCTTTCATTCTTTTCTTTTCCCTTCCTTCCTTCCTTCCTTCCTTCCCTCCCTCCCTCCCTCCCTCCCTCCCTCCTTCCTTCCTTCCTTCCTTCCTTCCTTCCTTCCTTTCTTTCTTTCTTTCTATCCCCCTCTCTCTCTCTCTCCCCTGCCCCTTTCTTTTTTTGACACGGAGTTTCACTCTTATTGCCCAGGCTGGAGTGCAATGGTACAATCTCGGCTCACTACAACCTCTGCCTCTCAGGTTCAAGCAATTCTCCTGTCTCAGCCTGCCACATAGCCGGGATTACAGGTGAGCACCACCACGCCTGGCTAATTTTATATATTTTTTAGTAGAGACGGGGTTTCACTATGTTGGTCAGGCTGGTCTCAAACTCCTGACCTCAAGTGATCCAACCCACCTTGGCTTCCCAAAGTGCCGGGATTACAGGCATGAGTCACCACGCCCAGCCCCTATTTTTTATTTCTTTAATTTTTGAGATGGAGTCTCTCTCTATTGCCTAGGCTGGAGTGCAGTGGCGCACCCACGGCTTACTGCAATTTCAGCCTCCCAGGTTCAAGCGATTCTCCTGTCTCAGCCTCCCAAGTAGCTAGGACTACAGGCGTGCACCACCACGCCTGGCTAATTTTTGTATTTTTAGTAGAGACGGGGTTTCACCACGTTGGCCAGGCTGGCCTCGAACTCTTGACCTCAAGTGATCCACCCACCTTGACTTCCCAAAGCGTTGGGATTACAGGCCTGAGCCACCGTGCCCGGCCTTTATTTTTTTTTGAGATAGGGTCTCACTCTGTCGCCTAGGCTGGAGTGCAGTGGCGCAATCACAGCTCACCACAGCTTCAGCCTCCTGGGCTTAACTGATCCTCCCCTGCCTCAGCCTCCTGAGTAGCTGTGATTAAAGGTGTGTGTCACCACACTTGCTAATATTTTGATTTTTTTGTAGAGATGGGGTCTTGGTATGTTGCCCAGGCTGGTCTTGAACTCCTGGGCTCAACTGATTCTCTTGCCTCGGCCTCCCAAAGTGCTAGGATTACACGTGTGAGCCACTGCACCCATCCTGCATATGACATTTCAAAAAATATAAGCAGAACAAACATGACAAGGAGAAAAAGGTATCTAAACGTTTCTAAGTGCTTACTCTTGATTTCTTTCTTTTCTTCTTCTTCTTCTTTTTTTTTTTTTTGAGATGGAGTCTCACTCTGTTGCCCAGGCTGGAGTGCAGTGGCATGATCTCTGCTCACTACACCCTCTGCCTCCCAAGTTCAAGTGATTCTTCTGCCTCAGCCTCCTGAGTAGCTGGGATTACAGGCGCTTGCCACCACGCCAAGCTATTTTTTTTTTTTTTTGTATTTTTAGTAGAGATGGGGTTTCACCATGTTGGCCAGGTTGGTCTAGAACTCCTGACCTTAGGTGATCCACCTGCCTCGGCCTCCCAAAGTGCTGGGATTACAGGTGTAAGCCACCGCACCCGGCCAACTAACTCTGATTTCTGTACTTACTTTGTGGCAGACTAGCGGCAAACCATCAGCCAACCAGGAGCAGGTCTGGGGACCACACTTCGAGTCCACCGCCTTGAACCAGCCCTCTGCCCGTGGCTGACCTGGAAGGACTGCAGTTCACGTCTGCCCTGCGGGCTCCTTCGTGGCTCCTTGGTGTCCCCATCTTCGTTCTGATTCTGTCTTTGTTGCTTTAGCTGAAGTGAAAGAGATGGAAACCTCTGCCCACCTCTTGTGGGGTCCTTGCCCCAAGGCTCCAAGCACACAGGCCTTGCTGTCTTAAGTTTCTTCTGGATGCTTAGGGGTCACACGCAGCTTCTTTTGGCCTCTTGTAGCTTCTCCCTCTCCGATGTGGGACAAGTTCCCTCAGGAGCTGGATACGACCACAATACAGGTTGATGAGGACCATGTCCCTGCCAGTCCTCTCTTCCCCCGATGTCTTACACAGAATATTGCACACGGTCTCTCTCCTTGGGGGCTGCTGGGGGCGAGGGAAGGGGCAGTCTCTGGAGGGTGGAGGAAGCATCTTTGCCCCCTCCCTGCTCAAGCATCTTAGTCCTGTGGTTCAATCTCAAGCCCGTCCATCCTGTGGCCTCTTAGGACTGGTGTGAGCCGGCAGCCTCATTCTGGCCAAGGTCACTGCCAGGTACGTAACCGAGCCCCCCACGCCCTGGTTGCCCTCTCTGTTCTCGCAGGATATTCATAGCCGTGGTGCCTCTTTCTCCAGAGAGACCTGTAAGCTTCTTGTCCTCCCTCCCTGTCTACCTCTGTGGCCATCCACAGCCTCTTGTTGGGTCAACCTTCATTCACTCCCTCTGGCTCCAGGTACCACCAAACTCATCTTACCAGCAGTCACAAGTATGTGTGGGACAGAATATAGGAAGGGAGCTGGTGAGAGGAGGGAGTGCGTTTTCCACGTGAGACTGGATTTCTTGGGGGCTTCTTTTGGGATAGACAGCTTGGTGAGGACGCCAGCCCAGGAGAGACACACACAGGACCAGGGGTGTTTGGATTGACGAGCTGTCAGCATCCTTGCTGTTATACAAGCCTTCTTGCTTTTTCCTTTCCTCTCCTCATTCTTCTGCTTGCTTGCTTGCTTTTTTTCTTTTTAATAACCCTGACTGCATATTTTCTCTAACCCAAACCATCTGTTTACTAGCTTTTATAAGCAGTAATAAAAACAGTGAGGACCCAAGAGCTGTTTGGGTCCAAGGCACTTTCTCCGGCTGTCTCTCCGGGCAGCCGAAGGAAGAGGTTAAATGCCGCAGTGCGGGCCCGGAGGTGACGCTTCCAGCAGGGTCCTTTCCTTCCACCTGAAGTTGCCTGTGCAAAGCCAGGTCTCTTTGGAGAGGCTTGGCAGAGCCGTGGCTGCCTTCCTTTCATTTGCTCCCTTTTCTGCAGTTCTATCCGAGGACCTTTGGGTCACCTGCCTGCGGCAAGCTGCCTGCTGCAGAGGGAGCTGGCGTGGAGGAGCTGGGAAATGAGGTGGCTGTGCAAACTCGGGCTTCAGAGGTGCCAAGAGATCACTCGGAGGGAATGTACTGAGCTGTGAGGACCGGCGAGCCCGGGAAAACAATTCGACAACAATGCCGAGCGCCTAGGTGACAGGGAAAAAAAAGGGAGTCTGTTTGGGAACGGATTTCGGCCTCCACTTCCAAAGCATTAGTAATTCAAGCAGCAGTGAGTGTAATATTTACTTGGGAAACTATGAAAAGTCATATAACAATGTTCTTCTAACAGCTTTCATCATCGGCTTGCTGGGTTCCGAGTGTAGTCTGCCACCTAATCATAAACAGAGGCTCGCGCTGCCATCTGGCAGCAAGGCGTGTGTGCGCTGCTGTCGGCTGGGACTTGGGGCCCATCCTATGCGAGGTGTCCTCCATCACAGGCACAGAGTTGGGCGCTGGGCCCCAGGAGGTCACTGTGGTGAAGGACGGCACAACTCACCTCTTCCACCACGAAAAAATCAGAGATGGTGGCACTGGCAGCTTCCATGTCTAGCCCAGCAAGCAGGCCAGAGAGGAGATGAAATCTTAGTTCAACAAAACTCTGCTTTTTAATTAAATTACTTTTTTTTTTTTTTTTAGACAGAGTCTTGCTCTGTTGTCCAGGCTGGAGTACAGCGATGCAATCTTGGCTCACTACAGACTGTGCCTCCTGCATTCAAGTGATTCTTGTGCCTCCTGAGTAGCTGGGATTACAAGGGTGTGCCACCACGCCTGGCTAACTTTTGTAGTTTTAGTAGAAACGGGGTTTCGCCATGTTGGTCAGGCTGGTTTGAACCCCTAGCTTCAAGTGATCTGCTTACCTCGGCCTCCCAAAGTGCTGGGATTACAGGTGTGAGCCACCGCACCCTGCTTAAATTACATTTTGTTTTATCTTATTTTATTTCTTGTGGGGGAGAAGGGTAGGAAGTGAGCAGTAGTGTGGCCAACCATCCTGGTTTGCCTGGAACTGGGAGGGTTCCAGGGCTACAGGACTTTCTGTATGCAAACCCAGAGACTAAGCAAGCCAGACTGAGTTGGTCAATGTAGAGGGAGGGGACGTCCACAGAGTGGGAAGAAGCACGGCGTTCATGGTCAGCATGCACAGTTTGCCCCATGAAAATTAGGGAACCTCCCCAGGGTTTATCTCTAAAAGGCATATTTTGGGGGTGGTGGAGGCAGGGGAGAGGGCAGATATTAGGGCATTGGGGCTCTGTGTGGGTGGCAGCACCAAAGGGACCTGTAGGAGAGGCTCCTCCACCCTGCACATCCCACCATCGCCAGGAGGGATGCGGGCCTGGGCTGCCAGATGGCTGATTTTTAAAAAAATGTTTGTGAAAGCTACCAAATTCTGAAATGTTGGCTCACACCTTCAGGACATCCTGTATAGGCCACACAAACACATCTGATTGCCAAGTTGGCCTCTGGGCAGCCAGTTTGCAACCTCTGCACTGTACCATTTCTAAGTTTCCCATCAGTTCTAGAATTCAGCGACTATCCAAACTCCAGCCAGCCACACTCCCAGGCAATATGCGGTGTACTTTGAGGAAGAACGAACAAATACACGTGTTTTAAAAGCTGATGTCGGGCCGGCTGTGGTGGCTCACACCTGTGATCCCAGCACTTTGGAAGGCATGAGCCACCATGCCCAGCCTAAATTGTACATTTTAAAGTGGTGAATTTTATGGTATATAAATTATATCTTGATTTAAAAATACACCATGGCTCATGCCTGTAATCTCAGCATTTTGGGAGGCCGAGGCTGATGGATTACCTGAGGTCAGGAGTTTGAGACCAGCCTGGCCAACATGGCGAAACCCTGTCTCTATTAAAAATACAAAAAATTAGCCAGGCGTGGTGGCGCATGCCTGTAATCCCAGCCACTCAGGAGGCTGAGGCAAGAGAATCGCTTGAACCCGGGAGGTGGAGGTTGCAGTGAGTCAAGATTGTGCCATTGCACTCCAGCCTGGGTGACAGAGCGAGATTCCATCTCAAAAAAAACCAAAAAACCAAAAAAAAAATCATAAAAAACAAAAATATACCGTTAGGATGTTAGTTCTCTCCAAAGTTTCACTCCAAGTTGATCTACAGATAGGTAACCCCAATTCCAGCAAGATTTTTTTTTCTTTTCTTTTTTCTTTTTTAGAAATGAACAAAATTGAGTCAGGCGCAGTGGCTCACTCCTGTAGTCCCGGCACTTTGGGAGGCTGAGGTAGGCCGATCACCTGAGGTCAGGAGTTTGAGATCAGCCTGGTCAGTATGGTGAAATGCCATCTCTACTAAAAATACAAAAATTAGCCAGGAGTGGTGGTGCACACCTGTAATCCCAGCTACTTGGGAGGCTGAAGCAGGAGAATAGCTTGAACCTGGCAGGCAGAGGTTGCAGTGAGCTGAGATTATGCCACTGCACTCCAGCCTAGGCAACAAAGCCAGACTCTGTCTCAAAAAAAAAAAAAAAAAAAAAAAAAAAAAAAAAAAAAAAGAGAGATGGACAAAATTGATTCCAAAATTCGAATGGAAATGCACAGGACGTAGACTTGCCAAAACAACTTTGGTAAACAACAAAGTAGGAGGGCTTACACTATCTGATTTCAGGTCTTATTATATAGCTATGATAATCAAGGCAGTATGGTACTGATGTAAAGACAAATAGATCAATGGAACAGAATAGAGAACCCGGAAACAGACCCACATTAAAAAGTACAACAGATTTTCAACAAAGGTTCAAAGGCAATTCAGTGCGGCCAGGCGCAGTGGCTCACGCCTGTAATTCCAGCACTTTGGGAGGCTAAGGTGGGCAGGTGACTTGAGGTCAGGAATTCAAGACCAGCCTGGCCAACATGGAGAAACCCTGTCTCTACTAAAAATACAAAAATTAGCCAGGCGTGCCTGTAATCCCAGCTACTTGGGTGCCTGTAATCCCAGCTACTCGGGTGGCTGAGGCAGGAGAATCGCTCAAACCCAAGAGGCAGAGGCTGTAGAGCCGAGATTGCGCCACTGCACTCCAGCCTGGGCGACAGAGCAAAACTCTGTCTCAAAAACAAACAAACAAACAAACAAACAAAAAACAAAGGCAATTCAGTGGGAAAAATATGGTCATTTCAACAAATGTGTTAGAACAACTGAATATCCATATGTGAAAAAATGAGTCTCGATTCACACCCTGTACCATATAAAAATATTAATTCAAACTAGACCTAAATGGGCCGGGCGCGGTGGCTCACGCTTGTAATCCCAGCACTTTGGGAGGCTGAGGCGGGCGGATCACGAGGTCAGGATATCGAGACCATCCTGGCTAACAGGGTGAAACCCCGTCTCTACTAAAAATACAAAAAATTAGCCAGGCGTTGTGGTGGGCGCCTGTAGTCCCAGCTACTCAGGAGGCTGAGGCAGGAGAATGGCGTGAACCCGGGAGGTGGAGCTTGCAGTGAGTAGAGATCACGCCACTGCACTCCAGCCTGGGCGACAGAGCGAGACTCCGTCTCAAAAAAAAAAAAAAAACAAAGTAGACCTAAATGTAACTAAATGTAAGACTTAAAAGCACAAAACTTCTAGAAGAAAACATAGGAAAAAACTTTGTAACGTTGAGTTAGGCAAAGGTTCCTTAGATACAGTAGCAAAAGTAAGCTCCATTAAAGAACAAATAGAATTCTACTTAATGAAAAGTTAAAACTTTTTTTTTTTTTTTTTGAGACACAGTCTTGCTCTGTCGCCCAAGCTAGAGTGCAGCGGTGCGATTTCAACTCACTGCAACCTCCGCTTCCCAAGTTCAAGCGACTCCCTTGCCTCAGCCTCCTGAGTAGCTGGGATTACAGGCACGTGCCACCACGTCTGGCTAATTTTTGTATTTTTAGTAAAGACGAGGTTTCACCATATTGGTCAGGCTGGTCTCGAACTCCTGACCTTGTGGTCTGCCTGCCTCAGCCTCCCAAAGTGCTGGGATTACAGGTGTGAGCCACGGCGCCCAGCTACTTTGTGTTTTTTTTTAAGACAGTATGAAGAGAGTGACAAGAAAATATTTGTAAGTCATATATCTAATAAAGGATTTGTATTCAAAATGTATAAATAACTCTCAAAAGTTAGTAAGAAAACAGCTCATTTAAAAAATGGACAGGTTGGGCGTGGTGACTCACACCTGAAATCCCAGCACTTTGGGAGGCTGAGGGATTGCTTGAGCTCAGGAGTTCAAGACCAGCCTGGGCAACATAGTGAGACCCTGTATCTACAAAAAGTCAAAAAATTAGCTGGGCACGGTGGCGCATACCTACAGTCCCAGCTACTTGGGAGGATCATTTGAGCCAGGAGGTTGAGGCTGCAGTGAGCTGTGAAGGTGCCACTGCACTCCAGTTTGCGTGACAGAGTGAGACACTGTCTCAAAAAATAAAAATAAAAATGGACAAAATGTTTGAACAAACAACTGCTTATTTATTTAATAAGCCTATATTTTGCTTATCGGATGGCCAATTAGCATATGAGAAAGTACTAAAATCATTAGTCGTTAGGGAAATGCAAATTAAAGTCACAAAGTGATACTGCTATCTGCCTACTGGAATGGCTAAAATGGAAAAGACTGACCATACTAAGTACTGGTGAAGGTGTGGAGAAACTGGAACTCTCATTCTTTGCTGGAGGGAATGTAAAATAGTACAACCACTTTCAAGAACAGTTCAGCAGTGTTTTAAAAGAGTCAAACATAGCTGGGCATGGTGGCTCACACCTGTAATCCCAGCACTTTGGGAGGCCAAGGTGGGCAGATCACCTGAGGTTGGGAGTTCTTGACCAGCCTGACCAACATGGAGAAACCCTGTCTCTGCTAAAAATGCAAAAAAATTAGCCGGGCATGGTGGTGGGCGCCTGTAGTCCCAGCTACTTGGGAGGCTGAGGCAGGAGAATCACTTGAACCCAGGAGGCGGAGGTTGAGGTGAGCCGAGATTGCGCCATTGCACTCCAGCCTGGGCAACAAGAGCAAAACTCCATCTTAAAAAAAAAAAAAAAAAAAGTTAAACACACACCTGCCATATGACCTGGGCATTCTACTCCTAGGTACTTACTTCACCCTAAGTACTTACCTAAAAGAAAAGGAAATATATGTCCACATGAAGACTTGTACACAGATGCTCACAGCAGCATTATTTTCCACAAGCAAAAACTGGAAATAAGTTGAATGTCCATTAGCAGGTGAATGGATAAACAAATTGTGGCATAGCTGTACACTGGCCTATTAATAAAGAAAAAAAGAGTTACAGATACACATGACAACATAGATGAATTTCAAAATATGCTTAATGAAAAAAGTCAGGCAGAAGGAAGTATATACCTGTGTTTGTTTGCTAGGGCTGCCAAAAGGAAGCACCGCCGACAGGGTAGCTTAAACAACAGAAGTTTATTTTCTCACAACTGTAGGGCCGGGAAGTCTGAGATCGAGGTGTCGACAGGCTTGGTTTTTCTGAGGCCTCTGTCTTCAGCATGTAAATGGGCCTTCTGATGGCCTCATATCATTGTCCCTCCACATGTGCCTGTGTCCCAATTTCCTCCTGTTTTTTTTTCTTCTTCTTCTTTTTTCTTTTTTTTTTTTTTTAAATAGATTGAATATATTTTGCCTTTTTTTTTTTTTTTGAGACAGGGTCTCACTTTGTCATCTAGGCTGGAGTGCAGTGATATAAACACTGCTCACTGAAGCCTTGACCTCCTGGGCTCCAAGTGATCCTCCCACCTCAGTCCACCAAGTAGCTGGGACTACGGGCATGCATCACCACACCAGGCTAATTTTTGTATTTTTTGTAGATATAGGGTCTTACTACGTTGCCCAGCTTGTCTCAAACTTCTGGGCTCCCAAAGTGCTGAGACTGCCAGCATGAGCCACCGCGCCTGGCCAATTTCCTCTTCTTATAAGGACATCAATCATATTGGGTTGGGGCCCATCCTAATGACCTCATTTTAGCTTAATTACCTTTTTGAAGACACTGTCCTTAAATACAGTCACATGCCGAGGTACCGGGGGTTAGGACTTCAATGTATGAATTTCAGAGGGACACAAGTCAGCTCATGGCAATACTGTATGATGCATTTACATCAAACTCTAGAAAATGCAAACTACTCTACTGTGAGAGGAAGGAGACCCTGGTTTCCTCGAGAGGGAGGAGCAGGGGAGATGGAGGAAGGGATGACAGTGGGACTTGAGGCGACTTTTGGGAGTGCTGGATGTCTCCATTATCTTGATTGTGGACATGTCTTCACAGGTGCACACCTATGTCAAGAGTTATCAACTGTACACTTTAAATACATGCTGTTTATTGCACGTCAATTATTCATTATATGTTATACCTTAACCAAACTAGATTTCTTTCTTTCTTTATTTTTGCGGTGGCGTCTCACTCTGTCGTCCAGGCTGGAGTGCAGTGGCATGATCTTGGCTCACTGCAACCTCTGCTTCCCAGGTTCAAGCAATCCTCCTGCCTCAGCCTCCCAAGTAGCTGGGACTACAGGTGTGCGCCACCACACCCGGCTAATTTTTGTATTTTTAGTAGAGAAGGGTTTCATTATGTTGGCCAGGCTGGTCTCAAACTCCTGGTCTCAAGTGATCCGCCTGCTTTAGCCTCCCAAAGTGCTGGGATTACAGGCATGAGCCACCATGCCCAGCCAATCAAGCTATTTTTAACAAGCAGGATTTTGAGGTCTAATTCTAGAGAGCAGTCTCTGCCGAGTATCCTGGGCCTGGGACCCTTCTGGCTCTGCCCTGTCCACAGCTGTCTCCCAGGGCCTCCATGTGTGAGGGGGGTCTCCTCTGCCTGCTCACCTGCCCCAGGCCACGCTGCCCATTACTCAGTGTCCTGCAGTCCAGGGGCCCTTCAGTGCCTCACACAGACCTAGCCTCTTCCTCCCCCAGGGAGGATGCTGGCCCCTCTGTCTGGGCTGTTTCTCCTCCTATGGCCACGGCCTCATTGCCTCCTCCTGCTCTAGGTCTCAGGGACACCTTCTGTGCTTGGCAAGATTCTAAACATGCCCTCCCCGCCTGGCCCATTTTATGTCCTAATTCCGGAGCCTGTGACTGTGCCGTCACTCTTGGGCTGCATTATGGCTTATGACATGGTTAACCTTAAGACTGGAAGACAGAGATCATCCTGCTGGCCAAAGCTAACTGCACGAGACTGTGAAGCAGAGAGAAGTTTTTGGCTGTTGCAGAGGAGGAAGCCGGAGAAATTCAAAGCGAGAGATGTACTCGAGGTGCCACTGCTTCTTTGAGGATGGAGGAAGGAGAGTGCTCCTGAGTAGCTGAGGGCAACCCTGGCTGATGGCCGGCAAGGAGGCAGGGACCTGGGTCTGACAACTGCAGGAAGCTGGATTCTGTCAGCACCTGGAATGAGCTTGGAAGTGGATTCTTTCTCCAAGGCTCCAGAGGGGAGCCCAGTCCAGCCCACACCTTGATCTTGCCCATGTGAGACCCTGACCACAGAACCCAGTTGAGCCCACCCAGACTTCTGACCCCTAGAATGCGGAGCTCTGAAGCGGATGTTCTTTGAAACTGCTGAGTTTGAGGTTACTGGTAATTGACAGCAAGAGAAAATGGATACACCTCTGCAGAGAGGGTTTTCTGGCTACCCCACCTGAAGCACTGTCCCCACCTTTGCTATTTTCTCTCAGCCCCTCTTTGGTACCTTCAAAGCACATTCATGGCTCACTGCGGTCTCCACCTCCCAGGCTCAGGTGATCCTCCCACCTCAGCCTCCCAAGTAGCTGGGACCGCAGACGTGCACCACCATGCCTAGCTAATTTTTTGTATATTTGGTAGGGACAAGCTTTCACCATGTTGCCCAGGCTGGTCTCGAACTCCTGAGCTCAAGCGATCTGCCCATCTTGGCCTCCTAAAGTGCTGGGATTACAGGTGTGAGCCACTGTGCTTGGCCCAAAATGGGACTTTAAAAATTATTATTACCTTCAGCTAACCAGAGCAGCCAGTCAACCAACTCCCCCTGCTAAAATGGAAATTTAACTCTAGGACTTGTTCAGGCTTTTTCTGGAAAGATCCAGTTATACTGGTATTGTTTGTCAAACAGGATTGACTAATTCTTAGGACTCCTAAAAGGTGAATAGAGGTAGAAAACAGCCTGGTAGTTCCTCAATAGGTTAAACATAGAATTACCATATACTCCAGCAGCAATTTCACCTCTATGTATAGACCCAAGACAATTGAAAACGTATACCTAAACAAAATCATTTCTGTGGTTATAAAAATAGTAAGAAAAAAAAGAAACAAAAGTAAATTTAAAAAATCATGTACACAAATGTTCTTAGCAGTATTTTTCATAATAATAGCCAAAAAAATGGGCTGAGTGTGGTGGCTCATGCCTGTAATCCCAGCACTTTGGGAGGCCGAGGTGGGAGGTCAGGAGTTTGAGACCAGTCTGGCCAACATGGCAAAACCTTGTCTCTACTAAAAATACAAAAATTAGCTGGGTTTGGTGGCAGGCGCCTGTAATTCCAGCTACTTGGGAGGCTGAGGCAGGAGAATTGCTTGAACCTGGAAGGTGAAGGTTGCAGTGAGCGGAGATCACACCACTGCACACCAACCTGGGCAACAGAGCGAGAGTCCCTCTCAAAAAAAAAAAAAAAAAGAAAAGAAAAGCTGAAAAGTGGAAAAAACCCAAATGTCCATCAGTTGATGAATGGGTGATTAAAATGTGGTATGTCCATACAGTGGAAAATTATTCAGCCATGAAAAGGAACGAAGCACTGGCACATGCTACAGTGTGGATGAGCCTGGAGAACATTATGGCAACTGAGAGAAGCCAGACACAAAAGACAGCATGTTCTTTGATTCCATTTATATAAAATGTCCAGGCCAGGCTCTGTGGCTCACACCTGGAATCCCAGCACTTTGGGAGGCTGAGGTGGGAGGATTCCTTCAGCCCAGGTGTTTGAGACCAGCCTGGGCAATATACCGAGACCCTGTTTTTATAAAAAATGAACAAAATTAAGTGGGCATGGTGTCACATACCTGTAGTCTCAGCCATTTGAGAGGCTGAGGTGGGAGGATCACTTGAGCCTGGGAGGTTGAGGCTTCAGTGAGCCAAGATAGTGCCACTGCACTGCAACCCTCAGAGACAGAGTGAGACTCTGTCTCCACCAAAAAAAAAAAAAAAAAAAAAAAAAAAAGTCCAGAATAGGCAAATTCATAGAGATAGAAAGTATGTTAGTGTTTGCAGTGACCTGAGATTGCGCCACTGCACTCCAGCCTGGGGGACAGAGTGAGACTCCGTCTCAAAAAAAAGCCGAGCACGGTGGCTCACACCTGTAATCCCAGCACTTTGGGAGGCTGAGGTGGGTGGATCACTTAAGGTCAGGAGTTCAAAAGTAGATTAGTGGTTTCCCAGGGCTGGTGAGTGTTGGGGTGGGATTGGGGAATGATGGTTACAGGTTGCAGAGGTTCTGTTCTGTTCTGTTTTGTTTTGTTTTGTGACGGGGTCTCGCTTGGTCACCCAGGCTGGAGTGCAGCGGTGTGATCATGGCTCACTGAAGCCTCGACCTCCCAGGCTCAAGCAATCCTCCCACCTCAGCTTCTCCAGTAGCTGGGACTACAGCTACCCACCACCATGTCTGGCTAATTTTTGTGGTTTTTTGTTTTTTGTTTTTTTTTCGGTAGAGATGGGGTTTCACCATGTTGCCCAGGCTGGTCTTAAACGCCTGAGCTCAACTGATCCTTCTGCCTTGGCCTACCAAAGTGCTGGCATTACAGGCATGAGCCACTGTGCCCGGTTGGTTGTAGGGTTTCTTTTGGAGGGCTAAAAATGTTCAAAAATGGGTGTCCTGATGGTCGCACAGCTCTGTAAATATACTAAAGCACTGTGTGTTTAAAAGGGTGAATTGTAGGGCATGTGAATTACTACTCAATACAAAATTGTGTGCCACGGAAGTAAAACTAAAAAAAGTGGATAAGGGTGAGAGTGGTAGGCATTTTGGAGATGAGGAACGGAGGCATCGGTGGAGGGAGGAGTTGGGGACACAGCTTCAGTGCAGTCCCCCTCACCATGTCCCTGTTCAGAGGGCAGATCCCCCCACCAACACTCCCACCAAGACTCTGAGTCTAAGAAAACTCTTATTTTCCTGATCCACCATGAATACAGGATGCTTTCAAGTTTCATCACTGGTGTTCTTGTACTTCAAGAAAACAAAAAACAAAAAACAAAAAACAAAAAAACCTCTCTAAAATGTGGTGCGTTGAAGACAGGGAGTAAATGCAACCTGCAGATCTTCAGGGGGATTGATGATGTCATGATGGAATCTTCTGAATTTCTTTCTCAGGCTCCCCGCTAGGCCTTCCAAGACCTGCCTCATGGACCTTCAAACCCTCTGCAGGGGCTGGGTGGGCCAGCAACCTCCAGGTGTGAGCGCCAGGGCACAGGGAGGTCATTCTTGCCCAATCCCAATGGAGGCCGTGTCTGATCCCTCCAGGAAACTGCAGAAAGTTCGGAAGGAACCCCCCCGAACTACACATACGGCACAGACAGGAATTCCTTCTTGATTCCCGGTGGCTCCAGGTTCACGCTGAGAGCGCCCCTTATCAATGCTACAGAGCGACAGATGTGATTTATGGGAATCAAATCACCTAGCCTTGGATGAGAATCTCAGTCTGAGACCTGGAACTATCAGGCATGTAAGTCCAAGCTTGGAGAGATTTCTTGAAGCATTAGTGCCTCGTCCAGAACTCCCTACAACTTCCTTTAGGCTTTGAGCTGGGGCCCGGGAAGGACAGAACCCTCTTCTTTGGCCTTTCAAAATATTTCCACCAGACCCAGAGGGAAAGTCCTGGTGTTGGGTTGTCCCAAGACCATCCCTTTCACAAGCCTTAGAACTCGTTTTTTATCTTTCCTGAGATTCTGGATAATCATGTTTGATAAATACTTTTATTCCAGATGAGAGATGCTCGGGTCAACGTGGAGGCTGCCTGATGTCTGCTCAGTCTTAACCGGGAGACAGGTCCTGCTGCTGCAGCGATGGCTGGATAGGATGGCGTTACGGCCTCTTTTCCCGGGGCAGCACCTGGGGCCAGGAGGCCTAAGTCCCGTTGGCCTTCCAGCTTTGTGTTGCTCTCAGCCCTTTGCAAGCCTGTGCATCTCCAGCTGGGATAAACACCTCTCTCCTAATTTGGCTGGAATCTAAATGAGGTCTTCCAACATGCAACCACATCAGCTCCATGTTGCCCGAAGGTGCAGACTCCGTGCAAAGCTCTGAGCCTTAGGCTGTGCGCCGTGGGGTCTTTACAGCACAGGGCTACCCAGGCTGGGCTCCTGGGAGGGACTCAGCCCCACTTTCACCAGAGGGCGCCACACTCCTCCTTTATCACCATCGTTTCAGAGGCTCAGGAGAGGGGTCGGGCAGCCCTTCCAGGGAAGATTCTCACAGCTGCACCACTCTGCAAACGACTCAAAGGCATTGCAGTTTCCTATCGGGTCGCTGAACGATTTTATGAGGGAAAAACAGCTGACCTGGCCATGGCTCTTCTTCCATAAAATAATCAATTTTTGTATTTAGCAACAGCAGACCACAAACCGAGTTTCTTCTTTGGCTTCCATTCCAGTTTATGAGTCAAAAATAATTTTCCCCTTTTGCAAGTCCAACATCGATCCCACTTGGAAGCTGCGGTGGTCAAGAGATTCCTCAGAAATGAACCTGACAAAATGGAGCTGGTGACAGTTTTCCTTTCTCTAAAAAACTTCTGCCGAAACAGACCCTATTAATCGCGGGTGCAGCTACTATTCCAAGAAACTGCGTGAAGACATTTTTTTCTTTCTCAGTAGCTGTTCATCACGGTGAAGGAGACGATGACAGAGGTTCCCAACCCAAGCACTGGGCTACGCGCCTCTTCCACGCTGCACGAGATGAGGTTGGTCCAGGCACGGAATTTCCATGGCCCTAGCTCTCACTGTGCATGGGGGTCATGAGTGAAAGCTTCTCAGAGCATTTTTTGAGGGAGCCCAGCCCAGGAACCCTGAGGGGTGAGTGGTGAAGCCAGAGATGGGGTTTCACCATGTTGGCCATGCTGGTCTCGAACTCCTGACCTCAAGTGATCCACCTACCTTGCCCTCCCAAAGCGCTGGGATTACAGGCATGCGCCACTGTGCCCGGCCTGGAATTCCATTTTAAAAGGCCAGAGGTTTAGGGTTTTTGGTTTGAAATGGCACATGAATGCATATACTTAACCCTTCCTCTAAACTCCATCAAAATAACAGCAAAGGAATTTTTAAAAACTGTAAGCCTACAACAGCGGAGATTATCAGAGGAGGTTAACCAATTTAAAATTTTTTTTTTTTTTGGAGACGGAGTCTTGCTCTGTTGACCAGGTTGGAGCTGGAGTGCAGTGGCGCAATCTCAGCTCACTGCAACCTCCGCCTCCCGGGTTCAAGCAATTCTCGTGCCTCAGCAGAAAGGTAGGGAGCTTGATTCCCTGACCAGGTGACTAAGGGGTAGGGGGTTGTGCCACAAAATATACGTGCCTAGGAGCGTGTGTGCACATGTTTGAGTGTGTGGTGTGAGTGCACATGTGAGCTCATGTGTGTTAAAGTCACATGGATGCAAATCAGGGGTTGCCCTTCTCCTAGTGTCTGCCTGGAGGTGTGGGCGTTCACATGCATAGGCAGTCTCCTTTGTTGGCTCTTGCGCCTGCGTCTTTTGTAAATTTCCTGAAGGTGACCGGTCTCACTGCACCGCTCCCTGTAGATGACGCCACCAGGGACAGGGGTCTGGCCCCGCTGTGCCCTCCCACCCATGCACTCCAGGAAGCTATGGACGTCAGGCAGGGCAGCCCGGGAGGCCTCACAATCTAGGTGTTTTGCTTGCAGGCGTTCCCGGGCCACTCCTGGAACAACCTGGGTCCCTGGACCTCAAAAGCAGCGCTTGCATCCTTGAGGGTCTCTAAGGCTCAGCTTGGCCCCTTTGTCCTCTGGGGACCCGTGTTTTGGCCACCACTGCCCCGAATGGCACTGGCCTCTGTGCACACCATGCCCCTTGGCATGGTTTAAGCAAGTTTTTGTCCTTTGACATTTTTACAACAGAGATTTCATCTGGCGGTGGGAGTGGGGGAGGGCTGTGGGGAGGAGACGGAGTTGGAGGCAGAACAACTCATTCCTCATCCTAGGCCTTCCTCCTGCAGCCCTCTCTGTAAGCTGCCCTGCTCATTTTATAAAAGAAAGGAGCGCTTAGCTCTTCCCATGGGATTACTTAATCGCAGAATAGATGACGACCAGATGGCCTTTAACTGGATGGACTATATTTAGTCCTGCTACCTCTGTCCTGTTCCTTCTCGTCTCACTGCACATCTGTGAACGTGTCCTCAGGCCTGGCGTGCCCTGCAGACCTGGGACCTCTCTCCCACGCACCCTCCCTCCTCCACCTCTGGGCTGTGTCCACCTCTGGTGGCACTTGGCATTGCTTTTTCGAAAGTTCATGTGAATAGTAACCTTTCCATGTCTCTGTGTGCTTCTTCTAGTGCATCTCTCTGGTGTCGCCAAACTGCTCTGTGACTCTTTTGAGAATGTGTGTGTGTGTGTGCATGTGTATGCATATGTCCACATATGTGTATGCATGTATGTGTGTGCCTATGTGTGCACTTGCATGTGTGTATGTGCACATAGGTGCACGCATGTACGTGTGCATGCGTGTATGCACACGTATGTGCATATTTGTGTATACGCACACATGTGTATGTACGCGTATGCATGTGTGTGCACATATATGTATGTATGTGTGCATGGATGTGCATACGTGCATGTGTGCACACTTGTGCATGTATGTGCACGTGTATGTGTGTGCATATGTGCACATGTGTACGCATGTGTGTGTGTACATGTGTTTGCGCATGCACACGTGCACATGGCTGCTCCCACTAGCCCAGCAGCATCCAGCTTTCTGCCTCCCAGCTTCCTCCACTAACCCCTGACCAAGCCAAATGGCTATGTGACAAAGAACATACCAAGTTAGTGCGAAGAATAATCTGGATTACCTGGAAAGCCTTCAAAGCATGCCAAGAAGAAACAGAGAATTTGAATCAAAAACCTGTTAAAAGAAAAACCTTAGACAAATTATATTTAATAGAGGTTAACTGAGCGAAGAACGATTCGCGAATTGGGCAGCCCCTAGACCAGAGTAGGTTCAGAGAGACTCCAGTGTAGCCATGTGGTGGAGGAAGATTTATGGACAGAAAAAGGAAAGTGATGTACAGAAAACAGAATTAGGTATAGAAACAGCCGGATTGGTTACAGCTGGGTGTTCACTTTATTTGAACCAGGTTTGAACAGTTGACTGCCTTTTATTGGCCAAAACTTGGCGACTTGCACTAGAGTAGGTTGCAGTCTGTTTACATATTCAGTGAGGTGACAGTTTACTATGCACAGAGAAAACTTTAGGCTGAACTTAGAATATGCAAGGAGGCAGAGTTAGGCTATACTTAACATACCTAAGGGTCACGAGTACACCAGGGCTTTCCAGCAAGTTCCTGATCCCTGTAGAAAGACAAGGTCCACCAAGAACTCGACAGCAACTCAGGGCCAAGGTCGGAGGGCTCTGCTGGTGGAAACACTGCTGTCTGCCAAGTACAGCCCAGACCCATCTGTCCAGAGCTCCTTCCGCTGTCCTGTCCTTGGCTGTGCTGGGCTCTGCTTGTTCAGAGCTCACAGACAATCACAACCCTGCATGGGAGCCTCTCTGACTCTGTCTCCTCCTCTCAATGCATTAAAACTCCATTTATTTTCTGCTTCTCTTTCCATCTTCCTGATTTTGTCATTGTACTCTCCCATCCTCCCCATCCCTGAAGCTTAGCCAAGAGCCTTTCTTCTCCTACCTCTGTCATCTCCTTCTCTGAAAGCTGATAAATTGCCCAGGAGTGTTTTTGTTTTGTTTTGTTTTTTTTGAGACGGGATCTCACTCTACGGCCCAGGCTGGAGTGCAGTGGTTGGACGATGGCTCACTGCAGCCTGAACCTCCTGGGCTTAAATGATCCTCCTGCCTCAGCCTTCCAAGTAGCTGGGACTACAGACGTGTACCACCACGCCTGGCTAATTTTTATATTTTTTGTAGAGATGGGATTTCTCACTATGTCGCCCAGGCTGGTCTCAAACTCCTGGGCTCAAGCAATCTTCCTGCCTGGGCCTCCCAAAGTGCTGGGATTACAGGTGTGAGCCACAGCGCCCAGCCCTCGGGAGTGTTCATCCTTCCCTTGTAAGGTCATTGAAATAGCTTCTTTCCTGTCCCCTAGGCTCCAGCCTGCACAGATGGGTCTCTTTCTTTGCCTTTGTGAATATATATAGTTGTAACCACCCAGCTTAGCGAGTAATGAAATTCATGGGCCCCAACGATAGGACTTAGTTTTCTTGGCCCCTAAGATGCTGGGTACACACAACACCACACTGCTCCAGAATGCTGTGGGGTGAGAGAAATGACCTTCTTACCTGTGGAACCAGGTTCTTCTTGGAGAACAAAATGTCTTTGTTTAGGAAAATACCCGGCTGAGGGGTGACAGGAGAGGTCCTCAGGGGTAGGTGAAAAAGGAGACCAAAAAACCAAAAACAAAACCTTCAGTTGTTCTGCATAATGGGAGAACAGGCATTTGGGAAGAGAGAGAAGAAAGAAGGAATATAGGCAGCCAGTGGGTGCGGCCAGAATCCAGTTGTCAGAAATGGCTTGAGGAGATTTAAGAACAGGACAAGG
This sequence comes from Pongo pygmaeus, assembly GCF_028885625.2. Classification (NCBI taxonomy): domain Eukaryota; kingdom Metazoa; phylum Chordata; class Mammalia; order Primates; family Hominidae; genus Pongo; species Pongo pygmaeus. Next base: position 221,785,137 of record NC_072373.2, read on the forward strand.
TGAATATTCCATTTTAAGTTGTTTGTGTTTGTAAATACAATCTGTCTCCTCAGACCTTCAGCAAAGACTGTGATGCACAGAAACGTCTTTTGTTGTCATTGTTACTATTACTTGCTGATATGGTTTGGCTGTGTCCCCACCCAAACCTCATCTTGAATTGTAGCTCCCATGATTACCACGTGTTGTAGGAGGGACCCAGTAGGGGGTAATTGAATTATGGGGGCAGGTCTTTCCTGAGGTGTTCTCATGACAGTGAATATTATGAGATCTGATGGTTTTCTAAAGGGTCTCACGAGGTCTGATGGTTTTATAAAGGGGAGTTCCCCTGTACAAGCTCTCTTTTTGCCTGCCTCCATGTAAGACGTGCCTTTCGCCTTCTGCCATGATTGTGAGGCCTCCCCAGCCATGTGGAACTGTGAGTCCATTAAACCTCTTTCCTTTATAAATTATCCAGTTTTGGCTATGTCTTTATCAGCAGCATGAAAATGGGCTAATACACTTAATTTTCTTTTCTTTTCTTTTTGAGACGGAGTCTTACTCTGTCGCCTAGGCTGGAGTATAGTGGCTCGATCCTGTCTCACTGCAACCTCCACCTCCTGGGTTCAAGTGATTTTCCTGCCTCAGTCTCCCAAGTAGCCGGGATTACAGGCACCTGCCACAACACTTAGCTAATTTTTGTATTTTAGTAGAGACAGGGTTTTGCCATGTTGGCCAGGCTGGTCTCGAACTCCTGACCTCAAGTGATGCCCCTGCCTCAGCCTCCCAAAGAGCTGGGATTACAGGTGTGAGTCACTGTGCCTGGCCAATACACATAATTTTCAAATAGAAGGAAAGAGGCGACACCCAGTTTGGGTTGAGGCTGGCATGGAGATGAAGCTACAGGCACAGGCTCAGACAGGATCAGAGCAGGGACAGGGCAAAGGCTGGGCTCCAGGGCAGGTGGCAGCCAGGAGAAGAAGCCTTGGGGAGGCTTGGACCTGCTCCAGGGTCTGGGTGCGCTTGAACCCCTCTGGAAGGAGATGATGCCTACAGCTGCCGTCAGGCATGCAGGCATCTGCCTGGACCTGTTTTGGGGTCGGGGCCCTGAGGAAGGCCTGCCACACTTAGTGATCTTAGTGACCGTCTCATCTCATGGACAGTCTGGAGACAGAGATGCCACATGTGGGTCTGCTCCTTCGACAAGCACTTATGGAGCAATGACCGTGTCAGGTACGGTGCCACAGGGCATGGGGACACAGGGAGAAACCTGCTCACAGATCCACAGTTCTCGTTGCTTCCTAGAATAAGAATCCCTTTCCTCCCTAGAAACCTTTACCAGCTCCTCCTGCCTAAAGGTGAAGTCTACCAAAGTCCACATTCCTGAGTGTGGAAGGTGACCCTTTGCAGCCTGGCCCCAGCTCACCTGTTCAGCCTCCTCCTCCAACACCCTCAGGAAACCCCCTGCCTTCTGGCCCATCTAATGCGTCTTGATGTTCCCAGAATGCATCGGGTAGGCAGCAAAGCCTCTGTTCCCTCTGCTCTTTTCACCTGGACCTCCCCCACCCATCCTTCAAAGCCAAGTGAGCCATCACTGGCCATGTGGCTCACCTTGACCTCTCCTTCCTTCTTGCCACCCCACCACTGTCCCCAGGCCCAACAGCCGCCACCACGTGGCTGTTACTGGGCTCCCACGGGGTCTCGGCCTGCAGGGATGGAGTGGGTCATCACAAGTGGTTTTCCTGCACCATCATAAGAGGTGGGCCTTGTCTTATTTATCTCAGTGTCCACCCAGCGCCTGGCACAGTCTGCATCTCCTGGATTGAGCTGTTAAGGCAGTGAGGATGGGGAACACGCTCATGTAAGGATGTGGGGTACCTTCTCCAGTGTTGAGAGGACAGGAACATCAGTTATGGCTGCGGCTTCCTTTCTGGCTAATTTTCATCCAGCTCCCAGTAGAAATAGCTCCCTTTGCCCATATCAGAAAACATCTGCTCCCACTAGCTGCCCAGTCATGTACCAACACTATAAATATCCTGGCTGGGTCTCCCCTGCCTTGGCAAAGGGACCAAGAGAACTTGGAAAGAGTGAGCCCCAAGTGAGATGAGGGTGGCGGGAGTGAAGAAGCAGAAATTGCCCAATCTCCCTCTTCTGACGCCCCCAGGCACAGGCTGACAGTGCTTCCCACGTGGGCTCAGACCCCCCCTCCCGCCCCCGCCACCCGCAGGATTCCTGGGAATTCGACAGAGACAGATAAGCATCAGCTACTTTTGGTCTGGTGATTTTCAACAAGATTGTCTGGTGCAAAGACCCAGTTCATCTCTCACCAGCCGATACGTAGCTTGGAACTCAGTCTGAGCCAATCTTCCCAATTCCAGCAGGATGCCTGCAGGACGGAAAATGACAGGGGAAAAGAGTTGCTTTATGTGCACATTTTAAAAGGAACCATGTAATTCTATGCTCCTTGAAGCTTCTTCTTATTTAATAAACTGAAGACCTAAATTCCAAGTAGTATTTTGCTCTAGAACATGCACAGATTTCCAAGGAGGTTAGCGTTTGGGAGAAGAGACCAAAGAAAAACTCAGGTTTCATCTAAAAATACAACTGTTCCCCCCACCCCGTGGGGATCACACGCCATGTTTGTGAAACTGGTGTGTGACACAGCGGGTTTGTGGCTACAGCAGAAGGAAACCTCTTCTTTATTCTCCAGGGAACATTCAACACTAACATTGCTGGGTCGGGTGGGGGCTGGTTTGCCCCCAGTCCTAAGATGAAATCTCTCACAGCCATGTGACCTTCCAGCAGCTCTTGGATAAGAAAAATCCTCCGGTTACTTCAAGTCCACAGTGCTCTGTTTGTGACAGGGATCCCTTGAAGTTAAAATTCTTCCCAGCCAGTAGCCTTCCTGTCTGCCGGCCTCCCTCCCACTCCCTGGGCTGCCTGGACTCCTGGAGGGTGAAGTGGGAGGAGGGGGCGGCACCTCCTCACCATCATTTCCTTTGGCTGTGTAAATATTTCAAGCGAATTTTTCTCCTGTGAGGGGCTGAAGCGTTCCTTGGAGACTTCCTGGAAGCTGGGGGGTTGCTCATTTGAGGGGGCGAGGACATCTTCAGCGGACGCCTGGGTTCCCTGGCTCAGCCTTTTCTCCTGGTGGCCCCCCTGGGCGGTTCCTTCTCAGGGTCCATGTCTGGTCCATGGGAAACACTCATGCATCCTTTGTCCCAGGAGGTGGGAGTCTCCCCAGGGAAGCCACCTTTCCTTGTTCTTTTTTTTGTTTGTTTTTGAGATGGAGTCTCACTCTGTTGCCCAGGCTGAAGTGCAGTGGCACCATCTCGGTTCACTGCAACCTCCACCTCCCGGGTTCAAAGGATCCTCATGCCTCAGCCTTCCTAGTAGCTGAGATTATAGGCATGCACCGCCACACCCAACTAATTTTGTATTTTTGTAGAGATGGGGTTTTGCTATGTTGGCCAGGCTGGTCTTGAACTCTTGGGTTCAAGCGATCTTCCCGCCTCGGCCTCCCAAAGTGCTGGGATTACAGGTGTGAGCCACTGCACCCAGCCTCACCTTTCCTTGTTTTGACTTCAGGGCTTCTTGCCTTTAGGATTTCTCAGGCAGGTGACAGACACCAGTTGTCAGGTCCCCAATCTCTTGGGTACCTCTGACAGCTCTCTGAAGGGTCTCCTTGAAGTCCTTCTTGCTAGGCCTCCCTTGTTTCATCCACAGCAGGGACGGGATGGGGAAGAAACGTGCCCCAGCATCCAAGCACTGTCTCAAAAGAAGTTCTCTCGGCCAGGTGCAGTGGCTCACGCCTGTAATCTCAGCACTTTGGGAGGCTGAGACGGGCAGATCACCCGTCAGGAGGTAAGGAGTTCAAGACCAGCCTGGCCAACATGGTGAAACCTCGTCTCTACTAAAAATACAAAAAAATTAGCTAGGCGTGGTGGCAGGCGCCTGTAATCCCAGCTACTCAGGAGGCTGAGGCAGGAGAATCCCTTGAACCTCGGAGGTGGAGGCTGCAGTGAGCCAAGGTAGGCGTCACTGCACTCCAGCCTGGGCGGTAAGAGCGAAACTCTCTCTCAAAAAAAAAAAAGTCGTCTCTCATTGTAACCTCTCTTGACCTTGCCACCTTCTGCCCTGGGGGCGGTCACAGGTTCCCGGAAGCCTCTTTGCAGGCCCTGGTGAGCTGATTCAGCACCTCACTTTGGAACTTTGGAGTTGTTGGCACCTACTGCTTTGTTTTCCACCTCAGGAGTTTTGCCAGAATTGAAACAGTATCTTTTTTATTTTTATTTTTTGAGACAGAGTCTTGCTCTATCACCCAGGCTGGAGTGCAGTGGCTGGATCTCAGCTCACTGCAACCTCTGCCTCGTGGGTTCAAGCAATTCTCCTGCTTCAGCCTCCCAAGTAGCTGAGTTTACAGGCATGTGCCACCACACCTGGCTCATGTTCGTATTTTAGTAGAGACAGGGTTTCGCCTTGTTGCCCAAGCTGACCTTGAACTCCTGACCTTGGGTGATCCGCCTGCTTCGGCCTCGCAAAGTGCTGGGATTACAGGCGTAAGCCACTGTGCCCAGCCAAAACAGAATCATTTTTAACATCTTGTTCCATTTCTATTTGCTGAAGGTAGCAGGACCAGGAGATAGTTTTAATAGCATAGCTGGTCTTCTTTGGTTTATTGATATTCTAGGCATTTCCAGTGTCCTACAATTACTGCAGTAATTGTAGGCTACTAGTGGCTTCAAAAGTTGCTGGTCACCTCATGGTCATAAATGGCTGCAGCTGCTCTAGGAATCACACCCAGAGTCGAGGTAGGAAGAAGGGGAAGGGGCATTTCTAGTCCTATCCGTCTCTCATTAAAGAAAAGCAAGACCTCTCCTAGAGGGCCTTTGGAAGGCATGCACGTGTGTGTCCTTTGGTAGAACTGGGCCAGGTACATCTGGCTTTCCCAGCCTCCTGAGTGGAGATGGCAAGCAAAAAGGGGGTTGGGAACAGTGATGTGTTAGTCAAGCTATAGCATCAGCATCACTGGGCAGCTCACATGAACCAAGGTGCTGGCTATTCCCCGGGAATGCCTTTCCCATCCTTCCCATCCTCCTCTTCATTACCAAATACTATTAATGGACTCATATGAATGACACTGTGTAATAACACTTTGAATACAGGAAATCAGGCTCCATTCTCAACGGGCTCATCCTAATTCGAGTAGTCGCTACACAGACATTGCTGCAAGCATCACACATGGTACTACTGTGGCCCATATCATTGAAGTGGAATTTTAATCTTGACTCAGGAAAATTCAGATATTACAAAGTGAGCTGGGTGTACTGGAATGCACCTCAAGGCTTGAAAACGTGTCTCGGCCAGGCATGATGGCTCACACCTGTAATCCCAGCACTTTGGGAGCCAAGGTGGGTGAATCAACTGAGGTCAGGAGTTCGAGACCAGCCTGGCCAACGTGGCGAAACCCCATCTCTACTAAAAATATTTAAAAAATTAGCCAGGTGTGGTGGTGCATGCTTGTAATCGCAGCTACTTGGGAGTCTGAGGCACGATAATTGCTTGAACCCAGGAGGCAGAGGTTGCAGTGAGCTGAAGTTGTGCCACTGTACTCCAGCCTGGGCGACAGAGCGATACTGCATATATTAAAAAAAAAAAAGAAAAGAAAAAAAAAGAAAACGTGTCTCAAACCATTAGGATGGAAGTGGGGGGGTGGTCTCTGCAACACTTCATCAAAAATTAGATGTAGCTTGAATGTTTTTTGTGAAAATTTAGCTTCATTTGTATTTGGTTGTGTGTAGACCTTTTCTAGAGAGAACTGTATGAACTCAACTACTGAATTGTATGAACTCAACTACTACGTTGAATTTCTGGTCTAAAATTAGTTTTTGAGTCAGATTTCTCTCAGAGCTCGAAGGATTCCCTGAAAGTAGACTAGGTACACTTTCCTTCTAGTTCAGTGCTTTTTTTTCCCTTTATTTTTACATTTCTATTTATTTATTTATTATTCGTTTCTGTTTTGAGACGGAGTCTCGCTCTGCCACCCAGGCTGGAGTGCAGTGATGTGATCTCGGCTCTCTGCAACCACCACCTCCCAGGTTCAATCGATTCTCTTGCCTCAGCCTCCTAAGTAGCTGGGATTACAGGCGCCTGCCACCACGCCCAGCTAATTTTTGTATTTTTAGTAGAGATGGGCTTTCACCATGTTGGCCAGGCTGGTCTCAAACTACTGACCTCAAGTGACCTGCCCGCCTCGGCCTCCCACAGTGCTGGGATCACAGGCCTGAGCCACCACGTCGGCCCCTTCTGTTCTTCCTGTGGCCCTCACATCACTGACCTATCTGCTGTGGGTAAATCAGGGTTGCTCTGGGCTTGTTTACTTACTGCAACCAGAAGGATAATAATAGCCTCAGTATTGATAGGGTTGATATACGGTTGTTTTATTTAAGCCACGTATTTCTTTTATTGTAAGTTTAATTATAATACTAGTTATTAAAAAATTATGTCACCCCATGAAACAGTCTGTCTTCTTAAAAATATATGAAAATGGCTACATCCAGACCATGGAATATTATTCAGTGGAAATGAGCTATCAAGCCATGAACAAACATGGAGGAAACGTAAACGCATATTATTAAGTGAAAGAAGCCACTCTGAAAAGGCTATGTTCCATACGATTCCAACTATGTGACATTCTGGAAAAAGCAAAGCCTTGGGGACCAGGGGTTGGGGGAGGGAGAGGTTAGCAGGCGGAGCACGGGGGATTATCAGGCACTGAAATTACTCTGTATGACACAGCAATGGCAGGTACAGGTCATTGTACACTTGTCAAATTCCACAGAATGTATGACACCAAGAGTCTGTAATGTAGATGACGGATCTTGGGTGATAATGATGTGTGAATCGTTTCACCGACTGTCAGATGAACCGGCTGCAGGGTGTTGACATAGCGGGAGGCCGTGGGTATGTTGGGTAAGGAAGTCTATGGGACCTCTGCATTTTCTGCTCAAATTTGCTGTGAACTAAAACTGCCTAAAATATAAAGTCTGTTTAAATAAATAAATATGTATGTATGAAAGAATGAAAATTGGTGGAATAGAGAGGCCTGGGTATATTTTTTCTTAGAAGTCCAGCCTATTTGAGTCCCAAGATCTGCCAACAGATCCTTCCTCCACGTCTGAAATGATGTTGCGTCAGGCAGAGGCACACGGCCCCGACTGTCTCCAGTACAGACATTTCTTAGGCCACTTCACCTTCCTCTGCTTACAGCTCCCTCCAGGCAGCCGTGGGGCCTGCCTGTGCTCATCCTGCAGGCAGAGAACATTGCCAGGTCAGCAGTATACACCGTCCCCTTAGACACAAGGAGTGTTATTTAGTCTAGAAACTCTCAAAGGAAATATCCGCTTGCACGTGAAAAATCTCTGGAATTTCTCTGTTCCTCTCTGTCCAACGTCGTTGTATCTGCAAAACCTCCTTGAAAAGCTCCTGTGCACAACTGCTGCCTTGTTCGGGCCCGACTGCTTCAGGCCTGACCCCAGGGCACTTCTGTCCCAGCCAGTGTCATTCAGAGTGGTTTCTGCTTCTCCAAGATGGGCTGTGCCCAGGGTGAAGGAAGGAGGAGGGGTAGGGAGAGAAGAAGGAGGTGGGGGGATGAGGTGAAGAACAGAGAGGGAGGAGAAGGAGGGAGAGGAAGGGGAGGACCCTCTGAAGGTCAGAAGTGAGATGTTTTACAATTTTTTTTTTTTTTTGAGACAGAGTCTCAATGTGTCACCCAGGCTGGGGTGCAGTGGCACAATCTCGGCTCACTGCAACCTCTACCTCCTGGGTTCAAGTGATTCTCCTGGCTCAGCCTCCCAAGTAGCTGGGATTACAGGTGCCTGCCACCATGCCTGGCTAATTTTTGTATTTTTAGTAGAGATGGGGTTTCACCATGTTGGCCAGGCTGGTCTCGAACTCCCAACCTCAGGTGATCCACCTGCCTCAGCCTCCCAAAGTGCTGGGATTACAGGCGTGAGCCCCCACGCCCAACCCCATTTTACAATCTTAAATTCCCAGCCCTTGACTATTTTAGCCTTGTCATTTCTCAGTCTATAATTAAGGTGATGAAGATGTGTTTGGATGTAGAGGATAAAAAAAACTATGGGCTCGTTTCCCGACATCCCTGTCTTAGTCTCGGTCTCTTCCTTAAATTGCTTTTGCTGTGCATTCACTCATTTCCCCGTTTCTAGCCTTTCTCTACCCCACTTCTAAATTCTTCCTTTCTTGAGCCCTTCTCTCCCCAAGAGACAACTGATGGTGACAGATCTGGAATTTGATGGGATCTTGCTATGTTGCCCAGCTGGCCTCAAACTCCTGGGCTCAAGTGATCCTCCTGCCTCAGCTTCCTGAGTAGCTGGGACTACAGGCACCACCATCACACCTGGCTCAGATCTGGAGTTTCTGATTAGGCATGCTGGGACCCAGGGGAGTGTCCAAGGGCCTTACCCAAGTGGTCTAGGAAGGTGCATGGCCTTGAGCACCCGCCTTTGCTTTCTTTGTACCATGAAGACACGGAAACCTGCTTTCCTCCTGGCCGGTCCATGCTGCTCACTCCCAGCATTGTTTCTCGGGTCATCTTGTATCTACCCAAGCCGTTTCAGCAGCAAAGACAAAAGACCACTAACCTCCCTGCTCCTTTTATAAATGGCTTTTATAACTATCCTTCTTCTCTTCATGCCAGCAGGCTGAGATAAACCAGACTAACACAGAAAAGGAGAAGGTGGAAAAAATCTGAGGGAAAGAGGGTGCCCTTTGGAAAACAAGCACTACTCAAGTGCCAGGTGTGAAGGTTTTAAATAGAAACCTGCTTACACTGCACTTAGAACAACAGCAGCTGACACAGCGAGGTCCCAGTTCTTTTCAGAAGATGAACATTGAACTTCCAGATAATTCTGGGGCAGTCACGAGTTCACCATAGCAAATGCTATAGCTCGGCGGCCCATTCTGCCTGTGCATCTCAAACTTCCACTTTAGGAGTTTATCTTCCACATTATAGGCTAACCCTCTCACTTTCCAAAACACAATGACTGTTTTTTCAAAATGTGGTCATATGTGGGAATTTCATGACATCATACCCTTGAAAATGTGAAGCTTTGGTCTTAAAATACTCGATGGGGCAAATAATAAACCTCTTGATTTTTTTTTTTTTTTTTTGAGACAGGGCCTCACTGTCGCCCAGGCTGGAGTGCAGTGGTGTGATCACGGCTCACTGCAGCCTTGACCTCCCAGACTCAAGCAATCCTCCCGCCTGAAGTGATTCCCCCACCTCAGTGTCCCAAGTAGCTAGGACTGCAGGTGCGCACCAGCATACTGGATAATTGAAAAAAAAAATTTTTTTTTTTTTTTTGTAGAGACAGAGTCTCACCATGTTGCCCAGGCTGGTCTCGAACTCCTGAGCTCAAGTGATCCTCCTGTCTTGGCCTTCCAAAGTGCTAAGATTACAGGCGTGAGCCCCTGCACCCGGCCAGAGCTCATTTCTGAAACTGACTGGCACATGCTCAGGAGACTGCGTTCAGGAGGCATAATCAAGTATTCATATAGGCCAAGGCTTGGCGCTGCAGTCTCTTTGATCTGGAAATATTTTCCCTTCCAACAGGAATAGAGAGGTTACTTTGGGGTCACTTGCTAGCTCACAAAAGACTTTTTCAAATGAGACGAAAGAAAAGAAGTTCCAATTTGTTGGGAGAACACTCGTGAGCGTTGGGATCACAAAGCCTGGTGAGCCGCCAGCCCCACTGTATCTCTGGGCAGGGAGGGTAGTGAGCCCCCAGGGCGGACGGGTGAGCACCACGGGTTCCAGTCCGTGGAGGAGGCGCTGGAGGCCCCTGCTTCCTCCAGGTGTCCCTTACACACACTTTCCAGTCAGGCTCTTGGCTCAGGCGCCGGCCCTTTCCCGTGGCGTGGGCATCAGCTCTCCAGCCCTCTCTGCAAAGCCCGGTGCGATGGCTGCCTGCCTGCCTGTGGTTGCCTCGCTGACAACTCCGCCAGTTCAACAGCTCTGTTAATGATCAGGGGAGGGTGACAGCATTTCAGATGCATTTCCTCCTAGGAGCTCAGAAAAAGCCAGGAGCAATTGGCCCCAGTGGAGCAAACACCTGGGTTCCTAAGTCATGGAAGGCTCTGCCTTTCCTGGGAATGACCCTACTTTCCCACATCTGTTGGGAAAGCTGATATATGAAGTCAGAAGGGCAGCAGGGTGGAGGGAGATAGCAAAGTGACATTGCATCTGCCCAGCTCCTCAAAGCTCTCGGAGGAATCAGAAGACACAACGGTTCCTTTGAGTTTAAAGAATTCTAGTTCTTCCATCACTGGAGAAACATTTGCAAAAGCATCCAAGACTAGTGCCTGGTGTGCAGTGGGCACTCAGTAAATGCTGCAGGGTGGACATGCCTGGCACTGTGCTGGCACCAGGCTGTGGCAGTAGGCGAGAGTCAAAAATCTCTGCCAGGCAGAGCTGGCACTCCAGAGGGGGAGGCAGATAAGGAACAAGTAATGTGCTATTTCAGATGGGGATAGAAGCTGGGGGCGTCACGTGTGGAAGAACATGCATGCAAGTGCCTGGGGAGGGGGCATGTCAGTCAAGACTGAAAGGAAGGGAGGGAGCTGTGGGGATGGCCTCAAGAGTGTTCCTGCTGGAGGGAAGGGCATGTGCCAAGATCCTGAGGTGGGTGTGTCTCTGGTGTGGATGGGCATCAGCAGGGCGGCCAGTGCAGCTGTGCCAAGTGGGTAGAGAGCAAAGGTCATGAGGCCAGGGAGGGGAAGGAAAGAACTTGGTTTAGTGCCTGCTGTGGTTTGAATGTGTCCCCCAACATCCATGTGTTGGAAACTTGATCCCTAATATGGAGATGTTGGGAGGTGGGACCTTTCAGAGGTGTTTAATGGATGATGAATTAATGCCATTATTTCAGGAGTGGGTTCCTTATAAAGGAATGAGTTCAGCCCCCTTTGGTCTGTCTTTCTCTCCCACCCACTCCTGCCCGTCCGTCTTCTGCCATGGGATGATGCAGTAAGAAGGCCCTCGCCAGATGCTGGCGCCTTGATCTTGGACTTCTCAGCCTTCAGAACTGTGAGAAATAAATTTCTGTTCATTATGAATTACCCAGTCCCACGCATTCTGTTAGAGCAGCACAAAACAGGCTAAGTCAGAGCCATATCTTCAAAAACTTCCCAAAGAATATTCAAGGGAAAAAATAATTTTAAAAGATTATAAAATGAGGCTGGGTGTGGTGGCTCATGACTGTGAGCCCAGCGCTTTGGGAGGCGAAGGAGGGCAGACTGCTTGAGCCCAGGAGTTCGAGACCAGCCTGGGCAACATGGCAAAACTCTGTCTCTACAAAACATACAAAAAAAATTAGCTGAGGGTGGTGGTGTGCACCTGTAGTTACAGCTAACTTGGGAGGCTGAGGTGTGAGGATCACCTGAGCCTGGGAGCTGGAGGCTGCAGTGAGCTGTCATCCCACCACTGCACTCCAGCCTGGGTGACAGAGTGAGACCCCATCTCAAAAACAAACAAACAAACAAACAAACAAAATAAACATTATAAGATGATGTAACCATGACAATGTTGATAAAACAGGGTACAGAATTGATGGCAAACAACACATGTTTGAGTCAGGAACAGGAGCAGACAGAAGGAGCATCTTGGGGCTGAGACAGGTAGTGTGGGCTCCTGAGGAAAGCAGTGGGAGAAGTGAGCTGGGACTGTGATTGTCCAGCGGGCCCCATGGACCCTACAGCATGTCGACTCTCAAGTGAGGAGAGGTGTTCCGAAATCTCCTATGGCAGGTGGACCGACCCTTAGGATGAGACAGTGAGTCTTCATCCTAGACTGACAACCCTCTCCTCCTGTTGAGGCCACAGGGAGAGACAGCTCCCCTCTTTACAGCTGGGACTGTGTCTTCTCTACGTTGTTGATTCTTGTGTTCACAACAACTGCCTTCAGTCTCATTGTTCTCCTGTTGGGAGAGCGTGGGGCGTGGCCATCAGTCTGGTTGTCAACATTGGGGCAGAGAAAGTTTCTTCTTGAATCTGCCTTTGCCTCCAATGCCTAAACCATCTCCTACTCCAGAGTCTTTTTCTCCATGGCACTTTTCAGATTTTTAGGCAAAAGTCATCACATCATATGATGCCCACGATTATTTTGATATCCAAACCAAATCATGCTTAGCCTCCTCCTAGCTCACTGTGCTCACGTAGGGAAATTGCTGCCAGGGCAGAGATAGCTGCTTCAGACTCTGACCGTGCACTTTCTTGATACTGCTGTCCTATGGCAACAGCTCAGGACTTGGACAAACAGGTCAGTGACACTCCAGCTCTTTGCCGCTTCGAGCCACCGGGAGCCAGACCCCTGGCATTGTGGTGGGATGCCACCCTTCCCTTCTGCCCTGAGTCTCCCCAAGAACTCTGTGAACTCACAGATGGTCACTCCACGAATGTGTGTTCTTCATGAGTGTTCTGAGTACTTGTGACTTTTGTTTTTGTTTTCATCAGTGTGGGGAGCTGGCTGAAAGGACACTATGACCTGTGGGAAGTCATTACCTTTGGAGGTGGCTTCCATGGCACTCTGAGTCACTCTCATACCACACACGTGGAACCATCCTGGGATAAATAATTCTTAAAACCCTACCCCATTTCCTGGCAGCGTGAAGCTCATGGTGCGCGGGGGTTGTCCAGGAGCGAGGTGTTGCAATACCAAGGGGGCAGGTTGAAGAAGGAACCACTGTGCCAGGGGAAGCTTGCACGTGACCTCATCATGTCGAGGCTGAGTCTGCTTCCACAGGGAGAGGAGCCGGGCCACAGACAACGCTAGGGAGAGCAGCTGACCTGGGGGAGCTGGGGGAAGACTGCCCTGGAAGTTGTGACAAACGCCGGTCAGATTCTAGTGGGAATGCTGTTTGCTGACTCCTTTGCCGAAACCCCAGCTGTGCTGGGAACTGACCTCATTCATGAAGTAAACATTGAATCAGATACCAGCAGCCCTAACCCTGGTTGAGTGGAAATAACATGGACGTTTCCATAATTATGAAGCTGCCAATTGGATTTGGCAAGAGAATCTCCAAATATGTCAATCGGAATGAGTTCATTACCTCTTCTTGCCAACTTAATCAGAAGCCAATTGCCTTGTTGCGGTTGAAATTATTTGTATGAAAATGCTTTACTTACATTTTAGTTTTTATATTCCAAATAATGTACTGGAAAGCAGCGTAGTCTAGCAACTGGACGACAATATTGGGAATCCGTCGATTGGCGCCCAGTCCTGGCTGCATCTGTGGCTCGCTGTGCCAGCAGTAACCGCACTCAGCCTCGTAATCCTGTTAGTGGGAGGCGGGGGCTGGGCAGTGAGGTCCTGTCTCATGACACGATCTTGGTGAGAATCTTGGGGCCTGGTGTTTGTGTGTTCTGCCTCATGGCCACAGACACTGACTGCAGGTTCACACGGTCCACTTGGGATTACTTAGAGGCTGTGCACTCAAGTTACAGGTTCTTTAGGCTCTGGGTGTCCCTTCTCTCCTCACTCCTTCCTTTGCACGCAGTTCTTTCAGGAGATGAAAGAGCTGTTTGTTACTCCTTAGTAGCTGAGACGACTGTTTGCAATGCAGTTTCACAGTTTGGGGGAGAAATCATTTCCAATTATTCCTTTCTTATCCTTGTTTATTTACAGAAGCAGCAGAACATTACCATTCGGAGCCTGAACCATGGAGTCAGACTGCCTGAGTTCAAACCCCAGCTCTGCCCTTTAGAAGAGGGGTGACCTGTCTATAGCCATTGCACCCTGAACGTGCCAGATCTTGTCTCATCTTGGAAGCTAAGCAGGGTTGGGCTTGGATGGGAGGAGGGTGAACTGAGGCAGGTTACTTAGCCTCTCTCCTGTGCCTCCACTTCCTCATCTATAAAAAATGGAATGAAGCCAGCACCTACTTCAGGGGTGTGTGAGAGGAAACAGTTCATTTCTGCAAAGCACTGAGAATGTGGTAAGGGCTCAATAAGGATCGCCAGCCTTTGTATTAGCCCATCTGTGCTGCTCTACCAAAATACCACAGATTGGGTCATTTATCAACAATACAAGTTCATTTCTCAAGAGTTCTGGGAGAGTCCAAGATGAAGGTGCCAGCATTTGGTGTCTGGCGAGGGCCTTCTTGCTGCATCCTCAGGTGGCAGAAAGCAGGAGGGTGAGGGGGCCGAACTCACTCCCTCAGGCTCTTTTATAAAGGCCCCACCTCTCAATACTACGGCCATGGGGATCAGCTTCAACGTGAGTTGTAGAGTGGATACCAACATTCAAACCATAGCAGCCTTGGCCGGGCGCAGTGGCTTACGCCTGTAATCCCAGCACTTTGAGAGGCTGAGGCAGGCAGATCACTTGAGGTAAGGAGTTCGAGACCAGCCTGGCCAACATGGCAAAATGCCATCTCTGCTAAAAATACAAAAATTAGCCAGGCATGGTGGCACGTGCCTGTAATCCCAGCTACTTGGGAGGCTGAGCAGAAGAATTGCTTGAACCTGAGAGGCGAGGTTGCAGTGAGCCAAATCGCACCACTGCACTGAAGCTTGGGCGACAGATCTAGACTCCGTCTCAAAAAAAACAAAAACAAACCAACAAACCATAGCAGCCTTTATTATCATTATATATATATATATATATATATATATATTTTTTTTTTTTTTGAGACAGGATCTTGCTCTGTCGCCCAGGCTGGAGCGCAGTGGTGTGAACCTGGCTCACTGCAGCCTTGACCTCCCAGGCTCAAGCGATCCGGCTGCCTCAGCCTCCCATGTAGTTGGGACCACAGGAATGTGTCACCATACCCAGCTAATTTTTAAATTTTATATAGAGACCGGACCTTGCCATGTTGCCCAGGCTGGTCTCAAACTCCTGGGCTCAAGCAATCCTCCTGCCTCCGCCTCCCAAAGTGCTGGGATTACAGGTGTGAGCCACTGTGCCTGGCATATTATCATGATTACTCTTACTATTGGTCTAAATAAACAAGAACAGACAGTACGGAGTGGCCACTTGTACATCGTGTACTGAGAAATTTACAAGGTGTAAATCAATAACTACATTCCAGGCATGATAAGAAGCCATGTCACCAGAGTTATGACGGATTCCCTGTGTCACTTAAATCAGTTACCTAATTTCTCTTTTAGTCTTTTACCTGTTACATGGGGTTAATGTTTATTGCTCCCTCCTTGGAACAGTCTTGTCTGATTTTGATGTTGAAGGAACTCAAAGAAAGTTGACATAATCTGCTATCATGTCACTTGGAGATGATACTGCTGATGCTTATTTTCTTGATGAAGCTCAGGGCTAGAGAGAATGATGCATAACCAGAGGTCCCTCTGGCAGGGCCACGGAAGCTTTTTCTTCAACTCGTGACTTGGGCAGTTGCCATGTGTCAGTCTCACAAAGCCCCTTTCCCCCCAAACTAAGCATTTCCCCCGTTTCCTTTCAATGCTGCCACAGCTGTGAATGAGCTCTGGCCCTCTGTCCGTGCCTGGAGGAGAGGAGGCCTTCCCCCCTTGCTCCTTCCTGATATGACAGAAAACTGAACCAGGGCGACAGAACCAACAAGCCCTGGCAAGGAGTGCTGAGCACTTCTGACGTCTCAGGGTGCTTTGAGGAATCATGGAGAATTGAGGAGGCCAAAACCCTGTATTTAAAAAAAAAAATGTGTGAATTGGATAAACTGAAGGCTGTTGAGCCTCATGTTGCTCATGGGCAAAATTCTGGGGCAGAAAATCAAATAAATGGTTGACCAGCACATAGGAAGGGTGATCCCAGGGGTCAATGTCCATGACAAAGGGTTGTTGTTATGTTGCTTCCACTAAATTAGAAAATGGGGTGAATACTTTGTGATAGTGCCATGACCTTTGACAACCATTTGACCGTTTCTCATGAAATTCTTATGGACAGAATAGTGAGAAAAAGGCTGCTAGAGCTCAAAAGTACATCTCAGTGAGAGACAACAGCACTTTCTCAAGGCCACACAGCTAATCAGGGCCACAGCTGGAGTCTGTGCCCAGGCCCTGTGTCCCAGGTGAAGGCTCCTAGGCATGGTGAGGTTGAACTGTCACAGCAGATGGGACAGTGTCGTCCCAAGGCTTTCTCTAGTGGAATGCCAAGCAGTTCTGTCCTTGGCCCTACACTCATTAACATTCTGTCAACAACTTGGATAAGTCCAAAGATAACTGCTTATCAACTGTGCAAATAGCACCAGACTGGGAAGGAAGGCCAACACGCTGGGACTGCAGAGTCAGGTCCAAAATTATCTCAACAGGAAGGAATGATTGGTTGAATCCAACAAGATAAAATTTAACTGGAATACATGTAAGGTCCTGCATTGAGCTCCAAAACTCGATTGCAAAAGTATAGGATGTGGTTGGAAAACATGTCCAATCTCACTCATAATCAAAGAAATGAAAATTAAGGCAACCATGAAATAATCATTTCCCCTTATCAGATTGGCAATGATTAAAAAGAATGAAAATTCCCCATGTTGGTGGCTAAGTTGTGGGGAAACAGGCTCTCTTGTAAATTGCTGGTGGGCGTACAAGCAAAAATCATCCATTCTGGTGGGTAATCTGGAAATATATAGCACAAACTATAAAATGCACCATTTGTCCCAGAAGTTTCATTTATAGAAATGTATCCAAAGGCAAATATGAAGAGATTTATGTACAAGAATATTCATAAAAGCATCGTTAAGAAAAGAATAAAAACACCTTTTTTGTTGGGGGAAGGTTTTCAATTTGTGAACAGAAGACTTGGAGGCCTCATAAGGGTGGCCCAGAGCCCAGGGCCATCGTCAAACATTTAACGCCGTAAAGAGGAGGAACTGGGTCTGTGTAGCTCCTGAAGGCCAGACAAGTACTTACAAGAGATAGATTTGGCCTAGTGTTACAAAGCAGATTCTAACAATTAATTCTGTCCAAAATTAGGATGGGCTGTCTAGTGCATTCCCAATCACTGGCAGATGGCCCTCTGTCAAGGGTGTGGAGGAGGACAGTCAGAGTTTTTTAGCCATTGGGATAAAATGCTTGTCTTGGTTCCTTCCAAGACAAAGAGCAGTCTTTGTTGCATTAAACCATCAAAACGTACAGTCATAAGCTGGGTGTGGTGACACATGCCTGTAGTCCCAGCTACAGGCTAAGGTGGGGGCATCACTTGAGCCCAGGAGTTCGAGGCTGCAGTGAACTATGACTGCTCCTGTGAAGAGCCACTGCACCCAACCTGGGCGACAGACCCTAGCTCTTAAAAAAAAAAAAAAAAAAAAAAAAAAAAAAAAGCCAGGCACAGTGGCTCATGCCTGTAATCTCAGCACTTTGGGAGGCCAAGGCAGAAGGATTGCTTGAGTCCAGGAGATTGAGACCAGCCAGGGCAACACAGTGAGACCATGTCTCTACAAGGAATAAAAAAATTAGCTGGGGGTGGTGTTGCATGCCAGTAGTCCCAACAACTAGGGAGGCTGAGGCGGGAGGATCACCTGAGCCCAGGAGGTCCGGGCTGCAGTAAGCTGCAACTGCACCACTGCACTCCAGCCTGGGTGATCGAGCAAGACTCTGTCTCAAAAGAAAAGAAGAAAAGAAAAGGTAGAGTTGAAGGGAGGTGGGAGCTCACATCAGATTCCACTTCCGGACACTGAATTCCAGGAATGAAATGAGAAACCTTCCCGCTGCCCAACAGTACTCTTACTGAGCGCCTGCAGGAGGCAAACTCCCATCCCCTACCCGTACCCTAAATCTTTTAGGAGTAGCTCTGTGTATCAGCACCCTGACAGTAAACTTAAGGGGGGCTTTCAGCTGAATCTGAAGAAAATAAATAAAAGATGAGTGCTCCTTCTCTCAGATCATTTCCACTGTACTTGGGCTTCTGGAAGATGACACATGCAGTCAGTGCCTCCCTGCTCCAGCTACTTCTTTCCTCTTTTGCATGAGTCGCATCTAAAACCTTCCAGGACAAGTGGCGATCACATCTGATTAAACTACACTATATCCAGCGCCACCAAATACAGACTCTTCAGTACTTTTGGATGCTTATCCTAGTGTTCTCTGTATCACTTATTTATTAAGCGCTTCCTGGCCTCTTTTTCATTCAGTCCTCCCATCAACCATGTCAGGTGGCCGTTATGGAAAACATTAACCAGAACCCTCTACGGAGCCCTTACTATGAGATGCCATGCACTGTGTCACCATCACACTAGCTCTGGAGCTAAGGGGAGCTTCCCTCCAACCCATCTGTGGCCAGAGTAACCTTTCCATTAGAGCAGGGGTCCCAAACCCCCAGCACACAGACCGGAAGCAGTCCATAGCCTGTTAGGAACTGGGCCACACAGCAGGAGGCGAGCATTATCGCCTGAGCTCCACCTCCTGTCAGATCAGCAACGGCCTCAGATTCTCATAGGGGCACGAACCCTACAGTGAACTATGCAAACCAGGGATCTAGGCTGCACACTCCTTATAAGAATCTCATGCCTGATGATCTGAGGTGGACCAGTTTCATCCTGAAACCAACCTCCCCGGCCCCAGTCTGTGGAAGAATTGTCTTCTATGAAACCAGTCCCTGGTGCCAAAAAGGTTGGGGACCGCTGCATCACAGAACTCTTACCACATCACTCCCAATCACTCCCAACAGTTCTAGGTGGCTCCTCACCCTCGACTCCCAGTGTAACTCCCACCAAGACCCCTCACTCTGAGCTCAAGCCACATGGGCCTTCCACTTCCTCTAACTTAACACAGTGCTTCCAGCCACAGGGTTTCTGCACGTCCACTTTTCTCTCCCTGAAAGGTTCCTCTTGTTCCATGGCTCCTTTCTATGCATCCTTTGAATTTTAAATAATGTCATGGGCTGAACTGAATGCCCCACCACTCATAGGTTGAAGCCCTAACCCCCAGGACTTAAGAAAGTGATTGTATTTGGCCTTTAACAAGATAATTATGTTCAAATGAGGCCACTGGAATGGGCCCTAATCCAGTCTGACTGATGTCCTTACAAGAGCTTAGGACACTGGGCCGGGCAAGGTGGCTCACACCTGTAATCTCAGCATTTTGGGAGACTGAGGTGGGTGGATCACCTAAGGTCAGGAGTTCAAGACCAGCCTGGGCAACATGGTGAAACCCCGTCTCTACTAAAAATACAAAAATTAGTTGGGCGTGGTGGTATGCACCTGTAATCCCAGCTACTTGGGAGGCTGAGGCAGGAGAATCACTTGAACCTGGAAGATGGAGGTTGCAGTGAGCCAAGATCCCACCACTGCACTCCAGCCTAGGCAACAGAGTGAGACTCTGTCTCAAAAAAAAAAAAAGGTCAGGCGCAGTGGCTCACACCTGTAATCCCAGCACTTTGGGAGGCCAAGACAGGGGGATCATGAGGTTGGGAGTTTGAGACCAGCCTGATCAACATGGTGAAACCCCATCTCTACTAAAAATACAAAAATTAGCCAGGCATCGTGGCAGGCACCTGTAGTCCCAGCTACTCGGCTACTCGGGAGGCTGAGGCAGAAGAATTGTTTGAACCTGGGAGGCGGAGGTTGCAGTGAGCTGAGATCCCACCACTGCACTCCAGCCTGGGCAACAGAGTGAGACCTCTGTCTCCAAAAAAAAAAAAAAAAAAAGAGAGAGATTAGGACACTGGAGAGCCACCAGCAGCAAGGGTGTGTAGGCACACAGACAGAAGATCATGTATGTGACGACACAGAGAGAAAGTGGCCTTCTGCAAGTCAAGAAGAGAGGCTTCAGGAGAAACCAAACCTGCTGACACCTTCAGCTTGGATTTCTGCCCTCCAGACCCATGAGAAAACAAATGTCTGCTGTTTAAATCCCTCCATCTGTGGCATTTTGTTATTGCAGCCTAAGCGGACTTGGACAGTGAAGTCGCCCTCTCAGGGAAGTTCTTTCCCAGCCTGCCTCTTCAGCACGATCTGCTTTTCCTTCATCACTTATCACAATTTATGAAGAATGTCTTATTTGGGTGACTGCATGGCTATTGTCTATAGCCCCTTTCTCAGCATACAGACTCCAGGGGAGCGAGGGGACATTCAGGTTCTCCATTGCGTCTCCGGGAGCATGCTATGTTTGCTGGTCATCTAGGGGTGTTCAATATTGTCAAATGAAAGCCTTAGGTATTATTTGTCCACAATAGAAATGAGGAAACTGAGGCTCAGGAAGGTTAAATAAATGTCTTATTATCATACTTTGTGGTATGGCCACAAAGTATGGCCAGGTGCGGTGGCTCACACCTGTAATCCCAGCCCTTTTTTTTTTGAGACGGAATCTCGCTCTGTTGCCCAGGCTGGAGTGCAGTGGTGTGATCTGCAACCTCTGCCTCCCAGGTTCAAGCCAACTCTCCTGCCTCAGCCTCCCGGGTAGCTGGGACTACGGGTGCCCGCCACCACGCCCGGCTAATTTTAGTATTTTTAGTAGAGACAAGGTTTCACCACATTGGCCAGGGTGGTCTCGAACTCCTGACCGCAGGTGATCCACTTGCCTCGGCTTCCCAAAGAATCCCAGCACTTTGAGAGGCCAAAGCAGATGAACCACCTGAGACCAGGGGTTCAAGACTAGCCTGGCCAACATAGCAAAACCCCGTCTCTACTAAAAATACAAAAATTAGCCAGGTGTGGTGGTGGGCGCCTATAGTCCCAGCTACTTGAGAGGCTGAGGCAGGAGAATCTCTTGAACCCGGGAGGCGGAGGTTGCAGTGAGCCAAGATGGGGCCACTGCATTCCAGCCTAGGACACAGAGCGAGACTCCGTCTCAAAAAAAAAAAAAAAAGCCACAAAGCAGCTAAGTGGTAAAGGGAGTCTGGAACCCAAGCCTCTAAAGCTCCAGCTCCTAACCATGCCTTAACCCCTGGATTCTGCAATGCACCCATTCTCTCCACAGACCTGTACTGAGCACCTATCATGTGCCACGCACTCTGTCTCAGAATTGAGGATGGAGCAATGATGAAACAAATTCCTGTCTTCATGCGGAGAGGGACATCAAATAAGACAAAGAACTAAATTAAACGGTTTATTAGAAGGTGATAAATTAAATGTAATGGAGCAAAAAGGAAGGGAATGGGAATGCGGGCTTGGGGGAGTCTGATTTGCAATTTAGAACCAGGAGGTTGGTGCAAGCCTTTCTCAGTGAGGAACATTTGAGCCAAGTCTTGGAGGAGGTAAGGGAGAGAGCCCTGGGGATAACTGAGGACAAGTTCCAGGCAGAGGTAAAGGCAAGTTCAGGATCCCAGAGGCAGAAGCAAGCCTGGCAAAATGGCCACTGTGGCTGGTGTTAAGTGAGCAAGGGAGACAAGAAAAGAAAGGTCTAGAATAGAGGCCTGGTCGTGAGGAACATTTCTAGCCATGGTAAAGCTTTGGCTTTTACTCTGAGACAGGAGGCCTGGTAGTTTTTGCACAGAGGAGCCACATGATATGACTTTTAACAGAATTACTGAGGTTGTTATGTAAACACAGACTGACGGGGTAGGAGCAGAGGAGGGACCAGCTAGGCTATTACAATAATCCAGGTGAGAGATGGGGGCTTGGTCTAAGATGCTGTCAGTGGACACCGGATTTTGGGGAAAAAAGAAAAGCCAATAGGATCTGCTGACAGATTTGACACGGGATGAAGAACTCAAAGTTTACAGCCTGAGAAGCCAGAAGGATTTTTCTTGAGGATGAATTCTAGGCTGGAGCTATACGGATGGGAGTCATCAGCACATAGTCTTTAAAGCCATGAAACCCGATGAAAATCATCAAGAGATTAAGTGAAAAGAAAGAGAAGTCCAAGGAGCCAGTGCTGGGGGTACTGATACATTTAGAGATCAGGAAAAAGAGGAGAGGCTAGCAAAAGAAACAGAGAAGGTGGGGCAGGGATGGAGGAGAAAAACAAGTGTATGCACTGCCAAAAGCCAAGTGAAGAAAGTTTTGCGGAGCAGAGGGTGATAAACTGTATCAAAAACTGCTGATAGAGCAGGTAAGAGGAGGACTGGGGAGAGACTGAGTTTGGCTGGAGGGAGTTCAACAGAATGGGAGGAGAGAGCTGGACAAAGAATATA
Source organism: Pongo pygmaeus (assembly GCF_028885625.2). Lineage (NCBI taxonomy): Eukaryota > Metazoa > Chordata > Mammalia > Primates > Hominidae > Pongo > Pongo pygmaeus. The sequence continues at coordinate 221,807,185 of NC_072373.2, forward strand.
CACACTCTTCCAAGGAGTTACGATATTCAGAAAGCGAGGGGATGGGGTGGGAGCTGGAGCCGCCACAGGGTTCTCAGGAAGGGGGAAATTACATGTTTATATGCTGATGGGAAAGATCCCTTCGAGAAGAAATTAAGGCTCAAAAAGGTCAGGTTATCCCGGCACTAGTCTGGTCCAAATTCTTCTTCCCACCCCTAAGCTACTGAAGTGATACATTTAAGTCTTCCCAGCCCTCCTGCCTTACATGAAATCCGATTAAGGCAGTTTGCATTTTTACTTTAATGGGGACATGTGATATTTAGTACCTTCGGTCAAGACGCCCCTCAAATAGGTTTTCGGGCTCTGCGTCCCAGTACGGCCTCTCGCGCGCTTTCGAAACGTCACCCTTGTCAGCTGACCAGTTCTCCTCCAGTCCCGCCTCGGGGGCGGGGCTCGGCGCACCGTCTCTACAGCAACGCCTTAGCCAGAGGGTGCTCAGGTTTTCGGGACCGCGCGTGGCGCTCTGAGATGACGTCAGACACCCGCGGCGCTTGCGTGACGTAAGCCCTGCTCAGTACGAAGGCACCGCAGGTCGGCAGGTATGAAGAGAACTACCTCGCACACTGCGCATGCGCCACCTCGGGTGGCCTCAAGGTTGCTGTCTGGAGTTGGGTTTGAGGTCGGCTCCCTCTGGCTGCTGTCTCTTTAACCTGAACTAGAGAAGTCCTCCGCGTTGCTGCAGTTTCCGGCTGGCTTTCTCGGAGCCACCTTGCGGGCAGATATCCGAGATTCAGAGTTCATTCTCTTCATCTTGCCCATCTCTTATCTCTGCTGGCGAGTTCTTCGTTGCATCCCGGTCTGAAAGTGCTAGTCGAACTCCCAATTTGCTGTTGCCCGCAAGCTTCCTCTAGCAGGTCATCTCCCTTCGAAACAGATGCTTTCAAATCTTGTGTCCTGGAAAGATTAGTAACCGTGCTCTTTAGCACTGGTGTTTGTAAGGGTAACCAGGCTACGACTGAGGACCTGAGAATTTCGGCTTTGAATCAAGTACTTGAACTTTTACGTGCTAGGACCCGTGACTTTTGTTGACTGCTTGTGACTCTTTCTGTCTTCTTTCACATTTTTAGCCAGGATCCAGTTGGCCTTACTAAGTAAATGACCTCCAAAAAAATGAAGTATCGGCCGGGCGTGGTGTCTCACACCTGTTACCCCAGCACTTTGGGAGGCCGAGTTGGGCGGATCACTTGAGGGCAGCCTGGCCAACATGGTGAAACCCCGTCTGTACTAAAAATACAAAAATTAGCCGGGCGTGGTGGTGCACGCCTGTAATCCCAGCTGCTCTGGAGGCTGAGGCAGGAGAATCGCTTGAACCCGGGAGGTGGAGGTTGCAGTGAGTCTAGTTGGCACCACTGGACTTCAGCCTGATCGACAGTGAGACTCCGGCTCAAAAGAAACAAAAACAAACAAACAAAAAAACAAAGAAAAATAAAGTATCACTGTTCTAAAACTTAGAATTCCTTTACGTATTCATTGGCTGACACTGATTAAGCACCTATGCTTTTTTTTTTTTTGAGATGGAGTCTTGCTCTGTCGCGATCTCGGCTCACTGCAACCTCTGCCTCCCGAGTTCAAGCAATTCTCCTGCCTCAGCCTCCCGAATAGCTGGGACTACAAGCACCCATTCTTTCCTGGATACTATGCTGAACCTAGGGACTACAGTGAGGATGACATCTGTCTCTGACATCATGGCACATTTAGGTGATTAATTCAAGAAACATTGAAGTCCCAACTGTTTGCTAGGTACAGTTTAGATTATAAATGCTCATTGAAAGAATGACGTGTGAACTAAGATCTAGCATGAGGCTGGGATTCGGTTTGAATTGAACCTTGGCCCTGCTCCTTAGGCGCTGTATGAGCTGGGGTGACTTCTGAACCCTCCTGCACATCTATTTCATGATTCATAAAAATGGGCATAATAATGCCTACTTCCTTAAGGTATCATGAGAGTTAAACCTCATGCTATGGTTTGGGGAGTCTTTTTGTTTCCACTTCCTTATGATTCTTCCCTTCAGGAAAATGAAAAATTAAAAACCCTGTTTTCTCCTTATGCAGAGAACACCACCGCTAATGGGAAAACTGCCCCCTGACCAGCACATGGCCTCAGCATTCATCCACAGATGCTCCTCAAATTGTTTTAAAAACTGCTTTTTTTAAAGCTGTTTGTCTATGAAGATTAAATGAGTTAATAATATAAGCAAAGCACTTAGCATGGCTACTGGGTGCGGTGGCTCACGCCTGTAATTCCAGCATTTTGGGAGGCTGAAGCAGGTGGATCACCTGAAGTCAGGAGTTCAAGACCAGCCTGACCAACATGGCGAAACCCTGTCTCTATTAAAAATTCAAAAAAATTAGCCGGGCATGGTGGCACGTGCCTGTAATCCCAGCTACTTGGGAGGCTAAGGCAGGAGAATCGCTTGAACCTGGGAGGCAGAGGTTGCAGTGAGCCAAGATCTCGCCATTGCACTCCAGTGTGGTTGACAGAGCAAGACTCTGTCTCAAAGAACAAAAAAACCCAGCTTTTGTCCAGAGGTTGCTTTTTGTGGGTCTGTACGCTGAGGCCAAGTTCTATGTAAGCAGAGCCCTCCCACCTCACCTCCAACAATGCCTCTAAACCATCACAATCTGAAAGGAAAATAAATCCCTTTCTTCAATGGTGACCTGAAGCTAGCCAAGAGCCGGGTGCTGGCAGGTGGCCTGAGAGACTGGGTCAGATCCCGGGTTACTGTCTGAGGAGGGGTGCCGTGCTGTAAGTGTTGGGGAGCCAGTGTCTGGCTTCCTTGTCACCACAAGACCTGTGGTTTCCAGCTCTGTCTGCATCCAGGTCCCACTAACCAACAGCAGGAGAGAAAACAGTCGTGCACACAGGCGGACGCGCACACGCACACCCGGCCCCCTAGACGTGCACAGCCCTCAGAGGAAGTGGAGCACCAGATGTTCTGGGTTTCCTGTTCGACGCTTCCACAGCTGGTCGAGTCTGTGGTTGTGGTTTGTCTGTCTCGGGCTCATGTGAGAGACAAAAGCTGGGCTGACGGGAAACCTCTTCTCTCGGCCCCCACTCCCCAGCTCTGACTGATCAGGAAACCTGGCAGGTCAGAAATTTCCTGAAACACCCAGAGCTGGATTCTCCCAAGAAGAAGCTGAACCCCTAACTCCCATCCCCGAGGAGCAGCCCCTGGGCTGATGATCAGGCCTTACAGAACCTAGGGCGACAGAAACCTCTACAAATATCCCATTTAGAAAGACCACCAGCCCTGCTGAACAGAATGAAACGGAAGCCAGGTTGCTATGGTCCCTACTCCAATGCCTGACATTGAGCCGCCGCTGCAAAACACTCAGCACATGAAGGAATGAATGAGGAACAGAGAACTTCACCTTTGGGGGTTGGGTGTACAAGCCCCAGCTGGGCCCCAAGTCCCATAAATAGCTTTGGATTCCAACAGACAAGCATTTGATGCAGTGAGGTGCTGCTGACTTGCTCTGTGACTTGGAGCAAGTCATTTAGCCTCTCTGGGCCTGGTGTCCTCATCTGCAGAATGGAGACGATAATATCTACTTCACAAAGGTGTGAAGGCCCCGTGAGACACCACACGTGGATGTTTGCCCATCGTAACTGCTCCAGAGAGGCTGGGCTCCCTTTTCTCCTTGCAACACTGCTGTTTATTTCAGGAGATACTCTAAAAGGGAAGCAAGCTAAAACAAAGAACAATCAAAAACACTGATCCCGGGACAACTGCCCGGCAGGACAGCAGAGCAAGGGTACTGGTGCTCTTCGTTGGGGGGATGTTGGGAGAAGGGGCTGGAGCCATCCCAGGGTCTCTAGGCTCTGGAAGGGAGCACCCCATGTCCTCCTCTGGGTGTGGAATAGGGTGAGTGCCTTGGGGGTGGAGGGAGAACAGGCAGAGTGTGCTCGCACCCCTTAACTCTGTAGTGATCTTAATGATTAAGGCTACTGTTCAGTCTGCATTTGGACCTGAGCAACAGGGACCCCTGCCCAGAGGTCCATCCTTCAGCAGGCTGCTCTCTGTCCCCCTCCACTGCAGCTGTCTCTATGAGATGAAGCATCTGTCGCTGAGTATAGCCATCGGGGCCACTGTCCCTGAAATATGACTGACGAGGTTCAAATGTTGACTCTGACACTTAGAAGCTGTGCCGCCTTGGGGCAAGTTACTTCATCTCTCTGTGCCTCACTTTCTTTCTTTATAAAATGGGTAAAATAATAACCACACCATCAGTTGTCTGTGAAGATTAAATGAGTTGATAATATATGCAAAGCACTTAGCATGGCTACTGGCACAAGGGTCAGTAAATGTTAACTGTTCCACACATGAATGTGTTTGATTCTTATAATGCCCCTATAGGTAGGTTCTGTAATTAGCTCTGTTTTACACATGAGAAAACTTAGGCACAGGAGGTAAAGTAACATTTGCAAGGTCACACCGATAAGTAGCAAGGCTGAGGCTTTACTCCAGTTCTTTTTTTTTTTTTTTTTTTTTTTTTGGAGGCATCTCACCAGGCTGGAGTGCAGTGGCATGATCTCGGCTCACTGTAACCTCTGCCTCCCGGGCTCAAGCAATTCTCCTGCCTCAGCCTCCCAAGTAGCTGGGCTTACAGGTGTGCACCACCATGCCCCGGCTAATTTTTGTATTTTTAGTAGATATGGAGTTTCATCATGTTGGCCAGGCTGGTCTCGAACTCCTGACCTCAGGCGATCCACCTGCCTTGGCCTCCCGAAGTGCTGGGATTACAGGCGTGAGCCACCATACCTGGCCTCCAGTTCTTTCTGACTCTGGTATGTGTGGCTTCACCATCACCCCCAGTTGCATTTTTTTTCTCTCCTGGGAGTCCTCCACCACCTTCACCCCCACCCCCACTCCCACCCCCCCTCCCCACCCCATCCCACCCCCACCCCATTGATGCTAAGCCTCTCCCTGCTGTCCAGGATCTCACCACCTGCAACCTCCAGCTGGATTTGCCTTTTCAGATCAAGGTCTTGACTCTTGACTGATGTTTCCCCGCAAAAGCTGACCTCGCAGAGTGACTTCGTACAAGCCATTGTTCCTAGCTGGGAATCACCCGAGTTCCTTCATGAGAAGGTCCTGAGTGATCTAGGACTGTTTGTATTTTAACCCAAAGAAATGAGTCTTTTGGGATAATTTCAAGCACAAAGAGCAGTCTGGCAGGGGAGACATTTTTTATTTGTTGCTTTAGTTGGGGAAGTAATCCTTTGGCTCACCTCTAAATTCCCACCGCTCCCCTCCCACTGTAGAAAGCTGACAGGATGGTTGGAGGCAATGTGGGCAAGGATTTTCAAACTCAGCATAATTATGGCCTGAGGAACTGAAAAAATGCACATTCCCAGGTCCTGGCTTTCAGTCTCTGAACTACATTTTTTTTTTTTTTTGAGACAGAGTCTCATTCTGTCACCCAGGCTGGAGTGTAGTGGCATGATCTCAGCTCACTGCAACCTCTGCCTCCCATCTTCAAGTGACTCTTGTGCCTCAGCCTCCCAAGTAGCTGGGGCTACAGGTATGCACTGCCACGCCTGGCTAATTTTTGTATTTTTAGTAGAGATAGGGATTTTGTCATGTTGACCAGCCTGGTGTCGAACTTCTGGCCTCGAGTGATCTGCCTGCCTCGGGCTCCCAAAGTGTTGGGATTACAGGTGTGAGCCACCGTACCTGGCCAGAACTACATTTTGAGAAATACTGGTTTTTGTGGCAAGAGACACAGACCTAGGTTCAAGTACTATAATTAGCTGTGTGACCTTGAATGTGATCCTTCTGAGCTGCAATGCTCTTAGCTTTAAAACAGGAATTAAGCCTATCTCCTCCACCTCATGGGAGATCATCAGCAAACGTGCTTCATGCCTGTTAAATGCCTTGGCATGTGGAAGAGTGCCATTTTTTATACTAGTGCCAAACATGTACTGTAGAGAAATACAAAGGAAGGCACAGACCTGGGCCCAAGCTCAGAGATAAATTCCTTAAATCTTTGGGGCTGGATGTAAACTCATCGGCACTATTTTGAGTGAAGGCTATTGGCCAGAGTGGAAGGAAGTGTTTTCTATCTCATGCTGGTGCCTCCCAGTGAACAACACAGCAAAGTCTACAGAGTGTGTCAGGAGCTTGAATCAGGTGTGCCAGGCAACGCTACGGTAACAAACAGCCTCTGGGTCTCAGTGGCTGAGCCCAGCGCAAGCTTACTTTTTGCTCATGTTGTCTGTCCCAGCAGGTCGGCAGGCAATTGCATTTCTCTTCCACAGACTCACTCAGGGACCCAGGCTGACGGAAGTTCCATCAGCTGTAGCGGCACCATCTGGAACAGACGGCCTCCATGGCTGCGACAGCTGGGAAACAGACCCTGGAGAAGGGCGCTGCCTCAGCCTGGAAATGACTCGTATCACTTCTGCTCAATTTCATCGGCCAAAGCTAGCCATATGGCACAGCTGGGAAACGCAGAGGAGTCAACGGCCTATGTAGTGAACATTATTGTTTCTGCCACAGAAAACTTCCAGGAGTAGGGAGATGTGAGAGCTCGTGGTTCAGATTTCCAGTTTGGGCACAAAGACGGATGTCTCCTAGAGAGAAAGGGATGGGAGACTCCTCTGTGGAGTGGCTTCTGTTCCCTACATCCCAGAGAGGCTCAGCTTTCCTGGCCGATGGAGTGCAGTTTTATTTGTTTGAGAATATGTTTTGTTTTTTTCCTTTTTCTCATTCTTGCCTACCCTCAAAACATGAGAAGAAAAGCTGTCTGACTCAAACAGCCAGCAGTCTGGTCCGGGCCCCCTAAGATGGAGAGGCACCATTTCCCAGCAGGCCAAGAAATGCCCCGGGAACTCCAAGGGTTCTGTGGGTCCCGGGATGAGAGGCTGACACAGCCAAGAAGACCCAGGGTGAGGCTGAGCGGAGGCTGAGGCTGCATGCCTGGCCGCCCACACTGCCATCCGTCCTAGCGCTCTGTGCAGAGCACGGCTGAAAACTCCCCAAATATCTTTGGAAGTGAAGAACACTGGGTTGGCACCCGGCAGTTTGGGACAGCAGTTTTTCTGGAGGGCACAGCTTGGGAATTTGCCTGAAGAAATCTTTCATTCCTAGAGCGTTGGTGGATAAATGGCACTTATTTGTTTAGCCTCAAATCAAGCCGCAGCCCCCATTTCTGGGGCTGCTTTGCGAGGGTTGTTTTAAAATAGCTGAACAAGCTGAAAATCATGGGTCTAGGTTGCTGGAATGGCTTTGCAGAGAGCAGCCGGGCTCAGGAAGTTCTTTAATTTTCCATAGAATGTGACTGGCAGTGGTTGGGGGTTGGGGTCGGGGGTAGGGTGAGGGAGGTGAGCTGTCAGAGAGGAGCAAAGCCTGGGCCCTTCTTCTAGAAGTGTCCGTATTGGCCGAACAGTCTCTGCAGTGGATTCAACCTGGTCTGCTCCCCTTGGGGGTTTGGGGTGGGATGTTATCCTAGAGGACTCCTTCCTGAGGTCTGCTGCAGGTGGCTTTGAATTCAACAGAGTGAAGTTCCTCGGTTATTCCTGTCTGACTAGGGTCAATTTCCTCTTTTATTAACGGAACAGCTCTTTCCTCAGGAGAACCTATTTCATGGATTTAGGTAGGACTGACTCAGTAGTGTACTTAAACTGTTTAATGGCCAGCTGGGGGCAGGTGGAGGGGACAGGGAGGAAAGCGTTGATTTGTAGTGTTTGCCAATTTCCATGATGTAAATACTGCCCCACTACCAGCTTCAAGCTACAGACATAACATCACTGAGATGTCACTGACTTTGGACTCTGGAAGAGATGAGCACATCCAGCTCTCACAAGCACATCCCCGGTGCTGATTCTATGCCATCCAGGGCTGGGCACATGACCCAAAGCTGCCCTATGGGAGTTCCTCAGGGCTATCAGAGGAGACTGCTCCTTTTCTTAGGTATCGCTAAATAGAATGTTAGTTGGGGGCTGCCAGCAGCCATCTTGCCAGCTCTAGAGACAGAATTTGGTTGAGAGAGGGGGAGAAAGGGCACCCATGACATCCTCTGAACCCCTGAAGCCAGCCATACCTGAAGCTGGTGTATTCCTGGACTTTCCAACTACACACATCTCTATCCCCTCTTCTTTGCCTAAGTAGTGTGAGCTGAGTTCCTGCCACCTGCCAATAAAATGCCATGAATAAAACAAATGGGTCACCCATTCAAGGATGCCAATCTAATAGATCTGGCTTTATCTTGATTGTGGTGTTTTCCCAGGTATATGCAACTGGTAACATTCACTAAGTTGTACACTTTCCGTTACTGCAGCTTATTGTAAGTAAATTCTATCTCAATAAAGCTGTTAAACATATAAAAAACATATTTGGGCTGTGTGTGTTGGGGAGTGTGTGGATTTTTCTATACCAGTTCTGCCAAGCAGAGGGCCAGGTAGGAAAAGAAAATGAAACTAGAAGAACTGTTGTACCACCAACATCAACCACCAATATCTGCTTCGATAAAAATCCACTGAGGTTTTTATCCACTCACGAACTTACCACCTGGGACTTTTTTGTTGTTGTTGTTGTTGCCCAGGCTGGAGTGCAGCGGTGCAATCTCAGCTCACTGCAACCTCCGCCTCCCAGGTTCATGCCTTTCTCCTGCCTCAGTCTCCCGAGTAGCTGGGACTACAGGCACCTGCCACCATGCCTGGCTATTTTTTTTGTATTTTTAGTAGAGATGGGGTTTCACCGTGTTAGTCAGGATGGTCTCAATCTCCTGATCTCGTGATCCACCCACCTCAGCCTCCCAAAAGTGCTGGGATTACAGGCATGAGCCACCGTGCCCGGCCTGCCACCTGGGACTTCTTAGAGAAGAAACAGATGAAGAAGGAAGGCAGTACCTCCCCTGGGAGTGGGAGAAGCAGAATCTTCCCAAGGTGAGGCTGGGTTTCGCTCCCCCTGCAAGCCTTGGAAACCAGCCAGAGTTACCGTTATCCTTTATCCATTGAAGTCAGCCTCGCAGAGCAGCAATGCTGAACCGTACAGAAGGGGCAGCCCAGCAAAGTTTCTGTAGCCTGGCTTTCTTTAAGAAGGTGATGAAACTAACCTGACATTAATCCATTCTCCCTTTCTTTCTTTGGGGTCTGAGGACAGGAGAGTGCTTGTAATCCCAGCACTTTGGGAGGCCAAGGCGGGTGGATCACCTGAGGTCAGGAGTTCAAGACCAGCCTGGCCAACCCCATGGGCAAAACCCTATCTCTACTAAAAATACAAAACTTAGCCGAGTGTGGTGGTGCGTGCCTGTAGTCTCAGCTACTTGGAAGGCTGAGGCGTGAGAATCGCTTGAACCCGGGAGGTGGAAGTTGCAGTGAGTCGAGATTGCACAACTGCACTCCAGCCTGGATTACAAAGTGAGACTCCATCTCAAAAAAAAAAAAAAAAAAAAAAAAAAAAAGAGGGGGTGGTGGGCAACCTACCGCAGGCTGAGTCCTCAGTTCCCACCTTCTCTGGTGCAGGGCTCGGAGGCTCCTGGCCTACTTTTCCCCTCCCCCAGAATTGCTTATGGGTATGCCTGGGTGCCCGGGACAACATGGCACCTTCTACTGCCAACTTAGTTCCCAATGGAGTTGTGAAATATTGACATTAGCAGCTGCTGCTTTCCTATGAGACCATTGGAACATCCACCCCATGCCTGGCTTTACAAGCACGAGCTCAAAGGAGCTCTAGAGGTAATTCTAGAGGTAAGTCACAATTCTAGAGGTGAGTTTTCTGGTAATTCCCATTACACAGATGAGGCAGATGACGTGCAGGGAGGTCAAGTTACTTGCCCAGGACCACACAGCTCAGAAGCAGCATTACTGAGCCTCAAACTCAAGTCTATCTGGCCCCGAACCTGATTTTCCTGCTTGTATAGCATGTAAAGCAGAGAGAACTGCATTTATCTTTCTCACCCAGTGGCACTGAATTCATAATAATCAGTGCCAGCCGGGCGTGGTGGCTCATGACTGTAATCCTAGCACTTTGGGAGGCTGAGGTGGGTGGAACACCTGAGGTCAGGAGTTCAAGACCAGCCTGGCCAACATGGCAAAACCCTGTCTCTACTAAAAATACAAAAATCAGCCGGGTGTGGTGGTGCATGCCTGTAATCTCAGCTACTCGGGAGGCTGAGGAAGGAGAATCACTTGAACCTGGGAGGTGGAGGTTGCAGTGAGCTGAGATCCCGCCACTGCGCTCCAGCCTGCGCAACGGGAGTGAGACTCCATCAAAAAAAAAAAAAAAAAAAAAAAAATCAGTGCCAAAAGTTCCAAGTAAGGTGAGCTCAGCAGGCAGCATTTTAAACACCTGTGGCCAGCGGAGGGGCACTTGAGCACTGTGGTCAGGGTGGAGTTTTCCCGCTGACTGCACAGATGCCCTCTTCATACTGTCCTCCCCCAAGCCCTGGGGAGACAGCTGGGGAACAGAGCTGGGCAGCCCAACTGCCATGGCCACATCACCTAGGGACCAGCCCACAGCTCTGCAGGGGTGGCCAGGTGTATGTGATGTCCTTGGCTGCAGGCACCACTCCCAGTGTGGCAAGAGCACTGGGCCAGGCCAGGGCAGGGCCTCAGCTCAGTCTGCCCACGTGAACTTCTCAGATGCCTGCCTGGCCCCAAAGAGAGGAGGGCAGGACCATCAAGACATCACACTGCTGGGCATGATGGCTCACGCCTATAATCCCAGCACTTTGTGAGACCGAGGTGGGCGGATCACCTGAGGTCGGGAGTTTGAGACCAGCCTGACCAATATGGAGAAACCCCATCTCTACTAAAAATACAAAATTAGCCGGGCATGGTGGTGTATGTCTGTAATCCTAGCTACTTGGGAGGCTGAGGCAGGAGAATTGCTTGAACCTAGGAGGCAGAGGTTGTGGTGAGCCAAGATTGCGCCACTGCACTCCAGCCTAGAGCAACAAGAGCGAAACTCTGTCTCAAAAAAAACATCACACCACCATTTGGATCTCCTGCAGGATGGGCACAGGTGTGGCTCCTGTGCTGGAGTCACTCTGGTCACGCCCATTTCTGATCTCCTGAAGCTTCTGCTGGAATTATCTGCTTTTCTACCTGCCAAGGGACTATTCCAGGAGAAGACCCTCTTTGGCTGAGATTTTAGCTGGATTCCCAGAGCACTGGTTTTGTCTGATTGGGTGGACTGGTGGGGGCTGGGGGACTGTTGGAGAAGGGGATGTAGATGGAGGAGGAAGACACTGTACAGACAGGGGTGCCAGGGACGGTGGGGCTGGCTCTGCTCCTAGATTGAAGGGAGTGGGCTTAGTGGGAAAGATGACCCTGAGGGCTGGGGAGAGAGATGCTGATGGGAAGAGGGAAAAGCACCGAAGTCATTCCATCAAAGAACCAGAGCAAGACAGTTACCACCTGGTTACAAAAGTTATTAAACGACCCAGGCGGCAGGAAGTCGACCAAGGCTGGTAGGTGGTGGGGTGGGGGAGGCGAGGGGTCCCAGGAAGCTGCCCCAGTTTGGGGATGAGTGTCTGGGTGTGTCTGTGACTGGCAGGAAGCAGAGCAGAGCCTCCTCGGCCGCTGGGTTTGGGCTTCTGTGTCTGTGGGGTACAGACAGCAGCTGCAGGTTGCTGGGTCCCCGGGGCCCCAGAGGCTGTCCTGGTGGTGATGGGGATGGGTGGAGAGCTAGGATGACAGCTATTTCCTTAAGGGCACTTTTCTCGGTAAATGGAATTGTTGTCTGGATGACTCTGGAACAAGAATCAACTCCGCGAGGCTTTGTTCAGGCCTCTGGATGCTGAAGCGAGACATCTGAGGGTCTCCAATAATGAGGCTACTGAAGCTCTTCCAGTGGTGAGGCATTTTCCATCTGTGTGACCTGCGCAGTGCTTAGCATGTCCAGCCCTTAGCATGTATTAGGTCACTTGTTCATCCAGCACTCCCGTGATGGAGGCGCCACTCCTGCACACAGGGAAACTGAGGTTTGGAATCCAGTCTGGGAGAAGGTGGTGGAGGGTGGAACCGGGATTTGGACCTGGGTCTTTCTTCTCAGCTTAGGTTCCTAAGCAGCCACCCTGCCCCCATGGAGGGGACGAGAGTTGCGGCAGGGTCTGCAGCCGCAGGGGGAGGCGGATGCCCGGGACCCTCACACTAGAAGTGGGGCAGCGGCTACCCCTCCGGCCAAGCCCTCAGCCCTTTGCCAACCAGCTGCTCCGGGTTGACCAAGAGTGTCTCCTTCTCCGCCCCTCTGCGTGGGTCAGTAAGGGCATGGCTGTTCTGAGCAACTGGAGGAGTGAGTGTGAATGTGAGCGAGTGAGTGTGAGCATGTGACGATGGAGGAGTGTGTTTGAGCGTGAGTGTGTGTGGTGTGTACGAATATGTGAGCATGCGTGTGTGTGGGGGAGTCTTGCTTCCTCTCTGGTCCAGCCAGGACACATAGCAGCCATGGGGTTAGCTGGCCCTCGGGGCATGGCGGCCTTCCTGGGGCTGGGACAGATGACGGAGTCACTGCGGGAAAGTGGAAACTGGAGAGGGCGTGGGAAGGAGGCTGTGGCTGAGGGAGGCGCAGGGAGCATGGGGTGGGAAATGGGTGTGGGAAAGGTGAGGTACCCTGGAGACCTGCGGGGCAACCAAGAGGTGAGATGAGCGAAAGGTCAAGAAACTTTGGAAATACTCAAGTCACTGAAAAATAAAGGGGGAGGGAATTTTGTCTCATGTCCCCAGGGATGCACAGGGGACACGTTAAGCATGTGCCCTTCTGGAACTGTCCCCACCCACCCTCAGCCTGCGTCTCACTGCTTTCCGCCCTCCGGGTTACCCTGGATGGGGCCTCACTGCCAAGCCAGGACACTGTGCCCCCTGCCGTGGCCCATGCCTTCCCTCACCCAGCTTGCCAAAACCCTGCCCATCTTTGAAGACGTGATTTATGCCTCACCTCCTTCGAGAAGCCATGCAAAGTGTTTCTCCTGCCTGGTCCAAGCTGCTCATTTGCACAGATCTTGACTCTCAGCTATACTGGGGAGTCTGTCACGACTTCACCCTCCTGTCCAATGGGGCCAGGCTAGGCTCAGGTCAACACCATTGTTGATGGTGAAAGCCATGTGTTGGGTGGGACGTCGGGGGCGGGAGAGATCGCACCCCCTGCCCCGTCCTCAATGAAGCCTCATTCCCACTTTTCTTTAAATATAATAACATTTGGGGCTGGGCGTGGTGTCTCACACCTGTAATCCCAGCACTTTGGGAGGTTGAGTCGGGTGGATCACCTAAGGACTGGAGTTTGAGACCAGCCCGGCCAACATGGTGAAACCCCGTCTCTACTGAAAATACAAAATTAGGTGGGTACGGTGGCTGGCGCCTGTAATCCCAGCTACTTGGGAGGCTGAGGCAGGAAAATCACTTGAATCTGGGAGGTAGAGCTTGCAGTGAGCTGAGATTGGGCCACTGCACTCCAGCCTGGGTGACAGAGCAAGATTCCGTTTCAAAAACAAACAAACAAACAACAACAACAAAACCCACCACTACCACCACCACCAACAGAAACATTGGCAGGATTAAAGATGAGCATTTTGGACTTAGACTAACTTGTGTTCAAGTTCACTCTCCTGCTTAGTGTGTGGCAACTTTTCACGTTGTAATCCCACATCTGGAAATACGAGCATTTGACTTAAGATAATCTAATCATCTCAAAAGATGAAAGAATGGCCAGGCACAGTGACTCATGCCTGTAATCCCAGCACTTTGGGAGGCCGAAGCAGACAGATCACTTGAGGGAAGGAGTTCAAGACCAGCCTGGCCAACATGGCAAAACCCCATCTCTACTAAAAATACAAAAATTAGCAGGGCGAGGTGGCAGGCGCCTGTAATCCCAGCTACTCGGGAGGCTGAGGCAGGAGAATCGCTTGAACCCAGGAGGTGGAAGTTGCAGTGAGCCAACATTGTGCCACTGCACTCCAGCCTGGGAAACAGAGCAAGACTCCATCTCAAAAAAAAAAAAATAAATAAAAGAAAAGAAAGAATGTTCCACATAAAGATGTTCATGACAGTATTATTTATAATAGCGAAGAGCTGGAAACTATCTACCTATAGGTGTACCTTCAAATGCGAGAATGGCTAAATGAATAATGGTATTATCTACTGAATAAATATTAGAGTTTTTTTTTCTTTTTAAACAGAGTCTCTGTTGCCCAGGTTGGAGTGCAGTGTTGCAATTTTGGCTCACTGCAGCCTCCACCTCCCTTGTTTCAGTGATTCTTGTGCCTTAGCCTCCCGAGTAGCTGGGATTACAGGCATGTGTCACTACAACCAGCTAATTTTTGTATTTTTAGTAGAGATGGGGTTTCACTGTGTTGGCCAGGCTGGTCTCAAACTCCTGACCTCAAGTGATCCACCCACCTTGGCCTCCCAAAGTGCTGGAATTACAGGCGTGAGCCACCGCACTCGGCCTAGATAGATATTTTAAAAGATGGTTATGATGCCTTTCTGGTAACATATAAAGTTTTGTAATAATGTAAAATACAGCATGAGGCTGGGCACAGTGGTTGACGCCCATAAATCCCAGCACTTGGAGAGGCCAAGGCTGGAGCATTGCTTGAGCCCAGGAGCTGGAGATCAGCCTGGGCAACATAAGGAGACACCATCTCTACATACAAAAGTCAGCCGGGTGTGGTGGCGCGTGCCTGTAGTCCCAGCTACTCAGGAGGCTGAGGTGGGAGGATTGCTTGAGCCTGGAAGGTTGAGGCTGCAGTGAGCCATGATTGTGCCACTGCACTCCAGCCTGGGTGACAAAGCAAAACCCTGTCTCAAAAATAAAATAAAATAATAAAATAAAATACAGCATAAACAACAACCTTACACCCAAATGTCTGCATAGGAGAAACAGCAAAAGAAAACACAGCAGGCCAGGCAAAGTGGCTCTTGCGTGTTATCCCAGCACTTTGGGAGGCCAAGGCAGGTGGATCATTTGACCCTAGGAGGCAGAGGTTGCAGTGAGCCAAGATTGCACCACTGCACTCCAGCCTGTGTGACAGAGTGAGACCCTGTCTCGAAAAAAAAAAAAAAGAAAAGAAAAGAAAACACAGCAAAATGTTCGTGGTTAACAGCACTATGGGTATGTTCAGCTTTGCACTTTTCTATAACAACATGAATAACATATCGAGATTAATTGTACTTTAAAAATATCTTTTTTCTTATCTCGAAAGTCATGTTTATTTTTTGTAAAACAATATGAATAAGGAGAAGAAGAAAAACATGTTAACATTTCATGTATTTCCTTCCAGTCCTTTCTCCACGCATATTGCCACATCTATAAATAGATAGGCTTTTGACTAGGAAAGAAAAATCCCAAGGAATTTTGGAGGCATTCTCTCTGAGCTTGGAGGTCTCAGTTCCCTGGAAGTTCCCTGCAGCTCTGGGAAGCGCTGGGCGGCTGGCCCAGGCCTGTGGGGTGAGAGCTGCTCCCTGCCCAGGATCTCGGGCCAGGGTGAGCCCATCACCTCACCATCCTCTAGCAGAATGCTGCCCCTCGTTGATCCCAGGCCCAACTTCTCCAGTCCAGCCTCCCGGTCCTGGTCCTGCTTCTTGCGTCCCTTTCCAGGGTCCTCTAAGCAACCAATTTGCTAATGAATCCTGACCTTTGCAACATCTCAAGCCTCTAACCCGTGGGAGACTTTTGCCTCTTTTAAGTGGTTTGGCAGTTGTTGGCCACGGGTGGGGGATTTTCCGTTTCGGTTCCATGGGTTGGCCAATCAGCAGCAGATTTGGCCCCGGAGGTTTGGTGGGGCCGGGGCCTGCTGGGCCCTGCCCGGCCTCACCCTGCTCAGGTGGGGATACTTGCCACCAGGCTGTGCCAGAGCTGGCCGCCCTGGGCCCCTGGGAATCTGTTGGCAGCATTCAAGTGGCCCTGCAGGGCTGGCGACTCATTCACCCCCACAGGCCAGACCAGCTCACCCTTCCCAGGCTCAGGGGCTCTCTGCTCTTCCTAAGAAATGCCATGCACACTGTGGGGATAAGACTCCCTGTCCCCACCCCAGTCCCGTCCCAGCTTGTGGCCACATCTGCCCCCATGAATAAGATTCTGTGATTCAGAACTTCTCTATTCCCCCTACACCCGCCCTCCTCCTCCCAGCCTCCGCCCCACCTCCACCATCCTGAGCTCTCAGCAGCTTTCTGATAACCACAGCTGTGTTTCTTTCTTGGTCAGAGGTGAGCATGAGCCGAGAGTCACTGGGCTCTGCCCAGAGCCGACTTTCCCTTGTAGCTCAGCGGCTTGTTTCCACTTAGAAGGCAAAACAGGTCAGGCCGGCGAGGCCCTCCCTGCTGGGTCAGGGTGAGGACAGGGCTGCGGGGGGGCTGGGCTGGGGACCAAAGCAGGAGGAGCAGGCGCCCAGGAGCTGCCCTTGTAGGTGTGCTCCAGTGCCCAGCATGGTGCCTGGCACACAAAAGGCCCATTGGAGGATTTATGGGACAGACGCTCTTCCCAAGCCCCAAGGGGACGTGGTATAGGGATGTGGTCACATTTTTATTTTGTGATGATGGGAAGAATTATTTTTGTTTCATTGTCTAAAAGCTTAAGTCTATCCAAAAAACATCTGCTAAACATCCACTGTGTGCCGAATACATACTTTTTTTGGTCACCCCATCCCTCACCCGCCGCCCCAGACTTTGTCTCTCTCACATCTAAGGGGAGGAGAACAACGTTTTGCAGACCTGGTCTCATGACCGGGCCGGTGTGTTGGAATGTAAGATGACCTTCTTTAGCAACATCCCCTTGAATCCATTAGACGTTCATTTTAGGTTGAGATGGTACTTTTAAAACCATTGTTAATGGTTTGAGGAGGCCTCAGACACCAAGGTGCCCCAGAATTGATGGCTGAACCCACAAGCTGGCTGCTTGCCAAGGTGAAGGCCTGAGCCACCCCTCCCACTCCACCTTTTTTTTTTTTTTTTTTTTTTGAGAGTTTTGCTCTGTCACCCAGGCTGGAGTGCAGTGGCGTGATCTCGGCTCACTGCAACCTCCACCTCCCAGGTTCAAGCGATTATCGTGCCTCAGCCTCCCGAGTAGCTGGGATTACAGGTGCCTGCCACCATGCCTGGCTAATTTTTGTATTTTTAGTAGAGATGGGGTTTCACCATGTTGGCCAGGCTGGTCTTGAACTCCTGACTTTGTGATCCGCCCACCTCGGCCTTCCAAAGTGCTGGGATTATAGGCATGAGCCACCGTGCCCGGCCTATTTTAATGTTTAATATTAGAAGTTGTATTAGTTCATTTTCACGCTGCTGATAAAGACATACCCAAGACTGGGCAATTTACAAAAGAAAGAGGTTTAATTGGACTTATAGTTCCATGTGGCTGAGGAGGCCTCACAGTCATGGCAGAAGGCAAGGAGTAGCATGTCCCATCTTACATGGATGGTGGCAGGCAAAAAGACAGAACTTGTGCAGGGGAACTCCTCTCTTTAAAACCATCAGATCTCATGAGACCCATTCACCATCACGAGAACAGCACGAGAGAGACCTGCCCCATGATTTAATCACCCCCCACTGAGTCTCTCCCACAACACGTGGGAATCGTAGGAGTTACAAGATGAGATTTGGGTGGGGACACAGAGCCAAACTGTAGTTTGCCTGTAGTCCAGGGTGCTTGGGAGGTGAGGTGGGAGGATCTCTTGAGCCTGGGAGGCAGAGGTTGCAGTGAGCTGAGATTGCACCACTGTACTCCAGCCTGGGCAACAGGGAAAGACCCTGTCTAAAAAAAAAAAAAGAAAGAAAAAAAAAGAAAAAGGCCAGGTGCGGTGGCTCATGCCTGTAATCCCAGCACTTTGGGAGGCTGAGGCGGGTGGATCACCTGAGGTTGGGAGTTCAAGACCAGCCTGACTAACATAGTGAAACCCCATCTGTACTAAAAATACAAAATTAGCCGGGTGTGGTGGCTCATTCCTGTAATCCCAGCTACTCGGGAGGCTGAGGCAGGAGAATCGCTTGAATCTGGGAGGTGGAGGTTGCAGTGAGCCGGGATTGTGCCATTGCACTCCAGCCTGGGCAATAAGAGTGAAACTCTGTCTCAAAAAAAAAAGAAAAAAAGAAAGAAAGAAAAGAAAAGAAAAGCGAGAGGTGGGCAGGTCTCTCCTACACTGTGTTATGGTAGTGTGGTGTTGTGGTAGTATGGTGTTGTGGTGTTGTGGTAGTGTGGTGTGGTGGTGTGGTAGTGTGGTGGTGTGGTAGTGTGGTGTTGTGGTGGTGTGGTGGTGTGGTAGTGTGGTGGTGTGGTGGTGTGGTGTGGTGGTGTGGTGTTGTGGTGTTGTGGTGGTGTGGTGTTGTGGTAGTATGGTGTTGTGGTGTTGTGGTAGTGTGGTGTGGTGGTGTGGTAGTGTGGTGGTGTGGTAGTGTGGTGTGGTGTTGTGGTAGTGTGGTGGTGTGGTAGTGTGGTGTTGTGGTGGTGTGGTGGTGTGGTAGTGTGGTGTTGTGGTGGTGTGGTGGTGTGGTAGTGTGGTGGTGTGGTGGTGTGGTAGTGTGGTGGTGTGGTAGTGTGGTGTGGTGTTGTGGTGTTGTGGTGGTGTGGTAGTGTGGTGGTGTGGTAGTGTGGTGCTGTAGTGGTGTGGTAGTATGGTGGTGTGGTAGTGTGGTGTTGTGTTGCGGTAGTGTGGTGTTGTGGTGGTGTGGTGTGGTAGTGTGATGTTGTAGTGTGGTGTTATGGTAGTGTGTTGTGGTGTGGTAGTGTGCTGTGGTGTTGTGGTAGTGTGGTGTTGTGGTATTGTGGTAGTGTGGTGTTGTGTTGTGGTAGTGTGGTGTTGTAGTGTGGTGTTGTGGTAGTGTGGTGTTGTGGTAGTGTGGTGTGGTAGTGTGGTGTTGTGGTAGTGTGGTTTTGTGGTGTTGTGGTGGTGTGGTGTGGTAGTGTGGTGTTGTGGTAGTGTGGTGTTGTGGTGTGGTGGTGTGGTGTTGTGATAGTGTGGTGTGGTGGTGTGGTGGTGTGGTGGTGTGGTGTTGTGGTGGTGTGGTGGTGTGGTGTTGTGGTAGTGTGGTGTGTTGTGGTAGTGTGGTGTGGTGTTGTGGTGTTGTGGTGGTGTGGTGTTGTGGTAGTGTGGTGTTGTGGTGTTGTGGTGTGGTGGTGTGGTGTTGTGGTGGTGTGGTGTGGTGTTGTGGTAGTGTGGTGTTGTGGTAGTGTGGTGTTGTGTTGTGGTGTGGTGTAGTGTTGTGGTGGTGTGTTGTGGTGGTGTGGTGTGGTAGTGTGGTGGTGTGGTGTTGTGGTGGTGTGTTGTGGTGGTGTGGTGGTGTGGTGGTGTGGTGTTGTGGTGGTGTGTTGTGGTGTGGCGTGGTGGTGTGGTGTTGCGTTGTGGTAGTGTGGTGTTGTGGTAGTGTGGTGTTGTGGTGTTGTGGTAGTGTGGTGGTGTGGTAGTGTGGTGTTGTGGTGTTGTGGTGGTGTGGTGGTGTGGTGTTGTGGTAGTGTGGTGTTGTGGTAGTGTGGTGTTGTGGTGTTGTGGTGGTGTGGTGGTGTGGTGGTGTGGTGGTGTGGTGTTGTGGTGGTGTGGTGGTGTGGTGTTGTGGTGTGGTGGTGTGATAGTGTGGTGTTGTGGTGTTGTGGTGGTGTGGTAGTGTGGTGTTGTGGTGTTGTGGTGGTGTGGTGTTGTGGTGGTGTGGTGTTGTGGTAGTGTGGTGTTGTGATGTTGTGGTGGTGTGGTGGTGTGGTGTTGTGGTGGTGTGGTGTTGTGGTGGTGTGGTGTTGTGGTGGTGTGGTGTGGTGGTGTGATAGTGTGGTGTTGTGGTAGTGTGGTGTGGTGGTAGTGTGGTGTTGTGTTGTGGTAGTGTGGTGTTGTGGTAGTATGGTGTTGTGGTGGTGTGGTGGTGTGGTGGTGTGGTAGTGTGGTAGTGTCCTGGTCAAAGGGCTTTCTGCCACCACGTTATCTTCTTTTGCAGGCCGACCGTTGCAACTTTATTCTACTGGATTATACAAGCAGGGACTGTGCTATCTGGAGGCCAGACCAGACTGGTAGAGAAGTATCTTAAGTGTTTCCTGACACCACAAATCCCCAAACACACCTGTGGTTCAGTTTCTGCTCACGCTACTCAACTTAAGTAACTTGTGCAGGACTCCAATCATCTCAGCATTAAGCACTCCTGCACTCAAGGCCTTGCTGTGTGGCCTCTGAGCCTCGGCTTCCTGAGCTGTAAAATAGAGTTAGCAAGACCTTTCCTATAGAGTTGTAGGGGAATGGGTTCACGGCACGGTGGAGCTGACTTGTACTGACTCAGGAGGGTTGACTGATGATTTTCAGAAATCGCTGGAGCCAGTTTGTAAATACAGCCATCACTAACAATTAAGTTCTATACACTTACGATTAAATAAATTATATTAAAAACAAAGCTCTAAAGACTCAAGACTCCTGGCTTCCTAATGATCTTACTGCATTTTAGGTATGCCCTGAGGTTATTTATATCCATGGTCTCTGCCTGGTGGAAGTACTAGTAATGGAGGCTACTGAACACCTCTTCCCAACTCCACATGCAACAATGTCACGCTGGGACCTCAAAATCAACTGTGCTGGGAGTGTTTACACCACAGAAATGGGCAAATGCTCTCAGTCAGGGCTTTCTTTACTCTTGTTGATTTTCTAGATTTAAGAAAGCAATGGAGAAAATGTTAATATTGGCTGGGCACGGTGGCTCACACCTGTAATCTCAGCAGTTGGGAGGCCGAGGTGGGCAGATCACCTGAGGTCAGGAGTTCAAGACCAGCCTGGCCAACATGATGAAACCCTGTCTCCACTAAAAATACAAAAGTTAGCTTGGTGTGGTGTCGCATACCTGTAACCCCAGCTACTTGGGAGGCTGAGGCAGGAGAATCACTTGAACCCAGGAGGTGGATGTTGCACTGAGCCGAGATTGTGCCACTGCACTCCAGCTTGGGCCACAGAGTGAGACTCCAAAACAAAAAGTTAATATTGCAAATTAAACTTGAAAGTGAATTGTACTTCTAGCAATAACATTGTGAATAGTACAAAAAATAAGGAACTATTCTCCCAGTATTCAAAGCTGTTATCCAATTTAGCAAAAAAAAGTAAAGTTCCAATATATAGTTGTCCCTTGGTATCCCAGACCCAGCCATCCAGGGCGGAAGCAAGAGCCCAGGATCTGGACGACACAGAGCAAAGGAGGTGTCAGGCCAGGCCGGTGAGGTTCAGAGCTGGACCTGAACAGGATGGGGCCTCCATCTCTATCATTGCCACCCACCAAAGGGCAAGCTGGGCCCTGGCAAGTTGCAGGCCGAGAGTTTGGAAGCATAGGCTCCAGGTGTGAGTTCAAACCCTGGCCGTGACATTTATTTATTTATTTATTTATTTATTTATTTATTTATTTATTTGAGATGGAGTCTCACTCTATCACCCAGGCTGGAGTGCCATGGTGCGATCTGGACTCACTGCAACCTCTGCCTCCTGGGCTCAAGCAATCCTCCTGCCTCAGCTTCCCAAGCAGCTGGGACCACAGACATGTGCCACAATGCCTAGCTAATTTTTGTAGTTTTGATAGAGACAGAGTTTCACCATGTTGCCCAGGCTTGTCTCAAACTCCTGAGCTCAAGTGATCCTCTTGCCTTGGCCTGTCAAAGTGCTGGGATTACAGGCATGAGCCACCGTGCCTGGCTGATTTATTTTACTTTATTTATTTATGTGTTTATTTATTTTGAGACAAGTTCTCACTATGTTGCCCAGGCTGATCTTGAACTGCTGGGCTCAAGCCATCCTCTCACCTCAGCCTCCCATGGTGCTGAGATTACAGGCATGAGCCACCACCCCTGACCAGAACTAGTTCTTGTAATCATGGCCTGGAGGTCCCACTGTCCCTTCCCATGAAGACACCTTGGATGGGCGTGTTCTGGGCACAGGTGAGGTATCTGGGAACTCCAGGTGGGAGCCACCTGGTTTGGGCAGGTCCAGTGCCCACCCATCTTGGGAGCTGGTCCAGGAACCCCAGGTTAACCTGGACTGAACAGGTTGGGAGGGCAGGATCGGGGCCTAGGTGACTTCTTGTGGCTGGGGGTCAGGGAGAGGCCTTGAGGAGCACACTCCGAGTGAGCCCAGCCCAGCAGACAAAATTTGAGCTCTGGGTCATTTGCACTGAGTCATTTGTTCATTCATTCAAACAGCGTTCAAGAAGCATCTGGTCTGCACCAACACTGGGCTGGGTCATACAGCTAGCTCATTTATCTTTTTTTTTTTTGAGATGGAGTCTTGCTCTGTCTCCCAGGCTGGAGTTCAGTGGTGCCATCTCGGCTCACTACAACCTCCACCTCCTGGGTTCAAGTGATTCTCTTGCCTTAGCCTCCCGAGTAACTGGGACGACAGGTGTGTACCACAAATTTTTGTATTTTTAGTAGAGACGGGGTTTCACCATGTTGGCCAGGTTGGTCTTAAACTCCTGACCCCAGGTGATCCACACGCCTCAGCCTCCCAAAGTGCTGGGATTACAGGCGTGAGCCACTGTGCCTGGCCATTTATCTTTCTTGATACTTAATATAGACTATTGTTACCTTTGCTGATAGTTTGTTGATATCGGAATGGATTGTTATGGATGATTACCATGTTCCAGGCCAGGCTCCGTGGTGAACAAGGCTCTCATGGAGCTTATAGTTTCCTGGGCGAAAATGAGGTAACCAGGAAATTCCAACATCGACCTGGGGTCTATGAATGGGCTTGGAAGAGGGGTGTCTGTAAATCCTCTGCAGTGGGGATTGTGTGTGTGTGCGTGTGTGTGTGTGTGTGTCTCAGGAGGGGGCCCCCAGGCTAGGACCTTCCCAAAGTCCAGACACAATTGCAATAGAGTGTAATCAGTGTGGTGACAGGAAGTTCAGGGTGCAACAGACGGGCTGGGGGTGCGGGAGGGCTCCCGGGAGAAAAGCAGAGTGGAGAGCAAGAATATTCTTGGCGAAAGAAACAGGCCCTGGAAACTTGAGAGGGCTGCTGGAGTTAGTGGTGGTGGTTGTGGGGGTGATAGCAGGTGCAGGAACAGACGGGCCTGATCAGGAAGATATGTAAATAGTGACTCTAAGCGCGGCTCTCTAGTTAAGCACATAAGCACATGTTGGTTGAGTGAAAATGATCAGGAGACAGGAAGCTTGCACCTGAACGTCTACAAGGGAGGAATGAAATATTCTTGAATATCTGAGGATACCCTTCCTGGGGAATTTCATCCAAACCCCCTTCTTATGCCCCCTCCTAGCTGAAATCCCCTCACAGTGTTCTGCACTCCCACCCCTTAGGTAGCTAGATTTAGCAAGTATACAGGTCACTCAGTTAAATTTGAATTTCAGATAATCCATAAATAACTTTTTTTTTTTTTTTTTTTTTAGATGGAGTCTCCTTCTGTCACCCAGGCTGGAGTGCAGTGGCACAATCTCAGCTCACTGGCACCCCTGCCTTCAGGGTTCAAGTAATTATCCTGCCTCAGCCTCCCAAGTAGCTGGGACTACAAGTATGCACCACCATGCCCTGCTAATTTTTTGTATTTTTGGTAGAGATGGAGTTCCCCTATGTTGGCCAGGCTGGTCTCAAACTCCTGACCTCGAGTGATCCACCCACCTTGGCCTCCCAAAGTGCTGAGATTACAGGCGAGAGCCACTGCAGCCAGCCCACAAACAACTTTTTAGTGTATGTCCCGTACAACATCTGGCAACTCTACACTGCCAGCGCCTGCCTGAGCTGGTCCCTTGGCCAGCGTTCCCTCTCTCCAGCCATCCCCCTGGGTGGGTTAGCTGCTGAGTGAGCTCTGGGCTGAGCTCAGCGTGAAAGCAGGAATCTGGGGTCAGAACCAGATGCAAGGAGGAGTCCAGGATCAGGAGGACACAGAGCAGTGGAGGTGTCAGGCCAGGCCTGTGAGGTTCAGAGCTGGACCTGAACAGGATGGGGCCTCCAACTCTATCACCCCCACACACCAAAGGGCAAGCTGGACTCTGGCAAGTTGCAGGCTGAGAGTTTGGAAGTACAGGCCCCAGGTCTGAGTTCAAACCCTGATCCTGACATTTATAAGCTGTGATCTTGGGTGGCCACTTACCTTCCTTCTCTGAGCCCTTGTTTTCCCATCTAACAAATGGTAATATTAATACTAAACAGAGGTGGTTGTGAAGATTACAGGGGACATGGGGGCACTCAGCACAGTGTCTGGTGTATACTGAGTGCTCAGTAAATGGTAGGCATGATCATCACGTATGCTATTATGTATCTTTACACGATAATTATTTATGACAATAAGAAGTTATTATTCCTATAGACTGGACTTTTATTTCTGCTATCTTCCCAGCATCTAGAACGATGCCTAGAACACAGCAGGAGCTCAGCAATTATGTGCTGAATGGCTGCACGATGGCAGAACGGGCTTCGCCTGCAGGGAGCTGGTACGGGACCAGACACCCTGCATTTGGGAGGGTGGCCCATCCCACTCCCACGGACCAAGCCACCCAGATTGCCCCAAGGATAAATAAACAAGACACAAGGGGACATAGAAACCCAGGCTGAAATGTGTGGCCTCCTTTCAGTTGAGTTCTGGGCAATCAGCTCCTTTCCAGCCTGTGACAGGAGGTGGGTGGCCGCAGGGGGCAGCTCTGAATCCTGACTCATGTCAAGGGCCTGTGGGGTGAACAGTCTTGATCCGTTCCTCCAAGGCAGACAGAGAGGAGCCTGCAAAACAAATGCAGGATGAGCAAGGCACAACTGGCTGTTCTCACCTGGCCCTGCCTCTGCGGCTTCCACCACGCCTGGCTGGTATGGCCACAAGACGTCCCCAACACCCATGCCTGAGGACAGAGTACTGGCTCCATGGTTATTTGGACAAACACAGCTTCAAATTCCTGGTACCCCATTGGAGATGCCCCACAGCCCTGGCATGTCTGAAAACTGAGCCCTTGACCTTCTCCCGCTCCAACCCTGCTGTTCCCTGGGTCTTCCACCTCTGTGAGTGGCACCTTCCTTCTCCCGGTTCTCCTGCCAGACAGCGTGAGTTCTCTCCCCTCCCATACCCTCTTTCCCCATATTCTGGCTGCTCCTGCAGATTCGACCTCCCAAATACCTCCCAAGTCTCTCCACACCCATGACCACCTTCCGGGTTCAAGTGTGCCTTCCTTGTCGCCTGATTACTCCCTGCCACGACCTGGCCCTGTCCCCCAACCTCGTCTCCAGCAGCAGTTCCTGGGCGTGGGCCCTTGCTGGGCCACCCTCGGTCCTTATGCACGCTGTTCTCCCTGCTTTGCTAGGCTACTTCCTGCTCAGCCCACAGGAGTCTGCCTTCTGGAAGACCACCGAAATATTCAAGTCAGTTGCGGACACAATGACACGTCCCTTCTCAATATTTCAGCAGGTACCTTCCAAAATCAAGGACAGTCTCCTGCATGGCCAAAAGTCCATTTCCATACTCAGGAATTTAGCTTTGATGCAGGGATATTATGTAACATGCAATCCATGATTAAATTCTCCAAAAGACCCTGAAAGCAGCTGCTTCTTTTGCTTTAATGCAAGTTCCAGTCAAGAATCACACACTGGGGCCAGGCACGGTGGCTCACGCCTGTAATGCCAGCACTTTGGGAGGCCGAGACAGGCAGATCACTTGAGGCCAGGAGTTCGAGACCACTCTGGCCAACATGGTGAAACCCCGTCTCTACTAAAAATACAAAAATTGGCTGGGCGCGGTGGCTCACGCCTATAATCCCAGCCCTTTGGGAGGCCAAGGTGGGTGGATCACCTGAGGTCGGGAGTTTGAGACCAGCCTGACCAACATGGAGAAACCCTGCCTCTACTAAAAATACAAAATTAGCCAGGTGTGGTGGCATGCACCTGTAATTCCAGCTACTAGGGAGGCTGAGGCAGGAGAATCGCTTGAACCCGGGAGGGGGCGGTTGCGGCGAGCTGAGATCGTACCATTGCACTCCAGCCTGGGCAACAGAGCAAAACTCCGTCTAAAAAAAAAAAAAATACAAAAATTAGCCAGGCGTGGTGGTGCACACTTGTAGTCCCAGCTACTCAGGAGGCTGAGGCAAGAGAATCACTTGAACCTGGGTGTACCTGGGAGGCAGAGGTTGCAGTGAGCTGAGATTGTGCCACTGTACTCTAGCCTGGGCAACAGAGGGAGACTCCGTCTCAAAAAAAACCCAAAAAACAAAAAACAAAACCCCCAAAAGAATCACACATTGCACTTGGTCACACATCCCTTTAGTCCCTGTGAATCCCCCCGCAGCACCCACACTCCTCACTGGGGAGCTGCAGTCCCCTGTGTACGGCGGCTTCCTGCACCACCTGCATTCCCTCTGGACTGCAAGCTCTTGAGAGCAGAATCAAACCTGTCTTGGGTTTGGTGGCCTCTCCACTACCCCAGAGTGCTTGATGTATAGAATATTCTTTGAAGTAGAATTGAGGAGATGACACAGATCCTGTGTGCTCATAACCGTTCTTTGCTTTCATGATAAAATCTGTCGTCCAGTAAAGAGGGCTACAGTTGTGGTTTTTTTTTTTTTTTTTTTTTTTTTGAGATGGAGTCTTGATCTGTCATCCAGGCTGGAGTGCATCGGCCCCATCTCATTTCACTGCAACCTCCGCCTCCTAGGTTCAAGCAATCCTCCCACTTCAGCCTCCCAAGTAGCTGGGATTACAAGCATGCATCACCACGCCTGGCTAATTTTTTTATTTTTAGAGACAGGGTTTCACCATGTTGGCCAGGCTGGTCTCAAACTCCTGACCTCAGGTGATCCACTCGTCTCAGTCTCCCAACGTGCTGGGATCGCAGGCGTGAACCACCATGCCCAGACGTGCTGTAGTTGGGTTTTAATTCAAACTCTCCCTCAGCCTAAACT
Organism: Pongo pygmaeus; assembly: GCF_028885625.2. Taxonomy (NCBI): domain Eukaryota; kingdom Metazoa; phylum Chordata; class Mammalia; order Primates; family Hominidae; genus Pongo; species Pongo pygmaeus. Next base: position 221,833,998 of record NC_072373.2, read on the forward strand.
GTGGAAAGTGTGAAAGTGTGGAAGGAGGAAAAGCAGCTTATCTTTGCCTGGCATGTTGTGTTGGCGTGAGATGCGATGTCCTTTTCTAGCGTGGAGAAAGGACAAGACACCCAGGCAGAGGTGTAGGGGGAAGGGCAGGGGGGCCAAGGTGGCAGCTCCTTTCTGGCTCTTTCCGAACCAGGGCCTCTGATGTTGTCCATCCTTCTGCACTCAGGGTCATTCCCAGGAGGTCTGGGGAGTTATGGTGAAAAGGAGCATGCGAAGCAAGGAGACAGAAAATGCCTTCTGAGTTATCAGCCTGCGGGGGCCATTCGGTCCCCAAGGCCCTCTCACTGGCACAGAGCGCTATACGCTGGCTAGAAAAACAACAGCCTGGACGGGGTCTTTGGAGGGGCAGGAAGGCCCACATGGCCCTGCGAGACGGAGAGGTCATTAAAAGTCACCAATATTTATTGACACAGCCATGACTGTTCCTGGGACAGCTGTGAATCAGAGGAACTGCCGGGAATAACATTCAAAGGCCAGACTCACACTGTCTGACCAGCCGCCTGCCGGCCTCCCTCCCTCCCCTCCACCCCCAGCACCAGGACGGGAACCTCGGCTGGGGCGGGTCCTGCCAGGCCTGGGGAGTCCTGGGTCCTGTATCAGGCATTGCAGACACAAGATGAATGCAACAGGCCGCCTGCTTTCTAGAACTCGCTGCATGGGGCTGAAGACAAACTTCATTCCTTCTTGTGTTCAGCACATGGATTGTGAGCCTACTGTGTGCCAGCCAGGTTTCCAAGCACTGAGCTTGGTTATTCACTCTGCATTCTTTGAGCATCTACTGTGTGCTAGGCATTGTCTAGACACTAGGCGTCGGTACTCATTCTTAGTTTATTTTACTTTTATTTTGTTTTACTTTTTTTGAAACAGAGTCTCACTCTGTCGCCCAGGCTGGAGGGCAGTGGCACAATTTCGGCTCACTGCCACCTCCACCCCCTTTGTCAACCTCCGCCTCAGCAATTCTTGTTTCTCAGCCTCCTGAGTAGCTGGGACTACAGGCGTGCACCACTATGCCCGGCTAATTTTTTGTATTTTTAGTAGAGATGGGGTTTCACCATGTTGGCCAGGCTGGTCTCAAACTCTCGACCTCAAGTGATCCGCCCACCTTGGCCTCCCAAAGTGCTGGGATTACAGGCATGAGACACCGCGCCCGGCCTCCTTTTGTTTTAGAATGCTCACTCAGGGCAACCTGAGGTGGTAAGGGGAAGCAAAGACCCAGCCTCTGTCCCCAGTCCCTTTGGGTTCTGGCAGCACTGACCCAGGCTGGGAGAGGGAAGTTTGCCCCATGGTCCAGCAGGGATCTGTGTCCCCCAAGGTCAGTCTGGTAGGGCTGAAGTACCTGGAGGGGACCGCACGCGTGAGCTCAGGCTGAGTGGCTGGCTGCTGCCCACAACGGTTCCCAGGGTACCCTGCTCCCCATTGGAGTGGCCCCCTTTGCCAGGAGACACTGTGCAAAACAGTGCTGGCTGTTCTACAAACTGGCAAAGCCCCCAGGCCCCTGGGCTGCTACAAGGAACCCAGTCCCCTAATTAGAACTGGCCGGCTTGGCCTGCACCCTCCTCAGGCCTGAGCCTGACCTCACTGGCCATAAAACCTGCAAACTCTTTCCTGCACGCTCCCCCCAGGAGGCAGCCTGCAGGAGCCTCAGAGGCGAGTCACTTTCCCTGGCTGAGGGACGGGCAGGTGCAGCTGTGGCCACCCACCTCCTGGACCACAGACTTAGCAGCTTTGGGGTGCAGAGCTGGCCCTCCCAGGGCCTGGCACTGTGTGGGTGCTAGAAGTGGACTGCTAAAGAAAGAACCCCCACTGCCAGAGACCTGGCCCCCCGCCTCCCAGGCCTCTGCAGCACTTTCACCCACTTCCTGCAAAGCCAATCAGCTCAGCTCAGTCCCAGGCTGCTTCTCTGGGCCTCTGCCACATGGGCACAGACACACTGTGTGGCCATTATTTTACCTGACTACGAATTCCTCTAGGGTAGGGACTGAGTTTTGTCTATCTCTGCATCTTGGCACCTGCCCTGGGTTTGGCATAGAGCAGGAACCAGGGAGGTTTGCTGGGTAACTGAATTAAAATCAACTGGCTCTGGCAGGAGGGCACCCACCTCCTTTTCTAGGAGCCAGAGATTTCTGAGCTGAACTTCTTTTCCCTGCAGACCCCATGAAGCTGGCGTGGACTGGGCCATCGAAGACTCCAGCCAGGTGGACTGGGCTGATTCCAGCTCGTAAGCCAGCTCTGGCTAAGCCCAAGCCGAGGTTTCCACTTGGAGAAGGTCCCCATGGTTGGGATGGCAGAGGACACAGCTCGGAACCTCTGACTAATCCCAGCTGTCCAACCTCCCGTCCCCGGTGCAAAGGGAACAGCTGCCACTGAAATTCCTCTGCAGCCTCCCCTTAGCCCAGCCTGTGTAAGAGGTGGCCCAGACCTGGCTTCTAGGTTGAGGCCACCCTGATGTCTTCTGGCTCCATTGCTGCACCCAAAGACCACGTCAGTTTGCAGAAAGCCATGGTCTCAGCCCCAAGAACCATGTGCAGTTGCTTCCAGCAGGGCTGGGCCAGGCTGAGTATTTTCGGGAAAGGTGGCTATACTTTTCTGAGCTTTGCGAATGTTTGTCCATACCAGAGGCAGTGGGATTCCCTGGTGGGAGGCGAGAGGGGAGGGCTGTCAGCTGAGACAGGGACTTCAAAGGGCTCCCTGGGCCCCCTGCTTGGGCCTCCAGCTGCAGGATGGGCTGAGCTGCCAGCCGGCAGCTGGCAAAACACAGCTCTGCTTGCCCAAAGCACCAAATAGCAAACAAGGATGATGCGGAAGCAGTGGCAGCTCTGAATCTCAGTGACAGCGGGGATCCAGCTGGAAGTGGGGGTTTGAGGGTGGCCTCGGACTGCAGCACAGGCAAGGTCTGCAGCAGCACCTCCCTGGGGCTGAGCAGGGCAGGGCCCCCCCCACTCCCTGCCCAGCGTCAAGTGGCCCCAGCTGGTCCTCAGCTGCCTTTTCCAGGGGCGAGCGACTCAGCTTTTGCTGATGATTTAGTTCCTAATTTGGGCCAGGTGTGGTGGCTCACACCTGTAATCCCAGCACTTTGGGAGGCCGAGGCAGGTGGATCACTTGAGGTCAGGAGTTCAAGACCAACCTGACCAATGTGGTGAAACCTGTCTCTATTTAAATATACAAAAATTTATTTGTATCCTCTTTTATTTCATTGAGCAGTGGTTTGTAGTTCTCTTGAAGAGGTCCTTCACATCCCTTGTAAGTTGGATTCCTAAGTATTTTATTCTCTTTGAAGCAATTGTGAATGGGCGTTCACTCATGATTTGGCTCTCTGTTTGTCTGTTATTGGTGTATAAGAATGCTTGTGATTTTTGTACATTGATTTTGTATCCTGAGACTTTGCTGAAGTTGCTTATCAGCTTAAGGAGATTTTGGGCTGAGACAATGGGGTTTTCTAGATATACAATCATGTCATCTGCAAACAGGGACAATTTGACTTCCTCTTTTCCTAATTGAATACCTTTTATTTCCTTCTCCTGCCTAATTGCCCTGGCCAGAACTTCCAACACTATGTTGAATAGGAGTGGTGAGAGAGGGCATCCCTGTCTTGTGCCATTTTCAAAGGGAATGCTTCCAGTTTTTGCCCATTCAGTATGATATTGGCTGTGGGTTTGTCATAGATAGCTCTTATTATTTTGAGATACGTCCCATCAATACCTAATTTATTGAGAGTTTTTAGCATGAAGCGTTGTTGAATTTTGTCAAATGTCTTTTCTGCATCTATTGAGATAATCATGTGGTTTTTGTCTTTGGTTCTGTTTATATGCTGGAGGATACAAACAAATGGAAGAACATTCCATGCTCATGGGTAGGAAGAATCAATATCATGAAAATGGCCATACTGCCCAAGGTAATTGATAGATTCAATGCCATCCCCATCAAGCTACCAATGACTTTCTTCACAGAATTGGAAAAAACTACTTTAAAGTTCATATGGAACCAAAAAAGAGCCCACATCACCAAGTCAATCCTAAGCCGAAAGAACAAAGCTGGAGGCATCAGGCTACCTGACTTCAAACTATGCTACAAGGCTACAGTAACCAAAACAGCATGGTACTGGTACCAAAACAGAGATACAGATCAATGGAACAGAACAGAGCCCTCAGAAATAACGCGGCATATCTACAACTATCTGATCTTTGACAAACCTGAGAAAAACAAGCAATGGGGAAAGGATTCCCTATTTAATAAATGGTGCTGGGAAAACTGGCTAGCCATATATAGAAAGCTGAATCTGGATCCCTTCCTTACACCTTATACAAAAATTAATTCAAGATGGATTAAAGACTTAAACGTTAGACCTAAAACCATAAAAACCCTAGAAGAAAACCTAGGCATTACCATTCAGGACATAGGCATGGGCAAGGACTTCATGTCTAAAACACCAAAAGTAATGGCAACAAAAGCCAAAATTGACAAATGGGATCTAATTAAACTAAAGAGCTTCTGCACAGCAAAAGAAACTACCATCAGAGTGAACAGGCAACCTACAAAATGGGAGAAAATTTTTGCAACCTGCTCATCTGACAAAGGGCTAATATCCAGAATCTACAATGAACTCCAACAAATTTACAAGAAAAAAACAAACAACCCCATCAAAAAGTGGGCAAAGGATATGAACAGACACTTCTCAAAAGAAGACATTTATGCAGCCAAAAGACACATGAAAAAATGCTCATCATCACTGGCCATCAGAGAAATGCAAATCAAAACCACAATGAGATACCATCTCACACCAGTTAGAATGGCAATCATTAAAAAGTCAGGAAACAACAGGTGCTGGAGAGGATGTGGAGAAATAGGAACACTTTTACACTGTTGGTGGGACTGTAAACTAGTTCAACCATTGTGGAAGTCAGTGTGGCGATTCCTCAGGGATCTAGAACTAGAAATACCATTTGACCCAGCCATCCCATTACTGGGTATATACCCAAAGGACTATAAATCATGCTGCTATAAAGACACATGCACGCGTATGTTTATAGCGGCACTATTCACAATAGCAAAGACTTGGAACCAACCCAAATGTCCAACAATGATAGACTGGATTAAGAAAATGTGGCACATATACACCATGGAATACTATGCAGCCATAACAAATGATGAGTTCATGTCCTTTGTAGGGACATGGATGAAACTGGAAATCATCATTCTCAGTAAACTATCGCAAGGACAAAAAACCAAACACCGCATGTTCTCACTCATAGATGGGAATTGAACAATGAGAACACATGGACACAGGAAGGGGAACATCACACTCTGGGGACTGTTGTGGGGTGGGGGGAGTGGGGAGGGATAGCATTAAGAGATATACCTAATGCTAAATGACGAGTTAATGGGTGCAGCACACCAGCATGGCACATGTATACATATGTAACTAACCTGCACATTGTGCACATGTACCCTAAAACTTAAAGTATAATAATAATAATAAAAAAGAAAATAAATAAATAAATAAATATACAAAAATTAGCTGGGCATGGTGGTGTGTACCTGTAATCTCAGATACTTGCGAGGCTGAGGCAGCAGAATCACTTGACCCCAGGAGGCAGAGGTTGCAGTGAGCTGAGAATGTACCACTGCACTCCAGCCTGGGTGATAGAGTGGGACGCCATCTAAAAATAAATAAATAAGCAAACAAATAAATAAATAAGTTGGGCATGGCGGCTCGCATCTGTAATCTCAGCACTATGGGAGGCTGAGGTGGGCAGATCACCTGAGCTCAGGAGTTCGAGACCAGCCTGGCCAACATGGTGAAACCCCATCTCTACTAAAAATACAAAAATGAGCCAAGTGTGGTGGCGGGTGCCTGTAATCCCAGCTACTTGTAATCCCTTTAGGCTGTGGCAGGAGAATCGCTTGAACCTGGGAGGTGGAGGTTGCAGTGAGCCAAGATGGCACCACCGCACTCCAGCCTGGGTGACAGAACAAGACTGTGTCTCAAAAATAAATAAATATAAAAATAAACAAACAAATAAAATAGTTTCTAATTTGTCCATGTCCTGAGATAAGCCTACCAGGCAAGGTGAGGATCTGCATAATCTCTGTGTGGTGCAGTGGAGGAGGGAAAACTGGTATTTATTAAGCCCTAGCTGTATGCCCAGCTTGTGCGAGGTGTTCAGGATAGGATGGAGGGGGAGGCTATCATCTAGAAGCCACGGGTGACGGCAGCAGCCCCCACGGGTGGGAGAGCAGAGGGAGGTGAGGCCAGGCCTCGTGCTGCCCTGAACTCAGCTGGGGATGGGGAGCCCCAGGCCCCTGCCCTCGTGGGTGGGACCTGGCTGCGTTTCCCGAGGATGAGGTCTTTGGTGGGCCACATGGCTGGAAAGGAGGGAGGGGTGGGAGAGAGGAAGTGGTGTCTGGGCTTGAGGCTGCAGCTGTATCCTCCTCAGCCTCTCTCCAGCTCTCCTCGCCCAGCTCTGGGCCTGTCTCTCCTCCTGCCCCCACTGGGATCCTGGCAGAGGCTGCGAAAAAGCACCCCCCCGTCCAGTCCCCCGACCTGCCTCCCGGTCTCAGACATTCCCGTGTGACTCAGGAGGGTGGAGAAACGCCTGAAAGCTTCTCAGCATCCTCTTTCGTCCCCTCCCCGGCTGCTGGCCAGAATTCCCCACCTTTTCTATGGGACCCGGATAGCCTGCTGGACTCCTCAGTCCTGCGGGGCACATAGGGCCTGAACCCTGCTTCCACTCAGGAAAAACCTGGCCTGTCCAAGGGTGCGGCTGGCGGGCTCAGTGAGAGGCCCCTGCCAACTGAGTTGCTGCTGCACGGCCCGGACTTGTACGCCACACACAGGGTTGGCTTCTGAGCTCTCTCACGGACTTAATTGAAAAATATTTAAAAATCTCTCCCATCGCTGGGTCATCCAGGCCTGGACAGGGGACACTGGGCTCTAGAATCCATCCCAAGGCACACACCTGCAGGAGCCCACCTCCTCTTCCAGGAGCCAGAGGGATCAGAGCCGAATTTCTTTTCCCTTCCGGCCCCTCGAGGCTGGCGTGGCCTGGACCATCGAAGTCTCTGGCCAGGTGGACTGGGCTGATTCCAGCTCGTAAGCCAGCTCTGACCAAGCCCAGGCTGAGGTTTCCACTTGGGGAAGTGGAAGCCCCCGGTCCCATAAGGCCCTTGTTCCTCCTGGAGGAAAGAAACAGCAAGGGCCAGGCCAGGTGCGGTGGCTCATGCCTGTAATCCCAACACGCTGGGAGGCCAAGGTGGGAGGATGGCTTGTGTCCAGGAGTTCGAGACCAGCCTAGGCAACATAGTGAAACCCCGTCTCTACAAAAAAATTGAAAATTAGCTGGGTGTGGCGGTGCATGCCTGCGGTCCCAGCTACTCGGGAGGCTGAGGCAGGATGATCGCTTGAGCCTGGGAGGTTGAGGCTGCAGTGAGCCATGATTGCACCACTGCACTCCAGCCTGGGTGACTGAGTGAGATCCCGTCAGAAAGAAAGAGGGAAAGAAAGAGAGAAATAGAGAGAGAGAGAGAGAGAGAAAGAGAGAAAGAGAGAGAGAGAAAAGAAGGAAGGAAGGAAAAAAAGAAGGAAAGGACAGGACAGGACAGGACAGGAAAGAAAAGGAAAGGAAAGGGCAAGAGCCATGACCAAGCCTGGGGACTCAGCTTGTGTGAGGCCTCAGTCCCCGTGGAGTCCAGTTTACCAGGACTTAGGGAGGCCCTAGGCTTTTGTGGGGTAGGCAGCATGGCAGCTGGGCTGGGGGCAGCACGCCTGCTGGGCACTGTCTTTGGGCAGCATTTTCCTTCCTCTCCTCTTCCTGGGAGTAGCTGAGAGCATCCCGGGATGTGTTTGGCAGGGCCCAGCCCCTTGTCAACAGTACCTTTGCCAAGGCCCAAACTGTCCAGGGATGGGAAGCCAGAATCCTGCTGACCCCACGATCCCACATTTCTTGGAATGAGGAGAGGGAGTCGCTCCTGTTGATGTCAGCTCTAGGAACGGTGACCTGTGTTAGGATTCACCGTTCCTTTCATATCAGAAATCACTTACCTTTTTAAAAACAATACATCTTTTTTTTCTTTTTATTACTTTTTTTTTTTTTTTTTTTTTGGTAGAGACGGTGTCTCCCTACGTTGCCCAGGCCGCTCTTTTTTTTTTTTTTTTAATTTTTTTTTTTTTTTTTTGAGATGGAGTCTCGCTGTGTCGTCCAGGCTGGAGTACAATGGCCAGATCTCAGCTCACTGCAAGCTCCGCCTCCCAGGTTTACCCCGTTCTCCTGCCTCAGCCTCCTGAGTAGCTGGGACTACAGGTGCCCGCCACCACGCCTGGCTAATTTTTTGTGTTTTTAGTAGAGAAGGGGTTTCACCGTGTTAGCCAGGATGGTCTCAATCTCCTGACCTCGTGATCCATCTGCCTCCAGCCTCCCAAAGCGCTGAGATTACAGGCGTGAGCCACAGTGCCCAGTCTCCAGGCTGCTTTCGAACTCGTTGGCTCAAGTGATCCTTCTGCCTCATCCTTCCAAAGTGTTGGGATTACAGGTGTGAGCCACCACACCCAACCAGGAAATAAATGTGTGTTTTTTTTTTTTTTTTCTTGAGTCAGAGTCTTGCTCTGTTGCCCAGGCTGGAGTGAAATGGCACAATCTCAGCTCACTGCAAACTCTGCCTCCCGGGTTCAAGTGATTCTCCTGCCTCGGCCTCCTGAGTAGCTGGTATTACAGGTGCGTGCCACCATGCCTGGCTAATTTTTGTATTTTTAGTAGAGATGGGGTTTCACCATGTTGGTCAGGCTGGTCTTGAACTCCTGACCTCAAATGATCTGCCTGCCTCGGCCTCCCAAAATGTTGAGATTACCGGTGTGAGCCACCACGCCTGGCCTAAAAATAAATCTTAAGGCTTTGTATTGGACCTGGAATTCTGCCTCAAGACCCCAGTGCAAGTGGAGGTGAGCAGGCCGGTGGAGTTCTCTCCTCTGCCCAGGGATTCTTCTCCATGGTTTTACCTTCCTGTGACTTCCTGGAGAGCTAGGACAGTGACCTGAAAGGACACAGTTCCCCTTGGGTCTGGCCACTGGGCCTCTGACCCTGCAACCCCCGGTGCTTTCTGGGGAAGGTTCTCTGTCTGCCACCAGACCAAGTGCTGGACCCTGTGTGCATAGGTCAAAGGTCAGGGGTAGGCTTCTCCACTGCGGGGGTCTGACGTACCAGACAGCCCTCTGAGGCAGGGACGAATAACTTGCCGTGGGTGAGAGTTAGGGCTTCACCATAAGCATATGCAGATGGAGGTGAGGCTAATTCTCACTGGGACATGGTAGATAGAATAATGGCTCTGTGAAGATGCTTACACAGCAAAAGGGATTTTGCAGCCATGATTCAATTAAAGACCTTGAGATGGGATTACCCAAGTGGTCCTAATGTAATGCCAAGGGTCCTTATAAGCTAGAGGCAGGAGGATCAGAAAGAGAGAGGGAGAGAAAGGGAGAGACAGATGAGAGAGACACACACACGCATATAGAAACAGGGTCAGAGAGAGACAGAGACCAAAAGGAATAGAGACCAGAAGATGTTATGCTCTGCTGGCTTTGAAGAGGGAGGATGGGGCCAAGAGCCAAGGAATACAGGTGGCCTTTAGAAGCTGGAAAGTGGAAGGAAACAGATTCTCCCTTAGAGCTTCCAGAAGGGATCAGCCCAGCTGACGCATTGCTTCCAGCACTTCTGGACACCAGAACTGTACGTTAATACATTTGTGTTGTTTTAAGCATTGATATGTGTCTGTTTGCTACAGCAGCCGCAAGAACCTCACAGGGGCCGCCCGTGGTCTTGCCTGGCCCTGCTGGGTATTGGTTTCTCCTCTCCCGGTGACAGCTCCTGGACCTTCTTTTGGGAACCTCCACTCCCTACTCTCAGTCCTGGGTTTGGGTAGAGCTGGCCCATCATGCCCCGGTGCTCCTCGGTGCACGTGACAGAAAATTAATCAGAAGAGGGCATCTCCCTGGTCACACTGCAGGTGGCCTTGAGTCGACAGGGCTCTGTTCAGGGACATTTGCAGACACCGTGGGGAAGAGAAAATCACTCCTCCCTCAGAGCTGGCTGAGGATCAGTGTAAGCCCGGAGGGGCTGGCAGCTGCCTGAGCACTGTGGTGGGAGAGCCCACCTCTAGACGGACCCCACAGAGGGAAACCAGGGACCCCGAGCCCAGAGAGACGACAGGGTGGGTGCTCCCTGGCCACCCTAGTCGAGCTTCAATCAAACTGATCTTGAGCTTTTCTGATACACAAAACGCTAACGCCCCTGTTTTGCTTAACCCCGTTTGAGGTAGGATTCTGTTACTTGCAACCCCAAAAGCCCTACCTGAATGTCACTTCCATCCATTCCTATTCTCAGGTGGGAGAGAGGGTGGAGTTCCGGCCAGCTGTGTGGGACCCTTGGCCTACCTTTATGTCAGTCACTGCCATTTAGTGTTTGTGGGGGTAATTATGATTACTGTACTGCTCTCTGAACAATTTTATTTTGGGAACTTCCATTAAAATCGGAGTGTACTTCTTGCATGAATGTCTTCCATCTATTATGTCTATTGCATGGGAAAAAATAGAGAACTGCAATTTTGGAGGCCAGAGAGTCGGTGGACACATTTCGCCTTTTCCTGGCAATTTGTAATCAGGAAACGTGTGCAGAACTCAGTTCCTGGCACTCAGCGGGAGCCACTGGAGCTGGCGATCATGAAACCAATTGGGGCCGTGTTCGCTGCTCTCCTGGACACTGGCAGGGGGTGGTTGAGGGGCTCGGGGTTTGGTATTTGGTGGAGGAGCTAGCAAAAGATGATTGAAGCAAAACTGTTGCAACTCTCCTCGCTTTGCCCCTTCCTGGTGAACACCTACCTCAGTTCTCCCTCCTGCCAATGGAGACCCTGTTTTCTGATGTTTTGTTCCAAGATGGTCTAGAAGAGCATGTGGGCATGGGAGAAGAAAGCAAGGGTGGGTCTCTGGAGAAATTTCGTGGATACACATGTGATAACCAGCAGGGAGGAAATACACCAAGATGCCCACATTCTCAGCAGCAGCAGCAGCATGACAGCCAGGTAGCCAGACGAGGGGCCATCAGGGTCTCTGTGGATGCAGTAGGAACAGAAGAGCCACAGACCTCCTGTGGACATCTGGGTGGGATGTCACTGCAACAGTAACTCTTCTCTTTTACCTTTCTCTTGTCCCTCTGGATCCTGGCTCTACCTTCCCCCCTCTCTCTCTGTGTCCTTTCCACTTCTTTTTTTAGACAGTTTCACTCTGTCGCTCAGGCTGGAGTGCAGTGGTGCAGTCTTGGCTCACTACTCACTACAACCTCTGCCTCCCAGGTCACTATTCACTACAACCTCTGCCAAGCTATTCTCATGCCTCAGCCTCCCAAAGCTGGGACTAAAGGCATGCTCCACCATGCCTGGCTAATTTTTGTATTATTAGTAGAGACGGGGTTTCCCCATGTTGGCCAGGCTGGTCTCCAACTACTGACCTCAAGTGATCCGCCCGCCTTGGCCTCCCAAGTGCTCAGGCATGAGCCACTGCACCTGGCCCTCTCCTCTTCTTATAGGGACACCCGCCATTGGATTTAGGGAACCGCCCTAAAACCAAGATGACTTCATCTCTAGATCCTTAACTGGTTACATCAGCAAAGAACCTATTTTCAAGTAAGGTCCTATTCTGAGGTTCTGGGTGGGTGTGAATCTTTGGGGATATGCGTCAACCCGATGCAAAGGCCCCTTGGACTGGCCGTGTCCCCTGACTGAAGGGCACTGCTCCCCTGAGGGTGTCCTGCTGTGCCTGGCTTGCATTCTGGTTTGGGTAATTCCTCCCCACCATCGTCCTTTTGGGCCTAGGAGTGGAGACAGCATGCCATCGCCAGCACTGGTTTCCTTCATTTGCCACTTCTCTTTTGGGGCTCCCCTAGGGCCCCACCTTGTAAATAAGCCCTCCTAGAATTATCCTGAAGGTACTGTCATTTCATGTTGGGACACTGATGGGTACAGTGACCGGCATGGAGCACTGACTCCATCTCCTTCCATCCTCACAATTACTGTTATTCCCACTTGAAAGGAAGGGGCAGAGGCCCCAGGAGGCCAAGGTGCTTGCCTGAGGCCTTGCAGCTGAGATGGGGCCACAGTTGGCCTCAAGACTTGTGCTCTTGGCCATGGGGCTTCAATGCTATGGGCAATGTCCTCCCTCTCTCAGGGTCCCAGGAAAGCCAGTTCTGCCTCTGGGAGGGGTCCTTCGGGTCCTTCAGGAGGAGGGGGATCTGACTGCGTGGTTGCTGCAGGTGAGAGAAACCCAGCTCCAACTGGATTCAGCAAAAGAGAGAATGTACTGGCTCCTGTGCCTCAAGGTCCTGGGGGTGGCCTGGCCTGAGGCACCTCTGGATTCAGGTGTGCACATGCCGGCCTGGAATAGGTGCATCCCCCGTCTCAATGTCCTGTCTCCCCCAGGAGCTGGTTCCTTTTGTAGCAGTGGGGCTATGATGCCTCCCGGTGTCTCCAGACCCTCATCCTACCAGCTCCAGAGTCTCAGCAGAAAGAGAGTTGCTTTCCCCGCAGTGCCTGCAAAGGTCTCAGGGAAGACTCTGGTGGACTGGGTCACACGCCTGAAAGGTGGTTTCCCGGAGGACAATCAGGGCGTCTCCGAGACTTCTGGGAAGAACAGGTGCAGCCTGGGCTCCAAAGCTCTAGTGTGCCAGGGAAGGCAGACAGAGCTTTAATTGGTCAACTGAGGGGAAGGGGGAGAGTGGACGTGGGAGTGGGGCTTCTTCTTCCATGTCGCAGTGTAACTGTCCAAGGGGTTCACCTTGCCTGCTGCCTAGACAGAGCCGATTCATCAAGACAGGGGATTGCAATAGAGAAAGGGTAATTCACGCAGAGCTGGCTGTGCTGACCAGAGTTTTATTGTTACTCAGATCAGTCTCCCTGAGCATTCAGGGAACAGAGTTTTTAAGGATAACTTGGTGGGTACGGGAAGCCAGTGAGCCAGGAGTGCTGATTGGCCAGAGATGAAATCACAGGGAGTTAAGGCTGTCCCCTTACGCTGAGTCAATTCCTGGGTGGGGGCCACAAGATCAGATGAGCCAGCTTATCGATCTGGCTGGTGCCAGCTAATTCATCAAGTGCAGGGTCTGCAAAATATTTCAAGCATTGATGATTTTTTTTTTTTTTTTTTAGACAGAGTCTTGCTCTGTTGCCCAGGCTGGAGTGCAGTGGCAAGATCTTGGCTCACTGCAAATTCCAACTCCCAGGTTCAAGCGATTCTCCTGCCTCGGCCTCCCAAATAGCTGGGATTACAGGTGCCTGCCACCACGCTGGGCTAATTTTTGTATTTTTAGTAGAGACGGGGTTTTGCCGTGTTGGCCAAGGCTGGTCTTGAACTCCTGACTTCAGGTGATCCAACCATTTCAGCCTCCCAAAGTACTGGGATTACAGGCATGAGCTACCATGCCTAGGTTCAAGCGCTGATCTTAGGAGCAGTTTAGGAAGGGACAGAATCTTGTAGACTCCAGGTACATGACTCCTAAACCATCATTTCTAATCTTGTGGCTAATGTTAGTCCTGCAAAGGCAATCTAGTCCCCAGGCAAGAAGGAGGTCTGCTTTGGGAAAGGGCTGTTACCATCTTTGTTTAAACTATAAACTAAATTTCTCTCAACGTTAGTTCAGCCTACGCCCAGGAATGAACAAGGACAGCTTGGATGCTAGAAGCAAGATGGAGTTGGTTAAGTTAGATCTCTTGCACTGTCTCAGTCATAATTTTGCAAAGGCGGTTTCAGCAGGGGACCTCCCATGCTGAGGAGGGGTAAGGGGACAGTCAGAAGCTGTTTGGGGAGGGACATGCAAGCACCTGGATGTTTTGTGTTGGATGGAGAAGACACAGGCTGCCACATGGGAATTGTCCCCCTGTTGAAAAAGCCAAACTTCGTAAAATATTTGTAGAGATTTATTCTGAGCCAAATGTGAGGACCATGACCAGGACATAGCCCAGGAGGTCCTGAGAACCTGTACCCAAGGTGTTTGGGTTACAGCTTGGTTTTCTGCGTTTTAGGGAGACATAAGAGGCATCAGCAACACACGTGAGGAATGCATTGGTTCAGTCCAGAAAGGTGGGACAACTTGAAGGGTGGGAGTGTAGGGCAGTGGGGGCGTGCCTTACAGGTCACAGGCAAATTCAAAGATTTTCTGCTTGGCAGTTGGTTGAAAGAGTTATATTATTGAAAAACCTGGAATCAGTAGAAAGGAGTGTCTGGGTTAAGATAAGGGATTGTGGAGACCAAGCTTCTAATGAAGTCTCCTGGGTGAGTGCCCTTAGAGACAGTAGATGGCAAATGTTTCCTACTCAGACCCTTAAAATGTGCAAGACTCTCAGTTAATCTCTTCAGGATTGGAAGGGTCTAGAAGGGGGTAAAAATTTAGTGATGTTAATAGAGATTCTTTACAGATGCAAATTTCCCCACTCAGGCTGGAGGGCAGTGGGTGATTAGGGCTCACTGCAGCCTCCACCTCCCAGGCTCAAGCCATCCTCCTACCTCAGCCTCCCCGAGTAGCTGGGACTACAGACATGCTGGGACCACCATGTTGGCTATTTATTTTATTTTTTTGTAGCGATAGGATTTCACCATGCTGCCCAGGTTGGTCTTGAACTCCTGGGCTCAAGCGATCCTCTTGCCTCAGCCTCCCAAAATGCTGAGATTACAGACATGAGTCATCGCGCTTGACGGATTTCCTTCTTTATCTGTTTCTCTATCTGTCATGTGATATTATGTTGGAGTCAGGTTGAAAAGTAAGCCACATTATATCAGGTTAACTAAAACCCATCTGATGAGATTCGACGGTTTCTAGGGTGTGACTCCTGTAAACCAAAGAGTATCTGAGACAAGTCTTAATTTAGGAAGTTTCTTTTGCCAAGGTTAGGACACGCCTGTGACACAGCTTCAGGAGGTCCTGATGTCATGTTTATTATACAAGGGGATCAGGGCACAGCTTGGTTTTATACACCTTAGGGAGACATGAGACATCAGTCAATATATGTAAGATGTACATTGGTTTGGTCTGGAAAGGTGGGACAATTCGAAGTGGGGAGGGGGCTTGCAGGTCACAGGTAGATGAACAGACAAATGGTTGCATTCTTTTGAGTTTCTGATGAGCCTTTCCAAAGGAAGCAATCAGATATGCATTGATCTCAGTGAGCAGAGGATGACTGAGTTCGGTCTGTCCTTTGTCCACAAGGAATTTCCTTGTGGACAAATTGTGAGGGAGGTATGTAGCCTTTTTTTTTTTTTTTTGAGGCGGAGTCTCGCTCTGTCGCCCAGGCTGGAGTGCAGTGGCGCGATCTCGGCTCACTGTAAGCTCCGCCTCCCGGGTTCACGCCATTCTCCTGCCTCAGCCTCCTGAGTAGCTGGGACTACAGGTGCCCACCACCACGCCCGGCTAATTTTTTGTATTTTTAGTAGAGACGGGGTTGCACCATGTTAGCCAGGATGGTCTCAATCTCTTGACTTTGTGATCCACCCGCCTCAGCCTCCTAAAGTGCTGGGATTACAGGCGTGAGCCACCGCGCCCGGCCATTTAGTTTTTTTTTTTTTTTTTTTTTAAATCTTAGTAGCTGTTTTTTTAAGGAATAGAGTGGGAGGCAGGTTTGCCCTAAGCAGTTCCCAGCTTGACTTTTCCCTTTAGCTTAGTGATTTTGGGATCCCAAGATTTATTTTCCTTTCACACTCCCTAGGCCCCTTAGATAGGACTTTGGGCAAGAGAGAAAAAAGGTCAGAGTTTAGTCCTCACCCCTGACCTGGTCCCAAGGACCTCAACACCATAAACCTTCCCCAGGGATGGATGACTCAGCTCCACCCCAGCTGGCCAAGCTGCTGCTTCAAAGTGTGCCCTTCCAGCTTCAGGCACCGTGGCCCCAGATGCTCCCCACAGAGGCTCTGGAGGAACTCTGCCTACCGTAATCAGGCTATGTGACCCTGGACCGCCCTTGAACCCTCTGGGCGTCAACTTCTCCTGCTGTAAAAAGGGGACCTGCTCCCCTTTTTTGAGAGGCTCTAGTGCGACTTGGGATGTGAGCAGATTACCCAGGCCTTAGGAGATATTCAGCAAGTGCCACGCCCAAATCTAAAACCCCAGCCTCTGAGCTTCCTCCCCAGGGGTGCAGCGGAGTGGGGCACTCGACAATTATCCTGTCTGTGGACGTCTCCCTTTTGTCTCCTCTCGGATCAGCTTGTGCCTGGCCAGCCTGGAGGCCCAGGAAGTCAGGGCGGCTGGCCGAATGCTGCCTTTGTCACCCTCAACATCCTCAACAAATGCTTGTTTGAGTGGCTGATGTGCGAGCTGGGAGGGCTTTGTTTATTCCAGATCGTGCATTGAATAAACACGTCTTGAGCTAACACAGTGCCAGGCAGTGCGGGGCACAGAGAGGCCGACGGGGACAAGGCACGGCTTGGAGTCAGAACAGTCTCTGTCTGAACCCTGGCCCTGCCTCCTGCCAGCTGTGAGTCACGCTTTGGTCAAGCCTTTACCCTTTTGTGCCTCAGTTTCCCCCTCTATAAAAAAGAGGACAGAACTGCAACCTCGTAGGAGTGCTGTCAGCATTAAATGAGGTGGAATGTTCTGGCGGGCTTTGCATGGGGCTTTCGGAGCTGGTTTATGGAATAGCCTGGAGTCTTTTGATTTTTCCTCCAGTCCCTGCCTGCCAGCTGTGCAAGGTCAAACTACTCTTCCCTGTTCTTTGACTCACAGATTTTCCTATCATTTTCATTTTCTTTTTTTTTTTTGAGACAGAGTCTCACTTTGTCACCCAGGCTGGAGTGCAGTGGTGCAATCTTGGCTCACTGTAACCTCTGTCTCTTGGGTTCAAGCGATTCTTATGCCTCAGCCTCCCAAGTAGCTGGGATTACAGGTGTGTGCCACCACGCCTGGCTAATTTTTTTTGTATTTTTAGTAGAGACGGGATTTCCCCATGTTGGCCAGGCTGGTCTCGAACTCTTGACCTTAAGTGATCCACTCGCCTCGGCCTCCCAAAGTTCTGGGATTACAGGTGTGAGCCACTGCGCCGGGCCCCCATCATTTTCAAATGTAAAATGCTCAGGGCTGTGTATTGAAATGCTCTGGTCTCTTCTTCATTCTTCCCTTCTGCTTCTGTTTTAGCTCTTCCTGTGTGCTGGGGAAGGGAGGGTTGGTGACAAGTCAAGAGACCTGCCGGTTTAGTCCTGCCCTGGTCCTGGTCCTTTCTAGAGGGGCCATCTTCACCCCCATTCTTCCCTCCATTCCTGTCCCTGGGGAGGAGGGATGAACGGCTGGTCTTCCCTTCTTTTCTTCGCCCTTCCTTGTTCCGTAACCCACTTGCGTCTCCCAGTATTTTCTCCGACTCCCCTCCTTGCAGCTGGGACGGGGAGACATCTGGTGGGGCAGGAAGTTGGGGGCGCAGCAAAGCTGGTTCCACGGCCCCCACAGGTGAGGGGACACCTGGCCTGGTGATCAGTCTCTGTCTCACGATGCGGATAGAAGCTGGGGCCACAGAAGGCTTTCACGCGCTCCTCTTCTAACATCATTACTATTGAATACTCGGGCAGAGAGGCATTTTCTTCTTGCTTTGTGCACTGTTGGTGTAAGGGGAGAGAGTGAAGGGAAGGAGAAAAGCCTCCAGTGTGTATAGCCCCTTTCGTGAAGGCCTGCAGGCACCCCTCCATCTGAAGAGCCCTGTCCTGAGCCAGGGACTGGCGGGATGGCCCCTCCCCATTGCAGATCTGCTTGGCGTGATTTTGGGAATTCCTTACCGAATATTCGGATCTAAAGATTCCATTTAGGCCGGGTGCAGAGGCTCATACCTGTAATCCCAGCGCTTTGGGAGGCTGAGGTGGGTGGATCACCTGAGGTTAGGAGTTCAAGACAAGCCTGGCCAACATGGCGAAACCTTGACTCTACTAAAAATACAAAAATTAGCTAGGTGTGGTGGCACACCCCTGTAGTCCCAGCTACTCGGGAGGCTGAGATGGGACAATCGCTTGAACCCAGGAGGTAGAGGTTGCAGTGAGCCGAGATTGCACCACTATAGTCGGGGCAACAGAGTGAGACTCTGTCTCAAAATAAATAATAAATAAGCCGTTTAGATAAAGAAGATCAGCAGAGATCCTGACAGAAGGACCCCTGCGTCTTCCTGGCTGTTGTTGAGCAGGGGAAGGGCTCAGGTGCTTCTTGGGATGTGCTGTGCTGGCGTTGACCCTCCAAGGGTCAGCCCGTGACCCCTGTTTTCCTCTGGCTCAGCTCTTGAGGGCCCTGCTCTCTGTGATGGGGGGCAGGGTTTGGAGAGCCTCAGGGCTGTGGATCAGGGAGTCAGCGTGGTATTACCAGGTCCCACTCGGGAAGCCTCCCTTCCAGGATGGGCTGGAGCACTGGATTAGAGGCCTGCACGTCAGGGACCCGGTCCCCTGGTCAGTCGTAATGAAAACA